>NC_083404.1:80453173-83284840 GCF_020745735.1 Hemiscyllium ocellatum
TTCATTCTCACTTCATTATGAAGGATGAAAAAAAATCTAAACTAACACGCACATACACGCACACACACACACACACACACACTCACTGTCTCAGCTTTGGTCGGTGCCATTTTTTAAGTTCTTTTCAGTTGCTTGGAAAGACAAGATTGTTAAACTCAAGAATGTACATTGAACAATATTTCAGGAGTTTTTTTAAGTAGTGTAGTGAGAAAAACATAGATTCATAAAAACAGAACTGAGAATGCATGCTCTTAGACTGTTTCTCATGATGTCCATGATGCTGATGGTCCTCAACATCATAAAATGCAATGTTCAGTGAAAAGGCAGTTCAGGAAAACAACCATTCACTAAGAACTTAAAAGATTTCTACAGATTCTGCCACTTCTGTAGATACAAATCAAAAATTAAACAACTGTGGCCTTATATTTAAAACCTAACACCTTAAAGACGTTTGAAGCCATGACCTTAAAACTGTGTAGCCTTTATTCTCCATTCCCATATCTCTCCTGTTTGTATAAGTATAGTTGTGAGAGTCTTAGATGTCACTTATTATTTTTCTTCAAGGATACTGCGTAATAAAAATCATCTTTTTCTTTATATAATACTTTGTACTTGACTCCTTAATTTTGACCAGAACTGCTTTTGAAACGTCATTGCAAGTTGCTTTTGAGATGAGAAATAAAAACATTAGTTGCAACTGATCCGAGGGTGGTAAAAGAGGAAAACTGAATCACCTGTCCTCACCTGGTCATGTCAGAGTCCAGAGAGTTCTTACAGTCATAGAGATATACAGCTTGGAAACAGACCCTTCAGTTCAAACCATCCAGGCCGACCAGATATCCCAACCCTGCCAGCACCCGGCCCATATCCCTCCAAACCCTTCCTATTCATATACCCATCCAAATGCCTCTTAAATGTTGCAATTGTACCAGCCTCCACCACATCCTCTGGCAGCTCATTCCATACATATACCACCCTCTGCATGAAAAAGTTGCCCCTTAGGACTTTTTTATATCTTTCCCCTTTCACTTTAAACCTATGCCCTCTTGTTCTGGACTGCCCCCACCCCAGGGAAAAGACTTTGTCTATTTACTCTATCCATGCCCCTCATAATTTTGTAAACTTCAATAAGGTCACCCCTCAACCTCAGACACTCCAGGGAAAACAGCCCCAGCCTGTTCAGCTTCTCCCTGTAGCTCAGATCCTCCAACCCTGGCAACATCCTTGTAAATCTTTTCTGAACCCTTTCAAGTTTTGCAATATCTTTCCAATAGGAAGGAGACCAGAATTACATGCAATATTCCAACAGTGGCCTAACCAATGTCCTGTAAAGCCGCAACATGACCTCCCAACTCCTGTACTCAATACTCTGACCAATAAAGGAAAGCACACCAAACTCCTCCTTCACTATCCTATCTACCTGTGACTCCACTTTTAAGGAGCTATGAACCTGCACTCCAAGGTCTCTTTGTCCAGCAACACTCCCGAGGACCTTACCATTAACTGTACAAGCCCTGCTAAGATTTGCTGTTCCAAAATGCAGCACCTCGCATTTATCTGAATTAAACTCCATCTGCCATTTCTCAGCCCATTGGCCCATCTGGTCCAGATCCTGTTGTAATCTGAGGTAATCCTCTTTGCTGTCCACTACACCTCCAATTCTGATGTCATCTGCAAACTTACTAACTGTACGTCTTATGCTCGCATCCAAATCATTTATGTAAATGACAAAAAGTTGAGGGCCCAGCACCGATCCTTGTGGCACTCCACTGGTCACAGTCAATGAAAGAATTGGAATAGTGGTAAATTGTTACTTCAGAAGCTATTTAAGAATAAGTTGTAAATTGGTTTTCTTAAGTCCCTAATATTAAAAGGACTAATGTGTCTAAATTAAGGTTGGATATGAATGTTTCATGCAGCGGGGAAAAATAAATTATGAACAAAATCAAAGTCTTGTCACAGAGTCACAGAGAGGTAAAGCAGGGTAACAGACCCTTCAGTCCAACTCGTCCATACCGATCAGATATCCCAACCTAATCAACTTCCATTTGCCAGCATTTGGCCCATATCCCTCAAAACCCTTCCTATTCATATCACCATCCAGATGCCTTTTAAATGTTGCAATTGTACCAGCCTCCACCACTTCCGCTGGCAGTTCATTCCATACGTGCACCACCCTCTGCATGAAAAAGTTACCCCTTAGGTCCCTTTTATATCTTTCCCCTCTCACCCTAAACCTATGCCCTCTAGTATTGGACTCCCCCACCCCAGGGAAAAGACTTTTTCTATTTATCCTATTCATGCTTCTCAATGCTCCAAGGAAAATAGCCCCAGCCTCTTCAGCCATTTCTATAGCTTAAATCCTCCAGCCCTGGCAACATCCTTGTAAATCTTTTCTGAACCCTTTCAAGTTTCACAACATCTTTCCAATAGAAAGGAGATCAGAATTGCATGCAATATTCCAACAGTGGCCTAACCAATGTCCTGTACAGCCTAACATGACCTCCCAACTCCTATACTCAATACTCTGACCAATAAAAGAAGGCATACCAAACACCTTCTTCACTATCCTATCTACCTGTGACTCCACTTTCAAGGAGCTATGAAGGTGTACTCCAAGATGTCTTTGTTAAGCAACACTCCCCAAGATCTTACCATTAAGTCCTGCTGAGATTTGTTTTCCCAAAATGCAGCACCTCGCATTTATCTAAATTAATCTCAATCTGCCACTCCTCAGCCCATTGGCCCATCTGGTCAAGATCCCATTGTAACATGAGGTAACCTTCTTCACTGTCCTCTACATCTCCAATATTGGTGTCATTTGAAAACTTACTAACTATATCTACTATATTCATATCCAAATCATTTATATAAATGACAAAAGCAGTGGACCCAGCACTATTCTTTTTAGCACTCCACTGGTCACAGACCTCCAGTCTGAAAAGCAACCCTCCACCACCACCCTCTGTCTTCTACCTTTGAGCCAGTTCTGTATCCAAAAGGCTAGTTCTCCCTGTATTCCATGAGCTCTAAGCTTGCTAACCAGTCTCCCATGAGGAACCTTGTCAAACACCTTACTGAAGTCCATATAGATCTGCCCTAATCAATTCTCTTTGTTATTTTTTCAATAAACTCAATCAAGTTTGTGAGACATGATTTTCTTTGCACAAAGCCTTGTTGAATATCCCAATCAGTCCTTGCTGTTCCAAATACATGTAAATCCTGTCCCTCAGGATTCCCTCCAACAACTTGCCTACCATCAACTTCAGGCTCACCAGTCTATAGTTCCCTGGCTTGTCCTTACCACCTTTCTTAAATTGTGGAACCACGTTAGCCAACCTCCAGTCTTCTGGCACCTCACCTGTGACTATCGGTGATTATAAATATCTCAACAAGGGACCAAGCAATCACTTCCCTAACATCCTACAGAGTTCTAGGGTACACCTGTTCAGGTGCTGGGGATTTATCCACCGTTATGCGTTTCAAGACACCCAGCACTTCCTCCTCTGTAATATGGATATTTTGCAAGATGTCACCATCTATTTCCCCACATTCTATATTTTCCACGTCCTTCTCCACAGTAAACTCTGATGCAAAATACTCATTTAGTATCTCCCTCATCTCCTGCGGCTCCACACAAAGGCTGCCTTGCTGATCTGTGAGGGGCCCTATTCACTCCCCAGTTACCCTTTTGCCCTTAATGTATTTGTAAAAACCCTTTGATTCTCCTTAACCCTATTTGCCAAAGCTATCTCATGTCCCCTTTTTGCACTCCTGATTTCCCTCTTAAGTATACTCCTACTCCGACTTCTAAGGATTCACTCGATCTCTGCTATCTATACCTAACATATACTTCCTTCTGTTTCTTAACGAAATCCTCAATTCCTCTCATCATCTAGCATTCCCTACACCCATTAGCTTTCCTTTCACCCTAACAGGAATATACTGTGGCCGGACTCACATTATCTCATTTCTGAAGGCTTCCCATTTTTCAGCCGTCCCTTTACATGTGAACATCTACACCCAATCAGCTTTTGAAAGTTCTTGCATAATACCGTCAAAATTAGCCTTCATCTAATTTAGAACTTCAACTGTAAGATCTGATTTATCCTTTTCCATCCCTATTTTAAATCTAACAGAATTATAGTCATTGGCCCTAAAGTGCTCCCCCACTGACACCTCAGTCACCTGCCCTACCTTATTTCCCCAGAGTAGGTCAAGTTTTGCACCTTCTCGAGTAGATACATCAACATACTAACTCACAAAGGTTTCTTGTACATTCTTAACAGATTCCTCTCCATCTAAACCCTTAACACTATGTCAGTCCCAGTCTGTGTTTGGAAAGTTAAAATCCCCTACCATAACCCTTAGTACTTGGATGAATTAAAGGGGGGGGGGGGGGGGTAGCTAGGAACTGAGAGGTAAAGTTCTGCCCAAAATGTAGAAAAAACTAAAATTGCAATACAAGTGGCAAAGCATCCAGAGGTGGACACAAAGGATTGTGAAACAGATGAATTAAAATTGGAACAGCAAAGATTTGTTCTGGGATTCAATGAAAGGAAATATGAAAAGCAAAAAAGAGGAGAAAGAGAATTCCAAAAAAAAAAGAAAGAAAGGGAATGTTCTAATAGAGACAGCTTGAGTTGAGAAAGGAGTATTTCAAAGAAGCCAGCTCTGGTTAGAGGACTATGCCTCACTCAGACTTAAGGGCTGAAGTATTCAGGTTTGTCATTTAATCCCTAAGTTTGACGAGAAGGAGATGGACACAATTTTTATCTCTTTTGAGTGGTTAGAACATCAGGTAAGCTGGCCACTCCAACAACTGACACTGCTGTTAAAGATCAGACACCTTTGTGAAGTTAACAACCTGAGGAGAGACACACTGACTATGAAGCAGCACGAAGTGCCAACTTAAGTGCATATTAGTTGATGCCAAAGGCATATAGGGAAAAATTCCATACCCTCAAGAAATGACCTGACCAGACATAATTTGAATTTGAACAACATAAGCAGTTTGTTTCTCACCAGTGATTTTTAAAAATGGAGCCACCATTAAAAATCTTTGTGAGGTAATTCTCCTTGAGGAGTTGAAAAATGTAATACTCTTTCCAATCTGGATGCCTGCATAAAAAGCAACAGTACTAGAGCCCAGTCAGGCAACAATTCTAGCTGATGACTATGAGTTGACAAGCAGACTCAAAAGTGATGGAAGCTGGGGTCTGGAAACTGTCACAGGCCAGACAGAAATAAGGATGATATAAGTGCCTGAGAGACAAGCTGGAGAAAAAAGAAATCTGTAGAAAAGACAGAGCTGTACCCGACTTTTAAAAGGAGAAATCCAGTTGGGAGAGAGCTGAGGAGTCCTTTTACAGGAGGAAGCCAGGACATGTAAAGGACAATTGTTGGTTTCTGTGTCCACCAAAAACCCAAACTGCAAAACCTCAAAGTAGCAATCTGACTGCTTTAAAAAACAACTTTGCCTTGCACATTAAAGGTGGACAGTGTCTGGTCAGACCCAACTTTAACCAAAATAACTTTCAAAAGGTTTTGTTAATATGGAAGGAAACCACTGACTCCTAAACAGCCAAAGATGGGAATCAGCATCTCAGACTCCAGATCTGGGCAAACATTGGTGGAAATAAAAAGATTTTCCACCTGGAAGCAAACTAAATACCAACCTGCTGATGAATGGGCACATGGGAAAGGGCAACTTACACAGAACGTTATCTCATTACAGATCTGGTGATAATAGGAGTAGTTCCAACTATGCCAACGTTAGGGAAAAATGTAGGAACAACTACACCAAAGAATCCTGGATGTCCATGAATATTCAGGACCAGATACAAAGGGAGCAAATCAACAGAGACCCTAGTAGAGAAAAGTGGGAATATAGAAAAGCAGATAGGAGAGCTAACGAGGACTGGAGGACAGCTAATGTGGTTCCAATTTTCAAGAAAGATGGTAAAAATAAAGCAGGGAATTTATGACCAGTGAGTCTCACATTAGTGGGAGGGAAACTATTGGAGAAAGTTCTAAAAGACAAGAACTAATCTCCACTTGGAGAAGCAAGGTCCTCTTTTGTTCTGTATGACTCCAAGACTGGACATACACACTTATTCACAATTAATACAGACAAAAGAGAGACTTTTGACACATAATGTTGGTGAAAACTAGAACTGTAGTCAGGGAACAAAATTGTGAAGATGGAAAGTCCAAATTACAAGTGGAGGTTAAATTCTCTCATTGTTCCTTTTGATTTTTAAGACTGATGACACTCTGTTGTCTGGAAAGCACTGATGATTCTTCACTGTGGTAGTTGATCTAGTGGACCTAGAATTCTTGCTCAAATTCTTTCTTTCAAGCTTGGCTTTTGCTGTCTTTTTTACCCTCATGAAGCAGAGGGGGGCAGGAGAGCTGTGTACTGTTTGCAGGCTATTGATGTCACCAACACTATCGATGACCTGCACCTGTACACTTGTAACAAACTGTAGCTCAATCAATCCAAGGGCTATTGTCAGGTAGTCCTTCCTTAATTCAGACTCTTGTTACCACTCAGTCTCAAAGTAGCAACCTGACAGCTTCAAAAAGCAACATTGCCTTGCACAGCTAAAAATGTGCTCCACTTGATCTTTTCAATCTATACAAATCTCCTGGTATTTTAGCTATATCAAAAGTGTTTGACTTCCATTCCAGTTTGTACTCCAAATAGGAAAAAAAAAGTGATCCCTTATATGTGTAATTGCAGTTACTAACCAGGTGAGCTTGGCTGTTTACACTCATCAATATTTCAGCAACAGTTCTCATAAGCAGGATCATATATATCTACAAAGTTTGAACCAGTGCCACCTGCTATTAAATCAGGGCAGAAGGAGACTTCTGCTATGTACTGCAAGAACACTCATAACTAATAAATGGACAGGGCTGACATAGCCAGTGATACTACAGGGATGCTGCAGGATACATCCTGCCTGTTTTGGTATCAGCCTTGTTGATTCTTACCAATTAGTTCAAAAGTCTTTTATGCTTCAGATAGCTACATGGATCATTTTGTCCCTCTATCCTGCCAATTTTTTTAACTACCTGCATCTCTTACTTTCATTTGACACTCAATTTTCTGGTCCTCTTGGAAGGCTACATCTGTGCCTGTCTAACTCTGGAACCATGAATAATCATGTAAAAATGTTTACACCAAAAGATTGACAGTTAGATCATGACCACACTGACAAACTTCGTATTGACTTGCACCAGTAAAGAAAGATTGGCTGTAACAAAATAATCAGAAGCAACTATTTTAACTTGGACTTGATAGGTTCTATAATCACACAGCTTGCCAACATGATGCCTGGGCCTTTTTAACTCTTGGCTCTTATTTAAATATGTATGACAGGCTGCCTCTCAATCCCAGCATGATTCAGACAGTCTGCCAAACGTTCACATGAGTAAAGATTCAGAACAGCATTGGAATTAGGGATGCAGTTCTTAAAATAAGGCTGTATAGTATGTCTTCACGCAATTACCACTGGGCAACTTTATTTGCCTGGTCTGAAACAAATCTTTCTCTGAATTGCATCATCACTGAAAGATACAGAGAATAAAACAAGCTGGGTGGACGATTTGCCTCAAAAATTTCACCCAACCTGATCCAGAGGTATATGCCAAAAGATTTGAATTCAGCTGTTGAAGGCAAAGTAATATCACCTGCAGATTTGCTCCAAGAGCAACAGTAGTCCGCTTCTGGGCAGGGGTTATAGATAGGACCACTGCTCCTGCCTCTAAGCCATAACATGACAGGAATGCCAAAGGAAATGGTATGGCTTCATAAGAGTATCAAAAAGTAAATTCATCACTCCATTATTCCATCTGTCTTAGAAGCAGTCCACAACATTCCTTTTGCCCAGCTCAACTACCAGGTTCAACAATTTTCTCCCAATCACACAGCTTACGTGAGATCACCAAGGCAGAGTGCAGCACCTCTCCTCATCATTACCAACTCTTTCTTTGCTCTCTTCATTAGGCTGTACACTAACGCCATTCACATGTTGCTTGCAGGATCCGTAAGTCCTCACAATACTCTTTCTCACTTTTCATTATATACCATCCTGTTCCCTTTGGATGGAAGAGGCTAAATTCAGATCTAAAGATCTTACAAAAAGGGTACAAATTTCTTTGAATGTTGTACATAATTATACTTGAAATGTATTCGTTAGGGTATTTTTTTGCCTTCTATTTCTAATAAAATCTAGACATTTCTTTAAAAACAACCTTTCAAAGTTACTGAAAATACAAACAAAAGGGAACAATAACATTGTGGTTATTTTTGTACTTATAATCCACAGGCCTGTACTAACGATGATGAAATTAGAATCAAAATGCTATCACATCGGCTGGGAAACTTAAGTTCAATTAATTAAATAAAATCTGGAATAGAAAATTTCAGTGAGTGTGACCATGAAATAAATAATAATTCAGTAAATCCTATTTGGTTACTAACGTCCTCTAAGGAAAGGAACTGGTCATCCTTACTCAGTCTGGTGTATATGATTTTGGAATGTCACTGCAATGTTACAATGTACTCCAACTCCAAAATAACCAGTCACTGTTTTATCAGATCATCTGCTTATAAATTTATTCCATTAAAAAACAGACATTTTATAAAAATTATTAGCAAACTTGAATCATAAATTCCATGAAGGGTCCGGTGGTTGTATCAATTGACTTGAAAAGGAGAGGTTGGGAGTGGCAGTGGTAAATAAGGAATAATAATCAGACCACACTATTGGCAACGAAGGGAACCTCACCCACCCCGACCACATATTTAGACTCCAGGCATCCCATCTATTGAGAACTCAGGCATCCTTTCTGACTATTAATTTTAAACGGTTGGAAAATCATGCATCAAAATTTCTGATATACAGTTCTGGTGTATGCAGCTCCCTCAAAGCACCTTAATCTGCCAGATTTCTGAAATACTGCACAGTCTCAATTATGATTGCTTATGCAAGGCAATGTATAAGTATCAATGAGGCCAAAAGTATTTCTCATGTTAACATTTGGAGCTACAAAATTTTAATAGTTACTGTTTATGGACACCTTTCCACTATATCTAGGCATTGAATACTTTTTTACAGAAGAACTCTGACTACTTGGGATGCAGCCATAATTAAATACTGGCAAATGGGTAGAGACTATTGGAGCCAAAATGGAAAATAAAAACGTCTGGTACCTTTGACAAATTTGATGAAGAAATCAACTATTCCATTGTATTCATCAAGAGATCCTTTCATAGTGCTCTAATTTTCCCTGTCATTATGCTACATATACGCCATTTGTTATTAATGTGTTTTTATTATGTTTAGAGTGGAAGCTGTGTTGCACCATCCCAGGACAATTGGGGGTATGAACAGCTAAATTCAACCAACACAAAAGTCAAATGAGTCTGTGGATCAGAAGAATCATTGAACTGTTTCATACAATATATCCATTAAAATCCAGTTCCTTAGCTACATGGAGCTAAGCTGAAAGAGGTAATTTTTTAGAAGATTAGATTTAATAGAATGTGTTTTGCCTCAATAACTTTGAAATGCTGTATTTACACATGCTGGATGTCTGGTGTCATTCTTTGACCATTCTAACAAACCCACTCTAGAAAAGCAAATCTCAGTAGGGGTATTGGATTCTGAGCAGGGGTTCTATAAGACCATAAGACCATACGACATAGGAGTGGAAGTAAGGCCATTCGGCCCATCGAGTCCACTCCGCCATTCAATCATGGCTGATGGGCATTTCAACTCCACTTACCCGCATTCTCCCCGTAGCCCTTAATTCCTCGAGACATCAAGAATCTATCAATCTCTGCCTTAAAGATGCTCTGCGGCAGTGAATTCCACAGGCCCACTACTCTCTGGCTGAAGAAATGTCTCCGCATTTCTGTTCTGAATTTACCTCCTCTAATTTTAAGGCTGTGTCCACGGGTCCTAGTCTCCTCGCCTAACGGAAAAAATTTCCTAGCGTCCACTCTTTCCAAGCCATGTATTATCTTGTAAGTTTCTATTAAGTCTCCCCTTAATCTTCTAAACTTCAATGAATACAATCCCAGGATCCTCAGCCGTTCCTCGTATGTTAGACCAACCATTCCAGGGATCATCCGTGTAAATCTCCGCTGGACACACTCCAGTGCCAGTATGTCCTTCCTGAGGTGTGGGGACCAAAACTGGACCAAATGGGGCCTAACCAGAGCTTTATAAAGTCTCAGTAGCACAACTATGCTTTTATATTCCAACCCTCTTGAGATAAGTGACAACATTACATTCGCTTTCTTAATCACGGACTCAACCTGCATGTTTACCATTAGAGAATCCTCGACCAGCACTCCCAGATCCCTTTGTACTTTGGCTTTACGAATTTTCTCACCGTTTAGAAAGTAGTCTATGCTTTTATTCTTTTTTCCAAAGTGCAAAACCTCGCATTTGCTCATGTCTTCCTGTTGTCCATGCCTGCATCATAACAAGGAGCTAAGGCAAATTATGCAGCCATGAGCTTGCTTTATGCAGTGATGCATTACAAACTAATCCTGCTCCAGATAATCTCCTGACCCCTGAGAAAGAAGCCAAACCAAAAGGTTCAAGGCAGTAGTGACGATGATTAAATGCAGCATGTCTATCATTGAGCATAGGTTGTGGCAGCATAGTGGCTATGTTACCAAACTAATAATCTAGAGCCTGGATTAATAACCTGAACTCATCAGTTCAAGTCCCACCAGAGTAATTCAGGAATTTTAATCCAGTTACTGAAATAAATTTGGAATAAAGAATCCAGAATCTGTAATGGTGACTGTGGAAATACCATAAAGATTCATCTGATTTGTTACTGTCATTAAGGGAAGCAGATCTGTTGTCCTTAATTGACTTAGTTCCTGCAACTCCAGACCCATAGTGATATGGTTGATTGTTAAGTACCCTCTGAAATGGCCACTCCAAGTACTATGGGCAGGGTCTTTTGGATAGTTGGATTTTCCAATCTATCCACCCCACAGGCCCAGAGAATTGGCCCAATCAGTTTGGATAACAGTATTCTCACTGAAACCAGTTGAAACAGTGGCCAGGTCTGGGACTATAAGCAGTGCCCAGATTGAAGACTTAGAGCTCAGGAACGGAATTGTAACAAATACTGAGGAGGATGCCAGTGGGGAGGACAGAGATATATATCAGCAGAATGAGCAGTTATGGATCTAATGGAATTTAACACAGTGAAGTAAAGGGACAGAAAGACCTGAAGGATCACTCGCAAAGGCTTTTGAAGCTGGTCAGATGTATTGAGAGAGTATTGAACAAACCATTTAGGATCTGGAGCTTCATAACTAGTGAACTCATGCTGAACCATTAGAACATTCTGACTCAGCAAAATGAGACCATTTCATCCAGCTCTCGTCACCAAATTTTAGAAAGGATGCAAAGGTCTCTGAGAGGGTGAAGAGGAATTTATCCAGAAATGTTTCCAGAGACAAGGTATTTTGGCTACCATGCCATGTTGAAGAGATTGAAGTTGCTCTCCTTAGACAAAGATGATGAGGGGAGATTTGATAAAGGAGTTCAAAATATGACAGGTTTAGATAAGGTGGATGAAGAAACACTGTTTCTATTAGCTAATGGTATTTAAATCAGCAGCTAGTAACACTATAGTGAGTCTTAATGACTTGGATTCACTGTTTAAAAAATTGTGACAATAAATCATTTTAAAAGGATTCACATTTCGGGAAATTACTGCAGGACAAGAGAGATAGATCAAAAAATGAAGTTGATTGTATTTCTCCACAAAGAGCTAACTTAAGACTATCTGGGATAAAGGACCTTTGTCTGTGTGATATTGACTCTATTGCTACATCTATGCATGACAGCATTGTCATGTTTAAAGAGTGGAGTCAAAGGATAGGATTTTTATCTTCAAGACAGGAATCATGGATTGTGCCATTTCCTGATGTTATAGTCCTGCCTTGTGCCTGACAATGTCCATCCATGCCACTTTCATACCAGAGTCTCAAGGAAAGCGGAGGCCAGGAAAGATACTGCTCAAAGCAGGGTCAGGTTTGAAAACAGGCATGTGGAAGGCGGGTTAGAAGGCTCACCTCCATTCATTGGGAATCAGCCCAGTTTTATGAACGAATGTTAGATACACTGGCCCTCAGCCCTCACATTCAACTACACTTATGTCTTTAATAATTTTCCATACTCCTTCATATTTCTCATGCACTGTCCTGTCGTGTCACCCAAACCTCCTCCATATTTTCCATGTACCATCCATGCATCCACCTTACTCATTCACCCAGTATCATGTGCCTCATATTAAGAGAGAAAATTTCTGAAACATAAATAAACAATTATGCATTAAAACTCTACTCTTAAAAATGGGTGATCTATTGGAGAATTGGCTAAATAACAGCTGACAGCATTGACATAAACACATCATTTTCAGCTTGGTCAGCAGAAACAACTGAAGTGGCACAGGGATCGGTGTTGTGGTCTTCACTACTTAAGATCTATATTCACTTGATGAAGGGATAGGTTGCATTGCAGCCAAATTTGCAGATGACACAATGATTGGTTGGAAACCAAGCTGTGAAGAGAATGCAATGAATCTACAAAGGGATGTGGATAGGTGAGTGTACAAAATGTAGCAGATGTAGTATAAGGAAGGAACTTATAAAACTGTCAATCAAGCACACAGCCACTCATCCTCTTCTTGAAAACTCTCACCTATAAAAGTAAATAAACAGCCATTTTAATCCATTAATTGTTCATACACTGAAAATTGAATTGTCATACAAAGCATAATGTGCCCTGACCAACTGTGTATTGTGTAATTCGCTAGAATGCCCCCAGTCCCTTCATCCAGATCATTAATATATAATGTGAACAGCTACGGCCCCAACACTGAACTCTGCGGGACAACGCTTGCCACCGGCTGCCATTCCGAAAAAGAACCTTTTATCCAAACTCTCTGCCTTCTGTCAGACAGTCAATCCTTAATCCATACCAGTAGCTCACCTCGAACACCATGGGCCCTCACCTTGCTCAGCAGCCTCCCATGTGGCACCTTATCAAAGGCCTTTTGGAAGTCTAGATAGACCACATCCACTGGATTTCCCTGGTCTAACCTATTTGTTGCCTCTTCAAAGAATTCCAACAGATTTGCA
Source organism: Hemiscyllium ocellatum (assembly GCF_020745735.1). Classification (NCBI taxonomy): domain Eukaryota; kingdom Metazoa; phylum Chordata; class Chondrichthyes; order Orectolobiformes; family Hemiscylliidae; genus Hemiscyllium; species Hemiscyllium ocellatum. The sequence continues at coordinate 80,466,363 of NC_083404.1, forward strand.
GATACGACCTCCCCTTACTAAATCTGTTAGATGATTACCTTGCAGCCATAAAGTAGTGAGACAAACATTTTCAGTCTGAAATAGAGTCTTCACTGACATCTACATCTTCATTCATGTGTGGAATAAACTGAGGAAGTGGTGGATGTGGGTACAATTATATTGTTTAAAAGATACTAGAGTAAGTACATGAATTGGAAAGATTTGGAGGGATATGAGCCAGGAGCAGGCATGTGGGACTAGTTTAGTTTGGAATTATGTTCAGCATGGACTGGTTGGACTTAAGGGTCTGCTTCCATGCTGTACAATTCTATGATTCTATGCTAGCAGGCCCATGGCATTTTTATCCTTTGGCCTTCAGTCAAATGTCTCTAAACTACGTCCTGAGTCGGGCAGTGGCACAGAGCAGTTGTCAACAGGTAAAGATTAAACAGCCCTTGACCAACATTCGCTTCTATGTAAATGGCAGGGATGAGGATTCAGAAGAGTCTCTCAGGAGGAAAGGGATAGTACAAATAGTACGTTCAAATTCATGATCTGAACCACTGCAAGGACAAAGAGACACAAGGGAAAGGGATGTCATGCAGGACAGATAATGTTGCAACTTGCCTTTCAGATATTCTTATCTTGTCCCCAGGCTCCAAACCCATTCTGTCGCTGAATAACATTTTCTTGCAATTCCTCCTCTTTCTTCAAGATAACTTAATCTGGGCTTTATTTCTTGCTCTTTCAATCCAGTTTCCACCATCCAACAATCAGATACACCCTCCTCCCCTTTAGTTGAGTAAGCTGGCATATTCAATCCTTTAAGATTAGTGTGATGCTGGAAAAGCACAGCAGATCATGCAGCATCCGAGGAGCAGGAAAATCCACGTTTTGGGCAAAAGCCATTCATCAGGAATTTCCTTCGCCTCAAATGCTGCCTGACTTGCTGTGTTTTTCCAGCACCACTCTAATCTTGGCTCTAATCTTCGGCATCTGCAGTACCTACATCTGCCATATTCAATCCTTCCACTACCCAAAGTATAGCCCTGCTGACACTCAAAATGGCATCGTTACCTCATCATGAAAAATCCAGACAAGTCTTCAGTTCTTATTGATTACTGCCATTACCAGCCTATTACCTCTCTTCACTAATTTTGCAACTTTATTTCATCTCAGAGCTAAGCACCACTCTCTTCTAACTCTGTTTCAATTCCATTGGTTCATCATCTACCCTTTTCAAATAGCTGAACTGAACCAACCAAGTTGCAAACTATATCCTTTGTGCTTGTAGCCTTAATACATTTGTTGTCCTCATTCTCACTCAATTCTCTGCTTCATTTCATAGTTAGTACACTATCCTCCTTCAAAATTTCTCCAGCAGCTTGGGACCAGATAGCAGCACCAGAAACAGCAACTCATAATGACTCCTGATAACCACTTCCTCTGTGTAATTTATGTCAAAAACTCCCTTTCAAGGATTAGCCTCTTCAGCCATTGTCAACAGTGAAGCTACCCTATTCCCAGTGGAAAGCTCAGTTTCAACACCTATACTAACAAGAAAAAGTTCAATTTCTTTAACCCCAGAGCTTTCCAGTGTTATGCTGCTTGTTCAAAAGTGAGTCCTTTTTTAAAAATTCTTTTATTTGATCTGGGTTTTGTGATCTGGTCCTAATTTTCCTATAAGGCGGCTGTGGGAAGAAGTTTCATAACTTTTATCTAGTGGCAAGGAAGGAATGATAATTTACAGAGGTTCCCACATGTTGTGTCTCGTTGTCCTTGCAGTGGTTGAGATCATGGATTTGAAAGGTGCTATCTGAAAGGGAAAATACACAGTCTAGGCAATAAGAGGGACTGATAGAGAGGAGTAGCTAGTAGTAATAGTTACAACAAGTTCATGTTAACAGTATCAGATGTGACAATGTAATGATATGATTGGATAATATAATCATGTGTTCAGCTTTGATAGGATAATATAGTCATAGAAGGAGCTAGCTTGTGGTAATGCATCAACTAACAAATTCTCCATTGTTTGACTTAAGTGAGTGCAAAACAGATTAAAAATCTAACTTTCGCTGAAAAGGCAAGCACAATCTTTTCATTGTTCAGGCTCATACTAATGTAAAGTTTTGTTCTTAAAGTTGATATATAGATATATATTCTCTAAGCCAGTTGGAAGCTTCTTATATGTTAGCTATACAAAACCTTTGTTCTTGTGATGAAGATTTGAGTTGTACACTATTTTCTTGACATCAACATCTCCCATGCATGTATGATTAAACTTATAAAAAAAGACACCTGAGTCTTGTCTGGTCTAAGATGAAATAAAGGAGGTAGAATTCACCCTTACCAGACGGTGCCTTGACTGGGATCTGCTTGGAACCTTAAATGAGCCATAGACTACAACAATGGCAATAATAAATTCATTTAATATTGGATCATAGGCTCTTCAGAGGCAGAAGTGCCATTGACAAAGCTTGAGCTGATTGGCAATGTTCCTGAAACTCTTCAATATTAACTGGAAGTGGATAATGACTTAGAGAATGTACACCTATAAGCCAACTTTAGGGGCAAAACTCCACACTAGTATGATCCTGAACAATGAAAAGATTGTGTTTGCCTTCTGGAAGAAGGTTAGATTTTCAATCTATTTTGCATTCACTTAAATCAAACAATGGAGAATTTATTAGTTACCAGGAACTAGCTCCCAGATGCATTTAGATTTGGATTCACACCACTCATAATTCTACTGGTTTAAATCCAGAGTTTAACAAAATAGAGCAGTGTGCAGACAGGGAGCAATTTCAGATTGGTAGCTGTAGTATCCATTTGCAGCTGCCTTGTTTGTCCAGGCAGCTACCCAACTGGCATGACACTTTGTTATGTTTCATAGTAGATCTGACATCCACAGAGATTTCTGAAGGAAACATTTCAGATGGATTTCCTCGTCATTTTCTTTTCCACTGGCAGCTGTCTCACTCTTGCCGTTAGATCTTTCCTTACATTTCAAATAATGCTTTTCTCAAATACTCATCCACTCAAAATGACAATCACATTCTCCAATTTGTTAGTTCAGTAGAAAGCCTCCTATTGTTGAAGATAGCTGCTTCGGAAACATGTATATTTTTACATTAGCTCAAATGAAGTCAAATGCTGCTGACAAGAACTGGGTTGCTCTTGCGTTCAGTGCAGTAAGGCTTTTTATTTCAGTAGGTTCCCTCTAGGAAGTCACTTTGAGAGATGCAAGATAGATAAGCCAGTAGTACATAAAATGCTGACCCTTCTTTGCCCCTTTACATAACATTCATCTGAAATTGCCTGCATGTTACCAACCAACAGCTAATTTGTCAACATCACACATACAAATGATGATGGGACAAAAGATTCCAACTTTCAGGAAAATGTTCTTCAAGATTTAGCCGAAGCAGAAATACCATAAAGTGACCTCCAATTCTGATCTGTGGTCATCCAATTCTAGACATACACAAATCACAACTAGACCACAGAGTATTAGCAGAGATTTCCTTCCACCAATCTGGTGGATTTTGGGCTAATTTGGTTCAGTGGATGAGTAACATTGGTGAGATAGTGAACTGTTCATTCAGTGTCCAACATTTGACTTATACTCTGCATCTGCAACTAGAAATAAAATTGGGCATGTCTATCCAAATATAATCCAACGCATTAGGGTACGGTACAAAAGATGAGAATACATTGAGTCAATCCACTCTATCTTCAGGTCTGAACTTTGGCAGTTGCCAAAGGGTGAAACTAGAGGTGACTCTAATACTGTGGACAGTAGGATCCGGAGCACCATGTTTTAGTGATGACCATCAACAGGCCTTCACATGGGCTAATGTCTGATTAAGGGCTGCATTACTCCCAGTATCTGCCAGCCTGATCAGACAGTCAGTTCTGCAACCTCTATAGTGCCATTGCCTCTTTGGCCATTGGTGAGGCTATAGATTCAGGAAGAGGGCACCTTCAAAGAGACACAAGTTAGTTTTGGGGAAGCCAAAGTCAGCTAGACAGACCTGAATAATTGGGGTAGAAGGGTGAGGAGTCACGACAGACCGGGGGACCGTTGTCATGTATTGTGACATTCCTGCCAAGACGGAGTGGGGACAATCCAGAGGGGTCGGATAGGAGATTCCCTGCCAACAGTCCTTTTGAACCCCACCAGATCTCATTGTCCACCAATCCATTGCAGAGTTTCACCTGGTGTAGATTCAATTTGTCTTCTCATGCCATTTTTCCCTTCACTGGTATTATGCCATGGTGGCAGGAAGACATCAGGTTCCCCACCTGACACTTTCCCCTGCCATTTTGTCAGCTCTCCAATCAGCTTCTTCGTCCCAAAGGGTCTACAAAATTCATCACAAAGAACTGTTCCAATTCAGAAGGAGGACTTTTAATTCATCATGTCTGTGCCAACTCTTCAAATGAGCATCTCACTGAGTAAGATTGTCACTGAGCACACCAAACATTTCTAGTATCTAACACAGAAACTATGGGGAATACTTTTACGTGCTTGAAAATAAAAACCTCTGGATTACTGCCCTGTGGCCCAACATTTCAACTCCCCCTCCCACTCTGCCGAGCACATGGAGGTCCTGGACCTCCTTCACCGCCGCTCCCTCACCGCCAGATGCCTAGAGGAAGAACACCTCATCTTCCGCCTCGGAACACTTCAACCCCAGGGCATCAATGTGGACTTCAACAGTTTCCTCATTTTCCCTTCCCCCACTTCACCCTAGTTCCAAACTACCAGCTCAGCACTGTCCCCATGATTTGTCCTACCTACCTATCTTCTTTTCCACCTATCCACTCTACTCTCCTCCTTGACTTATCACTTTCATCCCCTCCCCCACTCACCTATTGTACTCTATGCTACTTTCTCCCTACCCCCACCCTCCTCTAGTTTATCTCTCCACGCTTCAGGCTCTCTGCCTTTATTCCTGATGAAGGGCTTTTGCCCGAAACATCGATTTTACTGCTCCTTGGATGCTGCCTGAACTGCTGTGAGCTTCCAGCACCACTAATCCAGAATCTGGTTTCCAGCATCTGCAGTCATTGTTTTTACCCTCCAAAAAAAACACATCATTCCTTAAGTAAGGAGACAAAATTTCACATAGTACCTAAGGTGTGGTCTTTCTAATGCTGAATACAGTTATAGCAAGGCTTCCCAACTTCTATATTACATTTCCCTTGGACTAACGGCCAACATTCCATTTGCCTTCCTAATTACATGCTAACATTTTCTGATTCATGTACGAGGACACACAGATTCCTCCACACCGCAGCATTCCAAATCTCTCTCCACTTAAATAATGCTCTGATTTTCTGTTCTGCCTGCCAAAATGTCACACCTCACATTTTCCCTCCTTATACTACATCTGCCACATTTTTGTACACTCACTTAACCTATCTCCATCCCTTTGTAGATTCACTGCATTCTCCTCACAACTTGGTTTCCAGCCAATCATTGCATCCCCTGTAAATTTGACTGCAATGCAACCTGTCCCTTCATCCAAGTTAACATAGATCTTAACTAATGAAGACTAATTCCTGTGCCACTTCAGTTGTTTCTGTTGACCAAGCTAAAAATTGTGTATTTATGTCAATGCTATTTGCTGTTATTTAGCTAATCCTCCAATATATCACCCAAAACCTTAAGCTCTTATCTGATGCAGTAACTTTTGTGTGATACCTCATCAAATGCTTTTAAGACATCCAAATATACTCAATCTACTGGCTCCATTTTATCCCCCCTGATTGTACATAATCAAAAAACTGTAATAAATATATTAAATGCAATTTACATTTCACAAAGCCATATTGATTCTGTCTGATTATGCTCTTCTAAAATCCTGCGACTACCTCCTTAAAAGCTGATGGTCTGATAAGACTATGGCAACTTGACTTGAGTCATGAATTCCAGCATTTCCCCAATGACAAATGTTGGCCTGTAGTTTCCTTGTCATCCTCCTTTCTTGAATACAGGTGCTACATTTAAGATTTACTGACCAAGTAGGACCTTGCCGGAATCTAAGGAATTTCAGAAAATTACCAGTGCTTCAATATCTCTGCAGCCACTTCTTTTAAGTCCTAAAGATTCAGTCCATCAAGTTCTGGAAACATTTTAGCCTTTAATCCCATTAGTTTTCCTTGTACATTTTTCTTGTAATCACAATTGTTTCAAGTTCCACTATTCTATTTGCCTATGTATTTTCTTCAACTTGTGGGATGTTTTATGTGTCTTCTGCAATGGAGAGAAATACAAAACAACTGCTTAATGTTTTCACCAATTCCAAATTTCTGAATATAAATTTGCCAATCTACCAGCTGAGGGAATGACACTCACTTTGCTATTCATTTCCTTTTTGCAGAATACTAAACCTTTTACCATCTATTTTTATATTTCTTGATATATTTTTCTCATACTTCAGTTCTTACTCTTTTTATTTTAGTCATATTTTGCTGGTTTCAATTTTTCCCCCAATCTCCTCAAATACCAGTAATCTTTGCAGTGTTTTATCCCTTTTCTTTCAATTTCATACCATCCTTAACTTCTTTAGTTATCCATGGATAATGCATCCTTTACAAAGAGTCTTTTTTTCTCAATGGAATTTGTCTTTATAGACTTATGAAGTATATCCTTAAAAGTCTATTGCTACTTCTCCGCCAGTTTAATTTTTAACCTGTTCTCCAATTCCACTTTAGCCAAATCTGTCTTCATATCCCTGTGGCTATCTTTGTTTAAATTTAGGCCACTGGTTACAAATTGACATTTCTCACCAGCAAACTGAACCTGAAATTCTATTATGTTATGACCACTCTTACCAAAAGGATCTTTTACTATGAGACCATTCATTAACCCTGGTTTATTATGCATTACCAAATTTGTAGTCTAGTAATTTTATGATTACAGTCTGTAAACTCATACTTCAGAAGAGCTTTATCAAGTAGATCTATCCAATCCATGTGATGTATGAAATCCACCAAATAATTGTAGGATCTTTCCTGTAGGTTCCCATTACTTCTTAATTTATACTGTCTCTCGGTGTAACTGCTGTCAGGGGACCTACAAACAACTCTCACCACTGACCTATTTCCTTTGCTATCTCTACCCTCAACTTAGACTAACTTTACATATAATAGAATCCCTACAGTGTGAAAAGGGGCATTTTGTCCCTCCAAAGAGCAGCCCACCCCTTTGACCTATCCTGCAATTACCAGGGCTAATCCAATTAGCCTACACAGATAATTTAGCGTAGCTATACATCTTTGTACTTTGGGAGGAAACTGGAGCACCCAGCGGAACCCACGCAGACACAGGGAGAACATGCAAACTCCACACAAATCCAGGTCCTTGGCGCTGTCAGGCAACCGTGCTATCCATTGAGCCACTGTGCCCCCCTTGATCCGCTGAATCAACTTAATATTTCATTGTTATACTGAACTCATCTTATACTAACAATGCTACTCCACCTCCTTTTCCCTTCATTATCCTTCCAAAATGACAAATACATGTAAATATTAAGGTCCCAACCATGGTCACTTTCAAGCCATACCTCTGTAATGATAAGATTATGCCATCTTGTTACAAATGTAGAATACATTCACATAAAAAAATAATTAATTCAATCTTTTTACCATTTTTTCCCCACTCAAACCTTGTGTGCATTCTCATGTTAAATGTTCTGCCCATTCCTTTTACATTCTGGAAATCACTGACATATCACTGCCCTGCACTATTGCCTTGTCATTCCTCTTCAATTTCCACATCTCCTGCCATGTGAGCACTCCTCCTCAGCTATCAATCCAGAGACTATAACTTTTTATGTTCTGCTTTTCAGCTTAGCCCTGACTGCTATACTTCCTCAGTAGAACCTCTTTCTTCATCTGATACATCTCACTGATATTCAGGTCAGCCATGACAAATGGGTTCTGCCTCTCTCGCTCCAAGTTCTCCTTCAGTCCTGAGGCAATGTTCTTAACATTAGCACTGAGTGTATATCTTAACACTTTTGCAATGTTGTTCAATTTAATGCTCAATTACATTTTAAAGACAAAGCAGTAGCTGACATTCGCACCGTAACAGATGCCACTCTTCAGCCACTCTACATGATATCAATAAATAGTTGAGTGCATTGGATAAAGAAATGTTTATGGGCTTCAGTAATTTTATGATTGAGGTGTTGAAGAATTATATCCTAGATTGGCTGTGCATTTAACCAAGCTGTTCCAGTATAAATATGAAACTGGCCTCTACTTGTCACTTTGAAAATAATGCCCGTATTTCCTGCTGACAAAAAGCAGCATAAATCCATTTCAGGCATTCATCAGGCCCCTCAGCCTACTCTCAATCATCAACAAATGAAGGATGGTGACATGAACAGTACTAATGAGTGTCATTTAGTTCCCAATGACATACTCACTCATGTCAGCTTGGGTTATACCAGCTCCAAACCTCATTACAGCCTTCAATCAAACATGAACAAAAGAGTTGAATTCCAGGGGTGAGAATCACTTAGAAATATATCATTATTATTTCATGGTGAATTCATCAAAATCATTGAACTGCCTGTCTACCAGTACTGTGAATGTCATACACTGCATTGACTCAAGAAGGCAGCTCACTGCTAATTTCTTAATTTGCACTAATTACCAGCAAACCATCAGTGCCCACATTCCACGAATGATTATAAACAGCTACAGTACCAGAGCCTGATTTAAACATATTAGTAGTGTCCACCATCATTAAAGAAATGACCAGCAAAAATGTATCAGCTCAGGAGTGATGAACCAAATTTTATTGATTATCCCAGTTTTCCCCCTCCTGCACATTGCTGGGGACGGAAGTTAGGTCATTAATATTGAACTTATTGACCAAAATAGAATAAACATTGAAATACCCGTTCAACATTTGTCATTGTTGAACAGTCAAAATCCACAACAAGGAGTATGTCTCCTTTTCAGTATTACATCCTAAATCAATGCAAACAGTCCTTAAGGCATAAGAAAGACAGTCATCCTTTGTAACACATTGTTAAATCCCAACTCCATTCTGACAGTAAATTCATAATTAATCTTTCTCAAATCCAACTCTTAACCCTGTCAAGTTTGATTTATTCAATTATTTAACCTCAAACATTCCAACAATACACAAATCAGATATGTGAGTGTCTGATCATAGAAGATGAGACACGTTTTAGATGGTTCTGAAGATACTTACAGTTTGCTCTGGTACGCAACACGTGGTTCTGGCTCCAGGAATGGAATACATTTTTGTTTCAGTAAAGAACTGTACAATGAACGGTTGAACAAGTCTCCAGTCATCCTGGCCACCATGACAGCTACCATGACTGGCAGTAATGACTGCACATCATTGGTTAGTTCCACCTGAAAGAATTTTGAAAATAAAACAGTTCAGCATAAACCTCAAAAATAATTGCAAGTTTAGTTGCAAGTTTAATATTTTAATTTAAAATCACGTTAAATGAGAATGTTCTTAAACAAGAATTTAACAATTTGGTCAGAATTAAGGAAGGTGTTGACTTCCTTTACTCATAGATAATATTTAAATTGCTATGCATCTTCTCTGGAAATAAAATCACAATGCTCTTCTTCAATGTAATTTTAGAGCATTTTTCCATCCTTATTATAATCGTAATGGTTATTACATGATTCTGGCCCCATTAGTTTAAATAGTGCTGCTATTACATGATTTTCTTATAATACAGAATGGCATGAGACTGGAACTAACACCCTAGAACCAATTGTAGTGGACATATTTGTTGAACTATACCAAGATTCACTGGATTCCAGGAGGGCTTCAACAGATAGGAGAGCCCTTTTTCAAGAAGAGAAGGAGACAGAAAGTAGGAAATTATAGCCTAGTTAGCCTAACATCTGTTGTTGGAAAAATCCTACAGTCAATTTTAAAGGAAGAAATGGCAGAAAATTAGGAAAAGCTTAACATAATCAAACAGTAAACATGGTTTAGTGAAAGGAAATCATGTTTGACAAGTTTTCTAGAGTTCTTCGAGGAGATAAAATGCAGAGTTGATAAAGGGGAAATGGCAGATGTAGTTTATTTTGTTTTCAAGAAGGCATTCAATACACTGGATGTAAGTTTACTCGCTGTACTGGAAGGTTTATTTTCAAATGTTTCATCACCATACTAGTTCACATCATCAGTGAGCCTCCGGTGAAGCACTGGTGTTAGTGCTCTACTTTCTATTTGTGTGTTTAGGTTTCCTTGGGTTGGTGATGTCATTTCCTGTGGTAATGTCATTTCCTGTTCTTTTTCTCAGAGGGTGGTAAATGGGGTCCAAGTCAATGTCTTTGTTCATAGAATTCTGGTTGGAATTCCATGCTTCTAGGAATTCTCGTACATGTCTTTGTTTGGCTTGTCCTAGGATGAATGTGTTGTTCGAGTCAAAGTGGTGTCCTTCTTCATCTGTATGTAAGGATACTAATGAGAATGGGTCATATCTTTTTGTGGCTAGTTGATGTTCATCCTGGTGGCTAGTTTTCTGCTTGTTTGTCCAATGTAGTGCTTGTTACAGCTCTTGCAAGGTATTTTGTAAATGACCTTAGTTTTGCTTGTTGTCTGTATGGGATCTTTCAAGTTCATTAGCTGCTACTTTAGTGTGTTGGTGGATTTGTGGGCTACCATGATGCCAGACTACTCTGACCTCTTGGCATTATGATAGCCTACAAACCCACCAACACACTAAAATAGCAGCTAATGAACTTGAAAGACCCCATTCAGGCAACAAACAAAACTAATGTTATTTACAAAATACCTTGCAATAACTATAACAAACATTACATTGGACAAACAAACAGAAACATAGTCACCAAGATACACCAACATCAACTAGCCACAAAAAGACATGACCCTCTCTCACTGCTATTTTTACATACGAATGAGGAAAGACATCACTTTGACTGGGACAACACATCCATCCTAGGACAAGCCAAACAAAGACATGCACATGAATTCCTAGAAGCATGGCATTCTAACCGGAACTCTATCAACAAACACATGACTTGGACCCCATTTACCACCCTCTGAGGAAAAGAACAGGAACTCACATCACCACAAGAACAGATGTCACCACAGGAAATTACATCACTGATTTAAGGAAACCTAAACACACAAATAGAAAGCAAACTGATCATGACACCATGATACAGGAAAATTGGGGAGCAACAAGAAATATAGTAGTTATAGGTTATAGAACAGTGAGGAAAACAGTGAGGACACAAAAGCAATTGCCACAGTGAAGAAAATTAGTCCAGATGGTTATGTTTCCTGCCCCATGCAGGATCCAGGACATCTGCTCAGGGCTGGAGAGATGCTTACAGTGTAGAGAGAAAGATCCAGTTTTACTGGTGAATATAGGTGAAAAATGTGTTGCTGGAAAAGCGCAGCAGGTCAGGCAGCATCAAAGGAGCAGGAGAATTGGCGTTTTAGGCATAAGACTTTCTTCAGGATTCCTGAAGCTTTGATCTCCAGCATCTGCAGTCCTCACGTTCTTCTCCCTGGTGAATATAGGTGCCAACAACATGCATTGAACTAGGAAAGGATTTCCATTAGAGCCAGAATGAGGAGCACTAAATTAAAAAGCAGGACCTCATTATTACCTGAGCCGATGCAAATTGGCAGAAGGTACGCAAAATTAGAGAGGTGAATCCATGGCTGAAAGGATTCAGAAAGCAGTACAGACTACATCTGGACCATGCTGGAGCAATTGTTCACATGAACTGTATAACTAGAGAAAAGGGTTTGAACTGATTGTTGGGGCAAAGAATCAAATGTGGAAAGATGTGGTACAGGTATAACAAAGAGTAGAATCAAGGGAAGAGAAACCAGTAATATGGAAAATGAAGGGCAGAAAATTGGAGAAAAGAACAGGGAGTACAAATCTTAGAACACACCAACAATCAAGATTTCTCAACACAAAGATTTTAAAACGTCAAAACTGAAGGCTTTGTACCCAAATGTGCACACCATTCCTTGCAAAAGAAATTCATTGATGGGTTTTATTCACTTCAATCTGTGCTATCTGATAGCCACTGCAAAGACGAGGTTGTAAAATTTGACTTCTTAACCATTTTATCTACCTCTGTACTACATTAAGTGACTGGCGGACATACACATCAAGATCCTTCTGATCCTCAGTGCTTCCTGAGGTCCTACCAACCATTCATCACATAAATCCTTTCCTTGTTTGTCCTGGCAAAGTGCCACACCTCACATTCATCTGGATCGAATTCCATTTGTAACTGATCAGTCCATCTGACCAGCCTATCTATATCATGAGTTATTATGAGTTATTCATATATTGTCACATGTATCTAAAAGTGTTTTGTCGCCACAATCCAACTCAACTTTTCATTACAAAAAGAATAAAAGAAAATTATTTACATAGAGTTCATCTTCTGTTCAAATTGGGTCTCATACACATCTCTAGGGTTTCTGCAAAGTCTCTACAAAATGGTCCACGCTTTAAGGAGTCTGCACTTTCATTTGTCTGGTTTTATTTTATACGTTCACGAAATGCATTGTTTTTTGTTTCTCCCATTTATCTTTTTTAACTGCATCCTTCTGTAATGTAAGACTATCGCATGATTTATCACTTCACATTTTGGTGTAGGGTCATAGAGTCTTCCAGCAAAGAAACAGTCCTTCAGTCCAACTCATCCATGCCACCCAAGTTTCCTAAACTAAATTGGTCCCACTTGCCTGCATTTGGTCCATTTCCTTCCAAACCTTTATTATTTGTATACCTCTCCAAATGTATTTTAAATGTTGTAACTGTACCCACATCTACCACTTTCTCTGGCAGTTCATTCCACACACGAACCACCCATGGTGTGAAAAGATTGCTCCTCAGGTCCCATTTCAATCTTTCTCCCCTCACCTTAAAAATATGACCCCTAACTTTGAACTCTCCCACCCTGGGAAAAAGACCATTGTACTCACCTGATCTATGACACTTGTGATTTATAAATCGCTATAAAGTCACCCCTCAATCTCTTGTACTCCATTGAAAGAAGTCTCAGCCTATCCTTATAACTCAAACCCTTCAATCCCGGCAACATCCTGGGAAATCTTTCCAGTTTAATAATATCCTTTTTATAGCAGGATGACTAGAACTACACACAGGATTCCAAAAGTGGCCTCACCAATGCCCTGTACAACTTCAACATGATGTCCCAATTCCTATACTCAATGCTCTGAGCAATGAGGCAAGCATGCTAAACATCTTCTTAAACACTTTGTATATGTGACATAATCTTGAAAGAACTATATACCTGAATTCCTTGGTCTGTCTGTTTGACAACACTACATAGTGCTTTACCACTAATTGTACAAGACGCACCTCATTTGTTTTATCAAAATGCAATACCTCACCTTTATCCAAATTAAATTCCATCTGCTTCTCAGCCCATTGACCCAATTGGTCAAGAATGCTTTGAAGTTTTAGAAAACCTTCTTCACTGTTGACAATACAACTAGTTTTGGTGTCATCCACAAACATACTTTAAATGAATGACAAACAAAAATGGACCCAGCGACAATCCCTGCTGATCACCACTGGCCACAGGCCTCTAGTCTGAAGAACAACCCTCCACCACCATCCTCTATCTTCTACCATAAAGGCAGTTTTGTATCCAATTGGCAAGCTCTCTCTGAATCCCCATGTGACCTAACTTTAATAATTAGTCTACCATGTGAAACCTTGTCAAAGACTTTACTAAAATCCAAGAAAATAATGTCAACCACTCTGCCCTCATCAAGTTTTTTGGTTGCATTCTCAAAAAACTCAACCAAGCTTGTGAAACGTGATTTCCCATGTACAAAGCCATGCTGACTATCCCTAATCAGTCCTTGCCTCTCCAAATGAATGTATCTCTCAGAATCCCCTCCAACAACTTACCCACCACTGACGGCAGGCTCAGAGGTCTATAGTTCCCAATCTTCTCTTTACAGCCTTTCTTAAATAAAAGCATAACATTAGCTACCCTCCAGTTCTCTGTCACCTCAACAGTGGCTATAGATGATACTAATATCTCTGCTGGGGCCCCACCATTTCTTCCCTAACTTCCCACAATACTGTGGGACACATTGGACCAGGTCCTAGAGATTTATTCACTTTCTTTGTTTTTTTAAGACCTCCAGCACTACCTCTTCTGTAACGTGGACTGTTTTCAAGACATCAATATTTATTTCGAGTTCACTAGCCTCTGTTTCCTTCTCCACAGTAAAGTTGGCACAAAATATTCATTTAGTATTTGTCCCATTCCACACATAGACAACCTTGTCGATCTTTAAGGGGCCCTATTCTCTCCCTAGTTGTTCTTTTGCTCTTAATGTACTTGTAGAAACACATAGGATTATCCTTAATCTTATCAGCCTAGGCAATCTCATATCCCCTTTTTGCCCTCCAATTTCCCTCTTAAGAACGTCCCTCCACCCCTGGCATTTTTCAAGACATTCACTTGATCCTAGTTGTCTGCACTGAATATATGATTCCTTTTTATTCTTGACGAGAGCCTCAATGTCTTTATTCATTCATTGTTACCTACTCTTATAAGCCTTACTCTACACTCTAACAGGAACATAATGCCTCTGGACTCTCATTATCTCACTTTTAAAAGCTTTCTACCTGCCAATTGTCCCTTTACTCACACTTTACTCCAATCAACTCTTGGAAGTTCCTGTCTCATACCATCAAAATTTACTTTAGTCCAATTAAGAAATGTAACTTGTAAACAAGGCCCTTTTCCATAACCATAACCATCCATCGACTTATTTGTCAACCTACTTTCAAGTGTAAATTCATTTATACATGCAACAAATAACAATGTTGATCCCTATGGAATTCCACTGGACACAGGCTTCCACTCACAAAAATACCCCTTAACATCAATAGCTGCATTCTGTCACTCAGCCAATTCTTGATCGAATTAAATTTCCTGGGATTCCATGGGCTCCTATCTTTGCCCCACACAGGATCTTATCAAAAGCCATACTGAAGTCCAAGTTGATAACATCGAATTCTCGTCACCCACACATGTGGTCACTTCTGAAAAAAATCAGTTAAGTTGGTCAGACAAGACCTCCCCTTAGCAAACAAAGCAGACTGTTCTTGATAAATCCCTGCCTCTCCAAATGTAAATTGATTCTGTCCCTCAGAATTGCTACCAATGGTTTCCCCACAATTGACCAATCTGCAGTTTCCAGGCTTCGGCCTCAATTTCTTCCAGTAACACATTGGCTGTCCTCCAGTCTTCTGGCACTTCTGCTGTGGCCAGGGAGAAATTGAAATTTATTGCCAGCACCCCTAATATTTCCTCCCTTGTTTCACTCAATAGCCTGGGATACATTTCATCCAAGCTCTGGAGATTTTGTCTACTTTTAAGCCTGACAGAACACTCAGACCTCCTTTTGAAGAGTCATCTCGATTCCAGATGTTAGCTTGCTCTCCCTCCACAGATGCTGTCGGACCCACTGTGATTTGTTGTTTTCAGTACAGATTCCTACATCTGCTGCAATTTACTCCTACTCAGAACTTCTACTCTGATGATAAAGCTAATGATATGATTGCCATCAGTGAGGGATTGAGAGAAGACATTAGACAAAAAAAGGCATGTAAAGTGAAGGGTCTTAGATAATACATAGGAGAACCATGCTTAATAACCTATAATATACTGATATAAATAAAAGGACATTATGGTTGTGGAAGAGCCTTACTCAAGGTTAAGGAGGCTACAGCCTCAGGCAGCATGTATGAGCAGACAGCTGCAGCCCAGATGTAAAAAGGAAAATGATGTCAGTTACAGTGTTAGACTGAAGCATAAAATAAAACAAAATGCACAGTTTCACAAAAAAACCTGAAAACCACCAAAAGCTCCATACCACCATCAGAATCAAGTATATTATGAATTTTTAGTTACTACTTCCACAAATTTGACACCATAAAACCATAAGAAACACGTGCAGAAATTAGGCCATTCAGCCCATCGGGTCTGCTCTACCATTCAATCATGGCTAGTAAGTTTCACAACCCAATTCTCCTGCTTTTTCTCCGGAACCTTTGATCCCCTTGATACACAAGAACCTAACTATCTCAGTCTTAAATATACTTAATGATCTGGCCTCCACAGCCTTCTGAGGCAATGAATTTCACAGATTCATCACTCTCTGGCTGAAGCAGTTTCTCCTTATCTCCATTCTAAAAGGTTTTCCCTTTACTTCGAAGCTGTATTCTCGGGTCCTAGTCTCTCCTACCAACAGAAATATCTTTCCAACTTCTACTCTATGCAGCCATTCCGAATTCTGTATATTTCAGTTAGATCCCCCTCCCCCCACCCTTGTAAACTCCGTTCTTCATATGTTAAGCTTTTTATTCCTGGGACTATTCTCGTGAACCTCCTCTGAACACGCTCTAGGGTCAGTGCAGCCTTCCTGAGATATGGGGCCCAAAACTGCACTCAATAAACCAAATATGGTCTGATGAGAGCCTTTTACAGTCTCAGAAGTACATCCCTGATTTTATATTCAAGTCATCTCAAAATAAATGCCATCATTGCATTTCCTTTCTAACTACTGACTCAATCTGCAAGTTTACCTTGAAAGAACCCTCAAATCTTTTTTCACTTCCAATTTCTGAATTTTCTTCCCATTTGGAAAACAGTCCATGCTTCTATTCTTCCTACCAAAGTGCATGACCTGACTTTTTCCCATATTGTACTCCGTGTGCCACTTCTTTGCCCACTTTCCTAATCTGTCCAAATCCTTCTGCAGCCACTCCACCTCCTCAATGCTATCTGTTCCTCTACCCATCATTGTATTGTCTGCAAGCTTAGCCAGAATGCCCTCAGTTCCTTCATCTAGATTGTTAATATATAAAGTGAAAAGTTTTGGGCCCAACACTGAGCTTTGCGGAACACCACTGGCTACAATCCTGAGAAGGACCCTTTCTTTTCTGCTTTCTGCCAAACAGCCAAGCTTCTATCCATGCTAGCATCTTGCATCTTACACCATGGGCCCTTATCTTACTCAGTAGCCTCCTGTGCGAAACCTTGTCAAGGGCTGTCTTGAAGTCCAGTTAGATAACATCCATTGACTCTCCTTGGCTTAACTTTTTTATTTCTTCCTCAAAGAATTCTAACACATTTGTCAGTCATGACCTCCCCTTGATGAAACCAATATGACTTTGCCCTATTTTACCATACACTTCAAAGCATTCAGAAATCTCATTCTTCACAATGGATTCCAGTATCTTAGCTACAACCGAGGTTAGGCTAATCGGTCTGTAATTTTCTGTCTTTTGCCTTACTGCCTTTTTAAACAGGGATGTCATGTTAACAATTTTCCAGTCTTCTAGGACCCTCCCTGATTCATGCTATTCCTGAAAGATCACCACGAACAACTCTGCTATCTCTTCAGCTATCTCCCTTAAAACTCTGGGGTGTAGTCGATCTGATCCAGGTGATTTATCCACCTTCAGACCATTCAATTTTTCTAGCACCATCTCCATGGTGATAGCCAAGCAAACTGTTAAGATGACTGACTCAAATCATGTGACATTTAGAAATTGTCTACAGATGATATCAAGCCTCAGCTGACCACTTCATGAAATATGAACATTCACGGCCATCCAGGACATCCACAGATCGCTTTGTTTCAGGATGGGTCACCAGAAAAAGACTGAAATTTCCAGACTGCCTGTTTCCACGCTTCATACTGTGGCAAAAGGGAAGATTGAACCTCAACTTGTGAAAAATGCTAATGTATGACCATAGTCAATTTTATATTTTATCATGATGGTTTCTCCCCAATCTACAGTAAACTAGATGGACCACATAGGTGTTAATCCACAACACAGGATGGGGAATAACATGAACAGGACACTTTATTTGGAAAACATGAATTTGGGAAAGGCAACATGTTTGTTAGCGGTGGTATCTTGGTCTGTTTTAAAGATCAGCAAAGAGCAGTTTTCAGACAAGACCCACCAAAGCCATCAGCACCATCAGTTTCACCAATCTGCCAACAAACAGCTGCAAGATATCAAACAGTCAAAGGATTAACTTATTCCAGTTTTCAAACTTCATTTGAGACTCAACCTCCTAAATAGTTAACAATATAAACCCTCAAAATCTGGGGTGAACGTTTAACTTCGTAAGACGTTTACTTTAAATTCAAAGTGATCAAAACTATTCAAGAAACCGAACGTGTCCCACGTGGGACAGGAGCTTACAAACCAAAAGTTTGATCATAATTTGTAAAATTTGTACCTGTATCTAATCTTTGTATGTGTGAGAGCATGTATCTTATGTATAATTCAAGTGTGTGACAGTAAATGTCTTCTTGCAATTTAAGCCTCCAAAAGCCTATTGTTTAGTTATTTAGAGTAGAATCCTGTAGCATAGAAACAGGCCCTTCAGCTCACCATATTTATGCCAACCAAATTACATTAATCCTGTTTATTTGCTTGTGGTCTATAGCCTACTATGCTGGGCACTTTAAGTGCTCATTCAGAAGCAGCTTAAATATTGCAAGAGTACCTGCCTACATCATCCTCTTAGGCAGCATCTTTCATATACAGTACCTACCACTGACTGGGTGATTTTTGTTTCTTACTCAGATCTCTTATAAACCACTTGCTCGTCGCCTTACACTTATGCTGTCTGCTCTGCCATGAGGAAGCGAGTGTTGCAATCTACCCAGTCTGTGGTTCTCATAATTTTGAATACCTCAGTTAGATTCTCCTCAGCCTGCTCTGCTCTAAGGAAAACAATTCCAGTCTTTCCTCATAACTGAAACTTTTCACTCCGGCAACATCCTGGTGAGTTTCCTCTGCATTCCAGTACAATCATGTCCTTCCACTAGTGTGAAAACCAGAACTGCCCACAGTATTCCATCTATGGCCTAACCAATGTTTTATCAAGTTGTAGCAACATGTTTACATGTCCTTGTTCCTGTATTCTGTGCCCTGACTAATGAAGGCAAGCATCCTATATGTCTTCTTCACCATGCTGTCTATATTTTCTGAAGCATTCAGGAATCTATTGATTCAAGCACAACGGTACCTTCGTTCCTTGGTGCTCCCGAGGGACCTATTATTCATTGTGCATTTCCTTTCCTTATTAGACCACCCAGAATGCATCAGGATTAAATTCCATCTGCCATTGATTTGTCCAATTTAACTTCCAATCAATATCATTCTGTAGCCTGAGACCATTCTCCTATCAACAACACCAATTTTTCTATTATCTGCAAACTTACTAATCAAACATTCTATATTCACATCCGAGTCATGAATGTACACAACAAGTAGCTAGGACGCACTGATCCCTGTGATACACAACAGGCCACAGGCTTCCAGTCACAAAACACATCCCTTCACCATCACTCACAACCAATTTCGGATCCATTTTGCCAACTGGGCTTCGATCCCAAGGTTCTTACCTTTCGAACCAGTCTTCTACGTAGGACCTTGTTAAAGGTCTGACTGAAATCTTTGCATTCCACATCAATTGCATACTACACTCATCAATATAGCTAGCCACCATTTAAAAAAAAATCAATTAAATTGAGTTTTAGATAAATGTACTTGGGATACTCACTCCAAGGCTAAGAGAAGACATAGTTATTTCCTTTCAAAACATGCTGATCATGCGCAATAAGTGAGCAAATACATTCTGTCATAATATTACCCCTTATTGCATATTTAATTTATATTTCTAAAACTACAAAGAAGTAACACAAAGTCAAAATTACTGAAAAGTCTCAATTATTTCTTTAAAGAATGAGTGTGAGTTCACTAATATCCACTACTCAATCATTTGGCACGAAAAATCAATATTGCATTCTCATTATCAATGTTTCCAATTGAACCATGCCCCCAACAACATGCAATACTTTATATAATGTAATCAAAAGTCATAAGGCACATCACAAGAGCATTATACAAAAATGTATGACCTCAATATATGGCATTCCTCTTTACAGAATTAGTTCTGTGTTTGCTGAGATTGTAGCAAGATTTTATAACCAGTAAGATACAAAAGATATTTCCCTGTTAAAGAATTCTTTGTTGAAAATATAACTTTTAAATGTCTTCATAGCCTGATATTATTTATTAGAAACTGAATTTTCAGCTTCCCATTTTGTTTAAGAATTAACCGACACATTGGAAATACAAAATGAGTTTCCAAATTTTCAACTGGATATTATTTGTATATATTTATCAACAACAGAATTTTACAGGATATCCCAGTTAATCTTAATAATGGTTTCCTGTACAAGGGTGGTCCATTTTAGTTAGTTGATGCTTATGCTAATTTCTGGTTCAAAGTGCACAACTGTTGAAGTAGTGCTCAATATCCTGTTGTAATTCAAGATTTTTGGTTCAGTGCATGGAATTTAACAGACGCAAATAGTTTTTGGTGAGTGGCTTTCTTTGAACAAAAGAACAACATCAAATATCTTGAAAAACCTGCAGTTGTTTGGAATGATTATATTCAGGATTTTGGCAAGTGATATGCCTAAACAAGACACTGAACTTGAATATTTATCCTTTAGTTCACCATAACAGGAAGCTGCCTGGCTTTTGATCTGACTTGTTTCTTTAATCAGTATAGGTGGAAATATTAATGTTGTTACTGTGAGAAGCCATAGTGATTCTTATTGACTCTAAGCAAACTTGAAATAACAATTTGATAATCACCTCAGTGCAGAAATATGCCACAAAGTCTAGGCAATATTAATAGCAATTGCAAGGTATGAAATTATTATATTTTCATATCACACAATTCTTTCATGTTTCTTTTCCTTATTCAGTATTTGAATCCATGTAATATCCTAATTAATAGATGAACAAGCAATCCAGCAGATGGAAGCTCCTGTGACACCTCCTACCATTTTTCTATATCATCAAAGCAGGCAGCAATTATTGCAAAAATCTACTGATTTTTTTAAAAATGTAATTCCTAATTTTTTCACAAGGTCCATGGAAATTCCTCCCAATTTTAGAATGCTCAGTTCTACATTAACGCTGCTATCCTCAAATGTTCACCCATGTTTTTGTCCAGAGTTGGAGCCCTGAAGTAAAACTATAAGTGGAAGACTCATCAGCTCACTGAAATTGCATTTCCCCCGAAAACCTAAAGCTGATATTAGCTTCTAATTAATATGTTGGAAAAATGTGATGATTAGAATGAAAGTTTTTTTTAAAAGCTTCAGTTCTTGGAATAGGCTGTTCTAATCACTTGCATTCCACAACAGGGTCATCCAAAACTCAACTGCATAAATTAAGTACAGCATCAGAACGTTTAGCAATAAGTGACACTAATGTCATTTACTTTGTCTGTTATGACAAAACTGCTTGCCCTGTTTTAAAATTTCACGTCACACAAGGCTGTACCCCCCGACAGAATTAATTCTGGATTTGCTGAGGTTGTAGCAGGATTTTATACCCAGTCAAAAGATACAAAAGATGTTTCCCTGAAAATTTTTATACACTAATATTATTTATTAAAAACTGAATTTTCAGCTTTCCATTTTGACTGATGAATTGAAAATCATAGTTTAAAGAGATAATTGTGAGAAGGTACAGGTTTAACAATAACATTATTCTAAAACTATTTATTTGTAATTATCTTCCACAGGCGGGACTTTCACCAGACATCTTCCACATGATATGAGTTCGTCAGCATGGTCCAGCTGTTGGGGAATTATACCAGTGCCAGGACAGAATGGGCATTGCAGCTGCCTGCTGCAAGAAGGTGGGCAGCTGATTACAAGAATTATAGGTCCAAATGGGTATCAATTTACATAGCAGTCAACATTTTGTCAATGGAGGAGTGACCCCTGCTATGGCGGAGGCCACCAGCTACTGAAAAACAGCTTCACTAAAGCAGCCCAAACCAGGCTCAATGTCCTAGAGCTGGGACCGTGGACAGGGAGGTCAGCTCCCTGAACAGCTCCATGGACAGGGAAGCCAAGCGCACCCCACTCCTCTCCCCAAGCCCCTCCCTGACCACAATGGTATCCCAGCAATATCCATCTCAACTGGCACTTGTCTCCATGATCTGTTGCATTTTTTCTGGCCTGGCTCTCAAGGTGCTCTGCGTGCTGCAGCTCCAGAATTGCTGGTCTTTAATTGAGATGTCAGCAGCAAGAGCATACCCACTATCTTTAATGGGATATTAAAGCTGGCCAATTATAAGGCTACCCAAAGCCAGCCAATTATGAGGCAACCAATTTTTAAAAATACCAAGCAACTAACACTCTGGCAAGTATGTACTGAGGACCTGCCTGACACCCTCACAGTAAAATTCAGGTCCCTGCATCCAAAAATTAGACAGTAACTAATAATATTGCCATTAGCAAATGCAACATTGATTTTTAGTTACTGATTCATTCTCAACTCAATGCAATTATCACGCATCATATCAGAAACATAATCAGGTCTTCTCAAAAGAATCCCAAAATTCTAAATCTTTGGAAATCCTGACACCTAGTGGTGAAGCTAAAAACATTGAATAGCAAATTTCAGGCATATTCCAATTTAATGCACCAATGGAACTGAAGTTTCTGAGGTAGTCAACCGCTATTTGCACTGTGTGCAAAGACAATGTCGGGTTTGGAATGTGGACAGAATAGGGGCACACCTTGCTCAGGTGAAGCTTGCATTGAGATTTCCTGAGGGAGGAGAAACAAATCAAATTCAAATATGACACTGATACTGCAGTTCCGTAATTTTAGTAAATAATGTTTTGTTTAAGTTATGGAGGTTCTAAGAGAGACCAAAAGAGGCCATTACAGCAAGACCGGGGGAGAAGGCATTGCTAGGGTTATTTTTTCATCTTGTTTATAGGGCGGATCATTTACTGCTCAAAGAATTTCTTCCAATGAAATCAATTAATCAGGAAACTTTTATAATAGATTGGCAATCTACTCTTCCAGATAATTGGGTAGTGATGACGAATGTGTTCTCGAGTATTTCCTCGTCCTATTTTTAGCTCTATTTTAAATTGGTTTGAAAGCTTCTTAGGCAAAAAAAAAGAAAGTTAGACAAACAGAGAGCAAGAGAGAATAAATCACATAGAATCATAGAATTCCTACAGTGCGGAAACATGCTATTGGGTCCAACAAGCCCACACCAACCCCTCCAAAGAATAACCCACTCAGACCCATTCCCTTACCCTATTATTCTACATTTACCCCTGAGTAATGCACCTAACCTACACATCTTTGAACACTACGGGCAATTTAGCATGGCCAATTCATCTAACCTACTCATCTTTGGATTGTGGGAGGAAACCGGAGCATCTGGAGGAAACCCATGCAGTTGTGCCCTTATTTCTCAAAACTTGCTATGAGATTAACACACTTTAAATTTAAGAGATTTCCCACTTAAGGTTGAAAAATGGATTATCTTTTGATCTTAGGGTTATGCTGTCTGTTGTGTTCTCAACCCCAGGCAGCTGTGAAGACTGAGTCATAGAACTACAGAATCCCTACAGTGTAGAAACAGGTCATTCAGCCCATTGAGTTCATACCGACCCTCCACCGAGCATCTCACCCAGACTCAACTCCCTACTGTATCCCTATAATCCCTCATTTCCAGTGGCTAATCTTGCTAACCAACACATCTCACACCTAGCAAACAATTACATAATTTTGAATTCAATGTTTACACTGATACATTAGAAACTTATAAAAAAGCACTGCTGTATCCAAAATCATTTGTCCCTTCACCAATCTGTCTGGCCTTCCCCTCAGTGTGGACATACAGTTAAGAGGTAACCTTTTCTGAAATTGGTAGCCAGACTGCTGATACGACCATAAAAATACCCATTTTACACCTTGCTCCTTTTTACATTCCACTGACTTCGATTAAAACAGCCTGCAGCCACAGTATTTTAATCAGCACTAAGTTACATGTTAAAAGACATTGGAAAAATGGATTATCCAGTGCAGACACAATGGGCCAAATGACCTCCTTCTGGATTACAACAATTATGTGATTAAATGCAAATTTTGTGGGAAGAGTGCAAAACTTCAGCAAGTAAATCTCACAGGAAGTTTATTGCCTGTCCAGCTGTTTTTCGCGTATCCATGCAACTTGATGACAAGATTAGCAGAATTGGAAAATGAAAAATTTATGACATTAATCTTAGCCATTGTGCTTGGATGTCCTTTCTTCAAAATTGGTGTGACATCACTCTGTAATGCACAATCTTACTAAGTAAACAGCTGGTTTTGGCTGTGTTTGTATATTGTTATTTCAGGTGTCTAACTGCCTTCTCCTTGTGGTTTACAGCTGATTAAGAGGATTCATTCTTGTCTTTTTGGCTGGCAAGCTGCCCAAACTTTGCTTGAAGTCTCAAGAGAGCTAAACTAGGAATAGACAAGACACTTTGAGCAGTTACATTTAATTCTGATTCAAAACTAAAGTGCATTGTAAATAAATTTATCATTAAAGATCAGTGATGTAAATTCATCTCTCTTAAGCCTTCTTGAATCTTTTTGGTTATCTCAATCCATTTTCATAATTAGTGAGAGTAACTGGAGCCAACTTGAGGCTATTTGATATCAAGAAAATTCCGTATTGTTATTTCTATTCAAATTTAGGCCAAGTTGCACTACATTTTTTTCTTTACAGCATGTTTTAATAATCCTGGTTTACAATTCATCAAATCAAATGTGACTCCACTCATTATTGGCTAATTAGATAATTTCCTATTGTTTAGCCAATTTACAAAAAACCTTTTACATTCCAGGTGCCTTCTGTTTAGAATTTTTTAAACACCTTTACAAATGATTCTGTACCAAAAAGACCAACAAACTTTTCTTATTAGGCACAATTTATATTCCATAAACTGATTTTGGCATAGAATTATTGTCACACTCTGTGCCTCTTTAACTACTTCATGTAATATTTAATGGAAAAATATTGTGACAAATGCTTTAAAAATATTTAGTATTTAACAAACACAAAACATCTCACTAAACTTACCTTCACTTCCTTGGAATGAAAATCGATTAAGAATCATTTTCAGTTTAAGAAACAATTCCATTTATAGTTATTTGGTACTACAGAAGTTGGGTATCATTGACAAAAGACACATTTCATCAAAACATTTCATCTTGCACTCATCAAGACAATTCACAAAAAATACAAATAAAGGTAGAACCAACATTTATACTGAATGAGAGAAGACAACTAATTATTTGGCAAGTGGACTCTGTTTAGTAGGAGCATTGCAAAAGAGATGCAGCCATTAATGATAATCATTAACTGCAAAGTTTGAGGTGATTCCTGGAGGGATATAGTTTCAAGCACCCAGTTACCTGAGTTCTAATTATCAGCACAAGGCAGCAGTAATCTGGGGTCAATGTCTCTTACAAATAATAATATACCTCATCAAAAATTCCTGCCTTTGGCAGTTTGCTCAGAGCAACAATGGGTAGGAAGCAGACCATTGCAGCTGTGAGGGTAGATACAGCTGATTTGTATCTGAAGTCACCCACCACCTAGGTTCCATGACTCTTAATAGTTTACTGTTAGAAGACAGAGGGTGGTAGTAGATGGAAAGTATTCAGCCTGGGAGCTCAGTGACCAATGTGTTCCACAGGGTTCCATTCTGGAACCTCTGCCCTTTGGGATTTTTACAAATGACTTGGATGAGGAAGTGGAAGAGTGAATTAGTACATTTGCCGATGACACAAAGGTGACAGAATGCAGAGCTGACCTGAGAAGTGGCAGACAGAGTTCAACCTGGAAAAGTGTGAAGTGATTAATTTTCGAAGGCCAAATTTGAATACGGAATACAAGGTTAGAGGCCGAATTCTTGGCAGTGTGGAGGAACAAAGGAATCTTCAGATCCACATCCATAAATTCCTCAAAGTTGCCACCCAAGTTGTTAGGATTGTTAAGACAGTTTCCTGGTATGGTGTGTTGGCTTTCATTAACAAGGGAATTGCGTTTAAGAGCTGCGAGGTTGTGCTGCAGCTCTACAGAGCCCTGGATAGATCATACTTGGAATATTGTGTTCAGTTCTGGTCGCATCATTATAGGAAAGATGTGGAAGCTTTAGAGATGGTGCAGAGGAGGTTTACCAGGATGTTACTTGGACTGGAGGGCACGTCTCATGAGGAAAGGCTGAGGGAGATAGGGCTTTTCTCATTGGAGCAAAGAAGGATAACAAGTGACTTGATAGAGGTGTACAAGATGATGAGAGGCATAGATAGAGTGGATAGCCAGAGACTTTTCCCCAGGGCAGAAATGGTTATCATGAGGAGGCATAATTGTAAGTTGATTGGAGGATATTTATGTGGAGATATCAGAGGTAGGTTCTTTACACCGAGTGTGGTGGGTGAGTGGATTGCACTGCCAGCAGTGGTAGTAGTGACAGATACATGAGGGACACTTAAGAGACTGCTGGACAAGCACATGGTAAAATAAAGATAGTAAAATAAAGCACATGTAGGTTAGCTTGATCTTAGAGTAGAATAAAAGGTCGGCACAACATCGAGGTCCGGAGGCCTATATTGTGCTGTGCTGTTCTATGTTCTATGTAATTTCCATCTTGACATTTTCAATAGACCTTATCTCAACAGTTTTGTTTTGCTGGAAGCATTTCCAATTTCCACAACCTTTTGGGTGAAGAAGTGTTTCTGACACTTTTTGACATGGATGAAGCAGAGCATTATAGCTGCACCTCTTCTAAAAAAAAAATGACATTTTCCACTTTTAACATTCACAAATGAATTACAATCCAATTTTCAAAGATAACAATACTTAAGGTATATGATATATGGACCCAGGTGAAAGGAATCAGGAGGCCGAATTTGGATTGAAATTATTGGGAAAAGTTAAAATGATTGCGTCCCAAATGCAGTTTTCAGCTTTGTTAGTTCTCCAATGTTATCTGTCAGAGCATCAATGTGTGTATAATAAAATATAGTTAAGTGCCTGAAATGGGATTGAGAAGATCCGACAGCAAGTCAGCATCTCTGATGCAGACTGAAAGAGCGGACCTGGGCAAGAAGGACAGAGGCGGGGAGATCAAACCCAACAACAGAGAGCTTCTTAAATATGTTCCTGTATGTTAGAGCCAACATGTATATCACTGGGAATAAGATGTAAAAGAGAAATCATGTTTGACAAATTTATTAGCGTTCTTTAAGTTTACAACAGTTTATAAAAAGGAACCAGTAGATGAAGTATACTTGGATTTCCAGAGGCATTGATAAGATGCAACATAAAAGCTCATTATACAAAATAGAAGCTTATGGTTTTAGGGTAATGTATCATCTTAGGTTGAGAATCAGTTAATAGACAGAAAAAAAGAGTCAGGGTTAAGGGTCTTTTCAGGTAAATAGTGGAGTTCCACAAGGATCTTCAATTATTTGCCATCTATATTAATGATTTAGATCACATGGAATCAAGAGTGGGCTGGCAAATTGGATACAAAATTGCCTCGATGGTAAGAAGCAGAGGGTAATAGTCAAAGGATGGTTATCAGACAGGAGGCCTGTGACTAGTGGAGTGCTGGGTCTCTTACTATTTGGTATGTATATCAATGGTTTGGATGAGAATGTACAAGGCATGATTAGTAAGCTTGCTGATGACATTAAAATAGGCAGTATAATGGACAGTGAGGAAGGTTCTCAGAAATTGCAGCAGGCCTTGATCAGCTGAGGAAGTGGGCTGAGAAATGGCAAATGGAGTTCAATATAGATAAGTGTGTGGTCTTGCATTTTGAAAAGTCAAATGAATGTAGCAATTTTGTGGAGGATGGCAGGGCCTTAACGAGTGTAGTGGAACAGATGGATCTTGGAGTTCAGGTTCACAGTTTTCTGAAAGTGGAGTCACAGGTAGACAGGGCAGTGAAGGCAGCTTTTGGCACACTGGTCTTCACTAGTCAGGGCATTGAGTAGAAAAGTTGGAAAGTTATATTGTAATTATACAGGATGTTGGCGAGGCTGCACTTGGAGTATTGTGGTCAGTTTTGGTCACCTTGCTAAAGGATGAATGTTATTAAACTGGAAAGAGTATAGAATAAATTTGCAAGGATATTGCCAGGACTAGATGGTCTGAGTTATAGGGAGAAGTTGGACAAGCCAGGACCTTTTTCTTTAGAGTGTAGGAGGTGGAGGAGTATTCTTCTAGAAGTGTGTAAGATCATGAGAGGCATGCATAGGATGAATGTACTCAGTCTTTTTCCCAGGGTTGGGGAATCAAGGTCTAGAGGATATCAGATTAAGGTTAGTGGGGAAAGTGTAAAAGGGAACCTGAGGGGCAACTTTTTTTACACAGGGAATGTTATGCACGTGCAATAACAAGTTTTGAGAAGATTTGTTGCTCAGGTTGAGGTTCTGGATGTAGGTTTGCTCACTGAGCTGGAAGGTTCGTTTTCAGATGTTTCATCACCATACTAGGTAACATCATTAGTGAGCCTCCGGATAAAGCACTGGTGGCATGGCCCGCTTTCTATTTATGTGCATAGGACCAAGGAAACCTAAACACATAAACAGAAATTGGGCCATGCCATAATGGGTGCGTCATCCAGAGGCTTACTTATGATGTTAATTAGTATGGTGATGAAATGTCTGAAAACGAACCTTCCAGCACAGCGAGCAAACCTATATCCAGCATATGAAATAAGCTGCCAGCGGAAGTGGTTAAGGCAGGTACATTAACAACACTTAAAAGGCATTTGGACAAATACATGGATTAAAAGGTTATAGGCCAACTGCAGGGAAATGGGGTTAGTGCAAGAGACACTTTGGTCAGCATGGACCAGTTTGGGCCAAAGGACCTGCTTCCATGCTGTAAGATTCTATGATTCTATGACTCAATGACTCTATGACTTAAAGGAGGGGCAGATCCAACTTGCTGATGATACAAAAATAGTTGGGAGGACATGTTGTGATGAGGTAATACTGAATTTGTAACAGAATATAGATGGGGTGAGAGAAAAACTTGTCATATAGAGTTCACTGTAATAAACAGTGAGTTTGTGCATTTTGCTCAGAAGAATCAAAAGGCAGGCTATTATTTAAACTAAAAAAGACTAAAAGAAAAGTGTCATGCAGAGGGAAATGGATGTTCTTAAGTATGGAACACAAAGGCATAGCATGCAGGTGCAGCAAATAAGGAAAGAGGTGAATGGAATTGTGGCCTTTATTACTAAAGTGTTAGAGTCAAAAGCTTTGACCAATAGAAAAGGTAGAACACAAGTAAGGATAGAAGACAAGAACAAAACAGTCACAGATATCAGAGACAGAAATAGAAGGAAACTTGAGCTAGGACCAAACAAGTGTACCATTTAGTTGGTGTTTTCTAAGATATCTAAAACTGGCCAGTGTAAATTTAAAAAACAAAACCACTATTGGCAAGCATAATTAAAGATGATGCCAATGAACATATCTTACCATGATAGCGGTGAGCGAGATGGTCAGTCTAGAAACCCCACAGAAATATGAGGCAGCTCCAATTACTGCAAAAAGGCCAGGATCTATCCATTCCCCATATTTTTCAGTTTGGACACCAAACATCGACACCATGATGAGACCAATTATTCTGCCATATAATGCTCCAGTGTACCTGATGAAGAAGATAATCAGTTCTAGGGTGCTTCTCATACAATTTAACTTAAAAAAAAAGCTTTCAGACCATAATTAAAATAGATTCACAATTACATTTTACTGGTGAAAATTTACTAATATTATACATCAAGAATAGAAAGTGTAAAACCTATTATGTTCCTGATTTACCACTTGGAAATTCATTTACAGAGTCATAGAGATGTATAGCATGGAAACAGATCCTTTAGTCCGACTCATTCCACGCCGACCAGATATCCTAACCTTATCTAGTCCTATTTATCAGCACTTGGCCGATATTCCTCTAAACACTTTCTATTCATATACCCATCCGGATGCCTTCTCAATGCTGTAATTGTACCAGCCTCCACCACTTCCCCTGGCAGCTCAATCCATACACACACCACCCTCTGCAAGTAAAAGTTACCCCTTATGTCCATTTTATGTCTTTCCCCATTCACTCTGAACCTATGTCCTCCAGTTCTGGACTCCTCCACCCCAGGGAAAAGGCTTTGTCTATTTATCCTATCCACGTCCCTCATGATGTTGTAAATCTCTATGAGGTTACCCCTCAGCCTCCAAAGCTCCAGAGAAAACAGGCCCAGCCTATTCAGCCTCTTCCTATAGCTCAAATCCTCCAACCCTGGCTATGTCCTTGTAAATCTTTTCTGAATCCTTTCAAGTTTCACAACATCCTTCCAACAGGAAGGATTCCAGAATTGCACACACTATTCCAGAAGTGGCCTAACCAATGTCCTGTACAGCTGCAACATTACCTCTCAACTCCTATTCTCAACGCTCTGACGAATAAAGGAAAGCATACCAAACACTTTCTTCACTATCCTATCTACCTGCGACTCTACTTTCAAACAGCTACGAACCTGCACTCCAAGGTCTCTTTGCTCAGCAACATTCCCCAGGACCTTTCTATTAAGTGTATAAGTCCTGATTTGCTTTTCCAAAATACAGCACCTCGCATTTATCTAAATTAAGCTCCATCTCCCTCTCCTCAGCCCATTGCCTCATCTGATCAAGATCCCGTTGTACTCTGAGGTAACTTTCTTTGCTCTCCACTATACTGTAAATTTTGGTGTCACCTATAAATTTACAAACTATCCTTCCAATGAACAAACAGAGATCAAATCTGAAATATTCCTCTGGAGAAAAGAAAATGATACAGCCATGGATTGTTTATTAAAGTCGCAATGTAGAGATGGGGGCTTAATGTTCTTATGATCAGATTTGATCTTCATTCTAATAACACTGTGCTGCTATTTGGGCAATTCCTACTGCGATCAATGTCTTGAGGATCACAGGTAAGCTATAGGGAAAATATTCTAACAATTGCCTCAAATATGTCCTCATATGAGTCTAATGGTAAAGGCTTGTTTTTCAGACTGGAGGCCTGTGACCAGCAGTGTTCCACAAGGATCAGGGCTGGATCCACTGCTTTTCATCATTAAAATTAATCATTTGGACTTGAATATAGGAGGTGTGGTTAATAGATTTGCAGATAACACCAAAATTAGTAGTATATTGGACAACAAATAAGATTACTGCAACTCGATCTTGATTGGATGGGACAATGGGCTGAGGAATGGAAGATGGAGTTTAATCTACAAAAATGTGTTACATTTTGGTAAGGCAAATCAGGGCAGAACTAACACAGTTAATTATAGTGCCCTGGGGAATGTTTCCGAACAAAGAGACCTAGGGGTGCAGTTTCATAATTCCCTGAAAGTGGAGTTGCAGGTAGACAGGGTGGTGAAGAAGGCATTGTCACACTTGCCTTGATTGGTCAGAACACAGAGTATAGGAGTTGGGACATCTTTTTGTACAGCTCATTGGTAAAGCCATTTTTAAAATACTGCATACAAGTCTGGTCTTCCTTCCATCAGAACGATGTTGTTAAACTTGAGAGGGTGCAGAAAAGATTTACAAGGATATTGCTGGGATTGAAGGGTTTGAGTTATAGGAAGAGGTTGAATAGCATGGGGCTCTTTCTTCCTGAAGCATGGGAGGCTGAGGGATGACCTTATAAAATTTATAAAATTATGAGAGACATAGATAAGGCGAATAGCCAATGTCTTTTTCCTAAGGTAAGGCAGTCCAAAACTGGAGGGCATAGGTTTTGCAGTGAGAGGGAAAAGATTTAAAAAGGGACCTGAGGGGAAACCTTTAATGCATCTATAGAATGAGCTGCCAGAGGAAGTGGTGAAGGCGGACACCATTACAATACTTAAAAGGCATCTGGATGGATATATGGGAAGAGTTTAGAGGGATATGGGCCAAATGCTGGACTAGGTCAGATAGAGATGTCAGATCAGTATGGACCAAGGGGTCTGCTTCTGTGTTGTTTGACTCTAAGACTAAAACAGACTACACCAGATAATGATGTAATTAAGGAAAATTTGCATCTGATGTTAGCACAGATAAAGGAGGATGTTGTTGTGGTTCTGTTCGCCGAGCTGGGAGTTTTTGTCGCAAACGTTTCGTCCCCTTTCTCGGTTACATCATCAGTGCTTGGGAGCCTCCTGTGAAGGATGTATCAGAGGTTGACATAAATAAAGGCAAACTGTGTTGGAGATTGACACAAGTAAAGGAAAAGTATATCAGAGATTGACATAGGTGAAGATAGGCTGTCATAGGTGAAGACAGAGATAGGCATGTGTAAGGTAGACTGTATTAAGTGAACACATATCTGTACCAGAGATTAACACGTGTGTGTGTGCATGTATATTCCAAAAATGTATAAAACAGAATGTCTTAGGTAAAGTCAAACTGTACCAGATATTAGTGTTAGTTAAGACAAGCGCTACCAGGGACTGATGCAGGTAAAAACAGGCTGCATCAGAAATCAACGCAGGCAAAACAAGCAGAGAGTGGCTGGAACAGATTCTTCGATCCAAACCATTTTATCGAGAACAGCCGCAACAACAGTTTGCATGTTATACAGCTCATTTAGTGCAGTGAAATGTCCCAAGATACTTCACACAAGTGTTATCAAACAAAATTTGACACTGAATCACATGAGATATTCGGGCAGGTAGCTAGAAGCTTAGTGTAAAAAGAATGTTTTACAGAAAATTGGGTAAGTGAAGGAGGTTTATAGAAGGACTCCAGACTTGAGGTCCTTGACAGTTGTGGGCATGGTTAGCACAGTCAGAATCATAGAATCCCTACAGTACAGAGAGAGGCCATTCAGCTCATCAAGTCTGCACTGACCGTCAGAATAGCATTTCACCCCATTTACTATAGTTAATCTACCTAGCCTGCACACTAGACAGTGATTTAGCATGGGCAATCCATCTAATCTGCACATCTTTGTGGGAGGAAATCAGAGCATCCAAGGGAAACCCACGCAAACACAGGAAGAACATGCAAGTGACACACACACACACACAGCTGGAATTGAGCCCAGGTCCCTGGCACTGTCAGGCACTATTGTGCCACTGGGCCACCCTACAATTGGAGTGATTAACATCAGAATTGCCCAGTAGACAAGGATCAGAGGACTGCAGGTATATCAGAGTTGCAGAGCTAGAGAAAGTTATAGAGTTGGAGAGGCACAAAGGTATTAAAGGATCTACAAACAAGGTGAGAATGTAAAAATTTGACATTGCTTAACCGGGGGCCAGTGAAATTCATGGCACAGGAGTGATGTCTGAAGGTAATCTAATGAGGATTAGGAAACAAGCAGCAATGTTTTGAATGGGATTAAGTTTATGAAGGTTGGAAGTGTTGGATTTTCACTAGCATTAAATTAATAACTCAAACATTTAGGTCACTTTATCAGATAAACATATTTGTCAGCCTTTTTAGAGAGTACACTGGAAAACATGTTTCTGTTAGAGTAAAATGCTTCTTACAGCATTGGTATGACAAGTCCACATGCCATAGCAGTACCAGCTGTCCAACAAGAAAATAGATAGTAAATAACAAGGGTTGTGAAGAGAGCAGCATATCCAAATTCTTCAGGCGTCCCTCTTCTGAAGAGATACACAATTCCATCCTGTCCATTACCAAACAGAAGCGCAGCAGCTGATGGCAGACACAACAGTTAAGGTAGTGTGGATCCACAATAAAATAGCAACAATAACTTATAGTTAGATGGCACTTTAATATAATACACAATAAATACAGAAATTGTTGGAAGAACTCAACAGGATGGTCAGCACCATGGGAAGAAAACAATCAAAAGTTAATATTTCAAGGTGATCTCCTGTGATTTTAAATTGATTAGATATTTTTGAAGTTGCATGGGGCAAGCAGTGATGTAGTGATAATATCACAGGGCTCGCAATCCAGAACCCCAGACTAATGTTCTGGGAGATAGGTTTTAACACCACCATGGCATATGGTGAAATATGAATTCAATAAAAATCTGGAATGGCAATCATGATACCACTACTGGTTGTCATTTTAAAGAGCATATTGTTTACTAGTGCCCTTTAGGAAATGATATCTGCTGTTTTTACCCAGTCTGACCTGCATATGACTCCAACCCACAGCAATGTAGGCGACTCTTAACTGCCCTCTAGGCAATTATGGATGGGCAGTATATAATGGCCTTGCCAGTAATACTCACATCCTGTGGATAATTTATTGAAAAGTACAGAACTTGAGCATGGTCAAAATTGAAAAATGCTATTGAAATCTTTTTTCCTGCACTCATCAGAATAGAAGTCAAGGAATGCAATTTCAAAAAGGGAAGAAAACTTTATGCTACACGAGAGGAGCTGATCGGTTGGTAATTTGACTCTGATTGATAGTTGCGTTGGCATGGAGAATGTACATGGAACAGTTAACTGTCAATTTTATACTAAGGTCTTTCAGCTATTTGCAAAAAAAGGGCAGCACACTGACTGTACTCAGCCATTTTTTGCTTGCAAAACTCAGAAATGAGTGTGCGATATTAGTCTTTATTCCATGAGTGGAGAGTGTGGTATGGCCCAAAACATAGACTTTCCTGCTCCTTGGATGCTGCCTGACCTGCTGTTCTTTTCCAGTACCACAATCTTGACTCTAATCTCCAGCATCTGCAGTCCTCACTTTCTCCTCCTTTATTTCACGAGTGACCAATAGTTACTACACAATCCAGGTTGTGCTAAAAAATATGTGAATGACCAAGTTACAATTAACAATCAGTTTTATAGTTGGGTTCCTTTACAAAAAGAAAGTACATGCCCACACATTTTGATTTTTCAACTAATCAAA
Organism: Hemiscyllium ocellatum; assembly: GCF_020745735.1. Lineage (NCBI taxonomy): Eukaryota > Metazoa > Chordata > Chondrichthyes > Orectolobiformes > Hemiscylliidae > Hemiscyllium > Hemiscyllium ocellatum. Next base: position 80,501,209 of record NC_083404.1, read on the forward strand.
GGAGACATTTATTCCTGTATGCATTCCTTATGGCAATGCTTTAAACAATCAGGGTCAATCTATCTGGTTTGAATGAAAACAGAAGCTTGAAAGTTAGCTGTTTCCTAATATAATCTCCAAAGCACTTTCTACCAATCAGAATTCATTTGACAAAAAAAATTCCTCTTTTCATGCAATTATATGAAATGGATCACAATCCTGAATTAGTTATGGATATTTTTTTTTTAAAGTACAACATATGCTTTTTAAAAGAAAGACACGCAAGCAAAAAGATAAAAATTCAGTAGCCACCTATGAATTTAGTCTCAAAAGAATTCATGAAAGATCACGCCTGAACAATATCAAGAGAACTTTAGACAGTAACACTTCAAATGAGGAGATGTCATTCAAAACATAAACTGTAATTTCCTGTGGTTTGTGCCCCAGGCTGTGAACATGCTAGGATGTAAAAGAAAGGTAGATCTGGGTGAAACACATATTTGTGTTGTATTCTTCCAGGAATACAAAAGAAATTGATCTTACAAAAACTGTAACCCCATGCCTGTTAATGTGCCAGCTATTGGCTCAAGTTACACTGTACTAAACTGCAATGGACACAGCTGAGAACTTCTATAAAACATGCATGTTCAGGTAAAAGGAAATAAAGTCACTCTCTTTTACTTTTTTGACTCATCTCTCAATTCTAATCGTGTATTTGTGCACGTTTATATAATATTTCTCACATTTTAATAAACTCACTCTTTCTTTAACTCAAGGAAACCTGTTAAAATTGGTTTCTTTTACAATGATGGAGAAGTTATCTCTGAGGGAAGTTATCCTTTTTTAAAGATTAACCTTAACATGAGCATCTATGTGGGGGGGGGAGGGGGGAAGGGGGGAGGGATGCGGGAAGGAAAGGGAAGGTGGGGGGGGGGTGGGAGGCGGTGTGGATTGAGTAAAGCTGTGGTGCTAGTTCATCCCTCTTCCCCCAAAGCATAGCCATATTTTAAAATCACTTCAGGGGGTGTGGGCTTAGGTGCCTGGGCAGCTTTTATTACTCAACTCTAATTGCCCTTAGGAGGTTGACAGTGAGCTCCCTTCTTGAACTGCTGCAGTCCACTTGCTATAAGTAGGCCTATAATGCTGTTTAAGATGGAGTTCCAGGAATTTTATCCAGCGGTGCTAAAGGAATGGCAATATATTTCCAAGTCTGGATGGTGACTGGCATGGAGTAGAATTCGAAGGTGGTGGTGTTCTCATGTATCTGCTGCCCATGTCCTTCTAGATGGTAACGGTCAAGGGTTGGGAAGGTGTTATCTAAGCAGCCTTGGGGAATTTCTGTAGTACGTCTTGTAGATGGTACATTCTGCTGCTACTGAGCTATAGTGGTGGATGTGATAACAATAAATTGGGCTGCTTTGCCCTGAATAGCATAAAGATTTTTTGACTTTTATTGGAGCTGTACCCATCCAGGCAATTGATTATTATTGACTCCTGTCTTTAGCCTTATAGAACAGCTTTGAGGAGTGAGTTGAAGATTCCTAGCCTCTGATCTGCTTTTGTAGCCAGAAGCCAGTCCAGTTCAGCTTGCTGACAATAATAGCTATCAAGATGTTGATAATGGAGGACTCAATGATAGCAATGCCATTGAATGGTAAGGAGCAATGGTTACATTCTCACTTATTGGGGATGATCACTTCATGGGTGTTGTGTGGCACCAATACAACATTTGAGGGATTTCCATCTGGAATTGCATTTTATTAGGGACTTGTGCACAGTGATCAGTCATAACAGTGTGTAAACTATTGTTCCCTTTGAGATTTGGAATTTAATGATTCTGTTCTGTTGAGCATAAGAGAAAATAAATAACCTGATAAAAGTATTATAGAGTAATTCATTTTATATGAAATCTATAATTGGCATTTGATATTTTGGGGTATTTTGGGCTGTTATATTTCATATAAAACTTACACTTGATATATATTATTACGACTTAAATTGTTATGCAAGTAACAGCAGTAGCAGTACAAATAAAAAATATTGTGTCAAGAATAGATAAGGAATACTATTTGATCTATTTAAGTTCATCCATCCAAACAGCACTTTGTGATATCTAATTGCTTCCTAACTGAAAATGACAAAAATATCCAGGTGACTTTCAACATAAGCAAAATCCTCTACTATTAACAATTCAGCTCACTAAGAAGCATAACAGGAGCAGAACAATAACTGAATATTCCTAAGTGATCATCTCACTTCCAGATCACTAAAAGTCTCTACCACATACAAGGTTTGATATGCATGTTATGGAATATTCAACAGGAACATGATCAGCAGCCCTGCCACTCAAATAAATATCAATCCCTCAAAAATTCCAGAACTTGTTCCAGTATTACCTTGATTGTAAGTGTGATTTGAATATTTTACACCATTGGATCCAATCCAACTTGTTCCCGGTGGACAGTTATAGGAGTTAAAATACTCTGTCTTACTCAGTAGGTGAGAAGCCTCTGTTGAAATGTTGTTGCATAATGATCTAGTTAATCATTGAGAGAAAAATTTTAACTGTGTTTCTTGCAATACATTTAACAATAAATACCAAACAAAGGAAGTGTTAGGAGATGAACTAGGAACACTTACTAAATGATTACTGAAAATGAAATTTTCAAAATAGGAGGGCTAAGTTAAAGTTCCTGTCGTGGTTTCTATAAATTTTAGAATCAGCAATGCAATGACAATTCTTTGTTACAATAATGATTAAAACATTTCAGAAGAAATATGTATTTTAGGTATTTTAATTAGAATAATTCAGTGCAACTTATTCTGTGTGTCCGTTATTCACTTATTAATTTATGTCAATTTGGCTGCTATCTTGAATGATAGCACAAATGTGGCTTCAAATTAGTAAAATAAAGACAAGGTATGACTTCCAAAATGCTACTTCTCAATAATTTAACATTAGCCAGAGAGTTAGTTTTAAGTATCAAGCTGTACATGAAAAGTGAGCAATTAATTTTGATTCTAAACTGCAGAACTACTTCAGGGTATTGACCTGCCAAAGGGAGAACAAGGATATATTCAGGAAAATCAATAACACCATAGTGTAAAAATCTAATTGTAGACTTAATTCCAAAGACTTTTGCATATCAAGATACAAATGATCCATTCAACAGCAGTAATAGTGCAAAGCAATGAAGCTGATCTCTAATGGGAATTTATGAGAATGTGTGTAGAACTAAGGCACAATGTTAGCTTTTCTGCCTAGAACAGATACTTGAGAGAGACAATCTTATCATAAAGGTATAAAATAGAGAAAAGGTATGGAAAATGTTATTCCAATATATTGATGTTAGGTGTGGCTGTGAAATAAACGAGTAAAAGGTCATTTTATGTCTGACATAAAAGTCCTTCTTCACATGAGGGTAAAGATATTTGAGCATGATGGAATATATGGAGCAAAAAAAAAGCTCAAATCCCATGCATAGGAAGCAATGAAATCAACATCAATAAATCTGGTCATTCATAGCTTGACACCAAAATAAAAGACACGTGATGGATTTTGTTAAAAACAAAGTTAATTAATTGCTTTCACTAGACCTGAAACTGTAGTCACACACTAGCTGTTTAAAACTATATGCCCTCAGCAAAATTAGAATCAGACATATCCAAAGATCAAATGCGAAAACAGAGAACAGCCAACAGTTTACCCCCTAAAATAATTTATGAAACAAGGTGATGCAGCAATAGATGGAGTTGAGCATTGCTCAAGATGAATAAACTAGAATGGGACATTCAATCCATTAAGTTTATGCTTGCTCTCTGAAAAGCAATCTAGTCCAATTTCCCCAACTGTAACCTTGCATTTTAATTCTTTTTCAAATCATTCATTGACTCTATTTCTACCACCCATGGAGGCAGTTTGTGCCAGAACATTACAACACACTGCATAAGCAGCTCCGTCTCATATGCTCCCTGTAACTCATCTAAAACTACAAACCTACAGCCTCTTATTGTTCCATCATCATACAAGGTTGTCAGAATTCCACACCAGATAATTAACCTTATATGATGATCTGGACTAATAACCATGATTTTTAAACTGAGTAAATTGAGACATCCAAAGGGCTTACGAAAATACTAAAAACACAGGATTCCACACTTTTGAATAAACAAGAATAACTTCATAATATAGCATTAGAGCAAAAATAGAATACAAGATGTATGCACAACATATTTGTAATGCCTAGAACTATAGCCAGACCTGCGTGTCCTGGGCCTCCTCCATCGCCAAACCTTTACCACCCGACGCCTGGTGGAGGAATGCCTTATTATTCTGCCTTGGGACCTTGCAACCACATGGGATCAATGTGGATTTCAACAGTTTCCTTACTTCCCATCCCCCCACATTATCCCAGCCCCAAATCTCCAACTTGGCACCGCCCTCCTGACCTGTCCATCACCTTTCCCATCTATCTGCTCCACCGTCCTCTCTGATGTATCACCTTCTCCCTCACCTTCATCTACCTATCACATTCTCAGCTACCTTCCCCCCAACCCCACCCCCTCCCATTTATCTCTCAGTTCCCCGGCCCACAAACCTCATTCCTTTTGACGGGCTTATGCCTGAAATGTTGATTCTCCTGCTCCTCGGGTACTGCCTGACCTGCTGTGCTTTTCCAGCACTACACTGCCCAGAGATAGTGTGCCTCAGTTGAGCCTTGATTGGCAACTTGGCAACAGTCTGTCTCAATGTGAGTGTTTCAGATTTCCATGATACAATTAGATGCTTTCTGACAACTCCCTCAATGGCAGAGCTTTAATTTTAAAGTTATTACTCCTTGATCGAGATTCCACAGCAAAATATAGTTCCCCTTTTTCTTTTTATCATGCTTCAATCATCTTAAATACTGTAGCATGAAAAATCTTGTTCTCAACCTTTCACATACGAAGAAATACATAAACAACTCTAAGTAACCTAACCTATTTTTGTCCATAAAACACTTATAATTATGCACTGCACTCCTTCCAAAATCATTACATCATTCCTGAACTGTGGTGCCCAGAACAGAACGTATTGCTCCAAAAACCATTATATTTTTGTTTTACCCATCCGCTGGTAGTGATTTCTACACTTGGACCATTAAAAGTTCCTGTTCATCCACAGTTTCTAGCTCCTAACCATTTAGAAAACCTTCTGATTGTTTTTGGTCCACTGTGAATAGTTTAAGGTGAGTGGAAGTCAGCTTAATATCAAACGGGAGATGACTTGATTTAGTCTGAGTGAGCAGCAAGGAGGAAAGGGGAGTGGCATTTACTAATGTGATGTAATTGTTACGTAACAGACATAACAATTTCAGAAATGTAACAAATAGGAATGGGAGTGGACCATTCAGTCCTTTGAGCCTGGACCACCATTAAATTTGATCATGGCTGATCATCCAACTCAGTAATCAGAGGAAATTTCTTCTTATCTTAATTTTAAAAGGCCTACCCAATATCCACAGTGGCTAGGCACTGGTCTAGTGGTGTTATCATTAGACTGTTAATCCAGAGACCCAGGTAATGTTCTATGGACCCAGGTTCAATTCCCATCATGACAGATGGTGTAACTTAAGCTCATTAAAATCTGGAAGTACTAATCTAATAATGACTTGAATCCATTGTCAATTATTGGAATACCTATCTGGTTCACTATGTCCTTCAGGGAAGGAATCTGCCTTCCTTACCTAGTATGGCCTACATGTCCCTCCAGACCCACAGCAATGTGATTGACTCTTAACTGTCCTCTGGGCAATTTAGGGAAGGGCAATAAATACTGGTTTGGCCAGCGACACACTCATCCCATGAATGAATTTTTAAAAAAGCCTGGTTCTGGATTCCCCATTAATCAGGAACATTCTCCCTACCTGGTTCAAAGTTTATAGGTTTCACTGACAATGGGTAAAGGATACCGGTTATTAAAAATCCATGTTACCTGGTGCTTTCATTTGGTTCAGTGGTGAAATACCAACTCAGAAACATATAGTGCAGTTCACAGATTCAATTTCTGGTGGGTATTTAGTTAGCTAATAAGGACAACAATGGGGGCACTAAAATCACCTTGTCTGTAATAGCCTGGAAGTAAAAAAGGTCAATCAGTTATAACTTCCAAGTTTAATTTAATCAAATAAACCACATATTCAGAGGTTCAATGGAAAATTCAACAGAATCACAGAATTCCTTATTTAATCTGTAAAAGATTCAAAGGAATCATGAAATTTCATGCAATTAAAAACTGAATTCAACTATTTCAGTGTCATGCCCAGAAATTGCATGCCGGAGAGTCATAGAGTCATGCAGCATGGAAACAGACCCTTCGGACTAACCAGTCCATGCCGAACATAATCCCAACTAAACTAGTCACACTGCCTGTTCCTGGCCCATATCCCTCCAAACCTTTCCTATTCATGCATCTATCTAAATGTCTTTTAAATATTGTAATTGTACCCAGATCCACCACTTTCTCAGGAAGTCCAGTCCACATGCGAAGCACCCTCCATGTAAAACATTTGTCCCTCATGTCTTTTTTAAATCTCTTCTCACCTTAAAAATGTGTCCCATAGTCTTGAAATCTCCACTCTACGGAAGAGACAAATGCCATTATCCCTATCTAGACCTCTCATTATTTTATAAACTTCTATCAGATCACCTCTGAACCTTCTACGCTCCAGTACTAAAAGTCCCAGCCTATTCAGCCTTTCTTTAAAACTCAAATCTTCCGTAGCTGGCAACGCTCGGTAACTCTCTTCTGAACCCATTCCAGCTTGATACTAACCTTCTTATATCTGGGCTATCTGAACTGGACACAATATTCCAGAAGAGGTCTCACAAAATGTCCTGTACAACTTCAATATGACTTCACAACTCCTAAACTCAAAGGACTGAACAATTAAGGCAAGCATGCCAAATGTCTTTTTAATCACCCTGTCTACTTGTGACACAAATTTCAAAGAATTATTTACCTGTCTCCCTAGGTCCCACTGCTCACAGGCCTCCGGTCAGAAAAGCAACCCTCTACTCTGCCTCCTGCCATTAAACTAATTATGTATCCAATTGGCAAGCTTATCCTGAATCCCATGTAACCTAACTTTACTAATTAGTCTATCATGTGGAACCTTGTCAAAGGCTTTACTAAAATCCAAATAAACGATGGTTCCTGCTCTGCCATCATCAATCTTTTTGATAACTTCCTCAAAATCTCAAGTTTGTGAAACAGGAGTTTCCTCTCTAAATATCCATAAATCCCATTTCTTAGAATGACTTCCATCAATTTACCCACAACCGAAGTCAGACTCACAGGTCTATAGCTCCCTGGTCTCTCCTTACAACCTTTCTTAAACAAAGGTACAATATTAGCCATCCTCCAGTCATCAGGCACCTCAGCCATAGTTATAGATGATCCAAATATTTCTGCAAGATGTCGCTTTTACTGCTCACAATGTTCTGCAATACATTAACTCAGGTCCCGAAGATTTATCCTCCTTTATGTTCTCTAAGACCTCTCAATCCTCCTCTTCTGTAACGTGAACTGTTTCCCATACAAAACCTTTGAAATATTAACTGTAATCTGTTTGAAATTTTCTGGTACTACTTTTTTACTAATTTAAAATGGACACAGATAGACTGTTAAGTTGGTTGCCCAAGGAAAAGTGATTTTGCAAATTTTTGTACAAACATAAAACTATTTCAAATGTTTGAAGAGTTCCTAATTAAATGACAATAACCTTCCGTGAATAAACATACCAAGATAACACCCATTTGGTGAATTAACACTTCATATTATCTTACCAAATTGCAAGTCTAGACTTGATGACTGCAAATGCTAAAATAAATAAATAAACAAAAAAAAGGAAGTTATTAAGTAAACAGTCCATCATAACTAGGTGTGAATGACCTCAATCCATTCCTCATTTTAAAGCAATGACCTCCAACTTCAAATCATTCTGGACCAATCACCAAATCTGATTCCAGATCACACTAGAGCCACACAGATTCTTATCATACTCAAGAGCCAGGGAGAAACCAACCTGTCTACAAACAACACAGCAAGAAACAGCAGCAGCAAGGGCAGCAACCCATTTTGACTGGTTCTCTACAAGTAAGAAAATGCAAAAAAAACTCCAAATAATGTGATCTTGATAACTGTCAGGATAGGTTTGAAGGGCCAGTTGGCCTATTCCAACTCTTATTTCTTATGCTGTTTTGTTCTATGGTCCAGTCAGACTATGAACAACTGACTTCATCTAATGCTCAAAAGTATACATCTTTGAATAATAATCGTATTTGGGTATTGAACTCACCAGATCTGAAATTTCTTCACCCAGATTGTGGTGAGTCTATGCAATTCTCTGTCACAAGTTGAGGCCAGAACACTGAATGTATTCTTGAAAGGGATCAAAGAATAAAGGGAGAAAATGGGAACAGGACCACGTTCTTGAGCTGATAATCAGCCAGGGTAATCATTCAGCAGTCTCAAAGGGCTGAAAGCCTACTCCAGATCCTATTTTCTATGTTTCTATGTTTAGAGTTCAAGAACAGAAAAGAATCACTTCAGCAAACCTAGCTTATGAACTGTCCCTTTATTTGTAACTTGTAAAATTTCACTGCCCACTTCTATGTGTGTGTGTGAGTAGCGAGTAACTAGTGAGAGGCACAGTGTTAGATTTTTGGGGGGAATGTGTGAATAAATAGCCTTCTTTAATTATATCCACAATATGTTATTGTTGGCATTTCAAATTAACAAGACAATCACAAGAAATACACACCTCCCTTTTCAAAATTACATTGTTCTCTTTTCTTACTGTCTATAATCAAAGTTTAAAACATTTCTCTTCCCTGATGAAAACATTAATCCCTGTATTCTAGTAGCCTTGCTATTGATTATCCAATGATCATTGAAGGAAGTACATGTGGGTGAGAACAAAGGGTGAGAACAGAATGACTTACACAAGTGAATAGCCCAACCAGCATTTAAAACCAAATCTCTCACGTGTTGAAAAAACTGCTGTTCCTATGAAATGGTATTTCAATGAGGAACTAAAGGTTTCAACAGAGGAGTAGAGGGAAGGTTTGGGATTGGAAAAGAGAAAAGTGTGTTCTTACCTGTTTTCAGACTCATGGCTAGAGAGCAATGTGCATGGGAAGAAGTAAGGCACATAGACAGTAGCCGTAATTGTGATTATCTGAAAATAAAGGTTACAAAATATCAAACTTCATAAATGATCTATCTGTTCTAATTTCAGGTATGCTAGCTGGAAAGATACTAAGGAGAGAGGTCCAGGATTTTGACCCTGTGACAATAAAGGAACAGTGATAAAATCTAAATAACAATGGAAATAAGCTTGGAAGACTATCTACAGGGAATGGCATTCACATGCATCAACCAGGAAGAGTCAGCATGGAATTCTGAAGAGGAAATTGTGTTTAACTAACTAGCTGGGGTTTTTTGAAGTGGGAGACGAGGGTCAATGAGGATGACACATGTGGTATACATGGATTTCCAGAAAGCAATTGAAACAGTGGCATACAACAGAATTGTGAGGAAAGTTTATAGGTCATGGCATGATAGAGATAGTAGCAACATGGATACAAAATTTGTCAATAGAGGATGGTTTCCTGTGGAGTTCCTAGGGGTCAGTATTGGGATCCTTGCTCTTCTTGATCTTTATTAATGGTCTGGACCTTGGTGTACAAGGGATAATTTCACATTAGTAGGTGACATGAAACTTGGAGAAATTGTAAACTGTGAGGAGGACAGTGCAGATCCCAAAAGGACATTGACATGTTGGCAGAGTGGGAGGACAGGTGGCTAATGAGGTTCAATGCAGAGAGGTCTGAGATTTGATTGGCAGAATATTGAGAGATAATATAAAATACTTGGTAAAATTCTAAGGAGATGTGTAGGAGCAGAGGAACTTGGGTGTCTATGTGCACAGATCACAGCTGGACTTTGTGTATGGATATGAATGTCACATTGGAAAGATGTGAATGCATTGAAGAAGATGCAAAAGTGATTTACAGGAATGGTTCTAGGAACAAGAAACTTCAATCATGAGGATAGTTTGAAGAGTTGGGACTGTTCTCCTTGGAGAGAAGAAGGCACATTGGGTACACACAATCATCAGTTACAAGTAGATATTGGCCATTCGGCCCTCAAGCCTGTTCCACTACTCAGTCAAATTGAAGATGACCTATCTGTGTTTTGCATTCCACACGCATATCTACCCCCAGTAACCTTTGATTCCTGTGCCGAATAAAATGTGTCTGTTGTGTAAAGGCTTTAGGACCCTATCTGAAAATGTGTTGCTGGAAAAGCGCAGCAGGTCAGGCAGCATCCTAGGAACCGGAGAATCGACTTTTCGGGCATGAGCCCTTCTTCAGGAATGCCCTTCTTCTCGATTCTCCTGCTCCTTGGATGCTGCCTGACCTGCTACGCTTTTCCAGCAACACATTTTCAGCTCTGATCTCCAGCATCTGCAGTCCTCACTTTCTCCTTTAGGACCCTATTGCAATCTTGGATGATGTCATGAAGGTCTCCTCACTGGGCATAACTAGCATAATATGGATGGAGCTAAGGGGAAGTGGGAAAGGTATGAAAAACAAAGCAGAGCATTAAGTCTAGCCATGTGAAAGCTGGAAACATTCAGACGAGCATTTAGTGGGAAAATTTATGGAAAAATTCAATAATGCAATAGTAAGATTAGAGCCTGGTTCAAAGCTGAATACAACATATTATAGAATTTAGTTTAAATATGTTGTAAAAGTATTATGAAGAAGTCCAAGCCTAAAGGTATTTCTTGGCCTTGAACACAAACCATAGATGTGGACAAAAAGCACACAACGAAAGTTTATCTACCTCAACCTTAAAAATGTTGAATGAACCTATCTCCATTACTTTCTGAGGCAAAGGATTCCAAAGTCACACAACCCTCAGAAAAAAAAATCTTCTTGTCTCTGTCTCAAAAAGGGGGAATACTTTAAAACATTGTGTGTGATCTCTGGACTCACTCACCGGAGGAAACATCCTTTCTATGTTCACCTTGTCAAGACCATTCAATACCTTATACACTTTAATAAAATTACTCTCCACTATTCTAAACTCAGCCCAGCCTGTCGAACATATCCTCATACGACAACCTTATCAAATGTCTTATGGAAATCCAGGTACAGCATATCAATAGGCTCCTTTTTAGCCATAGCACATGTTATTCCTTCAAAGAACACTAATAAATATATTAAGCATGATTTTCATTTCACAAAACCATGATGACTATTCCCAATTACTTGCAGTTTTCTAAATGCCATACTAAAACGTCATTAATGATCAATGAACACCTTACCAATGACAGATGCCAGGCTAACTAGTCTATTGATTCCTATTGCGTTCCTCCCTCCATCTTAAATAAAGGGCTTACGTTTGCTACTTTCCAGACCAACTTTTCCATAATCAAAAAAAAATTCAAAAATGAATGCCAACACAGGAGGTTATTAGCATTCTTTTAAGGCCCATGTCCAAAGTCCATTAGGATCCGAGGGCTTGTCAGCCACATCTCTATCAGTTTGCTCAGTACCACTTCCTGAACAGTAATTTCACCAAGATCCTCTCTCACTTCCATCTCCTGATTTACAATTATAACCGGACAGGATACTTAATGTTTCTATTTTTCTATTTCTACTTACAAGTACGAACGACAGCTGAGTAATATAACAATAATTGTGTTACACAGGTTATGATGAAGAAATCAGCCTGAAACTGAAGTGTAGCAGTACACCTAAAGACAGTATAAAAAAGCATAAATCACATAGGGGGACATAATTGGAAGTATTGGCAGAAAAGCAAATCAAATAATCTGAGTTCAGCAGTAACATCACAAGAAACTCACCAGTGTCAGGACTGCCTCTGTGAGCTTGCACATCTTTTGCACAAACTTATATTTAATTAAGTTAAAGAATTCTGTCCGAAATTTGTTGATTCTCAGGTTCATGGAGACAAACAATGCTCCCAGCAGACCTCCTACAATTCCCAGGATAATGGTTGGAATGAAGACTAAAATATTCATGTCCAGCAAATATTTAACCTAGATAAACACATATCAATCAAAAAGATGATATTATAAATAAAATACCATACACCTCAGCCACTTGAAGCAGGAACTAGTAGATTAACATCCCTGATTAACAGTACTGAATTCATAAATCTATTTGGTAAATCAGATGCTACAATTAACCAGGGCTTTGTGCATTGGAAATTATGTCTCACAAATATGATTGTGTTTTTGAAGAAGTCACAAAGAGGATTGATGATGGCAGAACGGTAGATGTCATTTATATGGACTTCAGTAAGGCGTTCAACAAGGTTCCCTATGGGTGACTGGTTAGCAAGGTTAGATCTAATGGAATAAAGGGAGAATCAGCCATTTGGTTACAGAACTGGCTCAAAAGTATATGACAAAGGGTGGTGGAGGAGGATTGGTTTTCAAACTGGAGGTCTATGACTCGTGGTGTGGCACAAGGTTCGGTGCTGGGTCCACTAATGTTCGTCATTTATATAAATGATTTGGATGTGAGCGTAAGAGGTATAGTTAGTAAGTTTGCAGATGACACCAAAATTGGAGGTGTAGTGGACAACGAAGAAGGTTACTTTTTCTTGCAGAGGATGGTGCGTGTATGGAATGAGCTACCAGAGGAAGTGGTGGAGGCTGGTACAATTGCAATATTTAAAAAGGCATCTGGATGGGTATGAATAGGAAGGGTTTGGAGGGATATGGGCTGGGTGCTGGCAAGTGGGAGTAGATTAGATTGGGATATCTGGTCAGCATGGATGCATCGGACCAAAGGATCTGTTTCCATGCTGTACATCTCTATGACTATGACTTTAAGTTGGGTAAAATAAACAAAGTCAGCAGTACTCTAACTTCTTCTGAACTACAGAGGCTGCTCATTTGGCATTGAGTACATGATGAGATCCAACAGACTGACTGTAGATCCAGGAAAGAATCAATATCTTGATGGAGGAGGAGTGAGGGTTGGGTGGAATAATAAAAATAAATGCATAAATACAATTGGGGGATGTGGTGGTGAAAAGGCAATGTTACTGTCAGTGATAATCCAGAGCTCCAAGTTGAGGTTCCAGGGACAGCTGGTGGAATTGGAGTTCAAAAAATAAAATCTGGAATTGGAAAGTAATGGTGACTTATTTCGTTAAAGTAACATCTAGTTGACTAATGTCCTTTAGGGAAGGAAATCTCCTATTCTTACCTAGTCTGGTCTTCAACCGACTCCATACCCACAGCAATGTGGTTGGCTCTTAATGGCCCTCTTAAATAATTGAGAACGCTACTCAAGACACTCATGGCAGTTAGTGTTAGGCAATAAAAGCTAACCTTGCCAGCAAAGCTCAGAATTTAAAAAAATACAATTACACATATATCCACAGGTGTCTTTCAAATTGTGCCTTTTAGCTTGCATTATGCTCTTGCATTACTTTCTTCCATTTAAAGTCTTTTATTTTGTGCATCGCGTGTTAAATTTCAGTGAAATTATGCTGTGTACCCGCAAAGAATTAAAGCAGCAGCCCAAGTGCCAGACCTTTGGAGAATACCTCTCGACACTCCTTACTGTCTGATGCAGTCATTCACCAAGACGCTCAGTTTCCTGTCAGTTAGTCAATTCTGTATCCACTGTCCCGGTTTAGTCTTCATTTTAGGATATCGTTCAAAGATATTTTCAGACCTTAACACTTTCAAATAGTTTGTGGATATCAGAAAATTATGATAATAATGATGATGATGATGATGTTATCATTTGAGGTATCAGCACGTGGTGACATGAAATGAAGGTTTACTGGCATCAGGTGACAGGCCCAGTGAGATAGGTTGTGATCCGGGGATGACATTGCAGTAGGAAGGGAATCACACTGAAGGAGGGTCTCCAAAGGGCAAGGGAGCCCTTAAGAAAAGCTACCACCCGCTTTACCCAGCCACCAGCTGGAACGGAGATGTAAGCTTCATATGGGTCAGTCCCATTGCCAATTAGATGCCAACAATGGCATGAGGAGACCATTTAGTGACCATTCTTTGGACAATTAAGAAAAAATAAGTTATTGGCATCCTGCCCTTTCCATGACAGTTGTCAAAATAGCAGCAGGGTAGATGGATAGAATCTGGAGTAACAGCCATATGTGTAGCCAATGCCATCCATCTGCTAACCTACAGGAGGCTGGTTTGAGTTGGGAGGGTGGGGATTGTAAATTGCAGTGCAATATTTCTGTACTAATAAATACATATTGCTTTGGATTTTCAGAGTCTTGTTTCAACAAGTTTGGAAGTAACCCACCCAATTATCATGGATATGTCAAACAAAGGGGAAAATAGCAGAATGCATTCTCACCAGATCAGCTTCATGTTCCTGTTTATTAAAAAAAAGTCAGCATCTGCTGGAATTCTGATTCCACAAAATCCGTTTTAAAAATCTAATTTTACACTTCAACAAGGGCTTTACAAACACGAGTGATATTTTGTCAATAGCGTATTCATCTGATCTTCAGTGAAGTATATATTTCACTGGTATACATCCTGATTTCAAAGTGAATTTTAATCCCCTCAGTTAACTTTATTTTAAAAATCCCAGTGATTTATAATGGCTACTATCTTTTGTCAGATGTTGCATTGTTGAGAAAATTAAACAGCAATTCACAGTTTGTTTTGAATTAATGGAGTTCAGTCAAATGTCTCTCTGCACAACGTACCCCAAACAAGATACTCTCTTCAGCCTTGAAGAATCCAAAATGTCCCCGATAAACAAATCCATGGAAGGAAGAGGACAGGAGATCAGTAGTAAATGCAGCCATCAAACAACAAAATAAGGTCTGCCAAGCTAGTTTGATATCCCAGTAAGAAGCCACCTCTTCAAATGTAAACAGCAGTCCACCCATAGGGGCTCGAAATACAGAGGCAATACCTGCTCCTGCTCCTGCAGTAATGAAGTTTCTCCTGAAACAGATGAATATTTCTTTGAGATATAATGCCCTTGAAGATCTTCTAAATAGGAATTTTAAAGAAACATTTTTGTTTCACTGCAAATAAAAGCAATCTTCCATAGTGTGAATAATTATTTTCATTCATTTGCAGACCACTGTAGAAAATATATATGTAAAAATACATTTTTCAAAAAACGGTCTGCAATTGAACCCATCAATTTCACCAAGTTACTCATAATTCTCAACCATAAATGTGCCACAGACAAACCAATGCAGTTTTATAGCACTTTGGTTAGGCCGCACTCGGAATATTGCGTACAATTCTGGTCACCACACTACTAGAAAAATGTGGATGCTTTGGAGAGGGTCCATAAAAGGTTTATCAGGATGTTGCCTGTAATGAGGGATTTTAGCTATGAAGGAAGATTGGATAGACTTGGGTTTGTTTTCACTGGAATGAAAGAGGTTGAGGGGTGACCTAATAGAAGTTTATAAGATTGTGAATGGCGTGGATAGAGTGGAAAGTATGAGTCTTTTTCCCAGGGTGATGAGATCAATTACTAAGGGACACAGGTTCAAGGTGAAGGAGAGGAAGTTTAAAAGAGATGTGTGAGACAAGTTTTTCACACGAAAGGTGATGAGTGCCTGGAATGCGCTGCTAGAAGAGGTGGTAGCAGACACAATAGCCGCATTCAGAAAACACCCAGACGAATACATGAATAGGAAGGGAATAAAGGAATATGCTTACTATAAGTTTTAGCACGGACCTGAAAAATGTGTCGGCACAGGCTTGGAGGGCTGAAGGGCCTGTTCCTGTGCTATATTGTTCTTTGTTCTCACACAAGAATTAAATTTGCTATGCTGATTCAGTGGAATCTACTTTTACATCAGTAAAGTCAATTACCTGTCAGCACAGTTTCGAAATCTTGTGAAGAAAGGAAATTGAACTCCAAATGTGTCAGATTTAAACTGGCTTAGACCACTTGCAAGAATGGAACTATAAAGAAAGTCATATTTATCACAAACATGATTATTCACATTTCAATATAAACTGAAAATAAGAATGTTGTTACAATTTGTGTGTCCAACCTTGCCAGTCAATTCCATCTTGCATTGCTTATTATTCAGAACGTATCTTGCAATATTCAGTATCAAAATAAACTGTAATATAACTTCAGCTTTGTAATTTAGACCTGTGCTCAATATACCAGATATTGAAATATTGACCTCCCAACAGGTTTCCTCCTTCTCTCTTGGAATGCAGCGTTCAGACAAAACAAGTACTACTTCACCCCAAGAATTATGTTCATTTAACATAAAACATCACAGAGCAGTACATGGATTTCACAGTGAGATTAGTTCTGTCCCTTAACAATTCACAATATGAAAATAAAGCCTTGTTATTTTCCAGCTATCTGTCCATTTTTGAAGTAAGCTATTGCAAATAAAACTGTTTCAAAATGTTTCCTACTGAGTGCTTTGACACTGTCACCTGCTTTGGATTTCAGAAGTAACAAGAGTTTTCTGTCTTAAAAATTGAAGGTGAGGAAATACTCAGCAAGTCTGGTAGCATCTGTGGAGAAAAAATGTTAGTGTTAAATCTGTTTTTTTCCTTCTACAGATACTCCTTGGGATACTGAGGATTTCCAGTACTCTAGATTAGATTACTTACAGTGTGGAAACAGGCCCTTCGGCCCAACAAGTCCACACTGACCTGCCAAAGCGCAACCCACCCAGACCCATTCCCCTATATTTACCCCAGCCCCTAACAACTAGGGGCAATTTATCATGGCTAATTCACCAAACCTGCATATTTTCGGACTGTGGGAGGAAACCCACACAGACACAGGGAGAATGTGCAAACTCCACACAGTCAGTCGCCTGAGGCTGGCATTGAACCCGCGTCTCTGGCGCTGTGAGGCAGCAGTGCTAACCACTGTGCCACCGTGCCGCCCACTCTCTGCTGTTATTTCAGATTCCCAGCATATGGTTTTAATTTGAGAACTCCCATGCTTTTATGTCATACATGGACAAGATGGGGTCTACATTCAATCTGTGAATCATACTTCTCACAACCAAAGCATGCCAGGAAGAAGGAGACAAGAACCATCTTAAATTGTTCTTGAAGACTCATTTTCATAATTCCAGTGAGCTGAATGTACTAGTTAGTGCGCTGATGTAACTGCCTCATCGACTGACTTTAGCTGATATAAGCATCAGCTGAGATCCAAACGTGAGTTTGAGTGAAAACAGGGAATAAGGAGTTTAATTTTATTTTATCTCCAAGGTCAAAGACATTAACAATGGAAAAATTTTTTTGTGGAAGGCAATGAAGGAATGCCAAAAATTCTAAATAATCTTCACAGAGGAGCTAAGTATTGAATGCCAAAGTACCAAAGATGAGCACAGATTAATAGCTGAGGTAATTATTCTAAGATGAGCAATACTGAACAAATTACTTAAACTTAAGGTGAACACATCATCAGGGCTAAATGACGTACAGCTAAGGATCCTGTGCCAAACCAAACTTAAATTGTAATGTCAATTGTATCTTGTCAAACTCTGGTAGAAAGAGAAATTACACCAAAGCTCTAAAAAGTGCCAAAGTGGCATATGAACTAAATGCAATCAGACCCACTCATGAAGATCACAATGCACAATTATCCCACACCCCCATCCTCTCCACCACTAAACTACCAAATAAAGTGGCTATAGCGCTGAAAGAAACCATCAGATTGTAAAGCCCAGGCCACCTCTTTGCAAGATCAATTTGACTATGCACACTTTCCTCCTTTCCCCTGGGCTCTATAATGATTTTACCTTCAGTTTCTTATTTAATTGTCTTTCAAATACAACTGAATCTGGCTACCCATACTCTTAGGCAGTACATTCCAGATTACTAACACTCTCTGTGTAAAAGTGCTTTTTTTCTCATGCTACTTTTGGTTCTTTTGCTATTCACTAAATCTCTGCCCATTGGTTTTCCATCCATATGCCAAAGGGAATCTTTTCTAGATTCTCATGTTTGGAAATACTTTGACCAAAACTCCTTTCAACCTTCTTTTCTCAATCCATTCAGGTAGCTGAAGGTCTGTGTTGCTGGAGCTATTCTCAAAACAAAAATTCTAGTCAGTGGTTGTAAAATTTTCCCAGATGGCTTTTACTGATATGTAAAGTTCACTTTCACTTTTTGGACTGTGAGATTAAAAACGGAAGGAAATATTGCTTTAAACCAAGGGACCATGGAAGAAGATGTTGCAGTTTTATAAAAGCTTTTACTGCAACACATTATTCATTTTATTGACAATGTTGCTTTGTTCAAGCAATGTGGAAGGATGCTAGACACCGTACCTCCATGAGTGCATGTCCAGGGCCGTCTTACCTAGTGACAGACTTCTGATTGGTTTGCTTTTTGATTGACAGTTGTGTCTGTTCTGAACTATTCAGCATAATGGCAAATTCTTGATTGGTTCCTGGGTGATTAGCTACAGCTTTGTGTTTGGACAAAACAGCAGAAACATCCAAGAGAAAACATCTTCATTCTGTGAGTAGAGAAGTAAACTAAAAGTCCCAAGGAGCTATCTACCTTCTCTTTGCAAGGGAAGGGAAACAGGGGGGAAAAAAATCACCTTTTGAGATACTGAAAGGGGAGAATCCTAAACCGGTGAATGAAAGATTGAGAATCGGTATGTCCACAATCTCTTGTATCCGAATCAAAGAATCAAAAGGAATCTGAAAGGAAGTGCTGGAAAATATTTCATCAATGCCTGTAATCTGAACTGAGGCCAGAACTGCATTCATTGACTTTCTTTTACTTCTTACCCCTTTCCCCCATAGTATTCATCACCCATCTTGGTTTCTTCACACGTCAATTCCAATATGGGACTTTTCTTTCAATGGAGTAAAGTGTTATAAATGGGCAATTCATGTTTATTTTCTTTCATCAGTTAAAACTAAAGCTGTGTACAATTAATAGCTGTTTTCTTGTTAAGTACAGAAATCTGGTGAGTTTTTCTGTTAACATGGATTTGTCAGTCAGGTAAATTAGGAACTTACAATAACTTGATTAAATCTTTTCACATGTATGATAACTCAGGAATAGTGTAGCTTGATTTGCAGTGAGTAATGACAATATTTTGTCATATCTGCCAATTCAACCAATAAGAAGTACATGGCAAGAATTGGACAAGGTAGTTTACTGCTTCCAATCCTCTTTTGTCTTTAGTTTCTCTTGGGTCCAACTAGTGATTAGTGATAAAGAGTATGTCACAGTAGTGTATCTACAGAAGAGGCACTGTTTTTAGATAACAAGATTGCTAATTTTGTTATTTCTTCTTGTGAAAACTAGAGTAGAATTCCTTGTGTAAGATCAATAGAATAGGTGGAGCTAATGTAACAGGAATCCCTTCAGAATTATTAACATATACAACAATGGATCCCCCACACCCTGCTTAAGTTGTAAGTGGTGGAGTATTCAGTGATGGTCATGCCTTTGAATGTCAAGAGATGGATGTTCAGGTCTTGTTACATGTAGACATGCATTGTTTCATTAACTTAGGAGTTGTGAATGGAACTGAACGTTGCAATCAGTAAACATCCCCACCTTATGATGGAAGAAAAGTAATTGATGAAGGAGCAGAAGGAGGTTAGCCCTAGAACACTTTATTGAGAAATTCCTGCAGTGATATCCTGGCAATCAGATGATTGAATTCCAATTACAAAACCTTTCTTCCTCTGTGTTAGGTATGTCTTCAACCAATAAAGAACCTGCAATTCCCAATAAATTCAATTTTCCTCAGGTTTCTTGACTGTATAGCAACAATCTGAGCTTCCACTGAAAAGCTCAACAGCTGGTGTTGTAACAGTAACTGTACTATGAAACATTGCATTGTAGTTGGGTCTACAAATGTGCAAATGATCATCATTTCCAAGGTGGAAAGGATTGTCACTAACCTCAGTTCTAAGTCCTATCCTCGACTCTTTCACCTAACATTTAAACAGAAGCTTTGTGATAAACAATTTGTTGTGCATACTCACCGTTTTCTTGTCGGCAACATTTGTGAGAGATGAATCAGTGTACAATATAACCCTTCAGCAAACTGAGGAGGCTGGTACTGCAATTCATAGCATACAGCATTTAAAGATGTATTCACTGGCCTGAAACACTTGTGTTGTCATTGAATTTCTAATGTTCCTGAATACAGGTCTTTGAGGTTTTGGTTTCCACAGCTATCTGTTTTCAAAACCATTTAATGCAATATCTGATCGCCTGGGAGTTTGCTTGTGCTGATCCTCACGGTTTCACACTATGAAAAACTTACAACAACTGGTCCATCAATAAGCCACCCCTCGTTTTGAGGTTTAGGCTATCTGTAACCAATGAGTGTTACCTTTTACTTGAGATACCAAATTATAATTCTGGCCCACTACACTTTTGTGTATTTACACAAATACATAAATGGAGACAATTTGGTAATTCAGCTACATTCCACTTTTTATTTCCTTACAGAACACAGACTCTTCATGGGTGAAAAGTGCTTAATTTGATCCTTGTGTGCTCACAAAGGCCATAGAGAAAGTTTAATACATTGAGTTTGTATTTGTGTGACTTACGCATTTGATTGCAGAACAGTCTGCATCAACAAATACTAATAAGCCAATGTATTTTTCAATGTTTTTGTTCAAAACACGTGGCATGGAAATATCTCATCTTGTTGCGTGTGTATAGTTTTATTTATTCAGATTCTTTGTTTTGAACACAAAAACGCCAAGGTAAGAGATGTCAGATATGGGAAATGCAACTTTGTTTCACTTATGGCATCCAGTATGGACATCAGAAATTATCCAAATTAGCACTGTGTACCTTTCTCAAGTAAAAGTTCCTTTTACAACATCCCAACAATATTCTTTGGCTACTTCTTCATGCACCCCTTCCCCACAAAAATCACAAACCATCTTTAAAACCTATTCTTGATTTGTTGAATTAAGTTAAACACTTTCACTTTCAAAAACATAGTACCTTTTGCAGAGCCCAGGGTGCGCTTGTTCCCAAACAATTCTAATGTTCTGATTTCCTCCTCTAGCTATCAAAAAGAGGAGATATACAATCTCAATCATTTTAAAGTGATATTTACAATTATTTATGGTCATAGATCAATTTTTCAATCTGATATAATTAAACATTTTTATGGTTTTGAAGTGGCTGCTTTGTGTGGATTTATCAGGTCGTGTGTTGGCTTGTGCATGGTGATGCTGCTACTTTCAGATGAAACTGAAGTAGTTTTACAAGTAGAATAAGCAAAGGTTTACTAAACACACATTAGTAGGTGGCACGGTGGCACAGTGGTTAGCACTGCTGCCTCACAGCGCCTGAGACAATTCCCACCTTAGGTGACTGACTGTGTGGAGTTTGCACGTTCTCCCCGTGTCAGCGTGGGTTTCCTCCGGGTGCTCCGGTTTTCTCCCACAGTCCAAAGATGTGCGGGTCAGGTGAATTGGCCATGCTAAATTGCCCGTAGTGTTAGGTAATGGGGTAAATGTAGGGGTATGGGTGGGTTTCGCTTCGGCGGGTCGGTGTGCACTTGTTGGGCCAAAGGGCCTGTTTCCACACTGTAAGTCTAATCTAATCTAATAATACATTAAAAACATGCATCTACTAACCAACCAAGTTGTCAGATTCCTACTGGAGATGAGAGTGCATTCATGAACTAGTAAAATGGGAAAGTTAGTACTAATGTTCAGTTGAGACTGCCCAAATGTAGATTCTATCAAGTTGCATGAGGAAAATATCTTGGTTAATTGTGTTTAGCAAAAAGATCTGTGCAGTTTTCAACCTTTTTAAGTATTTCCTGTGACTTATTAACTTGTGTTACTATTCTTGCCATTATTTCCACTGAACTCTCACAGGGTTTGTTACATTCCTGTTTTTGAGAGCTTTTGCTGTAGGTTTGAAGAATTTAATTCGGAACTGGAATTAGACATTTTGTGTTCTCTCCCAGCTATCAGAAAGAGGAGACACACAATCTCTCAATTATTTCAAAACTGATAGTTACAATAATTAATTATGTCTGATGCAATTATACATGTTTATTGTTTCAACTCAGTAGTTTGCAATTTAAGCTCAGTAATGAACTACTTACCCCATATGAATCATTGGTCCTTCTGGCCCACAAAATAGCCCAGAGGCTACCGCTAATACACAAGACACCAAGGTCCCAATCAGTGTTTTTATATGAAAGATACCTTGGATTGAGGCACCATTCAGAAAACCAATCACTTCTGGAAGGCCACTTGGCATACCTGAAGGACATAAGATCTGGGAATACCAAAAATAGTGTCAGTTTGTGTGAATTACACAGGAATTCTTTAAAGCTGCACAACTGTGATTTTAGCTAAATTTTGCATTCTGATTATTCAAAATTTTGAGGTTATTCAAAACACTGATAACAGAACAAGTGTAAAAGAATGGTGGCCAAATGATTATACTATCACTTCTATATTGCAAAGTTCCCAGAGCGTTTTTGAATCCTTGCAGTGGTCACATTTTTAAACAATGTGTTAAAGTTTTACAAAAAACAAATGTTCACCAATATAATTCTCTGATGACAATTAGACAGACAGACCTTGCTGTGGATCATTATATCCAGCTTTGTTAAAGGTAGAGTAACTTGCTCAGTGGGTAACTATGAAACTCCCCAAGTGTTAAAAGTTTAACTATTTCAGTGATTCCTTCAAAACCTAGCATTAAATTATATTATATGCCTTACATGGGCCACACAAAATCAGCCTTCCCCTCGCCTTGACCCAGATGCATGTACTGTTTCAAGTGTCTCTATCTACAATATGCACCCATCCCCGTTTGCTATTATGTCATAGCAAGAAATAAATTTAATAGAATTATCAGTCACCAACAGTGCAACATCTACATTAAATATCATGTTTCAATCATTTGAACCATTATTTTTATGGAAAATTACATCATAGCATTTCTCACCAGCACTGTTCCAGATGAGAGTGTGACCATTGCCAATCCAATTCCAACTAGGCAGATCCATGTGAGGAAAAACTGATTATTCTGTACAAGCAAACAAAAAGCTCAAATTTTCAAGTTATCCGATCAGAGCCATTTTTGTTTAGTTGATCTTATGTCAAGGCAGTGATAGTGGGTAGGAGTTCTATGTCAATGTCCCTTCAAGAACTCAGTGTTATAAGCCCAGCTGATGTTACCGGACAAGTCAGATTCAAGACTGAATTGAAACCAAGGCTGACAGATCATATTGTTTTTTCTTTGCTTTTAAGGAGATGACATTTCACTGAAATGTGCGCAGATAATGTTGCAGACTTAGGTTTAACAATACAACAGATGTTTATTACACAGAAGAAATTAAGATAAAATAGAACAAACAAAACTATCTACATATAAACATTTAAATAGTAAAGTACAATCCAATTATTCCCAAGAATACTCCTTTACAGTGCTCACAGCAGAAAGAATTCTCTTCTCATTCATGCATTTCAGAACTTAATTTAACTATATTTTCAAGCAGCTGTCTTGAAAATCTGATAGATTCTTCCCAGAAGCACATATAACTGAGCTTTGACTTTCTCAGCTTCAAGTAAACCTTCATGGTTTAAAACAAACACTCTTGGACTGTAACTTTTAAACTAAGCTCCTTATATTGATGAAACCACTTTCTTAACAGTCCTAAATCACCTTTCTTTCTCAGGAACAACATCCAGCTTCAAAGTAAGAAGCTTTTCATTTCAAGTTATGGCAAACCCAGAATCTTCTATTTGAAAGCCTAATGCACTACACAGTTTACTTTGCTCTCTTGTAAACCCTCCCAATTACTCTTCAGAAAGTCTCTTTCTTTAATACTAGATTTTGAAAGAAGTCACCATGGCTACCAAAATGCTTATGAGTTAATCATTAAACCCCTTCAGATACACAGACCCATATGAGTTATTCAAAATCTAAATGTTGAAATGTATGTTCTTTACTGAGCTTTGTCAGTTTTGACCATTCTATCTGGCTCTAAACAGAAGTCAGGACTGCCTCTTCAGTGACAGGAAATTACAACAAGAGACAATCCAGATTCTATGTACCTCACTATACAATATTAATTAACAGTAGACCACTTAATTCTACTTGGCCAGAAATGGTACATGATGTGAGAAGAGTACTAAATGTATTTGATATATATAATGACAAAAGTAGGGTGTTTTAGAGAGAAATAATTTATATGTTGTTACTTAAACTAGAAAATTAGAGGACACAATGTAATTTTCAACTTTGTAGTGGCATAATTGAAGAACTAAACAAAATTTAATTAGTAGCAAAATAGGAAGAATTTCTAAAGTAATTTCATTACATCAATTATTTTGTGTTCCTTACCTGTATATAATGTAGAATAAGCTTCCATTTCAATTTGACGAGAGTATCAATTGTCTGATTTACCAAGAATCCCAGAATCCCAATTGATATTCCAATGAGTCCCATCATGAACCAATAGTCCCAGTCTGACCTGGAAGAGGGTAGAAAATATTTGTGTGAATCTTTTTAATTTAAGAAGGTAATTAAGAACAAAATTGTATATACAACCCATTGAAGATATTTCAACATTCAAATATTGTTGATTTTAACCCAATTATTTTATCTACTTTTGTTCTATCTTTCAGATGCCACTAGCTAACAAAAATCTATTGACCTTAATCTTGAACTGAGAAATATAGGAACTGATGTAGGCCACTTAGCTGCTCAAGTCTATTTCATTAATTTATGTGAGCATTGGTGCTGTTATCTCATTTACCTTGATACAGGGTAGGTCTATGATTTGTCACCTTAATGGCTGTCTTTGCATTCAGCAGGGAACTAAGTAGTGTGCATTTATAACACATGGTACAACCAGCCTTCTATTCTTAACGACAATCTATCCCTTTGAAAGAGAAGTTGCACTGAATTTCAGGACGATGCTGCTGATTTGCTATAATTTGAACTGAGAAAAAAAAAGAGGTATTTCAATAGAAAGAGAAGTCCAGTTGCATAGAGGTAAAACAGACACACACATACACAAAGGTAGAGGAGGGGAAGGCTGCTGTCTCTCTGCTGAATTCACTTTGGGAAAATAACGTCCATTTTGGGGTTAGCTCTTGAAGCAAAGAGAAAATGTGAAATGTTAAGGCAGCTGTCAGTCTGTCAGATGTCACCAAACACCAGCAAATGTCTCTGATCTCCTTTGTCATTGCAACTTGCTCAGGATACACATTGTTGAGAATACTTCAAAATTCTTTTAAGAAGGACAATCAGAGGAAATAGATGGTGTGACACCTTGCAAAATGTCCATATTACAGAGGAGGAAGTGCTGGATGTCTTGGAACCCATAAAGGTAGATAAATCCCCAGGACCTGATCAGGTGTACCCTAGACCTCTGTAGGAAGCTAGAGAAGTGATAGTCACAGGTGAGGTGTCAGAAGACTGGAGGTTGTCTAACGTGATGCTACTGTCCAAGGAGGGTGGTAAGGACAAGCCAGGGAACCACGGACCAGTAAGTCTGATGTCGGTGGTGGGCAAATTGTTGGAGGGAATCCTAAGGGACAGGATGTACATGTATTTGGAAAGGCAAGGACTGAATAGGGATAGCCAACATGGCTTTGTGCGTGGGAAATCATGTCTCACAAACTTGATTGAGTTTTTTGAAGAAATGAAAAAGAGGGTTGATGAGGGCAGAGCGGTAGATGTGATCTATATGGACTTCAGTAAGGCGTTCGACAGGGTTCCCCATGGGAGATTGATTAGCAAGGTTAGATCTCAGGGAATACAGGGAGAACTAGCCACTTGGATACAGAACTGGCTCAAAGATGGTGGAGCATTGTTTTTCAGACTGGAGGCCTGTGACCAGTGGAGTGTCACAAGGATCGATGCTGGGTCCTCTACTTTTTGTCATTTACATAAATGATTTGGATGTGAGCATAAAAGGTACAGTTAGTAACTTTGCAGTTGACACCAAAATTGGAGTGTAGTGGACAGCAAAGAGGGATACCTCAGATTGCAACAGGATCTTGACCAGATGGGCCAATGGGCTGAGAAGTGGCAGATGGAGTGTAATTCAGATAAATGCATTTTGGGAAAGCAAATCTTAGCAGGACTTATACACTTAATGGTAAGGTCCTAGGCAGTGTTGCTGAACAAAGAGACCTTGGAGTGCAGGTTCATAGCTCCTTGAAAGTGGAGTCGCAGGTAGATAGGATAGTGAAGAAGGCATTTGGTATGCTTTCTTTTATTGGTCAGAGTATTGAGTACAGTAGTTAGGAGGTCATGTTGCGGCTATACAGGACATTGGTTAGGCCACTGTTGGAATATTGCGTGCAAATCTGGTCTCCTTCATATCAGAAAGATGTTGTGAAACTTGAAAGGGTTCAGAAAAGAGTTACAAGGATGTTGCCAGGGTTGGAGGACTTGAGCTATAGGGAGAGGCTGAACAGGCTGGGACTGTTTTCCCTGGAACATCGGAGGCTGAGGTGTGACCTTATAGAGATTTACAAAATTATGAGCGGCATGGATAGGGTAAATAGACAAAATATTTTCCCTGGAGTTGGGGAGTCCAGAACTAGAGGGCATAGGTTTAGGGTGAGAGGGGAAAGATGTAAAAGAGACCTAAGGGGCAACTTTTTCACACAGAGGGTGGTACATGTATGGAATGAGCTGCCAGAGGAAGTGGTGGAGGCTGGTACAATTGCAACATTTAAGAGGCATTTGGATGGGTATATGAATAGGAAGGGTTTGAAGGGATATGGGCCGGGTGTTGGCAGGTGGGACTAGATTGGGTTGGGATATCTGGTCGGCATGGATGGGTTGGACCAAACGGTCTGTTTCCATGCTGTGCATCTCTACAACTCTATCTATGACTCTAAGCAGGACAGCTGGGCTGGAAAGGTCTTTTCCTTCCTCAGGCTAGCATCAAAAAAAGATTCAAACAATCTCCAAAGCAGAAGCTGCAACTCAATAGGCAGACACCCAGGAAAAGGTGTCTGCAGTAAACAAACATCTATCACAAGGCATGTGACATTTGAGATATGAGCTGTTAAAACAAGTTCAACTGTCCTTTCATTGACCTCTACAACAAGAGAGCATCTATGCACATAATCTTTCAAGCCCTACCAACAAAAATGATAAAATATGAAGCTACCATAAAAGTCATATCTGTCATTATTCAACCAAGATAGTTAGAACTCATGCACATCATCCACATATTCCACCTTACTCTCACATGCCTACAAACAGCAATAGTCTTACAGAGAAACAGAAAATAGGAGCAGAGATTAGCAATTTAGTCCTTTGAGCCTGTTCCAACCTTTCATTATTATCATGGCTAATCATCTAACTCAATACCCTGTTTCCACTTTCTCCCTAAAGCTTTTATTCCCTTTAGCACTAAGAACTATATACAAATCCTTGAAAACATCAAATGTTTTGAAATCAACTGCTTTTTGTAGCAGAGAATTCCACAGGCTTTCCACTCTCTGGGTGAAGAAATTTCTCTTTATCTCAGTCCTAAATGTCCTACCTCATATCCTTAGACTGTGATCCATGATTCTGGACTCTCTAGTCATTGGAAACATCCTTCCTGTCTTTTTACTCTATCTTGTCCTGTTAGAACTTTATAGGTTTCTGTGAGATACCCCCTCATTCTTCAAAATTCCAGTGAATACACTCCTAACCAATTTTAATATGTAGGTCCTGTAATTCCATAAATCCGCCTGACAAAGCGTCATTGCACTCCCTCCATACCCAGAACATTCATACACAGATATGGAGACCAAAACTGCGCACAATAAGGTTGCACTAAGGTCCTGTACAATTGCAGCAAGACATCTCTGTATTGAATCCTCTCGCTATGAAGACCAACGTACCATTTGCTTTCTTCACTGTCTGCTGACCTGTATACCTACCTTCAACGACTGGTGTACAAGGACCACCCAGGTCTTGCTGCACCTTCCTCTTTCTCAATCTAGGTAAAAAAGTTCCAAACAGCAGCAGCTCAGCACATGACACCAGACCCAAGTACAAAAACTGTCCTGCATTGCTTCAGCCTCCAGTCTGCTCCTTACCAGCATTCTGCAACAACAAGGTATATGCGAGAGCAGGATCAAATTACTGCAGATGCTGAAACCTATACTGAAAACAAAAAATCCTGGAAGTCACAGCGAGTCAGATTGCATTCATGGAGAGAAAGCAAGCTAATGTTTTGAGTGTCAATGATTTTTTATCAGGAAGGCAGATAATTATGTGAATGCTGCCAAATTCGTTTGGTAAGCATTATGGGGTTGTCAATAAGTAGGAGCCTGACATAGGTATCCTTATTATCCAGATGTTCCAAGGCTAGGGAAATGCCATCCACTGTGGACCTGTTTCACTGGTTGGCAAATTGCTAGGGACTGACGCAGGCTCGGAGGTTAGAGTTGATGTGGGCCATGACTAATCTCTTGAAGCATTTCATCATATGGAGTTCAGGACCACCAGACTGTAGTGGTTGAGGCATACTGCATGCGTTTTCTTTGGTACTGTAATGATGGTCGTTTTCTTGAAGGATTTTGACCCAGTGACAATAAAGAAACAATCTCAATAAAGGTACAGCCAGGATAATGTGCGATTTGGTAGGGAATTTGCAGGTTGTGGTGTTCCCACGCATCTGCTGCCCTTTTCCTTCTAGATGATAGAGATTACACATTTGAAAGGTGCTGTCAAAGGAGTCCTGTTGAGTTGCTACAGTGCATCTACTTTAGGGTATTTATTCCTGCCATTGTGTGCATCATTCAGGAGCAGAGAAGAAAGAGGTAGTCGTGGCCACTGAAAGTGAGGGGTTGGCAGCTTCAGATTTCGGAGTAGTGAGAAGGCAGGCAGAGCTGGTTAGTGAGAGCAGCAGGAAAAGAGAGACCATTGACAGAGCTGGAAGCTGTGCAAACATGGCCAGCTAAAGTAACAGGGAAAAACGAGAGAGAAGCTTCAGATTTGGGAACAGGGAGGAGACAGACAGCTCCAAAGACCTGAAAGGTAAACTTTATTTCTCTCTGTCCACTGACACTACTGGACAGACTGAGATTATCTGTTTTTTTCACCAGAGATCTCCAGCATCCATAGAAGTTTGTTTTTATTTGAGGACAGAGTTAGATCTGGGCAGTTAAAGTATTGAGAGAGGGAAGGCCCAGAAACTAGAGGGTGAAAAGTGACATCAGGAATTTAAAGTGATGCGAGCACAGGAGGAAGATTTGATTGGTGTGTGTTGAAGCATGCAGCCTGCTCTAGTCTTTGAGGATCTACAGGAGCTGGTTGATATAGAGCAGACTCTCTGTTTCAAAAGTGACCGATAGTCAACCCATAAGCAAGATTCTAGCTTGGCTCCGAGGATAAGGGCAAAGGGTAATTAGAGACTGTGTGTGAGAGAGTGCATGTCCCAGTGTTTGTCCATCTATACAGCTGAACCTGGTCTCTAACTGTCTCAGTCATACATGCCATTGGACAAAGGCATGGTTCCACTAGGACCATGCTTTGGTTAGTGAACAACAGTCACCCTATTTTAAGGGCCCACAAATGGACATCTTCCAGCAACACCCCCAACATAACACTTAGAAACTGGAACCATCAGCACCATCATGGACAACCCCAATGAGACCAGGTGTGAATGACACACCGCTATAATAGCCCTGAAATCAAGTGCCATGACTTTTCTCATTGCTGCCCTAAAGGAGACACAGCAGACAGGAAAAGCTCAGCTCAAAAAATCAAGCATTGAATATGCCTTCTCTGAGTAAGTCTGAGGGAAAACACTGAATCCATGGGATTTCTTTTACAATAAATAAATGAACTGAATGACTGTTTGTGTGAGCTTTCCTGAGGGATAAATAAATCCAGAAACAGTGCACCACAGTCATTAATACATGCACACCAACTCTAGAAGCGATGGATGAGACCAACAAAGTATTCTACTCAAGCTTTGGTCAGTTATTGTCCCTTGTCCCAAGGAGAGACAAGTTGATTGCCTTTGGTGATTTCAATGCCGGAATTGAGAGGGGCATAATTCCCTGGAAAATGTGATTAGTAAGGAAGGTGAAGGGAAGGCAAATAGTGATGGTGTCCTCTTCCAGATAAAATGCCTAGACTATTGCTTGCTTCCACTGATTGCATTCCAAAGCATGCTACCCTTCATTATCTCAGCACAACCCTAGCCCCACAAGAGATTAGAAAGGCCTTCCAACACCTGAGAACTAACAAAGCCAATGTAGCAGATGGAATCTCTGCCACAATACTGAAAAATGACAGAGAAACCTTACAATGGCACAGGTAAATGAAAAGCACATCCAGTGGATCTCCAAGATGCTGTAATTATGACCATCTTCAAGAAAAGAGGTAAGACTGATTCTGATACCATAGAAATATAGAAAATAGGTGCAGGCGTAAGCTGTTCAGCCTTTTGAGCTTGCTCCTCCATAATCATGGCTGACCATCCAGCTCAGACCAGTTCCTACTTTCTCTCCATACCTTTAGTCCTAAGTGATATAACACACATCCTTAGAGAATGATCCCTGGTGTTCTAGACTTCCCGGTCATCAGAAATATCCTTCCAATATTTATGCTGAATAGTCATGTTCGAATTTTATAGATTTCTTTGAGGTCATCCCTCATTTTTCTAAACTCCAGTAAATATAGACCTCACCAATACAGTCTCTTTTAAACCTCCAACCCTGTTATCCCAGGAATCAAGCTAGAATATCCTTTCCCAGATAAGGAAACTAGAAATGCACACAATATTCCAGGTACAAACATACCAAGACCCTGTACAATTGCTACAAGACTCACAGTTCCTTTACTCAAATTGTCTTGCTATGAAGGCCAACATATCATTTGTATCAACAAAAATAGAAATTGCTGGAGAAACTCACCAAGTCTGGCAGCATCCATGGAGAGAAAGCAAATTTGATATTTTGAATCCAGCCATCCTTCTTCAGCAAAAGGGTTCTGAGTTTCTCCAGCAATTTCTGTTTTTGTCTCAGATTTACAACATTTATAGTGCCTTTGGCTTTTATTCTATTTTTATTTCAGGTCTTCATTATCATTAGTTATTTCTTCTATTTTACCACTTGCATTCTTCACCGCCTGCTGCACCTGAATGCGTACTTTCAACCACTGATTTAGAAGGAGACCCAGCTTTCATTGTACCTCTCCCTTTCCTAACCTATCACCATTGAGATAATAATCTGTCTTCCTGCTTTGCTAACAAAGTGAGCATAATCAGAGCAGGTTTGTTTTTCCACACTGGCTGAGGTCTCCAAGGAAGATTAGTACAATCAGGAAGAATTGATCATATCCAGAATGAGGCACAGCCCAAGTGAATGCATATTTCTGAAAATTTGGAGCAGCATGGGAATTCGGTGCAGAGGGGAATAGATGTGTTTTGCTACTTTTTTTGGCTCATAGGTTTCTTTTAATTGGATAAATTAAAGACCGGGATTGGTAGCCCAGTACATAGCATAGAGTGTCAACAGAGGAAAGCTGTAAATTTGTTGTTTCACTCCTTTATTATGAGATTCTTTCAGACTAAAGATAAATAGGACAAATATTTTATCAACTAAAGACTAAAAGACCAATAGGAAATTTGTTTTTAAAAATTAAGAACGAGGCAAGTAAAATAGAGATGCCAGGCCAGGCAATGTGTTGTACCTACATGATGTGGGAGCTGTTCTAATGAGACAGGGTCCACTTGAATCATTCTAAAGTCACTGTCCTGGCAAAACACATTAATGCTATTAAACTAAATACTGCGAAGGTGGGTTCAGTCACATAGAAAATTAGGGCAGAATGTGTGACGGTCATATTGCACCAAGGAAGCGTAGAAGTGGATGAAAATTTATAATAGAACAAACTTAAAGGCTTTGCATCTAATGCGCAACCATTTGGAATAAGGTAGATGAACTAACAGTGAAAATAGGGTAGATTAATGTGGTCTCATAGCCATTACTCAAACATTATTATGAGGAAATCAAAATGGAAACTTAACATTCAGGGATATTTGAACTTTCAGAAAGACATAAGGTGGTAGGGTAGCACTGTTAATCTGAGATGAAATGAGGCCAATTGTGAGTGAAAATCTAGGCTCAGATGATGTAGGGAACCATTTGGGCCAAGGTAAAAAAACAGAAAGGGAAAGAAGACATTGCTAGGAATAGTTTAGAGATCCCCAAATGATAGCCACTCTGTAGTAAAGGCTATAAATCAACAAATAATATGAGCATGTGAAAAAAATAGAGCAATAATTATGGGTGACTTAAATCTTCATGTTACTTGGGTTAATCAAGTTGGACAGCATAACTATAACAACAAATTCATAGAGTGCACTCGGGATAGTTTCCCAGAGCAATATATCATGGTGCCTACAAGGGAGCAGGCTATCTTGGATCTGGCAATGAGTAATGAGACAGGTTTAATAAATTACCTCAGAGAGTAAAAGATCCTCTAGGAATTCCAGAATGAGACACTTGAGTCAGAAACAACTGTGTTTAATTTAAATAAATGGAATTACAATGAAATTAGGATCGAGTTAGCGAAAGTGAACTGGGCAGATAGATTAGCAGAATGACAGTAAGCAAACAGTAGCAGACATTTAAGGAAGTAATTCATGACTCTCAGGAAAAATACATTCCAAAAAGAAGAAAAGATTCTAAGAGAGGGATGAAGCAACTATGACTAACTAAGGAAGTTAAGGAGAATATAAAATTAAAAGAAAAAGCATTTTAGAAAGCAAATATTGGTGACACCCCAAAAGACTGGGACAAATTCAGAATCCAGCATGGGAGGACTGATAAAGGGAGAGAATATAAGCGCAAACTAGAGAGAAATATAAAAATGAAAAAAAAAATCTTCTTTCAGCATATAAAAAAGATGACAGAGGTGAATGGAACATATGCATCTTAGAAAATGAATCTTGGGAGACAGTTTTGGGGAACAAGTAAATGACATGGAGTTAAACAGATACTTTACATCACTCTTTACAGAGGAAGACACTGCCAACATCACATTAATACTAAAAAATACAGGAGGTGGGATGAAGTATCATCACCATCATTATCAGATAAACTAATGAAGTTAGGCACAGAAGTACCCTGGCCCTGAATGGCTTATATCTGAGGGTCGAGATGCTGGAAAAGCACAGCAGGTCAGGCAGCATCTGAAGAGCAGGAGAATTGACCTTTTGGGCATAAGCCCTTCATCAGGAATGAAGCTTGTGGGTCAGGGCTGAGAGATAAATGGGAGTAGGGTGCGGTTGGGGGTTGGTAGCTGGGAAGCAATAAGTGGATGAAGGTGAGGGAGAAGATGATAGGTCAGAGGGGGCAGTGATGGACAGGTCTGGAGGACGGTGCCGATTTGGAAGCTTGTGACTGGGATAATGTGGGGGAGGGGAAATAAGGAAGCTGTTAAAATCCACATTGATTCCGTGTGATTGCAAGGACCCAAGTGGAATATGAAGGGTCCCTCCTCCAGGCATCGGGTGGTAACATTTTGGGGGTGGAGGAGGCCCAGGACCTGCATGTCCTCGATGGATTGGGAGGGAAGTTGAAATATTTAGCTATGGGGCAGTGGGCTTTGTGGGTGTAGGTGTCTCAGAGATGTTCTCTGAAATGATCTGCAAGATGGCATCCTGTCTCACTGATATAGAGGAGATCTCACTGGGTGCAATGATTGCAATTGATGACATTGGCACAGGTACAGGTAAATTTCTGACAGATGTGCAAGGATCCCTTGGGGTCTTGGATGGAGGTGAGGGGAGTGGTATGGGTGCAGGTTTTGCACTTCCTCCGGAGGCAGGGAAAGGTGCCAGGAGTGGGGTGTGGGCTGTTGGGGACTGTGGACCTGATGAAGGAGTCACGGAGGGAATGGTCTTTTGAAACACTGATAGGGGTGGGGATGGAAACTTGTCTCTGGTGGTGGGGTCAGTTTGGAGGTGGTGGAAGTGGCAGAAGGTGATGCGTTGTATATGGATGTCGGTGGGGTGGAAGGTGAGGATCAGGGGGATTCTGTCCCTGTTGCTTTGGGAAGGGTGGGGTTCAAGGCCGGTGGTGCATGAAGTGGAGGAGATGCGTTGGAGGTCATTGGTTGTAATTTCAGCATCTGCAGTCCTCACTTTCTCCCTATATCCTAGGATTCTAGAAAAAGTAGCTACAGAAATTCAAGGTGCATTGGTTGTAATCTTTCAAAAATCAATGAATTCTGGAGAAGACTTGCAAACTGCTAATGTGACACTCTTTTACAAAGAGGGAAGAAGGCAAAAAGCAGGTAAACATAGGCTAAATAGTCTAACATCTATTGTTGGAAAAGTATTAGAATCAATTATTATGGGCAGCATAGTGGCACAGTGGTTGGCATTGCTGCCTTACTGCACTAGGGATTCAGGTTGGAATCCAGCCTTGGGCAATTGTGGGGAATTTGCACCTTCTCCCAGTGTCTCCATGGGTTCCTACTGGCTGCTCTGGTTTCCCCCACAGTCCAAAGATACACAGGACAAGTGGATTGGCCACGCTAAATTGCCCCGTAGCATCCAGGGATGTGGAGGCTCGGTAGATTAGCCATGGTAAATGCAGGCCTGCAGGAATGGGATTTATCTGGGTGGGATGCTGTTTGGAGGCTTGGTGCAGACTCGATGGGCCACATGGCCTCTATCTGCCCCATAGGGTTCTATGATTAAGAAAATAATCACAGAACATTGGGAAAATCATAGTCTAATCAAGCAGAGTCAGCATGGTTTCATGAAAGGGAAATCATGTCTGACTAGGTTATTAGAAGTCTTTGAGGGTGTCTTAACCAAAGTAGATAGTGGCAAACCAGTAGATATCTTGCTGTTGGACTTCGATAAGGTGTTCAGCGAGGTACCTCACAAAAGGTTAAGTCATAAGATGTCAGACCCCACAATGTTAGAGATATATTGGATACAGAATTGGCTATGTGGCAGGAAAAAACGAGTGGGGATAAGAGTTTTTGTTTTGCAGGTTTCCACAGAGATCAGTGCTGGGGACTGCAACTGCTTACAACATAAATTAATAGCTTGGAGAAAGGAAATGAATATGTTGTAGCCAAATTTGCAGATGAACTAAAATAGGTGGAAAAGTACATTGTGAGTGGGACACAAAAAGTTTATACAGAGATATTGATAGGTGAAGTAAGTGGGCAAAAAGTTGGAAAATGGAGTATAATGTAGGAAAAGTGCAGTTGTTCATTTCGGAAGGCAAAAAGAACAGAGTATTACTTAAATGGAGAAAACTGCAGAAAGCTGCAACAGAAAGGAGCGCCAATCAAAAATCTGAGATGAGAAGGAATTTCTTCTGTTAGAGGATTGAGAGTCTTTGGCACTCCTTCCCACAGAGAGCTATGGGGGAAGAATACAATCAAGGCTGAGATAGTCATGGAATCAGGGACTATGGGGAAAGAGCATGAAAGTGGACGTGAGGAAAATTGGATCAGCCATGCTCGAGAGGCAAATGGTCTACTCCTGTTCTTATCTCTTATGGTCTTATGATCCTGCCTTATCAACCTCGCCTCTTGCCTGAGGTGTGGTGACCCTCAGTTTAAACTCAGAGAAATGTAATAACACCTCTGAACAGGTTGATTAGAAAATATCTATTCTGGGGATTGAAGGGCTCGTGTGGTGCCATGATAGTGTCTGTACTTGAGAAGGCTCAAGCTCAAGATTACAGGTTTTTTAAAATTCTACTGTTAAAACATCTGGCAATTCTTCAAAGTGGAGGCACTTAACAACATTCCAATTACTTTTGCAGCCATATTAGTTGCTCAGCCATAGTTTTTCTCAGAAGACTGTTAACCATCAAAAAGCCCATATGTTTCAGAATAATGTAACCTCTACTCACCACAACTCCACATTATCCTTTTACTAAACATCTGTCCTTAAACTCATTATACTCTGAACAAATGTAGTTACTTTTGGGAACAATCTCATCCCACAATGTATTTTTCCTTTTCCTTTTCTCATGTAAAAGTCACTGGCTTCTATTGGGATACCCTACTGGCACCAAGCACTCTCCAGAGATCTGGTATTTTACCTATTCTCTATGTGTACAATCAAAGAGTAAACATTGGTCAGCTATTGTAGCATGAAAGACATGCCCTTTGAGCCAATCCCGTCTTCGGTCGATGTCCATACAAGAAACATACATACACAGAGGCACTCAGCATTTGGTGCAGAAATGTGAGCAGATTAAAATGCACATTTTCCAGGAAGCTGTTCAGGCATGTCGTGAGAGTTCAAAGTCATAAGAGTTCAGGTTCATGTCCCACTCCAAGAACACAAAAATCAAGGCTGACAGTCCAGTGCATTACTAAAGGAGGTCTGAAACGAAGGTACCGACTTTGGGATGAGATATTAAACTGAAGGCCCACATTTCTGCTCTGCAGATATAAAAGATTCCATGGCATTATTTCAAAGAAGAGCATGGCAGTTATCCACTGTGCCTTAACCAAATTTATTCCTCATTCAACATTACAATGGAACCCAAACTATTTGGTCATTAAGACAGTGCTGTTTGTGGGAGTTTGCTGGGCCTAATTTGGTAATTCCACTTTATACAAAAGTAACTATACTTCAAAAATATTTTATTGGTTGTAAAGCACTTTGAAATATCCAGAAGTTTAAAAAGAAGTGCTGTATAAATATAATTTTTTTTTCAAAGGTACTACTCTAAAATTAGCCTTTGATTAGACTTTTAAAATGTGCTTAAATTCTTAAAACTTAAAATTACTGATCCTGTAATGAAAATATCCAAACAATAAGCAGAAATTGTGCTCATTACCTGTAAGGCTTTTCTCGCAACCATTTTTTATAAATATCACTGTGAGAAGGTAGGTAGTCCAGACTCTCATGTAATGCTAGGTTTTCTTGATCTTTCTGAGTGCACTTGACATTAGTTACGTTGTCCCCATTATTTCTATTTTGAACATGATGTTTACGTGTCACAGGTCTGCATTGTTGCAACAAGGGATGCTCTTCAGAATCCTTCCATTTCCTGGTTCCCTTGAAGTGCAGTGATGTCATTTAGCTCCAGTAGCTTTCAGACCCTGAGAAATCAGTGTCTCAAAAGTTAAAAAAGGAAGATTCTTGTTGGAAAAGCAAAGATCACTGACTGTTCAGTACCACGAAGATCCCAAAAGAGAAATGATTGTGGCTTTGGTGGATTCTTGCGACAAAGAGAGCTAACTGGAGAATGCTTCCACTATCCTGTTTTATCCAGGTCTGTTTACTGTCAGGAGATGTTGAGTCAACAGAGATTCAACCCAACTTAAGAGCAAAGATATTGGTAGATTTAAAAAAATCAGTTTTGTGCCTTATACCATCCATGATATGGAATTTTAGTAATTGATAAACCATAATCCATTTCAAACAATTATTCTACAACAACCCAAATATGACAATTTATAATGTAGGATCACCTCTCTATTAAGTTTTGAATACATTGTAATAACTGAGTTGTTTTACTCACTGTTGTTCGGTATTGCTGCAATAACTTATTGCCAAGCAGGAAGCCCAGATTTCTTTCATCTTCCATGCAATTTACTGTCCATTTAATATTCACCTCATTATATTGTTAGGTGGCTATCAACAACACCTAAAATGACTACTCTAATATTGGTCGAATATCTTCCTAGATTCTGTGATGTACAGGACATTCATCCCTGAAATATTCTCCTTCCTGGCTATGACAGGATATCTGGAATTGTTGGGTGGTTCAAAAAGCACAAAAGAACTGAGGAAAACCAAATTTCATGGGTGGAAATTGAATGGAAATAATTTTCACGTGGGTCTGCTGCAAAAAATATTCCTCACTTATCTATACACTGCCAATATACTGGAACCAATGAGGAAGTTGAACCTTTTTGTATTAATTAAGGTAAGTGGCAACACTTTATGGTGGGCAGTATAATTTTTGGTGCTGGTCATATGTGTATATATTTTAAGAAAATTTTTATTGAAACAGCAAGATCCAAAATGGTAGCGCAGAAGTCAAAACTGTGTTAAAGACTGCCTGAAGTCACAATCTGTGCACTTTGCATTCTGAATCACATGAGGGATGCACACACCATTGCCTTCCACAACATATATTTGGCATCCGGAAAATAGACAGGAGTGGTGATCCTGGCTATTTCTTTCATGTCATACCATTTTTCGTTACTGCAGAACCTGTATCTATAGTCTATTATTTGTCATTTGTAGGAACCGTGGGAAAATCGGATTTCTTACAACAGTGATTGCATTTTATCAGTTGTAAAACAATCTAAGATGTCCAGAGATTGAAAATGTATTATATAAACTAGTTTCTTCTTATGACTACAAGGAATACATTTTATGCAAATTTATATAGCAGAAAGAGTAAGGAAGTTTTTTCCTCATCATTCCAGCTGGATTCAAACTTAGCTTTAAAAGTTAGAAAATGTGTTAAGCTAGGGTACTTGGAGCAAATTTTGTCCCAGACATCCCCTTTCCATTTGCAAAGAAGGATTATCCTGATGTCACACAACCCAACCAGGTGATGCAATGTTAGGACAAATTTATGCTTCACTTTTCAAACAGTATTAAATTGCAAAATGGGTCCAACATTCCTTAAAGTGTTTGACATCAAATTACAGGTAAAGATTTTTAACCAATTTCTGCTATTGCAAAGTAGAACAATATCTGGGGTGTTTTTGGAAGTGTTGAGCAAATTTCTGAATGTGGGAGTGTCGTTACATCTTACAGAGAGGAACCTGGAAATAGGATTAGGCCACTCCATCTGCTTCATTAAAACCTTGAAAATTTTGCACAAGTTGCCCCTTAACATTTCTAAATTCCTTAAAGCATAATACTGATATACATAATCTTCCTTCACCTAAGTCATCTCCAGCAAAATAATACCAGGAATAGCACTGTCTGGTAGATTGCCAAATAGGGTCACAGAATCTTAGAGATGTACAGCATGAAAACAGACCCTTCGGTCCAACTCGTACATGCCGACCACATAATCTAAATTAATCTAGTCCCATTTGCCAGTATCTGGCTCATATCCTTCTAAACTCTTCCTAATCATATATCCATTCATGCCTTTTAAATTTTGTAATTGTACCAGCCTCCATCACTTCCTCTGGCAGCTCATTCCATACATGCATCACCCTCTGTATGAAAAGGTTGCCCCTTGGGTATCTTTGAAATCTTGCCTCTCTCACCTTAAACTTATGCCGTCTAGTTTTAGACTCTCCCACCCCAGGGAAAGGACATTGTCTATTTACCCTATCCATGCCCCTCATGATTTTATAAACCTCTATAAGGTCACCCACTTCAGGGAAAATAGCCCCAGCCAATTCAGCCTCTCCCGATAGTTCAAACTCTCCAATTCTGGCAACTTCCTTGTAAATCTTTTCTGAACCTTTCCAAGTTTCCCAACTTGATCCATCCTTTTCCTCCAAGCCTAGCTACAACCAACTTACACCTGGATAACTTGCCCAACATATCAATATGATTAGGGAAGTCATGTTGGGAAAGTTGATGGTACTAAAGGCTGATAAAATCCCAGGGCCTAATAACCTACATGTTTGCGTGTGGAAGTGGCCCTAAAAAAATAGTGGATGCACTGGCGGTCAATTTTCAAGAGTCTATAATCTCGGAAAGTTCCAATGGATTGGCAAGTTGCTAATGTTATTTCACTATTTTAAAAAAAGAGATTGAGAGCAAATAGGGAATTATAGAGTGGATAGCCTGACATCAGTATTGAGGGAAATGCAGAGTCCATGAGGAATGATTTAATAGCAGTGTTTGGAAAACAGTGACAGAATCAAACCGACTAAACATGAATCTACAAAAGGGAAATCATGCTTGACAAACCTTGAGGATGTGTCTAAGAGCTCACAGGGGGAGCTAGTGGATCTGGTTTACTTGGGCATTCGTATGGCTTTTGATAAGGTGCCATACAAGAGATTAGCATACAAAATTCAGGTATATGATATTGGGTCGTTACTGACATGGATAGAGAACTGATTGACAGGCTGGAACAAAGAGCACTTTTTCTGAATGGCAGCTAGTGTCTAGTGGGGTACCACAGAACTCAGTGCTTGGACCCCATCTATATATTTAAAATAGATATTTATGAATAATCTTTAATATCTCAATGATTTAAATCAGGGAACTCGATGTAATATCTTGAAGTTCGCAGATGACACAAAGTTGGCTGGGAGAATGAATTGTGGATATGCAGGGATGCTTCAGCCTGATGTAGACTAGTTCAGGGAGTGGGTAAATACAAAGAAGATGAAGTGTAATGTGGTGAGGTTATCAACTTTGGTAACAAAACAGGAAGGCAAATTATTAACTGAATGATGATAGATTGAGAAAGGAGGAGATAAAAAGAAACTGTGTGTCCTTTTACACTGATTGGTGAAAGTAAACATACAGGTACAGCAGGCAGTGAAGACAGCAAATTGTATGTTAGCCTTCATAGTGAAAGAATTAGAATACAAGAGCAGGAAGCTATGCAACAAATGCACAGGGCCTTGGTGAGACCATACCTGGAATATTAGATGATCAACTATATTAATATTGAATGGTGGAGCAGGTTCAAAGGGTCAAATAGCATACTCCTGTTTCCATTTTCTAAGTTCTTATCCCAACTCTATGTTAGCCACCAAGATACATGCAGTGTATACATCTGAGCTTATGACCGCTTGGGAAAAAAAAATCATTAACGAAGCTGTTGCACTCTCTTCCTCCTTGGTGTGATGCAGCAGGTAGTTAGCAGCTCTTAGCTCACTGAAAATAGGAAAACAGAAGGGGAAGTTTGGGTTGACGGTAATTGGGCAGAAATCTCTAAAGCTTCCATGTCCTTCCTATAATGAGGCAACTAGAACTGAACACAATATTCCAAGTGTGGTCTAACCAAGGCTCTATAGAGCTGCAACATCAATCCCCCTGCTAATGAAAGCAAACACACTACAGTGTATATACTTCCTTAACAACCCTATCAACCTGGGTGGCAATTTTGAGGGATCTATGGACATGGACCCCAAGATTCCTCCGTTCCTCAACACTGCCAAGAATCCTGCCTTTAACCTTGTATTCTGCAGTCAGATTTGACCTTCCAAAATGAATCACTTCACACTTTTCCAGGTTGAACTCCGTCTGCCACTTATCAGCCGGTTCTGTTTCCTGTCAAGATCTCGTTGCAACCTACAACAGCCTTCTACGCTATCTATGCTTCAATCTATACTGTACTTCTCTACTGCACGTCATTGGCAAGTTACTAACTCACCAACTTCCTCATCCAAGTCATTTTTAAAAATCACAAAGAGCAGAGGACGCAGAACAGATCCCCGCAGAACACCACAGAACAGAACAATTCATGTACACCACATCCACTGATGTATTTCATCAATGTGTTTTGTCACATTCATAACAATACTCATTGGTTTGGCTATGGATGATTGAGTGCTGCCATCATTTCCTCCAGATATCACAACAGGGAAAATAATGCAGAGTCAGGATGGTGATGCCACCAGTTGTCCACTTGAAGTCAAAGGACTTAGTCAAGTTCCTCAACTTCACCACCAATACTGAGCAGAGCTAGATACCAGTCAGCATTGTGGCTAATCCAACCCTCCACCTCACACCCCAAGGAAGATTCACTCACCATCATCACTCGATCTGAGAAGAGTAGACATCTCTTCAATGATGCTTATTTGCTTCTGTTGTGTGAGAAACTTAAACATCGATAAAATGAAATGCTATGCCCTCCAAGTGGATGGTAAGACATAAGAAATGGTTTAGCGCATGCTCCTCAATCTCAGAACTCTGGCTGAAAACATGTGGAAAGCAAGAAAGCCATCCCATCAGAATTTGAGTCAATATAATGGTGTCCCTTCTGTGCCACTCCAGGAGCCATGTGACTTGGTTTCCTGAAATGGTGTGGGTTTCTTGCAGGAAACACACTGACTACTTCCCTTCTTTAAGGGGTAAAAAGTGCTGCAATCTATGCTGTCTGCTGCCATCGATGTTGAAATCGGTTATCATCAAGCCAGCAGGACTGTGCAGCCATCACCAACATCCTATCTTGCAGAGGGAGCAGGGGCATTCTTAATCTTAAATTGCTCAGGAGATCA
This sequence comes from Hemiscyllium ocellatum, assembly GCF_020745735.1. Taxonomy (NCBI): domain Eukaryota; kingdom Metazoa; phylum Chordata; class Chondrichthyes; order Orectolobiformes; family Hemiscylliidae; genus Hemiscyllium; species Hemiscyllium ocellatum. The sequence goes on from NC_083404.1 coordinate 80,543,379, forward strand.
GTGGAAGTATACCTCAAGTGCCTTCCCCAGCAGATAACTCACACCAATAGTAAGGTTATTTTTGAAGGCCATGGGCACTACCCACTCAGACTTCTGACATATACTCTTCCCATCCAGTTTAGAGATTGAGACAATGACCAAGAGCTGACAACCTCCAACCATTACCTTCACACATAGGTCACTCTGTTTATTTCAGGATGTGCATTGCTCTTTACTCTATAGTTTTTGGTAATCAGCATGACAGGCAATAGGAAGCAACTACCGTTGTTTAGTTACTGCTAGGCCACACTATCATCTAATTTTGGAGGTATTATGGATCTCAGAGCCAGGATCAGCTTTTCAGTTTTTGAAGTTTTAAGTAACACACAGTGGAGATTGATAAATAGTGCAGGAATATCCCAATCAAATTTTGTTTTTACAATAAAATATAGGGAAAAGCAGAAAGGGTTAAGCCATAAAATAGGAGAAACAAAACGATGGATATTACAGGTTTGCTTCTTATCCAGGTATGAGAACAGGAGCTGCAATGGTAAATTATAACCAGAGGAGGGGGTATGGGAGAAAAGTGTGCTCTTCTTCCACAGGAGCTGCACTCCGAAAGCTAGTGTGCTTCCAATTGTTGGGACTATAACCTGGTGTTGTGCGATTTCTAACTTTCTTCCATAGGGCAGCTCTATTTTCAGTCTTCATATTCTTCTCCTCCCAAATTATAGCACCCAGCACTTGAGGATTTCTTCCTACAATAGTCCTTAAGTTGTTGTATGATATTCCAATTTTCTTCTCAATGTGTTGGTAGTTTTGGCTTTCCTTATGCCAATGAATAGCAGTTCCCAATTCCCTCCTTCTCTCAAGTACAGAATTCAACAGGATGGACCGTGAAGTTTTTGAATAAATTGATATAAACGAGGAGGTATTGGAAGCTTTGGTTGATTTAAAAATGGACAAATACCTAGGTCTGCACAAATTGTATCCTAGGCTGTTATGGGGGACATGGCAAGAATTTCCAGGGGCCCTGCTCAATTTTTTTAATTATTCCTGGCTACAGAGAGGTGCCAGAGGATTGGAGAACAGCTAATATGGTTCCACTTTATAAGAAGTCTGATAGAGATAGACCAGTGTGTCTAACATCAATGGGAAGGAAATATTGGAGAAAATGGTGAAGGGAAAAAGTAATTGTCCTTTAGAGAGGCAAGATTTGATCAGAGAGACCTAGCATGGCTTTGTCAGAGGGAGGTCATACTTAACAAATCTGGTGGAATTTTTCAAAGAGGTGACTTAGTGCTTCAATGAAGGTAAGGCAACATGTAGTTAACATGTAGCAAGGTCTTTATCAGTTTCCCAAGTGGGAGTTTATCAATGAAGGTAAAAGTTTTTTTTTGGTAACTTGGAAAGATAGATCCAAATTTGTCTAACTGAAATTAGAGGATGATGGTATAAATCTATTTGTGTGTTTGGAGCCTGGTGTACAGTGGCGTGACTTTTAACTTTGTACACCGGGATCAATGCTGGATCTCATTGTATATGATATTCATAAATATTTAGATGTGAATGTGGGAGGGATGGCAAGTAAACCTGCAATGACACAAAACTGGCTGGGAAATTGACAGTGAGGATGAAGATGCTAGGTCACAGAAAGACATAGATTGATTAGCTGAGTAAATGTAATTTAATTCTGATAAATGTAAGGTGATGCACTTTCTAAGAGAGAACAAGGCAAGGAAGTATTCAATGAATAGCAATACACACCAAAACTCAGGAATAGAGGGATCTTGGGGTGCTTGTCCACAGATCCCTGAAGGTGTGGCAAGACATTTTAAGTTAGGAAGTTAAGGAGGCATCTGGGACACTTACCTTTATTAGTCATGGCACAGATTATAAGAGCAAGAAGGTCATGTTGGGGCTGTTTTGAACTTTGATTAGACTACAGCTGGAGTACTGCATGAAGTTCTGGTTACCACACTACAGGAAAGATGTGATTGGACTGGAAGGGGTGCAAAGAAGATTCACCAGGATGTTTCCTGGAATGGAGTATTTCCACTATGAAAAAAAGCTGGATAAGTTTGGGTTGTTTTCTTTGGATATGGGAAGATTGGGGAAGGGAGGTGGCACCCTTAGTTGAAGGGTTGATAAGAAGTGCAATTTTAAGAGGAAGGGCAGAGAGTTCAGATGGGATTTCATAAAAAAAAATTTTCATCCACAGAGCGATGGAGGTGGGGGTCAGGAACACACAGGTTTGTTAAGGTAGGCAACCTCTGCATATTTAAAAATTACTTGAATGAACACTTGAAGTGTCTTACCATCCAAGGCTATGGGCTATTGCAGAAAGTGGGGCTAGTGTAGGTAGTAGCATTTGGTGGTACAGACATGATGGGCCAAAGGTTGTACAGTACTGTTTAATTCTTCAAATAGTAAAAGCTAAAGCAGCAAAAGACTGGTTTTCTGATAAGCTTCTCATTCTCCTTTCCTCTTTGTCTCCCAGCTGAAGTTTAATCAATCAGACCTTGCCAAATTGGGCAAATAAAGTCTGCTGCACTTACACAGAAATAGTCAAAAAACATTATGAGAGGTCTCGGCAAATACCTTTCAGTTTGTGGCTGTGGAAATCTTTTGTCAATATTCACACAGATGAAATCCTCCACTCCATGTAGATTTTAAGGTGATGACCATCAGCAGTAGACAGACAATGGACAGTCTCCACAAGAGGCACTGATCTTACATAACAAGAGGTAGTTTATTGCAGTATACGAAAAAGTACATATTTTGATTAATTGAGTATAATTGGATAAGACTACCAGGAGGTAGGTATGTTACTTCGGACCTTGAAATCACATACATGATCTGATTCGCCAAAGACTGTGTCATCAGATTAGGTGAAGTTTATGCAACTTCATGCATCAACTCTTTCAGAACCATTTTGTTACACAATACAGAGCACATTGTTGTTTCTTGGGGTAGGGATCTGGAAACATGCCAATGAAAAGTTTGAACATTAGTGCTGCATGCTGAGATTTTTAAATTTTCTCCATCTTCAATATTCTATTACTGCTCCCACAAAAATCTTCAATCCCTCAACTCCAATTTCAAAAACAAAATTAGACAACCACAATTTGAAAACTGGCAATTTTCAAAAACTCTCAAATGAAGAGCACACAAACACTGGTTTTCTTAGATAAAGTGCCATTGTATATTTTTAACAAGGGATTATTAATAATTTTATTTGTTGGCCATATTTGAAGTATTTTTAAGCAGTAGACATACATAGAACTAAAATACAATTTGCATTCTCTTTCTCCAATTCTCTTCTGAATCCTGACACTCAAGAAAAACCAGATTAGTGTTTCTCACAAGCACTGGTCATTAATGATTATGGCATGATGAGAATTATTAAGGCTGAATCCCCAGAAAGGATGCATTTCCTTCAAAGCAACAAATGTCAGCTTGTTTCATCTTGTTCTTCCAGTTTTATATTTATCCCAAAACTGTGTAAACAGTTTTCAAAAGTGACAATGAAATAAAGACAAAGAATCTTGCATACGTCATTTCAGTAAACACCAAAATTAGTGTCAGCTGAAATTGTATCTTTACAAATCAAATCTAAAAGTGTTAGTGAACACAAAAATGTTATTGAACCAAAATGTAATCTTACTTGTTAATGACAACCAACTATGGTGTCTTACACTGACATTTAGCGATCTGGTTGTGCCTATTCTTAGCAATTTAACAAGTTGCATAAAAACTCGACAAGGAGTAGAGGCAGTAAATAAACAAAATGCTAAAAACTTGCCCCTTCTCTACTAAAGTAGTATTCAGTGTTTTGTACATCTGGGAATCAAGGGTAAATGGTCTCATTTTCCCCTTCTCGTGGCATAGCCAACATTCAGCCCCTAACACCACTAAGGCATGCTGTGCGCAATCTAAGGTCACTAGTAATTGTTTCTATGTTTCTAAAATAATTCATTGACTATGAAATAGTTTAGGGTATCACAGGACATAAATCCAAGTCACACTTACCATCACCTGAGTGGGTCACAATTCAGCAAAGCTTCAGATTTACAATTTTCATCCTGGTGTTCAATTCCTTCTTGACCTTACCTCAGTTTCCAACCTGCCACAACCCTGAAAAGTTTGCTTTTCTGGGCTATTGTGCATCAATTTTCTTTTATCCATATTGATAGATGTGCCTTCAGCTGTACAGGTTCTAATGTCTGGAATTTTCTCCACACACCAAACCTCAAAACACCTCTCTGACAAGACTTGGCTCACTTGGCCAAAGTCTCATGTGGCTTGCGGATTTGAAGAGATAATGCATTACAAGATGCCATGGAATATTTTAATACTTCAAAGGCATGATAAAATGCATGCTTGGTATACAGGTTTGGTACTCATCCTCCATCCAGATGAAGCTATATCATTTACCCTGCCAGTACCAAAATATGTCACAGAAAGCATGTTTACAGGGTGAAGTCACAGGATATTAAGCCAGAGACAACTAAACTGCAATTTTTAAAAATTTAGCTGCCACAGTCAAGGGTGATTTCCTGTAATGGTTAGAAACACTTTAGACAACATGCTAAATAAAGCAACAAGTTTTATCTTTAAATTACACATTGACCCAGTCCTGCAATTTCATCCTGCTCTACAACCATCCATACCTAGTATACTAATTATACAGTATGAATCAGTATAGGAATGACAACACAAAGTGCAGAGCCATCTGAGGATACTCACACGATCAACTCCTCTCACATCTATCCTTGGTATGATACACTTTGGTGAGAGGAAGAGGAAATTAAATTGCCAAGCATGGTAGATACACAAAACACTGAAGGTTGCAATGCCATAAAAAAAAATCACTGACTTTAATTTTAACAGAATACAACCAAAACGCAGCTATTTAAACTTGTGCAGAACATCTTTGTGTGAAGGAAATAGTGTCTCACAAACTCAATTTTTTTTGAGGTAACAAAAAAAGATTGAGGACAGAACAGTAAATATTGCTTTCGTAGAATTTAGTAAAACCTTTGACAAGGTTCTGCATCATAGACTTTATGTTAGATCACAGATTCAAGGAGAGCTTGCCAATTGGATAAAGAATCGGCTTGATGGTAAGAGATACAGAGTGGTGGTGGCGGAGGGTTTTCTTTTCAGACTGGAGGCCTGTGACAAGCAGTATTTCACAAGGATCAGGACTGGGTCCATTTTTGTCACTTATATAAACAATTTGGATGAGAATTTAGGAGACAGTTAGGAGGTTTGTGGATTATATCAAAATGGCAGTATAGTGAACAGTGAGGTTGGTTAGCTAAGATTACAAAGAGACCTTGACTAATTGGGTCAATGGACTGAGAGTGGCAGATTGAGTATAATTTGGATAAATATAAGATATTGCATATTGGTAAAGCAAACAAAGGCAGAACCTATATAATTAATGGTAAGACCCTAGATAGTGCTGAAGAACAGGGAAACCAATGGTTCAGGTGCATAATTCTTTGAGATTTGCATCAGATAGGCAGTGGTTAAGGAGACATTTAGCACACATACCCCCATGGCTCGGACTGAGTATAGGAACTGGGATGGCATGTTGAGATTATACAATAAATTGGCGAGTCCTCTTCTGGAGTTCTGAATGTACAGTTCTGGTCATCTTGCTCTAGGAAGGATATTAAATTGGAGAGGGTTCGAGAAAAGATTTACCAGGATGCTGTCAGGAATGGAAGGTTTGAGTTATAAAGATAGGCTGGGTCTCTTTTTCATTGGCATGTCAGAGGCTGAGGGGTGAGGTGCATGGATAAGGTGAATAGCAAAGGTCATTGCCCTAGGAGGCAAATTTTTTAAGGTTAGAAGAGAACTTTAAAAAGGACATGAGGGGTAACTTTTGTTTTTAAAAAGTGGTTTGTTTGTGGAATGAACTGTACAGGTAGTAGTGCATGCAGGTACAGTTACAACATTAAAAAGACATTTGGATAAGTACGAGTGGGAAAGGTTTAGAGGGATATGGGCCAATCACAAGTAAATGAAACTAGTGTAGCTCGGGGGAACTTGGCTGGCATGGACAAATGATCTGTTTCTGTGTTGCATGACTGTACTCTGGTGAACAGTTCTGGTCTTCATATTATTAAAAGAATAAGCAGGAGAATATACAAAAAACATTTCTTATACCAAAAACTGAGGTTGTACCCAATGGGAAAGACTGACCAGGAAACAGCTCTGAGAACAGAGCTTCTGTATGGGTGTCTCTGTTACCAAATGGGTCATTATGATTAGTAAAATGTTATACAGTAGACAAAATTGATATTGCAACTTGCAGCAAGGTTATAAGATGGGTTGTAAATAGGTCATAAATCTAGTAGGGATTTTGGACAAATTCCTGAAGAGAATGCTTAGAATGTGCAAGCAAGAGAGAACCTGGGGAGATATGTAGGGAGATAAGGGATAAAAGGATATATTGATGAGGTTTAAAAGGGTGACAGAAAATCTATGCATAAAAAATAAAACCATACATGAATGAACACATTGGCCTGTTCACGTTCCATAAGTACTATACGACACTGCAAAGAAGTTGATCAAGAATTTTAGATGCATTATTGATCCTGATGTTGTTTGTGGATTCTGTGCTTCAGCTTTGGATATTTCAGAGTTTTTGAAAAAGTCTTCAATTGTAGCAAGTACACATTGCTAGTTAGGCCAGCACTTATTGTCCATCCCCAATTTCTCTCATGAAGATGGCTGTAGTTCAAGGTAATTCATTGTTGTAAAGCATTTTTGGGTATGGAGGGAATCTTATTTGGCTAATGATCATACCTAGATATACTGATTCAAACGGAGTACACTGTAATATTAGTTGGTTCATGCAGTGTATATACATTGTGACTCTGAGATGAGCTAGATAGAGAGACCAGAAAAGAAAGAAAGTGGAGGCCTGGAATACATTGCTTTTCCGTGGAAAGTTTACACTATTCTGGCAAAATCACCAAGGTTGGTAAAAAAAAAAATGGAAAGATGAGCAGGATTTTAAATTTTGTTTATTAAATGAATACACCCACCTTAAGTTTTCTCACAAACTTGAATGGGAAACAGTCTTCTCAAATACAGCAAATTGATGAGATAACTCATATGAGAAAGTAAACTTCAGATAGTATACTCTACCTGATTATTTTTCTGACACGATCATTAGCAGCTTTTAGTCTGAGAGAATTAACATTTTCCCATAAAATTCTAAAGGGAAAATCTGAGCCTAGCATATTAACTAGCCAGATCACTTTGCCCTCCAGAAGTAAGATAAGTTTGAAAGGCAAAGATGAATGTTTTCGCTTACACGTGCGAAATCAATAAGTTCGCAACCAGTAACCACTTGAAAGATTTTACCACTACCTTTTTTTAAAAATACATTTGGTCAAACAGTATCACCCAATTCAAAGGCTTAAATGAAAAGCATCTCACTGCACCTTATTCACATCTTCAAGACTAGCTTTAATTTTAGGAAGTCCTAACTATACACCAATATTCTTTTCTCGCAAATTCAAATGCATGTTTTGGTAGAATCAGGCTGTAAACAAACGTAATATTACTTGATACACAAGAGCTGCTTAACAGAAAGTCATTTTCATAAATACAAATATTAAAACATTCTCAACACACCGACATTACAATTAATCTGCACCACAATGCAGCAAAATGATGAGCAAAAACTTCAACAACCCTTATCATATGAGTGTAGTTTGCATAACGTACACAACCTCAAATGTTTTTCAATACAGCTCTCTTTTTTTAAATCGGAAGGTTCCAGAGCATGCCATTATATACACCAACTACTGCCTTTATTACCAATAATCTGTTTAACATATATATTTGCTATGATCAGGCAATAAGTGTCTTGATTTCACTCCTAATCTTCACCCCTCCCTCCCACAGAAGCCGAGATTCCAATGGCTTGTATATCATCGATATCATCATTGCCTTGATAAGAGAAAATAAATTACTCTGCACCACTACTGAATTTATTTGCGGTTCAGAACATTATTGTGGACATACATTTCAAGATTGAGATCTTTTGTTGGCATTTAGTATTGCAGAGAATTGACAAGACATGAATAGGAAGTGAAGTTTTTGAGAGAGAGAGGTGGGTCTGGATCCATTAAAATTAATTGTTGTAAGTCTGTCCTTCGGGAGGCTGTGAAATCTTCACATTCTCTTTGCAAGTCATCATACGCCGTAGATCTTGAAGTATAGCCTTAATACTATAGGAATTTTGCCACTTAGATAGAACTGGTATACTACGTGAATCCACCTGCAAGGAAAAAAAGTTTAGTAAAACATATGTTTTGTCAGCATAAATGTAAAATTTTACAGAACCTTTATTTTGTTTGGGAGACTGTGTGTGGAGTTTGCACGTTCTCAGTGTCTGTGTGCGTTTAATTTGGGTGCTTCAGTGTCCTCCCACGGTCCAACGATGTGCATGTTAGATAGATTGGCCATGCTAAATTGCCCACATTCCAAAGATGTGCAGCTGAGGTGGATTAACCATGGGAAATGCAGGGTTACATGGATAGGGTGGAGGGGTGGGTTTGGGTTGGGATGCTCTTCGGAAGGTCAATGTAGACTTGACGGGCTGAATTGCCTGCATCCACACATAGGGATTCTATGAGGGTTAATGTAACTCAAAGGCTTCCAATTTAGCACAGCTGCTATTTATTTTGGGAAGAGTTGCAGGGAAACATAAGAAATACAAGGAAACTAAAGAATAATGCAATGCTATCATGTAACATATGGGATCCATGGTGATAATAAACGTTATTCTACTCCATTAAAACTGCATCACTGAGTAGCGCCAAGACAAAATGCACTCTCCCAGATTAATAACAAAAAAACACTAGAAGCAAGATGTCCTCATCTTCTCTTGTGAAATCCAAAGATCTGCCCTTAAAAACTGACAAAAACAATGCTGATCATTTATATAGTTTCTTAATTAAGAATCTTGAGTCACATATAGAAATATGTAACAAAGAGAGAAAAATAAGATTTTGTTTTCTTACAGACAGAAGTCAGGAGAAAATGAATAGAAAAAGTTAAAGGTTAAAAAGTAATGTATTTTAGATTGCAACATTATTTTCAGAACAGTTGTTTAGTGTAAAGATTAGATAATAATTGACTCACCATTCCATTGGAATTATTTATTCCATTCATATTTATTTTCGTTACAAATCTAACAGTTGGAGCTACATCTGGATATTTACTCCCACACTCTATCTTCAGGCTGTATATTCTGTTTTCAAAACAAGTCTGAAAAAAAGAACACTAATACATGTAATATTTCATAGAACAAATGCAAAAACAATACAGCAGACATATCAAAAGTGATCCATAAGTCATTTGTAAAGTGCCTCACCAGACACTTACACTCGACTGCAACTGTCAAAGAGATGTCAGCTTTAACTGCATGTTTAGAAACTACTTCAAGCATTTTCATACACAAATGCTTCTATTTCCTTTCAGACAAAAAGATTAGCCAAGTACCAAGAATTTCAAATGTCCCTTCCTACTACTATTAGTTCTTTTGCTTCCTCTCCATAATGCATCAGCTCAGTGACACCAGTGGATTGCTCAGCATTGGTAAGGATCACATGATGAAAGGGTTTTACCAATCCAATGCTGGTCAAAATCATTGCCAGCACATACAAGAAAACTGCCTCAGGATAGTGTGCATGCCCTCCATTTAGCCCTCAATGCAACAGAATACTTATTGAAGGCAACTTGTCCACAAGGATAGGTACCCTCAGCAGGTCCTTGACTATATCGAGTTAACAGTATCTGAATTCCCAAACCTTCTGTACAACAGCAAAAGTCTACCTCTGAACTTTCTACTCATCATCTTAAGCAATCAATACAGCACAAACATTAAAGGTATAACACAACGTGGTGGTAGATTACATCCATTCCGGAGTTCACAGGTATTTTGGCGCATATCAACCCTGACAGGAAAGTGGAAAACAGGAGTACAATTCTCAAAGGAACACAAGGAAAGAACATCTGCATGACGGTAATTTAACCCTATATAGCATGTTAACATACTGACCCTCGGTGGCCCAACAATCATTCCTGTCCATCGTGTGAGTGTCATGTCTTCATCATCTTCGAGCCCCCAGCTCACAGTTCCATCACCTACACCTTTCTGGCCTTCTTCAAGTTCTTCCAACAAACAAAAATTGCGAGGAACTGTCCAACATGAAACAAAAAGTTAGTTAGTTGTCTAGGCTTAAGTCAAAGTCAAGATCTGCTAACCAAAAGAAAAATTTCATAAAATCAGAACTACAGAGGAACCTCTATTATTTGAATATCAGATTATCCAAAGGTCCCACAAACACCTCACATCAAAGAAATACGTGCACTGTATTCGATTTACCTATACCGATGACGTGAAAACGCTGGCAAAAACAAAAACAGAAGCAACTCAAGCATCAGCAACTGGATTTTTTTTAGGTAAGGGTTGTTACATTGCCCTTTGCAGAAGTAAGCGCTTACAGTATCCCTGGCACTTTACTGGGCCGTTCATTCAAAAAAAGGCCAAGAACGTAAACGCATACGCAAGACAGGGCTTCTGTCTTTCTATCGCGAGACGGAAATCCCAGAAACGCATACTGGAAATAGTCTTGCAATCGTAGAAGCAGTTCAGGACCTTGTTTAATGGTGGAATTTTATGGTAAGGGTTTAGTTCTTCTAATTTTAACCTGTAATTTGCAGACTACAAATATTAGTTTGTTTAAATGGCAGATTCACTAAAATTATAGATTTAGACAAATTCTCCAATAGAGCACAGCATTATATCAGTATGGGTTCCCCTGCTTTAAGCTAAAATTGATTATCCGAATAATCAATTAATCGAACGAAATAGTGCCTGCCCATCTTATTTAATAACTGAGGTGTCTCCAAGTGCTCTTTCAAAACACAACTGTACCTTACGTGTAAAGCAAGTTTTGTCTACAAATTCTAAGTTTGGACCTGAAAAGGTGTTTACAACTGGCTCAACAGAAATTGAATTTTAACTATAAACATGAAGGAGAAATGATGATAGTACTGGACTAGCAATTCAGACGTTCAAGCCAATGCCATGGGTTCATAGGTTCAAACCTGGCGATACAGGCACATGAAATCTGAATTCAATTAACAAATCTGGAATATAAAGCTAGCCCTGATAATGGGGACCACAAAGTTATTTATTGCCTTGAAACCAACAGGATTTACAAATGTTCTTTAGGGGACAAATCTGCCATCCTTAACCTGATTTAACAACTTGACTGTACACCCTCCACAATGCAGGTGACTTTTTACTGCTCTCTGAAGTAGCCTAGCAAGCCGGTGGCTCCAAGGTCAATTAGAATGGGCAACAAATGCTGGCCTGGCCAGCAACGCTGTCATCCAATTAAGAAAACAGTAATTAGTCTTATGTTTAACACATTGAAATTATTCCATAAAATAAGACATACACACAAGGTATTACTAGCAATACATAATTTAAAGATTGTTAGAAATCTTACACAGCTCCAAAATCTAGCAGCTTCTTAATCACATCCTGTTAATTCATATCAACAATGAGTTCATGTTTCAGTCTGTCAACTGCCTTACATCATATTCATTGACTCCTTGCAGACAAAAGTAATTTTATTATGAATTTGACAATCTCAGATGGGAGGAAGCAATTGTAAAGTATTATGACTAGATTAGAATCCAGAGATTCAGGTAGTGGCCTGAATCCAACCAAGCAGATGATGGAATTTAAGTTCAATTAAAAATAAAATCAGAGAATAAAGGTCTAATTATTACAACGACTGAATTCTGTATTGTCGGAAAGAGCTCCCTTGTTTACTAATACCCTTTGGGGACGACATCTGCCATCCTTACCTGATCTGGCCTACATGGAACTCCAGACCCACAGAAATGTGGTTGACTCTTAACTGTCCTCTGACATGATCTAGGAAGCCATTCAGTTGCATCAACTGCCAGAAAATCTCAAAATAGAATGAAACCTGATAGACCACCTGGCATCAAAGGCACCAGAAATGACAATCACAACCCTGCAAAGTCCTCCTCATATCTGAGGCCTAGTGTCAAAACAGAGAGCTGTACTATAATCAGTCAAGCAACAACTTGACATTGTTGTACACATGAAATCATACATTACTCACAACATCCCAGAAACCATCAGCATCCCTGGATATGCCCAGTCCTACCATAAAGACAGACCCACCAGAGATGGCGATGCAGTCATATACAGTTAGGAGCACAATGCCTGGGAATACTCAACATTGATTATTAGGTATCACCTGCATTTCACTGATGAATCAATGCTTCTCCACATTGAACACCACGTGGAGAAAGCACCCACAGAGGCACAGATCTGGATGGGATTTTTTTTTAAAAGATGATGCATTTTTGGCAATGACAGTCCTGAGAAATGTTAAAATTCAGATAAATAAAAGGTATCCTTGCACATGAATTATATGAAATAAGTGGGCAGGTACTGCAAGCAATTCAGTAGTTACATTCTCACTTGCATTTCCTCAAATCTTACAAAAGGAAATACTGAGATGAGGCAAGGTAAAATAGTATTTGTGCACACATATACAGTTATGCTTACTGTTGTGGTGGTTCTGTTTGCCGAGCTGGGAATTTGATTGACATCATGCCCATAAATATTTGCTTTCTCCACTGCCACTCAGTAACAGCAGTGTTGCTAAGGCTGCTCAGGAGATAACACCTTTCAAAGTCATGACCGCCAGCATCTAGAAAGACAAGTGCAGCAAATACATAGGAACACCACCATTTGCAAAACACCTTTTAAAGTCACTCAACATCCTGACTTGGAAATATACTATGGTTCCTTAAGTGTTGTTGGCTTTGTTCTGTTACAATCTGAAGAACGTGAGAGCAATTCTGGACATGAGTTTCCTATCCAACTATGAATAGACAGTGTAGTTTCATTTGATAAAGCCTAGTAAAAGAAGGGCAGTCCTGATGAAGGGCTTATGCCCGAAACGTCGAATTTCCTGTTCCTTGGATGCTGCCTGACCTGCTGCACTTTTCCAGCAACACATTTTCAGCCCTAGTAAAAGAAGGCTTGTTTATTTTCGGATAGGACTAGATTAAAAGAAAACTCATTGAGTGTGAATAGTTAGTCCACTTGACACAGACAGTGTAGCATTTACATTATTGCAAGGAGATTTAATGACTTAAGTTGAAGTGAGATTTAAAGTAAGCATAACTCAAAGTTTGTGAGAAGATTTGTAGCTCGGGTGCTCGTTGTTGTGGTTTTGTTCCCCGAGCTGGGAATTTGTGTTGCAGATGTTTCTCCCCCTGTCTAGGTGACATCCTCAGTGCTTGGGAGCCTCCTGTGAAGCGCTTCTGTGATGTTTCCTCCGGCATTTGTAGTAGTTTGAATCTGCCGTTTCCGGTTGTCAGTTCCAGCTGTCCGCTGCAGTGGTCGGTATATTGGGTCCAGGTCGATGTGCTTATTGATTGAATCTGTGGATGAGTGCCATGCCTCTAGGAATTCCCTGGCTGTTCTCTGTGAATTCCTGTGAACCCCAATATACTGACCACTGCAGCGGACAGCTGGAACTGACAACCCGAAGCGGCAGATTCAAACTACTACAAATGCCGGAGGAAACATCACAGAAGCGCTTCACAGGAGGCTCCCAAGCACTGAGGATGTCACCTAGACAGGGGGAGAAACATCTGCAACACAAATTCCCAGCTTGGGGAACAGAACCACAACAACGAGCACCCGAGCTACAAATCTTCTCACAAACTTTGAGTTATGCTTACTTTAAATCTCACTTCAACTTAAGTCATTAAATCTCCTTGCAATAATGTAAATGCTACACTGTCTGTGTCAAGTGGACTAACTATTCACTCTCTCAATGAGTTTTCTTTTAATCTAGTCCTATCCGAAAATAAACAAGCCTTCTTTTACTAGGCTTTATCACATGAAACTACACTGTCTATTCATAGTTGGATAGGAAACTCATGTCCAGAATTGCTCTCACGTTCTTCAGATTGTAACAGAACAAAGCCAACAACACTTAAGGAACCACAATATATTTCCAAGTCAGGATGTTGAGTGACTTTAAAAGGTGTTTTGCAAATGGTGGTGTTCCTATGTATTTGCTGCACTTGTCTTTCTAGATGCTGGCGGTCATGACTTTGAAAGGTGTCATCGCCTGAGCAGCCTTAGCAACACTGCTGTTACTGAGTGGCAGTGGAGAAAGCAAATATTTATGGGCATGATGTCAATCAAGTAGGCTGCTCTGTCCAGGGAAGTGTCAAGTTTGAATGTTGTCAGAGCTTCATACTCCATCATGCTCCTGATTCATACCTTGCACGTAGTGAACAGGCTTTGGGCAGTCAGGGTAAGAGTTACTGACTGCAGGATTCTTAGCTTCTCTTGTATCCACAGTACTTGTATGGTATATTCAGTTCAGCTTCTCTTTAAAGGCAATCTCAAGGACAGTAATAGATGCATCTGCTTGATGAGTGTCAACATGAGAAATTTGCCTTTTAGAGAGCTACACATTTAGGATTATTCTAGATGATGTCCAAAATATAACATAAGCAGTGATTTCAGCTGTTAAACTTCCCTTCCTTCTGTCAGCTCTCTCTGCCTCTTTCCACTTAGAGCACTGATTTATCATGCTTAGTGCTCCTCCGAGAACAGGTTATTCTTAACTCATGTTTGTTGCTGAAACCCTCACCAGTAAGGGTTAAACATAGACTGTGAGATCTCTAATCTGATTACAGTTTACAGTAGGATTCAACCCAGGAAAACACTGGTTTACTTTCAATAAGGGCTTCACCACCGACTGACTTCTGGTGGCAAGTGAACCTAGAGCCTTCTTGATTCCATTATATATGGCAAATAGATTTCCACTGCTGCAGACAGTATCTTTTTTTGACATTGGTAGATCCAATCCAAGCTGTATCACCCTGTCATTTTCACAACTACTTATTTACTTTCAAGGTATCCAGTGCTGAAACTATTTCGTTTATGTGGTGTGATAGGTGAGGTTTTGATTTAACAGGTTCACATGGGTCAAAAAGTCTTGCACTTCATTTACTATTCTGACATTAATCAAAGAGGAGAAAGTGAGGACTGTAGATGCTGGAGCTCAGAGTTGAGTGTGTGTTACTGGGAAAGCACAGCAGGTCAGGCAGCATCCAAGGAGGAGGATCAAGGTTTCAGGCATAAGCGCTTCATTGGGAAGGAGGCTTGTGGGCCAGGGCTGAGATAAATGGGAGGGAGGTAGCTGAGAAGGTGATAGGTGGATGAAGGTGAGGGAGAATGTGATAGGTCAGAGTGGGTAGTGGTGGACAGGTCCGGAGGGCGGTGCCAAGTTGGGATAATGTGGGGGGGATGGGAAATGTGGAAACATTTATCCCGTGTGGTCCCATGATGGAGTATGATGTGTTCTTTCTCCAGTTGTTGGGTGGTAGTGGCTTGGTGGTGGAGGCGGCCCAGGAGCTGCAAGTCCTTGACTGCGTGGGAGGGGGAGCTGAAGTGTTCAGCCACAGGTCGGTGGGTACGGGTGTCCCAGAAGTGATCTCTGAAACGATCCACAGAAGGCGACCTGTCTTCCCAAAATAGATGTCATCTAATGCATCTGGTGTGGTCTCCTCTACGTCCCCTCCCCCTCTATCAAGGACATGCAGTTCCTGGGCATTCTCCACTGCCAAACCATTACCACCCGAGGCATGGAGAAAGAACGCCTCATATTCTGCCTTGGAACCCTGCAACCACATGGGATAAATGTGGAGTTCAAAAAACTTATTTCCCATTCTCCCATTCCTCCCCACCCCTCCCAAACCAACATTATCCCAGTTCCAAGCTGCCAACTCAGCACCACCCTGCGGACCGGTCCATCAGTCCCCTGTGACCTATCACCTTCTCCCTCACCTTCATCCACTTATCACTTTCTCAGCTACCTTCCCCCAAACCCCACCCCACTCCCATTTATCTCTTGGCCCCAGCCCACAAGCTTCATTCCTGAAGGGCTTATGCCCAAAATGTTGATTCACCTGCTCCTCTGATGCTTCCTGACTGCTGTGCTTCCCCAGCAACACACTCTCCACTTTGATTAAAGAGTCTATCTACCTAATTCATACTAAGTAAAATTGAAAAAACATTGATAGAGATAACAAATCTGCAACATATGAAAAGTGGCGTTTGCCTGGGGGAAGACTTAAGGCAAAAGCAAGTGAGAACCTAACGATATAGGTTCCACGCTTCCCAATTTTTTGGAATTAAATGGAAGGATACGGTCGAAACGTGAAACAAGTGTACAATGTTGTCAACATTAAGACTTTATTAGCTTTGACTAGCATTTTTAAAAACAAGTTGACTGTACTTCAAATTAGCTCGTTATTCTTTCCAAGACTGGATAGATCCTGCGAAATGATTTTTGACACAAACCTGCCAAAGTTTAAGATTCTCCAGTTTGGCACCATTTAGCCATGTCAGACAAAAAATAGGAAAGATGTCCCAATGAAAACAGGCATATGGAGGAGAGAACAGGCATAAGCCCTTCACTGCAATATATTGCTTTGGCTTACACTAATAATGTTAACTTATGCTGGGTACAGCAAGCAAACAACATCTAAACAGCCAACATTGAGGGGTGGGGAAAATAATCTTCTACATTTGGTTAGCTTTCAGTATCAAGCATTCCCAATTAGAAGAGTGAAAATAGAAAAATAAATCAATTTGTTTTATGTTACAAAGTCACCATGGAACAAGTTACAAGACATTTTGCTACACAGATGTTACAAATTGGATACAATAAAAATACTAAGGGAGCTTGAAAATTGTTCAAAATAAGCTCTCTCTCCAGACAAGAAAGTGTATCGACTGACAGCTTCCTATATAAGCCATTTATAGAGTCTCAGCATAAACTTACATGAAAACACAATTGACAGCAAGAGACAGCTTCTTTTCAATTGTAAATTCTTAACATCAATTGCCTGATCTATAGAGTTGCTGACTAATGTAGCAAAATAGTATTTTGCTACTCTCATTCCTCTAATAATAAAAAAGAGCATCACCCACAGAAGTTTACATTGCATACTGACCGAGAGTATACAAGCTAGCAAAACAAAATAAATGCTGCCACATCAATAACCTTCCAGATGTCATATCATCTGCATACCAAAACTATTCATATTTCCAGCAATGCTGCAATCAGTTACAAACTATATGCTATTTCAGCATATTACTTGAAACAACTTGAAGTGATGACAAACATATCTATCTGAATAACCCAAGCTTGCACTTGATTCTGAGGCATTTGAGACACCCTAAATTTCCACATTAGCATAATCAGGTAATGGTCATTTTATTATTTCACCACACAGTAGTTTAACTAGTATGTTTAAAATTCTTTAGTATCACATTTGCAAAATACGCTAATTCTTTCACATAACACTTTTCACAAAACATTTTCAAAATTGCTCTGGAGAGGAGAAAGTAAGTTGGCAGAAAAGGACAGAGTGAAAACATTATTCCTATGCCTATCAAGAAAGTTCCCAAAATGCCTCTTGAAGTTGAGAAAGCATTGGTGAAATAGAAGCTTAGCAGAATTTCAGATGTTTTATTCATTCCAGTTTCTTGCACTTTAGCTTTGAAAATAGTAGTCTTTGATTGGTGCAGCATGGATTAAGATCCATTTTCAAATGCAGAACCTATGTTTCATCTCTGATTGAGACCTCAACACGGAGAAAATTTAATTACACTTTACAAGGTAAGTTTATGTCCCAATTCTCTGTCAATTCTCTGGAGATTCTTCTTATAAATTAAGTTAGTAATTTTTTAAAAAAAGTAATATAACCAAAGTTCACAAAATTTCACATTCTTATTGGCACTTTTTAGCTTACTGCCACCTACTGGACTTCTATTGATTTTACTTAACTCTGCCTACTGCTAATGGTTTTTAAACATTGTAACTATACCCGTATTCACCACTTCCTCTGGAAGTTCATTCCACACATGAACCACTGTGTAAAACAAAAATTGTCTCACATATCTTTAAATCTTTCTCCTTTCCACCTTAAAAATGCTTGAAATCCCCAGTCCTAGGAAAAAGATCTCTGCCATTCACTTTATCTATACCCCTCAATATTTTATAAATCTCTATAAGGTCACCTCTCAACCAAGTCTGTTCACATTATTCCTACATTCACATAGGCTGATGGACCTCAATACCTGGACAGCCAAAAGGTTGTCTACTTTAAATATATTCAAAGGAGCATCCAGAACCCAAGCAAAGGATTCCAAAAATACACAACCACTTGACTGAAAACAGTTCTCAGACCTATGGTCGATCACCTATCCAGAGGCTTAGGTTCTAGATTTTAGTATTTTAGATTCCAAAATCATGTTAAATGTCTCAGCATGCATCGTCAAGCCCCTTCAAAGCTTTGTATGTTTCAAAAAGATCACTTTTCGTCCCTCTAAATTCTATAGTGTTGGCCCAATTGCCCAGTATTTTAGAAAAGCCCTCTTATCCCATGAACTAAAAAGTAAGTGAGGTCATAACTTTCCAATAATTAGTCATATAACTTCAGGCTAACCAATGTAAGAATGCTTTGTAGTGCACGGCTTTCATCCTATGACAACTGTTTTAAAACCCGTGTGTTAGAATCTAATGTGCACAAGTCTATGATCAGTTTGAGCTTTAATTTATTTTAGGTAAAGAATTATTGCGGAATCTCACAGTTCTTGAGGTAAGGAAAATGATTTTTTTGAATTCTTAGATATATCAGTTGGGCTGATAGCTTATCACTAGGAGGTAAACAACATATTCTAAGCAGAGACATTATTTGCCTTTTGGAGCCATCTTGACTTGGCAAAGATCTACTGGATTAGTCTTATACATTGGACAGTCTAAAAATAAATGGTGTGCAAGTGTGAATAAGGACAGATAAGAAGTGATGTCACTACACTGACCATAACTTTTCAAGGAATCAATCTGGAATTAGGCAGACTACCTCTCCAATCCAAGACTGCCCATGAATGATTTAAGTTCTCAAACAGCCAATTAGAGCTCACTTGTCTTTGATCAAGCTGAAGCTGTAGTGGTTCAGTAATGGTTAATCAGGCTTCAGTTATAATAGTTTGATGCACAAGGAGAAAGACCAAAGGCCGAAGAACTGCAGTTATTGGAACAGAACAAGAGATTGATACTTTGTCAACCAGTGTCTCAAGCTAGCATCCCAGTGGATCAACTATATTAAATACCGTTTTTTTGGTTTAAAAAAACCCAAAATTCTTGAAACATTTAGACCTGGAATGAGTCTTGCAACTAATCAAGACTGGTAAACTTTAGACTGAGCTTAAGAAAGTCAATCTGTAATTGTAACTGAGAACTTTGTGGTGCAATGATAGTATCCCTACCTCTAGCCAGGAGTCCTGGGTTCAAGTCCCATCTGCTCAAACAGTGCTTAATAACTTCAATGACATTTTCTAATCACTGTTCAATGATTGTAATTTATCAAAACAGGTTGGTTAAAAATAACTTACAATTGTAATCAACCTAAGTATTAAAAATAAAGTGAAAGCACACCTTAATCTTACACTTCAAGAAGGGAGGAAGTAGGCAAAAAACAGGAAATTACAGAAACTGTAGTTTGCTTGATGCTTACGATGGAGGTAGATATTAGAATCATTGAGATGGTTACAGTTGAGTATTTTTAAAAATCTCATTATCAGAAAGCATCAACATGGTTTTGAGAAAAGAAAATCATGTTTAACATTTAAAAAAAAGTTTCTGAAGTAGTAACTTGCTGTGCATAATGGGAGCCATAGACATATGGTGATGAGTTTCCAGAAGGCATTGACAAGGTATTCTACATAAAAGGTTATTATGCAAAACAGGAGATCATGGTGTAGGGGGTAATATATTAGTGTGGACAAACGATGGGTCAGCAGGCAGAAAACAGTTTATGCATAAATAGTTAGCATAATGCAGATGACAAAGATAGGTTGGAAAGTATCTGAAAAGCACAGGTGATGGTTGTAGACTGATAAGTTGAACAAGTGGGTAAAAATCTGGCATGAGCATAACGTGGTGAAAAAGATAGTAGTCATGATTTGGAGATGCTGGTGTTGGACTGGGGTGGACAAAGTTAAAAATCCACAACACCAGATTATAGTCCAACAGGTTTAATTGGAAGCACACTAGCTTTTGGAGCGACGCTCCTTCATCAGGTGATTGCGGAGGGCTCGATCGTAACAGAATTTATAGCAAAAATTTGCAGTGTGATGTAACTGAAATTATACATTGAAAAATTGATTGTCTGTTAAGCCTTTCATCTGTTAGAATACAGTGATAGTTTCATTTCTTTCATGCGTAAATCACAAAACCCTTCTTTTTAAAGTTGCATTCTTGGGTTAGCTGCTAACAATGGTGATAGCTAGACAATATGTTGAAGCGAGACAACATGTTGTCTAGCTATCACCATTGTTAGCAGCTAACCCAAAAATGCAACTTTAAAAAGGGTTTTGTGATTTACACATGAAAGAAATGAAACAATCACTGTATTCTAACAGATGAAACACTTAAAGACAATCAATTTTTCAATGTATAATTTCAGTTACATCACACTGCAAATTTTTGCTATAAATTCTGTGTTACGATCGAGCCCTCCAATATCACCTGATGAAGGAGCGTCTCTCCGAAAGCTAGTGTGCTTCCAATTAAACCTGTTGGACTATAACCTGGTGTTGTGTGATTTTTAACTTTGGAGAAAGAGAGGTAGGGACAA
The DNA here is from genome assembly GCF_020745735.1 of Hemiscyllium ocellatum. Taxonomy (NCBI): domain Eukaryota; kingdom Metazoa; phylum Chordata; class Chondrichthyes; order Orectolobiformes; family Hemiscylliidae; genus Hemiscyllium; species Hemiscyllium ocellatum. Next base: position 80,564,184 of record NC_083404.1, read on the forward strand.
TGAAAAAGCTGGGTATTACTTGTACAGAGAACTACTGCAGAAAACATGCAAAGACATGCCAGAGGATGCCTGGAGGCCTGGCACTCCAACCACAATGCCGTGAACAAACACATAGATCTAGATGCTATCTATCAACCCCTCAAAACAAACAGGAAATGATATCACCACAAACCCCAGGAACCCCATCCAGGAGAAAGATAGAAATAGAAAGCAGGAGCCAACAGTTTCGCTTCACTTGGAAGTTGCCACTGATGTTACCTAGCCAGGTAATGAAACGTCTGGATATCAAACCTACAGGTCAGCGGGCAAACCTACACACTACTGCAGAATTCAGGGGTGTAGATTAACCTATGTTGTTTATATTAACTAGAAACATTTGATGAAGTCTTACATACAAAACTGTTAATAGTTAGAAGGCCACAAATTGAGGGCAAATTACTGACGTGGCCACAAATTTGGTTACGTGATAGGCGAACAAAGTAGGTATACTGTGTAGGTACTCGAATTGATAGATCCCAAAGGGACAGGGCCTATTATTCATATTATTCATTAGCTACCTGTAAAATGGCAGAACGCGCCATATGTCCAAATTGGGTGATGACACAAAGTTAGGGTGAATTGTTGACAGTACAGAGGTTAGCATAAAGTTAAAGAGATATTAATACACTAAATAAATGGGCAAAACATAGCAGATGTAATCAAGTATGAGGTTTTCCATTTTAGACTGAAAAAAATAGATCAGGTACTTTCTAGATGATATGAATTTAAATACACAAAGCCCAAAGAAATTTGGGGATTCAGTTGCATAGATATTTAAAATGTTACAAACAGGTACAGAAGATAAGGAGGCTAATGGAATGTCTGCCTTTCCACCTAAGGTACTGGAGGATGCAGAAATTATACAAAACTCTGGTTTGATCCCACTTGGAGCACTGAGCGCACATTTAGGAGTCATATAACACAGAACCAGACCCTTCGGTCTAACTCGCCCTTGCCAACCAAGTTTCCGAAACTAAACTCGTCCCTTTTTCCTGCATTTGACCCATACCCCTCCTCTAAACTGTCGGATTCATGTACCTATCCAAACACCTTTTAAATATTGTAACTGTATTTGCATCTACCACTTCTGACAGTTCATTCCAGATGTGAACCATCCTGCAAGGGAAAAAGGTTGCCCCTCTGGTTCCTTTTAAATCTCTCCTCTCACCTTAAAAATATGCTCCCTAGTTTGGAGCTGCCCTATCCAAGGGAAAAGGCCTTTGCTATTTACCTTATACATGTCCATCATTTTATAAACCTCTAAGGTGCAATGATGCTGTCACTTTAACAAGATTATTTTGTCCTTGGGTTTTTTCTTAAAAAGAGACACCGTAAAGGCAGAAGTGTTGAGGAAGAACCTAATTTAACGATGGCAGGGGAGTGCCAATTTCTCCCAGTCCAGGTTTTTTTCTAGTCTGGCTTAGTTGTGTCAGTCACAAGATGCTGGAGTCCAGGAAGATTGCAAACTTCAGCAGATGATTCCTGACTGACTTTGCTCTCTGAAGTCTCTTTGGATATTGTTTCCTCCTATCTGCAACAATCTGTGTTTCAATGCACCTTTTTGCCATGGTCTGTGTTTATGGGATATTACTGGATTGGAACGGTTCCTGAGTTAAGTTGCTGTATTAGGGTGGTTAAGTTATTCTAAATTCGGTTTTCTTTTGTGTTTCAACTGTGGTGTTTAAATAAATTGTTTTGCATAAAGCGGAGTGATTTAGCCATCATACCCGAGATATCCACTTCACATCTGCCTTTAAAATAAGAAAAAGAAAGAGTCTAGGCTACCTTAAAATATTGACGGCATTTGGCCTGGTCCATTACAAAGGTCACCTTTCCACCACTGTGAAAGAAGTCTCAGCCTACCCTTATAACTCAAACCATCTGTCTCGGCAATATTCTGGTAAATATTTTTGAACCCTCTTGAATTAAATAATATCCTTCCTATAGCAGGGTGACTAGAACTGTACAGTCTTTAGCACTGGCACTCCCTCGCACACAAGAATTACTCTCTTCCACACTCAAGGTAAGGCCAGTGGTGACTGTATAGTCCAACGCAGCTTCTGCAGACTTTGTCACACCTAGGGAAAAAAATGGTCATGGAATATTGGTATGGTAGCACATTCCTTACTGTTTTTGAATGGCTTCTGCTTGCTCTCTTGATGGCAAATCTTGAGGCATTTGACACCTTTCTGGATGCTCCTCCTCCACTTTGGATGGTCTGGGCTAATGATTACCAGGTGCCAGTGGGAATTTTGTATTTTGTCAGCGAGGCCTTGGGGGTATCCCTGAAGTGTTTCCTCTGACACCTGGGGCTGGGAGCAGAGTGCCTGTTAAGGGGGTCTCATGTCGGTCATTGGATGCCATGTCCAACCCATCGTCACTGATCAAGGGTGATCAGTGCATCGATGCTGGGGTCATTGACCTGGTCAAGGACATTGGTGCTGGTGGGTCTGTCTTCTCAGCAGATTTGCAGGATCTTGCTCAGGCAGTATTTGTGATGCTGCCCCAGTGCATTGTGATGTCTGCTATAAACAATTTACGTCTCAGAGCAACATAGGAGGATGGTTGCCACCATGAGCTTGGTGTCAGATCAGATGTTGTCCTCGAACACCCTTTTCCTCAGGTAGCTAAAGGTTGCGCTGGCACACCGGAAGTGGCACTGCATCCCTTTCATCAATATCTGCTTGGATCTACCGGACACTCCTGAGATTTTGGAAGTGTGTCTGTCTAACTATGGACCCCAATGATCAGGGATTTGCTCCGTAATGCTAAGCAGGGTTGGTGATGACCTTTGTCCTGCAGACATTCAAGACAAGACCCATCTCTCTCATGCCTCTGTAAAAATGTTGACAATGGTCTGTCGTTCATCCTGAGTTTGCACAAATGCAAGTTTCATCCACATACTGCAGCTCGATGATTTTGGTTTTGACTTGGAAGTGGTGGAGGTTGAATAATTTTCCACTGGTTCTGTACACAGTACTTAAAGTGGCCTCACCAACATCCTGTACAATCTCAACATGACCTTCTATACTCATTGGTTTGAGCAATGAAGGCAAGCATACTAAACACCTTCTTCACCACCATCTACCAGTGATTCAACTTTCAAAAAACAATGTATCTGAACCTTGAGGACTCTCTGTTCAATGACAATACCCCTGCCTGACCATTAACTGTATAAATCCTGCCCTTGTTTGTTTTACCAAAAAACAATACCATGCATTTATCCACATTAAACTCCATTTGCTACTTCTCAGCCCATTGGCCTTTTAGGGAGTACGACATATATTTACAAGAATGATACCTGAACTTTAAGGGTTAAGTCGGAGAAGAGACAAAAGAAATGAGGCCATTTTTTCCAGAATTTAGAATATTAAGGGGCATTCTGAATAAACTTTCAAGTTATCAATGGGAAATGATAGGCCAGATAAGGATGAACTATTTCCACTGTGTGGATTCCAGAACTAGGGTCAGATGTTCAGGAGAGATGTTAAGAAGCATTTTTATACACAAAGGATGATAGATGATTGAAACTTTCTTTCAAAGGCAGCACTGGATGCTAGATCAGTTGTTAATTTTAACAAAAATTGGTCTAATTCTGACTTAAGCAAAGGTATTAAGGGATATAGGACAAAGCCAGGTACATGCAGGTAGGCTTCAGATCAGCCATCATCATGGTGAGTCCTGAGGGTTTGAATGGCCTACTCATCTTTTTGTGCTCCAAGTGCATGTGCCACAAAATTTAATATGCACATACAGCAAAGTAGTCAAGACTAATCAAATGTTATTCTTTATTTGAAAGAAGAATGTTTGTTTCAGTTATGTAGGACACTGGTGAGACCAGATCTTGAATACTGACCAAAAAAAAACCCATGCTGCAAATCTGAAACAAAAACAAATTGCAAGAGAAACTCAACAGGTATGGCAGCACCTGTAGAGAGAAAGTGGAGTTAATGGATTGGGTTCAGTGCCCCTTCGTCAGAACAGGACGTGTGTCACTGGACAGCAAACATTAACTGTTTTATCTCCAAATGGTACCAGACCTACTGAGCTTTCCCAGCAATTTCAGTTTTTATTCCTGAATACTGAGAGCAGTTTAGTCTCTTAAAGAATGGTGTAAATGCATTGGAAACAGTTCAGACATGGCTTACTAGATTGGTACCTGGAATGAATGAGTTGTATGAGGAAAGGTTAGGCAGATGGAGCTGGTTTCAACTGAAGTTCAGAAGAGCAAAGGGTGACTTACTGAAATAGACAAGATCCTGAATGGCCTTTATGAGATAGATATGGTAGGTATGTTACCTGTTCTAATGAGCCCAAAACTAGGAAGTACTACTTAAAAAAGTGAGCAGTCAGCCTTTTAGGACAGATGAACGCACTTTTTTTTTAAATTGCGCAAATGTAGAGCTACCTTCTTCGGAAGGTGATGGAGTCTAGATTATTGAATAATTTTAAGGCAGATGTTAATTCATTTACTTTACAAGAATCTAAGATTGTGAATAAAATGTGGAAATTGAAATCAACAGATTAGCCATAATTTTATGGCAGCGTGCGCGCTCAAGGGAGCTAAATGGTACTAATCCATATTTCATGAGTAACCTTTTCAACCTAGGAATCGATCCAATCAATCTGTTCTGAATTACCTTCAACATAGGTATGGTGGACAGCACGGTGGCTCAGTGGTTAGCACTGCAGCCTCACAGTGCCAGGGACCTCGGGTTCAATTCCAGCCTCTGGCAACTGTGTGCGGAGTTTGCACATTCTCCCTGTGTCTGCATTAGTTTCCTCTGGGTGCTCAGGTTTCCTTCCACAATCCAAAGATGTGCAGGTCAGGTGAATTGGCCATGCTAAATTGACTATAGCGTAAGGTGCATTAGTCAGGGGAAATGTAGAGAAATAAGGGAATGTCTGGGTGGGTTACTTTTCGAGCGTTGGCGTGGACTTGCTGGGCCGAAGGGCCTGTTTCCACATGATAAAGGTTCAAAGGAAGTGTATGCTTCCATTAACAAACTGTGTGCAATATCCTTGGTGAGATCTCATCAATCCCTGTACGAATAGAGTCACAGATGTATAGCACGGAAACAGACCCTTCAGTCTAACTCGTCCATGTCAACCAGATATCCCAACGTAATCTAGTCCCATGTGCCAGCAGCTGGCCCATAACCCTCCAAACCCTTCCTACTTGTATACCCACCCAGATGCCTTTTAAATGTTGCAGTTGTACTAGCTTTCACCCTTCCTTTGGCAGCTCATTCCATACACGTACCACCCACTGCGTGATAAAATCACTCCTTAGGTGTCTCGCCCTAAACCTAGGCCCTCTAATTCTGAACTCCCACACACCAGGGAAAATACCTCATCAATTTACTCTATCCATTCCCTTATGATTTTAACACCCTCTATTAGGTCACCCCTCAGCCTTTGACGCGCCAGGGAAAACAGCCCCAGTTTATACAAACCTCTCCCTATAGCTCAAATCCTCCAACCCAGGCAACATTCTTGTAAATCTTTTCTTGTAAATCCTTTCAAATTTCACAACATCCTTCTGATAGGAAGGAGACCAGAATTGCATGCAATATTCCAACAGTGGCCGAACCAATGTCCTGTACAGCCGCACATGACCTCCCAATTCCTATACTCAATACTCCGACCAATAAAGGAAAGCATACAAACGCCTTCTTCACTATCCTATCTACTTGTGATTCCACTTTCAAGGAGCTATGAACCTGCACTCCAAGGTCTCTTTATTCAGCAACACTCCCTCAGACCTTACCATGAAGTGTACAAGTCCTGCTAAGTTTGCTTTCCCAAAATGTAGCACCCCGCATTTATCTAAATTAAACTCCATCTGCCATTTCTCATCCCATTGGCCCATCTGGTCCAAATCCTGTTGTGATCTGAGGTAACCTTCTTCTCTGTCCACTACACCTCTAATTTTGGTGTCGTCTGCAAACATATTAATATGCTCACATCCATATCATTTATGTAAATGTAAAGCAGTGGATCTAGCACTGATCCTTTTGACACGAGCTTTCAACTTCATATTCCACTCATTTTACAATCATGTCAAACATTTGAATTGTACCTTTTGGAAAATACTTTATAGTTTTCTATTCTTTATTTGCCATCATGCTACCCACACAATCCACATTTCTTTACACCCTCTTTGTATCCATTCCCATTTATATCTGCCCTGTCAACAATCTTAAATATATTACACTCAGTCTCATCTAAATCATTAACTTAGATGGTAAGCAGCTGAGGACTTTGCACAGACACTTGTGGTATACCAGTTAGTCTGCTAACTTGAAAACCCTGTTTCTCCTAATGTCATACTTCCTACCCATTAACCAACTCATCAACCATGCTTATGTATTGCCCCCAGCTCCAAGAGACCTTACCCTTCCATTTTTTGTACAACAGTTTATCAATTTGTTCTTTGTCATTGACTCCCATTTACATTTTTCTCTACCATCTATCACGTTTCTTGTGTGACGAGATGCCACACAACAGACTGCTGCATAAGGTATGGATGCATGGCGTTACGGGTAAAGAGTTAGCATGGATAGAGGACTGGTTGACTAACAGGAAGCAAACATGTGCTATTCTGGCTGGCAATGACGAGTGGTGTATCACAGGGATCAGTGTTGGGACCACAATTACTCATAATTTATATAGATGATTTGGAGTTGGGGACCACGTGTGCTGTGTCAAAGTTTGCAGATGACACTAAAATGAGTGGCAGAGCAAAGTGTGCAGAAGACTGGAAAACTTTGCAGAGGAATATAGATACTTTGAATGAGTAGGCAAAGGTCTGGCAGATGGAATACAATGTTAATAAGTGTGAAGTCATCTATTTTGGTAGGAGTAACAGTAAAAAGGATTACTACTTGAATGGTAAAAAGTTGCCGCATGCTACAATGCAGAGGGGTGTCCTTGTGCATGAATCACATAGGGTAAAAAATGAGATCTGCAGATGCTGGAGATCACAGCTGAAAATGTGTTGCTGGTTAAAGCACAGCAGGAAGGGCTTATGCCCGAAACGTTGAATTTCCTATTCCTTGGATGCTGCCTAACCTGCTGTGCTTTAACCAGCAACACATTTTCAGCATGAATCACATAGGGTTGGTCTGCAGATACAACAAGTAACTAGGAAGGCAAATGGAATTTTGTCTTTTTTTGCTAAAGGGATTGAGTTTAAAAGTAGAGAGGTTATATTGCAGTTGTACAGTGTGCTGGTGAGGCCACATCTGGAGTACTGTGTGCAGGTTTGGTCTCTTTACTTGAGAAAGGATGTACTGGGACTGGAGGAGTTACACACGAGATTCACTGGAGAATCAAAGGTTGATTCCAGAGTTGAGGAGGTTGACTAGTGAAAAAAGCCTGAGTAGACTAAGATACCATTCATTGGAATTCTGATTGGGGGGGGGGGGGGGGTTGGTATCTTATAGAAATAAAAGAAATTATGAAGGGAATAGGTAAGATAGAAGTGGAGAGGATGTTTCCACCGGCAGGTGAAACTAGGACAAGATGGCATAGCCTCAAAATTGGAGGGAGCAGATTATGGACTGTATTGAGAAGGAACTTCTTCACCCAGAGGGTTGTAACTCTATGGAACTGCTTGCCCAGTGAAGTAGTTGATGCTACTTCAGTGAACGTTTTCGAAGTAAAGATAGATTTTTTTTAAAACAATAAAGGAATTCAGGGATTAGTAAGTGGTTCTGAGCCCACGAAAAGATCAGCCATGATCTTATTGAATGGTGAAGCAGGCTGGAAGGTAGCCTACTCCTAGTTCTTATCCTGAACTCAAATCAACAGTGTACGACATTCTTTCCCAGTTCTATGAATTCGTTAGTTACATATACAACGCCTCATTTAGCAAAATGTTTGAATCCTGAACATTTTGGCGGGCGCCAGAAATAGAAACGTTTGAATCTGCTGAAAAGGTGCCGCTACAGATCTAGCCCAAGCAAATCACACACCAGATATAAAATTGTTAAAAAGACGAAACCAAAGTTCACGTTTCGTGCTGCTGAAAGTTGACTAGAGATAGACCATTTTTTTCCAATCTGTATGAATGATGCTTACGTCAAAAATCCCAAAACTCATAACAAAACGCCCCATAACAAATAGAGAAAAAATACGACTAAACCATAGTCAAATATTCGCTCGCAATCCCGAAACTCCGTCAATCTAAAAAAATCAGACGCAGCAACTTTTTTTTCAATTGATTAATACCGTTACTTCCCCTTTGTCACAGCTGCATTTGTGAATTACGCATCACAGTCACAGGATTTTGTAAATAAACTCAATATCTAAAACACCTTAAGGAGAAAAAAAAACTGCCCTATCACAAATACTCTACAATACAACTAAACAACGCGAAAAAACATTTTCTCCAGATGTGTGCGGTTCGAAAAAAAACACCTACGTTAAAAAAAAAGACTTTCGTATAAATAACACCGGGTCATACAGGTTACTGTGTGTATTACCAACACATGGAGCAAGAAACCCCCCGCCCGCTCCCCTCTGAACACCCCAACAATACACACATTTTCAGCTCATGTACAAAGTCTCCGCCACACCAACAGCCCAACAGGCGGAAACAAAACCAACTTCCGTTCCGAGGGACTGGGGACGGCGCAAACTGGAGGCCGCCCAGGGACAGTTCCTCGGGCCGGCACGCATCCTCGGAAAGTGCTACCCCACCTCCCATTGGAGTTGGGCCGCGGCTTTCGGGTCTTGGCCCGGACTAAGAGCCAGGCCGACATCCGGCCGCGCTCCCCGCCTGCTCCCGCTCACTCCGACCTCGCCAGCCCCGCTCCCCTCCTGGTTTCCCCCCCTCCGGCTCACTCGGACCTCGGCAGCCTGTCATCTTGCTCCGACCCAGGGAACCGGCGCCGACTCGGCCGCTCGCTCGTCACTTCCGGTCTGTCGTGCCCACCATGCGCGCATGTGCATCTGCTTACCGTTTGGGTCATGGGCAGTGGGTGATCCCTGCACCTGGAGTATGTATACTCACCTCCTACTTTTCATCGTCTCTCACTGCGGCACTCACACCTTCATAAAGTCTGCACAACTCCATTGTCAAGTGCCCTACAATCTAACCTTTCAGGATGGCCTGCAGTCTCCAGTAATTGAAAACCAATCTTCAGAACACCGCTGTGCTCAAACTTGGGAGAAAAATCATGATGGGAAATAATTTTTTGTTGTTTTCATGTAATCTTTATCCATAGCAGGCGCAAAAGATACTTAAAATACGGAGAGGGAGAACGCTTGTCAAATATAATCCAATTTCGTAACGATACTTTGCTTTTCAATTGTCATAGCAAGACATTACCACAAAAGGATAGATGCATAGGCTAATTAATAAGACCATAAGAAGCGGAAGCAGAATTGTCCATTTGGTCCATCTAAACTGCTCCACCATCTAGTGAGACCATGATTGATCTGATAATACCACTTTCCTGCTTTATCCCAATAAGTGTTGAGTTCTTTACTGATTCAATGTCTATCTCAGCTTTTGAATACACCAGCTTCAACAGCACTCGATGGTAAATTATTGCACAGAACAAGGAGGAAAAACATACTCGACAGGACCCTCACCAATCTACTTGCAACAGATGTATTTTTCTATGACAGTATCATTACACAGTCCTTGAGATGAATGCCTAACTTCACATTGAGAATAACTTAGTACAACCATTCTAAATGGAAAGACTTTGAATGTATCTCTATGTGGTGGGCCATCAGCAGCAACAAAGTCATTCTCCAACATAATCTGCAATTTGTCAAATGCCCCCACTCAATCATTCAAATGAAGGAATCAATCCTAGTTCAATGAAGAATGTATGCTAAATCACTAGGCATACTTGAAAAAGAAGTGTCAACTGGTGAAGCCTTATGAAGACTACTTATACATCAAACAGAATAAATGGCAAGTGATAGACACAGTTAATTGATTCCACAACACCAGATCAGATTTAAGCTTTTAGTCCTGCCAAATACAGTTGTCAAAGGTGGTAGAACATTAACTCATTGGAAAGGAGGCTCTACAAATATCCCCCTTCACAATAATGGGACAGCCCAATATATCAGGCAAAAGACAAGGCTGAGGTATTCACAACAATCTTCAGCCAGAAGTGGATGATACATGTCGGCCTCTTCCAGTGCTTTCTAGTATAACAGACATTACGCTTCAGACAATTTGATTCACTCCACATGAAGTGAAGAAAGAAGTGAGGAACAACTGATTTAGATTTAACAACACTCCAGCAATAGTACTAAAAATTTGTACTCGAGAACTTATGACAAGCTATTACAGTATAGCTACAACATTGGATCTACCCATAATGTGGAAAATTACCCAGGTACATCTTGTACACAAAAAGCAGGGCATGTTAACTTGGCCAATTACTGCCCTATCTCTATTCTTGATCCTCAACAGTGGTATCATAGAATCTGCTTAGCAACAATCTGCTCACTTGCTCCCATTTTGGGTGACTCAGCTTATTACAGTCTTGATTTGTACATGGACAAAAGAAATGAATTCCAGAGATGAGGTGAGGTGAGAGGAGAGTGTCTTTGAGATCAGGGCCACTTTTGACTGATGTGGTGTAAAGGACAAAACCGAAGTCATGGACATGGGCAAAAAAATGCAATAAAAGAGGCAAACAAAAACGATTTGAGACAAGGTGGAGGGCTGGAGAGATCAAATGACAAAGATGATTCACGGTCCAAAGCAAAAGTAGTGGCAATGGGACAAGTTTAGAAACAACTTGCATACAATTATCATTCATTAGAGCAAATTTCCAGTAGTATCTAAAATTCTATCACCATTTACATAAGAATATAGTTACTAGAAAAGGTGAATATCAGTTTTCCAATAGCAAAACTGAGTTGTATCTACCAGGAAAGACAGAATAGTCTGGGTCTCCTTTCTCTGGAAAACAGAAAGCTGAGGGTTGACCCGCTAGAGGTCTTTAATAAAATTACAAAGGATTTAATATAGATTGGAGAATATATTGCCATTTGTGGGAGGTTTAAAACCAGTGGTCATAAAACAAGATGGTTTCTAACTGCGAGTTGCAGTTGAGAATTGAACTTTGAACACTACTTTTAAAAACAAGCAGAGAACAAAAGACCAAAGCTTGCTGTTGGAACTGCTTGGAAAGATAATGCAAGTTAATTACAGCTCTAAGAAAACTGCAGACGATTTGGCACCAAGCTGTTGCCAAGTTCAGAGATTGGCAGCTAGTTGGATGTTGAATTGGTCAATCAAGAGAACTAAGGCTGACTAGCCAACCACAGAAATCAAAGAATTAACTGATTCGGCCTGAGTTTTGGGCAAGAGGCAGTCTTGTTTTAGAAGCTTCTGGACGGGAACTGTTTTTGTTCTCTATTCTTATTCTCCAGTTATTAATTTGTTGTAAGTTCTAAGAGAAAAATCCCACTCTAAGAAATGACTCTCCAGTAGCTCTTCAGAATTCAAATAAGATGTGCAGTATCTGTAATAGAACCCATCATCATGAAGTGCATGAGAAGCTGAATAAGTTCTTGTTTCTATGGTAGGGGAGTCCAAAACTACAGGGCATACGTTTAAGGTGATAGATTTAAAAGGCACCTGAGGAGCAACACTTTCAGGCAGAGGATAGTGCATGCATGTCACTTCTTTTGATGAGGGGGCAGTGCTTCGAAAGCTTGTGATTCCAAAAAAATGTTGTGTTTCAACAAATAAGGTTCCTGATGAAGAGCTTATGCTTGAAACATTGACTCTCCTGCTCCTTGGATGCTGCCTGACTGGCTGTGCTCTTTCAGCACCACACTCGTCGACTTTGATCTGCAGCATCTGCAGTCCTCACTTTCTCCTTCGAACTATGTTACCATTCTGTCACTGTCACTGGACCAAAGTCATGGAACTCCATTCCATTTGAGTCACTCTAAAACTTGAAAACTTTGAATTTAGATTTTCAGGTTCTAAATTTTACTAATTTCTAATGCAGCAGAGTTCATACTGGCCCCAGTCCATTTTACACATTTCTGCCTACAACAAATTTTGCAGCATTTATCAACAGCCAAATGCCAAGTTTAATGCCATTTCTGTTCTCAAATTTATTAGGTGGAAAGAACATCAAATTTACAGTGCACAATAATAATGATTTAAGAATGTGAATATTTTATCTTATTTATTTGGCACAAATTAAAATCTAGCATCAGTATAAATCTAAGTTTCCTAGTAGATCTGTATCAATCTTACAGTCATGAAGTGGGTAGCTTCCATCATGTCAAACGTATCAGGAAAAAAAAGTGAGGAAAGTTTTATTGTCAGTACAAATCAAATATTTTCACTACTTCATTAACATTGTCATCTGAATTATTTCATTTTTTGAGTCTCTAAAATGGCACAATGCATGAAAAGTGTAAAATTGTAACCTGATATTTACATCCCTGGCAGTGTATTATTAGCTGATTGCTTTAGTTTTGGACACACTATTAAAGACATGAAGCTTGGCATTACAAAAAAGAAAAACAGCTTAGAATGGGATCAGATATTTAAACAAAATGATGTGAAGTACATCTGATTGGTATATTGCTTCAGTAAAAATAAGTAAGCATTGTCTGATAAATTTCTTGCAACAGACTATTACAGCAGTCGAACAGTTTTCCCGGTTACAGTTAAGAAGTCTTCATCTGCCAGAGCTCGGAGGGCCTCTTCAAACATATCCTTGGTAATAGCCTGCGAAAATTAAAACAATTCTAATCAGAACTCAAGCCACAAACACAGATGAACAGTAGTGAATCTTTTGTTGTAAAACCAACTGGTTTGTTGCTGTAGTCAAATTATGCTTTCAAGTCTCAGAATAACAATAATTCTTTCCCCCTGCATTGTTGTTTGTTCCTGTCCTGCAATATGGTAGACCTAAAAGTCTACAACTGTTGCTACTGTTACCCCCACCTACATGACAATATGATCCAAATGGAACTATTAGAACATAATACAAACAGAGACTATGTTTTCTATGGTTGCAGAGTATAGAATCAATGGCACATCTCAGGATATTGGGATAAGGATTCCTTTACTCAAAGGGTAGTGAACCTGTGGAGGCCTATTCCACAGAAGACTGTGAAAGCCAAGTCGGTGAACATATACATATATATATATATATATATATACACACACACACACACACACACATACTCAAGAAAAAGATAGATACATTTTAAGATTTCATAGGCATCAAAGACTATGGGGAGAAAGTAAGATAATGACACTGAGATACAAGAGAGCTAAGGTCATGCAGAATGGTGGAACAGGCTTGAAGGACCAAACGGCCTACTTTTGCTACTAGTTTCCATGTTTAACGGACAAAAACTATGTTGGTGTGGACTTTATATAAATATTAGCAAATGCAAAACATTGCTATTCTTTAAAGTATTAGTAGAGTTGGGCCATACAGTAAGGTTAGAACTATATTCAAATAACCCAGCCATTTTTGCTCTACAATGTTAGACAATACGAGACCTTGATCAGGACTTTTGACTTCCTACAAATTTCACAATCCATAATAGAAATCCACAGGTTTAACACCATAAAAACAATGATACAATAACATCAGAAGAGTAGAAAGATAGAAAACTGAAACAAAAGAAACGAAACTGCTAAAAATAAGACCTCCAAAGCTTCCACTTCAAGCACAAAGATATTCTAAAATATCCTATCTTTCTATTCCATATAAAAACTTACAACATCAGATTGAGATCGCAGATCATCAAACAGTTGCTGATATTTCATAGCTGGAGTTTTGCCTTTAGATTGAATGAACTGCTTTAAGGCTTGAGCTAACTCCTCCTTGCGTTTACGTGCAGTGGCACTCATTCCTGAAACAAAATTGAAGCATGGGTTTACCACGGTATCAACTGTTTGATATTGTAATAATCTTTAAAAGTGATCATATGTCTAGATCTGTGAAGTTGGTGTGCAAAATGTGAATATAAATGAATGGAATGTTTCCATAATTCTGAAGGTTCAGTGTAGCACAATTAGGTGAACAAATTTCTTCATTATCTAACAACAGTGCACAAAAGCCTTAATCTCAGAGAAAAAAACGATCAAGGCAATACTTCAGTTTTACATGCCTAACATCATCATAGCTTTTCCAATTGATACTGTCAATTTAGGGCTAAACTTTCAAGTATTGTACTTTGTACTTGACCATGAGGAACTGGTGAGTCTACCCTAACCTATCAGTTCAAAAGTGAAAACGCAGTAAGAAGTACCATCTTTCAAAAAGATGTTAAACCATGGCCCCATCTGCCTCTCGAGTGGGTTTGTAAGATCCATGGGATTATTAGTTTGATGAATTGCAGAGAAATTCCCTAAGACTAGATTCAAATGAGATATTAAACAATGGACAGCACTATGCTATCCAAATTACATATCATGTCCCTTCAGTTTTGAAAAATAACATTCTACCACAAATACATTTTCAGTAAATTGTGGAATCTAGTCATGAACACAACTGTAGGACTAAAACTTCCATTTTCTTTCATGTATTATATATACTGTCCCAACTTCCTAAACATGACTTCCAAAATGAAAAATTATTACCTGTAGTAAGAATAGATATATCTACAATTCCAGTTCTTGGGTCAGTCGCAGACTGTTTCAGAGCTTCCCGGTGAAGGCGTTTTGCCTCTTCTACATCAATATTTTCCACTTTTTCAGAAAACCGCACTTTGGCATAAGCTTCTGCCAGACGTATCAGTGACTCCAATTGTCGGGGATATGCTGAGACCATACCTCTACCGCTGCCAACTTTCCTCATGTCCACGTAAGCCTTGAACATTAAAGCAAGCAATAGCACAGAAAGCACTAGATGAAACGACCCATTTTGAAATAAATATTTAGTAGCAAAGCAAGAACAAAGTTCTTACCTCAATCAGCGATTGACTGGCTTCCTCACTAAGTTTAGGGTGAATATAAGTGCGGCCATAGGCAATATAATCTCTGAGCATTGCCATATCCAGGTATTCTTCTTTCATTTCCTCTTCGCTTTGATAGTAAAGGGAAACCAAGTGATGGGCAAGACGTCGATCATAAGCTTCATCTTGTGGGTCCAACATAAGGAAGATCAAGTCAAATCTAGAAGTATAACCAACATGCTTACAACATTGTTACCAGCACAAAATAGATTTGATAATTCCAGGTAGAACATGGGAACTAGCAATTGATAGGATTTAGATCTTGACTACAGAAATATTTTAGTTTTATAGTCGAGAGCAATCATTGCAAAAATTCAATAGGTGAGACAGCAACTGAAAAACATGGTTAATCATTTTAAGTCTATGACTTAATTTATCCTACCTGGACAGCAATGTATGTGGAAGCTGGATATTTTCTATAGTTGTTTTTTTGGGATTCCACTGTGACTCCACTGGGTTTGCAGCTGCTAGTATAGACGTGCGGGCATTCAGTTGACAAATAATCCCAGCCTAAAAAGGTACAGTTTGAAGGATTTAATTTAGAAGAAAGCATTTCAGAACCGCCCAAATATCAAGAAGGCAATTTGTACAGAGTAGTTTTATTTCATTTCCGCACAAACTTGCAAAAACAGTCACCAAAACAGAGGGAAAAAAACTGATTTATAACTTAACAGAAGCAAGAACCATACAATGTAGAAAGATAGAACCATGTCTATTCATTGAACTCACATTTTCACATGCTGGTTGCATATTTATTTCAACTTTGAATGCTAACTTTGAACAAAATTGTAAAAAAAATTCTTACTTTTGCAATGGAAAGGGTTTGCTGCTCCATAACTTCATGCAACACAGATCTTGTGCTGTCATTCATTTTATCAAACTCGTCGATACAGCAGATACCATTGTCACTAAGAACAAGGGCACCAGTCTGCAAGACCAATTGTCGTGTCTCAGGATCCTTGGTTACATAGGCAGTTAGACCGACAGCGCTGGAGCCTTTACCAGAAGTATATTGACCTCTGGGCACCAGGTTGTACACATACTGAAGCAATTGTGATTTACTGGTACCAGGATCACCACACAGTAGAATGTTGATCTCTGCACGGAAATTGCCACGGCCAGTGTGACTGAAATCTTTGCGTGTACCACCAAATAACTGCAATAAGATACCCTGGCACAAAATACAAATAAACAATTTTAACAAAATGTAAACTTTTAGAGTCATAGAGATGTACAGCATGGAAACAGACCCTCCAGTCCAATCCGTTCACGCCGACCAGATATCCCAACCCAATCTAGTCCCACCTGCCAGCGCCCGGCCCATATCCCTCCAAACCCTTCCTATTCATATACCCATCCAAATACCTCTTAAATGTTGCAATTATACCAGCCTCCACCACATCTCTGGTAGCTCATTCCATACACGTACCACTCTCTGCGTGAAACAGTTGCCCCTTAGGTCTCTTTTATATCTTTCCCATCTCACCCTAAACCTATGCCCTCTAGTTCTGGACTCCCCGACCCCAGGGAAAAAAACTTTGTCCATTTACCCTATCCATGCCCCTCATAATTTTGTAAACCTCTATAAAGTCACCCCTCAGCCTCTGACGCTCCAGGGAAAACAGCCCCAGCCTGTTCAGCTTCTCCCTGTAGCTCAGATCCTCCAACCCTGGCAACATCCTTGTAAATCTTTTCTGAATCCTTTCAAGTTTCACAACATCTTTCCAATTGGAAGGAGACCAGAATTGCACGCAATATTCCAACAGTGGCCTAACCACTGTCCTGTACAGCTGCAACATGACCTCCCAACTCCTGTACTCAATACTCTGACCAATAAAGAAAGCATACCAAACGCCTTCTTCACTATCCTATCTACCTGCGACTCACTTTCAAGGAGCTATGAACCTGCACTCCAAGGTCTCTGCGTTCAGCAACACTCCGTAGGATCTTACCATTAAGTGTATAAATCCTGCTAAGATTTGCTTTCCCAAAATGCAGCACCTCGCATTTATCTGAATTAAACTCCATCTGCCACTTCTCAGCCCATTGGCCCATCTGGTCCAGATCCTGTTGTAATCTGAGGTAACCCTCTTCGCTGCCCACTATATCTCCAATTTTGGCGTCTTCTGCAAACTTACTAACTGTACCTCTTATGCTCGCATCCAAATCATTTACGTAAATGAAAAACAATAGAGGACCCAACACCGATCCTTGTGGCACTCCACTGGTAACAGGCTTCCACTCCAAAAAGCAACCCTCAACCACCACCCTCTGTCTTCTACCTTTGAGCCAGTTCTGTATCCAAATGGCTAGTTCTCCCTGTATTCCATGAGATTTAACCTTGCTAATCAGTCTTCCATGGGGAACCTTGTCGAACGCTTTACTGAAGTCCATATAGATTACATCTACTGCTCTACCCTCATCAATCTTCTTTGTTACTTCTTCAAAAAACTCATTACATGAAGTTATCATTAGATGCACAACACTATGTACAAGGATGAAATAACTGACCTAAGAAATGTTGGTATTTTATTCAAAGAAAGCAGGGTAGACATAAACTATAACCAAGTTGTGGGGTGATTCTGGAAACTCAAATATCTAGTGCCATGACATAATGGGAAACATACAAGACACCATGACAATTTTCTAAGTTCACACTTTACTGGCAGAAATGGAGTGGAGATTTTGACTATTGCATTGGATTAAAAAAAACTTTACAAAATAAAACTAACCCAGAGTTGATGTTTGCCAATATTTATAGCTCCTAGAGTAGTTGAATGCTGAACGTGTGGAAAAAGGAAAGGTAGGGAGTAAGGAGAATGGAAATGTAGCACAGATGTACTTTCAAATTTATTCACAACATAAATAAACAAAGAGTAAGTAGTGATGATTCCCACTTGCTGACTGTGGGAACCTGTTATGTGATTATGAGGATTTTAAAAGTACTCAGTTGGCTGTATTGCAGTATAAGATGCCTACAGAATGTTCAAAGAACTGCATGAATTCAGTTTGTAGATCCCAGCAGCAATGGGAAAAATGCTCTGCCAGTTTGAGCACAAAACCAGTAATTGTTTTACTGTAGTAAGCACATACATACAAGTAACCTTTGAAAGGCAACGCATGAGAAAGTTCGACAATAAGAAGGACACATGGGTCCAGAAGTTCTAGTCAGGTGTGAAAATATCATTTCTGACCTTGACTAGATTAAAAAAATATGCATTTATATTTTAATCATTTCTTTGCTGCAGACAGGGGCCAATTATAAATCTGACCAGGAATCCTTGAATCTAGCAGTGAAGAGGATCATTATAGAAAACCACATCGCTTTCTACAGCACTGAGAGCTATATTATGAAATTTAAATGTCCAGCAGACACTATGAAAGCTGCAATGAACGGGTCAGAATGAAAGTTGTGTGGGAACAGGGTAAGGGGGACCTGGGAGTAGAAAGGCAAGTACATGAGGGGTTAGGTTAGGGGAGTTAAATGAATGATTACTTAGTATAGATCAGGTGGTTGAGAGAATTCAGATGGGTTGTAGAGAGATGTCACACTGAGGGTTTGTGGGGTAGGGGTTGGGGGTAGAGAAGCTGCTTGTCAATAGCGAGTCGAGTTTCACTTCAACAATTAACTGAGTTGGAATAGGTTTTTAAGCCTCTAACTGTTCCTTGGTTACTATTAATCTTGAAGTGAGTTGGAACTTCTGAATTCTCACATTTTAAAGGGGCTTTTTTGAAGGATTCCAGATGTAGTGGAATTGTGTGACAGAACTTTCAATTTCCCAGTTAATTCCCAGAGTTAGTTGCATTGAGGTATCTGAATGGTCCAAAGGCACAGCCGCCTCAAAGCATGAAGAAATGATTACTTGGGTCATTGAAACGTCTTGGCCATGTTGCTTTATAATTGTTATGAATGTCATAAAATAGGACATTATAAAGATATGTTCAAAGAGCTACAGTATACCTTTTTGATATCTTCATGCTCATAAATACTAGGAGCCAAAGCAGCTGAAAGTCGTTCATAGATGTCGGGCTTTTTAGAAAGCTCTTTCAGCATTTCAGTACGCTCCTCTGTGAACAGTTTCTGTTCCTTTTCTTCTTCAAGTCCATGAAGTCGTTTCTCATCAGTTTTGTGAAAGTGAATAACGTCAATATGAGTCTTATACACTGATTTCACATTGCTAACTCTGGGATTCACACGGATAGGTACAGCTCTGTAGATACCTGGATAAAGCAAAAAAAAATTCACACGTAAAGTACTCCAGATCTTCTTAAAATGTAAATCATCAGCTACCCATTGAATGCGTTTGAAAACGCAAGGTTTAATTTTATATCTCGAAATTAAGTTACATTTGTTGTTTTAACCCCTTAAAATAAAGTCCATCAGATTAAGTTTCACTGTGCTCAATCAGAATAAGACCTGTGACATTCACTCGATCTCCAGGCTGCACTTTGTCCACTAGGTCATTGTGAGCGAAAAGTATAACTGTATGTGGTGTCTGTCCTGCAGGCATGTCTTCAGGGGACTCCTGCAACTTAACCTGCAACATTATAAAAGAAAGGCAAAATTAGTTTATTAACCCAGCAATGGCAGCTGCACAGTTGTATTTCTGAAGTAAACACAGCTGGTATATCTGAAGGAATCATCTTTTGTTTTACTTGATCTGAAGTTCCTCTACTCTATATGTTATGCTACAACCTGCCCCGAAATCCCCTTCAACCTTGAATCAGTTATTATGTATATCATTAGTAGACCTAGATGATTAGTTCTACAGGAAAGTATGCAGCCTATTGTTCAACATCTCGTTGATTGCAGTCAAGTGTGCAAAATTATCATGTGGGCTTAATTTGTACCACAGAATAATGAAAATAAGAGTTGAGTTAATTCCATGATATTGTCTCGACTATCATCAACTGTCCAATACTTAAGAGTCGTAGAGCTGTACAGCACGGAAACAGACCCTTTGGTCCAACCTGACCAGGTATCCTAAACTGATCTCATCTCATCTGCCAGTATTTGGCTCATATCCCTCTAAACCTTGCCTATTCATATATCAATGCAGGTGCCTTTTAAATGTTGTAATTGTACCATCCCCTCACTACTTCCTGGGGCAGCTCATTGCATATACGCACTACCCTTGCGTGAAAAAGTTACCCTTAGGTCCCTTTTAAATCTTTGCCCTCAAGTTTTGGACTCCACTACCCTAGGGAAAAAGACATTGGCTGTTCACCCCATGATTGATGATTGGAAGTACTGCTTTGCACTTAGGAGAAAAGATTCAGTTGCAACCCAATTACTTAGCAGTAATTGTACACCTGCATTAAAGGATGCTTGTATTTCTGAAGAATAACATACCATCTGTTTATCTGAAAATACAGAACGGTTGTGGATCAGAGCCATACTGTGTGTGGTGTTGCAGTTCTTGCACACAGATGGTTCAGCAATCCGTCCACGATCAACTTCCACCCTTGTGCAAAAAGCACACACTTGACAGCTGAAGAATGCTTCTTGCATCTCAGGAATCAGTTGAGAAGTTCTGATCACCATGCCACTGACTGTAATTAATTGATCAATATCTGCAAGGAAAAGACCAAACAATATTTTGCATTATTTTAAACTTAGACCAGGACGAAAAATTCTGATTTTCAAAAATTTCTTGCAGATGCCTTTCAAAAAATTTTAAATTGTTCAAATGAACATTAACATAAAATAAAAGAGAGATTTACAAACTAAATCCAGTTTGCTTTTAGCTTAGCAGCAAAACTTACCTTCTGGATTCAGACTTCTCATATTTTTGGTTCTCAAAGCATTGTATGGTCGCACTTGGATTTGATGCTCCAGTAGAGAATCAGGGAATCGCTCAAAGAAAAGCTCATTGACAGCCATATCAAAAGTGGGAATCACTTCCTAAATATTTTAAAGATATTAATTAGCTTCAAAGCACCAATTAACATATTTTAAAGTTTTAACTTTTTAAAACCGATGATTCTGAAGTAATTACTTTCCATATAATGTACATTACCTGTGGATAACAAATCAGCTGCCTGTATAATTCAGGATCAAATGTTCTCAAATGAGAAGAGTTCACATTCAGAAATGGCTCTCCCACCAAGTTCATCTACAATAAAAGCACAAAGTCAAATCTTGTAGCACTGCATGAAATTATGTTGGGGAAAAAAAAGTAATAGGTAAATTAGCAAGTGTGGTAAAGATATACAATACCTCTGCAAGTCGTTGCATGTAAAGTGGTTCATTTATGTCTATGCCTACAGCTTCCTCTTCTTTAGCAGAAGGATCAATAAACCGCTGAAGGAACCTCTGAAAAACAGTACAAGGATTACTTTATCATTTGGATTATTATGGAAACAACACATCTCAACACTCATTTAATTCTGCCACCTTATCAATCTAAACTGAACAATTGCTGACTGATCATTTTACTCTTCACCAATTACTTCTTTACTCTTCAATTACTAGGGGTCACGCATTCAAGGGGAGGAGGGGAGAAATTTCAGGGAGATATTTACACAGAGGATGGTGGGTGCCTGGAACATATTGCAAGTGGAGGTGGTAGGGGTCGGCACGATAGTGTCATTTAAGATGTATCTAGGCAGATACATGAATGAGCAGGGAGCAGAAGGATACCGATCCCTCTGTACTAGATAGAGGATCTGGATTGGCGCAGGCTTGGAGGGCCGAAGGACCCGTTCCTGTGATATAATTTTATTTGTTCTTGTTCTTTGTGCCATCAGCAAAATCGTAGAAGGAACTGCCATCAGGTCTATCAAGCAGTATTTATATAGCAGGATCCACTAGATTTCTGATCTCATGACTGCCTTGGTCCAAACATGCTCAACAAAAGCTGAATTTCAGAGGTGAGGCACGAGTGACTGTTCTTGACAGCAAAGTTGCATTTGACCGATTATGGCATCAAGGAGCCCAAGCTGAACTAGACTCAATGGGAATCGGGGGAACCTCTACTGTTGGAGCCGTACCTACTCAAAGGAAAATGGTTGCAATTGTTGCATCTCAGCTTCAGGACATCTCTGCAGCAGTTCCTCAACGTAATCTCTTAGGCGCAACCATCTTCTGCTGCTTCATCAACCATCTTCAATCCATCTGAAGGTTAGAGGTGGGGATTTTCGCTGATGTTTGCACAATGTTCAGCATGATTCATGATTCCTCAAATACTGAAACAGTCCAGGACTATATGCAGCAAGACTTGAACAATATCCAGGCTTGAGTTGGTAAGTGTCAGTAACACCTGTGCTACACAATTGCAAGTAAGAGGGAACCTAGTTGTCATCCTTGACATTCAATGGTATTAACACCTCTCAAAATTCCATTATCAATATTCTGGAGGTTCCAGAGACCAGAAATTGAACTGGACCAGTAGTTTAAATACTGAGGCTGCAAAACCAAGTCAGAGGCTGTCGCAAATATCGTAGAAGGAACTGTCATCTTCTAATTTCCCAAAGTCTATCCTATAATCTACAAGGCACAAGGAATACTTTCACTGCCTAAAGAAAATTCAGCTCCAACATTTGAGAGAAAGCAACCGACTTGATTAGGTTCCTATCTGTCATCTTGCATATTCACCATGCACCCATTGTCAATAAAACACACTGCTTCACTAATTTTCTTTTCACTAGATTAGATTCCCTACACTGGGGAAACAGGACATTTGGCCCAAAAAGTCCACACCAACCCTCCAAAGATTAACTCACCCAGGCCCATTACCCTACTCCCTACTAATGCACCTACCACTACGGGCAATTTAGCCTGGCCAATTCACCTGACCCGCACATCTTTGGACTGTGGGAGGAAACCGGAGCACCCAGAGGAAACCCACGCAGACAGTCGGCTGAGGCTGGAATTTTGGGGAGGGAAATCTGTTGTCTTCACCTGGTGTCGCCTTATTCGACTCCAGATCCACAGCAACGTAGTTGACTCTGAAGTGACCTCTGAAATGGTCGAGAGAGCCAATGATTTCAAGAGCAATGAAAGCTGGGAGCTCTCATCCCGTACAAGAATAAAGAGTAAAGGAAAATTAAAAAAATCAAGTGCTTTATTTTGTCACAAAAGGCCAGATGTGCTCCATATATTCTTGACATTTATCTTGGTTTAAGGAAATTATTGAATTCTCAGTCTGAATGGCAAGCTTAGAGACCTGTGTGTGCGTGCATGGTTTATCTAAAGGTTGTTGATTCAATTCAATAATGCCATTTTGCAACAAGCTGAGGATAATGAAGCATTGTCTCCAAATGAGTTCAGAAGAAGAACAGCTATTTTAAGAATAAATGCAAACAGCGTGTTTGCAAAGTGTGTCAGCAAAAATAAACCAATAATTTTTTTTGAAACTGACCTGGAACTTTTCTTTGCATGCAGTTACATTGACGTCTGTTCCCCAGATTACTAATTTCTGACCAAGGGATTGCTCACTGGTCACAACATCATCTGCTGAAGGCTGTAAATAAGAGATCAAACGTTTAAGGACAACTGTTAACAATAAATTTACTTATTAAAAATAAAATACATATATATAAATGAATTCACAGATAACTGATGAATCTGCTTAACTTCCTACCTGGTCTGCATGCAAATCAACCTGACGGACCTTACGTGCAGACCCAAGATCAGGACGCTGGCGTATAGGTGTCCCCCGTACACCACTGCGGGGTGTGCCTTCAACTCTCGAGCTCGGCGTGCCATAGGTCAAAGGTGAGCTTATGTCAAAATCACTGGCAGCTGGGGGACAACAAAATATTTTGACAGGTATTCCAAGAAAGTGACTAAATACACAAGCAAACATGTACATTTTTTTAAAACATTCTGGTATAGACCAGGTTAAAATGCATCAAATGCACCAACTCCATTTTCAAACAATAATACACCAAAAGCTAGAGTCAATGCAATAAGATTAGCATTCAGCCTCACAAAACAGAATTTATCAGAGAGAGAGATTGAATGCAAAACGTACAGATGCTTAAAGTAAAACTGATACTTATTTGGTGGTACATTCACATCATCCTCTGTTCTGAGTGGGTAACAAAACAAGACCACAATATCTACTACAACTGTTGAAGACATAGTCCACACTCTTGTTAAGTATTTGAATTGTTGGCAAGTTTACACTACATGAAAAACAACAAACCTGAATGGCGTGACCGTGCTGGGCTAGATAAGAAGGATGATTCCTGCACACGTAGGCTCTGAGCATCTGCTGCTGGAGAGGTTGGCATTGGCTGCAGATCCCCAGTGGATGTAGACTCATCCAATCGTTGTCTTTGTGATGGTGGAGACTGTACTCCATCACTACGAGCTGATTAAAAGTTGCCATTAATATCAAATCATTTTAGCATTCTCCATAACACTTTATCGAAAATACAAGTAACATAATTCGAGTTCCCGTATGACATAAACAATAAAAAAAGGCAAGGTTTTCAGAGTTCAAATCAGGAGTACCATAACTTGGTGTTTGCTTAGACATTAAATATTTTACAGAACTGTAATGTAATACAAGATTGACAGTTTATCATGATGAACCTCTAATATGTTCAAGATATCAAGTTATTAGAAATAAATAATTCTTGCCTCTTATCCAGCTAGTAACCATCATTAACATAATATCTGTATATCAGTGTTCCATGAAACATTATCTTGAAATAAATGCGGATGTGGTAAACTAGCTAATTTGCTGTTTTACATATTTTAATGAAATTGACATCTCAATGTTCACATGTTTATCTAATCTGAACTAAAATATTTAAACTATTTTTGTTCAAAAACAATAACTAAAACTGTGGATGTATCAGTAGGCTATTTTGTACCCAATAAAATAGAATGGCTTGGAGGAAATTTGCCATAGCTTGAATAGATCCTAATTTACATTTATGCTTCAGTGAACTTACATGTGGGGGGATTATTGCCCCTCCCACGCTTCCCCCCTTTACGACTTGGTGTCGATGTTGGTGAAGACATCGTTATCACTAAGAACAGAAAAAAATACACAAACATTTACTGCTGAATTCAACATAAACATGTTTATGACAGAAATTATCAAAATACTTATGCCATCTTATGAATACTCTTAACACAAATTCTATGTTAACATAATGAATTTGTCATCCATGAGACATTCCATTTCTCAATTCTTCCAAGAGAAGAAAAATGAAAAACAATGTTACTTGCTGTTTATTGAACATACTCACCATTCTGTTCTCTAAGACTACCAAGCTATAACAGCAGGCCTCTTGATTTTTTTTAAACAGCCCTCAGATTTTATTAGAGGAACATTTATGCTTAGAGATTTGCAGGCTACTTAAATAACTTGATGCCATACAGAAGTACAACATATAACCTCTCAGTACAGCTTATACATTATGTGAAATTGTGAATGTAATGTTAAAAAGCTAATGTGATCATTCTCTTCAGCTGCTTGAGAAACAAGGACATTGAAACATTGGAAAGTAGCTCCACTAAAAGTATTTCCACAGCTGAAATTATGAAGAGTTGAGAAATATGGAGGCTTGAGAATGCAAGTGTAGCAACTGTACAGTGATCTAACACCAGTATGCAAGCTAGCTGACAACATAGAAAAGGTTCACCGTAAATACTCATTTAAATTAAACTATGACAATAATCTAAGCTCAAGCTAGTAAAAAGGGAACATGAGGGCTTTTCCCAGGAGATTCCTTAAACAAAAATTCATCAACTTGTGCAAGGGATTTATGGTCAGTGAAGTGGAAGAACAACACCATAAAATGGAGGCAAAGAGGTCAATCATTCAGCTCATTGAACCTCTAGAGCACTCTTCAGTAAAGAATTCCAGATTCACTACCTGCTGGAAGAAGAAAATCCTTCTCTGTACCCTAATTGAGTAACCCCTTATTCTAACATTATTGCCCCTGGTCTTCGACTACAGAAATAAAGAGATTAAGTGCTCGGCACAAGTGTGCTAAGACTGTGAATTTGTGAAAGGGAGAATGATTTAAGGTTTAACCTTGCCAAAAATAGCTTGCCAGCACTCTAGCATTTTACTTATTGCTTATGCTGTGGAGCAGGTGAGCATTTCTACTATGTATTTTTAAAAGTAAAAATTGGTCTTTAGATTGTGAGTGTTTAGATTGGAAGGAATAAGGCAAGGTACAGAGTATGTATTTAATATCCTTTGACCCAGAGAAAATGAGCATAAAGACAGCAATCTAAGGACAAGTCATGATAAGGTGGGATGTTCCTCCTGTGCCATGTGCAACATCAGGGACACTTCCAGTGTGCAGGGTGACCATGTGTAGGTTGTGTATCCAGCTGCAGCCAGTAGAAATTTGTGGTTTGGATCTGGAGCAACACCTTGGGTATCTGAAAAGCTGAGATATAGTGGTAACACATACAATGAGGTGGTCACACCTTGTGTAAAGAGTGCAGAGGCAGAAAATAAATGTGAGATCACCACTCAGACTAAAAAACACCATGCAGTTTATGTCAGAGGACCTTGAGACTACTTCTGTCGAACAAATTGCGGATATTGTTGGGGGAAGAAAGATTTTCAGTGGAATGCAGTGACATCTAAGTCAATGACACCAGAATTGGGTAAAAAAAACAAGGAAATGACAGATCAATTGAACAACTATTTTAATTGCATTTGCACAGAAGACAACACAAATAATGATCCAGAAATTGGATGCAGTGCATTTCAATATTCCTATATAAAAGGCTGATGTATGTAATCAAAGTACATGAGGTTTGTGGTAATATACTGAAGTGGAATTAGAGTTGGTTAGCATGCAGGAAACAGTAGGAATAAATGGGTTGGTTTTGGAGAGAAAGGCAGTGACAAAAGAAGATACCACAGTTATCAATGTTGGGCCTTAACTATGCAAGACATGTATCAACAATTTGGGTGAAAGAATCATGTTGTGGCTGTACAAGACATTGGTTAGGCCACCTTTGGAATATTGTATGCAATTCTAGTCTCCCTCGAATAGGAAGAATGTTGTGAAACTTGAAAGGGTTCAGAAAAAATTTAGTAATGTTGCCAGGGTTGGAGGGTTTGAGCTGTAGGGAGAGGCTGAAAGGTCTGGGGCTGTTTTCTCTGGAACGTCAGAGGCTGAGGGGTGACCTTTTAGAGATTTATAAAATCATGAGGGGTATGGATAGCATAAAATGACAAAGTCTCTTCCCTAGGTTGGGGGAGCCGAGAACATGGGCTTAAGTTTAGGATGAGGGGGAAAGATTTAAGAATCAAAGGGACAACTTTGTCACGCAAAGATTGGTGTGTGTAGGGAATGAGCTGCCAGAGGAAGTGGAGGAGGCTGGTACAATTACAGCATTTAAAAGTCACCTGGATGGGTAGGTGAGTAGGGAAAGTTTACCGGGATATGGGCCAAGTGCTGGCAAATGGGACTGGATTAATTTAGGAGATCTGGTCGGCATGGACAAGTTGGACTGAACGGTCTGTTTCCATGCTGTACATCTCTATGACTAATATAGCCTAGTTTACTGACAACGTAAAACTAGGTGAGATTACAAGTGCTAAGGTCGATGGATACAGGCTTCAGAGCAATTTAGACAAGTTGAGCGAATGGGCAAATGCATGAATGAGTGTGAAGTTGTCCACTTTTGTCACAAAAACAATTGAAAATATTATTTAAATGATACATGAGGAAGAGCTAACATAAAAAGGGATCTTGGTATCCTTGTTCATTGGCGATTCAGGTCAGCAAACAGTTACAAAGGTGAACATGATGTTGGTGTTACTGCGAGATGATGAGCATCTAGGAGCAAGGAAGTGTAACTGTAGCTGTACAAGGCCTCAGTGAGCCCAGTTGGATTAGCTGCGCAATTTTAGTCTCTGTGCCTAAGAATATAATTGCCTGGGAGAATACAGTTAAGGTTCACCAGTTTGATTTCCTGCCAGGACAGGTATGTTGTATGATGAGAGTATGGGGGTCAGGTGGGTCCATATTTATTAGAGTTCAAAAGAAATGAGAGGGGTACAAATTTCACATGGGACTAAATAGATCAGATGCAAGAATGACATTTCCCCAGACCAGGGTATTCGGAACAAAAAGGTCAAAACAATGACTGCAGATGCTGGAAACCAGATTCTGGATCAGTGGTGCTGGAAGAGCACAGCAGTTCAGGCAGCATCCAAAGTGCAGCGAAATTGACGTTTCGGGCAAAAGCCCTTCATCAGGAATCAATAAGTCAGTTTCACGGTAGTGTGTGGGGGAAGTTTGCACTGATAGGAGGAGAAATTTCTTTATTCAGAGCTCTACCATAGACAATGGAAACCAAGTCACTTAATAAGTTTTAAGAAATAGATTTCCTAGGAGGTTAAAAGTATCGGGGGTACAGGGAAAGAGGAAAAGTATGACTGACAGCATTAGTGATGGTCATTTTGAAAAGTATAAACGGGTTTGACGGGCTGAATAAGGTATTTCAGTTCGTATTTTCTCAGCTTGTTTAGTAAAATAATTAGTTGCATACCTGGATAGTTTGATGATAGCTAAAGTAACGTTCGCCTTATGATCATAGGAACAATCGGTTTTCGCTTTCAGAGTTTGATCGGAGCGAACAAGGAAACTAAGATCTTCTGGACGCAATAAGTCGATCAAAAACACGATCTCAAATAATCTCTAGGTACCTTTAAAACATTATTTAAGTAATATCGTTTTTGCTACTTGCGATACTGTCCTTTACTCTTGCACCGAAAATGTTGCTGGAAATAAAGCATCAGATGCGAAATTGGAGTTTTTAAAAAATTAAGTTAAATCCGTCCATGCGGATGCAATACCAACCGGCTGGCCTGAGAGGAGGCTGTACAAGGTTCACTGAGCACGTATAACTAATTTATCCGGCAGGCTTAAAATTTAAAATTTCAATTTATTTTCACGGTCGAGCACAAAGACAATACGGCAACACAACAAAGCCTCATAATATTATCAACATTTTAGAATGTGAGTTATTTGCTAACACACTGAATCCCACCTGAAAGTTCTTCCTCTTCACTCTGCACACAACTTTTCCCGCCAAGGCTGTCAGCTGACCACCAATCCGCGCGCTTCGCCCGATTCGGAAGGATCTACCCCAAAAGAATTATGGGGGTGGAAGAAAGAATAAGGAAGGGGGAAAAAAAAGCTGGGAATGCAAGTTTAGAAATCGTATTGCAGGAAGGGTTTTACATCACATATATAATCATACACTAAATGTTTATTGTGTGTGAACTGCTTGGAATCATTTTGAGAATTGTTGATGAATGTTTAGTGTCTCCAACCTCCCCCCCCACCCCAGCGGGGCGGTGGAGAGGGCGGGTTTAGAACGCTGTGCCGGCAGGGTTCGCACTGGCACAATGGCTGCTGGAATGCGGAGATATGGAGCTGGTGTGGGGCTCGAGGTGGAGAGACGGCTGCAGCAACTCGAGCAGCTGCTGTCAGCCCAAGACAGCAGGAGTGCAGCAGTGGAGTCACACAGTATAGTCGCCAACCTGACCCATGACCTTCTGCACAACACTCATGAAAGCCGGCTGGGTGGGTAGAGACAGGCCGCTGGTTGAGGCGCTTAAGGTTTGCAAAAGTTTTTCTCCCCTCCCCCGGCCATTTTGGAGGACGCTTGCATCCCTAGAGCAACTGACCAGGACAAGGAGGAGTTAAAAACCGCTGGTTCTTTGTACGTTCCCCCAGCGCCACCTTCAATTTGTTCCTTCATCACCGGGATACCGTTTATGGTCTTCCGGCAATAAACCGAGTTGGCAGCCCACTGGCGAAGTACAGACTTAGCTATTATATACTTGTAAAAAAAGGTGCTTACACTCCCAATTAGTTATGGGAGATGTAGACATAGATTTTTCCCAAGGCCAGATTAATATCGTTGCTGAAGCATAGATGAGAATTGCTTGTTGATGAGACCCTGCGAAATTCCCTGCAGGAGATCCAACCAATTTCCTGGAAAAAAGATTCTGCTCAGTAATTCACGCCCACTTGGAAACTTCTGCAAATATAAGTTTTAATTAGAGGGTTCCGATTTCGTTACGTTAATAGCTGTCGAACAAAAGATACGCTAGTAAAACCTATTTAACATCTCGCTATTCAGCTTACTCCACACTGTCCTCGAAAATCCCCATCATACCTCTTGCAATCCCTCCCTTCCCCACCGTGAGACCTTACACCCTGTCCTTAAACAGTGTCCCTTACTGTCAAAGAGGTTGCATGTGATGTTTAACATGGAACTTTCAGAATATGGCTGCTGGATGCACTTAAAATGTGGACATGGATGGCTTCCTTGAACTGTTCTGCACAACTAGAGTGGCAGAACGGTTCCACGTTTCTGAACTCTGATCGGAAACTGCTGTCAGAAATGCAGAGCTTTCGCTGCGTAAACAAGGAGCAGTGCAATAACAATGCGTGTGAGATTGCCACTCCCCAGAAGATTAGCCACAGTTGACAGTACAATTAAAGACAATGATTGTTTCATCACCAGATTCAGGCTTTCAAATTGCGCATGGGTGTATTTAGATTTATTTCATTTTATTATCCTAAAATTACTTCTGTTTATGGCAGAAAAGTGGAAAAAGTTAGTTTTTAAAATTTGCATTTGTCTCAGTTGTAGGAGTGAAACAAAAAGGGCCAAAACAAGTTTATAATTCGTTAGATAACTGGCTTCCAAGTCTTTTTGTCAATATGTTATGAAAGGTATAAGTGGTTATGGTGTTTTGTTTGATGTATTTTCTGAGTCAGCTTCAAAGTAACTTTATGGATATTGACCTTTGTTTACCATGTTTGTCAGATTCTGGAATTGTAATGCATTGAGGTAACAAAAAAGCCAGCAATTATTTTAATAATATTTAAATTGTCTGTCTATTGAATGATCAAAATACCAGTGAACTGAGGACTTGGTGCTAAATACATGAATTACACCGGTCTGAATTGAGTAGATTATAGTTGTCAACGTTGCGAAGATAGTTTTTCATCAATTGTCTGATATATGTTTAGGAGGTTGGTATTCCCAGAAGTTGATCATGTCGTATTGAATTAGTTTCTATCATGTGTTAACCAAGGCAGAGATGCTACACCGAAATAGTAAATGTTATTCTTTCTTGTCAAAAATTAAGTGGTAGTATATTATTTCATAGAATCCTGACAGTGTGCAATTTAGCCCATTGAGTCCACACTGACCCTCCAAAGAGCATTCCACCCAGATCCATGTCTACCTTTATCATGATGTGGAGGAGCCAGTGTTGGACTAGGGTGGACAAAGTTAAAAATCACAAAACCAGGTTATAGTCCAACAGGCTTAGTTGGAACCATTTGCTTTTGGAGCACCAGTCCTCCGAAAGCTAGTGCTTCCAAATAAACCTGTTAGACTATAACCTGGTGTCATGATTTTTGACTTCTACCTTATCTCTATAACCGTACATTTCTGATGGCTAATTCCCCTAGCCTTCTCGTCCTGGGTAACTTAGTGTAGCTAATCCACCTAAGCTCCAAATCTTTGGGCTATTTGAGGAAACTAGAGCCCTGGAAGAAACCTATGCAGTTAAGGGTAGAATGTAAGTCCCTTCTGTGAAATAATTCTGTGAAATAATGTGCCTTCTGAAAGAACATTTCAATATAAAAGGTTTGTGTAGTCTGTTGCGATGTGTAAAGTTTTCATGTTGGCTCATCTTGATTTACTGATGGAGAGGGTACTAAATTAAAGCCAGCACATCCACAAAGTGGAGGTTGAAAATCCAAGGCCCCTTGTCCCCAGACTACATTCATGTTCCCATTGATGTTATGCTCATGATAATATGAGGGGTCTGGAAGTGAGTGACATGCAGGTTTAAAGGCTGAATAGTGGAACTGAGCAAAATTTCAGGTTAAGACGAGGTTGTCAAATGAGAAATCTGGCAGAAAAAAATGAAGTTGAAATTTTCATTTCAATTTTGAAATAAAGAATTATAAAAGAAGAAACAACTTATTGTGTCCAACTCTTGTTCTTTGTTAATTCATTGCATAATTTAAAAAAAACCTGGTCCTTCTGTTTTCCAATTATTGACAATGCTTCCCTACACTGAGCTTCCTAGCCAACACTTTGTCCAGCCACGTTTCTACCCCAAGCTACCTTACTCCTCCAGGTACTTTGTGTGGGAATTGTTATTGTGGCCCTGCTGTCACTATATACTAAGTCTAGTTGTTAATTCTCATTCTGTGGACTTCCTTTGCACCATGATTTCCACGGTCTATTGATAGCTTTGTTCCACAGCATAGTTTACATTTCCTGGGGATCTAAAAAGACACAGGCTTGACTGTACTGAGGTATAGCTAGTCATTGGCAGTGTTTTGACTTTCAAGATACCACATCTCCCTTTCCATAGGGATCATTCTTTGTCAATGAGGATGAAATAAATCCCAGACTAAATTACCACCTCCCAAATCATCCTATTTAACTCCCTTATTCTGATGTTCAATATGTTATAGGAGGAGGTTACAGACTTAATTTCAAGATAAAAATTGTACACTCAGCTGGCTCAGCCACTAAGCCTTCCTTTTTCAGTCTTGATTCTTCAGTGTTTTATCTAAGTTCAGAATTTTGAGGCAAGGTTTTGTTTTGTGGGTCATTGTCCATGCACTGTGATGGAAGCAGTAACTTGATGTGGATTGGCTACATTAGCTCAGTTGTGACCAAAGTACATGTAGAATTATGTATTGCAGGCCCATCAGCACACAAGATCCTGTAGTCCACTTGATGGATACATGGAGTACCTCCGTTGGTATAGCTAAATCAACTTTGAGAGAAAAAAATAAAAGGTTGCAGCTACTGGATCATAAGTTTGGAGTATATAAAGTATCCTTCTATAAGGTGATATGTTGCTGTAGCTATGGCCAGGTGGGCAGTAGAGAGGTCTACCCTCAAAAGTCTCTCAGGAATGGTGACCCCTGGTCTGCCACTGGGAGGCTATTTCCAGGTAGCTAATGTGCTTCGGTTGCTGTCAGAGTCCTGAGGCTGACTGAATATTTCTGCCTCCTTTTCCTTTCCTTCTACCTGAACTGGCCTCTGGCAAAATGGCTGAATCTAGCAAATAGGCTTGCCAAGTAATGATGGGTATTACAACGTACCTCCCTCTGCCAGTCTGTTTGCGTTCTCATATCAGGCTGAAATCCCTGTCCATATCGCTAAATAGCATTTCCACATCTTATGTTTATCTCAAAGATACAATTCTTTGTCCCTTGATCCAGTCATCACTCAATTGTCACCACTGAATGACCCTACCTCCTCATAATTGTCAGAACTACTGTAAGTAGCTCCTTTGATATGGACACAATTCCCCTCCTTTTTTAAAGTCTAATCACTTATCTCTTCAAAGAGTCCTCTTGATTGTTCCATCGTAAATTATTTAAACAGACGGTTGAAAATTTGTAGTAAAGAAGATGATTAGAATGCAGAAGGATATATGTAGTTGAGTGAGTGGGTAAAATTATGACAGATGGCATGTGATGTGTGAAAATGTCAAGTTGTTCACTTTTTAGCAGGAAGAATTAAAAAAAACTATTATTTAGATGGAGAATGATGGCAGAAATCAGAGGTGCAGGGGGATTCATGTCTTTAAGTAGATCAATTGCAAACGGCTGTTATGCTAGTGCAACATATAATTGAGACGGCTAAATGGATGTCATGTGAGGACTAGAGAGCAAATGTGAAGATGTGACACTTTATACAGGACATTGAGATGATTTTTCGCTTTTGTTTAATTTAGTCTTGTTTAAAGAAGGATGAAATACATTGGAAACTTCACAGGAAGTTTACAATGGTGCATTTGTAGTTTTCAATATTGATATTTAGAATCAGTGAACAGTAGGTTGGACAGTCTGAGCTTGTTTCCACTAGAATTTGGAAGCATGAGAAGTGACTATCTTAAAATCCTGAATGGTCTTGACAAGGTGGGTGTGAAAAAAGATATTTACTTTTGTGGATGAATCCAGAATTGGAGGCAGTATTTTAAAATTAGAGGGCATCCTTTTGCAAAGAGATGCAAAGAACTTTTATGGGTGAGGTTGTGACTTTGAAATGCAGACTCAGAAGGCAATAGAAATGAAGTAATTGAATAAAGGCAGTGATTGATTCCCCTCTGTAACAAGAATCTAAGAGTAGATGGGACTATGGAATTCAATACACAAATAGGCTATCTTATTGAATCAGCCCGAGGACTGAGTAGTCTCCTGCTATTTCCTATGTTTATGTGACTTGTTACCCCTCGAGTTCTCTATTTGAATTCCTTCATTCAGGCTTTCACGGTGCTCAAAACTGAGATTATGTTGATCTGTGACACCAATCACCCTTGTAGTTTGTCACTATAGTTAACTCTAAATTTGTACATTATTTGGTTTTGTTAACTGCTCCATTCTCATCCATGGTCCACTACCACAACCAGACTCACTTGTTCACTTCTTATCCTGCTCTAATGCAAGCAGCATTTTCCAGCAGTATCTTTTTCCCTCTTCCTCCTTGGACATTATCATCTCTGAAATAATCTATGTTTGATCATTGGTTCCTTCCTTTTCTCAGTTCCTGCATGTATGCTACTCAGTCAAAATCTTCTATGCTGTTCTCTTTTTCTATCATTGCAGTGATTGGTTATGGACATTGAATTATGGATGCCAGTTTCAGAGGAGGGGGTGTGCTGTGTTTGACAGGGTTGATTGTTAAGAGGTTGTTTCCTCTTGTTGGAGCATCTAAGACGAGAGACCACAATCTCAGAGTAAAGGGTTGCCCTTTAGTTCATAGATGGTCATGCAGCATGGGAACAGAGCCTTTGGTTCAACTAGTCTACGTGAGCCATGTTCCCAAACTAAATTAGTCCCACTTGCCTGCATTTGGCCCATATCCCTCCAAACCTTTCCTATTTGTGTAGTCATCCAAATGTCTTTTAAATGTAACTGTACCTGCATTCACCACTTCCTCTGATAGTTCATTTCACACAGGTCACTACTGTCTTATCAAAAAAAAGTTGCTCCTCGTCCTTTTTTAAAACATTCTCATCCCACCTTAAAAATATGCCGTTTAGTCTAGAACTCTCCCATCCTATGAAAAAGACCCTTTCTATTCACCTTACAAACCTCTGAGGTCTCCCCTCAATCTCTTATGCTCTGGTGGGAAAAAAAGTCTCAGCCTGTTTTTTATCTCAAATACTCCACTCCTGGCAACATCCTGGTAAATCTTTTCTGAACCCTCTCAAAGTTAATAATATGGCAGGGCAAACCATATACACAGTACTCCAGAAGAGGCTTCACCAGTGTCCTGTACAATCTCAACATGACATCCCAACTCCTATGCTCAAAAGATATGAACAATGAAGGCATGTGTGCTAAATGCCGCCTTAACCGCTCTGTCTACCTGTGATGCAACTTTCAAAGAACTACGAATCTGAATCTTTAGGTCTCTCTGTTTGACAATATTACCAGGGATCTACCGTTAAAACAAGGGCAGGGCTTATGTAATTACCAAACTGCAATACCTCACATTTACCCAAATTGAACTCCATCTGCCACTCCTTTGCCCATTATTCCAATGATTAAGATCTCTTTGTAATCTTAGATAAGCCTTCTTTCCTGTCACTTTGGTAAAACAAGGGTGGGGCTGTAACGAGGAGGGGAAAGTTTTAGTGTCATTTGTAAACTTACTGTGATTTCTATATTCTCATCCAAATCACATACAAATGGCAACCAAAGTGGACCCAGTACCAATCCCTATGGAACATCACTGGTTACAAGGCTCCAGTTCGAAAAACAGTTCTCCATCATGGCCCTCTGTCTCCTATCATCAAGCCAATTTTATGTCCTGTTGGCAATCTCACCCTGAATCCAATGTGATCTAACTTTACTAATTAGTTTACCATACACAACCTTGTCAAAAATGTTACTGAAGTTCATGTAAACCACATCAACTACTTGCCCAATTTTGTCTCTGAGGGTAGTGAATCTGTGGAATTCTTTACAGCAAGTGGAGGCTATGGCCTAGTTGCATTATTGCTGGACTGTTAACCCAGAGGCCCAGGTGATGGTCAGGGGATGTGGGTTCGACTCCTGTCGCAACAGATGGAAGAATTTGAATTCAATAAAAATTTGGAATTAAGAGTCTAATGATAACTATGAATCCATTTTTGATTGTTGGGAAAATCCATCCTGTTTACTAATACCCTTTAGAGAAGGAAACTGCCATCCTTACTTGGTCTGGTCTACATGTGACTCCAGACCCGTAGCAATGTGATTGGCTCTTAACTGTCCTCTGGGCAATTAGGGATGGGCAATAAATGCTGCCTGACCAGCGATGCCCTCAACGAATTAAAAAAGAAGGGGTTGTAAAGGTTAGATCATTAAGTATATTTGAGGCCAGGATTGAAAATCTATCCACAATGGAGTCAAGGTTTATAGGGAAATGGCAGGAGAATTTTGAAGATTTACACATCTATAATCTCATTGAATTGTGGAACAGACTCAATAGGCTGAATGGCCTACTTCTGAATCTTTGTTCTGTAGTTCTATTAGCCAGCCTTGTATCCAATATAATAGTGTGACAACAAAGTAGATCTCTTTGGCGCCATCAAAAACTATCCACTGAGATAACCCTGTCCTTCACAGTTACTCACTCCTTTGGTGGTGGTAAAGCCAGCAATTGTTTCAGTCTTGTCCTGCGGGCCACACTCAGTCAACTTTTTTTTCTCTTGTACTTCTCTGCTATTTTCCTAATTCTTCCTTTTGTCATATATCTAATCACCTTTACTATGACCAGGGCCAGTATGATATCTTGTAAAACACCATTAAAGGATCCACTGCAGTTTTTCACTGGTTTCATATCCGTCTTGCTCTGCAAGAGGCCACTGGGAAATGTGAGAGTGGCATAAAATGGAAGAATGAGATTTCCCCTTTCTGCTGGGAAAGTGCTACCATATTCCATTCACTGTCTGCAGTCAAAATGAGAGTCTGGGAACCTGGATTCTAATCCATGTTATTTCATTATGTGGCAGAGGCTAATGATTCAGTTTTGGTGTGACATTTCAGCTTTTGTGGCTGTACTGAATTTGGTAAACTCATTTCATTCACGCTTTGAAATGTATCAACAGCTGTTTTTTTATAAATGTATCTATGCAATTCTTGTTGAGGTGAGGAAACAATGGACAGGTTGAGACATTTGATGTGATGTTTATGGATAGAAGAGTAGTGAGGCTCGGAATTGACAGCAGACAATCTGGTTCGGTTGTTTTCCATTGCTAGTTTTGATTTAAATTGGCTCCAAGAGATGTTGTGAAACTTGAAAGGGTTCAGAAAAGATTTACAAGGATGTTGCCAGGGTTGGAGGATTTGAGCTATAGGGAGAGGCTGAACAGGCTG
The DNA here is from genome assembly GCF_020745735.1 of Hemiscyllium ocellatum. Lineage (NCBI taxonomy): Eukaryota > Metazoa > Chordata > Chondrichthyes > Orectolobiformes > Hemiscylliidae > Hemiscyllium > Hemiscyllium ocellatum. Next base: position 80,601,564 of record NC_083404.1, read on the forward strand.
GTGTTGATTTCCCTGGAGCGTTGGAAGCTCGGGGGTGACCTTATAGAGGTTTACAAAATTATGAGGGGCATGGATAGGGTAAATAGCAAAGTCTTTTCCCTGAGGTCAGGGAGTCCAGAACTAGAGGGCATAGGTTTCGGGTGAGAGGGGAAAGATATAAAAGAGACCTAAGGGGCAACCTTTTCACACAGAGGGTGGTACGTGTATGGAATGAGCTGCCAGAGGATGTGGTGGAGGCTGGTACAATTGCAACATTTAAGAGGCATTTGATGGGTACATGAATAGGAAGGGTTTAGAGGGATATGGGCTGGGTGCTGACAGGTGAGACTAGATTGGGTTGGGATATCTGGTCGGCATAGATGGGTTGGACTGAAGGGTCTGTTTCCATGCTGTGCATCTCTATGACTCTAAGAGGTTTGTCCTGATCGCGGTTTGCTAACCTGGCAATGTTTGGAGTGTTGAAGAGTGCAAGAACATTTTTGGAATTTAGATTTAAAAGCAGAGGCAGTTGGATATTGGTTACTTCTATGAAGGATTTTGTTTATAAAAGGCTAGGTCAGAGAGCTTCTGGAACAGTGAAGAAATTTAATATTTTGTCAGAAAGCATATGACTGCAGACCCCTGTGGTGTTGATGGAAGGACACTTTTATACCTTTTGTCTCTGGCAGGGTAAACACGTGTGGTCATTTATTTTGTTTCCAATTCAGAAGAATTTAGAAGTGAGAAAGCTTTTAATTTCATTTGGAGGACATCATTGTTGAGTTTAGAAGTAAGTTTAGTTTTTCCCCAAGTAGTTCAGGTCAATTCAGGGAATACGTCATGTCAGTTGAAAGTTTAGTTGTAAAACTTCCATACCAGGACAGTTTAGTTAGAAATCTGCAGGGTACTAGAATTGTTTAGGCTGACAAATTAGTGACAAAGTTCATTGCAACAGATTTAAAAAGGATTCATTGAGTTGTGCCCACAGTCCATGGCAAAGAAAATGTGAGGAGTTTAGAGAATACAGGTCGTTCTGCTAAAGCATGACAGTTGCATTCCTGTGCAACCTCGCACTATAGAAAATTACTATATCCATTCAGCAGAAAGTTCATGTTATCCAAACAGCGTCCACAATTTGTCAATTGCATTATAGCCAATTCGCAATGATGCAACTTGCATTATACCAGAACCTGTACTGTAATTTCACTGGACTCGAGTTTCTATAATGGATACTGTTGGGGAGCAGGCTGAAACATTGTTTTGCTGCATAATTTAAGATCATTCTAACATGCTACTATATGTAGATATTTGGATTATCTTTTTATTTCTTTTGAAATAAACTCCATTCTGTTATTTAAAAAATCATCTTTGTGTGAATATGTTTGTGAATTACCACCAGGAACTAATTAAACAAAAAACATAATTATGATTGAACAAGCCAGGTTTCATTCTGGAGTCTGATTTGATCTGCAATACCATCAGCCAGTATCATAATACTAGATCAAAGAAACATGGATAAGTAGCTGGGAGTTCTCCGATGGTGACTATAGGAAAGTGATTCTCCAATATTACCACAAAATATAATATTAATATGAAATGTATCTGCAGTTTGTAACTACAATTTGTTGACCAAGCTGTCTGTAAGTGTACTGATGAATTAAAATTCTCCTTAAGCACTAATTTGCTGTTCCAGTATTGAGTAAGTTGAATATTTCAAAGTTATGGTAAATACTCTAATACTAATAACACTAGTCATTTTTCAAATGAACGCATATTTTTGTGTGATGAATAATTTGTGTTTCTTTTGATAGTGTATTCTCACATTTTTTTTTGTTTATGTACAGCCCTACACTGTTCATTGGTGTTCTCAAAGGATGAAGGTTTACTGATTTTTCTTCGAAAATCACTAAGCAATGAAGAGGTAAGTTTTCCATCAAGGAAAGCTGTGTATTCATATAACACCTTTTCATAACTGCTGACTTTGCGAAAGAGCCTGAAAGCCTGTGTTGTTAATTGCAGTTTAGGAGATGTGGCAACCTCCTACAAACAGCAGTGTGATACTGACCAGGTAATCTATTTTAGAGATTAATACTAACTAGGACACCAGAAGAAGCAGCTTTGTAAAAATATTCATTAATGGGATGAGGGCGTCGCTGGCCACGCCAGCATTTATTGCCCATTGGACAGTTAAGAGTCAACCACATTGCTGTGGCTTTGGAGTCACATGTTGGCCAGACCAAACCATGAACCAAATTGGTGTTTCTGAATATTGACTATGGATTCACAGTCATCATTAGACTCTTAATTCCAAATATTTATTGAATTCACATTCCACCATCTGCTAAGGTGGGATTCAAATCCAGGTCCTCTGAATATTATCTGCGTCTCAGAGTCTGATGAAAAGTCACCTATAGACTCAGAATGTTAGCTTGCTTTCTCTCCTTGGATGCTGCCTGACCCTCTGTGATCTCGCCACATTTGTTTTTGGTACAGATTCTAGAAATTGACTCCTATTCATTGAAGTGTAAGCCTAGGTTTTGTGCTCAAGTCTCTGGATGAGATTTGAATCTACAATTTTCAGATTCTTAAATCTGTATTCTATCACTGAATAAGGCTGACATTGCAACTACCAAATGTGTTGTTAGCAGTTTTTAGTTTAAAAATATATTATGTAACATATTTATAAAATCTCATTTGACTTCCAGTTTCGGGATTGTAGAGAAGAAGTTTTGAAGTTAATTACTGCATTTGTTGAAAAGATCAAAGAGACAGTTGGACCATATGCTCTTGACATCAAGGTAAGGAACTTTTGTCTTCCAGTTTCTGAATGAACCTGTGAATATGCACTCAGTTAAGTATAACAGGATATGCGTAGTTTGGCAGCATACTTAGGGAATGAAAATAATCGGCTTTGTTTTTATAGTCTTTTTTTAAACACTTTTAATTTTTACAGTGTAGGAAGTTCCTCTGAAGCACTCCATTATGTAACTAAGCCATTTAGAGTGTAAATATAACTTGAACATTAATAAATGATACTGCATAAAGTGTCACTTGATGAATTTCGAAGTAAAGATGTGATCTGCTGCCCTTGTGAATATGAATGTTCACCAACTAAGTCAAAGTATCTCTGGGAATATCTCAATTTGAAATAGGAAGCACAGTTTAGTTGTTTGTAAAGTGATTCATGGTCATACCTTTGGAAATTTACTTTTGTTGTTTGCTTCCTCTTTAAACAAGTTACAGACCAATCTGGCCGAAATGTTATGAATGAATTTGCCCAGGTGTCCCACAATTCCGAAGCAGGTCAAATCAATATGAACACAAACCTGTCCCAAAGCAAAACGTCCCACTTTATTAGGAAGAAAATTACAGTAATCTTTAATACTCAACATACTATCCCTATTCCTATTTGGCCCCTTAAAGTTATAATACTTCCTGAGTTGTAAATTTACGCAGTTTCTCTCTCTGTTTCTCTGTCTCTGGGTCTGTGAAGCTTGCTTTCTTTTCTCTTTCTCTCTCTCTGTCTCTCTGGATGGTCAGCTGGTCTCTGCCTCTTGCCATGCTGATCTCCTCAGAAGGCCTCAGACAATTCCAAAACCTTCCACGAGAAAGGACTATGGATGAACCTCATTTTTATACCTTTTAGATGGTTTTCTGGAACTTTCTGTAATTCTGGCCAAGCAGTGATATACACTTAATAGTTTGAAACAAGAGTTAATCATTCAGATGACATGTTACAGGACCCAGTGCCTTTTTGTCTCGGCTCTCCTTGGTTTGGTGGAGAAGTTGTTGCGGTATGCCTGTCTGGAATAACTGTTGCCTGTTAAATATGTTAATATCGTTAGCACCTAGCTGCTGTGTTTGCATTGTGTCTGATGTTTTGTGATTTCAGAATCTTACTTGGCCAATATACCCAGTATCCCTTGCTGTTTGGCCAAGTTAGCAATCAGTCTGTGTGTTTTAGCAGCCCAGAGGCTGCTACAAAATTACAGATATAGACGACTATTGCCTAGATGATTTGATTCTGTAATTGTCAGAAAATAATTCTGTTAAAGAAATGGATTTGCTCTTATCACTTAGGTGCGAAAGTAGAATGTGAATGTTTCAGTTTCTTGAAATGTTTTCTTCATGTCTTGGAAATGTCCTGAGTGGCGGTGTTAGATTTTTAATGCTGATGTGTTATTGTTTACTAGGGGAGTCCGAGTTGCTGTGATAACATGCAATTTTGCATTCTGTTTGTAACGTCTCCATGGATGTAGAGGCTCCAGTGTCTTTTCCATCAATGTCTGACTAGAAAGCCGTCCCACCTTTACTGCCTAACTTTGCTGGGTGTTGGAAGGGTTTTCTTTGGCTGTGTTATGAATACCTGTACAGTGAATTGAAGGAAAAACAGCAAAGTCTCAGGACACTATTATGTGCTTGAATACTGAAGTGCTATGAAAGTATGTGATACATGAAAAGGAGAATTATATATGTTTATTTTCTTTTTTTTCAGGAGGTGTGTCTTGTGATGTACACCAAAGAAAAGGCTGCAAAGTGTAAGGCTGCTGCCTTAGATCTCCTCCTTGTGGTAGGATCATTTTGTCTCATTTAGTTCATTTTTGGGAATACTTCACAAGCAATCAGCTTTCATTTTTAAAGAATCTTTTTGAAAAACGCTTAGTATGGATTATAATTAATGAATGTTAATCCTTGTGTGCTAGACATGCATTTCCTCAAATAGATATGATGAACATAAATTTAGTAATATCAGTTTAGTTAAGTTGGCTCCTTTCTTTCTGGTTTAGAAGACTATGCATCCAATCATCTTCCTCAGGTTTAAGTGCACAATTTAGGCTGATAATTCAGTGCAGTCCTTGGGGAACACTGCATTATTGGATAAATTGTGTACCAATTCCAGTTGTACTCTAAATTTTCCATAGCTGTATCCGGAGAATAACAGGCAATTCTTCCTGTTCTAGTTCAAATTCAACCCGTTAAACAATACGACATGAACAGATTGACTTCTCATTTATTTCATCATAACTTGTGCAGCTGATGGAAGTTGGGGTAAAGAATGAGACCCTTACCCTGCATTTGGCATTACTGTACTTGAAGTACTTTTAATACCAATATCTGATGCCTGAAATTAAAATTTCTTCCATTTATTGACACTAATATTTCTCATCTTATAGGCAAAGGTAAAAGGGGTGAAAAGTGGCTATCACATTTGTCAGCACGTCTGTAGTGAGTGAAGTATTTCAGAGCATAAGGTATTAGGCTTTTTGATGTTTTAAAACAAGCTCTGATGTGATAATTTTCACAATATAGATTTTACTTATATAACGGACAATGAAAGACTAAGTATTATGATCAGAGTTAATGGCAATACTGGACAAGCCAAGTTTCAGAGTGGCTTGACTTGGGATCAGTACCCTGCTGATCTGACTATATGGGGTTCAACGAGGTCTTTGAACTAATTAGAATGGGTGCTCGGGATATTATATAGGCTTTCAAACAAAAGAGTACAGCAACATTGCATGGCAACTATTTTGCTAATGAAACCCGAAGTGGTTCAGGAGGGATAGTGTGTACAGGCAAAAGGAAACAAATAGGGTCAAAGGGGAAAAAAATGGTAAAAAAGCAAATTTAATGGCCCTTCACTTAAATGTCTGCAGAATTCGATCAAAACAAATGACTAAATGGTACAAGTAGAGGTTTTGGATTTGATTTTGTAGCCATTATGGAGACACGGTTACGAAGAGATTAAAGGTGGGGGCTGAATTTTCAGGAATATGTGAAAAGCAGAAAGGGAGGGATGGTGTAGTAGCTTTGTTAGTGAGAGACGGAATAATAATGAAGCAAGACATGATGCTGGTTTGGATTATGTAGAATCTAGCCGGAGGTACTCGGGGGAACAGTCCATAGATCCCCTAAAAATAGCAGTTTTGTAGGACTGAGAATAAATATTGATATAATAAGAATACATTTTACAAAGCCATTGCATGAATCATGGTTGATTTTAATCTTCATTTAGATTCTCAAGATCAAATTGATAAAAATACCTATGAGGAAGAATTCATAGAGTGTATTCAGTGCAGTTTCTGAGAACATTGATCTAAACAAGGATCAGGTTGTTTTCTATCTGATATTGTGTGATCAAGCAGGTTTATATAAGATCTCAGATTAAGAGTGACCACAACATGGTAGAATTTGACACTCCGTTTGAGAAGGAGAAACCTATGTCAGATTGAACTATGCTAAACCTAATTATGGGTAATTACATGAGGATGAGGGCTGACAATTGCTGGAATGGACTAGGAAAAGCAGGTTAGTGCAAAAGATTGTTGAAGAACAATGGCAGACGGATTACAAAGATAGATAAATCTTCATTATGAACCATGAACTAAGTGAGGAAGGACTCTAGAAAAACTATGAACTGACCACGGTTAACCAAGAAAGTTAAGGGTAGTATCCAACTGAAAGAAAAAAAAAATCCAAAGTGGCAGAAATTACTGGTAAACTGGGGATTGAGAAAATTTTAAAAGCCAACAAAAGATGTCCAAAAATAATAAACAGGGAGAAAATAGACTATGAGAGCAAATGAGCAAGTAATATTAAATATCGTCTTTAAATCTGGAGAAAGGAATGGAGAGGCCAGAGTCAACGTAGACCTCTTAGAGAGTGAGGCTAGTGAAATAATACTTGGAAACTAGGAACTGGAAAGGAGTTGAATAAATATTTTGCACCAGTCTTTGTGGTAGAGAATATTAATGGCATTCCAAAAGTACTAAATAATTAAGGGGGCCAAGAAAGCGACAAGTAGACTCAATAATTATCACCAGAGAAAAAGTACTAAAAATATGAATGGAGCTAAAGGCTGATAGCTAACAAGATAGTGGATGCACTGGTAGTAATCTTCCAAAAATCCTTGGAAAGTCTAGAGATTTGTAAACTGATAATATGACACCTTTAATTAAAAAGAGAGAGAGACAAAAAGTAGGCAATGAAAGGCAAGTTTTTACATGTGTCATTGGAAAAATATTAGAGTCTATTATAAAGGATTTAATAGTGCATTTAAAATACATAATATCATCAATCAGAGTCAGCATATCTTCTTGAAGGGGAAATCCTGCCTGTCAAGTTTATTACAGACTTTTGAGTTAACAAGCAGGAGAAATAAAGGAGAACAAGTGGATATAATATATTTGGATTTCCAAAGGCATTTGATAAGCTACTTAATAAGGCAAGAGCCCATGAAGGTTAGGGCAATATATTAGCATTGATAGAGGATTGACAAACTAGAAGAGAGAGTGCAGAGATAAAGGGAGCGTTTTCAGATGGCAGCCTGTAATTTGTGAAAGTGCTACAGGAATCCTGTTATCACAGTTATTTACATTATATACCAATGACTTGGATGAGGAAAGCAAATGCACTCTGTACACCTTTGTGGATGACAAAAAACAGTGCGAAGGCAAGTAGTGAGGATGATTCAAAGAGTCTACATAGGTTATAGACAGGTTCGGTAAGTGGGCAAAGCTTGGCAGAGGGAACATAATGTGGAAAAATGTAGGGTTATGCACTTTAGCACATAGAATAGAAGAGCTGCATATTAAAGTTGCAGCACAGAGAGATTTGCGGGTCCTTGTGCATGCATTGAAATTCAGCAGCTCAATGTGGAAGGCAATTGGAATGTTGGCCTTTATTGTTGAATGAGCTGCAGTAGTTCATCTCAAATGCAGTAAAATGTTTGGCTATATCATTTGGAAAATCCATTTAAATCTGTAAGTATTAAATTGTATAGGTAGACAATGCTATGACAAACATTTTGTGTTAAATGCCTGTATGTAACATTAGTTGAAATTAACCAACTGGTACTGTTTTGGTTGTAAGATTTGGCATTGAATTAATGTGCAAAGGCATTGATTATGTTGAGCCATTACAGTGATCCTTTAAAGCCTTGTTATTTATGTAAGCCTACCAATGCTAAAAGCTAACTTAAAGTATAACTCTAGCACTTGGAATAACTGTCGTGTAATTTGCTTTTTTCATTTATCAAACAAATAAATAACATTCAGATGAAATTTCAGTTGTTACACAGTAAAGTCTGTCTACAAGAATTTAAAATCGGAGACATGTTCAATAAATTCTATGGGGAATTGGCGCAGAAGAGCAAACTTCCAGACACAGGTGTGTTTATTTTTACTTCATATTAACCATTTGTTAGAGAAGCACAAAAGGCAACATTTCTGATCCTTTTTTTTAAAACTGTGAATAACCATATGACCATAAGCAAGCCACTGCAGGATTTTACAAAAATTCTGCCACTTTCTATTTTCATCATGTAATATTTTAAGAAAATGGGAGAATGGAAATAGATTGGCAGTTTTAATTTCTATATCTGGCAATTTCTGCTATTTAATATCCAACAAATCCCTTCAGATCTCTGGTGAAATGCATGTTAATGGCATTCGGAAATAATGTATAGTAGCTACAACTCCTTAATAGGAACAGATGATCAAGTCTTCCTTTAAAAGATCATTCAGTTTGATAAAGATGACATCACAATGCAAAAGGAGGGGGTAATGCAACATGCAGAGATTTGCTTGCTATGTTTAGGATAATACAGTGAAGATCCATGTTATAATTCATCAGTGCTATGATTGACTTAGGAATGTTTACTACCGTCAGAACGGGCAGTGTTACTTTGAAGTGGAATTGGATGTTTGGCATGGTAAATGGATAAGTGTGACACAGTAATCATTGGAAGGTGTGCCATTTTTCAGCATGAAACTATCATTCACTTCAATGAGTAAGATTTGATAAAACACCAGTCTATGGTCTTCAATAGCTATGGGCATGTTTGGTTATTCTGGAAGTCATATGTTTCATATGTTTTAATAAATCTAACAGTCATTTATTTATGTAAACCTTTATAGAAACAAAGATGTTTTTATTAATATTTATTTTAAATGACTTGTTTCACAGTGTTGGAGAAAGTATATGAGCTGTTGGGTGTTTTAGCTGAAGTGCAGCCGACTGAAATGCTTGATAATTCAGAAAAGCTTTATCGTGCCTACTTGAATGAATTGAAAATACAGGTGAGTTTGAAATCCTCTTTTTTTTTGTAATGTATAATTTTGTTTTTAAGCATTGCTATTTTTAGATGTTTTTTACCCCTCAAAGTCATCTTTCCACCAGGTGCAGAAATTGCCTGCCCTCTGTTTTGTCTTTGCATTGATTATGTTATAGAAAAATAAATGTTGAAGGTGATATACTTAGCTACTGATTTCCATGTATTGCCAGTCTCCCATAGCTTTTCCCAAGGCAAATAGGGGATACACTGATCTGTAAATGAGGTGTACTCAATCTGCCACTGATAGACTTGTCTTTTTAGACAGGTCAGCGAGAAGATATTCTCAGTTTCTTTTTTGCTGTGAGACTGTTAAGCCTTTTTATAAAATCTTTTACAATTTCTCGCTCTTCAGATGACCTCTGCAACAAGACAGCCCAAATTTCTGGTGGTGTCAGGCTGTCTTAGAGGGTTAATAGCACTTATGGTAAACTTCACTAAATCTATTGAGGAAGGTGAGTTTCTTGTTTAAATTATGTTGAGATATTGACTTGCACTCCAGCAGCATGAAAAATATAACTACTTATGTATGTATTTTTTAGATCCAAGAACATCAAGGGAAATTTTTGACTGTGCAGTGAAAGCTATAAATTTAAAGGTTAGTTCAAAAGTGTGTAGAAAAATGCTTGCTCATTGGAAGGGTAACTGAATTAAGGTTAAACATTGCCTTGGGGTAATTGAGAAATCTTAGTGCCAAAGTATCAGTGTTGTTTCAGACACAATTTAGCTGAAGGACCTATGAAGTTTGCAAACTGCCAAGGTGGTAGTGGGACATTAACGAGAGCATGATATCTGAAGGTATTGCTTTTCCAAAACATAGTTTTAAATGCAGGATTAATACATATATGTGATTTCAGAGATGAATAATCTAATATATAGTGTTTGGCTTGATATGACAGTAATTGGATAATTTACTTTCCATTGTCCATTAGGATTTTGCACTTCATGTATAAGCTTGGACCTTAGTTAAATTTTAGGAAAATTAATATTTTTGTTTTAATTATATGCAATTTACAAGCATTATATGATTCTTTCTGAGTAACCAGTGGAAACTAGTTGGTGGAAAATGAACAGAGTACCCGAGGATTGTGTTCTACCACCCTTTCAAATTATGTTTCCTGATGGAGTGAGATCCTAATTTCATCCTCTTCGCTTCAGCGAGGAGGAAAGTGAGAAACCAAATCAACACACAACAGTTGGTACATTTATTGATCAATAATATAAGATCAGGTTGGGCAACTGCTGTGTTTCCAAAAAATCTTATTGTTCAAAACCTTTTACAAAATATTTAATGTAACCTGATCCAGAACATTTGAAATCCTGTCTCTCTTTTCACGTCCTCCATTACCAAAAGATTTATTTCAAGAAAGTGAAAATAGCTTTGAATTTAAGTTCATGCAATAACAAAGTATTTGAGAGTATTTGGTCACTTTGGACTTACCATGCTGGGCTTTGGTTACCTTAGTTTTGCCCAACATCATGAATGTGCTGATTTAATTTGGCTTTGTTCTTTCTGCTTACAGAAGTTGCCTATTCTAACTGTATTTTGCCTACATATCAATGAATAGGACATATGTTAGATATGCTGATAGTAGTAAACAGCGGTTGCACAAATGTTGGCAGGTTTACTCACATAATGATTGTTTCGACACAAGGCAAAGATGACTCCTAAATGAGCATTGGATTGATGAACTACACCACACACAGCAATAACTCAGTTAATATGCATATTTGCTGTTTCCAGTTGGAGGGATATCTAACCCACCCAAGTCGGAGGAGTATCATTTTCAGACTTAAAGCAAGCAGTGTTTCTAAGGAAATGAAAATTTTAGTCACAAAGTACTGGGCCTCCATCAATTAATATACTTGATGGGAGTTATTGACAAGCAACAGATTAAGTCTCATACTCTCTGTCCCCCCTCTCTTTTTCTCTCTCTTTCGCTCTATCTTCCTCTTTGCCTCCCTTTTCTCTTTTGTTTCTGAAAAAAAAACTGGGTGCATGCTGTTGGATACAAAGCAGTCGTAGAAGCAATAGACTGTCCAGTGCCTCTGAAAAGCAGAAGATGACGAATGTTACTATTCAGTAGCAACACAGAATGGTATGTTTCAATAAAATAATTGTGTTTCATTTTACAGATCGACATAAAGAGATATGCTGTTCCTTTAGGTAAGATATTTTTGATTAATTTATATCACTCCTTCAAATGTATACAATTATGATGTAAGCTACATGGTTTATATATATTTTAATGTATTTCTTTTTGGAGATTTGGCTTTTGAACTAATGGCACATGGGATTTTTGAGTGCCTGAAGAGTTTTAATGATCAACTTGTAGGTATTACTGAAACCATGATGATTTATTTTGAAACACCATATTAGAGGGAGACTTTCTGATGAGTACTGGAGTTTTGTTTACTTTGGGAGAGTTTACAAGCAAACAAAGTAAACAGTGTGATGAATTAAGCTTTTAGACAGAAGGTTCTGAAATAGTTTCTTTCTATGCGAAATACACATAAAGTTTTAGTTTCAGTTTGGGCAGGTTTTCAGACATCTTGGCTGAAATTAAATGGCTGAAAAGATTGCTCCTGAGAGAGAGAGAGAGAGAGAGATAATTTAGGACTGTGTATAGAGTTTACTTTAAAAGTTCAAGACCAGAAGTGTTTGGTTACAACCCAGCAGTTATGAAGTAGTGAAACTGTCAAAGCTCATTTTCTGTTGAATCAAGGAAGAGTTATCAATTTAACCAGGAATTGAAGCCGTAACTGAGCCAATCCCTATGTAGGATAGAGAAAGAAATCCTCTCTGCTGTTTGAGGATTATAATGCAATGTTTTTGGAACTAACGGTTGTGTTTTTTACCATGTGTTTCAAAATCTTTAAACATTTGTTATATGTAAATCTTTTGTTTTTGTTAAACCAAATATACAGCATTGTGTGTTTCAGTGAAAGGTCACCTTGTTTAAAAACCAAACAGGTAAAATATGACCTAGCAAACCAAATTTTCATTTGCGATCTGACTTGTCCAGTAATACTACCAGCTGGGATCATAACACAATAACCATTTGAAATGTTTTGATTACAGAAGTTGATCAATATTCATCAAATGGATCCCAACTTTGGAAGTAGTATTAAAGACAGTAAACACAGGAAAATATACGGAAAACTGATAATTATATTGTTTAAATTTATCATGAACTTGTCACTTCCATTTTATCTTGACATTGCCCAGCATGTGTCAAAACCAAGTTTAAAAAGATTGGCAGCTCTTTTGATAACAGACTCAGATGGCCAATCTTAATATATGTAGTTGTTCATTCAATATTGGACAGCGATTTCAGCATCAAGTGCCATGCAATTTATCCCATCGTCATTGTACAGAGGAGCCTTGATTATCCGAATGACATGGGCAGGAGTATTTTGTTTGGTTAATCGAATGCTGGATATCACAGTTTAATCAAGCATCGGGACCTTCGATCTTGTCCAGATAATCCTAAATTTGGATAGTCGAATGGCAGATCATCGAGGTTCCTCTGTATTTGTGCATACAGAATCACATGATAATGATTAAGATTTAAAACTATGTTGCTGCTTATCTTGTGTTGGATACGAACAGATTGTAGCATACCAACCTGGTTGCTATTGAACAACAAATACAGATTGAATTTGGCATCTTTATGGCCTCTATTGTTCAATACAACATTATACATTTAAATGTTAATTTCTCCCCCTGTTCAACTTGGTTATTTTGAGATGTGCTTACAAATTTATAAATTAAACAATTGCTACAGCTGTAAATAGTTGTTAAGGGGAAATTGAATAAATGTGCCAGCAGAATGTCCGAGAGTTCAACACTTTTTTTGTTTTCTGTTTTTAGCTGGGCTACGCCTGTTCACACTACATGCCAGCCAGTTCAAGACCTGCCTCATGGACAGCTACCAATTACTGTTTGAAACAATGTCAAAATGGTGTGGCCATACAAATGTTGAAATGAAAAAAGCTGGCTATGCGGCTCTTGAGAGTTTCCTTAAAGAGGTAATAAATTTTCCTTTAATTCCTGTACTATTCACGTGGAATTTGCAAGTAATACATATTTGACATACTTGACAGGTTAATAAAAAAATTCTTCATCTAACTTCCTCTTTCTGGAAGCTGTGCAGCAATGCTAGAATCCTCATAAGCTGGTCATTTGTCTTGGGTTTTTTCAACAAATTTATGTCTATGAATTATAAGAAGTGAAACCATTATTTCATTTAAACATAATGAAAAGATGTTGAGAAGAGAGTTATGTTATCAATTTTCATCTTGTACTCATCAGGACAGAATTTCAAGAATATCAAATCTGACAGGAACAATTGGGTGATTGGTTGGCATGAGACCCTAGTTGGTAGAGCATTGCCAAGAAGAATGCAGTTTGAAACAGTTAACAGTCTTTTTCACTCTGAGTCGTGCCTGTCAGCTAATGCCAAAAGAAATCATATTCAAAGAATTTCAGTCAACCGAGAAAGCTAAAAACTTGAAATTGACTGTTTAAATACCAACATCGATGCTAATGGTAATCTGTACCACAACAGCCACGATAGTTAACTATTCACTATTCACAATCAATTCAGATATTGAACTGATTTGTTTTTATTTAAATTCGAACCAGGCAAATTTGGGAATGCTGGAGAGAGTGGTTGACCCTCAGGGTTTTGTTCAATTGCAATGTGTGGACATGATCTTTCAGTTTGCGAAAGGCAGGGCCTTGTGTGTGAAAATATATGGCTCTGGCATTTGTAAGTGAGTTGTTGTTAGTGTTATGAACAAATTGGTTGTTAGTGTTATGAACATGATCAATATTAGGTTGTTAATATGATCAGTATTATTTAATAAGTATTGTCCAACATAAGAATCAGATGTAATGTTGGACACTACAGGCTAAATGTTCCCACACTTTTGCCAAGTGTCAATTTTAGGCTGTTGCATTGAGGCCTGGTAACTTTGCTTCGACAATTTTCTGTTGTGCATCTTATTAAATATGCACTAGGGATCTGTGCTGGATCCACTGTTCTTCTTCATTTATACAAATGACTTGGATGAGAACTTAAGAAGCATGGTTAGTAGGTTTGTGCATGACATCAAAATTGGTGGTATAATGATAGTGAAGATTATCTAAGATTACAAAGGGGTCTTGATCAATTGGGCCAATGGGTCGAGGAGTGGCAGATGGAGTTTAGTTTGGATAAATATGAGGTATTGCACTTTGATAAGATGAACAAGGGCAAAACTTATGCAGTTAATTGTAGGGTCCTGGGTGTAGAACAGAGATCTAAGGGTTCAGTGACATAATTCTTTGAAAATTGCATCACAGGTAAAGAAGGCTTTTGGCATGTTTGTTTCATTGCCGAGACCATTGAGTATAGGAATTGGGATGCCATGTTGCAGTAATACAGGATGTTGGTGAGGTCACTTTTGAAATTCTGTGTACATTTCTGGTCACCCTGCTCTAGGAAGCATATTATTAAATTGGAGAGGATGCAGAAAAGATTTACAAGGATGTTACAGGGACTGGACGGTTTGAATTTTAAGGAGAGGCTGGGTAGGCTGAGACTTTTTTCACTGGAGTATAGGAGATTGAGGGATGACTTCAGAGAGGTTTATAAAATCATGAGGGGCTTAGATAAGGTGAATAGCAAAGGTAACGGGGTTCAAAACTATTTTCAAGTTGAGAGGAGAAAGTTTTAAAAGGCGCCTGAGGACAACATTTTCACACAGAGGGTGATTCATATGTGAAAGGAACTGCTAGAGGAAATGGTAGATGCAAGTGCCAGTGCAACATTTAAAAGACGTTTGGTCAGGTTGAGAGGGATATGGGCCAAATACAGGCAAACGGGACTAGTTTAGTTTGGGAAACTTGATCGGTATGGATGAATTGAACGAAGAATCTTTTTCTGTGTTGTATGATTATATGTTATTGCTCTTTCACAATATGTGCTTAGCAATGGCAGAGTGTTCACCAGTGCTAACACCTCGCAGCCATGGTGGTTTATTTAAACCTGATTTGGAGATGCTGGTGTTGGATTGGGGTGTACAAAGTTAAAAATCACACAACACCAGGTTATAGTCCAACAGGTTTAATAGGAAGCACACTAGTTTTCGGAGCGCCGCTCCTTCTTCAGGTGATATTGGAGGACACAGTTGTAAGGCACAGATTTTATAGCAAAAGTTTACAATGTGATGTAACTGAAATTATACATTGATAAATACCTTGATTGTCTGTTGAGTCTTTCTTCTGTTAGAATACCATGATAGTTTCACTTCTTTCATGTGTAAATCAGGAAACCTTTTTATATAAAAAAGTTGCATTCTCGGGTTAGCTGTTAACAATGGTGATAGCTAGACAATATGTTGAAGGTGTTGGCCCCCTGTGTTCTCTGTCTATGCCCGCATAAACATCATGGCATAGACAGAGAACACAGGGGCCAACACTTTCAACATATTGTCTAGCTATCACCATTGTTAACAGCTAATCTGAGAATGCAACTTTTTTATTAAAAGGTTTTGTGATTTACACATGAAAGAAGTGAAACTATCACTGTATTCTAACAGATGAAAGGCTTAACAGACAATCAATTTTTCAATGTATAGTTTCAGTTACATCACACTGTAAATTTTTGCGATAAATTCTGTTAGGATTGAGCCCTCCACTATCACCTGATGAAGGAGCGTCGCTCTGTAAGCTCGTGTGCTTCCAATTAAACCTGTTGGACTATAGCCTGGTGTTGTGTGATTTTGAACTTTATTTAAACCCAGTTGTGCACTGGTTCAAATGCTGCAAGCCAAGAACTGCCCTTTGTGTATTGATTTGCTGTCCAAATGCCATGGTTGAGTATAGCAAGTTGATCCCCCACTTCGAATATGGAGACTGGAGAGCCATGTAGAGGAGTAACATCTGGTTTACATAGGACCACCAGAGGATATCACAATACTAGCAGTTGCAAGCTTGGCCAAAAGTAGCCACCTGGTTCAGAGTGGTGTCCACGGGATGGAGGAACACACAATAATGCAGAAAGGAGTTGAATGACTTTGTCTGCTTCACACAGGAAAGTGCCATCATCTTCTCTCTGCTTCCTCACACTCTCACTCCATTACTGCACCCACCTCCCACCAAAGCACTTGGGTCTCTCATGATCACTGTTGCATGTGTTATCTTCACTCAATGCTCTCACCCATCCCATCATTTCCCACCCCCCAGAAAAAAGAACGCAGCCTTCAACTCCCCCCTCCCCCATACTTGCTGCTCACTCATTCAGCACATCTCACCACCTTTCTTGACTGCAGATGGACAAGCCCCCCAACTTCGTAGATATAGGTTGCAGGTGGTTGTAGCCCATGGAGCATGTCCTGAGGGATTGGGAATGGTGCTAACATTGTCATGACTGTGGACCATGATGTCAAATCACCTTTGAGCATTTTAAGTTTGATTACAACTTTGGAGATTGCTGAGAAAGCTCAGCAGGTGTGGTAGCATCTGTGGAGAGAAAGCAGAGTTAATGTTTTGTGTCCAGTGATGTCGAGGAAAGGTCACTGGACCCAAAATGTTAATTCTGCTTTCTCTCCACAGATGCTGCCAGACCGGAGTTTCCCTAACTATTTCTATTTTTGCTTCTGATTTCCAATATCCGCAATTCTTTTTGCAATACAACATGCCCTTTAAGTAAAAGGAATGTAGTGACAAGTTGACTGCAAATGTACATTCTGTGACTGCCTGGAGACAGAGAGAGAGAGAGAGAGAGAGAAAATGCACTACAAACCAAACTTCTTATCTCCTGAGGTTATCTCAGCATGTGAGCATGATTATTACTATCACCTGATGAAGGAGCATCGCTCTGAAAGCTAGTGTGCTTCTAATTAAACATGTTGAACTATAACCTGGTGTTGTGTGATTTTTAACCGTGAGCATGATAATTTTTCAAAAATAACAGTTGTCAAGGCAAGAGCCATAATTGCAATTTAAGGACCGGAGTTAAAAGTGGCTTTAACCCTATCTGTGTCAGGTGGTAACCTGATTCACTGGTATGTGGACTATTTTCCCGTGAGGCTGTTATCTCTGAGGCCAGCTGTTTAAACACCCGTACGCTGCAGGTAAAGAAAAGGAAGTGGTTATTAACTCCAAGTGGTGCCAGTTAGCTACTGCCGAAAGGAATCAAGATAAGAGTTTCAGTCACTTACTAAGCCAAAAGTTTTAAAATTAACCATTCAACTACTAATGTTAATGTTTAACTATCTACTGTCCAAAAAACAATTCAGCTAAGGTGTTTTTTTCAAGTTTTTCTCTTTTGGACTCAATGGTTATTTCTAATTTGTTTACATGTATATTGCTGTTATTTCTTCTTACATTTTGCAATTAGTAGGCTCACCCTTCATGTTAATTCAAGGAAACCTGGTTAAATTGGCTTCTTTTAAAACATGTTCATTTAATTCTGGAAAAAAGTTTCTTACAAGGGAAGGGATCCTTTTAAAATTAAACTTGTTGTAACCAACTGTGGGGGTAAGTAAAAGAGAAGCCGGTTCACTCCTCCTCATCTCAAGAGCTTAATGGTTTGAGGTATCTTGTCTGCAATCATAACAAACTGGGCAGCCTCGCCCAAGGAATAGTTGTAACAACATGGAGGCGTGGAGAAGACATTGATGTTCTGAGTTTCAAGCCAGACATAGGTGCAGTCTGTTTTCTCACTGCTACCTGAGACAATAGCAACCTCCATATAAATGAGGTGAAATTAATTTAAATTGAGATTTTAATATCTGCAAATAGAATCCTTACCTCCTACTAACAAGATTTTCATCTAACTGATGAAACTTTGAGTGGAAAATTGGATCTTTTCACTCAATTATGAGAATCTCATTTTCCATTCTTGCCACAATCTCCCAAGTTATTGTCATTGCCCACATCTTTCAGAAACTGGGAACATTTTATTCTACCTTCTGATGTTTGCAACTGTGGGCCATTTGGTTACAGTTAACTATTTAGCCCAGTGTGAAATTTGAAGGGATATGTGTTTTGATATGATCAAAGTCTTTGGGACATACGGCATAAATGTTCACCCTTCTCTTGTGTCTCTAACTCTCTTTTTCTAATATGGAGATGAGAACGACTCATGGTGTTCATATGTGGTCAGACAACTATTTTAAACATTTTAACAAGACTTGCTTGATTTTCAATTCTGCTGTTTTAGAATGTATCTTATTGCTTTGGTTTTATTATGGCTTTATTAACAAGCATTGTTGCTTTTAATTATTTGTCTATCTACACTTCCAAATTCTTTTGCTCCATTTACCAGTTAATACTTAGTGTGTGTCCTCCTCATTCTCCCTACCAAAACATGCCACCTTTATAATGAAATTAATTTGCAATTTCACTTAAAAGTAGATTCCTACTGTTTATGTGTTAACTCTTTCAATAGTTAATTCTGATTATAAAGACATTCTTGATACAGTGGTGTCCTGGGTACAGTGATAATATTTTTAAATTTTTCTTTGAACGAAAGGTGTTTGAGGACCCTGCAATTTTGTCCCAGCTTTGGCAAGATGTATTATAGGTGATATTGGACCAGCTGTCTGTTATATGTAGTGTCTGATTTTCCATTCCTTTGGAGTGTATTTTAATTCAAATAAAACCTTTAATTTGATCATACTGGAGTATCTTCAGATGTGTCCCAAAACTAATTTTGTGTTTTGCAGTGGGGCATTGTAACTGCCAGTGATCTTAATCTGCATATTTATCCATATGTGATATTGTTACACTGAATTCGTCAGCAGTCTGCTCAAACTGGCCAAGCTGTTAAGCACACACTCTTCATCTTTCCCATACACAGATTGCATTGCAAGTGGCAGAAGATGCTCATTTACACAAAGATAAGTTGCAGTACTTCATGCAACAGTTTTATGACATTATCCGGACAATGGAATCAAGCACTAAAGAACTCTCTATTGCTATCCGAGGATATGGGCTTTTTGCAGCTGTATGTTTGACTTTTTTTTTACCCTGTTATTACTTGGTTTATGCAGCATAACAAATAGCAATTTCTTTTGCTACTGTATATTTATTAACTGTACTCTAACTGTGATTCATTGTGTAGCCTTTTCAATTCCTTCCTAGGACATAGGCATTACTAGCTCAGCCAGCATTTATTGCCTTTTCCTAACTATCCTTGAGAAGATGGTGGTGAGATGCCATTTGAAAATTTGCAGTCATTGGGTTATAAATGCATCTACAGTGCTGTTAAAGAGTTCCATGGTTTTGAAACCATGTCAGTGAAGGAACAGTATTATAGTTCTAAATCAGAAGGGCTCTGATTTTTGAGGGTGGACAAACTCCTCCTGAAAAGCAAAATGGCACAGATTTAGTGTCTGCAAACTGGAGGTATTATCCAAGATGTGCATTGGGACTCCCCTGACATCCTGGGCCTGCCCACTTACGTGAGAATCACCCAAGAAGTTTGAATGTCTGATAGGCAATTCACCTGCTCCCTGTGACTCTCCACAAAAGTCTCCAAACCTGAGCGAAAGACGAAGACTTCAACAGGTTTCTTCCATGAGGGACTTTAATTGAATAGTCGGCCAGGAAATGTTGGACAGAAAATCCCATCTAACTCCAGGGGAAAAATAGATTTTACTCCCTGATCCACCAATCACATCCAATCCAACCAAAGTATCCCCCTGACCACCTGATTCAACAAGAATCCCGACCTCACTATCCAAACCATCCTGATGATCTCCTGACTCAACCCATTACCCTCCTACCATGTAGAGAAAAGAACCCCAGTCTAATTCAGTCTTAAATGCTAGATGTAACCATTTGATTTTGGTGTTGTTTAAGTTGTGCTTTCTTTATACCTTCTCCAGTAACTCAAAATTCTTTTTATGATTTGGAGACCTAACTTGTTTTAAGGAAAAAATTGCCAAGGATTTGAAGTGGAAGGCTTGAGGGAGGGGATGTGACAATGGAATTAGTTTTCAAAGTGAGAGTGGAGAGATGGCACAAACAAATGCACAAGATAGTTTCTTTATGTACTGCAACTGGTATGTAACAATCCTACAGAAATAATGTTGAAAATTAAAGCATCAGATCAATATCTTTTTAAGTACATTCTGGGAGTGCAGTAGTTTTTTTTGGATTAACTCAATGGCAATAGTACAGTCTCAATGCAGACTCAAATTATTTTATGTGATTCCCTTATTCTGTGATGTAGCCCTGTAAGGCTGTGGATTCTCATCATGTTGACTTCATGTACACGGAGCTGATTCAGCGTTGTAAACAGATGTATCTCACTGAGGCAGACACAGAGGATGACAATATTTATCAGCTTCCCAGTTTCTTAGACTCGATTGCAAGTGTCATCTTCCACATGGACAAAGTAAGTTGACGTGGTGTTATTTTCTTTGGAAAATTTGTAATCATCCCATATTTGTCTTTTTTTTTCCTGAAGAGTTTTGTGTTTTGAGAACACATGTAAGTTCAAAGTTTATTTGTAGTTCTCAACTTATTTAATTGATTATGAGTGATCTTTTAGTGGCAATATTTGCAAAGCTGTGAAATCATTGATGATTTCAAGTAAATATTTCACTTACATCTTGATTTTTTAAAAGAATAATTTCCATTGCCACACACTGTACAGTCACTTGAAAGTGAGTAAATCTTTTGTTTTATCATCATCATCATTATTATTGCTGAATCCTACTTCTGTTTGGTATATTCACTAGTTGTAGGGCTGAGATTTGAAGCTCACCACATAGGAATCGCATCTATAGGCCGTGTCTTCCTACTCTGCACCATGGAATACAAGATACCAGTGCATTGCCTAGAATAAGTAAAATTAATATTTTAGTCACTGAAGAGCCTAATTTATTGTTAAAATTGGTTCTCAAAACCTAGTTAAAATACTCATTTGCACTGTAATTTTTAAAACCGTGAAAGGCAAATTCAGTTGCATTTAGTGGTGATAACACAGAACATAAAAAAGCTTGTTAACTATTTGTATATTCTGAATCATTTTTAAAAATGTCATTTGCATTTTAATAATTATTGGATGTACTTTTCTTTTGCAGATCCCTGGCATTTATACTTCTGTGTTAGAACGTCTGTTGGTTGTTCAGATTGACAGCTTCCCGCTGTACAGTGTGAGGATGCAGCCAGTTTGTTGTCATTCCATAATTAAACTGTTCATAGCCCTTGCAGGAAAGGGTCCTGTTCTCTGGAGTTTTATTAGCACTGTAGGTCAGTACCAAAACCCAATATTCAAATTTGTTAAATTGTTCCATCAGTCTCTTGTCAGCGGTGCACTGTCTGCATCGGTGATTTGCAAACTTGTATCTGTTTACCAGTGGTGGGTTTCATAGAACTTCTGTCAACACTGGGAATGATCACTTTGGCTGGACTGCCAAAATATTCCCAAAATGTGTTGACATAGGATTACATTAAGGGTACTTTCGTGGCTTCAAAGAAACTGTTGTGTAGCCTGATGTCACTGAATGCGTTTTGCTGTGCTTAATCAGTTTATACAATAGAAATCAGCAGCTTTGAACCATTCTTATGGAAATATGTTGAAATTCAGAGACCAAGTAGGGTGACTGGCAATTTTCAGTTAAGTGCTGAGAAATTTGCGTCTCTGTTCCTTTCTGTGACTGAGATCATCATTCTGTTCTGTTTTTATGCAAATTTTGTAAGAGCAGTGAGAATTGTTTTCAGAAGCAGTGAAGAGTTTAATGTTTTGATTTATTATTTCCAATTTTTTTCTATTCAAATTGAAACTGAATTTTGCTGTTCAGATTGGGAGCAAGAACATTTTGTGCTTATACACATAGCTGTTGGATGCAATGAAAAAACAAGTTCATTATTATTGTATTGATGATTATTGACCCACATCAAGTTTCTACTTAAAGCAATATACATAGCAGAAGTGTTAAGATTGTTCTTAAACATCTGGCAATCAATTCAGGAGTGCCAAATCAAAACTTCAAAGTTCTATTTGTGGAAACTACTCTGACTGTTCTTATGAATGTTGCACAAAAATGAATTGAAACTGTACCCTTGTCTGTAACTGGCCCACTTGCATTTTGTTAATTATTGTTTTATTTTAAATTTTTAAAAACATTCTGTTTCAGTGCATCAAGGTCTAATTCGTGTTTGTTCAAAGCCAGTTCTGCTTCCAGGGGTAAGAAAAATCTCCATCACCTCTGCTTCCTTCGACAACAATCATGACCAGTTCCACTAAAATTGCATGTGTAAATATTAGCATAAAATTGCTTAAGGAATGAGAGTGAAATTCTTTTGATCACAATTAAACTGAGGCACCAAAAGATATATTCTCAGTAGGAGCCAATGCCTCTGTTAATGTAGCAAGAAAGGAATTTTGTGCTGGTATTAACAAAACATTAGTTCAGAGACAATATCTGTTGTGCTCAGTATTTAAAATGTGTAGAAAATGTCTTTGTTTTCTAAACTGTAAGTACTAAAATACTTAGTGAGCTGATCCTGTGCCTTGCCGCTTTAACTATTGCTACCTTTCTTTATTGACATTTGTGTTTTTATCCTGCAATGTTCCACCAAATACAGTGCAAAATTTAGTAGTTCCTTAACTGTTGGTCTTCAAAAATTTGGCACCTCTGTTATTTATCTTACTCATGAACAGATTCTGCCATTCGCTGTCCATTGCCTTTTCTTTTTATTCTGTGGTTCTTAAAGTCACGTTTAAAGCTTTGCTCCTACATGATTGAAATGACTTGTACACTTTTCTTCCAATTCATAAAGTCCACTATGTGGGCTTTCAAACCACTAATAACTGACTGAACACATCAGCTAAGCCAGCTTGGTAAAATTTGTGCCTTGGGCCTGGACATAGTGAGGACACGCTCGTCTGTAGGACAGCTGAAGGCTGACACTACAACACCGAGGGACTGCAAGCTCGTCAGAAGTGTCATTATTCAGATGAGACATCAAGTTGCATGAGACATCTCAAATCATTCAGGAGAGTCGAAAAGATCCATTTGCAACTCCTGTTCGGCATGATATTTGCCCAGCAGGTTGAAAATATTCCTGTACCTATGTCCTCTGCAAACATTAAGCGCATTTTCATATTATCACTTATTTCATTTAGTTTCTGAGGAGACCAGAATCCGTGTTCATAATGTAAATGGAAACTTGGATTTACATAGTGTGTTTAACAAAATCATATGCCCCAAGGTGTTTCACTGGAGTATTCTAAAGCAATATTCAGGTCCTAGGCCCAACTAACGTCATCTGTTTCTTCAAAGACCTTCCCTGCATCATAAAGTCAAAAGGGGGTGGGGGGTGGTGGTGGTTGTTGTGGTGGTGGGATGTTTGCTGATGTTTGCACAATGTTCAGCACCATTCTTCAAAGAATCCTTACAGTGTGGGAAATAGGCCATTTGGCCCAAGAAGTCCACACTGACCCTCCGAAGAGTATCCCACCCAGACCTATTCCCCTACCCTATTGTTCCACATTTTCCCTGACAAATGCACCAAGCCTACACATCCCTGAACACTATGGGCAATTTGGCATGGCCATTTCATCTAAGCTGCACATCTTTGGATTGTGGGAGGAAGCTAGAGCATCCAGAGGAAACCCACGCATACACGGAGTGAGTGTGCAAATTCCACACAGACAGTTGCCCAAGCCGAGAATCGAACCCGGGCCGTGATGCTGAGAGACAGCAGTGCTAACCACTGAGTTACCGTGCCACCCATACTTGATTCATCGGTTACTCTAAATAGTGCATGTCCAAATGCAGCAAGACCTGGAAAATATCCAGGCTTGGATTGACAACTGGCAAGTAACATTCATACCACACAAATGCCAGGCAATGACCATTCCAATAAAAGGCAATCAAACTACTGCCCTTTGACATTCAATGACATTGCTATCAGAGTCCCCCACTATCAACATCCTCGAGGTTACCATTGACCAGAAACTGAACGGTGGCAGTTAGCACTGTCGCTTCACAGCATCAGGGACCTAGGTTCAATTCCAGCCTCGGGTGACTGTCTGTGTGGAGTTTGCACATTCTCCCTGTGTCTGCGTGGGTTTCCTCCGGGTGCTCCGGTTTCCTCCCACAATCCAAAGATGTGCAGGTTAGATGAATTGGCCATACTAAATTGCCCATAGTGTTAGTCAGAGGGAAATGGGTCTGGGTGGGTTACTCTTTGGAGGGTCGGTGTGGACTTGTTGGGCCTGTTTCCACACTGCAGGGAATCTAATCTAATCTAATCTAATCTAACTGCACTTGTAATGTAAATACAATGGCTTCAAGGGATAGGAATACAGTGGGAAGTAACTCACACCTGACTCCCCTAAAGCCTGTTCAAAGCACAAGTCAGAATTTGCCTTGATGAGTGCAGCTCCAACAACAATCAGAAAGCTTGACACTTCCCAGGACAAAGCAGTCCACTGATTGACCCCAAGTCCAAAACATCCACTGTCTCACCAATGATGCTCATTAGCAGCAGTACTAACTACAAGATGCAGAAATTCATCAAAGATCCATCAACATCACCTTCCGCACCCATGATCACTTCCATCTAGAAGAACAAGGGCAACAGATACATCAGATGCCACCATCTGCAAGTTCCCCTCCAAGACACGCACCATCCTGACTTGGAAATATATCGCCATTCCTTCACTGTCACTGGGTCAAAATCCTGGATTCCCTCCCTAAAGGCATTATGGGCCTAGCTACAGCCCTGAACTGCAGTGGTTCGAGAAAGCAGCTCATTGTTACCTGCTAAAGGACAACTAGGGCAGGGCAATAAATGCTGGGCTAGCCAGCAATGGCCAGACCCCATGAGTGAATAAAAAATTGACACAGCCATTAAGGTGATATGGTCAAAATGTGAAATACGAGGAGCAACTTAAAGGAGGATCAATAGGTAGAGAACTCCACAGAGCTTTAGAGAGGCGATCCTAGAGCTTAGGGCCTTGGCATCTTGAGGCATGGCCACCAAATTCTGAAACAATTACAACTGGTGATGTTCAAAAAGCCAGAATTGGATGACTGCCAATATCTTGGAGAGTTATAGTGCTGTAAAGATAAGGAGGGGCAACACCATGGAAGGATTTAGAAACATGGATAAAAACTTTAAATGCTAGGTGTAACTTTATGAGAATTAGTGTGGGCCAGTGATGAACAGGGTTTGACATTAGTGAGAGCACAGACAGCAGAGTCTGCCGGAGGTAAGAGGCTGAATAGAGGATGGGTCAAGGTACAAGTAAGGAGGTTCAGAAAGGGAGAGCTTGGAAGAGTGAAATTGTGGAGGTGGGTATTGATGAAATAGAAAAATGGATCTAGCAGGTAAGCCAGAGGACATTTCAGAAGTCAGAAGTCCTCATCATTTAGCTACCCAAGGACCAGAAAACCTGGCTGACTCGGGATAAATTTAAACCTGTGGTTTAATATGAGGCAGACACATTTACTATACTTTGAGGAATAACGGTGGTTGTGTGTAACCACCACCCCCAATTCATCCCACACCTACCGCTTCAAAATGTTAATATTCAACGTGATTCTGTTTGGGAGTTTTTTTAATTCCAAAGAGCTAGGTTTTTGCAGATTCAGGATTCTACTGGCTAAACAATCGTAGTTGTGTTCAACTACCAAAGGCTGATTCACCATGATTTTAGAATCAGAAGTCAAGACACTCACTTGTTTTCTCTGATTCATCTCACTGCTGTTAGCAGAATATTCAGCAAATTATCTTTCTCTTTCTCTTTCAAATACTGACTATACTGTTTTGAATTCCCTGCAATTTTTGAGCTTGTTTGTTTAATTTAGCAAGTTTCTTTGTTATATTCTTATATGTAAGGTTATACCGACTGTAAATATTTGTGCTGATTAATTCCTCAGGAGGAAATGAGGAAAGCTGAACCGTGGTCTAGTGCTCAACAATCACTCAGCAATGGTAACATGGGAACAGGAAAATGGAGAGTTCCTTCTTATAAAGATTATTTGGAGTTATTCAGAAGTCTGTTAGATTGTGGAAGAATGAAGGTGAGTTGGGATTGTAGTGTAAACTCTCCCATGTTGCCTCTTATTCAAATTTGATATAACTTCTCAAACAAGTAAACTTCAGGGTGAGGCATTGCATTTGTTTATTTTAAATAATTCACTTGAAAGTACACTTTCTCTTTTATGTAAGCAACCGTACAATTGCTCAGTGAAATTACAGTAGAAGGGAGTCATTATGATCATGGTTTGCCTGTTTCCCTTTGTTTCTGGGACTCGGTGGGTGAGGGTGGAAATGGAAAACCTGTTAGCTTAGCCTTAACTCACAATGCACTGAGAAACCTGCTTGTCCTTTTTCACTAACATTGTACCATGATTATGAGGCCATTCACTGAATAGAGCTTAAAAATGCTTTTAAAATACCTTTTTAGACTTATCCATTTATAGTAAATATTTGAGGTAAATGTATTCTAGGAAAATGCCATTGTAATTAAATTTCTGCTTTTGTAAATCTATCCATCGCTGGCCAGAATAATTAACAGCATGGCTTCTCTTCCTTTGTGAACAGCAGCACGAGGCTGCATTAACTCTTCTGAATTTGAGAAACCTTTAAAGTTATTCTGCACCATGACAATGGGGGTGACATGTAACAGGTCTTTAGAACCATCAGACAATCTCATCTTCTACATGCCCTTCGTTGCTACAGCTGCCTCCAAGGTGTGTGGCGATTGCTTTTGAGAGGAATAATTTGCCACCAGCTGCTCCCTATACCGTCAACCCGAGCAAATTATAAAATTTAAATCTTTTCAAAACCTGAATATTGCGTCTATGGAGAAGCAGTTCTAGCACTTCTCAGTCCCGATCAGGACACAAAGCAGAAATTTATTTCCCCGTAATCCATCAGTTTTCTGAAATCTTCCTCAAATTCCAGTCTTCCCTGTTTCTATTTTATCTACATCACTGTTATTATTCCTTCTTTCAGTTTCCAAGCTTGAATATTCAATTCAAAAACTCATTTCTTCACCATGTACTGCAAATGTTTTTCCAGAAAACCTTCAATCTTCCCAAGACAATTCATGAGCTTTGAAAATCTAACTTGCGAAATAATCTAATCATTGCGCTTTTATCTTGTCTTGCTTTCAACTGTATTCAATCTTCATGATCTGTATAATAGTACATATTAGCTATTCAGTTAGACAGAAATGAAGGGACTCACAATGACACTGCAGGTTTTCCCCCACAATTATAGTTAAAAGTAATATGGTCTTAAAACTCAGAAGTATAACTTAATTCTTGTGAGTAGTCAGGATTGAAATTGCGAAGCATATGAGGCATTAGAAGATCAAAGCATGAGATTTGTTGTTCTGGGTAGAAAATAAATTAACATTTTTGATGTTTTATATTTTTAAGGAATCTGGATTGATTTATGAGACATTTCAGATGTTTGATTCTCCCCTGAAATCTTTAAATCGGCTGCTGTATGACGAATTTATTAAATCAGTGCTCAAGATTATTGAGAAGTTGGATCTGTCAGTGGACAAACAAAGCCAGAATGAAGAAGGGGTATTACTTGTTTTTGTCTTTATTACAGGGTGTTTTCTATGTCCAGATATTTGATCACTGGAAATTTAATAAATATATTCTGAGACTCTTGGAACTATTGGCTGGGATTATCCTCTCCCTACAGTTGACAGGAAGGGGAAATAGGCTGGCTTGGTACTGCTGAGAAATCCACCACCTCAGCAATCAAGTCTAGGTGGCAAAGTTCATGGCTCACCTTCCTATTTGCCACAATATAGTTCCTTAATTGGTCTGTGAAAAGCCACGTAAGAGCTCAACCCACTACCAGCCTGATTACCTACCTTTCTACAAGGTGAGAAATGTGACTGCTCTCCCCTCCCACCCCCCGAGAGCCCCGCCCCACAATGCAATGGAAAAATATTTACCATGTACCCAGTGCAACCTTTCCTGGCTGTCCATCCTGGGTCGCCAGTAATGATTTGCAGTTCCCAGTAACTGTTGGCCTCTGACTGGCAATTTTTGATTAGGTGGGACTTCAAATGTTAAGGCTGCGATGCTCACCAGTCACCAGGCTTTCTCTGGCCTGCCACCACACTTCATGTAGAGACTACTGAATCTGTCCCATTGTTTTTCTTTATGGTGTATCTAAAACCTCATTATACAGAGGAACCTCGATTATCCGAACGACACGTATTACGTTCAGTTAATTGAATTCTGGATAATTGAATGCCAGATAACATAGTTTAGCCGAGCATTGGGACATTGCGATCTTGCCAGATAATCTGATATTCGGATAATGAATGCTGGATAATCAAGGTTCCTCTGTATTGATCTTAATTGTAACCCTTGATCCCACTATCTCAGTCTTAAATATACTCAATGACCTGGCCTTCACAGCCTTCTATGGCAACAATTCCATAGATTCACCACTGTCTGACTGAAGGGAGTTTCTCCTTATCTCCATTCTAAGAGATCTTCCCTTTATTCTAAGTCTGTGTCCTTCGGTCCTAGTCACTCCTACCAATGGAAATATCTTCCCAAAATCTCCTCTGTCCAGGCCATTCAGTATTCTATATGTTTTAATTAGATTCCCCCCGAACCTTCTAGACTCCATCGTGTATAGACCCAGACTCCTCAAACGTTCGCCATATGTTAAGTTTTTCATTCCTTGGACCATTCTCATGAATCTCTTCTGAACACGCTCCAAGGCCAGTATGTTCTTCCTGAGATATGGGGCCCAAAACTGTGCAAAATATTCCAAGTATGGTCTGACCAGAACCATTTACAGCCTCAGAAGTACATCTCTGCTTTTATATTCACGTCCTGTCATAATAAATGGCATAATTGTATTTGCAGATTAGAGGTTCGTGTTAATTTGCATTATCACTGTTGGTCTAAAATTGGGAGAAAGTGAGGACTGCAGGTGCTGGAAATCAGAGCTGAAAAATGTGTTGCTGGAAAAGCGCAGCAGGTCAGGCAGCGTCAAAGGAGCAGGAGAATCGACGTTTCGGGCAAAAGCTTGAAGAAGGGCTTATGCCCAAAACGTCTATTCGCCTGCTCCTTTGATGCTGCCTGACCTGCTGGTTTAAAATTGGGTACAGTTAGAGAGTCCAGTGATTCAGACCTAGTAGACTCAATTTCTACCCAGAGCTTCTAGATGTCTATTTTATGAATTTCGTATCAACGATAGGACATAAATGTGATCTTGCCACAATGGCAGCATTACATGAACAAAAAAAAGGAAAAGGTTAAAAAGGAACTATTAATATTTCTCATTGTTGTTGCTACAAGGGTTATGCCTGAAACATTGACTCTTTAGGACTGCAGATGTTGCATGAATTGCTGCACTTTTTCCAGCACCACATTTTATCGACTCTGACTTCTCCAGCATCTGCAGTCCTCACTATCTCCTAGTTGCTGTAAATAGTGCAACCAATGAGAAGCAAAAAAGGTGCAATTTTAGCCACTTGAGCTGTGCATTTGGCATTGCACGTATGACGCGCAAATAAAAACTGTTAAAAAGTGGTGCTTAAATTAAATTCTCATAAATGATGGATGAGATTGCATTTTAATTTGATTAATAATTGTTGATTTAAAAATCATAAGACATTGCAATGATTCGTTGCAGAAACTAGGTGCAGAGCTCAAATAATTTATTGAAAGATATGCCATTAAGTGAAGTTCACTGATTGGTTTGCAGGGTTCAGGTGACATCAACAACAGTATTGCAATCCCCACAACAGATCCATCGGCAAATCTGCAGCCATCTAAACCAAAAGATTTCACTGCTCTATTCAATTTAGTAGAGTTCTGTGGGTGAGTATGCAGCTATTAATAAAGTGCTAATATAAACGTCAGTTTAATTATTTCTGACGATAAGTATCATTGATAAATTGTTGTAACCTATTGTTTCCTTATTTTCTGTGGATTTCTTTGCTGTTCTTTGAAGTCACCGCTCAGATAAATTCACCAAAAAGTATTAAAGTAATGAATGTGTTTCAGAATCAGGTGATGGATCATTGGTGATGGGGACTTTGGTGAATGAGCAGTGAAGCCAAAGTTTTCTAACTAGTCTTGGCTCTGATTGATCTAATCTGCTAATCAAGTCCAAATGTCATCCCTCCTGTTGGTGGATAAAATATCTACATCATTCAGAATGATAACAACTCAAAAGATTCATAACTTTTAAGCTGAAGTATGACTTGAGAAGTTTACCAACAGGATTGTCCTTGTCTACATCATAATTTAAATAGGTTTGTGAACAGTAGGATTTAATTGATTATACAATACAGGTCATTCTGCTATAACATGCATTTTGTTAATGCGAATTCACTATAATGCGATCGACAAATTTTTAAAGTGTGCATTGGTTTTAACACCATTCCGGCCCCATTAGTTTAAATGGTACGACTATTTCGCAATTTTCTTAAAATGCGGGATTGCAAGTGAATGGAACTCCTGCGTTATAGCAGAACTGACTGGATGTATGTCATGATCACTCTTCATAGCCCCCTTCGTTGGTGGGGCAACGTACAATGCCCAAAACCTAACATTAGTGATGTATATCTTCCACCTTACTTCGAAACATATTTAATATTTAAGGGCTTTATGATGAATTTACTGCAAAATATTGATTTCAGAGCACAGTACACTCGTACATCCAGTGTCAAATATATGAGTAGAAGAAGGCTACGTGGTCCTTGAGTTTGTTCCATCTCTGGGTAAGATCCTGGCTGATCTGGTTACTCCATATTCCCTTTTAGGCCCAATAATTTATCTCTCCTTGCTCACCAAGGATCTATCTAGCTCTGCATAAACAATATTCAAAGGCTTTGCTTCCATGTTCTTTTGAGGAAGAGATTACCAAAGACGGTTAATACTGCTCTTATGTTTTAAGTGGATGGTAATCATGTTTAAACACTGAGCCAAGTCCGAGATTCTTCCACAAGAGGAGACATGCTTTCCATATGCATGCTATCAAAACTGTCAAGATCTTAAATGGCTCAATGAAGCTGCCTCCTACCTTCTAGGCTCCAGTGGATACAAGCCATGCGTGTCCAACCTCTCCTCACATACAACTCTTCCATTGAAACATAGAAACCAGGGGTAGGAGTAGTTGGCTGAGTCCTTTGAGTCTGCTCTGCCATTCATTATGATTGTGGCTGATCCTCTGTCTTGATTTCAAATTCCTGCTTTTCCCCATATCTCCAGGTACCTTTAAAATCTAAATCTTTATCTATCGCTTTCTTTAATACATTCAGTAACTTGGCCTGCACAGCTTTCTGTAGGAGATAATTCCACAGGTTCATTACCCTTTCAGTGAAGAATTTTAAATGTTATTTTAGTTGTAGAAGGTCTACCTGTATGCTGAGACTGTATCCTGGTGGATGGTCTCTCAAGCCAGGAAGAACATCGTCCTTCTGTCTAGTATTAGTAGCACTGTTAGAATTTTATATATTTCAATCAGATCCACTCTCATCCTTCTGAGCTTCATTGAGTACAGGCCCAATTGAACCAATTTGTCCTTCTAGAACAAACCTGACATTCTCAGTTTCAGCTTAGTAAATCTTTGCTGCGCTCCCTCTATGGCAAGTAGGTCCTTTCTTGCAGGGAGACCTGTTTAGGTATTAGTCTGGTAAACCTTTTTCAAACTGCCAGCAACTTATTTACTTCTTTAAATAAGGAGACCTATAAACAATACCCTGGATGTGGTCTCACCAATACCCATTATAGCTAAAGTATAACCTTCTCTATCTTTGGATTCAAATTCTCCTTCAATTAACATGCAATAAACAAGTCTTTTGCAAATCACATAGTAGGACACCTAGTCTCCCCACCTCAGAGTTCAGTAGTTTCTCACTGTTTGGATGATATGCTACATTTTGACAGGAAGAATAGAAATTGACAATTTCCAATTCCCAAGTTAAACTTTATTTGCCTGATCTTTGCCCACTCACTTTAGCTTCTATATCGTTTTGTTATCCTTATACTGTCATCGCAAGTCATTTTCCTGTATCTTTGCATCATCAGCAAGTGTAGTAACCATGCTGTTGTTCCCTTCATCCAAGTCATTTATGTAAATTGTTAAAAATTGAGGCCCCAGCGACATGTTACAGCAAGCCAATCTTCTATCAATGCTAATATGTTACCCCTTTAGGATTCTGCAATGACCCTGATTTGGCTGATTATCAAATACCTTCTGGAAATTTAAATCGGTACTTGCACTGGTTCCCCTATAACCACAACGTATGTAACTTGCTCAAAGAACTCTTAATAATTGGTGAAGTATGATTTCCTGTCACAAAACCCAGTTGCTTCTTTAAGTGCCATTGAAGGTTTCTATAATAGCTTCTAACATCTTCCTTGTGCCGAATCTTAAGCTTGCTGCCCTATAATTTTCTATCTCCCCCATTTGCTAATTTCCATTCTAATAGAATGTTCCCTAGGAAATTGTAGAAAATGAAACCAACACATCAACTATCTTTCTTGCAACTCTTAAGACCTTAGAATGAAATCCGCCAATACTCAGAAACTTGTCAACCTACAGCTTTAAAAGTTGTTTAATGCTACCTCTCTGGTAAATGTATGTTTCTTAAATTTGTCCTTTCCTTCCAATTCCTCATTTACAGCCATTTCTGGGATGTTACTTGTACAGCTAAATGCAAAATATCTGCCAAATCAACTACCATTCCCTGTTTTCTGCTATTAATCTCCCAGACACTTTCTATAAGACTTGCTTAATTTTTCTTTTAATCTGTAGAAACTGTAACTGTCTGTCTTTATGTTTGTAGCTATTTTTCATTCCTTTAGTTTTTCCCTCATCTTTCTTAGCCCACTCCCATTCTTTGCTTTTTTGATATTTTGTCCAATCTTCTGATTGGATAGCCATTTTTGCATAATTATATCCTATTTCAGTAAATTTGATACTGTCTTTTAATTTTTTTTAAGTTAACCACAGAATGTGAACCCTCCCTTTGGATTTTTCTTGTATTCTGAATCCTTAATGTCTACCGTTGCACCTGTATTGACTTGTACCCTAACCTAATTCACCACTTCACTTCAATGGGTACTGCTGTTATCACCTTGTAGTTGCCTTTATTGAAATTTAAAATATCAATCTTGGATCCACTCTTCAGTCCCTCAAATGAATATTTAATTCAAGATATTATCTTTACTGCTGACTAGAGTCAACTTCAAGATGAGGTTGTTAATTAACCCTACCTCATTAGAAATTGCCAGGTATATTATAGCTGTTGCAAACATTTTCAATGAACTGCTCATCTGGGCCACCTTTGCCCATCTGATGTTATCATAGTTACGTTCTATATATAGATTAAAATCACCCCTCATAATTATTGCCATACCTTGCTGATGACTTCCCATTATTTCTTCCTTTATGCACCTTTAAACCTCTGCACAATTTTATTTGTGGTTTGTTTTGCAATATTTAAATATTTTTTCAGTTACTCAAATAAAACAATTGTTTTCTAAATCAGGGAATTGTTAGAAAAGCATACAGACTTCTTTGAACATTGGGTGTATAGATTTGGACATGAGCTCATTCTACGATCAACACAGTTTCCCCTCGTCAGTGGATTCTACAAGCTTCTGTCAGTCACAATGAAAATAGCCCGAAAAATTAAGTATTTTGAGGTAATGAAAGTATATACGTTTAGTTGTCTTTTTTATCTCTGTATGTTATTTTGTATAAAATGCTTTGTCCGAAAGGTGAAGTTCACAGAAATCCCCATGAAGGACGCATTGAAGTTAATTGTTATCTAGCATATTAGAACAACCCAGGGAACTGAATGATCAGTTTCCCTCACATCTTGGAGAAAACCTAATTTTTGCTCAAACTCTTATATGTCATGGGTAAGCCGATAAAATTATTGTAAAGCAATTGTATGCCTCTGCTATTGTTCTGTTAATATATTGAAGGAGGAAGTTTAGGCTATTCTAAGCTGCATCAAGATAGACAAGTACCCAGGGCCAGATGGGATCTATCCCAGGTTACTGCGAGAGTCAAGGGAAGAAATAGCTGGGGCATAGCAGATATTTTCATATCCTCTTTGACCATTGGCAAGGTTTCAGTGGACTGGAGATTAGCTAATGTTGTTTCCTTGCTTAGGGAGGGAAGCAGGGATAATCCAGAAAATTATAGGCTGGTGACCCTGATGTCTGTGGTGGGGAAGCACATGGAGATACTGAGGGACAAGATATATTGCACGTTTGGAAGAAAATAGACTAGTTACTGACAAACAGCATGGATATGTACAGGGAAGGTCATGTCTCACTAACGTGATTGACTTTTTTGAAGTGGTGACAAAGATAATTGAAGGACTGTGGATGCACCTTTTCTGGACTTTAATAAGGCATTTGATAAAGTCCCATTTGGCAGATTGGTACAAAATCTAAAATCACGTAGGACTCAGGGTGAGCTGACTAGATGGATACAAAACTGGCTCTGTCATAGAAGACAGAAGTGGGAAGGATGTTTTTCAAAATGGAGACCAGTAACTTGTGGTGGACCAGTCTTAGGTCCTCGGTTATTTGTACTCTATATAAATGATCCAGAGGAGAATGTGGGTGGTCTGATTAGTAAGTTTGCAGATTACACGAGACTGGTGGAAATGCTGATGAGCTGATGATTGTGAAAGAATGGAACAGGATATAGATAGATTGGCAATTTGGACAAATATGAGGTGATGCATTTTGGAGGATCAAATTTAGGTGGGATTTATTCAGTAAATGGCAGCATCCTTAGGAACATTAGCATACAGACGGATCTGGATGTGCAGGTTCATAGTTCCTAAAAAGTGGCAACACAGGTGGCCAAAATGATTAAGAAGGCATGTGGCAAACCATGTTGCAGCTGTATAAAATCCTTGTTAGGCATATTGTATGCAGCTTTGGTTGCCACACTACCAGAAAGAAGTGGAAGCTTTGGTGAAAGTGCAGTGAAAGTTCACCAGGATGTTGCCTGGTCTTGACGGCATTAGTTTTGAGGAGAAAGTGAGGTCTGCAGATGCTGGAGTATCAGAGCTGAAAATGTGTTGCTGGAAAAGCGCAGCAGGTCAGGCAGCATCCAAGGAACAGGAAATTCGACGTTTCGGGCATAAGCCCTTCATTAGGAATGAGGAAAGTGTGTCCAGCAGGCTAAGATAAAAGGTAGGGAGGAGGGGCGATGGAGATGTGATAGGTGGAAGGAGGTCAAGGTGAGGGTGATAGGCCGGAGTGGGGTGGGGGCGGAGAGGTCAGGAAGAAGATTGCAGGTTAGGAAGGCGGTGCTGAGTTTGAGGGATTCGACTGAGACAAGGTGGGGGGAGGGGAAATGAGGAAACTGGAGAAATCTGAGTTCATCCCTTGTGGTTGGAGGGTTCCCAGGCAGAAGATGAGGTGCTCTTCCTCCAACCGTCATGTTGTTATGGTTTGGCGATGGAGGAGTCCAAGGACCTGCATGTCCTTCCCCTATCAGCGTTCCAAAAAGACCACTCTCTCTGTGACTCCCTCCTCAGGTCCACACCTTCCACCAACCCTACCTCCACTCCTGGCACCTTCCCCTGCAACCGCAAGAAATGCAAAACTTGCGCCCACACCTCCTCCCTTACTTCTCTCCAAGGCCCCAAGGGATCCTTCCATATCCGCCACAAATTCACCTGCACCTCCACACACATCATCTATTGCATCCGCTGCACCCGATGTGGCCTCCTCTATATTGGGGAGACAGGCCGTCTACTTGCGGAACGTTTCAGAGAACACCTTTGGGACACCCGGACCAACCAACCCAACCACCCTGTGGCTCAACACTTTAACCCCCCCTCCCACTCCACCAAGGACATGCAGGTCCTTGGACTCCTCCATCACCAGACCATAACACGACGGTTGGAGGAAGAGCGCCTCATCTTCCGCCTGGGAACCCTCCAACCACAATGGATGAACTCAGATTTCTCCAGTTTCCTCATTTCCCCTCCCCCCACCTTGTCTCAGTCGAATCCCTCGAACTCAGCACCGCCTTCCTAACCTGCAATCTTCTTCCTGACCGCTCCGGCCTATCACCCTCACCTTGACCTCCTTCCACCCATCACATCTCCATCGCCCCTCCCCCAAGTCCCTCCTCCCTACCTTTTATCTTAGCCTGCTGGACACACTTTCCTCATTCCTGATGAAAGGCTTATGCCCGAAACGTTGAATTTCCTGTTCCTTGGATGCTGCCTGACCTGCTGCCCTTTTCCAGCAACACATTTTTGGCATTAGTTTTGAGGAAAGGCTAAAAAGAGTAGAATTGTTTTCACTAGAAAGACTGAATAAGGGCAGAAGATTTTTTTTAGTTTAGTTTAGCTGGCACAGGCTTGGCACGCTGAAGGGCCTGTTCCAGTGTTGTGCTTCTCTTTTATTCTTTTTGTCTTTTGCTCAAAAGCTGCCATGGGAAGGTTTTAACTAATGGCCTATTTTTGTGAATTATTTGAATTCCTTAAACTTCGTTAAAAATATGTTGCATCAAATGTACAGCATGCTTTGAATTACTCATTTCTAGATAAATACATTTCTTCTGAAATTCTGATTGGACTCATTACTGATTATTTCATATTTACAGCCTTTAGTTTTGGACAACTGGAGTCGTTTTCTTTATGTTTATCTTATAAATCCCCTTAAAAATCACAAAGACCCATGTTGGATCATTCCTAGAGAAATGATATCTTTTAATCTTTTCTGATATGTATATCATCTTAGGTCTGGATTCATCCTTCTGAATTTTGTTTGTAGCTACTTAAATCCTTCTATATTCTCTTAGCAGTTCTATTCCACAAGTTACAGAGTATTCTTGTAGTCTAACTAAGGTTTGCAATATGTTTAATGTAGCTTTTTTTCTTCATAGTTCCTTGAGGTTGAACGTTTGGTTTGCTCTTATGACCTTATTAACCAGCATGCTATTTGCAGTCATTTATGTATCTGTAATTCCCTTTTTTTTTCTGCATCCCATTAATTATCCTCTTATTCTTCCTACTTCAAAACAACCTGATAACTTCTCTCAATTTTAATTAATTTATCAAGTATGCACAAATTATGCAAATATATTAATGTTGTCCTGTATTGTCTCACTTCCTTTGTATCAGCTAAAGCTTCCAATTTGGTGTCATCCATGGATTTCTGTATTCCAGTTCCTAACTCCAGATCATCAACATAATTTGTGAGATTCTGATCCTTGTACCGTTATTTTGTCTCATATATATTAACATCGCCACTGTTCTTCTATTCCATGGCTAGCTTGTTGTTCATTCTTCTACCAGTCCCAAGACTCCACATTTTCTGACCATCATTGTGAATCCACAGAGAAATCACTGTTTGGATGTACTTGCTGCTTGAGTTTTGTTATTGCTTGAGTATCTGATTTAAAGGGAAAATTGTGTTTTGCCAGGGTGTCAACCCAAAAACCCAAAAACAGTGTCCCAAGAACCCAGAAAAGTTTGCCTGCTTTGCGCTATTTGGAAAGTTTGGAAAGGAGGTGAGAATCATCTCAAATGCTGTTGAATGCATTTGAGATAAATGTTGAATGCAAGTTCTGTATGATTTAGCATTGATAATTCAAAAACCATTTTACACTGAACGGAATCTACATTAAGCAGTTAATAAAATGGAGTGGGAATTTCATCCTTAATGCTAAATGATTAGATAATTT
This sequence comes from Hemiscyllium ocellatum, assembly GCF_020745735.1. Lineage (NCBI taxonomy): Eukaryota > Metazoa > Chordata > Chondrichthyes > Orectolobiformes > Hemiscylliidae > Hemiscyllium > Hemiscyllium ocellatum. The sequence continues at coordinate 80,639,351 of NC_083404.1, forward strand.
AAATTATTCAACTTCAAATTGAGCATATTGTATTTATTAATATAACTAGAAAAATGTCAGTGAAAAGATTAGCATAAATTATCTGTAGCTTTTAAGATCAGTCCTTTATCTGCTGGATTTGTTAACATGTTATTTGACGTCAGGTCACACTTATGTAAGTAAAAGCAGAAGTTTATTTCTCAAATAGCTCCAAGGTACATGATGCAGATTGCATGTTGTTTGTCAGAACTAGCAACTTAATGAACCAGTTAGATTTTTTAAACTTTGTACATTTTTAAAGAAGTATTGCTGGAGGTGAAACAGCAACATTTTAGGGCTACTATCCCTAAAAACAGGACAACAAAGTCATTTAGCAAAGTAATGGAAAAAGGATTTTGTCAGGCTTGAGATGCTTATAAAATGAAGAAACTCCGAATGTTGTTCTTTGGTCATTGAGGTTCCTGTCATCCATATAAAGCAGGAGGAATTACATTTTAGTTTATTTTTAGCTTAGGAAACATGGGAAACTCTTGACTAACTTAATATGGTTTAACTCAGTTTCACCAAATGTTATTTATGAATGATCTTCTATTTTTTCAATATTGTTGGGTTGAGGTTCAATTAATATCTTGGATTTTAACTGAAAGTTGCAATTGATTGTAGTCTTCAGAACAGATTGCATTCATGATATACTTAGAATCCTAAGAGTGTGGAACCAGGCCATTCGGCCCATCAAGTCACCGACTCTCTGGGAGCATCCCACCCAGACACACCACCCCGCCCCGCCTCAAACCTCATCCACCCCATCCCTGTAATCCTACATTTCCCAGGGTCAATCCACCCATCCTGCACATGCCTGGACACTATGTGCAATTCAGTGTGGTCAGTCCACTTAACCCGCACGTCTTTGGATTGTGGGAGAAAACTGGAGCACCTGAAGAGACCCATATCGATAGGGGAAAGAATGTACAAACTCCACACAATCACCCAAGGCTGAGTCCCTGGCACTGTGAACCGGCAGAGCTAATCACTGAACCATAGTTTTATTTAGAAATGTTAATATTAATATAAATTTTTGCTAACTGTTAATGTTTTAATTTGATAAGATGTATAAGGATTGATTGCACAATGAGTTAGAACCTGAACTTTGCTATGTCATTAATTACAGGTAGCAATCAAAATGAAACAGTACAAGGATGAGTTACTGGCTTCATGCCTAACATTTGTGCTCTCTCTACCATATGACATAGTTGAACTTGATATAAAGACTTTTATTCCAGCTTTGCAGGTTTGCATATTATACAATTTAAATCTTCTTTGTACTTTATAGTACTTTTCAGAACTATGTTTTAATACCAAATGTCAGCTTAGTTGTTCATGTTGTGTAGTTTGAATTTTGAATGTTCAAAATAATATTTTCTCTCTGTCTTGTGAAATCTGCTTGATAGTACTTCAGTTTGGAATTCATTATTTCAATTGGTCATTATCTGTGTATATTTTTAAACTGCATCTTTATTTATGCATAAACCTTGTCTTCCTGTTGCCAGCCTTTGTCTCATTTTGTCATGTTTGACATTTTGTCAATAAGTTCTATATTGGCCTTTATACTGGGTCTTGCATAGTCACACACTTTGACCACTGTAATTGAAAAACATTTAGAAGTCACTTCCCAACTTAGATCTACACATTGGGACAGTTATGAATTTACCTTGTGAGCTGCTGAATTTGATGAGTATCTGGAAAGACACTGCTTGATTAGGCATAGCCAGCACGGATTTGTGAGGGGTAGGTCTTGCCTTACAAGTCTTATTGAATTCTTTGAGGAGGTGACCAAACATGTGGATAAGGGTAGGGCAGTGGATGTAGTGTACATGGATTTTAGTAAGGCATTGATACGGTTTCCCCATGGTAGGCTTATGCAGAAAGTCAGGAGGCATGGGATAGTGGGAAGTTTGGCCAGTTGGATAGAGAACTGGCTAACCGGTTGAAGTCAGAGAGTGGTGGTAGATGGTAAATATTCAGTCTGGAGCCCAGTTACAAGTGGAGTTCCGCAGGGCTCAGTTCTGGGTCCTCTACTGTTTGTAATTTTTACTAATGACTTGGAAGAAGGAGTCGAAGGGTGGGTCAGTAAATTTGCAGATGATACGAAGATTGGTGGAGTTGTGGATAGTGAGGAGGGCTGTTGACGGCTGCAAAGGGACTTTGATATGATGCAGAGCTGGGCTGAGGAGTGGCAGATGGAGTTCAACCCTGTCAAGTGTGAGGTTGTCCATTTTGGAAGGACAAATAAGAATGCGGAATACAGGGTTAACGGTAGGGTTCTTAGTAAGGTGGAGGAGCAGAGAGATCTTGGGGTTTATGTTCATAGATCTTTGAAAGTTGCCACTCAGGTTGATAGAGCTTGTAAGAAGGCCTATGGTGTATTAGCTTTCATTAGCAGAGGGATTGAATTCAAGAGTCGTGAGGTGATGTTGCAGCTGTACAGGACCTTGGTCAGGCCACATTTGGAGTACTGTGTGCAGTTCTGGTCGCCTCATTTTAGGAAAGATGTGGAAGTTTTGGAGAGGGTGCAGAGGAGATTTACCAGGATGTTGCCTGGAATGGTGAATAGGTCGTATGAGGATAGGTTGAGAGTGCTAGGCCTTTTCTCATTGGAACGGCGAAGATGAGGGGTGACTTGATAGAGGTTTATAAGATGATCAGGGGAATCGATAGAGTAGACAGTCAGACTTTTTCCCCGGTTACAACAGAGTGTTACAGAGGACATAAATTTCCCTCCAGAGAGTGGAACTTGCTTCCTGAAGGAGTAATTGAGGTGACTAACACAGTTGCATTTTGAAGGAAACTGTAGAAGCATGAAGGAGACAAATATTGGACCTGTTGAATCAAATGATCTGTTTCTGTGCTGCCAGTTCTATGTGAAGAATATATGGCCTATTATTTGTAGTGAATAAGCTTACAGAATCCATAATTGGGAAAATAATATTTTCTGAAAACACAGAAGACAACCAGCATGCTTTTGTAAATAGCACATAATGCTTAAAATGCGAGAGTTTTTTTTTGAAAAAGCAGTGAATTAAGGATGTAGAATGGATATTGTGAATATTGATTATCGGTTGAAGAAGTATCAGTAGGCGACCTGAAGATAAAATTAAGGTGTAATGCATTGGGAATGTAATAAATGAAGCGACATAAATGGGAATATGGTTAAAAGGGAAACAAATAGGTTTGTGGTTAATGAGTGTTTTTAGGGTGGCAGAATGTAATCTGTAGTAAAAAACCAAAAAAACCTGCCAGATGCTGGAAATCTGAAACAAAAGCAGCAATTGCTGGAAAGTCTCACCAGCATCTGTGGAGAGAGGTCAGAGTTAATCTTTTGTGTCCTGAAGAAAGCTCACTGCACCAGAATGTTAACTCTGATTTCTCTCCACAGATACTGCCAGACCTGTTGAAATTTTCCTGCAATTTCTCTTTTTGTTTCTGGATGTAATCAGTGCTGTCCTCCATGGCTCAGTGGTTACCTGATTGCTTTTGTCCCTATATTTATATTACTTGTATCAATTTCAAAGACATAGACACGTCAGTAGTTCTTCAGAAACAAAGAAAAAGCAAGCATTTGAAATCCTAGATTTTATAAGTGCTCATAAGAGAACAGAAGTAATGCTAAACTCTCTGTGCAAATCATTGGTAAGCCAAAGTCACAGTATGACAGAGATAGCATGGGTAATGGTGGACTGAATTAATGTTAAAATTCAATCATTCTTTGACTTTCTTTCCACTGCTTCCTAAATCAGACTGCATTTAAACTTGGCCTTAGCCACATCCCACTTGCTGATGTTGGATTGGATGCTCTTGAGCATTGGTCATCTCGTATATCCAAGCATGTCATTGAGCCTTATTACAAAGACATTTTACCACACCTGGATGGTTACCTTAAAACAGCAGCTTCAAGTAAGACCCTTCAGTTTGTCTCTGTCTCTAATATTAAATCAACACTTTATTTATTATATAAAATTGTTCAGTGGGAATGTAAAAGTATTGACTGTTAGAATGATCCAGAAAGATTCAGTCTTGTACGCTTTACAGTTGGGTGCACATTGTTGTGATTTCTCCATAGATCATGCAAAACTGTTGTATTATATTTTAGTTAACTGGCTGAAATGTTAGCTTTCAAGTGAGTTTACAGAAAACAGACAAAGCTGGAGGAATTTTATAGTCAGATGCATAAAAGGTGTTTTATTCAGAGCCTGCGTGATGGATGAAGACTCAATTTAGGGAGTATTAACTTGAAAAACAAAATAAATCCAAAAATCGCAATTAGGTGACATCCAAGTTTGACTATTGAAAACTTGCTGATTTAACAGAAAAGGAAGGAAACAAAGAATTTCAGAGCATCAGGATCTTGAAAAATAAAATATGACAAGCAAAGTAAATAGATGAAATGATTCATTGAAAATGAAGAACAGATATTCTATGACTGTTTAAAATGTCATTTCATAATGCAGTACAGTTGAAAGGGTATTTTGCCAAGTTTCAAATGGACTAATACTGATCTACACTTGGTGATGTTTAAATATTTATTCATTTAGTCCAACAATGTAAAAACATATTTTGAAGCTTTCAGGACATTCTGAATGTGTTTGACTGTCATTTTACTTTTTCAGTCTAGTCACAGATGTCATGTAGGAAACAAGGCAAACATGAAAGCTTGCTCAAACATCAATGAAAAGAATAACAAAATGTCTTTTTTTGAAGTGTTATGATCCCAACAAATTGTAATACTGGATAAGCCAGACCCCAGAGTGAAATGTGGCTGGATAGACCATAATTTTGTGTTTGCATTTGGTGTTTAGTCACTGAAAATTTTCACACTCCATTCACTTGCACAAAACTGAAACCACACATCTGTTAGATCTCTATTGTATAATTTGGTCATTTGAATTTTAATAATTTATTATGTACTTCTATCAAAATTAGATGAGACAGTTAGCCTGGAAATTGGAAGGTCTCCCTTATTTTGATTTGAATAGCAATGGACTATTGAGTCAGCCAGAGGAAGTAAATCTGGCCTCATTTTAACATCTTAACTGAAAGGTAGCCTTGCAGACAGTGCAACCCTTCTTGGAATATCAATCTAGATCAAGTACTCAAATTTTGGGAGCAAGATTTACTTAGCGGCTTGAGGGCTATCAGCTGAACCACAATTCATACTTGCACTTTTTAGCCCAAGCTTTGTTTCAGAATTCTGCAACCCTTCTTTTATTTTTTAAATGAGTTTTAATTTTTGATATTTCATTTCTTCAAATTTGATTTTAGATGAATTTGAAAGCAATTGGGAAATGATGAGCATGAATTCTTCAAGTAAAGGTGGTAACAAGGTTCTTATACGCCGCCTGAAAAATGCAAGGGATCTTTCCATGGTATGTGACTATTTTTTTGAAGTTTACTTCTATGACCTGTTCCTAATGATTTGTGGGTAATGCAAAACTGTTTTGAAATCTTTGTTTTGCTTCTTGTGAAACAGAGTGAAGAGACCCCTGCTGCTGCTGTGAAGAAAAGAGTAGTGCGGTTACTTGGGTCCCTCGGGGGTCAGATCAATCGAAGCCTAGTTGCAGGTGGGTGTAACAACCATTGGAAGTATACAAGTGAAGAGGGCACATAATAGAGTGTATATTCTACCCCTCAATGTGTAACTCAATGTTTTTGCAATTTTGCCACTCTTCCTCGAAGCTTTGGTTGATGTTATTAATCGCGAAAGCTGTAAAAGAAAATTCTTTTATGAAGAGCTGATGAGGCTTCCACCGAGAAACCCAGTCCACTTCCACAAATTTTGAAACCTCTGCTCATATTCTGGAAGCTGTGACAAGTTGTACCACAGGAGCTGAGACTATCTATGGGAGTGTAAAACAGCCTGTAATGTTTCTAAAACTTACACATTCCATTTTCTTCATCTCCACCAATTGAGAAAACCTCTTTAAGACAAAAAGTTCCAGGATCTGCATCACTGCCAAAACCTAATTAGCTTGCCCTTGTGTTAGCCTAGTTCATGTACCAAGTTTAGTTAAACCTTTTTGTTAGATTCTAAGATAAATTGTTCATAAACCAACAAATGGGTGAAAACATTACCTTCCCCAACCTTGGTGCAAAGGTCAAAAGGGAAGGAAGTATAAGGCTGCCATATATTGTGTAATTATATTTGTTGAAAAATATGTTGCTGGAAAAGCGCAGCAGGTTAGGCAGCATCAAAGGAGACCTGCTGTGCTTTTCCAGCAACATATATTTCAGTTCTGATCTCCAGCATCTGCAGTCCTCACTTTCTCCTAATTATATTTGTTCTAAATTTGACTTTAGATTTCATAGATAAATTTATATCCAGTTAATACAATCGTATTCATATTAACTTCATTTCTTAATGGTATGATGTGGCATAATGGAACTCAGTGCTCTTGCTGATTCAGATTGAGTCTTTTGTGCTTGAAAGGTAAAAATAATTATTTGCAAGCAAGAGCTGAATGGAATTAATAACCAGTGGAACAAATAGTTTAATAACAATAATAACCTAAATGTTCATTTTCTGTAACTTCATTTGTTGTTTTCTTGATACACACATACAACCATGAGTCCTAATTGTTTACGTTCCTGTAAATTGACAATGAAACAGGTTGAGTTGATTTGATTTATTGTCATGTGTACCTAAGTACAATGAAAAGCTTTTTTGCGAGCATTACAGACATACTGTAATAAGTAAGGATACATGGATCATAGGGTGATAGGTTTGTCCTTATGTCCTGGATATCATCTGCTTCACACAGTAGGGAAGGAAATGTTAAAGGTCAACCAATTCACAGTCCTCCTCCATTTTGTGTCACCAGTTGTAGTCAATGACAAACTCGAGAGCATGTTATCCAGCTTCCAGTTCCTCATTAGCTAGAAGTGATGGATAAGGATCAGAATTTGATGTCCATGCAGCTTGTACTCAGATTCCTTTTTAAATTTTTTTGTTTTAAACAAAGGTGTTTGATTTGGATTTGCATCTAAATAGCATTCATCACCTTAAAAGCAGTTTTTGAGAGAGATCTTACCTTTCATCATGTACCTCTTCACTTATACCAATGGAAAATAAGTTTTATGAATGAATGCTGATTCATTCACCATCCATGTTTGAACCCACCGAATTAATATGGGAATTAATGGCCTTGTGAAATATTCACATTAGGTAGTAAGCTTCTTGTTCAAATGCTCTTTGCCACCTTCCTATCAAAGTCCATATCATATCCTGCCAATCACCTAACACTCACTTGAACTGTCCATATATCTCTGAAGACTTAGTGTCAACTTATTACTTTTGTGTTATCTGCAAACTTGGTGATAGTTCATTCATTTCTCTCTTCCACATCATTCATACACATTGTAAACAATTGTGGCCCCAGCATCAGACCTTGTTGTATTTTGTTAGTTGTAGGCGCTATTCTGAAAATGTACCTTTATTCTAACTCTGTCTTCTGTTAGTGAGCCAATCATCCTTCCATGCTAATATACTATTTCCAGCACCAGGGGTTCTTATCTTATTAAGTAGCCTTACAAGGCAGTACCTTATTAAATGCCTGTTGGACTTCCAAATACTTTACATCTACTGTTTGCCCTAAATTATCCTACTTGTTAACTCATCAAAGAACTGTAATATGTTAGGCATAACTTCCCTTCATGAAGCCATGCTGACTCCTCTTGATCACATTATGTATTTCTAAATGCCCTGTTATATCTATTATAATAGACTATAACACTTTCTCAATAGAAGACAATACTTTCCCATTGATGGATATTAAGATAACTGGTCTATTGTTACCTTTTTTTAATCATCTTCCATTTTTGTGCAAGGGTATCATAATAGCAGGCTTATAATCCTGTGGGACTTTTCCAGAATCTAATGATTCTTAGAAAATTACCAGTGCTTCCACTATCTCTGTAAATACTTTTTTTAATATCTTGGGATGAACAATGCGTAGTCCAGGCAGTGATTGAGCTTTAGTCCACTAATTTCCCTCGTAGTTTTATTCTAGTGATAGTTACTGTATTTAGTTTATCTCCCACTTTTTCTTCTTGACTATTCAGTATTTTTGTAATGCCATTAATGTATTTTACCATGAAGACTTGTGCAAAATACTAATTCAACTCCTCTGCTATTTTCTACTTCCCTTATTATTACTTCTCCAGTCTCGTTCTCTCATTCTCTGTTTAATTTGACCTCTCTTTTCCTTGTTAAATATTTAAAGGAAGTCTCGTTGTTCAGTTCGATATTTCTTGCCAGTTTACTCAAAGTTTATCATCTTCCTCATTATTTTTTGACTTATTTTTGGTTGGATTTTAACATTTTCTCAGTCCTCTGGCTTACCACTAACTTTTACCACAATTTTTTTTGGTTTTAAATTTGATGCTATCCTTCACTTCCTTGGTTAACCATGGTTGGTTTATCCCATTCCTAGAATCTTTCTCCTTCTTCAGGATTAAACTTTGCTGTCGGTCATTCTTAAAAATCTGTCATTGTTCAGCCATCATTTTTCTGCTGAACTCCTTTTCCAATCCATTTCAGCCACCAAGTTTGTGCTGGAGTTAGATGTAATACTTTTTAAATGCAGCAATGGTTTTGGAAATGAGCAACCCTCACAAGTATTCATGTCTCCAATGATGAGGTAATCCTCTGTGAATTGGCCATGTGACCTACCTGGTGGAATCACCTTTTATTGAAAAGCTTAGGAATGAGCCAAGATCCATAATTGAGATTAGCAGCCAGGCTGAATTGAATAGAAAACAGGGAATAAATGGAGCAATGGTGCAGTGTGAGTTGAAAAAAAATAGTCTGTGTTTCACTGTTTAATGTAGATAGTTGAATACTACAACAACTGGCAACATTTCAGACAATTCAACCATCGCAATCTGATGTTAGTGGCTGTTTTGTTTGTTCCTTCATGAGATGATGTTGTCACTCGTCATTCTGTCTTGGAAATATATTGTTTTTTCTGCTCTCTTTCTGTATTAAAATCCTGGAATTCCTTCCTTAAAACAATGTGGTGGGTCTGCCTACAGCACATGGATTGCAGTGGTTGAAGAAGGCAGCTCGCCACTGCCTTCTCAAGGATAACTAGGGGCAGTCAATAAGTCCCAAGCACCAATTTTTTAAAAAAAATTAATTCATGGGATGAGGGCAACACTGGCTGGGCCAGTATTTGTTAATCATACCTAATTACCCAGAAGGCATTTAAGAGTCAACCACATTGCTGTGGTTCTGGAGTCACATATAGGCCAGACCAGGCAAGGATCCCTCCTTAAAGGACATGTCCATTTCCCATGAATGACTGTATATTTTTAAATAAAAGCTCCTCAAGCCTGTCCTGCCATTCTGAGATCGTGGACAAAGCTTTTCGCTGTGCCTTGGTACATGTGACAATAAGTTCAATTCAATTCAATCTGTCCTGGGGCACAACTTCTTTTTTGTGCCAGTGCCTCATAACCCAGTACTTCCTGATATTTCTAAAATCTGTCTATCTCTTTAAATACTTTCAGTGATTGCTTGTGTGGTTGGGTGATTGGTTTATGATGCAAAGTGATGGCAACATGAGTTCAACATTACCACAAAGGTCCCTCCTACTCAGCCTCACCTCTCTTCTGAGGCCTGGTGACCCTCTGGTTAAGTCACCACCAGTTGTCTCTCTGGAATGAGAACTCAGCCTGTGGTCCTCTGGGATTGTGGCAGCTTTATCTTTTAAACTCCAAAATTCAGTTTTCCACCTTAACTTGTTTGACCCTCTGTGAGAACATTTTGTGTTTCAAAACCTGGAAGACCCAACCTTTGGATGTTTCGTTCTTTGAATTAACCAGGTTGCATGCCAGCACCAATTCTCTTTGGCATCTTTTCCTCTGCCATGTTCTCTGACTTTCATGATATTGATCCTGGCATTGAACTGGGCTATTACATGGATGGGAGGCTTTCTGACTCCAGGCAAAGGCCTGGGTTTCCAAGGACGGACCTATTTGCTGATAACAGTACCCTAGATGCAATTTCAAATCAGAATTCCAGTGAAGTTAACTGAAGTGAGTGACCAGCCTGCTCCAGCATACCCCTATATCGAGTTCAAGGTTACAGTCAGTGGATGAGTGTCTGTCAGCAATGGTCAAGTTCATTTATCCAGGCAACACACTTGTTTGAGTAATCTACATTAATGAGAAAATGCATGCAGAAATGGCCCCAATAAGTGTAGCCTTTGCTAGATTTTGACAAGGTGTGTCCATCTGCCTTCCATGCTAGAAGTCAAGAGAGCAACAGACTTACCATGCTGCTGGATACCTGCACATTTTGGCCTGTGCACCCGGATAAAGCAAAAAAAATCACCTTCACTGGAGCGGTCTTTGGAAACTCCTGAAGTTCAGGTGGCAGAACAAAATACCAGACACTGAGATGCTAACCTGAGCCAGCATACGAAGCATTCACACCATATTAGGATAGACACCATTGAGTTGAGCTCCTCATGCAGCCAAAATGCCTGATGCTCGCTTATCAAGACTAAACTGTTATGGAGAGCTTGAGTCTAGGCTGTGCTCATGTGCAGTCTGAAGGCTTCAGTTAGGAGGTTTTGATATTTGCTAATCATCCTGGGTGAAGTTCAGTAACCAATTGATGAGGCAAGCAGACAGAACTCTACACTAGCAATTTGCCCAAAATTCAGTTAGTGATATCCCATTATGTTTGCAACAGAACCTTCCAGGCACATATCAGCCATAGCTGTCACTTATTTAGTCAGCAGCACCCGACCAAGTACTGCAGATAATGAACATGGCCATCTTTTCCTTGAAGGATGGGCGGGTTAAGTATATGAAGATATTCTCAAGGCTTACTTCAAGTCCAGGATTACCACTTTGTGTTCTGTGCAAATAATGGGTCTTGGACCGATATTAACCAACAATATTTATCAGAACCTGCGCAAACTTTGTTGTAAAACAATTTTATTGCTTGGCATGTGTACGTTATCCATACCACTCTGCTATTACTTTATCAGAGTACTTGGCTTTATCACAATGTTGACATTGAGTTGTCCGATGAATTTCTTCAAAATGACTTTTGAGAAAATCTGGAAATTCACGCATACATGATTATGTTGAGCTCTTCCAGATGTAGCTGGTTTACTGGGTAATTAATCAATTCTTGTTAATTTTTCTGATTTATTTTAGTAAGTTAGGTTAGTGCGGCAAGCATTTAGGAAGGCAAGTGCTTTGTAAGTCTTTATTGCATGGGGTTTGGGCTGTAAGCATAGTTAAGTTTTGCTACAATGTATAACGTTACCAAAGGAAGCATTTGCTTGAGTTGGTGGAACTTCTATGAGGGTTCATTGTACTGACAGGAGAAAGAGATTACATCAGTATTAGCTAGATTTTGGAAGAACAAGAATTTCTCATTGATACATAGAAAATTCTGAGGGCTCAAGAGGGAAGATGCTGTTTCCATTATGTGGAGCGCGGTCCTGGTCTCCGCGTAAAGTCAGCCATTTGTGAACATCTGCAGTTTTGTATCCCAGCGGGCTGTCGAATATATTCATAGCTAAGTATATTCAAAACCAGGAAATACATCTTTGGGCAGTAAAGTAATCCAATGATTTGGGGAGAGTGCTTGAATGTGAAGTTGATGAGCCATGATTATGACTGAATGACTGACAGAGCAGACTTGAGCTGTATGGCCTGCTCCAACTTCATGTTCTTGTGTCCAGGTATCCTTTTTCAGCCAATCTTTCTGCAGGACTGGCTAAAATCAAGCCAAGGAGGGTAATTGGGAACAATTAGGAATAACAGTATTGAAAAGTGACTGTCAATAAGTTGTGTGAATATGTAATTATAGTGATTGCACAGAGATTAAGGAATACATTTAATAAACGCAAAGTTCATGTTGGAATGGGAGATTAGTGTTTTGGAAATGGAACATAAAAAGAGATGTCTGAGAAATTAAGTTGGCATTACAAGTGGAGGTTGTTTTTTCTAAATGAAAGGTTTGCAGAGGAAGCTGCTCTGGATACTTGCTTGAAATCGTTTATATAAATGACTTGGATGTGAGCAAAAGAGGTGTAGTTAGTAAGTTTGCAAATGGCATCAAAATTGGAGGTGTAGTGGACAACAAAGAAGGTTACCTCAGATTACAACAGGATCTTGATCAGATGGGCCAGTGGGCTGAGGAGTGGCAAATAGGGTTTAATTCAGATAAATGCGGGGTGCTACATTTTGGGAAATCAAATCTTAGCAGGACTTATACACTTAATGGTAATGTCCTGGGGAGTGTTGCTGAACAAAGAGACCTTGGAGTGTAGGTTTATAGCTCCTTGAAAGTGGAGTCACAGGTAGATAAGATAGTGTAGAAGATGTTTGGTGTGCTTTCCTTTATTGGTCAGAGTATTGAGTACAGGAGTTGGGAGGTCGTGTTGCGGCTGTACAGGACATTGGTTAGGCCACATTGGAATGTTGCGTGCAATATCGGAAGGATGTTGTGAAGCTTGAAAGGGTTCAGAAAAGATTTACAAGGATGTTGCAATGGTTGAGCTATAAGGAGAGGCTGAACAGGCTGGGGCTGTTTCTCTGGAGTGTCAGAGGCTGAGGGGTGACCTTAGAGGTTTATAAAATCACGAGGAGCCTGGATAGGATAAATAGACAAAGTCTCTGGGGTGGGGGAGTCCATAACTAGTGGGCATAGGTTTAGGGTGAGAGGGGAAAAATTATCAAACGGGCAACTTTTTCACGCAGCGAGTGGTATGTGCATGAAATGAGCTGCCAGAAGAAGTGGTGGAGGCTGGTACAATTGCAACATTTAAAAGACGTCTGGATATGTATATGAATAGGAAGGATTTGGAGGGATATGGGCCGGGTGCTGGCGGGCGGTACTAGATTGGGTTGGAATATCTGTTCAGCATGGATGAGTTGGACCGAAGGGTCTGTTTCCATGCGGTACATCTCTGTAACTCTGACTCTATGAGAATGATTCAGAAAGCTGCATTGCATAAGGATTTGGGAGTCTCTGTGCATGAATCATAAAAGGCTAGCATCCAAATTCAGCAGGTAATAGAGAAGGCAAATAGAATATTGCATTTTATTTCAAAGGGAGTGGAATATAGAAATAGGGAAGTTTTGCTAAAGTGATACAAGACACTTATTAGACCACAACTAGAATGCTGAGAACAGTTTTGGTTCTCTTCAGTAAGGGAAGATACACCTTCACAGAGAAGGTTCACTAGATTGATCCTACATATGGAAGGATGTTCTTATGAGGTGAGGTTGAGTAGGTTGGGCTTGTACTAATTGGAGTTTAGACAAATCAGAGCTGACCTTATTCAATGTACAAGATTCTCGCTAGATAGGATAGGTGTTGAGAACTTGTTTACCCTTGTAAGAGAGTCTAGGATCAGACGGCATAATCTCAGAGTAAATGGTTGCCTATTTAAAATAGAGATGAAGATGAATTTCATCTGAGGGTGGGACTTGAGGAGCACAGAGTCTGGATCATTATATGCAAAACTGAGATAGAGAGATTTTGTTTATCAGTAAGGGAATCGAGGATTATGCTGGGAAGGCAGGAAAATACAGTTGAGTATTAGCATACAGCTATGATTTTTGATGAAAGCAGTGCACACTTAATGGGCTGCATCTATATCTTTCGGTCTAAAACATCAAGTCTAAGCATTAGAGTAATTTCTTACAGATCGGGGAAGGCTTCAGCTTGTGTTATCAGTATCTTCTTTACTGAAGGTTATCATTAAAGTGCATGTTCAAATGTACTATGCTTAGTTTTCATGCAGAAATAAGTTAATTATAAAATACATTTGCTAAATGCTATCAAGAAATGTTTGTGTTCCCATTTCAATTTTACAGCTGCTACTTCAGAGGAAATGATGAAGAAGTGTGTTGCGTGGGTGGCAGAAAGGCCATTGAGTTTTGCTGTACCATTTGCAGACATGAAGCCTGTCATTTATTTGGATTCATTTCTGCCCCGCATCACTGAACTTGCACTTACTGCCAGTGACCGACAGACAAAGGTGAGACAACATACTCTGTACTTTTTATACCTGATCAGATACAATATTCTTGTTGGAAAAGAAAACCATAATGTGTTAGAGTGCATTCTGCTGCCATTATACTGTTCCTGCAATGTATCCGCTACGTGAAAAACTTAGCACTTTTTCAATAGTTGCCATATTATGTCAACCCAAAATGATTTACATTCTGTTCTACCAATGCTTAAGATTATAACATACTTCATTTGTACCATATTCACAGCACAGTTAGTTTATTTTACTTTGTTTATAAAATTCTTCCTAACTTTATAAACTGGGTTAGCTGATTTTTAAATTCATTACTTTAAAATGAGAATTTGAGCATGTGGAACTGTATAGTCTTGGATAAGAAATTGTTATGACGCCACTCAGAACAACTGGTCTCTTTGTTTTCTGTTTTTGTGAAACTGCAATTTGAATACATTTCTTCATAGTTTTACTATGGTAAAACTTACTCATTAGTATTAAATCTTACCAGGTTGCAGCTTGTGAACTGCTGCATAGTGTCGTGGCATATATGCTAGGAAAAGGATCCCAGATCGCTGAGGGTCAGCAAGAGACAATGTACAAGCTGAACAGACATATGTATCCAGTCTTGCTGCGTCTCGGTTGTGATGTGGATAAGGTAAGAAAACATTTGGCATATATGTTGGAAGATTTTAATAATTTAAGCAAGCTAATAAGTAATTATTATTTCATCTATAGTTGATAAATTATATATATATTTAAGTATGAAAAATATTGCACAATCTCTAAGTGTAACATAGTTTCTGTTATGTATTTTCTAGTGTCTCAGTTAAAGTGACATATTCATTATTGTTATTTCTGAGTCCGCCTCATTTGCGCTTTTAGGATCAGATACAAACAGCAGCTTCCTAAGGTCTGTTTGTTTGAAAAAAATGCACAAGCCTTTTCTCGAACATAAACTCTGTTGCATCTCTCTACTTCTCATTCTCCTCCCTTTCTCCAGCTGTCTTTATTGTTTAAAATGCTTCATATATGAACATCATTTTTAAATATAGTGTCTGCATAATGCTTTTCAAACAATTATTGGAGTATTCTCAGCCTTACACTGTGAAGCCACTATTCTGAAAGTTTTGGCGGGTAGAAAGTTCATACAGCCTTCATTTTCCTGAATGCATTTCTCAATAATCCTGCAGTCCAAAACTACTTTTTTCAATTTTCTCAGGAACTCCCTTGTACTCCTAAGCTGTTCTATTGCACTGTCAGTTCTTATACTCCCTAAATCCTAGCAATTTCTGGCCAATAGTTGCATATCAAGCACTCTGCTTTCCACTGTGTCAGATACAGTTCCTTACTCACTGCTCCTAGACCCCAATCGATTGCCTGTCCTCTCCCTTCCTCAGCTATTATGTCCATGTAAACTTCACAGTACTTGGCTTGATGGTAGGAAGCAGAAGGTAATAGTGGAAGGATGCTTGTTGGACTGGAGGTCTGTGACTAGTGGAGTGCCTCAGGGATTGGTGCTGAGCCCATTACTGTTTGTTGTCTGTAACATTGATTTGGATGAGAATGTACAAAGCATGATTAATAAGTTTGCTGATGACACTAAAATAGGCGGTATCATGGATAGTGAGGAAAATTATCAGAAATTGCAGCAGGATCTTGATCAGCTGGGGAAGTGCGCTGAGAAATAGCAAATAAAGTTTAATAAAGATAAGTGTGAGGTCTTGCATTTTGAAGAGTCAAATCAAGGCAGGAGTTTCATGGTCAATGGTAGGACCTTAAGGAGTGAAATGGAACAGAGGGATCTTGGAGTTCAGGCTCACAGTTTTCTGAAAGTGGAGTCACAGGTAGACAGGGCTGTGAAGAAGTCTTTTGGCACACTGGACTTTATCGGTCAGGGCACTGAGTACAGAAGTTGAGAAGGTTGGTGAGGCCGCAATTGGAGTATTGTGTTCCATTTTGGTCACCTTGTTATAGGGAGGATGTTGTTAAACTGGAAAGAATGCAGAAGAAATTTAAGAGGATGCTGCTAGGACTCAATGGTTTGAGTTATAGGGCGAGGTTGAACAAGCTAGGACTTTTTTTCTTTAGACCATTGGAGACTGAGGAGGGGGGGAGCCTTATGAGAGGCATAGATAGGGTGAATGCACTCAGTCTTTTTTCAAGGTTGCAGAATTAAAGACAAGAGGGCATCAGTTTAAGGTTAGAGGGGAAAGAATAAAAGGAAACCTGAGGGGCAATGTTTTTACATGTTGGTGAAAATAAATCTTATGCTGAATCGTTTAAAACAAAATAGTCAGGAGACGAGACCTTGAGCAATTAACTAGCTTTATCATGACCATGGGGAATACATCTTCGTTCAGGACAAAGTCCAACGTTTTCCAACTTTCTTCCTACGTCAATCTTGAGCTTTTGATTATTCCTTGCTTGTCAGTGTAATGAGACATTTACATTCTGTCACAGCCAAAGTTAGGTAGTTTAGCCACATAAATCTTGGCTGCTTAACCAAGTGGGCAAAAGCTAAATATTTCTCAGTCATTCCATTTGCAATTCTAACAATATTTTCAAGGAAAGTTGTTCGTGCATTAGTCCACAACCCAGAGGAAATACAACAGAGTCTTTAATAGTTGCCCAGTGTGTCCCACATGCCAAATTCATTAACGTCTGGACATCCTGAAGCAAGCAACCATACTTAGTGCAGATTTGTACTCGCCAATTAAAAATAACGTTGAGCGCGTGAATGAATCAGGGCATCTTGAAGCATGCCACAGACCTCAGAGTCGATCTGTCATGGAGAAAATGTTTAGAAGCACCAGGAGACACGGAGAGTTCTTCAAGAAGGTCTTTTATTTGCTAACAAAACACCGTGACAGTCAGAAAGCAGATTCTTGAATACCCACCAACCTCGGGGTCCGTGGTTCTTTACGTTTTTTTATAATGTTTTTATTAGCTTATCAGCATATCCAACTATGTTAATCAAAATTACCTCACTCCAGCTATACAATAAACCGGTGATGTTAGTTCCCATTATCTCTTTAGTTGTGCCGCTATAGTTTTTCCGACAGTCTACTTAATGTTATTCTAATGTCATGATTAGATATTTAATGTCAGCTTTGCAACAATAGTCTTTCATCCCAAACACTACTTAATGTTTCTAATGCCATGATTAGATATTTTACTGTCGAGGGTCTCAAACAGGCCGACTCAACTACCTATTAATTAAATATTCAATGTCATGTCCCAAACATTCATTATTACAACCTATTCCAAACCTGCCATGATAACATTTTGCAGGCGAGGCTGACTTTACTAATGGTGTTATCTCATCCCGTCATAGTGACCTTTCAGCCCCAACCTTACTCTGCTAATTGGTGTAAGAGCATCCACTATTCTTATCCCATCCTGCCACAGTGACCTTTTGACTAGTGTAGCATTCCACAGACCCTTGCAACAGATTGCCAATGATCTTCATACTTTAACCCTTCCCATACTTTCATGCTCTTTATTTTTCACAGGTCCACGGCTTATCAAAACAGAATTCCTCAGCCAGGGCTCAGACAGCACTGTGGCTAGCAGGCTAAAATCTTACTGCAAAAATTGCTTTGTGACAAAATGGCTTCTACACAGTTTTGTGTCAATTTTGGTAACAACATTTAAAAGGCATTGGATAAATACATGAATAGGAAAGGATTAGTAGGGTATGGGCCAAGTGCAGGGAAATGGCGTTGGCATAGACGGACACCATGGTTGACATGGGTCAGTTTGGGCCAAAGAACCTGTTTCTGCGCTGTAGGACTCTATGCTCCGATGACTACTTCAGTCCATGACATTGCATTCACACTTCCCAGACTATTGCGTCTCTCACTAAACCCAGATCCAGTGCTGACAGGTTCAAGCACCTTTTTGTAGTCTGATTGCAACAAGTTTATCAATACTTTTATGATTGAACTGGGAGGAGTGCACTAGCTTTCGCTTGCTCACTACTCCACAGTTTTTAACATAAATTAATGTTATATCAGTAAAGGTCATTGATGCAATTAGTATTCACGCTCCTAAGTGCCAGGCAATGACCATTTCCATTGAGGGAGAATAAAACTATCATCACTTGACATTCAATGGTGTTACCATGACTGAATCCTTCAGTATCAACATCCTTGGGTTACTCATGACTAGAAATTGAACTGGACTACCAATATAAATACAGTGGCTTCAAGAACACATTAGATGTTACAAATCTTGCAGTGAGTAACTCACCTCCTGACTCCGAAAAGCCTGTTCGTTATCTACAAGGCACAATTAAGGAATATGATGAAATATTGCCCCTTGTCTGGATGAATGCAATTCCATCAATATCCAAGAAGCTTCACACCATCCTAGGCAAAGCAGCCCATTTGATTGGCCGAGCACATCCTCAAACATCCATTTCATTCCCCATCGACACTCAGTAGCAGCAGGATATACTGTAGAAATTTACCAAGACTCCTTAAAACCGTTCTAAACCCACAATAATTTCCATCTAGAAGGACAAGGGCAGAAGACACGGAGAATACCACCGCCTGCATTTCCACTTCAAGCCATTTATCATCCTATCTTATCCTATAAAAGATTTCTTTAGTGTCCCTGGGTCAAAATTCTGGAACACTCTAATACCATTGTGGGTCTGCTTTCAACACATGGACTGCAATGGGTCAAGGAGGAAGCTCACTACCACTTCTCAAGATCACCTAAAGATTGCAATGAATGTAGGCCCAGCCCGCAACCCCTTCATCCTGTGACTGATGTAAAAGAAAGCCCTTTTAGTGTCTGTATGTTGTCTCCTTATGACATCCTTTCTGACATCAGGAAATTCAACAACCATATCTTTGGTCCCATCCAAGTAACTTATATAAATTATAAAAGTTTTGAGGACTGGAACTGGTTCCCATGGCATATGACTTGTTGCGTCCAGCCAGCTAAAAAAATGACCTATTTGTGCTTATGTTCTGTTTCCTATTGGCTAGCCAATTTTCTGCTCATGCTGTTACAATCCACTGAGGTAACACACTATAAGTCAAGTTGTATTATTTCTGTAGTCACATCATATATTTGGGTGTCAGTTAGCTCAATTGGCTGGACAAGTGATTTGAAATGCAGAATGATGCCATCAGCACTGATTCAATTTCCGCAATGGCTGTAGTTAGCACGAAGGTCCTCCTTACTCAACCTCGCCTCTCACTTGAGGTGTGGTGACCCTAAGGTGAAATGCATCTTTCTATCTCCCCCTCTCTCTTTCTTTCTTTCTCTCTCTCTCTCTCTCTCTCTCTCTCTCTCTCTCGCAGACGCACGCACATTAAACTGTGGAGTGAATTTGTAGGTACAATCTCTTGTTCAAAAAGCACATAATTCCACTCAATGTGGCATTTTATAAACTCCTACTTTGGAAATAAAAGACACAGGCAGATTCCAAGCAAAACCGCATGCCTAAAATTCATGTCTGACCAGAGTTCAGAGGTGTTGCCTCCTTTAAATTGATAATACCTTAAAGTTATCTTGGAGCAGTAGTTTGAAAGAAATTCTGGGATTTGCATATTAATCAATTGAAATCTGCGCCTCGATTGTAACTAGTTAAAAGATTTAAGAGCCATCTTAGGTGTGTTCAATTTATTTGCATGAGTTATATGACCCTTTGATCTTTTCTTAAATTCTGTGTCTGTCTTCCTCTCTCATTAACACCTGATGAAGTAGCAGTGCTCCGAAAGCTAGTGTTTTCAAATAAACCTGTTGGACTATAATCTGGTGTCTGTCGTGTGATTTTTGACCTTGTCCAGCCTAGTCCCACATGGCACCTCCATCTTCCGTAGGACAGAGGTTAAATCAACTGGCCAGTAGTTTCCTGCTATCTTTCTTTCTCCCTTTTTAAATAAAGACTTAGATTCACTAATTTCCAATCTTCGAGCCTTCCCCGAGTCCAGGGAATTTTGAAAATGTAAAACCAAAGCATCAACTATCTCATTAGCCCCCTCTTTTCAGACCGTAAAATTAAATTCATCAGAACCTGGTACTTGTCAGTCTACAGTTTCTATTGGTTGCTCAACTGATGATTGTAATTTTCTTGAGTTCCTCCTTTTTTTTCCATTTCCTGATTTACAACTATTTCTGCCATGTCACATGAACTTCCTGCAGTGAAAACACCACAATATACCTATGCATCTGCCATGTCTATATTTTTCATTATTAATTCTTCAGACTTGCTTTCTATAGGATCATTGCTCATTCTATAAATCCTTTTCTAAAAAAAATAACTGTAGAAATGTTAACTCTCTGTTTTAATGCATATAGCTAGCTTTCTTTCATACTCCAATGTTTTTAGCTTTCAATGTATTTCAGTCATTCTTTTTATATTCCATCCAGTCTTTTGACTTGCCATCCATTTTTTGCGCAATTATAGTTTGAATTTGATATGTCTTTAGCATTTTAGTTCACTAAAGTGATGGTGGGCTCTCCGGTTTGAATTTTTCTTTCTCATTGGGATGTATGTATTTTGTGTATTTGGAGTTATTCATCTGATATTATGATTGTTACCGACTAGCATCTTCACTATGTGATTATTAATTAAGTCTATTCATTGCACAATATCAAGTCAAATTAGTCTTCTCTGCAATTGGCTCCAGGCCATACTGTTGTAAGTTTAAAAATCACACAACACCAGGTTATAGTCCAACAGGTTTATTTGGAAGTATAAGCTTTGGAGTGCTGCTACTTTCTCAGGTAGCGTGTGGGGCAGGATCATTGGACACTGGATTTATAGTAAAGGATCAAAGTGTCATACAATTAATGCGATACATTGGACAAACCTAGATTGCTGTTGAGTCTTTAATCATTTAAGATAGGTTGCAGGTTTCGAGTGATTAATATGTAAATCCCAGAACCTGTTTCAAGTCACATTTCTGAGAAGGTTTTTTAAAAAAGGATGACATCTCAGCTCAGACAATGCATTAAAGGTGTGAGGTTGGAGTCTGTCTGTATTCCAATCTTGAGTCGGACCCGTTCTATTTCCAAAGTAGGAATTTATAAAATGTTACATGGACCTAGTGCCTACAAATTGTGTGTTTTTTGAACAAAATGGAATGCATTTGCAAGTACAAATCTGCAAATGCAAATTCACTTCACAGACTTATGTGTATTGTGCTGGCACATGAGTGAGAGAGAGAGAGGGGGAGTATATGCCAGTGAGAGGGGTGCGCGTGCTGAGCAGAGGCTGATAGCCACGTTTGGTACCCATGGCCTCAACTGGGATCTTGGGTTCATGTCACACTGCAGGTGACCCCACTACACTATACACAGATATGTGCCACCTGCTCCAGAGGTGTGTAATAACATCTCTGAACAGATTGATTAGAAAACCAGGTTAACAATAAAAAAGAACTAACAAGGGGAAGAAAACAGACAATAAATCAGGAGATAATGAAGCCATTTAAAAGAGGCAGTACATTAGTTACGAGAAACATTAATCTTCATGTAGATTGGGAAAATCAAATTGACAAAGGTATCAATGAAGAATAATTCATTGAGTGTATCTGGGACAATTTCCTTGTGAACCCAGTCAGGGATCAGACTATTTTGCAGCACATTAGTACCTAACAAACTTTGCCTGTAGAATTAAATCTCACTTTATATCAAAAATAAAAAAAAACTGGTACTGACCACCCACTCTATTACTTATGATAATTGCTTAATGTTTCAAGGATTAACCCTACTGAAATTCCCAATAAGAGTGAAGCAGAAAATAGCCACCAGCCTGTCACTTATCCCTGGTCTCGTCTGATGTCAATCTTCAATTTGACTTTCCAGTTGTACTTTCTCCTCCAGTCTGTGTGCTGTGTACTAATGCCTCTCTGCTGGTGGTTCCTGTTGTCTGTTCAAACTCTCTCTCTCCATTTGTCTCTGCTGATTTGACATGGTGATCTCCATTCTCTAATGCATCTCTACTGCTGTCTCTCTGCTGGTGATTCCCACTCTGTAAAAAAGGCTCTTTCTCGATGTGTTCTGCTATATCTGCTGTCAAGATTCACTTATGGTAATTCATTTTTATTAATAAGCTGGAGAGAAACGATGCAACATAAACAGAGAATAGTGATCGTTTTCCTTTTATGTTTTCTATTCAGTATTAAGCATGCACTGAGTAATTGATGTTAATTATATAGAGCAATCCAATTTTGGACTGATTTAGGTTTCTATAGTGATAAAAGCTGAACCTTTTTGTTGCATTTCACTTTTATATAGGTAACCAACCAGCTGTTTGAACCACTTGTTATGCAGCTTATCCATTGGTTCACTAACAACAGGAAATTTGAAAGTCGGGATACAGTGGCACTACTTGAAGCTATTCTGGTAATAATTGTTCACTTATGTTCTCAGTAATTGAACACTCAAACAATCTTTGAATCCCTGTAAACAGAAGGACTATAAACAACTGTTTTGATCCAAATAGGACTGAAGTTTATTTGCTTATTAAAGTAAGGAGGCTAACATCTTTGTAAACAGCTAAGTTCAAGGAAGTTACATAACCATAAGATAAAGAAGCAGAATTAGGCTATTCAACCCATCTACTCTACTATTCGATCATGACTGATCTGTTTCGTAAGTCCATTCTTCTGCCTTCTCCCCGTATTCCTCGGACCCCTTACTAATCAAGAACCTGTCTATCTCCATTTTAAAAACACTCAGTTGTTTGGCCTCCACACCCCTCTGAGGCAATGCATTCCACAGATTTACCACTCTGCATATCCATCCTTAGATAAGGGGCCCAACATAGCTCACAGTATTCCAAATATGATTTGACGAGAGCCTTGTACAGCCTTGTTTCTGTTCTTGTATTCTAGCCGTCTTGAAATGAATGCTAACATTGCATTTACCTTCCCAATTGCCAAATGAGTCTGTGTGTTAACTGTAAGCGAATCCTAAACTTGGACTCCTAAGTACATTTGTGTTTCAGATTTCCAAAGCTATTCTCTGTTCAGAAAATTGCCCACATCTGTATTCTTCCTACCAAAGTGTATAACCTCATACTTTCCCCAGTTATGTTTATTTGCCACTTCTTTGCCCACTCTCTTAGCTTCTTCACTTCCTAAACAACACCTGTCTCTATACCTATCTTTGTGTCATCTGCAAACATGCCCTCAATTCATAGAATCACAGAATCCCTATAGTGTGGAAGCAGGCCATTCAGCCCACTGAGTCCATAACAACCCTCTGAGCAGCATCCCACCCAGACCCACCCCGATATCCTATTCCTGCATTTTCCATGGCTAATCCACCCAGCGTGCACATCTTTGGACTGTGGAAGGAAACCAGAGCACCTTGAGGAAACTCAAGCAGACATGGGGTGAATGCGCAAACTCCACACATACAGACACCCAAGGGTGGAATTGAACCCAGGTCCCTGGCGCTGTAAAACAGCAGTGCTAACCACTGAGTCACTGTGCCAACCTTTATCCAGTTCCTTCGTCCAGATCATTAATGTATAACATGAATAGTTGTGGTCCCAATACAGACCCCTGTGTAACTCCACTAATCACTGGCTCCCAACCTGAAAGAAACCCTTTATCCCCACTCTGCCTTCTGCCAGTCAGCCATTCCTTTATCAATGCCAACAATGTCTTGCATCATACAAAATGAGCTATTTAGCAGCCTGCTGTGCAACAGCTTGTCAAAGGACTTCTGGAAATCCAAATAGATCACATCTACTGGCTCTCCTTTGTCTAACTTGCTTGAACGAGGCAACTTAGTTATATAAGATAAATAAATGCTTAAAATTCCCAACATTTATTTTAAGTTCCTTAGAGGCTTTCTGTATTAAGCTTGTCCCAGTTATTTCTAAGAGCTGAATGGATATCAAAATAAATATTCAAACTATTTTAATGTCTTTTTAAGATTATGGCAAATAGTGATTGTCTTATTAACGTGTCCATGTATATTCAGCTACTGAATGTGTATCCAGAAGAACAGCAAAGGGAATTGAGAATTGAACAATCCTTCTAAAATGTTTCTAGCCACTGCAAAAATCTAGTTAACAGAAAATATCTTAAAGCTAATGAATTTCAGAAACATCATTGATCTTGCAATACAAGTTGATGAGCATATCACTTCCTGATTGGTGATATGTGAATTCCATTCACTAGACAGTGCTTGTTCCTGATACAGATTGCAATCTAGCCAGTGTTGATTTTGTTCTGAAAACTCAAGACAAATATTTAATTTTATTAGGATGGCATTGTGGATCCAGTGGACAGTACTCTGAGGGACTTTTGTGGAAACTGTGTTCGAGAGTTCCTCAAGTGGTCCATAAAACAGACAACTCCAGAGCAGCAGCAGAAGAGTCCAGTAAATACCAAATCCCTTTTCAAGAGATTGTATAGCCTTGCTCTTCATCCCAATACTTTCAAACGTCTTGGGGCAGCCCTTGCCTTTAACAGCCTATACAGAGAATTCAGGTTGGTTGCTTTGGTACTAAACATTTTCACATCGATAGCTGAACCAAAATTAGATCCTCAGCGATACCTTTCACCTCACAGCAGAATTGAACAATTTGTGTCATGCAGCAGCATACTTTTGAGTGCTCTGTGATTTACAATTCTATTCTTTTTAATTGTAGAGTTATTAACTATTTCATTATTGAATAAAAAGATTAAGAAATTGTTGATTATTTAATTTGCAAAGTTGAAGTGTGAAACATCCTCCCTGCATTTAGTCTTTCCAGCCAATTAGAATGCTTTCCGTTTAAATTTAGGAGGGGTAGCTACAAAGGAAACAATGGCACAGTGATATTAATCAGGAGTTCTGATCATGATATAGTTACCATGAGTGACTTCAGTCTCCATTTACAGTAAGTAAATTTGTGTGGAGTATGGGGTATGAGTTCCTGGAGATGGATCTTTGGAGGAGTATGCTGAGGAACTGATCAGAGAAAAGCTATTTTAGATTGATTGATTTATTTATCATGTGTATCAAGGTATAGTGAAAAACTTTATTTATGTGCAGTACAAGCAGGTCATAGTATCAAGGATGTACAGATCAAAGAGATTTAGACAGAGATGAACAGGTTACATTGCACAGTGTTCGCATTAGGCAGGATCAGTATTATTTGAGGCTACAGAATTCATTCATCAGTTTAATAACGGACAGGAAGAAGCTGTTCCCAAACCTGCTGATGCATGGGTTTGGGCTTCTCTATCTTCTGCCTGATAGAAGAGGTTGTGGAAGATCATTTTTGGGGTGCAGTTGGGTATTTGATGATGTTGGCAGTCTTTCTGCAGGAGCGAACCATGTGTTGGAATCCATGGATGGAAGGTTGGCTTCCATGATGGTTTTGGGCTGTGCTCACCACCACCTGTCGTTTCTTCTGGTCCTGGGCAGAGCAGTTACCACACCAGGCTGTTATGCACTGGGACAGTGTGCTCTCAGTAGTGCATCTGTAGAAGTCAGTGAGGGTCTTTATGGACATGCCAAATTTCCTGATCTGCCTGAGGAAGAAGATTTGTTGTCATGTAACAAAAAAAACTAATTAATAATCTTGTTGAGAAAGAACCTTTAGGGGTCATAATGTGATAAAATTCTACATTTTGTTTAAAAATGAGATAGTTCAATCTGAAGTCAGAATGTTAAATTTTAACAAAGAAAATTATGAAGATATGCAGGATGAATTGACTGAGGTAGATTTGGGAAAATACCTGATGGTTGTAAAGGTAAAGTCACCGTAGTTCTCTTTGACCATACCATCATTCTCTTGTTAGAGAGAGACACAACTGGTTATAATTTAATCTGAGGGTCACCATGCCGCAGGTGAGGCTGATGAGGAGAGTCCTTCTTGATAACCTCAGCCAGTATACGAATTGAGCCCCCCACGTAATTGGCATCAATCTGCAAACCAGCCAACTGAATTAACATGTACTCCAGTACATGATACAGAGGCAATGAATAAGCTTTAGAGAACTATTGCATTATTATAGTTGCTGTAAACTAAGGAAGTTAATTATTTTATAAGATTAAAAGAAAATACCTATACAATTGTCAGATATGATAATAGACCTGTGGACTGGGAGGATTTTAGAATACAGCAAAGGAGGATGAAGAAACTGATAAAGGAAAGGAGAATCAAATATGAATGTAAACAAGCAAAAAAAAAAGCAACACATTATAAAAGCTTCTATGGAAACATAAGTATGAAATATTTGGCTCTGGAAAATATGGGTCCATTGCAAGTAAAATCAGGAACATTTATGATGGGGAACAGAGAACTGGCAAAGAATATAAATGATTACTTTGTCTGTCTTTTTTACTGAGGAAGATATAAGAATCTTTCAGAATTAGAGATCCAAGAGATTAGAGTGAATGGGGAGCTGAAGGAAATTAGTAGTAGAAAGAAGGTTATGCTGCAGAAATTAATGGGAATAAAAGTCAATAAGTTCCCAAGATGTGATATTATTGAAAGAGATAACTGTTGAGATAATGGATTCATTGATGATCATCTTCCAAAATACTTGAAATTCTGGATTGGTTCCTCCAGATTAGAAAGCAGCAAATGTCACTTATTTAAGGAGAGAGAAAATAGAAAATGCAGATCTGTTAGCTGTACATCAATAGTAAAGAAGTTTCTGCAACCTGTTCTAAAGAATATAATAAATGAATGCTTACATCATAATAACCTGATTGTGCACAGTATGGATTTGTGAATTGAAATTTGTACTTGATGAACCAGTTGGAGATTTTTAAGGATGTGAGTAACAGGTTTGATAAAAGAATAGTAAGTGGTGTTGTATACTTGGATCTTCAATGGAACTTTGGAAAGGTCCCCTTTGGTTAACAAAATTGTACTTGAGATATCAGCTAATGTACTGGAAAGGATAAAGAATTGGCTAACAGGAAGAAATCAGTCAGAATAAATGGGTCAGACTGAAACAGTGAGGCTTTTGCTGTTGGTGTGCCATAGGATGAGTACTTGGGCACCTGCTGTTCACAATATGAATCAATGAGTTGGACCTGAGAACCAAATGAAGTATTTCCACATTCTAAGGTGATGTAGAACTGGCTAACAATATTTGCTGGTAAGAAGGTGCAAGAGTCCACAAGTTCTGTTCATCCAGCTCCCCTATACTCGTCTACAGTGACAATTGCCTAATGTATTGAATCCCTCTTTGGCCTCCTCCATTGTCTAGTCTCTGTAATTTCCTGATTGTTGATTTACCACCTTTGGTTCCTCAGTTTAGACTTTTGTGCATCCTGCATGCCCCTGTACCCACTATTAGAAATTCAGCTGTGAAAGGTTTACTCTCTTGAATTTCAGACTTAAACATTTCAATCTCTTTTTCCTGAGAAACTATCTCAAAGTCATTTATCAAACAAACTCTTGATCATACTGGCGAAAGTGAGTACTGCAGATGGTGGAGATTAGAGTCAAGAATGTGGTGTTGGAAAAGCACGGCAGGTCAGGCTGCCTCTGTGGAATAGGAAAATCAACGTTTCGGGCAAAAGCCCGTGGTCAGGAATGAGGGTTGATGAAGGGCTTTTGCCCGAAACGTTGATTTTCCTGCTTCTGGGATGCTGTGCTTTTCCAGCACCATACTCTTGACTCTGACGTGTGGCACGGTGGCTCAGTGGTTAGCACTGCTGCCTCACAGCGCCAGAGACCCAGGTTCATTTCCCGCCTCGGGCAACTGTCTGTGTGGAGTTTGCATATTCTCCCTGTGTCTGCGTGGGTTTCCTCCAGGTGCTCTGATTTCCTCCCACAGTCCAAAGATGTGCAGTTGGGTGAATTGGCCACGCTAAATTGCCTGTAGTGTTACTTGAAGGGGTAAATATAGGGAAATGGGTCTGGGTGGGTTGCTCTTCAGAGGGTCAGTGTGGACTTGTTGGGCTGAAGGGCTTGTTTCCACACTGTAAGTAATCTAATCTAATCTCTAATCTTGACTCGATCATCCTCCCAACCTTTCCATTACTCCATGTATTTTTCTCTGAATTGTTTATTTTATCTTATCCTTTCAAAATATTTTGAGGCATTTTCTTTGTTTCACCTCCTTTGTACTTGCAACATATTGTTGTTGCTAACAATATATCTATATTTGATGCATGGTATAGTAGGAAAAGTTGATCATTTAACACAAATGGAAAAATGAATTCTGCACAAAGTACACTTGAATATCATATATGACACATTGGGATACATATATTATTTGGCAATTGCTAGAGGTAACACTTGTCAATTTTCCTAGGGAAGAGAGTGCCTTGGTTGAGCAGTTTGTGTTTGAGGTATTAGTTGTCTATGTGGAAAGCCTTGCTCTGGCACATGCGGATGATAAATCATTGGGTAAGTTCTTTATCATATTTCCTGTAATTTATTTTTATACAGCAATGTTGCAGTATCATAATTTTTAAAACTCTGTTAACTATGTCTTGTTTTAACTTGACCAGCCTTCTGAAAGGGAATATATTTGTGTCATGATGGTGTCTTCCTACTTATCTATGAATTCATGGATGTATGCTTGTCACCTCTGCAATTCCTTTGGTGACTTCAGTCCATCAGATGTATTTCTCTAGAATTCTAACCTGTCCCAGTAAAATATCTGTAAAAGATCAAAACATTTCCAGTCAACTGCTTTGTGTTTTACTTATTTGTTATGATTGAAGAGCTTAAGTTTTACTAGTTTATGCAATTTGAACACATCTGCTATTAATTAAGAAAAAAGGCTTAATTCCTAAACAGTATTAAAATCCCAACTTAAAATTGATGAGAATTGTTCGTTATCATAAAATAAATTATTTGTAATCAAAACAAATTGTGTTTTTTTTTTTAGGTACAATTCAGCAGTGCTGTGATTGTATCAACCATTTGAAAAGAATTATCAAACAAAAAGCTCATGAGTTGAATAAACCTGTCAAAAGGCGTGTGCCCAGGTTTGTGTGTTGCTTATTGTGAAACTTCCGACTTAGTATTGTGATTCTTGCCAAATCTCACCAGTTGAATGTAAAACTTTTTTTGTTTTCCCACATAAATTAGTAAAGTCAGTCTATTTTTTCCCTTAGTTCCCCTGTGCATTGCTTTCAAAGTAAGCATTTTTGCTTGAGAGCAGGACTAGATGCCATCCAGTGCTCACCTGAAGTGACTGCTGTGGTTGTGTTAATCTCGAGGTGAATTTCAGGAAACCATTTGACTAGGCAGCGTCACAACAAAAACTCCAGCTTTGATCCTACTCTTCATCTACATCTCTTTATCCTAAGGATTGTCACAATTCAAAATGCGAGTCTATTTACTCTATGCTTTTCCCTAATTTAAAGGCACTGAAGTCAGCTATATTATTCCCATCTCAGTCCTATCTAAGCAAATTAACTTAATGATTGAAGACTGTTGAAGCTAGTAACTTTACAATTCTGTATAACTCAGTGACACACGTAATATATTTGCTCATGTATTGAAGAAGCATGTGTAACTGCCTTTAAGTAGTGTGCCGGACAGCATACCTGACTCAAAATTATATTTGTAGTCTGAAACCTGTAAATTGTGATGAATTTCTCCTTTGGCTAAAGTGGCTTTTCTTAACAGACAGGAGGGAGTAGAAGTAGAGGCAGACTTGGAAGGGAAACTGTAAAACCTGGAGAGAATGCATTGAACCCGGTCTGACTTGAAACTTGAAATCAGAAGAGAGAGTGGAAAGACAGCATTCGAAAGAGCACCAGTTTGAAAGAAAAACATCACAGGAGAGTTATAAAGATTCTCTCTTGTTGTAAATGGTCATTGCCTGGCACATTTATGGCATGAAATTACTTGCTATTCATCAGCCCAAGCCGAAATATTGCCCAGGCCATCCTTCATTTGGAAACAGACTGCTTCAGTATTTGAGGAGTGATGCTGAACACTGCAAGTTCAGTGAGCGTACCGATCTCTGGTTTTAGGATGGAGGGCAGGTCACAGACGAAGTAACCGAAGATGTTCACAGTAACCTGAGGAGTTCCTTCATTGATGACCTGTGGCTGAAATGATTAACCTCCAGCAATCACAACCATATTATTTTTTGCAAGGGCTGACTCCAAACAGTAGAGAGTTTTACCTCAATTCCCATTAACTCCAGTTTTGCTGGGGCTCCTTGATGAAGTTGAATACTGCCTTGATGTCAAGGGCTGTCACTCTCAGCTCTTTATCCGTTTTTGGACCAAGGCTGACTGAGCCTGGTGGAACCCAAATTGAGATTCAGTGAGCAGGTTATTAGTAGATAAATGCAACTTTATTGCATTGTTGACAGCCCTTTCCATCACTTTGTTAATGACTGAGAGAGTTGACTGATGAGCCACTAATTGGCTGAAAGATTTGTCTTACTTTGTCCGACAGGAAATAACTGGATAATTTTCCACATTATTGATAGATGCTAGGGCTTAGCCGTACTGGAATGCCTTAGCTTGGCTTGACTTGGGCATGGCTTGGCTTGGACAAATCTTCAGAATCATTGTTGAAATGTCCAAGCGCATAGTCTGTGCAGAATCCAGTACTATCAGCTATTTCTTAATTTCATGTGAAGTGACTTCACGTTGGCTGATATCTGCATTATGGGGAGCTCACAAGGAGGCTGAGATGCAATGTTAACTTGGCACTTCTGGCTGAAGATGCTTACTTATGCTTCAGTATTGTATTTTGTAAGTGATGGGTTTCTCTATCATTGAGGATAGGAATATTTGTGAAGCCATGCTAGTCACTAGTCAGTATTTAATTGTGAGCACAGATGAGTCATTGTTCATCTGGGGATACTATTCTGCATGCTACCACAGCTTAAAACCATGTTTATTTAAAACTTGGCCATTTTATTTTTAAAAACTGCAGAACCTAATAAAAACGACACCACACATCTTGTGACAGAAACTGTCCCTACTCTGAAAATGGATCTGAAAATGCATTGTTATTTGGACACTTCAATGTGCTGTTTTTGAATGATAGTGACCTACATATCTCAAGACTCCAAATGCAGAACAATGCAATGTTGATTAGAGGTCACGTATTTACTATACGAAAAAGAGGGGTACAGCTGGGTTAGGCATTTACACACCAGTATTTCTAACCATCAATTCAGGAAGAATATAAATGAAAGCCTTCTAGCAGGTTGTCTCAATATCTTCTCAATTGTAGAACAGTCACAAGATAGGAGAATGGCAAGGGAAGATAATGAAATGTGAAGTAATACTCATAAATGTTATTTTTCTGATAGTGTGAAAAGACTTATTTTAAAATTCAGGTTCTGGGACATTCCTAAAGCCTAAATCCTATGGCTAGAAAAATGTAGAAACAAAAATTGCTCAAGGCATTAAGTTTGTACAGCTACTGTCTCTGATATCCAAATGACTGTGAACAGGTAGTTGTAATTAAAAAAAATTCACAGAATTGTGACGATATGTTTCTTTTTATGTTTTTCATTTTGCTTCCACAGGGGATTTCCTGCTGATCAGATGGTATGTTTGACAGATGTTGTCATGTGGTTACTGGCTCAGTGTGGGCGACCCCAAACAGAATGTCGGCATAAATGCATGGAGCTCTTTTATGAATTTGTTCCCATTTTGCCAGGTGTGTTTGCTTTATTTAATAAAACAACTATAATTACAACTAATATGCAATTTATTTCTTTTATTTCATATTTCCTTTTTTTTGAAATAGCAATTAGTCAGATTACTTATGACTTTGATGTGTGATATATTAATGAAAAACTGTCAGTTGTGCAATTTATTTACAAAGTAGAACTTTCCTTAATTACAGTCTGCCTTGTATCACTGGAGTATCATGCCAGACTCCCGCCACAAAAGAAAATCAAGTTCTTATTGTCGCCCAGCCTCATGGGTTCACAACCCCTTAGCCTCTGTTTGGAATCAGTTCCATTACTGCTCATTTAAACAGCTATTTAAGATGCTTATTGTGGGTGTCAGATTTCTTGCTTGCATTGGTTTTAAAGCAATTCCTCCCCATTTCAGTTCTCAACTTTTTAAAAAAAACACAATGAAAGCAAATGACATTTACAAGTCTTTATTATAATTAATTTAGGTTCAAGGTATTTGAGGATTGATTAATTCAAATTAAATAATTCTCAACCTTTTCTGATATTTATAAAAAAACTTCAAAGTTCCGTGAATCTTTCTTTTCCAGAGATGCTTGACTGGTCACTTTGGTTCTTGCAGTACTAGTAGTTGAGGTGGCAGACTGGTGTTCTGTGAGCATGCTGCACTATGTCACTTTGAACTGGATAGTATGAAATACAAATCTCGCTCTTGCTCCAGCTTTCTGTTCCAGATGCTTGGCTGATGGTTGGAATCTCTCAAAACAATGCAGTTGCTATTTCATCAATATAATGGGTAAATCAAGCATGGATTAGATTGGAAGTGTCATTGTGCATTGTTACCACAGTACCATATGTGCTATCAGGTTTCCACCATTGTTTGAAACTGTTATATGATTTTTAAGAATAAGTGATAACAAGCACAGAGATTGCTGAAGAAACTCGAGTCTGGCAGCAGCTGTGAAGGTGGAGAGAGAAATAGTTTCGAGTCTAGTATGACTCCTCTTCAGAACTTAGGAATCAGAATTACAGAAATACAAATAAATGATAACCTGTAATTGAAAATGATGCCTGTATTTTTGTTTTAGGAGCCAAAACAGCATCATTGTGGTTGGAAGAAATTTTGAAGAGAAATGGTGTTTCATTCCTGGTTAATAAATTTGAAGGAGCTGGCAGTGATCATGACAATTGTTCAGGAATTATTCGTCATCCCACCCTCCAAGCTCTGAAAGAGCCTTTTAGTGTCAGAGCTGCACTACAGTGGATGGATATGTTACTGGCAGCTCTAGATTGTTACAATACCTTCATAGGGCTACATTTGGTCAAACCAAGTAAAATAATGGGTGAGAGTGCTTTTTTTATCTATTTTTACATTTGAGGTATCGTTTACAATTTATTCTATTTGATAATTAAAATATTGTTTGCACTAATCAAGGTGAAGTCTTGCATCTGAAACATTCCTCCATCTCACATCTTTGGTACTGAACTTACTGTGTTTTTGCAGTATTTTCCTTTCTGTTCTTCTGCATTAATCCTGTTGTGTATCAAGAAAATGGCAGTTAGTTGAGAACTGTGAATCTAAATTATCCTGCTGTGGTGGGAGGGAACAAGAGTGCCAGCATGAATTTTATTGGAAAGAGGAGAATGGTTGCCAAGATGACTTTTAGATAATATGAGGAAGAGTGATAGTTTTAATTGAGGAAGGTTGCCAGTGTAAATCATAAAGGACAGGATAGAAAGTGCCAATGTGATTAGGGGAAAAAGGCATGAGCAACAACTTACATTATTGAACCACTTAACATGGGAAAATGTACAAAGGCATGTCACTGGAGAATGATTGGCTCAATGTCAATTTGTGCCTTAGGTGCAAATATTAACAGAGGTGATGTTTTAGTCTTAACCAAAGGCCAAGTATAAGAAGTGTCTTAATAAGGAAAGGAAGGTGGAGAAGCAGAGAGATGTAGAAAAGGAAATATGGATGTTCGGGCCTGTGTGATGGAGACAGACTTTATTGAACCCTTCAAGGAAGAGCTGGATAATAATCTACAGGAAGTGTTGAAAGGTCACATTCTTTGAAGATTGTGATGCTGGGGAAAGTTACAGAGATAGAGAACATGAAAGGCATGGAGAAATTAGAGAATGAGGATGAGAATCTTAAATTTGAGGCATTGGTAGGCCAGGACTCAATGTACAACACATGGCACTTATGACTTAACATTCAGCAGATTAATCTTGGATGAACTAGGTTTATGAATGTGGGTGATGTTATGCCAACTGGGAGAGAATTGAATTAGTTGAATTTAGAAGTAATAAGAACATAGATGAACCTTTTAATGGCAGGCTGATGCAGGAACAAGGCTGGGTGACATTCAAAAGGTAGACTTTATATTAGAGTGCAAGTATAGTTGGATGCTAAGACCAGAATCAAATAGGACCACCAGAATTGCGAACAACCTGGATTCAACCTGTGACGCTGCAGAGGAGATGAAATCACTAATAATAAAAGAAATAGAGTTTATGGTGGAGGCTGACAACAATAGAATCTGGTTTGACAGTTGCTTCATTTTGAGGAAGCTACAACTCAACTAGAATTGGATGTGACGCAAACAAACTGAAATTTCAGAGGGTTTGAGAGAGACTGAAAGGGTGCATGCACAATCTGATTTATTGTTAGAAAATGTCACCAAGTGTTTGCAATTGTTAAGAGAGAAGAGAAGGTGAATTCAAGCACTCCCAGAGGTATGGTGTAGGGAGAGAGCTACTGCAAATTATTTTCTTGCTACAACCAGATGTTAAGAAAGGAACCTTGTGAGGGAAGTACTGTTCACATGTACAGTGGGAGAGTGGTTTTTGAAGAGAATATTGTGGTCAGTTCCAGCAAAGGCTCCATATACTGAACCATTTTAGTGATGCAGGAGAGGAGAAGTCAGTTGTCTCAGTATCGAGGTAAGATAGTGACAATAAAGTTCAATGAACTGGAAGGTTAATAGTGATTTTATTTCAGTTTAATAGTCAAACGTAACAATATTGAATACAAATTCATTTACATTATAGCCTGCTGCTTTTGAGTCAGTTTTCCATTTTCAACTTTAAAGTTTTTCTAAATATTTGGGTATATTCAATCTTCCACCAAATGGTATATTTCTCTTATTATTAACTTTACTCTGGAGTTACCTGCTTAAACATGTCTGGTCAGTAAATTATAATTCTTAAAATCACTGCAAATTAGGGTCTGTCAGTGAAGTCTCCATCCAGAGGGATGATGGGAAAATGGAAGTTCTTGATAAGTATAATGCCTTGAACTAAATATCTCAGATGTTTTCTTCGGACATTTCCAGGAACTTGCGAGAATTCCAGCTTCCTGAAAGCCCTGAATTTCTTCTTGACAAATCTTGCAAGGCATGACATCACAGCTGCAGAGGAGAGCTTTGCTTATGGCATCAAAGGCATACTTTTTAGTCCGAGGGAGAGAGAGGACTACAATTTCAATAAATGTACTATCATTGTTCGTATTATGGAATTTGTTAGCATGGTCCTGGAGGACTGCCAAAAGGATTTCTTGAAGGTAATAATTCAGATATTTACAGAATGTACTGAGTATTTGGATTTGGTTAAATTGAGTTTTATAATTATTAGTCAATATAGAGTAATGCTTTTATTTTAGCCACTTTTAGCCTTTTCTAGCTTGAGCTGCCTGTTCGTTGGGCCCTCTTGCTCTCAGGAGAATGTTTTCTTTATTCATTTGGGTGTCACTAGCTGACCAACATTTATTGCTCATCCCTTGTTGCCCTTGATAACATGGTGGTGAGTTGCCTTGTTGAACTGCTGCAGGTCACATGCTGTGGGTTGGGCAAAAGTGAGGACTGCAGATGCTGTAAACCAGAGTTTAGATCAGAGTGGTGCTGGAAAAGCATAGCAGGTTGGGCAGCATCCGAGGAGCAGGAAAATCGACGTTTCGGGCAAAAGCCCTTCATCTGGATATTGTCCAGATCTTGTTGCATTTGACCATGAACTGCTTCCGGAACTGAAGAATTGTGAATGGTGCTGAACGTTGTGCAATTATTGGTGAACATCCCCATTTCTGACTTTATGATGGAGGGAAGGTCATTGATGAAGCATGCGAAAATGGTTGGGATTACATACGTTCAAACATCACAGCTGTGATCTGTTAACTCAAGTATAGGAAATTAAAACTATGGACCTTGCTTTTTATGTCACAGCATAATGCTAACTCACCCCTTTTATTCACCAAATTATTAGAGCCTTGAAGGAGACCATTCAGCTAGTTTGTGCTAGCTTTCCAAATGATCATATAACCTTCTACATTCTTCCTTTTTAAATGACCATCTATCTACATTTTGAATACCTCAATTCAACCTGCCTTCACCACGCTTGTTAGTGATTCCAGATCCTAATGCTTCTCTGCATGAAAATGTTTATCCTGTCACTTTTACTTCCTTTACTAATTGCTTTAAATATGTGCCCTCTCATTCTCAATCTTTCTAAAGTTATATTGCAATCAGATCTCCTCCCATGTTTCTTTTTCCAAAAACATCCGCAGCTTCTCCAGTGTGTCTTCATAAGTGAAATTCCTCATCTCTGGAATCATTTGTGTAAAGCTGTTTTTTTTTCCTATGCATTCATGACATTCCTAAAGTACAGTGCCAAAACTGGATGCAGTAGTCTGGCTGAGGCCAAACAAGCGTTTTTGTGCAGGTTTAATGTAACAGTTACTGGAGTCATAGTGTTTTACCGTATGGAAACAGACCCTTTGGTCCAACTGATCCATGCTGAACTGGTCTCGCCCCATTTGCCAGCATTTGGCCCATGTACCCATCCAATTGCCTTTTAAATGTTGTAATTGTACTTGCCTCCACCATTTCCTCTGCCACCTAGTTCCATAGATGCACCACCATCTGCATGAAAGAGTTGTCCCTCTGGTCCCTTTTAAATCTTTCACCTATCACCTTAAACCTATGACTTCTAGTTTGAGACTCTCCCTAGCCTGGAAAAAAGACCTTGGCTATTTTCTCTATCCATGCCCTTCATGATTTTATAAACCTCCAAAAGGTCATCCCTCAGCCTCTGATGCTCTAGGGAATAAAACCTCAACCAATCAGCCTCTCCCTATTGTTCAAACCTTCCAATCCCAGCAATATCCTTGTAAATCTTTTTTGAATGCTTCCAAGTTTAACAACATTTTTCCCATAGCAGGGACACCAGAATTGAATACAGTTTTCTAAACGTGGCCTCACTAATGTCCTGTAATGTGGAATTTGATACCCCAAGTCCGATATGCAGTGCACTGACCAGTGAAGGCAAGTGTGTCAAATGCCTTCTTCACCACCCTGTCTACCTGTAATGCCACTTCCAAGGAATATGAACCCTGAATATTCTTGCTTTCCATTCATTCACAGATACCTGCAGCCAAACCGATGTATTGAACCATGTGAGTTCATGTTTGACTTTTCTTTTTGGTTGAAGAGACTATATTCTTCTAAAACTTCTTTGCATTTTTTTCCCTTTTCCATTCAGACGCTGGAGAAATACTTACTAAATTCCACCCTGTTCGAACTTGTAGCAACAGTAGTCATTGATCCACCAAGTATTGGATTTAATATGGCAGACGTACAAGTGATGAAAGGTCTACCAGACATCTCCGTGAGGTTGTTGAAAGCAGCACTAACATCGCCTTATCAAGAATCATTAGAGTGCAGCATGAAAAAAAGGCTTAAGTCACAGAGGTAAAATTAGAATTGATGTTACAGGAATCATAATGAATTAAAATGTAAGCCGACAGATTTGCCACATCTGTGGAGAGAAAATAAGTTTAACACTTGGAGTCTGGGGACCCTTCTTCTGAGGGTCTCAAAACATTAACACTTCTTTCTGTCCCCAGATGCTGCCAGACTTGCTGAGTTTTCCCAACAACTTCTGTGTTTGTTTCTGGAAAAGATTTTCTGGTGTAGCAGACAGTCCAGAGAAGATGCATTAGACTGTCTCCAAGTATAGAAGGAGAAGGCTGTGACTGTACTCATTGCAATTTAAAAGAAAGAGAGGACACCTTCTTGAAAATTAAAGGTTCTTTGCAAACGGTGGGGTAGGTGTAGGAAGGTTGTTCTGCCTTGTGGGAGAGTCGAGGAACAGAGGGCATAATCTAAATAAGGGTGATACATTTAAGTTGGAAATAAGGAGGAATATTTTTCTCTCCAAGTGTTGTGAATCTGTGGAAATTTTTATCACAGAATGCTATTGAGGCTAGGTCATTAAAGCATATTCAAGACTGAAATGTTTTTTTATCAGTAAGGGGATGGAAGGTTATGGTGAAAAGGCAGGAAAGTGAAATTGAGGATTATCAGATTAACCGTGAATTCACTGAATACCAAAGCAGACTTGATGAACTAAATGGTCTGCTTCAGTTCCTACGCCTTATGGTCTCATGGTCTAAAACCAGTAAGGAAGGAGAACTCAGCTCAAATTTTGCATTTTTTGGTATATTGACTGAAGGACCCCCATAAGAATCATCTAGGTATCGCAAAAGTGGAAGGGATCTGCTGGAAAAGATCAGGAGGAAATTCATTTAACACAAAGACTGTCATGGAAGAAAAAGACTGATACATGTTTTTTTTAAAAATGTTGTAAATATGAAAGCATTAGACTGCTATCTGCAAAATTGCTGAAGATTTCAGGCCAAAATCTTGCATCAGAACATTGTTTTGTCAAAGGTGTTGACACAAAATGTTAACCCATCATTTCTATTTCAAGTCATAAATGATTAAATTTCAGATTTCCAGCATTTCTGCATGTTTTAACTTTTAATTTATGTGTTTGTGTGTGTGACAGCATTGAAGATCTGTGTAATGTTGATCTATACAGTCAATCAGATCATGCCAAATTGACCTCCATACTGTTAGCCTGCAAACAACTCCACAAGGCTGGACTTCTGAACTCTGTATTGAAGTGCCAGGTAATTTTTACATTACAAAATCAACAGTACACTAAGTCCCATACATATCGAAGCAGTTTTTTTTTCTTGTATCGTATCTGCAGCATTCACAGGAGAGTGGGGTTCAAGTTCCACATTCTCTAGAAGTGTGACATAACATTGTTTGACAGGTTGAT
The DNA here is from genome assembly GCF_020745735.1 of Hemiscyllium ocellatum. NCBI lineage: Eukaryota > Metazoa > Chordata > Chondrichthyes > Orectolobiformes > Hemiscylliidae > Hemiscyllium > Hemiscyllium ocellatum. Next base: position 80,678,061 of record NC_083404.1, read on the forward strand.
TGGGAAAATACCTATCTAAAGAATTCTCAAAATATGCAGCAGACAGTTGAAACAACATTAACATGAAGCACTGCTTCAGGAATAAATTAATATTTTCCAATTGTAAAATGCAATTTCACACCCAAAAGCTAATTGCTGTTGAGATGAAGAGCGGTGTCTGGCACGATATAGGATTTTTCTTTAAAGTTTGATGTCAGTGTAGTGAGTTTGAAGTGATTTTATTAACAAAACAGATCTGAGTGCCATCTCTCTTTGAAGTAAGAAAATTCAGCCTGCGATATGCCAGAATTATCCCTCCATGGTAAGAGTTTCTTCTGTCCTGGCAAAAAAAAAGGTGAGATTGCCACTGAAATTAAGATAATGCCCAGTATGAACAAGAAGTAGATGAACAGAGCAATAGATATGATCTGTATGGACTTCAGTAAGGCGTTCGACAGAGTTCCCCATGCGAGAGACTGATTAGCAAGGTTAGATCTCCTGGAATACAGGGAGAACTAGCCATTTGGATACAGAACTGGCTCAAAGGTAGAAGACAGAGAGTGGTGGTGGAGGGTTGCTTTTCAGACTTGGAGGCCTGTGACCAGTGGAGTGCCACAAGGATCGGTGCTGGGTCCTCTATTTTTTGTCATTTACATAAATGATTAGGATGCAAGCATAAGAGGTACAGTTAGTAAGTTTGCGGATGGCACCAAAATTGGAGGTGTAGTGGGCAGCGAAGAGGGTTACCTCAGTTTACAACAGGATCTGGTCCAGATAGGCCAATGGGCTGAGAAGTGGCAGATGGAGTTTAATTCAGATAAATGCGAGGTGCTGCATTTTGGGAAAGCAAATCTTAGTAGGACATATATACTTAATGGTAAGGTCCTAGGGAGTGTTGCTGAACAAAGAGACCTTGGAGTGCAGGGTGATAGCTCCTTGAAGGTGGAGTTGCAGATAGGATAGTGAAGAAGGCATTTGGTATGCTTTCCTTTATTGGTCGGAGTATTGAGTAAAGAAGTTGAGAGGTCATGTTGCGGCTGTACAGGACATTGGCAAGGCCACTTTTGGAATATTGCATGCAATTCTGGTCTCCTTCCTATGGGAAAGATGTTGTGAAACTTGAAAGGGTTCAGGAAAGAGTTACAACGATGTTGCCAGGGTTGGAGGATTTGAGCTATAGGGAGAGGCTGAACAGGCTGGGGCTGTTTTCCTTGAAGCTTCGGAGGCTGAGGGGTGACCTTATAGAGATTTACAAAATTATGAGGGTCATGGGTGGGATAAATAGACAAAGTCTTTTCCCTGGGTCAGGGAGTCCAGAACTAGAGGGCATAGGTTTAGGGTGAGAGGGGAAAGATAAAGAAGAGACCTAAGGGGCAAATTTTTCACGCAGAGGCTAGTGCGCGTATGGAATGAGCTGCCAGAGGAAGTGGTGGCGGCTGGTACAATTGTAACATTTAAGAGGCATTTGGATGGGTATATGAATAAGAAGGATTTGGAGGGATATGGGCCAAGTGCTGGCAGGTGGGACTAGATAGGGTTGGGATATCTGGTCGGCATGGATGGGTTGGACCGAAGGGTCTGTTTCCATGCTGTACATCTCTATGACTCTTAAGTCCGAAATGCAAGCCTAAATTTAACTTGGGGTGAGTGTCATATTGGCAGGGACCAAGACAGTTTTGTAAGCTGTCTTGAGTTCCACAGCATGCAGTTGGGGTGATTTTAAATCTGAAGTCTCTTCTACCATTGGAAAATGCTAATTGACTGGTGGGTGGGATAGTAAAAGAGTAAAAAGTGAGGTCTGCAAATGCTGGAGATCGGAGCTGAAAATCTGTTGCTGGTTAAAGCGCAGCAGGTCAGGCAGCATCCAAGGAACGGGAAATTCGACGTTTCGGGCACAAGCCCTTCATCAGGAAGGAAGGGCTTCTTGATGAAGGGCTTGTGCCCGAAACGTTGAATTTCCCGTTCCTTGGATGCTGCCTGACCTGCTGCGCTTTAACCAGCAACACATTTTCAGCTGGGATTGTAAAAGGCCGACTTGAGGGATCAAAGGGTATAGCGAGCCCAGTGTGGAGGAGGCCTTTTCTGTTCCTCTGTAAAGCAAGTTTAAAAACAAAGAGAAATATATTACCTTCCTGGATTCTTCTGGCTGTGGCTCTCATGTAGATCATTTGACCAATCTTGTGCGAGAATAGTGACCAAATTTTATGTCTTTATCCACTGTGAGAATTAGTTAAGTTTGATCAGAAGAATATTAAAATACATTGTTTGAAATGTTACTGTTATTTAATACAGATTGGAAGTATTGACTCACCACTGAATTTGAAGCTTTTATCAACTGTCTATAAAGGGATTGCACCTGGAGATGAAAGGAAATCACTTCCGACAATGGATGTCAGCAGTAAGATGTTAGCAGATGGACTATTACAGCTGTCATTTTCTCTTGGTGGGCAGGTCAGTGACTGTTGCAACAAATAACAAGTGTGATGGATTTCAGAAGTAATCTTCCATTGCAATGCAATTGTCAAGTGGAGATCTTTTGCCATGGTCCTTTATGTTTCTTTCCTTACTTATATTTTCTGGTTGAAAATAAATTCTTCAAAATAACCGTTTGCAGTACTGAAAAATTTACCACACCACAGTCTTCACTTCTAAAATGTGATTTTATGGGAACCCACTGAGTATGCTGGGAACCAGTTGGGGTGAGAGGATATGATGTTTGTGTGGCAGAATTAATGGGATGATAGGAATGGTGTATCTATTGCTGTCCTGCAACTGCTGGTGTTTTATCAGTGGCATTGAATAGTGGACAAGCCTCAGGTAAATTGAAGTTCTTAAGCATCCAAAGATGTGCAGATTAGGTGAATTGGCCATACTAAAATGTGCATAGTGTTTAGGGTTGTGTAGGATCGGTGCATTTAATCAGGGGTAAATATAGAGTAACAGTAGGGAAATGGTTTTGGGTAGGATACTCCGGAGGGTTAGTGTTGACTTGTTGGGCCGAAGAACCTGTTTCCACACTGTAGGGATTCTATGATTCTGTTAAAGGCCAATTATTGCCCTCTCCTTGCTGTCAGTGAGAATATGCCAACAGCCTCTTGGTGCAGTGATAGTCAAAGACCCAGGTACAAGTCCCACCTACTCCAGAGATGTATCAGGTTGATTAAGATCATTTATACTAGCAGCAATGGTCACTTGGCTACTTGGGTCAACCACTAGGTGTATCAGCATCCTCCTTGAAGGGTTGGGGTGGGTCCTTCTGATTGGGCACCCTATGGCCCTTGAAAGGAATCCCACTTCCTGATGCAAGGCTGACCTTTTGATTGCAGTTAATGCTAGTCTTACTCTCTGAATAGCTCTGGTGAGCATGATGCTACTTAGCTCGGTTTGTGAGCCTTTCTAATTTATGCTACTGCTGCCTGGTTGTTAACTTTTGCTGAAAAATGGGAAAAGCTCCGTCTAGATTGAACTAGCAATCTCTTGGATCTGATCTCCTATTGTCACTACCTCTTGCTGCAACCAGTGCATTAGAACTAAGGAATTAAGACACTATTTGACAAAGAAGCTTTAAATAAATAGACTGTGAAGCACCCAAATCCCTTACTTTATTAATTTCATAGCTGGTAGTTAAATGATTAAGAATTTGATGAATTCATCCTGGCATGATTGACCACAGCTGCTTCCTCCAGCTGTCTGGGATCTCCCTCACTTGATTCCATTCTTATACATCAAGGTGTAACAAGGGAACAACTTACAATGCTCCACTCTGTTCCTGCAGTCTTGCCTCTGGTATCCATCAAGGATCTACTCTTGGTCCCTCTTTATTTCTCACCTATGCACAGTGCCATAGTGACATCCTTGTAAACCCCAATATCAGGTTTGCTAATGATATTCGGCTTTTCCTCACCATCACCACTCTTAACAACGCCACCGGCTCTGATGAGTCACATGGTTTGTTTGGTCTCCAGTATTGTCTTAAACAGTCCCAGTTGACCCTGAACTTGGCTTAACTGATCATCACTAAGTTGACCTCCTCCTGTTTTATGCACGGCTTTGCTTCTGCATCAGCTCATCTGCTTAAGCTATTGTCTGTGCTTTTGTGGCACTAAGTAAGACAATCACATACTGGCCACATTCCCAAATTGATCCCTCTGTAAATGAGGACTTACGTAGCATAACCTGCACCTGCCCTGTTCACCTGTAACCCTTCTCATTTGCTTCCATTGGTCCAGCAAGACTCTGTTTGAAAGTCCTTTCAAATTTCTCAATGGCTTCACACTCTGTAACCATGACAGTCCTACAACTTTGGAGAATTTCCAGGTCTTTATATCCTTGAATTTAATTATTCCACATATACCTTCAGCTTTCATGGTTCTAAACTCTGGAAGTGCATTTTAACACTGCTGGACCTCTCCTTTGGGACTCTCCTTAAGAACCTGTCTCTGTGACCAAGCTTTGATGTGTGTTTTGTTGTTAAATGTTAAGGCTCGCAAAGCATGTTGGGTTGTCTTGCGACATTAAAGACATTCTATAAACACAGCTTGTTGACAATATGGAAGATTAGTTCCATATTATTTCTAACTGAAGATTTTATCATTACTGAAAAATGAAATTGGAACTGTTTAAATAGACTCTGTCTCTTGATCCTTATAGTGTGAAGAACTGGTCTCGTTGCTGTTGAACACAGTTGAACTCTCTGTGCCACTTTCAGGGGCATCACAGAGACACTTCATCAGTTTTTCTCATGGTGAATACTTCTACAATTTGTTTCCTGAAACCATTAACAGTGAATTGCTCGGAAATCTAAACTCTGCAGTGGCCCAGTTAATGACCTCAGCAAGAGAAAACCCTAAAATGGTAAGCACTGTTCAAATTATAATTGTACAGGGATTATTAAAGAGGGTGCCAATAATTAATTAAGGCGTCTTTTTTAAATATTCCCCCAGATAACCTATTTGTCAGCGGATATTGATTTGTAGTTATAGGGATACCTAATATATTCAGCTACTCTGGATGTAGGTTTGCTCACTGAGCTGGAAGGTTCGTGAGCAAACCTACAATCAGAACCTCAACCTGAACTACAAATCTTCTCAAAACCTGCTAATATTCAGCTACTAATACCACTTGGAATGGTTTGGCAGCAGCTTGACTGACCAGTCTGGTCCAGTGTTAAAGGATACTGCTGCTAGACTGGATCTGTGGCAGGTGGTGGGAGGAACACCAAGAGAGAAAAGCATAGTTATCTTCATCTTTACCAATCCGCCTGCTGCAGATAGATCTATCTATGATAGTATCAGTACGAAAGACAGTTACACAGTCCTAGTGGAGAAGTAGTCCCGTCTTCATATTGAGAGTAACCCCACTCATCATTACATTGTAAACAGTACAGGTATAGAATCTCATGCCTGGGCATTCATAAGGCATTGTGGGCCATCAGCAACAGCCACATTGTACTCTGAAAATGAGGTGTCAACCTGGTGCAGCCTCAAAACAAGGCTATTTGCATGCCAAACAGCAGACTCAGCAAGTGATAGAGCTCAGTGATTTCACAATCTGTGGTTCAGATCTAAGCTTTGTAGTCCTACCATTTCCAGTTGTGAATGATAGTGGACAATTATTATCAATATGGGAATCCAGCACATTAGTACAAAAGATAATGCTGAATCATTTACATTTAATTTTCAGCTTGAAGTACTAGATGAATGATACATTTTGGCTCCCTCCACAGGCCTCCAGCCTCACCCATACCAGTTTTCAACCAATTCACTTTACTCTATGTAATGTCAAGGTATGGTTGGAGGTACTACAATCTGCAAACACCATGGGCCCTTAGAACATTCAGGCCGTAGTACTGAAGACTTGTTCTCCACAACTTGCTGCCACCTAACCAAGCTGTTTCAGTCCAAACACAACACTGGGACTTCGCTGAAAATTATTGGAAAATTTGTCCAGGTATACTTGGACAAAAAGCAGAACAAATCCAACCCGACCAATTATTGCCCCAACAGTTTATTCTTAGTCATAAGTAAAGTGGTGGAAGGTGTCATCAACAATTCTTTTAAGCAGTATCTATTCAGCATTTGGGTTCTGCCAGGGACATTGAATTCCTGAACGTAATTGGTACAATCATGGACAAAGGAGCTGAATTTCAGATGTGAAGTTAGAGTGATTACCTGTGACATAAAGGCTGCTATTGACTGAGTTTGGCTGAGCTCTAGTAAAATTGGAATCCGTGGGAATCAGAGGAAAACTTGCAGCTGGTTGGATATCTGGCACAAAGGAAGATGGTTGTGGTTGTTGAAGTTCAGTCATCCCAGCTCCAGGGACATCTCTGCAGGAGATCGTCAGGGTAGTGTCCTTGAACAACCATCTTCAACTGTTTAATGAAGGACATTGCCCTCCATCAAAGGTCAGAAGTGACGAAGTTTGCTGATGGCTGCACAATGTTCCACATTATTCACTATTTCTCAGGTACTGATACAGTCTGTTTCCAAATGTAGTAAGACCTGAGCAATATCTAGGATTGGGCTGACAAGTGGTAGGTTGTCACTTGTTAGCAAGTTGTCACTGTGCAAATGATAGGTAATGACCATCTCCAACAAGAGACAATCTAATCATTGCCAATTGACATTCAATGTCATCGTAACATTGACATCCGGGTGGCACGGTGGCTCAGTGGTTACCACTACAGCCTCACAGCGCCAGGGACACTTGGGCAACTGTCTGTGTGGAGTTTTCGCATTCTCCGTGTGTCTGCATGGATTTCCTCCAGATGCTCGGTTCCCTCCCACAACCCAGAGATGTGCAGGTTACATGAATTGGCCATGCTAAATTGCACATTGTGTTCAGCGATGTGTAGGTGAGGTGCATTAGTCAGAAATAAATGCAGAGTAATAGGAGAATGAGTCTGGCTGGGATACTCTTCAGAGGGTTGGTGTGGACTTGGTGGGCCGAAGGGCCTGCTTCCACACTGTAGGGATTCTATCACTGAACCCCAATATCAACATCCTGGGGGTTACCATTTACCAGGACTGACCTGGGCTAGCTTTATAACTTCTCCATTGACAAAAGGAAACTGGAAGCTAGGAATCTTTCAGTGACTAACTCACCTCTTAAAACCTCAAAGCTTGTCTATCATCTAGATGACTAAATTGGAAGCGTGATGGAATATTCCCAACTTGCCTGGATGAATGCATTTCCAACAACACTAAAGAAGCTTGACACCATCCAGGATAAAGGAGTCTGCTTGATTGGCACCACAACTGCAAACATTCACGCCCTCCACCAACAATGCTCACTAGCAATTGGGTGTACTATCAACAAGATGAGTTGCAGAAATTCATCAAGGCTCCTTAGTAGGCAACTTCCAAACCCATAATTATGACCATCTAGAAGGACAAGTGCTGTAGATACATGGGAACACCACCAACTGCAAGTTCCCATTCAAGCCACTCACTATCCTGACTTGGAAATATATCACTGTTCCTTCAGTGTCACATGATCACAATCCTGGAATTCTCTCCCTGATGGAATCATGCATATAGGTACACCGAATGGACTGCTGTGGTTCAAGAAGGCAGCTCACCCCTGAAGACAGTTAGGCATAAACAATTGATACTGGTCTAGCCAGAGACGCCCACATACCATAAGCACGTAAAGTAAGCATAGAATTGGCAAGCATTTTGAAATGTAATCACTGTTGTTACATAATGTGGGTTGGCTCTGATTAATAGTGATTTTTTTTTAACCAAACTACATTAGCTCCTGTTTCCACAGGTCCAAATTATGTAGATTATACTCTAGTTTCTTTTGCATAAAGTCTTTTAAAAATAACCTAGAAAAACTAACTTCATCAATCATTTCACAGGATCTGTGATGAGGCCGAATGTTGTAATATAAAGCTTTGTTCAGTGTGAAACCAGACAGGAGATTGAGACATATGGATTTATTTTATGGTGATTTATTTGTGTATGCATCTATACTGTGTGTCAGCAATAGCAAAACAAATTGTATTGTTTGAATTTATTGATTGAGGATGCCATAAGATTTTTAGCTATTTCACACTCTGTCCATACACAATTAGAATGCTCTTCTTTCTACTTTTTTTAGGTGAGCGCTGTTCTGAATGGAATGCTTGACCACAGTTTCAGAGACCATACTGTCCGAAAGAAGCAGGGTATTTACCTGGTCAGTGCTGTACTTTCAAACTGGGCAAAACTTGATTCCTGGTGGTCAGTGAAATCTAGCCCAGAGAGTAAGATGGCTGTCTTAACACTGCTTTCCAAAGTACTGCAGGTATATTATGTTTACCATCTGTCTGTATGTCTGATAAATGTGAATCAGTGCAATCAGGATATGAAATTTGAATCCCATGGAAAGATGCACCTATACCTTCAGAAGCATATTGTTGTTTTGGAGACGGTGTTGTGTGTAATGATAATGTTTCCCGTTATTAGAAGTAAAATTAAGAGAAGATACAATATCAGGTTTATTTGTTCAAAAACAGCTGTAATCATGTTGAGCAAGATTGTATTTAGAATGGTCTAATAAATAACCAGGCTATATTGAATAATTAATCCATACTTTCTGAAGAGTTGTTCAAGAAAATGCAGCCAATTCTTATAACATTGACTCATCAATATTTGTTTTGATACTTTGGTGATTAATCTGTAAACATGAAATCTGTCTAGTAGTCACATAATTACAATGTTTGATTCATCACTTTCTAATTGTTAATCTACTTGTTAATAGATCATCTTAAATTAAACAGAGAGAATAAAGATGAAGTATACTTCATGTCAACTGTAATTAGGTGAGGAGAGATATGAAAGAGGACAAGCATAAGAATGGAGAAATATGGAGAGGGAGAGACAGAAAAAAATTTTGCAAGGAAAGGAAACAAAAAACAGACAATGAATTGAGAAATGGAGGGGGCAAGATGCATTAGAGAAAAGTAATATTTATGTCCTGTTGATTTGTAAAATTTGTAGAAATAATTTGTAAAAAATTAAGCTGCATTACTAGGAATCACGGTCTGCTATGCACTTTAAAAATGCACTAAACTACCAAGAAAGTGAGATAGCACTTTGGTTAAAAAAGGCCTCAGGATTGCTCTGTTAGGAGATTATATAGAAGAGATTTGAGAGAAAAAGGAGCCAAAGTATGAACTAAGCTCAAAGTAGTTTGATGAAATTTGAAGTTTGGCCTATGTGACTGTGTTGTCTTTGTTTGTGGCTGAATTCGAAGGTCAGAGAGCACTTGGTGAAGGGATTAGCAGGAAGGACAGGTAGGCAGCTGACGCTCAGATTTGAATAGGACTTCAAAATAAACGTTTTACGTTTGAACTGAATCTATGAGTGTAAGTATATCGGTTTCAGATTTCATATGGTGTAAACTTGACACTTCAAGTAAGATAGAAATTACATGTTGATAAGGCCAATTTAATAAGGTGTGAGTTTATCAGTTTTAAACGTTTGTCTTCAATGTTGTGTCTGTATGTATTTATATTTATTCTGTATTTTGAATATCAAGTACCAATTCTGTACAGAGGGAGTTATTCTCTTGGCAGGCAGTGTACTGGAATGAAAATGTATGGCACTGGAAAAGCACAGCTGGTCAGGCAGCATCCATGGATCAGGAGAGTCCACACTTTGAGCATAAGCTCTTCATCAGGAATGTTACTTTCTCCCAATGTACTGGAATGACCTAGTAATGATGCTTCTCAAGCCAATTAATTTTCTCCCAAAGACACTCTTTGCTTGTCCACAATCCAGTCTGCCATAAACATTGTGTCCTACCAGTTAGGTTTCTCCTCACAGGCTAGTGACAGACTGAACCAACCTGACCTCAGTGCCTTCTTTGAGACTGAACATGCAACCTAGAACCTCAATGTCACAAAGACTGTGGCTGTAACATTTCTCACCTCCATTCCTGATTCAGCGAATTATTAAAACATTTCTTGGGAAAAGAATCTTCCTTTTGGATTATTTGTTCGATTTATCTTTATGCAGAGTTTTGTTACTTTGAATGGATGTGGTTTTTTTTTTCAGATTGATTCTTCAGTCTCTTTTGGCAAGAGTCATGATGCATTTTCAATGGTATTTCAAACTTATACCACAATATTGACGGACTCAACATTGGCTTTAAACTTGAAGGTATCTCTTTAAGAGTATCTTTTGGGAAAAGCTAAGTATGTTGTAGGCTCTAATTGTTTTAAATTAGCAAATTTTAGTGTGGAAAATTCCCATTTATTTTTTTCCAGATTTCTGAGTCACTAACCAAGACGCTTAGGTGCATATTCCTGTTCATTGGTTTCTATTGAGCTGTACAACTTGTCACCACTTGAATAGGAAGTGCACACAACACTAACTCTCAATTTCTGCTCTAATTTTGTTTCTCCTTGATTCTGTTATCCCAAGGAGAGATGGAAATTCTCTGTTTGTTAGCTTCCTTTGGCAGCAGATGTGCTAAAATAGACTTTAAAACAATTATGAGTATTGCTGAAATAAGAGACATTCAGTTGAAGCTTTTCATCATGTATCCTTCAGGGCAGAATTGCAAGAATACCAGAACAGTTAATTGTATTCCTTGATGCACCTCTAAGGCTTTGCCTCTACCAGTCAGTGTCCACTTGCCAAGCTCTCAGCATCCTTTTGCTCTGCTGTAAAAATTACTTTTCCGTTTAAGATTTGGAATCTTACAAAAATACTAAAAACATTGACTGCATGTCACTTTTATCAGAAATTGATTGTGATAGGCTGTTGTACAGGTACTCAATCCTTTATCCGAAATCCTAGGGGCTGGTTGTTTTCTGGAATTCGGAATTTTTCAGATTTTGGAATAAATGACATTTTCACGTGAAATAAAAAGCAATTACCTAACAGCTGACCCATGCGTGAATAGTACGAGCACTGAGACACAATTGACGCCTGCCAGTGCTGGGCCATGCTGCCACATCACATCTCAGTGACGCTGTTTGAGTGGGTGCGGAGTTGGGTCACCTGTTCGCATGCAAAAATGATGCTCCACACTGCTCGAAAAAGATTTTGGAGCTTTTCTGATTTTGGAATTTCCAATAAAGGATTGTGTACCTGTATTAGGAAATTTGAAGATGTATAGTGGGGGAAATGTAATGGTTAAAGTAATAAACCAGATAATTAACATTACACCAATACCAATCAGTATTATAAATGAAATTCAGAAACTATAAGCACAAATCAGCTTGGGGCAGTGTGATAACCCCTCCTAAACTTGAGTAATTTTGAGAGCTAAACCTACCTGCAGAAGAGATTTGTTTTTTGTTTGGAATTAAATGAAAGATAGGCAAGAAAAATAGGGAAAGGTTTTAACTGATTAATCATGGAGAAGCTGTTTTCTTGGTGGGGGTGGGGGTGTCAATGTATTGATGAAAGGTGACTGGCAAAAGAGCCAGAGGATAACTAAGGATGATGAAAAGTTTCGCAATGAGTTGTTAAAATCAAGAGTGCTGGAAGCAGATTCATAGATAACTTTCATAGAAATAAGGAAACTAGGAACATGAGTCTGCCATTTAGCCCTTTAAGCCTGCTCTGCCATTAAATATAATCACAGTGGATCCTCTGTCTCAAAGCCATATTCCCACTTTTTCTCCATATCCTTCATGTCATCAATATCTAAGAAATTATCTTTTTTTTAATATAATCAGTGACATGTTTTCTAATGCCAGTCCTAAATTGCCTATCCAGTATCCTGAGGTAATGTCCCGGTTCTAGACTCCCTCTCCAGGGAAAGCATCATCCCTGCTTCTTGTCTGTCTAGCCCTGTAAGCATTATATGTTTAAATTTGGGCTCCTCGCATTCATCTAAACTCTAGTGAATACAAGCTCAGTCAAGCTAAATCTCTCCTCATATAACAATCGAGTCATTCCCTGGTGTCAGCTTTGTGAACCTTTACTGCAATGTCCTATAACTGTCTGAGGTAGGCTAAACAAAATTTCACACAATACAACAGCTGGGGTCTCTCAAAGCCCCTGTATAACTGCAGTTTGGCATCTGATTTCGAATCTTGCAATGCAGCCAATTATAGCGTTTACCTTCCTACTTCCTACTACCACCTACCTGTTAATGTGGTTCTGTTCGCCGAGCTGGGAATTTCTGTTGCATACGTTTCATCTCCTGTTTAGGTGACATCCTCAGTGCTTGGGAGCCTCCTGTGAAGCGCTTCCGTGATGTTTCCTCTGGCATTTATAGTGGAAACATCACAGAAGCGCTTCACAGGAGGCTCCCAAGCACTGAGGATGTCACCTAGACAGGGGACGAAACGTCAGCAACACAAATTCCCAGCTCGGCGAGCAGAACCACAACGAGCACCCGAGCTACAAATTTTCTCACAAACTTTGAACACCTACCTGTTAACTTTCATTAACTGGTGTACAGGGATATCAAGATCTCTTTGTACTTCCACATTTCTAATATATCACTGTTTAAATAATACTGTTTTTTCCACCAAAATGTGTTAACTTCATACTTATCCATGTTGTACTAAATCTGCCATGTGTTTACCCTCACAGTCAATTAGTCCAGATCCAGATCCTGAAGCCTCCTTGCATCCTTCTCACAACTCACAATCCTATACAGTTTTGTTTTGTCTGCAAATAAGGAAATATAGCATTCACCTATCTAAATCATATGTTGTGAATCATTAGAAGCCCAATCCCTGCTTTATACTTCTAGTCACTGCCTGCCACCTGGGGAAAAGACCCACTTATTTACACACACAAACAGAAACTCAGCATGCTTATCAGCATTTGTGTTGAGAAAGCAGAGTTAACATTTCAGGTCCAGTAATCTTTCAGACCTGTAAAACACGGGTTTGTCAGCCTTTAATCCCGTTAATTGTTCGAGCACGTTTTTAAAAACATTATACGGATTTTCTTCAGATCCTCTCTCTGTCTCTCTCTCCCTCTCTCTGTCATTCTCTCCCTCTGTCATTCTCTCCCTCTCTCTCTCTCTCTCTCTCTCTCTCTCACACACACACACACACACACACACACACACACACACACACACACACACACACACACACACACCCTTAGTTCGGTAACATTTCAGGGAAATTATTTGAGTCCTGTTTTGTGAAGGCAGAACCAAAATATGTGTTCACTTCTTCTGCTACTTTATTCCCCACCTCAGAATAAGAGGCCAACAATTTAGGACTGAGATGAGGAACATCACTCAGACAATGATGAATCTTTGGAATTCTCTGTGGAAGCTCAGTCATTGAGTTCAATGCAGAAACTGAGAAATTTCTAATTACGAATGGCATCAAGGGACATGGCATATGTTGTTGTGTAGATCAGCCATGAATTATAATGTCAGAGCAGGCCTGAGGGGCTGAATAACCTCCTCCTGCCCCTGTGTTACTGAATGAATCATGTTCTAAAAGCCCTTGCTGGATTTGAAATGTGTCATCTTTTGAATGAATGGAATTCAAGTAGAAGGATTTTGAAACTTGTTTTTACTTTTCTTAGACCAAGGCAGTGATCATATTGCCATTTTTTACACAACTTCCAGAAGAAAATCTTGTCACGCTTAAAAATGCTCTCAACCATTTCATAGCTTCCCATTTTCCTATGAAATCAGATGAATTTCCTAAGGGTACGTTGAGATACAACAACTATGTTGACTGCGTCAAGAAAGTAAGTGCTATTTGTTGACATTGCACTTCAGGATGGAAAAATCTGACTAGGCGTTTTTTGTCCAGTATTTCTGAATGCATGCATTTTTTCAAAATCTTCATCTTGGATTCATTTATTGGTGAAGGGGCAATTCAGTTTCAGTGAAGAATGGTATAAGCGTTTTCAGCATGCAAAAATAATAAATTGAATTTATTTCACATTGTATGAAGTTAATGCTCCAAAATATTGACACTTTTCTATCCTTCCCTCTTCCTTCCACATATACATTGGTGACATATCTGCTGTTGCAATAGAATGCATTTGGAGAATACCTGCACCTTCACATGGCATTCCTAAATCTCTTATGAGATCAGAATTTTATTATCAAGGGTCATTTAGTAATTAAATTAGTGAAGTTCTCATAAGAGCAAAAATAATTCCTAGGAAGTGAAAGATATTAATAATTTGGAAATTAAGTCAGAAACGAGTCCAATGAAGTCCAGCTGCTTGTCCAGCAATGAACTGTCATTTGTAAACAATGGGAAAAGCAGAACCAGCACAAACTCCTCCTTGTTGCTGATTGCATAACTCCCCCAGACCTCTGCCTCAAATTGAACCAGACTATTTGCAACTTGTTGCCTGGTTTGCCACTGAGTTGAATCTGTGATCTTGTATTCTCTTAATCTCAATGACAACCTTATTTCATCTTCACAGCACTGCTGATCCCTATCACTGCCTCTGCCCACCCTAACCCAACTCCCGCCCATTTCTTTGTGCTGTCTGGTCTGGATTAGCCCATTGCTGCATTGTCCGCTATCCCATCCTTTATAATTCTTGCCCTTGATGATCTCACTTCCTTTGACCTATGTCTTATTTTATTTATGGATCAGGAGTGTCCCTAGGACTTTTTCTCTTTTAAAAGTACTCCATAAATTACCTTTATTTGACTTACTGCAAGCAGCTAGTATTAATACCAACATGTGGCTGAGGGAGTACATTGTACAGTTTCCAACAATGTCATTTGTACAGGGTACCTTGTTTCAGTTTTGCAATTTAATTTGTTTGGAAAATTTGAATAGAGCGAACTTGACATTTTGGGCTTTTGTTAATTTAGGAACTGCTGAACATAAGCTGAATGCTAATTCTTGGTGAATGGTCTTGTATTCTCACTCACTAGTGTTATTAACCATCTTGTGTTCTTCATGTTGAGAGTTATATCTTATGATTCTTAACATTATTAAGTACTCTGATTCCTTCTTTGAGTTGGTGTGATTCATTGTGTTTTTCAGTTACTTGATGCTTTGGAGCTATCTCAGAGTCCACTGTTGTTACAAATTCTGACTGAAGTTCTGTGCCGTGACAACAGGCATGTCATGGAAGAAGCATTTCAGATTTGTTTCCAAAATATCGCAAAAAGGTATCACATCTTGTATACAGTGTGGTAAACTGAAGGAAATTGGTTTCTAAAGATGTACATATTTATGTTTTCAGCCCTATTGCAACTTCATATTAATAACACAATTGATCTGATACATATATGATGATAATTTATTGTGATAGCTCTAATGCTCGTAAATTTGTTATCCCTGGACATGCCTGAAGATTTGCTTGTGATTGTAAATATCAATGTTTGTTCATGGCTTTGATGTTTAGTGTAACAAGGAAGGTTTTTATTAGCAGATTTATTTTATTGAATGCATGTTCTTTGGATGGATTAGTTTTAATTACAGAATTACCGCATGGTCTGTTGTTATTTCCCAGTCTAGCTGTTCTTTTGTTGTATTTCATCTGTTGTTCAAAATGTAGATGGGCAATGAGTTCTTGATTACATCTGTGCTGATTTGAACTGGCTGATATGAATAGCTAGCTTGGAAGTGGTTGTCCAGTAAATATGAAGATTTAGAAACTGGATAACAAATGTGATCGATGGGTTACGGTCAGTTCTGTTGTAATGTGTTGCATTCCCGTGCAATCCTGTGTCACAAGAAAATTATGTATTAGGAGTACCATTTAAACTAATGTAGCTGAAATTGTGTTATAACCAATACACACTTTAAAAATTTATCCTTTAGAAAGACTGTCCCCAATTCATCAATCAGCGAATTGCTTCAGCGAGTTTGCATTAACAAAATGCGGGTGATAGCACACCTGTGTTTTTACTTGCATATCGGTTGGCAGGTCTTTATCTGATGGATGAAAACCAAGTTTGCAAGGTAAAATAACATCAGGTTTGGGGGGGTGAGTGAGACTGGGGGGGGTTCAAGGTTACTGGGCAGTAGCAGTGTAATAGGGTTTGGGGGGAGGTTACTGATGATACCTTGGGTCTGTCCCATGCTTCTTTTTAGTGACCCAACTCAGTTACCAACAATCTTAGAGATTATAGGTGTGAATTTAGATTACTTCATAATATCAGAGCTCCCACATAGAATCAACATCTCTTCACACCCAAGATTGTACCTTGGACAAGAGGTTAGAGTGGTTTGCTCCTTCCAGGTATCTGCCCGTGCTTGTTTTGTACCTATCCGCCAAAGCAACAACCTTGTTGCAGCATTTCATGATCCAAGATTGTTTTCATTGATTTCCTATCATCTTTTTACTTAACCTCCATTTAGTGCCGCATTGATGGCAGAGAGCGATTATGAACTCACTAGGGAGGAGCATTCACAGTATTATTCCAACTGGTTGTCGCACTTTCTGTCATATTAAGATTGCATTATGGTATGGCTTTTTGTTGAATAATTTGGTTGTGTTTATTTTATTCTTGTATGTTATAATAAAAAAAACTGTGTTCTTACAGTTAGTACCGCAAACTAAAATCCAGTATTTAACTGCATTAGAGGTACCTGTGAAAAGCAAGTGGCTCTACTGGAAGCTGCATATGAAATGTTCAGAAATGAAGAAATGCTTCCTAATGCTACAAGACAGTTTGCCATGGACCGTTCTCTTCTGACTCTTATTGGGCACTGTAGTCCAGATGCCTTAAGAGAGTTTTTTTGCAAAATTGTAAAAGATGCCATGGAAATTCTGCAATCCAGATTCACAAAGGTAAACAGTAATAGTTTACATTTGTATGACACCTTTTAATTGTCATGTGTACTTGTTAAAAATATTTTGAATTTTCCGTGAACTGAGATCATTTCAGCCTCTAGTGTAGTCATTTATTTATATTATAATTACTGTAGCAAAGGTTAGAAATGGAAGCTGGAGAAAGTCATATATCCATCTCTCATACTTTCCCATTTAATTCACACTTCATCCTGGTCCTCAAATCACCAGGTGTCCTCAGAGACTAACACTGTCTATCTTAACCTTGGATGCAGTCAACTATGTAGCATCTGCAGTCTTAAAGATTCTCAGATTCTTGAATGAAGAAATGTTTCCTCATTTGAATGCTAAAGGGCTGATCCCTTACTTTTGAGACAGTCACCTTTGGTTTTTGAACTGCTCTCCCATTAGGGAGAGATGACAAATGGTTCTTTAACCTGAGGGTCACTGCATCTCAGGCGGGGGGTTGGGGGGATGGGGGGGTGGGGTTGTGAAGGAGAGTCCTTTATGGTAACGATAGCAGGTGCAGGAAATGAACTCATGGCACCACTCTGCATAACAAACCAGCCATCTAGCCAACTTAACTAATTGACTTTCTACTGACCAGAGAAAAGGTGCTTCTAGATCTAACAAGATAGGGTTAATTAATGATCTCCAAGTGCAAATGCCCTTAGGTAGCTGCAATCACAATATGATGTCAGTTTGAGAGAGAAGAGTGGGTCCGACACTAATATGTTAAACTTAGGTAAAAACAAGCATGTGGATATGAAAGCAGAGCTCATTAAATTAGATTGGCAAATTAGTTTCGGGGTTGGTCAATAGAGATTCATGACAGACATTGAAGGATGATGCAGTTTAGAAACATTTGAATGAGAGAATAAAATTCTAAGGAGAGAACGTATGGTTAAAAACAATAACAATCATGTTAAATTTAAAGAAAACAAATTTTTCACATGGATTTAAGGTGAGGGGCAGAGGGATATGAGGATTTTTTTTCATTCAGAGGGTGGAGCTCACTGCCTGTAAGGGTGTTAGAGGCAGAAACCCTCAACATTGAAGAAGTGTTTGGATGTGCACTTGCAATGACAAGGTATTCAAGGTATGGGCAAAGTGCTAGAAATTGGGATTAGAATAGTTAGGTGGTTGTTTAAAACAAGTGTGACACAACAGGTTGAAAGGCCTTTTTCTGTATTGTAGATCACTATGAATTTATTAGTTTACAAAATAAATTTCAATGGACTGGACGTTATATCAATATAGCCCAAACCATCTCAAGCATCAGACCCTAAACTCTGTCATCTCTCAACTTGTAAATATCATGAAGAGAGCCAAAAAAAATGTTTCAAGGACACTTTGAAACTGTCCTTGAAACAAATACTGCATTAATGAAAGAAATTTGTTCAGAATATCACATCTTGTCCATCAATCTTTTTCATGCTTTGAGTCACCAAATTGTAATGAAGGCAGAGTGATGGCATAGAGGGAAAGAAAGGACGCAAATCCTGCATTTTGGATCTCACTACCTTATGTGTTCAAAGCTTCAACTGTTTAAATATCTGAGAGTTAAGAATTTGCTTGTTCGTGTACATGAAGATCCATGGGAGAAACTCGCAATAGAGTAGGCATTGTCCTTGAATCAAGAGACAACTGAGGCCCAAGCATTGATTTTTGCGGCATCTCAATAGTAACAGTTTGCTGACCTGAAAATGAACTGTTTATTTCTATAGTTTTCTGTCCTTTAACCAATTCTCTGTTCAGGCTAACATATTGCTCCAACCCCATGAACCCTTCATTTGTGCAACTCCCTAATGACCTGCCTAGGATCATAGAGTTGGTGCAGTACAGAATGAAGCTATTCAGCCTATTGAACAATTGCTGACTTTCTGTAAGAGCAATTCAGTTTATTCCTGTCCCTTTTTGCCTGTTGTCTTGCAAGTCATTTTTACCTTATCAGCCGTTTATCCAATTATCTTTAAACAGCCAGGATTGAGACTATCTTTACCACCCTTTCACGGCTTTCCAGATTGGAGCCACTTTCTGTGTTAACCAGATGTTTTTCTCGTGTTATTTTTGCCAATCATCTCATGCCTATGCCCTCTGACTCTTTGCTTTTCTGCCAGCAGAAACACTTTTTTCTTCCAATGTTGTCTGCTCCATGTTATTTCTTATGTCCACCCATACTTTTCATATTGGTCGTCCAAGTAAACAGACTGGCTCACTGCTATTCATATATGATAATTGATCTTTACATCTATCCATTTCCATTTTGACAACTATCCAGGCATAGTTAGATGGCCTCTTGAAGGTGATACGGTGAAATTGCCCATTCTTTCTTGGAGTCTTTGTTGTCATTCATATGGATGCCAGGACTCTGTTAGTCAAAGTCTAAAGCTCCTCCATCACATCATCCTGTGACCCGTACTACTGACCACATGTAAGCTACTAGCTAGTTTAAAGAGTGTAACTGCCATCTAAGTCAAAGTGTCCAGGTAACTCGCCTTTCTTCTTGATGCCCTGACAATGTTTGCAGTTTGAATTCCAGCTCAACAGTTCGGAACTGAATTTCCTCAAGTTTGTGGCTCTTGCCACCAATTTGGTTTCTCAGGATTTCAGTGGTCTCCACTAACACCTATGTGCTGTAGTCCATGCCTTGTCATCCTTCACTAACTTTGTTTTATATATTTGATATTTTGAGTTAATCACGAATGAACAGTTGTTTATCTAGTTTTTAGATGTTGGTTAATAAAGTAAGTTACATTTTGCTGTCTCTCTATGTCTGCTCCCAATATTTTCTCCATGCCATACTTGGCCACTGGCCCCCACTCCTGTTCTGCTCCCAATATTCTCTAATTTCCAAATTAGAATTGTAAATTATAACATTATATTTGATATAGCTTCAAAAATGATTGTTTATTGCAGACAAACGAGTCATCTTTTGACAACCAGTTGACAAAAAAAATTGGCTGTTATAAGCTGTTTGAAGTCATGTACACACGTCTGCCGAAGAATGATGTCTATACAGATGGGTCAAAGATAATCCAGGCGTTCCATTCTGCGGGTAACATAGAGGGCAACAAACTTTCAAAGACTTTGCTGAAGTAAGACTTTGTGATCTCGAAGTGGAAAATACGTTTATAAAAGCTTTTAAAATGTTCCTTTGTGCATATGCTTAATTTCAAGATATTTGCTGTGATTGCAGTTACTTAGAATGTGTGTGAGCAAATATTAATTTTCCTCATTTGTTCATTGTCTGCATTTAAACCTTCTTATGGCATTGATGAATATTTCACCAAAGTAGTTGTCCAGTTCTGTGCTACTGTTATATACTTACATGAGTCGCCTACTATAGTTTGATAACATTGTCCTCCTTATCCTTACTTAATTGTGTCTTTTCCCCAGCTAGTTTTAATAAAATAGAACTATGCTTTAACTGTAGATTTTGATTAAAATATTCTCTATCATCATTGTCTCAATGGTCACCACTTAGCCTTCTTAGTCCAGTGCAAAAGTCTCAACTTTTGTCTTTGTTCATAATTAATACCTTGATGACATCCTGATGATTAATGATAGATCTTTTTCATAAATTTGTCCCTTCTCTAAAGGGAGTTAACTGGGCATTGTTAGACCAGTTGATAATTGAGAATGCAGGTAAACATTATAGTAGGCATCATTACTCTGTAACTACGTTTTTCATAGGATGTGGGTGCCACTGTTGAGGCCAGCATTTGTTGCCCGTTTCTGCTTGGCCTTGACCTGATAACTTGCAAAGCCATTTCAGAGGGCAGTTCTAATCTTTGCATTTCATAGGAGTCACCACATTTCTGTCGATCTGGGGTCACACGTAGGCCAGACTAGATAAAAATGGCATGCTTACTTCCCAAAAGGACATTATATTCACTAGTGTTTTACAATAATCAACAGAGTTTTCATGATCATTTTACAGAAACTAGATTTCTAATTCTAAATTCTAGTCATTAAATTTAAGTTCCACTTTCACAAATTGTACTGATAAATTAACTCGAGATAATTAACTCTTTGTTTTCAGGAGGAATTAATGCAGGAGTTCAAGAGTCTAGAAAATCTAAAAGCAAAACAAAATTTTCTTTTCAGTGCTCATTAATGATCTAGAAATATTGTCCAAATATTTTGCAGTGTGTTTATTCTGTACTGTTAGACCTTACTTTTTAAAACAAGGTGTTGTACTCGTAAATCACAGCGATCTTATTGTGATAATACACTCGTGGAGTTCATTTTAGATATGACAACTAAATTGATCAGCTTATCACGCCACTTAGTTTTAAAGTTAAGCAATCCTATTTAAGGAAGTTCTGTTCTGAAGAAGGGTTACTGGACCTGAAATATTAACTCTCATTTCTCTCCTCAGAGGCTGCCGGACTTGCTGACATTTTCCAGCAATTTCTGTATATGTTTCTGATTTCCAGTGTTGTAGTTCTTTTAATTTTTTTTCTACTTAAGGAAACGTCTCACATTAATTCCTCATGAAAAAGAAGTACACTTTTCTTGCAAATCAAAATAATATGTTTATGTACTTTTTTCCATCCTGTGAAGGTTCTGTTATGATACAGTTACTGAAAACATGGCTGGTGAGACTCAGCTTCTGGAAAAGAGGAGACAGTACCATTGTGCAGCTTATAATTGCATGATTGCAATCCTCTGTTGTATTTTCACAGAGGCCAAATTTTATCAAGGCTTCCTTTTCAGTGAAAAACCAGAGAAGGTAAGATAAAATTCTTAAATTTGAAGGTAAAAATCGGGAATAAAGGAATGACTAGAGTAAGGTCAGGGCCAATCAAAGACAGTAGTGGGAAGTTATGTGTGGAATCTGAGGACATAGGAGAAGCGCTTACTGAATACTTTAGTATTCACATTGGATACGGGCAATGTTAGTGAGAAGATGGAGATATAGGCTACCAGGCTGTATGGGGTTGCAGTGGACGAAAAGGAGGTTTTAACAATTTTGAAAGCTCTGGAAGTAGATAAGACCCCTGGGCCGGATGGGATTTATCCTCAGATTCTCTGGAAAGCCAGGGAGGAGATTGCAGAGCTTTTGGATTTGATCTTTATGTCATCATTGTTGACACAGAAGACTGGAGGATAGCAATGTTGTTTCCTTGTTTAAGAAGGGGAGTCAGGACAGCCCTGGTAATTATAGGCCAGTGAGCCTTACTTTGGTTGTGGGTAAGGTGTTGGAAAAGGGTATAAGAGATAGGATTTATAATAATCTGGAAAGGAATAATTTGATCAGGGATAGTCAGCACGGTTTTGTGAAGGGTAGGTCATGCCTAACTAACCTTATTGAGTTCTTCGAGAAGGTGACAAAACAGGTGGATGAAGGTAAAGCTGTTGATGTGGTGTATGTGGACTTCAGTAAGATGTTTGATAAGGTTCCACACGATAGGCTATTGCACAAAATATGGAGTTTCGGGATTGAAGGTGATTTAGCAGTTTGGATCAGAAATTGGCTTGCTGAAAGAATACAGAGCGTGGTGGTTGATGGGAAATGTTCATCCTGGCGCTCAGTTACCAGTGGTGTGCTGCAAGGATCTGTTTTGGGGCCACTGCTGTTTGTCATTTTTTAAAAATGATCTGGATGTGGGCGTAGAAGGATGCGTTAGTAAATTTGCGGATGACACAAAGGTAGGCAGAGTTGTGGATAGTACCGAAGGATGATGTGGGTTACAGAGGGACATGGATAAGATGCAGAGCTGGGCTGAGAAGTGGCAACTGGAGTTTAATGCAGGGTGAGGTAGCTCACTTCAGAAGAAGTAACTGGAATGCAGAGCACTGGGCTAATGGTAAAATTCTTGGCAGTGTAGATGAACAGAGAGATCTCCGGTGTCCAGGTGCATAAATCCCTGAAAGTTGCCACCCAGGTTGATAGGGTTGTTAAGAAGGCATGTGGTGTGTTGGTGTTTATTGATAGAGGGATTGCGTTTCGGAGCCACGAGGTCATGCTTCAACTGTACAAGACACTGGTAAGGCCGCACCTGGAGTATTTTGTACAGTTCTGTTCACAACATTATAAAAAGGATGTGGAAGCTTTTGAAAGGGTTCAGAGGACATTTACTAGGATGTTGCCTTGTATGGAAGGAAGGACGTACGAGGAAAGTATGAGGGAACTGAGGCTGTTTTTATTGGAGAGAAGAAGGTTGAGAGGTGACTTAATCAAGTAGTATAAGATAATCAGAGGGTTAGACAGGCTGGACAGTGAGAGCCTCTTTCCTTGGATGGTGAAGGCTAACACAAGGAGACATGAGTTTAAATTGAGGGGTCATAGAGTTAGGACAGATATTGGGATGGTTTTTTTGCTCAGAGAATAGTAGGGGTGTGGAAAGGCCTGCCTACAACAGTAATAGACTCGCCAACATTTAAATCAGCATTGGACATACATATAGACAATAATGGAATGATGTTGGTTAGATGGGCATCAGATTAATTTCACAGATTGGTGCAACATTGAGGGCCGAAGGGCCTGTACTGCGTTGTAATGTTCTATTTCTCTGTGTGCCCTCAGTATTAATAACAATTGCAGTTAATAGTGCAATGACAATCTAGAAGGGTGAGCATTCTTAAGAAATTATTACAATACTTGCATTCATGTCAGCTGTATTTTGTGCCATTTTGCAGAACATTACTAATTCCTGGAGTTTAGATAAGAAATTTGATTTTCTGTCTGTGAATTCCCATATAATGGCTTGCAGTTTCAGTGACATGATTGATAGATACTTGATGGAATCTCAGAATTGTAACCTGCATGAGTCAGAAGATATTTGGTTCACTTTTCCTGTGTCTAAGTTTACGAGTCCAAGTTTACCTGTTCCTTTTATGCAGATCTTGATTGAAAATATATAAATATTTACTTAATGCTTTATCAAAAGCTGTTATGAATACTTTTTCCACCTCTGCTATTATGAGGAATTCTGTGTTTTGACAGTCCTCTTCAAAAAGAAACTTTAACCTCTCCCTTCACTCTTCTTGTAATCCTAAATTTAAACTGGAGTTACTGATGCTAGACAGCAAACATCCACAGTTCCTGGTGCCAAACTCTTTGAATGAATCTCAATTAGCCTCCCTCTCCTACTTTTCCCTCTTGCCCAGAACTTTGTTCTTCATTAAGTAATTACAGTATCCAGTTTTCTTTTAAAAGTTCCTATTGAATTGGCTTCCACCTATGTGGATGCTGGGTTCAAGGCTGAGCTATCTAGATTTTTGATCTATAAAGGGCTCAATGATTATGGGCTGAAGGAAAGTTAACTTAAAGCTGCAATCGGATTAATCACATTATTGAATGCTGGAGTAGTTTGAATGGGCCACATGGCAGCTTTCTGTTGTACTCTTACTGTCCTCCTTATTGTTTATTATATTCCTGAGTTCATGCCATGTGTAGACTTTGAAAAAATTCTTTGCATGCCCATGTCCATGGTATTACCCATTAATATACACCCATACAATGTTTTAAGTCATGTTGAAGAGAGTCGTTTTGTTATTAGATCGTTAACAATTTATTCATTGTCTACGTGATACACTCTGTTATAAAGTAATAGGCTCAACGTAGTGATATCCATCCCATTCGATTAAACCTCACAATGACGTTCATATGTAATCAGAAGCAAAAACAGTCAGTTCTGAAAAAGAATCACCTGATCCAAAACATTTGAGGGCGGCACGGTGGCACAGTGGTTAGCACTGCTGCTTCACAGCACCAGGGACCTGGGTTCAATTCCCACCTCAGGCGACTGACTGTGTGGAGTTTGCACGTTCTCCCCGTGTCTGCGTGGGTTTCCTCCGGGTGCTCCGGTTTCCTCCCACAGTCCAAAGATGTGCGGGTCAGGTGAATTGGCCATGCTAAATTGCCCATAGTGTTAGGTAAGGGGTATATGTAGGGGTAGGGGTGGGTTGCGCTTCGGCGGGTCGGTGTGGACTTGTTGGGCCGAAGGGCCTGTTTCCACACTGTAAGTAATCTAAAATTATCTCTGATTTTCTGCACAGATGCTGCCAGACTTGCTGAGCTTTTCCACCAATTCCTGTTTTTCTTTCAGCTTTTACTTTATATGAAATATTGCTTGGGAGACTTAAGCTGTGTGTAAGAAAGGAGGTTATCTCACGTGTTGTGTACACATTCTTTAAAAAAAGGTCATTGAGTGTTCATAGGGTTTGTACAGTGTGGAAACAGACCATTCGACCAAAAAAGTCCACACCAACTCTCCAAAGACCATCCCGCTCAGACTCCTACCTCACAGCCCTATGGCACTTCCTATGGCTAATTCACCCAACCTACACATTCCTGGACACCATGGGCAACTTGATATGGCCAATCCACCCAACCTGCACATCTTTTGACTGTGGGAGGAAACTGGAGCAGCTGGAGGAAACCTCTGCAGACACAGAGAAAACGTGCAAACTCCACACACATTGAACCCAGGTCCCTGATGCTGTAAAGCAGCAGTGCTAACCACTGAGCCCACTGTGCCACCCATGTGGTTAACAAAGTTTCCTGGAAATCATGTGACTGATGATAACTAGTTTTATTTGCTGTAGACCCTGCAAGGGCTATGCTTGAACAGTGATAGCCTTGCAAAAGTTCTAGTTTTAGCTGGTTGAGTTGGAGGGAAGCCAGCTGAGAACAAGCTGCCTCAGCTAATTCTTTTCAGAATTGGAAGGGAAAATCCTTTACATAGTTGAGGGTGAAATTCATTTTTTCTTTTGGAAGGGTGATTGAAACAACTCAAGATTGAACATGCTATGCAACAAAGTGGGATATCTTTGTGCAGATTATTGGAAATTGTGAGGTAAATCTATAATGTATTGAGACACATGTGGTTGGTGCCATATATCAACTCCATGGCATGGAGACAGGACCATTTGAGGAGCAGGAGAGTTGACATTTTGGGCAAAAGCCCTTCATCGAGATGGCTTGATGACGGGCTGATGAAGTCCTTACTGATGAAGTGCTTTTGCCCGAAACGTTGAACCTCCTGCTCCTCAGATGCTACCTGATTTGCTGTCCTTTTCCAGCTCCACACTCTCAACTCCAATCTCCAGCACCTGCAGTCCTGGCTTTCGCCATGGAGACAGGAGACCCAGCTGAGAGTACAGCAGGCTTAGTTATGACTGTCACTGCAGTGGTGAGACCAAGTGTAGACATTGCTGTGGGTGCAGGATAAGTTAACAAGATATCTGAAAGTTAAAAGAAATTATTGTCAAAATTTAACTCCTAATTCCTCAAATGAGATACATAATCTTCTTAAAGATGCAGGAGCCATTCAAATTCTTTTTGCTGAGGAAAGACCTGATTTTTCCACCAGGTTTTAGTATTAGTAACTGATATTTTATTATAATGTGGGAGCACTTGGAGTGTGATGTAATATGTAGCTGTTGTCCATGATTTTGCCCATAGATAGAGTTGATTTACGTTTAGGGGATGATTTAACAGGAGTAAATGTTATAGCTTCTCCAGTAGTCATAGAAAGGTCAAGTGAAGTCAAGGAAATGGAGTAGTTATAAGGAATGGTTCCAGACATTTTCCTTCATGCACGATGACTTGAGCAATATCTAAACACAGTCCATTATTGAAGATCAAACTGGCATCACAGACAGATGTTTGGTTAATTGAAACTTGCTTTAAGAATTTGGATAATCTGAAAACATTGTTAATAAGTCTTCACTGATAGGCTCAGCCAGCCAATCCAGAGTTAAATAAAGCAGCACAATCAGCTCAAACTGAAATTGAAGTCAAGGGATGAATGAACTGCAAATGCTGGAGATCTGAAATAAAAACAGGAATGTGCTAGAGAACCTCAGTGTAGAGTCTTACAGCATGGAAACAGACCCTTTGGTCCAACAAGTCCACACCGACCAAGCTCCCAAACTAAACTAGCCTGACTTGGCTGCTTTTGACCCAAATCCCTCCAAATCTTTTCAATTCATGTACCTGTCCGAATGTCTTTTAAATGCTGTACCTGTACCAGCATCCATCACTTCCTCTGGCAGTTCATTCCACACAGGAACCATTCTCTGTGTAAACAATTTGCCCCTCATGTCCTTTTTAAAACTACTCTAACCTTAAAAATATGTCTCCTAGTTTTAAACACTCCCACCTGGAGAGAAGACCCTTGCTATTCACCTTATCTATGTCCTTCATGATTTTATAAACCTCTACAAGGTCATCCCTCAACCTCCTGTGCTCCAGTGAAAAATGTCCCAGCCTATCTAGCCTATTTTTACAACTCATTCTGGTAAATCTTTTCTAAACTCTCTCAAATTTAATACTATCCTTCCTATAGCAGGGTAACCAGAACTGCACACAGAAGAGGCCTCACCAGTGTCCTGTACAATTTCAATATGCCATCTCAACTCCTATACTCAAAGGTTTGAGCAATGAAGGCAAGCGTGCTAAATGCTTTCTTAACCACCCTGTCTATCTGTGACCCACATTTCAAAGAATTATGTATCTGAACCCCATGGTCTCACTGTTCTACAAAAGTACCCAGGGCCCTACCATTAGTTGTGTAAGTAGTGCCTTTGTTTGTTTTATCATACTTCAATGCCTTATATTTATCAAATTATACACCATCTGCCACTCCTCAGCCTATTGACCCAATTGATCAAGATCTCTTTGTAATCATAAATAACCTTCTTCCCTGTCCCCGATACCACCAATTTCGTTGTCATTTGCGAACTTACTAGCAATGCCTCCTTTATTTCTTATCCAAAGCAGGTCTGGAAGCATCTGTGAAGAGATAGAGAAGGGTAATCTTTTAAGTCCAGTGTGACTATTCTTTTGACCTGATGAGTTTCTTTAGCATTTTCTGTTTTGAGGGAGTTCTAGAATGCTATTAATTGAAAAAATGGGGTTCTTGTGAATGCGGAAACCTGCAAGCAATGAATGGTGAATCATTAAACAGAGCTATCATCCACAACTGAGAGAAGAGTCATAGAGTCACAGAGATGTACAGCACAGATACAGACCCTTCGGTCCAACTCATCCATGCTGACCAGATATCCCAACCTAATCTAGTCCCATTTGCCAGCACTTGGCCCATATCCCTCTAAACCTTCCTATCCAAATACCCATCTAGATGAAGTCTTCAGTTGATCCCTTCAACTTTGAAAAAATAACTCATTTTACTAAAAGACCAATAAAAATGATGATCATTCACACCTTTTATCAAGTGGTGAAATTGTAAGCACTTAAGTTTATCTGCACAAGATATAATTTTGGGCAGTTGACAATAGAACAGAGAATTCCTTTAACCTCAGTTTTAAATGAGTGTCATTTATTCTGTAAATGTGTCCCCTTCTTTAAAATTCCCATCACCTGTATATGTAATAGGAAATATACCCCTATCCTTCTTCTACCCGAGAAGGAGAGGTATATTTCCTTTTGAAAATACAGTTCAATATATACCCCCCATTCTTCTAATGATTAAAGGCCTAACTTTTTTAGCTAGTCTTGATAGGTTAATCTCTTCATTGCAGAAATCAGCCTCGTGTATCTCGGTTGAACTGCCTTCAGTGATAATATATCCTGTCTTTAACATGTACACAGTACTACAAATACAGCCTAACTAACACCCCAGACAGAACAACCTGAATTATCTGAACGAGATGGGCAGGGAGTATTTTGTTCAGACAACTGAGAGTTTGGATAACAGATTGTTTGTAAAATGGATAGCATTTTTACTGGACCTTGAGATCTTATTCAGAAAATCCGAAATTAAGAGAATTGATGTTTGGGTAGTCGAGCTTGTTCTGTACAATTGTAACCTGACTTCTCTATTTTTTAAACTACTTAACAAAGTAATAAAGGCCAAAATTCTGTTTGCCGTCTTAGTTACTTGTTGCATCTGCATGCTAACTTTTCATGCACAAGAACATCTAGATCTCTCTCTGTTGCACTTGATAATGGTATCACACTTGCTGCGTCCCAACTTACTGATAGAAATCAACAAATTCTCTGGCTAACTCTGCACAAATACTAATATATTGAAGATGCTAACATTTAAACAAGCTTCTAATAAATCTTGTGCATTGTGATTTCCATTTTATAATTACAGGAATGATGTGCATGATGAGCTTATGTGACAGTTTCCATTTTGCATGTAAATGTTTATGCTGGAATAGCATGCATCCTGAATTGTGTCAATTTAGTTTGATGTAGTTCACCACTCCCCTCGAGTTTACTTCGGAGATTACATGATGTCTTCAGTGGTGAACATTGCAGCAGATCAGCTTGATTTGAATCAGTATTAAAATTTGATTTTTATACTTTCTGTATGAACATGCTAACATTGGTATTTCTGAAGTGTAAATACATCTATTGATAAACTAGAATCCTTTGGATGCTGGAAATCTGAAATATTGATAGGAAATGCAGGAAACCAAAATCAACACATTAGGGCACCTCCATGTGTGTAGGAAAGCAGCATTAAGATTTTGTGTTTGCAACCTTTCATCAGAGAAAAGTTAAACATGTAGCAGGGTTTGAGCAAGGACATGGATAAGACGAGGATAAAAGGAAGGTTTATGAAAGAGTGGAAGACATAAGAGATTGCCTTGAAATACTATGTTTGCATCCAGAAGAGAATGATGATAGGGCACAACAATAAGCCAGGAAACAAACTAATCCCCTAGAGAAGTGCACTGCTAGCTGAAAGAAATGAAATGAAACAAGCAGAGAAAGGGGAAAATAAGAGTCTGTTGACCTACTAGTGAGGTTGAGTGGTGAAGTATGAATAAAAACTAAATTGAGATTTTTTTAACGTTAGGATACTTTAAAAGGTTGAAGGGATGAAAAAGGTAAGGGTTTAAAGAATTAAAATGTATTTCAGTAAATACTCATTTAAGGATAAAATCTCAACTGTCAAAACGTGTCAACCAATCTGTTGACTCCTGTGAATTGTTAAAGCATTCAGGGAGTGGCTTCTGTTCTTATCAGGAGGAACATACAAATTATTTTTCTTTCCTAGAACATCTTTATCTTGGAGAATCTGATTGATATCCAACGTGCGTACAGTTTTCCTGTGGAGATTGAAGTAAGTAGTATTTCTTTTTACAATTCAGCAGAATGAGTGGAGGATGATTTGTATTTTTTGTCAAAATGTCTCTGTTTCATGCTTATCTGGGGGCCTTGGTGTGCAGATGAAAAAGGAACGGAATTGGGAGTATATAACAAAAACAAAAATGCCAACAAAATTAGGATCAAGGAAGCAAAACAAATGAAAAACAGAAACAAACTTAAAAATTGGAAAAACAACAAAGAGAAAGTGGCATTTAGTTATAAATATCATGCTTGTGCCTTGTGCAAACCGTTTGTAAGAACCCAATTTAATTGGTTCCATACAGTATGTATTCAAAAGAAACATACTGGAAGGGCAAAAGTGCAAAATGTATAAAATGATATGGAAAAAATCTGTCACTTTTTAAAATGTCCTTTTAAATTAAATATTCTGTTTCAGGTTCCAGTGGAAAAGAAAAGAAGATATTTTGCTATTCGAAAAGAAGCAAGAGAATCAGCAGAGGGAGATTCAGGTTTGTGTGGAATTTCAAATTATAATCTAGGTTTTGAGATAATTTACAAATTATAATAATAATAATAACTAAATAACAACTTTTCTGTAAATGAGCAATTCCATTGGCCTTAATCTTCGATTGCAATGGATTAACATACATCCTGACTACTGCACTAGTCTACTTGTACTTATCACTGTTTACATTTGTCACCAGACTTGTGCAACACCTTTTTTTCTTTGTAGAATTTCTACTTTGACTTGTTTTTAAAGGATATTGTAATGTAATGTACTCTATGAATGCAGGTCCTTACGTTCACTTTCCTTAGTTTGTTTCTGATAAAGCTATTGTAGTCTTGAGTGATATACATCATTTCCTAGCTGTATCGGTGACCAGCTGTCAAATCCAATGAATTTGCCAGTGTTGCACTATATATCAGTTGGAAGATGCATTGAAGAATTGCCGGATGGATTGTTATGATTTCTCATTTTTCCTCCTTAAGACAAAGTCAGCATCTGAATTTGTTAATGTAATTCCTCTGCTCTCTCACTCACTCTAATCTGTCTCCCTCTGAACATGCTCCACTCTGCTCTCTCAGGTCCATCGCTAACATTATAATCAAATCTGCTGATGAGAGTGGTGCTATTGTCATCTGGCATGCTGACATCTCCAGGGTGGGTGATGAGTGCCAACTCCCTCCTATGTCCCCTGATTCATGACCCCATCATTGAATGTTATGTTGTTATTTTCAGCTTCTTATGGACTTCACTTCATCCAATGATCTGTCTTCCACTACTTTCCATACTATTGTCCTCCAACCATGCACAACTTACTTCTACACTGTCCCAAAATCCATAAATAGGACTGTTCCTGGCAGAGTAATTATTTCAGTCTGTCTCTGCCCCACTTCTTACCAACTTGACTCTCTCTTATTCTCCCTTTGTCTAGTCTTTTCCCACTTCATGATTCTTCTGATACTTCACATTGGTTCCACAATTCACAATTTTCAGGCTGTAGCTGCCTATTAGTCACCATGAATGCGTAATTCCTCAACACATTCATCCCCAATCGGGATGATCTTGAGACACTCCACAGCTTTCTTGAAAGGAGGCCAAAATAGTCCCCGTCCACCACTACACTTCTTCACCTGTCTGAGCTCATACTGACTTTGAACAAATTCTTTCGCTCGTCTCATTTTCTCCAAGTCAAAGTCATTTTGGGTATGTAGATGGGCCCCAGTGGTTTCTGTGTCTTTGTGGGGCATTCTTTATTCCAGTCCTGCTTGGGCCCCCATTCACAACTCTTGCGCTGTACATCAATTATGTCATTTCTGTTGCTTCCTTTTCCTATTTGGAATTGTAATAATTAGTCAGTTTTGCTTCTAATTTCCATGCTTCTCTCACCTTGCCCATCTCTGAAGCCTCTATTCCCTTCCTTTACTTCATTGATTCCATTTTTGGGATGGGATGTCCAGTAGTATTCATTACAAATCCACCGACTCCCACAGTTACTGATATCATCTCATGTGCATCCCTTTGTACTGCAAAGATTCCTATCTATTCTCCAGTTGCGTCACCACATCTGTTCTGATTGTGCCACCTTCTGATGAGGTACTTCTGACATTACCTTCTACTTGATCGAGAGTTCCCACCCATTGTGTTTGAGGAGGCCCTATACATGTCCAACCCATTTCCTGCACTTGGTTCTCTCTCCAGAACAACGATAGGGATCCCCTTGGTTTCGTTTGCCATTTCACTAGCTTCTACATTCAAAGAATCATTCTTTCCACCACCTCCAGAAGGATACCACTATCAAATGCATTTTTTCCTCTCCTTCCTTGTCAGTATTCCACAGGGACCATTACCTCTGTGAAACCTTGCTCCATCCCTCCATCACTCCTAACACACAACCTCTCACTGCCACATGCAATCTCCCCATGTGATACAGAAGAAGTGACACTTGCTCATTCACCTTCTCCGTCATCACTGTTCAAAGTTCCACACACACCTTCCAGGTGAAAAAGGTTTATTTGTATCTCTTTCAATGTATTGTATTCGCTGTTCACAATGCATTCACCTTTACTTTGATGTGATCAGGTGCAGACTGCATGGGTGCTTTGTAGAACACTTCTGATCTGTCCATAGAAATAGAAATAATCCTGACTTTCCAATTGCTTACCATTTTAATAAACCATCTTGTGCTCATGCTGATATTTCTATTTTAGGTCTGAAGCCCAAAGCACCTGGAACGATGACACCTCATTTTTCACTTTGGCATTTTATACCCTTTAAGAATCAACATTGAGCTAAAGAACTCCAGACCATGAAAATATTCTTCCATTTTAATTTCAATCCTGCTTCCCCCCATCCCCATTGATTGCATGGCTTTTCCTTCAGCAAAGCTGGCCTAGTTGCAGTACTAATTTTCATACTTACACTTACCACTTATTTTATACATATGTCACTCCTCAACATTCGCACTCATTTTGTCTTTTACACACTCCTGTAGCTCCTCCTTGCCTAATTACTCTTGAACTGAATTACTTTCCAAGCTATTTCTAAAAGCAATCAGGTATAACATGCAAGTCAGACCAAGTAAAATCGCCATATTTACTTCCCTGGAGGAAGGTCAGCATCTTTTCCTCAAAGGTATTAGTGAATTGACTTTAGGATTATTGCTTCTATTTGGTCCAGATTAATTAGTTAAATTTATGTTCTCCCAGCTGCTGTGGTGGACTTTGAACCATGTCCCCAGATTATTAGCCTGGGCTTCTGGATTAGCCCAGTGATAATACTGCTATACCACCATCTCCCCTGCTTTTAAGAAGAAACTAGTTAAACTCATAAGGGAATGGGGAATATAAGAATATATTCAAATGGTTCGATCAAGTAAGTAAAATGGAAGGAAACTTGGACACAGGATACACACTAATATAGACCAGTTGGACCAAATTAACTTTTTTTATGCTTTATATTAATTCTATGTAAATAGTAAAGAAGATCAGAGAGCTCCATCGCCTATCTCATAACATCAAGAATGCCACAATTGATGAGGCGTTTATCATGTCCAGTCAGCATTGAATAATCATCTGCAGAGAGCTGTTATATATTCTGTCTCTCTTCTGAACTCTGAATATGAATAATCTCAATATGACAGATTCTTCAAGGTTTCTTTTATGTGTATCTTTTTTGCTATTTTTTTCTCTAACAAAGTAGCTTAATGCAGGGCATAACTTGATGTTGCATTAAATTGAATCAGTGTGTATCAAGAGATTCACAGAGTTTAACATTTTTGGGAATAGAAAAGCTGGGATTATCCAATATCTCGATTAACTCACTTCCTACAAGTCAGCGGAAAAGTGTTGTCGTCATAATGTAAAATGCAGCTCGTTTTGTTTCCCTTCATAAAGCAATATGGAGAGGAGTTGACTTCTGTCTAGTGAGGAGAAGAAAAATACATTACTAATTTCATAGACATCACTAAACATAAAATGAGAAATGCGAGCAAGCGTACAGCCAGTTGGAGAAGTAGATTTTCTACTGCATTGCTAAAATGGAACTTGTGTAGTTTTGTGACATGACTAAATCTTACCTATGTTGGTACTCTTCTCTTTATCCAGATGAACCCCACTATTTGTCATCGCAGTCATACATGGTAGACAGTAGTCTCAGTGAGGAAATGAGTCAGTTTGACTTCTCTACAGGCGTCCAGAGCTTCTCATATAGTTCACAAGATCCCAAAATGTCTGTACATCGTACCAGAAAAACGGTAATTATTTATTTCATGTTTGAAGTGATTATCAAGAATGTAGTTGTTTTGGCTGAACATGTAGTAATGATAATCTGCATAAGGACAGATCATGTTCTCATTTCTCCACATCTCACAGTCTTCTACATTCTACTTCAGTTCCTTGAAGGAGCTTCCCATTTTAAGTGTGATATTTTCAAACATCATTATCTTTCACCCTCTTGGATGACATCTCTGTAATCTGCCTGCAGTCACCTCCTTCATGTTCTCATGCATACTGATGGACCCTAACATGTTTAAGTTCATATTAGTGATATAAATTGGATGGGCTAGTAAGATCATAAACGACAGGAGGAGTAAGCCATTTGTCCTCCTGTCCCACCTAAAGCTTATTTTGGCATTCAATATGACAAATATCATTTAGCAATCTACTAACTTCCAGGACAGTTAGGGATAGGCACTGATCTTGCCAGTAATGTCTAAATCCCATGACACCATAAAGAAAATAAAAATCTCTTCACTGTGCTCTGCCATTTGTTTGCAGCAGTTTCACTTTCCTGCCTTGGTGTGTCTCTAAGTAAAAAGTGAGGTCTGCAGATGCTGGAGATCAGAGCTGAAAATGTGTTGCTGGTTAAAGCACAGCAGGTTAGGCAGCATCCAAGGAACAGGAAATTCAACGTTTCGGGCCAGAGCCCTTAAATCCTGATGAAGGGCTCTGGCCAGAAACGTTGAATTTCCTGTTCCTTGGATGCTGCCTAACCTGCTGTGCTTTAACCAGCAACACATTTTCAGCGCTTGATGTGTCTCTAGCCAATGCACCTAAACAGAGAGTAGGTGTGTTGAGTCTCATTGTGCACACAGATTGCACTGCAGCCAGAACTGGAAGTATTGTGCCTCTCGTTCAGCATCCTGCTGCCTGTCCTGACCTTCCTTTCTTATTGCTGGCCATATTCCTCACTGCTTCCTTCACTGCCCAGGTCACCACTTAGCTGAGGGCGTGAGTCAGCGAATGAGGCTCTAAGGACTCTGTCCAACTGCTGATCTGGATAAAAATTTTGCAGTTTATTTTAAGGGCATTTGATTGCTCCATGAAATACTGTTTGATTATGATGGCACTATACAAGTCTTTCTGTGCTCAAGTCATAGCCTGCAACTACATCGGCAATGAGAGTGCCCCCTGCAGTTGAGGTGGCAGCAAACACAGCATTTGTACCCAATCTCTTGATTTCCTTCAAGTAGAAATTACATTTTTAAACAAGACATGGGAAGACTTTATCTATTTGTGCTATAGTAATCCCACAAGCCAGCGTATGAAGTATTCCCTTTCACTCTTGTTGCTTGGTGTGTGCCGTGTAATTTGCATTCATTTGTGCAACATTATTGCCTAAACCTGGTCTCACACATGAAAAAAAGAGTTTTGTGCTTGAAGGAAACCTCAAAATAAATTCATGGGGTTGGTTTTGTTTGTGAAGATTGTTTAGTGATGAACATTTGTTGATGGGTTTTTATTATGGTCGTGTAATTAATTACATAATCCAACTGCCATGACTGTTTAATAGGAGACTATTCTTTATTTTTCCATTGTTACCTATTATGACCAGGTTAAGTGAGAAAGAGGGACCTGACAAAACTGCTTTTTGTTTTGCTGAATCACAAATCTTTAAGCTGGAAGACAGTCATTCAGCCTATTGTGCCCCTGCTGACCATCTAGCCTGGCCTCCCTTTCTGGCTTTTGTCCATATGCTGTAGCACATCCAAGTGCTTTGTAAATATAATCAGAGCTTCTTATCCATCACTTTAAGGCAGTGAATTACAAGTCCCCATCATTCTTTGGATGGAAATGTTTCCCTCAAACGTTGTCTTTAATCTCCTAACTCTAACCCTAAATCCTTGCCCCCTAATTCTGGACCCCTCAACTAAAAGGATCCTATCCACTCTATCTTGATCATCATAATTTTATATGCTTCAATTAAGTCTCAGTTTCCTGTGTTCCAAAGAAAACAATTATTCTCTGTTAAAGCCTTCCTCATAACTAACATTCTGCAATCTCGTCAACATTATGGGCGGCACGGTGGCACAGTGGTTAGCACTGCTGCCTCACAGCGCCTGTAGACCCGGGTTCAATTCCCGACTCAGGCGACTGACTGTGTTGGAGTTTGCACGTTCTCCCCGTGTCTGCGTGGGTTTCCTCCGGGTGCTCCGGTTTCCTCCCACAGTCACAAAGATGTGCGGGTCAGGTGAATTGGTCAAGCTAAATTGCCCGTAGTGTTAGGTATGGGGTAAATGTAGGGGTATGGGTGGGTTGCGCTTCGGCGGGTCGGTGTGGACTTGTTGGGCCGAAGGGCCTGTTTCCACACTGTAAGTCTAATCTAATCCTCTAAACCATTCTGTGCTTTTTAGGGCAATCACATCTTTAATACAGTGTGGTGACCAGCACTACACACAACTTGCCAATATTGACCTAGCTAGTGATTTATTACAGTTCCCAGCTCCTGTTTTCTGTGACTCAGCTAATAAAATTAAGTATACTGTGCCTTCCCACCATGATGTTGACCTGTCCAGTCATTTTTTGAGATCAGTGGACATTGCCCTCTGGTCTCCTACACTTCAATGTCCTGTCATTTATTTGAATTCCATTTTTAACTGTTCCATTGACCTGTCTTGTCATTGTTATCATCATGCAGTATCCAGATATCGACTTCATTCCACACAGACAATTTTTTTTCGACAGATTTCTTAATCGTAATCCTTCTGTTCAAGCCCAAATCATTGATGGTATCATACAGTACAGAAGAGGCCCTTCAGGTCATTGATTCTGTACTGTCAAAATATACACTACTATCTACACTAGTCCACTTGCCTCACTAGGTACATAGGATAAGGATAATATATTGATATGGATTGAGAAATAGTTGACAGACAGAAAAAGAAAATGAAAATAAATGGGACATTTTCCAAATGGCAGGCAGTAACCAGTAGGGTACCACAAGAATCAGTCCTTCGGACCCTGGATGTTCCTAATAGATATAAATGACCTGGATAGGAGAAGCAAATGCAACAAGTTTGGTGTTGCACATAACTGTGTGGGATTGAGAGTTGTGAGGAGAATGCGAGGAGATTTCAAGATGATCTCGACAAGTTGTGAATGGATATACACGTTAGATACAAAACAATGTGAAGTTATACCCTTCAGTGTGAAAAACAGAAAGGATAAGTATTATTTAAATGATGTATTGGGAAATGTGAATGTATGAAGGGATCTGGGTGACCCTGCACACTAATCAATGAAAACTGACAGACAAACGCAGCAAGCAGATTGGAAGGTCAATAGTAAATCGGCCTTCATTGCAAGAGCATTTGAGTTCAGAAATAGGGATGTGTTATGCAGTATTACAGTGCGTTAGTGAGACCACACCTGGAGTATTGAGTGCAGTTATGGTCTCCGTGCTTAGGAAAGGAAAAATATATAGTTACCCTCGAAGGAGATTCATGGGGCTGATATTGGGGATGGCAGAATTGTTCTATGTGGCAACATTGAGTCGATTGGGCCTGTATTCAATAAAGTTTAGAAGGATGAGAGGGGATCTGGTTGAAACTTATAAAATTCTAGCAGGACTGGACAGACTAGATGCAGAAGAGGATGTGTTCCCACAACTAGGGAACGCAGTCTCAGGACGTGTGGTAGACCATTTGGGTAATATCCCTCAGAATATTTCTTACTCCTGACATTACCCTGACTACTGTAATTCCTCAGTCTATCCATTTCTCACATTTTACAATTTATAAAAAAATCTTTGAATTTTCCTTAACTTTATTTACATTTTTTCATGCTGTCTCTTCACTTTCTTAATATCCTTTTGCATTTCATTTCATCTCTACTTCTTATAATCCTGAGTTTCTGGAGTTTTGAGCCATGTTATAAGATTTCATTTTATCTTAACCACTCTTTAACTTCTTTGACATCTAAGGAATTCAGAATTTGTTAGAGCTACCCTTTTTCTTTAATGGAATATGCTTACTTTCAACCTTCACTGTCGTCGATGAATGCTTGTCATTGACCTGCGAACAATTTACCTTTTTTTCCTCATTTAACCTATTTTTCTAATCAGCCTGTTCAGAGATGTCATTACACACCTCTTAAGCAGGTGGGACTTGAACCCAGGCTTCTCAATCTAGGGGTGGCGGCTTTATAGTTGCATGACACCAGCCCCACAATCAATCTTCAAATGATTGTTTCCAATGTTCTACAGCTGAATCATATCAAACTTAAATCATCATATGAAAGGAACTGTTTGAATGCAATCTATTGTTTCAAGGCAAGTCAGAAGTTGGAAAGGTGAATTTTCATTCATGCCATCCTTTTGAGTCAATTTCATGCATTTTTGGAAAAGTGGTTTTAATTATGGTGGTATTAAAATAACAACAATTTGGAATGTTTAATGCCTCACAAAGTACTTCTCTATTCCTGCAGGAGTGGACAGAGTCAAATATCATGCTGAATGACGTTGTGGAACTCGAGATGGATGAGATGAACCAACATGAATGTATGGCAACCATGACTGCTTTAATCAAACACATGCAGAAGACTAACATTACACCTAAAGTTGAGGAGGTGAGGAAACAGTTGGAAAACAGCTATTACATTTAACGATATATATGGCGCACGCATACGATAGGGAAAAAAGTATTCAATCTCATACAGGCTGCTAAAATGTTGCAAGGGAGTAATTTAGAATCATAGAATTCCTACAGTGCAGACAGATGTCTCATCACATTTGCACTCTGTCCAAAGAGCATCCCATTCAGACCCCATCCCTATTCTGTCTCTCTAGCCCCTGGCTGATCCACCTAGCCTGCATACCCTGTACACTAAAAGGGAAAGCCCAACCAGTCCACACCGACCCTCCGAAGAGCAACCCACCCAGACCTATTTCCGTCTGACTAATGCACCTAACGCTATGGGCAATTTAGCATGGCCAATTCACCTGACCTGCATATCTTTGGACTGAGGGAGGAAACTGGATTACCCGGAGGAAACCCATGCAGACACAAGGAGAATGTGCAAATCCGCACAGGGCTGGAATCGAACCTGGGATCCTGATGCTGTGAGGCAACAGTGTTAACCTGCCAATCTTTTGACTGTGGGAAGAAACCACCTGTAAAAATCCACGCCAACACAGGGAGAACGTGCAAATTCCACATACATCATCCAAGGCTGGAATTGAACCTTGGTCCCAATTGTTGTGAGGCACTTCGCGCCATATTCCTCATCTGTTCATTTCATGAAGCTTTCATAGGTAGTGGAACTACTGTCTACTTTCAAGAAGTGGAAACAGTCTGTCTTGTGCTGCTTGAAACAGTGCATTGTGAATCAAATTTCACCTTGTTTATTTATCCAAGAATTTTTTAAAAATCAAATCTGTTTATCTAAATAAAGAAAAAGAGAATAATTCACATTCCAAGGCCACAAGTTTTCCTTAAAGCACCTCACTGCCAATTAATTACGTTTGAAGTGTATTCAACGTAGCTGAAAATGTGTTGCTGGTTAAAGCACAGCAGGTTAGGCAGCATCCAAGGAACAGGAAATTTGACGTTTCGGGCTAGAGCCCTTCATCAGGATTGAAGGGCTCTGGCCCGAAACGTTGAATTTCCTGTTCCTTGGATGCTGCCTAACCTGCTGTGCTTTAACCAGCAACACATTTTCAGCTCTGATCTCCAGCATCTGCAGACCACACTTTTTACTCGTGTATTCAAAGTAGACAAATATCAGCAGCCAGTTTGTATTCAGTAAGGTCCTATGCACAGCAACTGAGATAATGACCAGTTAATACAAAGGCAAAATGCTTTGAGTGCTGGAAATCAAATATAAAAACAAAGTGGGAGAGAAACAAAAGTGATTTCACTTTAATGTCTCTTCATCAGACGAGGTGGTACATTTGTGGTGATGTCACTGGACTAGGAATCCATACCCTAGTAAGTGTTCTAGGAGCATGGCGACTGGTGAAATTTAAATTAACAAAAAGCTAATGCCACACATCTGAACACTATTATTTAGCAGGGCTGTTGATTACAAGCAAGTAAAGGTTGAGGAAGCTCTGGATATGCTATGTTCCACCACGGACACCCTGGCGACGGAACACCCTGAGGCCCTGTTTATTGTAACTGGCGACTTCAATCAAGCCAATCTAAGGAAGGTGTTGCCCAAGTATCACCAGAACATTACCGCCCCACCACAGGCCCAAACATTTTAGACCACTGCTACACCACTGTGAAAGGTGCCTGCCGCTCCATCCCCTGCCCTCATTTTGGGGAGCTCCGATCACAATGCTGTGTTTCTTCCTGGTTTTCAGGCAAAAGCTACGTAAGAATCCTACTCATTGACTACAGTTCAGCCTTCAACACTATTATCCCCTCGGGACTGACTACTAAACTTAGTGATCTCTGACTGAGCCCCACTCCCTGCAACTGGATTCTCAGTTTCCTGAACCACACGCCACAATCAGTGAAGACTGGGGATAATATTTCATCCTCACTAACACTCAACACTGGAGACCCCCAGGGGTGCATACTCAGCCCCCATTTGTACTCACTGTATACCCATGCTTGTGTCACCAAATACTAGACTAATTCCATTTACGAGTTCGCTGATGACACCACCATAGTTCGTCAAATCTCAGATGGCAACGAAACAGACTACAGACGTGAGGTGGACGACCTGGAAAAATGGTGCACTGAGAACAAAATAGCTCTCAATGCCGGCAAAACCAAGGAACTCATTATTGACTTTCGGCGGGATGTTACTAATGCTCCCTACACATGAACAGCACAGAGGTGGAATGAGTGGAGAGTGTCAAGCTCCTGGGAGTGGTCATCCACAACAAACTTTCTTGGACTCTTTGTGTGGACGCATTGGTTACAAAGGTCCAACAACGTCTCCTCTTCCTCAGGCAGCCGAGGGAATTTGGCATGACAGCGAATACCCTTGCCAACTGTTGTAGGTGTGCCTCCAAGAGCATTCTGTCTAGATATATCACTACCTGGTATGGCAACTGTACCATTCAAGATTGGAGATGGTTACAGAGAGTGGTGAACTTAGCCCGAACAATCACAAAGGCCAACCTCCCATCTATAGAATCCATCCACCAGGTCCGCTGTTAAGGAAAGGCTGTCAGCATTTTCAAAGATCCATCCCACCCTGGCAATGCTTTTCTACAACCTCTACCATCGGGGAGAAGGTATAGAAGCCTGAACACACACGCACACACACCAGCCGGTTTTGAAACAGTTTCTACCCTACTGTTGTTAGAAGACTGAATGGACTCTCAAACTCTTAACATTCACCTAAACCTGTGTTTTTGTGTTTGCCACTGTTTCCATATTATTTACTTATCTGTGCTCCTTAACTCTGTGATTTGCCCACATTGCTCACAAGACAAAGCCTTTCACTGTGCCTCAGTACACGTGACAATAAATTAAACTCAATTCAACTCAATTATGAGGACAGGCTGAGTAGGTTGGGCTGGATTGATATTTAGAAGAATGAGAGGCGATCTCAATGAAACGAGAAGATTCTTAGGGGGCCTGACAGGATAGATGTGGAACAGTGCTTTCCCCTCGTAGGAGAGTCGAGGACCAGAAGGCATAATCTCAGAACAATGGTCCACATATTTAAGTTGGAGCTAAGGAGGAATTTCTTCTCTCAGAGGATAGCAAATTTCTGGACTTTATTACCTTAGAGGCTGTAGAGGAGTCATAAAGTATATTCAAGGCTGAGATAATCAGATTTATAATTAGTATGGGAATCAAGGGTTATGGGACAAAGGCAGGAAAGTGGAATTAAGGATTATTAAATAAGTTATGTTCTCATTAATGGCAAAGCAGACTCAATGGGATGTGTGGCCGACTACTTCTCTGTCTTTTGGTCTTTAGTTTTTATGACAAACATATGTCCTTCAAGAAGGAATTCTGCCATCCTTACCAAGTCGAGCTTACATGTGACTTCAGATTACAACAACATGGTTAGCTCTAAACTACCCTCTAGGAAACTAAACATGGACAATAAATGCTAGCCAGTCATGCCTGCATCCTGAAAACAAATTTCAGAATCTCTGAAACATGTCCACCCCAACCAAGCTTTTCTGCTCAGGTTTTCATAAAATTCGCAACCTCTGATTGAGACAAGGGAGATACCAATTAAGCCAAACTAACATAGGGATGAATAATTTAATTCTTACTTTATAGTTTTGTTGCTCTGGTAAAAAATTGAAAACTTGTATTCTTGGATTTAACATTCAAGTTATTTTCTTGTAATCTTTCTCTTGCAGGGGAAAACCCCACATGAACTTCCACCATGGATGAAATTTCTGCATGGAAAGTTAGGAAATTCTGCAACACCGTTAAATATCCGACTCTTTGTTGCAAAGCTTATTGTTAACACTGAAGAGGTCCTAAGTTTATTAGCTCTTTTAACTTTATTTATGTATTTGTTTAAATATGAAATTCTTTGATTCACTGTTTTGAGATTTACTTGATCTGTTTATCAAGTTGGCTGGCCAAGACAACTCCAGTCTTCTCCTATACCCTTGACCAACCTGCAGTCAGTTACTCAAATATATGTCAGGTTGACTTCTCTTCGACACCTTGTTTCTCCTGCTTTCTGCAAAGCGCTGTTTAACATTCACACAGAGCATCTGATTAACAGTCAAGACCAATAAATCATAGGGATAACTCTTGCATTATAATACTCAATCTCAAAAACTTGATCTGCAGATCATTGTCACTGAGCAGTAATTGTTTTTTGGTTCATTTTCCATAGGTCAGTTGTAGAATTCTTCATTCTAATGTTCTGTTTAGCAAATTTGTGGATATTATGTAAACTCAATTTTGTCACAGGAACACTGCTACTGAACTATGGAAAATAAAATACATATCCAAACGGTCCTCAATAGTCATCCATATAATTAAAATTATGCATCAATGTGTTGCACTTTCAACTTTACCATCGTGATTCCCTCATTCCATTTTTATAATAGAGGCTAAGTCGACTTTGCTGTAATTGTGTTCTTTCTTACAGCGCCATCAACTTAAGGTACCTGGCAAGCAACATTCTAATCTCTCAAAACATATGTAGCCACATTTTCTTTTTCTTTTTGCTCGCATATGATGTACATATGTACTTCCAAAGCACAGAGCTTGCAGTCTGAGATATTTATCAAAATGTTCTTTTCCTCGATATTTTAATGAGAGTTGAGGATTTCATTAAATGTAATTATGATGTGTAAGACAAGTTTCGATAAGTATTATTCTGGTATGAAAGAGTCCATCTGAATTTGAGTGAATGCGAATAACTATATTTCTTTGTAGATTTTCCAACCATATGCCAAGGAATGGTTGGGGCCCCTTCTGCAACTAGTAGTTTCCGGTAATAATGGAGGTGATGGCATTCACTACATGGTTGTGGAAATTGTCGTTACAGTTCTATCTTGGATAAGTGTGGCCACTCCAAAGGTACAGATTAGCCTTTGGATCTGTCTCATTATGTTTATGTCAAGAAAGAGATATTTTGGTTTCCATGTCATTGACTTCAAAAATCCTAAGTT
This sequence comes from Hemiscyllium ocellatum, assembly GCF_020745735.1. NCBI lineage: Eukaryota > Metazoa > Chordata > Chondrichthyes > Orectolobiformes > Hemiscylliidae > Hemiscyllium > Hemiscyllium ocellatum. Next base: position 80,721,613 of record NC_083404.1, read on the forward strand.
ACAATTTCTTGTATTAAGTTCTGAGCTAGGAAATATATGGAAGGATACAGAAAAAAGAGCAAGGACATAGGAATAGAATTGATCACCACAGTAAAGAACTAACACTCCCACTGCATTTAGCATTTGATTGGCCAAACTAACTCATCGTTTGCTGCAATTTGATTATCAATGTCAAAATATGTCAGCGTTCGCAATCTGTACAAATCTGACCAAATCCATCAAACTCATTCGGTTTTTAAAGCAGTACCTGTTTGTGACTATATTTATCAATATCCCTGTTCCTATTCTCTTCCTTTGTGGCATAGCAGATGCACAATAATCGTGTCTGTAATTTCAGGAAAGTAGTGTCCCAGAGTTCAGTTACGTGGAGCAACTGGACTTCACTTGCTTAGAGAAGAGGCATTTAAAGAGAAGTTTAATAAAGGGATTCAAAATTATGAAGGGTTTTACATACATAGACATATACAACTTAGAAGATAGGAGCTGGAAGAGGTCATTTAGCCCTTCAAGTCTGCATAGAGATGTACAGCATGGAAACAGACCCTTCAGTCCAACTTGTCCATGCCGACCCGATATCCTACCCTGATCTAGTTCCGTTTGTGAGCAATTGGCCCTGATCCTATTCATATACCCATACAGATGCCTTTTAAATGCTGTAATTGTACTATCCTCCACCACTTCCTCTGGCAACTCATTCCATACACACACCACCCTCTGCATGAAAACGTTGTCCCTTAGGTCTCTTTTATATCTTTCCCCTCTCACCCCAAACCTATGTCCTCTAGTTCTGGACTCCCCCAACCCAAGGAAAAGATCTTGTCTATTTGTCCTACCTATGCCCCTCATGATTTTATAAATCTCTATAAGGTCACCTCTCAGCTTCTGATGCTCCAGGGAAAACTGCCCTAGCCTAGTCAGCCTCTCCCTGTAGCTCATCCAACCCTGGCAGCATCCTTGTAAAGCTTTTCTGAACCATTTCAAGTTTTCATCACAATCATGGCTGATCGTCCAACTCAATAGCTTAATCCTGCTTTCTCTCCATAACCTTTGATCCCATTTGCCCCAAGTGCTATATCTGGCTGCCTCTTGAGTACATTCAGTGTTTTGGTATCAACTACTTCCTGTGGCAATGAATTCCAAAGGCTAACCACATTTTTTGGTCAAGAAAATGTCTCCTCATTCTGTCCTAGATGGCCCATCCCGAATCCTCAGAATGTAACCCTTGGTTCTGGACACACCCTCCGTTGAGAACATTCTCCCTGCATCTACCCTATCTAGGTCTGTTTTGAATTGTACAAGTCTCTGGGAGGTCCCCTTTCTTTATCTGAACTCCAGTACAAACATTCCGAACCTAGTCAGTCTCTCCTCATACGTCAGTCCCATCATTCCTGAAATCAGCCTGGTAAACCGTCGCTGCACTCCTTTGAGAGCAAGAGCATCCTTCCTCAGAAAAGAAGACCAAACCTGCACCTTACTAAGGCCCTGTATAACTGCTCCTGTACTCAAAACCTCTCGCAATGCAGCCCAACATGCCATTTGCCTTCTTAACCGCCTGCTACACCTACATGCTTTTGATTAACAAAACAAGGAAAAACTACTTCCACAAGTGGAAGGATAAGTAACCAGATAAAAAATATTTATGGTAATTGGCAAAATAACCAGATGAGCAGTTATTTTATGGATCAAGTTCTGATCTGGAATGTGCTGCCTCAAAGGGTGGTGGAAATGGGTGGCACGATGGCTTGGTGGTTAGCACTGCTGCCTCACAGCGCCAGGGACCCGGGTTCAATTCCAGCCTTGGGCGATTGTCTGTGTGGAGTTTGCATATTCTCCCAGTGTCTGTGTGAGTTTCCTCTGGGTGCTCTGGTTTCCTCCCACAGTCCAAAGATGTACAGGTTAGATGAATTGGCCATGCTAAATTGCCAATGGTGTTTGGTGCATTAGTCAGGGGTCAATATAGGGTTGGGGAAGGGGTCTTGGTGGGTTACTCTTTGGAGGGTTGGTGTGGACTTGTTGGGCTGAAGAGCCTGTTTCCATACTGTAGGGAATCTAATCTAAAAATAAATTCAGTAGTAACTTGGGGAAAAAAAAATTGTATATGAAAAGAGAGAAATGCATGGCCATGGGAAAGGGAGTGGGAAATGTTGAAAGTTTTTACAGAGTCAGCACAAGGTCAATGCAGATCAAATGGCCTCTGATGCTGTATGCACTGATGATAAGATTGCAACCTGAAATTAAGAAATGTCAATTCTTAAATACTGTTATTAGGGAGACTTGAAGAATGAGATCCTTGCAAATCGCCTTCTGGAATTTTTGATGAAGAATTGTTTTCACGAGAAAAGGGTGGTATTCAGACACAATCTGGAAATCATTAAAACAGTAGTTGAATGCTGGAAGGATTGTCTATCCATCCCTTACAGGTATGAGTTTTGCATTTGACTACCCATTAGCAGGACTTTTGCATGTATGAATACAGTGGTGCAATATTTCTCAGTGGTCAGGCTGTAATAAATTAGATATAGAAAATTTTGGAGAGTGGAGTTTCAGCCAGAAAACAATGGTATATTGTTGAGCCACAATTTTTTTTAAAAAAGTTAACATTTGTAAAGAGCCTTTTACAACCTCAATTCTCTGTGACTTTATCGTCAGTAAAGAGATTTTAATGTGTAATTACTATTTTACTGTAGAAAAATTAATAATTACAGTAAGGCCTCATAATGGTAATTTGAAAATGACCAAATAGTCTTTATTGTGTACCTGAGAAGATAGTTGTGGTTTAATATTTCATCTGCAAGCAGTTCTGCATTTCCTCAATGCTGCATCATTTCAACATTGATTTTATTGTCAAGTATTTCACCTGACAGTTGAAAACATGACCTTCTATGTTGAGTGATAGCCATGGTTTACTGCTAGCATTAGCCTCCCATATACAGAGCAACCTCGATCATCCAAACAACACGGGTGGGGAGTATTTTGTTGGATAATCGGAAGTTTGAATAATCGAATGCAGGATAACACAGTTTAGCCAAGCACCCGAACCTTGCGATCTTGCTGAATAATCCGAAATTTGGATAATTGAATGCTGGATAATCAAGGTTCCTCTGTATAAGGGAGAAACAGGGAAGCTGTGGTGTGCATTATATCCGTTCCAGCTGAAACAGGAGCTGTTCAACCTAAGACCAGTTTCCACCTCTTGGGGTGAAGTCCTCAAGGATGCAACATTTCAGGCGCCTCTACAAGATTCTTTTTTAAATGTGGTAAAGGTTTCTATCTTTTCCATCTATTTTCCTCAATTAATGTTACTACAAGCAAGTTTAAAAGTATTCCCTCCCTGCCCTCCCCAAAAGCAGTTATCTCAACCCATATAAACCTCAGTGAAATGTCCCCTTGGCCTCCTCCATATCAAAGAAAACGGTCCCAACTTTGCAAATCTTTCTTCACAAATAAAATTTTCTATTTCTAGCAGCACCTTTCTATGCATGAGCTACAAAAGTTGTAATAGTTAGCAGGATAAAAAGCAGGAAAATGAGGCAAAGTTGCTTTAAAGAAATTACAGTTTTGGAGCATCGTGTTTGTCTGTAAAAGGTCTTTGCTGCATTCTTTATCTTAACTTTTGAAAATTTTACAACAAATTGTGTAGCCTGATCTTTGATCGATTTGCTGGAAGGGATCCGAATACCAAAGACAACTCTGTGGGCATCCAGTTGCTTGGGATTGTTCTTGCCAATAACTTACCTCCATATGATTGTAAATGTGAAATTGACAGTGAAAGGTAAGGTTAAAAATAGTTACTAATATTAGCTGCAAAAATTTAATGATTCTGAAACTGTAAATCTATTTAAACTTCCTAAAATGCTTTTAGTAGACCTAAAATTGTCGTCAAAGTAGAACATTATAAGGAAGGGCCGTTTTGGGCTTGAAATGTTAACGCTGCATTTTTCTCCACAGATGCTGCCTGACCTGCTGAGTTTAATAGCATTTCCTGTTTCTATTTCAGAGTTCCAGGATCTGCGGTGCTTGGCTTTTAGGATAAAACTTTGTTTAATAATGAAATTATATTTGATGTTGCCTTCAGTACACATTGTAAATGTGTGTATACGGAATCTACATTGATTTGATATGTCAAAATCTCAGTCTCCTAGCACCATTTGTTAGTATGACATTAAGAAGTTGTCTGGTCTGAATACCAAAATCCTGTGGGCTATTCAATTAATAAGTCAAGCACCCATGAGACTTGAGGACATGCAGCTGATTCTGATGCTGAAGGATAAATGAGATGGATTAATGATTAAAATCCATATAGCTAAATAGTATTCAGATCTGTGCATCCAGAAATTTCTCTTAGTTTTTTTTAGTGTTTGTTCAAGGGATATAGGCAATGCTGGCCAGACTAATATTTGTTGCCCATCCATAATTGGCTGGAGAGGTCATCTGTGGGTCAGGAATGTGATGATGTTGCTCCTTTAACAAGATTATGATGTTCTTGGCTTTTTTTTATCCCAGAGAGCTGTCTCCGAGAAGTCTAAATTTGAAGGATTTTAAGGCCAATTTGGTTATTGCTAACTGATACTGCCTCAGGCAAAAGCCTTTCAAGTTGAAAAACAACTATAGTAAAAAGGGAGTGGCTAGTTCTCCCCGGCTCAGCTTTTCTCTTACATCATATCATCCCCTGCCACTTCCGCCACCTGCAAACGGACCCCACCACCAGAAATTTGTTTCCCTCCCCACGCTGATCAGCATTCTGGAGAGACCATTCCCTTCGTGACTCCCTCATCAGATCCACGTCCCCAACAGCTCACACCTCACACCCGGCACCTTCCCTTGCCACCGCAGGAAGTGCAAAATCTGCGCCCACACCTCTATCCAAGGCCGCAAAGGATCCTTCCACATCCGACAAAAATTTACTACACCTTCACCAATGTCATCTACTGTATCCGTTGCACCCGATGTGGTCTGCTCTACATTGGGAGACAGGACACGAACTTGTGGATCGTTTCAGAGAACATCTCTGGGACACCTGTGGGAAGCCTTCAGAAATGAGATAACAAGAATCCAGAGAGAGTATATTCCTGTCAGGGTAAAAGGGAAGGCTGGTAGGTAAAGAGAATGCTGGATGACTAAACAAATTGAGGGTTTGGTTAAGAAAAAGAAGGAAGCATATGTCACGTATAGACAGGATAGATTGAGTGAATCCCTTGAAGAGTATAAAGAAAATAGTATACTTAAGAGGGAAATCAGGAGGGCAAAACGGGGACATGAGATAGCTTTGGCAAATAGAATTAAGGAGAATCCAAAGGGTTTTTGCAAATATATTAAGGACAAAAGGGTAACTAGGGAGAGAATAGGGCCCCTCATAGATCAGCAAGGCGGCCTTTGTGTGGAGCTACAGAAAATGGGGGAGATACTAAATGAATATTTTGCATCAGTATTTACTGTGGAAAAGGATATGGAAGATATAGACTGTGGGGAAATAGATGTCCAGATTACAGAGGAGGAAGTACTGGATGTCTTGAAAAGGTTAAATGTGGATAAATCCCCAGGACCTGATCAGGTGTACCCTAGAACTTTGTGGGAAGCTAGAGAAGTGATTGCTGGGCCTCTTGCTAAGATATTTGTATCATCGATAGTCACAGGTGAGGTGCTGGAAGACCGGAGGTTGGCAAACGTGGTGCCACTGTTTAAGAAGAGCGATAAAGACAAGCCAGGGAACTATAGACCGGTGAGCCTGACCTCGGTGGTGGGCAAGTTGTTGGAGGGAATCCTGAGGGACAGGATGTACATGTATTTGGAAAAGCAAGGACTAATTCAGGATAGTCAACATGGCTTTGTGCATGGGAAATCATGTCTCACAAACTTGATTGAGTTTTTTGAAGAAGTAACAAAGAAGATTGATGAGGGCAGAGCAGTAGATGTGATCTATATGGGCTTCAGTAAGGCGTTCGACAAGGTTCCCCATGGGAGACTGATTAGCAAGGTTACATCTCATGGAATACAGGGAGAACTAGCCATTTGGATACAGAACTGGCTCAAAGGTAGAAGACAGAGGGCGGTGGTGGAGGGTTGTTTTTCAGACTGGAGGCCTGTGACCAGTGGAGTGCCACAAGAATCTGTACTGGCCCCTCTACTTTTTGTCATTTATACAAATGATTTGGATGCGAGCATAAGAGGTACAGTTAGTAAGTTTGCAGATGACACCAAAATTGGAGCTGTAGTGGACAGCGAAGAGGGTTACCTCAGATTACATTTAATTCAGATAAATGCGAGGTGCTGCATTTTGGGAAAGTTAATCTTAGCAGGACTTATATACTTAATGGTAAGGTCCTAGGGAGTGTTGCTGAACAAAGAGACCTTGGAGTACAGGTTGATAGCTCCTTGAAAGTGGAATTGCAGGTAGATAGGACAGTGAAGAAGGTGTTTGGTATGCTTTTCTTTTTTGGTCAGAGTATTGAGTACAGAGTTGGGAGGTCATGTTGCAGCTGTACAGGACATTGGTTAGGCCACTGTTGAAATATTGCGTGCAATTCTGGTCTCCTTCCTATCGGAAAGATGTTGTGAAACTTGAAAGGGTTCAGAAAAAATTTACAAGGATGTTGCCAGGGTTGGAGGATCTGAGCTACAGGGAGAGGCTGAACAGGCTGGGGCTGTTTTCCCTGGAGGGTTGGAGGCTGAGGGGTGATCTTATAAAGGTTTACAAAATTATGAGGGTCATGTGTGGGATAAGTAGACAAAGTCTTTTCCCTGGGGTCGGCGAATCCGGAACTAGAGGGCATAGGTTTAGGGTGAGAGGGGAAAGATATAAAAGAGACCTAAGGGGCAACATTTTCATGCAGAGGGTAGTATATGTATGGAATGATCTGCCAGAGGATGTGGTGGAGGCTGGTACAATTGCAGCTTTTAAGAGTCATTTGGATGGGTATATGAATAGGACGGGTTTGGAGGGATATGGGCCGGGTGCTGGCAGGTGGGACTAGATAGGGTTGGGATATCTGGTCGGCATGGATGGGTTGGACCGGAGGATCTGTTTCCATGCTGTACATCTCTGATTCTATGACCTGCACCAACCAACCCCACCGCCCCGTGGCTGAACACATCGACTCCCCACCCAGCCTGCCAAGGACACGCAGGTCCTGAGCCTCCCTCATTGCCAAACCCTTACCACCCGACGCCTGGAGGAAGAATGCCTCATATTTTGCCTTGGGACCCTAGAGTGGGATCGATGTGGATTTCACCAACTTTCTTATTTCCCCTCGCCCACATTATCCCAGTCTCAAGCCTTCACCTTGACACTGCCCTCTTGACTTGTCCATCACCTTTGCCACCAATCTGTTCCGCCTTCCTCTTCAACCTGTCACCTTCTCCCCCGCCTTCATCTACCTATCTCATTCTCACCTACCTTTCCCCCAACCCCACCCCCCTCCCATTTATCTCCGGCCCACCAGCTTCATTCCAGATGAAGGGCTTATGTCTGAAATGTCGATTCTCCTGGATGCTGCCTGACCTGCTTTGCTTTTCTAGCACCACACTGTCAACTCTGATCTCCAACATCTGCAGTCCTCACTTTCTCCTCAACTTTTCTCTGGTTTGGTTTGTCTGGTTATTCACTGAAAGCAGTCAGACCATTGTAAAAGCTGCTAGACCCAAAGAAGCAGGTCCATGCTGATCCTCCTCCTCTCTCTGACAACTCTCCTGTCATACCTGTGTTTGATTTTAGCTTTTGTGTCAAGGGGTATTTAGGGGGATTTTAGCAAGTATTTGGAACATTAAGTTGGGGTGATGTTATTTGGTATTCTGTTCTTTTTTTGTTTGTGTTTCATTTGGTAATCTTGTAAATAAATTATGTTTTGTTTAAAACAACATGGTTTGACCAACTGGATCCCCTCTGGAATATCCATGTTACACATTCTTAAAACAACGAGCAAAGTTAGGTTATGGGCTACTGTCTTGAAATGTTTTGAGGGGCTCGGTCCTAGTCCACAACAGGAGTCACGTGTAAGAAAGACTGCTTAAAGGTGGCAGAGGGAAATCTAAACATTTAATATAAAGGGATAAATTGTGAAAGAAAAGGACAAGGCTACGTGTGCTCCTCTTGCTCTATGTGGGAAGTTGGACACAGTTGCAATGCCCTGGATCAGAATAAGTACAGGGAGTGTCTCCAGCTGCAGCTCCTGAGGCTCACATATCAGAGCTGGAGCAGCAGCTTGGGACACAGTGAGACAAGGCAAGGCTGAGCGTATGGTGTTTAGCACATACAGAGAGATGGTCACTATGCAAGCTAAGATTCTACATGCAGGGAGTGGAACTAAATATCCAGCAGTATTCAGTTTTTAGGAAGAAGAAGCAAAAGGGAAGAGGAGGTGAGGAAGCATTGATGGTTAACAAGAAAATGAATGCAATTGTGAAGAATGATATAGGATGTGGTGAAGTAGAATCTGTATAGGCAAAGCTTAGAGATACCAAGGGGCAGCAAACAATAGGGTTTTCTATACATCACTGAACTGTGGTGGTAATGTTGGTGAAGGCATTAGATAGAAAATCACAGATTCAAGCAGTAAAAGTACCAATGTAATTGTGGGCAACTTTAATCTGCATATAGATTAGACAAATCAAATCAGTAACAATACCCTAGAGGAAGAACGTTAGAAGTATTTACAAGATAGTTTTCTGGATATCAGTATGTTGAGAAATCTGCTAGAGAACAAACCATCCTGCTCTGAAGAATATGTAATGGGAAAGGAATAATTGGCAGTCTAGCTGTGCATGACCTTTTGGGAAAGAGTGACCATAATATGATGGAATTCTTTATAAAGGTGGAGAGTAATGGTGTTGATTCTGAAACTGGGGTCCTGAATCTAAATAAAAGAAATTATGTGGTACAAGCTGGCTAGATTAAATTAGGGAACATTACATAAATGGATAACAGTGGATGGGCAATGGCAGATATTTAAGGAAAGCATAGAGGATCTGCAACAGTTCATTCCTGTCTGGCACAAAAATAAAATGGGAGGGGTGGCCCGACCATGGCTAATGAGGGAAATTATAGATTGTATCAGATCCGAGGAAGGGATGTACAAATTGGCTGAAAACAGCAGCAAGCCTGAGGATTGGGAGCAGTCTAGATTGCATTGAAGAGGAGAAAGGGACTGATTAAGAGGGAGGAGATAGAGTACAAGATTTAGTTGAAAACTGATTGTAAAAGCCTCTGTAAGTCTGTAAAGAGCATAAGTTTAATGAACATAGAACAATAAGCACAGAACAGGCCCTTCCGCCCGCGATGTTGTGCCGAACATTTGGTTCTAGCTTAAGCACCTATCCATGTACCTATCCAATTGCCGCTTAAAGGTCACCAATGATTCTGACTCTACCACTCCCACAGGCAGCACATTCCATGCCCTCACCCCTCTCTGAGTAAAGAACCTACCCCTGACATTCCCCCCCATACCTTCCACCCTTCACCTTAAATTTATGTCCCCGTGTAACACGCTGTTGTACCCGGGGAAAAAGTCTCTGACTGTCTACTCAATCTATTCCCCTGATCATCTTATAAACCTCTATCAAGTCATCCTTCATCCTTCGCCGTTCCAATGAGAAACTAGCACTCTCAACCTATCCTCGTACGACCTATTCTCCATTCCAGGCAACATCCTGGTAAATCTCCTCTGCACCCTCTCCAAAGCTTCCACATCTTTCCTAAAGTGAGGCGACCAGAACTGCACACACCACTCCAAATGTGGCCTTACCAAGGTCCTACACAGCTGCAACATCACCTCACGACTCTTGAAGGCGAAAGGAAGTCCTTTGATGAAGGAGCAGCACACCGAAAGCTTGTACTAGATACTAGACAAAATTGTTGGATTATAACCTGGTGTTGTGTGACTTTTAACTAAAAAGAGAGGTAGAGAGAAGAAACAGAATTATAGACCACTTCGCCTGATGTCAGTAGTGGGGAGAACACTAGAGTCCAATTTAAAAGAATTAATAACAGAGCACTTGGAAAACAGTGACAGGAGTAGACAGTGTTAGCATGATTTTATGAAAGAGAAATTATACTTGATAAATCTACTGGAATTTTCGAGGATGTAATTAGTAGGATTGATAAGGAGGAGCCAATGGACTTTGTTTAGTTGGACTTTCAGAAGACTTTTGACAAGGTGTTACATGATAGATTAGCATGAAAAATTCAAGTGCATTGGATTGGGGTATTGAACTGACATGGATAGAGAACTGGTTGGCAAAAAGGAATAAATTTGTCTTTTCTGAGTGGTAGATCTGACTAGTGGGTTACCACAGAGATCAGTGCTTAGAGTCAGGCTATTCACAGTATACAGTAATGACTTAGATGAGGGGCTAAATACAATATCTCCAATTTTGTAGAAATGCAGAGTTGGGTAGGAGGGTGAGCTGTGAGGACAGAGATGCTTCATTGTCATTAGGACCAGTTGAGTGAGTTGGCAGCCTTTGGCAGATGAAGTATCTTGTGCATAAATGTGAAGGATGGCGGATTATTATCTCAATGACTATAGACTGGGAAAGGGGGAAGATGCAACAAGACCTGAAACCAGTCACTGAAAGTTAGCATGCAGTGAAGACAGATAATGGTATATAGGCCTTCATAGTGAGACAATTTGTACAATGTTAAGTACAGTTTGGTTTCCTTATGAGAAAGGACATTTCTGATTCCTGAGATGACAGGATTAATGTATGATGAGAGACTGGATCAGTTAGAGCTATATTCACTGGAATTTAGAAGATTGAGGGAGAATCTTTTAGTAACCTATAAATTGCCAACGGGGCTCGACAAAGTAAATGTAGAAAGGATGTTCCTGACGATTAGGAAGATCAGACCCAGGGGTCTCAGTCTCAGAATATGTGATAGGCTTTTACAGAAGAAATTTCTTTTCCCAGAGAGTGTTGAACCTGTGGAATTCTTTGCTGTAGAAAGCAGTTAAGGCCAAAACACTGGATGATTTAAATAATGAGATATAATTCTTAGGACTGAAGGAACCAAAGGGTATGGGGAGAAAGTGGGAACAGTTGGATATTGAGTTGTGATCCTATTGACTGACTTTGTAAACTTGAAAGGCTGAATGGCCTGCAGTTGCTCCTGTTAACTTCCCTGAAAGAAAGTTCACATTTGTGAACCATATAGGTTTTGACAATAATGAGTAGTTACATGGTTGCCAATGGGCTTCCTTTTAATTCAAGAGTTTTAAAAATTGAGTTTGTATTTCACCATCTGTCAAGGTAGGATTCAGACCAATGAACCCTGAACAATATTAGCCTGGAATTCTGGCTTATTAATCGAATGACATTGCTACTCTGCCACTTGCTCACAGTGGAAATGGGCATAATGTGATAAACTGCAAGATTTAGCTACTGGCAAACAGAAAGATTTAATTTGCCTGGTGCTGTTTCTGGAATGTTCTGCTAGCTTCTGATTGAACGAGATTTGGCCCTCTGGTCGGATAGAACAAAGAAAATTTACAGCCCAGGAACAGGCTCTTCGGCCCTCCAAGTCTGAGCCAATCCAAATGTACAGTCTAAACCTGTCGGTCAATTGCTAAGCATCGGTATCCCTCTGCTCCCCACCTACTCATGCATTTATCCAGACGCATCCTAAATGAATCTACTGTGCCTGCCTCTACTACCTCTGCTGGCAATGTGTTCCAAGCACCCACCACCCTCTGTGTGAAGTACTTGCCACATGCATCCCCCTTAAACTTTCTACCTCTCACCTTGAAAGCGTGACCTCTCGTTATTGAATCCTTCACCCTGGGAAAAAGCTTGTCTCTATCCACCCTGTCTCTACCCTTCATGATTTTGTAAACCACAATCAGGTCCCCCCAATCTCCTTTTTTCTAATGAAAATAAACCTAACCTACTCAACCTTTCTTCATATTCACCTTTCACCTTCCATACCAGGCAACATCCTCGTAAACCTTCTCTGCACCCCTTCCAAAGCGTCCACATCCTTTTGGTAATGTGGCGACCAGAACCGTACACAGTATTCTAAATGCGGCTGAACCAATATCTTGTACAATGTTAACATGACTTGCCAGCTCTTGTACTCAATACTACGTCCAATGAAGGCAAGTATATTATGGGCCTTCTTGACCACTCTATCCACCTGTGGAGCAACCTTCAGGGTACAATGGACCTGCACTCCCAGATCTCTCTGCCCATCAACTTTTCCCAACGCTCTTCCACTCATTGTCTAATTCGCTCTAGAATTAGTCTTGCCTAAATGCATCACCACACATTTGGCTGGATTGAAATCGATCTGCCACTTTTCCGCCCAACTCTCCTGTCTATTTATATCCTCCTGTATGCTCTAACAGTCCCTTATGCTTTCTGCTACTCCACCAATCTTCGTGTCATCTGCAAACTTGCTGATCATACCAACAATGCCCTCTTCCAGATCATTTATGTATATTACAAACAACAGTGGCCCCAACACTGACCCCTGTGGAACACCACTGGTCACCTTTCTCCATTTTGAGAAACTCCCTTCAACTACTACTCCCTGTCTCCTGCTGCTCAATCAGTTCTTTATCCACCTAGCTAGAACACCATATGACTTCACTTTCTCCATTAGTCTACCATGGGGAACCTTATCAAACACCTTACAAAAGTCCATGTATATTACATCAACAGCCCTTCCTTCATCTATCAACTTGGTCACTTCCTCGACGAACTCTATTAGGTTGGTAAGGCACAATCTCCCCTGCACAAAACCATGTTGCCTATCACTGATAAGCCCATTCTCCTCTAATTATAAATAGATCCTATCCCTCAGTACCTTCTCCAGCAACTTTCCCACCACCTACATCAGACTCACTGGTCTGTAGTTACTCGGAATATTCCTACTACCCTTCTTGTACAGGGGGACAACATGAGCAACCCTCCAGTCCTCCGGCACCTCACCTGTATTTAAGGATGCCACAAAGATATCTGTCAGGGCCCCAGCTATTTCCTCTCTCGCCTCCTGGGATAGATCCCGTCTGATCCTGGGGATTTTTCCACCTTAATAATCTCTAGCCTACCCAACACATCTTCTCTACTTATGTCAACGTGATACAGACTAATCAAACTTCTATCTCTAATCTCAACATTCATCATGTTCCTCTCCTCAGTGAATACTGATACAAAGTAATCATTTCAGAATCTCACCCGTTCTCTCAGGTTCGACACACAGCCTTCCTTCATTATCTTTTCGTAGACCAGTCCTTTCTCTAGTTACCCGCTTGCTTCTTATATAAAGAATGAAATGCTTTGGGATTCTACTTAATTCTGCTTGGTAAAGCAATTTCATGATCCTCTTTAACCAGCTTGATTCCTCGTTTAAGACTTGTCATGCTCTTCCGATATTCTTCCAGGGCCCGTTCTGTTTTTAGCTGCCTAGACCTTATGTATGCTTCTCTTTTTCTCTTGGCTAGTTGTACAATTTTTCCTGTCATCCACGGTTCACGAATCTTGCCCTTCCTATCCTTTGCCTTCAACAGGAAATGCCTATCCTAGATTATCTTTAACCTATTTTTGAAAGCTTCCCACATCTCAAATGTGGACTTCCTTTCAAATAGCTGTGTCCAATCCACATTTCCGAGCTCCTGCCTAATTTTGGTATAATTGTTTAGTACTCTTCCCTTAGGACCACTCTGTTCTACGAGTATTCTAAAACTTATAGAATTGAAATCACTGTTCCCAAACAAATCCCCACCGCAACTTCTACCACCTCTCCTGGCTCGTTCCCCAGTACCAGGTCCAATATGGCCCCTTCCCTCATCAGACTATTGACAAACTGCTCTAGAAAACTCTCCTGGACGCTTCTTACAAATTCTACCCCATCCAGACCTCTGACGTTATCCCAGTCAATGTTAGGAAAATAAAAATCTCCCATCACCACTACCTTATTGCCTCTACATCTTTCCATAATCTGTTTACCTATTTGTTCTTCTACCTCACGCTTACTGTTGGGAGGCCTGTAATACAGCCCCAACAGTGTGACTGCACCCTTCTTATTTCTCAACTCCACCCATAATGCCTCGCTACCCAAGACCTCCGTAGTGTGCTCCTTTAGCACAGCCATGATATAGTCCTTGACCAGCAATGCAACTCCACTCCCCATTTTACTTCCCTCCCTGTCCTGTCTGAAGCGTCTATATCCTGGAACATTAAATTGCCAATCATCATGCCCTTCCTTCAACCAAGTCTCTGTGATTGCAATAACATCATACTCCCAGGCACCAATCCAAATCCTAAGTCCATCTGCCTTACACACTATACTCCTTGCATTAAAGTAGATGCATTTCATGCCACCAGTTTTTTTGCGCTCATCTGCTCTCTGCCTACTCTCCCCTTTATTAATGCTTTCTTTGTAATTCTTACAGTCTCCAGTCTCCACCTCACTGCCTACTTGTTTTCTGTTCTGGTTCCCAGCCCACTGCCACATCAGTTTAAAAAAAATCCCCAACAGTAGTAACAAAAACTCCCCCAAGGATATTGGTTTTGATCTGGTTCAGATGCAGACCGTCCATTTTGTAATAGTCCCACCTTCCCCAGAACCGGTCCCGATGTCCAACAAATCTGAACCCCTCCCTCCTACACCATCTCTCAAGCCACATGTTTATCCTGCCTATTTTTTCATTTCTGCGCTGGCTAGCATGTGGCACTGGTAGTAATCCCGAGATCACTACCTTTGAGGTCCTTCTCTTTAACTTCTCTTCTAGCTCCCTGAATTCTTTCAGGACCTCATCTCATTTCCTACTTATATCATTGGTACCTATATGCACCAAGACAACTGGCTGTTCACCCTCCCCTTTTAGAATGCTCTGCAGCCGATCGGTGACATCCCTGACCCGAGTACCTGAGAGGCAACATACCATCCAGGAGTCCTGTTTTCGGCCACAGGACCACCTATCTACTCCCCTCACAATAGAATCCCCTATGACTATGGCCCTACAAGTCTGTTTTGCCCTTCTGAACAGCAGTGCCTGCCATGGATAGTGAGAGTAGTGATTGAAATGCTCGACTGTTGGGATATAAGTTAGTTGAATACAGTCCTGCTGCTGATAGTCCACAACACCTCATGGATCTTCAGTTTTGAAGTGACAGCTCTGTTTTAAATCTATACAGTTTAGCATGGTAGTGGTGCAATGATAGGTATATTGGAGTCAGCCAGATTGGTGAGGATAAGGTCAAATAGTTTTTTTTTCCCTGTTGGTTCTCTCACCATCTGCCACAAGTGTACTTTGGCAGGTATGTCCTTCAGGATTCAGTCAATTCTGACAACATTTGTATCTTGGTCTTTGCTTCCGACTTCCTGACATACTGCAACCTGTCTGTGCTGTTCCTCAAAGAGCGTCCCAAAACCATCAAGGATAGTAATACATAAGCTGCTTGGTGGAAAATAGGCATGTTCAGGTCACCTGACTGTATTATATCCTGCACAATTTTAGTCTCCAATAAAGAACGTATCCCTCCCATTGAGCTAGATTACTATAATGCCTAATGCTCTTTAGTTAGTCCAAGCAGACTGGAAAATAAACTTTGTTTTAATTAGTTTGGCTTGAATGATACACATAATTTAACTGCTCAGACAATTGTAGTAAAAAGTGAGGTCTGCAGATGCTGGAGATCAGAGCTGAAAATGTGTTGCTGGTTAAAGCGCAGCAGGTCAGGCAGCATCCAAGGAACAGGAAATTCGACGTTTCGGGCAAAAGCCTGACCTGCTGCGCTTTAACCAGCAACACATTTTCTGCTCAGACAATTGCACTTGGTGTAAAGGACTCAATTAAGACACTTCAGGTTTGCCTCAAAAAGTGAAGATTAATGTGTTTGGCAAATGGGGAAAAACATTTGCTGGTGTACAGCATTAATAGTGTACAGTGATGCCTTATGCTAAATTCTCTCAGCAAACTGCATTTAATCAATCAAAATTGCATTAGATTGTTTTCATTTCTATTTTACTTCTGTCAGGTTCTTTCAGAGACTGGTGCATAACATTTCCTTAACCCGTTATAAAGAGGTCTACGCAGCAGCTGCAGAGGTCCTTGGGCTTGTCCTACAATACTTAGCAGGAAAAGTGAGTACCATTACATTTAAGTAATTAATTCATACAACTTCTTTGTGCTTTTGGAGATGTGCTTATTGGTTTTATATCTGAGTTTGCAATGTCTTTATGTCTCACATCATTCCCTACCCTCGAACTCAGCACCACCTTCCTAACCTGCAATCATCTTCCTGACCTCTCCGCCCCCACCCCCACGCCGGCCTATCACCCTCACCTTAACTTCCTTCCATTTATCGCATTTCCAACGTCCCTCCCCCAAGTCCCTCCTCCCTACCTTTTATCCTAGCCTGCTTGACACACTCTCCTCATTCCTAAAGAAGGGCTTATGCCCGAAACGTCGATTCTCCTCCTTCGATGCTGCCTGATCTGCTGCGCTTTTCCAGCAACACAGTTTCAGTCTCACATCAGTGCCTTTGTATCTTACAGCAGTCTTAGAGCAGAGATGAGTAAATGTGGATACAGCTATTATCGAGCATGCATTTTTCTCTTTCTCATTGAAGAAATTCATGACCTTTCCTCTTTATTGTCCTATATCAAATGTCATACCATAGTAGAGGGGCCAGTATTGTTTACGTTGACAATTGTATTACAGATTAGAGCACTATAACTTTTCTCTGAATGTTTTAATCTGATCTCTTGTCCTGCAGGTGGGAGGTAAATTGTAAAGTCACTGTTTGAGGAACTATTGGGATCAGCCAGTAACTGGAATATGATGCCCTGATGGCTCACCTATTTGACTGTTACTAAGAATGTAAAATATTTTCATTTAAAACTAGGTATTCATGGATTGATAGTTATTTTCTCAGTAAATATGGGAAAGGGAGAGATTTCTGACACTTTTCTACTTGCGACATTTTTTGTATCTTGTATTGATAAAGTCTAGAATTATACATTGGAGTTGCTTCAGGGCAGTTACCTCGTGTCTTGCAGCCTCTGAGGGGATTTCACTGCCAACCTCCATTCCTCAGCCTACTCCCAACTTCACGTGGGATGGGCCAAATTTCAATGTTTTTCTCTCCCCAAGGCGCTCATGAGCAAGTTTTATATGTGGATTTCAAGAAGGTGAGTGATAAAAAAAGATCGTTAAGAGAGCTCTGCAACATACTTTATCAAAGTTAAAAATCATACAACACTAGGTTAGTGTTGTGTGGTTTTTAACTTTGTCTACCCCAGTCCAACACTGACCTCTTCACAACATATTTTATCATAAAACTTTAACTGCCTTTTCACTTCGGAAGTAGAGCTAAAGAGAGGTCCCAAGTCCTATTCACCAATAACAAGATGTGTGGAACAAGGAAGCACTAAAGCTTTAAGTTTAATGAACGTTGACCTTGCTTTTGCTTCTCATGACACATACAGTGAGCTGGCCTTGGCAGAATTAGTACAAAAGTGGGCTTTGCAAGAGGGCTGCCTTCCAGTCTGAGTTTTCTTTCACTCCCAGCCTGCTTTGTGGATTGTATTTTGTGGAGGCAACAGGAAGAGATGGCGAGGGTTTGTGTGTGTCTGGCTGTCTGTCAGTCTCACAGTTGCAAAATCTCTCTTTCTTCGACTCTCACCTTCACAGATTCACTTCTTCAAAATCTCTCACTCCTTCCCTCTCAGACTCTCAGTCCTTGCCTCCCTCCCTCATAGACTTCTTTTTACTACTTCCATCAGCACAAATATTTTCACATTCTCTTGCACAGACCCTATCACTCATTCCTCCCTGACTCACTCATCCCTCCCTCAGATTCATTTCCTCCGATATAGACCCTATCACTCATTCTGTCCCTTACCTACTCCCTCCCTTCCTCATATTCACTCACTCCTTCCTCACAGACTAATTTACCTCCCTCCCAGAATCACCCACACAGTTCCTCAGAGTTACTCACTCCTTTGCAGACTTACTGCATCCCTCCCTCCCTCACAAGCTCAATCTCTCAGAAACTCACTCAAACCTCACTCATAGACTCAGTCCCTCCTTCACAGACTCACTCATACCCTCTCAAAAGTTCACCATCGGGGTGGTGTCTGCCACATCGGTAACAGACTGTGCACTGGACTCTTCAGTCACCTTAAAATTCATTTTTTATTTGCAAGTAAGTCATCCTCAACCACAAGATACTGCCTAAGAAGAACAGTCAAATTGCATGTGCTTTGAGTTGGGAGTCTTTTCTATCATTGACAATTGTAACAGTGTCAACAAATTGGGATTTTATTGTTTTTATTTTATCAGGAATTTTATGTTGCATTTTTGTGACCAGCTTCAGCTGATCCTTTAGTTCTGGAAAGATAAAATTTAAATGTGTTCCTTAAACTCAAAATTGGAAGGCTTGATCTCTCTCTCTCTCTCTCTCTCTCTCTCTTTTCCTTACAACACAATAGTCCTAATATTGAGAAGGACAGTGTATGGTGAAATTTGGGTTGATTCCCGAATGAGGATTTGGAAGAACACCTTACAAAGCAGGGAATCTAGAATTCTTGTTGTTTTTGACACAGGACCTTGTTGTAACATTTGCTTTCCAAATTCTGGCCGAGTATTGGCAATGTTGACAGGCTGACTAGCTGATGGCAGGAATGGTCGCATCTGTATCAAGCAAGAGATAAATGAGCAGTGAGGTTTTGGATATAGATGTTGGGAAGGGAGCCCATTATGAAAGGAAGGTAGTGAGAGATCTGAGTATTGGGGGAAGATGGGGATTGCAACATATTGGGGAGGAAAAGACAATAGACAATAGGTGCAGGCGTAGGCCATTTTGCCCTTCAATCCTGCACCACCATTAAATATGATCATGGCTGATCATCCTTATACAGTATCCTGTTTCTGCCTTATCTCCATAACCCTTGATTCCACTATCCTTGGGAGCTCTATCCAACTCTTAAATGAATCCAGAGACTGGGCCTCCACTGCCCTCTGGGGCAGAGCATTCCACACAGCCATCACTCTCTGGGTGAAGAAGTTTCTCCTCATCTCTGTCCTAAATGGTCTACCCTGTATTTTTAAGCTGTGTCTTCTGGTTCGGCACTCACCCATCAGCGGAAACATGTTTCCTGCCTCCAGAGTGTCCAATCCTTTAATAATCTTATATGTCTCAATCAGATCCCCTCTCAGTCTTCTAAACTCAAGGGTATACAAGCCCAGTCGCTCCAGTCTTTCAGCGTAAGGTAGTCCTGCCATTCCAGGAATTGACCTCGTGAACCTACGCTGCACTTCCTCAATAGCCAGAATGTCTTTCCTCCAATTTGGAGACCAGAACTGCACACAGTACTCCAGGTGTGGTCTCACCAGGGCCCTGTACATCTGCAGAAGAACCTCTTTGCTTCTATACTCAATCCCTCTTGTTATGAAGGCCAGCATGCTATTAGCCTTCTTCACTATCTGCTGTACCTGCATGCTTACCTTCATTGACTAGTGTACAAGAACACCCAGATCTCTTTGTACTGCCTCTTTATCTAAATTGATTTCATTTAGGTAG
This sequence comes from Hemiscyllium ocellatum, assembly GCF_020745735.1. Lineage (NCBI taxonomy): Eukaryota > Metazoa > Chordata > Chondrichthyes > Orectolobiformes > Hemiscylliidae > Hemiscyllium > Hemiscyllium ocellatum. The sequence goes on from NC_083404.1 coordinate 80,741,134, forward strand.
TACATTTATCCACATTAAACTGCATCTGCCATGCATCTGACCACTCACCTAACCTGTCCAGAGGCTGCACTTGGCAGAGGAAAAGCTGAAACTTTGGGTATGGAGATGGGGTTAAGGGTTTGGTGGAAGCATTGCTGTTCCTTCTGTCCTACAAGAAATGCTGTAAAAAGAAAGTTTACCTTCACGTAAACATTTTATTGCTCAGTTCCCTGATCATAAGGAAGCCTACACTGCAATTGTTAAAATGAAATTCGACTCCCCATTACACTGTAGGGACATAGAATCAGAGAATCCCTACAGTGTAAAATGAGGCAATTCAGACCATCAAGTCTGCGCTTATCCTCTGAAGAGGACCCCACCCAGACCCTGCACTGTGGCCAACAACCTCACATTTACAGTGACTAATCTACCTAGCCTGCACATCCCTGGACACTAAAGGGCAATTTAGCATGGCTGATCTACCTAACCAGCACATCTTGGACTGAGAGAAGAAACTGGATCACCCAGTAGAAACCCATACAGACACTGTATTCCACACAGTTACTCAAAGGTGGAATAGAACTCTAGTCCATAACAACTGAGCCACTGTGCTACTCATAATTTTAAATATATGAATGAATTGTCTTGCATTTCCACCATGAGAGTTGCACACCTTTTAATTTGTCACCATTAAAGTGTAGACATCTTTCTCCTTTTGAACCTATTCTCTCCTATGTATCATGGTGTTATTGTCGAGGCTAATCTAAGAATTTAAGTAAAATGCCCTGCAAGTAGTAACCTGTCAGGAGTTTGAATACTATTCCCATTGCTCATCAGCCTCTTAATAATCCAGAAATACTTGCTTTTCAAAAGAAGTTAAAGGAACAGTTGCCACTCAAACACAGTAAATAATTCGACAAGAATCTCAAAGCAAAGATTCCTGAATTCCTTACTGACCATGTTGTTAAGTCAGGTACAGTTCAGGTGAAAAGTTATCAGTCTTTGTTTTTCTATCTTCATATTGCTGCCAGACCTGCTGACTATTTCCAACATTTTCAATATTCACAGCATTTTGCCCAATTATTACAGTTTTGAAGTTCCTTTTCTGTAATTTTCTACTTTTTTTTATCTAGAGAAGCAGCGTAGTTATTGTAATTTTCTTTGTCCAGCTTTTGATTTACAATTCTGTAGAGTTTAATTTGATTGTATTTTTATCTTGTAGCCAATGGATTGTGCAGTTCATGATTTGGTTGTCAAGGAATTACAACAACTTCACAACACAAAGGAGGACAAGTTTATTGTGTGTTTGAGCAAGATTGTGAAGCATTTTCCACCTTTTGCTGACAGGTAATGGTTAAAAATTTGGAATGCATCTCTTCACAACCTCGAACATGGATCCTACTTTCCGGATTCAGACAAACAAGTGTAGCAACTCAATTGTTCCAGTTATTTTAAATTGAATTGTAAATTGACTTCATAGGCATGAATGCTGAACTAGGTAGCCCACTTGAAATACTTTGGTTTCATTCGATCTTTTGTTTTGAAGATATTATGGGGGTGAATCAGTTAAAGCTAGAAACAAGTGGAAAACTTGTTTCTATTGCCATTTCAAGTTTTAGACTCAGTTTGTGTCCATTAAACTGCAAAGTGTGTCAGAATGTTTCTGCTTCTGAATTCCATTGACAGTGTATAGCATTTCCAGATAAAAGGCGCAAAAGAATGCAGAGTAAGGTTCCCTTTACATTGCTGTATCTTCAATCATAGCTCCTGAATAGCATCCTTAACTATGCCAGCATATTCTGAGTGAGATTGCCATTTGTCAAATGGTTTGAAAGTCATGGAGTCCTCTAAAATTCTATTCAGGACGGAGTCTTAGACCTGTTAGGCTTCATCTCCTACAGTGAGACGTAAGCCCACAACCTTCTGACTTGGAGGCAATACCACAGCTGAACATTACATTGTCTATGGACTTCCAAAGAGTTATGGACTGTAATTCAGCAATGTTTCAATAAACTAATAATTAAAAAGCCCTGAGAAATATAATACCTTACTAAATCATTAGACCGTTAGCAACATTTACAATAAAATCAAATCCCACTGTGGTTTTAATTGCTGTAAATTTAGTGCTGACTTAGTGAGGATTAAATTTGGTCAGCACTGATTTTATGCAAGGATCAGTTAAGTTGCTTTATCTATCAGAATTAGAAAGATTGCACAGGAAAATGCTCAGGTCTCTGGCGAGATTTGGATGAAAGTCAGTTGAATGGGATAAAAAGTGCCACCTTAATTTTATTTTCTTAGCAAGAACAGCATAATTTCACAGGTTTCTATGCATTTGCAGCAGACAGATGGAATTTTCTATATCTGGAGATGGTGGACTTGGAGTTGGGAAGATAACAGTTAGTCAGGGTGTTGGTGTAACAGAACCCTGCTACCATCCCATCTCTGCAGGAATAATTTCTGGGCCGGAAGGCCCTTGATCAATCTTTCCGATTTACTGCCACCTGAGGCATGTTACTCCATGCTCTTAAGTTCAGTTAATAAATAGATGGAATGCTTTTTCTTCCTGTAATATTGATCGTAATTTAGTTATTCTGGGTTATTTCCGAAATAGTAGAGGACTCCCACAAAGCAGTGCTAAAAGTCAAACTACTAATAGATTTCAAAATTTTAAATGAAGAAAGAGTTGTAAGGTCTTGTTTCTGATATTTGTCTGATTACTGATCATTCAGTTAAAAGGGGATTATGCAACCTTGTGGCAGTCATCTGGAAATCTGAATTAATCTCTTAGTAATCATGTCTGTCTGATTACAACATGGTGAAACACTAATTTTGTTTTGTCAATCAGTGTAATGGCAATTTTAAATGGACATTGAATTTTGTACTAACAATTGAAGTTCTAAAGTGCTTTGTGATTATTTGTTTTCAAGGTTTATGAATGCAGCATTCTTCCTAATGCCAAAGCTATATGGCATTCTAAAAACGCACTGCCTCGAGGTAGTGATGTATAGGGCAGAGGAAATTCCTGACATCTATATTCAACTGAAGAGCAAGGATTTTACTCAGGTCATGAGTCATAGGTGAGTAGGTGAACTATCTTGGTTAGGTGATATGAAAATCTGTTTTCTGTTTCTTACAGTATTAGTTAAATTTAAGTTATATTCTCTTTTTCTAATATTCTAGCACAAATGCATTTTCACTTTTTTCCAGTTCACTAAATTTGTGCTGGTCTTCCCCAGCTGGTTAATGTGTCCCCTGCCTCCGTTAATGTGACTTTTAAACCAGTGCAAGGAATTACATAAGAATGGCTCAGAATAACTTTGGTTCATCCCTCTCTGTTAGGACCAAAGTACGCAGTACTATAGATATTTTCTTAGTTAGTTAGTTAGCCAGTGGTTAGTTCTTAGTCTGAACCCATGTTATACTTACGTAGCATGTTGGCCTGCATTAACACATTCTCTGCATTGCCACATTGTCTGCATTACATATTGTTTCCATATTGTAATAATGACTGCACTACAAAAGTACTTGACTGACTGTAAAGTATTTTGAGACAGCTAATGACCGTGAAATGCTCTAAATAAATGCAAGCCTGTTTATTTCAAAGTTTCTTTGGATGTTATTGCATGGTGGAAATGGTTCAAGCTTGTTCACGTGTCTGTCAATGCATGTCACATAGGTATTGCCAATGTTTTATCTTACAGACACTCTATGTTGTGGAGTTAATCCTCATTGAACTCTGACAACTCAGATGCCAACATTTTTCAGATGTTTTACAAGTATGCTGTGTGCACATGCTTACTTTTGATATCATTGACAATTTGAAATAGATTCCCACTTATAGAAAACACGATGCAGTTTTTACTTATGTAAATCTTAACTTCAAAGTTCAATAAGTTTTATTTTTCATAAGCATCATACAGCACTGAAGTATACCCTTTAGTCCAACACGTCCAAGCCAACAATTATCCCAAACTTAACGATTCCCATTTGCCTGCTTTTGGTCTATATCACTCCAAACCTTTCATATTCATGTACCATCCAAATGTCTTTTAAATGTTGTAATTGTACCCACCTCTATTTTTGTCTTGAGGAATATTGTTGCAGTGAACTTTTGTTTTTATAAAATGTTATACAACTGAAACGGAAGACCAGGATGTACTTCAGTATCATTGTGAGGCATTGAGATTTCTGTTGTGATTCATGAAGGCTAAATATAATTGTTTAAATATAATGGAAATGTATTCTGGTACCTTTTGTAGTGTATGTGTCACCCAGAGGGAAACTGATCCAAGCCAGATAGGTGGATCTCTTGGTATTACAAACAAGAAATTCAGCATGTCCCACAGTATCTGTGGAAAGTGAAGCAGAATTTCAAGTTGCAAATATTTCAAGTCCAATATGACCATGTTTCAGAACTGAATGGATCTCCAGTCCATGTTGAGTTTGCTGGTCCCGACTAATACCGTTGGAGAAGCACTGCATCCTTAGAGGAGAATTAGAAAATTTGCTGGGTTTTCAGACCCAGATTGCGCCTTCAGTGTGCAGACAGCTGGTGACTACACATTGTGCTTGGTCATGGTCTGCCTGAGTTCAAAGATTTTGCATAATGATTTCAATAAAAATGTTACAGCATGTTAATCTATCTCTCTTATCAGGGATGAAGACAGACAGAGGGTTTGTTTGGACATTATATATAGGATTAAAGCCAAGTTGAAGTCAGCAGAACTGAAAGAGTTGCTACATTCGGTGGTGGCTTTCATTTCTCATCCATCTCCCATTTGCCGAGAGAGAATGTATGATATTCTGATGTGGATATATGACAATTACAGGTATGGAATTAATAACAAAAATGATTTCATGATTTTAAAAAATCTAGACAGTTTAGGAGGAATGATTAATCTTTATGGAGGTACTTCAGCCCCTTTGTAAACTAACTTGACTGAAAGAAGCATTCAGTTGAATATACTGAGATTTGTTGTATTTCAATTTTTTTAATATTTTATTTCTTTTTTTGCACATTTGTTTTTATAATGATGTAATTTGCTGATTAACAGATTACACTTAAGTTAGATGTCTGTATTTGTCAATGTAATACCATTCTTCCAGTTTGTATCTATTTTGTATTATTTCACATTCTGGTCAGTATACTCAGCAAGAATAAACATTTATACACCAAAGTCATTAAACTCACTGACCATGCCCATATGATTGGTCAGTTATCATTGGAAAAGCCTGCAAGATGTTTCCCTAAATGACCTTTACACCCCTCTCTGCACCCGCTGCCGAGTCTTACATCAATGTTGGGGTTGGAAATATCTGCACTTTTCATACTTGTAATTTCATCTTCTGTTTACAAATTATGTATATTATTACAAACTTTTGCTACTTGTTTGTATGTATGAGAGGGGAAGAGACAATCTCTTGTATGTCTTCTTGCACTCTTCCACTCCTATCGATCGCCGCTAATTAACGATAGCATGATTATGTTTTGCAACACTTGCTGATTGAAAAGAAATATCCTTAATTTGGTCTGATGACAAAGTGTGTGAAATACATGAGAGTTTCAATACATCCTCTTTTGATGCAATGTTCAGTACACACTAAACAGCTAAAGAAGAAAATGTGTAAAGAGTTTTTAAACATAAGGCTTAGAAAAAAGATCAAAGATTGGAATTTGAAAGTTTTCAGCATAGTCACTCAGCTAATGAGGTGAATTTTGATGTACTTGTTTAGTGTTTTGTGGCAGATAACTGTGGATATATTTGCACTAAGCCAAGCTGAAGCTGCTTCACTGGTTTTCTTTGTTAAGAACTGAATGAGGTAGACATCTTGGCTACTATTCCTTTTTTTTTTGGCTTGGCTGAAATGTTTACCCAAACAAGAGATGTGACATTCCGGGAAATCATGAGTTAGATTTTGTCCTGATATCTGGAGCAGTTCTCGTTTTTCCAATTGGTCTTCAGAATTCAAATTCCTCATTAAACTTCCTCTCCACTTTCCAGTGCTTTTGCATCCTTCTTAAAATACATTGCCTTCAACTGGATGTGATACTGTAGCTGAGGGCGAACTAATGTCTTATGTAAATTTGTCATAACCTCCTTGCTTCTCTAATCTGTGCCTCTATTAATAAAACTTAAGATATCATTCACTTTATTATGGTGATTATGGCAAGGACTGAATGACATCACAGGCTCTAAAAAGAGGGAGTGCAAGATAGCAGACGATGACATATCTCTCCCAGATCGTCTCAATGCCTTCTATGCTCACTTTGAGCAGATTTCGGTGGAGAGGTAACACCTATTCTGACAAGTCTTGACGAACCTATCCCAACAGTCACTGCATCAGAGGTCAGATCAGTTTTCCTTCGTATGAATCCAAGGAAAGCTATGGGACTAGACGGAGTACCAGGCTGGGCACAGAATGTGCGCAGATCAACTGGCAGAGGTCTTCTTGGACATCTTCAACCTCTCCCTACAGCTGGCCACTGTCTCTGCCTATTTCAAGAGGGCCAATATCATCCATGAGCCTAAGAAGGCTCATGCAACATGTCTCAATGATTACTGCCCAGTGGCCCTAACTTCGATGATCATGAAATGTTTTGAAAGGCCAGTCATGGCATTAATCAACTCCACTCTCCTCACTACTCTTGACCAACTCCAGTTTGCCTATTGGACTAATAGATTCACGTCAGATACCATATCACTTGTCCTTCACTCCTCCCTGCAACATCTTGACATCAAGAACAGCAACGTAAGAATCCTACTCATTGACTACTGTTCAGACTTCAACATTATTATCCCCTCGAGACTGATTGTTAAACTTAGTGATCTCTGACTAAGTCCCACTCTCTGCAACTGGATCCTCAGTTTCCTGTCCCACACGCCACAATCAGTGAAGTTTGGGGACAATATTTCATTCTCACTAACAGTCAACACTGGAGCCCCCTAGGGGTGTGTACTCAGCCCCCTACTGTACTCAACTGTATACCCATGACTGCATCGCCAAATAACACATTAATACCATGTACAAGTTCGCTGATGACACCACCATAGTTAGTCAAATCTCAGGTGGCAACGAAATAGACTACAGACGGGAGGTGGAAGGCCTGGAAAAATGGTGCACTGAGAACAACCTAACTCTCAATGCTGGCAAAACCAAGAAACTCATTATTGACCTTTGGCGAGATGTTACTCATACCCCCCTACACAGCACAGAGGTGGAATGAGTGGAGAGTGTTAAACTCCCCGGAGTGGTCATCAACAACAAGCTTCCTCGGACTCTGCATGTGGACGCATTGGTTACAAATGCCTGACAACGTCTCTTCTTCCTCAGGCAGTTGTGGAAATTTGGCATGATGGCGAATACCCTTGCCAACTTTTATAGGTGCGCTATCGAGAGCATTCTGGCTGGATGTATCACTACCTGGTATGGCAACTGTACCATTCAAGATTGAAGCCGGTTACAGAGAGTGGTGAACTTGGCCCAGACAATCACAAAGGCCAACGTCCCACTTATAGAATCCATCTACCAGACCCACTGTCAAGGAAAGGCTGCAAGCATTCTCAAAGATCCATCCCATCCTGGCAATGCTTTTCGACAACCTCCACCATCGGGGAGAAGGTGCAGAAGCCTGAACGCATGCACCAGCCGGTTTCGAAACAGTTACTGTTGTTAGAATACTGAATGGACTCTCAAACTCTCAGCATTCGCCTGTAAATGTTTTTGTTTTGCTGCTGTTTACCTATTGTTTGCTTATCTATGCTATTAACTATGTGATCTGTCTGTATTGCTTTCAAGACAAAGGTTTTCACTATGCCTTGGTACACGTGACAATAAATTAAATTAAATTAAATTCAATTATTAACTGCGCTCTCAACCTGTCCAGTCACCATTCGTACCTTATGCACAAACACAGTCATGTCCTTCTGTTCCTGTGCACACTTTCGAGTTGTACCCTCTCTTTTATATTATCTTTCATGTTCTTCCTATTGAAATATATTACCGCACACTTCTCCATGTTAACTTTACCACCTGGCCACTCAGTGTAGAAAATTGTCTGTTTGCACTGCTTCTAAGTATTGTATCATCTACAAATTCTGAAACTGTGCTCTTTACAGCAAAACTAGGTCATTACTTATCTTAGGAAACGTAAATGCCCTAACATCGACTTTCTCTGGCCCAAAATACATGCTGTAATCATTGTGCTAGTCAACCTTGTATCCACATTTCTACTACCCATTTTATTTCATGAGCTCTGACTTTGTCTATGAACCTGTTGTGCAGTTCTCAATTAAATACATTTTGGAAGTCCATGCACGCAACATTAACACCATTGTCCTCATCAAGCTTGTTTGTTATCTCTTCAAAATACTCCAATAAGTTAGTTAATCCTGATTTTCCTTTAAAAGTGTGTGCTTACTAATAGTAACTAACACTTATTTGTTAAGTTTTGAAACCACCAAAGCCAAACTGATTGATCTCTAGTTGGTTGGCTTATCTTTGCATAATTATTTTGAACAAGAACATGACTTGTGCAGTTCTCCAACTATCTGGCAGTGCCCCTGAGTTACAGAAGACTGAAAACTTATGGCCAGCACCTCTATAGTTTACATTCTCACATTTCTCAATCCTTGATACATCTCATTCAGTCCCGGTGCCTTAAGTCCAGAAAACTTATCCAAATAATCTCCTTCTTTACCATCCTCTCTACCTGCAACTCCACTTTCAAGGAACTATGCACTTGCACTCCAAGGTCACTTTGTTAGGCAACACATCGCCAGGGTCATACTGTTAATTGTGTAAGTCCTGTCATAAACATACTTTTTTCTGCTCATCCCCCAATGAACTATCACACTTATCTGTGTTCAGAACTAAAACCTGATAGATTGCAGGATACACTCAGGGAGCTCCTATACAATCTGCTAAAGTCCTTTTTGACTGCTTGCTCATCTCCCATTACCTATCTCGTGGCATTCTCTTAAGGTACTGAGGGACCGTATCTATTAACATGTTATCCATGTAACCCTCAATCTCAGATGTGCCACAGTTATGCCAGCTGCTAACTTTTAAAATCTTGTCTGCACTCTTTGTAATGTCTTCACGTGCTTGCCAAAGTATGGTTCTCCAAGTTAGAGACCATACCAAGTTTAACATTACTTTGTTGCTTTTGTACTCTGTGCTCCTGTTCTTAAAACTTGGATACTGTATGCTTTATTAACTGTTGTCCCTGTCCTACCACTTCCAATAATTTTTAAACATAGACATCCACTACTCCTGCAACCCTTTAGAATTATATACTGTATTCTATATTCTCTATGTTCTTTGAACCAAAATGAATCACTTAAAAACTCTTTACTGCATTAAATTTCAACTACCACTTATTAGCCCATTCACCAACCTAAAGCACTTGTCAAGTTCTACACTATCCTCCTTTGGTTCATATTAACTGCACTCTTACAGGCCTCAGTTAGGTCACTGGCAGGCAGCCTAATGCGCGTAGATAAGAAGGGTCTCCAGCCAATGACACACACTTTAAGAGTTCACCTTCTCCTTTCCTGTTAGGAATGGAATGTAAAATCTAGCCCATGGTGTGTTTCAGTGTAATTAATAATGGAGAGTAGTAATTGAAATAAACCAAGAGAATGTTGAGGTACATAGACAAAATACCACAAGTGCTGGAAATCTAAAATAAAAACAGAAATTACTGGAAATACTCACCAAGGGAGCATCTATGAAGAGTTCTGTTTCATCAGAACTGTTTTCATTGACACATTATTGACCAGAAACATTAACTTTATTTTTACCTCCACTGATGCTGCCAGATTTGTAGATTATTTTCAGTATTTTCTATTCTTATTTAATGAATGTTGAAGTGCCTCATCACACAGAGTGTATGCAGGAGTAATAAAACATTATCATGCTGCTTATGCTCCAAGGCATCAGGATTCAATAGGAACATGTATTGAAAGGTTATGAAATGTATGGATACCGATAACCCCATAAATGAATAATTTGAACTAACGAACCCAGAATAATATTTCATAGTAAATCAGATCAAACAGGAGCACATCAATTAAATTATAATTAATAAAAAGTGGATTTAAAGCAGATTTAATAAAATAACATCGGTGATGTTAGCTGTCAAGGGTTACACCTGAAACATTGAGTTCTCCATCTCCTGATGCTGCCTGGCCTGCTGTGTTCTTCCAGCCTCCTGCCTGTCTACCTTGGATTCCAGCATCTGCAATTTTTTTTGTCTTCAGTCAAGTGTAAAATAGACAAGTTTGATGTGTCAAGTGACAATTTCTCATTTTGTGTTGCTCTTCTGTGTTAATCAGAAAAATAAATCAGTTAAAATTCTTGATGCTTCCGTTAACAAAAATAGTTTAACTCAATGTATTCAAATGTGTGAATGAAAACACAGTTTTGAGCTGAGAAAATATTCTCCCAAGTTAATGCTGAAATTTTAATTTTATTTCTTTTTTCTAATTTATACCTAAGCTTTTGTGCTGAGACACTTTTCTATCAAAGATGCACAGCAAATAGCAACTTTATACACTTTTTACTGTACTCATGTATCATGTACTCATGAAAGTCAGCAGGAAGAAAATGTTTCATTTATTGCTGTATCTTGATACAAATGCAGTAAATCTTAATCCTTCTCTACAGAGACCCAGAAAGTCAATCTGATCCTGACTCCAAAGAAATATACACAGAAACAAGTGATGCATTACTTCAGGGATTGACTGATGAAAATCCTGCACTACAGTACGTAACTGATTAGTCACTTATTAACTTGGAAGGGAGTTGAATCTTTCATAATGATCCTGTAGAATGTTGTCAGTGATAGCAATCATTTTTGAAGTATTGATTATTTTTTGAAAAACAAGATTTTCTTGATGTGAGTGCTTTCTTTTCAGATTGTATGTTAGAAACTTTTGGAGTCATGAAAACAGACTTCCAACAGGCACCCTGGACAGAATGTTGGCCAGTCTTGGATCATTATACTGCAATAAGATAGAGACCCAATACCTCAGTATAGCCACCAATGTCCTACTGGAAATGACGAGTCGCAGCCCTGACTATAGCCGTGAGATGTTTGAGTATCCTCTATCTGAATGCAAATTTCAAGTAAATATAAGAGGCTTGTTTGCTGTGTTACTTTAGCTGTTCATCTGTAATTTTATAGATATAGATGTAATTGAATTTTTTTGAAGACTACAGTCTGTTCTGATGTAATGTGATAGTTCTATTCCCATGTGATTCCACATTATAAGAAAATCACGTAATAGAAGCACCATTTAAATCAATGGGACCAGAATCGCTTTATAGCCAATACAGGTAAGGAAAATAATCATCTAAATTCTTCAATTATATTATAGCCAATTTGTGTTGAAGAAACACATGTTATAACAGAACCGACTGTATAAATGCATTATTACTACCATAAACAAAAACTCCATAGACTTAAAAATTAACATATTTAATAAACTCAAACAAAAATAAAAATTGCTGGCAAAACTCAGCAGATCTGGCAGCATCTGTGGGAAGGAAGCAGAGTTAATGTTTAGACTCTAATGTTCTGATGAGTTTTGCCAGCAAATTCATTTCAGATCTCTAACATCTGCAGTTTTATTTTAGTCATAAACTCAGAAAAATATTTTTAAAATGACAGTTTCTTTTTGTGTTCTGTGTATAGAGTGATGTGGGCATGGGTAAATGAATTGCTATCCATTTTTCATTTGCGTATCACTCGTCAACCAGTTCAGCATTTTTGATAAAATTTGATTACATTTTTAAAAACGTAATTCTGCCCAAATGTACTGGGATTAGATGTTTTATTTTGTTTCTTGTTACTGTTATGTTACAAGAAATCCACGACACCCTACTTAATTAGAAGAACTTAGTGGACCACTTGCATGTCTTCCTGAAGATCATTCTAAAACCTATGGTACATTTGTTCAACCTTTTACTGTCACATGACTACATGGAGTTTTGCAGCTGACCCCACTGCTCCTAAAGTTACTGTCTTACATATTTTCATAAATGTTGTCTAAAATCATCATTTCTAGGGGAACTGAGTTCAAGTTTAAATTTTTATCTCACTTTACAAGTGTTACTTATTGCATCTTACTGTTCTGCGGTCTGTTCTCATTTTTTTCTAGGATTATTCCATTGATTCAAGTTGGCATCAACGCAGTAGAATTCTTACTCCTTTGTTTGTGGAAACTCAGGCTTCAGCAGGTAGTATGAAAAGGTCGTCACAAGAAGCATCAGTTGCAGATCAAAACACAATTGGTGGCCAGATTAGAGCCACCCTAACCCATTATGAATTTACACCAACTCAGAATTCTGGTACGTTACTCTTGTTTTATAACATGTTCTTTTGAGAGACTGGCTATAATACAAAAAAAAGTAGCATTATATCTCACCACCAAAAAAATTTGAAAAACGTAGATGCTTTCAGTAAAAGTGAATGTATAACTGTTGTAAAAACATGATTTGTTAATTAGTGTTCTGAATGACAGGGAAAGAAAGGAACTGGCTTTATAACCAATGGTCTACATGTGACTTCAGTCCCACACCAATGTGGTTAATAAGCTGTTAATAAGCTACTCTGTTAGCTCAAGCCTATTTTCTCAGAGAAACTAAATTGGCAATAAATTCCCACCTTGCCCGGATATCATTGTGCCTAAAAACTGTGACTAAGGTGGTCCAGTTGACTATTTCACTTTTCATAAAGTTTAAAAACAAATGTCTTTTTAACTTATTTTCTCAATATTTGAACTTAACGGACCCTGTACAAAATTGTTGACTTTTGAAATACTGTCTAAAGTTTTGTTCTCCTTACTGAAAAAAGGATATTCTTCTAAGGAATTTCATTGGAGGCAAAGTAACAAAGTTTCATTGATCAGAATCCTGGGGTAATAGGGATTATCCCATAAGGACAGTTTGAATGGAGTGGACTGTGTCTATGTTTTCTAGGTTTGAGAAACATGAAAAGTGATCTAATTGAGTCTTGTAAAATTCTAAAAGGGTTTGATAGAATCTGGGAGAATTGTCACCCAGGAAAAAACAATCAAGAGCTAGGGTTCATGGTCTCTGAACTAGAGGTAAGCCATTTAAGATTCAGATAAATTTATTCACTTAGTGAAGTGGATCTTTGGAATTTTCTACTGCAGAGGTCTTTGGATGCTCCATTATTAAATCTGTTCAGATTGGTAGATTGTTGTAACCAAAGAAATTAAGAGATATGAGGCCAGTACAAGAAAGGTTATTTGAGTTAGAAATTCATACTGACCTCCATTGATTGGCAAAGTAAAATTGAGGTTCAGATGCCCTGCTTTTCCTGTTTCTGTGTTCTTATGAGTTTTTAACTTACTCATAATGGAGTTCTGTCTGAGAAATTATTTGTCCAACAAAATCTATTACAAATGTGCAATGTGACTGTTATTCTTTTGATAATATTTGATGTCCCTGTCTAGGTGCACGGAATTTTAACTGGTTAACAGGGAGCAGTTTGGATACTTTTGCAGAATACTCCCTTCCTTTCTCAGAATCTGCATCCTCCTCATTACTTGTATATTCTAAGCGGAGTGAGAGGTCACAGAAAGCTATGAAGCCTGTTGGTCCAGACTTTGGACAAAAAAGACTTGCTATCCCAGGCGATGAAGTTGATTCCAAAACAAAAGGTATTGTCAATTAAATTTAACTTCATCCTTGTTTCTAATTAGTTGATTGGTTCCTCTTTTGGTGCTTTCCATGTTACATAAAGTTGCCACACTGCTGGTAAATCATCGTCAAATCAATCATCATGTTTGGATTTGGTGAGTGATATTATGGCTGGAAGTCTTCCCTGCCACTAACCGTCCCCATTTATCCAGGCAATCTGGCTCATACGCTTGTTTCTTCAATTTTCAGCAGAGGTGTCACTGTGGTGTATTTGCACATCGCTCATGGGAAGTACAGAATGAAGGTTTTTTCCCTTTGATCTTGCTTCTTTTATAGTATTTCCTGATCTCCAAACTAATTCCTCATTTTTGGTTTGAATTGCTGTCTAAGTTTGGGTATCATTTACCATTGGATATCATATCAATTTTCTTTCAAATCATGGGTATGGAAGTAAACAGAGACAAGGCAGGTGGGTAGACTTATATTACAGATTAGCTGTGATCTAATTGAATGGCAGAACAAGCTGGAGAGACTGAATCCTGTTCAGTAAAAGAAAAATAATTAAAAACAAAGAGACACAAAGATTTAAAGAGTGATGAAACTGAGAAGCATCAGGAAGATGAATGCAATTTTCTGCTTGTGAGCAATAGCATAAATAGTTAACGATAGTATTTTTTGCATTCTAGCCGTAGCCGATCAGAGAGCAGACATCCTCCGTCTGAGGCGCAGGTTCCTCAAAGATCGACAGAAAGAAAACCTCATTTTTGCCAGAAAGAGCATTCAGGAAAAGCATCTGGCTAAGGTAATGCTGCTTAACATTTTTCTTTGAAATATCATTTAAATTTTTGTAATTTACTTGATATTTTGCTACCACAATATGATTACATCACCGCTGTCACTTCGCTGCCGAAAGGCACTACCTTTTCTGTTATTGAATAAACTTAGAAATAGCTATTCTCTTGAAATGTGTATCTTATAAAACAATCCAGCACAGTGTAGTGCATTAAACATTTGTTGTGCTTTCAGACATTAGAGCAAGATCTATTTATCACAAAAATATTTATGAACCTTTTTTATCAGTAAAACAAAGAAAAAGACTAATTAGGTGAGATTAATTTTAATTGCATCTCAAAGCCAGGATGATTGTTGAAACTCTGGACCTTAATATCTTTCTGATATCAACATCGAAATAAATTTCAGTGGAGATAATCTTATTCCACAAATTATTTTGAAGATTGTAGTTCGTATATATGGGCTGTAAAACATCGGCTTGTATAATGTGCAGGTCATTAAGCTGCAACACGACAGTTGCATTCTTCTTGTAAATTTGCTCGCTGAGCTGGTAGAATTGTTCTCCGACCTTTCAACACCCTGCTAGGTAACATCACCAGTGAGCCTCCGAAGAAGTGCTGGTGTTCTATCCTGCTTGTTATTTATCTCTCTTGGACTGTTGTGGGTGATGTCATTTCTGGTTCTTTTTCTGAGAGGTTGGTGAATGGAGTTCGTATTGGTATGTTTATGAATGGAGTTCCAGTTTGAATGCCAGGCCTCTAGGAATTCCCGTGCATGTCTTTGTTTAGCCTGTCCCAGGACGGATGTATTGTCCCAGTTGAACTGGTGTCTCTCTTCGTCTATGTGTATTGATACTAATGATAGTTGGTCATGTCTTTTGGTGGCTGGTTGGTGCTCATGTATCCTGGTGGCTGGTTTCCTGCCCGTCTGACCGATGTAATGTTTGTTGCAGTCCTTGCAGGGTGTTTTGTAGATGACCTTGGTTCTGCAGATTGTTGGTACAGGGTCCTTGAAATTCATCAGGAGCTGTTTCAGTGTGGTGGTAGGTTTGTGGGCTACCATGATGCGTAGGGGCCAGAGTAGTCTGGTTGTCATCTCTGTGATGTCTTTAATGAATAGCAGGGTGGCTGGAGTTTCTGGGTGTGTTGTGCCTCCTTGTTTAAATCTGTTGTGACGGACTCTGTGGCTGCACTTATCGGGTACCCGTTGTTCCTGAATACGTTGTATAACTATTTTTCCTCGGCTTCTCTTAGTTCCTGGGTGGTGCAGTGTGCTGTGGCTCATTTAAATAATGTCCTGATGTAGCTCCATTTGTGGGTGTTGGGATGATTGCTCCTGTAGTTGAGTGTCTGATCAGTGTGTGTGGCTTTCCTATAGATGCTGGTCTGTAGCTCTCCATTGTCTTTGCATTTTACCATGACGTCTAGGAAGGGGAGTATGTTGTTGTTCGCTTCCTCTTTGGTTTACTTTATACCGGTAAGGATGGTGTTTATGTGTTTGTGGGTTTCTTGTAATCTGTTGCATTTCGTGATGACAAAGGTGTCATCCACATAGCGGACCCAAAACTTGGGCTGGATCATGGCAAGGGCTGTTCGTTCTAACCTCCGATTAACTGCTTCTGCCAAGAATCCTGATATTAGTGATCCCATGGGTGTCCCATTGATTTGTTTGTAGGTCTTGTCGTTGAAGGTGAAGTGGGTTGTGAGGCACAGGTCTATTAGTTTGAAGATACTGTACTTTCTGGTGGAGATGGTGCTACCAGGTGTTTGTCTTTGGTTCAGCTAGCAGAGAGGCCAGTATTCCTTGGCTAGGATGATGCTCATTGATGCAGAACGTTCTGCAACCCCCCTGTACAGAAAATAGCAATGTAGAAGATTGCTGTAGACAATTGCTATACCTGTTTATAAGAATGTTTGCATTATTTGAACAGCGTCCACAGTTTGTCAATTGTGTTATAGCCAATTCGCTTTCATACCAGAACAACCTGTGTATTACTCTTCAAGTTTCATGCATGCAGGTTTATTCTTTTAACTTTACTAGAATATCTTTAGAACAAAAAAGACCTGATTTCAAATGATAAATTTTATTTGGCTTTGCTGCAACACTGGCATTTTTGGGGGTGAGAGCAGGGTCATAGTATTGAATGGTCATCTCTCCAATTGGATCACTGCTCACAAAGGAAGAGAAATTTACAAGTTGCTGGATTACACTGTTGTGTTTCAGGTAATGTTTCATATTGCTGGCAATGCGACATTGAGGAACCGAAATTAATCAATTCCTGTGCTAGTTGATGTTTGTGATTATTATTTAAAATAAATGCCAAATGTATTCAAGGAGTGCAAAGGAAAGTCAAACATTTGCAGGAAGGAATTAATCAGAAATATTAATGGGAACAATTTCACCTCCTAGGTTTTCAAGTATGATGAAGAGGGATAAAGGGAGTTGAGTAGTTTTGATAACGAAGGTTCGCTGATTAATCAAGAGATACCTTTAATTATATGGACGTTCATCATTTTAATCTTTGCTTCACTGGAAAGGTGCTACTTATATCAGAATCACAGAGGCCAACAACACAGAAAAAGGTCCTTTGGCCCTTCAGAGTAAACCTCTAAAAAGTACTGTTTGAACTGGGTATAAATCAAGTTTGATAATTAGGGTATGATATGATGAACTCACATGGTAGTTGTATTAAGTGTTACTTATTATTTTTCCAGGAAATGAAAACTGAACAGCTGAAGAAACGTGATGCACAGGTGACTCTGTACAGATGTTATCGTGTAGGTGATTTACCTGATATTCAGATCAAATTCAGCAGTTTAATTGCTCCTCTGCAGGCTGTAGCTCAGGTTTGTAAACCAAATCTAATAATTTTCACCTTGTATTGATAAGTCAAAATAAAATTGCTGATTTTATTTTGACAAATTCACTTTTCTATATCATTACTATTAACTTGTAATGCTTGCAATAATGTCTTTATTTGAATATATGGAACACTTCTAACTTTAGTATTTACTCCCGGGGCATACACCACAAATAAATCTCTGCAGAAATGCTTGCTGGCTTTTGATTAAAGCTGTTTCAGTGACCACAGTCCAGATGTTTTATGAAATAAATTTATAATAAAAATAGTGGCTAATAGTTAGCAAAATGAAACTAGTTGAACAAGGATTTTCAGTTTCTTTTATCTTAGGCATTCGGGTTTATTTGCACTTTTAAAACAAGATCAATCAGATCTAGTCCACTGGGCACTACTATTGTGTTGAGTTTTCATCTGGAGTTGAGAGTGCCGAATACAGCTGAGATATTGACAGTTCCAAGGACTTTAAAGGGAGCTGTTTATAGAGTGATTCAGCCCAGGGATTTATACAACTGAAGAAATTCACCTGACCCGTCATTCCTGTGTCAACTCTTAGCTAAGTACATTTGGAAAAACATTTCTGAGCAAGGCCATGGCATAGTGGTAATGTGGAGAAAGTGAGGACTGTAGATGCTGGAGATCAGAGTCGAGAGTGTGTTGCTGGAAAAGCACAGCAGGTCAGGCAGCATCCGAGGAGCAGGAGAATCACCGTTTTGGGCAAGAGCCCTTCATCAGGAATGAGGCTTGTGAGCCGAGGGGGTGGAGAGATAAATGAGAGGGAGTGGGGTTGGAGGAAGGTAGCTGAGTGTGCGATAGGGAGATGGAGATGGGGCTAATGGTGATAGGCGGGAGAGGAGGGTGGGGCAAATAGGTGGGAAGGAAGCTGGACATGTAGGGCAGGGCATTAGGGTGGTGCCGGGTTGGAAGTTTGGATCTGGGATAAGGTGGAGGGAGGAGAAATGAGGAAACTGGTGAAATCCACATTGATCCCATGTGGTTACAGGGTCCCAAGTTGGAAAATGAGGCGTTCTTCCTCCAGGTGTCGCATGGTTAGAGTTTAGTGATGGAGGAGGCCCAGGACCTACATGTTCTTGGTGGAGTGGGAAGGGGAATTGAAGTGTTGAGCCATGGTGCAGTGGGGTTGGTTGGTGCGGGTATCCCAGATATGTTCTCTGAAGCACTCTGCAAGTGGTAATGTGAATGGGCTAATAATCCAGGGGCCCAAACTAATGTCTTGGGGCCTTAGTTAAAATTTTGCATTGAAAGTTAATCTAATGAAAGCTACCCTATACCATGAAACCATTGCTAATTGCTCTAATAATCCCCCATCTGGTTCACTGATGCCCTTTACAGAATGAAATCTGCTATCCTTGCCTGGTCTGGGCCATGCGACTCCAGACCCACAACAATGTCATTCGCATTAACTGCTCTCTGAAATGGCCCAGCAATCTTTCAAGGACTGTTCAAGGTAGTTAAGAATGGGCAGTAAGTGCTGGTCGTGCCAGTGAAGGTGATTCATTAAAGAAAGCAACTAAAAGAAAACAAAAGTAATATGAAAATATGTAATTGTTTTGCAGAAAGACCACTCGCTTGCTAAACAACTTTTTAGTTCACTATTTTCTGGAATTCTGGAAGAAGTGAGAAAGTCTAAAACAGCTGCTGAAATGAGTGGCATTGGAAAAGAGCTCTTGAAGCATTTTACATTTTTGCTCAATACTACAACTTTGTGTTTTCCACCATTTGTGACCTGTATTCAGGTAAAAAAAAATGTTGCTTAATAGAGTTATAGTTTAGTAGCTTACTAATCACAATTGTGATTCCTAGTTTGGGAGATTTCAACTGCTATCAATCAAATAATTAATCTTAATGGATTCTCCATTGTGAAAAGGTAGAGGAAGCTTACAATATTTGAAAAAAATTATTATTACAGTAAAATAGGGTTAGAAGTTGCATTTCCAAACTGATTAGCTAGCTGATTGCTCTTAACAGCATGCTTTGTTGATATAATTGTCTCTTCATATTGTGTATCAGTTTCTGTGATAATGCATTTCTGTAGTGCTCCTTACTTTAAATCAGATGCTTCAAAGTGTTCTACTTTGAAGAAGAAAAATCTAGTGGATCAAGAGAGAAGGAAAATGGACAGGCCTAAAACGGATTACCACAGCAATTTTTTAAAATGTGGATTGTAGCAAGGTGGAGAGAGAAGATTAAGAAATTTCAAGGGATCAAGCATGTAGTGGTTTAATGATCAGCCACCACTGGTTAAGTGAAGGATGGACTATCAGGAATAAGGTAGGGAGTTGGAGAGCTTGAAGAGGTCTCAAAGATCACTGAATGTTAGAGTGGAGAAAAGCTGGGGAAGCTGTAAAAGTGAGGTTGAGACCCCAGAAGTCAGTGAATTGGGGCATATGAGCCTTTAGATTTTGGGAAGAATGACATTGATTAGAATGTGGGACTTTACATGGACGTTGCAACATTTTCATTTTCTTTTATTATTGAAGAGGGAAAAATAATAGGAACATGGGTCATTTAACCGCCCCCCCCTATTTCTTCCTCCATTTAATAATATTGTGGTTAGAATAGAGAGAAGGTAGGTTTCTGAGGAATAGGGTGCTAATGCCAGACACATGGCCGAAGTGAAGAGGAAGGGCTGGAAAAGGAAACATTTTGTGAATTAGATGAATCCTGAAGGAACATAGGGTCATTCTAGTTCATGGCTGTCAGTCTCCTCAATGTCATTTATCTGCACTAATTCCATATTAATCCCAAAAAACCCATGAACTTCTGTCTTGAACATGCTCAATAATTGAGCTTCCACAGTCCTCTCGTGTAAAGAAGTTCAAAGATTAACCATCCTCTGAGTCAAGAAATTCCTCTTGTCCTCCATCTTAAGGGATTACCCCAGGGATTAATTTAGTGAACTTCTGTTGCTGTCCCATTATAGGAGGTCAAAACTACACAGTATTCTAGGTGTGTCCAATGATGGCTCTATATAACAGCAGCAAGACATCTTTACTTCTGAATTCCAATCCTCTTGAAGTGAAGGCCAACATGCCAATAACCTTTCTAATTGCTTGCTGCACCTGCTGTCTTCTGGCTTTCTTATAAGTAGCTTCCTTTGATTTACTGGAATCCTTCATTCTTTCATTAACCATGGTTAATTCCCCTTTCTCTTTGGATGTTTGTGCCCTGGAGGAATATATGTTGTAGTGTTCCTTTAAATATTAGCCATTACCTGCCTGTTGTCAAATCTTTTGGTATATTTTCCAATTCAGTCTAGTCAACTTGCTGCCATATCTCATACTTTCCTTCTCTCAGAATTAACACCCTTGTTTCAGGATGAAATGTGTAGCATTCAAACTTCATGGAAAATGCTATCATATGATGGTCACATTATACTGAGATTGTTGGTTAACCCTTTCTTATCATGCAACACCAAATCTAAAATAGTCTGATTCCTATTTGGTTCCTAAATATACTGTTCCAGAAACCCATCTCATATACACTCCAGCAATTTATCCTCTCATGCTGATTTGGTTAACCCAGTCTGTAGGCAAATTGAAGTCGCCCATTTTAACCTTTATTGCATGCATCTCTAACTTCCTGATTTATAGCGTGCCAACATTAGTACTGCAGTTTGGTGTTCTATAAAACCACTCTCACCAATGTTTGTTTCCTTTGCAGTTCCTAAGATCATCCAAATTGATTTGGCATGCGGATTCTTTGATCAATGATCATAACTTATTAATTTATGCTGTATTCCCTTATTTAGTCTGCTAACCTACCTCCTCCTCCTCCTCCTTTTGATGGTTCCCTCCTAAAATATATTATCCTTGGATAGTCAGTGGCCAGTCTCGTTCATACTTTAGCTGCATCCCTGAAATGGCAGACAAATCACATAAATTTGATTTGATTTGTGTATTCAAATCATCGACATTCTTTACATTCAGACAGAGTGCCTTTAATTCAGCCTTTTTAATATTATTTTCCATTTTGATCCTTTTTGATGCTTGCTTTATCTGTTTTCTGTTTTTCCTTCTCTTTTCCTTTTACTCGTTTTGCTTCTCTTGAATGTGAGCTCCCTCTTAGCTTCTTACTCCCTCGCAAATCAAGTTTAAAATCTTCTGAACTACACCAGAAGTCCCACTGTGAGGATATTAGTCCCACTCCTGCCAAGATGCAACCATTCCATCTTATACAGGTCCTACCTGTGCAAAAACAAGTTCCATTGCCTTAGAAAACTGGTGTCCTCCCTCCTATGCTAGTTTTCCAGGCATGTGTTCAATTATTCATTCTCCTGTTTCTCTGTTCACGAGCACACAGGACTAGGAATAATCTTCAAGTTATTGCTTTAGAGCTCCAATGTTTTAGTCTTTTTCCTAGCTCCCTGAAATATGACCTCAGGACCTCAGCTGACCTTTCTACCCAAGTGTTTGGTATTGACATGGACCATGATCTGTAACTGGTTGTGAGGTGCAATTGCAGAGAATAAACTTGATGAATGTTCATTTGAGATGGTTCTAGGAAAGTGACTTGGGTATGAAGGATCATCAAAGCTAGCTGTGCCAACAATATGATTGCTTTTGGTCTTGAATATTCAAAGCCTCATGAATCATCAGGTTAGAATATACTCAAACTGTTTGGTGTAACTACACTTCATGTTGTTTTACCAAGGGATTTTTGTCAGTTGTACATACAGATGTCTTTGATCCTAATCCTAAGATCTGTCCATCGAATCAATCTGATTCTTATATAAACAGCCTCCCCAAATGTGAACACCAGTTTCATAGGTTTTTTTACTTCTGTGTCAGTGATGCACTGAGATAGGTTTTCCCAGGGATATCAGCATGATTGGAGGTTAGCAGAGTTGTTCTACCTTCAGTGACATGGAAGACTAGATTGAATCCCACACACAGAATTTGATCTGCCCTGTCAGGAGCTTGTGTTTTAGTTTTATCATGTGGATTTGATGTTGCAACAGTAATTTTTGTATTTTAGTGAACAATGGGGCTACGGTGTGATTATGAGACTTAAATGGGATAAGGAAATTGATGGAAATGCAGAGGATGAGTTAAAGTGAAAATGCTGCAATTAATCAGTAACACTTCATGCAGTATGGTTATATAAAAACAAGTTGTTGACATGAATGTTGGCAAAGGAATGATTGTGAGATTGCTGTAATGTTTAGCAGCATTTAAAAATGCAGGCACTGTTAAAATATAGAAAATGTAGTAGCTTTTTTAAGGTTGTAAGGAATTTGATAAGATGGATGTGAAATGAATGGGGCAGATGGTGTCAGAGTGGTTAGCACTGTTGCCTCCCAGTGCCAAGGACCTGTGTTCGATCCCAGCCTTGGGTGACTGTCTGTGTAGAGTTTGCATGTTCTTCACATGTCTGATATTCCTCTGGTTTCCTGGCACAGTCCAAGGATATGCAGATTGGGTGGATAGAATAGGAGGTTGGTCTTGTTGGGATGTCTTTGGACGGTTGGTGCAGACTTGAGGGACTGAATGACCTCTCTACACTGTGCAATGATGATTCTGAAGCAATTTCTGGTTTATTTAGCGTAATTAAATTCAATTTTAGTTTATATTCTGTATCCACTTAAATGGTTAATTAGATGGATAAATTGTATTTATGCCTGATTTTTGTATTCTAGACGTTAAATGATTATTTCTATGATTAAAGACTTGTATTTGGAGAAGATTGGGTAACATAGGTTTGGATGGTTTGCACTGTATCAGTATTGTCCTGTTATGTTTTCCTTTGCAAGGATATGAGTTGCAAGCACCCAGATCTGTTGAATCTTGATCCCTCCATTGTAAGCTCAACTGCCTTAGTCAGTTTACAACAACCAATGGGAATTATGCTTCTGGAATTGAGTTTGATGCACCTCAGCCTGCCAGAAGAACCTCCAGCGAAAAGACCACGAGGCCGAACCCAGCTGCCTCCTGACACTGCCCGATGGGTAGAACTGGCTAAGTACGTCTTTATGTAATTCTTAAAACATTAAAGTGACACATATGAAAATATGCTTACTGTTGCTAACATTACTTTTCTTCCTCCTTCATCCAAAGAAATTGATTTTTGCTGCATTTCCTTCTGTGACTATCTGACCAAATACTTTCGTGTGAATCAAACTTTTCAGTCTAGCTTTGAAGTATTGGTCACCTTGTCAGCTCATTATGGTGCTACTGCCCACTGAACACCAAAGATAATGTGAAGACATTTTTAACTTGGTGAATGTTCATTCCAAAAGCTGAGAGTGCTTGACTTTGATCTTTCTGCAGATTGTACCGATCACTGGGAGATTATGATGTTCTACGTGGGATCTTTAGTGAAAAGATTGGTACAAAGTCCATCACTCAAAAGGCACTGTTGGCAGAAGCAAAAAGTGATTATGCAGAGGCAGTCCAGTTATATGATCAGGTAAAAGTGGTTGTGAGAAAATTGACAGTCTGATAAATGGTAGGCCCTGAATATTGAAGAGTGGTGTTATGATGCAGAGGTCGAAAACCTCTATTAATTAAAACCAAGCACCCGGAAAAGCTCGCCTTGCCTCATATTCTGTGAAAAGTGAGTGTGAAAGAGAACTCTTCGTTTCCACTATTTAAAGAAAAATAACAATTCATTTTCCTATCTGTAATAGTGAACACTAATCAAAATTAGTAACAAGCAGAACACTTTTTCTTAACTAATTACTACCTAATTCTATAAAAATGCTGCTCCAATAACCCAATTATTAAACATGGCATTAACTTTATCTCAAGTTCACACAGTCTTCTCTCCTGTCTTCAGTCTTCTGTCTGCTGATCTCCCTAAATCATCATTTTTCTTTTTACTGCGAATATTTTTACAAGAAAAGGTATCTTTTGATAAAGAGAGCTTTCTTATTTCTTTGAGAGCAAGATGTTAGATGGGCAGTGAGCTATACAGCTGTTGCTCTGCTGTTCGGTGGCAGTTGCTCTGACGGCATTTCAGAATGCACTAGTTTTATATCTCCCAACATCGTATCCTCTCATTGGTCCAATACAATAAATTCAAACTCAATTGGGTTTTAGTATCCTGGGCATAAATTAAATTAATTGGTTAAATTTGAATTGTTTTCAGAACTGCAACTAAAATTCAGGTATTTATTTAACAACCAAATAGTTGTTTTGGAATTTTGGAAAAGCTCGCCTCTTAGCTGTTTTGTTTGACAGCTGTGGCTGTACTTGAAATTTATTTTAAAAATTCAGAAAACACTTTCTATCTTAAAGTGAACGTACACTCTTTCGACTACATAACAATAGGTAAATGGAAACCCAAGAAAGGCAAAGAAAGTCTTCTGGGGTTGCATTGTTAGAGTGTGAAAACTGGCTGCCTTTCCTGTTCCAAAGAGAAAGATCAAGAAATCTTCTATTCAAACATTCAACCTTAAACAGTCGTGTTTCTGTTGCAATGAATTTAATATGATTTCTGAAAAATGGGAGCAATTGCAAATTTTTGCATCACAGCAGCAGAATAGTAGATTGTAAGCATTGACCTTTTTATTAGCTTGATCATTGGCAAGGCCTGCATTTATTTGCCCATCTCAGTTTGCACTGAAGGCCTGCTGATGAGCTTACATTAAACTTGTACTCATGATGCTCTCACATTGCCATTAATCAGCAAGTTCTAATTTGTTATCTACATGAATTATGTTTTTTTCCCCTTAGCAGAACCTTTTATTGTTAATGTTCGTTGTCATTTTAACTTATTTTTGATTGTGGACCTATCAAAAATATAAACAGGACTAGACTTTCAGAAATTGTATTATAATATCTTTAAGCTAAGATGATAAAGTTAATATGGATTTGATTGACAGGCCCTGAATACTGAAGAGTGGGCAGATGGAAACCCTACAGTTGCGGAGAAAGACTTTTGGGATATTGCAGCTTTAGAATGTTACAGTCACCTGACTGAATGGAAGTCGCTGGAATACTGTTCCACTGTCAATATTAGTGACAAAACCCCTGTGGATTTAGAGGATATATGGACAGATCCTTTCTATATGGTGAGCAAAAAAGCCTCAAGTTTTAGGGATGTTCATTGTTCCAACATTGTCCTTGTGCGTTTATCATTTGCCCAGAGAATAGTGAAATCAATATAAATCTGTTAGCAGACAAAGCTCTATTTAAAAGTAGTTTACAAATGTGTTGGTTAATATCCTTGCCTTTCTGTTTTTTCCTTGGTGTGTTTATTTGCGATTGCTATGTTACTGAGCGCACACAGACTGATAATTGGAGAGCGGTGAAGCTTTTGATATTGCAATAGAACTAGCATGTCAGTTCTTCAACTTACAGAAATCTATCTCCTGTACTAACGTTTTTAGTTATGTCAGCATCTTGGGGTTGTGTTTGCTTGATATTTCATGTATAGTTTATTGCGTAAGCATTTGCATTTAGAATAATTTGTATAACTGTTCTCTCTGTACTAGTGAACCAACATTAGTAACTGTAGGGCTAATTGATGAGAGACTTATCCAAGATGAGTGAACTGGATGAATGGAGTAATTGCAATCACCATTATCCCAAATTGGTTATATCACAGCCACTTCATACACTCAAACTTGCTCTCACATTGAAGCAGAACCAGTTCAACAGCCTTGGGCTGGTCCCCCATGTACCCATTCATTCTTACAAATCAAAAAGCTATTCACTTTGTTCCCAATTAATTACTGTGATTAACACAGCAGAAATTAGTAAAACATTTTGGCTCTGATTAATTGGCACTTGTGGCATTCAAGAGAATACTCAAAGGGAATCAGGCAATGTAATTAGCTCCAGAGTAGTTTCAGTTTTAATTTAGAGCTCGGGGACAGGTTGTTTGTCATTTTTTTGCTATCACAATACTCAACCATCCAGATTTTCTGTACAAACTGCCCTGTGACATTTTCTGATATTATGCACCGGGTTGTAGTATATATTTTGAACCATTAGATGGTGCTGACATATTCTGATCAGTCCTTTGCCAACAAAATATCGATCAGTCAGATTGGAAACTCCTGTTATATCAAGTTTGTCAGTTGTTTTCACTGGCAGAATAGGAAACCCAATCAAGCTACATCCTTGGTAAATTAAAGTTCCAGATTTTGAAAGTGCCAACATGACCAGCGTCTTTCACTGTACAAGATCGTGCCATTGCAAGGTTTTCAATTAATCAAAAACCTAAAATCTACTCCTCTTAAATTTACTGAGTCATAGCATCTCACAGCATGGAAACAAACCTTGGTCCAATTTATCTGTGCTGACCAGCCATTCAAATCTGACCTAGTTCCATTTGCCAGCATTTGGTCCGTACCTCTCTAAACCCTTCCTATTAATATACCCATCCAGATGCCTTTTAATTGCTCTAATTGTTCCAGGCTTCGTCACTTCCTCTGGCTGTACACTCTATACACTCACTACCCTCTGCGTGTAAAGGTTATCCCTCAGGTCCTTTTTAAATCTTTCCCCTCTCACCTTAAGCATATGCCCGCTGGTTTTGTGCTCCTCATCTGTGGAAAATGACTTTGTCTATTTACCCTATCCATGCCCCTCATGATTTTATAATCCTCTATGAGGTCACCCCTCAGCCTCTGATGCTCCAAAGAAAAAAGCCCTAGCTTATTCAGCCTCTCCCTGTAGTTCAAATCCTCTAGATGCGGCAACATTCTTATAAATCTTTTCTGTACCCTCTCAAGTTTGACAATATCTTTGCTATAGAAGGGCTATGAGAATCGAATGCAGTATTCTAAAAGTGGCCTCATCAATGCTCTGTACATATTCTTTTATTATTGAAGTGGGAAAATTAATAGGAATGCTGGTCATTTAGCCCTTTGTACACAACGTTATGCCCAATAAAGACAATTGTGCCAAACACCACCTTCATCACGCTGTCTACCTGCAACTGTAGTTTCAAGGAACTATGTACTTGCTCCCTTGGGTCTCTTTGTTCGGCAACACTCCTCCAGGCCCGAGCATTAACTATATATTTCTTGCCCTCTTGCCGTACCAAAATGCAACACCTCAAATGTATCTATGTTAAACTCCATCTGCCACTCCTCTGCCAATCAGCCCATCTGATCAAGGTCCCATTGTACTCTGAGATAATCATCTTCGCTGTCCACGACAAGAATTATATTGGTGTCTTACCAACTGTACCTTCTATGTTCACATACAAATCATTTATATAAATGACGAAAAGCAGTGGGCCCAGGATTGATCCTTGTGGCACACTGCTGGTCACAGGCCTTCAATCCAAAGAGTAGCCCTCCACCGCCACAGTCTGTCTCCTACCTTCAAGCCAGTTTTGAATCCAGTTGGCTAGCTCCCCCTGGATACAATGTGATAAAACTTTAATAACCAGTCTACCACGCTGAACGTTTGTTGATCGCTTTGCTGAAGTCCATATAGACTATACCTACTTCTCTGCCTTCATCAATCTTCTTTGTCAGCTCTTCAAAAAAGCTCAATCAAGTTAGTGAGACACGATTTCCCACACACAAAACCATGTTGACTATCCCTATCAGTCCTTGCATGTAAATTCTGTCCCTTAGAATCCCCTCCAACAACTTACTTACCACTGACATAAGGCTCGCCAGTCTATAAATTCCTGGCTTTTCCTTACAGCCTTCCTTAAATAATGGTGCCACATTAGCCAACCTCCAGTCTTCCAGCACTCATTCGTGGCTGCTGTTGATGTATCTATCTCAGCAACGGCCCCACAATCTCTCCCCAGCTTCCCACAAACAGCACTATGTTTTCATTCATTTTTTTATGATCAAAAGTGCAATTCTAGTCTAAACTAGCTTGCATAATGTCCCCTTGGTGATCTCAAAATTCCATCTAATACAAATCTGTGATGTGCCCCTGCAGTTTGACATCTCCTGATCTTACTGTAATTACACAATTTCTCTAGTTTGGAATGCTTGGGACCAAGATATTTATAGACTTTGGGTATTTTTGGGATTTCAGGTATTTTATAGATTGTAGAATGAGGTTGGAATTTCTAACTGCAAATCGCACACCAGAAAATAAAATTGATATAAGTAATTACTTGAAGCAAAAGGCTTTATAATGAAGTATGAAATTGTTTTACTTATTCAAATACTGTATCTTCCGTGTTTCCACAAGTACTAAATTAAAATGAAGTCACAATTCACTTGAGTCTGCTGAATTTCCACACAGCTTTGGGTTTTTGATCCAATCAATAGATTTTCATACTGGAGACATTATACTATGTTATAGGGCTGTTGTGGTGCAGTAGTAGTGTCCCTGCCTTTGAACCATTAGCCCTAAAGTTATATAATAACATCTCCAAACAGCTTGATTACAAATATTTGTGCAAACCTCAAGTCTTGTGTTCAGTATAGAAGTGGATGATCAAAGCAGTTGCCTCTCCCACATTATCTTCATTTATGTTTTGTTTGCTATGTTTGTGAGTGTATCCCTTTTGCTTATTGTCACTACTTTTTCCAGTACACTCTGCACTGTTTACGTCTGACTGCAATATGCAATAATGAATGAAAGTTCAATATGTATCAAAGGTTTGCATGTTTTTAAATGTCATTCAGGTAAAGGAGTATGGGGATGAGCACACTGATGTTCTCCCAAATGCACGCTTTGTTTTCTAAAAGCCTGGCTAGTTGCTGACTAGGCTGTTAGAGTGTATAATGTTGTAGCTTGGGGAGGAATGAACATCATCTCCATTCTAATTAAAAACCACTTAGTTCCCTCCTGGTGTAATCGAAGGAAAAAGGCATGGGGGATAAATAAAAATATTTTTATTTTGACGCAGAAATGATTAAAAGAGCTGCAAATAACGTAAAACAAAATAAAGAATTGCAGATGCTAAAAATCTGAAACAAAAACAAATTGCTTGAGAAACATCAGGTCTGGTAGCATCTGTGGAGAGAACTCGGAGTTAATGTTTCAAGATCAGCGGGCCTTCAGAACTTGCAGCGATTTTTGATTTTCTGTGTTAGCTATATGTAATGTGATGGATGAGAATCTGAGAACAAAAGTTTTATTCCTGCATTTATTCTTAGGAAGCTTATTTGCCACACATGATGCGTAGTAAAGTGAAGTTATTGCAGTTGGGTGAAAATGACCAGTCATTGCTGACGTTCGTTGATAATGCAATGAAGATGGATCAAAGGAAAACTGTTATTGAAACCCGATACAGCCAGGAATTGAGCCTCCTGTATATACTGCAGGATGACTTTGATCGTGCCAAATACTATGTCAATAATAGTATCCAAAGTTTCATGCAGGTAAGCTCTCCGTAAGCTAAGCTTTGTTTGTGCATTTATTCTTTTCATTTATTAGAGAATTTATCTGTCACATGTAGTTAGTGTTTAAAAACAAATTCATAGTTATGTAACTAGCATGTTATCCCTGGGTTCTTCAGATTTTTAGAGTGCAAAAAAAGAGATAGGAAAGATTTGCGTTTATAAAGTGCCTTTTAGGACTGCCAGATATCTCAACGCATTTTGTGTTCAGTTTTACATCCATTTGGTGGTGTAGTCACTATTGTAATACAGGAATTACTGCAGCCAACTTGCACATCACTAGCTCTCAGTTGGCATTAGGAGAATCAAGAAGGCTAATCTTGTGATCTTGTTTGAGGGATAATTCTTCTGTTCTCTGTGAAAATAGTGCCATAGGTATTTTTTGGTCATCGGAGAAAGGATGGCAAATTTCAGAAATGCACTCGTTCACTGCTGCATTGCAGTGGCAGCCTTGAGTTTTGTGTTTGAGTCCTTGAAAAGGACTTGAATTCACAGTCTCCTGATTCAGATTCAGTGTCAAGAGTGCTGCAACTGAGTTAAGGCTCTCCCAGTCAAAGGTTCTGATCACCACATACTTGTATCAGGAGGCATATTTGTATCAGAAGGGGAAGATCAGGTTGTGGTCCATATAGAAACTAATAGCATTGTATAGCAAGAAATGGTATGAAAAGCTAATAAATTACTTTATCTGAAAGCCAAGGCATTTGTAACAAAATTGTTTAACTAGTGGCACAAATCAAAGACCAGTCTAATACTCTGGGGCATTCATTTCAAACCCATACTCTGGGGTGACACGGTGGCACAGCAGTTAGCACTGCTGCCTCACTGCGCCAGAGACTCGGGTTCAATTCCCGCCTCAGGCGACTGACTGTGTGGAGTTTGCACATTCTTCCTGTGTCTGCGTGGTTTTCCTCCTGGGTGGTCCGGTTTCCTCCCACAGTCCATGTGGGAGGTTATGTGAATTGGCCATGCTAAATTGCCCGTAGTGTTAGGTGAAGGGGTAAATGTAGAGGAATGGGTCTGTGTGGGTAGTGCTTCAGCAGGTCATTGTGGACTGGTTGGGCCAAAGGGCCTGTTTCCACACTGTCAGTAAGTAATTAATTATTACACCAATTCGTGGAATTTAAACTCAAAAAGTAAATATGGAATATAGAACTAAACTCAGTTATAGTAACTATGAAACTACCACATAAAACTAACGTAGATTATCTTACTAACTTATTTGGTTCACTAAAGCCAGATTTTACCTGTGATGGAAATCTGCTGTCCTTACCTCATCTGGCCTACATATCATTGCAAAACCACAGAGCATGATTCGCTCTAAACTGCCCTTTGAAATGGCCGAGTACATTATTCAACTCAGCAATTACTGGCTTTGCCAATGATGCCCACATTCCATGAAATAATAAAAAGTCTGTTGATCACTAGAGAGATATGGTTGCAAGGTGACAAAGGTTGGGCAATATTTTGGAAAGATGATTAGAATGGAAAACATGAGTAGTAGCCCCGATAATAAAGGATGACATGAGAACAATAAAAAGAAAGGATCTTGACACACACATAAATGGTGATTAGGAAGAACTCTGGTGAAAAAAACAATGTTGGGATTGTTTGTTTTAGCTCTCTCCCCTCCCCATCCCACTTCTCCCACCATGACAAAGCATTAAATGAGAACTAATGAGAGCTTGTAGTAAGAGCAAAGTATTAGGTGTGAGGGATTTACACTTTTTTAAACTGGAAGAATCAGCTGCACAGGATAATTTGGAAGATAAGTTTGTAGGATGCTTTTGGAACAACTTTCAAGAGCAAAACATTGAGGGATCAACTCAGAATAAAGCTACTTTAGATCTTGTATCATGCAATAAGGTCAGGTTAATTAGTAATCTCAAAGTCAAGTCTCCTTTGGTGGGAGGGAATCATCATAGTACAATAGAATTCCATATTAAGGTAGAGTGACACCAAGAGTTAAAGCCAATTACACAAGAGATGAGGATTGGATGTTGATTTGATAAATAGTCTAGAGATGTGCTGGTAATAAATAGTGAAAAACTTTAACAAAATATATTAAAATAAAGTTTCATTTCAAAAATACAACTGAAAAAGTTGAGAAATATCCAGCAATAGCCTATGAGGGAAGTTAAAGATTGTATTAATTAAAGGAAGAGGATAATAATCATTTAAAGAATGATCGTGAACCTTAGAATTACAAGAGTTTTAGCAAACAGCAAAGTGCTGCTGAAAAGTTGATAAAGGAAAACATAGAAAACTAGCCAAGGATCCCAAATCAGATTGTAAGAGCTTTTATAAGAATAAAAAGATAGATAAACTACAATTTGTTCAAAAGAGGCAGAGACGAAAGTTCTTATCATGAAGAATGATGAAATGGAAGTGATATTGAGTAAACTTTGTGTGTCTGTCTTTGCAGTAGAAGAATTTGTATTCAGAGATTAACCGAGGAGATAATAGAAATGAGAGATTTAGATAGCTAATACCAGCAGAGATAAACAAGAGAAATTTAAGGGTGTAACAATCAACAAAGTTTTAAGAGATTGCTGTAGATATAGTGGATGTGCTGGTTATGATTTTCCAGACTATTCTAGAGTGGACCTAAAAGCTTGACATTTCAGGAAGAGGGAACGGGAAAATAATAAACAATAAAGTTCTAAGAAAATATGTAGGTTTTTGTGTTTCATTTTGATAACAAATGACCATATAAATGTGTTCAATGTTCTTTTTCTAAGAATTATTCCAGCATTGACCCACTGCTCCACAGGAGTCGACTGACCAAATTGCAGTCTCTTCAAACTCTGACAGAGATCCAGGATTTTCTCCATTTCATCACCAAAGGAAGTAAGAGCCTATACTTTGCCAAAATAATAACAGCTCTAACAGAAACATGCTGATCCTCCAGCTGAAAGTTCACCACAGACAGGATGCAATCATTTTAATATTTTTAATAATACGGTATATAATGGCCAAATGCCTCATAAGAAGGAATGTAAGCTTAGTTTTAATTGAATGTACTTGCTAAACCCATACAAAATGGTTTGAATCATTTTGAAGTGCATCATCATAATGCTTTGCAATGACATTGTGGGTCATCTTGATGGCTGAACTAAAATAAATAATTAACTGAAGTCCTTGCGCCTTACTGAAACCAAGGACTTGTGACCAAGATACCACAAGTATTTATAACTTATTTCATTGCAGGATAAGAAATGCCAAATACAATATTTCAATCTGAGTCAGACAACCTTGGAATTTATTTCTACTTGCTTTTCTGATGTCACTGTAGGCAGTCTCAAGGTTTTTCACTTTATATATATATTTGTTGTGAAAATGTCTTTTGATATTTTCTCAGTAATTAGAAGACAGACATCTGATTTTGACAGCACCAGAATTTAAGGTCCTTGTGACATCAATTAATAGTCACTTAATGGCCTTAACTACTACTAAGCCAATATTCTGCTTCCCCCAAAGAGGTAGCTAGTTTCCAGACAGGGAAGCTTTGGCAATCCGCCTGCTAGCTTGGTCAGGGTCCTTCAATTGCCCAAATCAGAGGGACAGATGAGAATAAGGATTTGACTTTGAAAGTTACCGTTCTGTACTTATCTTCAATCCCCTTGACCATTGCCTCCCCCAACACTCACCTTCACATGACAAGGATTAGAAAGAACTTGGCTTTCTCTGAATAGCTGAGGAGTAGGCCTTGACCAGCAGCTTTCACTAGTGCCAAGGCCCTTGCAATAAAGTGAGGCACTTGTCCTCACTCTATCTGCCTAAGATACCAGGCAAGTGATAGTGAGGATGACGTGTTTGTTACCATTGAACACATTTGATTTCATACTTCAAGAAAATATGAGAAGTTTGTGCCTACAATTCTGAAAGGGCTGCACTTTTCTCCAGCTCAGATGAGTTTCCATAAAGATTGCATAAACATTGCCTGTTTCCACCTCACCTTATCCATACATGTGTAACCTTCAGACTGGTGTTTTGCATTGCCCTTTTGGCCACCTTCACCTGTGTTAACTTGAACGGATCCACTATTATCCTATTCCATTCAGCATCAAGATCCACTTGCCCAAAGGTACAATCCTCAATCCAACACCTTTGTCACTATGACTCTTCTGTGTCAAACCTACTCTGTTGTCAGCAGCTGTGCCTTTGTGGGAAACCACTGGATCAGCTGTGGTAGCAAAAAGAAGCGATTCCTATAAATTTGAACAGAACAAAACTATTTTGTCCTCTGATGTCTTATTTTCCAAAGTGAGCATGTTGTTTTCCAAAAAGCAATTGAATTAAGTGGTTCAACAAAAACAATGATCGATGCTATTAATATTTGCTTATGATGTTCGGACTACAAAACATTTACGGATGAAATCCACTTATAAATGTTTACATGCCTGTTACAGGATTCATAATCAATATTGACATGCCATAACCTGACTGTATTTAGTCTGAGAGTAAGATTTTCACAAAGTAATCTAATTTTATGAATGATTCATAGTTTGAGGAATAACTATTCAATTGAATTTTGCAGGTAACTTAACCTCTGAAGTACCACTTCGAAAACTAGTAAGAACATGGATAGGCCGGTATCCAGAATCAAAGCTGGATCCTATGAGTGTGTGGGATGACATAATCACAAACCGGTATGATGCTGGAATGATTTGTCCAGATTTTTAGCAAAGGAATTATTTAATGGCTCTGCAAATTAATTATGAAGTGGAAACATTTAGGGGAGGCAGTGGTGTAGTGGTAATATCACTGGACTGTACCCCAAGTTCATGTTCTCAAGATAAAACATAAACCTTCACATGCTGGAGATCTGAAACAAACAAAATCAGAAATTGCTGGAGAAATTCAGCAGATCTGGCAGCATTTTTGAAAAGCAAACAGAGTTAACATTTCAAGTCTCAGTGTTCTGAAGAAAGGTCAATGTTCTGGGGCACTTGTGTGACTCTGATAGTTGCGCTGTGACCCTAAGTACTTGGGGTTCTGGGTCAACATTGATGACTTCAGGGACAGTCCCCACCTAGCTGTTTATCAATGTGCTGCACCAATTGAACTCAGATCTTTCTATCCGCTGTAGTGGAATTTGCAGACTCACCCTCCTCTGGGGTCGTGTTCATGCCCTGGTGTCCATCAATGCACGTGATGCCTTTAGAGAGAAGTAGGCATCATGGGGGATACAGTGCTTTATCTCCCCTTCCAACTCCATTTTGATTTAGTCCTACTTTTACTGGTTTTCGTTGCTCATAATTGACATGATTGGTTAAACAGGTGATTACTGGTGGTAACTAAGGATTGTACCAAGGTACCTCTATGCCTGAGATGGCGCTATAAGTGGCAACTTATTAACTTTTCACTGTACTCATTTGAGTACATGTGACAATAAAGCTAATCCATTAATACATTTGTTCCAATCATTCATTCAATAGTTAAAAGAAAAAGAGAAAAGGTCATCGTGATTTTGGTGTTGGAAAAATCGCTCAGTTTGCATAATAGCACATCAGAGTATGTGTGTATAAAAACCCTCTTCCCGCTCTCCCTTACCCTACCCCACTCACCTTTTGTTCACATTACCCATAATGGGCTTTGCAGGTAAGTTTCTAATTGGCTACACAGGTGATTACTGGTTATGGTTAATAGTTAAAACCAAAAAAAAATTATGGTGCTTTGATGGTGGGAAAGTCATTTGGTTATGTGTGGTAACCCTTCCAGATATACATAAAGCAGACCTATAATGGCTCTTGTGGCACACCAGTGACGGTCAGTATTTAAAAGATGTGACGGTGATTGGTGATAGGGAGAGAAATTGTGTTTAAGAGCACTTCTGGATATTAAAAAAAGGAAAAAGCAGACTCTGGTAGCATTAAATAGATGGAGAAAAAAAAAATCACAATGTTTTGATGATGGGATTTAAAAAATGCTCAGTTGTGTATTCGTGCACTTCCAAATATAAAGGAAAAAACATAAAGAAGACCCAGGGATGGGTCTGCAGAACCATCTGTCCCAGGCTGAGACTAGCCCATGTAAGCTGCAAGTAGTGTCTGTATTTTAGTGTTTAACAACAAGTGATGTTCCTTTCCAATCAGACTTTGAATTATTATACTGCCAAAGCAAACAACTTCCTATTTTCCCATATTACACTTCATTTGCCAGATTATTGGCCATTCACTCAACCCATCTATGTGTCTACAAACCTCTGGTGCTTTCTTTGTAATTTTTGGCCTATCTTTATGACGTGCACATTTAGCCACCATGCCTTCACTATCCTTACCTACATCATTTTTAAAAAATTATTTGCAGTTTGTTTCCAACTTTCTTGGTTTCATCTCCAAATAAAATTTTAAAGAAATAAATTAAAGTTGCAGTAAGCTGTGGATCTGTCTGTCTGTCTGTGTGAAGCTACCACATCCTAATGAAACCTTACCCATACACTGCCTTTCACTCTGGACTGTTTGGGTTTTCCTGAGCTTTCTAAGTCTGGCACCAGCCGCTCCTGATTTCAAGTTTACTTTTAGTGCACAGCTAATGCTTCAAGTGATCAAACTGCTTTTTTATTATAATGTTTCTTCCATTTTTTAAATCTTCTATATCACAGCTGCTTCTTCCTCGATAAGATTAAGGAGCGACTGTCACTTCTTCAGGCTGATGACAGTATGGAGGTGGATGATGAAGGAGCTGAGACACAAATGGATATAGACAAGGAAGAAGATGATATCACCATGCTCATAAGAAGCTGTAAATTTAATATGAAGTTAAAAATGTTAGAAAGTGCAAGGAAACAGGTATTTAACAAGACATTACAGCCATCTGTTTCTCAAAAGTAGTAAGCATAAAGATATTTGATCCGTCATTCTCCTTGGCAAAGAGTGCCAGGAGTTGATGTTGGTTTGAATTTGCCCACTGATATCATTGCTGAACATAGAAACAAGAGTAGACCTTTCAGCCTGTTGCACCTGCTGTACCATTCAATACAATCATGACTGATTGAACATTCAATGCTTTTTAGCTATCTCATCCCAATAACCCTAATGTCATTGGATCCCCAATGGGAGCATCTCTCACCATGTGTCATAGTCTCAGAATAAACAGACACCATTTTAAGTCGGGGATGAAAAGGAATTCTTCTCAGAGGATTTGGAATCTTTGGAACTCCTTGTTACACGATAGCTGTGGGGGCATGCCCTGGGGTATATTTAAGGCCAAGATAGTTGGATTCTTGATCAGTAGGAGAATGAATGGTTCTGGGAAAAAGTCTGGAAAGAGGACATGAGGAATGTCGGATTGGCCATAATCCTACTGATAGGTGGACCAGGCTTGAGGGGTCGAAGAGCCTAATCCTGTTCCTGTTTGTTATGGTCTTACAGGCACACCATGACAAATGTAATATAGGACCTTTTGAAAGTCCCAATGCACAGTAAGTGCCTAGAGAGTCAACTACCTGGCATCTGGAACCACTCCTCACCACCAGAGCAACCCCTCCTCAGAAAAAGCTTTTTGTTACATTTGGAGATTTCAGAGGATTCTGACTGACTTACATGGGTAATTAGCCAAGACAGATTAGACAGATTCAAGCCTCCCTTTCAGTCCTGGAAACTTAGTTCTCCCCAGTCACTTACAATCCCATACTTCCACACTAATGATCCTCAACCAAATATCTGACCCACCCTAGCTGTTACTCACCTACCTGCCATACTACATTCTCTCTCACTCACCTGCTATCCTACCTCTCCACCTTATCTGTTCATCCATCTGGCACCATAAGCCACTCCCAATGACCTTACATATTTAACTATTCTTCTTGTCAAAGAGATAATCAATTTTTTTATCATGGAATATGGCATTTCCTGTTTTGAAAGCAGGAGTGGTCTGGCCTACTGCGTTGATGATATACTGTGCAAGAAAGCTTCTTGAACAGGTACAGTCCACATTTCTCAAGAGGGAGAAAGTGAGCACTGCAGATGCTGGAGATCAGAGTCGAACAGTGTTGTGCTGGAAAAGCACAGCCAGATTTCACCGTTTCACCATTTCCAGCACCATACTCTTTGACTCACGTTTCTCTAGAGTATAGAATCACATATACAGGCCAGTAGTTCTGAGAACCATTGCAGGGTATGTAAAAAGGAAGAGTGACAATCCAACTGTGAGTGCTGTTGTCGGAATTTCTTTGACCCATTGTCAAAGATTTCCTCGGTCTGTAAATAGGAAGAGAATCATGAAATTAAACAAGAGGTGAAGGCAGGAGTATTTTTAATGGTAGTAATTAAGTTGAAGAGGCATTAAACAAATACCTGGGGTGGAATTTAGTTACAGCAGCATTAAGTACTGGTTAGAAAATTGTTGGGAGTCCTGCATTGCTTCATTCTTGGAGACCCATTGAAATCTAAGTGCAATAAAGCACTTCAGTTACCAGCATCACACATTCATCCCCCCCACCACCCCCCCCCCCCCCCCCCCCCCCCCCCCCCCAATGATCAAGGTTTATTGCAGGGTGATAATATTATTTCACAGAGCTGCTGGTCAGGCAGGGACAACAGCTCTCCATTGGTGGTAATACTATTGGGATACTCCTGCCATTAATGCTCAGAAGCCATCACTGTGAATTATTGCTAGAACTCTGAAAACAGGCAGTTGCATTGATCATAGGCAGCAGTTACCATCAGCGAGGAGAGATTGGTGATTGAGATGGGGTGCCCCCCTCCCGCCCCAAATATCTTGGCAACATGGTTCTTTTCGAGGCAGCAGGTAAACCAGTTGAGAGGTACGAAAGAAGATGTGTCAGTCCTTAGTGCCATTAAATTCCAATGAGACTTTAAATGTCATTAAATTACACCACTGTAAATCTTTTACTTTATGGTTGAAATACTTCAACTTATCTAAGTGCATTCTAATTAATGTGTAAATAAATTCTAAGTGTGACAAACTTGTAAAGTACCTGCGCATTAAACCTGTATTTTTGATGACAAAATTAGCCACTCTTCAAGTTATTGTTATGTTCATTATCATAATGTTTGAACTTTTGCAGATGCTAAATTGTTTTCCTTATTTCAGAACAACTTTTCAGTGTCCACCAAGCTGCTGAAAGAACTTCACAAAGAATCTAACATTCGAAATGACTGGAGAGTCAGGTGGATACAAAGTTATAGCCGATTCAGTCATAAACGTAGTCGGAGTATGAAGAGTGCTGAGCAGATAGTAACGGTGATGAAAACCATCCCACTGCTAGGTAATGGCTGACAGGTTTCTAACAGTGATGTAACAAGTTGAAAATTACCGATGCTTTAATTTTTTTAATGGTTTACTGACAAGTTACCTGCATGTTTTTGAACATTTCTAATGGTGTTGAATTTCAAAAGTATTTTCTCCTTCAGAAGACCAGCATTGTCAATTAGAATGATTGAATAAAGAACATTCTTCTGCAATACCTTCAGAAGGTAGCAAAACAATTTGGATGTTAGGTCACACCTCTCACTGGGGCAAGCTCCTGACAATTCTGCCACTGGATGGAAACAACAGATCAATTCGTCACAGGCAAAGAAGAAATCCAAAAACATTGATTTTCCCATAATATGTAGCATCTACCCACTAGCTATCAACTGAATTGGGGGCAGCAGATGCCTGAAAACTAACCTACTTATTCAGCTTAGGAATGGCCAAGTGATTAAATATAAAACAGGAAAATGCAAATCAGAAAATAATTCTTAATTATTGTTATTGGAAATAGTGAGTGTGAGGGATCCAAGCTAGAACCTTGTTCAAATTTTTAAAATTAATAATCTTCTCAGGGGATATCAAATTTACTTCTCTAAATGATATTAGTGAAATAAGGGAGTTTTTAACAATGATCAACATTAATGTAGTGATGACCACTTAACTAGTCTTTAATTCCCGCCATTGGCAAGATTCAACCCTATGACCCCAGAGAATTAGCCTGGATCACCAGATTACTAGTCCAGTGACAATGCCATTCCAACACCACCTACCTCAAGCAAATACCAAAACCATTTCAGAGAGAAATGTCTAAGGAGGAGTTATAATCTTCAGGTCTTAAATGATATCTTGTGTTACAGGTGAAATAGATGTGGATAATCTAAATGCACAAAGACATGCTTTCAGAGACCAGAACACATTGCTTGGTACAACTTACTACATTATGGCTAATGCTCTGAATAAAGACCCATCATGTCTTCAGTGTATCGAGGAGGATCGAGCAAAACATGTTAAAAAACTTTCTGGAGCTACCAGTGACAACCCAGTGCAGGTAGCAAAAGAATCTTGTAACTATTTGAAAAGATGCATAAGTGCAGTTAATATCTGAATGTTATTTGATCACACCTTTTTTTTTGTTCTTCAGGTTTCGATTGGATTATACAGAAAAGCTCATGAATATCTTCAAAGTGCTGTTAAGAAAGCTGAAGAAGAAGTGCAGTCTCTTTCTGAAGAACATGTTGATACAGTGGGAGTGATTAAGGCCTACATGACTTTGGCAAATTTCTGTGACAGATGTCTGCGGGAGGAAGAAGAAAGTGAAAATAGTAAGAATACACACAAGCTTGTATTTTGCATAACATGTAGCAATTGTGCTTTTTATACACTCCCAAAATGACTGGGAAGAAAGAAAGGCTGGCAAAAAAAAGTATGATCTTTCTGTTTCGTTAATTGACTGTCCTTGAATATGGCCTTAACCCAAGATGGTGTTCTGATGTGAGTCATTTGCACTTTCCAGGTGGGAGCCCCAGTTTTGAGGCTTGCAAGGTGACCTTAGCTCGGAAGGGGCCCTTGTAAAGAGCAATGTATTCATCCTTCACTATTTTTTTTTACAGCTTTCACAAGAATGTTTACAAATACTTTGTCACAGCTCACTTGGGAAATCAAGCTCTCCTATTCCTAAAGTCCCCTTCACTGGTTGAGACTTTGCCCCTTTTAGTATATCTGAAGGTATTTTATCCCCATCTCCTTTTAATGCTTTGTAGAGAGAGCAATTTGCAGTGAAATGGTGAGTGAGAACAGTTACTGGGAGATTTGCTGTTACTTGTTCACATAAAATCACAGATATGTTATGGTGTAGAAGGAAGCCATTTGGCCCATTGTGTCTGCACTGGCTGTATGGCCTCGTGCCAAGCTCCTGCCTTTATCCCACAATCCTGTAAATCATTACTCTCCAGACAACCTTCTAGTGCTCTCTTCAATACCTCAATTGATCCTCCCTCCACCACTATATTTCCAGGCAGTGCATTCCATGCCCTCAGCACTCACTGTGTGTAAAGGCTTTTTCTCATGTTACCCTTGCTTTGTTTGTTATCTCTTTTTTTGGATGGAGAAATTGAGGTGATTTGTAAACTGAATGTTTCTGCTCTATTGCCCAATAAAAGGTTGGAACAACTTGCCCACGAACCGATCAGGTTGCTGTTACCCTCCTGAGCCCACAATAACTGGCTAATTGAAATCCAATCAAAGTACTGTCTCTGGGTCTACCTATTCTGAAACATAGACACACATAGATGGAGCCAAGATGTCTTATAATTCTCCGCCACTACTTGAATAAG
Organism: Hemiscyllium ocellatum; assembly: GCF_020745735.1. Taxonomy (NCBI): domain Eukaryota; kingdom Metazoa; phylum Chordata; class Chondrichthyes; order Orectolobiformes; family Hemiscylliidae; genus Hemiscyllium; species Hemiscyllium ocellatum. The sequence goes on from NC_083404.1 coordinate 80,782,283, forward strand.
GCAACATTGCAGATACAGCTCACAGTGAGATCCACTGACTCATTTTTAAACTGCACTTTCTTCTTCCACAGTTTGCTTGCTTTGTAGCAGTATGTTTTAATCCAAAAATAAAACTGTTCTTTACAACATTGTTGCTCCATTACACACTCTTGGTTCTTTCATGTCTTTTAAATAAATAAATTGCTGTTTGTTTCAGTTAACAATTTCCCTGAACTGCAGACGTACCCAGCAAGTGTGGTGGAAAATACGTTAAAAGCATTGCAGTATAATTCAAGGGAAGCTAGACTGAGATTCCCCAGATTGTTACAGATCGTGGAGTTGTATCCAGTGGAGACACAGGACGTCATGACCAGAGGGGTATGTACTTGCTCTGCTGACAGTTATTTTTCTGTATCCCACAAACTGCCCTGTGAACAGGAGAGTTATCATACTTTGGGATGACAACCGATTGCAGTCATTGGCAGAAACACTGCAGGAATAAGTTTCCTTCATATTTTGCATATTTACTTTAGCAGCACAGTTGAGATGCCATTCATTTTATGAGATGGGATTGAAGGAGATCAGTTCTGTGTGTAGGAGTGCCAATGTGTTGTGTCACCAGGTCCTTTATAATAAAAGCCCACGCTATAAATGCCCATGGATTTGGAACGGGGAAGAAACACTTGGGGCTTCCAATGCTTTTTACTGTGCTCCTTGCTTTTGCTCCATTAACAGCATTTTTTGTGTGAAAGGCAAGGTCAGACCTAGTGAAGAGGCACTCAGATGTATAGAGTCATAGAGATGTACAGCACCGAACAGAACCTTCAGTCCAACTCTTCCATACCGACCAGATATCCTAAATTAATCTCATCCCATTTTCCAGCACTTGGCCTGTATCCTTCTAAACCCTTCCTATTCATGTACACATCCGGATGCCTTTTAAATATTGTAATTATACTAGTCTCCACCACTTTCTCCAGCAGCTCATTCCATGCATGCACCACCCTCTGCATGAAAATGTTGCCCTTTTAAATCCTTCCCCACTCACCTTAAACCTATGCCCTCTAGTTTTGGACTCCCCCCACCCTAGCGAAAAGGCCTTGACTATTCAGGTAAGTGAAAGTGAGGACTGCAGATGCTGGAGATTAGAGTCCAGATTAGAGTGATGTTGGAAAAGCACAGCATGTCAGGCAGTATCCAAGGAGCAGGAAAATCGACGTTTCAGGCAAAAGCTCTTCAGGAAATCCTAATGAAGGGCTTTTACCTGAAACATCAATTTTCCTGACCTGCTGTGCTTTTCAGCACCACTCTAATCTTGGCCTTGACTATTCACCCTATCCATGATTTTATAAACTCCTATAAGGCCATTACTCAGCCTTTGACGCTTCTGGCAAAATAGCCCCAGCCTATTCAATTTCTCCCAATTGCTTAAATCCTCCGACTCTGCCCACATCCTTGTAAATCTTTTCTGAATCTTTTCAAATTTCACAATTTCTTTCCTTTAGCAGGAAGATCAGAATTGCATGCTATATTCCAGTATTGGCCTCACCAATGTCCTGTACTCAGTGTTATGACCAATGAAGGTAAGTATTCCAATCACCGTCTTCACCTTGTCTACCTCTCACTCCTCTTTCAAGGATCTATGCACCTGCACTCCAAGGTTTGTTTGTTCAGAACACTCCCCAGAGCCCTACCATTAGCAGACCTGCCCTCATTTGTCTTTCCAAAATGCAGCACCTCACATTTATCTCAATTAATTTCCATCTGCCACTCCTTGGCCAGTTGGCCCATCTGATCAAGGTCCTGTTGTACCTGAGATGACCTCCTTCACTATCTATATACCACCTATTTTGGGTGTCATCTGCAAACTCACTAACCGTAAGTTATAGTCACATGCAAATCATTTATATAAATGATGAAAAGCAGTGGTCCCAGCACCGATTCTTGCAGCACATCGTTGGTCACAGGTCTCCAGTCTGAAAAGCTCCCCTCCTCACCACCCTCTTCAAGCCAATTTTGTATCCAAATAGCCAGCTCGCTTTGTACTCTGTGATTTAACCTCGCTAACCAATCTACTACACGCCTTACTGAAGTTCAAATAGACAACATCCATGACTCTGCTTTCATCAATCTTCTTCGTCAAGTCTTCAAAAAAACTCCATTAATTTAGTGAAATACGATTTCCCGTGCACAAAGCCAAGTTAACTATCGCTAATCAGTCTTTGTCTTTCTGAATACATATAAATCCTGTCTCTCAGAATCCCTTCCAAAAACTTAAAATCCAGAGATCTACGTTTGAACACATTGCAGCATGTGGGGAGTTTAAATTCAATTTATTAAAAACTTCTGGAATGAAATGTTAGTATCTGTAATGGTGATCATACAATTAGCACAAATGTTAGTGGGAATGGGAGTCCTCAATATTGGCTGCAGAACCTATTAAATCTTGTGATGTCAGGTCAGACATGTGTGAGAAAACCCCTGGCTTATTATCACATACAGTTAACTGATAATTCAGTGTTCCTCCATGTGGCACAGCATTAAAAAGATGCTGTGAGGATAGCAAGTGCACAGAATTAACTCTGGATGCAGGATTTCAATGTCTCCCACGAAGTGTAGTTGAGTACCTTTCCTACTGACTGAGTCCTTGTGGCACTTGGTGGAAGAACTAAAACAAGGGAAAAGTTTTTCCTGACTTCATCCTCTTGAACCCTGTCACAGGTGCACCTATTCATGACAGTATTAGTAGGAATGGCTGCCATCCAATCCTTTTGGAGACAAAGTTCCATTTTCATAGAGAGGTGTTGGTAAGTAGAATTAGAATAGGGAGATAGTGTTAGCCAGTAGACATGCTGGGGAATTTGATATTTTCTTCCTGATATGCCCAGTATTCATGCCAATTTCGATGTCCTTCAGTAAAGTTTGACTGCTCCTTCTCAACTAATAATAGAGCAGTCCATATTCCTTCAGTGGGACTCTGTTTTCCAATTCTCACTCAGTGGAGTTAAGAATTTTACAATTTTAATTACGTTGTTGGGCCAATGCTTTATGGGGAATTAATAAAGATTGTTTTAAGTTTTATTTTTTTCTTGCCAAAACTTATTTGAAACAAAAAGAACATTGTCTTAAAATAATATTTCCATCTTGTGTCACCATGAATCAAAGCACTAAATCACTTCATTTGGACGCAATATTTATAGATTCATTGTTAGATTTTAAATATTAGGCAAATGTCAGTGAAAGTAGTTTTGATCACAAGTTATTTATCATAAATAAGGTTTCCTCTATAAGATAGCTGACAAGTCAGTTACTTAAGTTGGTAAATGGAACATGCAGCGAGAAAAATGATCTTTAAGGAAATTCTTAATTTAAATAATTTGTTTAGTTTGTGGATAAATATGATAAATTAATAACTCTTTTCAAATATCCCTCAGGTGTCTACCATTCCATGCTGGCAATTTATTGGTTGGATCAATCAAATGATGGCTGCACTTGACAAAAAAGAAGCTTGTATTATCCAACCCATCATAGAGAAGATTGCAGATTCCTACCCACAGGCTATTGTGTACCCATTTAAGATTAGCAGTGAGAATTATACCTTTGAACCATCTGCAAATGGCAACAAGAACAAAGAGTTTGTTGAGAGGTAATAAGAAGTGCTGTTATTCAGTCATCCAATTTTTCACTAAAAGATCTTTCCACCTTGTGAACTGTATCAGATAATTAGCTGGTCATTTCAGAAAGAGATGAAGGAACATTTAAACAACTCAACAGTGGCAAAGGTTTTATGACAACATAGACATGGAGAGAAAAAGTTGCAAATTGAAGAACAAATTACTGGAGAATACAAAAGCTTATTTTCTGGGAGAGGCTGAAGATATAGGGTGTTATGCAATTAGCAGAGAGGATGAGGTTAGAGTCATAGAGATGTACAGCATGGAAACAGACCTTTCGATCCAACCCGTCTATACTGACTAGATATCCCAATCCAATCTAGTCCCACCTGCCAGCATCCGGCCCTTATCCCTCCAAACCCTTCCTATTCATATACCCATCCAAATGCCTCTTAAATGTTGCAATTGTACCAGCCTCCTCCATATCCTCTGGCAGCTCATTCCATACATGTACCACCTTCTGCGTGAAAATGTTGCCCCACAGGTCTCTTTTATATCTTTCCCCTCTCATGCCCCCTAGTTCTGGACTCCCTGATCCCAGGGAAAATACTTTGTCTATTTATCCTATCCATGCCCCTCATAATTTTGTAAACCTCTATAAGGTCACCCCTCAGCCTCTGACGCTCCAAACAGTCCCATTCTGTTCAGCCTCTCCCTGTAACTCAGATCCTCCAATCCTGGCAACATTCTTGTAAATCTTTTCTGAACCCTTTCAGGTTTCACAACATTTTTCCAATAGGAAGGATACCAGAATTGCACGCAATATTCCAACAGTGGCCTAACCAATGTCCTGTACAGCCACAACATGACCTCCCAACTCAGTACTCAATACTCTGACCAATAAAGGAAAGCATACCAAACGCCGTTTTCACTATCCTATTTACCTGCCACTCCACTTTCAAGGAGCTATGAACCTGCACTCCAAGGTCTCTTTGTTCAGCAACACTCCCTAGGACCTTACCATTAAAAATATAAGTCCTGCTAAGATTTGCTTTCCCAAAATGCAGCACCTTTCATTTATCTGAATTAAACTCCATCTGCTACTTCTCAGCCCATTGGCCCATTGGCCCATCTGGGCCAGATCCTGTTGTAATCTGAGGTAACCCTCTTCGCTGTCCATGACAACTCCAATTTTGGTGTCATCTGCAAACTTACTAACTGTACCTCTTATGCTCGCATCCAAATCATTTATGTAAATGACAAAAAGTAGAGGGCCCAGCACCGATCCTTGTGGCACTCCACTGGTCACAGGCCTCCAGTCTGAAAAACAACCCTCCACCACCATCCTCTGTCTTCTACCTTTTGAGTCAGTTCTGTATCCAAATGGCTAGTTCTCCCTGTATTCCATGAGATCTAACCTTGCTAATCACTCTCCCATGGGGAACCTTGTTGAATGCCTTAGTGAAGTCCATATAGATCACATCTACTGTTCTGCCCTCATCAATCTTCTTTGTTGGTAAATATTTAAGGAAGTGACCAACATGCCTGACATAATGAGTTTCAGAAATCTTGAGATCAAGTAAGTGGCCATAGTGGGTATGAGTTTATAATAATGGCACAGATTTGAAAACGTTTAAGTCAGATGAGAGAAAGATACACTGAAGGATGAAGCATCATGAAACACAAAATGTAAAGGAGGAGAAATAGATGTTTACTTATGAGAATACGACAATCACTAGAAAAGATCTAAATGGCGTTTGAAGCTGGATTCCTCCAATGCTGTCTATCTGAGACTAGTTTTTAATTTCATTTTGAGTTCACATTTATATCTCACTTTTCTGAGATTATTCATAGAATCCCTACAGTGTGGAAACAAGCCCTTTGACCCAACAAATCCACATTGACATTCCGAAGAGTAATCCACCCAGACCCATTCCCGTACCCTATTATTCTACATTTACCCCTGACTAATGCACCTAACCTACACATCCCTGAACACTATGGACAACTTAGCATGGCCAATTCACCTAACCTGCACATCTTTGGATTGTGGGAAAAAACTGGAGCACCCTGAGGAAACCCACGCAGACACAGGAGGAATGTGCAGACTCCGCGTGGACAGTTGCCCGAAGGTGGAATTGAAGCCAGGTCCCTGGCACTGTGAGACAGCAGTGCTAACTCATTTGAATAAAAAAGTTACTCTCCAATAATGGTCAGATCGGTAGCTAATTTACCTTTTGAGTCTGTACTCACCAATTTAATCCCATGCCCCAGTATTTCCCCTAAAATCTGCAATCACTCCTTTTCAAGTACACATGAAATTGCCTTTTGAAAGGTCCTATGATCTGATTCCAGTACCCTTTCATGTGGTGCTTTCCAAATCTTGACAACTGTGAGTGAAATAACTTTTCTGCACCTCTCCTCAAGTTTTTTGACAGTTATCTAAAACTATGACCTTGAATAACTGACCTAACTTGTCAAAGGGAACAGTTTTGTCAACTTGCTCCAACAAACTGCTCATAACTTTGAATGCCACTATCTGTCACAGACCTTTTGGTTTTGTTTTTTTCACCTACATAAAAACTATTGCGTTTTTAACTTGTCTCCTTTCTGAGGGAAGATCACGACTAGAGAACAAGCTCGGCTATCAGAATTTTGGAATATCCAAACAAGATCTCAAGGTCCCGATGTTTGAATAAACTGTGTTATCCGAACATTCAATTATCCAAATATTCGATTATCTGAACAAAATACTCCCCACCCACGTCGTTCGGATAATCGAGGTTGCCTTGTATAAGCATTATATTGTTTCCTAGTCTACAAATGCTACCAGCCATGCTGAATATTTTAAGCATTTATATTTATTAACACCACCACTTCAGATCCAACACCAAACTGTGCTTTCTTGCCATCTCAAAAATCCTGTTGCCTTTGTTTCTCGTTGACTTTTTCCTGTATGCACCCTCCTTTCCTACTGTCCATGTTCTTCACTCTGTCACTGATCCAAATTTTAACCATTATCTTTGTTTAATATTCGTTGATATGAATGAGATTGTCATTAAATCTGCTTTATGTTGATGTTTAGAATCTGGCCTGTACTATCAATAAACACAATATTTTTCTTTTCAGGTTAAAAACCAAACTGGATAAAGGGGGTGTTGTTGAAAGTTTTATTCATTCCTTAGAACAGTTCAGTAATCCAGACTTGCTCTTTAAGGTAATATTCAGAATTCAGACATTTCTGTCATTCACACTATACAAATGAACAACAAAGCAATATTTTTATTCTTTCAACAGGACTGGACTAATGATTTCAAGACTGAACTGGAGAAGAAAGTGAAAGATAAAAAACTTTTGAAAAACATGTATGATGAAATGTACTCAAATCTAGCATCTTTACAATTTCCTGGCATTGGAGCATTCAGAACAAGATACGTTCAGGTTGGTGAAAGTTCATCAGTTAATTTTGTGTCCACTAGATCCATGTTGGAAGCTAATCTTTCATGTCTGAGATGACATCTGAGTGCACAAAAAGCTGTGGCCTTTGATAGATGCTTTCAAATCAGTTCAAATATTATTACTTCTAACAGTAATAAAAGAGTATTCGACTTTGAGTGAGAATCAGACTCCATAAATCAATGTGATCTAAATTAGTCAAGGTAAATTTAAGCATTTGTTCCTGTGGTCAAATTCATTTTGCTTTCTTTAACATTTTATAAAATTCTTTGTAATTCCTTATAAGATGTACTGATATTTAAGAATAGAATTCTTAGACTGACTCGTGCTTATATTTATTTTTATATTTTAAATATTTCTTTATCACACTTGAGTGTGAAGAGACTATGTTTAGAATTCAGAAAGCTTTCAAAATATTTATTTTTTGTTTTGAGTCATTGATCAATGGTTGCTACCAGATCTAGTGCTCACCTGCTGAAACAATATTAAGAATTCATTGTCAATAAATACATCTGATGCTTCCAGATATTATTAATTGGAGAGTAATAATGTGCAAGGGTATAGGAAAAAGCAAGAATTTGGCAGTAAGGGATAATGTTCATTTGAAGAACCAGTATAGACACAATGACCTCCTACTTGTGTGATTCTGTATATGAGGCTACTGACTGGGTCCTTGCTCCATCCATCCAGCTAATGGTGTTACAAATAAAAATTAAAAATACAAATAAAAATCTAATATGGGTTGATGTAGTTAATGTTGAAAATACTGAGTGATTACATTGTATCCAGCAAGGTTCACATTTAGAAATTTCCAATCAGATCTATGGCATTACTAACTTCCTTTGCTTAGATTGTCATGAATTGTATAGCTTGTTAACACTTCAACAGTTTTTTTTCTTTCTGGTATTTGTTATATAATTTATTTCTCTCACTCATTGCTCTGTCAATTGGCACTCAGCACCACATCTCATCTAAACATATTAAGTCCTTCTCGCTTTGGTTATTGGCACTAAGCATCCAGTGGGGTGAGCCTAGACTGAGTGTCATCTAAGTGCACATTACAGCTGACTCCAGTCCTATTTACATCCAGTGTGGACATGTTTATTAGACATTATTAGCAAGTGTTGGAGGCTGGTGCGATTGCAACATTTAAAAGGATGGGTTTTGAACAGGAAGGGTTTGGAGGGATATGGGCCGGGTGCTGGCAGGTGGGACTAGGTTGGGTTGGGATTTCTGGTCGGCATGGACGGGTTGGACCGAAGGGTCTGTTTACATGCTGTACATCTCTATGACTGTATGCTTTGATAAAATCTTGTTTCTTTCCTATCCCAGTCCCGGAAGAGATCAGACCTACTGTAGCATCCTTAGCTCATTCAATGCAGATAGGAGATTAAACCTTGTACCTTTCTGATTTGCATGACTGAATTTGAAGTAGATGTGGATTAAAAAATTTGTTTACATTTTTGAAAGGAGGCAATAATTAATTTCAGATTGAAAGTTATTTGTAGGATTGTTGTTTCTGTTGTATTTATCTTAATGGCCTATCCAAGTAGAATGTATTCCAGTTATCAGTTTCATAACAGTGTGCACTAAATCTTACTGTAATCATGCTTTTACAATTTCAGGTGTTTAAAAAAGCTTTTGATCAATATTATGGAAAAGAAGGTTCAAAACTACTGGACATGAACATAAAAATGTTTGATGAAGCAACAAAGAAAATCCTGGAAACAGTATGCAAGAAACAGCAGGCGCCACCTGGGAACTTGAAAGAGTACTCACCGTGGATGAGTGAATTCAAACCCGAGTACCTCAGGAATGATTTAGAAATCCCTGGCAAGTTACATCCTCTTAATATGATGCTCTGTGTTTTAATTATTTATAACTTTACTCAAAACGCTATTGTAAAAACTGACTACACAATGTCAAAACTACACTTCCTGTCACATACTTGTTGAATACTGAGCGTGATAAGTTTATGATTTTTAAACGTAATTAATTATAGTTCTCTTTAACATTCCTTTAAATATCACATTATTTTAAATAGAATTACTGAGATGTACAGCACGGAAACAGACCCTTCAGTCCAACTCGTCCGTGCTGACCAGATATCCTAACCTAATCTAGTCCCACTTGGCCCATATCCCTCTCAATCTTTCCTATTCATATACCCATCCAGATGCCTTTTAAATGCTGTAATTGTACCAGCCTCCACTGGCAGCTCATTTCATACACACACCATCCTCTGTGAAAAGGTTGCCCCTTAGGTTCCTTTTACATCTTTCCCGTCTCACCCTAAGCCTACCCCCTCTAGTTCTAGATTCCTACACCCCAGGTAAAAGACCTTGTCAATCTACCCTAACCATTCCCCTCATGATTTTATAAACCTCTCAGCCGCCAATGCTCCAAGGAGAACAGCCCCACCCTGTTCAGCCTCTGCTTATAGCTTAAATCCTCCAACCATGGCAATAATCCTTGTACATCTTTTCTGATCCCTTTCAAGTCTCACAACATTCTTCCGATAGGAAGAAGACTAGAATTTCATGCAATATTCCAAAGTGGCCTAAGCAATGTCCTATACAGTGCAACATGACCTCCCAACTTCTATCCGCTGACCAGTAAAGGAAAGCATACCATAAGCCGCCTTCACTATCTTATTACATGTGATTCCACTTTCAAGGAACTATGAACATGCGCTCCAAGGTCTCTTTGTTTAGCAATACTCCTGAGGACCTTACAAATAAGTCCTGGTCTGATTTGTTTTTCCAAAATGCCACACCTCTCATTTATCTAAATTAATATCCATCTGCTGCTCCTTAGCCCATTGGCCCATCTGATCAAGATCCCATTATGATCTGAGGTAACCTTCTTCGCTGTCCACTACAACTCTAATTTTGGGGTCATTTGTAAACTTAATAACTATACCTCCTATGTTCACATCCGAATCATTTATATAAATGATGAAAAGCAGTGGTCCCAGCACTGATCCCTGTGGCACACCACTGGTCACAGGCCTCCAGTCTGAAAAACAACCCTCCACCACCACCCTCTGTCATCTATCTTTGAGCCAGTTCTGTATCCAAATGGCTAGTTCTCCCTGTATTCAATGAGATCTAATTTTGCAAACCAGTCTCCCATGAGGAACCTCGTCGAATGTCTTACTGAAGTCCACAAAGATCACGTCGACCGCTCTGTCCTCATCTTCTTCATAGAACTCAGTCAAGTTTGTGAGACATGATTTCTCACACACAAAGCCATGCTGACTATCCTTAATGAGTCCTTGCCTTTCCAAATACTTTGGAATCCTGAGAGACAGGATTTACTTCAACAATTTGTCCACCACCAATGTCAGGATCACCAATCGGTAGTTCCCAGGCTTGACCTGACCATCTTTCTTAAATAGTGGTACCACGTTGGCCAAACTCCAGTCTTCCAGCAATTCACCTGTGATTATCAGTGATACAAACATCTCAGCAAGGGGTCCAACAATCACTTCCCGAGCTTCCCACAGAGTTCTAAGGTACACCTGATCAGGTCCTGGGGATTTATCAACTTTTATGTGTTTCAAGACATCCAGCACTTCCTCCTCTGTAATATGGACATTTTTCAAGATGTCACCATTTATTTTCCCACATTCTGTATCTTGCATGTCCGTCTCCACAGTAAACACTAATATAAAATACTCATTTAATATCTCCCCCATCTCCTTCAGCTCCACACATAGGCTGCCATGCTGATCTTTGAGGGGCCCTATTCTCTCCCTAGTTAATCTTTTATCGTTAATGTATCCATAAAATCCCTTTGGATTCTCCTTAGCCCTGTTTACCAAAGCTATGTCACGTTCCCTTTTTGCCCTCCTGATTTCCCTGTTAAGTATACTTCTGTTGCCTTTGTGCTCTTCTAAGGATTCACTCAGTCTCTATACCTGACATATGCTTCCTTCTTTCTCTGAACCAAACCCTCAATTTCTTTAGTCATCTAGCATTCCCTACACCTACCAGCCTTTCCTTTCACACTAACAGCAATATACTGTCTCATTATCTCATTTCTCGAGGCTTCCTATTTTCCAGCTGTCCCTTTACCTGCAAACATCTGCCCCCAGTCAGCTTTTGCAAGTTCTTGCTTAATGCTGTCAAAATTAGCCTTCCTCTAATTTAGACCTTCAACTGTTAGATCTGGTCTATCCTTTTCCATCACTATTTTAAAACTAATAGAATTATGGTCACTGGCCCCAAAATGACCCATTACAGGAAGGATTTGGAAGCATCGGAAAAGGTGCAGAGGAGATTTACCAGGATGTTGCCTGGTCGGGAGGGAAGAGGCTGAGAGACTTGGGTCTGTAATCATTGGAAAGAAGGCAGCCAAGAGGGGATTTGATGGAAACATACAAGATGATCAGAGGATTAGACAGGGTAGACAGTGAAAGTCTTTTTCCTAGGATGATGACATCAGCTTGTACAAGGGGGCATAACTACAAATTGAGGGGTGATAGATTTAAGATAGATGTCAGAGGCAGGTTCTTTGCTCAGAGAGTGGTAAGGGTGTGGAATGCCCTTCCTGCCAATGTAGTTAACTCAGCCACATTAGGGAGATTTAAACAATCCTTGGATAAGCACATGGATGATGATGGGATAGTGTAGGGGAATGGGCTTAGATTAGTTCACAGGTCAGTGCAATAATGAGGGCCGAAGGGCCTGTTCTGCGCTGTATTGTTCAATGCTTTATGCTCTCCCACTGACACCTCAGTCACCTGCCCTGCCTTATTTCCCAAGAGTAGGTCAAGTTTTGCACCTTCTCTTGTCGGTGCATCCACATACTGAATCTGAAAATTTTCTTGTGTACACTTTTTCTTAATAAATATTTTATTGAAAATTTAACATATTTTTACAAGTTTACAAATAAAAAAAACCTTAAATAAATCTTAAATAAATAATAACCAAAATTTATCAAACAGAAAAAAAAGAGATACCGAGAAAAAAAAATCAAAACTAAACTAACTACTAATCTAAGCTACAATTAACCAGAGTGTATAATTAAGTCTCTTACGTTATTCAGAGAAGAAAAAAAAACGACGGATAATGCAGAAATGTAGTGAGATACATGCTCGGAATGTGTTAACATGAGATCATAACAAAACTTGTATTCATGCGGGATTCCTCTCCCAAGGGGCCCCAGACCAGACAGGTTCGCCATCTCAATCAAATAAAAGCCCTTGTTAGGATGGCCAAAATATCTGTATTTATGTAATTTAAGAAGGGCTGCCATATTTTATGGAATAATGAGGTCTTTCGGTGCACCATATTTGTAAGGAAGTCAAGGGGAATACATTCCATAATTAATCTGTGCCAATTCGAAAGTCTAGGGGGGCCCTCAGCCACCCAGTTCCCCAAAATATTTTTCCTTGCACAGAAAGAGAGAATAGAAAATAATCTCTTCCCGTGCATACCCAGGGAGGGTAAGTTCGAAAAGCCCAAAAGGAGAGATACAGGATCCATTCTAATTTCCATTCCTAAGATTTCTGTCAGAGCACTTGCTATTTAGTCCAATATCTACGGATCTTATGACAGGTCCATAAGCAATGTACAAGAATGCCCACCTCTACTTTACATTTGGGACACATTGAAGATGCTTCTGCCTTAAATTTTGCCAATCGGTCCGGTGCTATATGGGCCCTATGAAGTATCTTCAACTGAATGGCCTGAGTTCTGTTGCAGATGGAGATTCTTCTGGCATTTTCCCAAATGTCATTCCACATTTCTATAGAGATTTCCAGTCCCAAATCCTGATCCCATGTTTTAAGCAGATTGTCCATATCTCCTGGTACATCATGATGTAATAAATGATAAATAGTGCTGACAGAAGAAATCCCCCATTGGCCATAACACTCTACGTTCTCTATCTAATAACTTCTTCTGTATGTAACCTCGAATTTGGTAGTATTGAAAGAGGTCTCCATTAGGTAATCCAAATTTCTGATGCAGCTGTTCAAAAGACATCAGGACCCCTTCTTTAAACAGATCCCCTAAATAGGAGATACCCCTGGATCTCCAGAGTTTGAAAGTGGCATCTGTAAGCCACAGTTGAAATCCCCATGCTCCCACTATCGGAGCATAGGGGGATGTTTTATGTGAGTTGCCCTCATTTTGCTGCATTATATTCCAAGCTTTAATTGTGTTTAGTATTATAGCGTTTTTACATTGATCCGTGATGATTTTCCTCTTGTCTGAAAACAAGGGGTTAATAAGTGGGCATTTTACTTGAGAAGCCTCGATGTCCAGCCAGATTGATTGTGGGTCAGACAAGACCCAATCGGCTATATAGCTTACTAGGGAACTTAACTGATATTTCCTAAAATCTGGGAAATCCAATTCTCCCCTTGCCTGTGGAAGCTGTAGCTTAATGAGGGGCCGTCTATGATTCCAGATAAAGGAACCCTACCAGCCATATAATTTACGTAGTGCCAGCCTCGGCAGCATCACCAGAAGCATTCTCATAGGGTATAGGAGACGAGGCAGGACATTCATTTTAATTAGTGCTATTCTGCTAAACCAGGAAATTGGAAGGTCTTCCCATCGCTGGAAGTCCTGCCTTATCCTTTCCAGTAAATGCACAAAGTTAGCCTTGTATAACTGACCACATACTGGGGTAATAAAAATACTTAAATATAAGAAACCCTCCAGGGACCACCGAAAGGGAAAGTGGGATCCGTCCAATAAGTGGGATATACTAGCAAGGCCACCCATTGGCATAGCCTCCAATTTTGAGAAATTAATTTTATAGCCTGAAAATACACTAAATGTATTAATAACTTGGATTAAGCGAAGTACAGATATCAAAGGATTACTGAGAAATAGAAGAATATCATCTACACAAAGGGTAATTTTATGTTTACCTGTACCAATCCTCGGGGCCGTTATATTAGGATCAGCCCTAATACAGTTTCTGCTAGTGGCTCAAATTATTAGCGTAAATAGCAATGGCAAAAGAGGACATCCCTGATGACATTCCCTATCCACACTGAAGCAAACCGAGCCTAATTCATTGGTAACCACAACTGCTTTGGGATCACTATACGGTGTTGAGACCCATTTGGTAAACACCTTTCCAATGTGTGAAACAAATATGACCATTCAACCCTGTCGAATGCCTTTTCTGCGTCTAATGAGATGACTACTCCTGGTATCTTTCCCTGATGGTAGGCTTGAGTCACATTCAAAACCCTTCTAACATTATTGGATGATCTACAGCCCTTAATAAACCCCCTCTGGTCCTCCTTTATTTGTAAGGAAGTCAAGGGGAATACATTCCATAATTAATCTGTGCCAATTCGAAAGTCTAGGGGGGGGCCCTCAGCCACCCAGTTCCCCAAAATATGTGTGGCAATACCCTTTCTAGCCTCAATGCTTACGTTTTAGAGAGGATTTTAAAATCTACATTTAGCAAGGATATTGGTCGGTATGACGCGTAATCTTCTGGGTCCTTTCCTTTTTTGAGGATAAGAGAGATATTCGCCTCTTTCAGCGAAGGCGGGAGACAGCCCTGACTGTATGAGTAGTTATATAATGTCCATAAGTGGACCAGCCAACATTCCTGTATATTCTTTATAGAATTCAGCTTGAAAGCCATCTGGTTCAGGTGCCTTACCGCTCTGAAGTTGCCTGATTGCGTCAAGTATTTCTTGGATTGTTAGGGGAACAGTCAAGACCGATACCTGTTCCGGAGTTAGGTCAGGTTTTTAAAAAATGACCACATCCTCCTAGTTCTGTCCTTGCAATCCTGCGATTTATATAAATCAGAATAAAATTGCATTAATCCTTTTATGATCATGAGTCAGAATACCCGTACTTTCCTTGATAGACGTGATAGTTTAAGGGGCCTTTTTTTCCTTTGCGGGAAATGCTAAGTATCTACCAGGTTTATCGCCAAATTTATATAGCCGTTGTTTGCAAATTATATTTCCCCCTTATCCATTTGGGTAAGCGTTGAGTTTAGAGCTGCCCTAAGGGCCGTAATCCTTTGTAATTTGATAATAGAAGGTCTGTCAGCATATGCTGTTTCAGCCACATTTATGCGAGCTTCGAGCAGACGCTGTTGTTCTCCCTTGTATTTTTTCTGGGTTGCTGAGTATGAAATGATCAAACCTCGCGCATAAGCTTTGATGGTCTCCCACATCATTGATGGGTTGCTAGCCATATCTGAATTAATTTCTAAAGAAGTTTTTTTTAATTCTTGAGAGAAGTACTTTACAAATTTACTATCTTTCATCAGGAAGGGGTCCATACGCCAATGCCAGGGGGATGTCTTCATTGTTCCTCGCCTTGATTTCCATATATACAGCAGCATGATCAGAAATTGCTATACTGCCTATTTTACAGGATGATATGGAATTTTTAAAAAATCGAGGGGGCAAAAAACATATCAATTCTGGTATGACATTTATGTGGATTGGAGTAAAAAGAAAAATCTCTGCCCTGTGGGTGGAGGCATCTCCATTCATCTTCTACTCCTAATTCTTTGTTCAAATCCACCAATTGTCTAGATCTGGGAGATACTCCTGCAGTACTCTTGGGAATCCTATCTATTTCCGGATCCATAAAACAATTGAAATCTCCCCCTATAATTGTATGACAAGCACCGAGAACCATCAATTTTGAGAAGGCTTCCATTATAAATGTAAAAGCATGTGCCGGTGTGCAATACAAATTTAAGATCCCATATTCCTCTCCATTTATAAGGGCTTTAATCAGAATATATCATCCAGATTCGTCATTTATCTGATTTAGGATTTTGAAAGGGAAATTCTTCCGAATAAGAATAACAACGGCCCTACTTTTTGAGCTGAAGGAAGAAAAGAAGGCCTGATCAAATTCACCCTGTTGTAATTTCAAGTGTTCTTTATCTGATAAGTGTATCTCCTGTAGGAGAGCTATATCAACCCTTTCTTTCTTGAGGTTTGATAATATTTTTTTCCTTTTGACTGGTGAATTACTCCCCTTGACATTCCAGGTGCACCATTTAATCAACTGATTAACCGTAATCGTCCGGACAAGTCCGAGACCCCTCGGGAGGGGAAACCCTATCCAGAACATCCCGAGCATAGAGTATATAAAATTCACAAAAATAAAGGCTCTTTAGTACACCCACATCAATATAATAAGAAACTTTCTAAATAAAAAAAAGTATTTAAATGGAGATTTTCCCCCTTGTTCCCAGGGGGCATCACTTCCTTTCCAAATGTCCATCATATCCTCTCCCAACCAGTGCCCTACCCTTGATCCAGGCGCCCCACGATAGGATGAAGAAATTTCAAATATACTACAGAGCTAGAGTTAACAGTGAGCACCCTACCCCCCACCCACCCACACCAACACCTGTATATATTTGGTAATGTTAATACCATGTATAAATATATATACCTATAAAATTACAGCCTCAACAAGTAATAATTAAATATAATAATACAAAATAACGGGAAATCAATCCCACTCCTAAAGACAGAAATAAAATAGGATAAGGTAACCACCTCCCCCCACCTACATTAACTAGACCCCCTGACCTGTATATATTTAAAAAAGGGGAGGGAGAAAATCGCTAAATAGAGAACAAATAAATAAACCCCTCTCTCCACCCCCCCCCCCAAGATAATATTAAACAGCAAGGTAAAGAAATGGATTAATATAAAAAAGGGGGGTGTAAACCGCAGTGGGGGGAGACCAAAACAACATCAATTAACACTTACAATTTATCTAAGGGGGTCCAAACATTCCTTGGCCTTTTCCGGTGATCCGAAATTATACCCAAACCCTTCATGGTTAAAGCATAGTGTTGCTGGGTAGCGCAAAGAGTACTGAATATTTATGTCCCTTAAACACTTTTTCGCTTCGTCAAACGCCTTCCTCTTTCAGACCAGAGCTGGGGAAAAGTCCTGGAATAACATAATCTTGGATCCTTTATAAATCATGGCTTGGGGATCTTTCCAAGATTTCTGGAAGGTTCTAAGAGCATCTGCCTCTCCTTATAGCTCTACAGCCGGAACAGGACAGGGCGGGGGTGCCGGTTCGAGCCGGGCCCGCGTATTGCAACCCGGTAGGCCCGTTCCACCCTTACCTGGCGTTCTACCCTTACCCGGCCTGATCCAGCCTCCAGATTTAAAAAGCTGTGGAAGCCACTATTCGAGAAACGCTGTAAGCTGGCCTTCCTCTTCTTGTTCGGGAAGGCCCGGCAAACGAATATTTTGTCGACAACCTCAATTCTGCTTTAGTCTCGGAGGTCGCGGCCTTTAGTTCCGCACCTCCGACTCGGCACTCGATTTCCTTGATGTCTCGGTCGTGCTCTTGTAGCACAGCCGAGAGTGAATCCCATTGGCTCCGGGACTCTTCGATGAAAGCGTCGATCTTCGCATCGCATTTAAAGATTATTTCCGTGAGGCTCGCCACCTTAGGTAAGTCCCCCGGGGCGGCTGCAGACACCTCAGCTGCAGCTGGAGAGGATGCGGGAGGGGTTCCTGCCTGCTGAGAACTGCGGGCTCCCTTCCCTTTAGTCATTTTTACAGGAGATTAGATTGTTTTAATTAAGTACTGAGCAACTAACTACATTAAATAAAAACTATTTTAAATGATTTGGTGAGTGTGGTGGAGGCCCACTTTGCCCAAGTCTTGGGAGGAACACTATAGATTCAGACTTGCTGGATCGCTGCCATCTTGGGTCCCCTCTTGTACACACTTAACAAATTCCTCTCTGTCTAAACCCTTAACACTATGACAGTCCCAGGCTATGGTTGGAAAGTTCAAACCCCCTACCATAATCACAGTATTATTCCTACAGATAACTAAAATCTCCAAACAAATGTGTTTCTCAATTTCCCGCTATTAGGGAGTCTATAATACAATCCCAATAAGGTGATCGTCCCTTTTTTATTTCTCAGTTCTGCCCAAATAACATCCCTGGATGTATACCCAGGAATATCCTGCCCAAGTACAGCAGTAATGCTGTCCCTTATCAAAAAAGCTACTCACCCTCCTCTCTTGCTCCCCCCTCCTCCCGCTTTCTGTCCTTCCTATACCATTTGTATCCTAGAACATTAATCTGCCAGTCTTGTCCATCCCTGAGGTATGTTTCTCTAATTGTTTTGATAATTGTTTTGTAATTGTCTTCTTCAAAGACCCGCAGATTCCCCCCAGACGTGATCGACGATGCCCTCCACCGCATCTCCTCCACTTCCCGCTCCTCCGCCCTTGAGCCCCGCCCCTCCAACCGCCACCAGGACAGAACCCCACTGGTTCTCACCTACCACCCCACCAACTTCCGTATACAGCGTATCATCCGCCGTCATTTCCGCCACCTCCAAACGGACCCCACCACCAGGGATATATTTCCCTCCCCTCCCCTATCAGCGTTCCGCAAAGACCACTCCCTTCATGACTCCCTCGTCAGGTCCACACCCCCCACCAACCCAACCTCCACTCCCGGCACCTTCCCCTGCAACCGCAGGAAATGCAAAATTTGCGCCCACACCTCCTCCCTTACCTCTCTCCAAGGCCTCAAGGGTTCCTTCCATATCTGCCACAAATTCACCTGCACTTCCACACACATCATCTATTGCATCCGCTGCACCCGATGTGGCCTCCTCTATATTGGGGAGACGGGCCGCCTACTTGCGGAACACTTCAGGGAACACCTCTGGGACGCCCGGACCAACCAACCCAACCACCCCGTGGCTCAACACTTTAACTCCCCCTCCCACTCCACCTAGGACATGCAGGTCCTTGGACTCCTCCATCGCCAGAACATAACAACACGACGGTTGGAGGAAGAGCGCCTCATCTACCGCCTGGGAACCCTCCAACCACAAGGGATGAACTCAGATTTCTCCAGTTTCCTCATTTCCCCTCCCCCCACCTTGTCTCAGTCGATTCCCTCGAACACAGCACCGCCCTCCTAAACTGCAATCTTCTTCCTGACCTCTCTGCCCCCCACCCCACTCCAGCCTATCACCCTCACCTTGACCTCCTTCCACCTATCACATCTCCATCGCCCCTCCCCCAAGTCCCTCCTCCCTACCTTTTATCTTAGCCTGCTGGACACACTTTCCTCATTGCTGATGAAGGGCTTATGCCCGAAACGTCGAATTTCCTGCTCCTTGGATGCTGCCTGACCTGCTGCGCTTTAACCAGCAATACATTTTCAGCTCTGATCTCCAGCATTTGCAGACCCCACTTTTTACTCAATTGTTTTGATATCCCAGTTTCATGTTCCTAACCATGCCCTGAATTCATCTGCCTTCTCTATTCGGCCTCTTGTATTGAAGACTTGTTTTTTGAAAATCCTATTTCATGTAATTGTCATCATACTCTATTATTTGTATTAGAAATGCCATGCTTTTTGAAAGGGAAATGGAAACATAGAAATTAAGTAATGGAAGTAAAATTTAAAAAGGTAGTTCACTGACCTTGAACTGTTTTTGCTAATGTCACCATCTCAGGGACCCATTGCTGCACACTCAGTGTAATCTCTTAGGACAATTTTCACAACTTGCAGGGGATTGGTGCAGGGGTACTGGGTTGGATTGGGTATGGTTAAGAAACATTTTCAAGTAGCTTTTGCTTGTAAGCTGCTTTCTTTATATCATGGCTGAAGAGTGACATTGGTAAGGTCTTGCAGTGGATGAATACCTGCCAGTCGTGTCAGCTTTGATGCTAGAGTGGAAGGCATAAAAAGAAGGAAATGAAATTGGGAAAAATAAGTTATAGCTTAAATACCCACTTTATTTAAAACACGAAAGTCACTTAGCCATCTATAACAATTTTCTTTTCTGTCTAGGACAATATGATGGTAAATCCAAGCCAATGCCAGAATACCATGCACAAATCACAGGATTTGATGAAAGGGTATGAATTCTTTTAACTTTTTAATTAACTGCATGCAAATTTTGATCAAATTAGTTATTTCTTTGGTGAGGAATTTGCAAAAAACGTGATACTACTGTTGTGATGTATATTAAAATAGTAGAAACTGTTACAAGCAGTAAACTGTTGCAGCTAGAACTCAAACTAAAATATCTGGAAATATTGAATAGTCAGGCAGCATTTACAGAGACAGCCCTTCTGAATTATTAGTTTAAATGGAGAGTAGTTTTTGTTAAAATGGCTAACAGCTTCATTAACCAGGCCCAATAAAGAGAAGGCAAGTGCAAATCAATACTTTGGCAATGCAAAATCTGCTTTCTCATTTCAATGTGTTATTTTATGACTTGTGAAAAAGATTCATTCATCTCCTTGCTTGTTCATAACATTTTCTGAAAAGTTGCTTTTTTTTTTACATATAGAAATATCACCACAGTCCTGAAAGGAAGCCGTACCTTGCTTTGTACATAGCTGCATACTGTGTCATGAAGTACAATCTACCTTTCAGTATTGTTATTTTATCTGACTGTTTTATGTAAATGTGTGCCTTGTATAAAAGAAATATAAGATTGTTGTGTATTTTGGTACTAATGACATAGGTAAAGAAAGGGTTGAGGTTCTGCAGAGAGAATAAAGGAAAAAGGCAGGGGGTTAAAAAGTAGGTCGTCGAGGTTAGTAATAAGGGACTATTTCCTCAACAATGTGCTAGTGAAAGTAGGAATAGGAGTATAGAGCAGATGAATGTTTGATTGAGGAGCTGGTGCAGTGTGCGAGGATTCATGTTTTTGGACCAGTGGGATCTCTTCACCGTTAGAAATTACTTGTATAAGAGAGATGGATTCCATCCCGGTGGAGTTGAGAGGTGATTATGGAAAAGATTATGGCTGTACCTACGGAGGATATTCCTGTCCAGTCAAGTTATAGGGTGACTTAAAAATAAGAGGATGATCATCATATCAGGATTGTGTTATAGGCCTCCCAATAGTCAGTGGGGAAATTGTGGAGCAAATGTGTAAGGAAATCTCAGACATCTGTATGAAAAAAAAGGGTTATAACAGTAGGAAATTTGTTAAATGTGTTGGAGGGTTGTTTTTTGGCCTGAAGGCCTGTGACAAGTGGTGTGCCCCAATGATCAGTGCTGGGTCCACTGCTTTGTGTAATTTATGTAAATGATTTGGATGTGAATGTAGGAGGTATGGTTGGTAAGTTTGCAAGTGACAGCAAAATAGGTGCCACCAAAATTACAGTGAATAAGATTATCTCAGAGTACAACGGGACCTTGATCAGATGAGCCAATGGACTAAGGAATGGCAGATGAAATTTAATTTAGATAAATGTGAGGTGTTGCATTTTGGTAAGGCAAATCAGGGAAGGACTTATCCAGTTAATGTTAAGGCCCTGGGGAGTGTTGCTGAACAAAGGGTTGCAAGTGTATAGTTTCTTGAAAGTGGAATCACAGGGAGACACGGTGGTGAAGAAGACATGCTTGTATTCATTGGTCAAAACATTGAGTATAAGAGTTAGGTTGAAAATGTGTTGCTGGTTAAAGCACAGCAGGTTAGGCAGCATCCAAGGAACAGGAAATTCGACGTTTCGGGCCAGAGCCCTTCCTGATGAAGGGCTCTGGCCCGAAGCGTCAAATTTCCTGTTCCTTGGATGCTGCCTAACCTGCTGTGCTTTAACCAGCAACACATTTTCAGCTCTGATCTCCAGCATCTACAGACCTCACTTATTACTATAAGAGTTAGGTTGTCATGTTGCAGCAGTACAGGACATTGGTGAGGCCAGTTCTCAAATATTTCATACAATTCTGGTCACCTTTCTATAGGAAGGATGTTATTAAACTTGAGAGGGTTGCAGAAAAGATTTACAAGGATGTTGCCTGGGACTGGCAGGTTTGAGCTATAGCGAGAGGCTGAATAGGCTGAGGTTTATTTCCCTGGAGTGTTGGAGACTGATGAGTGACCTCATTGAGGTTTTTACAAAATCATAAGGGGCATAGATAGGGTGAATAGCCAAGATATTTTTCATAGGGTGGGGGAGTCCTAGAGGACATAAGTTTAAGGTGAGAGGGGAAAGATTTAAAAAGAACCCAACGGACAACTTTTTCACACAGAAAGTGATGCGCATATGGGACGAACTGTCAACGGTAGTAGTGGAGACGGGTACAATTACAACATTTAAAATGCATCTGGATGGGTATATGAATAGGAAGGGTTTAGAGGAATATGGGGCAAATGCTGGCACATGGGACTCTGTCCGGTAGGGATGTCTGGTCACATAGTTGCGTTGTACCAAAGGGTCTGCTTCTGTGCTGCCTGACTCTGACTAAAACTGAGTGCATAAGTGAAGGCTGCATTTATGGCCAAGCACCACTGGGTGGTGCAGCATGCGTTTACATACAGAATTAAAGTGCAGGGCTCTGTCACTGCAAACAAACTGAATGGCAGCAATCAGAACAGTATCTGGGTGGGGCCCAGGCCTCTCAATATTTAACTGTCATTAAGTTCACAACTTACAACAATTCTCATAGAATCCAGAGTAAAGGTTGAAACAGGGGTAAATTCTCGAATAGTTACATTTTGTGAAAATTAAATTTAGCCTATGAATATGAAATGGGGTGAACAGATAGCAGGAGAAAGTAAGGATTGCAGCTGCTGGAGATCAGAATCAAAATATGTGGTGCTGGAAAAGCACAGTGGATCAGACAGCATCTGAGGAACAGGAGAGTTGACGTTTCGAGCATAAGATGTTCATCAGGTATCAGACAGGAGGGCTGTGAGCTGAGTGCTGGAGCGTAATGGTGAGGTAAGCTCACGATCAGAGGATGAGGCAGTGACTCAGGCACTAGAGTGGGGCAGTGAGCTGAGCACTGAAGCAGGGCAGTAAGGCAGTATGCTGACCACTGGAATTGGGCAGTGAGCTGAGTACTGGAGCAGGGCAGTGAGCCCCGCACTGGAGCGGGACAGTGAGGCAGTGAGCTGAGCACTGGAGCAAGGCAGTGAGCCCGGCACTAGAGTGGGGAAGTGAGCAGAGCACTACAGAAGGGTAGTGTGGCAGAGAGCTGAGCACTGGAATAGAAAAGAATTTCATAGAATTCCTATAGTGTGGAAACAGGCCATGTCGCCTAACAAATCCACACTGACCATCTGAAGAGTAACCCACCCAGACCCATATCCTACCCTATTACTCTACATTTTCCCCTAACTTATGCATCGAACCTACACATCCCTGAACACAATGGGCAATTTAGTATAGCCAATTCACCTAGTCTGCACATCATTGGACTGTGGGTGGAAACCGGAGCACGTGGAGGAAACCTAGACAGACAAGGGCAGTCACCCAAGGCTAGAATCAAAGCTTGGACCCTGGTGCTGTGAGGCAGCAGTGCTAACCACTGAGCCACTGTGCCACCCCGGAGTGGGGTAGTGAGCCAAGTAAAGAACCTGGAGCAGGGCAGTGAGACAATGAGGTGAGTACTGGAGCAAGGCAGCAAGACTAGCTCTACAGTAGGGTAGTGAGACAGGCTGCAAGGTGAGCTCAAAGTAGGGCAGTCGGTGGTGCGACAAATGCAGTGATGATGTCAGCAGCAGTGTGAATGTACCTACAGTACTTCCTGTTCACACACATCAGTGACATCAGCTCTCCCATTTCCTAGACCATTGTGGTGGCAGGAGATACCCCAGGAGTGAACTAATATGACTGAGTTTTTTTATGTGACTTCCTGTTTACAGTCTTTCAATTGTACTGAGCCAAAAAAAGTGTTGAGGATTGTTTTTTAATTGGAAACATTAAACACAATTCTTTACTATCAGAATTGCAATAGTAGGATCAACAATTTAGAGATGATCTCTGTTGAGAAAATTTCATTTAAAATTTTCATGAACAATTAAAGATTATTCTGAGGTTATAATTAATATGTAAAATGTTTGGTGTCAGTGGTAGGTTTGATAGTGTTCCAGATTCACTAACACATTCTATTTTGCAAGTTCATTTTCACAACAGTGATAACAATGCATTTTTAATTTCTGACTATGGTTTTACAGATAAAAGTTATGTGCTCTATAAGGAAACCAAAGCGCCTGATAATTCGTGGGAATGATGAAAAAGAATATCCTTTCCTTGTGAAGGGTGGTGAAGATTTACGACAAGACCAGCGAATTGAACAACTATTTGACATCATGAACATTATCCTTTCTCGGGATGCTGCTTGCAATCAAAGAAACTTGCAGTTGAAGACATATCAAGTCATACCTATGACATCTAGGTATGGCAATTAAATGGAAAAAAAGATTATTAAAAATTGACAATCGTTCTAACAATACCACATATTAACTGAAAATAAACATTTAGTAAACTGACCCCAAACGTATTTACAGGGACATCAGATAAGTCAAGATGGTGTTTTCCTGCAGTACAGCCTTGAAACTTGTATGTACCTGCTGTCTCTGAAATCACCTCAGATAAGCCAGTTTTCAACTCTGACTTAAATTTATAGACAGCTTTTTATGAGGGAGGTTGGACTCCTTCTTCTAGAGCAGTGGTTTCAATCTTACTTGAATGTAATAAGTGATGTTTGTTTTTACTTAAATATTCCCTTCTCTTCAAAAGCTGTATTTTTTAAGAAACAGACAAATAAAAATACTTAATTTGAGAAAACACCCTTGATCTACTTGCGTGAAATGTACATTTTAATATTGACTCAATTGTAGACACAGTATTATATAGATTCAATACTATGTAGATACTAAAATCTTCAAATAATTTTTACATTTAAATAACATTTTCACTTCAGTAGGAGAGCTTAGCATCTAAATGTTCAAAGAGTTGTTTGGCATTTTACTTGTTTAAAATTTTTTACGAAAGTCGACCATCGTCAGTTCTCCTGAGTTAAGGCAACTGTAGCACTCTTTAATAAACTGAGGTTCATGTTGGATGAGAGGTAGATCACCCTTTCCATGCCCCAGTTTGACCTCGTGATCCAAAGAACAGCAGTAAAAATACTCATTCAACAAATTTCAGTTGCATTACTGGGGCTTAAACATGCAACACTTTGCATGGGAACTGAGTATTCAACTGCTTGCATAATCATTTTCCTATAGAGAGAGATTTCCTTTATTTGCTGTTTATGGGCAAATCATAAATAGCAATATAAAAACCACATTTATGATTTCATTACAGATGGTGAATGCTTTCCTTAATATGTGATAATTGATGACATACAGCAGAAAGTATTGTAAACAATATATATTTTGTTTGCTATTTCCTAAATTGTAATTGTGTTTTTTTTTTCTCTTAAGACTTGGTTTGATAGAATGGCTAGACAACACATGTGTAGTCAAGGATTTCCTTTTAAGCAACATGACTGAGGATGAGCACAAAAGGTAATGTTCGAAATGATTGAAAAGATATAATATCAAGTCAAATAATAATGACAGTTAAGATCTAACTCACTCTGTGGTTGGGTCCAGTGTGATTTAATGTGGTGAACAGTGAATGAAAGCTTTGAATCATCCAAGCAGTGAATTTTACTGCATAATTTTGATTTACACGTGTTTTCTAGAATTTCTAACCCAAATTTTTTGTGACATAATTTTCTGTGGCAAGAAAATTAACTTGTCCTTCCCAATTCCCTTTTTGAATTTTTTTTTGTGTGGGAAGTTGCTGAAAATGTGAGGTGAGAACAAGCTGGGTTTGCACTTAATAGAGAAGCAATGGCATTCCCTGCCGACTTTGAAGAAAGCTGTGTGGATTTTCAGTTTCTCAACAGTTTGAATCTGGTAGAAAGTTGAAACGATTTTGAGGCATCCAGCAGTAGTGATGTCAGAAGTAGGTTAAACAGCTGATAATATTGAAGTATTCGCACAATCAGCTAAGAAGATAAAGACTGATTATCTTTCATTGCTAGTTTAACTTTTCAGATAGCAAGCTAAATTATTACAATTAGGTTAAGATAGAAGTTAAAATGCCAGAGATAAACTTGAAACGTTGTTGTTTTTAATGCAATTAACAACATTCCACAAATATAAATTTAGCATTTTGGAGTCAGTGAATAGTAATTATGAACATAGTGTCCTGGCAAAAACGCAGTATGTTATATTCAACAAATGCTACTTTTCAAGTGTTTAAGGCAAATTTAACTGTGAAAGTAGAAGTTTCCATAGTTCATTGTTGCTCAAGTATTTGCAGGATTTCTCAATAGTGCACTCTGTGGTGGGACGTGTAGAGTGGAAACCTAGGTGGGGTAGCGGAATGAAAGGGTTTTGTTATACAAAAACATCAATCACTAAGGGCTGCACTACAACTTGGCAAAGTTATATAAAAAGAACATAAGCATCATGCTTTATTTTGGAGAAATAGAAGGGAAAATATGGATGTTATTCTAACCATGCAAGTAAAAGCAAAATACTGCAGATTCTGGAATTTGAACGATAAACAGAAGATGCTTGAGAAACTCAGCAGGTCTGACAGCATCTATGGAGAGAGAAACAGAGTTTATGTTTGTAATCAAACACTCTTCCTCAGAAAACAGCACTTGGGAACTTTTGTTTGACTAGATGTTTGCAGACAAAATCAGTAAAATTTCAACGAAGGCTTTCTATCATGACCAACTTATATTTATTTTTATTTCTAAACTGTACCAAGAAGACCATCGCCTAAAGAACTGTTTAGTGAATGGCTACAAAGAATATCAGGATCAAAGAGTGATGTTACAACCCTATATGGACAAATGTACATGTGAGTAAAATGTGCCTTGAACAGAATCTAGTCTTTTCAGCATTTTGGGTGCTTCAGTTTTTTCAGTCTTATATGCTGACTCAAAAGATGATACTACTGTTTAAGAATATATATGCTCAAATCTATGTGAAGGAACATGTCAGAGGCTAACAATTGAAACCATGTATCAAATAAGTAGAACCAAAATTGAAATAAATTGGATGATACCACTAATTTGTAATTGTAACGATCAGTTTATCTCCAAAGTTTCATTAATTAATCATCGAGTTAGATGAGGCACTGGCATTGCAATTATGTACCTGGATTGGTAATGCAGATAATGTATTATTCTGGGTCATGGCATTTAAATTCCTCCATGGCAGATGATGAAATTATAACTGAATAAAAAATTGGAATTGAAACCTAATGGCAACTGTGTCAATTGCAAAATCCATCTTGCTCACTAAAGAAATTGTGTCCTTGCCTGATCTGGCCTACAATTGACTCCAGACCCAAAACGTGGTTGGCCATCCTCCTCATCTCAATCTTAAACTGGTACCCTTTTATTCTGAGATAATGCTGCCTGGTTGCAGACTCTGCCATAAGGGGAATCATCCTTTCAGCACTTACCCTGTCAAATCTCTTAAGAATCCTATATATATTTTAATGCGGTCACCTCTTACCTTTCTAAATTCTAATGAGTAGAATGCTAACCTGTTTAACTTTTGTCAAAAGTCTAACTCTCCATACTGAAGATCCATGTAGTGAACCTTTTCTGAATTGCTTCCAATGAATACTACCTTTCCTTAAATAAGAGGACCAAACTGCTCACAGTACTCCAGATGTGGTCTCACCAGCACCTTGTACATCTGTAGTAGTGGATGATTAATAAATGCTGGCCCAGCCAGTGATGTCCATTCCCATGAATAAATGGAAAAAAATACTACTGCAGAACAATTTTGCAGGACCTCAGGGAAATCAAGGGGTGTGTAGTGGGAATAGTTGTGTTAATCAGAAAAAGCCAGCACGAAGGTAAAAGACCCTCCTTGTGCTTTAACCACTCTATGATTCTAAAATGAGGGATTGCAGTTATTGGCAAAATATGTGAAATGGTTTGGAGGAAGAAGAAGAATATATTGTCGCCAAATTTGCAGAGGACACAAAAATAGCTCAAAAGCCAAGTCGTTAGAGATCCAAGGAGTAAAGAAAAGAGTAGGGAAGTCTTACTACAATTATACAAGGTGCTGGTGAAACTACATCTGTTATGGTTTTGTTCGCCGAGTTGGGAATTGGTGTTGCAGACATTTCGTCTCCTGTTTAGGTGACATCCTCAGTGCTTAGGATCCTCCTGTGAAGTGCTTCTGTGATCTTTCCTCCAGCATTTGTAGTGGTTTGAATCTGAGGAGCAGATGACAAGCAACATGAATTCGACTGGGACAACACGTTTGGCTTGTCCTATAATAGTAGTGTTGTCCCAGTCGAATTCATGTTGCTTGTCTTCTACTCCTCCGATTCAAACCACTACAAATGCCGGAGGCAAAATCACAGAAGTGCTTCACAGGAGGCTCCCAAGCACTGAGGATGTCACCTAGACAGGGGACGAAACGTCTACAACACAAATTCCCAGCTCGGCGAACAGAATCACAACAACGAGCACCCGAGCTACAAATCTTCTCTCAAACTTTGAGACTACATCTGGTGTACTATGAGCAGTTTTGGTCCCTTTGGTTTAATCATTATTTATTTTAATTATTACATTGGAGGCAGTTCAGAGATTAGTCATGATCCTACTGAATGGTGGAGCAAGCCCGAGGAGTTGAATGGCTTGTACCTATTTCTTATGGTCTTACAACCTATGCATCAAATAATTAAATCACAGTCCACTGCTTTAGTTATTACGTGATTGAATCCAGATCTACCGTAAGGCTGGTGGATGGAGCCAACAGCTCATTTTCCTTATTAAAAGTATAAAAATAAAACTCTCTTCTGGTTGAGTCTAACTGCTCAAATAAGAGCTTCAAAATGCAGGAATGTGTTTGGGTTTGATGAGCATGTCTTCAAATTTGATCAATCAGAATTATTAAGGTGTTGACTAATAATTTGAATGTTTTTACTCTCAGGAAAGCCAGTCGAACTGAAACAGTCAAAGCTTTTGGACATTGTGAGCGAGCTGTACCACCAGACTTATTAAGGTGAGAACAGACATTAAATATGAATAGATAATTATGTTTCATGATAGTCATTAAACTGTACAACTAATTTGACTGTCTTCACCAATTCTCCATTATCTAAGTTTCTCTACAAAATTGATTGTTTGCTCTTGTTTGATGGAGAATGCTTTCCTATCAGTCTCCTATTTTGGCAGTAGATGGATATATATTACTGCTGCCTTGAAAGCTTTTAAAGCGAAACTGCATGGGAGACATACCGGAGCCCTTATCCTCAGATTTACTATGTCTTCCTTGCATAACCATATGATGGTATGGTCAAGACTGGAGGGTATGGCACCATGCTTGTCTACTCTTTGACAACGTTTGTTAACATTGGTCACAGGACTTTCTTTGCAGTTATCAATGTTACTTAAAACACAATTGAATGCTGATTGGAAGGTTTGAGATCAGAAAGTTAAAATTCTGTGAGCCAAATTTTTCTGTATAATTTCTTTTGGTTCTAAAGGTATGTGCAAGTTAAATTCAATACACTTCATTTTATGACAAAGAAATTTACAAATGAATATTGATAGATTTGATGAATGGGCCAAAATTTGGCAGATGGAGTTTAACTTTGAGGTCATGTTGTGGCTGTACACAACATTGGTTAGGCCACTTTTGGAATAGTGTGTGCAGTTCTGGTCTCCTTCCTATTAAAAAGATGTTGTGAAACTTGAAAAGGTTCAGAAAAGATTTAAAAGGATGTTGCCAGGGTCAGAGGATTTGAGCTATAGGAAGAGGCTGAATAGGCTGGGCCTGTTTTCCCTGGAGCATCAGATACTGGGAGGTTTATAAAATCATTAAGGGCAGGTCTTTTCCCTGGGGTGGAGGAGTCCAGAATTAGAGAGCATAGACTTAGGGTGAGAGGGGAAAAATTTAAAAGGACTTAAGGGGCAACTTTTTCACACAGAGGGTGGTGCGTCTGTGGAATGAGCTGTCAGAGGAAGTGGTGGAGACTGGTTTAATTACAACATTTAAAAGGCATCTAGATGGGTATACGAATAGGAAGGGTTTATAAGAACATAAACAACATAAGGACTAGGAGCAGGAGTAGGTCATCTGGCCCTTCAAGCCTGCTCCGCCATTCAATAAGGTGATGACTGATTTTTTCGTAGCCTCAACTCCCCTTATTCGTGCTCTCACTGTCCCCTTAATTCCTTTATTGTTCAAAAAAAATCTACCTTAGCTTTAATAACATTTACTGAAGAAGCATCAGTGACTTCACTGGGCAAGGAATTCCATAGATTTACAAGCCTCTAAGTGAAGAAATTTCTTCTCAGTTCAGTCCTAAATCTGCTCCCCCTAATTTTGAGGCTATGTCCTGTTGTCCTAGTTTCAGTAGTGGAACTATGCCTATGCAAACATCCTCTCTACTTCTAACTTATCTATTCGCTTCATAATTTTATATGATCCTCTCTCATTCTTCTAAATTCCAATGAATATAATCCCAGTCTACTCAGTCTCTCCTCATAAGCCAACCCTCTCAACTTTGGAAACAGCCTAGTGAACTTCCTCTGCACCCCCTCTAGTGCCAGTATATCCTTTCGAGGAATATGGGCCAAGTGCTGGCAGGTGGGACTAGATTAGGTTCGGATATCTGGTCGGCATGGACGAGTTGGACCAAAGGGTCTGTTTCTATGCTGTACATTGCTATGACTCTATGGATAAGTGTGAGTTTATCCATTTTGGTCCGAGGAATAGAAAGGCAACATATTATCCAAATGTATAGAAATGTCAGAATGTTTTGTTGCCAAAGAATTTATGTCCTCATGCCTGAATCGCCGAGAATGACTATGCAGGTACAGCAGGTAATAAGAAAGGCAAATGGAAATTTGGCATTTATTGGTAAAGGAAAAGAGTATAAAAGTAGGGAAGTATTATTGCAACTGTACAATGTATTAACAGAACTACTCCTGGAGTACTGCGTACAATCTTAGTCCCTCACTGAGGTGACCATTGACCAGAAAATCAACTGGACTAGCCATATAAATACAGTGACGACAAGAGCAGGTCAGAGGCTAGATATCCTGCAACAAGTAACTCACCTCCTGAATCCACCATCTAGAAGGCATTAGTCAGTAATGTAATGAAATACTGCTTATTTGCCTGGATGAGTGCGGCCCCAAAACACTGAAGAAGCTTGACACCATCCAGCTCAAAGCAGCTTGTTTGATTGACACAAAATCCACAAAGATCCACTCCCTCCACCATCACTGACCTTCAGTAGCAGCACTATCAACAAGATGCATTGCAAACATTCACCAAGGACAGCAGTTACATGGGAAAACCACATTTGTACATTCCCCTTCATGTTGCATACCATCCTATATATTGCTGTTCCTTCAGTGTCAAAGGGTAAAGTCCTGGAGTTGACTCCCCAATGGCATTGTGGATCTACCTAAACAAAATGGACTGCAGCAATTCAGGAAAGCAGCTCACCATTACCTTCTCAAAGGATAGCAATAAATGTTGGCCTTTCCAACAAAACCCACATTCCATGAGTAAATAAAGAAAACAATTAGTGTCTCAGCACATTCTGATTCTATTTTTGGAATTCTCATCAATGTAAATGGCTTTATTTCAAATGGAATGGAGTATAAAAATAAGGAGATTTTGTAAAGCCATACAAAGCACTAGTCAGACCCCAGATGAAATAAAGTGAACAGACTTAGGCACCTTATCTAAGGGAATTAGAGTTGAGATAGTCCAGAGAACGTTAACCAGGCTGATACCACATATGGGGAACGACTGTTCTTAAGAAAAGTTCAGTAGATTGGGCGTGTACTTGTTGGAATTTAGAACAATGAGTTTGAAACAGGCTTAGGGTACTTGACAAGGTAGCTGCAAGAGAGTCTAACACTAGAGGACATAATCTCAGAATAAGGGTATGCTCATTTAAGACAGAGAAGAGGAGAAATTTCATCTATCAGAAGTTTGTGACTCTTTGAAATTCATTGCAACAGTTAGCTATTGAGGCTGGATCATGAGGCATATTCAAGGCTAAGAAAGATGTTTTTTTAAACTGTATTACAATCAAGGGTTTTGGGGAAAAGGCAGAAAAGTGGCGCTGAGGATTATGAGATCATTGAATAGTGTAGCAGACTCAATGGGCTGAATAGCCTACTTCTCCTATGCCTTATGGCCTGAAAGGGGCAATGTATAATTGTTGCACTTATATTGTCATTGTGTACACTCAGATATGTTCACATCACATCAAGCATTGTCAGTTTGTAGCAGTTTTGAATCAGAGTTAAAAGTCTAACCTAGAGATTGGAGCACATAACTAACTTGGTGAACTTGTCATGAATAATTTCCCCGACCATTTTCCAATCAACTTCTCTTCCAGCTGTTAGACCAAAGGTTTATTTGCTCTACTTCTCTAGCTGAAACACTCCATGATTTGTCACCTTTAAAGCAGCCTTTGCCCAAATTTGGGCATGTAAAACTTCAGATCTCTAGTAAAACTTAAGCTGAAAAGACCGAGGAAACAGTGAGTTTTTCCCCCACTTTGAGGATACAATCAGAACAAAAGCGCCCAATCTAAAAATAAAATCTCTCGGCACTAGGCACAGCCAGTTGCACAACACAATGTTGTTTTCTGCTGCTTATCACATGGATCAACCTAGCAAACAAATCAAATAGAATTTCCTGTGCTTAAACTCTCACACTTTGGAACATTGAGGAAGTAGTGTATTGTCCAGTGTGACATCCTTACAGTAAAGTGGTAAATCAAAGTGACATCTGCCTGCCTAGATAAGTGTAAGTATGATGTAAAAAGACCTGTTATCCTGACTAATGTTTATTCCCCAATCGATATTATTAAATCATCTCGTTGTCAAAAAGTAAAGGCACATTTTATTGAAGTTTTTTGCTTTGCACTCATCAGGAAATGTGCAAGAATAACAATTTAAGGAGGAAAAGCATTCATACTTTTTGAAAAGCGACTGCTGATTTTTTGACAAGTGGACTCTGATTGATAGAGATATGATACTGAGAAAGTACCAGCTAATGACAATTGGCAGTTAACTAACAGCTTTGTTTACATTTATAACTAAGCAAGTTGATTCTGATTGATCAAGGCATTAACCTGAAAAATGAACAATGGATAGTTGTCACCCATTTTGTTGTGTTGAAACAGATGCAATGCATATACAGGTTATTTCTGTTGGCAAAGAACAAGGCCTATGCATTAATCTAATTAACTGACCACTTTAGCTCATTTGCTGTTTGTGGGAAGTGACTTTGTACAAACTGGCCTCAAATTGTCAACACAATTACACGTTTAAAACTATTAACTTATCCGTGAAGCAGTTTGATTATACTTAGGTAATATATTAGTGTCCTTTATTACATGCATGCATGGTATCACATGTACACAAGTTGGCTGCGATAATGCAGTTGGCTGCATTTGCCATAATGACAAATTCTATTTATCTAGAGCCTTTAACATAGTAAAACATCCCAAGATGCCTCCTAGGAACATTATAAAACAAAACATTTGGGCCTGAGTTAAATAAGGAGAGAGTAGGACTGATAACTAAAACTCCAGTCAAAGGGCATCATAAAGGAAGAAAGGAAAACAGGTTTTTGGGGGGAAATTTCAGGGCTTAAAGCTTTAGAAGCCAGTGGTGAAATAATTTAAATCAGGGATCCTCAAGAGGCCACATTTGGAGAAGTGCAATTATCTTGGAAGCTTGCCGTACCAGAGGAGATTCCAGAGATATGAAGGGCTTGTTTGAAAATGAGGATAGAGTCTTTAAAATAGATTGGTCACTTAATTGGAAACCAGTGAAGGTCACTGAATATAAGAGTGATGGATGAACA
This sequence comes from Hemiscyllium ocellatum, assembly GCF_020745735.1. Lineage (NCBI taxonomy): Eukaryota > Metazoa > Chordata > Chondrichthyes > Orectolobiformes > Hemiscylliidae > Hemiscyllium > Hemiscyllium ocellatum. Next base: position 80,815,982 of record NC_083404.1, read on the forward strand.
GGGGTTCTTGATCTGAATTAGAATACAAGCAGTAGGGTTCTGGATCATAGCAACATGAGGTACCAGCCAGAGAGGTGCCTTGGAATAGTTCAGCCTAGGGTTAACAAAGGTATCACTTTGTACTTCTCTGAATTCAATTTCACCTGTATATGTCCAACCATTTCCTATCATGTCTCTTGATATGTATCAATAACATGCTCACCATGCATATATTTCAAAGTTTTGTGTCACCTGAAGATTTTGGAATTGCAATCTGCATTTTAAAACGTGGACACTAATATAGATCAAGAAAAACAGTGTCCCCCATACCCTCTTCCACTCTGAAAAACATTCATTATTAAGCTTTGTTTCCTGTCCTGGGATTCAACATTGCTGGCAAGTCTATTATATGACACTTTATCAAAAGCCTTTTGTTGCTATTTTTACAATCTTATGGCTTTTTGATATAAGATTTTAGTATTCACAAGGAATTTCTGGAGGATTTTCATGGAGTTGGTGTAAAGAAGTTGTTTCCCTTTGTGTGGATACACAACTAAGGCACTATAAATATCAGGCAGTCATTTGAGTTTGAGATCTAAGGAGAGGCTGGATAAACTGAGACTTCTTTCACTGGAGTGTAGGAGATTTAGGAGTGACCTTTATAAAATCATGGGGGGCATAGATAAAGTCTTTTCCCTAAGGCTGAGGAGTTTAAAACTAGAGTGTATAATTTCTAAGGTGAGAAGGGAATGATTTAAAAGGGATCTGAGGGCAGCTTTTTCACATAGATGGTGGTTAGCAAGTGGAGTAAACTGCCAGAGGAACTGGTAGATGCAGGTACAATTACATTTACAAGACATTCATACAGGTACATGAATAGGAAAGGTTTAGAAAGATATTGGCCAAATGCAAGCAAATGGGACTAGTTTAGTTTGGGAAACATGCACATGTTGGACGAAAGGGTCTGTTTCCGTGCTCTATGATTCTATAACTCGATAGACTTCTTCACTTCAAATGCATTATCTTCTCTGTTACCTGATCAGAAAATCAATCTAGTTATTTAAACACCATTTAATTTTGACAAATCATGTCAGTTTTCCTTAAATAATCAATCTTTGTCTACGCAGCTGTTAAAAATGCCCTGTATTATCATTTTGAAACATTCTTTCATAATTGAAATTAAAGACACTTGCCTGAGATTGCTGAGTTTATTCTTTCTTTTGAAAAAAGATGTAACGTTTTACAAGAAAAGAGATGTAACAATGGGCAGTATGGTGGCTCAGTGGTTAGCACTGCTGCCTCACAGAACCAGGGACTCACGTTTGATTCCATCCTTGAGTGACTGTCCATGTGGAGTTTGCGCATTCTCCCTATGTCTATGTGGGTTTCCTCTGGGTGGTCCAGTTTCCTCCTACAGTCCAAAGATGAGCAGATTAGGTGGCTTGGCCATGCTAAATTGCCCATAGTGTTCAGAGATGTGCAAAATAGGTGGATTAGCCATTGGAAGTGTAGGATTACAGGATTGGAGGGTGCTGGACATTTATTAAAAACCCACTGACTCCCACAGCTACCTGGATTACACCTCTTCCCACCCTACCTCCTGCAAAAATGCCATTCCGTATTCCCAATTTCTCCGTCTCCGCCATATCTGCTCCCAGGAGGACCAGTTCCACCACAGAACACACGATGGCCTCCTTCTTTAAGGATCACAATTTCCCTTCTCACGTGGTTGAAGATGCCCTCCAAAGCATCTCATCCACATCCTGTACCTCCGCCCTCAAACCCCAACAGTAACAAGGACAGAACCCCCCTGGACCTCACTTTCCACCCTACCAACCTTCTCATAAACCACATCATCCGCCAACATTTCCGCCACCTCCCAAACGGACCCCACCACCAGAGATAGATTTCCCTCCCCACCCCTTTCCACAAAGACCGTTCGCTCTGTGACTACCTGGTCAAGTCCACTCCCTCCCCAACAAACCACCCTCCTGTCCTGGCACCCTCCCCTGCCACTGCAGGAATTGCAAAACCTGTGCCCACACCTCCTCCCTCACCACCATCCAAGGCCCCAAAGGAGCCTTCCACATCCATCAAAGTTTCAGCTGCACATCCATCAATGTCATTTATTGTATCTGTTGCTGCTGTTGCGGCCTCCTTTACATTGGTGAGACTGGATGTCTCCTCACAGAGAGCTTCAGGGAACATCTCCGGGACACCCGCACCAATCAACCCCACCACCAGTGGTCCAACATTTCAACTCCCCCTCCCACTCTGCTGAGGACATGCAGGTCTTGGGCCTCCTCCACCACCGCTCCCTCACCACCCGACGCCTGGAGGAAGAACGCCTCATCTTTCGCCTGGAACACTTCAACCCCAGGGCATCAATGTGGACTTCACCAGTTTCCTCATTTTCCCTCCCCCCACCTTACCCTAGTTCCAAACTTCCAGCTCAGCACTGTCCCCATGACCTGTCCTACCTGCCAATCTCTCTTCCCAGCTATCCACTCCACCCTCCCCTCTGACCAATCACCTCCATCCCCACCCCCATTCACCTATTCCACTCCTTGCTACCTTCCGCCAGCCTCCTCTCTGACCTATCACCTCCATCATCACCCCCATTCACCTACTGTACTCTTTGCTATCTTCTCCCCAACACCTCCCCCCCCCCCCCCCCACCACCCCATTTATCTCTCCACCCTGGAGGCTTCCTGCTTCTATTCCTGATGAAGGGCTTTTGCCTGAAACGCCAATTTTTCTGTTCCTCAAATGCTGCCTGACCTGCTGTATGTTTCCAGCACCACTCTAATCTAAACTTGCCAGCATCTGAAGTCCTCACTTTCGCCAAGGGGGTGCAGGGTCTGGGTCTGGGTGAGATGTCTTTGGAAGGCTGATGTGGACTCAATGGGCCGAATGGCCAGCTTCCACACTGTAGGGATTCTATGATTTTCTCTAGCCCTCTCATTCCACCAGTATATCTAAAGATGGAAGATTATGACCAATCTATTCCCAATTTTCTCTTTTACTTCTTTAATAAACTTGGATGCATGCCATGTAGTCTGAGTGACATATCAATTTGAAGTACAACCTTTATAGTAACTTCACTTTATCAATTATCAGCACATCTGGTATGACAACTATCTCCTGTTTCATAATTGTTTCAATGTATCTTTTTCCTTGATAAAGAAATTTGTGAAGTATTAATTTTGTTATGACAGTGCTTCATATTTAATCATTTTTATTGACTTAGGTTTGAAATATAGTGGATAAGTGGATTTTTTTTAAAAAGAGGTGAATGAAAGGAAAACAATTTTCTCAACAAAGTAGTTCTTGGAAACCATATGTTTTCAGATAATCTTGTTTGCTTGGACTCATTTAAGGAAAAACACCCGACATTTCTTTCAACTGTTCTATTTGAACAGTATTTTGCAGGCTTGGAAGTTTTGTTAATTTTCAGTTGAAAAAGTCTTCCATAGAACAAGCTGCTGATCCTGTCTCTGAAACATCTTCAGTGTCAAATCTGATTGTCCTCTTGAAGAGCGACTAGAAAATATCCCTGAGCAAGCTGCACCTGTCAAGATCCCGGAGATAGCTGTTTATCTTAGTGGAACATATTGACAAGCCAGAATGCCAGGCGGAAGGCCTTGTAAACATTCCCCCCCAACCTTTTTTTACCTGTGTTAATCTTTTTAGTCCCTGATAAGCCTCATTCCTTTACTATCCTTTACAATTAATATGCCTGTAGATTCTTTGTTTGCTGGCAGCTGCTTCTTTGCCTCTTTTACTACTTCCTTCAGTTCTCAGAGTTTTCTATATTCAATTAGGTTACCATTTGTATTATCAACTTGACATTTGCTGAACCCCTTTTTTCTGCTCCATCTTACTCTTCTCTTTCATCAATTGGGAAGCTCTAGTTTTGATTGCCCAACGTTTTGCACCTTGAGGAAACATCCTTTGATGATACCAAAATCTCTTGAAAGGCAAAGCATTGTTCATTTACAATTCTGCTCACCAATGATTGATTCCAATTTATCCAGGATATATTCATTCTCACCTCAATGAAATTGGCCCTCCTCCAGTGAAGCAATGTTAAATGATTATTCTCTAACCACTTGAATCATCTTGTTTCCCCAGGGAAGAGGAATGATGTTGGTGGCTAGAGAGCAAAGTATTTTGCAGTTAACAGCAAAATGATGGGGCTCATCACTGATTTTGAAGGATGATATTCACAAAAATGTAGCAGTTTCTGTGGCATGGCTTTCAATAACAAGCTTTTCCTAGATGAATTTGGATTTGTTGCAACGTCAAGGGAACCTCTCAAAGCACCAGCAGCAATGGTATCATTAATTAAGTAACCAGTCTCACTGACAAATACTTATTTGCTTTCTTAATAAGTCTTACAGTTTATTATTTACAAAGTAAATATTGAATAAGCCTTAAAAATTTTGTATTAACCTTGCATTTTTATCATAATGAAAGAATTAGATATTATACAAATGAAATTAATATTCCAAGACCAAAGAAGTTTCTCAGCAGTTATGACTGACTACACTTATAAACCCGTTACATCCCATCACTGGATTTTCTCATGCAAGTGCAGGTATCAAATATTACTGACAGCTTTTCTTTCAATGCACATGCAAAGTGCAGGCTGTTGATCCATTACTTTGCTTTGAAATATTGAAATAATTTTTTGAAAGTGAAGTTTAGATGATTGTATTTTTCTCTAATTCTTGTTCTCACTATTCCTTAATTTCATTTAGGAGAGCATTTACAAAAATGAGTACCACTCCAGAAGCTTTCTTAGCTCTTCGCTCCCACTTTGCCAGTTCTCATGCATTAATGTGTGTGAGCCACTGGATTCTGGGAATCGGTGATCGACATCTCTCCAATTTCATGATCAACCTGGAGACTGGGGGAATGGTGGGAATTGATTTTGGTCATGCGTTTGGTTCTGCTACTCAGGTATTATTATGAATCTTATTTTGTTATAATAATTATCAACAACAGTAAAATGCATTTTATATGTAATTGCCACCTGAAAACTTTAGATTTATTCATTTCTGTCAGTTTTTCCTTTTAAAAGAGGCCAATTTTGCCTCGTTGTGCTAGTGCAAAACAATCCTTGTGGACTCAAATTTCTGACATTGAATTTAGTGTCCTAATTGTGAGATCTATTAAATTTTAGGACTGGCTTAATATTTGGAGTAAATGGAGAGGAGTACATTGCCTATTCTAGGTTGTCTGTGACAGTAAATCTGGGGGTTTGATTGTTAGAACTCCATGGAAAACTCAGATTATTTTACAGGGAGAGCAAAATATATACAAGGAATGATGACCGCAGTCTCTGAGTATACCAGCAGAAGACCCTAAGTCTCATAAAGTCCCAGAAAGATGATATTGAGTTCTCAACCGTGTCAACTGGAACTTCAAATTTATCTTTAAAAGTAAAAAGTTTATAAAAGGATTGTTACGTTAGGTATTTGAGAAACATTTGTTTTATTTGAAGTGTATTAATTGTCTATTTTCATAGAGGTAGCACTTAATTTTTTTTTCATATGGTATTATTTCCGAAGTGCTTCAATAAAAATTTTAAATACAAAAAGACAAAGCAGGCATGATACTCAAATTGTGAATGGTTTAAGGTTGAGCATTTGTTGGTGAGAGCTCAAGATCAGTTACTTCCTTGAAACATACTCTATCTAGACTCTGATATTCTGTTTGGTTTATGCTGTCAGGGAATTATTTATTGTTAGGATTTTTAGTTGTTCACTTTGGATTTACTACAAATGACTAGTCTGTTCCAGTTGTATAGTTTTATGGGGAAAGTTTGGACAGACTAGGCTTCCTTTCACTGTAGTTTAGAAAAGTGATTTGATTGAACTACCTAAGATTGTGCAGAGTCTTGACAAGGTGGATTTTGAAAGGATGTTTCCAGACATCAGAGGCACTATTTTAAAATTAAGGGTCACAGTTTTAGGACTGAGATGAGAATTTCTTTTGTCTGGGTTATGCAACTTTGTAGCTTTATCTCAGAAGCTGGTAGACGCGGTCATTGAATGTTTTTAAGGCACAAATTGATAGATGCTAATTAGGCAAGTAAATCTAAGGTTTTAGAGAGTGTATGAGAGTTGAAATTCAAAACATACAGATCTGTCATGATCTCCCTGAATTGTAGAGCAGACTTAACAGACTTAAAGGCCTACTTCTACTTCTAATTCATATGTTTGTTAATACATGGATAGATGTTACAGTTCTATAAAGTTAAAAATTGTACAATACCAGGTTACAGTCCAACAGGGTTATTTGGAAGTACAAACTTTCAGCGCTGCTCCTTCATCAGGTAGCAAGTGAGCTCCAAAAGCTTGTAGTTTTAAATAAACCTGTTGGACTATAACCTGATTTTGTGTGATTTTTAACTTTGTCCACCCCAGGCTAACACTAGCACCTCCACATCATGGTTCTATAACCATGGTTGATATTTGCCTATTTCCACTTTGTAAAGTTCTGTTTGAGTATTGAGTCTAGGTGAAAAGAAAATGTGCTTATATAAAAATCTGTATGTTTTACGGTTGAAATACTAGTCATGGGTCTATATTCTTTGTAGTTTCTTCCAGTGCCAGAGTTAATGCCATTCCGCCTAACCCATCAGTTCCTGAACCTTATGCTCCCAATGAAGGAATCTGGCCTTATCTACAGCACAATGGTGCATGGATTGCGAGCTTTCCGTTTGGATCCGGATCTCCTCCTCAATACCATGGATGTCTTTGTTAAAGAACCATCATTAGACTGGAAGGTAACTGACAGTGGAAATGAGCAATAGTAATGCACTCAATTAAATGGATGGATTTCATGGTTCTTTAGCTGCAGTTTAAATTTGATGTATCCCTTCTGAGAATTTCAGAAATGATGTGCAGAGAGTCTGAATTTATGGTTGCCAAACATTGGATATTATGAAATCTGCTGTACATTCTGTGCTATGAAGAGTTGTAATGAAAAATAGGATAATGGTCTGCTTTGTCACCTTTGAAGAATAACTGCTATAACTCCTAGTTTCAAGCTAATTGACCTGTCAATTTTATTCTGATTCTTGTAAATTATGCTGGAACATGACCTCTGAAGTTGTCATTCTTTAAGGTTTTCCTGGTCAGGTTAAAGCTCTAGTGTTTCAATTTTAAGCCTGTCTCAATTTTAAAGTGACCAAAAATAGAAATAGTTCTTGCATACCGCACTCATTCTACTCATAGACACGGTTGATTTTAAGGCTGCTGTCTGCTTTCATTGGGAAGTGTTGTTGGGTCAGTATTTTTAGAGAAATGTTTGAATGAAGACTGATGTGAATAGAGTAACATGGTTTTAACCAGATCAACTAATTTTAATTTTAAAAATTGTAATCCATGAACTTCACGTGTGTATGTTTACTGAACAAAAGTCCTTGAAATGAGATAAAAGAATGTTTGCCATGCTGCTTTTTGTCTTAGCATTTTACAATCAAACAGAATTAATAAAGTGGAATGCATTCGCAGTGGGAATTGTATTCCAGCAACTTTATTCTATTACAAGACAGTGAGGCAGGAACTCTCACAACATTCAAGAAATATTTAATGACAACTTGAAACTCCAAGTATTGGATAATGGTGTTAGGAAAGATAAGTGCTTGATGACCAACCTGGACACAATGACCTAAAGAGCCTCTTTCCATGCTGTAAAGCCCCACGACTCTTAGAGGTTTAAAGGGTACAGAAAAAGATTACTAGGCTGTTACCAGTTAAGAGAACAGGTTGGAGATATTTTGATTGTTTTTCTTGGAGTAAGATGGTTCAGAGGTGACTTAATGGAGGTTTTCAAGGTAAGAAGTCTTGATTAATTTCCTCTGATGCAGGTGTCAATAACTGGAAGTCATAGATTTAAAATGAGTGGCAAAAAATCATGAGAACTGACAGACAAATTATTTCACAGAGATGTCAAGATCTGGAATGTTTTATTTGAAAAGTTGGTGGAAGCTGATTCCACAAATTTTAATGGGAGTTGATAGGCATTTGAAGGTAACAGGATTCCAAACAAAAGCCAAAACTTAAGAAACTTAGCATAACTGCTGTTTTAAACATTGGTTTTGCACAATGAGCTGAATGCCCTCTTCTGCGCTGTAGATTGTATGTTTGTATTGCAATAGAAAATACGCATTTAGGTAAAACTTGTTGAGTGCGGGGTATTTGTATAAAAACACAAAAGCCACTTTCGACGGCCAGTATTTTGATTAATTGCTCTGGTTAGCCAAAGTATTTGGAATATCATTTATTACAAGAGTTTGTTATGCAAAGAAGTAGTGTTTACATTTCTTCCTTTTTGCAGAACTTTGAAGTGAAACAGTTAAAAAAAGAAGGATCGTGGAGCAAGGATGTTAACATAAATGAAATAAACTGGTATCCAAGACAAAAGGTGAACTATGCCAAACGGAAACTCGAAGGAGCTAATCCATCAGCTATCACCAGGTTGGTTTTATATTTGGAATTAACATGCTTATTGCTTATAAAGCTGAATATTATAACAACTTAAGTCAGGAACTAAAATGTAGTTCAGTGGCTGGCTGTCTGTGTACAAGATTAATTCAGATTGTTAAATTATTACTGTGATTGTGAGGCTATTTCTCCAAAATACTGAATATGGCTTCCTTAATTCATGTTTTAATATAATGAATTTGTCGACATACACTTTAAATTTTTTCCTACCATCCCTCCCATTCATTTGAATACAGTTTCAGCTGATTAATTATGTCCTTGCCTTTTCTAATACTGGGTCCTTTTTGTAACCCTTTGTGCTTTCTTTGCTATATCTTTTTTTCCCACAAGCAATTCAAAACTGCAACAATCTTCCACAAACCTTAATCTTCATGCCATCTAAAACTTATTTAAGGATCAAATATTTCTAAAATTAATATGATCATTGATTGCATTCATTGTGCATTTACTATGAAAATTCTCCAGTGGAAGACTATGAAGGGAAACCTTAGTAAGAACAAATATTGGGAACAAAATAAGATGTTAATGTTGCCTTTTAGTACATGTGTTCAGACTGCTCATATGCCATGTGAAAGAATATTTTATTTCTTTATATTTAACAATTTTTAACTGTGATTTGAATTAACTCATATCCTACAATATGAAATGTATTTGCTATTTATCAGTTTTGATGCCAAATCTTTAGGTCTCTAACCCTAGTGCTGCATCTTGAAACTTTATATCAAAAGGTATGCTTCATGTGCAACATCATTCTTGTTCGACTGGTATTAATGTTATTAACAATGTTGTTTCAGAAATGCCTACATTTGACTAGTATCCACTTTGTTAGCACTATTTGTCTCTGAGTTGGAAGTTTTCAGACTCCAGCTCCTTATAGGACCTGAACTCTAATGAAGGCACTCTTCAGTGATCTCGTGTACTGAATTATCAGAGGTGCCTTACCTGGGTGAGACTTGTTGGCACAGCGAGTCAGACAGGCTTAAAAATACCAGTGACGTTTTTAAAGCAGCATTTACTGGATGTCCTGGGCAACATTAATCAATCAACTACCACCAGTAGAAAAGATCATTCACCTAATTGCTTTTCACCAGTCAAACATGTTGGTTTGTTTACCCTGTGTTAAATACACAAAAATGTTTCTTGCTAAGTGCAAATATAGTGATGCATATGCCAGTAAAATAACAGTGCCAACATATCAAAGATGTCAGCTTCTTAATCTATAAAGCCGGCTAGACATCCCAAGCATATTACGTTTTCAATTTTTTAATGTCCTAATTACATTATAGGAAAATAAATTAATGTTACAACTAGTTTTAAGTGTTTTTATTATATGAGTAAAAACAATTTAGAAAGTCTATGAAACATATAAAAATACGAATTAGGAGAAGGAGTAGACAACTCAGCTTCCTGACCATCCAGATCATGGCTGATCTAAGTCCTCCACATTTTCATATACCCATAGCAAATTTTGACCCACATACTTATCAGGAATCTATTTACCTCTGCCTGAATAATATTCAGACTCTGCTTCCAGAACTGTTTGAGGAAGAAAATTACAAAGGCTCATTACACACTGAGAAAAAACCTTTTCCTTATTTCTTCTTTAAATTCGCAATGCTTTATCTTCAAACAGTGACCCCCTTTTCTAGAATCTTCCATAAGGCAACCTGTGAAGACCCTTCAGATTCTTATATGTTTCTATGAGATCACCTCTCATTCTTCTAAACACTAGTGAAGACAGTCTCAACCTGCTTATAGATCTATAGCAGGGATCATGGGTGGCACGGTGGCTCAGTGGTTAGCACTGCTGCCTTACAGTGCCAGAGACCCAGGTTCAATCCACTCTTTGGGCAACTGTCTGTGTAGAGTTTGCACATTTTCCCTGTGTCTGCATGGGTTTCCTCCCACAATTCAAAGATGTGCAAGTCCGGTGAACTGGCCATGCTAAATTGCCCATAGTGTTAGGTGCATTAATCAGGGTAAGTACAAGATGGGGGAATGGGTCAGTGTGGACTTGTTGGGCTGAAGGGCCTGTTTCCCTACTGTAGGGAATCTAATCTAATCTAGTGAATCTTTCCTGAACCGTCTCCAATGAAATGATGCCTTTCCCTAAAGTAGTGAACAAGAACTGCTCACAGTACACAGGTGTGGTCTCACTGGCCCTTCTACAGTTAGAGTAAAAGTTCCTTACTGTTGCAATAATGGTCAACATTCTATTAGCCATCAGGATTATCTGCTGCACTTGTATGATAGCTTTCTGTGTTTTATGCACACGTACTCCCAAGTCTGTTTGTGCTGCAGCTTTCTGTAGTTTTTCTCCATTTAAATAATATGCTGTTCTTTTGTTCTTGCAAAATGAACAAATTCACATTTTTCTACATTATATTCCATTTGACAACTTTTTGCCAATTTATTTAACCTATCAATTTATCTTTAGAATCTATATGCCTCTCACAGTCTCCCTTTCCACATGGTTTTGTGTTAATTGCAACTTTGGCCACAGTAGGTTCACTTGCTTCCTTCAAGTCATTAATATATATTGTAAACAGTTGTGGTCCCAGCCCTAATCCCTGTGTACCTTGGTAACAGGTTGCCAACCTGAAAAAGAATCCCTTCTGCCCACTCATTGTTTTCTGCTCATCAGCCATTTGTCTATCCATGCTACTGTAACACCTCCCAATACATAAGCTCTTATCTTATGACTTAACCCTTAGTGAAGTATATTGTTGAATGTCTTCTGGAAGTCTAAATGCAATATATCTACAGGTTCCTCTTTATAAATTAGTCACTTTCACGAAGGCACGTTGGCTTGCTTCTTTACGTTATGTTCTAATGTTTTGCTGAAAAAGTTCTTCTATTACTTCCTTAGTAATCGATTCCAATATTTTTCCAACGATATATGTTGAGCTAATTGACCTATAGTTACTCGGTTTTGACTCCCTTTTTGAAAAGAGGGGTCACATTTACAGCTTTCCAAATCCTTTGATACTTCTCCAGAATTCAACAATTTTCGAAAATTTACAACCAATGAATTTAGTATCTCTGTAGCAATCTTTTCCTGGATCCTAGGGTGCAAGCCATTCAGGGCCAGGGGACTTCTGTGACTTAGCCTCATTGGTTTTTCTAATAGCACTTCTTTAGTGATGGTGATGGTACTTAATTCCTCCCCCATATTCTTTTATTAATGGGATGTTCAAAGTATCTTGCACCATCGAAACTAATGTAAAGACTGATGTTCAACTCCTCTGCTGTTTTTTGTTCCCAAAATTGTCTCCCCAGATTAATTTTCTAAGGGACTTATGTTCATTTTGACCTCTCTCTCATTGTCAGTTTTTATTTTCCTTGCTAGTTTCCCTCAGTTTATTTTCTCTCTCTTTATTATCTTTTTTAGACATCCTTTTCTGGATTCTGAATTTATCCCAGTCTTCAGACTTTATCTCCTTAAATGTTTTTTTTCTTTCACTTACTTTCCTTAATTTCTTTGGTTAGCCGTGGTTGGTTTATCCCTCTCTTAGAATCATTCCTACTTTTTGGATGTATTTTTTACTGAGAGTCAAGAATTACCTCCTTAAATGTCTGTCACTGCTTGCATCCCGTTACTCCTGCTAATACTACTAACTGTATTCACATTTCATTGTAATTCCCTGTATTTAAGTTAAACACAGTTGTTTCTGACTCAGATTTCTAACTTTCAGACTCAATATTAAATTCTGTAATGTTACCATCTCTACTTCTTAGTTTATTTTTACTTGTTTGTGCTATCAATTTGTCAATCTTATTCCAAATGCTATGTGCATTAAAATATAAAGCCTTTAAATTTGTTTGTTTATTGAAATTGCCTTCACTTTATAACCTATTGGTACAATATAATGTTACACATTCTGTCCCTTCCCTTTATTTTCTGAGAACAATCAACCCCATCCATGCACTCCTACCATTTCCTTTACCTTTGATTTTATAATTTTCCATACACTGAACCCACTCCTTAATTTAAAGCCCTATCTGCAGTCCTAGTGTTATGATTCACCAAGACTGTGGTCCCAGCATGTTTCAGATGAAACCCATCTCATTGGAACAGCTCCCTCTTTCCCCAATATTAATGCCAATGTTCTGTGAATTATAAGTAAAGTATAACTTCTCTACTTTTGTATTCATTTCTCCTCGCATGAACAATAACATTCTATTAGTTTTAAGTCCTTGCACACTGAGCTCCTCTGATTCAAAAATCAGAGCACCCAGTTCACTCTATATTTCAGAGCTCTGCAATATCTCATCATTTAGACTGTATTTTTTATATATATATATCCTTCAAAATCTGTGTCTCACAATCAATAGCATGGAAACTACTGGAGAAAATTCTGATGGAGAGTATTAAACTCCATTTAGAAAAGGTTTTATCGGGATAGTCAGTATGATTTTATCAGAGGGGGGTCATGCCTAACTAATCTGTTTGAATGTTTCCAAGAGGTGTCCAATTATGTAGATGAGGATCAATGTAGTTTATATTGATTACAGAAAAGCCTTTAACAAGGTCCTATATAGGAAATTGATAAAGAAGTTAAAAATATTTCGGATCCAATATAAATTGGCAAGGTGTAGCCAAAGTTGACTTAGCGGCAGGAAACCGAATGGTGGTAGAAGGATGTTTGTGTGGCTGGAGGCCAGTGTTCAGTGACATACCAGAGGTTGGTACTGCGTCCCTTATAATTGTGATATTTGTACATTATGTAGATGAGAATGGGGTGGATGATGATATGTTTGCAGATGACACAAATATTCGTCGGGTGGTTGACAGTGAGGAAGAAGGAATTAGATTACAAGAGCAGGTCAGAGACTAGAGACCCTGCAGCGAGTAACTTACTTCCTGACACCCCAAAGTCTATCCTCCACCTACAAGGCACAAGTCAGGTCTGTGATGGAATATTCCCCACTTGCTTGGATGGTTGCAGCTCCAACAACACTGAAGAAGCTTGACACCATCCAGGTCAAAGCAATCCACTTGATTGGCACCACATCTATGAACATTCTAATCCCTCCACCACCGGCGCTCATTAGCAGCAGTGTGAACTATCTACAAGATGCACTGCAGAATTCCACCAAACATCCTTCGACAGCACTTTCCAAACCCATGACCACTTCCATCTAGAAGGACAAGGGCAGCAAGTACTTGGGAACGTCACCACCTACAAGTTCTCCTCCAAGCCACTCACCACCCTGACTTAGAAATATACCGTCATTCCTTCACAGTTGTTGGGTCAAAGTCCTGGAATTTCCTCCTACTGGCATTGTGGGTCAGTCCACAGCAAATAGACCTCAGTGATTCAAGAAGAAAGCTCACCACGACTACCTCAAGGGCAAATAGGATTGGGCTATCAATGCTGGCCAGCCAGTGACGCCAAAGTCCCACAAATGAATTTAGAAAAGGAAGATATAAATGGATTGGTCAGATGGGCAGATCAGTGGCAGATGGAATTTACCCCTGATAAGTGTGAGGTGATGTACTTTCGAACAAATAACAAGGTAAACAAGTGGTCAATCAGTGACTCAATACAGTACTCTGGGAAGCTCAGATATTTGTCCACAAATCCTTGATGGTTAGGATTAGGAGTAGGGCAGGGCAAGATTTAACTGTTTCTCTCTCCACAGATATGTTTCTTGAAAATTAGAGTTTATTCAGGTAAAAGGCAAAAGAATCTAAAGGATGACGTAAGGATAATCTTTTTTTACATAGGGTGTTTTTAGTATCTGAAATACACTGCCTGAGGATGTGATGGAAATCATTTGAATCATGGCTTTCAAAGGGAGTTGAATAATTATCTGAAAATAAGTAAGTTCCAAGGAAAGGGGCTGAAGAAACTGACAGATAAGTTGTTCTTGCATAGCATTGGCAGCTGGACAAATGGCATCCTCTATGGTGTAACCATTCTATGATTTAAAAACATAAATACAACAACGTCATGCTGAATAATGTGTTTAAATTCTAAGTCTCTCAGTAAGGGACTGTAGTGAACATTCAGGAGGGATAGACAATTCAGACAACAATTTTTTGATTTCCATGTTTAATTGTGTGTGTAACGTTGCTGGACATTGCTCTCCAAGTTTACTTTTTCATAATGATGAGGGCTGGGGTCAATAAGGTGTGGCACTAGAAAAGCACAGCAGATCAGGCAACATCAGAGGAGCAAGAGCATCAACGTTTCTTGCATAACCGTTCATCAGGACTCGAGGATTATGCTCGAAGCATCAACTCTCTTGCTGCTCAGATGCTGCTTGACCTGCTGTGCTTTTTCCAGTGCCACATTTTGTCGAGTCTGACTCTCCAATATCTGCGGTGCTTACTATTTCCATAATAATGTGGACTGTTAATTGTACTGCAAAAATTCAGGGCTTTTTCTTCTCTTTACTTTCAGAGATATCAATGTTGAATTTGTCATATTTAAAAATTATGCACACATCACCTTTTCTCAAATTCATGTTAATTATTTTCATTTCAGAGATGAACTACAGTTGGGGCATGAAAAGTCAAAGGCTTATGCTAGCTACGTGGCAGTAGCCATGGGAGACAAGGACCACAATGTCCGAGCCAGAGAATCAGAAGGAGGACTTTCTGTAGAACGCCAGGTGGATTGCCTGATTGATCAAGCTACGGACCCAAATATTCTGGGTAGAGTGTGGATCGGTTGGGAGGCATGGATGTAATGGAATGCAGTAAATTGTGATGTGAACATAGAAGGCAGGGAAAAATGTTTTTATGTAAAAATAATCTTTATATTCAGATTCCAAGACAATATTTCAAAAAAACCTGCAATTCTTTTTTCTATTTTAATGTAAACATGTCTGACAAATGTTAGATTTATTGCATTTGGTTTTTCCTAAAAGTTCTCATTCATACCCTTGTCATCAAAATAGGCAGTCAGTATGACCAGGTGCTTTGTCATTGAGAAAAAGTCTGAGCAATGACTTACCTTTGGGTTGGCTTGTCCGTTTCATACAGTGAAGCAATCAGTAACAACCCTAGAGGAGTTTTTTGTTTCCTGAAGAATTGTCTAGGATCTATGGAGGCCATTGGATAAATGAATGTTTGTGGATGAGAAAATCAAATGTTAAAGTTGTAACTTTGAAGCTGCAGTGGGGTACTGGATGTTTATTATCAAGGAAGGTCATTACAATATCTGAAATGCCATATTAGCACAAAATACTGTGAGATTGATAATATAAATGATTGGAGCAATCTAGAGGAAAGCATTCCTCTGACAGTCTGATTGCTTATTAAATAATCTGTGCATCCTGCTTAAATGATGTTGTTTCTTAGTATATACTGTATAAAACTAAAGGAAAATATAAGTACTTTCAGCATAAGGTTTTGTAAGACAAAAATTGAGAAATTGTTTTTAATACTGGTTTTTGTAACCAATCAATACTGTGTATAACCTTCCACCAATTATCTTAAAAATCAAAGATGCAATCCAAATACCAGTTCTTATCTTGGGTTTTACATTCTTAAATTTGTATGTTATCAAAGTCTCAAAAAGTGCATTTAAAATTAGAAGAAATTGAGTTAATGTTCTGTCAGCATCCTCTTTACATTGATTTTGCTGCTTAGCAGGTTTACAAACTGATTGAAACCTGTGTACGAGTAATTCTAACTCTTGGTGGAGCATCCTCATTGTGCATCTGCTTCACTCAGTTAAAATCTGTTCGTCTAGGATTAATAAAGGTCAAATGAATTTGTGTGAAGTAAGATGTTTATTTAAAGATGGAATACATGATGGTAATTATATTAGAATGAAAGTTTGACATTTGTCCTTATTTCTTGAATCTCATAGCATTGCTTTCATTCAGAATAACATTGGAAAAACAGAAAACCATCCTTCAAGGAAAATGATGGAAATTAAATAATAAGTGTATATATTATGCACTCTTTCTAATACTTATTTTTCAATATTTTAATAATACTCTTCAATACTGAGCCATGTATTATAAAAATATGTTTTAAGAATATTGGAGTACATAACACGTTCATAAGTTGACCTGTATCTTCTAGGAGCAATAATCGCCATTCATTTGCAGGTATTTTTATCTACAGTTCCGGTTGGGACATTTAAGAACAACTTCTTAAGAAATGCAGTTAAACTATATCTGAATTCTTCTTCATAGCTTAGCTTTGCCTAAATGGTTCCATGCTAACTTTTTTTAAGATAACTGCTGCATTCTGAAAAACTTTGGGATATTCAAATAAATTTTCAGGGGGTGAGTGGGTAGAATTGTTGGGGGAAGAAGGTACATTTGTTAGTTACACAGGAGTTGGATATGATTTTTAACCTGTCTAGCATATTCTAGCTAACTATCCAGGAAACAAACCAGATATCTTAAGTTTCTGTCTGTAAATTAGTGCAGAGTCCTTAGGAATTAAGGAATGCTCATCAGAAGATTAAGTTGCCAGGCAATTCCCAGCATCAGTGTATGGCTTCCAATGTATGGCTGATCTCTAACAATCGGGATGCCAGATGACTTTGCTTGTTAAGTCCTATAATCATAAATACACCTTGTAATTTTATTGAACTATCTAAAACACTGACATAAATGTCTGCATTCCATGTTAGGATGTATTGATATTTAGTAATACAGACGACTTCAAGGATCACTTCATATTATACTTTTGAGATTTATCACAATCTCATTTGGTTTGATTTTTTTAAACATCTGTTAAAATTAGAAATTCTTGCCTTACTGCAAAATAGTTAGTAATTGAAAGTAAAAAAAAAACCCTTTTATAAAGACTACTTTATATTCACTAGTTCTGTACATGTATAGGGTTACATTTATTTGAACAAGTACATTGCACCCTTATATCAATGTCTGACAAGTTCACTATGAAGAAGGCTGCAATATTTCCTTGGTGACAATCTTCATTCTGATTTCTCATAGTTGCCTCAATTTATAGTAAAGCTTTCAGGTTTGTACTTAGCACATAGAGACATAGAAATGTACGGGATAGAAACAGACCCACTGATCCAACTCGTCCATGTCAACCAGGTCCCATTTGCCAGCACTTGGTCCATATTCCTCCAATCCTTCCTATTCATATACCCATCCAGAAGCCTTTTAAATGTTGTCATTGTACCAGCCTCCTTCACTTCTTCTGGCAGTTTATTCTATACACACACCATCCTTTGTGTGAAAAAACTGCCCTTATGTCCCTTTTTAAATCTTTCCCCTCTCACCCTAAACCTATGCCTCACCAATGTCCTGTACGGCTGCAACTGGAGGATACATGCCTAGTCCTACTAGACTTTCTTCTTAAGGCAATCTGCTCATTCCAGGTTTTAGTCCAGTAAACTTTTTCTGAATTGCTTACAGTGCTTCCTGTTATCAAGCCAAGCTTCTATCAATGTCAGTATATTACTGCTATCACGAGCTTTGATTTTTCACAATAACTTAGGTGACATCTTGTTAAATGCATTCTAGAAATATAAATACAGTACATCCACTAGTTTATCAACAGCACAAATTATTTATTCAAAGAACTCAGTAAATTAGTTAAACAGGATTTCCCTTTGACATAATCAGGTTGGATCTGCCTAATTACCTTTAACTTAACAAAATGCTCTATAATAACATCTTTAATAATAGCTTCGAATACTGTTTCTATGACAGATGCTAAGATAAGTGACTTGCTGTTTCTTCTTGCTGCATCCTTCCTCTTTTGAATAAATGAGTTACATTGGCTATTTTTAAATCTAAAATCTAATGAGTTTTGAAAAATTACCAACAACACATGAACTATCCTAACTAGCTACTTCTTTTAAGATCCTAGGATGAAATCCATAGGATATGCAGATTTGTCAACTTGCAGTTCTAACAATTTAGTGAGAACTACTTCCCTGGTAGTTATAATTTTCTTGAGTTATGTCTTCCCTTCTAACTCTAGAGATACAGCTATTTCTGGGATGCTACTTGTATCCTCTTGTGAAGCCCAATGTAAAATAACTGTTGAATTAACCTGCCATCTTTTTATCTTACGTAACTAATTCCCTAGGTGTATTTTCTTTACGACCAAAACTAACTTATTAACCCTTTAAATTATTAAATATCTGAAGAAACGCTGTTTATAATTCTGACGAACTTTTTCTAATATTCTAATTTGTCCCTCTTTGTTAATCTTTTAGTAATTCTTTGTTTTTATATATATATTCTGACCTATGTGAGTTTTTGTTTTAATTGCCTGGATGATGGGCCTCTCTCTTAGATTTTTCTTATTTGTTGGAATTTATTCTGCTCTTTTTGGAATATCCCTTAAATGTTTGCTACTGCATCTGTATTGACCTGTCCCTTCACCTAAGTTGCCAGTTCATTTACACTAGCTTTCATTCACTCATAATTGTCCTTGGAGAGGAAAAGTAGCTTGGTGATTGTATGGTGGTTTACAAGGACAAAGGAGGTCAGTGGGTTTTTTGAGGAAAGCAAAGATGGTAAGAGATGTAAAGGAGACAAGGGCTAATGGAAATGTCTGTTTTATGAGAAAGTAATCCTCTGCCTTCTCCAATGTATCTGCTCCCACACAAACACATTAGCTAATGACCATCCTGGTGCCAGAAAGCTAGTCCAGTGACTTGCCAGGAATAGGTGAGAGGTCACAAATCTGCAAGTGACCGTTTTCCGGATCACCAATTAAAGAGTCATAGAGATGTACAGCATGGAAACAGACACCTGGGTCCAACCCTTCCATGCCGACCAGACATCCCAAACCAATCTAGTCCCACTTGCCACGACCTGACCCATATCCCTCCAAACCATTCCTATTCATATACCCATCCAGATTGCTGTTTAAATGTTGCAATTGTACCAGCCTCCATCATTTCCTGTGGCAGCTCATTCCATATACGCACCACCCTCTGCATAAAAAGTTGCTCCTTAGGTCTCTTTTATACCTTTCCCCTCTCACCCTAAACCTATGCCCTCTAGTTCTGGACTCCCCCCACCCCAGAGAAAAGTCTATTTATCCTATCCATGCCCCTCATGATTTTATAAACCTCCATAAAGGTCACCCCTCAGCCTCCAATGCTCCAGGGAAAACAGCCCCAGTCTATTCAACCTCTCCCTATAGCTCAAATCCTCCAACCCTGGCAACATTCTTGTAAATCTTTTCTGAACCCTTTCAAGTTTCGCAACATCTTTCCGAAAGGAAGACCAGAATTGCACGCAATATTCAAACAGTGGTCTAACCAATATCTTGTACAGCCACAATATGACCTCCCAACTCCTGTACTCAATACTCTGACCAATAAAGGAAAGCATACCAAATGCCTTCTTCACTATCCTATCTACCTGCGACACCACTTTCAAGGAGATATCAACCTGCACTTCAAGGTCTCTTTGTTCAGCAACACTTCCTAGGACCTTACCATTAAGTGTATAAGTCCTGCTAAGATTTGCTTTCCCAAAATGCAGCACTTCGCATTTATTTGAATTAAACTCCATCTGCCACTTCTCAGTCCGTTGAGCTGAATGCAATCTTTAGAAGAGTGGAAGCATTGGGACTCATTAATTCAATTGCTAAAACAGGTAAATGATGCTAATTTAGCTCCAGGATGACTGGATTTTGATGAGGATTTTACCAATGGGATTTACTTTCTATGTCTTCCTGCAAAATAATCTCTATTGGGAAGGGGACAAAGTTATAGACTATGTCACAGAACGCATCTGGCACCTGCTCAATGAAACTAGGCACAGTGAGTGACATTAGCAGTGTGAATCAACCTGTTAGAATCTGTAAAATAAGAATGAAATATAACAATTAAGAATTGTGGTCATTTTTCCAATAGCAAATAATGAAGCTTTGTGACAATCCCCATGATAAAACACTGTCTTCTTTCACCGTTCCCTAATCTGCATATGTTAAGTCCTCGGATTGCATTGAGTAGTATCAGGCCTCCTTTTTCTGCTGTCGATGTAACTATGAACTATTTCCTGTTGGTGTTCCTTCTTCCCTTGTCAAATGGCAACCCAAACATCAAAACTACAGTGCCAAACAGAATTCTTTGCACAAATTTCCAGTCCTGCACAAGGCCAAAATAGTCAAATCAGTACAAGCCATATTTCAGAAGCAGACACCACCCTTGATCTACCTTTTAAAATAATGCTGTAAATTATTCTTACAATTTTAAGACAATGATATGTGGGTCCATTGGAGAGCTGGTGATAGCTTGCTAAAATTGATGAATATCACATTTGAGTGCAGTACATAATCAGGGCCTTAACTATGGTCATACTAGGCTGAAAATATCTGATCTCATTTAATCACTGGGAGTACAGGCACACTCAGCTTGTCATGTGGCCTAATGGATAAGGCTTCTGACTTTGCCATGTTTGTGAATGTTAATGGAAGATTATAGTTTCAAGACCTGTGGCAGTCAATTTACAGTACTATGGTAGTTCCCCTACCATTAGGCTAGAAGACAGTCCAGTTCAAGTCCCACCTGTCCCTTGGTGGGTCATACCATTTCTACACAGTGATAGTGTCTCACCTTTGAGGTGGAAGACCAATTTCAAGTCCAATCTGCCTCCGAGGTATGTCAATAACTTGTCTAAACAGATTTTTTAAAAATCCATCAGAGTCTAAATACTAAATAGATATTTGTTGATCTTTGCAGATGAGTTGGCTGCCTAACAAGAGGTTTGAATCTGTTGAGAACACTTCCAAGGCACACTGGGCTAGTGAGGTCTTATATGAAAGTTTTAGGATAAATCCTTTGAAGGATTATCTACAAGAAGCAAAGAGCAGCAGAGGTGTTTAGAGAGGAAATTGCAGTTAAAAGCTTGACAATTAAAGGCATGGATACCATAGCTGATGTGATTAGAATTGAACAGTTCTCAGAAGGGCTTCGCCCCTTGGAGCTGAAAGGCAAACATTGTTGATTACCGTTTATACTCATGTATCAGTGAGGTTTTGAAGACTTTTTTTAAACACTGAAATTAGGGGTTGACTTATACATGAGGTATTGTTTTCAAGGGGTTGAAATTCATGCTTGGCATGAGTCAAAAAATAGACAAGAGCCAGATCTCTATATAAAATAATAAGGAGAAATGAATTATGGCCATTATTGAATTGTTATCTACAAAATAACTAACTGTCTTCATTCTGCCTGCAATGGTAGAACAGTACTGTTGTACCGTATTCAAGTTACCAGTAACTTAAGTGCATGTAGGTCTACACATACATACAGAAGTTCGTAGGCATACCAACAGGTGGTCAGGCCATCTATCAGAGGTATTTGTACAATACACAATTCATGAAAACAAAAAAAACAGTATTTTCTTTTAAAAAGACCACATAAAGTGTTTATCATATATTATTAACAATTTCATAACAATTTTATGTAAAACAACATAAACAGTGAGAAAAGTTTTTTTTGCTGTGAATATCACAAATATTATGGGATAGCTGCTTAAAACAAAAAGTTACCGGTACATGCAAAAGTCCAGAGTCCTTCAAATTCACTGTCCTCATCAGTTGCACCACTGAATAATTCATTCTAGTCGTCTGCGTCAAGCATCTTGTTGTGTATGGATTATCTTCATCTGGACTCTCAAGGAGATCATCAATTGATTTGTCATTACTGCCATCTGACCATAAATAGTCATCTTCTGTACCATCTTAAGCATTAGAAATTCTGCACCTTTTGAAGGCTTTCAGAATAATTTCAGTTTTCATCTCCTTCTAGGATGCGACAATCTACTCTCACAGTTGCAAGTAATGGAGCCACACTTTTGAAGCTTTTTGTTCCCTCTTGCATTTCTAAGTCTAGCTGGTTGCATATTCCAGACCTCCTGAATCCAAGTCCTGTAGCCTCCTTCATCCATCCGCTCTATTTCATGGACGAGGACAACAATGCCTTTCGGAAATTTCTGTTTGGGCAGAGTTTTCCGCTTAAAAATCACCATAGGCTTTAACTTTGTTCCATCTACCATACAACCAAGTACCACAGTGAATTGACTCCTTTCATGGCCGGTAGTCTTAATCAAAACTGTTTTTGTTTCCACCTTGTCCACAATTCTGTTCTCTGACATATCAAAGTTCATTTGGGTTTCATCCATGTTGCTGATGCATGAGAGCCTGTACCAGTTTTTCTTCCAACTTCTGATGACAAAGCGATGGACCTAATTAACTTGTCATTAAGTTCTGCTGGTAGACGTTGGTTCATCTTGGTTTTCTATCTAAACACTAAATCATACCTTTTCATAAACCTCCTGCACTTCCAGCACTGGCTTTGAAATCATTGAATCCATTTTTTTTTTGCTTCTACGTTGGTGCATATTCTTATGCATTGTCCAGTCACTATGCTTCCGATCTGACAACACTGAATTACCCAGTCAGCAATCTTTTCTTCTAGTTGTGGCCAGTTGTTCAGCTTTCCTTGGTTTTCCCATACTTCTGTTTTGGCATAACCTTTAACTGTGTGGCTTTTTTCCTCCAATATTGAAAAAGTTTTTCAGAAACACAG
The DNA here is from genome assembly GCF_020745735.1 of Hemiscyllium ocellatum. Taxonomy (NCBI): domain Eukaryota; kingdom Metazoa; phylum Chordata; class Chondrichthyes; order Orectolobiformes; family Hemiscylliidae; genus Hemiscyllium; species Hemiscyllium ocellatum. The sequence goes on from NC_083404.1 coordinate 80,838,984, forward strand.
AACTCCCTTGCAGCTATGCTATTGTTGTTCTTCCCTGCAACTTCAATAACTTTTAGTTTAAATTGTAGTGTAAGCTTGTTTCTTTGTGATGCCATTTTGTCGGAAAATTTGGGGGAATTCACAATAAGTTCAAAGCACAACAGTACGCGACACCTACTTCTAAGAAACTAAGGCAATAGCAGAAAGACAAAGTCGAGGGCTGCCATAACGTACTGTAGATATTTACGTGCACAGGTCAAATATATGTAAAATAACAAATATAGTAAATATATAGTTATCAACATTCAATTTAACTATTTAACTATTGCGTACATATATGCTGGTGCGTGTAACGTGATGACACAGGTATTGAATCAAAAATATGGTTAGGAAGAGACCCCCTAAAAAACTATGGTCGACTGATACACAAGGTATATTAAAAATACCAGATTTTTTGACCAAAATAAGGGGTCAACTTATACATGAGATCAACCTATACATGAGTATATAAGGTGTATTTCCTTCCATCCAATTTTGCATCTTTTTTGTTGTTGTAACATTTGCCTGAGTGATGCCATCTCCCACAGTCATACTTTAAATTTCCTCCTTTTTCTGAAAGCAAACACTCCCCTCTGTATCCTTGTCACAATACATGTCTTCCCCTCCCTGCTAGGCATTCTGAAATGATCATTTCTTCCACAATACCCAGTGCCCCCTTCTCCATCAGCCCAGTACCTTCCCTCTTTAAATATATTATTTCCTCATACAAGATATAACTCCTTCCTTGAAACTGACAAATGCCATACACACATTCCTTGCACGTCAAATAAAGATTTACTTACATTTCTATCAATGTAGTGTACTGGGATTTGTTGCTAATGGCATGATCTCCTCGATAGTAGAGATATACGATAGGTTATTGTTTTGCTGTGCACTTCCTTTCTGGCTACAAGCTTGAGCTCCCTGTTGTTTACTATTTAAATTCTAGTCTTACTCCCAACTTTGAAATGTTGGTCTTTAGTTTCACTGTTATGAGCAATTAAATGCTTAATTGAACTGCCAAGAAAAGCACCCCAATTTTTCAGTTTACAGTGAACATGGAGTTTCAAACTTTTAGATCAAATTACCAAGAAAAATTAAATCTAGATGTTCATACCCCACGCATAGTTCATAATTGTAATTTTTATCTAAAATTCCAATTATACAAAGTAAAAATACTGTGGATGCTGGAAATGAAGAACAAATTTTGCTTTCATTTGAGTGAGCAGGTGCTTATAAGGCTTCCGTGTTGACATGTCCTCTCCCTCAAGATCCACTCTTGATTTCTTGCTCCCCCCAGCCATATCCCTTCGTTTGTATTTGTTAGATGTGCAATATTTCATTTTTCTGACAAAAGGCTTTTGGCCTGAAACATTAATTCTCATGACTTTGCAACCTGACCTGCTGAACACCTAAAACATTTATTTTCGGGTTCAATTGATGGCATTAACTTCTTGTTGCCTGAACTCCCAATTTAATTATAGTCTGTAACTGGTTCCCAAGAAACAATTATTCTTGAGGTAAACATGGATTTGCTAATCCTCGGAGGACAGCTGGGTGTGCCAGTTGAACAGAATAACATTTATTTATCCATCTTAAATGAGAGTGATTATTGAATAAAATGTGAATTGTATCCTTGTTTGGAATCTATTATTTCTTCACTAACATTTTAAGATTTCAGAGTGTGTTGTTGTAAACTGAAGGGTACATAGTTTGTGAACTCAAAATTAACAATGTTTTGCTTTTAAATCTACCACCACAGTAACAAAAAAAGTGCCACTCTGTTAAACTATCCCACCAAATCACATGCTGTTATTTCCTTGAAAGTGGAGTCACAGGTAGGTAGAATAGTGAAGAAGGCGTTTGATATGCTTTCCTTTATTGGTCAGAGCATTGAGTTTAGGACTTAGAAGGTCATGTTGAAGCTATACAGGACATCAGTCAGGCCACTTTTGGAATATTGTGTGCAATTCTGGTCTCCCTTTTGGAAGGATGTTGTGAAACCTAAAAGGGTTCAAAAAAGATTTACAAGGACGGTGCAAATGTTGGAGGATTTCAGTTATGAATAGGCTGGGGCTGTTTTTCCTGGAGTGTTGGAGGCTGAGGGGTGATCTATTAGAGGTTTATAAAATCATGAGGGCTTGGATAGGGTAAATAGACTAGATCTTTTTCCTGGGCACGTGAAGTCCAGAACTAGAGGTTTTGGATGAGAGGGGAAAAATTTGAAAGGGACCTCAGGAGCAACTTTTTCATGCAGGGGGTGGAGCGTATATGGAATGGGCTGCCAGAGAAAGTGGTGGAGGCAGGTACAATTACACCATTTACAAGGGATCTGAATGGGTATATGAATAGGAAGGCTTTAGAGGGATATGGGCCAAGTGCTGGCTAATGGGACTAGATTAGGTTAGGATATCTGGTTGGCATGGATAAGTTGGATCGAAAGGTCTGTTTCCGTGCTGTACCTCTCTGAATCAGTTCAGGATAATTCAACTAACCAACACAACAAGGAACTTTGTAACCTGCTTATAAAGAATGCTCAATGTTCACTATGCCATCAAGTATTTAATTTCAAAGGAAAGAAAGGACCTCTCTCAGAATCATACAATACAAGCTCTTTGGCCCATTGAGTCTACATCAAAGACATGAGTCTACATGAGTTGTACTTTTCCAGCACTTGGTCTATAACCTTGAAAGTTATTATATTTCAAGTGCTCATCCAAGTACGTTTTCAAAGATTGTGAGGTTACCCGCTTCAACTATCTTCCCAGGCATTGCATTCCAGCCTTTACCCAGAGGGTGGTGGAAAAGCATTTTCCTCAAATCCCCTCTAAACCTCCTGCCTTTCACCTTAAAAGTGTGCTTACTTGTTAATGACCCTTCAAAAGGAGAACAGTTGCTTTCTATCCACCCTGTCCATGTCCTTCATAATCTGTACATCTCTACTAGGTCTCCCATCCAGTACAACATATCCCTCCTACAGTGCAGTGACCAGTGCTGTGGCCTAACCAAAGTTTCATACAGCTCCAACATAACTTCCCTGCTCTCATAATCTATACCTCAACTAACAAAGACAAAGACAGTCACCTCTTGAGCTCCAAAACCTGAAGCTCAACTTTCTGTATTTGGAAGCACTTCCTGTACTTGTACTTAGGAACAGGACTACATCATTCAGTACCTTGAGCCCATTCCAAAATTCAATGAAATCATGGCTGATTTGTGGCTTAACTCCACATACTTGCCTTTGGCCCATATCTCTCAAATTGTTTCCCAAAAATGGATCTTTCTCAAATTTAAAATTAACAACAGTCCAGCATCAGCTGCCATTTGTGGAAGAGTGTTCTAAAACATCAATTACTCTTTAAGTGTAGAAGTGCTTACTAACATTGCACATGAATGGTCTGGCCCTAATTCTCAGACTGTGCCCGCAGTTCTAGAATCTTAATCAGTGGAAATAGTTTATCTTTGTCTACCCTGTCTTTTCCTGTTAATATTTTGGAGATTTTGATCAGATCACTCCTCAACCTTACAGGAAACACACCTAATTTGTATAATTTCTTCTTGTATCTTAATCCCTGAAATCCAGTCATTCTGGTAAACCTACTCTGTACTTTCTCCAAGGCCAATTTATCCTTCCTAAGGTGTGCCCAGTTCTGCTTACAGTAGACAAAGTGGGGTCTAACCAGTAACTACACCATAACTTCTGCATTCTGAGTCTTGATTGCTGATGCTGACTGTCATTCAGCATTTGTAGGTGGTTGTGCAGTGGCAGGGATATCACTGAAAATACAGTCACTGACTTGATCAACTGTGTGAAGTCAGGGAACTTTTTTCACCAATGCAATCACGTCCTTGCGTTCTGACCTTAGCAGCCAAATGCGCTCATTCCTTTTTGACTGTGTCATCTATGAAAACAGTCTCTCCTGTTTATTACTCCTGTTTCTATTGTGCTCTGTTCCTCCAATGATACTCAAATTCCCTCATTGAAATATTGTACAAATAGTTTCACCAGCTGCTGATAATATGCAGCTCCCCTTTTAAGATGTACAGTCTGTCTTAAAAGAAGTGCAGGTTAGGTGTACTTCTTGCTAGCCTTACACACATTTGGGCCTATGCTGAATTTGCAGCCAGTTAGCTGCATATTTAGCAGTGGGCTGCATTTCTTAACTATGATAAGCAAGCAGTGTGAAGTTTGCATACTGTCTGCATAATCTTGAACACAGATAAAATAATCAGCATCACAATATCTTGCCCACTAATGAGCCATATTAAAATTTTGGCCCCACAGGTCATTTTCCCCTCAAAACTATGTTTCATATATCATGTCTCAACCTGACAGAGCTTTGCATCAAAGCCCTCTGACACTAACAGGAGCATGGATTGAAAGATTGATACGAAAGATGGTCAAGAAATAAAATAGACAAAAAAAAATTTCTAGAAACAGTTCACTCCTTGGTTAAATGAAATTCCAAAGCATCCCTGGTTTTATTGAGTCTCCAAGGTTGACTGTCCTGTCAGAACCATAAATGTCATTAGCAGGGTCCTGCATACTATCATTTATCAGCTCTTATTGGTATCATAAATACAGCATTTCAAAATCACCATTAAATTAAAACAGAGAGTGTCTTCGCAAGAATCCTCTTTTATCAGCTTTAACAAAGCTGATGGTGGAATGGCAGAATTCATGCAAGTGCTTTAAGTGAATTTGCAAACTGGATTTATTATATCTTAATGATGGGAATTATTGTTAATATGTTACTAATTCCAGCAACTTCTGCTTTTACTCTGCCAAAGAGTGTGCTTCCATATTGTAGGGATTCTGATTATACTCACCCAAGTAATTTATATACATTATGATTAGGTGGGACCAGAGCACTGATGCCACATGGAAAAACATTCTTTTATTTCAACTCTGTTACCAATCTGTCAACCAGTTCTCTATCCATACCAGTATATTCCCCCCTCAATGAAGTCCAAATATTCCGCATCCACTGGTTCTTACTTATAGATTCTACTAGTTACAATCTCAAAAATTTCCAGAAGATGAGTTACATGTGATTTTCCTTTCTAAGATACATGCCGACATGTCTGATCCCATTTTCTGGTATTCTTTTACTACATCTTTGAAAATACTGTCCAGCACCTTCCCCAGTACTATGTTATCCCATCCACTTATTTATATCTTATTGCACTCTCTGTATATCATACTCTCAGCTTACATTCCCTCCTTGCTGAGGTTCAAACACTGACCCTTGTGGAATCCCACCAGTTACAACTTGCCCAATCGAAAGCTTCGGTTATCCTACTCTCTCGCTTCCTGTGTATTAAGCAAAGCTCCAAGCCTACTCATATACCATTCCAGATCCATGAACCTTCATCTTGTATACTACCTTTTCTCCTGGTATCTTATCAGAACTTGTGGGAATCCAACCATACTACATCCGCTAGCATTATTTTTAAAAACTACATTAATATATCCTCAAAAACCTCCAATAAATTTGTCAAACATGACATTTCTTTTCCACTATTAACATCCTGCGAGTTACCATTGACCAGAACCTAACCTGAAACAACCACATACAGTGGCTACAAGAGCAGCATACTAGGAATACTGCAACAAGAACACATTTCCTGACTACTTAAAGCCTGTCCCCATCTACAACCAGGTGAAAGTGAGGACTGCAGTTGCTGGAGATCAGATTCAAGATTAAAGTGGTGATGGAAAAGTACAGCAGGTCTGGTAGCATCCAAGGAGCAGGAAAATTGACGTTTTGTGCAAAAGTTGCTCCTCGGATACCACCTGACCTTCTGTGCTTTTCCAGCACCACTCTAATCTGGACTCTAATCACCATCTACAACCACAAGTCAGGAGTATGATGGACTACCCTACCTGTCTGGATAAGTGCAGCACCAACATGTTAAGCTTTTTGCATAATGTAAAACAGCTTGTTTGATTGGCAACACATCCACAAACACCCAATCCCTCTACCATCAATGCTCAGCAGCAGCAGTGTGCACCACCCAAAAGATGCACTCCAGAAATTCATCAAAGATTCTTAGACAGAATCTTTCAAACCCACAACCACTTCCACCTAGAAGGACAAAAGGCACCAGACACATGGGAACACCATCATCAGCAAGTTCCTCTCCAAGCCACTCATCAACCTAACTTGGAAATATACCGCTGTATCTTCAGTGTTGTGGGTCAAAATCCTGGAATTCTTGAAATGGCATTGTATGTCTATCCATGGCATGTGGACTGCAGTGGTTAAAGGCAATTCACCACCTTGAGGAAAACTAGGAACAGGCAATAAATGCATGCCTAACCAGTGATGTCCACATCCCATGAATGAAAGAAAAACACATTCACTATGACTTCCTGAGTCCATTGTTAAGAATTCCATGAGAGATTCCAATTCTTTCCCAATGACTAATGTCAGGCTAATAGGTCTGTTGCTCCTTTTTCTCTCTTCACCCACCTTTCTTGAATAACAGTTGCATTTGCTAACTTCCAAATGGGTGGGACTGCTCAAGAATCTAGAGAATTTTGGTAGGTCATCCCAGTATACCTCCTGTCTTGGCAGCTTTTAGTTTAAGAAACTTAAGGTATATGCCATCACGTCCTTGACATTCCAGAGCTTTCAATCTCTGTATCATGTCACTTGCAAAGCAAAGTGATGGAATGAATCATCAACAGTGATATAATACAGCAGTTGCTTGGCAATAACCTGCTCACTGCCACACAATTTGGATTCTGCCATGGCCACTCAGGTCTTGTCCTCATTACAGCCTCAATTGAATCATGAATAAAGAGCTGTAATTCCAGAGGTGAGGTGTGAGTGACAAGGAGTCCGAGTTGGAATCATGGGAAATTTCTCTGCTTGTTGGATTCATACCTGGCTTGAAAGGAATATTGCTGTGGGTGTTGGCAGTCAGCCATCTCAGCTCCAGGCTACCTCTTCAGGAGCTCCTCAGGGTCATGGCCTAGACCCAACCATCTTCAGCTACTTCATCGATGACAATATCCAGGTTTGGGATGACAAGTAATATTCTCACCACATAATTGCCAAGTAATAACCATATTCAATAATGTATGATCAACAATGGTTAGATATCCATCTAACTATTGCCTCTTGACATTCATTAGCATTGCCATCATTGAACCCCCTAATATCAACATCCTGGGGATTACTATTGGTAGAAATTAAACTGAACCCGCCATACAAACACAGTGGAGAAAGTGTGGTCTGCAGATGCTGGAGATCAGAGCTGAAAATGTGTTGCTGGAAAAGCGCAGCAGGTCAAGCAGCATCCAAGGAACAGGAGATTCGACGTTTCGGGCATAAGCCCTTCTTCAGGATTCCTGAAGAAGGGCTTATGCCCGAAACGTCGAATCTCCTGTTCCTTGGATGCTGCCTGACATACAAACACAGTGGCTATGTAAGCTGGTCAGAGGCTAGCAATCCTGCAGTTCCTCACCTCCTGATTCCCAAAGCCTGTGCATCATCTACAATACACAAATCAGAAGGCTAACAGAATTCTTCCCACTTGCCCAGATGAGTGCAGCTCCATCAATACTTAAGAAGTTTGACACTATCTAGGACAAAACTGCTCACTTGATTTGCATCACATCTACAAACATCCACTTGTCTACCACCACGACTCAATAGCAGCTGTCTGTACCATATACAAGATATACCGTAAACATTCACCAAGTTCCTTAGACAGCATCTTCCAAAGACATGACCAGTTACTCCTAGAAGCACAAGAGCAGCAGATACACATGAACATCTGCAAGTTCACCTCCAAGCCACTTACCATCTGTTTTGGAATTTAGTGTTGCTGGGTCAATATTCTAAAGTTTCCTCCCAAACAGTATTGTGGGTCTATCTATAGCAAATGGATTGCAGAGAACAGAATGGTGGTTTGTTATCTGTTTCTCAATGACCACAAGGGATGGGCAATAAATTCTGGCTCAGCTAACGATGCTCACATTCCAAGAATTAAGTTTTAAAAATTGGCTACCATAGCTTTTATGATCTGCACAATTTAGACCCAACTAGGCATTTATCCAGTCACTAAGGAAAAAAGGTCAATAGGTAGTGAGAGACAGAAATATAAGCCACAGCTCCACATTCTTACTTAGAATTATTGGTCCAATGCAGCAATTAATGTCAAAATGTACAAAAGAGCTTTCAATATGCAATTCCAGAATGAAAGAACATTTTTCCAGTCTGGTTCGGTATATAGTCTCAGCCTCAATATGTCTATAAGGGGAGCGAAACGGGGGGGGGGCAGGCATTTATGCACAAATGAGATAAAAATATGATGTCAGTTGTCATAGAATCATTTTTGTGATAATTGAAAGTGTTAGAGCTGAGAGACTGAGAAGATTCTCAGTTTTCAAGTCACTTATGATGTTAAATAACCAGGGTTCTTTAATTTTGACAGAGCTCAATCAAATAAAAAAATGTAGTTACTTATAAAGACCACTTGGTGGAGCAGTGTGACCTTTGCCTTGTTGCAAAATGGATATGTTTACAGGTAATGATTGTACTGTAGTTTCTCACAGAAATAAATCAAAAGGAAAATAATTCAAAACCGCAATTTTTATCACACTAACAGGAAATGACAGTACCATGTATATAAAAGAATACTTAAAGAAAAATACTGAGCAAACTCAGTAGGGCTCATCATTATTTTATGAACAGTGAAAACACCAAAATTAATTTTCATAGGAACTGTTGAGAGTATAACAGAGGCACTTCCCACTCCGTAATGTGACTCCTTTAATATATACTCTCTGTTTTCTAACTACTCTCAAACTAACAACTTGGTTAAATTGGCAGCACTATCATGAGTTAGATAGACCTGGGTTAAAGTTCCACTGGCATCAGCACAGTCACTTAAGGATGTGTGAATAAGAGCATGCAATTCAGCAACTCCAGTCTGATCCAAGTTTCAAATACAATATAGCTAATCAGTACTTCAATTCCATTTATCTATCTTAGTTTCATGTTGACCACATCACAGTAGTGAAGGGACATTACGTTGCTTCAATACCACGTTTTGAATTGGGATGTTACCCTGATGTCTGGTGGGTAAACAGTTACAGTGCAGCTATTCAAAGGAAAGCAGCCAGCGATCTGGCCAAAATTCATCCATTAAACATGAGCAAAAACAGATTAGGTGAACATTTAACAACTCGTGTTACACTTTTAACGTAAAGAAACTCAACAACCTATTAGAAATGGACATTAAACAAGAAAGGGAACGATTACAAAGTAACTGAAAGCTTGCCCAGGTAGATGATGAGTTGAATGCCTGTTGTTTCTTTCAGTTACTTTCCGACCCTATATTTTGTATGTAATTTGCTTTTTGGTTATTTGATACTCTACATTTACTCCTGGTATATTAAACCTTAAGATAATTGCTTCTTATCCATGTACACACCATATTCTACTTCAACACAAACAGCAGCACCGCCCTCCTAACCTGCAATCCTCTTCCTGACCTCTCCGCCCCCACCCCACTCCGGCCTATCACCCTCACCTTGACCTCCTTCCACCTATCCCACCTCCATCGCCCCTCCCCCTAGTCCCTCCTCCCTACCTTTTATCTCAGCCGGCTTGGCTCTCTCTCTCTTATTCCTGATGAAGGGCTTATGCTCGAAACGTCGAATTCTCTATTCCTGAGATGCTGCCTAACCTGCTGTGCTTTGACCAGCAACACATTTGCAGCTGTGATCTCCAGCATCTGCAGACCTCATTTTTTACTCGAAGATTTTAACCTACTGCGAATCCTCTTACAAGGATGCCTTCCTTGAAGAAGCTCTCTTCCTCCCTCTACAAGGATTTCAGTGAGTCCCTCTCTCACTGCACCCCCCAGGTCATCTCCTCTGCACAGAAGCTCTTCAGCCACGTTCTCAAACAGACCCGTTACCACAGCCACATCTCCTTCCTCAGCACCTGCCTAAGGAACCGACTGATCCCACACGGACTCCTCATTTCCCCTCCCCCCACCTTGTCTCAGTCGGTTCCCTCAACTCAGCACCGCCCTCCTAACCTGCAATCCTCTTCCTGACCTCTCCGCCCCCACCCCACTCCGGCCTATCACCCTCACCTTGACCTCCTTCCACCTATCCCACCTCCATCGCCCCTCCCCCTAGTCCCTCCTCCCTACCTTTTATCTCAGCCGGCTTGGCTCTCTCTCTCTTATTCCTGATGAAGGGCTTATGCTCGAAACGTCGAATTCTCTATTCCTGAGATGCTGCCTAACCTGCTGTGCTTTGACCAGCAACACATTTGCAGCTGTATATATATATATAAAAATATATAGTACATTCTTCCTTTACCAGAGGTAACTCAGTAATAAAAACGTAACTTAATAGTTTTGTTGATTGTGCTAAGTTATCATGTGAAGGCTTTAAATTTCCTGAATTGCACATTAAAACACAAAGTAACGAAGTACAAGGGTCTGTCGTCCTACTTTCTTGCGTCACTCAGAACCGAGGGGAGCGCTGAAGTTTCTAGAATAAATCATTTAACCAAGCGCTGAATGAGAAAAACAGCAAGTTCCCCTGAGAACTGGCTCCTCCTCAGCACAACACGCTTATTCTGTGAAAAGGAAAGCATCTGAAAACCTGGCGTGTGTGCCCTTCACGCACCTTAACGAGGAGACGACGCTGAGGTCATTTAACTGTCAAAGGGCAGCGTTTGGTAACTTATTACTCCTGCACATGCTAACCGTGCAGACTTTTCTCCCTCACGCATAGACAGTTTGTGGGCACAAAACCTACAGGTTGCGTTGAAATACCGAGCGTGACCCGGGGTAAATATTTGAATGTAACGTTCCCCCTCTCCCCGCCCCCAAACCTGAGGCTGCCTGCGGCTCGTGCCCCGACGTGGGCGGGGCTGACCCCCGCTCCGCCCCGCCCTGTTCTGTGCAGGTCAGGCCTCGGCTGAATGACGCGCGCGGGCAGTGCGTATAAAGGAGCGCCCGCGGCGCGCGGTACACCATTTGCTCGCTGCAAACCAAGATCCCGGGTTGTTGGGTACACTTTTCTTCTTCTCTCCTTCCGAAGCCTGTGGTGGAGCCCAGTTTAAAAAACCAGCCCCTTCATGAGTAACCTGTACAACCTGGATTCACGCTGCGTCTCGCCATGTTTCCCTCTGTTTTCCCTAGAACCGGCTAATTTCTACGAAGGGGTCAACGGTGGGGCTAAGCCAAACCGGGGTATGTGCGAGGAAAGAACCAACCTGGTTGAGCTGAACCCAGCAGGTGATATCTACGACGACGAAACAGCCATTGATTTCAGCCCGTATGTGGTGGAGCCGGTGACAGGCTCTCAGCTGGAGCTCTACAGTGACGACTTGTTAGCAGACCTGTTCGCCAGCACCAACAAACCGGACAAATCTCAACCCGAGTATGGCTTTCTGCCTCCTGCAGCCAGTCTGATGAGCTCTGTCTCTGGTGTACCTGCCTCATCGGGTAACCATTCAGACAGGGACCTTTTCACTGCTCAGCTGCACAACAGCTACGATCGACGTCTGGACTTATCTAAAGTGGTGGTTAAAGAAGAGAGGGACGAAAACATGGAAACTTCGCTACCCAGTCAGATTGCAGCCTGCGCACAGACCACCGTACACTTGCCCACGGGCCAGCCTACTCCTCCCACTAGCCCGGAGCCCAGCTCTGCAAATTCCCACAGTAGATCAGCACCTGGCAAGGAAAAAACCAAGAAGCCCATAGATCGTCAGAGCTCCGAGTACCGACAGAGGAGAGAGAGGAATAACATCGCCGTGAGAAAAAGCAGAGATAAAGCCAAACAGCGTAACGTTGAGATGCAGCAGAAAGTCATAGAACTCAATGCCGAGAACGACCGTTTGCATAAAAAGATAGAGCAGTTGTCAAGGGAACTTGCGATTATGAGGAACTTTTTTGAGCAACAACCGAATGCTGCACCGTTCCTCAGTGCAAGCACAGACTGTCGGTGACTGTTAAACAAAACTTAAGTAACATCCAGTAGACCTGATACCTCACCAAAGAATCAATAATTTTGTAGCAAATACTGTGAACTTCGAAATGCGTAGATTTTTCTGGCCTCGGGAGTTCTAAACTCTAGAAATTTGTTGCAGACTGCCTTAAAAACTTTGCCATTAGCAACAAAGGCTGAACGTTCCTTAAATTATTTTTTTTATAATTCTAATTTTCTATACTCAAGTGCATTAATGCAGCTAAGGTACATTTATATGCCACGATTATGAACTTTATATTTTTCATTTTAGTCAATGATTGGTAGAGCATGGTTGACGACTTTTATAATGACTGTATTTCTTTTATGAAAAGAATCATTAAATACATCAATTTCTATTTGTCTAGTGTATTTGTTCAATACCTGTGTTCTGCAGGGTTGGGCACAACCAAACAAAAGCTGAATGGAAAATTTTCAGCTGGCAGGATACCGTGCACTTTGCTGAGTCATACTAGGAGTGAGAATACACGTGAACACGTAATACTCGCCTGGTCCAAGGTTGTTTTTTTTTGTAAATTCGACCACTGAATACTTGACTTACACTGTTAGGAACAAATGGTAAAAGCTTCCAGCAGTAGATGTCTATAGTGGAAGCTGAATCATCGTGTAAGTGATTACTTTTAAGTAGTATTAGTTCTTAAGTGAATTTTAATTTAACGCATAAACTAAATCGATAGCGTGCTGTATCAGATTCCATAGTCATTAAATATTGCCTGGCAAATACGCTGTAATTCACTATAATCCGAACTTTAGGTGGTGCAACAGATTGACCAATACCAATCTGTTAGTTTGGGATATTAATATTATCAACCATCCTGTTAAAATTTAGATTTTTAAAAAGTTGGTTACTATTTCTGTACAAAATAGTTGACAAATATGTAAGAAAAAGTGACAAATAGAATTTTATCTGGAATTTGCAAGTACTTTCCATCCTCTGCCATGCTTCAAAGTGTCACAACTACCTTTCAAAAGGAACATTTGGAAGAATGCAAGTTTCTCTTTCTCTCCGCCCCCCCCCCCCCCCTTCAATGCAACAATTACTGCATTTTTCTTGGACACTAGGAACTAAACCCAACATTTGAAACTCACTTGATCACTTGGAGACAAAAAAAAATCCATTTCTGCAAGATTTTAAATAGAGGTCAAAAAAAGTACAATTAGCAGTGCCAACTAATGGCTTATGATCATTTCCAACATTGAGTATATGTGAAATCAACCAAATGGCTTGCTATGCTTTTGTCCACAAGAAATTACACCTAGAAATAAATATCAAACAAAAACCATTGCTGAACAAACTCAGCAGGTGTGGCAACATCTGTGGGGACAAAGTAGAGTTAACATGGAGTCCAATTACTGCTAGGTCTGATGAACAATCACTAGTTTCCTACATTAATTCTACTTTCTCCCCATGGATGTTGCCACACCTGCCAAGTTTTGCCAGCACATTTGCTTCAGATCTATGGTATTCAGTTTTTAAAAAATAAATAAAACCATTGTGGATATTTGCATCTGTTCTAGCACCCACCGCTAAAATTTCCATTCATGTACCAAGTTACATCCAGCCTTAACTATTCTAATATGGTCAGTTAGCCAGACAGATGCTTTTCAATGCAGTGGTGTCAACCATGTAAGTTCAATTCCTACACTGATTGACGTTACCATGAGAACTCGCCTCAGCCCTGCCACTCATGTGAAAATTGGTGACCTCAAGTTAAACTAAAACCAATCATCTCTCAGAATAGCTTGATGGTTCTCTGGGACTATGGCAACTTTTCTTTTTGCATCCGCCTGGCTGGTCTCCAATTTTACATAATCCATAAACTTAAAGTAACCTCTAATTCTGCTGCTCTGTTGTGCCATCTGTGCTTACAGCTATACTGACTTCCAGTTTATCAACTGTTGTATGATCATCTGTCTGTTTTTTCATTTTAATTCTTCCACCTGTTCAGCTGTCTTAAGACTTTGCACAGTAGTGTGGGGTCAGAAACTCAAGGTACAAAGATCTTCAGATATATGCTGCATCACGTTCAGTTGTCTCAATCTGTCTTTCTACCGCACTTATATGTCTGAATGAGAGAAAGAATAAAGATATGAACAGGAGTGGGCTATTTCTACCCTTCAAGCTTGCTCCACCATTCAATGTGATCACAGCTGATCATAGAGTTCAGTAACCTAATCCCCCACTTCCACTATATCACTTGGTCCCTTTAGCCATAAGTACTTTTTTTAATAAAACTCAGTGTTGGCCTCAACTATTTTCTGTGGTAATAAAATCCACAGGCTCACATTCTCTGGGTGAAGAGATATCTTCTTATCTCAGCCCTAGAAAGGTTTACTCCTAATCCTTAAACTATGACCCATTGTTCTGCACTCTCCAACTACTGGGAACATTTTACATCTAACCTATCTAATTCTGTTAGAATGTTAGAGGTTTTTATAAAATCTGCTTATTCTTCTAGACTCCAGTGGATACAATCTTAACTGACTATTTCTCCTCTGTCCTGCCATCACAGAAATAAATTTGGTAAACCTTCGCTTTATTCCCTCTATAGCAAGATCATCCTTCCTCAGATAAGCAGACCAAATCTATACACAATCTTCCAGGTGTGACTTTGTCAATGCTCTGCAAAATTCCATCAAAATATTCTTGTTTTTGTACTCAAATTCATTTGCTATGAAGGCCAACATACAATTTGCCTTCTTCACTGCCTGCTGAACTGACATGCTTACTTTGTGCAACAGGTGACCTAGGACACCCAGATCGTATTGAATATCCTCCCCCAACCCCCCACCCCCTCAATTTATAGCCATTCAAATAACAATCTATCCTCTCATTATTGTTACCAATTGGATAAACTCACAAGTATCTACATTATACTGCATCTGCCATACTTTTGCACTCAGCCTGTCCAAATCACACTGCAACATCTCTGCATGATCCTTACAGCTCATCCTTCCAACTGGCTTAGAGTCAGCTGCAAATTTTGAGATATTTAGTTCCCTTATCTAAATCTTTAACATTTACTGTATTGTGAACATCTGGGACTCCAATACTGATCCCTTCGGTATTTCACTAGCCACTATCTTCCATTCAGAAAAAGGTCCATTTATTCTTACTCTTTGACTCATTTTCTATCCATGTCAATGCACTGCCCGCATTCCAATGCGCTTTAATTTTACACATTAATGTCTTTTGAGAGAGTAACATTAATGAAACAATTCAATTCACACATGTAAACCAAAACATTAATTTTAAAATTCTCATCTGCAAAGTCAAATTCCTCCAAGATCTCTTCCTTCCCTATCTCTGTAACCACAGTCTTACAACCCTCTAAGAACTTTCTGTTCCTCAACTTCTGACCATCATGCCACTATTGGCAGTCATGCCATCAGGTGTCTAGGCCCAAGGCTAGAATTCCCTCCCAATTCTTTCCTGCTTTAAGTCACTACTTAAAACTTACTCCTCTTGCCAACTGTTTTGCATAACTGTTCTAATGTCTTTTTTGTTCTGCATAAATTTTTGTTTGGTTTTGGTTCTGTAAAATGTTCTGGACATTTTACTTCACTAAAGACACTGTATAGTTGTAATTTGTTGGATTATTCTAAACACTCTGAAAGGACTTCAGAAATACAACTAATAACTGACCTTGGTGGTGGGAAAGTTGTTGGAAGGAATTCTGAGGGACAGGATGTACATGTATTTGGAAAGGCAAGGACTAATTCGGGATAGTCAACATGGCCTTTTGCGTGGGAAATCATGTCTCACAAACTTGATTGAGTTTTTTGAAGAAGTAACAAAGAAGATTGATGAGGGCAGAGCACAAAATGTGATCTATATGGACTTCAGTAAGGTGTTCGACAAGGTTCCCCATGGGAGACTGATTAGCAAGGTTAGACCTCATGGAATACAGGGAGAACTAGCCATTTGGATACAGAACTGGCTCAAAGGTGATAGAGAGTGGTGGTGGAGAGTTGGTTTTCAGACCGGAGGCCTGTAACCAGTGGAGTGCCACAAGGATCAGTGCTGGGTCCTCTACTTTTTATCATTTATCTAAATGATTTGGATGTGGGCATAAGAGGTACAGTTAGGAAGTTTGCAGATGACACCAAAATTGGAGGTGTAGTGAACAGCGAAGAGGGTTACCTCAGATTACAACAGGATCTGGACCAGATGGGCCAATGGGCTGAGAAGTGGCAGATGGAGTTTAATTCAGATAAATGAAAGGTGCTGCATTTTGGGAAAGCAAATCTTAGCAGGGCTTATACACTTAATGGTAAGGTCCTGGTGAGTGTTGCTGAACAAAGAGACTTTGGAGTGCAGGTTCATAGCTCTTTGAAAGTGGAGTCGCAGGTAGATAGGATAGTGAGGAAGGTGTTTGGTATGCTTTCCTTTATTGGTCAGAATATTGAATACAGGAGTTGGGAGGTCATGTTGCGGCTGTACAGGACATTGGTTAGGCCACTGTTGGAATATTGCGTGCAATTCTGGTCTCCTTCCTATCGGAAAGATGTTGTGAAACTTGAAAGGGTTTAGAAAAGATTTACAAGGACATTGCCAGGGTTGGAGGATCTGAGCTACAGGGAGAGGCTGAACAGGCTGGGGCGTCAGAGGCTGAGGGGTGACCTTATAGAGGTTTACAAAATTATGAGGGGTATGGATAGGATATATAGGCAAAGTCTATTCCCTGGGGTTGGGGAGTCCAGAACTAGAGGAGATAGGTTTAGGGTGAGAGGGGAAAGATATAAAAGAGACCTAAGGGGTAATGTTTTCAGTCAGAGGGTGGTATCTGTATGGAATGAGCTGCCAGAGGATGTGGTGGAGACTGGTACAATTGCAACATTTAAGAGGCATTTGGATGGGTATATGAATAGGAAGGGTTTGGAGAGATATGGGCCGGGTGCTGGCATGTGGGACTAGATTGGGTTGGGATATCTGGTCGGCATGGACGGGTTGGACTGAAGGGTCTGTTTCCATGCTGTACATCTCTATGTCTATGACTCTAACAAAGAAGCCAGAATAGACCAGTCATTTCCAAGATAAGCAAAAAGAATCCAAATAAGTAGTTTGATGTATTAGTGCATAAATATATGAAAAAGCGAATAAGGGCTCAAGCCTGAAACGTCGATTCTCCTGCTCCTTGGATGCTGCCTGACCTGCTGCGCTTTTCCAGCAACACATTTTCAGCATAAATATATGAACCACAGTCTCAGGGAATGGATTCTGCTCACACAATGAGCATCAGAGGCTGTCTTGTGAGATAAAGATTTTTTAAAAAGCAATCAAATTAATATCTGCTGCTTTCATGTGTCATGTCACACAACAGCAGAGTAAAATCTTAGTTGGGCAAATGTTACATTGTGATGCTAAAGAGACCTCGGAAATAATTTACAAAATGGAGAAGATTCGTAAGGTATGTTCTCCTTCAAGAAATGTTGCTTCAGGTGGAAAAAGAAACTTGATTTCGTCTAAGTTATCCAGAAGAAAACATAATTGCATTTTTGAATTAAGTTTTAAGAAATAGCAGTTATTTTTCCTTATTCCTCAAATAATCAAATATAAATTTTAAAATAAGTTGACACACCAGCCATCCAAAAGTTATTTTATTTGTAATGCATCATTTATAAATATTTAATGAAATAGATCTTCACATCAGAAACTTTAAGAAATGCAGTTGTAGCTACCAATACACAACAAATGCTGATGACCAAGAATTTCATTTTCACTGAGTGTATAGCAAACTAACTTCCTCTAATCCAATCCAGCTTGCTGGCTGATGTGTTACAGAGCGGACGTAGCAGCTGAGAGGTCCCAACTCCTGGCCAAGTACACCGTCTACCTCATAGCCCTGTCATGAGAGATGTAATAAACCAGCCATTATAGAGAACATGCTGTTTTGAAAGGTAATTATTAGAGGAAAATGTTAAAATCACATTTTACATTTCACATTAAATAAAGAGGTGGAGGGAATTCCAGAGCTTAGGACCTAGGCAACTGGTAATAGCAAATAATTATAATTTGGAATACACAAAAGGCAAATATGAGAGGAACACTGATATTTCAGAGGGGTGCAGGGGATAAGGAGGCCATGGTGGAATTTGAAACATGTGAATTTTTAAATCAAGATGCTACTCAAATAGAAGCCAAATAAAGGTGAGCGAGAAGAGGGGTAATAGAGAATGCAACTTCCTGCCACAGCATTTTGAATTACTTGAAGATTATAGATTGCAAATTAGCTACAAATGCATACAGATAGTTGAGTCTAGAAATAATGAATTACTAGAGTGTTTCAATGTCAGGTCAGCTGAGACAGATGTCTAAATCAAGCAATGTTTCAGATTGGCTGGTTGTGACAGGTTGGTTCCACAGGAGACTGCGATGGGCCCTCAACATTTTACAATTTATATCAATGTGTTTAAAGAGAGGATCAAGGCACAGTGGCTACATTTGTAGATGACACAAATGTCTAACAAAATATGCTGTGAAGCTACCATAACAAGGATGTTGGTTGATAAATAAAGGTTAAAATGAATGAGCAAAACATTTGGCAGATGCATATTATGTGGGAAATTGTGAAGCTTGATCATTTTTCAGAAAGAACAATAAAGCTATGTATTACTTAAACATGACTGACTACAGAAATCTGACATGAAAAGGGATCAAGGTGTTCTAGTGCATGAGTCACAAGATGTTGCTATACAGGTACACAAGCAATAACGGCTACTGGAATGCTACCCTTTAATACAAGACAATTTGAACATTAATGCAAGGGTGCAATGCTTTGGACACACAGATAATTGGTGAAGCCACATCACAATATTGTGTGCGGTTTTGGCCTCCTTTCTTAGGGAAGAATATAAATGAGTTGGAGGTGGTTCAGTAGTTCACTTGATACCTGGAATAATCAGATTGTCTTAAGGGAAGATTGGACAGGCTGGGCTTTTTCTTCTCTATAGTTTAAAAGAGCGAAGTGTGATTTGATTGATTTGAATGAAGTTTGAACAATCCTGAATGGTCTTGAAATAGTGGAAAAGGAAAAGATATTTACGCTTGTCAAAATCTTAGAATTCCCTTCCAAATAGTATTGAGAGTCTACCTACAGCACATGGACTTCAGCATTTCAACAAAGCAGCTTATCACCACCACTTTCTCAAGGGCTTCAACTAATGGATAATAAATGCTGGTCAACCAATGACCCCCACATGCTATGAATGAATATATTTCTTTATATAAGTCACTGCCATGTTGGAAGAAACACAGCAGCCAATATACAAACAGCAAATTCCCATTAACAGCAATATGACAGGGCCAGGATATCTGTTTTTTGTGATGTTGATTGAGGGATGAACATTGTTAGGACACTAGTGATAGCTGCCCTAATCTTCTCAAAATGGGTGTGTCTAGTAACACCACTCAAAAGTGCATTGCTGGAAGTGCGTGCAAGTATTTTTAAGTATGGACAGTTGAAAGCGATGCCAGGTGTGAGCAGTCACTGACTTCCAAAATAGTTCCATGGGAATATTTGCATCTAAAAAACAGCACCTCCGTATAGTACAGTGCTCCATTTGCCCTGCACTCAAACATCAGCCTAAATTTTTATGCTCAAGTCTCAGATATGAACCTGGAATCTGATGATTCAGAGGAGAGAGTATTACTCCCAAGTGAGCTATTTAAAGTGATTTCCATGTCAGGCGGGTTAAGTTGTAAGATTTTGTATGTTTAGAGGTATTTAGACTGAAATGGGAAGCCTCAAATTTTGCTAATATCAATCCTTTTGTGAGCTAACTACAGAAAACATCATGCCATTCAGTAAATACAAACAATGAGACAGACAGTAAGATATAATTTTTAGGTAGCCTACGGAGGTGTATTTCATAACAGATCAAAATGTTCAAATTTCTGTGTTTAACAGAATGTGAATGGTTGGCAGAAGTGCTGTCCAATTGCATTAAAGTAAAATGAGATCATCAGCTTCATTATTTTCACAAAACATGGTTCATAATGTTTTGATTGGTGACTAATTAGCAGGACATCCCTAACATTATCATGTGACTATCCTCAGTGTGCAAACACTGACACTTTGACAGATGGATTTCAGTGATGTGCTTTATATAACTTATTTCCTCTACTTATTACTTTGGTTTTAAAATATCTTTCTGTCTGACTGTCTCAGTAGTTTCAAGGTTTCCTGTGACAATTATTGTCTTTCCTGATTTTCTGAATCCAAATCAACTATAATTTACGTAACTGTTGGAAGACTGTCAAAAGACTGTCACAAGAATAGATCATAAGAACAGTTCTGAGCAATGTAATAAAGTAAAAAAAAGGACATGGAAATTAACACAATTATGATTTCATTTAGCACACAGGTGATCTTCAAATATACACATTGCACCCCACTAACACTGCAGCTTCACATCACAAGTGCATTCAGACTTGAACAGCCCTTGCAAAATCATCTAAGAAATCAAAATTTTCCACTATATGACAATGTTACAGAATAAAATCAAAATTAATAATACATAGAAAGGGGTCTTTGTAGGATTAATTTATAAAAGTTCTTTAAATTTACAATATAGCATTGACAAAGCCTTTCAATTAACTTGATTTCTTTACAAAAGTCTATACTTTCCAAAACAAAGAATGGAGAAGCAATTCTGTCAGCTATTTGGACTAACAAAGTACTTTAGAGTCTGATCAGTCCCTTTAATAGGATTATTTTTGTGCAGTAATTTCTAATTTAGAAGTACATGCACTTCTACCAATGCAGCAGTCACATTCAGGGAATGACAGGATTCTGGGTAATCCAAGATGGAGGATGGGAAAAAACTGTGGCTATAAGAGCTGCTCCTTTTTTGAGGTATATAAAGTGATAGAGGAGATTTCCTCAAATTCTAGAAGCAGCAATTACTGTTTGGTCTGCTGTTGCATTATTTTGGAACTTTGGGGGAACAAAGTCAAAACAATGACACTTGAAGAAAGGAGAAAGACAGACAAAAGGTAGTGAGCATGTGGTTAGTCAGGGAGACAGAAAGAAACCTACATTGCTAAGTGACACAGTGCATAGTATCTGCTTTTGCTGTTTGAGTTCATGTTTCTCTGAACATTGGAGTGTGTCTAGGAAAAATGAACAAACAGTGAAATTCACAGCTGACCTTGGAGGAACCTGTGTGGGAGAGCTCACAGCACAGGGATAGATAAATTCATAGTTTTTTAATGTGTAACCTTGCTGTAAGTCTACAGTAGTGAGTAGAGTGGGTTCTTTCTTGATAATATGTATTATTGAAATCTATCTCTTGATTAAATTTTAAAAATATAAAACATAAGTACTAAGTTAGCCTGGAGCACAGTTTTTTAGAGCAAAAAGATGGTGCTATTTTCTGGACTGTAAATTGTGAAGGAGAAAAGATGGCCTTTAGTAGAGTGATATGCTCTTCCTGTCGGGTGTGGGAGTTTAGGGAGAGTTTCCATGTTACTGATGATTATGTCTTCAGGAAGTGTCTTTGTTTGCGAAACTGGATCAGTTGCAGCAGCAGGTACAGGCAATGAGAAATTTACAATAGTGTGATTGACAGCAGTTACAGGAAGGAAGAAAAGCCACATATATAATCAGGTAGATGGGTTAACTCCAGGAAAAGTAGGACGGGTAGACAGGTAGTGCAGAAGTCTTCCGTGGCTATCCCCACTTCTAACAAGTACGCTGCTTTAGAAAATGTAGGTGGTGATGGACTCTCAGGGGAAGAGGACATCAAAGGTAATGATCTCAGGATTGCTATCAGTGTCACGTGCTAGCCAGGGTAGCTCTTGTTTGACTGCATCACAGCCTAGGAGCTGCAGATGGACTCTCTGTATCTCTGACTAGAGTGTACTATCATAATCAAATGCTTGGAACCCATGTTCCCCTCATTACATTAGAGCCTCTCTGGATCCCACAAACTTGGCTGTTCGTGCTACATTCCCCTGAGGATCTCTTTAATTTCTCTCCTAGTTCCCTGAATTCTGCTTTCAAGACCTCATCTCATTGTTTTTAGATTAGATTACTTACTTACAGTGTGGAAACAGGTCCTTCTGCCCAACAAGTCTGCACTGACCCTCTGAAGAGCAACCCACCCAGACACATTCCCCTACATTTACCCCTTCACCTAATACTACGGGCAATTTAGCATAGCCAATTCATCTAACCTGCACATTTTTGGACTGTGGGAGGAAACCAGAGCATCCTGAGGAAACCCACGCAGACACGGGGAGAATGTGCAAACTCCACACAGACAGTTGATGTCTATATGCACCACGTCAACTGGCTGTTCACCCTACCTTTCAGAATGTTCTGCTGCCTGACCCGAGCACCTGGGAGGCAACATACCATCCCGGAGTCTCGTGTTTGGCCACAGAACCGCCTATCTACTCCTCTTAGAATAGAATCTCCTATTATGATTATGGTCCTACGAGTCGTTTTCTCACCCTTCTGAACAGCAGTGTCCTCCACGGTGCCATGATCCTGGCAACTGCTGCCCTCCCCTGGTGAGCCATCTCCCCCAATAGTATCCAAAATGGTATCCCTGTTTTGGAGGGCGATGACTGCAGGGGTCACCTGCACTGCCTTCCTACTCTTTCTCTGCCTTTTGGTAACCCATTCACTGTCTCCCTCAGCAATTCTAATCTGCGGTGTGACCATTTCACTAAATGTGCTATCCACGACCTCCTCAGCATTGCGGATGCTCCACACTTAGCGTCAGAGGTCTGGATGGAATAGAATTTGTAAGAAGCGTCCAGGAGTTTTCTAGAGAAGTATGTCAATAGTCTGACAAGGGATGGGACTATATTGGACATGGTGTTGGGGAATGAGCCAGGCCAGGTGGTAGAATTTGCATGGGGGATTTCTTTGGGATCAGTGACCACAGTTCTGTAAGTTTTAGAATACTCGTAGACAAAGATGACAGTGGTCCTAAGGGAAGAGTACTAAGCTGGGCCAGGACTAATTATATCAAAATTCAGCAGGAGCTGGGAAATGGGGACTTCTTCTTTTTTCTTCTTTTTTTACAGTATGGAAACAGGCCCTTCGGCCCAACAAGTCCACACCGACCCGCCGAAGCGCAACCCACCCAGACCCATTCCCCTACATTTACCCCTTCACCTAACCCTACGGGCAATTTAATGTGGCCGATCCACCTAACCTGCACATTTTGGATTGTGGGAGGAAACCGGAGCACCCGGAGGAAACCCACACAGTCACAGGGAGAACGTGCAAACTCCACACAGAGTTGCTGGAGGCGGGAACTGAACCCAGAACTCTGGCGCTGTGAGGCAGCAGTGCTAACCACTGTGCAGCTATTTGAAGGGAAGTCCACACTTGATATGTGGGAGGCTTTCAAAGATAGGTTGAAGATAGTGCAGGATAGGCATGTCCCTTTGAAAACAAGGGATAGGAAAGACAAGATTCGTGAATCGTGGATGACAGGAGAAATCGTATGACTAGCCAAGAGGAAAAGGGAAGCACACATAAGGTCCAGACAGCTAAGAACAGAACGGGCCTTGGAGAAATATCAAGAGAGTAGGACCACCTTAAACGAGGAATCAAGCGGGCTAAAGAGCTAAATAACTTTAGCGAGCAGAATTAAGGAGAATCCCAAAGCCTTTTATTCATATATAAGAAGCAAGAGGGTAACTAGAGAAAGGATTGGTCCACTAAAGAATAAGGAAGGAAAGTTGTGTGCCGAACATGAGAAAATGGGTGAGATTCTGAATGATTTCTTTGCATCAGTGTTCACTGAGGAGAAGGACATAATGAATGTTGAGATTTGAGATAGAAGTTTGTTTACTCTGGATCACGTTGACATAAGGAGGGAAGATGTGTTGGTAGACTAAAGGATATTAACGTGGACAAATCCCCAGGATCGGATGGGATCTATTCCAAATTGCTGAGGGAAGCAAGAGAGGAAATAGCTGGGGCCCTGACAGATATCTTTGTAGTATCCTTAAACGCAGGTGAAGTGCCAGAGGACTGGAGGGTTTCTCATGTTGACCCCCTGTACAAGAAAGGTAGTAGTGATATTCCAGGTAACTAGTGAGCCTGACGTCAGTGTTGGGAAAGTTGCTGGAGAAGTACTGAGGGATACAATCTATTTAAATTTGGAAACGAATGGGCTCATCAGTGATAGGCAACATGGTTTTGTGTAGGGGCGATCGTGCCATACCAATTTAAGAGAGTTCTTTGAGGAAGTGATCAAGTTGATAGATGAAGGCAGGGCTGTAGATGTCATTTACATGGACTTTAGTAAGGCGTTTGATAAGTTCCCCATGGTAAACTAATGCAGAAAGTGAAGTCACATGGTGAGCAGGGTGTTCTAGCTAGGTCGATAAAGAACTGGTTGAGCAACAGGACACAGAGTAAAAGTTGAAGGGAGTTTCTCGAAATAGAGAAAGGTGACCAGTGGTGTTTCACAGGGATCAATGCTGGGGCCACTGTTGTTTGTGATATACATAAATGATCTGGAAGAAGGCACTGTTGGTCTGATCAGTGCATTTGCAGATGTCACAAAGATTGGTGGAGTAGCAGAAAGCATAAGGGACAGTCAAAGAATATAGGAGAATATAGATAGACTGGAGAGTTGGGCGGAGAACTGGCAGATGGAGTTCAATTCAGGCAAATGTGAGGTGATGTATTTTGGGAAGTCTAATTTTTAAGTGAACTATACTGTAAACGGAAGAGCCTTGGGAAAAGTTGATGAGCAGAGAGATCTGGGAGTTCAGGTCAATTGTACCCTGAAGTTGGCTGCACAGGTGGATAGAATGGTCAAGAAGGCATATGGTATGCTTGCCTTCATCGGACGGGCTATTGAGTTGAAAAGCTGGCAGGTCATGTTAAAATTGTGCAAGATTTGGTTCGGCTGCATTTAGAATACTGTGAACAGTTCTGGTCACCGCAGTACCTAAAGGATGTGGACGCTCTGGATAGGATGCAGAGAAGGTTTACGAGGATGTTGTCTGGTATGAGGAGAGGTTGAGAAGGTGAGGATTGTTTTAATTAGCAAAAAGGAGATTGAAGGGGAACCTGATTGAGGTCTACAAAATCATGATGGGTATAGACAGGGTGGATAGAAATAAGCTTTTTCCCAAGGTCAGGGATTCAACAACAAGAGGTGACGCGTTCAAGGTGAGAGGTGAAAAGTTTAAGGAGGATACACGTGGCAAGTACTTTACACAGAGGGTGGTAGGTGCCTGGAACATTTTGCCAGCAGAAGTAGTAGAGGCAGGCACGGTAGATTCATTTAAGGTGCATCTGGACAGATGCATGAGTAGGTGGGGAGCAGAGGGACACGGATGCTTAGGAATTGGGCAATAGGTTTAGACAGTGGATTTGGATCAGCTCAGGCTTGGAGGGCCGAAGGGTCTGTTCCTGGGCTGTAAATTTTCTTTGTTCTTCGTTGGATAGCATTACTGCTGTTCTGAGGGAGGATATTACTGGGAATACATCCAGGGATGTTATTTGGGTGGAACTGAGAAATAAGAAACTGATGATCACCTTATTGGGATTGTATTATAGTCCCCTAATTGTCAGAGGGAAACTCAGAAACAAGTTTGTAAGGAGATTTCAGTTATCTGTAAGAATAATAATAAGGTGGTTATGCTTGGAGATTTTAACATGGATTTGGACTGATGTAGTGCTAAGGATTTAGATGCACAGGAATTTGTTCAGCATGTACAAGAAAATTTTCTGATTCAATATGTGGATATACCTAATAGAGAAGTTGCAAAACTTGACCTACTCTTGGGAAATAAGGCAAGGCAGGTGACTTTGGGGCCAGTGATCATAATTCTATCAGTTTTATAGTAGTGATGGAAAGGGATAGATTGGATTTAAAAGTTGAAGTTCTAAATTGGAGGAAGGCTAATTTTGATGGTATTAGGCAAGAACTTTCAAAAGTTAATTGGGGGCAGATGTTTGCAAGGGATGGCTGGAAAATGGGAAGCCTTCAAAAATAAGATAATGAGAAACAAATCCAGATATAGTATATTCCTGTTAGGGCGAAAGGACAGGCTGGCAGGTGTAGGGAATGCTGAATGACAAGAGAAATTAAGGGTTCAGTTAAGAAAAAGAAAGAAGCATATGTCAGGTATTGACAGGATAGATCGAGTGAATCCTTAGAGTACAAAAGCAGTCGGAGTATACTTAAGAGGAAAATCGGGAGGGCAAAATGGGGACATGAGATAGCTTTGGAAAGTAGGGTTAAGGAGAATCCAAGAGGTTTTTACAAATACATGAAGGACCAAAGGGTAACTAAGGACAGAATAGGGCCCCTCAAAAGATCACCAAGGCAGCCTATGTCTGGAGCCGTAAGAAATGGGGGCAATACTAAACAAGTATTTTGCATCAGTATTTACTGTGGAGAAGGACATGGAAGACATAGAATGTGGGGGAATAGATGCAGACATCTTAAAATGTCCAAATTAAAGGGGAGGCAGTGCTGGATATCTTTAAATGTATAAAAGTGGACAAGTACACAGGACTTGATCAGGTGTACCCTAGAAGATATGGAAGTGACTGCTGGGCCCCTTGCTGAGATATTTTTATCATCAATAGTCACAGGTGAGGTGCTGGATGACTGGTGATTGGTTAGTGCGTTGCCACTACTTAAGAAAGGTGGTAAGGAAAAGCCAGAGAACTATAGACCGGTGAGCCTGTGGTGGGCAAGTCTTTTGATTAGATTAGATCCCTACAGTTTGGAAACAGGCCCTTCAGCATGGATAAGATAAATAGACAGGTCTTTTCCCTGGGGTGGGGTTCAGAACTGGAGGGCATAAGGTTTAGGGTGAGAGGGGACAGATATAAGAGGGATCTAAGGGGCAACCTTTCCACGCAGACCTTGGTGAATGTATGGAATGAGCTGCCAGAGGAAGTGGTGGAGGCTAGTACAATTATGGAATTTATAAGGCATCTGGATGGTATATGAATAGAAAGAGTTTAGAGGGAAATGAGTCAAGTGCTGGCAAATAGGACTAGATTAGGTTAGGATATCTGGTCTGCATGGATGAGTTGGACTGAAGGGTCTGTTTCCATGCTGCACATCTCTATGACTCTCATACCCAATTAAGAATTAACAGAGGTGGGGAAAGGTAGGAATTTTCTATAGTGTGCTGATGATTTAAGATTTTTTGATCATTAAGATTTTTTGACCAGCAGTGCAGACAGAGGGTAATGACAAAATGAAGATTATGCACTTCTCTCAGGGCAGAAATAATAAAAATGTTAGTCATTGTGCACCTTGTCAATTGAATAGAACCTATCACATTTGCAAACTTTAGTACAACAATACCACATTCTATTATCTAGGGTCATAGTCTACACTCCATTATCTGGAACCATGGACACAAATTTTCAGATGGCAGGGTTTCCCATCTTGCCATTCAGTTAGCAGAGAATTCTCGAAGGTCAAGGACCCTGTGAGGGGAGCAGACAGGAAGGAGGTTAATGGGCAGGTTTGAGAGGATGAGATGGATGGAGAGAAAGGACTATGAGGGGTTTATGAGCTGGGTGAGAGTTGGTCGCAATGATGAATATATGTGAACCTCCAAACGAAGTCACCTTCCCCTATTCCCAACACCAGCTCACACAGCTACATGATTGGCACGGACCACTTGTGACCTGGGTAAAATAGCAGTGGGACAGGATGAAGCTCTTTATTGGCCATTACTATGCTTAATAGGTGCAAGTAGGAACATAATAGGGGTATTCAGGCAGCTCCACACCTGATTTCACCAGCTACGCAACTTCTCCCTGCTGACAGGATACTGTAAAGTATCACAAACAGAAGTACCACAATACTGAAGGTTAGATGTACAGTCTGTAAACAATAAATAGGATCTGTTCTGATTTGTGGAATTGGAGTTAGTTATAGAAAACATAATTAAGTGATGGATTGAATTGCTGAATTTCTACAATTTTAAAATGGAGGAATGCAGTTCATTTTCAGAATAAAAAAAATGCTTTCCAAAAAAATATGCTCAACAACTTTAACTTCAAAAATGGATCCATGAAATTAACTCACCCCTTCATCACTGGATGAATGCAGCAGAAGAGATGAAATACTTGATTCTAGAAGCTGTATTTAGAAATGAGGGAACGGAAACAAACTTTGGTCAGATTTGTGAACACACTGGATTTTGGTATATTCCAAAATGAAGAAAATCTTTATCTTGACTCCACCTGTACTAACTGATACAATTCTGAAAATTCTACAACTTGCTTTCCCCAACAAACAGACCTCCCATAATACTGATATATGCAGGCCTACTTTCTGGAATTTAACTCAACTCTACATGTATAATTTTTACATTTACTTCCAAAATCAACCTCAATCACCAGTGAGAATACCCTTCATAATCAGAAAAGTTAGCAAAACTGATACCTGGTCAATTTTTCTCAAAGGCCCTCAAATCATGTTCAATCCTTTTACATGCCACAATTGCACTAATTCTATCTGGTATTACTCTTGAAGACAATTAAAATATTAGGACAGTATGGTATTTGGGATTATGTTCACAAACAAACTTTGTTTGCCCTTGTCAAATGGAAGTACAAAGACACAGCAATGCTATACAAACACAATCTTCAGTCAAACGTCTAGGAAATTGTCTTAAAGGCCTGATAAAGAAGTGCATAAAAGTAATAAAATTACTTTAAGGATGCTATGTATGTACTATCACAAATTGATTTCTGTGTGGTATGAAGCAAAGGAAATGTTTAGAAAGAACACTGTTAACTGAGTATATACCTTTGGGCAAGTTTAGTATCCTATTGGTTTTTCAAGTTTTAAAATTTTGCTGAACATTCCATTCTAAATATTATGCTTGATATTCACCAGTTCTTCATCACTTGCTTCACTTTATTTAATCCTTTACTTAAACATTAAGATGCATTACTTAATGAATATTAACCTTATTGGCCAAATTATTCAGCAGGAAAACCTTCATATAGTTCCTGATTCAGTTAATCTGAACTTGAATTCCAGGTGAAATTTATCAAGATATACCAATCACACTGCAGTGCAACATCCTTAATGAGCAGCTATGTACAGCAAAGTGGTATGAAGTGAAAGGAAATTTGACAATGTGGTGTTAAGCAATATTTCATAATGGCCTATATACAACTACGATTGAAATGCTTACAATACTGTCCAATTGATTATATATTATTACTCATGAATAAAAGAGGTCTTAGATCATCTTACCCTCTTAACAAAAATAAACCAATATAGAAGGAATAAAACAAAACAAAATCCAAATAAGAGATAACTTGACCTTCATGACAAAAATGTTTCAACTTTTAACAAAATAACTTTCAGGCCAGTCTAAGATGTGACTTTTACAAAGATGTCAAGGTAGCCAGTTCTAATATTACATGACAGACAGTCAGGGTAGGCAGGGACAAGGTAGGACAAATAAATTAAACTGCATTTATTTCAATGCAAGGGGCCGAATGGGGAAGGCAGATGAACTCAGGGCATTGTTAGGAACATGGGATAGGGATATCATAGAAATTACAGAAACATGGCTCAGGGATGGGCAGGACTGGCAGATTAATGTTCCAGGATACAAATGCTACAGAAAGGATAGAAAGGGAGGCAAGAGAGGAGGGGGAGTGGCGTTTTTGATAAGGAATAGCATTACAGCTGTGCTGAGGGAGAATATTCCTGGAAACACATCCAGAGAAGTTATTTGGGTGGAACTGAGAAATAAGAAAGGGATGATCACCTTATTGGGATTGTATTATGGACCCCCTAAAAGTCAGAGGGAAGTTGAGAAATAAACTTGTAAGGAGATCTCAGCTATCTCTAAGAATAATAGGGTAGTTATGGTAGGGGATTTTAACTTTCCAAACATAGACTGGGACTGCCATAGTGTTAAGGGTTTAAATGGAGAGGAATTTGTTAAGTGTGTAAAAGAAAATTTTCTGATTCAGTATGTGGATGTACCTACTAGAGAAGGTGCAAAACTTGACCTACTCTTGGGAAACAAGGCAGGGCAGGTGACTGAGGTGTCAGTGGGGCAGCACTTTGGGGCCAACGACCATAATTCTATTAGATTTAAAATTGTGATGGAAAAGGATAGACCAGATCGAAAAGTTGAAGTTCTAAATTGGTGAAAGGCCAATTTTGATGGTATTAGGCAAGAACTTTCAAAAACTGACTGGGGGCAGATGTTCGCAGGTAAAGGGATGGCTGGAAAATGAGAAGCCTTCAGAAATGAGATAACAAGAATCCAGAGAAAGTATATTTCTGTCAGGGTGAAAGGAAAGGCTGATAGGTATAGGGAATGCTGGATGACTAAGGAAATTGAGGGTTGGTTAAGAAAAAGAAGGAAGCCTATGTAAGGAAGAGACAGGATAGATTGAGTGAATCCTTAGAAGAGTATAAAGGCAATAGGAGTATACTTAAGAGAGAAATCAGAAGGGCAAAAAGGGGACATGAGATAGCTTTGGCAAATAGAATTAAGGAGAATGCAAAGGGTTTTTACAAACACATTAAGGACAAAAGGGTAACTAGGGGAGACAATAGGGCCCCTGAAAGGTCAGCAAGGCGGCCTTTGTGTGGAGCCTTAAAAAATGGGAAAGATACTAAATGAGTATGTTGCATCAGTATTTACTGTGGAAAAGGATATGGAAGATATAGAATGTCGGGATATAGATGGTCACACCTTGCAAAATGTCCATATTACAGAGGAGGAAGTGCTGGATGTCTTGAAACGCATAAAGGTGGATAAATCCCCAGGACCTGATCAGGTATAACCTAGAACTCGGTGGGAAGCTAGAGAAGCGATTGCTGGGCCTCTTGTATCATCGATAGTCACAGATGAGATGCTGGAAGACTGGAGGTTGGCTAACGTGGTGCCAGTTTTTAAGAAGGGTGATAAGGCCAAGCCAGGGAACTATAGACCAGTGAGCCTGACATCGGTGGAGGGCAAGTTGTTGGAGGGAATCCTGAGGGACAGGATGTACATGTATTTGGAAAGGGAAGGACTGATTAGGGATAGTCAACATGGCTTTGTGCATGGGAAATCATGTCTCACAAACTTGATCGAGTTTTCTGAAGAGGTAACAAAGAGAATTGATGAGGGCAGAGCGATAGATGTGATCTATATATCTTCAGTAAGGCATTCGACAAGGTTCCGCAGGGAGACCGATTCGCAAGGTTAGATCTCATGGGATACAGGGAGAACTAACCATTTGGATACAGAACTGGCTCAAAAGTAGAAGACAGAGGGTGGTGGTGGAGGGTTGTTTTCAGACTGGAGGCCTGTGATCAGTGGAGTAACACAAGAATCGGTGCTGGGTCCTCTACTTTTTGTCATTTACATAAATGATTTTGACGCAAGCATAAGAGGTACAGCTAGTAAGTTTGCAGATTACACCAAAATTGGAGATGTAGTAGACAACGAAGAAGGTTACCTCAGATTACAACAGAATCTTGACCAGATGGGCCAATGGGCTGAGAAGTGGCAGATGGAGTTTAATTCAGATAAATGCAAGGTGTTGCATTTTGGGAAAGCAAATCTTAGCAGGACTTATACACTTAATGGTAAGGTCCTCGGCAGTGTTGTTGAAAAAAGAGACCTTGGAGTACATGTTCATAGCTCCTTGAAAGTGAAGTCGCAGGTAGATAGGATAGAGAAGAAGATGTTTGGTATGCTTTCTTTTATTGGTATGAGTATTGAGTACAGGAGTTGGGAGGTCATGTTGCAGCTGTACAGGACATTGGTTAGGTCACTGTTGGAATTTTGTGTGCAATTCTGGTCTCGTTCCTATCGGAAATATGTTGTGAAACTTGAAAGGATGTTGCCAGGGTTGGAGGATTTGAGCTATAAGGAGAGGCTGAACAAGCTGGGTTTTCACTGAAGCGTCGGAGGCTAAGGGTGACCTTATAGAGGTTTACAAAATTATGGAGGGGCATGGATAGGATAAATAGACAAAATATTTTCCCTGGGAAGGGGGAGTCCAGGACTGAGGGCATAGGTTTAGGGTGAGAGGGGAAAGATATAAAAGAGACCTAAGGGGCAGCTTTTTCACGCAGAGGGTGGTATGTGTATGGAATGAACTGCCAGAGGATTTGTGGAGGCTGGTACAATTGCAACATTTAAAAGGCATTTGGATGGGTATATGAATAAGAAGGGTTTGGAGTGATATGGGTCGGGTGGGACTAGATTGGGTTGGGATATCTGGTCGGCATGGGCGAGTTGGACCGAAGGGTCTGTTTCCATGCTGTACATCTCTATGACTCTATGATTTTCATCTGATCAGTAATATGTTGCAGCATATTTGTACTATTCTAACATGGTACAAATTAAGAGGCATCTAGCAAAAGATCTTTAAAGAAAGGATTTCTATCTATAATTTCCAAATTTCTTCATCCCTATTGCCAAACAACCTCTTTTTACTGAAGAACTGGGCTGGTGAGGACTTGAGACGGCTCTATGGCTGCCACCAGTGCTACTCTGATTAGTCAGTTTGTTTTCCTTCTTTGCTCCTAGAATGAAAGCATTACACTAAAGTAAGATGCTTCATTAAGCTGTTTACTAAGAACAGATTGCACACACTTCAAGTCTTCACATTCAGCTTCAGAGGTAAATTGCCAAAAAGTCAAACATTCAACCCTTTGATATATGATGTCAGCCTTTGTAGACGCCAGCAGGACATTTATAATAAACAGATTTTTAGGGTGTAGGTTTGCTCACTGAGCTGTAGGTTTGATATCCAGACATTTCATTACCTGGCTAGGTAACATCATCAGTGGCGACCTCCAAGTGAAGTGAAGCTGTTGTCTCCTGCTTTCTATTTATTTGTTTGTCCTGGATGGGGTTCCTGGGGTTTGTGGTGATGTCATTTCCTGTTCGTTTTCTGAGGGGTTGGTAGATGGCATCTAGATCTATGTGTTTGTTTATGGAGTGGTTGGAATGCCAGGCCTCTAGGAATTCTCTGGCATGTCGTTGCTTAGCCTGTCCCAGGATAGATGTGTTTAGATTAGATTACTTACAGTGTAGAAACAGGCCCTTCGGCCCAAGTCCACACCGATCCGTCGAAGCGCAACCCACCCATTCCCCTACATTTACCCCTTTACCTAACACTAGGGGCAATTTAGCATGGCCAATTTCACCTGACCTGCACATCTTTTTAACTGTGGGAGGAAACTGGAGCACCTGGAGGAAACCCACGCAGACATGGGGAGAATGTGCAAACTCCACACAGTCAGTCGCCTGAGTCGGGAATTGAACCTGGGTCTCTGGCGCTGTGAGGCAGCAGTGCTAACCACTGTGCCACCGTGCCGTCCACGGTGTTGTCCCAGTCGAAATGGTGGTTTTTTGCCTCCGTGTGTAGGGCTACGAGGGAGAGAGGGTTGTGACTTTTTGTGTCGAGCTGGTGTTAGTGTATCCTGGTGGCTAACTTTCTTCCTGTTTGTCCTACGTAGTGTTTCTTGCAGCCCTTGCATGGAATTTTGTAAATCGAAAGCAGGAGACAACAGCTTCACTTCACGTGGAGGTCGCCACTGGTGATGTTACCTAGCCAGGTAATGAAACATCTAGATATCAAACCTACAGCTCAGCGAGCAAACCTACACCCTAAACCTCAACCTGAGCTACAAACCTTCACAAACCTTGCACAGATTTTTCTTCAATGTCGAAATCTTGTAATTATTTAAAGTAATATTTCAACACTGCATTATACTTTATCACAGTGAATGGATAATCTGAAAACCAGAAGTGAATAACTGTTACCTTGATTTTTATAGTACTATGGGGCAGGTCTGGATACTGTAGAAACACTTCCAATTGCATTTTTGTAAGCGGTGTCATCACAGACTGGGCACATGGACAGCAGTAAAATGATTCACTGTGACAAGAACAATTTGATGTTTAAAACATACAAGTAAAATAATGCTGATAATTAATTTAATATTTGAATACAGCATAATGATTGCATAATCTTGATAAAATACGTTGAAACACAAGAATGGAGATTCAGCATGGATTTCTCTATTTTACAGTTATCTGATTTTACCAGGTCCATCAGGGGATTCAATAAGTGGCACTCAACTGATTAACTTTTACAAAGGAAAGGAAAGGAAAGACCAAGTCCACACACACTTACCCACTAGTGTCCAAAGAATTTTCAGGTTTATCAAAGGCCTGAAACCAGGATACAACATAAATACTTTGAAAACAACTATACTGAAATATTATCAGGGATTTGGATATCAATTAGGTCGATACTTGCTTGGTCAGGAAATTCTGCACAGTACTGAAGACTTTACAGTAAGCAACAAAAGTAACCAGGACAATTTTTTTCTGATGCTGCTGTAATGTAGGTATATGTAGCAATTACATGGAAAAGTCCTACAAATATTAACACATCAAATTTCCAAATTAATTGGGATGGACATTGATCAAGATGCAAGGATGATTTCCTTGGTTTTCTTTGAGTAGTGGTCTGGGATTTTGTATGTTCATCTGATACTAGGAAATAATTTCTGAGCAGTTTCTGCAGCTGCAAATGTAAGTTTGCCACTCACATTTACACACTTATTATCAAAGATGGGGAACAAAAAAGTAAATTATAACTTATCTGAATAATTAGAATAGAGGTAAGCTGAAGGTTTGCTGTATGTTGCTCCCTCACTAAGTATCATCTATTTTCTCCCAGGTCACCAATCTGACACTGGCTGTTTGCTGCTCCTTCACTGTGTCCTATGTCCAATTAACACTCCAACCTGTTTCTGTGGATTGCACTACCTAAATGGCTCTGACCATCATTCATTCCCTGTTGAGCCAATGTTTCCTGCTTGTTAGCTTGAAAGCAATACTGTGATATTGGAATAGCGTTTGTGGGAACATTGCTGATACTCCAAATACGGTCTTAATCTTCATGAGTAAAAGAATAGAATTTTGCTCAAGAACCTAATAACTTTCAATAACAGATTCAGGGATATCAATCGACCTTTTTTGTTGTTCATTTTTATCTAATTTTGGAAAACATTATGGTGAATTACCTTGAACAATGACAACCATCATCATATTGGTACAACCATGTCATTGTTAACAGTTCCAGGACGGTGCACAACTTAGAGGAGCAACTTTGGGTGAATTTGAGAACTTAGTAGGGAATTGAATATTAGTATATTCAACTTGAAATATTTGTTCTGTTTTATTGCCTCCACAAAAGTTGCTAGATCTGCTAAATATTTTTGCTTTTATTTCAGATCTCCAGCATTTACAGTGTTTCACATTCATCCAATTAACATGATCAAAGAAGGCAAAAGGCACACATATTAAATGAAAATAGTGCTGTTTCCCTTTAAAATTTTGTCTCAGATTTACATGTACTGACCTTTCTCCATGTTTCTTTTCCAGTTTTCCATTTCCACATCTGTTGCAAACTATCCACGAAAAAGCATTAGCCTCATCAACACCAACCACAATTCCTGATAAGCAAAAGAAACCTCCTATTTATAGGCATACTATCAAGTCAAAATGAACAGAACAAACCAAAAGTGCACACAAGAATTTTGGGTTAACTGAATTTGAAGACAAGTAATTTTAAACAATGTCATTGGTATCATTTTTAATCAACAAACAACAATTATTCATTGACCTCCTGTAGCACAGCTCACACACAAAATTGCAAATAATTTCTTAACTACATATAAACAGTGAAAGACAGTCAATAAAGAAGAAGTTGAAAACGGTTGGGCCAGGACACTGCCTGGAAGAATCCTGCAGCAAT
The DNA here is from genome assembly GCF_020745735.1 of Hemiscyllium ocellatum. Lineage (NCBI taxonomy): Eukaryota > Metazoa > Chordata > Chondrichthyes > Orectolobiformes > Hemiscylliidae > Hemiscyllium > Hemiscyllium ocellatum. Next base: position 80,874,801 of record NC_083404.1, read on the forward strand.
GTCCTGTGGTTGACCTGATTGGTTGGAAACAACCACAGATGTTTGCTAATGGACCCGTTCAGAGATGTTATTATACATCTCAGAAGCAGGTGGGCTTGAACTTGCTGATTCAGAGGTAGGAACACCACCATTTCACCACAACAGTTCCCATCCAATAATCACAATTATCTTCTTTTAATGTCATCAACCTGTAGCCTGTTTTCTCCCTAATTCCCAATGACTTCAATTTTAGTATGATTTTTTGACGGCGCACATTGTCAAATGCTGCCTTGATGCCAAGGGCAATCACTCGGAGCTCGCCTTTGGAATTGAGCTATGTTTGAATCAAGGCTGTAATGTTAGCAAAACCCAAAATAAGCTCTAGTGAACAAGTTATTGGAATCTACTGAAAATGACAGCTTCCATTATTTTGCTAACAACTAAGAGTAAACTGATAGACTAGTAATTGATCAGTTTAGATTTCCTTATTTTGGCATGGATATCAGTGTTCCTCTGTTGGAACACCTTGGCTAAGACTGCAGCTAGTTTTGGAAGACAAGCCTTCAGTACTCCAGCTAGGAAGTTGTTGGGAAGTTTGCCATGTCTAGTATATTTGATAACTATTTGTGGATTTCGCATAGAGCTAAATTGGCTGGTAAATTACATGGGGAATTGACAGGGTGGCACTGTGGCACAGTGGTTAGCACTGCTGCCTCACAGTGCCAGAGACCCGGGTTCAATTCCCACCTCAGGCAACTGTCTGTGTGGAGTTTGCACATTCTCCCCGTGTCTGTGTGGGTTTCCTCCGAGTTCTCTGGTTTCCTCCCACAGTTGAAAGATGGGCAGGTTAGATGAATTGGCCATGCTAAATTGCCCATAGTGTTAGGTGAAGGGGTAAATGTAGGGGAATGGGTCTGGGTGGGTTGCTCTTCGAAGGGTCGGTATGGACTTGTTGGGCTGAAAGGACCTGCTTCCACACTGTAGGGAATCTAATTATTTAAGACAATTCATGGTGAGAATGATGTTTATGCAGAATAATCTGTGACCAACGAAATCTTAATCTTGTCCTTTATTTGTTGGTCGAAAATATTCATAATTCTGAAGTATTGAGAAAGCATAATGTAGTGATTGTAACAAGGTGAGCCAGATGGTTGTCAAAGAATATGAGCTCCCTGATTGGGACTGTTAATCTGGGCAGAAGTCAGAACCCAAGGCAGAAAACTAGCCACCAGAATATATGAACATCAACTAGCCACAAAAAGACATGCCCCACTCTCACTAGTATCCTTACATACAGATGAACTTCAATTCTGATATCTACTATGTTTAAACTGATGATGAACAAGGATAAAATCATTATCAAATGGCTGGGAATCCATCTATATAAAATCAAGTCCCTGATGCTGACAATATATTCCCAAAAGGGGCAATTAAATCCTATTGTAGTGTGCTTTTGTGTAATTTACTGCCACTACACAAATTGAATAACCTCCTAACATCAGAGAGAAAGCCACAATCATTACAAAAGGGCCTGATTTTGTCTCTGTACAACTGAATAATTTTGTCTCTGAACTGACAGATTTAGCTAAGGAATATCACAACCCCAAGCGGCCTCTAATTTCTGAGATGCTATCAGTTTTACTTGTCAATTTGAGAACCAAGGAAAACTGTATAAGGATTTTTGACGAGGTTAAGTTTACTGGCAAAAGCATGTGAATTTGGTTTAACTCTTAGTGAGATGCTGAGAGACTGTTTGGCATGTGGGATTGGTGATATAACCATGCAAAAGTACCTACTAGTTGAAGCCCAACCGGTCTTCAAAACAGGCACTACAATTGGGTTGATCACTGGGAAATGCGGCATGTGGAGCACATCAGTTACAGGGTATTGCAATGGAAGTGGACTCACTCGCCTGCCTAGCTTGCAGAACACTACATCAGTAAAGCATAGCCTCATTCAGGACATATCCTAAACAGAGGGATTCTAGATCAGCCCAAATCAAAACCTCAAAACAAAGCTAAGCCTCAGCCAAACGGTTATTAATTTCTTCAGGATCCGGGCAGGCAAGCCATTGGAGTCGTTGCTGACATTGTCCGCTAGCCCAAATTGAGTAAGAGAACTCGTAGGCAAGTATCCAGAAGTGTGCACACCTTAGAACGTTCACCTACATCTGGTTTGGAATAATTAAATTGCTCAGCAACATTCAAATCAGAACCAAAATTAACATCTGGTTAAATGGTCACATGGTTCTAATGGAGATCTATATTGACGCAGCCATTTCAGTCATTGCAGAACCAGTCTTTAACAAAATTCACTCTGGACTCCAACCCTTAACTTTCTGCAAGATCTTGGCTAGACAAAGCACCTATACCATGGAGCCGTTGCAAATTAAGGCTACAACTTCAATTCCGGTCTCTTATGAAAAACAGCTGATTCAGTTACCACTGATTGTAGTAAAAGGCTCAGATTCAAGGCTTGGCCTTGATGGCTCAAAATTGGTTGAGAAAGATTTCCCTAGTTTGGCTCAACATTTTTTGATTGGAAAATGGCTGCCTGAGTGAAGTTTTGTTAAATACCCGGAGGTTTTTCAGGAAGGTCTAGAGATGATCAAAGGAGCCAAGGTCATCTTGCATGTCAAGCAGGAAGCAATTCCACAATTCTGCAAGGACGGTCCAATGCCATTTGCCGTACAAAAGAAGATACAGAAATCAGGACGGTAGAAAGCGAAGGAATCATCAAACCAGTCTAATTTACGGAATGGCTAGCACCAGTCATATCGATTGTGAAGTCCAATGTGTCAGATTAGATTAGATTACAGTGTGGAAACAGGCCCTTCGGCCCAACAAGTCCACACCGACCCGCCGAAGCACAACCCACCCAGACCCCTACATTTACCCCTTACCTAACACTACGGGCAATTTAGCATAGCCAATTCACCTGACCTGCACATCTTTGGACTGTGGGAGGAAACCGGAGCACCCGGAGGAAACCCACGCAGACACAGGGAGAACGTGCAAACTCCACACAGTCAGTCGCCCGAGGTGGGAATTGAAGCCGGGTCTCTAGTGCTGTGAGGCAGCAGTGCTAACCACTGTGCCACCGTGCCACCCTGAGTAGTCTGCCTCTGTGGGGATTTTAAACAAATGGTCAACCACTTTTTGCAGCTGCATAAACACTCAATCCCTCACATAGAGGATTTATATGCAAAGCTGGTTGGGGGTGGAGGGATTCCTTCATGAAGATGGAAATGAGCCATGCATACTTGCCACTGCAGTTAGATAAGAATTTCCAGAAGTATGCTACAATTAATACCCATAAGGGTTTGTACCAATATACGAGACTGCCATTTGGGGCAATGTCAACTTGTGCAATGTTTTAGTGGATGATGGATTTTACAGGTCTACCCCAGGTTACCATTTGTCTGGATGACATGCTAATAACAGGGAAGACCAATAATAAGTATCTAGAGAACTTGGGCATAATCTTCAGATGTTTCTCGAGGTCGACATATGCCTTAGAAGGAGAAACTGTGTGTTCCAGGCACCCCAAGTGACCAACTTGGCCTACAGAGTTGACAAAACCAGATTACATCTGTTGGAAGATAAAGCGAGGGTGATCAAAGGTGCCCTGGCTCCAACGTCTGTACTGGGGCTAAGGTCTTTCCATAGGCTGGTGAATTATTATGGAAAGTCCATATGTAACCTGGCCTCCATCCTGGACCTTTTCATCAACTCTTAAAAAGGGGTCAGCATTGGAAATGGTCACATAGGCAAGCAATAGCTTTCAGGGAAATAAATAACAGCTATCATCCTCTAAAATGTTGACACACTATCAGCACAAGTAAGATCTGGTATTGATATGCAATGCATCCCTGTATGGCATTGGGGTAGTATAAGCACATAGGTGGCCCAATGGAGAGGAACATGGATCTAGGACTTTGTCTAATGCAGAGCGTAAATACACACAGATACAGAGGAAAGTTTGGCGGTCATATTTCGAGTCAAGAAGTTCCACTAATTGTTATTACAAATGTTTGCTGTAAAACTATGGACCACAAACCCCTGCTAGGTCTACTAAAAGAGGTCAAGGCAGTGCTGCCCAAAGCTTCAGACCAAATTCAACCTTGGGGTCTGATATTAACTGCGTATAATTACAAGTTGGAACACTGCCCGGGAGACCAAACGATGCATTGAGCTGGCAGATAGACCACCGCTGGTACCTCCACTGGAAGAGTCTGTAGTGGGTTTTAAATTTTCTGGACATTCTTCCAGTCACAGCTGAAATATCAGACTTTGGACATAGACAGATCAGGTCTTGGCAAAACTGAAACAGTAAAAAGTGAGGTCTGCAGATGCTGGAGATCAGAGCTGAAAATGTGTTGCTGGTTAAAGCACAGCAGGTCATGCAGCATCCAAGGAACAGGAAATTCGACGTTTCGGGCCAGAGCCCTTCATCAGGAAGGGCTCTGGCCCGAAACGTCGAATTTCCTGTTCCTTGGATGCTGCATGACCTGCTGTGCTTTAACCAGCAACACATTTTCAAAACTGAAACAGTTGCTGGTGATCGAGGAAACCAAAGGGCCATTACAATCATTATTGAAATATTTTTGGACAAGGAGAGACAGTAGAGGACAGCAAGATTGATTGTCCTGAGCAAAGGTTATCATCAGATACTGGTTGAACCACACCGGGGTCATCCAGGGGCTTTCAAAATGAAGATGTTATGTCTGGTGGCTTGGGCTGGATGCAGTCATAGCTGCATTGGTGAGTGACAACAAGGACAAAAATAACCACTCGCAGATACCCCACATTCATGGGAACGGCTAAATAAACCCTGGATCCAGTGACACTTCAACTATGTAGGTCCTTTCACGGGCTCAATGTTCTTAGTCACTGTGGATGTGAATTCAAAGTGGCTGGACGTGCACATAGTTCATTCATCAAACACTAGGATGATTTTAGAAAAATTGTTCACATCTTTTGCAATACACAGACTCCAAAAAGTGTTGGTCACAGATATGGGCCGTCATTTAATAGCAGGGAATTTGAGTATACATAAGATCAAATGGTATTCGTCATATAAGGATAGCTCTATTCCATCTATCACCCCAATGGCCTGACAGAAAGAGCAGTCCAAACTTTGAAGACAGGCTTAAAGAAAAAGCCTATGGCTTCACTAGAGACCAAACTGTCCCAGTTCCTTTTAGTTATAGGGCCACCCCTCATGCAACTAGGGATAGTTCCAGCATTTGCTAATGGGGAGAAGACTCTGCAGCAGGTTAAATCTGCTTTCCTGGATCTGTCAATGGATTGGGGAGAGGGGGGTGGGTAGTGGTGGTAAGATGCCGTGATTGTAACAAAAGCATTCAGGTGGACCTCAGAATCTGAGTTCCCTGATAGGACCAGAATAACGGCCCCAATCAGGGAGTTCTGGCTGACATATAAACAGAAGTCTCACTGGTTATGTTCGCTCTGACATCTGTCTCTGAGGAAGTGAGATCAAGGACTCAAGGGTGACTTGGTGAAAAGATATCAGCCTATATGGAGTTATTTGAGATGACATTATTGGAAGCACTAAGTCTCAGATAAGACATCAAACAAAACCATGTGCCTGCATCTGTGAAAGATCCCATGGCATTAATTAAAGCAAGAAGTGCAGTTTTCCTGACCAAACATAAAAGCAGATCATGCAATGCTTTATATCTTACTAAGGTCTGCAGGTCCTTGCAATGTACAAATTGTCTGTCAAATTAGCAATGAAATGGTAACTATACTTCAAAACTAATTAATAGGTCATGAGGATGTATCAAGTAACAAAGTTGTGTGAACAGGGTACTAAGAAAATTATAATACTATTGTGCAGAATCAACAGGAATTTATGAAACAGCAGAGTCAATAAGAGGAAAATTAGACATCTGTTATGCTTGGATTTTCTAAAAGAATTTTAAGCATGGGTCACGTAGGCGGCTTTTACTCCCAAAGAAATTGTGGGATTGAGATTAATAAATTAGTATGAGTTGACCTTAATTGATAGATAGGAAAATAGAGAAGGAATAAACAAGTTTTGAGTTGACAGGCAATTACTTGTGGGATACCACAATGATCTGTACTTGGACCTCAGTTACCTATAAAATATGTAAATTATTTAGCTGTATAATGTATTCCCATGTGTTCACAGCACAAAGTTAGGATAAAACAATAAGTTATGAGCAAACAGGCTGCAAAATCCCGCCTCAGGCGACTCTGTGCGTGGAGTTTGCACATTCTCCCCGTGTCTGCGTGGGTTTCTTCCGGGTGCTCCGGTTTCCTCCCACAATCCAAAAAATGTGCAAGTTAAGTGAATTGGCCATGCTAAATTGCCCATAGTGTTAGATGAAGGGGTAAATGTAGGAGAATGGGTCTGGGTGGGTTATGCTTCGGCGGGTCGGTGTGGACTTGTTGGGCCGAAGGGCCTGTTTCCACACTGTAGGTAATCTAATCTAATCTAAAATAATTTAGGCAGGTTAACCGAAAAAGGCAAGAACATGGCAATTGGAATATAATGTGGAAAGGTTATAAGTTCTGAGGCATCTCATACACAAATCACAGAAAAGTTAATACGTAGATGTAGTAAACAATTGCAATAAAGGAATTAGTGTCTAAGAATGTTTTAAAAGTTATATTGAAATTATATATAGCCTTACTGAGATCATACCTGCAGTACCTAAGGAAGGAGATACTTGACTTTTGACAAAAGATCAAGACAGCTAGGTCAACATTCTTTAGAGTTTAGAAGAATGAGAAATGTGATCTCAGTGAAATAAATAAAACCTACATAGACTTAACAGTGCAAATCCTGGAGAATATTTTCACTGGTTCGTGACACTTGATCTAGGCTTCACACACCCAGAACAAGGGACCAATTATTTAGGACTGAGAAGACAAGAACTGCCTTCAATCAAAGAGTTGCGAATCATTGGGATTTTCTACCCTTATTGAGTACAGTGCAGATATGTCAATAGATTTTTGAATTCCAAGAGAATCAAGGAATACAGGAATAGTGGAGGAAGGTGATTACGCAGATCAATCACTGACTCACTGAATAGCAAAACAGGCTCCAAGTGTTAGCAGGCCTATACCAACTCCTGTTTCTGATGTCACAGTTTGGAGCATTCCAAAGACATGAAAGGTGCTTTAGGCATTTTCTCTTTTAACCTCTTTATGGATGTTGTTACACACTTCTGGATCAGGTAGGACTTCAACCCAGATCTTTTGATTCAGAGGTAGGGATACTACAATATGTCACAACAATCTTATGAATGGTGCTTTATAATTGCCAGTTTATTTATTCAATCAGAAACAATTAGCATCTAGTTGTGTCCCTGGTACAGAAGAGAAACAAAATTAAAGGCAACCACATTGCCATTCTGTTGCTACAAATGCAGGACAGGTAATTGCCATGTTGTAAATATTTGTAAATTTTCAAACCCCTCCTAGTTTACAATGCTTGAAACCTAACAGTTCAATACAGAACAAAATCAAATATCTGGGAGGCAAGAGTGGAGTTTTTAGATGACTTATAGCACTTGCTCATGAGTACACAAAAATAGTTTACTACTTGTAAGTCACAACATCCGATATCAGCTTTTGGCTCAAATTTAAATTATACCATTGAAAAGGCTTTTTATTGTCAGCTCATTGTTCTAGCAATCAGGGTGATCAAGTAGGCATTTAAAAGGAAGAAGCAGCAATGGAAGGGGCTTTTGACTAGTAATAGCAGGGAATCTACAGAAGGATGATAACAATGATTGGAAGGAATTTAAATCACATTTAGAGGTTTAAGGTTTTTTCAAGTGATTGCTCGAGGGTATCAGCTAACAAATTGTATTGATGCTGTAATTGTGTCCCTACATCTGGACTGGGAGGCCTGGGTTCAAAGCCAACTCACTCCAGAGGTGTGTAATAATATGTCTGCAGAAGTTGTTAGGAAAGTATCCACACACTGAATTTATAGAAAAGCTGGTTGCAGTGCATAAAGCATTTTGAAACTCTGTCACCCAGAACAGAAGATTGCATAATTAAGATAATCTGGAACCAATCTACATGGTGAGATTTTCTTTCAATTTTCAGCAGCTATATTAGGGCACCCGAGATGAATAAATGACCAAACAAGGAGGTCGAAACACAGACTCACCTTGGACTGTACATAAAGAATTTACTTTGGTCAAAGCATTGAGTTCATTGAGGACAATGTTTCCAGTCAATGAAGAAATTCTCTCATTTTCATCACTTTGCAACATCAATCTGTTGACTGAAAGTATGGTACCTTCGGCACACACAATAAAGCCTACAGAATAAAAGAAAATGAGACTTAGTATTAGAAGATTACTACACGCAACACAATAAGCATTTCTTTGAAAATAACTGAGATAAATTTAACAAATAAAATATGCTCCTTTCCATTGTTTTAAGGAATTGTTACTAGACAAACCTGCAGGTGCACAGCTGCTAAATTGGAACATTGAAGTAAGGTGTTCAGAGTAACCTTGCTAAAGGTAGCCTCAGCACTTCTCTTTCTACTCATGCTTGTAAGAGATTTTAAATTGAAAAATGAAACTCTCACAGAACTGCACTGTGTACTGCAGAAAGAATTTAAATTATTGAAATAACATTCAAGTAAAGTTGCCATAGTCCCAGAGTACAGTGTTTTTTTTCCATGAATTCATACTGTTGGCATCACACAGCAGCTCAAACCAGCCAACTGAGCTAAGCAAACCCTAATATTTTATTAGCCATGCCCTAAATCTGTCAAGCCATCTTCAGTGATTCATGCACCTACATCCCCAGGACCTTTGAAGTTTAATACTTGCCCCATAATACACAATGCTATCAAGTTTTGTATCATATGCAAATTTTGAAACTGAGCCTTGCACATTCAATGTTCAGTCATTAATAATAATCAGGGAGAGCAGGGATTCTAACACTAACCGTGGGGAAATCTTATTTATTAATCTTCCTGCAGTCTAAAAAACAGCTGTTCACCAATACTTTGTTTCCTGTCATTCAGCCAAACTGTTTTTCATGTCACTGTTTGTTTTATTCCACTAGTTCTGATTTTGCTCACACGTCTGTTGTGTTATAATTCTTTTGTAAGTTTGTGTATACCACATCGACAGCATTACCCTCATCTGTTCCCCCTGTTATCTCATCAAAATACTCAGGCAATTTAATTGGACAAGATTTTTCCTGAGCAAATCCACACTGGCTTTCCTTTCTTAATCTGCATTTGCTCAAGCAAATTAATTCTGTCACAAATCATTATTTCTAAAATCTCAAAGATTAAACGACTGGCCTATGGATAGTGGGCTTACCTTTGAAAGTCAACTAAATCTTCCATACATCTTTTACTGAATATAGATGTGACATTTTCCATTCCTTCTGGCAACACCTCTTTAAAAGGGATTGAAAAATTCTCAACAATATTTTCGCAATTTCAATCCTCACTTCCCTCAGGATCTTTGGATGGTCAAGTAGTCCTGGTCCCTTATGAACTTTAAGCATAACCTAATGTCCTTGTCTTATCATTTTTACACCCATCAAGTGTCTCAATTGCCTTCTCTTTCACCATAAACAGGATAGCATCTTATTTCTTGGTAAAGACAGATGCAAAGTACTCATGTCATACCTCAGTTATAACAGCCTCCATGATCTTACATTTTCCTTGAAGTGAGCTCAAGCAATTGAGACTAGCATTTACCTGGAACCATTTGGTTTCCAAGAAATATCTCATTTCAGTAAGAAATCCAATGTTTTATTTCAGTGACCTAAAAAATCCATGTATACCACAATCCTTCAAACTCAAATCCATGAAATTGATGAATTGTTCAGAACACCACATCATCACAGAGGATGATGCTTGGGAAGACTCCCTGGTTTCAAGTTATCTGAGTTATTTTCTCTGAGAAACTTTTAGACCTTGCATGGTTTGCAGCTTCAGAGAGAAGTTAGCGAAAGTGACAGTTAATGGTAGATCGGCACTGTTGACAGGATAAAACACTAACTTCAGCATTGACTGCATGTAAGGTGGGTTTGGCCTAATTTCATCTGGGATCTTGTGGAGAAGATTGAAAGTTACTTAGATTGGCGTTAAAGGGAAAATCTACAGTAGGCCTTACAATATCTTACTGCATAAGAAAATAAACAACAGATAAGCTTGAAAGTATTTCAAAGTAACTAGAACAAGAAACTGAGGCATGAACAGACAAGAGAATGAGAAAGAAAGTTTTACTTTTGGAGCTGAGGAGAATTCTCCAGGGTACTTTGGCATACGTTTGGGTGGTCCCTGTGATGAAGATCTGTAATAAATTAGGGAATTTAGGTGGAGCAAAGGAGAAGAAAAATGTCTTTGATTTTCAGTTCCATGAAGGGCTAACTTGTTTTGTTTGCCAATATCAGAAAGTAATTTTGAACAGTAAATTCAAAACAGCATTTCCAAGTAATGCTTTTTTGGCTAAATGCCAAGCAAGCCTCCTGGGGAAACAATTTTTTAAGTGTTTGCTGACTTGGGTATTACAACCCGGAGAGAGAAATAGAAGGGATAGAATCAAGTTCATTCAGAGAGAAGAGGACAAATAATAGGAAGGTGCTGTTGGTAGCAGTCAGGGCTTTGGACAAGTCAGTAGCAAGAACTGTCCAGAAACAGGAGGGTGTTGAAAACACCAGTTTAGTGAAATCCATGTTAAGACATAAGTCAGCTGAGTTAGAAGCTGGTTTTAAAGGTCTTGGCTGAGATATAAGCTAAAGAAACTCACTTTATGTAAATGCACAGCAGCAATTTTCCAAAAGGAAACTGATTATAGCTATGCCAGCCGAGCAAGAAGCTTTAGCATAGAGACAGGGATGACAGAGTTGAAAGTATCGTGCTGGAAAAGCACAGCAGGTCAGGCAGCACTCGAGAAGCAGGAAAATCGACATTTCAGGCAAAAGCCCTTCATCAGCGGAGATTTACTAGTTTACTGAGCAGGTAGATGAATGAGCTGGACAGATGAGGCATTTTCTCTCCACAGGAGCTCAGTAGAATTAGGATAACTTGACTCAAGGTCTTGAATGTCTTACATTAGTCTACATTGAAAGTATGTTTGGTCTTGTGAGTGAGCGCAAACCTGAGGATGCACTGTTTTAAAATTAAGAGTAGCACTTTTCGGACAAAGATTAGATTAGATTAGATTTCATACAGTGTGGAAACAGGTCCTTCGGCCCAACCAGTCCATACAGACCCTCCAATCAGTAACCCACCCAGACCCATTCCCCTCTGACTAATGTACCTAACACTACCAGCAATTTAGCATGGCCAATTCACCAGACCTGCACATCTTTGGAATGTGGGAGGAAATCGGAGCTCCCGGAGGAAACCCACAGACACAAGGAGAATGTGCAAACTCCACATAGACAGTCACCCGAAGCTGAAATCGAACTTCTTTTTCCTCAATGTTGTGCAACTTTGGAACTCTGTGACTTAAAGAGTAGTAGAAGTAGGACATTTTAAGGCAAAGGTATATAGATTCTTGTGAGGCGAGGTAATCAAAGGTTATTGGGCATGGATGGGAATATGGAATTCGAAACACTAACAGAACAACAATGATCTTCTTGATAGCAGATTTGAGAGCCTATCTCTTGCTCCTACTTCCTATGTTAATACAGTACTTCACTGAAGGTTGAGTGCTGAGAGGTTATTATTGGAGTAAAAGTGTTGAATCTTTCTTTCTGATATTTTTAATGAAATGATTTCAAATAGTTCTTGTGATACAAATCATGGTTTACTTCTGCGAAATTAATTTTTATTTTCATTTGTTAAATATACTTTGATAACCTTTGTGAATTCAGTCTCTGTCTGAAGGCAGTAAACAAAAAGAGAAATAAACCGTAAAATCTATTAAGCCAACTTTCACTCTATGTTCTGATTTGTTCATTATTACTGTCAGCTGGAATCACAATATGACAAGAGTAAATATCTTTAAGATTAATTGATTTGTAAGGGGAATTCTTTGAATAAGCAGAGAGTAGACCGAAGTGCATAATATATATAGTTAGAAAGTTATTCCTTCACAACAACTACTGGAGTACTATCGATGACAACTTTCATCACTTTTCCGATGGTCAAAAATATGCTGATAAGGCAGCAAGTGGATGGTCTGGATTTGTCAAAACAATGCCTGTTTTGTAGATGTACTAGAACAGTTTGCCTAGGAACATGGCTAGCTCTCTAGCACACCTTCAATATTATTGCCAGACTGTTTTTAAAGCCGTGAGCATGTGCAGCATCCAGTGTTTTCAGCTGTTTCTTGATATTACATCAAATGAATTGATTTGGTTATACAGTTGTCGATTTTGATGCTGGGGATCTAGCACTCTGGCTGAAGACAGCAAATGCTTTAGCCTTGCCTTTTGTACTAATGTGATGTGTTCTCTAATTCTTTTTTGCAAGGTTTGTAGCTCAGGCTGAGGTTTAGGGTGTAGGTTTGCTATCCAGACGTTTCATTACCTGGCTAGCTAACATCATTAGTGGCGACCTCGAAGTGAAGCGAAGCTGTCGTCTCTTGCTTTCTATTTATATCTTTCTCCTGGATGGGGTTCCTGGGGTTTGTGGTGATGTCATTTCCTGTTCGTTTTCTGAGGGGTTGATAGATGGCATCTAGATCTACGTGTTTGTTTATGGCGTTGTGGTTGGAGTGCCAGGCCTCCAAGAATTCTCTGGCATGTCTTTGCTTAGCCTGTCCCAGGATAGATGTGTTGTCCCAGTCGAAATGGTGTTGTTTCATCCGTGTGAAGGGCTCCGAGGGAGAGAGGGTCGTGTCTTTTTGTGGCTAGCTGGTGTTCGTGTATCCTGGTTGCTAACTTTCTTCATGCTTGTCCAAGTAGTGTTTGTGGCGGTCCTTGCATGGAATTTTGTAGATGACGTTGGTTTTGTCCATGGGTTGTACTGGTCTTTTAAGTTTGTTAGTTTTTGTTTGAGAGTGTTGGTGGGTTTGTGTGCTACTAGGATTCCGAGGGGTCTTAGTAGTCTAGCTGTCATTTCTGAAATCACCATTTCGACTGGGACAACACATCTATCCTGGGATAGGCTAAGCAAAGACATGCCAGAGAATTCCTAGAGGCCTGGCACTCCAACCACAACGCCATAAACAAACACACAGATCTAGATGCCATCTATCAACCCATCAGAAAATGAACAGGAAATTACATCACCACAAACCCCAGGAACCCCATCCAGGAGAAAGATATAAATAGAAAGCAGGAGACAACAGCTTCGTTTCACTTGGAGATCGCCACTGATGATGTTACCTAGCCAGGCAATGAAATGTCTGGATATCAAACCTACAGCTCAGCGAGCAAGCCTACACCCTAATCCTTCTATTTGTTGTTTAATTGTCCACCACCAATCAAGACTGGATGTGACAAGATCACAGAGCTCAAGAGCTGATCTGTTAGTTGTGAGATTACTAATAATAATTCTTGTAGTGCTACCTGTCTTTCCACATTCTTTGTATACTTTCTAATATTACGTCCTGGTTTTCACACCCCTACCAAATTATTTTAAACCTTTTCGAATGGTATTAGAAAATCACTCTGCAAGGAAATTGGTCCCAGTTCTGTTCATTTGCAATCTGTTCAGCCTGTGCTGATCCCATCTTTCCCAAGACTGGCGCCAATATCACAGGACGTGAAGAATGTGTCTTCCTGTGCCTCTTTCCAGCCATGCATTAAACAGTTCAATCCTCCCATTTCAATGCTGATTTATGCATGCTACTGGGTGCAATCCAGGGTTTACCACCTTTCTCAAGGTCCAGCTTGCTTGTTTCCTAACAAGCTGACCCCCCTTCCATTGCATCATTGGTGACAGAGCTCTTAGTTGGATTCCCATTCTCTCTCTCCCTGAATGTAACCTAATTATCGGTCCTCCTTAAAAACATTCCTTAAAGATCTTTTATTTAAACTATAAATTTCAATCAACTCTCCAAATCTGTTTCTCACATGCAGTTCCTTTTATTCCTTCATAGAATATTCTGGGACGCCTTGTATGGGGAATTTCTTTACAAATTTAAATTGATATGACACTCACCCAACTTTTCTCCTTTTCATTTTTCTTTACAATATTACTTTATTATTTCCCTATTCTAACCTTCCCAAGATAATTTCAGGATTTTAATGGAAATGTAGTTTGGTATAACTTTCTCTTTCCACAAATACTTTTGGTTTAGCGAATAAATTGAGACCAAAACAAATTTGAAGATCACATTGTCAGCTATTACCTTTCTCGATTATGGCATCCTTGAAGAAAATGTTGCTGGATGTTTTATCATTCAGTGATTTAATAACTTCAAGACCGAGAATGCAGCTTGATGTAACATAGACTGAGAGTGTTTTAGGTACTCCGGAATTATGACCTGAAGACTGCAGTGATGAATCAATCACAAACAACCAAAAGTCCTTACTTTTTTGGTGATAGGCAGTTTGCTCCTGTGAAGGAACAACATAAGAATAAACAAACATTAAATATCTTACAACCCATACTACAAGTTGGGCTGTTATGCAAGAAAGAATATAGGATGTGCATGTACAACTGTGCAGAAAAGATTGTAAATTAAAGTACAAGAGAGCAAGATAGTTCATAACGATCAGAGCAGAGCAATAATGTGTCAACCTAACAGTGCAACAACAGATAAGGGCAGAGAGAGCAAAAATAATATAAAACCAAACTAAAGGCTTTATATCGATAGGCTTCAGATCAAAACAGATTTATCAAGTGAAACAGAAAATGTATATGACCTGGCAGCCATTACAAATACATGAGTGAAATGTACCTAACACTGGGATCTGAATATCCAACTATACTTGTCACTATGGAAGAAAGGAAGCCAGGAAAGAATGGGGTTTTGCTCTGTTAATTAAGGCATTCGAGCATTTGAAAGATCAAGATGAGAATCTTTCTTTTGGTAGAGATAAGAATTAGGGAAGAAATGAATTGTGGGAGTATTCATAGACCTCCGAACAGTATCTACAATGTACAACTAGGGATACAACAAGAAAAAATAGGGATTTCTATGAAAAAAACTCCAATTATCAAGGGAAATTTTAATCTACAAATATATAACATGGTGTATTTGTAAATTCAGTTTAAGTGAGAGATCAGTCTGTCTGTAACTAATGTGTTGAATTTACTGCATATACTCTAGGAAGAGTAAATCTCTTGTACAATTTGGCTCCTGACCTTTGGCCAAGAAATTATCTCATGTTCAGATTGAACCTCTGACTTTTAGCTAAACAATCCAAACTCTTTGTACTTACCAGAGGCTCAACATTGAAATCAAGCCTGCTTAACAGAATCATAGAAATGTTGTAGATACTAATGAGTATGATTGTCCACCTCGAAGTATAGAATAGCACACCACTGAAGGTGCATGTTCAGCATCTCATGTCTATGCACATCGACAGTGATGTCAAGAGTATTGACTCACTGGTGCAAACGGCATTCCTTTCAATCCCATATTCTAACTTAACAACAGGGTAACAAGTATGAATGTTAGATAAGCAGCCCAGTTCAAATTAAAAGTAACTGAAATTGTAGACTATGTGCAGCAGCTAGAGAATTCAAGGTATGGAAGGTGGTCTTACACAATTTCAACAAAAATAAATTTGCAACAGAGAAAAGTCTAGTAATGTGGCTACAGGTGGAAGACAAAGTTGCAAATTGTGTCAATGAAAATCACCAGAATAGACACACTGGATGCAGATTTCCAATACTTTTTCGAAGTGTAGGAATGAGTTTGTTAGGTGGTGACTAAACACTATCCCGCTGCTAGGATAACTCACCCCATAGCCTGTCCATCAGCTCATTAAGAGCAGACAGGCAGATGAAACCATGTATCTTGCACTATCACAGGTCTTGACACTTATCTCCCAGGGCTGGCAGCTTCTGGGTCTTAAAGCACTTGCCTTAATTGGTCAGTGCACTGAGTATAGGCGTTGGGAGGTCATGTTGCGACTGTACAGGACGTTAGTTTGGCCACTTTTGGAGTACTACATGCTATTCGAGCCTTCCTCTTATCAGAAGCATGTTATGAAACTAGGAAGTGTTCAGAAAAGATTTATAAGGATGTTGCCAGGGTTGGAGAATTTGAGCTATGGGGAGAGGCTGAATAGGATGCGGCTATTTTCTCTGGAACGTTAGATGCAGAGAGATGACCTTATAGAGGTTAATAAAATCATGAGGGGTATGTTTTTGCTTGGAAGCTGAGAAGCGACCTGATAGCAGTTTACAAAATTATGACAGGCATGGATAGAATGGATAATCAGAGGCAGGGTAGAAATGTCAATTACGAGGGGACATAGGTTTAAGGTTAATAAGAGGGGAAAGTTGAAAGGAGTTGTGAGAAGCAGGTTTTTTTGCTCAGAGGGTGGTAAGTGCCTGGATAGCTCTGCCAGAAGAGGTGGTAGAACCAGATACAATAGCAACACTAAAAGAGGCAACTTGACAGAACATGAATATGCAGGGGATAGAGGGATATGGACTGTGCAGAAATGAAAGGATATTAGTTTGGAAAGTCATAATGTGTCAACATAGGTTTGGGGACCACAGGACCTGTTGCTGTGCGGTACTGTTCTTTGCTCTTTATCAAATTAAACAGAATCAAAGAAACCCTACAGTGTGGAAACAAGTCATTCTGCCCATTGAGTCCACATCAACTCTCTAAAGAACAACCCATCCAGACCCACCCCTCCTACCCAATCCCTGTAACTTTGCATTTCCCAGAGCTAATCCACCTAGCCTGCACATCCTTGGACACTATGTGCAATTTAGCATGGCCAATCCACCTACCCTGCACATGAGAGGAAACTGGAATACCCAGAGGAAACCCACCTAGACACGGGAAGAATGTGCAAACTGCACACAGTCGCCCAAGGCTGGAATCAAACCCAGGTCCTTGGCACTATGAGGCAACAGTACTAACCAGTGTGCTGCCCTGAAAAAAATTTCAAAAGGACTAGTGGTACATCAGAAGATTGCTGTTTTTAAATGCTCTACAAAAAATGACTACAAAAAATAAGAAGGTAGAAATTAGAGTATGAGAGAAAGTTCAATCAAAATATAAAAATGGAATACAGTAACTAAGGTGAAGTTGGGTCCTCCAGAGTAAGGGGAATTAATGAAATGACAGAAACATTGAATAGCTATCCTGTCTACTGCAGAGAACACAAATAACACCCTGGAAAAAGGTGAATATCAAAAGGTGAAAGGGAGGGAAGAACTTAAAGAATTATAATCACAAGGGAAAGAGTACTGAGAAAATCATCTGGAATCCTAAAAGAAGTGGCTGCAGGGATAGCAGACACGCATGTGAATTTTCATAAATTCCCTTGGATTCAGAAAATATTCCTTCAGATTAGAAAACAGCAGATACAGCTTCTCTATTCCAGAAAGAAAGTAAACAGAAAAGCAGGTAATTATTGGCTTGTTGACGTAATATCTGTCATAGGGAAAATTCTAGAACCTATTAATAAGGAGGCTGTAACTGGGCCCTTGGAGTCAACGTGCTTTGTGAAAGGGTAATCATGTGTTAATAATTAATTAAAGCTTTTAAAGAAGTAACAAGTAACTTGGTTTAAGTGAAATCCGTAGGCATCGTATTCTTGAGCTTTCCAAAAAGCATTGATGAGGAGACACATCAAAGGTCACTATGCAAAGTAAGCACTCTCAGTGTAAGGAATAACATTTCAGAGAATTGGTTGGCTATGAAAAAGCAGATAGTAGGCATAAAATGTCACTTCCAGGTTTGACAGGCTGTAATCAGTGGGAGCAACAGGCATTGGTGCTGTGCTTCTACTATCTTGTTATCTGCATAAAACACTTGGATGCACAAATCAAAGGTTACAAAATTTTTGGATGACACAAATACAGGTTGGAAATAAAGTGCAACATGGTTTATGAAAGAATTTAGATTAAGTCAATAGGAAACATTGGTGGGGCAAAATGTGAATCTATCCACTTTGGCAGGTAGAATAGTAAAGAAATACAATATTTACACAGAGAAGGATGTAAAGCCAGGCAGTACACAGTGATGTAGGTGTTCTGACATATGATCATAGCATGCATGTCTCATTCATGGAACAAGGAATGGAATATCAAAGAAGAAGTTTTGCTGCAATTCTACAGAGAGTTGACAACATCACACTTGGTGTGCTGTATACAGATTTGGTCTCCTTACTTGAAAAAGGAGATGAAGTAACATTAGAAGCTGTTCAGAGAAGCTTCACTGAAGGGTGATCTTATGAGGAATGTTTGAACTAGGTTGGGCTTGCATCTACTGGATTTTAGGAGAATGAGAAGGGATCTTACTGAATCATATAATATCTTGAAGGGAGCTGAGGTAGATGCAGAGGATGTTTCTGTTTGTGAAAGACTAGAAATAATAGCCACAGGATAAAAGGCAAGGACATTCCCATCTAAGATGCAGACTGGGAAGAATTTTTTTTTCTCCCAGCGGTTTGTTCGTCTGTGGAATTCTCCTCTTATAAAGTAGTGGATGGAGATGATTTGATATTATTAAGGCTAAGTTCGATAGATCTTGACAGATAAGGGAGTCATGACTTTGCATGGTCAGGAAAAGATCACTCTCCCCTGACTAGACTGTCCCTGATTTCTCTTATCTTGCCCCTTCTTGAATGGCTCTCTGTACCACAGTGCTATGGTAAGTTTGCTCATCCTGTCTGGAGTGCTCACTCTCATCCACAAAAGGAACAAAAATCTCAAACCTGTTAGACAAGCTTAAGGGTTGTGGTTCCTTCAGCACTATCTCCTGAATCCCTCTACCTTTCTCACTCATTGTCACAGCCTCATGTCTTTGATTGCCCCGAATGAATTTGAGGTATTGAATCTAAAAGGTGTGACTGCTTTCTAAAGCACAGCAGCCAGGTAAAGACTATATTTGCCTGCCTGATGCCAGCGTAAGGGATATCTCATCAAGGGAGGAGAAACTTGGAATGGGAAGGGAAAGAGCCAGGTGTTGTGGTCACATAGATACCAACGATATAGGTAGAAAGAGGAAAAAGATTCCCTTGCTGGAATATGAGCAGTGAGAGGTTAAATTAGAAAACAGAACTGAAAAGATGATAATCTCCAGACATCTATGTGACCAAAGAGAAATTTGGCACAGGATCAACAGGATTAAAGTTGTATACCTATGGCTTCAAAATTGGTAAAGGAGAAATAGGTTTGAATCTATGGGATATTGGCACCAATAGTGGGGAAGAAGGGAGCTGTTCCAGTGGGAGGGGCACCATCAGGAATCTAACTTGAGGCAGATGACAGGGCAAGTATGAGAAGGGAAGTACTTAACGTAGGACTGAGAATGTCATACTTAAATGCACACAGTATGCAGAACAAAATAAATGAGCTTGTAGCATAGACAAATTGACAGATACAATGTTGTAGATATCACAGAGACGTGGCTACAAGGGACATGGGGCCAGAAACTGAATATCTAAGGATACATGTCTTATTGAAAAGACAGAGGAACAGAGTGTGCAGGGTTGTCTTATTAGTAAAAAAATTAAATTAAATCAATCGCAAAAAGAATTGGAAGGAATAAAATCTGTGTGGATAGAGTTGAGGAAAGGCGAAGTTACAAAGACCCGATGCAAGTTATGTACAGGCTTCCTAGCTGTAGTCAGGATGTGGGAAAGAATATAAATAAGGAGACATAAAAGGTTTGTAAAAAAGGCATTATTACAATTATCATGGGGGACTTCAATACGCAGGCTGACTGGGAATATCAGGTTGCTAACGGATCTCAACAAAAGGAATTCGTGGAATGTCTACAAGATGGTTTTTTTGGAGCTTGTTGCAAAGCCCACTAAAGGAACAGGCAATTTGGATTTGGTGATGTATAAGGAGGCAGACTTGATTAGGAACCTTAAAGCGAAGGACCCATCAGTAACAATGACTGATATGGTGGAATTCACCCTGCTGTTTGAGGGGGAGAAGCTGGAATCAGATGTTACAGTATTATAATTGAGTAAAAGCAACTGCAAAGACATGAGATGGGGAGCTGTCCAGAGTTGATTGGAGGGGGACTCAGGAGGGAAGTAGCAATAAAGCAGCAATGATAGAGTTTCTGGGGTGATGTGGGCGACATAACATTAATGTTTCTTCTTCCTTGGAATGAATTTAAGTGAGGATGAGGCAACCTTGGCTGACAAGGAGAAGTCAGGGACAGTATAAAAGCAAAAAAAAACATCGTGAAGATTAGTCAGAAGCCAAAAGATGTGGAAGCCAAAGGATTAGGAAGCCTTTAAAAACCAGCCGAGGTAAGTAAGCAAGAAAGGGGGAGAAGCTGAAACACGAAAGTGAATGAGGTAGTAACAGAAAAGAAAATTTGAAAAGTTTTTTAGATATACAAAAGGTAAGAGGGAGGCAAGAGTGAAATTTGGACTGTTGGAAATGAGGCCGGAGAAGTAGTTATGGGGAACAAAGAAGTGGCGAAGGAACTGAATAAGTACTTTGCATCAGTCTTCACAGTGGAAGACACCAACAACATATCAGAACTTCAAGAGAGTCAGAGGGTAGAGATGAGTGTAGTGGCCATCAATAAGTAGATGGTGTTATGGAAGCTGAAAGATCTGAAATTGGATTATCACCCAGAGCAAACGGACTACATCTCAGAGTTCTGAAGGGGTAGCTGAAGAGATTGGAGAGGCATTGGTGATGATCAATCAGAGGTCAAGCTAAATCCCAGAAGACTAGCAAATGTAACACCATGTTTTAAGAAGAGAGAGAGGCAGAAGAAAGGAAACTGTAGACCAGTTAGCCTGATATCGTTCACTGCTAAGATTTTAAGAGTTTATTATTAAGAATGAGATTGCGAACTACTCAGATGTGTATGGTAAAACAGGGCTGGGTCAGCACATCTTCATCAAAGGGAGGTGATGTCTGACAAATCTATTTGAATTCTTTTGAGGAGGTAATGAGTAAATTAGAAAAAGGAGAGCCAGTGGACATGATCCTTTTGGACTTCCAGATGGCCTCTAACAATGTGTTGCACAGGAAGCTGCAAATTAGGTAAGAACTCTTGGTGTTGGGGCAAGGTACTGGCATAGATAGTAGATGGGCTGACAAGCAGAAGGCAGAGGGTAGAGTTGAAAAGGTCTTTTTCAGGATGGCAGGAAATGACTAGTGGAGTTCTGTAGAGAAGCATGCTGGGACTGCAACTATTTACATTGTACACTAATAATCTGGAACAAAGGGCATTGTTGCTATGTTTGCAGATGACACAGGTGATGTTGAGGAAGTGGGGAGGCTGCACAAGGACTTGGACAGGCTGGGAGAATGGGCAAAGAAGTAGCATAAGAATACAGAAATCTGAAGCACTAAGGGACTTTGATTCGCCTAAGGTTAACATTGAGGATGGTAAATACAATCTCAGCATTGATTTTGAGAGGGCTAGAATACAAAAGCAGAAATGTACTGCTGAGGATGCATAAGGATTTGGATAGACCATATCTGGAATATTGAAAGTGGTTTTGGGCCTCATATATAAGGAAGTTGCAGAGGGTCCAGAGAATGTTTACAAGAATGATTCTGGGGATGAAGGGCTTATCATGTGAGGAGTGGTTGAGGGCTCTGGGTCTGTACTCAATAGAGTTTAGAAGAATAAGAGGAGTTCTGATTGAAACTTAGAGGCCCGTATAATGAAAGTGGAGAAAATGTTTCCATTAGTAAGAGAGACTAGTACCCAAGGACAAAGCCTTACAGTTAAGGAATGACTCTTTAGAACTGAGATGAATTTCTTCAGCCAGAGGGTGGTTAATTTGTGGAACTCATTACTGCTAAGGTCTGTGGAGGCCAAGTCATTGAGTGTATATAAGACAGACGTAGATGGGTTTTTGACAGGTGAGGGGATCAAGGGTTACAGGAGAAGGCAGGAGAAACATATCAGTCATGTTTGAATAGCAGAGCAGACTCGATGGACCACATAGCCTAACCCTGCAGCTATGTCTTATAGTGTGAAAGAAGGATAGAAAGTTAAGGCAAAGTCAGGCCAGCCATTACTAAATCACAGCTTAGGCTTGAGGGGCCAAATGGTTTACTACTGTTCCTAAATTGAATGTGTGCATGTTCTTAAGAACAAATTATTCAAAATTTCTGCACGCTAACAAAAACTATATATGACATACTGGCTGCCGTAAACATCAGAACTAACTACCAGTTTTAGATTACATTCCCTACAGTGTGGAAACAGGCCATTTGGCCCAACAAGTCCATACCAACCCTCCGAAGAGTAACCCACCCAGACCCATTCCCCTACATTTACCCCTAATTAATGCACCTTACACTATGGGCAATTTAGCATGGCCAATTCACCTGACCTGCACAGTTGTGGGAGGAAACTGGAGCACCCAGAGGAAACCCACGCAGACACGGGAAGAATAGGCAAACTCCACACAGAGAGTCGCCTGAGGCTGGAATTGAACCCGGGCCATCAAAGCTATTTAAGTGCAACTATGGCAGTAACAACTACCAGATAATTGCTCAAGTTCTAAAACCAAAATGTAAATTTAACCAAGCAATTTCTAATGTCAAATTTTTATTCAATCAATTCAGTGACTGAAGGGATCATTAATTTGCCAACCGTCAGTTTGAATTCTGTGATCTGGTTCCGCATCTTATTACAGTCTTGCTTCATGTATGGACATAGGAACTGAATACCAGAGGAATGATTTTGACCCGCAAACCAAATACGATAGGAAGGAGACCTAACAAAGGTAAACTCTTACTACCTGTTATCATCTCAAACGCAAAGAAAGCTTCAATTGTTAAAAGTCTTTTAATGCAACTTTGGATATCATTTCAGAAGTGTCCCCAGTCCAAGTTTCTCCTGCTGGTCTATCAGTGATTTTTCCACAAGATCAGTAATGCTGATATTCAGCTCACAATTTTGGAGTTCAGCCCCATTTACATCTCTGATGTTAAAGCAGTCATCGGCTTTGCAGAATTAGAGTGACAATTGACAGATAACATTTACCCACCATATGTTCATATTCTCAGTTTAAAAACAATACTCAAAGCTCCACAAACAAAAATACTCATTGTACATTGCCATTTTTGAGAAGTATTTAAGTGAAGTGCATGCTTGTACCTGGAATCTGGTGTAAATGACTTCTGCACTGAAACTACATCGATGTTGTTCAGGAACATGCTGAAATTAAGTAGAAAAAAAATGGCAAAATTTAAGTAAAATATTATACTGCCTTAAATAAGCATTGATAATTACTGCATCGTCAGGAATTAGCGATTTAAATTACCTGGATGTACATAATAGTCTAGATCAGAGAGGTGCTGGAAAAGCACAGCAGTTCAGGCAGCATCCAAGGAGCATTAAAATCAACGTTTCGGGCAAAAGCCCTTCATCAAGTTTAATTTAAGCCAAAAGGATTACTTTAAATTATAGGAATTGTTGACATGCTTACCTTTAGCATTTTCCAGCAACAGAATGCTATGTATTAAATACATTTGACAATGGATATTAAAAACCTCAGGTTTACCTTACTCTGCTAAAAATGTTTTAAAAACATTTACCACTTGGGAAGTAAGAAGGGAGATAACTAACAGAATTATTGGGCAGTCAGTCCAACATCAGTCATTGGGAAAATGCTGGCAGTTGTTACAAAGAAAATCATAACAATGCACTTTGAAAAGCATTTTAAAAGATTAGGAATGAACAAGTCAAAATGACTTTACAAAAAGGCTGACAAACTTATTCTTATGTTTTGAGGACATGACACGTGAAGAGAAAGAGAAATTAGTAGATATTGTATTTTTGGATTTTCAGAAAGCATCTAATAGCATGCCACACAAAAGTTAATATGCAAGATTCACTGAGATTGATAACAGATTAGCAAGAGAAAGAGTTATCAGACAGGAGGTCCAGAAGAGGCATAAAACAGGACACTTTCAAGTTGGCAGGCTGTGACAAGTAGAGAGTCTCAAGGTCAGTTCTGGGACCTGAAAATTGACTACTATATTTTTATCGACTTACATAGACAGATTAAGTCAGTGACAAAAACTTGGCAGATGGAATATAACATGGGAAAATGTGAGATTCTGCACTTAGTCAGGAAGAATAGACAAGAAAAATAGAACATTATTTAAATGGGGAAAACTGAGAAAGCTTCTGAAAAGTGAGATTTGGAGGTCCTCGCTCATGAATCACAGAAATCTAGCAGGTAATGGGAAAGGCAAATGAACTGTTGGGCTTTATTTCAATTAGAATTAGTAGAAAAATTAGGGAGATCTTGCTAAAATTATTTGGAATATTGTGAACTGTTTTGGTTCCCTTATCTAAGGAAAGATATACTGGGGTTGGAGTAGTCGAGAAGAGGTTCACCATGTTAATTCTGGGTATGAGGTATTGTCCTTGAGCAGAGTTTGAGTCAGTTGGACCTGTACGCATTCGAGTTTTGAAGAATGATAAGTGATCTTATTAATACTTACAAGATTTTTAGGAGTAAACTGACATTTTCCTAGCTACCATCAGTTCTGAGGAAGGGTAACTCGACCTGAAACATAAAGTCTGATTTCTCTCCACAGATGCTGCCAGACCCGCTTAGCTTTTCCAGTAAGAATCCTAAGGGACTTGCTAAGTTAAATATGGAGAGCTTGTTTCCCTTTCTGGGAGAGTCTAGGACCAGTGGGCATAATCTCACAGTAGGGTGCTGCCCATTTAAGATAAAAATGAGGTGGACTATTAATTTTTCAGAAGGTAGTAAATCTGCAGAAGGCAATCAAGGCTGGATCATTAAGTATATTTGAGACTGAGAGAAACTGATTTTTAAATCAGTAAGGATCAGGGTTATGGAACTAAGGCAAGAAAGTAGAGTTAAAGATTATCAGAGCAATCATGATCTCATTGAATGGTGCAGCATAATTAATGGGCTGAACAGACTATTTCTGTTACTATGTTTTATGGTTTTTTGAGCTTAGCTTTTTACACGTAACAGGTAGTCCCGGGTTACGAATGGGTTCTGTTCTTGAATCTGTTTAAAAGTTGAACCATAATGCAGGTCAATATAAAGGAGACATTCGTAAGTACAGAAAATATTCAGATGTTAGGTCTTTAAAAATATAAGGATACAGAGGAACCTCAATAATTCAAAGGATGTGGGCAGGGACTATTTCGTTCGGTTAATCCAATTCCGGATAATCGAATGCCAGATAACATTGTTTAGCCAAGCATCGGATCTTGCCGGATAATTTGATATTTGGATTATTGAATACCGAATAATCCGAATGCCGACGTTGCTCTGTATATGGGATTGTATTCTTAAGACGAAATGACAAAGACTAATATATCCAAGTGTGCTGGTGATACAAAGCTAACTGGAAAAACAAGCTCATGGCAAGGACACAGAGAGTTTGCAAAGTCAGAAAGACAGGTAATGTGGAAGGGCAAAAAGATAACTTCAGTTTACTGGAGGGACGTTAAAGCTTTTTATTTTAGTTGTCAATTGTCGGAACAAAAACAAATTGGGATTTTTTTGAAAAGATTTTTTTAAATGTTGATTTGCAGAGAAATTTGCTGGTGCTCCTGCAATTACTGCAGAAAGTCAATAAAGCAAGTAATAAGGATGGGAAAATGGCCTTTGCGAGGAGATTGGAGTCGAGTCATAGAGTTATACAGCATAGAAACAGACCCTTTGGTCTAATTCACCCATGCTAACCAGATATCTTAAATTAATCTAGTCCCATTTGCCAGCAGTTAGTCCATATCCCTTAAAACATTTCCTATTCACATACCCTTTCAGATGCCTTTTAAATGCTGTAAGTTAGCAGCCTCCACCACTTCCTCTGCCAGCCCAGTCCATATATGCACCATCCTCTGCAAGAAAACGTTGCCCCTTAGGTCCCTTTTATATCTTTCCCCTTTCACCTTAAACCTATGCCTTCTAGTTTTGGACTCCACTACCTAGAGGAAAAGATCTTGGCTATTCACTCTATCCATGCCCCTCATGATTTTATAAACTTCTATAAGTCACCCCTCAACCTCTGATGTTCTACGGAAAAAAGCCCCAGCCTATTCAGCTCTCCCGATAGCTCAAACTCTCCAACCTTGGGCAACATTCTTGTAAATCTTTTCTGAACTCTTTTCAAGTTTCACAACATCCCTCCTGGAGCAGGGAGACCAGAACTGAATGCAGCATTCCAAAAGTAGACCAACCAATGTCCTGTACAGCTTCAACATGACCTCCTAACTCCTATACTCAGTGCGCTGACCAATAATGGCAAGCCAACCTAACGCCTTCTTCACAATGGTGTCTACCTGCAATTCTATTCTATACTATGAACCTGCATTCCAAGATCTCTTTATTCAACAACACTCCCCAGGACTTTACCATTAAGTGTACAAGTCCTGCCCTGATTTGCCTTTCCAAAATGTAGCACCTCACATTTTTCTAAATTAAACTCCATCTGCCCTCTCCTCAACCCATCAGCCAATCAAGGTAATCAAATAAAAAAGTCTTGTTACAATTACAGAGTTTTGGTGAGGTCACATATTTCTATATACACCCTCTGTCTCCATATCTAAGGAAGGGGGCGACACAGCAAAGCTTCACTAAATTGGTCCCTGGGATGAGAAGGTTGCCCTATAATGAAAGGCTAACTAAACTAGCCCTGGAGTTTAGGAGAATGAAAGGCAATCTCACTGAAACATAAAAGATTCTGGTTGTGTTGACAGGGGTTACAACCTAGTTAGGGATTGTTAAAAAATAAAAAAATCAACAATTTGCCAATGCAACTCCACCATAATGCTTTTTATTCCCGTGTGAGACATGGGCTGGGCCAGCGCTTACTGCCTGTCCTGTTTTGCGCCTGAGAAGGTGATGATGAGCTTCCATCTTCCAATGATCATTGTCATTTTGAACAAAAGGAATTCTTTGGAGGGGAAAATCGCTGCCATCTCATGAGGCGGCGAAGGAAACTCGTGCAATGGGTGGCAAAGGGCAAATGCCTCATTTCACTGGGTGCATGATGAGCGAGAGACAGGAACTCAGGAGTGGAATACAGGAACATAGGAACAGAAGTAGGACATTCAGCCCCTCAAGGCTATTATATCATTCAATGAGATCATGGCTGATCAGTGACCTAACGTCATATACCTGCCTTTGGTCCATATCCCTGAATACTTTTGTTTAGCAAAAAAAAAATTATTTCAGATTTAAAAGTAACAACTGATAGAACATTCCAATGCAATTTGTGGAAAAAAGTTCCAAACATCTAGCACTTGTGTGTGTAGACTGCTTCCTAACATCTCTCCTGAATGGTCTGGCCCTAATTGTCCAACAATATCCCCTAGTTCTGGAAATCCTACCTGTGGATTTCTACCCTGTCTTTTTCCTGAAAAATTTAAAGCATTCAGCAATTATTAAAAATTAAATATCTTAAAGTTATAATCTCATTTATACTTTTTAAATTTGCCACGAGTTCACATATTGCATTAAATCTTTAAATTTCATTCATTTTTCTGGTAGGCAACCTGAACAACACTTTCTGGAATTCACTAATTTCTTTTTAGCATTCTAGTTATTCATCAAGATATAAGATTTCATGACGGTCTTTGCTAAGTGACTCCCTAATTTCTTTACCAGTCTCAAAGATCTAGGTTTGAGTCAATGTAATGGATGATAGATTTAGCATCTACTCCACATCAAGTACAAATCTGGCTTTATATTTTGACTTCAAAGGATCTACAAACCACATGGCATGAGAAGTTGTAACAGTCTCTTAACTGATTTCCTTACAAAAATAATCAACTAGTCTTGTGGATTGCCTAAACCCGAATTGAATTCATAGAGGTAACAAAGAATCTCACTATTGATTAAATTTCATTTCTTACTAATAAGGCAACCATACCCGCTCTGCCCATCTACCTATCTTTTCGATACGATGTATATCCTTGAATATTCAGCTCCCAATCCTGATCTCCTTGCAGCCATGTCTCCGTGATGCTCACCGCATCATACCTGCCAATTTTGATGTGTCACAGCTCATTTACCTTATTCCTTATACTGCGTGCATTCAGATATAATACCTTCAGTGCTGTATTAACCATCTCCCTTCTCATTGTCATTCATTTGTCCCGTGTGCTTGAAGCTTGATTGCTAACCCTTTTCTCACACACTGTCCTATTTGCATCTGTCGACTATAAAGATGCTGCAAGTTACTTTGCTTTGAAATACAATGTCAATAGTCAGTTCCAAAAGCCTTACAATTATTGTATTCATGTTGTACATTTCACTTTCTTTTATGTCATTATTTTCCTGCACTCAAACAATCTACGTTGACTTAAAGGGCACAGGTGACATAATCCACCTCTGCAACATTTAGAAAACATTCTTGGCTTGGACATAAAGAGATCCACAGCTACTCTTGAATTATTAAGGCCCTTATGTCTCGGACCATAATTCCATGCTGGAATAAGCCCTCAGTCAAAATTTTCTGCTGAAGCTGGCTTTGAATCCAGGTCACTTAGTTCATGACATAATGATAAATCTGCTGTTTTATTAACTTCATTTTAAAAGGATAGCATATTTATATTGGAATCTGCAATAAAGGCATATAGATTGAAACAACTAAGTAGATCAAATAGTTTGTTAACACCATTATCAGAAACAAGACCAAAATTAATTACTAATCAAAGTTTGAAACTATTTGACATATCCATAGATCATTCAATTACCTGAAGAATATGCTTCAAATTGTGTGATGCTGATGGCTGGTAGAGGTCAGAGACATTTTCATTTTGAAGCACCTTTATTCCCCCCTCTCCTGGAAGAGGTGCAAGGACATAGCAAAAACTTGGAGCAGGCAACTGCACATCAGTAATCAAATCTATTGACTAGAAAAATATCAGCTTGTATTAGACGTATTAGTTTTATTCCACACAACAAATCTTGCGACAGACTTCAAAGACTTTTTTTTCCTCTATTTATAAATTCATGTGAGCAATGACAATGGGAAGGGAATTGCCACTTTCTGATGACAATGAAGGATAGGTAACAAAAGCAAGCATGAAGAAGGTTCATTCAATTCATTCTTGGGATAAGGTGCTTATCTAACGAAGAAAGCTTGAAAAAATTGGAATTTAAATGAATTAGAAATGATTTTATTGAAGAAATATAAAATCCTGATGACTTGACAGGCTGAATTCTTAGAGCATGTTTCCTCGTGTACAGTTTAAGAAGTGGGCTTGCTTTTGAGATGATGATGATGAGAATTACACACTGTCAGAAAGTTGTTAGCCTGTGGAATTCTCTTCCCCAGAAAACAGTGGAGGCTGGATCATTAAATCATGGATTTTGATTGACAAGGAAGTCCATGTTAATAGGGCAGAGGAAAGTGGAATTCAGACCAACAACTGATAAGCCATGATCTTATTGAATGATAGAGCTGGCTTAAAGGTTCAAGTATCCTACTTCTCCTACAATTCTTAAGTCCAATGTTCCCATGCTTACAAGCGTCACTAGAAACTTCAAAGATTTTTTGTTAAAAATTGTAATGAATTTAATGCAAACAATATTTCTTAAATTTTATTAATCACTTTCAACACAGTGAAAGGAAACAACCAAATGATGGATTTGCTAGGAGGCCCTCTTTTGACGTATGACCAATTTTATTTGTTTTCCTTCCTAGTCTTACCAGCTTCTGGCACAGGATTTAAGTTCCAAGTCACTGCAGTTCATAAGAATAAAAGAATAAATAAATACTGGAGTTGAACAGCCCTTTCATTGCTGCTGGCATGCAAGATCTAGTCACAGTGTTTGCAGGAATAAAGACAGAGATATTTTATAAAAAACCTTGCCCATTTGTTTTTATGCAGGAAACTGTCAGTTTTCAGTTGAAGAGGAAAATCTAAGCATCAACCGATTGATGAAACCTGCTAAAGAAGTGTTTCCCATTCCTACTGTCATGCAGTATCAGCACTCTTACGTGGTCTAGACTGAGGAATATTAGTGAAGGAAAAGTCAGGATACAAATAGACGTCCTATTGTTGTCAAGAAAATCAGATCACTTTTGACTTCGTTATCTGTTTGTACCATCATAAATTGAAATCCTGCCTTACTATTTCTTGAACAGACTGCCCTTCCTGACTTAAATCAGTCAAAAACAAACTCTCACATTACCTCTTGGCTGCCTTGGCTTTGGCCATGGACCTTTGGAGAAATCAGTGGAGGCCAAAGACTATCAATCAGACTGAACAGTCCTGAAGACCTAAGAGATAATATACAAGTCAGATAAAAAGACCAAATTTTCCTTTCATAAATATCATGAAATAACAAGCAAGATACACATTGTGATAACTATTTGAAGTGAAAAAGTAAAAGGGAAAGATGTGAATTTACTTAGCCCCTTCAAGATGCCTTCAACCCCCAAAGCAATTAACAGTTAATTAATTACTTTTGAAGTATAGTCCCTGTTATAAGGCATGAAATGCAGCAGTCAACTTGTGCATAGCAAACATGATAATGGCCAATCAGTTCTGTGATAGTGATTGAGGGATAAATATCGAATAGTATCCTCGTCTCATTTGAAACAAAGCAGCTTTCGCATTGCAGCATTCCCTTCCAACTGCACCGCAGTGTTAAGCTTGTGTTCGTTAGTGGGTCTAACTCAAGTATCAAGTGTGCCACTAGCTAAGACACACCAAGCACACCAATGTTTAAATGTTTCTGAGACTGTGGTTGGGATAAAGGGGAAAAAAGAAACATTCCATTTATATCATGTCCTCCACCTCCTCAAGACAGCCCAGTGTTGCTTGCTACTTTTAGTAAAATATTTTCCTCGGTGTGCACATAAATGCAAAAATGCATATCTACAATAAAATTACTTCTTCGCTCTGCATAAGACTTTTAAATTTTATTTTCAATTCTTCTTGAATATGCTGCTCATTCTGTACAGAGATGTGTTGTTCTGTTGTGTCCTCTGTACTCTGACAGCAACCAAGCCCTCCTGTTCATGGCACAATCACAAATGTACTCCCATATTCCGACAACCCTCCTAGTGACTGCAGTGCTTTGCACTCTTATCCTTTCATCACTGATCAATAAATTGTGACAATGTGCACTCGTCACTTTGCTCCCCGCACAATAGTTTCCCCACTCCCCTAGTCTCTGTCATTACATCCTACAAAAGGATATTTCTTTCATTCTCTTTGCACCCAGTAACACTCATTCGTTTTTGAGTTGCCACATGATGCCTTTTTTCTTTTTTCTCTCTTTATTTAATTATAGTTTCTCATACTCATCTCAACAAGGCTGTTCCGACAATGATAAATTTGAGCTATCGTAATTAAACTTCCGTCATCAAATTTTAATAGTAGAGGCCTTCACAGACTTTCTTTGTTAAAAGGGTACAAATGCTGAGCTAAGATGGCTGTTGTGATCACCTGATTACAGTTTGTGTCAGTCCAGAGAACCCAAATGAAATAACCAAATTTGGCTGAACATTGAGACTACCAAGTTACCTAAGAACTGAAAGAAACTACTCAACTGATTCAGTGTCAAGGAATTTGCATCTTGTGTTTCATGCACACTTGCATAATAAATCAACATGTATGAAGATAAAATATTAACTGCAGAGCTTTCAATTAGGAACAACAACAGAGTAGATTTGGGAGTTTGCAAATGGTCCTGTGTAAACAGCTGCTTCAGCAGCAAACCAGAAAGAAAGCAATGTGAACTGATAATAACAAATACACTTCCAAGCTCTCTCTCCCTGTATCTCCATCTTGAAATTTGTGCCCAGTTACAAAGTAACTTGCGATAACAACCATTCAACATTAATTCAAGATCTGCAAACATTGTCACTGCCGCAGAACATGAATCAAAAAGCTAACATCTCAAAGACCCCAAGAACTTTTTTCTTAAAAAATGAATAGCCTATTTCTTTTTAAAAGCAGTACCTGTGCATATATTTGATATGTTTTTATTACTTTTCTCAGGGTTGGTAGATAATAAAACTACTCTTTCTTTCAGGGAGACAGTGAGGTCTGCAGATGCTGGAGATCAGAGTTGAGTGCGTTGCTGGGAAAGCATGGCAGATCTTTCTTTCTTTTACTCAAGCAAACTTTGTTATTTTTCTGCGTAATTTTGATCGAGGTAAATATGTTTTAAGTGAAGAATGAAAGCTGCATACAAACAAATAAAAGCATCTTTTGTAGCGAACAAGAGAAAGTTAAAAAGAGGTGAGTCAACTACCCCTCCTTATCTGTCCTAACAGGTCTCTCCTACTTTCTTTGCTATTTTAAGAACACCGAAATCTAATTTTTCACAGGAACTTACTTGGTTCCCTTTAAAAACAATTTATAAAGTCTTATTCTACCACCCATTCCAGTAGTCCAGTCCACAAGTTTGAAATTTAAGGAGTATGGAGATGCTGGCAGATGAATGTGGGGGCCTCACAGATACAAGACGTGTACTCTATTGTTGTGGTCTTACAAAGGAAACTTCAGAAATTCATGTTGGAATCCCCATGGTTTTTATTTATCTATAGGAAAAATCTAAGGATGAACACCAACTTGACTCATCTGACATTACAGGAGAAAAAAATAACATTCCTACCAGTACAAACTATAAACAGAGAAAAGAATCCTGACCATCAACAAAACTAGGTGTTCTGCTGGGGAGCATGTGCTTGAGTTGTTATCCCTAGAATGAAATTCTGGCTTTTGAAAACAAATCTTTAGCCAACTTCAAAAATTGGAACAGCAGCAATAATACCTATCAAAGCCAGCACAACCTTGAAATTATTTTCCATAGGATCACTTTAATCTACTCAGAATATAAATAATTTCAATCGATCATAAATCAGTAAACATTGAGTGTCTATTTATTTGGCAAAAAGAGTTAAAGAGAAAATTTAGATAGCTTGGTATTTCAGGAGGTTCTCACTAATATGGTCCTGAACAATTGCATGACATACATTTCATCCTCCCAAAAGGTGTATGCATAGAAGACATGTGAAATCAAGCCAGCAATAGCAGTTTCTAGCAGACACATCGCTGTAAGAATGTTTACGGCCTTGAGTCCAAAATATCAAATGCCTGCATCAACACAAGAGACAATAAAAAATCCTACTCCTTAATGAAAAATAAATTTCTGCAGATTGACCTAATTTTACATGGGAACCAATTTTGGATGAGAAATGAGTATCAGCAAGAAGAGGAAGTGGATTATCATCTCTTTAATTTTATTGCTCATGAGATGTGGGTGCCATTGGCAAAATCAGTATTTACTATCTCTAATTGCACATGAGAAAGTGGTGCCTTTCTGCCTTCTCGAATCTCTACATTCCATGGGGTTAGTTGGAACCATTGTGCTCTTACAATTTGGAGATGCCGGTGTTGGAATGGGGCGTACAAAGTTAAAAATCACGCTACACCAGCTTATAGTCCAATGGGTTTACCACCATTATGTGTGGGGGAACCTCTCATGCGACTCAGCCAACATTGTCTATCTCATATGCTGTAGGCAAGGATGTCCTGAGACATGGTAAATTGATGAAACTGAGTAGAGGCTACGGCAACGGATGAATGGTCACCGCACAAAACAGAGAGGAGTGTTCTCCCCCAGTTGGAGAACACTTCAGCAGACCAGGACATTCGACCTTGGACCTTCAGGTGACCATCCTCCAAGGCAGACTTCGGGACTGGCAGCAGCGAAAAGTGGCCGAGCGGAGGCTGATAGCTAAGTTCAGTACCCATAGGGAGGGCCTCAACTGGGACCTTGGGTTCATGTCACACTACAGGTGACCACCATTGCACTATACCACACACAGACACTCCTACACCCTCTCCCTCTCTCACACACACACACCCCCTCTTACACACTTAGACCCCTTTACACTCTCTCTCACACACACACACACAGACAAACACATACACTCTCTCAGACTTTCATCACAACCCCCAACCCCAGACACACACACATACACACTCACAAACCCACATTCACACATACACATATACGCTTGTGGGGTGAATTTGTACCTGCAGAGTTACATTGTATTTTGCTCAAAAACTGCAAGAATCCATGTCAGACTCTGTTATCTCATTTTTTAGATTAGAATCAATCTAAACCTTATGGCACAGACAACAGGACACAGGGGGCTAACACTTTCAACATATTATCTGGGCTGATGTCAATTGTTAACGTTAACCTGACAATGTAACTTTAAAAAAAAGTTTTGTGATTTACGTATGAAAGAAGTGAAACTAACATGATCATTCTAACAGATGAGAGACTTAACCAACAATCAAGGTATTTTTCAATGCATAATTTCAGTTACATGATACTGTAACTGTTTGCTATAAGTACTGTGTCTTACAATTGTGTACTCCACAACCACCGGCACGGTGGCACAGTGGTTAGCACTGCTGTCTCACAGCACCAGAGACCCGGCTTCAATTCCCGCCTCAGGCGACTGACTGTGTGGAGTTTGCACGTTCTCCCTGTGTCTGCGTGGGTTTCCTCCGGGTGCTCCGGTTTCCTCCCACAGTCCAAAGATGTTCGGGTCAGGTGAATTGACCATGCTAAACTGCCGGTAGTGTTAGGTAAGAGGTAAATGTAGGGGTATGGGTGGGTTGCACTTCGGCGGGTCGGTGTGGACTTGTTGGGCCGAAGGGCCTGTTTCCACACTGTAAGTACTCTAATCTAATCTAATCACCTGATGAAGGAGCAGCGCTCCGAAAGCTAGCACTTCCAATTAAACCTGTTGAAGTACAACTTGATGTTGCGTGATTTTTAACATTGCGCTCTGAGGGAGGGAACTTCAGGATTTTGGCTCAGCAACACTGAATGAACATGATATATTTTTAATGATCGCAGAATGATTTGTGACTTGAAGGGAAGTTTCCTGGTGCTCAAGTTCCCACGTATCTGTTGCCCTTCTCCTTTTGAATGATAGAATTTGTGTGGGTTGGCAGTTGCTGTAAATGGGGGCTTTGCCAGGTGCTACAGTAAATGGTACATACTGTTGCCACTGTACATCAGCGGCAGATTGAGTGTATGTTTAAATTGTGGATGGATTCAGATCAAACATATCACTTTATTCAAGATGGTGCTGAGCTTCGAGTGTTGAAGCTGTACACTTTCGGGCAAAAGAGTGTTCTGTTACAAATT
Source organism: Hemiscyllium ocellatum (assembly GCF_020745735.1). Lineage (NCBI taxonomy): Eukaryota > Metazoa > Chordata > Chondrichthyes > Orectolobiformes > Hemiscylliidae > Hemiscyllium > Hemiscyllium ocellatum. The sequence goes on from NC_083404.1 coordinate 80,909,987, forward strand.
GGTGGTCTATGGGTGGTGGAAAAACTTTGGGAATTTGAGAAGTGAGCTACTCATTGCAGAATTCCCAATCTCTGCTCTTATTAGCCACAGTATTAATGTGGCTAGTCCAAATAAGTTTTAAATCCTTGGTAAGCGTTCAAATATTGATAGTTGGATATTCAATGATAATACCATCTAAAGAAAGGGTCAGACGGTTAGATTTTCTCTTATTGGAAATATAATTTCCTGGAACTTGTCATTTATCAGTCCAAGCTTGCACATTGCCTAGGTTTTGCAGTTTTCTGACACAGATCATTTCAGTATTTGAATAGCCGTGAATGGTGCTGAACATTGGCCGTTGGTGATTGCACATTCTGCCCAAAATGACAAAAGGAATATCACTAATGAAGATGTTTGGGGCCTGGACGCTAGACTAATGAATTCATGCATCAATGTTGTGGGGTTAAGTTGAAGAACCACAACAACTTTCCTTTGTGGCAAATATTGAGTCCAACTAATGGAGAAGCTTTTCACTATTCCCATTTCTGCACAATTCTGCTCGGGCTTCTTGATACCATATTCAGTCAAATATAGTCTTGATGATAAAGGTTGTGACTTTCCCCTTATCTCTCCAATTCAGCCCTTTTGTCCACATTGGAGCATTAGTAAGCAACTTATTATTGTAGAAATGATACTTACACCTTCTATCTCTATTCTGTCAAGGCACCTCTTATTGCAAGTCTGCTCATCGAGAGCAGACTTTCAAAGCTTATGTAAATAAAAACACCATTAAGAAAAACTAACTTGCTTGAATGGTCACACCCTGACTAACTTTTTTTTTTACATATTGCGCTTGACAGTTAAAAATCACACAACACCAATGGGTTTAAGTGGAAGCACACTAGCTTTCGGAGCGCGCTCCTTCATCAGGTGGTTGTGACAGTACTTGACAATAACTATCTTAGTCTGCAAAGAGCCTTTTGAAGAGGAAAAACCTGCTCAACCAGAGTTTAGTATTACACTGAACAGCATATTCCAAACAAAGGCACTGAAGTGTCAAGTAAGCATGCTCTAGCTTGTTCAGGTTGACATTTCACAACCAATTGATCTGCCGATATTTGCTAATCAACAATCACACTATCCAGTTTTCAAAAAGATTCAAAGCAACAAAATAAGTAGCAGATTATTGTGGTATCAATATTACAGCATTCACTTCCATGCAAATTAAATGCAGTTTTGAAAGAGGCTAGGCCATATCCAAATAAACAAAAATCAATTCAGTTAAGAACTATTAGCCATTGATAGTATATGACAGTCCCAATGAAAGATCATGGGACTCAAAATATTAACTCTCTTTCTCTTCCTACAGATGCTGCCATCCCTGCTGAGTTTCTCTCGCACTTTGCGAAAATATATTAAACTTAGATAGTGACAGTTGTTTATAACTAAGGCATTGTTGCTCCCATTCCCATTACTCCATGGGCAAAAGTTAAAATAAAAATGTTTTTACCAGCTGTCAAGATGACCAATTAAATGCCTTAACAATATCAAGATTTAAACAAGTTGTATCAATTGGCTTCTTAATAAGCACAATCATCATAGAATCAGGGTTGTACAGAAACAGACCCTTCAGTCCAACTTGTCCATGCCCACCAGATAGCTTTAATAATGCTAGTATTTGGCTTATATCCCTCTAAATCTTTCCTATTCATATATCCATCCAGATGCTTTTTAAATGCTGTATTTGTACTAGCCTCCACTATTTCCTTTGGCAGCTCATTCCATACTCACACCACCTTCTATGTGAAAACGTTGCCCCTTCAGTCCCTTTTATATTCACCCCTGTGCCCCCCACCACCACCCTCCCATCCCCAAACTCCCCCACCACCCCCTCACATTAAAACTATTCCCTCGGGGGATCCAAGATGGCGGCGACCCAGCAAGACTGAGTCCACAGTGCTCTACCCAAAACTTGGGCAAAGTGGGCTATCCACCCCCACCACACTCACTAAACCATTTATAATAGTTGTTAACCTTAAATAGTTACCTATTAGTACATTTAAATAGTCTAATACTAGCTGGAAAATGAGTAAAGGGAAGGGAACAGGCGGCTCTAAGAAAGCAGGGACCCCTCCCCCACCCTCTCCCTCTTCAGCTGCAACAAAGGTGTCTTCAGCTACTTCAGGAGATTTACCAATGAAGATGAGCTTTGAGGAGATGTTTGCCAGGTGGGAGGCGAAGATTGATGCTTTTATCGATGAGTCTCGGCAGAGCAGAGAAGCACTATCAGCCGAGCTGCAGAAGCAGGGCAGAGACATTCAGGAATTGGAGTGCCGAGTCAGAGAGGTGGAGTCGAAGGCCGCAGCCTCAGAGACTGCGATAAAATCGGCAGCCAACCACATCCGTTTTCTCGAGAATCGAGTCCAGAACCTAGAAAACCACATTGATGACCTCAAAAATCGATGTCGTAGAAAAAATATTCGGTTGTTGGGCCTGCCCAAGCAGGAAGAGGGAGGTCAGCTGACAGCATTCTTAGAGCATTGGCTGCCACAACTTTTAAATCTGCATAATGGATCAGGCCAGGTAAGGGTAGAATGGGCCTACCGGGTCACAGTACGTGGGCCCGGCTCAACCCAGCGCCCACGCCCGGTCCTGTTCCAGCTGCAGACCTATAGGGAGAGGCAGATGCTCCTGGAAGCCTCAAGAAATCTGGGAAAAGATCCCCAAGCTATGACCCACAAAGGATCCAGGATCATGCTGTTCCAGGACTTCTCCCCAGCTTTGGTCCGAAAGAGGAAGGCATTCGATGAGGCGAAGAAGCGTTTAAGGGACTTAAATATTCAGTACTCCTTACGATATCCAGCGACGCTACGCCTTAGCCACGAAGGATCCATATATAACTTCGGATCACCGGAGAAGGCTAAGGAATTCTTGGACTCTCTTAAATAAATTGTAAGAGATTGTGGACGCTGGTCTGCCTTTCCCATTATTTTGGTTTACATCCCTTCATCTTTTCTTATCTTTCCCCCTATGTGTGTATGTATATATATATGTTGGGGCGTTTGGTTAATGTTGATGGGGAGAGGTGGTTACCTTATTCTATTTTACTTCTGTTTTTAGGAGCGGGGTTGTTTTTCTTTCCCCTGTTATTTTGTGGTATTATATTTAAGTATTACATGTTGAGATTGTAATCTTATAGTTATATATGGTATTAATATTCCCAAATATATTTAGATGTGGGTGTGGGTGGGGGTGGGGTGTTTACTGTTAACTCTAGCTTTATATTATATTTGAATTCTCCTCATTTTATTGAGGAACACCTGGGTCAAGGGTGGGGCACTGGTTGGAAGAGGGTAAGATGGACTGTGGGAGAGGAAGTGACGCTCCCTGGGAACAAGGGAGAAAATCTCCAATTCGGAATGTTTTATATCTTTTATACTTAGAAAGAGTTTTTTGTTATATTGTTTTGAGTGTATCAGAGAGTCTTTACTTTTGTAAATCTTGTATGCTCCATGCTCGGGATGTTCTAGATAGGGTTTCCCCTCCCGAGGGGTCTCGGATCTGTCCAGATGATTATGGCTGAACAGTCGGTTAAGTGGTGCACCTGGAATGTCAGGGGGAGTAATTCGCCAGTTAAAAGGAAGAAAATATTATCAAATCTTAAGAAGGAGAGAGTTGATATAGCTCTCCTACAAGAGACACACCTGTCGGATAAAGAACACTTAAAATTACGACAGGGAGGATTTGATCAGGCCTTTTTTTCCTCTTTTAATTCAAAAAGCAGGGGAGTCGTTATCCTTGTCCGGAAGAACTTCCCTTTGAAAATTCTAAATCAGATAAAAGACGAATCTGGACGATATATTTTGATTAAAGCCCTCATAAATGGAGAGGAATATGGGATCTTAAATGTGTACTGCCCCCGGCACACCCCTTTAAATTCATAACGGAAGCTTTTTCAAAACTGATGGCCTTTGGTGCCCGTCATACAATTATAGGGGGAGACTTTAATTGTATTATGGATCCGGAAATAGACAGGATTCCCAAGAGTGCCGCTGGAGTATCTCCCAGATCTAGACAACTGGCGGACCTGAATAAAGAATTAGGATTGGTAGATGTATGGAGATGTCTCCATCCACAGGGTAGAGATTTTTCTTTCTACTCTAATCCACATAAATGTCACACAAGAATTGATATGTTTTTTGCCCCATCGATTTTTCTAAATTCTATAGCAACCTGTAAAATAGGTACTATAGCAATCTCTGACCATGCCGCTGTATACATGGAAACTAAGGTAAAGAACAATGGGACATCCGCTCGGCATTGGCATATGGACCCCTTCCTGATAAAAGATAGCAAATTTTTAAAGTACTTAAAACTTTTTTAGAAATTAATACTGGTACGGCTAGTAATCCGTCAATGATGTGGGAGACCATCAAAGCTTATGCACGAGGTTTGATCATCTCCTATTCAGCGACCCAGAGGAAAATGAAGGGAGAGCAACAGCGTCTGCTTGAAGCTCGCCTAAAAGCAGCCGAAACAGCATACGCTGATAGACCTTCTATCACAAAATTGCAGAGGATTACAGCTCTTAGGACAGCTTTAAACACCGCGCTTACTCGAACGGCTAAAAGGGAAATATTATTTGCGAAACAAAGATTATATGAATATGGCGACAAACCGGGTAGATACTTAGCATTTCTTGCAAAGAAAAAGAAAGCCCCTCAAACTATTCCGACCATCAAGGAAAGTACAGGTACCCTGACTCATGATCATAAAAAGATCAATGCGACCTTTAAAGAATTTTATTCTGAACTATATAGATCGCAGGATTGTGAAGATAGGATTAGGAGGATGCAGTCATTTTTTAAAAATTTGACCTTCCCGGGCCTGACTCCGGAACAGGTGTCGGCCCTAAATACCCCTTTAACAGTCCAAGAAATACTTGAGGCAATTAGGCAACTTCAGAGCGGAAAAGCACCGGGCCCGGATGGTTTTCAAGCTGAATTCTATAAAGAATTTACAGGAATATTGGTTGACCCACTTATGGATATGTATAATTTTGCGCATAGTCAGGTCTGTCTCCCGCCCACGCTGAAAGAAGCAAATATTTCTCTTATCCTCAAAAAAGGAAAAGACCCAGAAGATTGTGCATCTTACAGACCAATATCCTTACTAAATGTAGACTTTAAAATTCTCTCAAAAATGTTAGCACTAAGACTAGAAAGGGTACTGCCATATATTATAAAGGGGGACCAGACGGGATTTATTAAGGGCCGCAGATCATCCAATAATATCAGAAGGGTCTTGAATATGATCCAAGCCTGTCATCAGGGAAAGATACCAGGAGTAGTAATTTCATTGGATGCGGAAAAGGCATTTGATAGGGTTGAATGGTCATATTTATTTTACACATTGGAAAGGTTTGGCGTTGGACAGGTGTTTACCAAATGGGTTTCAACATTGTATAATGACCCCAAAGCAGCTGTTATTACTAATGGGTTAAGATCGGATGGCTTCAGTGTGGGTAGGGGCTGCCGTCAAGGATGTCCTCTCTCACCATTGTTGTTTACACTGATAATCGAACCATTAGCAGAAGCCATCCGGACTGATCCTAATATAACGGCCCCGAGGATTGGTACAGGTAAACACAAAATTACCCTCTATGCAGATGACGTTCTCTTATTCCTCAGTAATCCTTTAATGTCAGTGCCTCGTCTAATTCAAGTTATTAATACATTTAGTGCATTCTCAGGCTATAAAATTAATTTTTCAAAATCGGAAGCCATGCCAATGGGTGGTCTGGCTATGATACCCCACTTAATGGACGGATCCCCTTTTCCCTTCCGTTGGTCCCTGGAGGGCTTCTTATATTTAGGTATTTTTATCACGCCAGTATTTGATCAGCTGTATAGGGCTAATTTTGTACAATTAATGGAAAGGATAAGGCAGGACCTCCAGCGATGGAGAGACCTTCCGACTTCCTGGCTAGGGAGAATAGCATTAATTAAAATGAATGTTCTGCCCCGTCTCTTATATCCTATGAGAATGCTCCCGCTGACGCTGCCAAGGCTAGCCCTACGTAAATTATATGGCTGGTTGGGCTCCTTTATTTGGAACCATAGACGGCCCCTTATTAAGCTGAAGAAGCTACAGCTTCCACAGGCAAGGGGAGGACTGGACTTCCCAGACTTTAGGAAATATCAGTTAAGCTCCCTACTAAGTTACATAGCTGATTGGGTTTCATCTGATCCACAATCAATTTGGCTGGATATCGAAGCCTCCCAAGTAAAATACCCACTTATTAACCTTTTATTTTCAGATAAGAGGAAAATCATTACAGACCACTGTAAAAATCCCATAATATTAAACACAATTAAGGCCTGGAATATAATGCGGCAAAATGAGGGTAACTCACATAAAACATCCCCCCATGCACCAATAGTAGGCGCATGGGGATTCCAACCGGGGATTACAGATGCCACCTTTAAACTCTGGAGATCCAGGGGCATCTCATGCTTAGGGGACCCTGATGTCCTTTGAGCAGCTGCGTCTGAAATTCGGAATACCTAATGGGGATCTCTTTCGATACTTCCAAGTTCGAGATTATATACAGAGGAAGACTACATTAATAGGTAGTCTTTATAAATCAGACAGAGAACGTAATGTCTTACGACCAGCGGGGGCATCCTCCGTTAGTACTATATACCATTTGCTACATGATGGAGTCTCAGGAGACATGGATGACCTGCTTAAAACATGGGAGCAGGACTTGGGGCTAGAAATCTCTGAGGATATGTGGAATGACATTTGGGAAAATGCTAGAAGAATTGCTATCTGTAACAGAACTCAGGCTATCCAACTAAAGATACTTCATAAGGCCCATATAGCTCCGGCTCGACTGGCAAAATTTAAGGCAGGAGCATCTCCAATGTGTCCCAAATGCAAAATAGAGGTGGGTACTCTTGCACATTGTCTGTGGACTTGTCAGAAAATCCGCAGATACTGGACTAAAGTGGCAAATACCCTGACAGAAATTTTAGGAACGGAAATTAGGGTGGACCCTGTATCTCTCCTTTTGGGCTTTTCGAACCTCTCATCTCTGGATATGCATGGGAAGAGACTATTTTCTATTCTCTCTTTCTGTGCAAGGAAAAATATTTTGGTGAACTGGGTGGCTGAGGGCCCCCCTGGACTTTCAAATTGGCACAGATTAATTATGGAATATATCCCCCTTGACTTCCTCACAAATATGGTGCACCGAAAGACTGAATTATTTTATAAAATATGGCAGCCCTTTTTGAATTATATAAATGCAGATATTTCAGCTATCCTAACAAGGGCTTTTATTTAGTGAAGATTTCAGACCGGGCTGCTCCGGGGCCCCTTGGGAGAGGAATCCTGCGTGAATACGGGTTTTATTATATTTGATGTTTATACATTCCGAGCATGTAAGAGACTTAGGTATACACTCTGGTTAGTTATAGGTTAGATTAGTAGAAAGTTGAGATTTTTTTTCTTTCTTTTTTCGTTTTTTTTTCTCTTTTTGTTTTCTTTCTTTCTCTTTTCTTTGTTAAATTATGACTATTGTATATATGATTTAATTGTACATCAATGTTTGTATGAGAGAGTTTTGTTTATTTTTGTAAATTTGCAAAAATGTTAAATTTCAATAAAAATATCTACAAAGAAAAAACTATTCCCTCGAGTTTCGGGCTCCCCTACCCTGGGAAAGAGTTATTGGCAATTCACCCTATCCACGGCCCTCATGATTTTGTAAACTTCTATTAGTTCATCCTTCAGCCTCCAATGCTCCATGGAAAATAGCCCCAGCCTATTCAGCCTCTCCTGAGAGCTCAAAACTTCCAACCCTGGAAACATGCTTGTAAATCTTTTCTGCACCCTTTCAAGTTGAACGATGTCCTTCCTAGAGCAGGGAAACCAGAACTGAATGCAATATTCTGAAAGTGGCCTCACCAATGTCTTTTACACTGCTATATGACCTCCCAACTCCCAAATAAAGATAAACTGACAACACCTTCTTCACTATTCTGTATACCTGTGACTCACTTTCAAGGAACTATGAACCTACACCCCTAGACCTCTTTATTTGGCAATACTTCCCAGAGCTGAAAATGTGTTGCTGGAAAAGTGCAGCAGGTCAGGCAGCATCCAAGGAGCAGGAGAGTCAACGTTTCTGGCATGAGCCCTTCTTCAGGAAGGCCCTTCTACCCAGGGCCCTACCATTAACTCATGGAGATGTCATTTGCCACGATGGACACATAGTCATAGAGTCGAGAGTGTGGTGCTAGAAAAGCTCAGCAAGTCAAGCAGCATCCAAGAAGCAGGAGAACAATTCCTGATGAAGAGCTTATGCCCGAAACATTGATTCTCCTGCTCCTCAAATGCTGCCTGACCTGCTGTGCTTTTCCAGCACCACACTCACAACTCTGATCTCCATCATCTGCAGTCCCCACATTCTCCTATATAGTCATAGAGTTGATGATAACATTCTTTCAGGCATTAATAAATGGTGTATCATCTTGAAGAAGAGGATGCTGTCCATTTCACTTGGTCTATAGATCTATATGTGACCCAAGTGGTTTCAAGAAAGCTTTGAATGCTTCCTACAAGATTCTTAGGTGGTTTAACAGGGTACATACAGGTGGGAGAGTCTAGGACCACAGGTCATGATCTCAGAAGAAGGGTGTACCTGTTTTAGACACAGATGAGGAGGAATTTCTTTCCATAGAGGGTAGTGAATTTGTGGAATACTTTATTGCAGAGAGTAACTGAGGCTGGGTTATTGAGTATATTCAAAGCTGAAATAGACATTTTGTTAATCACTAAGAGAATCAAGGACTATGTGGAAAAGCAGTGGAGTTGAGGAATTTCAGATCAGCCATAACGTGAGTGAATGCCAGAACAGATTTGATGGGTTGAATGGCTTGCTTCTGCTCCTACATCTTATTGCCTTATACAAGGCATCAGTCCCAAATGTGGATCAAATGATACTGACAACACTCAGAAATCTTATCCGAACAATATAAATCTGGATCTGCCAGTGCTTTGATCCAGAAAGCCTCCATCTTTATGGTGAAAGAACATGTTTGTTGCAATGAGGTCATGCTGAGCATGCTTTTGTCAGTAGGAGGGTGTCATTATTATTGTATTTTCTCTCCTTTATTTTTGCCAGTGTTTGCACTCTAAATAATTGAAGGTGACAAACTTTGTCAATAAAAAGCCCCATGAACAATAATCTTTGCTTTTTATCGATCGGTAGTAAGAATGTCAGAATAGAATATTTTCTCGACACTTTCATCTGAGTCAAAGGTAAGAGCGTACTCATTAACTACAATGGAACGTTGGTTCTGCACTCACAAGATGTGAAGTCATAGAGATGTATAGCACAGAAACAGACCCTTTGGTCCAACTCATCCATGCCGACCAGATATCCCAACCTAACCTAGTCCTGCCTGTCAGCACTCGACCCATATCACTCCAAACCCTTCCTATTCATATACCCATCCAGATGCCTTTTAAATGTTGCAATTGTACCAGCCTCCACCACTGAAAACGTTGCCCCTTAGATCTCTTTTATATCTTTCCCCTCTCACTCTAAACCTATGCCCTCTTGTTCTGGACTCCCCCACCCCAGAGAAAAGACTTTGTCTATTTATCCTATCCATGCTCCTCATGATTTTATGAACCTCTGTAAGATCACCCCTCAGCTTCCAACGCTCCAAGGAAAATAGCCCCAGCCTATTCAACCTCTCCCAATAGCTCAAATCCTCCAACCCTGTGGCAACACCCTTGTAAATCTTTTCTGAACCCTTTCAAGTTTCACAACATCTGTCCAATAGGAAGGAAACCAGAATTGCCCGCAATATTCCAACAGTGGTCTAACCAATGTCCTTTACAGCCGCAACATGACCTCCCAACTCCTATACTCAATACTCTGACCAATAAACGAAAGCATACCAAACACCTTCTTCACTATCCTATCTACCTGCGACTCCACTTTCAAGGAGCTATGAACCTGCACTCCAAGGTCTCTTTGTTCAGCAGCACTCCCTAGGACCTTACCATTAAGTGTATAAGTCCTGCTAAGATTTGCTTTCCCAAAGTGCAGCACCTCACATTTATCTAAATTAAACTCCATCTGCCACTTCTCAGCCCACTGGCCCATCTGATCAAGTTCCCATTATAATCTGAGGTAACCTACTTCTCTGTCTGCTACACCTCAAATTTTGGTGTTATCTGCAAACTTACTAACTCTACCACTTATGCTCACATCTAAATCATTTATATCAATGATGAAAAGTGGTGGACACAGCACCGATTTTCTTGGCACTCTACTGGTCACAGGCCTCCAGTCTGAAAAACAACAGTCCACCACCACCCTCTGTCTTCCACCTTTGAGCCAGTTCTGTATCTAAATGGCTAGTTCTCTCCTTATTTTGTGAGATCTAACCTTGCTAACCAGTCTCCCATGGGAAACTTTGTTGAACGCCTTTCTGAAGTCCATATAACCTTGAATGTAAAAACTCGGGAGTTCTGAAAATACACCCATTAATTAATAGCAAGATCACCTATATGAACATGATGATTACTGTGAGCCTTTCCTTTCTAAGAGAAGGTGAATTCCCAGCTTGCTCTTTCAGCTGCTCCTCCCTGAGTTACAAAGCCTCACTGAGTAAAGTTAAAAATCACACAATATCAGGTTATAGTCCAACAGGTTTAATTGGAAGCACACTAGCTTTCGGAGCGTCACTCCTTCATCAGGTGGTAGTGGAGGGCTCAATCCACCTGATGAAGGAGTGCTGCTCCGAAAGCTAGTGTGCTTCCAATTAAACCTGTTGGACTATAACATGGTGTTGTGAGATTTTTAACTTTGTACACCCCAGTCCAACACCGGCATCTCCAAATCATCACTGATTAATGCAACGTCAAATTGGCATCTTGACAGTTTACTAAATGTGACTGCAGTTTTTTTTCTCTGTTAAGATTATCTATAAGTACTCTAACATTCCAAGTTTTAAATGTGTGTAGATGGAGAATGCATTAACCTCAGATGACTCTGTACAAAACATATCTCCTTAGATATATATTAACCCAGTGTTGTAGCCCACTTTTCACCAGATTTCAAAGCCAAACTTCATCTCACTGATTTAGCTCTTCATATAATCAAATTAAATTTTGACATAGCACATAGGACCATAGTCTCTTTCAAGGGTCTTTTCACTGGCTAATCTGTTCACTCAGTTAGCTAGATGGCTAGTTTACCACATAGCGTGATGCCAACAGCGCAGGTCAATTCTTGCTCAATCTCACCTGAGGTGCGGTGACCTTCAGGTTAAAATCACCACCAGTCATCTTAGTCTAATGGGACTATGATGACTTTACATTATATTCTTCTCCAGAAACAACAAAGCAACTTGCATTTCCAAAATACATTTCAGTCTCAATCCAAACAAAATCGCACTATTGAAGTTGTGGGTATATTCATGAGCTGAGAACTTGGTTTGCAGACGTTTGGAGCCCTATCTAGATGACATCCGCAGTATTGTGGAGCCTCCCATGAAACGCTGCTGTACTGTCAGTTGGAATTTATTTGGTTTCATTCCCACTGCTTTCGGTTGCCAGTTCTGGTTGTTTGTTGCAGTGGTCGGTATACTGGGCCCTGGTCAATATGTTTATGGATCGAGTCCGTAAATGAGTGCCATGCTTCTGGAAATTTTCTGACTGCCCTCGGTTTGGCTTGTCCTATTATTATTGTGTTATCCCAGTCAAATTTGTGGTCCTTGTCATCAACAGGTATAGTTACTAGGGACAGCTATTCATGGCATTAAGTGGCTAGTTGATGTTCATGAATGCGGATCATTAGTTGTCTGTTTTGTGCAGTTCTTGCATAGAATCTTGTACACCACTTTTGTCCTGCACATGATGAATACTGTGTCATTTGTTCTGAGAGTTGGTATCGGAGTACAGCTGTCGGTTTATGGGCTGTGATGCATTTAACTGGTTGGAGAAATCTGGCTGTCAGTTCCGAGATGGTTTTTTAAGTAAGGTAGAGTGGTTAGTCTGCAGAGTTGTGGCATAGCCTCGTCGCATTGTTTATCTGCCAGGCATCTGCATATGAAGTTGCAGGGGTATCCGTTCTTGGCAAAGATTTTGTAGAGGTGTTCTTCTTCCTCTCTTCGCAGATCAGAAGTGCTGCAGTGTGTTGCAGCCCTTTTGAACAAGGTTAGGACTAGTTTCTCTAATTCAGCTTCTCTTGTGTGTTTGGGTGGTTGTATACAAATCTTTACACAAACCTTGAACAGCACTACTGAATTGGGCTACTGTAGCGAAATCTTTACCAAGTCTCAAACAATTGTTAAGTTCAATGTACAATATTGACAGTCATTTCTGTCATATTAAGTTTGATGGGAAACCTTTTAAGTCCTGATTTATAACAGAATCTCATTATGTTTGCATTAGTTCAAATGATTGTTGTCACAGCTTTTATTATACCATGCAAGTTGTCATAAATCATTACAAATTACACTGAACAAATTGGCAATGATGTAAGAAAATTATTTGCTTAAATTATTGATCAGCCTTGTTTCTAAAATATATGTTGTTTAATAGAACATAGAACATAACAACTCAATACAGGCCCTTTGGCTCTCGATGTTGTGCTGACCTGTGGAATCAATCTGAAACTCATTTTACCTAGACTATTCCATTTTCATCCGTATGTTTATCCAATGACCATTTAAGTGCCTTTAAATTTGACAAGTCTGCTACTGTTGCAGGGCTTTCCACACTTCTACTACTCTCTGAATAAAGAAACTACCTCTGACATCTGTCCTATATCTATCACCCCTCAATTTAAAGCTATGCCCCCTTATGCCTGTACATATAAAAAGAATATTAACTAAGATGCAGCATGATAAGCATATTATGCTGCTTAAGCCTTTTATCTGACAAATGTGTGGAGCTAGTTAAATATTTAAACTACTACCAAAGTAATTAGAATTTAACATCAAAAATATGGCAAATATCAATTTCCCTGTACCCTTTGCATAAACAGCACATATAACCACAAAATAATATGAACTTAGGATGCTTAGCCAAATAGCATTATAGTTATATGGTGACTTCATAAACTGGCAACACATTCCAATGTCCATCCACACTAGTCATCTATTTCAAACTTTGTTCTAATTAGGTAACTTCTAAATCTCTTTACTCTTGAGGCTAAAGTACAAGGATCAACATGATTTATAATTAACTGCCTTCCCACTTTAAAATGGTAATCTTTATCTTCAATTGCATTAACTTTGAAATAGTACCTTCCGTGCTATTTTGAGAGTCACGAGGAAAGTGAGACACCAGCAGATCGGATATCTAAGCAATACTGTGCACAAATCATAAATGCCAGTGATACTGTCAATAGTACTATTAACAAGACACATGCTAAGCCCACAGGCTTATAAAATATGACAGCTTTGCCATCAATAATGCTGCAATTTCAACGCTCAGGTCTTATATGTCATATAGATCAAAGGTATCTAGAATCCAGTAAATCTTTGAATCACTGCAAATCAGATTCGTTTGCAAGAAATAACTCATTGAAAGTATAGGACCTTATAAATGCAAATACATTTTCTGAATGCTTACCTCCCTCTCGTTGTTCTCTGCAGAACCTTCATTCCTGTTAGATAGCATTCCTTTCCTTCCCAGCAGGCACTTTGAATCTGCATGTCCTCTTCCAATGAGCAAAACGTATGATGATGAACTTCACCAAATAAACCATACATATCTTGCACTAGAAAACATAACCTATAAGAAAAGTAAGTTTTAAACCTATTAGCTTCAGTACTGGTTGGTATCCCTGTTCCTTATGAAAAACGTAATTTTCATTGTGACCCACCCATTTATTGTTAATTATTTGTCATTAACACTTAATTTCATTTCAATGATTGGGTTTGTGTAATTATTTAGTTTAGTCTGCTCAAATAGCTTGACTTTCAGGTGCTGGGAACAGTAGGTATCAAAGAAACACTGCTGAAAATGTGTTGCTGGAAAAGCGCAGCAGGTCAGGCAACATCCAAGGAGCAGAAGAGTCGACGTTTCGGGCATGAGCCCTTCTTCAGGAATCATGCCTGAAACGTCGACTCTCCTGCTCCTTGGATGCTGCCTGACCTGCTGCGCTTTTCCAGCAACACATTTCCAGCTTTGATCTCCAGCATCTGCAGTCCTCACTTTCTCCATCAAAGAAACACTGGGCTAGATTTGTATTGTTGAGTTGTCGGCACAGTAGAATTTGAAGACTTGGAATAACAAAGTTGTGCAAGTGACAGTGTACTTTCTACTTTGCTGAGATTTCAGTAATCAATGACTTTGACGGCTACTGACAGAACATGGCAAGACATATGATGCGCTATGAAGTATATGGTTTTTAGCTTGTAAATCTTACTGACCAACTATCTGGAGTGTCACAGTTGTCAGTCATCCCATACTTACTCAATCTTTGGCAACATATCCTATGCTGAGGGGATGGTCTTCATCAGGTAAAAACAAGGGCTACAGACGCTGGAAACCAGATTCTAGATTAGAGTGGTGCTGGAAAAGCACAGCAGATCTGGCAGCATCCGAGGAGCAGGAAAATTGACATTCCAGGCAAAAGCCCTTCATCAGGAATAGAGGAAGAGTGCCTGCAGGGTAGAAAGATAAATGAGAGGAGGGTGGGGGTGGGGAGAAAGTAGCAGAGAATACAAGAGGTGAATGGGGGTAGGGATGGAGGTGATAGGTCAGAGAGGAAGGTGGAGTGGATAGGTGGAAAGGAAGAGAGGCAGGTAGGACAAGTCATGGGAACAATGCTGAGCTGGAAGTTTGGAGCTGGGGTGAGATGGGGGAAGGGTAAATGAGGAAACTGGTGAAGTCCACATTGATGCCCTCGGGTTGAAGTGTTCCGAGGCAGAAGGTGAGGTGTTCATTCCTGATGAAGGGCTTTTGCCCGAAATGTCAATTTTCCTGCTCTTCGGATGCCGCCTGAACTGCTGTGCTTTTCCAGCACCACTCAAATCTAGAACTGGGATGGTCTTTATATCCTTGCTGCAATTCCAACTCATTATGCCAGGCCTCTGCCCTTACTGTGGAAGATGTTGTTCCTTATCACCTCTGAACCCAACATCTGACAGCTATTTCCCCTATCGCCAGCTGCTGCCTTCATGCTGACCCCACTGCAACAAGTTTTTCTGCAACCTTCACTACTCTGTGGTGACTATATACCAAGATCTCCTCTGCACTCTTATCCTCAATCATGAAGTCCATATAACCAATGACAATCTCATGCCGTACATTCACCTTCTAACTCCTTACCACACATTCAGTTATAGAATCATAGGGATGTACAGCATGGAAACAGACCATTCAGTGAAACTCGTTCATGCTGCCCAGATAGCCTAACCTAATGTAGTCCCATTTGTCATAGCCCTCTAAACCCTTTCTATTCATATACCCATCCGGAAATGCCTAGACAGGCAGAGACTCACTACACATCAGGCAAGGGGCGGTATTAAGAAGATGGGTCATTCATGGGGACCTCAGTTGGAAAGAGGATTAAATCTATCCTGTTGGTGTCACTCTGTATCGTAAACCAGCTATATAGGCAACCAAGTTTGATCTAGTTTATAACTGTCCTAACAACTTTGAAGGACTGCAGGGGTTGAAAAAGGCATCTCGTCATTTTCTCCAAGGCAATTAGAAAAGGGCAATAAATCCTGGCCTAGACAGCAATGCCCACATTCCATGATCAAACAAAACTAATTCTATATCTTACCTCATAGGATAATCTCTATATCCCAGAAATTAGTTTGGTGAACCTTTGCTGCACTCCCTCTACAGCAGTACATCTTCCTGCAGATAAAGTGACCAAAATTGCACACAATATTCCAGATGTGGTCTCAGCAGGCCTTGTATAACAGGAAGACTGCTTTACTGTTGCAATCAAATCCTCCTATATTTGATTTCAAATAGCTTTTTTTGTTACATGCACCCTTTTAGTTCTTAAATTGTTTATTAACTCTAAGATATGGTTAGAATGTTTTGCAAAATGTAGCAGGTTGGAGTTTGGTATCTCATGGTTGGCAGTACAGGTGAGAGTTAGCAAAATGAAGGGGGTCATGGGACTAGTGGCACTGACAGGATTGTTATTAGATTTGTAGGACTATGAGTACAGAACCTGAGATAAGGCTGGAAAATATTGGAATTGAACAGGGAAGGGATGAATCTCCAGATTAGCTCACTATCTTTTTATGCCTGTCATCAGCAGAAAGGGGCAAGACAACAAAAGATCTGACAACATGGTGGAGGAATGTCCCAAGCTGTAAATCTCAGTGTTGGCAAGAAAGAAAAATCATGAGTGTTTTTCATTAAATATTCAAAGTGATTTAATTTGATTTTATTTATGTTGTCAACCAGTAAAATTCAATCTGCATTGTTTCCATCCCTTGAAAAATACCATAGTTTGCAAACAGCTTTTTTGTAAATGGCCTGCCATTCTGTTTACCACAAAATACACAATCTGTCTTAAAGAAGTTTGCCAGTGAAATAACTCCACAGAGGCCAGTAACCCGTCACCAAGTCACCCTTTATTTACACTTGGAGAGTCCTTGACACTGATCCAGTTTCTTCAGAGCCAGCTCTTAGAGTGAACAGGATGTTTGACATTCTTGTTTATATTTGTCACAAGGGCTCCCTGTTTGAATCAGATTAACAGCCTCAATCAGGGAACTCATTCCATGGTGTCCACCTGGCTGACCTTGTAACAGTCACTACAGCTAAAGTTAAAAATTCAAATAATTTGCAGATGAAGGTGAATAAAATGACCACATTTAGTATGTTTATATTCATTTATTGAAAATGTAAATGCAAACAAAATATATTATTGACTGTAAAGCAGTTTAAGAATTTCTAAGATTATGAAGTGCTGTATAAATGAAAATCTTTTTTAAAGTTACATTATGCAAACTCCACTGCTTTTCATTTAAATGTTATTCGTGTGTCATTCTACCATAAAAAACCATTACAGCACAGAAGAAGCCATTTGGCTTACTTTATCTCGACTCTCCAAATTAGCAAAACACCTAGTTCCACTTCAAGACCAGCTGCTTCATGTAAACTTCACATTTCATTTTCATATAATCATCCAATTCTTTCTGGAATGCCTCGACTGCCACGTCAGAGGCAGCCTATTCCAGATTTTAACTACACAATGCATGAAAGACAATTGTCCTCAAGTCTGCATCAGTTCTCTTGCCAATTAAATCTATAACATCTCATTCTCAACACTCGTACCAGATTAGACTGCTTTTAATCTTGAATATATCTTTCAAATCTCTCAACCTTCCTTCTCCATGGTCCCAAATTCTCTAAACTATCTACATAATTGAAGTCCCTTATCCCCTTAAACCATTCTTAACAACCTTTTCTCCATGGTCTTACATGAATTCCCATCTTTCCAGAAGTGTGGTACTCAAAACAGAAAACAATATTCCAGTTCAGGTTGAATCAAAGTATCCTGGACGATTAACATAAACTCCTTGCTCTTGTGCTGTGTGCTCCTATTAAAGGATATATTGTATAATTGTATTATACAATATATTGTAAGTATATTGTATCTATTGTTTCAACTTGCCCTACACCCTCAACAATTTATGTACAAATAAATATGTTCATTTGCTTCTGGGTCAATTTTAGAAATTCACCTTGCTTTAATATTATCTTTCTGTGTCCTTCCAACATGAAGACCGCATCTCCTTACTTTTTCTGTGTTTTTGCTTATGGACTGAAACGGGAAAAGAACATTTTAAAAACCAAAGACTATGAAAAGGTTACAACAGGCTTTAAAAGCAAATGACCTAACATTCATTGTAAGTGTTGTTTAAACTACTGATTGCTGAAACATTGCGGAGATTACTACAGACCTACTGGAGTCAGATAGTGTGTGCAAAGAGAAATTTGACTGGCAACAGTAAGTTGAATGGTGACCAGTTGTCAAGAATAAAGCAACTGGATTTCAGGTAGCTGAACAGCTTGTGGTGTGAATATTTTGTCAAAAGCTATTGTACCTTCCAAAAGGAAGGAACTATCCTTTTCCCTGCAGTAAAAAAACACCTTAAGCCTGGAGGAAGCTCGGTTTATTTCCCTCATCTGCTGTTGTCTGCTGTGAATTTTAAGAAATAAATTAGAGACTTTGTAAGTGAGACCCAGTCACTCCCTGCCTCCTGCAATCATGTAAAGTAGGGTGGAAGCTCAGCAAGTCCTGACAAACCAAAAGAATCATATCAGAAACCCTGTGATCAGAGATCATTGAATTTCTTTCCAAGTGTTTTCTTCCGACCATGATCCTCCTGCCTGACTGCATGAATGCATGAAATAGTTTTTATAAGGGGCTGAGAGTTTTAATCAGTTGACTTGTGTGTTGTAATTCATAATAGTTTATAGCTAGAGATAAACTATTTGCAATAAATAGTGATTCTTGTTATATCTTGTGAAGTCTAGAAACCTGGGTCAACAGATAAATTGGGTAATTTTGTGTACCTGTATATTTTGTGATGACTCCAAGAACAGATTAGCTGGATTTCTAGCACACTACCCCAGTGAGGCGTAACACTCATCAAACAAATCACTTAACTCTTCTCTACATTGACTTTCATATGCCATGTGTTCCATACATTCCCCCAACTTGTCTCTGTCGATTTGAAGCTAGATATTTCCCTGTACACAATTCAAAATGCTTTCAACATCTTCAATTCTGGAAGCTGTGCCCAGTACACCAAAATGAAATAATCAGATTAATGTACATCAGGTAAATGGTCCCAACACTGACCCTGGGAATGTCCATGCCAAACCTTCCTTGACTAAATATATTTCACTAACCAATGTTTTCACCAACTATTTTGTTTCCTATCATGTAACCAATGTTATATCAGTGTTTTATTCCATGAGCTATTACTTTATTTGTAAGTCTGTTGTGCGGTACTATATCAAATATCTTTTAGAATTTCAAGTACAGCACATCAACAGCTTTATCCAAATCAACCCTCTTAGTTTTTTCAAAAACACCAGTTAAACATGATTTTCCTTTAAGAAATCCATGTTGGCACTCCTTAAACAACCTGCATTTTATGTGACTATTAATTGTGCACTTAATTATTATTTCTAAAGGTTTCCAAACTATGAAGTTAAATTAACTTGGCTTATCCCTGCACTGTAATTTTTAAAATAAGGCCATAACATTTGCCAATCTCCAATCCTCTGGCATCACTCTTGAGTTGGAAGAAGTCTGGAACATTTTGGTCAGTAATTAGATAATTTCCTCTTTCACTTCCCATAGTGTCCTCGGATACACGTCATCCGATCCTTGTGCCTTATTAATTTGAGGTGGACAGAATATTCAATATTGCTTTCTCAGCAGTTATAACTTCTTTGAGTTCTTTCTTTCTTGACTGAATTATCTCCTCTTTTGCCGGGCTAATATCTCTTTATCTCAGAGATAAAGACATTGCAGTACATACTTCAGCTATACATCTTGCTTCCACACATAAGTCCCCTCGCTGATCCCTAATCTGCTGCACTTTCCTTTTTACCACCATTTTAAGTGAGGTGCTGCACTTTGAGAGATCAAATAGAGTCATAGTGTCACAGAGATGGACAGTACAGAAACAGACTCTTTGGTCCAACTTGTCCATGCCGACTAGATATGCCGTCCCAATCTAGTCTCACCTGCCAGCACTCGGTCCATATCCCTCCAAGCCCTTCCTATTCATATACCCATCCAGATGCCTTTTAAATGTTGCAATTGTATTAGCCTCCACCACTTCCACTAGCAGCTCATTCCATACATGTACTACCGTCTGCGTGAAAAGGTTGCCCCTTAGGTCTCTTTTATATCCAGCAATACATGAATTCAAACAAAGGCAGTACCTGTGCAAGTTCACTGCTGTGTCAGTTTCTTTCTCTCTCTCACACACACACTCAACTGCACTGACCTCACCATGTGCTTCCTTTGTCTGTTCCTCTCCCTTTTAAAAATTCTGTTGTTTTGACTTTTTTTGTGTTAAGGAAAACTACACAGTTAATGGCAGAACCCTAAACAGCATTGACATACAGAGGGATCTTGGGGTTCAAGTCCATAGTTCCCTGCAAGTGGCCACGCAAGTAGAAAGGGTGATAGAAAACACATACA
Source organism: Hemiscyllium ocellatum (assembly GCF_020745735.1). Taxonomy (NCBI): domain Eukaryota; kingdom Metazoa; phylum Chordata; class Chondrichthyes; order Orectolobiformes; family Hemiscylliidae; genus Hemiscyllium; species Hemiscyllium ocellatum. The sequence goes on from NC_083404.1 coordinate 80,930,205, forward strand.
GCATCCTTGCCTTCATTGGTCAGAGAACTGAGTACAAGAGTCAGGAAACTTTATAAGATTTTGGTTTGGCCAGACTTAGAAGTACTATACTCAAATCTAGTCACCACATTACAAGAGGATGTGGATGCTCTGGAGAGCGTGCAGAAGAGGATTACCAGGATTAGAGGGAATGAGCTATAAAGGAAAGGCTAGAAAAACTGAGGTTGTTTTCTCTGGAGTGGTGGAGGCTGAGGGGAGACTTGATAAAATTTATAATATTACGAGATACATAGATAAAGTTGACAGTTAGAATCTTTTCCCCAGAGGTGAAATGTCTAAAACTAGGGAGCATGTATTTGAGATGTGAAGGCAAAAGTTGAAAGGAGATGTGAAGTCAAGTTTTGTACACAAAGTGGTAGGAGTCTGGAATGCACTACCAGAGGTGCTGGTAGAGGCAGATACGATAGGGGTGTTTAAGAGAATTTTAGATAAGCACATGAATATGCAAGGAATGGAGGGATATGGGCCAAGGGCAGGCAGAAGGGGGTTAGTTTAATCTGGTGTCATGTTCGGCACAACATCTCGGGCCAAAGGGCCATTCCTGTGCTATACAATTCTATGCTCTATGATTCCTTTTAGTTAGTTGCTAGTCTTTGATCAAAGTTAAATTCTTAAAGCAAACAAAACAAATTTTCACTTTCCCCACCTAGCCTTTTACTTTACCTGAGTTTTCAGTAATATCATCCACCAGACATTTGTAATAAGTGCACTTTTTCCTCTTCATCTTACTTTCCACTTCTATAATTATCCAGAGAGCTCTAAATTTGCTTTACCTATCCTTTCCCTTTGAAGGCACATACCGTCACTATGGAAGAACTAGATTATCTTTAAACCTTATTATTCAAATATGATGCTTCCTTGTTTTAATTTATCTGCTCCAAATCCATTTTTACTCCTTTGAAGTTGGATTTCCTGCAGTTAATTATTCTTACGCTGGGCACTTCTTAATACATGTAAATGTTAGGGTTTGGATTACCTACTGGATCATAGGACTGCTCTCCCATGAGACAGACACAACTAGTTATTTAACCTGAGGATTACCATGCCTCAGGCAAGAGGAGGCACAGTGTTAAGGGTTAAGATGGAGAGGAATTTGTTAAGTGTACGCAAGAAAATGTTCTGATTCAGTATGTGGATGCACCTATTAGAGAAGGTGCAAAACTTGATCTACTCTTGGAAAATAGGGCAGGGCAAGTGAGTGAGATGTCAGTGGGAGAGCACTTTGGGGCCAGCAACAATAATTCTATTAGATTTAAAATAGTGATGGAAAAGGATAGACCAGATCGAAAAGTTGCAGTTTTAAATTGGAGAAAGGCCAATTCTGACGGTATTAGGCAAGAACTTTCGAAAGCTGATTGGGGGCAGATGTTCGCAGGTAAAAGGGACAGCTGGAAAATGGGACGCCTTCAGAAATGAGATAAAGAGAATCCAGAGAAATAATATTCCTGTTAGGGTGAAAGGAAAGGCTGGTAGGTAAAGAGAATGCTGGATGACTAAAGAAATTGAGGGCTTGGTTAAGAAAAATAAGGAAGCATATGTCAGGTACAGACAGGATAGATCGAGTGAATTCTTAGAAGAGTAGAAAGGCAGGACAAGTATACTTAAGAGGGGAATCAGGAGGGCAAAAAGGAGACATGAGATAGCTTTGGCAAATAGAATTAAGGAGAATCCAAAGGGCTTTTACAAATACACTAAGGACAAAAGGGTAACTAGGGAGACAATAGATCCCCTCAAAGATCAGCAAGGCGCAGAAAATGGGGGAGATACTAAACGAGTATTTTGCATCAGTATTTACTGTGGAAAAGGACATAGAAGATATAGAATGTAGAGAACTAGATGGTGACATCTTGAAAAATGCCCATATTACTGAGGAGAAAGTGCTGAATTTATTGAAACGCATAACGGTGGATAAATCCCCAGGACCTGATCAGGTGTACCCGAGAACTCTGTGGGAAGCTAGAGAAGTGATTGCTGGGCCTCTTGCTGAGATATTTGCATCATTGATAGTCACAGGTGAGGTGCTGAAAGACTGGAGGTTGGCTAACGTGGTGCCACTATTTAAGATGGGTGGTAAGGACAAGAACCATAGGCCAGTGAGTCTGATGTCGGTGGTGGGCAAGTTGTTGGATGGAATCCTGAGGGACAGGATGTACATGTATTTGGAAAGGCAAGGACTGATTAGGGATAGTCAACATGGCTTGTGCGTGGGAAATCATGTCTCATTAACTTGATTGAGTTTTTTAAAGAAGTAACAGAGGATTGATGAGGGCAGAGCAGTAGATGTGATCTCTGTGGATTTCAGTAAGATGCTTGACAAGGTTCCCCATGAGAGACAGGATAGCGAGGTTAGATCTCATGGAATACAGGAAAAACTAGCCATTTGGATACAGAACTGGCTCAAAGGTAGAAGACAGAGGGTGGTAGTGGACTGTTGGTTTTCAGACTGGAGGCCTGTGACCAGCAAAGTGCCACAAAGATCGGTGCTGGGTCCACCATTTTTCGTCATTGATATAAATGATTTGGTTGTGAGCATAAGAGGTAGAGTTAGTAAGTTTGCAGATGACACAAAAATTAGAGGTGTAGTGGACAGCGAAGAAGATTACCTCAGATTACAACAGGATCTTGATCAGATGGGCCAAAGGGCTGAGAAGTGGCAGATGGAGTTCAATTCAGATAAATGTGAGGTGCTGCATTTTGGGAAAGCAAATCTTAGCAGGATTTATACACTTAATGGTAAGATCCTGGGGACTGCTGCTGAACAAAGAGATCTTGGAGTGCAGGTTCATAGCTCCTTGAAAGTGGAGTCGCAGGTAGATAGGATAGTAAAAAAGGTATTTGGTATGCTTTCCTTTATCGGTCAGAATGTTGAGTATAGGAATTGGGAAGTTATGTTGTGACTGTAGAGGACACTGTTGGAATATTGCGTGCAATTCTGGTCTCCGTCCTATCGGAAAGATGTTGTGAAACTTGAAAGGGTTTAGGAAAGATTTACAAGGGTGCTGCCAGGGTTAGAGGATTTGAGGTATAGGGAGAGGCTGAACAGGCTGGGGCTGCTTTCCCTTGGAGCGTCGGGGGCTGAGGGGTGACCTTATAGAGGTTTACAAAATTATGAGGGGCATAGATAGGATAAATAGACAAAGTCATGGGGAGTCCAGAACTAGATGGCATAGGTTTAGGGTGAGAGGAGAAAGATATTAAAGAGACTTATGGGGCAACTTGTTCATGCAGAGGAATGAGCTGCCAGAGGAAGTGGTGGAGGCGGGTACAATTGCAATTGTACATTTAAAAGGCATTTGGATGGGTATATGAATAGGAAGGGTTTTAGGAGGATTTGGGCCAGGTGCTGGCAGGTGGGACTAGATTGGGTTGGGATATCTGATCGGCATGGGTTAGACCAAAGCGTCTGTTTCCATGCTGTACATATCTATGACTCTTATGAGAGGTTGAGAAGACGACATGGTAATGTCAGCTGATGTGGGAATTGAACAAATGCTGTTTGCATAACTCTGCAGTACAAACCACTTTTCCAGCCAACTGACCCCCAAATTTCTTAAATACATAGTCACAGTCAAAGATGTACAGCACGGAAACAGACCCTTCGGTGCAACTCATCCATGCCAACCAGATATCCTAACCTAATCCAGTCCTATTTGCCAGCACTTGGCCCATATCCCTCTAAACCATTCCTATTCATATACCCAACCAGATGCCTTTTAAATATTGCCATTGAACCAACCGCCACCACTTTCACTGGCAGCTAATTCCATACAAGCACCACCCTCTGAGTGAAAAAGTTGCCCGTTAGGTGCCTTTTAAATCTTTTCCCCCTCACCCTAAACCTATGCCATCTAGTACTGGACTCCCCCCACCTCAGGGTCTATTTACTCTATCCATGTCCCTCACGATTTTATAAACTTTTATAAGGTCACCCCTCAGCCTCTGATACTCCATGGAAAGTAGCCGCAGCCTATTCAGCCACTCCCTATAGCTCAAATCCTCCAACCTGGCAACATCCTTGTAAATCCTTTCTGAACCCTTTTCAAGTTTCACAACATCCTTCCAATAGGAAGGAGACCAGAATTGCACACAGCATTCCAAAAATGCCTCATCAATGTCCTGTAATGCCACAACATGACCTCCCAACCCCTGTACTCAATGTTCTGACTAATAAAAGATAGCATACCAAGTGCCTTCTTCACTATCCTATCTACCTGCGACTCCACTTTCAAACGACTATGATACTGCACTCCAAAAACTTTTTATTCAGCAACACTCCCCAGGACCTTACCATTAAATGTATGAGACTTGGTTGAGGGACGGGCATAATTGGCAACTAAATATCCTAGGATATCGATGCTTCAGGCAGGATAGAGAGGGAGGTAAAAGGGGTGGAGGAGTTGCATTACTGGTCAGAGAGGATATCTGTGCTGAAGGAGGGCACTATGGAGGACTCTAGCAGTGAGGCAATATGGGCAGAGCTCAGAAATAGGAAGGGTGCAGTAACAATGTTGGGACTGTGCTATAGCTCTCCCAACAGCAAACATGAGATAGAGGTACAAATATGGAAACAGATTATGAAAAGATGTAGGAGCAACATGGTGGTGGCGAAAGGAGATTTTAATTCTCCCAACATTAACAGGGATTTGCTTAATGTCAAGAGCGTGGTGCTGGAAAAGTACTGCAGGTCAGGTAGCATCCGAAGAGCAGGAGAATCGATGTTTCGGGCATAAGCCCTTCATCAGGAATGAGGTTTGTGGACTGGGGGAGGTCAAGAGATAAATGGGAGGGGGGTGGGGCTAGGGGGAAAATAGCTGAGAATGCAATGGGTAGATGAAGGTGTTTGGGCAGGTGTTAGGTCAGAGAGGAGGGTGGAGCAGATAAATGGGAAAGACGATGGACAGGTCAAGAGGGTGTTGCCGAGTTGGAGGCTTGGGATTGGGATAAATTGGGGGGAGGGGAAATTAGGAAACTGATGAAATCCACATTAATCCCATGTCATTGCAGGGTTCCAAGGAGGAACATATGGCGTTCTTCCTCTAGGCATCAGTGGTTAGGGTTTGGCGATGGGGGAGGCCCTGGACCTGCATGTCCTTGGTGGAGTGGGAGGGGGAGTTGAAGTGTTCAGCCAAGGGGCAGTGGGGTTGGTTGGTGAGAGTGTCCCAGAGATGTTCTCTGAAACGATCCATAAGTTGGTGTCCTGTCTTCCCGATGTAGAAGAGACTACATCGGGTGCAACCAATATAATAAATGTCATTAGTGGAGATACAGGTAAATTTCTGTTGGATACGGATAACTTTGGTAATAGTGATCACAATTCCGTAAATTTCAGAATACTCGTGGACACAGGCGAGAGTGATCCTAAAAGAAGAGTGGGCGAAGGCCAACTGTAGCAGAATTCAGCAGGAGCTGGGGAATGTAGATTGGGAGCAGCTGTTTGACGGTAAGTCCACATTTGATATGTGGGAGGCTTTTAAAGAGAGGTTGATTAGAGTTCAGGGGAGATCCATTCCTGTGAAAATGAGGGATAGAAATGGCAAGATTATGGAAGCATGGATAACAGGTGAAATTGTGAGATTAGCTAAGAGGAAAAAGGAAGCGTAAATAAGGTCTAGGCGTCTGAAGACAGGCGGAGCTTTGAAAGAATATCAGGAATGTAGGACCAATCTGAAACAAGGAATTAAGAGTGCTGAAAGGGGTCATGAGATATCGTGAGCAAACAGGAAAACCCCAAAAGCCTTTCATTCATATATAAGGCGCAAGAGAATAACTCGAGAAAGGGTTGACTCACTCAAGGACAAAGGAGGAAAGTTATGCGTGGAATCAGAGAAAATGGGTGACTTTTTTTTAGATTACTTACAGTGTGGAAACAGGCCCTTCAGCCCAACAAGTCCACACCGACCCGCCGAAGCGCAACCCACCCATTCCCCTACATTTACCCCTTTACCTAACACTATGGGCATTTTTTTTTAGCATGGCCAATTCACTTGACCCGCACATCTTTGGAATGTGGGAGGAAACCGGAGCACCCGGAGGAAACCCACGCAGACACGGGGAGAACGTGCAAACTCTACACAGTCAGTCGCCTGAGTCGGGAATTGAACCCAGGTCTCTGGCGCTGTGAGACAGCAGTGCTAACCACTGTGCCACCGTGCCGCCCACAAATTCTTGAATACTTTGTATCGGTGTTCACCGAGGAGAGGGACCTGATGGATGTTGAGATTAGGGACAGATACTTGATTTCTCTAGGTCAAGCTGGCATAAGGAGGGAGGACGTGTTGAGCATTCTAAGAGGCATTAAGGTGGACAAGTCCCCAGGTTCAGATAGGATGTATCCCAGGTTACTGAGGGAAGTGAGAGGGGAAATTGCTGGGGCCATAACAAATATCTTTGCAGCATCCTTGAACACAGGTGAAGTTCCGAATATTGTCCTCTTATTTAAGAAGGGTAACAGGGATAATCCAGGTAATTATAGACCAGTGAGGCTGACATCAGTGGTAGGGAAGCTGCTAGAGAATATACTGAGGCATAGGATGTATTTGCATTTGGAAGAAAATAGGTTTATCAGTGATAGGCAACATGGTTATCTGCAGGGAATGTCATGTCTTACCAACTTAGTAGGATTCTTTGAGGAAGTGACAAAGTTAATTGATGAAGGAAGGGCTATAGGTTTCATGTACATGGACTTTAGTAAGGTTTTGATAAGATTCCCTATAGTAGGCTGATGGAGACGGTGAAGTTGCATGGGGTCCAGGGTATACTAGCTAGATAGATAGAGAACTGGCTGAGCAACAGGAGACAGAGAATAATAGTGGAAGGGAGTTTCAGGGGGACTGAATTACTAGCGGTCACGCATTGAAAGTGACAGGGGAAAAGGTTAGGGGAGATAATGGGTGGAACGTTCTTTACGCAGAGGATGGTGGATGCATAGAACGCGTTGCAAATGGAGGTGCTAGAAGTGGGCATGACAGCATCATTTAAGATATATCTCAACAGTGTCATGAATGGGCAGGTAGCAAAAGGATACAGACCCTTAGAAAATAGGCGACAGGTTTAGGTGAAGGATCTGGATCAGCGCAGGCTTGGAGGGCTGAAGGGCCGGCTTCTGTGCTGTAATTTTCTTTATTCTTTGTATAAGTCCTGCCATGATTTGCTTTTCCAAAATGCAGCACCTCACATTTATCTAAATTAAACTCCATCTGCCACTCCTCAGCCCATTGGCCCATCTGATCAAGATCCTGTTGTACTCTGAGGTAACCTTCTTTGCTGTCCACTGCACCTCCAATTTTGTATCATCTACAAACTTAATAACTATGTTCATATCTAAGTCATTTATATAAATGACAAAAGCAGTGGACCCAACACCGATCCTTGTGGCACTCCACCGGTCACAGGCCTCCAGTCTGATAGCCAGACCTCCCCACCACCCTCTGCCTTCTACCTTTGAGCCAATTCTGTATCCAAAAGGTTAGTTCTCCCTGTATTCCATGTGTTCAATGAGTCTGCTATGAGGAGCCTTGTTGAACGCCTTACTGAAGTCCATATAGATCATGTCCAACACTCTGCTTTCACCAATCCTTTTCGTTATTTCTTCAAAAAGCTCAATCAAGTTAGTGAGACATGACTTGCCATGCACAAAGCCATATTGACTATCCCTAATCAGTCCTTGCCTTTCCAAATACATGTACATCCTGTCCCTCAGGATTCCCTCCAACAACTTGCCAGGCTCGCCGGTCCACAGTTCCTTGGTTTTTCCTTATCACCTTCTTAAATAGTGGCACCATGTTAGCCAACCTCCAGTCCTCTGACACCTCACCTGTGACTATCGATGACGCAAGTATCTCAGCAAGGGTCCAGCAATCACTTCTCTAGCTTCTCACTGTGTTCTAGGGTACATCTGATCAAGTTGTGGGGATTTATCCACCTTTATGTATGTTAAGACATCCAGTATCTCCTCCTCTGCAATATGGGCATTTTACAAGATTCACTCGATCTCTGCTGTTTATACCTGACATATACTTCCTTTTTTCCATCTGACTAAAACCTCAATTTTTCTAGTCATCCAGCATTTCCGACATCTACCAGCTTTGCCTTTCACCCTAACAGGAACATAACTGGACTCTCATTATCTCATTTCTGAAGGCTTCATATTTTCCAGCTTCCCCTTTACCTACAAATATCTGCCCCAATCAACTTTTGAAAATTCTTGCCTAATACCATCAAAATTGGCCTTCTTCCAATTTAGAACTTCAACTTTTCGATCAAATTCATCAAACTCATTATACATTCAAATAATTTTCATAAACACCCAAACTAACACACTTAATGCAGAGACACAAATTCTCTATGAAATCATACTTTGCTTATAATGCAAATTTAACTAAGATACAAAAAATACAGCTGGATCTAAGAGGCAATCTGTTTGGGACTGGACATGGAGACCCACCAAGAACTCGATGCACATTTTGAGAGGAAATTAGGTGGGACAGCGAATACCAACCTTCTGAACTCCACAATGCCTTTACTTTGCAATATGTTTAACAATTGCCAGAGCAGCCAAAATAAATTACCTGAAAAATACTGGTTCTTTCTTTCTTCTGATAAGTGCGACAATCCTTCATGCATTAGTTTCACCAAAAAGAAAAATATACTCTGGCCTGAAAAGCTTACACGAGTTTTTCTTAGTTATATCATGTTGAAAAGATTTTAGTCATTGCTTCAGTTAAAGCTGATGTTTCAGATGAGGTTTGCGGATATTCAAAGCCTGAGAATTCAACTCTGAAAAATAATGTAGGTAACTTTTCTGAAGACAGGTGCAATTCAAAAGTAAATGTTGGAATTGCTGAGTGTGGTTTGATTTTATTATGTTGTTTAATAAAGATACACCACATATGCACCAAATAGCAGTCTTCTATGCCACTTGTATGCCAAGAAGAACTGAAATTGCCAAATTCCCACGTCTTGAAAAACTGATCATCATGAAAAATCATGTAAATTTCTACATTGTGTACTCTGACTTGCACCAAGTCACATTACACGAAATCCCTGTGCTTTCTTTAAAAATCTACAATGATTTTTGCGCAAGCAATGCTTCGGTTTTAGAATTCTCATTCTATTTTGTTTTCAGGTTGTTCCATGCTTTGCCTTTCTCTAGTCACAGTAATTTTGTCCAGTCCTACAACTCTCTGAGGTACCTAAAGCCCTCTAGTTCTGGCCTCTTCTTCGTGCCCAGTTTTGGTTGCTTTACCATAGCCAGCTGAGCCTTCAGCTGCCTAATTTTAAGTTTTGAAATTCCCTTAATTGTTGCTTTACTTTCACCCTTTAGGGCACTCCTAAATAGCTATGTACACCATACTCAGCCATGTGCCCTAACATTAGTTTGAGAGGCTCAGTATCATTTTTTCCTTTATTGCTGTGAAGTGGGATGTTTTATTACTTTAAAGATGCTATAGAAGTTGTTAGTGAAATTTGGGCTCATTTGAATACAGACAGCATGGCAGAAAATTGAGAAAATTCTCTCAGCTAGCTGGTACAAATTCAACATTGAATAGGCATCTGGATGAATCTATGAATAGGAAGGGTTTAGAGGGATATGGACCAAATGGAACCAGATTAATTTAGAATAGCTGGTCAGCATGGACAAGTTGGAGCGAAGGGTCTGTTCCTGTACTGTACATTTCTATGACTCTATATGCTAAGAATTAAGTCATTTATCCTGGTTGCATAAATAGCTAACATTCTGAGGCGGGGGAGGGGAAAAAAATCAGCATGCCAATAACATTTGAATTCCATAGACTACATGAAACAACAACAAAGCACACTGAGTAACATTCCTACATATTGTTTTCAATGTTTTTCACCTCTTGTTTTCTCAAGAAGTTTTCATTCCTGTCCCTTTAAATGAGTGTGCAGTTCTGTTCACACAGTTACAGGAACAGTACCCAACACACTCTTGTTTCCAGGAATTGCTTGCTATTCTCCTTCAGGGTCAAAAATGTCAGTCTGTAACAGGCAACTGAAATCACAAAAAGTAACCACAAATCTCAGAAGAGGCCTCAATGGGATAGTTGGAGTAGGCGGAGTAAAATTCCATTGATTCTCCCAATCAAAGTGGAGGAACATTATGATAAACAGCTCTTGAAGCTGGGTACAGCCAGTACATTGTGTTCTCTTGGTGAAAAACAACTCTGTCCTGCTTTGCTTAAAGGGAGCAACAAATCTGTTCACTTCTAATTTTAATCCGTTTCTGGAACAGCATATCCAGGTTTATTTTTCTACACAGAGCTTTGATTGCTTTTCTATAAGCAAGCAATGCAAAACAGAAGTCTAAAAAATTGAAGAAAATCTCTCCGCTGATTCATATCATAACAATTAATGTGATAATAACTCACCAAGCATAAAATAGATTTGCAATGTTCAGGTCAATTGTGGACTACAACAGAATAAAAATATAATATATTAAATGTAGCTTTTTAAAAGGTTGAATCTGCCAGTGTATTATAACTCAACACCAGAGGCTCAATTTGTCATATGAAGTTCTCATGTCTAGATGATTTTGAATGAAAAATGCAGCATTCTAGAAACATACCACTCCAGGAATGGAAACAAAAATGTGAAAAATGAATTTTAAGAAGGGAAAATCAGTAATCTATCAATACTGTTTTTCTTTTAAGAAAAGGTTTAGTAGGCTATAATGTGCAAAACATTTACTTTAGTTGTAGTATATTTTATACATGCCTACACTCAACAAATTTAGAGCAACAGTTTTCCAGCAATTTTATGATGCAAAGATAATACATATCATATACAAAAATCATAAAGTCCATTTTTATCATACAGTACATGGGTTCAGTGCTCATATTACAAAGTAAGTTCATATTCCATGTGAAAAAAAAGTTGTTACTTTGTAATCATTTAATAATGCGCAGCAATGTTTTATCAGCTATGAAATCAGCTTTTCCATCTCAACCTTTGTTGAACCTCTAATAATTATGAACGTGCATGCTTAGCAAAGAAAAGTAAAATATATCAAACAGGGCATGAGCTTGAAATGTATCTCAAACTAATCTATTACAAAATCTATTTACAAAAATATGGAAAAAGTTCTGTTTATCAAACATGTAGGCATTTCAAAGTTCCTCTATGTAATATGCCAAAAATGAGCTGCACTAACTTCAAAATGGTCACCTTAGACCTCTGCTGAATACAATTGTCCCACTACATTTATATTAACATTTTCATTCCTTTCATCAGAATATGTTTTGAATGATTTTGCACTTTTCTTTCCATTGCTATTTTCTGCATCTGTAGATTGTGAAGGAGCAGAAATGGCCTTTAGTAGAGTGATATACTTTTCTTGTCAGATGTGGGAGTTTAGGGAGAGTTTATGAGTGACTGAGGATTATATCTGCAATAAATGCCGTTGGTTGCAAATCCCATCAAATCGAATGGATCGGTTGGAGAGACAGTGAGAGGCAACGAAGAATTTACAAGAGCAAGGCGTGTGATGGATGGCAGTTATAGGAAGGGGAAAAAGTCGCAGATACAGTCATATAGATGGATTAATTCCAGGAAAGGTAAGAGAGGTAGGCAGTTAGTGAAGTAGGCGTCTGTAGCTATCCCCATTTCAAACAAGTTTGCTGTTTTGGAAAATGTAGGGGAGATGGATTCTCAGGGGAACATAGCATGAGCAGCCAAGTTTCTGGCATTGAGACAGGCTCTAATGCAATGAGGGACACATCGGGTTCCAAGAGATCGATTCTGTTAGGGGATTCTCTAGTCTGAGGTACAGACATTCGTTCTTGTGGCCAGCAGCGAAAAATCAGAATGGTGTGTTGCGTCCCTGGTGCCAAAATCAAGGATGTCTCAGAGAGGGTGCAGAATGATCTTAAGAGGGAGAAGGGCCAACAGGAGGACATTGTACACATTGGAACCAATGACATAGGAAGGGAAAAGGTTGAGATTCTGAACGGAGATGACAGAAAATTAGACAGGAATTTAAAAAGGAGGTCCTTGACAGTAGTAATATCTGGATTACTACTGGTGCTACGAGCTCGTTCTAAATTGGAAAAAGGTCAATTTTGACCGTAATAGGCAAGACCTTTCAAAGGCTGATTGGGGGCAAATGTTCGCAGGTAAATGGATGATGAGAAAATGGGAAGCCTTCAGAAATGTTATAATGAGAGTCCAAAGAAAGTTCATTACTGTTAGGGAGAAAGGAAAAGCTGGTAAAAATAGGGAATGCTGGATGACTAAAGAAATTGAAAGTTTGGTTAAGAAAAAGAAGGACGCATGTATCAGGTATGGACAGGATAGATCAAGTGAATCCTTAGAAGAGAATAAAGGCAGTAGGAGTATACTTAAGAGGGAAATCAAGGGGGCAAAAAGGTGACATGAGATAGCTTTGGTAAACAGTATTAAGAAGAATCCAAAGAGTTTTTACAATTATATGAAGGACAAAAGGATAACTAGGGAGAAAATAGGGTCCCTCAAACATCAACAAAGTGACCTTGTGTGGAGCTGGAGGAGATGGGGGAGATAATAACTGAGTATTTACTGCGGAAAAGGACATGGAAGATATAGACTGTAGGGATATAGATGGTGACCCCTTGAAAAATGTCCATATTATGAGGAGGAAGTGCTGGATGTCTTGAAACACATAAAGGATAATAAATCCGCAGGACCTAATCAGGTGTACCCTAGAACTCTTTGGGAAGCTAGAGAAGTGATTGCTGGGCCTCTTGCTGAGATATTTGTGTCATTGATAATCACAGGTGAGGTGCCGGAAGACAGGAGATTGGCTAACGTGCTGCCACTGTTTAAGAAATGTGGTATGGACAAGCCAGGAAACTATAGACTAGTGCGCCTGACGTCAGTGGTGGGCAAATTATTGGAAGGAATCATGAAGGACAGGACGTACATGTATTTGGAAAGGCAAGGACTGATTAGGGATAGTCAACATGGCTTTGTGCATGGGAAATCATATCTCACAAATTTGACTGAGTTTTTTGAAGAAGTAACAAAAATGATTGATAAGGGCAGAGCAGCAGATGTGATCTGTATGGACTTTAGTAAGGCATTCGACAAGGTTCCCTATGGGAGACTGGTTAGCAAGGTTAGATCTCATGGAATACAGGGAGAACTAGCCATATGAATACAGAACTGGCTCAAAGGTAGAAGACAGAGGGTGGTGGTGGAGGGTTGTTTTTCAGACTGGAGGCCTGTGACCAGTGGAGTGCCACAAGGATCGGTGCTGGGTCCACCACTTTTCGTCATTTATATAAACGATTTAGATGTGAGCATAAGAGGTTTAGTTAGTAAATTTGCAGATTACACCAAAGTTGAAGGTGTAGTGGACAGCAAAGAAGGTTACCTCAGATTACAATGGGATCTTGATCAGATGGGCCAATGGGCTGAGAAATGGCAGATGGAGTATAATTCAGATAAATGTGAGGTGCTGCATTTTGGGAAAGCAAATTTTAGCAGAACTTATACACTTAATGGTAAGGTCCTAGGGAGTGCTGCTGAACAAAGAGACCTCGGAGTGCAGGTTGATAGCTCCTTGAAAATGGAGTCACAGGTAGATAGAATTGTGAAGAAGGTGTTTGGTATGCTTTCCTTTATCAGTCAGAGTACTGAGTACAGGAGTTGGGAGGTCATGTTGCAGCTGTATAGGACATTGGTTAGGCCACCGTTGGAATACTGCTTGCAAAACAGGTCCCCTTCCTATCGGAAAGATGTTGTGAAACTTGAAAGGTTTAGAAAAGATTTACAAGGATGTTGACAGGGTTGGAGGACTTGAGCTATTGGAAGAGACTAAACAGGCTGGGGCTCTTTCCCTGGAGCGTCGGAGACTGAGGAGTGACCTTATAGAGGTTTACAAAATCATGAGGGGCATAGATAGGATAGGATTCCAGAACTAGAGGGCATAGGTTTAGAGTGAGAGGGGCAAGATATTAAAGAGACCTAAGGGGCAACTTTTTCATGCAGAAGGTGGTTTGTGTATGGAATGAGCTACCAGAGCAAGTGCTGGAGGCTGACACAATTGCAACATTTAAAAGGCATTTGGATGGCTATATGAATAGGAAGGGTTTGGAGGGATATGGGCTGGGTGCTGGCAGGTGGGACTAGATTGGGTTGGGATATCTGGTCGGCATGAACAGATTGGACCGAAGGGTCTGTTTCCGTGCTGTACATCTCTATGACTCTCCTATAAAGATACTAATTCATATGCTGGGATATTGTTACACAACTGCCTCTCTATTTAGTAGCTCCATCAAATGCCCATTTATTTTTTTCTCCCTCTGAAAAGAGAAACAATGGGCAGATACAAGCAAACATAACATAATAGATGCAAATGACCATTGAATAGCAGTTTGCAGGGAAACTCTGGTTAATTTTTCCTTTACCTGAGCTCGCAACACAATACCTGAAAGTAGCCAGTAGAGAACAGCTAATTATGTGTAAACTACAGATCAAACCTGCGAATGTCCTCATATGGGAGGCACAGCATCCCACAAAGTGCTGTACGTATTCATTATGTAATTAAAGAAGCTCTACCTGTACACTTACTACTGGAATATATGGCGAAATGAGTGCTTGAGAACACGCATTTGTGCAAGTGATTGTTTCTGCAATAAGTCTCCATTCATCATTAATAACGATTTTAAATCCACCACTAGTGCATTTCTACAATACATGAGTAACCAGCTAATTTCCTTTATCCAAAGGAATATGATCAGTTTCAGTCGTCTACTAAGAGTAAGTAAAATTATTTCCAATAATTACAGCTGAATTAAATTTAGCCAGTCTGGAACAGTTAGAGATTCATGCCAATTTGGAATGCAACATTCAATTAAAAATTTAAGGCAATTTAAGTCAATGTTGTAAGAGTTTAAAACTGTGTTCTCATTTATATTTAATTTTAACAGCATTCATGCTTTCATTCCTGCTATATGTGTAATGTTTATGAATGGATAATGTTGATAAGTGAATTTCTAAGTAAAGATTTTCTTTAAAAGACAACAAGAGCATTTTGCCTGTAAAACTAAAGCACACGCAGCTTACAGACAGTGGAGGGGTCAAAGAGGTAGTCATGAAGTAGAGCTGAGTATTGTCACCATCGGTAGAAACTGATGTGTTTAGGAATAGCTGAGAGACAATACACAAATCAAAAACAAGTTTTCTTTGTTTGGGGTGTTTGGAGGTGGCGGGGGGGGGTGGGGGGAAGAGTTGTCAAACTTGGGTGACACTTCAGCTAAGACTGCATGAGTTGGATAAGAAGCTATTGGAGATGATTCCTATATCAGATGGTCTAAGGATAGGGAGGAGATACTGTGTGCAACCATGTTGAAGGCTAGAAAATGTTCAAGATAGATGAGGGAGGAACAGTTTACCATTGCTGACTTTGTGAAGGACTGTTATAACACACTGGCAGTACACAAATGAAAAAATCATGAACAGTATTGCTTAACTGTTAAAAGAACTCCAAAACAAGTCTAAGGAACCTAGTCCTAGATGTCTGCTTTAACGTAAAGATTAGCAGTAGCTTAAACCCTTTTCTCATTTTGCTATTCACACACTAAGTTATTTGCAGCAAAACTACATCACTATCCATGTACAAGCCTGCTTTAACTGAATTTGCAAAGTATAACCAGTTACAGCTGGATCAATTCTATAAAAAGCTGCACAAGGGACAAACACCACGCAGCCGGCTCTGGTTTTTACTTCAAGGTTAAGCACAGTCATGGTGCTTATGTCATATCAATGGCTTCACAAATCTATTCTGTGAATGTACTAACAGGCTTTCAACAAGTCTGTTGCAAACTTGTGGAATATGTTTATGAACTGAATCTACCGAGACATGCATCAGGTCACATCATGTGTGAGCAAATAAACAGCACGTATTATATCCCTGCCAGACCACATGATTTCCTCAGAACAAAGCCGGAAACACCAAAGCTGCCCACAGGAAAAACAAATCTGATGCACTATATCTTCTAAAAGACAAGTCTACAAAGTTCTTTTTATTGCCCAATTAACCTGCCTGCTAACAAAATCAAAAGGAAAATATGTACCACTCTGCAGCATTGTACAAACTATACAAGATGAATGAAAAGGTTGCAATGGAGAAGAATCAGTTATTATAAAACATATAAATGGGTAAAGAGAGCTGGAGAATCTTTTGAATGCCCAAGTTGTTTCTGTTTTGGGCAACATGCTACTGTGCACTTCTTTTAGCTTGGAACAGTTAGAAATAAACCAAGTGATTCTTTCTGAAGTAGGATATCCATTTGTAAATGTCAGGTATTGAAAAGCTATATTAGAAGTTGCACATATCATGCAATTCAAACAGTTACAAGACTTTACAAAGCAAACCAAAGAGTTGTAGTACTATAATTTTATCAGGGGGCACATGACTCTTTGCACGCTATTTTCTAATTTCATATCTGATCCATTTTTTATGGTGGTCAGTGATTACATTTACATTTCAATTCACACAAGTGACAGCATGTATTTTTCCTTAACAGTAAAGTTATGCCCTATAGTTTCCCTTGAGCATTCTTCTGTTCTGAAGGAGAGGATTTCGACTTATTTTAATCAATATGTTTAGGCATGCTTTGACACATTTCCAGGAAGTTGAACTGAAGATCATCTGGCTCATTGGTTTTTACACACTTCTGCAGCAGGTGAGACTTGAACTCTGGTTGCCTGGTTTAGAATAGTGCAGCCACTGCACCAAAAGAGCCCGAAGGGATACAATTCAATGGATATTACAGTTCACGAAGTGAGAGCTAACTGAAGATCATTTAATAGCAGGAGGCAATCAATCAACCCCAGTCCTGTTGCTACTTCATATACTGATATATGCAATTTCCAGCACAATCACTGTCCCATGCTGAGTTGTTCTCCTCCTAGGTCCAGGCCACCGAAGACAGTGGTTTCATTCTCACCATCAAGCTGGCTGAAATCAGCTGACTTTGACAAAGAGAATTAAACCTAGGATATTCCTTATTTGCATACTTCAGTTTGGCAGTGCATTAATCAATTGAAGTGCCACGGAAGGTTTTGCATGTTTTATAAAAAACGATAAACATTTTTTTCTGATTGTGACAAATTAATATCTCAAAAGATTTTAATTAAAATCTCAAAATTACATACAGGGTTATGAATATAGACAGTAAGTACCCCACCATCATAGCAAGCAAAATCTCACAAGTTTCATTAAAATGTGTGATTTTACACAACTCTGCAGCATACAATTTCCACCACTCTTTGCTCCATTACCTTAGATGAATGCACACCTACACTTCAGCAGAAAAAGATTGTCATTTCTATGGTATGTTGCAGCTGTACAGGACTTTGGTTAGGCCACATTTGGAGTACTGTGTGCAGTTCTGGTCGCCTCACTTTAGGAAAGATGTGGAAGCTTTGGAGAGAGTACAGAGAAGATTTACCAGGATGTTGCCTGGAATGGAGAATAGCTCGTACGAGGATAGGTTGAGAGTTCTCGGCCTTTTCTCGTTGGAACGGCGAAGGATGAGGGGTGACTTGATAGAGGTTTATAAGATGATCAGAGGAATAGATAGAGTAGACAGTCAGAAACTTTTCCCCCGGGTACAACAGAGTGTTACAAGGGGACATAAAGTTAAGGTGAAGGGTGGAAGGTATAGGGGAGATGTCAGGGGTGGGTTCTTTACCCAGAGAGTGGTGGGGGCATGGAATGCGCTGCCCGTGGGAGTGGTAGAGTCAGAATCATTGGCGACCTTTAAGCGGCAATTGGATAGGTACATGGACGGGTGCTTAATCTAGGATAGATGTTCGGCACAACATCGTGGGCCGAAGGGCCTGTTCTGTGCTGTATTGTTCTATGTTCTATGTATAATAACGGTTATCTTTATCAAAATACTTATAGCTTTATTAAACTCAGGGATGATCCCTCACCAACAACATTGCAGATTTGTAAACATATTCACACTATTCCAAAATTACAGATGTATTTTCTTTTATATATATAAACTTCATTTGGGAGAGAAGGATGAGATAGATATAAATGCCAGTCCTTGATCTATGTTATATTGATTATTTAATAATCAGTTCTGATTTTTAAAACAATACAGTATTCAATAGAGCAAGAGAAAATGATCACGCCATGGCAGATCAGCAAAGGTTTTATATTCCTCAGCAGATATTTGGGTGGCAGGATTTAAAAGAGAGAAAAGTAGGTCATTGTACAAGGGTCAATTGATCACTTTGACATAAAGGTCAACACTTTTACGCATTTGCAGATGAAAGTAAAACTAATTTCACTGCACTTGATGACGTTATTTTCTTTTGAGAGAAATTATTATAACCACAGAGGAAAACTATAAGTACAAATTATTTAGGTCATCCACTAAGACTAGAGAGTACAAACCTCTTTTGGGTCCTATTTGTAAAGTATTTCTGAAAAACAATGTAGGATTATGCAATCATTAATAAAACAAGACAGAAGAACATATCTAACTTAAAACTTCCGGTTTTGTTGCCACAGAGACTTGGGTACTTTCCCTAATTAAAATGTGAGTGGAAGAGTGTTTTAGGAGGTTATACAATCCATGTTAACTTTAAAAATTACAATCCAATATTACATCTAGATAATCTATAAATGTGTATAACATTATGGACTACCTGAGAAGTAGACAATGACA
Organism: Hemiscyllium ocellatum; assembly: GCF_020745735.1. NCBI lineage: Eukaryota > Metazoa > Chordata > Chondrichthyes > Orectolobiformes > Hemiscylliidae > Hemiscyllium > Hemiscyllium ocellatum. Next base: position 80,948,930 of record NC_083404.1, read on the forward strand.
AAAATCTATGTTTTGCTGCGGAAGACTTTTATTGCAACATACTTTATGTCACACTTGGTTATATTTATGCAAAATTCATTTCTTTTCTGAAAAAAAGCAAATCTGATTTTGATAGAAGAAATATTGAAAATTCCCTGAAATATTTTAGAAAGAAAGTATATCTATTTGTTTAAAAACTTTTTAAAAAAAGTTTAGCTTTCTTTTCTGATGAAACTGCAATTACCATTAACTTTAACACGCTAAGTTCTAGCTTTGAAAGTGAGAGACAGTCTGCAAGAGACGGGCATGATTGTGGCAGAAGATTAACAACCAAGCCTTTGACAGTGTAAAGACACAAACTGGGAGGCACTTGAAAATTGCAATGAGGAAGGCTTTGCTGATCTGGGCAGTGAGAATGCAGTTGAAGATTGCATTAGATAAGGCAGACTACTGAATAAACCAAATAGGGCTTAGATTCATAAGGCAACAGAAGACAGTACTACCCCCAAAACACCAAGACATAGTAATTATACTTGAATGAATAAAACTGTGTACAAATAAGCCAAAATGTTGCACGTGCTTCGAATCCCTCATAAATAAAGTGATTGGTTTTGCATATGATAGGTGATTTGATAATGGACAGGCTTTGCAAAATTTATTAAAATTGCTGCAAGGCAGAATCGTAGAAGTTTTAGTACATGTTGGAGGTCATTTAATCAATCATGTTTGTGCTCATGTTAATTCCCATCAGGCCAAACTATTGTAAACCTCCACTTCTTTGCTTCACTTTTGCTTTAATAGTTTTCTTGATCAATTCCTTCTTGGGCCCCGCAGGGAGATGATAGCCTCGTAGTATTACCACTGGACTATTAATTTAGAGACTCAGATGATGTCCTGGGGACCTGGATTCGATTTCTGCCATGGTAGGTGGTGGAAATTGACTTCAGTTTTTAAGAAGTCTGAATTAAGAATCTAATGATGCTGATTGTCAGGAAAAGGGAAGAAAACTGCCATTCTTACCTGGTCCTGGTAAGGACTGCAGGACTCCAGATCCATACCAATTTGGTTGACTCTAAACTGCCCTTTTGGCAATTAGGAATGGGCAATAAATGCTGGCCTCGCCAGAAATGCCCATATCCTGTGAATGTGTCTGTGTTCTGGTCTCTTAATAGAAAACATAGCTATTGAGAAAGGATTCAGCCATCCTCAAAGAAAGTGTACTAGAATCAAGGCATCCTTGGTCTCTCAGCAGACCTGCACTGCCACCTCATAGGGATAGCTTTGCAATGAAGGATGTTCATCCTTCATACCATTCTCTTGTTCTGATAGTGCAAAATGCTGTTCCAGAATGTTGCACCTCCATCAAACCATGTTTGCACAGTACAGCAGCCCAATACATGTGGAAAACCCTAAAGGACCATTGTTGTTGTCGGAAATTGGAGTCCATTTAAAATGGAGTTTTTCTGGTTTTAGATTTCTGAAGTTTTTAGTATTTCCTGTGCAGCAGGAGACTTAGTGCTGTAACTAGCTGTCCACAAACATACACAAGTTGTTTTTATGTCCATAAAAACACAAGGAAGGTCACAAGAATCATCAAGACTACTGAGGTCATGATACTCCATTGAACTGCCTTCAAAGAATTATCTGCAATATTTGGGAAAATGAAGTTTTAATCTGAGGAAGAAAATGACAACTAATCCTTAGTTGAAGCAAGTGACTGCCTCTAACTGCCCTCTGTACAATCTGGAATGGGTAAAGCATGAATTTTTGGTAATGCAGTCTGGCAAAGTTCAAGAACTGCTGAAGTTAGTTAACCAACTTTCCATATAAAGCCACAACATGAAATTAGTGAACAGAGAACATTTTGCAGGAAAAAAAAGCAATGTTAATACTGAGTGAAAATTGAACTCAAAACATATAAGATATAGTGAAATTCTATTGAACCAATAATTTGACCACGTAATTTAAAAGCACCAAAAGTGGAAAGGGGGACATGAAGAGAATCTATTTTACTTAGGAATCTTGTTGGATCATGAACAGAGAAGCCATAATAAATTTTGAAAGGAAAAATTTGGAAAAAATAGGAGGATGTGATAAAAAGGCAGCCAAACAAGTCCAATTAGTTAACTATTTCAATCTACTGGCAAAGACATGAGGGCCGTAATAACTTCATTCTATGTTGTGAAGTTCTATGAATGGTAAGACATTAGCAAGAAATTCCAATTCTGTTAGTTTTTCCAACCATTTGCCCTCTGTTTATTTGTTCATTATGGGGCAGCATGTATTGCTGAGCCCAGGAATCTGATGTCTGCATTCTGTTTCCTGCATTCTCAGGACATGGAAATCAAGATGCTCATTGATTCTTAATTTGTTCTTCCTAAGGACTGTGTGAACCTCCTCCCCTCATTTGTCACTTCCTCCTACATTATTCAATCTTCAGAAACCCAATGTGACATCACCTATCCATCAATTCTATTACTTTCTTATTCTCAACTCTCTTCAATCCTGGCTCCATTCAGCTTTATTAATTTTAGCCCATTTTATTGGTTTATTAATAAAAAAAGTGAAAAAGCTTGGTTCCAATAATTCAATTCATGGCTTACCTTGCATTTTGTTGACCTACATTTGAAGGTAGAGGATGATCTTGTTGGTTGTTTCTGATCAATTGATTGTGAAGAACTTCTTTAATAGGAAGACAGTACACTCTCTGTATAACAACTTTCAAGTTTTGTTTTGCCCATCCTGCTGCTCCCTGGCTTTCAATTACTTCGAGAAGTGAGTCACATACATTGATAGTTGACAAATGATGCTTAAAGTCCAACACTTTCATTACCTCCTCCTGTGGAATCGGGAATAGACTTCCGACATTCCTGATTGTTGTATCCTGTGTTGTGAACACAGTCATTTAGCATTCAGGGATAGTTGTCAAGCTTTGTGTCAAAAGTAAACATGGCTCCATGAGGGAGCACTCCAGCCTTCACTAACTCGTCAATGAACATCATGAAAATTAAGTGAGCCTCACAGAAATCACATCGTGTTTCCAGTATCATGAGGATCGAGATTAAACACTTCACATGCAGTAAACCTGATTTGTGATTTCCTAACCTGCCCATACCTGGACTGTACTGGACAAATTAGCATAGACAATTCACCTAACCTGCACATCCTTGGACTGTTGAAGGCTGGGTACCAATCAAGCAAGTGGCTTTGTCTTGGATGGTGTCAACTTTCTCAAGTGTTGCTGAAGTTGCACTCATGCAGGAAAATGGAAAGCATTCTATCACAATCTGACCTGTGCCTTGCAGATGGCTAAGAGGCCTTTGGGAATCAGATGGTGAGGTACTCATCTCAGAACTCCTAGACTCTGATATGGTTTTGTAGTTATAGCATTTAGATGGCTAGTCCATTTCAATATCTGGTCAATAACAACTCCAAGATGCCAACAGTAAGAATACAGCGATAAGACCATAAGACATTTGGAGCAGCAGTAGGCTGATCAGCCTATTGAGCATGCTCCGCCATTCAATTAGTCTACGGCGAGTCTGAGAATCCTCAACTCCACCTCCTTATAGTTTCCCCATAACTTTGACTCCTTTATTGTTTTGTTTTTAATTCATTAACAGGATGTGGCCATCGCTGGCTAAGCCAGTATTTATTGTCCATCTCTAATTGTCCAGAAGGCATTTGAAAGTCAACCATGTTGCTGTGGATCTGAAGTCATATGCAGGCCAGACCACACAAGAATGGTAGCTTCCTTCCCTAAAGGACATTAGTTTTTCCTGACAATCAATAATGGTTTCATGGTCAAATCCCACCATCTGCCAAGGTGGGATTTGAACCCAAATCCCCAGAACATTGCCTGGGTCTCTGGATTAACAGTCTATTAATAATACCACTAGGCCATTGTCTCCCTGATTAAAAGTCTGTCTACTTCAGCCCTAAATATTCTTAATGATCCAACTTCAACAGCCATCTCACAAATTCAGTACCCTCTGAGAAAAGGAGTTCCTTCTAATGACAGTTTTAAATGAGTGACTACTTGTTCTGAAATAATGCCCTCTGGTCCTAGACTCTTCCACAAGGACTATCTACCTGTCAAGTCCCCAAAGAATGATACAATTTACAGTTTGTTTGTGATACAGTTTAGAGATTTAGACTCTCTAAATCTACACTAGTCCCACTTTCTTGAACTCGGCCCATAGTCTTAAATGTTATGACATTTCAAATGCTCATCCAAATACTTTTTAAACGTTGCGAGATCTCTCATCTCCACTATCATCCTAAGCAGTGTATTCTAGATTGCCAAAACCCTCTGAGTAAAAACACCTTTCTTCAAATCCCCTCTAAACTTCCTGCCTTTCACCTTAAAATTATGCCTCCTTGATATTGACCTTAGGAATCTTATAAGTTTCAATAAAGTTGACTGTCATTGTTCCAAAACTCAACAACTACTAGCACGTGCTACTCAACCTCCTCTCATAAGACAACTCCTCCAAACCTTGGATCACCCTAGAAAACATTCTCTGAACTGCCTTCAAAATACCTTTCCATGGACAAGGGGTTTAAAGCTGTTCAATGTTCAAGCTGTGGTCTGATTAATGCCTTACATAGAATTAACAAGACCGCCCTATTTTTCAAGTCTATTCCAGCTGCAATGTAGGGCAATATTCTATTTGTCTTCCCTATTACCTGCTGAACTTAGATGTTAGCTTTTTGTGATTTATGCAGAAGGACACCCAAATCTCTCTGTTCTGCAGCTGTCTTACAATTAAATAATATTCAGTTCGTCTATTCTTCTTGACAAAGTGCACGACCTCACATTTTCCCACACTATATCCCATTCACCAAGTCTTTGCCCACCCATTTAACATGTCTAAATATCTCAGCAGGCGTTGTATCATTTGCCTCTCCACTTATTTTTGTTTCATCTAATACTACTACACTCACTTTCCTCATCCAAGTCATCAATATCTATTGTAAATAATTGTGGTCCCAACACTGATCCCTGCAGCACTCTACTGGCTACAACTTGAACATGTTGCCCTTATCCCAATTCTCTGTCTTCTTTTAGTTAGCCAACACTCTACGCATTCTAGTACAGTCACATAGATATATACTGGCTAACTAACAGAAGAGATCCACAGCACAGAAAAAGGCACTTTAGCCCATCATGTATGTAACCATCAAACTACACTCACCCATTTTCCAATACTTTGCCCATAACCTTGTATATCAACATCGCAAGTATACATTTAAATACTTTTTAAACAGTATGACAGTTTCTGCCTCCACCACCCTTACAGGCAGTGAGTTCCAGATTCTTGCTATCTTCTCGGTGAAAATGTTTTTCCTCACATCTCTTCTAAACCATCTACCCTCATCTTAAATCTATGTACCCTGGTTATTGATCTGTCCATCAAGGGAAAACTTTTATTCCTGACTGCAATATCTGTGCCCCTCATAATTTTACACATCTCAACGTGACTTCTCTTTAATTCCTCGGCTTGAAGGAAACAATCCCAGTTGTCCAAAATGTCTTCAAAACGAAAACTCTCGTGAAAAAAAAATTGACTAAACAATATTGCACAAACTCGGAGAAAGTGAGGACTGCAGATGCTGGAGTACCAGAGTTGAAAAATGTGGTGCTGGAAAAACACAGCAGGTCAGGCAACATCCGAGGAGCAGGAGAATCGACGTTTCGGGCATAAGCTTATGCCCGAAATGTCAATTCTGCTGCTCCTCAGATGCTGCCTGGCCTGCTGTGTTTTTCCAGCATCACATTTTTCAACTCTAATATTGCACAAACGTATGAAGCTCACCTGATCAACGGAATAACATTTTTCTCTTGAATCAGTAAGGTTAAATTTCACACTTAAAGACATTGGAGCTTTCCTGCACACCACTGATTTTCCCGGACAGCAATAATCAGACTTTGTTCCAGTAATCATCTTCTGACTGAAGTAAGTGCATAAAATGGCACAAGTGTTTCCATCCTGGATATCAAGTTTTTGCCTGCAAAAACAAGTTTAAAAAAATTACAGTTCCAAATCAAATGGTATTTATTACTTTGAAATTTACTTCAATTCTTTATTCATTGCATTAAAAGCTAAATATTTTGTTGCTCTTCAATTGATATTAATACAATACAAATCTTCTCAAAAATCGCAACATAATTCTACAACATTCAGTTTCAAGGTTCAGCTTTCCTTCCTCCACCACCTGAAAGTCTGCACCCAGTTTAATCCATTTCCCTCCCCCATTCTTTGGCTTGCATCATTTTTTTGAGGGGGTCAAAATTTTCGCAAGGCTGTTTCATAGGCTCCTCTTTCATTGTCACAACAATGCCTTATTAGATAATACACTCATGTAGTAACATTATTACCTGTATTTGTGTTCATTTTAAGCCATTTGAACTCACAAAGAAGCAGATTGAGAAGAATTCATAAATATTTTCAATAATCATTGCTTTTAAGTCTAACTTAAAAACCATAACAAACAAATAAGCATTAATTTCCTCGAAACAACAGTATTTTAACATAACAAGCAAAAAGACTGGCACACGCTTAAACAAAGTCGGAAACGTAAACTCACTTTCCACAGACTGGTGCAGTCAAAGTTGAACAGTTGCATGTTTGTCTCTTAACATGCCCACTGCACCTGAAGTAATTCACCGAATTTGATGTGCTTCAAGATGTCATAACATGATTTACTACTAAACAATACCAGTTACAACAACATCCAGGATAACTTTCCTCCATATTCTGGAATTTCTGCAGCCTTAACACTTTCAGATCCTTGGCATCAGTTCCACTCCCCTACTGTCTTCAGCCTCATCCACTTGCTTCTCTGACTTTGCTCACAAACGTCACTCACTTTTGCAATGCTGCTGAAATCACATGTTACTTCCTTCTGGCTTTACTGCTGATGGACTCAATATGAGGTGCAGTCCATTGCTGACCAGCCTGTGTCTTGTGAGGCAGCTCCTCACCAGTTCTCAGTTATACTTAGAGGATGATTTTCCTCTGATTGGTAATCTCATGATCGAATATTTCCAGGCACTTGGCCTGTCCTCTCCTCTTGTGCATTTTGAGCAGTGTCCTCCATTTACTGATCTCTATTTCATGGCCTCATTCATTACCTTTTATTTCCCTTTCATTCAATCTGTTTCTCTTCTATCCCTCAGGGTTGCTTAAATTTGGAAGCAGAAAGGATTCAGATCATTGAACATTATAGGCTACAGTTGTTGTCCATTCAAGAATTCAACAACATACTTATAAAAATTCTCATTGTAACAAAACATCCCAACCATTTCACAACAACATTATAAAACAAAATACAACATTGAGTTATGGTGAATTTGAAGGATCTGACCAAATCAGTGAGCAAACAATAAGGTGCATTCAAGCTGGATGGTGAGTGAATATTCTTGGAAAACTCTGTCGGCAGCAGGGTTGAAGGACTATGGATGGAATGGGCACGTGCTTGCTGTAATGGGTGCAATTGTCCATTTCCAGACAATTGTTACATTTTGCAGGTCACTTTTGCTCTTCATTGTTCAGTTGTACTTATCTGTACTTTCTCTTCAGCTGATCAGTCAGCCATTAGCTCTCGTACACACTATTTCCAAAAAAGAACTTTCCATCCCTCTCATAAAGAAAAAAGGATTGAGAGGGCATAAGTGGAGAAAATGTTTTATGGGCACATTTCGGAAATTAAACCCTTTCTAGTTCACAAACTACTTTAGGATGTCCATAGGTGTCTTAGTAGCCACAAGTGCAGTTGATGATCTCTTACACTTTAGGAAATCCTGTGATTGCCCTAAACCATAAAGCTCTCTTGCATGCCTGTTGTTGCCAGTGTTAAATGTATGAAGTTATCCACTTTTCCAAACAATGCATTAGTTACAATCCTGCTAAAATTACAGGCTGAAGATTGTCGATGACACAGATCTCCTTCTAGTCACTGAAAGGATTCCTAAGCATAGAAATGCAAGGAAACCATAATTCTCATTACCACTTGGACAGGATGTCTATCACACAGTTAGAATTTCCCCCCAAGTATCTTATAAAATGAATATGGATGACTCTGTTTAAATATAACATTTATGTCAGTGATGTTCTGACATCTGAAAATAATTTGTGCACCTTCTGCACATCCTTTCTTTCGAGTAATACCTTCTCATTGGGTAGCCTTGCTCTTTTTCCTCTTGAGGGTTTCTGGCCCTTCAATGTCAGTGGCTGCCTTGATCCATCTGCCTCCTCTCCTTCCTTTTCACAAGAAATCTCCTTTGGAGTAACCCTCAGGTTAAACTACCACCAGTCATCTCTCTAATGAGAACGCAGCTCTATGGCTTGGTAAGCTAATGGCAATTTGACTTCTACCTTTTACTACCCCTTTGGCCCATGTTTCCATCTGTTTCAGACTGCCCTATGATTCTCTCTTCCTAGCTAAAGAACCTCTCTCTAATGACTTCCTAACAGCTGAACATCTTCCTGGCTCAATATTAGATGCTTGCTAAGAGTGCTCAGAAAACAAATTTCCCCTACCTCTCATGCAGTCTCAAGCTGCAGACTTCAGCTCCTCAATATGCTCAGAATAATTTTCCAGATGGATATCTTGAAATGAGGGACCTAATTTTACATCGCTATGTCAATTATACAGCGGATTGGAAGGAGCATCTATTTGCACACAATGATGAAATTCTGCCCAGAGTAAACAACGACTGATTGAATTTGGGTAAAAACATTGCTGGATAGAAAGGTATGCAATCCACAATGAGTTTTGTTAGAAGACACTAATATGTTGGCATCCTTAGAGAAACCTCTCCCATCTAATTTCATTTGATCACTATCAAGTTCGATGAATGAAAGCAATGATGACTGTAACCACTGCCACTCAAATAGAAACTGCTGTAATTCAACAAAGTCTTTCTTAGAATTCCAGTAAACAGTGGGAACTCAAGTATCAGCAGTTATTAAGTAGATTTGCTGTCTCTTTCTGTAACACTGCAAAATAAGCAGAAAACTTTAAATACAGTGCAGCTAACTGCATCTACCTCAAATTATTTTCAGACATATGAGTCACGAGTGAATGCTGATACTTTTTTTATTCATATTACTTTAAGTTAATTTCTTTATACTGAAAGTAATCTTTTAATAAATCAATCTACTTTTCACTTGTGGACATGTCAGGTGTATGTCTTGGCATCGAATGTAATCAAGTTGAGACTGAAACTCGACCTCCCATCCAAAACCAAGACTGCCTCTGCATGAGATGTTGAACTCAGCTTCCCTGCCACTGAAATGTTTCCTCCTGCTGTTATGCCTTCCATTTCCATTGAATTGCCCATTTAATTTTCTTATTGTAATAACTTAGGAAGCCCAACTAGAAAGGAACATCATTTCTCATTGAACGCTACTCTGGCATACATTGACTAGTCAGAACCCAGGACAGACAGTTCTGCAGACCCATTCCTATGTCTGCCTCTTTTTTAAATTAACATTTTCAGCCCAGCGACCATTCTTTAGAACATTATCTTTTTTAATTCATTCATGAGATGTGGGTGTCACTAGTGAAGCCAACATTTTCTTGCCCATCCCTTATTGCCCAGAGGACAATTAAATGTCAGCCATTTTAGTTTTGCTCTGGCTCTAGGTTCATATGCAGGCGAGACCAAGTAAGTAGTGGCAGTTTCCTTCCCTATAGGACATTTAGTGAACTATATTCTTTTTCCAACAATGGTTTCATGGTCATCATTAGACTTTTAACCCCAGAATTCAAATTCCATCACCTGCCATGCCCCAAAACCATTACTATTAAGCCAATCCCTCCCCTCACTGGGTCAGCTTTATTTTGTTTTTATCCCTGTGTCTGGTTTAAATAATCTTTTATTAACATAATACAAATTGTGCACAACCAACCCAATTAAGATTCTTTTTCTATCAACCTGTACAGAGAGGTTTTACACACTTCTGGAGCTTCAGCCCTGGACTTCTGGTTGAGAGGTAGGGATACCACTCCTGTGCCACAGAGCTGCCTCTGGGCTGTTCCAATTTCACAAAGAAACTTGAATCCCCTCCTCCAATTTTCATAATTACTTGTCACAAAATAAATCTGCAATCAAATTAGAACAGCATTCCATAAATAATTTACAGAACAAATATAATATGAGACAGCTCAATACTCTCCTTTATAAAACTCTTAATACGTTGATGAAAATTTAAAAGAGTCATGAAGACAACATATGATCAGTGGACTGTTATACAATATATAGAGTGCAGTAGGTTGCATATGTTAACCAATATATTCAAGAGGCCTGCATTTCACAAAGTATTATAATTATTCTTAAGTTGAAAGGACCATAGTTGTACAACACTTTTATTTTACTTCACTGATTTTTACATTTTTATAAATTATGATTACTTGCTTTATTGGCATTGTCATTACAATTAGCATGTCACCATAATGATTTGAAAGACGACCATCTGACACAGGAGTAGAATTAGGCCATTCAGCCCATCGAGTCTGCTTCACCATTCATCCTCAGTTCCACTTGCCTGCCTTATCCATGTGCCCTTTGATTTGCTTCTTGATTAAAGATCTGTCTATCCCACTCTTGAATATATCTAATGACCCAGCCTTAACAGTGCTCTGCATTAAAGAATTTATTTGGAAGAAATTCCTCCTCATCTCAGTCTTAAATTTGTGACCCCTATTTTGAGATAGTGCACTCTGATCCTAGTCACTCCCATAAGAATAAAGAACCTTGCCACATCAACCCTGTCAAGCCTCAGAACCAAGTCAGATTTCCCATATTTGTAGCTCCTGGTTCTCGTATTATTACTCCCAAAGATCTTATATGTTTCGATAGCGTCACCTCTCATTAGTTTTTATTCCAATGAGTATAGGCCCTGTCTACTAAACCTCTTTTCATAAGGCAGTCCCTACATACCTAGTATTAGCCAAGTAAAGCCTCTCTAAACTGCCTCCAATGCCAGTATATCTTTCCTTACATAAGGGGTTGAAAACTGCCCAGCGTATTTCAGCTGTGGTCTGACTAGTGCCTTGCATAGTTATAGCAAAAACTTCCTACATTTATACCCAATCCCTTTTAAATAAAGGCCAATGTTTCATTTGCCTTACTTATTAACTGCTGAAGTTGCTTGCTAGCCTTTCGTGATTCATGAACAAGGACTTCTAAATCCCTCTGTTCTGTAAGTTTCTGCAGTCTTTCTCCATTTATATAATATTTAGCTCCCCAATTCTTCGTGCCAAAGTGCATAACCTTACACTTTCCAACATTATATTCCATGTGCCAGGATTTTGTCCACTCACTTAACCAGTGTATATCCCTCCGAAGAATCTTTGTATCATCCTTAGCACTTGCTCTCCAACTACTTTTGTGTCACCCACAAACCAAGCGATAGTGGACTCACTTTCCTCATCCAAGTTAGTAATAAATATTGTAAATAATTGTGGCCTGAACAATGATTCCTGTCGCAAATCATGAGTTACAGGTTATCAACCTGGAATTGCCCCCTCTCAATCCCTTAGCATAACTCTCTGCCTTACTAGTTGGCCAGTATTTTATCCATAATAATATTACATCCTCAACACTATCAACACTTAGCTTAAGTAGCCTAATGTGTGGTAGCTTATAAAATGCCTTCTGAAAATGCAAACATATTACATCCATTGCTTACTGTTTATCTATCTTGCTTGTTACCTTCTCAAACAATTCAGTAAGTTTGTCTGGCATAATTTTCCCTTCATGAAACCATGTTGACTCTGCTTGATCATATTATGCATTTCTAAATGCCCTATTGTATCTTTTCTGAGGATAATATTATGATTATACATCTTAAGATTTTCCCAATAGCAAATGGCAAACAAACTGGCCTACTGCTATCTGTTTTTTGTCTCCTTCCCTCTTTAAGTCAATATATTACACTGGCAGTTTCATAAACCTCTAGAATCTAAGAATTTCTGAAAGATTACTACTACTGCATCCATTATCTTTGCAGCAATTTCCTTTAAAATCCTAAGACCCATCCGATTAGGTCCAGGGGACCTATCTGTCTTTAGCCCCAGTAATTTCCGAAACAAATTTTCTCTTGTCATAGTTACTGCACTTGTTTTATATCCTCTTTTGCACCTTGAATATTTAGCAATTTTGGTAATCATTCAACTATTTATTATCTCAGATAACATGCCCAGATGTCACGGATTAATTGATTTGGAGGTCATGCAAGATCCCACTGAATTGGACAATATAACTGTATGAAATATGTGATTGACTCTTAACTGCCCTCTGGACAATATAATCATGACCATGCCAGAGATGCCCACAACCTGTGAGTGGAAAAATCCTGACACCAGAGGGCTCACTCCTACCAACGTGTTGCGCGGATTGCTAAATACAATTGAGATAATATCACTGAAAATTAAGGACAAACTAGATTTATTTTCTAGTAGCATTCAGTTTAAAGCTTTGACCAACTGTTTCAATTTATTTCAAATTTTACTTAGTGGTCTATATAGGTGGTACAAGAGTTTCGTTTTCAGGTATTCTGACCAGTATCTCTGTGAAATTAAAATATTCTCTCACACTTGGAGAAGAAAGGTTTCAGAATATATAGGCATGCCAATCCATGATGCTGTCAGAGCTAATGCTCAGGATGGAGTTTGCTGCCACTACCTCAGTAAGTGTGGAAAGCAACAGGGCATGTCTGGTTTAGTGTGGTAAGGGAAAACCACTTCCTGGTTTAACTAGAAGAAATTCATGTGAAGAAGATATAGTTTATTGCACGCTAGCAACTAGCCTCAAGTTATACTAACGTGATAGTCATTATTATTGAGACTTCGAAATGGACCAGATGTTGGGTCTCACTCCTTAGACAAGCTGTTCCACTTACAATTCCATAGGGCATCACCACAAAGAATAGTTCTCGTGAAACATACTTGTTTCAGACTTGGAAAACTGGCAGCTTACTGGGATGAAGATTGGTATCTTCAATTTATTTCTTGATTTGAAGTCCCGCTAAACTAAAAGGCCTTAATCTCTGGAAATTTTGATGTAAAGGACATCTTCCCTGTTAAAACGATCAATTGTTCCTTGTTGTATCTGGAACCATGGACAATGGTTGCTCTTTCTCAGTTGTGGCCTCCCTGAAGTTGCATGTACACATAATCTACGTCAACAAAACTGTGTTCTCAGTCCGCGTGTAGATTTGCGTTGACACATATAAACATTGTACTTCAATATATTTACTGGCTTGGGTTCTCTCATTCACCCTCAATGAATGGCATGATCTCTTTCAGAGGTGTTGAGGTATTTTTTCAAGGATGGGAAGGAAGTCAAATATTCAGTTCAAGCTTATAGATTTCTTGTTACTCAGCATATAACATCAGATTTCAATCTTTCATTGTTACTTGCTCACTAAGCGGTGTTGCGCTCTGAATTAGATCAGTTATAGATTTGTCATATCTGTATTTGTGGGATATGCTGTTCAACAATGGTCAAGGAACATTTGTGCCAACCTAGTATAGTCACAGGTATCCATCTCATTCATGATATGAAACACATTTCTTATGCTAATGTAACAAATCACAATGGATTATTTTTTTATTTAGGTTCTGCCATGAGTCCAGTATGTCCTATGACATCATCTACCAGCTGTCCTTTGAACACTTGTTCCTTAATATTAGATAGCCTAACTCGTTTTGCCATTTTAAGATGAGTAAGGTTAACACATAGGAGAAAGTGAAGACTGCAGATGTTGGAGATCAGAGCTGAAAAATGTGTTGCTGGAAAAGCGCAGCAAGTCAGGCAGCATCCAAGGAGCAGGAGAATCAACGTTTCAGGCATAAGCCCTTCTTTGACCTGCTGCGCTTTTCCAGCAATACATTTTTCAGCTAAGATTAACACATGCCTTCCTACTTAAGAGTGAGAATGCTTAATTTTGAGTATAAGCTTTATACTATTTGGCATCCCTCATGTTGGAAAATTATTACGCTATATCTTTAGTCTCAAGCGTTTTGCCTCCTGTACCATTAAGTTGCACTGTTGTCAGCTGTAGATCATGTGATATTAATCATGGCTCATTACCTGATATTATATAATGACAAATTTGAAATTTGTCAGATGACAGTTGACACAAACAGCAGCTTTCAAGATATAGGTCTGAAAAACTTATTTCTCCAAGAAACGCTTTAGGTTTTTCTTTTAATATAAATTGTTCTACTTTATTATGTTGGTAATGTGACAGAGGTACATTATATATAGATATTACAATGTGGAAATCTGGGCTCTGACAAGAACAGAACCATGTATAGTTTTAAGGTCACTAAGTATTCATTTTTGAGTTCAGAGTATGGTAGCAGATTGTCTCGAATTTAGTTCACATGAGGTTTTAAAATAATCTAGTCATCATTTAACGCTTTAGAAAACAAGGGTAGAAAGGAGGAAAAAAAACTCACTGCCCCTTCTGCACATTTTCTGTAAGTCACCAACTGTCATATATTAAAGCATTCATTTTTATTGGCTAGACACTGCTCTGTGCATTCCTTTGTTCCACAGCACTAACAAGGACTTTTTAGTTTTTGTATAGATGTTCTAATTATTGTTCTGAATTTTCATGTCTGTTGTTTGGGCATTTGTATCTTGAGAACTGAATGGACTCCACTTATCTCTTGTTTTTCTCCTTCTGTTAGGATTGATCTGTGTTGCTTCCAACTTTAGCTTCACTCACCAGCCTCTACCACTTCCTCTGATAGCTCATTCCATACATGCGACATCCTCTGTGTGAAAAACTTGCCCCTTAGCTCCCTATTTAATCCTTCCCCTCCCATCTTAAACTTATGCCCTCTAGTTTTAGACTTCCCCACATCAGAGAAAAGACCTTGGCTATTCACCCTATCCATGCTCCTCATGATTTTATAAACCTCCATAAGGTCACCCCTCAGTCTCTTACACTCCAGGGAAAATAGCCCCAGCCTCTCCCTATAGCTCAAATCCTCCAATCCTGGCAACATTCTTGTAAATCTTTTCTGAACCCTTTCAAGTTTTACAACATCCTTCCTCTAGCAGGGAGGCAAGAATTGCAAGCAGTATTCCAAAAGTGGCCTGACCAAGGTCCTGTACAGCTACAATATGACTATAAGACCACAAGATACAGGAGCAGAAATTACGCAATTCAGTCCATCAAATCTGCTCCACCACTCGATCATGACTGATCGGTTTTTCAACCCCATTTTCCCACTTCCTCCCTGTAACTTTGATCCCCTTGGCAATCAAGAACTTATCTAACCCAGTTTTAAATATACTCACTGACCTGGCCTCCACAGATTTCTGTGGCAATGAATTCCAAAGATTTACCACTCTCAGGCTAAAGAAGTTTCTCCTTATCTCTGTTCTAAAAGGTCTTCCCCCTATTCGAAGGCTGTGCCCTTGGGTTCTCATCTCTCCTGTTCCTTGGATGCTGCCTGACCTGCTGCGCTTTTCCAGCAACACATTTTCAGTTCTCATCTCTCCTGCCAAAGGAAACACCTTCATAACTTCCACTCTGCCAAGGTGGTTCAGCATTCTGAAAGTTTCAATCAGATCCCCCTGAACCCTCTAAACTCCATCAAGTATGGTCCCAGAGTCCTCAAATATTCCTCATATGTTAAACTTTTCATTCCTGGGATCATTCTCGTTAACCTCCTCTGGACCCATTCCAAGGCCTGAATGTTTCCTGAGGTCTGGAGCTCAAAATTGCTCAGAATACTCTAAAAGTGGTTGGACCAGAGCCTTGTAAAGCATCAGCAGTGCATCCCTATTTTTATATTCTAGTCCTCTCAAGATGAATGCCAACATTATATTTGCCTTCCTAATGACCAACTAAACCTGCAAGTTTACCTTCACAAACACTTGGACTGGGACTCTCAAATTGCTTTGCACTTCAGATTTCAGAACTTTCTCCACATTTAGAAAATAGTCCATGCCTCTATTCTTCCTATCAAAGTGCATGACCTCACACTTTGCCACACTGTATATCACCTGGCCCTTCTTTGCCCACTCTCCTAACCTAAACCTTCCTGCAGCCTCCCCACCTCCTCAATATTATTTGTCCCTCCACTTATCTTTGTATCATGTGCAAACTTAGCCAGAATACCCTCAATTCCTTCATTATGACCTCCCAACTGCTACACTCAATGCACTGACTAATGTAGGTTAGCCATCTTCACAATCATGCCTACGTGGGACTCCACTTTCAAGGAACTATGAACCTGAACTCCAAGGCACCTTTATTCAACAATACTCCCCAGGACCTTACCATTAAGTCTACAAGCCCTGATTTGCCTTTCCAAAATGCAGTACTTCACATTTATCATTTCCCGACTCAGGCGACTGACTGTGTGGAATTTGCACATTCTCCCAGTGTCTGCGTGGGTTTCCTCCGGGTGCTCCGGTTTCCTCCCACAGTCCAAAGATATGCGGGTCAGGTGAATTGGCTATGCTAAATTGCCCATAGTGTTAGGTAAGGGGTAAATGTAGGGGTATGGGTGGGTTTCACTTCGGCGGGTCGGTGTGGACTTGTTGGGCCGAAGGGCCTGTTTCCACACTGTAAGTAATCTAATCTAAAAAAAAACCTCCATCTGCCATTCCTCCACATTCACCCAGCTGATCAAGATCCCTTTGTACTCTGTGGGTAATCTTCTTCACTGTCCACTACACCTCCAATTTTTCAGTCAACTGCAAACTTACTAACCATATGTTCACATCCAAATCATTTATATAAATGATGAAGCAGAGGACCCAACATTGATCCTTATGGCACACCGCTGGTTACAGGCCTCCCAGTCTGAAAAGCAACCCTCCACCATCAAGTCAGTTCTGTATCCAAATGGCTAGTTCTTCCTGTATTCCAAATGAGCTAACCTTGTTAACCAGTCTACCATGAGGACCCTTGTTGAACTCCTTACTGAAATCCATACAGATCATGTCCACCAGGAGAAAGTGAGGACTGCAGATGCTGGAGATCAGAGCTGAAAATGTGTTGCTGGAAAGGTGCAGCAGCTCAGGCAGCATCCAAGGAGCAGGAGAATCGACATTTCGGGCATGAGCCTTTCTTGAAGAAGGCTCTGCCCTCCGCTCTGCCCTCATCAATCCTCTTCATTATTCTTCCTTACAAATTTAGCCCCATCCAAGACCCTAGCACATGGTGAGTCCCAGTCAAAATTGGGAAGTTAAACTCACCCACTACAACAACTGCTGTTTTTACATTTCTCCAAAATCTTTCTTTGTATTCTCTCTTTTATCTCCTGTTGACTGTTGTGAGATTTGTAGTGTACCTCCAGCATTGTGATTTCACCTTTCCTATTCTAGAGTTACTGGCCAATTTACGGAGTGCTACAAGTGCAAACCTTAGAATAAATGCAGGAACTATGCATTCATGGTGGATGACACACTCTAGAGCATTGACTTGTCAGTGGTGCTAATGAGAAATGTGCATTTATATTTGCTGAGCCAAACAATGAGTTCCTACGAACAGTGTAATTGCAGGTTGACACTGGGTCTACATGTACAGATGGCTGAGAGGGCAAGGCTCTGGAGGATTGTTAGCATCAAGGAACTCTGCTATCATGAATCAATCTCATTTGAAAGCAAAGGGAGAAAAGAATAGGAGGGAGCAATAATCTGGGTGGCAACTTATCACTGTTGATGTGCCAACATATCAAGTGTCTTATCCATGGCTCTGTTGATCAGTTAGCGAATTTATCTAATAATTAACAAAGTCACATATGCTATGAATGCACTTAGTTCAATTCCCAGTTTAAATGCTTTCATGAATAACTACATAGAGACACAACAATTGGCCTCAATGTCTTTGTAATAGACAGTAAAAAAATTGGAGTCAATTTTCACACTTCATTTTTAAACAGAGGCCATTGCTGAATTGTGTACATGACTGATCTGGTGGGGGTAAGCTGTTTTATAGAGTTGAGTTATCTCCTCTTCTAGGAGAAAGTGAGGACTGCAGATGCTGGAGATCAGAGCTGAAAATGTGTTGCTGGACAAGCGCAGCAGGTCAGCCAGCATCCAAGGAGCAGGAGAATCGACGTTTCGGGCATGAGCCCTTCTTCAGGAATGAGGATTCTCCTGCTCCTTGGATGCTGGCTGACCTGCTGCGCTTGTCCAGCAACACATTTTCAGCTCTCATCTCCTCTTCTCCCTATCATCCTCCACTACAAGCCAAACAAGCTTTAACACACTGTGGAAGTTCATAATGGAAACAACTTGTACTTGTATAGAACATCTAATCCAATAAAACATCTCAAGGCACTTCAGCGAAACAATATCAAATACATTTGATGAAAAGGCATATGACAAGACAGTAGATAGACGTCCAGAAGCTTGATGAAAGAATGAGGTTCCAAGAACCATCTTAAGTAAACAAAAAGAGGTGAAGAAGTTTAAGAAAAGGATGACAAGTCTTAAGGTCCAGACGGCTAAACACAGATATGAATGGTGATTTAAAATATAGGATGCTCAAGTGACCAGCATTCAAGGAACATAATTATGGTCACATGCACATTTCTAAATTTTGCCTACCATTCACCAGACAAACAAGGAATCAATAAGTGATGGGAGATGACAGGGGTTAGTAAAAATAAAAGTTATGGTCAGCTACAAACATTTTGATTAAATCAAATACGTTGCTTTATTATAGAATTATAGAATCCCCTATAGTGCAGAAAAAGGCCAACTTGCACAACTTTGGAATATGGAAGGAAACCGGAGTACCTGACAGAAATCCATTCAGACTTGGCAGGATATGCAAACTCCAAGAGGCTGCAATCAAGTGCAGGTCCCTGGCACTGTGAGGCAGCAGTTCTAACCACTGAGCTACTGTACCCCCACTTTACTGACTTCTACCCAGTATCACGCTATTTAATAAGATCTCTAAGTTTGGGATAAAAAAGTTTCTATGAGATTGTATGTTTTCTATCAACTAGTATACTGAAATATCAATTGCAAAACACAAAGCAATAAAACTGTGGCTTTAGCTAAATTTGCTACACTGAAAATTTGAATGGAAATCAAAATGTGCAAACTTAACTCCAATATAAGACCTGCTGTGGTCTGCTTTCAAGATTAATCACGTCACTTGTAACCACAAAGTATATTAAAAGTAATGCAGAAAGGTCAGATACAGACACTGATATAGTTTTGCGTCTATGAACATTGAGAACTTTGTTATATAATTTTGTCATGCCATCTGCAAATGTTATTCACGCCTTCAGTCTAATAGACACAAATATTTTATCTTTTCCCCTATCAATTATTTCCATTTTAGCACCAGTATGGTCAAAAATATCAACAATATTATCACGTACATACCTCATAACAAACTGATAACAAAGTGCAGAATACCACGTTTATTTTCAAATTTAGATGTTACCTATATAGCCAAACAAATTTAACACATTTAATAGTTTTCATACAAAATACATTCACAAGTACAACCTCGAAATAAACATGATCATAACTCCATGTGATTGTTTTCAATTTTAAAGTTTTCATTTATATCAGATCAAATACAACTAGAAACTGCACTGACTTTCCATTAAAAGTTGCATAATAATTTTTAACAAAAAACGAATTCTAATTTCCTCCATGCAAATGCATAGATCATCTCTTCACAGTAAATTCCTATAGGTCCCATTATTTCCATCAGATACACAAATTGCAGTAGGAATAAGAATTCACAGCCCAGTTTGTTATCCACTCATGAGAATTCTTCGACTTTATGAACTACACAGGAAAAGAACATGAAGCATTTCGATTTTGCACTATTACCAGCTGTCTGACTGACATGGATCTCATATTACATAACATTACCTACAGTGTGGAAACAGACCCTTCGGCCCAACCAGTCCACACCGACCCTCTGAAGAGTAATCCACCCAGACCTATGGGTAATTTAGCATGGTCAGTTCACCTGACCTGATCCAATTCACATCTTTGGATTGTGGGAGGAAACCAGAGCACCCGGAGAAAACCCACGCAGACTGTTGCCCAAGGCCGAACCTGGGACCCTGGTGCTGTGAGGCAGCAACGCTAACTACTGAGCCACCGTGCCGTTTGCATGCAAATGTCTGAAAGCCACTTTAGTACTGAGTAGTGAAGACACTTTCAGCAGCAAATGGCCAGACTCTCTCATGCCTTGTCATGTTCCAAAACGTTTCCATGCTGCCTTCAATTAACATTGACTCTGTTAGCACTGATTACTTTAACTTTATATACCTAAGCACCACAATAAGCAATCTGGCACACAATATTGAAATCAACAGAGAAATGTGACAGCCATAATGTCCATAATGAGAAACAGTGTGGAACAACAGCAACATAATTGACAACGCCAGACTGAGTTTATCATACTTGCATTGTCAGCCTAATCGCCCACAATGATGAGTCCATAACAATGCATACTAGTCAGGAAGAAAGGCTGAATACTGTTCACCTTTGAGTCCAAGAAACATTCTCCGCATCCCTTGGCAGAAGAGTTCAGGAACTCAAATGTCCAGGAGCACGCTAATTGCATCAATGTGCAATCATTGTTACCTGTGCTGGCTCTTTTACGATCATTTGATATGGGATGGCTATATATCAAAGACCTTTTCCACTGAAAATTGGGTTAGGACTTCCTTCTACAAGAATACCTGTAAGCAAAATATGAAGCTAGCGTACACTGACAACTAGTTTCCACACTGTAGGGAATGTAATCTAATCGAATCTAAAGATAGTTGCTGATGGACTTAATTGTCCATAGACTGGCACTAGAAGAGGTAAGCAGAAACAGAACACTCAGCTAAATAAATGGATCGCTGAGAAAAAAAAGAGGGCAGGGAACTCTTCACCTTATCAAGCCACTATTCACTGCAGCAGAGTGGGGATCCTTGGCCACACAAGATGACTCTTAATATAGAATTGACCACCACAGTACAAACCATCATCTTTCACAAGAGACCACATTGAAGGGACTCTATGATTCTATAAGGCCACCTTTATTATTCATAAAAGATGGACAGAGATATGACAAAAATGTATAATGTATTATTTTTGTTTTGCAGCTTGAATTCTAAAGTGGAGGTAAATGGGATTTTGGTCATCAGTCCTGTGAGGATCAGAAACTGTTTTTTGAAGACAGAGTTCAAACCAGACTTCCCAAAAATACAAATGACTTCAACTGAATTACGAGCAAATTAATTAGGAAATCTGAATACTTAAATTTTTACTAAAGGGAATTTTTACAAGCCACAACAAAGACAGGTGGCAAAGGGCCATAAGTAGGTTAAGTTAAGGATAGTTTCTTCAAAGGTGAACAACAGTTTAGCTTTTGGTAGCCTTCAGGCCAACAGAATTGGAAGGAAGTTTTAAGCTGTTTTGGCAGCCTCAAACTAGTCAAAATCAATGCAAGGTCAGTGAGATAGCATGGCTCTGACTCTTGGGGAAGTTAGTAACAGAAAAAATCGCATCTGGTGAATGTGCAGTATATTGGCAAATAGAAATGCTGGAGACCTAGTCAGTTGAGCCAAAAATTTGTAAGTGAATACATAAGTGACACTTCACAGGGACTGAGTATCTATAAATGATATTGCTGGAAAAATTAGTTGAATTTTTATTTATTCTGTTGTTGAGAAGGATATTGTCATATATATAGCTTTGTTTCTGATTCTTGTGTAAACCGCGACATTTTGAAAACTTTGGTTAAAGGTACAATGGCAACCTCATCTAAATATAGTCAGTGACTGACCACTATGGTCACCATACTGTGCAATGATCCATCATGCCAGGTTTCATTCTAGAGTTTGACTTGTCTAGTATGACCATCAGCTGACATATAAAAGATGCAAGAATACATACAGTGTATTCAGGAAAATTTTCTTCAGTTTTATATTTGCAGTGCAATGAGAAAGGATGCAGTGCCGGATTTGATTCTGAGGAGTTGAGCAAATCAAGTGTGTCAGAAGTGAAACATTTGTGAACAGTGATCAGAAGGTTACGATAAAGGACAAGGAGTCATCTAGGATAAAAACCATTAAATTGGAGCAGGTTGGCAAGTGGGTAAAGCTCTAACAGAATCATATGAGTGGAGCTTAGAAGGGATGGAAAACATTCATAGGAATTGTCTGTTGGCCTCCAAACAGTCCTGTCGAGGTAGGAGGTGGTATTAAATAGGAAATTACTGAGGCGATACAATAACCGTGGGTGATTTTAATCTACACAGAAACTGGGCAAACTTGGTTAGCAATAACACTGTGATAGATAATATTGTAATGGAGCATGTAAAAGATTTTTTTTAAGACCAGTACATTGAAAAGCCAAATTGAGAGGTAGCTATCATGGATTTGATTTTGTGCAATGAGAATGGGTTAATTAATAATCTCATTGAGAGCAGTTATTTCAGGAAAAGTGACCATGACATGATAGAATTCTTCATTGGGATAGAAAGTGAAATAGTCCAATCCAAAACTAAGGTCCTAAAGCTTAACAAAAGAAACACAAGTTCGAGGGGTGTGTTGGCTGCAATAAACTGGGTAACTTCATTAAAAGTATGACAATGGACAGGTAAAGGTTAATGTTTTAGGAACAAATCCAGCATTGCAGCAGCTAAATATTCCTTTTGGGCAAAAGAACTTGGCTTTCACACTCAATTTTTCACCTCTTAATCAAACTCTTGGTCCCTTCCTGATTTGTAAACTACTGCATTTCAAGGCCTCAGGGTTACTATTTTACATGGCACCTTTTTTGATCTAATTCTAACCTTAATTCTTGTTAACAATGGTTGGGCCTGTGGGTTGCAAGAGCTTCTATAAGTATGTAAAAAGAAAAAGATTACTGAAGACAAATGCGGGTCCCTGTCTGAAATAAAATAATTGATAATGGAGAACAACAAAATGCCAGAACAATTAAACAACTACTTTTGTTCTGAATTCATAAAAGAAAATATTACCTTGAAACAAGGGTTCATTGAGAAGGAGGAACTGTAGGAAATTAGTGTTAGTAACAAAAACATAGTGCTGTAAAAATGAGATGGAAACCACATAAATCTCAAAGGACTGATAACTATATTCCATGGTAAGAAGGAAGTGACCATGGAAATAGTGGGTTTGCTAGTTGACATCTTCCAAACATCTGAAAATTCTAGAACAGTCTCGGCAGACTGGAGAGTGATAAATATAATCCTGTCAGGAAGGAAAGGGGGAAACTAAGAAAAAAACAGGTGGGTATGCCTAAATTCAGAAGGAGAGAAAACGCTGGAATTCATTATGAAGATCGTGATAAGAGAACACTAGTACACCAGTCATTGAAAGGAACATAAAGATGCAGCAAGGAAATCAAATGATATGATGGTCTTCATTGCAAGAGGATCGGAGTACAAGAGCAAGGACGTCTGAATGTAGCTGTACAGGACATTGGTGAGACTACACCTTGGAGTATTGTGTGGCTTTTATGTCCATGTTGAAGAGGAGATATACTTTCCAGAGGAAGTGGAGCAAACATTTACCAGATTGATTCCTGGGATGTCAGATTTGTCTTATGAGAAGAGATTAGGGTTGAACCAGGCCTCTGATCACTGGAATCTGAGAGGGAATTTCAGCAAACATACAACATTTTGACAGGGCTGAATGGAGTGGACATAGGGATGATGTTTCCCTTGGATGGGAATTCCAGTGCTCCTGATCTCAGGATGTAAAGTAGGCCATTTCAGACTGATATGCGGAAAGATTTCTTCATATTTCCAGAAGCTCAAGATATCAAGGAGTTTGGTAAGAAAATGGGAGTAAATTTATTCAGAATTTATGCTGTATTCTAAAATGCGGCATTACACAAGAACACAACTATCATGTTATAGAAGAACTACATATAGTGGCAAACCATTTCAGATTGGACAATATCATATAGAATCCTCAGGAGTCAATGTTCGGATCCTGCTTTTCTTCATATATATCAATGGCCTAGATTTGGCTGTATAGAACATGGTACATGGAACAATACAGCGCAAAACAGGCCCTTCGGCCATCAATGTTGCGCCGACCTGTGAACTATTCTCAGCTCGTCCCCCTACACGATCCCATCATTATCCATGTGCTTATCCACGGATTGTTTAAATCTCTCCAACATGGTTGAGTTAATTAAGTGTATTAGTATGTGGTATAATTTCAAAATCTGTAAATGACACAAAAGATGGAAATATTGTGAGCTACAAGGATGACAGAAATAACCTTCAGGAACGTAGTCATGTTAAAATTTAATGCAGAGGAAAGTGACATCTTACAGTTTGAAAGGAAGTACAGTGACGGCAATATGAAATAAAGACTACAATTCTCAAGGATGTGCTGGAACACAGAGAACTGTGACAGGAAAGTTAAAGAAGATCCTAAGCTTTCTAAGCTAAGTAATGCTATCAGAGTAAAAAAATTATAAACTTGTACAAAATACTGGTTTTGATCTCAACAGCAGTACTGTGGCCACTGTATTTCCATATTCTGCACACAATATCTTAGGACAGATGTGAAGGAATCAGAGACAGTGCAGAAAAGATTCTTGAGAATAATTCCAGGGATGGGGAGCTTCAGGTGTATAGATATATTGCAGGAGTTGCAGGTGTTCTCCTTTGTGAAGAGGAGGTTAAGAGGAAATTGATAAAGTTGTTCAAAATAATGAAAGGTCTGGACAGACCAGATGGGGAGAAACCATCCCACCCATGAAAGGATTGTAAAACCAATAAAACCCCATTAATTTAACCTGATTAGAAAAAAGTAGCAAAGGCAGCAAGTGGAACTAAAATAATTACACAGTAAACGTTTAGGATCTGGAATCGACATCTCGAGTATGTAGTAAGGCAGCTTCAAACATTACTATCAAAGGAGAATTAGATGATCATCTGAAAAGGAAACATTTACAGGGCTACAAAAAAAAAGATGAATGTGTGGGACCAAGTGACTTTCTCTTACAGAAAACTGCCCTGCAACATAACCATTCTATGAATTGATAATGCTCCACACCTACCACATTATTTTTCTATGAAAGAAATAAAGAAAGTAAGGATCCTTGTCCCTTGAGCATTGTGTAAAAAAAATTTGTCCAAAAAGCAAATCCAAAGGACCGATTTACAAGAATACAATTCTGCAGTGAACAACAATGTCGTTTAGTATCCTGCTGCACTGACTATGCCTGTCTGTGTAGGCTGTATACCAATGCCTTCATGATCAGTGTATTAAGGACTGGCTGATGGAACTATGCTTTGGTATTTAGGTTTGAATTCAGATCACGGTGAAGTGTCCCATCAGCAGTCTTCTCTCCCACCATAAGTTAGCATCTCTTGGACAAGTGTGGGGAAAATTAAAGACGGAATTTCGAAGGAAATGTATTTATTACAATGCTGCTACAAAACAAAGGACACAATCAGAATAATGAAATGATTAGGCAATTTCTACAGATTTTCTATTAACTCTAGAAAAATACTTACAGATGAAACATCTTTCAAAGTACACATCATGCACATTCTCCCCATGCACACTGCATATTCTTGCTGTTTCTGAATGGGTTTCCTCCAGGTGCTCTGGTTTCCTCCCACAGCCCAAAAATGCTCAGGTTTGGTGGATTAGCCATGATAAATTGCCCATAGTGTCTATGGATGTGCAGGCTGGGTGAATTAGCCATGGGAAATGCAGGGTTACAGGGACAGGGTAGGATGGGTGGGGGTGGGGGGCCTGAGTGGATGCACTTTGGAGGGTCCATGTGGACTTGATGGCCCAATAGCCTGTTTCCTCACTGTAGGAATTATATGATATGATTCTATGATCATACTTTTTAGTCATCTGCTCCAATAGCTCCATGTGGCTTGATGGCTAATTTTGTTTGATAAGTAATCCTATGAACCATTATTACATTAAAGCTGTTATAGAAAAGAAAGTTGTGTTTGTTGAATTCATTGAAATAGTACTTCATTGCATTCAGGATTTGCGATGATCACCAACTTATTTAATTTGTACTGAAAGTACAAAATGACTTTCCAGGTTTTCTCCATTCATTTCCTTTCCTGACTCTGCAGTGCCAAATACTGGAAACCAATCCCTGTCATAGATCCATATTCAGCCTTTTAATTGTCTCAGAGCCAACATGCAATACTAATAGATTCACTGCAGAAAGCAGACATTACAACCGTTCTTCCACCACTTGTCTTTCACTTCATTACTAGAAAATACTGCATGATATTATGAGGCCTGACCTGAATCCTTAGTTTGATGCTAACTAATTTCAATAAAAACAACAATAAAAACAAAAAATTCTGAAAAACGCCCAGACTGCATAATCTCAGAATAAGGGGTTTCCCTTTCAAGACAAAGATGAGAAGAAATTTACTTTCACATTGGAGAATCACTAAGGGAATCAAAGGTTATGGGGATAAGTCAGGAAAATGAAGTTCAAAATTATCACATCAGCTATGATCTCACTGCATGGCAGAGTTGACTTGATGGGCTGAACAGTTTGTTTATTTAATTATTTAATTTAAAATAATTTGGCAATTCATTATTTGCTGATTAGAGTCATACTCACCAAAAAGGAAAGATGTTTGGAATGGTTTAAGGTGAGTCATCTCAGTTTCAGAAGACTATTACAATAGTTCCTCAGGCAAGTACCCTAGACCCATGTTAACAGATTCATTGCCTTTTTGATGTTAAGGGCAGTTATTAACACCTTACCTCCTGTTTTGTCTATGCTTAGACTAGGTTTGTAATAAAGTAAACAGCTGAGTAGCCTTGAAAGAACCCAAATTAAACATCAGTAAGCAGGATTTTGCTTTGTAAGTGCCACTTGATAGCACTGTCAGCAACACCTTCCATTAATTGGCTGATGATCAAGATGGGCAGTAATTGGCTGGAATAGACTTGTCCTGATTTTTGAATTTTCTAGTTGATTTTCCACATTTGTAGCTATGCTGGTACAGCCTGGTTGAGGATCTGGTTATCTTTGAAGCATAATATGTTAGCTTTATTGCTAGGATGTCGCCAGGGTCAACAATCTGTACAATATTCAGTTCATTCAACCATTTCTTGATATCTGGTGGGATAAATTAAATTGGCTGATTAACTTGTCTGAAAGAGTGCTATTCCAGAAAACAAAGAGGTTCAAAAGTATTCAGGACAATGCAGTCTGCCTGATCAAAATTCCATTCACTGTCTTAAACAATCACTCCCTCTACATGACAGCAGTGAGCATCCCACAAGATGCACTGCAGTAATTCCACAAGGTTTGGTCTAAACCAATAACCTCTACCATTGAGAAGTAAAAGAGCAGTTGATGCAAAGGAACACCATCACCAACACTGTGTTTTTGCCTCAAAGTCATACACCTTCTTGGGCTTAAATAGATTGTCATTCCTTCACTGCTACTAGGGTAAAATGCTGAAACTCTCTACCTAGCAGCACTATGGATACCTACATTGCATGGACTACAGGGGTTCACCACTACCTTCTGAAAGGCAACTACTGATGTCGGTGATGCACACATTCCTATTTAATATAAAAATAGAAATCTGAAAATTAGTTTATGGATGTGCACTTCTTGGACCTACTGAATAATGAAAAAGTCACCATTTGGAGATTTTTTTCAATAGGATAGGGATTGTGGTGCAGAAAGGAAAATGGCATTGAGATAGAAACCAGTTTGCTCAATGTTATTGAATGGCAAGACAGGTCGAAAGGACTAAATGGCCAAACCTTAAGTCCTATATTCATCTGACCTAAGGGATAGTCAAGTCTCTTGCTCTACATTTTGCCATGCAGAAATGTGCTTATCTGGAGTGACGTTAGTCAACTCGGTTTGAGTGATGTCTTATACTCTGCTTTCCCACTATAATTTGACCAAATACAACTGCCCTGTCATTTTATACTTCTGAAATTCTGTCAGAAGAAAATCTGTGGAGAATTATAGCCAAGGCCAGAAGACTCACAGCAAGTTAATGTTTAAGTATATTCTTTAATCTTTCTGGTGATCAAGGAAGAGCAGGGAGTGTCCACTAGGCCATACAAGGAAACTTTCAGCCTAATAGGTTTCCTCACACAACCAGATTTCTCTTTCCATCAAAGAAATTTAGGCCAGAATCAAGTAACCCAAGGTGAACCACCACACTGTGCGCCCCACCAGTCCCTCAACGAGTTTTGGAAGAAAGTGAGCAAGCTAAATATGATTTGGCTGATTAAAATGGTAAACCTTTCTGCTGCAATTCCCAATTAAAAATGTCTCTTGTTTTGGCATCATCAAAATTGAGCACTTGGCACTAACTGTGAAGTTAACTACATTACATTGGGATTGAGAGAAGGTGTGTTTCAAAATAAGATTCCAGCATTCTAATAGATGACATATCATCCACATCTTGGTAGATTACCCAAATTTATATCCTTAAGATCCAATTGAAATTCAGTGAACACAATTCAATGACAATTATTTAATTACTGTCACTTGACTGGATAAAACACTCCCATTTTTTGGGGTTCAGGGGCATTTACGAAAGTGTTAGTATTTTTCAGACTCAATAGGATTGAGCAATGTGAGGCACCAGTCCAGTAATGAAAATTGGATGAAACAAACCACTTGCAACATTTGTTTTGTATTTGACACTACAAGAGCTTTCTGACCATGTCATCAAGACTACCTACTTCGATCTCTATTAAATTGCTCAACTCTGCCCTTGCCTCCCCTTATCTGCTGAAACATTCTTTCATGCCTGTGCTACTTGTAGATTTGACTATTCCAAAGTTTCCCTTGCATGTACTCAAGTTTTCACCAAACAGAAACTTAAACTCAAACAAAACAGTAATGGCTGTCTCCTAACTTGTACAAAGTCCTATTAATGTATTACATCTAGATTTGCTAATCCACAATGGATACTGGCCAACTGCTTGAATTTTAAAATTCTCGTCCATGTTCACAAGTTTCTTTTCCTTCATTCTAATTCTGGTCACGCTGCTTTAAGCTGTCTTAACTGTGAAATTCTCTCCTCAAACCTCCCATCATCTTGGTCTTTCTCTCTCAATTTTCCTTTAAGGTACTTAGCTCTTAGGTCTAATGTTTTAAGAACCTCTTTTTGTGAATTAGTGTCAAATACAATTTGGCACCATTCTTGTGCATGTAGAAACTCAAGTAACAAAGGTGGGAACATGCATTATCAATGATAAAACGATTTTGATTTTTTTTGTCATTGCTCTCTCTAGCAAAATCATGGCAAAAGCTCTGCTCAGTAATAGTAATTATGAATATCAAAAATGATAGGAAAACACAATGCATACAATATACATCCAAAGTTTAAACAAGCAGAATGAAAGAAAACTTAAGAACAATTTATACAAACTGAGTCCACCTCAACTGAACCATCTAGAATATCTTAGCAGATTCAGTAAATCAATTTAAGAGTAATTTAATCCATGCAGTTTATTTTTCATCTATAATGGTAGATACAAGAACAAAATATGCCATTACCACATAACGTAATACTGTTTCCACTGAGTGTATGTAGCCTTTGAAAAAGCTATGTTCAAAGTTAAAGTTTCAGACAAAATAAAATTTGATGAAAAAATGGATTCTACAACCTATTAGAAAATTAATCCCCCCTCCCCCCCCACCCCCACCCCCAACTTAACATCTATGCCCACTGGACTTGAGAAATGCTAAAAGACACTAATTTTTATTGTCACAGTACAGGTCTTTGTGGTGTGAATTGACAGCACAAAACTGCACTAATCAGCACTAACTTTGTCGTTAAACATGAAAAAAGCCACAAGGTGACTGATGTAAGAAATGGAAATGTCATATCCGTTCTAACACCAAATGGTTCGGTTTGGCTGAGACATTTTACTAGGCCACCATGCAGGGAGCTTTATTCTGCAACCAACTGAGCAGTGTTTGATGCTGACCCAAAATGCAAAGCTCTAGCTCCAACACACAAAACTCGACAGGGAGACCAACTCAGTACAGTATACATAAACACGTTATAGTACTGTTCTATCAAAGCAACATATTTTAAGATCAGTTTTGTTTAGGTTAAGAAATTCATGTACTGAACACTTTGGAAATGTAGTTGACACAGTTTTAAGCTATCAGGAGAGTAGACTTGAAAAACGATGTCAAAGAGTTCTTTACAATAGGTTTCAGTTCAATTAAACTGGGTTACATATCCCCAAATCCAATATACGAAACAGAAGTTACCTCACACCAAGAACACATCCTGTCATATTTTCTAGAGCTTAGTTTTAATCAATTGCTTTATTATACAATTCTTGTGCAGCCATTAATTCATTGAAAACTAAGAAAACACTAGCTAGGTTTTGGCAAAGTATAATTAAAAAGAAACTGACACAAAAAACAATTGAAGGCAAGCCATCCATTGTGGGCACATAAAAAAGACAGATGACGACTACCATGTTGACATCATGTATAAATGATGAATGATGCATCTTCGGCTTACCATTCATCTGTAAACAAAAATATTTTTATGAAAACAATAAGTCATTTAAAAGTGTTGATGATCTTATCTTAATTTGAATGAAGCAGCAAAATATACAAAGCATTTTCATCAATCACGTAAAGCTGCAAATAAACCATATGTTATCATGCAGAAAAAAATCATTTATTAGCCTGATTTTGCATTCAGTAAATAATAACTATTGTCACTAACCTCAAAGGAACCAGCCCGCAAAAATTCAATGATCTCTGTGACATGGATTTCACCTTTCCTAATGCTAAAATGACTGTGATGCCAATATCGCTGTACAGAAGCAGTGAAACCATCAATAAGTTAAGAATTTCCATCCATAGAAAACTAATAAATAAAATGCACAGATCAATCCATTATTAAATAATTTTACTAAACTCAAAACAAAAATTGGAGCATACATTGAATTAAGTGAAAATTAAGTTAGTCTAATTAAAAAAATTAAAACCTGGAATTATTTTCCTAATTTAAACATTAGTTTCACAAGGCCAGAGAGGTTATTCAGCAATAATTAGGATTTAGTGTGCCAGAAGAAAAAGCAGCAAAAAATCTCTTTCAACATAGTATAACATGGGTTTTTAAGAGCAAGATTAGACAACAAAGTGAAAATTAACCTTAATCTAGAGGATGTCTAAAGATTCCTACTTTTGAAGAGTTCTGTAGCATTGCAGTAATGTCACTCACAATCCAAGAGACATCATCCACAATCCACAACATATTGGTAATATTTAAATTCAATTAATAAATGTCAAATTAAATGGCAGGCAAATCATGAATGCCATAAAAAGCAAATCTGGTTCATTAATGGTGTTTAGAGAACCATGGAATCGTAGAAAACAGGAACATGTGTAGGCTATACATTCCTGATGAACAGCTTATGCTCGAAACATTGACTCTCCTGCTCCTCCAATGCTGCCTGACCAGCTGTACTTTTCCAGCAACACACCTTTTGACTGTAATCTCCAGTATGTGCAGTCCTCACTTTCCCCCGTTCAGCCCTGCAGGCCTACTCAGCCATTCAATAAGATCATGGCTGATCGGTCAAGTCAGGAACCTCTGCCTGCTTACGTCCCACAGGTTTGAAGGATTTTATTTATTGTCATGTGTATTTCACAATGAAGTACATTGGAAAGCTTTTCCATCATCACCCCATGATCAAGTGCTATTTAGAATTGTATAGGAACAAGAAAGTAAAAGATATAGCTTAAAGAGAGTCCATCAGTCCTGAGTCTACTCATCATCGACACATTTCGCCACCAACCCTCCTCCACCACTTGGCTGTCATCTACACCAGACCCAAAAAATGTTGAAGTCACCACCTTTCGTCGCTCAGCTGATTCTCTGCTGATGCCTGCGCTGGACCCAACAATATCAGAGTCGCATATCTCGTCACTGGGTTCATCTCACCGTCAGCATGATGCCCTTCTACCATTGCTTCAATGTCAGCATTGCTGGACCCAACAGCAATGAAGACCCTGATTCTCAGGCACCATCTTTTGCCACTGGACCTACTTCGCCAATGTAGCAGTAAATTCTGATACCAGGTCCCGTGCTGGCCCCAGAAAACTAAGTTATGACACACTCAAGTCTGTTGTGGGCTCACCTGTCGCTGCCACAAGATCCACACTGAGCTCACTCACTACCACTATGAGGTCCACCATGGGATCCCTCGCTGCCGCCCAAGCTCAAGACAAGAGGTAAGCAAAGGAAATCAGGAAAAAAGAACAAGAAAACACAAAAAAAGTTGTAAAGAAAGAAAAGAAAAGCGTTCAGAGTGGACAAGCCCCAGCTCAGGAGGCCTATTCCGTTGCTATCTTGGTCTTTGCTCTCTGTAGACCAAAGAACTATACCTAGCTTTTTCTTGAAAACATTTACTGTGTCTTCCAATCTTACTGCGGCAGAGAATTCCACAGGCAGTGTGGAAAGGATTGAAGGAAATCTGCTTTTTTTACCTGATACTGTCTAAGTTTCTTAACATGCACAATAACGTGATTCACTCAAAGCATGCTCTGAAACTACCTATCATGTTACTCGGTTGTATCAAGTTACTGTAAGCTCTTAAAAAAGGAATAAAACCAGATGGATCAGCCAGTGCGGGTGATGCACTACAGACGACAATGGCAAACTCTGCTGTTTCTGCAAAGTCCTTCCGACTAACATCTGCCAAAATTGGGTCAATTTTACTACAGACTGGTCTACCAACAATCTGACATAGTCATACATACAAAATTCTAGCTTCTAGATAATTCCCAAGACAAAATTCATCACCAACTCCGGCTATGTTTTACTCTACCAGCAGGAATAATTTCCACAGAATCAGAAATCCCTACAATGTGGAAGCAGGCCATTCAGCCCATCAAGTCAACACCAACCTTCCAAAGAGCATCTTACCCAGACTCAACTCTCCCTAACCTGTAAACCTGCATTTACCATTGCCAATCAATCTGACCTGCACAATGTTGGACTGAGAGAGGAAACTGGAGCACCCAGAGGAAACTCACGCAGACACAGGGAGAATGTGCAAACTCCACACAGACAGTCACCCAAGGCTGCAATTGAACCCTAGCGCTGTGAGGCAGCAGTGCTAACAACTGAGCTGCCCATTTGGTCTGCTTGGTAGAAGTCCAGAGAAGGCATACAGGATTGATTCTGGTTGTAGAGATTTTTTTCTCTGAGGAGAGGTCAGGAAGATTAATCTTGCACTAATTGGAGTTTAGAAGAATCAAAGAAAACCTTGCTGAAACACAAGATCAGGGGGCTTGACAAGTTAGATACAGAGCTCCTCACTGGAGAGTCAAGAATCAGAGAATATAATCTCAGTGAAAGTAATCTTCCACTTAAGATAAATATGAGAAAGAATTCCTCAAAGAGGCGATAGTGTGTTGCTGGGAAAGCACAGCAGGTCAGGTAGCATTCTAGGAGCAGGGGAATCGATGTTTCAGGTATAAGCCCTTCATCAGGAATGAGGCTTCTGGGTTGGGGATGAGAGATAAATGGGAGGGTGGGGTTGGGGGTAGGTAGCTGGAAATGCGATAGGTGGATGAAGGTGAGAGAGAAGGTAATAGGTGAAAGGGAACAATGATGGACGGCTCTGGAGGCGGTGCCGAGTTGGAAGCTTGGGACTGGGATAATGTGGTGGGGGAGGGTGGGGGAAAATGAAGAAGCTGTTGATATCTTAATTTATCCCAAGTGGTTGTAGGGTCCCAAGGAAGAATGTGAGGCGTACTTCCTCTAGACATCAGGTGGTAGTGGTTTGGCGGTAGAGGAGGACCAGGACCTGCATGTCCTTGATGGAGTGGGAGAGGGAGTTGAAGTGTTCAGCCACGGGGCAGTGGGGTTGGTCAGTGCAGGTGTCCCAGAGATGTTCTCTGAAACGATCTGTAAGAAGGCGTCCTGTCTCCCTGATGTTGAGGAGATCACACTGGGTGCAACGGATGCAGTGGTGGCATTAGTAGAGGTACAGGTGAATTTCTGGCGGACATGAAAGGGTCCCTTGGGGCCTTGGATGGAGGTGAGGGTAGTGGTTTGGGTGCAGATTTTGCATTTCCTGCGGTGGCAGGGAAAGGTGCCATGAGTGGGGTGTGGGCAGATGGGGGGTGTGGACGTGAGGAGGGAGTCGCAGAGGGAAAATGGTCTCTCCGGAACGTTGATAGGTGTAGGGAGGGAAATATATCTTTGGTGGTGGGGTCTGTTTGGAGGTGGCGGAAGTGGCGGAGGATGATGCAATGTATGTGGAGGAAGGTGAGGACCGGGGCGTTCTGTCCTTGTTTCATTGGGACGTTGGGGTTTAAGGGCGGTGGTGCATGAAGTGGAGGAGATGCGCTGAAGGGCATCGTCAACCACGTGGTAAGGGAAGCTGCAATCATGGAAGGAGGAGGCCACTGGCACTTTCCGAGGTGGAATTAGTCATCCTGGGAACAGATGTGGCAGAGGCAGAGGAATTGAGAATAAGGGATGGCAATTTTACAGGAGGTAAGGTGGGAGGAGGTGTTGTCTAAGTAGCTGTGTGAATCTGTGGGCTTGTAAAAGATGTCTGTGGTTAGTCAGTCACCAGAGACAGTGATGGAGAGGTCCAGGAAGGTAACGGAGGTGTCTGTAATGGTTCAGTTGAATTTGAGTTTGGGGTGGAAGGAGTTGGTCATAAAGCAGTAGAAAGCTTTACCACAGTGAGCCGCTAAGGCTGGGTTGCTCCGAATATTCAAGACGGAGATAAAATTAGAATAGTTAGGTGGTTGTTTTTGACCTGCAAGTTTGTGATTAGCCAAATGGCCTTTTCCCATGTCGATCTCTATGACACTATAGCCAGATTTTTGTTCAGCAAGGAAATCAAACATTATGGAAAAAGTCGTGAAACTGGAGTTGAGAATTATCTGATAAGCCATGGTCTCATTGAAGAGAGAGCAGGTTTGATGAGCTGAATGGCCTACGTCTGCTCTTATGTCTTATGGACTCAAGCACAGGTGACAGTACAACTCTCCTCAACATTGATTCCAAATTCCACAAAGCGTTATAGCATGAAGTCAAATGTGGACAAGGAAAGATCTTGCTGATCATCAACTATTGACACTATTCAGCTGATGAAGCAGTACTTCTCCACATTAAACACTAAATGGAATAAGCTTTGGGGGCTGTCAAGGATACAGAATGCATGCTGCGTGAGACACTTGAAATTGATCACCAAGAATGGCAGTTAGCACAACTACTGACCATGCCCAGTGAGTAAAGCTCCTAGTCTGTGTCAATGACAGCTGGTAAGGAAACCAACAAGATAAGAAAAACACAGTCAATCTCATCCTCACCAATCTATCTGTTACAAATACATTTGTCTATGACAGATTTGGTGAAGCTGCTAAGTAATAATGATCCCCAAAAGTATTTGTGGAGACAAAGTCTGGTATCAATATGGAGGAGTTTCTAAATCTGTTTGAAATTGAACACATTGAATGTGGTGGTGGAGCCACATGACACAATCATTAGTATATGCAAAATGAAGAAGACCACACTTCATTTGCATCAGGCTTGTGCCTACCAATACAGTCAGAGACATTTGTCAGGACAAGGTCAAGTAAGTTTTTTCTCCCCTCACTTAATGGGTCACTCACCACTTGCTAAAGATGCATTCAAGCAACTATGCCCTTCAGGAGTCAGCCAGTTGCTTGTAACAGTACTACAAAACCACATTAGGTGCAGAACATTGTTCTCAACATAGACCATAAATATACATATATATTCCCAACAATGCAAAATAGTTGTGTAGCTTCTGCTCTCCACTACAAATTCTGCTGTCTCAACCTGCTCCACGAAAATGAACTAAGAAACAAGAATGTGAAAATGACAACAGGGCTGCTGCTTCATTGTTATGTGAGATAACTCTCCCAATTTTGCACAATGCTCTAGTTGCTAATGAAGAAAATTGTCAGGTCGAATTACTGCACTGTTGTCATTCCTCGCGTTTTCAACAGTGTTGGTCTATCCAGATCCATTCCTTTCATCACAAATTGTAGTAGATCATAGAGTCATAGAGATGTACAACACAGAAACAGATCGTTCGGTCCAACCTGTCCATGCCGACCAGATATCCCAACCCTATCTAGTCCCACCTACCAGCTCCTGGCCCATATCTCTCCAAACCCTTCTGATTCATATACCCATCCAAATGCCTTTTAAATGTAGCAATTGGCCAGCCTCCATTACTTCCTCTGAGCAGCTCATTCCATACATGTACCACCCTCTGCAAGAAAAAGTTGCCCCTTAGGTCTCTTTTATATCTGTCCCCTCTCACCCTCAACCTATGCCCTCTAGTTCTGGACTCCTTGACGCCAGGGAAAAGACTTTGTTTATTTATCTTATCCATGCCCCTCATAATTTTGTAAACCTCTATAAGGTCACCCCTCAGCCTCCGACGCTCAAGGGAAAACAGCCCCAGCCTGTTCAGCCTCTCTATAACTCAAATCCTCCAATCCTTGTAAATCTTTTCTTTCAAGTTTCACAACATCTTTCAGATAGGAAGGAGACCAGAATTGCACACAATATTCCAAAAGTGATCTAACCAATGTCCTATACAGCCTCAACATGACTTCCCAACTCCTGTACTCAATACTCTAATAAAGGAAAGCATGCCAAACGCCTTCTTCACTATCCTATCTACCTGCGACTCTACTTACAAAGAACTATGAACCTGCATTCCAAGGTCTCTTTGTTCAGCAACACTCACTAGGAGCTTACCATTAAGTGCTTAAGTCTTGCTAAGATTTGCTTTCCCAAAATGCAGCACCTCACATGTATCTGAATTAAACTCCATCTGCCACTTCTCAGCCCCATCTGATCAAGATCCCATTGTAATCTGAGGTAACCCTCTTCGCTATTCGCTACATCGGCAATTTTGGTGTCAGCTGCAAATCTACTAACTCTACCTCTTATGCTCACATCCAAATCATTTATATACATGACGAAAAGTAGTGGACCCAGCACTGATCCTTGTGGCACTCCACTGGTCACAGGCCTCCAGTCTGAAAAATAACCCTCCACCACCACCTTTTGTCTTCTACCTTTGAGCGAGTTCTGTATCCAAACGGCTAGTTCTCCCTGCATTCCGTGAGATCTAACCTTGCTAACCAGTCTCTCGTGGGGAACCTTGTCGAACGCGTTACTGAAGTCCATAGAGATCACACTGCCGCTTTGCCCTCATCAATCCTCTTTGTTACTTCCACAAAAAACTCAATCAAGTTTGTGAGACATGATTTCCCACACATAAAGCCGTGTTGACTATCCCTAATCAGTCCTCACCTTTCCAAATACATGTACACCCTGTCCCTCAGGATTCCCTCCAATAACTTGTCCACCACCAACATCAGGCTCACTGGTCTATAGTTCCCTGGCTTGTCCTTACAGTGGCACCAAGTTAGCCAACCTCCAATCTTGTGGCACCTCACCTTTGACTATCAATGATACAAATATCTCAGTAAGAGGCCCAGCAATCACTTCCCTAGCTTCCCACAGAGTTCTAGGGTACACCTGATCAAGTCCTGGGGATTTATCCACTTTTATGCATTTCAAGACATCCAACACTTCCTCCTCTGTAATATGGACATTTTTCAAGATGTCACCATCTATTTCCCTACATTCTATATCTTCCATGTCCTTTTCCACAGTTAATACTGATGCAAAATATTTGTTTACTATCTCCCTCATCTCCTGCATCTCCACACAAAAGGCCACCTTGCTGATCTTTGAGGGGCCCTATTCTCTCCATTGTCACCGTTTTGTCCTTCATGCATTTGTAAAAATCCTTTGGATTCTCCTTAATTCTATTTGCCAAAGCTATCCCATGTCCCCTTTTTGCCCTCCTGATTTCCCTCTTAAGTATACTCTTACTGCCTTTATACTCTTCCAAGGATTCATTCGATCTATCGTGTCTATATCTGACATATGCTTCCTTCTTTTACTTAACCAACCCTCAATTTCTTTAGTCATCCAGCATTCCCTATACCTATCAGCCTTTCCTTTCACCCTAACAGGAATATACTTTCACTGGACTCTTGTATTATCATTTCTGAAGGCTTTCCATTCCAGCTGTCCTTTTACCTGTGAACATCTGTCCCCAATAAGCTTTTGAAAGTTCTCACCTAATACTGTCAAAATTGGCCTATTTCCAATTTAGAACTTCAACTTTTAGAACTGGTCTATCCTTTTCCATCACGATTTTAAATCTAATAGATTTATGGTCGCTGGCCCCAAAGTGCTCCCCCACTGACAACTCACTCACCTGCCCTGCCTTAGGTAGATTAAGTTTTGCACCTTCTCTAATAGGTACCTCCATACTGAATCTGAAAATTTTCTTGTACACACTTAACACTATGGCAGTGCCAGTCTATGTTTGAAAAGTTAAAATTCTCGACCATAATCACCCTATTATTCTTACAGATAGCTGAGATCTCCTTACAAATCTGTTTCTCAATTTCCCTCTGATTATTAGGTTGTCTATAATACAATCCCAACAAGGTGATCATCTCTTTCTTATTTTTCAGTTCCACCCAAGTAATTACCCTGGATGTATTTCTGGGATTATCCTTCCTCAATACAGCTGTAATGCCATCCCTGATCATAAACAACACTCCCCCTCCTCTCTGGCCTCCCTTCCTATAGCATTAAGCTGCCAGTCCTGTCCATCTCTGAGCCATGTTTCTGTAATTGCTATGATATCCCAGTCCCATGTTCCTAACCATGCCCTGAGTTCATCTGCCTTCCCGGTTAGGCCCCTTGCATTGAAATAAATGCAGTTTAATTTATCAGTCCTACCTTGTTCTCTGCTTTGTCCCTGCCTGCCCTGACTGGTTAACTCGCTTCTGTTCTCAACTGTACCAGTCTCAGATTAATCTCTTTCCTCACTATCTCCCTGAGTTCCCCCCACCCAACCTTACCAGTTTAAATCCTCCCGAGCAGCTCTAGTATATTAGTCCCCTTCCAATTTAGGTGTAATCTGTCCTTGTACAGATCACTTCTACCCCAAAAGAGATTCCAATGATCCAAAAATGTGAATCCTTCTTCCACACACCAGCTCCTCAGCCATGCATTCATCTGCTCTATCCTGCTATTTCTCCCTCCCTAGTGCGTAGCACCAGGAGTAATCCACATATTACTACTCTTGAGGACCTGCTTTTTAAATTCCTGCCTAACCCTCTGTAATCTCCCTTCAGAATCTCAACCTCTCCTCTTCCAATGCCGTTGGTTCCAATGTGGACAATGACCTCCTGCTGGGCCCTCTTCCCCTTGAGAACATTCTGTACCGTCTCTGAGACATCCTTGATCCTGGCACCAGGAAAGCAACACACCATTCTGATTTTTCGCTGCTGGCCACAGAGACATCTGCCTGTACTTCGGACTAGAGAGTCCCCTAACACAATTGATCTCTTGGAAGCCAACGTACCCCTCGTTGCATTCGAGCCAGTCTCAAGACCAGAAACTTGGCTGTTCATGCTACCTTCACCTGAGAATCCATCTCCCCCTCCATTTTCCAAAACAGCATACTTGTTTGAAATGGGGATAGTCACAGAAAACTCCTGTGTTAACTGCCTACCTCTCTTACCTTTCCTGGGGTTAGCCCATCTATGTGACTGTATCTGACTTTTCCCCCTTCCTATAACTGCCATCCATCACGTCCCCTTGCTCTTGTAAATTCCTCATTGCCTGCACCCGTCTCTCCAATCAATTCATTTGATCTAATGGAATTTGCAACCAATGGCATTATTGCTGATATAATCTGCAGTAACCCGTAAACTCTCCTTAAACTCCCACATCCGACAAGAAAAGCATATCACTCTACTAAAGGCCAATTTTGCTCCTTTACAATCTACAGACCCAGAAAATAACATCATCTTATTTCTCGACAAAACACTGCTCCAGGTTAAATTAATAGCTATGGCTTATATTTTGGACATATCTCAAAAAACATATAATCAAGCAAGAACCCATTCTACTCACATCTGCAGAAATTTTGTAGGCCACACTTAAAATATCCACTTATCTGTGCTCTGCCCTCTCTCAAACAGGTTCCTCCAAGATTAGTTGTGAATTTCACTGTTTGTTAATTTTCCCAAATGCACTCCGCTGTCCAGGATACATGAATTCAAACAGCAAAGGCAGTAACTATGCAGGTCCACCGCTGTATCAGTTTCTCTCTCTCTCTCTCCTGCACTGACTTCACCATGTGCTTCCTTTGTCTGTACCTCTCCCTTTTAGAATTGCTGTTGTTTTGACTTTTTTTGTTCTCCAAAGTTCCAAAACAATGCAACAGCATATAAAACAGTAA
Source organism: Hemiscyllium ocellatum (assembly GCF_020745735.1). Lineage (NCBI taxonomy): Eukaryota > Metazoa > Chordata > Chondrichthyes > Orectolobiformes > Hemiscylliidae > Hemiscyllium > Hemiscyllium ocellatum. The sequence goes on from NC_083404.1 coordinate 80,989,262, forward strand.
TTGCTGCTCCTGGAATTCGAAGAAATCACCTCCTACACCGAATATACCTCAAAAAAGGAGCAGCCTATGCCCGTCAACATTAGCTCGATGGTCATCATTAGAATAGTTTTAAATTCCACATTTATTAACTGAATTCAAATTTTACCATTTGTCATGTTGAGTGACAACACCATTGCATCCTTCTGAATGAAATCATATCTGAAGTACTATGTACAATTTTGACCTCCTTATTTAAACAAGTATATGGAAGCATAAGAGATAGTTCAGCGAAGGCTCATCAAAACATTTCCAGGAAGAACGGCTTATATTATCAAGGAAGGTTAAATAGGTTTGGACTTTATACAGTGGACTTTAGAAGAAATGAGAGGTGATCACAATGATACACGCAAGATCCTGAAGAAACGCCGCAGGGCAGATCCGAAACGAATGGTTATCGTTTTATACAAAGCCTGAACTAGAGACATTGTTCAAGAATAAGTGTTCTCACTTTTAAGACCAAAGTAAGAGAAACGTTATTTCTCAGAGGGTTCTTAGTCTGTGGAATTCTTTTCCCCAGTAATCAGTGTTATTGATACGATTCACTGTGTCGTTGAATTTGTTCAAGGCTTAGGTAGATCTTTGATAGACAAGGAGTCAATAGTTATAGGGTACAGAAAGGAAGTGCAGTTGAGACTACAGCTAAATTAGCCACGATCTTATTGAACTTCGCTGTTTTCATATTTAACTGCTCAAGTGCAGAGGTTATAAATTACTGCCTGTTTCCCAGTTGTAAGGGCAAGAACATTGGCCACTTACAACTGTTATTACTATGTAGGGTCATGTTGGAAATATTCAGCAAGTAGGCTGCATCTGGGAGGAAAATAAAGTTGGTGTTTCAGGTTGAGAACACCTTTTACAAAAATTCTAACTCCAAACCCAGCAGTGGGTTAAAATACGTTAGCATGAGGTGAAATACAGAAACATGAAGGCTACTTGGAATATTAATGTTTGAAAAATAAGTGTCAGAACTATGATGAGCCTTTTATGTTTCTGCATTCGTCAGGTCCTAATTTTCTTCCCATTCAAGCTTACTGGCAGGTAATCAGCTAGCAAGTGCAGAAGCAGAAATTCCCAGCCAACATCAAACATATTATATTCATTATTTAACCATTACCTATTTAATATCTTGGCAATGAAAAATTAAGACAGTAAAGAGTGGGCGGCACAGTGGCATAGTGGTTAGCACTGCTGCCTCACAGCACCAGAGACCTGGGTTCAGTTCCCACCTCAGGTGACTGACTGTGTGGAGTTTCTCTCCACAGTGGCTTTCTCATCATCTAAATATTGACAGCTTTTTCTTTTTTTCTATCGATATAACTAATTATTGTCTGGTGATAAGAAAAAATGTCACCTCTAAACCAACGTCTTGTGGAGGTAGCCTAGGACTATCTGAGACCAGTCACTTCCAGTATCTAAGGGTGCAAGGCGACCATGCCAGCCATTCAGCTTTCGACCTCATGTCTCAAAGACGGAATATGGGAGATTTGAAATTCACCTAAGATTTCTCACTACTACAAAGTGTAGCTATAGATTTTAAAAGTAGTTGTACAACCCTATATTGGGTTGGATTTTTTGAGCAGTGGCCATTTCTTGCAGGCTGCCACTCCAACCCTTCTTTCATTTTTAAGAAGGGAGCTTTACATTTCTGAAAAAAAAATTTATTCGGGGCTCCCTCAATTCAGGACCACATGTCCATACCATCCGTTCTTTCATCAGAACTGTCTGGACGGCAAACCACACTTCCACTAAATATCAGTCAGCTGCCATGTTCTGAAATTTAAAGATCCCGCCAGCTGCTATCAAGGAGAAAGTATATATACAAATGTGATGTTAGGGTGCTGGAGGGTAGAGTGCAGGATATGTAGTGGGGAATTGAGTGCCCAGTAAATAGGATGCCAGATGGGTAGGAAGCAAAGTGCCAAGTGGATAGGATGACAAGTGGGAAGGGAACAAGGTGCAAGTGGGTCAGAAAGTAAATGGTACAGCAAGTTTAGCATAGTTCCTACTCTTGTTTCTTATTGTGTTTTCTTTTAATTTGCAACTTCCTTGAAAACTAAAATCTATTTTGACTGAAATAAGTAAATATAAGTTTAGCATGCTAATAGTTGCATCAGTTGTTAGTTCAATTACGACATAGCATTTAATCTTTAGTTTAACTTTTTCATTTCAAGATAAAGATCAATGGAAGTAAATGTTCCTTAGGATTAAAAGAATGTCATTCAACCCATTCAGTTTTCTTTTACTGGAATCTTAAGCTCCACAAAGCAGTCTCATTGATGAGCTATGAATTCTCTTGGCTTTGGTACAATAAAGCATGGTCTAACAAACTGAACTCTACTAACTTTTAACTCACATTCACAACAACAAAAAACATGAAATCTATGAATGTAGTTTCAAAAAAAAGTGACAACAGCCATAAAAATAATTATCCCCATTAACAACGTATGTTTACTTTTAACAACTAATAACAACACAGCTGTTTCCACTTGGCTGCTATTTAAAACAAACTGGAAATGGGATTTTTTTTCCCCCCATTTGCTGTAAGCCACCTGACTACTGCCAGGAACTGGAATGCAAAACATTCCCTGGAGTAACTACTGACGTCAGCAGCACATTCCAAAATTGGCAGTCACTGCTGTCTGGAAATTCCAGCCTTCAGTACTTGCAGTTCTCAGTCAAAGCACCCCAGCCTACTATCAGGCAGAATCCAAGAGCGAGATCATCACATATATTCAGCATTAATTTAATACAATAAATATGATCTGAATATCCTTTAATACTAGATCAAAGTCCACAGTTTTATAAACTTCCAACAATGCTTTTAATTTTGACTATCAAAAATAAACTTTACACAAGGCAAATCTAGAACATTAAGCATTTTCTTCTCTAATCGAGTGCAAGCAAACTAGCTCACACAGGAGGGCCTACAACCAACTGTGGCACCCCACTATCGGTAAAGCTGATATCAGTGAATTCAGCAGTGATCAAATTGCAAACCATTTTGCTGTAGTTTTGCTACTAGCTGACAAAAATGTGCATTTTGATCCAGCATAAAGATGTTCAAATCACATGCACACAGGATTTATTGAATCCAATCAATGTGATGGAAGCAATGATGTATCCTTTAAAATTTAACCAAACAGGAAGTGAACCATTTTGCTACCCTTCATCTATGTTTGCAGATCACTAACTCAAAATATCAGAAATGCACTAAATTTGCAGTTATAATCAAAAAAGATGTAGATACAGTGAAGGGGGTCCAACAAAAATTTGAAGATGATATAGATCTGAGAGACTATACTCATTAGAAAAAAAATGGAACAAGCTAGAACTGATTTCTCTAGCAAAAAGGATAATGGGGTTTTCTTAATAAAGGTCTCAAAAATTCAGAAGTTAATCAGAGAAGACAATTCCACTTGTGAAGGAAATTCCAAAACTAGGTTTCAGAAAGTGAGAATGAAACAGATGACCTTTTAAAGGTTCACCAACCTGACACGTTAACTCTGCTTCTCTCCCTACAGATGCTAGCAGACCTGGAAAGTGTTTTCAGCATTTTCTGTTTTTATTTCAGATTTCAATATTAGTTCATAAAGACAGAGTAGTCCTTAATAAACCAAATAAAGAATTCAGGAAAGGCTATTTTACAGAAAATAGTTAGAATGTTGAACTTGTCACTGAATCAAAATAAATAAAATTTGCACAGAAAGCAGAGAAAGAAAGGAGTAGAAAAATCAATAGATGGAATTAGACAAATTAAGTTTGGAAGGAAGTAGAGCAAAATAATCATTAGGGACTAGTTTATGTCCTGTAAATTCTATATTTAAACCACAGAAAGAACTATAATCCCTTAACAAGCTGTCAAAAGTCGAGCAGAAGTCCTTCAGAATGCACTACCACGCATTCCAACTTCATAATTGAATGAACTCTGCACTAGCACACTAACAATCTTTTGAACATTCTAAAATAAACACAAAGCAAACAACATTCCAATAGTCGTCAATGTTTGAAGCCAGTTCCTGACTCCTGGACCAATCTTACAGAATTCACTCAAAATGAAATGTGAACAACTGATATTTCAGAAAAAGATGCTTTTGAGTGTTCTTATTACCTTGCTCCTGTTGAACTATAATATGCAGCTTCACAACAACATACATACAGGACAACTAAGTTGAATAGGAACATAAACTGGTGGAGGAATGTCCATCTCTAGCTGACACATTTTGTACATGAAAGATATACTGTGAACCTCATTCTGTTCCTCTGGAACAAGTGTGAATTATTATAATTATTCTACAAGAGAGCAATGCAAGAATTACAAATAAGGTGCAAGTACCTGAAGAAATCCTCAAAAATAAGAAAGCAAGCTTTTCCCTTAAATTTGTTATCTACGGAATTAAGGATGTTAGGATGCTGAACATTTTGAGTGATGCTGCATGCTATTTGTTTCAGTGTTGAAAGAGATATGAATTTGGAACTTTAGGAATGAACCATGTATATTACATCAAAAAACAACCAGTTTCAGTCCAGATCCTTGAATCCTCTCCCATGGCATTTGGTTCTCCAACAGTGACATCTTGAAAAGACCAGTCCCCTTTTGCCTCAGCAAATGTTACACTGTCTTCAGCTGTTTTAGACTTATTCTTTACTCTTTATTCTTGCTGAGCGCATAAACTCTCATTCTTCTCTTCAAAACATTTTTTGACTAATCACCTGGCCATCTTCCCAACATTCACTCCTTTTATTTATTTTCTCTTTACCCCCCTGCAAGTGCATTGGGATATTTCCAACATGAAAAGCCCCATATAAATTATCTTTTTTGTCAGCATAAAGCTGGTGAGATAACATCTAACCATGACATGGATGGTAACATAACTAATCAGAAAACCATTCATAACACTAACAACGTTTGAATGCAGTTACTGCAAGTTAATACTAAGACCATTAATGGGACTGCATTTATATAGACCATCACTACATTCCTTTCTCTTGATCATGCTTGTCTGCTGTATAGATAAAAGACAGCATGTTTATTGTGAAATAGATAAAAGTAAACAAACTGCAAAGATCTACATTCCAGATAACAGGAACATGAATAGTGGGTTGTTCATACATATATAATGGAAGCTTGACATTGAGTGGCTAAGTATTTCCCTCTCCTCTTGTCATCCAGAACAAGTTATTGCATAGACAGGGAACATGATGTACCATATGTACACTTATGACATAATCAGTTGTTTAATCTTCAAGAATATTTGCCTGAATCATCAGCGGACTCACCCATCTTGATGGAATGAATAGAATTTCCTAAGCTTTAGTCTGGACAAGCATGATGGAAACATTCTTCTTTTGCAAAAATTAAAATATATAAAACTAAGCAATGTACTAGATTATCAACTTACTGGATGGAGTGAAAACCCAAGGAAGAATTCAACAAGCTTCATTAGGCCCTTATATTGCCAACAATGGCAAATATTTCTGCGTGCTCACTATTATTTTTTAAATCAACTCATTAAATGAAATAAACTTGATTAGAGGATGATATAACTCATTTACATGAATAAAATCTGAATGATTTAATAATTTAAATTGAGAGTAACATATAGTCAAGCAGGAATTTAGGGCTAAAAATATTGAAGCAGGTGGATTAAACATATGACTTAATTTAAAGGAGGAGTAATGTTATTAAGGTATCAGCAAATAATTTGTTATTGTAATATTGACACTACATATTTATAAAAAACACTTCCACATTGTTTTTTGTCCCATATTCTTTTCACTATATCCTAGTCTATTTTAAGAGCTTTAGTTTGATTGCATTGCAAGTCCATTATGATAGCACATGATAACTTATCTAAAATGTTGCTTTTTTTTTTAAACTGGTGCTTTCCTAACAATCTAATTTTGTTAAAATAAAGTTTTAAAATAATGTGATCATTCTGTCATCAATGTTTTGTTCTTTCTATCACTTTTTTTGTCATAATTTCATGTTAAATTTACATTCAGTAATTCCTATGCTACATTTAAGACAGTAGCTAACTTCATGTGAGGTGACAATGCAGTAGTTTAGAAATTGAACTGCGCAGCTTCATGTTTTGGAGTATTAAATGGTCTGGAATACAGTAAGCAGGACACATTTATTTTGAACCCTATGTGCACTACATGCCACAAATCAAAAACTAGGGCAACACCAGAATTAAGCTTTCAACTCCTTGCATATCTTCAAAGTAGTCAACATCTGTTTAAAGCTCTCCTCACAATACTGAGCTCCCCTGAATAGGGACGGTATACAGCTAACTGCATTCAGGAAAACTATGTCTGCACAGAGTCTCATGTGAAGAATATACTTACTAACTACTAAGTAAGGGTATGTGAGATTAGATTAGATTGCAGTGTGGAAACAAGCCCTTCAGCCTAAGTCCACACTGACCCTCTGAACAGCAATCCACTCTCCTCTGACTAATTCACCTAACGCTATGGGCAATTTAACATGGCCAATTCACCTGACCTGCACATCTTTGGACTGTGGGAGGAAACCGGAGTATCCGGAGGAAACCCACGCAGACACAGGGAGAATGTGCAAACTCCACACAGTCACCTAAGGCTGGAATTGAAGCTGGAACCCTGGTGCTGTGAGGCAGCAGTGCTAACCACTGAGCCACAGTGCCACCCCAATAATTAGTGACTTTGTTTTTAGCATGTCATAAATATATGACGTGAACAAGCCTTCTGAAATTTGGTTCCTGTTTGTTTAACATTTGTTTTGAAAAGAATGTGACAAGTCAAAAATCAGTACATAAGCAAAGGAGATGTTGATTACTCTGGTGAGCACAGGAAAAACAAGCTAGACATTCAAACAATCCCAGACATGAATAAAATATTATGATACAAATCAAATTTTACTTATTCAGTTTTGTAAATCAGTGAAGTAAAAATCTTGCTTCTGCCAGTTACTGTGCAAATATAGCTGCACCAAGCCATTGCAATATCTGAATGTCTAATTTTGGGACAATGGGGATAAAGCACAGCAGGTTAGGCAGCATCTCAGGAATAGAGAATTCGACGTTTCGAGCATAAGCCTATTCCTGATGAAGGGCTTATGCTCGAAACGTCGAATTCTCTATTCCTGAGATGCTGCCTAACCTGCTGTGCTTTGACCAGCAACACATTTGCAGCTGTGATCTCCAGCATCTGCAGACCTCATTTTTTACACAATGGGGATAAAAACATGGCCTTGACTTACTAATTATGGGACATGATATGTAAATCATTTGGGTATGGTGAATCTTTCTATAGTACAGCAGAGGATTTTGTTTCTTTTGTGGTTAGGCTTGAATTCTAACACAAGAGAATATTTATATTTACTCTCCATCAAGCCTTACATTTGTGGGAAATCAGTGGTTCAGACTTGCATATCCTACCCTCAGCTTCAGAAGTTGGATATTTTTTGAGGTCCAATTCATATTAGTGCCACGCTCAATAGCAACATGCCTTCAACTAAATGCACTTACTTTTCCCTTAATATTGATATTGATATTGATAGATTGCTCATGATACTCAAAACACATTTCATTCATAGCCTGCTCAGTGATCTAGATGACTGCACTGACTGAGTAATGACCGCTTTCATGCAATTCCCAGAGTTTGTGATGGAAGTTGTCCTCTGTCTCAACTTTAAGTCATCTCGCATTATATTACTCCAACTTTTATGCACAAAGAGATAGATTTTATCATTTTTCTTTCTCAAGTCATTCTGAATAATTACTTTTCTGATACAATTACAAATTTCCCTGGAATAGAAAGCTGAAGATTCAGGATAGACTCAAACCCTCGAAGTCATCTACTCTACAAATCAATTATTTATGAGTGAGAGTGAAGTTAAATTGTAGTAAGTCATTATTAATAACAAGCATTTTAATATTGATGGTAACTTTCTATAATTTAAAAGCAGCTAACTATACTGAGGGAGCTGGCAAATACACACCCTAAGATAACTTAAGTCACAAGTGAACCGCTAAAAAGCTGCTTTGGTTTAGGAGCTGAAGTTTGTTCCTTTACAACGGTCACTTGTGGATGCAAAGATTGTGTCCCTTCCTCGGAGTTGGGATACCCAGGATCAATTTACACCAGCTCCAGCTATGTGTAATAGCATCTCTGCGCAGGTTGATATAGAAAATATTTGTTCCTTTACCTGTGAGCTGCACGGTGGCACAGTGGTTAGCACTGCTGCCTGAGACCCGGGTTCAATTCCCGACTCAGGCGACTGACTGTGTGGAGTTTGCACGGTCTCCCCGTGTCTGCATGGGTTTCCTCCGGGTGCTCCGGTTTCCTCCCACAGACCCGCAGGTGAATTGGCCAAGCTAAATTGTCCGTAGTGTTAGGTAAGGGGTAAATCTAGGGGTATGGGTGGGTTGCGCTTCGGCGGGTCGGTGTGGACTTGTTGGGCCGAAGGGCCTGTTTCCACACTGTAAGTAATCTAATCTAAAAAAAACTCTTGTGGTATAGTCGTGCCAGTACTTCTGGACCGGAAGGCACCAGGTTCAAATCCTATTGGATCCACAGATGTGTGATAACACCTGTGGCAGACTGATTTGAAAATATCTGTTCCTTTACCTATCAATATACTGCATGTGAATGGACACATATAACCTTTGGCAAAAATACTGCCAATTTTTTAAAAATTATTTTAATAAACTACAGTATTCAAAAATGAATCATATGCATGGTAACTGTTCCAACTAAATAGAACACAGTAAGATACCAGGGTAGTGTAACTCAAGAGCAATATTTCAATAAAACCTTGACTATTCAATTATCAAGATAGACAATAACTTGAAGCACACCAGTTCTCAACTCTGGCATTTTTTTGCATTGTAACATTTATTGTTTAGTTACAAGGTTGCTTTATTTGAAAATAATCTTGATTTGAGCTTTAATAATATTTTATAAAATATACATTACGATTAGTTTATTTAAAAGGAATATTCTGTTCAAGAAATAATTGAACCAAGTTGCATTTGTAAAAAGTTATAAAAGCACTCACCATGGTGGGTAGATGCGAACAGAATTGCCTGCACAGATCCCAAGGTGTAATGCTGTTTCTCTTGTGAATAAAACCTTTAGTGGTGTTTTACTGGAGCATGCATCATTTTCAATAGCATGGTCTGTGGATGTTCCCCTCAATGGCTGACACGAAGCTATAAACATTGAACATTCTTCATGCAAATCCAAAACTTTCACCGTCAAAATATCATCTTGCCTACCTGCAAAGAGATTGATTGGGATATTCAATAGTTGAGGGCACATCACTGTTGAGTACAATCAATAGTTGAGGGCCCATCACTGATCCCTGTGGGAAAGTTAGTCAAATGCTGCCATTCAGAGCACCTGTTCATGATCCTTGCTCTGTGTATCCTTGATATTGATAGATTGCTCATGATACTTAATCCAAGTCAATAATCTTCCTCCAATTCCAGGACATTGAACCATACCCAACTGTTCCTTACAAGGGATGGCAGTGAATGCCTTCAGGAGGTTCATAAAATAATACTGAAAAAAAAATGCCCTCTTCAGTTGTTTAGTTACCTCTTCAATAAAAAAAAATCAGTATTTCAGTTCTGAAGAACAGTAACTGGACCTGAAATGTGAACTCTGATTTCTCTTCATAGATGCTGTTAGACCTGCTGACATTTTCCAGCAATTGCTGGTTTTGCTTTTGACTTCCAGCACTCCCAGTCCTTTTGATTATTTTATTTACACAATCAGGATTATGAGACATGACCTAGACTTTATAAATAAACCCATGCTGATGCCTTTTGATCAACTGGAACCTTTTAAGTGTTCAGTGACTCTATTCTGCACTATATACTAGTAATTTCCTGACAATAACTAACTGGTCTACTGAACTCTAGTTTCCTTCTCTCATCTTTCTTAAACAGTGGGTGACATGCATTATTTGCCTATCCAAAAACAGAGCTGTATCCTCACTCACTAAGTTTAGAGAGATACATAGAAACATATAGAGATACATAGAGAGAGAGTGGAATCGGTGATGGAAGAGCTGCTTGTCAAGCAGATTGGCAGGCAGTTTTCTGATATGGGATTTCTTGCAAGTCAGGGATAGAAGTCCTATCTCTAATCAATTAGTGCTCACTGAGCTGTTAAATGACTACAGGCAAGCCTGTAACAATAGTAATGTATACACTGGTTAAACATACGAATTATGAGCACTTGGGCCTCTTGAGCCTGCTCCATATGGTCATGGCTGATCTGATCATTCCACATTCTCACTTACCCTATCGACATCTGCCTTAAAATCATTCAAAGGCTCTGCTGTCACCATCTTTTGAGGAAGAGCATTCCAATGATTCACAATCAGAGGGGGGAAAAAATCAATTTTATCCTAAATGGGAGATGTTACTATTTAACTGTGATGCCCAGCTCTAGAATCTTTTAAGAGGAAACCTTCTTTCCATGCCCTGCCAAGACCATTAAGGATGCATGCTTCAATCAAGTTGCCTCTTATTCTTCGAAACTTCAACAAGTACAAGCCTAGCCTGACCGACGCTTCCATACAAGACAACACACTCAACTAACGTATTAGGATGGTAAACTTTCTCTTGTCTGTTTCCAATGCATTGACATAATTCCTTAGATAAGGCAGCCAATTCCAGACAGTACTTCAGATGTGGTCTTAATGTTCTTCATAACCATCTCATTTTTGATATACATCTGCTTACAATAACCAATAACATTTCATTTTGCTTTCCTAATTTGACTGTATCTCATGTGCTAGATGCATAATTCATGCATTCTCTGCATCTCAGAGTTCTGCAATTTCCCATCATTTGGAGATATGCCTTTTTCTTATTCTTTCTGCCAAAATACACAACTCCACATTTTCCCATATTCTATGCTATTTGGCAGATCTTTAACTACTTACTTATCTATCTCTATACGTGGTTTCTATGCCCTCTTCACAATTTATTTTTCAACCTCTCATTGTGCCATTAGCACATTTAGCAAGTGTACCTTTCACTCCTGCAACCGCATCATTAATATAAATGATATAACATTGAGACTCCAGCACTCATACAACTCAGTATATCTTGTCACCAGCATACAAACCATTTATGCCTACTCTGTTTTCCTGTTAGCCATCTGATTATCTGTCTATACTGTAATGTTACCCTGTAACCATGAGGTTTTATTTTCCACAATAATCTTTGATGTGGCAACTTGTCAACTGTGTTCTGAGAATCGAAGTACAGTTCATCCATTTGCTGTTCTTCCTCGGATTACTTCGGGACCTGGCTGCAGCAGTTACAATCTGTACAATAACATGCCCATTACAGAGGCACTTGGGATAAGACTTAATCTAGTTAGCAGGAGGCATTCTAAAATATATGCAAATTAAAGCAGGGCATTGTTGCATTAGCTGCCTGGGTCATCAAGCAGTTTCCCTGACCTAGCTGTGGCCATAATCTTGGATTGATGCCAGATATTTGGAATGGTGCATCTACTGTGAATGTTGGTAAACACGTTTGATAGTCACATTGTTCCTGAAAAATTAATAGTTTTTAGAAATCAAGTCAGTCCCTTTGACACAAGCTGTTTCGCCTGATTGTTTGCTGTTCAGGCACAGTTCACATTCTCGTGTAAAGCTATAAGAGATCTGCCTGCTCTAGGGCAGTCTTGGGAGTCTGACATCATAACTGTTTATGCTTCCTGCTTCTATTCCCTGCTGGCATGTAACGTTGAGCTTAAATGGACTTGTGAAGCATCAGCATCAATTCTGGGCCGTTGGTATGGTTTTAACTTGACTGGCCCCAGGCAGCAAATGAGTTCCCCCACCATTTAGCCCAAATAGAGTCATAGAGTACAAATAGAGTACAGCATGGAAACAGACCCTTCGGTCCAACCTGTCCATGCCGACCAGATATCCAAATGCAATCTAGTCCCACTTGCCAGCACTTGGCGCATATCCCTCCAAACCCTTCCTATTCATATTCCAATCCAGATCTCTTTTAAATGTTGCAATTGTACCAGCCTCCACCACATCCTCTGGCAGCTCATTCCATACAGGTACAACCCTTGGCATGAAAAAGTTGCCCCTTAGGTCTCTTTTACATCTTTCCCCTCTCACCCTGAACCTATGCCCTCCAGTTCTGGACTTTCTGACCCCAGGGAAAAGACTTTGTCTATTTATCCTATCCATGCCCCTCATAATTTTGTAAACCTCTATAAGGTCACACCCCCAGCCTCCGACACTCCAGGGAAAACAGCCCCAGCCTCTCCCTATAGCTCAAATCCTCCAACCCTGGCAACATCCTTGTAAATCTTTTCTGAACCCTTTCAAGTTTCACAACATCGTTCCGATAGGAAGGAGACCAGAATTGCATGCAATATTCCAACAGTGGTCTAACCAATGTCCTGTACAGCCGCAACATGACCTCCCAACTCCTGTATTCAATACTCTGAACAATAAAGGAAAGCATACCAAACGCCTTCTTCACTATCCTATCCACCTGCGACTCCACTTTCAAGGACCTATGAAGCTGCACTCCAAGGTCGTTGTGTTCAGTAACACTCCCGAGGACCTTACAATTAAGTGTATAAGTTCTGCTAAGATTTGCTTTCCCAAAATGCAGCACCTCGCATTTGTTTGAATTAAACTCCATCTGCCACTTCTCAGCCCTTTGGCCCATCTGGTCCAGATCCTGTTGTAATCTGAGCTAACCCTCTTCGCTGTCCACTACATTTACAATTTTAGTGTCATGTGCAAGCTTACTAACTGTACCTCTTATGCTCGCATCCAAATCATTTGTGTAAATGACAAAAAGTACAGGATCCAGCATCGATCCTTGTGGCACTCCACTCGTCACAGGCTTCCAGTCTGAAAAATAACCCTCCACCACCACCCTCTGTCTTCTACCTTTGAGTCAGTTCTGTATCCAAATGGCTAGTTCTCCCTGTATTCCGTGACATCTAACCTTGCTAATCAGTCTCCCATGGGGAACCTTGTCGAATGCCTTCTGAAGTCCATGTAGATCACATCTACAGCTCTGCACTCATCAATCTTCTTGGTTACTTCTTCAAAAAAACTCAATCAAGTTTGTGAGACATGATTTCTCAAGCACAAAGCCATGTTGACTATCCTGAATCAGTCCTTGCCTTTCCAAATACACGTACATCCTATCCCTCAGGATTCCCTCCAACAACTTGCCTACCACTGAGGTCAGGCTCACCAGTCGATAGTTCCCTGTCTTGTCTTTACCGCCCTTCTTAAACAGTGGCACCACGTTTGCCAACCTCCAGTCTTCCAGCACCTCACCTGTGACTATCAATGATACAATTATCTCAGAAAGAGGCCCAGCAATCACTTCTCTAGCTTCCCACAGAGTTCTCGGGTACACCTGATCAGGTTCTGGGGACTTATCCACCTTTAACCGTTTCAAGACATCCAGCACTTTGCCTCCTCTGTAATATGGACATTTTGCAAGATGTCACCATCTATTTCCCTACAGTCTATATCTTCCATATCATTTTCCACAGTAAATACTGATGCAAAATATTCATTTAGGATCTCCCCCATTTTCTGTGGCTCCACACAAAGGCCACCTTGCTGATCTTTGAGGGGAGAAAGTGAGGTCTGCAGATGCTGGAGATCAGAGCTGAAAATGTGTTGCTGGAAAAGCGCAGCAGGTCAGGCAGCATCCAAGGAACAGGAGATTCAACGTTTTATGCCCGAAACGTTGAATCTCCTGTTCCTTGGATGCTGCCTGACCTGCTGTGCTTTTCCAGCAACACATTTTCAGCTCTGATCTTTGAGGGGCCCGATTCTCTCCCTAGTTACCCTTTGTCCTTAATATATTTGTAAAATCCCTATGGATTCTCCTTAATTCTATTTGCCAAAGCTATATCATGTCCTCTTTTTGTCCTCCTGATTTCCCTCATAAGTATACTCCTATTTCCTTTACACTCTTCTAAGGATTCACTCGATCTATCCTGTCTATACCTGACATATGCTTCCTTCTTTTTCTTAACCAAACCCTCAACTTCTTTAGTCATCCAGCATTTCCTATACCTACCAGCCTTCCCTTTCACCCTGACAGGAATATACTTTCTCTGGATTCTTGTTATCTCATTTCTGAAGGCTTCTCATTTTCCAGCCGTCCCTTTACCTGCGAACATCTGCCTCCAATCCGCTTTCGAAAGTTCTTGCCTAATACCATCAAAATTGGCCTTTCTTTAATTTAGAACTTTAACTTTTAGATCTGGTCTATCCTTTTCCATCACTATTTTAAAATGAATATAATTATGGTGGCTGGCCTGTATGAGCTCAATCGTCTCTGCTGTTTTTCACCATTTTATGAGCAACTCTTCATCAAGTGATTTGAGGAGTACTGTTGAGGAGAGAACCCTTATTGTGACTGCATACATTACAAACATTATTTTAAAATTCATCACTGGCTGGCCCACATTTATTGCCTGTCCCTAATTGCACTTGTGAAGGTGCTGGTGAGTTATCTTCTTGAACCTCTGCAGTCCATCTGCTGTGGGTTGACTCATGAGGCTATTAAGGAGGGAATTGCAGGATTTTGACCCAGTGACAGTGAAGGAATGCTGATATTTTTCCAAGTCAGGACGGTGAGTGGCTTGGAGGGAACTTAAAGATGGTGATGTTTCCATGTAACTCCTGCCCTTGCTTTTCTGAATGGAAGTGGTCATGGGTTTGAAACGTGTTGTATGAGGATCTTTGGTGAATTTCTGCAGTGCATCTTGCGGTTGTGGTGCCAATCGAATGGGCTAGATTGTCCTGGATGGTGTTAAGATTCTCGAGTGTTGTTAGAGCTGCACTTCCAGGCAACTGGGGAGTATTCCATCACACTCCTGACTTGTGCTTTGTAGATGCTGGCAGGATTTGGGCAGTCAATAGGTGAGTTAGTTACTGTCATATTCCTAGCCTTGAACTTATTCTTACAGCCACTGTAATTACTTAGTGACTCCAATTGTATTTCTGATCAATGATAACCCTTAGGATGTTGATAGTGGGGGATAACTCCACTGAATGTCAAGGGACAGTGGTTAGATCATCTCTTATTGGTGACAATCGTAGCTTGACATTTGTGTGACATGCATGTTACCTTCCACTTGTCAGACCAAGCTGAAAAATGTGTTGCTGAAAAAGCGCAGCAGGTCAGGCAGCATCCCAATTTGCCAGACCAAGCCTGGAAACTGTCCAGATTTTGTTATATATGAACATGCACTGCTTCAGCATCTGAGGATCCACAAATGGCGCTGAATATTGTGAAATCATCAGTGAACATTTCCACATCTGACCTTATCATGGAGGGAATGTCATTTCTGAAGCAGCTGAAGATGGCTGGGTCTAGGACACTGCCCTGAGGAACTCATGAATCTGAGATTACTGACGTCCAACAACCATGACCCTCTTTCTATGTGTTAGATATGATTTTAACCATCGGAGGGTTTGCATCCGATACCTATTAATTGCAGTTTTATTAAGATTCCTTGATGCCACATTCTGTTGAATGCAGCCTTGATGTCAAGGGCTGTCACTCTCATCTCACCTCTGGAATTCAGCTCTTTTGTCCATGTTTGAACCAAAGCTGTGAAGAGGTCAGAAGTTGAGTAGACCCGGTGAAACCCAAACTGGACATAATTGAGCAGGTTATTGTTGAACAGATACTGCTTGCTAGCACTATTGATGACACCTTCCATCAGTTTACTGACGATTGAGAGTAAATTGATGAGCAGTAATTGGACAGATGGGATTTGTCCTGCCTTTTTACATTCAAGACACAACACTTTCAACACTGTCATGTAGGCACCAGTGTTCTAACTTTGCTGAGCTATGAAAGCACCTCAGCTTAAGGGATGTCTGGTACTGCTCCTGGCATGCATTACTCTCCTCTCCATTAAACCAGGGTTGATTACCTGACTTAATGGTAATGGTTGACTGAGAGACATGCTGGCCCATTAGGTTACAGCTTGCAATACAGTACAATTCTTTTGCTGTTGATGGCCAACAGCACCTCATGGATGCCCAATATTGAGTTGCGAGATCTGTTCGAATGGAAAGTCCCATTTAGCACGGTGATAATGCCACACAACACTATGAAAGTTATTTTCACAACTTCACAGGGCTTTGGATGCTGAGTACTGAGTGTATTTGAGGCTAAGATGTATAGGTTTTTGAGTACAAAGCGAGTCAAAGAATACAGGGATAGATCAGAATTTGATGTTAAATAAAGGATTATTCATAATCTTTGTGAATAGCAGAGCTGGCTTAAGGAGATTTCTCCAGCTTCCTCATTTCCCCTCCCCCCACCTTATCTCAGCCCCAACCCCTGGATTCAGCACTGCCCTCTTGACCTGTAATCTTCTTCCCGACCTCTCCGCCCCCACCCCCTCTCTGGCCTATCACCCTTACCTCCTTCCACCTATTATATTCCCAACGCCCCTCCCCCTAACCAACCCTACCGCGCACCCCCCCGCCAACCTTTTATCTCAGCTGGCACACCTGCCTCATTCCTGAAGAAGGACTTATGCCCGAAACGTCGATTCTCCTGCCCCTCGGATGCTGCCTGGCCTGCTGCGCTTTTCCAGCACCACACTTTTCAACTTAAGGAATTGTATGGCAGACTCCTTGATTTGTGTTACTACTAGACATGGAAATTGGGATCCTATTCAATACATTGGCTTCCATGTTTCTCTTTAGTAATGTGCAGTTTGCAATGGTTTTCCCTTACCCAAGGCTAACTGCTGCCTGCCTCTGGTAGCTTTCAGCCAATTCTTCCAGTTACACTATTACATGCAACTGTTCTCTGTAAGTACATATCACTGGTGCAGACAATTCCATCCTTTCATCCCACAATCCCTTGTACATAACTGATGTCACTGTTACATCATTAGATAAAGATCCTGTGCATTTCTTTTTGACAAATGTAATTTAATGAGTCAGGAGATTTCTGCTCTAACTGCTGTAGTTCTTTTTAATTCATGTTCTAAAGTTATGATTTAGTGTTCCATAAGAGGCACAAAGCTAACTTTAATGTAACAAAAAAATCTGAATTAGAATTATATTTCAAGATTGTCCATTTACTGCTGTTTAAACATTTACTAAAATAAACAATTTCACTCTTTCTGGTTAACAAGATTATTAATTTGATCATAGCCATCACTTCCCAAGTTCCAAAGAAGAATATGAAGATTGAAAATTACTTGCCATTTGATTTGGTAAATATCTGTGTAGATGGTTTAAACAAGGTTTTAAAAAAGTTGCTCACTTTTCTATATTAGAATAGGAATAGAGAGGAAGAAGAACAAAGAGCATAGAACAGGCTTTAGAATTGGATAACATGTCAAGTAAGAAGATGGAATATGTGTCGCTCCGTGCTGGTGGCTAATAATAATCTAGATCTGGGGAGAAATTAGAAGAAAGGTAACAGAAGTATTCCAAATCAAGAGAGCCCAGACAGCATACTTAGAAATATTGAAAACTGTTCTCTGGTAGAGGGATCAGGAACCAAAGTAGCCAATGATTTAAGATGATTGGTAAGAGAACTAAACGCAACATAAGAAAACATTTATAGACAGTGAGAAATTTAATCTAGAATGCAGTGCCTGAGAGTTGAAGGCAGACTCAACGATTCATTTCTAGAGTTAACTGGACAAGCAACCAAAGATAAAAACTGCACAGGATTACGAGGAAAGGGTAGCCAGGTCTGGGTCCCATGAGGTGAAACACCTCCTGTGCTGTAATTATGCATTGATTTAACTAAAATGGCAAACACAAAAAACAAAAATGACATTACAGAAATAAAGCAACAGAAAAAATCCAGATTAGAAATAAATAATTAAAGAACAGATGAGGCAGATAGGAAATTGATAAAGAAACAGCCAATGATGGGAAGAAATAGCCTGGTGGCGAGGAAACGTTTTTATTAATTCATTCACGGAATGGGCATTTCTAATTGGGCCAATATTTCCTGTCCATTCCTAACTGCCCTGGAACTAAATGGTTTCTGGAACCATACATAGGCCAACTAGAAAGGATAGCAAATCTCCTTCACTAAAAGGTACGAGTGAGCCAAATGAGTTTTTACATCAATCCACAGTGGTTCAATGGTAATCACTCAGCTAAATATTTTAATTACACTTTATTGAATTCAAATTTCAACATCAGCCATGATGGTATTCAAAACCATGTCCTTAACATCAGTCATTGTAAAAGTTTGGTGAATTTGAGATATGTGGCCTTGTAGGTAGCCCTGGATTCAGTGATCCTCTATGAGTAAGAACTTTTGCAATTCTACACAAATTTTCCAATATCTCCAAACCCAATTTTCACACCATCACCACACCAATGAGGATCTCATCTGAACACATTCATCAGGGGCAGCACAGTGGCTCAGTGGTTAGCACTGCTGCCTCACAACACCAGGGACCCAGGTTTGACCCCCGCCTCAAGGGATTGTTGGTGTGGAGTTTGCACATTCTCCCCGTGCCTGTGTGGGTTTCCTCCAGGTACTCCGGTTACCTACCATAATCTAAAGTTGCGCAGTTTAGGTGAATTGGCCATGCTGAATTGCCCATAGTGTTCAGGAATGTGTAGGTTAGGTGCATTAGTCAGGGCTAAACTTGGGATAACAGGGTAGGGGAATGGGTCTGGATGGAGTGCTTTTCGGAGGGTCAGTGGGGACTTGTTGGGCTAAATGGCCTGTTTCTACAATTCTTCTGACAAAATGCAGTAAACAAGCCTTAGCTATATTTTAATTGATTTTAAATATGCAAAAAAGTAGTTATTGACAACAATTCAGCTGCGATTAAAGAGAAAGTTATGTTGTTGTGGTTCTGTTCGCCGAGCTGGGAGTTTTTGTTGCAAACGTTTCGTCCCCTTTCTAGGTGACATCTTCAGTGCTTGGGAGCCTCCTGTGAAGCACTGAAGATGTCACCTAGAAAGGGGACGAAACGTTTGCAACAAAAACTCCCAGCTCGGCGAACAGAACCACAACAACGAGCACCCGAGCTACAAATCTTCTCACAAACTTAGAAAATCACGTCTTCAATATTGGCAAGCACTGTGGTGTCATCAGATATTCAACGTCCTTTCTGTGCCTACAAGGGGTAATGTCACACCAATTTCATACGACAAGTAGAAAATTTAATTATTCCCCGTTTAGACCAAATATTTATTTACTTTCCTGTTCTCCCAGAATCTAATTTACATTTCTGAAATGTACATGCATGGAAAGAACAGAAGAAGAAATGAAAGAGCACAAAGAAATAGAACAAAAGATGCATTTTTGTAAACACAGAAACAATGAACAGCAAGATCCAAAAACTAAATGAGACAAATAGCATCAGTACTCTATGCATTCATTCTTGAGAGATCTAAGTGTTAGGATATTGTAATCTAATACATTTATCTTAACAGGTAACTGGGATCTTGATATAATACCTTGTCCTCAAAACAACAACTATGACAATGCAACATATAATCTCAATTAAATTTTCAAATCTCAAATGTGGGCTTGAGTCCATGGCCTCAGACTTAAGAGATGACAGCGTTGCTTACTGGGAAAAAGTTCGCAATTACACAAAGTTAGAAAGTGCATGGGTGAATTTTAGCATAAACATGGCTAACTCTGATGCAGTATACAATGAAGACTGCAGATGCTTGAGAACAGAGTCGAAAAGTGTGGTGCTGGAAAAGCACAGCCAATCAGGCAGCATCTGAGAAGCAGGAGAGTCAACATGTCAAGCATGAGCTCTTCATCAGGAATGAGGGGGTGACTCAATGGAGCTGAGAGAAATGAGGGTTGGGGTGGGGGGGGGGAAGAGGTGGCTGGGAATATGATAGGTCGATAAAGGTGGGTGGGGATGATGGTGATAGGTCAGAGAGGAGGGTGGAGCATATAGGTTGGAAGGAAGATGGACAGGTAGGACAGTTCAAAAAGGTAGTGCAGAGTAGGAAGGTTAGATCTGGGATAAGGTGAGGGGTGATTTAGGAAACTGGTGAAATCGACATCGATCCCATGTATGTGGAGGCTCCCAAGGCAGAAGATGAGGCGTTCTTCCTCCAGGCGTCAGGTGGCCCAGGACTTGCATGCCCTTGGCAGAGTGGGAACCAGAGTTAAAGTGTTCGGCCACAGGGCAGTGGGGTTGTTTAGTGCATACTTTCCAGAGATGTTCGCTGAAACATTCCACAAGTTGGTGTCCTGTCTCTCCAATGAAGAAGAAACCACGTCGAGAGCAACGGACACAGTAGATGACATGTGTGGAAGTACAGGTAAATCTCCATCGGATGTGGAAGGATCCTTTGGGGCCTTGGACAGAGGTGTGAGGAGAGGTGTGGGTGCAGGTTTTACACTTCTTGCAGTGGCAGGGTAAGGTGTTGGGAGTGGAGGGTGGGTTGGTGGAGGGCGTGGACCTTACAAAGAAGTCATGGATGGAATGGTCTCTGCGATACACAGATAGGGATGGGGACGGAAATATATCCCTGGTGGTGGGGTCTGTTTGTAGGTGGCAGAAATGGAGGAGGAGGATGCATTGTATCCAGAAGGTGGTGGGGTGGAAGGTGAGGACCAGGGGGATGCTGCCCTTGTTGTGATTGGAGGGGTAGGGTTCAAGGGCAGAGGTGTGGGAATATGCATTGGAGGGCATACCCACTTGGGAGGGGAAATTGCAGTCCTGGAAGAAAGAGGCCATCTGGGACGATAAAGAAGTGCAATTATAAAACTTGCACATTACATGCACCTCCATCATATTAATAAGTTAAATACCATGAGCTGTCTTCTCTCTTTTGTGAGCAAAGCGACTTGAATTTATTGGTTTGATTTGTGGTATATGTTCCTCTCCAAAACACATCCAAAAATATTTTTGTGAAGACTAATTAGATAATTCACTAAAATGGCAATAGAATAATACATATTCTAAGCAATTTTCCTGAAGGAACTCATGCTAACAGATTTATGAAATTGAAGCTCATAAATGGACTTTTAAAGAAAAGTATAAAATACCATTAGCCATATTAAGTGTTCAAGAACTCCTCTGATAACTTCTCTGTTTTTAAATGGATCTAATATTCTGCGAAATGTTTAGTACACTTTAAAGTGTTCAAATATGTTCCTCACAAACGAAGACACAGCCTTGTTAAACAAAAGCCAGTTTAAATATTTTTTCAATGTTTATGGTCTGCAGCTTGCAGCCCCACTTGTCCTTTAACACAAATTTGAATTAACACATTCAAGTTATTTGCAAAATACCCACGACAATTCACCCAATCCACTTTCTTTTCATTGTACCATCATGGAGTCATAGAGATGTACAGCATGGAAACAGACTCATCCATGCCAACCAGATATCCCAACCTAATTCGCCAGCACTTGGCCCAAATCACTCAAAACCCTTCCTATTCATATACCCATCCAGATGTTTTTTAAATGTTACAAACGTACCAGCCTTCTTCTGGCAGCTCGTTCCATACACGTACCACCCTCTGCATGAAAAAGTTACCCCTTCAGTCTCTTTTATATCTTTCCTCTCTCACCCTAAACCTATACCCTCTAGTTTTGGACTCCCCAACCCCAGGGAAAAGACTTTATCTATTTATCCTATCTATGCCCCTTATGATTTTATTAACCTCTGTAAGGTCACCCCTCAGCCTCCAAAACTCCAGGGAAAACAGCCCTAGCCTGTTCAGCCTCTCCCTACAGCTCAAAGCCTCCAACTCTGGCAACGTCCTTGTAAATCTTTTCTGAACTCTTTTAAGTTTCACTCATCTTCATTTCCATTCGCTTTTTTTAAAAAGTTCTAATACTTAGGCCCTTTGTAACTTTTATTTTATCCAAATCCTCACATAATGCTGTTAAAACATCAAGGTGCAGAACAGAAATAACATGGCAGGAAGTTAAAGTTGAATGAAGTCTCACCTATAACACCCTACTTATAATACTTCTTTAGCAAGTTTCTGTGGCTTTTCACACCACCAAGATATGATCAGATTTTCTTTGCAAACAATGTCCATCTAGAACTTCTCAAGGGTCAACTTTTTTTTATATAACTGCAGGGTGTGTCTCACTTTCTGATAACTACATACCAACGTGTATTACTCTCATACTTGTATCTCCACATGAACCAAACCAAGATAACTTTTGCACATTTATAATGTACAGTGCTGTAATTACAAGTGAGAATGAGCGCACACACATACACACAAAGTATTTTAAAGGAACAATCTAGTTGACATTTCTTTCAAGCTGTGTTATCTGATGTTTAAAATTTATGCGAGACAATGCATTCTATTTATAACAAAAAGACAGCAGACACCAGGTATTATAACCACTGCTAATGTTGCTTAATAGTGATTCACTCAAGATAACTTTGGTGATTGAAATAACTGATAACTTTACGTTGTCATAGTTAAAAATTTTATTTGCAAGCTTCCCAGTCTACTAGGATTGAGTCAGTTGTGCAAATCAGTTTTTTTAAAAAAGACTTCTTAAAACAGCAGAGCAAAACAGAAACAGAAAATGCTGGAATTACTCAGCGGATCAAGCACAATTAATATCTCAGGTCTCTAACCTTAAATCAAAAACCAAAATACCTTAGATTCTGAAAAGCTCTTAGTGGATTGGAAAAGCACCAATGTAACACCTCTATTAAAGAAGATGGAGAACAAAGCATAAAACTCTAGGCCTGGTAGCAGAACATCGATCATTGAGAAGAGCCTGTAAACCACCATTAAGGAAATAGTAGAATAATATTCAAAAAAAATCAAAGTAAAACCAGAACATCATGGCTTTTAAAAAATGGAAGTCATGTCTGACAAATTTGTGTTTGTTAAGGATGTAACAAGCAGAGTTTATAAAAGGGAAGCAGTAGATGTAGCTGCATTTCCAAAGACATTCAATAAGGTGGCACTTAAAAGGTGCAACATTGTTGGTGGTAATAGAACAGCCTGGATATAGGACTGGCTAATTTACTGAAAATAGAGTCAGAATAAATGAGTGGTTTTATCAAATTGCAATCAGTGCTGGGGCTTCAACTACTAATAATCTATACCAATGCCCTGATTGAAGAGACTGAGTGTAGGGTAGCCAAATTTGCTGACATTACCAAGATAGGTAGGGAAGCAAGCTGTCAGGTAAAGAGTCTGCAAAGCAATATAAATAAGTAAGGATTAAAAAGATTGAAAGATGATTTTATTGTGGAAAAATGTGAAGTTGTCCACGTGGTGGAAAGAATTAAAAATAAAATTATTTAAATGGAGATACCGCAAATACTGCATTTCCAAGTATTTGAGTGTCCTTGCACATGAATAATAAAATATTAGCATGCAGATACAGCAAATAATTAAAGTAGTAAGTAGGCCTTCATTGCAAGGGGAAAGGAGGACAAAGGTAGTTAGGTGTTATCTCACCTACACACAGCTGTGATCTCCTTCCTTAAGGCAGGATATGCTTAAATTCGAAGAAGTTTAGAAAAGGTTCGCAAGGCTGATTCCTGGGTTGAAGATTGGGCCTGTACTTTCTGAAGTTTAGAAAAATGGAAAGATAATTTTATTGAAACATAAGATTTGAGTGCTTTTGATAAGGTCAATGCTGAAATGATGTTTGGGGAAATTTGAGAACAAGGGGCCACAGTTTGCAACTGAAAGGTCTCACATTTAAGGTGGGATGAATTTTCTCAAAGAATGATTAATATTTGGGATTCTCTACCCCAGACAGTGCAAGTTGGGTCACTGAATATATTCAAAGCTAAGCAAGGCAGATTACAGTGAAGGAGCGTAGGGTTCATGTGAGGTAGGTAGGAAAAATGGAGTCAAGACCGCAATTTCATTAGCCTGATCTTACGAAATGGCAAAGCAGGAAAAAAGGGTATGGGAAAGGAGATTAAGAAACCATTTTGTTGTAAAACAGTTGGGGTTTACCCACGTATTCCAAGATACTTTTCAATCAGATGTAGCAGTGCATGGTTAAACCAGTTGAACATCATATCCTTTCAATGCACAATGATAGTGGCAGGTCAGAAGATTAGACAGAATTTTTTTTGATTAGATTAGACTTACAGTGTGGAAACAGGCCCTTCGGCCCAACAAGTCCACACCGACCCGCCGAAGCGCAACCCACCCATACCCCTACATTTATCCCTTACCTAACACTACGGGCAATTTAGGATGGCCAATTCACCTGACCCGCACATCTTTGTGACTGTGGGAGGAAACCGGAGCACCCGGAGGAAACCCACGCAGACACGGGGAGAACGTGCAAACTCCACACAGTCAGTCGCCTGAGTCGGGAATTGAACCCGGGTCTACAGGCGCTGTGAGGCAGCAGTGCTAACCACTGTGCCACCGTGCCGCCCACGAAATATCTAAAATATATCTAAAAGATATCTAGAATATCTAAAAAAAAATCAGCAAAGATTTATTAAAAGAAATAATGAAGGAAAAATTAGAGTACAAGGGAACAGCACAGTGGCTCAGTAATTAGCACTGCTACCTCAAAGCAGCAGGGACCCGGATTCAAACCCAGCCTCAGTCGACTGTCTGTGTGGAGTTTGCGCATTCTCCCCATGTCTGCGTGGGTTTTCTCTGGGTGCTCCCACGGTCAAAAGGTGTGCAGGTTAGGTGAATTGGCCATGTTAAATTGTCCACATCATACAGGGATGTATAGTTTAGGTGCATTAGCCAGGGAAATGTACGGTAATGGGTGTGGATAGGATACTCTTCGGAGGGGCGGTGTGGACTTGTTGGGCCGAAGAGCCTTTTTCCACACTGTAGGAATTCTAATTTTAATTCTAAAAATTAAACAGAAATATAAAAAAGATAGTAAGAGTTATTATAAATATTTAAATTGTTACCAAAGGGAGCATTGGTCTTGTAGAAAGTCAGCATGAATGAAACATAGGGAAACGGCAGATGCCCCTGGGGACACTGTTTGCTTCATTCTTCACTACAAAGGATACAAGTAACTTCCAGAAACAGCTATAAACCCAGAAATGGGAGGGAGGAACTCAAGAAAATAACAATTACTAGAGAAGCTTAGTGAGTAAACTGCTGGAGCTGTGAGCTGAAAAGTGCTCAGGTCCTATTGAATTGAATCTTAAGGTCTTAAAAGAAGTGGTGCGACAGTTGATGCATTCGTTTTAATTTTTCTAAACTACCATGATTCAGGGATAGTCCCATTGGATTGGAAGACAGCCAATGTAATTCACCTATTCAAAAAGGGATGTAGAGGCAGCACAGGAACTACAGGCCAGTTAACTTAATATCTGTCATAAAGTGTAGAAATTATAGCAGGACACTTGGATAACTTCAAGATAATTGGCAGAGTTAACATGGTTTTGAAAGGGAAATTATGTTTGATCAATCCATTAGAATTAATTGAAGGGATAACATGCTGTAGATAATGGGAAAACCAATTGACACTGAATTTCCAGAAGGTGTTTGATATGATACATCAAAAGGTTATTGTGGAAAATAAAAGCTTATAGTGTAGGGGTTAGTATAGCGGCATGGAAGAAGATTGGTTAGCTAACAGAAAGCAGAAAATTATCATAAATGTGTCTTTTCAGGTTGGTGAGATATAGCAAGTGGTGTCCCAGAAGGACTGGTGCTAATACTTAAAAATGTGTTGCTGGAAAAGCGCAGCAGGTCAGGCAGCATCAAAGGAGCAGGAGAATCGACGTTTTGGGTATAAGCCCTTCTTCAGGAAGGGCCTGTGCCCGAAACGTCGATTCTCCTGTTCCTTTGATGCTGCCTGACCTGCTGTGCTTTTCCAGCATCACATTTTTAAGCTCCAGCATCTGCAGTCCTCACTTTCTCCTGGTGCTGATACTTCAACTGTTTAAAAATGATATAAATGACAGAGATGAAGGGACATTAAGATATGGTTGCCAATCTGCTGAAGACACAAACATATGTATCAAAGTGTGTTGTGAACAGGTGTTAAGAAGTATTCATGAAGACATAAATAGGTTAACCGTGTGGGTACAAAAGTGACATATCGAACATAAGGTGGGAAATTGTGAAATTGACCACTGTGACTGAAAGAATAACAAAATACAAAGCTGACATGAGCGAGAGTAATTCTTTTGGGGTGAACATAGACATCAAAGGTGAAAACAAAGACACAGTTGAAGGGAAAGAAATAAATTCATAACTCCAATGGAATGCAGAACCACTTCTGGTATTAAATTAAGACAAAATAGAATAACTTACTAAAAGTATCAAAAAATGCACAGTTGGAAAGAGGCTTGTCAATTTCTAAAAATAAATATAAGTACTAAAGTAGCTCTTTCCCAAGGTATCAATTTTAACTTGGTATGTAATGTTGGGCTTGCAGAACCACATTAAGTGATCATATGTGAAAAGCCAAAAGCATTAACTTGCACTAGTTTAAATTACACTGATACAGAAATACTAAAATAGCTGTTGCGTATTTTTTGAACTGCATCTATGAAGTTAAATACCAAACTGACGAAAAAAAAAGAACAAAGGATGCTAATCATGATCTTGAGGTTAATCATTTTACTTGATATACACATATCGTTTATGGCAACCCTAAGTATTCTTTTAAACCTCTCATTCAAAACCATACAACTAGCTTGAAATAAAGTTAGAATATAGAACATTACAGTGCAGTCAAGGCCCTTTGGCCCTTGACGGTGCGCTGACCTATAGAACCAATCTGAAGCCTATCTATCCTACACTATTGTATTTTCATCCATATGTTTATCCAAACACGATTTAAATGCCCTTAAAGGTGACGAGTCTACTACTGTTGCAGGCAGGGCGTTCCATGCCCCTAATACTCTGAGTAAAGAACCTACCTCGGACATCTGTCCTAGACCTATCACCTCTCAATTTAAAGCTATGTCTTCTTGTGCCAGCCATCACCATCCGAGGAAAAAGGCTCTCACTGTCCACCCTTTCTAACCCTCTTGATTATCTTGTATGTCTCAATTAAGTCACCTCTCAACCTCCTTCTAACGAAAATAGCCTCAAGTCCCTCAGCCTTTCCTCGTAAGACCTTCCCTCCAGCTCAGGCAACATCCTAGTAAATCTCCTCTGAACCCTTTACAAAGCTCCCATATCCTTCCTATAACGGGGTGACCAGAACTGTACGCAATATTTCCGAATGCGGCTGCACCAGAGTTTTGTACAGCTGCAGCATGACCACATGGCTCCAAATCTCAATCTCTCTACTAATAAAAGCTAACACATCATACGCCTCTTTGACAACCCTATCAACTTGGGTGGCAACTTTCAGGGATCAATGTCCATGAACACAGAGATCTCTCTGCTCATCTACATTGCCAAGAATCTTACCATTAGCCCAGTACTCTTTATTCCTGTTACTTCTTCCAAAGTGAATCACCTCACATTTTTCCACTTTAAACTCCAACTGCGACCTCTCAGCCCAGTTCTGCAGCTTATCTATGTGTCTCTCTGTAACCTGCAACATCCTTCAACACAATGCACAACTCCATCGACCTTGTGTCATCCACAAATTTACTAATTCATCCTTCTACACTCTCATCCAGGTCATTTATAAAAACGACAAATAGCAATGGACCTAAAACAGATCTTTGTGGTACACCACTAGCAACTGAACTCCAAGATGAACATTTCCCAGCAACCACTGCCTTGTCTTCTTTCAGCTAGCCGATTTCTGATTCAAAACGCTAAATCATCCTCAATCCCTTGCCTTCGTATTTTGTGCAAAAGCCTACCATGGGGAACCTTATCAAATGCTTTACTGAAATCCATATATCAGACATCAAATACTTTACCCTCATCCGCCTGTGTAGGCACCATCTCAAAGAACTCAATAAGGTTTGAGAGGCATGACCTACCCTTCACAAAACCAAGTTGACTATGCCTAATCAACATTCCTCTCTCGATGATTGGAAATTCTACCTCTTTTAACCTTTTCCAACACTTTACCCACAACCAAAGTAAGGCTCATTGGTCTATAATTACCAGAGTTACCTCTATTCTTCTTCTTGAACAAGAGGACAACATTTGCTATCCTCCAGTCTTCTGGTAATACTCCTGTAGACATTGATGACATAAAGATAAAAGCCAAAGGCTCTGCAAAATCCTCTCTGGCTTCTCAGAGAATCCTGGGATAAATGCCATCTGGCAAAGAGGACTTACCTAGTTCCACACTTTCCAGAATTGCTAACATCGCCTCCTTGTGAACCTCAATCCCATCTAATCCAAAAGTCTGTATCTTAAAATTCTCCTTGACAACATTGTCTTTTTCCATTATGAATACTCATGAAAAATATTCATTTTCACACTTCCCCTATCTCCTCAGACCCTACACACAACTTTCACTACTATCTTTGATTGGCCCGAAACTTTCTCTAATCATTCTTTTATTCATGATAAATCTATAGAAAACTTTAGGGTTTTCCTTGATCTCTACCTGCCAATGACTTCTCATGTCCCCACCTGTCTATTCTTAGCTCTCTCTTTGGGTTCCTCCTGGCTAACTTGTAACTCTCAAGTGCTCTAACAGAGCCTTCACATCTCATTCTAACATGAGCTTTCTTCTTCCTCTTGACAAGAGATTCTGCTTCTTTAAGTTGTTCAAAAGCTAGCTTCTTGAAAAAAATCACAGATTATTTATTTCAAAGCATCACCTTGTTTCATCAAAACATCATTATTATTTTTTGCTGTAATTAGGGGTAACGTAGCTCTAATCTGAAATAAATTACTTCCCCTCTAGATTCAATGTATGATATTTCACTTAATGTGTTCATATCTTCCAGGGTTACTCGACATGGTATTTGGGCCATCTGTTCTCTATTGTTAATGCCTGTATATGTAGGATACTTGGCTAACTTTTCATGAGATTCTCTACATAAAATAAGTAACAGTGCTCATTTTGACATCTATAGGATTTAAGTCAAGAAATGAAAAGAGGACTGAAATTGTTCCAAATTCTCATGTATAAAGGCTGACTTTTAGTTAAGCAACAGTAAATGCTGGAAATAATGCAGAACCAGGAAGTATTGAAGATATTTCAGTGAAGCCTTTGATAAGGAGACTTATCAAAAAGGCAAATACATACGGGATACCGTGTAATTTGATACAGTGGATTCAATTGGCTCAGTTATAGAAGGCTACTATAGTGACTGGAAGCCAGTGTCCAGTGGCGTACCGCATGAATCTATTGAGGGTCCCTTATTTTTCATCATTTATATAAATGACATAGATGATTATGTGAGGGTTGGATTAATAAGTTTGCAGATGTCACAAAGATTGCTTGGGTGGCTATAGTGAGGTTCAAGTGTCCTGGGCCACAAGAAGATATAAACAGAATGGCCAAATGGGCAGATTAGTGGCAGATAGAATTTAACTCTGAAAAGTGCAAGGTGATTTATTTTGGAAGGAAAAATTTGACAAGGAAGTATTCAATGAACGGCATGTCAATACAAAGTTCTATGTAATGAAGGGACCTTGGAGTGTTTGCCCATAGATCTCCGAAGAGAGAAGGGCATGTTAGTAGGCTGGTGAAAAAGTTATGAGATACTTGTCTTTATCAATAGAGACACGGATTACAAAAGCAGGGAGGTCATGTTGGAAGTATACAGAAATATAGCAAGACCACAGCCAAAATACTGTGCGCAGTTCTGTTCGCCACATTACAGGAAAGATGTGATTACACTGGAGGGGCTGCAGATGAGATTCACCAGAGCGCTGCCTGGGATGGAAAATAAGTTGTGAGGAAAGATTGGATAGGCTTAGGTTGTTTTTGTTCGAGCACTGAAGACTGGGGACGACCTGATTAAGGTTCACAAGATTATGAATGGAGTGGATAAGGAGCAGCTGTTCCTCTTAGTTCAAGTACCAATCACAAGGGGACATAGGTTCAACATGAAAGGTAGGAAGTTTTGATGGGATGTGAGGAAAAACTTTTCATCTCAGAAGGTGGTAATGGTTGGAATGAACTGCCTGGGAGGGTGGAAGTGGCAAATTGCCTCACATGTTGCCTTTAAAAAGTATCCGAGTGAGGACTTAGCACATCATAACATTCAAGAAAATGGGCCAAGTGCTGCTTAAATGGGGTTATGTTGTAGGTCAAATGTTTCTCACGTCAATGCAGCCATGATGGACCAAATGAGCTCTTCTGCACTGTATGTTCCTATAATTCAACGATACACAGCAGCCTGAAAAAAGTTTACATTTTGAACAGAAATCTTCCTTAGAAGTGAAAAGCAAAATATAAACACTTTAATAGAATTGGGAAAAGGGTGGGTAAATCAATAAAGATAGTTCCAATCAGACATGAAATTGTGTGACACTTATCCAAATTAAAGGAAAAAGCATTATTGCTATAATCTCAGCTGATGGTACTACTGGACAAGTCAAATCTCAGAATGAAAACTTAAAGAACTGCAGATGCTGTAAATCAGAAACAAAAATAGAAATTGCTGGAAAAGTTCAGCCAATCTGGCAGTATTTGTGGATAGAAATCAGAATTAATGTTTCAGGTCGAGTGACACTTCCTCAGATCCCAGAATAAAATCTGGTTTGATAAGTCATGTTTCATATTTACAGTTGATTACAGTGCTGGTTAGCCACTGAACATTTTCATATCAAGCTAATGTTTTTTTAACACAGAATGCAATTTTATTACACAAAAAAGTACACGTATATAAGTCACTTTGAAAATATCTCAACATAAACCATAACAACAAAAAATTAACCTTTTTTCTCTCCAGTAATTTGGTTTTCTGATTTGCAATCTTAGAGAAATAACACTCCTACTTTAATGCTGTTATTTTCTATTGAAGTGACTCTTCCAGTTTTCCTTCTTGGGTTGCTGAAACAGTTTTAAGACATCTTTACAGTTCGGATCTGAACTTCCTTCTTTCAAATTTGTCCTGCTTTTGCAAAACTGTGCTAAAAAAACGCAAACCTGATTCTTCTGAAGTGAGCTCAAACTAAAACTTACCAGTGATCCCTGATCATTTGTTTTTCTGAATAGCATAAATCAACAATATAGATACCTCATCAATGAAGACCACAAGTATCTGACAAGGCATGACCAAGGCATATGTGGAGTTTGCACGTTCTCCCCGTGTCTGCGTGGGTTTCCTCCGGGTGCTCCGGTTTCCTCCCACAGTCCAAAGATGTGCGGGTCAGGTGAATTGGCCATGCTAAATTGCCCGTAGTATTAGGTAAGGGGTAAATGTAGGGGTATGGGTGGGTTACGCTTCGGCGGGTCGGTGAGGACTTGTTGGGCCGAAGGGCCTGTTTCCACACTGTAAGTAATCTAAAATGATTTCTTTGAAATTGTCTATTTAGTTCACTTTTCCAATGCAATCTGATCTGGGTGCTTTTAGCATTTTCAGTTTCCATTTTTAAATAATTCCTTTCCTCTTCTTAGGCAGATCCTTAGGATTGAGGATAACCTGCTTTCACTATAGTATGACAGGCTTTAAAATTATAAATCTAATATATAATCTACAGATTACCACAAGTACTGCTTCAAGGTTTGGGCAGATGGTTTATCTGTAGGCAGGGACACATCCTCTGAAACTTTGATTTTATATCTATATGTTTCCAACCAGGTCTTATGATATTTGGCTGTATTCTAAAACTACTTCATTTTCAGTCACTAGCCATTGTCTTCCAAGAATCGCCACATACGTTTAACCTATTCACAGAGGTTTTGAGGACATTCCTAAAGCATTTCTGCTGTTCTCTTGGTCAGCTCCTGCCACAAGTGCCTTGCAGGTAGAAAAGGGAGTCAGATGTCAGGAACACAAACACCTGATGGCCCGCAGAGCTGATTTTGGATGATCAGTACCTCGATGCTCAGCAGGTTGGCGTGGGAGTGAACACTATTGTTGAACAGTCTGTCTTTCCACTCAATTTGAAAGATCTTGAGAAGGATTCATTGATAGCACTTTACCAATGTTATGATCTTTCAACTGTATGTTGTCTATAATTCTAAAGAGGGGGAGGGTTTTGGAGAGAGAATTACAAAGCAAAGGGATATGGCAGCATGGCAAGGCAGTTATTTAGATAATCATATCTCAAGTGGAAAGGACAAAGGGTACATTTTTTTTCAAAGCAGAGTCAAAGGGGTTAAAAAAGGCAAATTTGATGGTATGAGGCATTTGGAACAAAATAAAACAAATTAATGGTACAATTAGTGGTTAACAGGCATGATCGTCCCACAAGTACAATACATCATCTCCAAATTCTACCACAAGTACTGCTTCAAAGGTTGGGCTGATGGGTGATGTGCAGGCATTTATACACTCCCAGTAGGGAGAATCTGTTTCCACTCCAAGGGTCTGGGGAAAAGCTGACGAATGGCACCAGGTAATGCTGCTCATTTGAGGCATCAGTGTAGACATGTGTAGACCAGATGGCCTCCTTGTAACACTTCTGTGATTCTCTGTCATTTAATAGCCAGTACAAAGATACGGTTACATAGAAATCAAAGCTGGAAGTTAAACATTCAGGGTGATGTGTCTTTTTAGAAGTACAGGCAGGAGGAAAAAGATATGAGTTGTTCTGATATTACAAGTATGGTAGCAAGAAATGTTGTGGGAGTAAACAAACTTTGAGGCAAAAATACCAATATACAAAAAAAAGTGGGAGCTTCGTCAATATAAAAAAGTGAGAGATCAAAGTGAACATTGGGCCCTTAGAGAATGAGGCTGGGAAAATAATAATGAGGAACCAGGAAATAGCAATAAAGTTGAATAAAGCATTGTATCAACCATCACAGTAGAATACACTAACAAAATTCCATCCAGAAGGACATGGAGGCTTCGGAGAAGTTATAAAAATATTTACCAGGTTGGAGCATATTAGTTATGAGGAGAGACTGGACAAACTTTTCACTTGAACATCAGAAGCTGACAGGCAACCTAATAGAAGTTTACAAAATTATGAGAAGCATGGATTGAATGGTAGAAATATCAATTACTAGCAGATACAAGTTTAAAGGAGATGTGAAAGTCAAATTTTTTTTAATATAATAGAAGGTGATAAGTGCCTGGAGTGCAAGACAGCTACATGTCAGGAGAGTGTGGGGGTTGGAAGAGAACTGGGAATATTAGGTTCTTTATCAGGGAAGAAGTAGCAATGCATTTATAAAAGCTCAGCATAATCAAATAAAGTAAACATTATTTTGTGAAGCAGAAAGTCATATTTGACAAATTTGTTAGAGTTCTTTAAGCATATAACATGCAGAGTTCATAAAGTGGAACGAGTGTATGTAGTGTACAGTCAGTTTGTTTATAACGCAATGGCTGCATTCTTGTGCAACCCTGCATTATAGAAAAATTGCGCTTTAGAAACAGCGCTTAAAGTGTTGGTGATGTAATCGCATTACAGCCAACACGTGCTTTAAAAGGTTTTACTGTATAAACAGCGTCCCCAATTCATCAATTGAGTTACAGCAAATTCATGTTGATGAAATGCATTTTATTAAAGAATGACCTGTAACTGGATTTCCAGGAGGCAATTGATAGGATGCCACATCAAAGATTATTTCACAGGATAGGGGATAGGAAAGGAGGGAATTGGGTTAATGTATTTCTATAGATTGATTACCACAGAAGACAGTCAGGATTAAAAGTGTCTTTTTCAGGTTGAAAAGACATTGTAAATGGAGTAGTACGAGGGTCAATCCGAGGGCCTCAATTATTTATTATCTACAAGAATGTCTTTGAGGAGGGACACGGTTCACTAAGTGGGAAGGATGCAGAGGGACTTTGACAGAATACAAACATAAGCAAAGTAATAGCAGATAGAATACAATGTGAGAATGAGTGAGGTTATCCACTTATATAGGAAGAATAGAGGCATAGATCATTTTCTAAACGGAGAAAGGTTTCGGAAATCTGAAGCACACAAGGGACTTGGGAGTCCTAGATCAGGATTCTCTGAGGGTTAACATGTAAGTTCAGTTGGCAGTTAGGAATGTGAATGCAATCTTAGCGTTCATGTTGAGGGGGCGAGAATAAAACAGTACAGACGTATTGCTGAGGCTCTATAAGGCTCTGGTTAGAATGCTTTTGGAAGATTGAGAGCAGCTTTGGACACCATATTAAGGTAGGATGTGCTGGCCTTGGAAGGGTCCAATGAAGGTTTATATGAATGATCCAAGAAGGATGGGCTTATCTTTTGAGAATAGTTGAAGACTGGTTCTGTCCCTGATGAAGGTTAGGACTCATTGAAGGGTATCTCACTGAAACTTACAAAATACTGAAAGGCCCGGAGACAGGAGATGTGGAGAACATGCTTCCAATAGTAAGACAGGTTATGACCACAGGGCACAGCCTCAGAGTGAAGATATGACCATTTAAAACTGAGATGAAGAAGATTAATTTTTAACCAGAGTGCAGTGAATCTGTGGCACATTTTGCCACAGAAGACGTGGAGGCTAAGCCATTAAGTGTATTTAAGGCAGAGATAGGTAGGTTCTTGATTAGAAAAAAGATCAAAGATTAGGGAGAAAAAGCAGGAGAACAGGATTACAAACCAAATCAGCCATGATCGAATGGCAGAGCAGACTCAATGAGCCGACTGACTTAATGCTAATCCTATTTCTCACCGCCTTATGGTGTAAACATTTATTCCTTCCACCATCAGCAGCAGCAATTGCATTGCAGAAATCACCAAGACTGCTTAGACAATATTTTCCAAACACAAGCCATCGTGAAGGACAAGGACAGCAGATATATAGGAACATCACCATTTGCAAGTTCCCCTCTGAGACACTCACCATTCTGACTTTGAAATATATCGTCATCATGTTGGTAACACCAATTCAAAAACTTGGAGCTCTCTCCCTTAATTATATTGTGAGTCCACCTACACCAAATGGACTACATTGTTCCAGAAGACAGCTTACCACCACCTTCTCAATCGCAAATATGCAATAAATGTTAGCACAACCGGAGACTGCCACCTCCCGTGAATGAATAACAAAATTTCCACAATCCCTACCATGTACCAAGCAATTTTAACTTTAAAGCGTCTTAATAACACTTCTATAACGTGAAAGTGACTTGCCCCTTATTAACTGAAGTCTGGATGTTGTCTAGCTCTTGTTGCATATGGACGAGAACTGCTACTGAGGAATTGTGAATGGAAATGAACATTGTGCAACCATTAAATGTCCATATTTCTGACATTATGAAGAAAGAAAGATCATTAATAAAACAGTTGAAGATGGTTAGGCCGAGGACTCTATCTACAGGAACTCCTATACAGAAGTCCTGGATCTGAGACAGCTAAACTCCACCAACCACAACCATCTTCTTTTGAGCCAGTATATTTCCACTCAGCAAGAGTTGTCTTCTTGATGCCCACTGACTCCAGATTTTGTAAAGCTCTTTGATGCCAAACTTGGTCAAATGCTGTTTTGATGTTAAATCCAGTCACTCTCACCTTACATCTGG
Organism: Hemiscyllium ocellatum; assembly: GCF_020745735.1. Classification (NCBI taxonomy): domain Eukaryota; kingdom Metazoa; phylum Chordata; class Chondrichthyes; order Orectolobiformes; family Hemiscylliidae; genus Hemiscyllium; species Hemiscyllium ocellatum. The sequence continues at coordinate 81,024,773 of NC_083404.1, forward strand.
AATTCAGGCCTTTTGTCCATGAAGGCTGCAATATGTTCTGGAGCAGAATGGCCATGGTGGGACCAAACTGGGAATCAATAACTAGGCTATTTCTTTGCAGATGTCACTTGATAGCATTACTGACAATTCCTTGTATCACTTCACTGATGATTGAGAATACAGTGATAGGGCCACGACTGATCAGATTGCATTATCCCACTTTCTGTGCACAGTTCATATCTGTGGAATTTTCCACATTGGTTGGTAAATGACTGTGATAGCTGCATTGAAACAGCCTGGCTTGCTCTGAAGCACTGTTATCAGTACAATTCACAAATGTCTCACAGTTTTTGCTGCATCCTACATATTCAGCCATTCCTTCGTATCATATAAAGTAAATCAAATTGTTTGAAGACTGAGAACTAAGAAGCAGTTAAGTATGTACATGTGATAGAGGAGAGAATTCTCCTTGGTGTCTTGAGTACTATAAAGTCATGGTGTTGAAACAGGTAGGATTGCATTGTACTGTATGTTTTGAAAGCTTCTGACCTGTGTTATCAGTAAATAATGATTCAGTGTTTGATTTTAAGACTGATTAAACTTAAAAATCTTAATTTTTTTGTAAATCAATAACAGTAGAGTGAGGGATTTTTTAAATGTTTTCCTGAGATTTGGTTCTTGATTAAATTTTTAACATAAGATATCGATATAAAGTTATCTAGAGCAGTATTGTTGAGAAGTAGGACCATGTTAAAGCTTCAGAAAGTATATTGTGTTCGGTTTTTGGGTATATTCTCGGTCTGTGGATTGTTTAAGGGGCAGAGACGGCTTTCAGTGGAGTTGTGTGCTCTCCCAGTCTGATGTGGGAGACAGGAAGAATTTCAATTCCTGGAGATTATGTCTGCAAGGAGTGTGCTTGGATGTAAATCCATCAGATCACATGGATCAGTTGGAGCAGCAGTTAGAGGCAATGCGGAATTTACAGGAACCACAGGGTGCAATGGATGGCAGTTTCAGGAAGGTAGAAAAGCCACAGATACGATCAGGTCAATGGGTTACCACTAGGACAAGTAGGAGAGGTACTTTGGAAGTGCAGGAGTCTCCTGTGGCTTTCCCTATCTCAACAAGTATGATGTTGTGGATACTAGAGGGTGGTGGCCTCTTAGGGAACACAGGACAGACAGCTAGATTTCTTGGACCGGGACTGGCTCCACAGTAATAGGGAAGTGTGTCAAGTTCCAAGTGATCAATTATGATTGGGCACTCTCTAGTCAAGTGCACAGACAGACATTTCTAAGACCAATAGTGAGACATCAAAATGGTATGTTGTCTCCTTTGTGCCAGGGTCAAGAATGGCTCTGAGAGGATGGAGAATATTTTCAAAGATGAGAATGATCAGTAGAAGTTCATTCCATACCTAGACAAAAGAACGAGGTTCTGCAGATTGAACGTAGGAAATTAGGCAAAAGGTTAAAAAGTAGTTCCTCAAGGATAGAAAGTCTCTATTACGCTTGGTGCCATTTGCTAGTGGGAGTAAGAACAGGAGATAGGGCAGATGAATACACGGCTGAGGAGTTGGTGCAGGGGGCAGAGATCCAAAGTTTTGGATCATTGGGATTTCTTCTGCAGTAGAAGTGGTCTATCTAAGAAGAACGTGTTACACCGGAATTGGAAGTGGACCAGTATCCTTGCAGGGACATTTGCTAGTGTAACTCAGTAAGCTTTAAATTAGTCAGGGGTCGACCCAAAGAGATAGTGAGAAAAGGGATGAGTCTGAGGCAGGTACAGTAGAGAAGAGGATCAAGTAAAATAGTCAAGGCAGGTAAGAGCAAGGCAGAGAACGAGGTAAGACTGATAAATTAAGCTGAATTTATCTCAATGCAAGAGACCTGATGAATAAGGCAGATGAACCCAGGGCAAGGATGGGAACATGGGACAGGAATATCACAGCTATTATAGAAACGTCGATAAGGATGGATCAGAACTGGCAGTTTATTGGTCCAGGGTATTGATGCTATGGAGGTTGGGGCGGGGGGGCGGGAGTGAGGAGGGTGAATGGCGTTTTTGGTTGAGTCATATTATGTCTGTAATTAGGGAGGATATTCCCAGAAAAAGTACAGTGAAGTTATATGGGGGAACTGAGATATAACAAAAGGATAATCACCTTATACCTTATTGGATTGTCCCATAGGACCTCCAAAAGTCAGCCGGAAATTAAGAAGCAAATACCACTGTATGTAAGGACATCTCAGACACAGAGTCATAGAGACGTACAGCATAGCAACAGACCCTTCGGTCCAACTCGTCCATGCTGACCAGATATCCCAACCTTGTCTAGCCCCACTTGCTGGCACCTGGCCCATGTCCCTTTAAACTCTTCCTATTCAAAAACCCATCCAGATACCTTAAGTGTTGCAATTGTACCAGTCTCCACCACTTCCTCTAATAGCTCATTCCATATACACACCACCCTCTGAGTGAAAAAGTTGCTCCTTAGGTCTCTTTTATATCTTTCCACACTCACCCTAAACTTACGCTCTCTAGTTCTGAACTCGCTCACTCCAGGGAAAAGACCTTGTCTATTTACATTATCCATGCCCTCATGACTTTATAAACCTCTATAAAGGTCACCCCTCAGTCTCCAATGCTCCAAGGAAAACAGCCTATTCAACCTTTCCCTTTAGCTCAATCCTCAAACCCTGACAACATCCTTGTAAATCTTTTCTGAACCCTTTCAAGTTGCACAGCATCTTTCCGATAGGAAGGAGACCAGAACTGCAAGCAATATTCCAAAAGTGGCCTAACCAGTGTCCTGTACAGCCGCAATATGACCTCCCAACCCTTGTACTCAATACTCTGAACAATAAAGGAAAGCATGCCAACTGCTTTCTTCACTACCCTATCTACCTGTGACTATTTTTAAGGAGCTATGAACACGCACTCCAAGGTCTCTTTGTTCAGCAACACTCATCTCGAAGAAAACTAGGGTTGTAATGATAGGGAATTTTAACTTTCCAAACTGGGACTGTCATCATGCTAAGGGGTTAGATGGAGAGGAATGTGTTAAGTGTATTCAAGAAAATTTTCTGACTCAATATGCGGATGCACCTACAAAAGGAGGAGCAAAACATAATCTTCCAGGGAGGGAGGGATCAGTAGTATGATGGTAAATAAAAAGGAAAGCAGCAGGTTAGCATGTGTGCAAGAGGTTTAACTACATGGCAGACTATGAAAGAAGTAAAAAGGAAGGATAACTCAGGAGATACTGTTAATTGAGATGTTGGAATTCATAAAGAGGGTACAATAAGTAACAAGTGCACCTTACTTGAATGCTCATAGCATTCATAACAAGATAGATCAGTTAATGGCACAAATCATCACAAATGAATATGATTTAGTAGCCATTATGGAGACATGGTTGCAGGATGGTCACAACTGGGAATTAAATAGCCAGGGGTTTCCGACTATTAGGAAAGACAGGCGGGAAGGTACAGGAGGTGATATAGTGCTGATCTTTCAGGATAGCATCAGAGTGGTGGTGAGAGATGACATTGGTTCTGTGGAGAATAAGGTTAAATCCATTTGGGTGGAAATTAGGAATTCAAAAAAGAAAATGTGACTGATAGTCTATAGACCACCAAATAATAATATCACATTGGGGCAGAGAATAAACAAAGAAATAACTAATGCCTGTAAAAATGGTACGACAATCATCTTGGGGGATTTTAACCTACGTATCAATTGGTCGAAACAGGTCGATTAGAGTAACCTTGAGGAAGAGTTCAATGAATGTGTCCGCGATAAATTTCTTAAACAGTATATAATGGAACTGATGATGGAGCAAGCTAGATCTGATCCTGTGTAATGAGACAGGAATAATTAATGATGTCATTGTTCAGGATCTTCTTAGAAGGAGCGATCACAGTATGGTTGAATTTAAAACACAGATGGAAAGTGCAAAGAGAAAATCCAATACCAGGGCCCTGTGCTTAAACGAAGGAGACTACAATAGGATGAGGGAGGAGTTAGCTAAAGTAGATTGGAAGCAAAGACTTTATGGTGGGACAGTTGATGATCAATGGAGGTTTCTCAAAGCAATTTTTCAAAGTGCTCAGCCAAAGTGTGTACTGGAGAAAAAAATGGACTGGAGGAAAAGTGGTAATCTGCCATGGGTGTCTAAGGAAATAAGTGAGGCTATCAAATTGAAAGAGAAGGCATTCATAGTGACCAAGATCAGCAAGAAACTAGAAGACTGGAAAGCTTTAAGGGTCAACAGAAAGCCACAAAAAAGCGATAAAGTAAAATAGATTATGAGAATAAACTAGCTCAGAATGTAAAGACAGACAAAAGTCTCTATATAGAGAAACACAAGTTTCTATAAATATATAAAATGAAAATTAATGGTTAAAGTAAACAATGGTTCTTTAGAAGATGAGAAGAGGGATTTAGTAATAGGTTTTGAGGAAATGGCCGAGGTATTGAACATGTATTTTGTGTCGGTCTTCACAGTGGAGGACACAAATAACATGCCAGTAATTGCAGAACTGGAAATAATCATTATCACGAAAGTGGTAGCATTGGGCAAGCTAACAGAGCGAAGGGTAGACAAATCCCCTGGCCCTGATGGAATGCACCCCAGGGCACTAAAAGACATGGCGGGAGAAATAGCAAATGCAGTTGTCATTTTTCAAAATTCACTGGACTCTGGAGCAGTTCCAGCAGATTAGAAAACAACGAATGTGATGCCACTGTTAATAAAAGGAGGTACACAAACATGGGGACTCATAGACCAGTTAGCTAAACTTCTGCGGTGAGGAAAATGCTTGAGTCTATTATCAAGAGAGAAATAACAAGGGATCTAGATAGAAATTGTCCTGTTGGGCAAACGCAGCATGGGTTCTTAAAAGGCATGGATTGCTTAACTAATCTGTTGGAATTTTATGAGGGCATTATGCGCAAGGTGAATGATGGGGACCCAGTAGATGTGGTGTATCTGGATTTGCAAAGAGCATTCAGCAAGGTGCTGCACAAAAAGTTGCTGCATAAGATAAAGATGTAAGGCATTACAGGTAAAGTACCAGCATTGATAGAGGATTGGTTAACTAACAGGAAGCAAAGAGCAATTATTAGATTAGAATACTTTGTGTGGAAACAGGCCCTTCAGCCCAACAAGTCCATGCAGACCTTCCGAAGGGCAACCCACCCAGACCCATTCCCCTACATTTACCCCTTCACCGAACACTACGGACAATTTAGCACGGCCAATTCACCTAACCTGCACATTTTTGGACTGTGGGAGGAAACCCATGCAGACATGGGGAGAATGTGCAAACTCCACACAGACAGTTGCCTGAGGCAGGACTGAACCCGGGTCTCTGACGCTATGAGGCAGCAGGGCTAACCACTGTGCCACCCCATAATAAATGAGTGTTTTTCAGGTTGACAATCAGTGTCTAGTGGTGTGCCTCAGGGATCAGTGTTGGGACTGCAGCTGTTCACAATTTACATAGATGATTTGGAGTTGGGGACCACGTGTAATGTATCAAAGTTTGCGGATGACACTAAGATGAGTGGAAGAGCAAAGAGTGCAAAGGACTCAAAGCTTGCTAAGGGACATAGATAGTTTAAGTGGGCAAAGGTCTAGCAGATGGAGTATAATGTTATTAAATGTGAAGTCCTCCATTCTGGTAAAAAGGATTATTACTTGAATGAAAAAAATTGCACACTACACTGCTATGCAGAGGGATCTGGGTATCCTTGTACATGAATTATAGAAGGTTGGTCTGCAGTGCAACAGATAATTAAGAAGGCAAATGGAATTTTACCCTTTATTGCTTAGGGGATTGAGTTTATAAGCAGGAAGATTATGTTGCAGCTGCATAAGATGCTGAGGTCACATCTGGAGGAATGCAAGCAGTTTTGGGCTCCTTACTTAAAAAAGATGTACTAGCACTTGAGAGGCGCAAAACAGGTACACAATGTTGATTCCGGAGTTGAGGGGGTTGGCTTATGAGGAGAGACTGAGTAGACTGGGATTGTATTTATTGGAATTTTGAAGAAATGGGGGGGAATCTTATAGACACAAATAGAATTATGAAGGGAATAGATAAGATAAAAGTGGAGAGGATGTTTCCACAGGCAGATGAAACTAGGACAAGAGGGCATAGCCTCAAAATTACGGGGAACAATTTAGGACTGAATTGAGAATGAACATCTTCACCCAGAGGGTTGTGAATCTATATAATTCCCTGCCCAGTAAAGTAATTGAGGTTTCCTCAGTAAATGCTTTCAAAGCTAGGATACATAACTTTTTGGATAGTAAAGGAAATAAGGGTTATGGTGAGAGGATGGCAAATGGAGCTAAGGCCACGAGAAGATCAGCTATGATCTTACTAAATGTCACAGCAGGCTCCAAGGGCCAGATGGCCTATTCCTGCTCCCAATTCTTATGTTCCCTTGGAAAATAAGGCAAGGCAAGTGACTGCGATGTCAAGGAGGGAGCTCTTTTGGCCCAGTCACCATAATTCTATTAGTTCTAAAATAGTCATGGTAAGTGATCGACCTGAACTAAAAGTTCAAGTCCTAGATTGGAGGAAGGCCAATTTTGATGATATTATGCAAGAAATCTCAAAGGTTGATTGGGAGAGGCTATTCGCAGGTAAAGGGGTGGTTTAAAAGTGGGAAGCCTTCAAGAATAAGCTAATGAGAGTTCAGAGAAAATTATGTTTCCGTTAGTGAGAAGGGAAAGGCTAGTAGGGGTAGGAAATGCTGAATGATGACAGAAATTGAGGCTCTGTCAAGAAAACTCAAGAAAAAGATGTAGGCCAATGTCAGGTATAGACAGCTGGGACTGAATGAATCCCTTGAGGAGTATAAAAGAGTAAGTGTATACTAGAGGAAATCAAAGAGCAAAAAGTGGACATGAGATAGCTTTGGCAAATAGGGTTAAGGAGAATCCAAAGAGATTCTACAAATACATTAAAGGCAAAGGAAGCAACAGGGTCCCTCAAAGATCAACAAGGCCATCTATGCATAGAACCACAGGGGATAGATAGGATACCAAAGAATAATTCTCTTCAGTATTTACTGTGGTGGCAGCCATGGAAGCTACTAGGGAAATAAATAAACAGTGATATCCTGAAAAGTGTCCATATTACAGAAGAGGAGATGCTGGATATCTTAAAATGCATAATGGCGGATAAAACCCTAGGACCTGCTCAGGTGAATCCCAGAACTTTGTGGAAAATGAGGGAACAGATTGCTTGGCCCCTTCTTGAGATATCTGCATCATTGATAGCCACAGGTGAAGTGCTGGAAGAGTAGAGATTGGCTAACGTGGTGACATTATTTAAGAAATGTGAGAGGGAAAAACCAGAGAACTATAGACCAGTGAGCCTAACATCAGTGGTGGGTAAGTTGTTTGAGGGGATTCTGAGAGCCAGGATTTATATGCACTTGGAAAGGCAAGGACTGATTAGGCACAGACAGCATAGATTTTGCATGGGAAATTGTGTCTCACTATCAAATATAGAACATAGAACAGTAGACCACAGTACAGGCCCTTCGGCCTTGGTGTTGTGCTGACCTTTTATCCTACTCTAAGATCAAATTAACCTACATACCCTTCATTGTACTATCTTCCATGTGCCTATCTAAGAGTCACTTAAATATCCCTAATGTATTTGATTCTACTACCACTGCACAGTGCAGTCCACGCACCCACGACTCTTTGTGTAAAGAACCTACCTCTGACATCTCCCCTAAATCTTCTCCAATGACCTTGAAATTATACCCCCTCATGATAGACATTTCCACCATGGGAAAAACTCTCTGGTTTTCAATCTGTCTATGCCTCTCATCATCTTGTACACCTCTATCAAGTCACCTCTCATCCTTCTTCCCTCCAATGAGAAAAGCCTTAGCTCCCTCAACCTTTCTTCATAAGACATGCCCTCCAGTCCAGGCAGTATCCTGGTAAATATCCTCTTTACCCTCTCTAAAGCTTCCACATCCTTCCTATAATGAGGTGACCAGAACTGAACACAATATTACAAGTGTGATCTAAGCAGGGCTCTTTCGAGCTGCAGCATAACCTTGTGACTCTTAAACACAATCCCCCTGCTAATGAAAGCCAACATACCATATACCTCTTAACAACCCTGTCAACTTGGGTGGCAACTTTGAGGAATCTATCGACATGGAACCCAAGATCCCTCTGTTCCTCCACACCGCCAAGAATCCTGACTTTAACCCTGTATTCTGCATCTTTTTTCCAGGTCGAACTCCATCTGCCACTTAAGTTCTGCCTCCTTCAATGTCCCATTGCAACCTGTAACAGCCCTCTACATTATCCACAACTCCACCAACCTTCGGGTCATTGACAAACTTACTAACCCACTAATGTGATTTGAGCTTTTCGAAGCAGTGACAAAGATGACTGATGAAGGCAGAGTGGTAGACATTGTCTATATGGATTTCAATAAGGCATTTGACAAGGTTCCGCACGGTAGATTAGCAAAATTAGATCAAATGGAATCCATGGGAGTTGGCCAAGATAGGAGGAGACAAAGGGTGATGGAGAGTGTTGTTTTCTCACTGGAGGTGTGTGACTAGCGGTGTGCCACAGGTATCGTTAATTACATAAATGATTTGGATATGAAGATAGGGGGTATGATTAGTAAGTTTGCAGATGGTACCAAACTTGATGTATTGGACAGTGCTAAAGTGTGATAGGGTGGAGGTGGTGGTGTTTGGCATGCTTGCCTTCATTGGTCAGTACAGTGAAGAAAGGAGTCAAGATTAAAGTGGCACTGAAAAAGCACAGCAGATCAGGCAGCATCTAAGGAGCAGGAAAAATCAATGTTTCAGGCAAAAGGCCTTCATCAGGAATTGGTGGTTCCTCTCAATATCTACATTTTGAACATTGTAAATTTTCATAACTTAATGTATCATTCATCACTTCCAATTTATTTTTACCTTTTCTATATACACCGATGGGCACTGAGCAATGACTTAATCTGTCCATCATTACATTTATGCTATGTTTACTTATCAAATACTACAAGGTATTAAATCATATCAATGTGCAAAAATTGAAAACAAAAGCATACACAGTTGGAGTCGCTTTTCAGAGGTTGTGACAAATTTTATTTTGCAGTTGGCTTATATTCTGCCTTACTCAAGTGCTCAATGCCTACACTCAAGACAAAAATCAAAAATTAATTGCATCTTTTTCTGGTATCTTTCCCATCCACCCTCATGGTAAATGAGCTCATCTTGTCCAAGACAGCAATCTCTTATTCCCTCAATTCCATTCTCACGAAATTGCTAATCACTAAAGTTTCACTCCTATCTCCTATGACTGCTCACACATGTCTTTATGCATAAATAGTTGCAAAAGTAGATTTCTTCAGATTATATTATATTAAGAATTATATTTTAAGTAATACGGGAATCCTACCTGTATGAGTATGTAAATCAGCTAGAGACTGATGCTTCCAAAAGTTGATGGCAGACCTTTCTCGGCACTGTAGTCTATTTAATCTCTCTGCTAGCCCTCCCCTGTAGGAACAAAATATCTTAAGTCAGCTTTATCCTAAATGTTGGAAATTTCAATCTTAGATTTAGACCTGCTGTGTTCTACAACTGAGTGCTAACATTCTCATAGTATAGGTAACAAGAAGCAAAGATTCATCAATGACACATTCATCTATTGTGTGCATGCAAATAAAAAGTGTCAGCCAACATAAGTCTGGGCAGTGACAGGCCCACCATGTTCTGAGTGAAAACATTCCTCATCTCTCCACGAATTCTTTCAGGAAACAACTAATGGCTATGTCTCTTGCTCACTGAACACTTTGTAACAGAAATAAGTCACAATTTAAGATCCTCACGTCATATAACAAAATTCAACTTCCCCTATCCTCAACTGTTTCAAAGAAAATATTGTTAGCCAGGTCAATCTTTGCTCACAGTAAAGTTCTCCATTCCTGGTAAAATCCTCACAAAACTTCTCTATGTCCTTTTTAGTGCAATTATACTGTTGCCATATTTAAAATGACCAAAGAGGCACACAGTACTTTGGCCTCAATCTATCCGGTGTTTTCTAAGGATGGATTTTACAGCAGCTTCACCAGGCATGTTTTCAGAGGGTGTGTGGCCGATGGGCTGAGGAGTGGCAGATGGAGTTACTACATTTTGACAGGGAAAATCAGGATAGGACTTGTACATTTAATGGTTAAGTCCTGTGGATTGTTGTCAAACAAAGAGACCTTGAAGTGCAGGTTCATAGTTCCTTGAAAGTGGATTCACAGGTAAACAGGATAGTGAAGAAGTCCCTTTGACATCTTTCTCTTCTCACCTAAAATTATGCCCTCTAGTTTTGAAATCACCGTTCTTAGAAAAAAAGACCTTTGCTATTCACCTTATCTGTGCCTCTCGTGATTTTATAAACCTCCAGAAGGTCACTATTCATCCTCCTACTCCAGAGAAAAAAGTCCCAGCCATCCAGTCTCTCCTTACAACTCAAACTCTCCACTCCCAGTAACATCGTTGTAAGTCTTTTCTACACCCTCTCCAATTTAATAATGTCCTTCTTATAGCAGGGTGACCAGAACTATATACAGTATATTACTCCAAAGGTGCCTCACCAACGTCCTGTACAGTCTCAATGTGATGTCCCAACTCCTATACTCAATGCTCTGACCAATGAAGGCAAGCATACCAAATGCCTTCTTCAGCACCTTGTCCACCTGCAGTGCCACTTTCAAGGAACCTGAACCTCTTGGTCTCTCTATTGACATCCAGCAGCTTGCATACTCCCAGAATAATGCTTAGACACCATCATGACCATTCCCAGGCATTTTCTATCCCACCTAAGGCGAGGTTGGACAGAGATATTCAGACAGCACATTAACAAATGAAATTTAATTCCAAAAAAAAATGAGGTGATGCACTGGGAGGGCTAACAAGGCAAGGAACTAGAAATAGGACCCTAAGAAATACAGAGAATCAGAGGGACCTTGATTTGCATGTCCACAGATCCTTGAACATAAAAGAACTCCTCTAGATTCCACCCTTCTGGAGGAGGGTCATTGGACTTGAAAAATTTAAGTGTCAAGTACATAATTAATGTCTGAAGTCAGATGGTGGCTAGACCAGGATAGAAGATTTCCTTCTCTAAAGGACATTGGTGAACCAGCACTTTACCTCCCTCAAGGAAACTAGCTACAATTAATAAATTCATATTCCACCAACTGTTTGGTGGGGTTTGTACCAGTGTCCCCAGGACATTAACCAGTCTGTTTCTCACAACGGATGCTGCTAGAGCAACAGAATTGCCCCAACAATTTCTGTTTTTGTGTGTTCAACCAAGGTGTTTGTCGGCTGGAGCAATCCAACTACAAGGAGAGATAGGCTGGGCTGTTTGCCTTAGAGAAGAAAGAGTATGAAGGGAGATATGATTGATTTGTACAAAGCTCTGAGCAGCGTAGACAGGGTAGCTAGGGAGAAATTTTTACACTTAGTAGTAGCTCAATAACCAGGGGTACCATTTTAAGCTAAGAAGCAGGAGCTTTAACGGAAACATTAGGAAGAAATTCTTCAAACCAGAGAATCGTGAGTATCTGGAACTCATTGAATGAAAGGGTGCTAGAGCAGAGGTGCCTCAACACATTTAAGTGAGCACTTGAAATGCAGCAACATGCAAGGCTATAGGCGGAGTACTGGAAAATAAGATTTGAATAGATGGATGTTTTACGACTGCCATGGACACAATGAGCCAAACAGTCTCTTTCTGTGCTGTAAAAATTCTATGACTCTAATTGCCCTGGAGTTCTCACAATTGATTCCAGACAAGAGATCAATCACTTGCTGCAAAGCTCCTGCTGATTACCATCTCCTGACTGATTCCCCCTGCCCTCAGCTGAATTCACCTCAATATTGAACACCACTTCAAAGAAGCATTGAAGGTAACATGAACACAGAATCTACTCTGGATGGAGAACTTCAATGTTTATCATGAAGAGTGACTTGACAGAACCACTACTGACCGAGTTGGTAGAGTACTAAAGGACATAGCTACTAGACGGTGTCTATGGCATATGGGGAGCAAATAAAAGGGAAAAACCTACTTTACTTAATCCTCAACCAATCTACCTGTCACAGGTGCATCAGTCCACAAAAGTACTGGTAGAATATTGTTTTGACGAAGTCCCATTTTTGTGCACACCCATATTACACTATATGGCACTACCATTGTACTTAATGGGATAAATTGCAAACATATTTAGTAACACAACTATAGATATCCATGGGCACAGTAAGTCAAAAGAAACAGGAAAATCATATTCAACCATATTGTGTGATCTCATGTTGCAGCATAAAGCAGACAACAGCTACATGCACAAGTAATCTTATCAACTCTTGCAATATGTTCTTGTGGATATTGCAACTCATGCAGACTGAACATCATGAATAACCCTACCATTCAACAGTCAATTCTAGCTACTTTTGTGATACCTGCTGAACGTCATACATGACAAGTGAGATCCCAAAATGAAGTTTATTTGATAAATGTATTGCAAAACAATTTTATAATATTTTTGAATCTGTCATATAATATTTTCTTCTGACTGAAAATAAAGGATAATTGGGCAGGGGAGACAAATCTGAAAAAATTTTCTTTTACATCCCTGCCACAGTTTAAAGCCATAATGTTATTCTACTGCAGTGTGACACAAAATATGACTGTAATGCAATAACCTCTCTAGAACTGTAGTTTTTCTTAGAAACATAAGAAACACAATGGTCAGACATGTTTTGTAACTTGAAAATCTGATTTTGGGTCTTTCTACAAGCTTGCAATGGAAGCATCTTTGCTCTGACAATAAGAACACAGGTTATCCATATTACTATTTTACGTTCACAGGAAAAAAAATAAACTATATAACAGACTGCAAACCTAATTCTCGAAGTCAATTAAGCCAACTTAAGTAGACAAAATAGAGCCCCTCATGCTATTCCTACCAATCAAATGCTTTATGTCTCCCTTCAAATAACAAGCAGAACAGTCACACATAAGTACTATGTTTTCTGATCCTACCATTCAACAGTCAATTCTAGCTACTTTTGTGTTACCTGCTGAAAGTCATACATGACAAGTGAGATCCCAGAATGAAGTTTATTTGATAAAGCACAATCTTAATCTTTCTTTTTGTCTACTGCAGAGATCAGTTAGAAGAGGCCGCCAATATACTTTTAAAAATGGAACACAAAAAAACACATGATCTACCTCACATTATGGAAGAACTACTGGAATAATTACAAACATCAAAAAGAATCATTCATCCCTCAGCCAAGCAATAGCGTTATAGTCATTCAAACCTAGTAAAGAGTAATCTCTTTCTCTAGACTAAACCCTTTCGCTAAATGGGCACAGCTACAATCAGTTCTCTTTTCATAAATTTCTGTTGTAGAAGCACAATGTTATTTTATAGAGATAACATATCTCCCAAAAACTTTTTAAACAGGCTAACTCAGCAAACATATGAGTTAGAAGAAAGTGAGGACTGCAGATGCTGGAGATCAAAGTTGAGAATGTGGTGCGAGAAAAGCACAGCAGGTCAACATTCCGGACATAAGTCCTTCATCAGATTCCTGATGAAAGACTTATGCCCGAAATGTCAATTCTCCTGCTCTTCGGATGCCGTCTGACTTGCTGCGTTTTCCAGCACCACACTCTCGAAACATGAGTTAACATGGGTTACTTAAACTCATATCTTCAACATTCTTCTGAGATGTAGTCTTTGCTGACACCTCCAAGGCCTTTTGCTTTTGGAGTTTCCTTCCTACTGACTTCTTAGCTTCTCAGAATTTCCCTCCAGCCCAGAAAACAAATAAAAGCATAAACATCTTTTTTGCTGTATGAACCTGTTTCTGGCTCCCTCTCCTCTTATCTCCCCAGGTGTCTTGCTGGTCATGTAGCTGTTTCAAATTATTGCTCAAAATCAATTTCAGACCTTCAAAGAATTGAAAACTAAATTTCATTTTTCTTCCACTTTCGAACAGAAGCTCACAAACAACAATAATACATTATAAAGTTTCATCATACTACATGCTTCAACATTAAAAGTCAGAAACGCATGAAATATAAGATGGATTGGTCAGCTTTTAAAAGGAGGAGATGATTAAACTCGAGAATGCCCTATTATCAAAAGTCAGTTCTCGGGTTTTGTTTGGATGACATGAAGTCACCAATATTCTCTCTGAAACTATATAGAAATAGAAGTTGCTCACCTAAAATAGTTAGATCATCATGCTCTCAATCCAACAAGTACCTGTCTGTCTGAGTTATCCTCAGATGGGGGCAGATGCAAGAGATGTCAAATTTATTACAGATAACACTTGTGGTTTGGGTTATTGATAACCTGTGTCAAAAAGTTTTAGTTCACAATTTAATATGATGCAGCAAGTTCCAAGTAAATAGTACCAGTCCTATAAATGGGTTCTGACTGACATCCGTAAACCTTAAAAATTTTCTTTTAAAAAATCCTCGACAAAGACCATTTTTGATTCACCCTCAAACCTGCAAGAAAATAAATCGTGACTTTTGCACCCTTTTTGGTAACTTCTGAACTTACCATTGCTGCAAAGTAAGTTTTGTGTACTAAGCTTTTTTGCTTTGTAATTTATTGAATTGCATTGATTTGCAGCCCAAGACAGATCCAACTGTATTTTCAGTTTAATTCGTTCTATTCATACATCATAAACATCTGCATTCAAAACTGTCAGATATTTGGAATGGCAGTTTTTTTTTAACTGGGTTATCAGCTTTTAGTAATATATAGTTAGCTCAAGTTTATGAAATCTCATTTACTTTTACTAAGAATGTATATCAAAATAATCTTCAATAACCAGGGAGGGGATACAGATTGAAAGTAATTGGTATTAGAGAGGAGTTGGGAATTAATTTTAACATCCAGAAGGGTCTGGAACTCACTTTTTTGAAACACTGTTAGGCACAGAAACCCTCACTATATTTACAAGGAGACAATTTGAGAGCTGGAATGTAGGATTTTACTGGATAGCTACTCTTTCAGTCAACATAAACACAGAGGAGTGAATTACTTCCTTCTGCGCCTTGAATGCCAATTATTCTATCCTCCTATAAAAATACGGAGTGCAAAAGTGAACTATACTTGGTACAAATGAAATTTATTCCAGAAGAGAGTCCATTGTGATAATTATCAGGATATTTAGTCTAGCCAGAGGTCCAATATTTCCCAGAAATATGTTATGAAGTCATAAAATAGCTGAAGCAATATTTCAGAAGTAAAATAACAAGAGAAAATTAATCCTAATTGATTAATCTCCCATATTTGTACTGTCAAATAAAAATGTACAACATGGCATACTAGCTAACCTCATCAATTTCTTTCTCTTTTTGGCAGAATCTTCTGGAGTTTTGAATTGTTTTCTCTTTTGCTTGTCAGGCGTCTGTAGAAATGATTGTGCACTTTTCAACCAGTTGCTTGCTGATCGCATGGTCCTGCCATGTTCTGATCCACAATTAGGTATAGGTGGTGATGCAGAAGTAGATGGAATGGACTTTGTGCACCACTCACGTTCTTTTGTGCTTTCATTATCAGATGAAAACTCCAAAATATCTTCGGCTGTCTAAAACAAGATAAATGCAAGTTATTTTCACAGTGGTATGTTTTAAATGCATATACACTCTCATTAAGGGGAGGTACAGGTTGAAGAAACTAATCAATTACAATTGGGAAGGAATCAAAAGTTTCCAGAGCTGAAACAATGCACAGATTCTTGCCATTATCAATCATTCATCTGCAGACTTCCATTTAATTGCTGCTTGTTTCACATATTTATGAGAATATTCTTCCATAATTATTATATCCTAAAGCATTTTATTAATATTTTAATCACTTCATTCAGATGTGCTATGATACAGGTGGAACATGAACCTGAACCTTTTAGCACAGAGGAAGGGATATTACCACTGCTCCACATGAGCACAGAGTATTTTAATATACATACCTACAATGCATACTACAAGATTGGTACAGAACTGTGTGCAGTTAATGCACTGGGAAAAAATGGTTAACCCTGCCACATTTTACAGTACAATATTAGATCTAAGTGGACTTTGTCCTTTGTGAATTTCACAACATGTTGCTGGAGGAAGTTGTCGCAGAAGTATTCTGGCTTTGTCAATTTGATTGGTCACGTATGCAAGGAGATTAAACTCCTCTGTAGCTAGCATTTCACAGTACCCTTGGTCAAAATATCCAAATATTTCATACTGCAAGCTCTATCCAATGACCTTACACCTACTCCAACCAGAATTTTCTGACCGCTGGTTATTGCTAATCTCCAAATATAGTGATTTTACTTCTTGATCTTCAAAATTAAAATTCTTTCTCACTTCTATCCTGATATAATCCTTTATTATCAAAGCTGCTTGTCTTTTCAAAACATTATGAATCCTGGAAGGTGTATTTCACAACTTCAGTCACTTTATAAAAATAAAAGTGATCACACCTAAAATCATTCATCTCCATTTGTGCTATAGTTCATCTACCTTATTGTGAGTGGTTCACGCATTCAGATTAAAGGTCTGTAACTGTTTCTGTAATGTTTGCATGTACATTATTTGTTGATAGGTTATTAATATTAAACTCTACATCCCTTCCTAGCCTACTCAGCTTGTCTTTACTCCAATTACCAAGAATCAATGGAGTCTTTACTTTTCTCTTCACACATTTTCATTCAGCTGAACCCTCACAATAGCCAGCCACCTCTCTTCTGCACCTAAATTCCTTATAGTTAATACAGTCCTTATCCACAGTCCGGATAATTCACAGAAACACGATACCAGTCTGGTTTAAGTGAAGCCCATCCCAAAGGAAAAACTCCACCTTTCCTCACTACTGGTCACAGTGCATAACAAATCAAAATCCCTCTTCCTACGTCACTGGGTCACTTATTAGTTTTCTTATCTGCTTGATCCTATCGTCAATAGCGTACCCTTGCAGATAAGAATGACTTCTTCCGCTCTCAGGGTAAGTCTGTAGGTTGCTGTACAAACCTATGCGGTTACCAAAGGCTCTGTCACATTGGGGCACGTGGTGGACGAGGGAAGGAGTAGATGGGACATTGTTGCGGCAGCACACTTCTATTAATGTTTTCACCTGGCTTCCATTTATTCCCTGATGTTAAGTCTCAAGATGTTCTATGCCTTCCCAGATGCATCTCCTGCACTTTGGACAGTCTTGGGTCAGTGATTCCTGGGCGTCTTTCGGAATGCTGCACTTCACCAGTTGAGGGTATGCTTAAGTGCTTCCTCTGTCCTCTTCGGGTTCAATCTGCTAGTTTCGAAGCTGGGAATACAGCACACACTTGGGGAGTCCCTTGTTGGTCATGCGGATAATGTGCCAAACCCATTGTAGCCAATCAAGGGTGGTCACTGCCTTGATGCTGGGGACGTTGGCCTAGTCGAGGATGTCGTGTTGGTGAGTCTTTCTTCCCAGATTTCCAGGATCTTGCGCAGGCAGCATTGGTAGAACTGTTCCAGTGCCTGGAAGTGTATGCAATAAATAGTCCACTTCTCAGAGCCATCTAGGGAGGTGGCAACTACCAGCACTGTAAACCACGACCTTGGTGTCAGATCTGATATTGGTGTCCTCAAACATCCTTTTCCTCAGGAAGACAAACGCTACACTAGCACACTATGGGTAGTGCTGGATCTCTTCAACAATAGCTGCTTGGCGGACAGGATACTTCTGAGATATTGGAAGTGGTCAATGATCTCGAAGGCCTCCCTGTGGACCTTGAAGATCGAGGGTTTGCTCCACAATGCAAGACCAGCTGGTGGAGGACCTTTGTCTTGCATATGCGTAGGGTGATACCCATGCTTTCATATGTCTCCGTAAAGATGTCGATGATGGTCTGGAGTATGTCCTCTGAGATTGCACATACACAAGCATCATCTGCATACTACAACTCGATGACACTGGCTGGGGTGACTTTGGTTTTGGCTTGAAGGTGGCAGAGGTTGAATACTTTCCCACAGGTTCTGTCTGGTAGCTTCACTCCAGCAGGGAGCTTATTGATGATGAGGTAAAGAATTGCAGCAAGTAGAGTCAGAGAGTCATAGAGATGTACAGCATGGAAACAGACCCTTCGGTCCAACCCGTCCATGCCCACCAGATATACCAAACCAATCTAGTCCCATCTGCCAGCACCTGGCCCATATCCCTCCAAACCTTTCCTATTCATATACCCATCCAAATGCCTTTTAAATGTTGCAATTGTACCAGCCTCCACCACATCCTCTGGCAGTGCATTCCATACACATACCACCCTCTGCATGAAAAAGTTGCACCTTAGTCTCTTTTATATCTTTTCCCTCTCATCCTAAACCTATGCCCTCTAGTTCTGGACTCCCCGGTCCCAGGGAAAAGACTTTGTCTATTTATCCAATCCATGCCCCTCATAATTTTGAAAACCTCTATAAGGTCACCTCACAGCCTCCAACGCTAGAGGGAAAACAGCCCCAGCCTCTTCAACCTTTCCCTATAGCTCAAATCCTACAACCCTGGCAACATCCTTGTAAACCTTTTCTGAACCCTTTCAAGTTTCACAACATCTTTCCGATAGGAAGGAGACCAGAATTGCACACAATATTCCAACAGTGGTCTAACCAATGTCCTGTACAGCCGCAACATGACCTCCCAACTCCTGTACTCAATACTCTGACCAATAAACAAAAACATACCAAAAGCCTTCTTCACTATCCTATCTACCTGCAACTCCACTTTCAAGGAGCTATGAACCTGCACTCCAAGGTCTCTTTGTTCAGCAACACAACAGTATTGGGACAGTGACACAGCCCTGCTGGACACCGGTTCGAATGGGAATGGGTCAATGATAATTACTAAAACTTCCATGGTGTCATGGATCGGGCGAAGGATTGTGGCAAACATCATGATGCAATCAAAGCAGAGAAGGATGCTCCCTAATGCTTTCTGATTCACAATGGCTATGGCCTTGGTAAGGTCAAAGAAGGCCCCGTACAGGGGTAGGTTCTTTACTTTGAATTTCTCTCGCAGCTGTTAAATGGTGAAAATCATGTCCGCTGTGCCCCTCTGTGGCGAAAAGTCATACAGAGAGGCTGAGAGAGGTTCCTCAATTACAAAGAGGAGACGATTGAGGAGGAGCTTCACAATGACCTTTCCAGTGATCAACAGCAGAGAGTTCCCCTGTAATTACCATAGTCGGACTTGTTCCCTTCTTTGAAAATACTCATAACTGTGGCATCTTTCAGCTCTTCTAGGATGCTCTCCTCCTTCCAGATAAGGCAAACAAGGGCAAGTAGCTGCAGAAGGAGCTCTTTGCCTTCGTGCTTCAATGCCTCAGCAGGGATTCCATCTGCTCCAGCAGCCTTGTTATTCTTAAGCTGGCAGATGGCCTTGTCTACTTTGTCCAAGGTGTGAAAGATTGTTCTGAGGTACAATCCAGAGATTACTACTGAAGACATGCATTTTATTTGGGACCATAATATACAAATACGTAAACATACAAATTAGAAGTAGACCAGTCAACCTCCTAGCCTGTCATTCAATAAGACTGCAGCAAATTGGATGGCAGCCTCAAGTCTGTATTTCTAAATACCCTAATAACTGTGACTCCCTTGTCAGTAAAAATCTACCTTCCCCTGCCTAATAAGTATTCACTGCGCTCCAGTGAATTGAGTTTCAATTCCTCAAAGAAATCTATAAATAAAAAGTCTATGTCCCTTATTTCTAGTCTCACACATGAAGAGAATCATCTTTAGGATCCATTCTGTCAATTTCCTTCAGGATCTTCTTTGGTTTAATAAGATCCTTCTCATCCAGTTAAACTTCATGTATACAGATTCAGCCTATCCAATTTTTCCTTGTAAAATAACAATCCTCTAATCAAACAAAACACAACAGAACTGTTTCTATCATATTTACCGCCTTTCATTAAGGAAAAAAAAATTGTGGACAGTATTCTAGGTGTATTCTCACCAATACTTCACACCTGTAGCAAAACATTACTACTTTTATAGTTAATTCCGCTTGCAATACAATATTCCATTTGACCTTTTCATCACTTGCTGTACCTACAAACATTTTTGTGATTCATACACCATAAATCCCAGATCCCTCTGTACTTCAAAGTTTAAAATCTCTACCCATTTAGATTATATACTGGTTTTCTATTCTTCTTGACAAAGTGGGCAAGTTCACAGTTATCCATATTACACTGCATCTGCAAAATTTTTGTCCTCTCACTTAATCTATAATAAATACTTTGCAAACTCGTTATGTCCTCCTTATGATCCATATTTTGTATCATCAGCAAATTTAGCAGCCATACACTCAGTCCTATCATCCTAAATATTACTGGGATGTGCGCCAGCATTTACTGCATATTTCTAACTACCCTCGAGAGCATGGTGGCAAGATGTGTTGTTGAATAACTGTATTCCATTTGCTATAGGTATACTCAAAATTTCATTAAGGAGGGAATTCCAGGATCTTGGCCTAGCAACACAAAGAGTAACGATATATTTCCAAGTCAGCATGGTGAATAACTTGGAAGGGATCTAGCAGGTGGTGGTGTTCCCACATATCTGCTATTCTTATTCTTCTAAATCATAGTAACAGTGAGTTTGTAAGAAGCCTGCTGAATTGCTGCAGTCAATCTTGCAGATGGTACGCAATGTTGCTCCTGCTCTTTGCAAATATTTAAAGCAAAATCCAAATGAAGCAACGGTAATGTGAGAAAACAGCGAGTAATTTGGGTATAGCATGGACTGCTCAAAAATATGTGGAGGCTGGCCCAATTGCAGCATTCAAGAGGACAGTGGATGATTATTTGGTCAGAAATTGTGCTCAGGGATATGAGAAAAGGCAGGAGATTGGTACACAGTTATAGAAGGGATGCAGACACAATGGGCCTCTTTCTGAGTTGTAACAAATTCTCTAATTCGCTATCAGCGGTGGAGTAAGTGAGTGTCTGTGAATGCAGTGTTAATAAAGCCAACTGCTTTGTCCTAAATAGTACCAAATTCATTCGGTGTTGTTGCAGTTGTGCTCATCCAGGCAAGTGGGGAACATTTCATTATGTTCCTGACTTGTGCTTTGTAGGTGGTAAAGATTGGGGAGTGAGCTGAGCAATGCAGAATTTCAAGCCTCTGAACTGTTCTTGTAGCCATTGTAATTTTTTGATCAATGGTAATTGCCAAGAAGTATTTAGTAATGGTGATGCCATTGAATGTCATGGTTCAAGGTTAGATTTTCTTTTATTAGATATGGTCATTGCCAAAAATTTGTATGGCATAAGTGTTACTTCCTAACTGTCAGCTCAAGCCTGGATATTATCTTTCCGTATGGACACGGTCTCATTCAGTTTCAGAAAAGTTTCAAATGGTGCTAAGCTTTGTGTAATTAAACATCTACATTTCTGACCTTATTATGGAGAAAAGCTCATTGAGGAGCAGCTTAAGAACTCTTGCAGAGATGCCCTGAACCAGAGTTGAATGACTTCAACAACTTGAATCATCTTCCTTTGTTAGGTAGGCCTCCAATCAATAGATTCCCAGTATGTTTAGTTTATCAACTGTTCTTTATGCCACATTCAGTAAAACACAGCCTTCACATCAAAGGCAATCTCTCTCACCTTAGCTCTGGAAGTCAATTCTTTTGCCAAGACTAACAAATGCTGTAAGGAACCAGAGTTAACTTGGCAGAACCCAAACTCAGCCGTAGTGAGCAGGTCGAGAGTGTAGTGTTGGAAAGATGCAGCAGGTCAGGCAGCATCCATGAAGCAGGAGAATCGACATTTCAGGCATAAGCTCTTCATCAGGAATGAGGTTTGCGGGCCAGGGAGCTGAGGGCTGAGAGATAAATGGGAGGGGGGTTGGGTTGGTGGGGGGAAGGTAGCTGAGAATGCAATAGGTAGATGAAGGTGGGGGTGAAGGTGATAGGTCGGAGGGAAGGGTGGAGCAGATAGGTGGCAAAGATGATGGACATGTCAAGAGGGCAGTGCTGAGTAGGGAGCTTAGGATTGGAATAATGTGGGGGAAGGGAAATGAGGAAACTGGCGAAATCCACATTAATCCCATGTGGTTGTAGGGTCCCAGGAGGAAGATGAGGTGTTCTTCCTACAGGCGCCGGGTGGTAAGGGTTTGGCAATGGAGGCGGCCCAGGACCTGCATGTCCTTGGCAGAGAGGGAGGGGGAATTGAAGTGTTCAGCCAGAGGGTGGTGGGTTTAGTTGGTGCAGGTGTCCCAGAGATGTTCTCTGAAACAATCCGCAATTTATCGTTCTGTCTTCCTGATGTAGAGGAGACCATATTGGGTGCAACGGTTACAGCAGATGACACTGATGAAGGTACAGGTAAATTTCTGTTGGATGTGGAAAGATCCGGGATGACTAATTCCACCTTCGGAAATCCCAGATGTCCTCCTCTACAAAGATTGCAATTTCCCCTCTCGCCTGGTCCCCGATGACCTCCACCGAATCTTCTCCACTTCTCACAGCTCTCCCAATGAACCCCATCCCTCCCAACGCAACAAGAACACATACCCCCGAGCCCACAACTTCCACCCAGCAACCTCCAAACACATTGCATCATCCTCCGTCATTTCTGCCACCTACAAACAGACCCCATCACCAGGAACATATTTCCCTCCCACCCCTATCAGCTTTCAGGAGAGACCATTTGCTCCGTGGTTCCCTCGTCAGATCTACTCCCCCCCCCCCCCCCCACCCCACCCCGCCAGCCCACACTCCACTCGTAGCATCTTCGCCTGCCACCACAGGAAGTACAAAACCTATGCCCACACCTCGCCCCCGTCCAAAGCCCCAAAGGATCCTTCCACATCAGATAAAAATTTACCTGTATCTCCGCAAATGTTATCTACTGTAGCTCCTCAGATGCTGCCTGACCTGCTGCATCTTTCCAGCACTGCAGTCTTGACTCTGATCTCCAGCATCTGCAGTTCTCATTTTTTCCCATTAGTGAGCAGGTGATTGCTAAGCAAATAAACTTGATACACTGATGATAGTTTATTGAGTATGATCTGAGAGAACCTAATGGGACAGTAATTAGCCAGGTTGCATTTGTTTAGCATTCCATGTACAGGACATCCATGCATTGAGCAATTTTCTATACTGTCAGTCAAATGTTGCACTGAAACAGTTTGCCTATGGGTACTGCAATGCCTGGATCACAAGTCTTCAGTACAATTGCCAGGACGTTGTCAGGGCCCATAGTCTTTGCAGCTTACAATGACTTCAGCAATTTCCTGATATCAAATGGAATGAACTAATGGCTGACGTCTGACAATAGTGATCGTGGAGACTTCCAGAGGAGGCTGAAACAGATCATCCGCTCTGCATTCTAGCTGAAGATTGTCACAAATGTTTCAGCCCAATCTATTGTGCTGAGGTGCAGGGGTTCCCCATTTTGAAGTGAGGGATACCTGTGATGCCTCACATGAGCTATTGAACTGTCTACCACCATTCTGAACTGGATGTGTTAGGACAGCAGAGTTTAGATCTGAACCATTGGTTGTGGAAATGCCCAGCTGTCACTGCTGGTTAAGTTGTTTGACATATAAGTAGTTCCATGCTGTAGTGTCACCAGGTCAATACCTTATTTTTAAGATTTGTCCAATGCTGCTCTTCAAATACCCTCCTGCACTTTTCACTGAGCTAAGGTTGATTTCCTTGCTTGATGGTAATGATATCACAGGGAAATGTCAGCACATGAAGGAAGCAGATTGTGTTCAAGTACAATTTTGCTGCTGCTGACAGGCACAACACTACACGGATGCCTAGTTTTGATTTTCTGGGCCTGTTTGAAATCCATCCCAATTAGCATGGTGGTAGTACCATATAATGCGATAGAGGACAATCACAATAGGAAGACGACAGGGTTTTGTTCCAGAAGGACTGGATGATGGTCACACACCTACTATACTCATGGACAGATGTATCTGTGGGAGGCATATCACTGAGTATAAAATCAAGTGTATATTTACCTCTTGTTGGTTACTTCACCACCTGTCGCAGGTTATAGAGTCATAGAGACATAGAGATGTACAGCACGGAAGGCTATAGGATTTGACAAGCTCAGCCAGTAGTGGTGCTGCAAGGCCATGTTTGATGATGGATAGTGAAGTACCCCACCCAAATATTCTGTGCCTTGCCACCTCCAAGTGATCTTCAGCATGGAGGAATACCAATTCAACAGCCGTGGAAGGGTCAGAATGTCGTAATCAGCAAGACACGTCCTTGCCCACGTTTGACATGATGCCTTGAGGCTTCATGGGATTCAGAGTCAATGCTGAGGGTTCCAAGGCAAATCACTCCTGACTGTACATGATGTTGCCACCAATTCTTCTGGGTCTTTCTTGCTGGTGAGATCATCACCCAGGAATGGTGATGATGTCAGCTAGGACATTGTCAATAATGTACAATTCCGAGAGTATGGCTATGTTGAGCTGCTGCTGGACTAACCTGTGACGCAGTTGTTCCAATTTTAGCAATAGTACTTTGCAGGGTCCACATGGCTCAATCTGCTATGGTCATTTCTGGTGCCTTTATTAATGCAAGGTTCTTGACTGAAAGCTATTACTCAATGAGCAAAGATGCACAAATCAGTCCTGTAAATTGCTCATTTAAAATCAACCATTTTCCAATTTTCTTTGGAAATAAAATCAGAATGCAAAAGGCAGGAGAATGCATGTCTAATATTGGCACTAAGTTATTAATCATGAAATATTTAGTACAAATTAAATTAGACCAAGCTGTCAAAGCAACAATGCAGGGAAAAAAAAATTAAGATATTGAGGTACTTCTGTACAGTGAAATTTAAAATATCAAACCAAACTGAGCATGATCATGTTTGTACTCTTCACACATCAGCAGCATGCTGGGAGGAAGCAAATCACTCATGCTTGAAATTTTCTTTCTCGGCTATAAAAGGGAAGAGATGAAATTTTCCCTCAAAATATAAACAATGCTTACGTTGTATCTCCTTAAAAAGCACGGAGATCTCCATATGGCTCAGTTGCTTTTGCAATAGAACAGAAGTTTTAAAGCTAAGGAACTAGGAAGTCTGTTATCAGCATAGAGTCTAATGCAAATACTGCTTATTTTTATTCATTAATCATTTAATTGCTTCTGCTCTCCAGGCTACCAGGCAAATCATAATATAATGGGAGGCTGGGGAAGTAGGAAGGAATTTGAAGAACTTTCCTCCCGTTTCACTCATGAAAGGATGCATTCAGAATGACTATAATGTCCACAAACCAGGCATTCCTACCATTACGATTAAAGAGCAATGTGAAGATGGGGAAAAGGCAGAAAATAGATTGTCACAACTCACTCAAAAAAGTGTGCAAATTCTTAAGATCTACTACTCCAAGGGTTGTTACACAGCTTTTGATCGTATTATTCAAAGGTCCCCAATTTACCTGTGCGATGGAATCAGGCAAACAGAAAACACTGACTAGGTTTCTGTACTTCACAAGAAACTACTATTTATTACAAATAAATCTATTCTAACCACAAAAAAATGTGTATCATCAACTTATACATCTGCTGCCTTAAATTCCATCCCCTTCCGAAAGCCCCAGACACACAGGTAAGCCCTGTCTCTTTTGTAAACGGGAGAATTCTGTCTCTATTGTTCACACACAAACTGCTTATATTCCCAGGAGTCAATCAAGCTGATGATCAACAAAGCAATCCATAATCTACCTCTGGGCGTAGACAGCTCTGTACACATACCCAAGGGGCCATGATATCTTAGGCAACTTCCCTCACTACTTGAACAAAGCAACAGTGTAAACACAACTTACAATAAATTCCAATAACTGGTTTTCTTAGAATTGCAGCAACTCTTTTCATACTCCTTGGTTTAAAGCAGTATCCTGTTCTCATTTTGATCTCCAATTCAAAGAAAAATAAAAAAGTGGTCTTTGCAGAATTAATGAAGGACACATTTAACAACAATTAAAAGAAAAAGTTCACTGCAGAGAGCTCTTCAGATCACTTTTAGTTAGGTTGGCTTGGCACATTTTAAAATTTTTTATCAGACCAGTCAATGGTAGAAACAGATTGCATCATAAAATTAATCTAAATATTCAACATCATTTCAAGGTAGTGCCTTAACATTTTGTATAACACAAAGAGAAAGCCTCAATCAAGCACATTTTTCAGGTCGAAAACTAACTTGAAAGAGCCTGTCTTCAGCTCACAATGTTACTGGGACACAGCTTTACCAGAAATGCATCACGGCCACAAGCCTCACAGATTATTTCATCAATGGCCCATGCTGCAGCTAGAAGAGTAAGTTTTCACTGCAGCCAATGAGCCAGCTAAGTTCCTATTTCTCTGTGCAGTCAACAACTAAGTACTTCACTGCTAACCACAAAAATTTTGGCTTTCGGCTTCAGTATTCCCCAACATCAAATTGGAGGGATCACCCCTCATCATACTGGCTGAAATAGACACTTTCAGAGTAAGAACAGAAAAGCAGATCATATTTTAGAGACACAAATTTGATACTGATCTTCAGAAAGGTGTGGGTCTGTTTGCACAAGCAATGCAATGCTCACATGCTGGTACTATACAGCAAGTGATTAAGAAGGCACACAGCATGTTAGCTTTTATTGCAAGGGGTTTGAAGTAAAAGAACAAGAAAGCATTGCTACAATTATACAGGACTTCAGTAAAATTACATCTGGATAACTGTATGAAGCTTTAGTATCCATACTTCCATTGGAGGTAGCACAGTGAAGGTTCATGAGATTGGTGTCCAGGATGAGAGGATAGTTCCATGATGACAGGCTAAATAAATTGCACTTATATCCCAAATGGAAAAATTAGAGGTCATCATTGAAATATACAAGTTTCTGAAAGTGCTTGATAGAGTAGATGCAGAGAGGTGGTTTTGGAGGATTGATTTTCAGACTGGAGGCCTGTGACTAGCGATTTGACACAAGGATCAGTGCTTTTCATCATCAACATAAATGATTTGGATGTGAACATAGTAGGTATAGTTAGAAAGTTTGTAGATGACACCAAAATTGGAGGTGTAGTGAACAATGAAGAAGGTCACCTCAGAGTGCAATGGGATCTTGATCAACTGGGGCAATGGGTAGAGGAGTGTCAGATAGAGTTTTAGGTAAATGTGAGGTGCTGCACTTTGGAAAGGCGAATCAGGGCAGGACTTATACGCTTATAAGGAAACAGAATCTTTGGTCCAACTCATCCATGCCGACCAAATGTCCTAAATTAATCTAGACCCATATGCCAGCATTTGGCCCATCTGCCTCTAAACCCTTACTATTCATATACCTATCAGATGCCTTTTAAATTGTGTAATTGAACCAGCCTCCACCACTTCCTCTGACAGCACCACTTTCTGCATGCACGCCCCACAGGGTCACTGCTTTGTCTCTCTTCCTCTTTTTTAAAGTCCCATTGTTTTGATTTTTTTTAATCTCCCAAAGTTCCTAGAAGATGCAACAGCTTAAAAAACAATAATTACTCCTCCTAGAATTCAAGGAAATCAGCTCCAACCCTGAAAAATACCTCAGAAAAAGGAGCAGCTCTTACAGCCACAATTTCTTCCCGTACTGCATCTTGGGTTACCCAGAATCAGGGAGCATGAAGTTACCAGTCATATATCTTTGTCTGATTACAATTTGTAAAACATTTTCGCGTTTCAGAAAAACAGAATAATCGTATGTGGACAATATCTTACATTAGGACTTAATAGTAATTTCAGGCAACTTGGACACCTGTAGAACAATCCCAGCAGAGAAGTGAGTCATCAATATTTTGAATCTTGTAATTCATCTTTACAAAAGCTAATCTAGAAAATAGGGACTGATGACATATCATCAAGGAGGACAGGGATATTTGAGCCAAAAGCTGCATACATTCTATTAATGCTCATAACTCAATTGTTATGCAAGGCTGAAAAAATACAGCATCATGCCATTAAAAGCCCTTTCACAACTATTCAGATCAAGTAACTAACTGTCAGGATCTTTAACTATCAGCTTTTAACTGTCAGTCATACCTCATTGAAACAGATACTCGCATATTTATCAAAATTATACTCCATGTGCCTCTCCTCCACCCAGTGATCCAATTGATCAAATCTCTTTGTAACCTTGGATAAACTTCTTCACTGTTAAATATACCATCAATTTTGGTATCATCCACAAATTTACTAACCATACCTCCAAAATTCTCCTCCAACGTCTTTAGTTATGGAATAAAAAATTATAAACATGATATTTACCAAAGAATGAAACATTTCCAGCTACTTCTATTGAGTAAAGCATGAACAGAAACTCTGTTTCTGATACTGATCAGATTTTTAAAACTGTATTCTTTTAGATTATTTCTATTTTGGAAATTCCTGGATAGGAGCCTAAGTAGCAAAATGGGGAAACTTGCCCAGGAATCCATGAAGAAAGTGAGGACTGCAGATGCTGGAGTGCCAGAGGTAAAAAAATGTGGTGCTGGAAAAACACAGCAGGCCAGGCAGTATCCGAGGAGCAGGAGAATCGATGTTTTAGGCATAAGCCCTTCTTCAGGAATGAGGCTGGTGTGCCAAGCAGGCTGAGATAAAAGGTAGGGGGAAGGGCGCTGGGAATACGTTAGGTGGAAGGTGGTGAGGGTGAGGGTGAGGGTGATAGACCGGAGAGGGGATGGGGGCGGAGAGGTCGGGAAGAAGATTGCAGGTCAAGAGGGTTGAATCCAAGGGTTGGGACTGAGATAAGGTGGGGAGAGGGGAAATGAGGAAGCTGGAGAAATCTACATTCATCCCATGTGGTTGGAGGGTTCCTAGGCGGAATATGAGGCGGTCTTCCTCCAGGCGTCATGTGGCCAGGGTCTGGCGATGGAGGAGGCCAAGGACCTGCATGTCATTGGCGGAGAGGGAGGGGGAGCTAAAGTGTTCAGCCACGGAGCGGTTGGGTTGGTTGATGTGGGTGTCGCAGAGGTGTTCCCTGAAATATTCCGCCAAGTAGGTGGCTTGTCTCCCCAATGTAGAGGAGACCACATCGGGTACAGTGGATACAGTAAATGATGTGTGTGGAGGTGCAGGTGAATTTGCGACGGATATAGAAGGATCCGCTGGGGCCTTGGAGGGAGGTGAGGGGGGAGGTGTGGGCGCAAGTTTTGCGCTTCTTGTGGTTGCAGGGGAAGGTGCCAGGAGTGGAGGTTGGGTTAGTGGGGGGCGTGGACCTGAGGAGGGAATCACGGAGGGAGTGGTCTCTCCTGAATGCTGATAGGGGTGGAGAGGGAAATATATCCCTGGTGGTGGGGTCTGTCTGGAAGGGGGGGAAATGACGGAGGATGATACGATATATCCGGAAGTTGGTGGGGTGGAAGGTGAGGACCAGTGGGGTTCTGTCCTGGTGGCGATTGGAGGGGTGGGGTTCAAGGGCGGAGGAGCGGGAAGTGGAGGAGATGCAGTGGAGTGTGTCGTCGACCATATCGGAGGGGAAATTGTGGTCTTTGAAGGAGGAGGCCATTTGAGTTGTTCGGGAGTGGAATTGGTCCTCCTGGGAGCAGATGCGGCGGAGGCGGAGGAATTGGGAATATGGGATGGCGTTTTTACAGGGGGCAGGGTGGGAGGAGGCGTAGTCCAGGTAGCTGTGGGAGTCAGTCGGTTTATAGTAGATGTCTGTGTTGAGTCGGTCGCCCGAGATAGAAATGGAGAGGTCTAGGAAGGGGAGAGACAAGTCTGAGACGGTCCAGGTAAATTTGAGGTCGGGGTGGAAGGTGTTAGTAAAGTGGATGAACTGTTCAACCTCCTCGTGGGAGCACGAGGTAGCGCCAACACAATCATCGATGTAGCAGAGGAAAAGGTGGGGGGTGGTGTCAGTGTAGCTACGGAAGATGGACTGTTCCACATGTCCGATGAAGAGGCAGGCATAGCTGGGGCCCATGCGGGTGCCTATGGCTACTCCTTTGGTTTGGAATCCGTGAAGCCAGGAAGCTGGAAAATCATAAAAACTACATCCCCTATGTGCAGTAGTACGTAACACACCTTAACAGCTACTATGAAAGAGGAGGTATGCAAGTCAATTGGGGAAATACATTGATAGATTGGAGAAGGGGGTGGATTACAGGCAAGCAGATGAGCACTAGAGATTGGTCAGGGGTTGGAAAGGGTCAGCAGCAAGTCAAGAGCTCATGTTAATACCTACTCAAGAGTTAAACCTCTCAGATATTTACATCACAGAAAAGGAGGTGATTTGGCCCATCTTGTCCACACCAACCATCAAAGATCTATATGACTCAAGATTAGAGTGGTGCTGGAAAAGCACAGCAGGCCAGACAGCATCTGACGAGCAGGAAAATTGATATTTCGGGCAAAAACCCTAATTTCTAATGAAAGGCTTTTGCCCAAAACGCCGATTTCCTGCTCCTCGGATGCTGCCTGAACTACTGTGCTTTTCCAGCACCATTCTAATCTTGACTCTAATCTCAGCATCTGCAGTACCCACTTCTGCCTACAGATCTACATTAATCCATTCACCACTTCTTGGTCCACTGCCTGGAAGCCATGGCAATGCAAACGAACATCTAAATGCTGCTTAAATGTTACGGAAGCTTCTAATTCAAATACACTTTCAGGCAAAGTTGTAGACTCCCAGAGCCTTCAGGGTGAAAAGTAAGTCTCCTCAACTCTCCGCTCAGCCTTATACTTTAAATCTTTTTTCCCCGATTATTGAGACCACTACTAATGGGAAAAAATACATATTTCCTATCTACCTTAACTTTGACCCTCATAATACTACATACCTCTATCAAGTCCCCTCTCAAACTTCATTCCAAGGAAAATAATCTCAATCTTTTCTCATAGATCAGATCCCCCAATTTTAGCAGCATCCTAGTAAACACTTCTGCACATTCTCTAATGCATTCAAATGTACTCTCTAATCAACCTGTTCAGAGGTGTTGTTATAATATGGAACAGGTAGAATTTGAATCTAAGCCTTCTGGTTTAGTGGTAAGGACATTAACATTGCATTACAAGACTCCCTATCTGGTGCATTCATCTCCTTCCTTTAATCTGGAGGCCAGAACTGCAGGTCGTACTTCAGTTGAGGCTAACAAGTACTTGTACAATTCCACTTTATTCTTCCTGTCCTTGTATTCTATACCTTGGCTAAAATTTATCCCAATAGGCATTCTTAAGCACTGTATCAACATGCCCTGCTATCTTTAAGGATATGTGGGTATACACAAGATCGCTTTGATCTTTCCGGGTCCAAGTATTCATAGTATAGTCCCTTGCCTTGGTAGCTTTCCCCAAGTGCATTACTTTACATTTTTCCACTTGATACTGCTCTAGGCAATACGTTAATATAGTTTATAACTGTCCTAATTATTTATCATCCTACCAATTTTTGTATCATCCACAAGCTTCTTGATCACATTCCTTACATTTAAGTCCTGTAACTTTTCCAGGGTATTTTTTTAAGCTTATGTGAATTGGAACCCTTAGAATTCTCAGATTGTAAAGACCTTTTGTGGAGAATTTCAGCCGCTGGGGAACTGTCAAACAGAATTTCAATTTGTGAGCAATTCCCATAGCATCAACTGTGTTGGAAATTCCACATGGTGCCAACACCCAACGTCGGTCGATGATTTAGTGTCATAGAGACATAGAGATGTACATCATGGAAACAGACCCTTCGGTCCAACCCGTCCATGCCGACCAGATATTCCAACCCAATCCAGTCCCACCAGCCAGCACTCGGCCCATATCCTTCCAAACCCTTCTGATTCATATACCCATCCAAATGCCTCTTAAGTGTTGCAATTGTACCAGCCTCCACCACATCCTCTGGCAGCTCATTCCATACACATACCACTCTCTGTGTGAAAAGGTTGCCCCTTAGGTCTCTTTTATATTTTTCCCCTCTCACCCTAAACCTATGCCCTCTAGTTCTGGACTCTCCAACCCCTAGGGAAAAGACTTTGTCGATTTATCCTATCCATGCCCCTCATAATTTTGTAACCTCTATAAGGTCACCCCTCAGTCTCTGACGCTCAAGGGAAAACATCCCTAGCCTGTTCAGCCTCTCCCTGTAGTTCAAATCCTCCAATCCTGGCAACATCCTTGTAAATCTTTTTCTGAACCCTTTCAAGTTTCACAACATCTTTCCGATAGGAAGGAGACCAGAATTGCACACAAAATTCCAACAGTGACCTAACCAATGTCCTGTACAGCTGCAACATGACCTCCCAACTCCTGTACTCAATACTCATACCAATAAAAGAAAGCATACCAAACGTCTTCTTCTCTATCCTATCTACCTGCGACTTCACTTTCAAGGAGCTATGAACATGTACTCCAAGGTCTCTTTTTTCAACAACACTGCCGAGGACCTTACCATTAAGTGTATAAGTCCTACTAAGATTTGCTTTCCCAAAATGCAGCACCTCACATTTATTTGAATTAAACTCCATCTGCCACTTCTCAGCCCATTGGCCCATCTGGCCAAGATCCTGTTGTAATCTGATGTAACCCTTTTTGCTTTCCACTACACCTCCAATTTTGGTGTCATCTACGAACTTACTAACTCTACCTCTTATGTTCGCATCCAAATCATTTATGTAAATGACCAAAAGTAGAGGACCTAGCACCGATCCTTGTGGTACTCCATTGACCACAGGCCTCCAGTCTGAAAAACAACCCTCCACCACCACCCTCTGTTTTCTACCTTTGAGTCAGTTCTGTATCCAAATGGCTAGTTCTCCCTGTATTCCGTGAGATCTAACCTTGTTAACCAGTCTTCCATGGGGAACCTTGTTGAACGCCTTACTGAAGTCTATATAGATCACATCTACTACTCTGGCCTCATCAATCCTCTTTGTTACTTCTTCAAAAACTTCAATCAAGTTTGAGAGACATGACTTCCCATGCACAAAGTCATGTTGATATCCCTAATCAGTTCTTGCCTTTCCAAATACATGTACATCCTGTCCCTCAGGATTCCCTCCAAGAACTTGCCTACCACCGAGGTCAGGCTCACTGGTCTATAGTTCCCTGGCTTGTCCTTACCTTCCCTCTTAAATGTTGCACCACGTTTGCCAACCTCCAGTCTTGCGTCACCTCACCTGTGACTATCGATGATACAAATATCTCAACAAGAGGCCCAGAAATCACTTCTCTGGTTTCCCACAGGGTTCTCGTGTACACCTGATCAGGTCCTGGGGATTTATCCACCTTTACCCATTTCAAGACATCCAGCACTTCCTCCTCTGTAATCTGGACATTTTGTAAGATGTCAGCATCTATTTCCCTACTGATGCAAAATATTCATTTAGTATCTCCCCCATTTTCTGCAGCTCCACACAAAGGCCACCTTGCTGATCTTTGAGCGGCCCTATTCTCTCCCTAGTTACCCTTTTGTCCTTTATGTATTTGTAAAAACCCTTTGGATTCTCCTTAATTCTATTTGCCAAAGCTATATCATGTCCCCTTTTTGCCCATCTGATTTCCCTCTTATGTGTACTCCTACTTTCTTTATACTCTTCTAAGTTTTCACTCGATCTATCCTGTCTATACCTTACATATGCTTCCTTCTTTTTCTTAGCCAAACCTTCAATTTCCTTAGTCATCCAGCATTCCCTATACCTACCAGCCTTTCTTTTCACTCTGACAGGAAATACTTTCTCTGGATTCTTGTTATCTCATTTCTGAAGGCTTCCCTTTTTCCAGCCGTCCTTTTACCTGTGAACACCTGCCCTCAATCAGCTTTCAAAAGTTCTTGCCTAATACCGTCAAAATTGGCCGTTCTCTAATTTAGAGCTTCAACTTTTAGATCTGGTCTATCCTTTTCCATCACTATTTAAATTCTAATAGAATTATGGTCACTGGCCCCATTTAACCATTGGAAGACTTGTGCATAAGAGTGCTTCATAAGTCTGTGGATTCAAGGTGGTAACTGAATCGGTAACCAAAGACAAGGTAAATTATCTGTATTGTTATCAACACCTGACAAAAGGAAATTGCTTCAATTAAAATAATTAGATTCAGGTGAATTAAGTTTATGTTAGTTTTGCAAGAAAAATGCAGCATTATGCAATGATACATTCAAAGATTAGGAAAAAGCAAAGACTTCAGATGCTGGAAATCAAAGTCAAAAAGCATGGCACTGGAAAAGCACAGCATGTCAGGCATCATCTGAGCAGCAGGAGAGTCGTCATTTCAGACATCATCCTCAGTCATTTCCACCACCTACAGTCAGATCCCACCATTAGAGATACATTTCCCTCCCCACCCCTATCAGCATTCTGCAGAGGCCAGATTTTCCTGCACATCCAAACACTCCATCTACCTTGTCCATTGCTCTCAATATGGTCTCCTCTTTATTGGGGAGACAGGATGCCAACGTTTCAGAGAACATTTCTGGGACACACACATCAAACATACCCACCGCCCTGTGGCCGACCACTTCAACTCCCCATCCCCCCTCTACAATGGACATACGATTTCTGGGCCTCCTCCAAATCCTAGTCATCCAATGTGTGGAGGAAGAACACCTCATCTTCCGCATTGGGATCCTCCAACCACATGGCATCAATGTTGATTTCACCAGTTTCCTCATCTCCCCTCCCCCACCTCATCCAAGACCAAACCCTCCAACGCGGCCCTGCCCTCTTGAACTGTCCCACTGTCTATCTTCCTTCCCATCTGTCTGCTCCATCCTCCACTCTGACCTATCACCATCACCCCCTACATGCATCTACCTATCACATTCCCAACTACCTTATCCCCAACCGCACCCACCTCCTATTTATCTCTCAGCCCCCTTCCCCTCCACATATTCCAGATGAAGGGCCTGCACCCAAAACATCGACTCTCCTGCTTCTCCGATGCTGCCTGACTTGCCATGCTTTTCCAGCACCAAAGTTTTCAACTGCATTCAAAGATCTGTAGCTAAAGGTGCAGTAGGTCATATAAAAGTTTACTGAGTAAAAAGCATTTAATTCAGTCACCGTTACTGATAAAATGTAATTATGGAGTAAACTTGGGCATCATGAATTAGTAACCTTGCATTTGGAAACTTTTAAGAGTACTCGATCTGTAACATTGAAAACATATTGCTGCTTCATATAAGTAATAAGAAAATGTTCAGTTTGTTCAATATTCATTGACCAAACCAATAAACTTCACTGACCTTATTTATCATTACTTATACACTAAATTGGTGATCTCATGGAGAACTATTGCACAGTAAAAAGATCCCTTTGGATTTCACATTTTTGATTTCTGAAATTTTCAGGTAATTACTTTAAATGTTGAGCAGTCAAAATGGTCTTTGTAGCTCGTAGCATTATAACTCTAGGCTGAGTAACACCAGAGATTTTTGCATCCAATTTCAAGTACTTTCTGATAAGTTGGTCTAAAGCTACATAAAGGGTAAAAATGAGGTCTGCAGATGCTGGAGATCACAGCTGAAAATGTATTGCTGGTTAAAGCACAGCAGGTTAGGCAGCATCCAAGGAGTAGGAAATTCAACGTTCAGGGCTTATGCCCGAAACATTGAATTTCCTACTCCTTGGATGCTGCCTAACCTGCTGTGCTTTAACCAGCAATACATTTTCAGCTAAAGCTACATAAACCCAAAAGTGTACTACTTGAGGAAACTAGCAAAAAAGTGTTTGCAACATTATCAAAAATAGCTTTCATGGTCACAAAAAACCCAAAAAATTCGAAAACCTTTTCTGGCACGTAAAATCATTTACACAAACTTTGTAATTTAAACTGCAAGTATACCCAAATATTGCTTAACGTATCTTCTAGTTAGTGCCATTCATTTACCCGCTCCCCGCCACACAGTATCCCCTTTGACACTTAGCATTTGCCCCTTCCTCCCTTTTTCATCAAGCCATTGTCACATTACTACTTTGAATCCATTAGCTACGGGTCTTTTGCATTCTCTCAGGCTATCGTCTGAGCCATTTACATCATGTATACTGCTAAAGGAAATGTATATGCGAGGCGGGGGTGAGGAGGACAGGCCATGCAAGGGCATTAGAGAAACTAGGCGAGGGTGGGAGAGCATGCACGCAAGTGAGGGAAGAGAGATGCAGAAAGCATGCAAAAAAGATAAAGGGGAAAGAGCAGAGAAGAAAGAGGCCTACTCAGCACATTAGGGGCAGCTAGAATTGGGAGTGTGAAATCACAAAGGCTAGACTATAATGATCTTGTCACCAAGTCCCAATATGCTGATTAACAGCATAAATTGCTGACATGCTTACAATTTAAACCAAAACAAGCATGTTCAACCATGTGGACATAACTCTAGTATTACGCTGGTTCAATAATCAATTCAAGTTCAGCCAGTTAATCTTAGCGAGCCAAACGGTGGATCATTCAGATATAGTACTACTGGATTTGGTAAAGATCATTAACAAGTTTCTCTAATGAAAAGTAAATGAAAAACAATAACCTCTCCATGACTAAAATATTCTGTTAAAACTGATAATGCAAGTTCACAAAAGAGAAATGGCCAGTGAAATGCCATACCAATACAAAAGACAGTTTCACCATAGGTGAATGCTTCCAAAAAGAAAAATGCACTTCCTTTCAAAAATGGTGTGTGTGTGTGTGCGTGTGTGTGCGTTCGCAAATTTAAAGATTGTCAAGAGCCTACAGACACACAGATACCCCTATGATGATAGTTAGTTGTGGTAGGTCCTGCGCTACAGTATACGTTTGCACGTGGCTGATGTCACGAAGATCAAGTAGTCACTTCCCCTGCATGCATACGACATTGGAAAGCCATCTCCCAACTGCACTGCAGATTCCTCCTCCACAGATATTTGAAATTTTAAGTGATCAAGAGCATAAGAGGATGGTCACTGCAGCCTTCATCAGTGTCAGCCAAAAATGGAAACCCCAGTTTAATCTCAAATTTCCAGAATTTTATATTTTGAGGATGTGTCAATATTTGTGTTCTGCATCATATTTCCAATCTTTCAACTGCCATCAATACTAGCCAATACAAATATGACACACATAATGCAGTAGGCAGTACATTTTGGATTATACAAGCATGCCCTCTAATCATGTTCCACCCCTTTCAGCATATTGTGGCATTGGAATTCTATTGTATCCAATGGGCCTGGTCTATGGGAGCATGTTAAATCAGGATAGTTAATTGTGTAGTTTGTCACTTTAGCTGATGTACAACCACTGCTGAGAGATGTGAAACTATTAAATAGCTTTACACAAAGGTCAGTCATTCAAAGAAAACCAATCCAAACACATCTTGAAAAAGGCTGAACAGAGTCTGGCTATTTTTCAAAAAACAGCTACATAGACCCCATGCGTGTCCCAACCCTAATGAAAATTAAACTACGGTGAAGGCTGCTTTGAAATATACCTAGATAAATAGTAGAAAATGATGAAAATTCTTAGTAAGTCAGGCAGTATCTTTGGAAAGATAGAGATATTGCAGTGCGTACAAGCTATAGGAGTGCAAATGAGTAATATAGCGTGCAACGAGTTTGAGCATCTTAGAACACTGAATAAAAATAGAAATTGCTGGAAAAGTTAACGTTTCAGATCAAGTGACCCTTTCTCAAAACAGTTTGAAGTGTTATTCAACCTGGAACATTAACTCTGACCTCTCTCCACAAATGTTACCAGACAGGCTGAGCTTTTCCAGCAATTCCTATTTTTGTTTCTGATATACAGAGTTCACAGTCCTTTTGGTTTTTGTTCGGAACAGTGACCCTTCATTTGCATTTATTCACACTCAGCACCATTTGGAAAAATGCATGCTCGCTTTTCGTACTGAAATGCATACTAATAATAAATAGTTATTCACTGCACCAACCACGAACATCTTCATGTCCCCATTGTACAATGATCAAGTCTACACCGTAACTAGCATCAGTTGAAGCAAACATTCGGCTTTGCTCTTGATTCAACGCTTATATTGCTGGGTGCACTCAGGAGTTTCTTACTACTTAGAATAGATGGACAATACCATCCTCGTAAAAGGCTACTACTCCTGTCATTTGGCAGTGATGCAACACTGCAGTGCCATTTGTGTGTGCACACTCATGGCAATGATGTTAAAGACTGCCTTCAAAGCATCTAAAATGGATAAAAAAAGTTTTACAGAAATGTAAATCCATCTAAATGAAAGCCCTCAGAATATTTGCGGTTGGTCCATAAACACAATATCCTAAACTTGAGTTTAAAAAAATGAAGAATGTTACCGAGCTAAAAAAGCAGCATGAAACACAGAAGGATCAATTCCTGGTGGTAGGAGAGATCCTGCATCGAAGGTGGTGATCAAAAAATACCCAGGGTTTAAGTCTGCCTGAGAAAACTGCCGAGCCATCTTGCTGCATAAGAGTTAAACTCTTGATCTCATCAGGCAATTTGCATTGTAGGGGAATGAACTTCATTCTTCTTTGGCTTCAAGCCAACACCAGACGTCACTAAACGACACCCTGGAACACTATGTTCTTGGCACAGAAACAAAAATGTGTTTGAACATACCACAGGCAATACAAGAAAACTTTGTTTTAAAATTTAAGGAAGATAATAACAACGCTGTTGAAAACTTCAAAAAGTGAAAATATTCAATTACCTTTCAATTTCATCACATGAAAGAGAACTTAACAAAGTACCCCTTGACTGGGATATCATGTGAGCCTGTACCTGAAAATTCCAGGATGTTGCTTGAAATTATTTAGGACAAAGAGTAATCAACCACAAGCCAAGAAACAATAAATGAGTCATTTCCTGTCAATTTTAAACAACAAAAGAACATGCTATCTACCTTTACGTTCAAGTAAGTAAATGTACAAAGTGAACAAAGTAAACAATAAACAATACATGGGGGTGTTGAACATCCAATGTCCACGGCACCAAAAAACTCCATTAATCACACGACCCACCTTAATTCAGCACAGTACATATTTGAAAGAAATTTTAAACTCTATTGACACATTTATATTCCCCATATCAGAGACTGATTTAAAAATCCATTTCACTGAAAGGTACAATCTGAAGATAGGCACTTGCAGGAAGACATCAAAAATGAGTAATTTTCAAGATTAGCATAACTTGATATAGCCGATTCAAGATTTCATTATTTAAAGTCTGAAAGCAGGGAACATACCATCCCAGCTGTAACAGATATGCAGCCATATTAACAGAAGAGAAAAATGGTGGCTAGTTAGAGAAATGTACAAAGTTAAAAATCACAACATCAGGTTATAGTCCAACAGGTTTAATTGGAAGTTCACTAGCTTTCGGAGCGACACTCCTTTATCAGGTGAATCATCACAATCACCTGATGAAGGAGCGTCGCTCCGAAAGCTAGCATGCTTCCAATTAAACCTGTTGGACTGTAACCTGGTGTTGTGTGATTTTTAACTTTGTACACCCCAGTCCAACACCGGCATCTCCAAATCATGACTACTAGAGAAATGCAAATTGTAAAATATTTGAAGAACATCAAGTTTATATTACTATTACACATGTTTTGTGTAATTTATTTACTCGTTTTACATGTTAAACACCGCAGAGTACAATTATAGATTTTCTATACTCGTCATTGAATT
This sequence comes from Hemiscyllium ocellatum, assembly GCF_020745735.1. Lineage (NCBI taxonomy): Eukaryota > Metazoa > Chordata > Chondrichthyes > Orectolobiformes > Hemiscylliidae > Hemiscyllium > Hemiscyllium ocellatum. The sequence continues at coordinate 81,064,447 of NC_083404.1, forward strand.
TTCATAATTTTGTTACCAGATCTTTAACTAGCTGCCCATCTTATAGTTATATACTTCATCAATCCATGTAACAATCTTGGCATAGAAATATCACTGAAAATTATCCATTAGTGAAGTTATTTTCTTTCAAAGTCCAAGAAAAAAGAAATCTGTTCATGTTGCTTGGTTACTAATGATATTTTGACTACACAGAAAAAATGGTCCTCAATTACGTTCAAGTGCAAAGATCAGGGTGCATTTCATAGGATTAGAGAATGGTCACCACACAAAAGGAAGCTCTTCACCCTAATATATCTGTGCTGGGCATCTTCAAAAGACACTTATCTCATTAACATCACCCACTTTTTCACTAATACCCCCAAGCATGTTTTTTTTTAACCTGTCATGCTTCTGAATACATGAATTAGGAGCAAAAGTGGGTCATTTGGGTCCTCAAGATTCCTCTGCCATTCAATAAGATCATGGCTGACCTGATTATGGTATCAATTCGACTTTTCCATCTACCTGCCCTGATAATCTTTGACTCCTTTGTTAATAAAAAAAAATGAAAAGTGCTAAAGAAATGTAGCAGGTCTGGCAGCACCTGTGGAGAGAATGACTTTTTTTTTCAGATTTCCAGCATCTGCAGTATTTTGCTTTCGTTTAAGAATCTATCCAACTCAACCTTAGGAATATTCAGTGATCCTGCCTCCACTGCTCTCTGAAGAAAAGAACGCTGGCTCAGTGGAGAGGGTGACATGGTGGCTCAGTGGTTAGCACTGCTACCTCACGGTGCCAGGGACCCAGGTTCGATTCCACTCTTGGACGACTGTGTGGTGTTTGCACATTCTCCCTGTGTCTGTATGTGTTTTCTCTGGGTGCTCTGATTTCCTTCCACAATCCAAAGACGTGCAGGTTAGATGGATTGGCCATGCTAAATTTCCCATACTGTCTAAGGATATGCAGGCTAGGCAGATTAGCCATGAGAAATGCATGGTCCCAGAAATCACCTAGGAGTCTGGGTAGCATGATCTTCAAAGGGTCAGCATGGACTCGACTGGCCGAATGGCCGGCTTCCACACTGTTGAGATTCCAATAAAAAGCCCTCAGCACACTTGCTGGTAGATTCATAAACCCGATTTTAAAAAATGAAGAATGTTACTGAACTGCGAAAGCAATATGATATAAAGCAGGATCGATTCCTATTGGTCACAGATGCATCCCGTGCAGGTGATGATCAGATAAAATGTCCAGAGTTTAAATCAGACAGACAAAACTGCCAAGCCATCTTGCTGCAAAGGACCCTCAAAAAAAAAACCTTCACCCGCATCTTAACTACTTTGAAATTATGTCCCATATTTCTAATATCTTTCACATGGGAAAACATCATTAGCATCCAATCTGTTCGATCCCCCAAAATCCTAAGTGCTACAATAGATCACGTACCATTCTCAATTCCAATGGATAGAAGTCCAACTTTTTCTGAATAGAAATTCTGCAATTTCAAGAATCAGTCCAATCAACTTTAGTAAACTGTTCCTAAAACTTATGTTCTTCCTCAAGTAAGGATACTAAAACTATGCAAGTAGTTCAGATGTAATCTCATCAATACCTTGTACAACTGTAATGAAAATTCCCTTTTACACTTCGTTCCTCTGGCAATAACCAACAACTTTCCATTTGCTGTCTGAATCACTTAATTTACATCCATGCCAACGTTATGATTCAATTGTCCATAACCCCCGTGCCACAGACTTCTGTGATGTCTCTTCATCTAAATCAAATTTTTTTTAATTCTTCCTTTCAATGTGGACAAGTTCACATTTTTCTATATTATATTCCATCAGCCAAATATTTGGCCACTTGCAATCCAGATATACTTCTTTACAGGTTCCTTAAGTCATGTTCACAACATACCCTTGATGCCATCAAGTGAATTTAGCAATAAACATTTGTTTCCTTCATCCAAGTCTTTGACACAAATTGTAAATAGTTGAGGACCGAACACTGATTTCTGTGGCTTCTGTTAGCTACAGCTTGCTAATCAGTTTATATGCATTAATAGGAATTCGTATAAAGGTATAGCAATTGGAGTCAGAAGGAGCAGGCAGTGGAGGTGCCCTGTGACGACTACCTTGGGGATTGTGTGGCCCTTCCTTTGGTTGGATGCCTCCTAACACAGCCCTGTGAGGAAGTTCAAATAAATGGCTAGCAGTACTGCAAGAAGGTCAATGACCTCCTCTGTCTTGCCCTTTTAAGTGCCACACCCTTCTTTCTGCTTCGGAGGAAGGGACACCTGGTTTGTGCCCCAGGCTCCCCTTTAGCATTGAGGATGAATGGCTGGGTCACTGGTGTGCACGCACCGGTCCAGCAGACCTGGAGGGTTCTTGACGTGGGTCTCAGTGGCTTCCTACCTGTTCACAAAGGCAGCTAGACAGTGGTATGACTTACTATACTGCTGCAGCTCTGGACAATGACAGCCATTGCATCTCTCCTACCCATCTGCTGCTCCAGTTCCTTTCAGTGAATGTGGATGAGGTCCCTGATTGCCAACACCACAGGGTCAACTCTTGCCCGGAACTGAGCAGGTGCACGATCTCCAGGAATCCACTAATTTCCAGGGCCTGGGGTGTTTCTTCCTTGGCCAGCTAAAGAGCAGACACAATGAGATGTTCACCAAATCATGGTCCCACACTTTGAGACTAACGTTCCCACCAAGATGTCATATCTGAGCTGAAGGATAGAGGAGGAAACCTCAATACTTTCATCTGTAGAGGTACAGGAGGTGGTTGTATCACTGTGGAGATGGTAGACATGGTGGTATGTGGAAGATAAAGAGAGAAAAGGCATCATTGTGACCCAATGGTGTGAAGTGGTGTGCAATGAATGAGACAGACAGCAGAATAAGATGAAAGTTGCTGTAGAATGAAGAGTGACACTTACTCAGTAGGCCAAATACGAATGTCTCAGAATCACCCCAGAAACAATCCCAATCTTCTCCCATGAGGGTCAGGATTCTATCTCCCTATAGTGTGAGGAGCCCAAGGTAAAACATCCCTCTTATAGGGGTTCTCTCCTCCTGTATTGAGAGAAAGAAAGGGACATTCAAGCAGATGGCACAGATATTAGCCCTAGTACAGGTAATCAAAATGTGGCATGGTGCCAAGAGAGTCAGGTGATAGGGCAAAGGCCATGCAGGGCTGGTGATGAGACAGATTGGGAGTTGAGAACAAATAAGGGATGATGTTGCAGCCAACAATGAAACCACCAGTCGTGGGTGCAGTAGCAGAGATAAACTGAATATGAAGTAGAGAGAAGCACTTATACAGGCAAAGCAGAGAAGGTATTGATCTTCGTACAGCACTGCTAGCCATTCCTCTGGACTTTGGAAACGTCACTGAATTGAGTGATGACATGCCAGCAGGCTATCAGGTGCTGTGGTTACTTAAGAGTAATCCCCTTGGAAGGGGATTACATTCCTTTGCACTACCATATCCATTAGGAACTCCAGGTTGTGCTGGAGAATCACAGTGCCATCTTTCACCTCTCAGGCACCTTTAGATTCTGTGTGCCAACAAGAGCAGTTTCAGAACACGTGCTCGTCTGAGTGCATGTGGCCTTTTAAGAGGCACGGGTGCAAAGAATGCCTGGCTTTTGGCACACATTCACTGAGTGGCAAGTTGTTTTGAAAACAGCATGGGGAAAGATAGGACTGGAATCAGATAAGAAAGACAGAGCAGGTGGTCTATGAGGTGAAACAAAAATTGGAAGCGCTAAATCATATTCTTAATCACTAAGTACAGTTGTCTTGAGATTTTTGAAGAGATTTCTGCCACTGGAAATCTGAAATTAAGTGTTGGAAAAACTCAACAGGTCTGGCAACATCTGTGGAGAGAGAAATACAGAATTAAAGTTTTGAGTCCAGTGACTCTTCATCAGAACTGGAAATAGTTAGGAAAGGTTGGTACTCATCTAGTGACTGGTTTTTTGGTGTGGGGAGGCGGAGGAACAGGGAAGAACATGAATAAAATATGTGGAGGTGATACTCAGGGAAAGCATGAGACAAGGTGATAGCGAGAAAAGGGATACGCAAAGAGATTGCTGATACTAAGCTGAGATAGAGATAAAAACAGGGTAGGGTACTAACAAGAAGTGTAAATAGGTTGGCTATGATAGGAGCAACACATCCAATATGGGACCTAGGTGTGTGGGGGGGAAGACTATAAAAAACATGGATGTGGTGTTCACCTTCTGAAATCATCAAACTCAATGTTGGATCCTGAAAGTTATAAGGCAGAAGTGGGTGTTGTTTCTCCAGCTTGTATCAAGCATCACTGGAGCATGACAGCAGGCCTAATCCAGAAATGTTGGCATGGGAACATTGTGGTGTGCTGAAGTGGTAGGCATCTGGAAGTTCAGGATCATTTTTATAGACAGAGCATAGTTATTCAGTAACACAGTCACCAAGTCTGTGTTTCATCTCCCCAGTATAGAGGGTATCACATTGACAGCAACAAATATATTAGACTAGCTAGAAATGAAGTATAGATAAATCACTGCTTCACTTGAAAGATGTGATTGGGACCTTGGAAAGTGAGGGAGGAGAAGGTAAACAGCCACGTTTTCCAACTTCTGCATTACATGAGTATGTGCCATGGGATGTGGGAATGTGTTGGGAGTAGAGGCGTGGACCGGTGTCCCCCGGAGGGAACAGTCCCTGCAGAATGTTGACAAGGAAAGGGAGGGAAATGCGTCTGGTGGTGACACCTGGTATCTGGAGGTGAAAATGGTAACTGAAGATCCTTTGGAAAGTGGGGATAATGGGATAGAATACTCTATCATGGCTCAACACCCTCTCCCCCAACATCCCTTAGTCCTGTTTTGTATGAGTTGCTCCCAGCATTATCATACCACTTTTGACCATTCACACTACTCATTAGCATCCGACCTAGCATTTATCACTATTCATGCACTCTATTCACTTCTCCCCCACCCCATTCAGAGGTGCTATTACATATCTCTGGTCAGTCTTTTGTCTTTCCTATTACGGAATTAAAAGAATAATTATCAAGCACTACCCTACAGAGCAATGTAACAAAGAACCCAATACTTTAGGTATTTTGAATCAATCTGTTCATAGCCATTATGACACACCTCTAAAACAGATGGGCTTTGAACCCAGACCTCTTGCCTCGAAGGTTACCACGACAGACATTTGTTAATCAAGCAGTTTTGAGATGTTATGGTATTTATTTTAAAGCACCCTGTTCAGGCATGTTAAGACTCAACTCTGAAATAGGTGGGATTTGAACCCAGATTTCCTTGATTAGAGGTAGGGGTACTACCACTGCACCACTTGAGCCCTATACAGTAGTCTCCCCATACGTATGGAGGGTATGCTCCAAGACCTAACATGGAAGCCCGAAACTGCGGGTAGTAGTAAACCCATTCATTTAAATGGGAATGTACCTTCCTGGCAGCCCCCTGGTTCTGGAATGTTCCATGCAATATGTTTGGGCCACAGTAAAGCACGGGTAACTGAAACCGCGAAAACCGACTCCGCAGATACGGCAGTCGCCCTGTATTTCCCAATCAGCCTGATCAGAGATGTTAGAACATAGAACAATACAGCTCTGGATCTCCTGGCTTGGAGGCAGGGATACCACCACTGCAACATAAGAAAATGCAATTTAGTATCACCTGCTTTCCAGCAACTTGAACTGTCTGGTTGAAACCTAGAAGAAGCCATGATGTGGAGGTTCCAGTGTTGGACTGAGATGGACAAAGTTAAAAATTACACATCAGATTAGAGTTACATTACCAAGATAACTTAAGGTTTTATGTAAAAGAAGTGACATCTCAACTCAGTCAATGCATTAAAGGTGTGAGGTTAAAGTCTGTCCGTATTCCAAACTGGAGTTAGACTGGCTCTATTTTCCAAGTAGAAATTTATAAAATATCACATGGACTGATTGCCTACAGATTGTGCGCTTTTTGAACAAAGTAGAATGTATCTGCAAGTACAAATCTGTTGCTATACCACCTTTTTTTTTATAAAACCCTAATTTATCTCAGGAATATGACTTGAAAGGAGTTCTGGGATTTACAAATTAATGAATCAAAACCTGCAACTCATTCGAAGTAATTAAAGACTTAAGAGCAATCTAGGTTTGCTCAATGCATCATATCAGTGGTATAATACTTTGATCTTTTACTCTAAATTATGTATCTTATGATCCTGTCCCCACTAGCTACCTGATAAAGGAACAGCACTTCGAAAGCTTATACTTCCAAATAAACCTGCTGGACTATAACCTGGTGTTGTGAGATTTTTAACTTGAAGGAGCCACATTTCTTTCATTGAAAAAATGATCTCATTTAAACGTAGAAAATTCTGATGATAATATGGAGGGGGTCCTTGTGGCACAGTTGTATTGTCCATATATTTAAGACAGAAGGGCCTGGTCAAGTCCCACCTGCTCCAGAGATATGTCATAGCATATGAATAGGTTGATTCTGAGTAGGAAAACCTGAAGATGCTTGACAGCGTAAATTATGGGAGGATGCTTCCCGAGTGGAAGAATATAGAACTAGGGAATACAATTTGAAAAGAGAGGCCTCCCATTTAAGATGAATAGGTAAAGGAATTTCTTTTCTTAGAAGGTCATTACACTGTGAAATTCTTTTCCCCAGAAAACACTGAAAGTTGGGCAATTGAGTACTTTCAAGATTGAGTTGGATAGTCTTTGATTTAAATGTATTCAAGGATTATGGCGCACTGGCAGCAAGATGAAATAGATAGGGATTATTTGAGAAATAGGTAGGAAAGGATTGGCTCCATTGCAAATGTGACACCACACTCTATACCACAAACTATCAGTGATATCATAAGGAATTGGAAAGTTATTAAAAAAATGTTGTGAAACAAAACATCAAAATTGTTATTAGTGCTACACTGTAACCAAAAGTAATTTTATAATTTACTCACATTGACTGAGAATAATACGATCAGAGAGTGTACCAGTGATCATCAACTTTAATCCTATAATCAGACTAAAACTGCCACCACTTCATGAACATTTTCACAAGGGCAATTAGAGATTAGCAATAAATTCTGGCCTAGCCAGCAATGCTCACATCCCATAAATGAGAGTTACACTAGTGTGAAATCAGAAAGGATGTGAGAAATGCAAATGGGAAAGGGAAATAAAATAAAGAATTCAACATTATTTTCCCTGATTTTTGATCTCTCAAAGACTTCTTAAAAATAAGATCAACACTCTGTTCCAATGGATATCAAGACAATATGACAAGCTTGTGTGTAGATACAGAGAGAAAGCAAGAAAAAAAAGCAAAAAAGAAAGCAAGTGAGATTCAGTCTTCACATAAATCAGAAATCAACTTGTCAACCATAACAGAGCTTCACTTTCTTTCACTTGACCACATGTAAAATTCACCTAACAGGTATCTGATACTTCCATGTTGGTTTAACTTTAAGTTAATTACTGGTTAATTTTAAGGCAGGAATTGTCAAACTTGAGTGAGTTTTGATGTCATAATAAAGAAAGTGCTCAACCATTTTACAACCATTAATCATTCCAGAGCAGCTCAAAGTGAGCACTTTCTTTATTACAACATCAAAACTCACTCAAGTTTGACAAATCCTGCCTTAAAATTAACCAGTAATTAACTTACCAAAGTTAAACCAACATGGAAGTATCAGAGTACTATATGGTTAGTGAAGTTTTCAAAAGGAATATACAACTATGTAATCAACCTTTACAAGAAGCAAAAGTCAGAAAGTTTGATTTAAAGAACATTTATTTTGATAAAAAATATTCATCTGAAACTCAATTAATGATGTGCTGCCGAGGATGACAATGTAATTACATATTGAATAGATTATGACAGCTTCAATATTTCCAGTGGCCCAAAATTACTAACACACTCAGCAATCAAATCTTTGACATACATTTCCTCACTTTGCTTCACCATTTTGAGTACTTATTTGTGCCCACCAAGATTATGAATGCCCAAGATAGAGATGGAGCTTCTTTATACTTTGTATACCCAACTGCAGTATCATGCACTTCCAAAGCCATGTATAGCACAGCTCAAACGTAAACAAAGTTTTTTTTTATTCTCATATCCCTCCTTAATTCTCCTGCCCACTAGAACTGAAATCAAAGCCCATATACAGCCACAGTGAATACTTTCAGCTATGTAAACCTGTTAACCATTCAGCTTCTGGAAGAAATTGAGCTTCTGTACATTTTATGCAGGAGAAACATAGGAACAGGAGTAGGCTCTATTCCACTATAGGATGAGATCATGGCTGATGAGCGGCTTAGCTCCATTTACCTAGCTTTATTCCATATCCTTTAATATCTTTGCTTAACAAAAATTGATCTCAGATTTAAAATTAACAACTGATCCTACATCCACTGCCAATTGTGGATGTGAATTCCAACTCCCTACAACTCTGTGTGCAGAAGTGAAATAATTCCACAGAAGCCAGTATCCATCATCAAGTCACCCTTCATTTACACTTTAACAATCCTTGGCTTTTGTACTGCTTCATTTGGACTCAGGTACCTGAGTGCCAGTATCTCTAACACACTTTTTTTTTAGAACCTCTGACACTCCTGCTAATTTTTTTTCTTTTTCTTTCTTACCCCCCCCCCCCCACCCCACACTACTGCCTAACTGCAGTCATGCTTATTTTTTCCCCAGCACCCATGTTGTGTGTGTGCAGGTGTGAGACACAGTGACAGACACAAGGTGTACAAATCTTTATTCAATTTCCACCACCAGGAAGAAAGGAAACACCCGAGTGGCCAGTGACAACATTCTCCTTTCTTTTTTTCTTCACAGGGACACTCCTGTTTATCTTTTTTTTCATTAACCCCCACACTACCGCCTAACTGCGGTAGTGCTTATTTTTTCCCCAGCACCCATGGAACATTCTCCTTTTTATATGCTAGCCAGGGCTCCCTGATTGGGCCAGATTAACAATTCTGATCAGGGAACTGATTGATTGATTGTCACAGGGACCGAAGTAGAGTGAAAAGCTTTGTTTACAGGCAGATCATAGGAAGCAAGGATGTACAAATCTAAAAGACTTAGATGGAGGCATACAAGTTGCATTGCACAGTGCGTGTGCTAGGCAAGATCAGCATCATTTGAGGCTAGAGTATCCAATCATCAGTTTAATAATGGCCGGGAAGAAGCTGTTCCTGAACCTGCTGGTGCATGAGTTCAGCCCTCTGTACATACTGCCTTACAGAAGAGGTTGTAGGAGGTCATTGCCAAGATGCAATGGGTCTTTGACGATCTTGGCAGCCTTTCTGTGGCAATCATTAAATAGTGCCTATGGATGGAAGGTTGGCATCTGTGATGGACTGGGCTGTGCACACCACCTTCACTGGTTTCTTATAGTCTTGGGCAGAGCAGTTGCCACTTCAGGCCATTATGGACCTGGACAGTATGCTTTCAATGGTGCACCTATTGAAACTGGTGAGGGCCCTTATAGACATGCTAAATTTCCTGACCCGCCTGAGGAAGAGGAGGTGTGTTACCAGATATAAACAGACTTGTTGTGCATGCTGACCATAATCCATTTATTCTTCAAATTTTTTGGTCTTTTTTTAAGAAAACCCTTAACTCTAAACCCAACACATATTTTCTGTATTTTCAGTTCTTTACTGGAGATGAAAATTGCTTATTAGTATCGTAATTAATAATAGAGGAGCTTTTGATAGCTGAAATAAATAGCTCCCTTGCTTTAAACTGCAAACACATTCATTAGCTGTAGAAAGCAAGCAATTACAATGCAGAAATTCTGCCTGTCCAATTGACCAGAACTACACTGATTTCCAAATCACTCACTGGGACAATGGTTCTTCTAGCTGCACAGGATGACCAAAATATATATTTGAAATGTTCCAGAAACTTGAGTATTTTCAATCAAAACCCACATAAACGATGCATGCCTTGACTTATAAAATCTAAAATTTATATTTCTTTGCAAGAACACTTTATTTGCCCCTAGCAACATCAAAGATAGATGTTCCATAAAAATGCTTCCACTGCATTTAGGCAAATAAAAGACAAAGTGAGATAATCAAGTGAGTTATCTTAACATATTGTTTGCTCAAATTCATATCAATGAAAATCATGTTTGTCACACTTTCTACTGTTACCCTTGACAGCACATAAAATAGTAGGCAGCAAAAGTGAAGCTCTTTACATTTGACTTGGTATTGATTCTTAATTTAATTATTCACTGGTTGCTAAAAATTACACAAAAGTCATGCCGCAGTCTTCATGGACACTGGTGGTATAAGGATTACTGTCTCTAGACTTTTTCTTTGCTAGAGGAAACAAGATATATAAATCAAACAAAACTATACATTGTGATTTGTTCAGTTATGTTTTGAATTTAACTAACAATTATCCAAACCTATAAAGATCGAGGAATACATTCCTGAATATTTCAGGTCAAGTAGTCAAGCAATCAATCTGGAACTTACTAACAGACAGGATAGGCCTGGAAAATTCTACAATTGGTATTGCTGTAAGAAGTGAGCAACTAAGTAGGTAAAAATTAATTGCAAAATACAGCTTAGAGAATCAAAGTTATTTTTCATTTGATAGTTTAATGTCTCGTATGAACATAGTTGAAACATACTTATTATTTTTGCTTAATCATTATTTACTTATCAATTAATACTTTCCTTTGGCAATTAAAGTCTGTGGCTATAACATCCTGTTGCTTCTTAAAGGCATAGAGAGTTCTGTTCTGTCATCGAGGACCTACTACCAAAGTACATAAATATCCGAGCAAACTGTAGCCACTCAAAGACACAAGAAGTGAGGCTCAACTACTGCATAAGAATAGCCTTGACACAAAATACCTCAACTACATTGTAACATTGGAAAAAAGGATCAAATTATGTTACTTTCTTTGGAATCGGGAGACTAACACAGAGGAAAGATTCAGGTTGCCATCAGCCTTAAGGATCACATTTTGTCAGACATGCGAGCAAATAAAATTATCTATTGTACCTGAATAAGGGCATGGATCTTTCTGTCCTCCTGAGAAAGTACTCATTTGAACGTTTTATGTGAAAGAGACGTGATTTTACATCATAGCATTCCTTCAGTAATATATTAAAGTGTGACTGCATATTATGTTTTGAAGAATCAATTAGAATATGAACTCCAAATCTTTTGAGGCAGAAGATGAGAGTGCTATGACTGAGCTAAGCCTTTTAATTCTAATAATAAATTCAAACATCACGAAAGGATACAATTTTAACATTGTCAATACTTTTACTAAGTATTGAAAAATAGTTTTTATTTTGCTAGCATCTAACTGCAATTCTCAGTAATTGCAAAGAGATTTAACATACATACATATTCTGAACTTAGTTTGCTGCATTATTCACAGACTGTTTACTCACTGCAAAGCTTCTGAGAAATCAGATGACTGGTGACAACTGCTTGCTTTGAGGAAGACCCAGTTGAGGGGCTCTTGTTTAACTTGGTTCAAATTTAACCTGTGAAGAACCAGTTGAAGTGGAGGAAAGCTTGCTAAGTACAGGCTGCCCAGGTGATCTCTCTCATTTCTAAGAGAAGTACTTTACACATTAGTTCAGAGTAATATTTATTTATTCTCTTGAAAATGCTATAGAAATAATACCTCATATTGTATTTCCTGAGCAAGCTGTGTCTACAAGACTTCAGCAACAGAGGTAATCATGTACAATTACTGACTTGACCACATGCACCAGGCTTCTCGAGCAAAGTGACTACAGAATATCCTATGTATCTCTCTTTAGGCTCAAAAATTATCCATGAGCCAAAAAAAACAATTTTATATGCCAAAGCCAATCTCTGCAAAGGAATTTTTTTTTCTCTTTTCCTGAAAAATTGTCAGTGCATGTGGGCAATAAGCATTGACACTTCCATATCATGGACTGTGTATGCGAACAGATTATTTACTCTGACCTCGACATGATGAGAATGTATAGCCAACAAGGGTATGACAATTCACAAAGCCATAGTTTCAGGATTAATCCACACACATGAACATCATTGGCAAAGCTTCAGTAGAAGTTCAGCAGAACGTCTGGTAAGATGGCAGTGGAGTAAGGTTTCTGAGCTCGGGGCTCGTCCACTCTGTCTGCTTTTATTTTTGTGTTTCTTTTATTTTTCCTTACTTAAAATTTTGTTTTATTTACCTCTTGAAGAGCTCGGTCACAGCGATGGCATCGGTGGTGGTGGCAGTGGATGGGCCCAGCAGCGCAGACTTGCGTAGGGCCAGCAATGCGGACTCATGGCTGCAGTAGCAGAGGCAAGTTTGGGTTCCCAGCAGTATTTGCATCTGGCGCAGATTCATGGAAGTGACAGAGGGTGAGTTTGGACCAAGTCTGAGACCAGTGGCATCAGCAGTGGCTGCATTGCTAAGGTGGTCCCCAAGTGAATTTATGGCAGTGGCAGAGTCGAGTTTTGACCAGTGTGGTACCTAACAGCATTGGGTGTTGCCTGTACTGGTGAGATCCATCGAGAATTCATAATGGCAAGGGCATTGGTCGAGGTGAGATGGAACTGAACAGTAGCGACTTTCGTTCCAGCAGAGCATCAAAGGGGACTTGTGCCTGGCCACCAGACCCATGGCCCGTGACAGAGCACTTAACAAGAATTACTGTAAGGTTATACAGTTTTCTTTATTTTGTCATCTTTCTGCCTTTATAATCTGTGTTTTGGTTTATTTTTCTGTGTTTTACAATTGCAGCCAGAGAGTGGCAACACTATACAATCCTTTTTACTGTATTTTGTAACAAAATACATATGACAATGAATAAATCAAATCAAATGTAGGTCACTTTTCAGGAAACAGAATTGAAATGTTGTCCCTTTCACTTTAAAGTCAATTGCGCAACCACAATATAAAATAGCTGCCATTGCATGCATAGTAAGTGGAATAAGTCACTGCCTTTTCATTTTGGGGGTGAATATGATATTTGTGATTTTTGAGAAGATTGTAGCTCAGGTTGCGATTCAGATTGTAAGTTTGCTCACTGGGCTGGTAGGTTTGTTCTCAGACATTTCATCATCATGTTAGGTAATCAGTGAGCCTCCGTTGAAGCACTGGTGTTCTCAGAGTCCATGCCAAACAGATACCCTAACCTAATCTAGTCCCATTGGCCAGCACTTGGCCCATATCCCTCTAAACCCTTGCTATTCATATACCTATCCAGATGCCTTTTAAATGTTACCATAGTACAGCCTCCACCACTTCCTCTGGCAACTCATTTCATGCACACACCATCTCCTGCATGAAAAAGTTGTCCCTTAGGTCCCTTTTACAGCTTTCCTCTTTCACCCTCATCCTATGCCCTCTAGACTGGGACTCCCCTCACCCCAGGGAAACAGGCTTGTCTATTTACCCTAGCCATGTCCCTCAGGATTTTACAAACTTCTACAAGGTCATCCTTTAGTCTTTGATGCTCCAGGGAAAACAGCTGCAGCTTATTCAGCCTCTCTGTATAGTTCTGTCCCACTTTCTATTTATGTGCCTTGGTCTGTTAAGATGGGTGATATCACTTCAGGTTCTTTTTCACAGGGGGTTGGTAAATGGGATCCAAATAGATGTGTTTATTGATAGAGTTCTGATTTGAATGCCAGGACTCTACAAATTTCCGTGCATGTCTCTGTTTTGCCTGTCCAAGGATGGATGTGTTGTCCCAGTCGAAGTGATGCTCTTCTTTGGCTGTAATGTAAGGATACTAGTGATAGTTGATCATATCTTTTGATGGCTAGTTGGTGTTAGTGTACCCTGGTGGCTAGTTTCCTACCGGTCTGTCCAATGTCATGCCTCTTGCAGTCCTTGCAGGATATTTTGGAAATGACATTTGCCTTGCTGGTTGTTCGTAGAAGGTCCTTTAGGTTCATCAGTAGTTATCTCAGTGTGTTGGTAGATTTGTGGACAACCACGATGCCAAGGGGTCAGAGTAGTCTGGTAGTCATCTTCAAGTTTTCTTTGATGTAGGCTAGCATGGCTCGAGTCTTTGGGCATGTTGTGCCTTCTTATTTGGGTTTGTTGTTTAAGATTCTAGCCACCAGAATACACAACACCAACTAGCCACTAAAAGACATGACCAGCTATCACAAGTATCCTTACACACAGACAGTGAAGGACACCACTCTGACTGGGATAACACATCCATCCTTGGACAAGTTAAATAGAAACACGCATGGAAATTCTTAGAGGCCTGGCATTCAAACCGGAACTCCATCAATAAAGACATCGATTTGGACCCCATTTACCAACCTCTGAGGAAAAGAACCAGAGATGATATCACCGACCTTAACAGATCAAGACACATAAATAGAAAGTGGGACAGACAACCAGCGCTTCAATAGAGGCTCACTGATAGGTTACCTAGCATGGTGAACATCTGATAACAAACCAACTAGCTCAGCGAGCAAACTTACAACTTGGTGAATATGATACTTTGAAATGAAGCTCTGCCAGGGACAATTTTACTAGTCATTCACCCACTGGCTTAGTAATGCCATCGATTTGGCACAGAACTGCAATTCATTTGTACATCAGTCTTATTGCAATAAAGAACATTAAAATTACGGTAGCAAGCAATCATGTCCATTACATAGTTTGAGTGTGTGGTGCTGGAAAAGCACAGCAGATCAGGTAGCATCCAAGGAGTAGGAGAATCAACGTTCTGGGCATAAGCCCTTGATCAGGAATGGTTGGTTCCTGCACATCTTTCTGTGTCGGCCGATGGCGCTTTCTCATCATCATCACTCAGCATCACTCCCATCCTCTCTATCACTAGGGTTCCCCTGCATTTTAGTTGCATTGTTCAAGTTACAAGCCTGTGTCCTCCCCATATTTGCATTCATGGAACATCAAGCAATTCTGGGCACCATGAAAGAAAAACAACATGGACACTGGTATTACTGAGCACGCCAGGCAAGATCCTGAGCTCAGACTCGGTGTGAGGCTGCAGGCTGGCCACCAGGTTGTTGATCCAGAGGCCGCCTTCCTGGTTGACACTGAGCTGCTGGAAGAGGAGCTGCAGCCGGCACTCCTGCTCTAGGCGAGCTGCCGCCTGCTACTGCCTCACATTCACGGGCCACTGGAACAATGGCAGCAGGTGGCAGCTGCACCTCCATTCATAGCTGATGGGATGGAGTTGGGGTTGGGGTTGGGATTGGGGTTGAGGTTGGAAAGGGACCTGTGACCGTTAGCCACTGGTGGGAAGCTCTCGCGGGATCGGCTCTCCCTGATGAAGGGCTTATGCCCGAAACATCATTCGCCTGCTCCTCTAATGTTGCCTGACCTGCTGCGCTTTTCCAGCACCGCATTCTCAACTCAGATCTCCAGTATCTGCAGTTCTCACTTTCTCCATTACATATGCACTATTTGACTCCTTGGCATGTTTGATAACATCTGTTCAGACATTAACTTAAAATTATCTCCTGGGTTTGCACATTACTGAATCACATTTCGCACATGCTGCTGCAGAATAATGCTTCTGAACTGTCACATTCACACATTAGTATGCAAAGACATACTCTATGATGTTCAAGGTGGCCTTTGCTGGGAGGGAGTTCTATCATGTTGGAATAATGATAGAATTTTCCTCCCCACTGTAGTATTACCATTTTATTTCTGCAATATACATCAAGTTTGCATATCTCAGAGCTCTTTACTGAGGCATGACACAGACCTCATTGCAAATCATCCATGTTGAACACGGTCAGGGGATAATAAAGCCATGATAGAGCTATGCATTAACAAGCACAAGAAGCCAGAAAGAACTTAACAAAAACCTTATTCTAAGATAAGCTGAGTTTAGACTTTTCATTGTGTAACTTTGACTCTCTTTCCCTTTCTGATGCTGAAAGGTGCTTAGAAAAGGACAGTTTTATTCCTTTACACTCCTGCCTCAATGAATTTTGGGTATGATATGATGTTGAACTTTACTTCTGTTGTTTCACCTCTGTGCCCACTTCCATAGACAGGAATCCTCATCTGTTCTACGATCCCTTCACACATCCCCAATACCATCCAACCTCTACCTGCACCCTTCATTCTGTCCTTTTACAAACATTTCATCACTTCATAGAAAACTGTTGCATGATGTCAGCTGTTTTAATTCTTCTGCTCCTGCACCCACTTCAACCTGTCTCCTTCTGACCTTGCAACATTTTATTCTTTCAGATCTAAATGTAACTGCTGTTAAGGTGATGCTGTTACCATCTCATATGCCAATTGCTACCTTGCAAAAGCTGAGTGCCAACTCTCAGAAACTTCCTCTTATCTTCCGCAGGACCATGACCCCCACCGCTGAACATCAAGTAACTATTTTCAGGACTGTCACTGATCTCATCTCCTCTGGAGATCTACCCACCCCAGTTCCCTACCCATTAGTCCCGCAAATGCATACTGTCCATTTGTATGTGATTCCTAAAACCCACAATTAGGACTGCTCTGATAGATGCTTGCCCCAGCCTGTTCCTTCTGTTCTGAACAAATCTTCCTATTTTGGCATTATTTATTCCCTTCTATCTACAATTTCCAGTTTTATGGAACTAGCTGCCTCCTCTTCATCATAGATGTGCATTCCTCTACATGTCCAGAATCAATGGAGATGGTCTGAAGGCTCTCCGTTTCTTCCTTGAAAGGAAGCCTGAATAGTCTCCATCCATCACCAAGCGACTTTACGTAGCTGATTTTTCCATTAACTTGTCTCACGCTGTCCAAGTCAAAGATGTGGTTATAGGCATCCATAAGAGTCCATGTTCTGCCTTTCTCTCTTTGAAGTGTAAGTGAAACATATTTTGTTCCGGTCCAATTGAAGCCCTCACAATAACTCCTTCACCAGTACATCAATATGTCATTAGCACTGCTTCCTGTTCTCACCTGAAATTTGAAAAGATCACCAAGTTTCTTTTCAATTTCCATCCTCTCACTTTCACCTCATCCATTTCTGACTCTTCCCTTCCTTGTCTTCACGATTTACATATCGGAGGATAGGTTGCCCACTAATATTCACTTCAAATCCACCAACCCACACAGTTACCTTAGCTAAATTCCTCAAACTCTGCTTCTTCTAAGAATTCCATTCTATTCTCCCAGTTTCCCCGTTGCCAATGCACCTGCTCTGATGACATCAGCTTCCACTAAGGTGCCACTGACATGTTCTCCTTTTCCTTAAGAGGAGAAATCCCTCTCACTGTAGTTGACAGGACCCCTAGCTGTGTCTGAACCAGTTCCTGCACTTCTATCTTCAACATTTCTCCTCCCTCCCAGAAGAATAATATGGTACTCCCTATCCTCACTTTTCATCCCACTAGATCTGAATTCAAAGAATCATCCTTTGCCATTTCTATCACCTCCAGCACGATATTGCCACCAAACATATTTTTCTCCTCTCCTATCAGCAATTCACAGGGAATGTTACCTCCGCAACACTCTGGACCTAGCACTTCCTCCCGCTCTTGCCACATCACACTCCCATGCAATCATTGAAGGTGTAATACTTACTCATTCACAACTGATGTTGGGCAAGGCTCCAAAAACATCTTTCATGTAAGCAGCACTTTATCTGTGCATCTTTCAATTTACTCTGTTGTATTAACTGCTCAAAATCTGGTTTCCTTTATATTGATGAGACCAAAAGAAGACTAAGTACTTGTTTTCCAGAACAGATTCACTCTGTCTGTAAGAAAGACTATAACGTTCCAGCTACTTGCTACCTCCATTAACTACTTTGCTCTCATGCGAACATTTCTGCCCTACGCCTGCTGCAAGCTGGAGGAACAACACCTCAATTTCCACTCAAGACACTTTTAAAGTCTTCAAGACTCAACACCTTGAAAATTAGCTGAAGAATTTCAGAGCATTTCATCTCCATTTTGACTACTAGCCCTACCCTCATCCTCTCTCTGTCTCTCTCTGACACACACAAACAAACAAAACCACTGTTATATTGCTATTTTTTTCCTTGTTGGCTTTGTTAGCAGAACACCAGATCCACAGTTGCCCTTTTTACATCTATCATTTAGAACAGCTTTACACTTCTATTGTTGATCTTTTGTTTTGTCTGGACAATTCAAGATCTGTTCTACACCCTCCTTCTACCTCTCTGTCAACAGCATTTCTAAGAGGAATTTTTGGTGAAGGCTCCTTCGGAAAGAAGCTGTACTTCCATTCTATCAGCTTTCATAGTGCAGAACTGTCAGAGGAAGGTCAATCATGTCCCATTTTCACAGCAGTCAGCTGCTGTATTCTGAAATGTAAATGTCCTGTCAGTTGCTGTCAAATAACAAATATATAAAATCAGTGTGATATTAAGGTGCTAGAGGGTAGGTGCACATGTTAGAATGTAGTGTATCATTAAGGTGCCAGGTAAGTAGAGTACCATTTGGAGAGGGGAGAGGGTACCAAGATAGGATGTCAGATGAATAGGGGGTTGGGTGCCAAGTGAGGTGTGAGAGAATGAGATGCCAGGGTTACAATGCCAGATGATAGGATGCAAGATGGCTAGAAGTTAAAGGGAATGGTGACTGGGTGCTAGATGGCAAGGTACGGAGAGCTTAGGAGTGGGTGAGTCAAACTGGGCTCAACCAGGGGCAGGGAGGATGTGGGGGGGGGGGGGGGGGGGGGGGGGGGGGGGGGATACAGATCCAATACCACCAGGACAACATGGGTGGGAGGTTCTGGTCCAATGGCAGGGATGCAGTCAGGTTGGGTCAAATCCATAAGGGCATAAAAATTCTGGGGAGGCGCAGCTAACAATGTGTAAAGTACAGGGGAGCACGGTAGCTCAGTGGTTAGCACTGCTGCTTCACAGCACCAGGGACCCGGGTTCAATTCCCGGCTCGAGCAACCGTCTGTGTGGAGTTTGCACATTCTCCCCGTGTCTGCGTGGGTTTCCTCCGGGTGCTCCGGTTTCCTCCCACAGACCAAAGATGTGCGGGTCAGGTGCAATGGCCATACTAAATTGTCCATAGTGTTAGGTGGATTAGTCATGGGTAAATGTAGGGGAATGGGTTGGTTGCTCTTCGAAAGGTCGGTGTGGACTTGTTGGGCCGAAGGGCCTGTTTCCACATGGTAGGGAATCTAATCTAGGGAATCTACCTAAATGTGAGGTCAGTTTAATAGTTGCTCTGGAGTTAAACAATGTCGTTAGTAGTCTAACAATTCCTCAGTAACTATTTTACTTAATTCATCCAAATCCTTTGAAGTCTCCAACTTAAATGGAGGCTTTGAAGGTTCCAGGTGTACATAGAAACATAGGAATTAGGAGTGGGAGTAGACAATTCAGTCCTGTGAGCCAGCTCCACCATATAACATGATCATGGCTGTTATTATCCTGGTCTCAACACCACTTTCCTGCCAGTTCCCCATAGCCCTTTATCACACGTTTTACCAAAAACATATCTGTTTCTTTCTTAAATCTGTTGTTAAATTTTGGCTATGCACTCCATAGCAGTGAATTCTACAGATTCACAACCCTTGGAGAGAAATAGTTTCTCCTCATCTCAGTTTTGAACCTACCTTCTCTCACTTTATATCTATGACCTCTTGTTTGACACTGTCCCAACTGGGTAGTACATCTGTTCAATGTTCACCTTATCAATTCCCTTTAGCATTTTATATACTTCAATCAAATCCACGCCCTTTTACTCTTCTTAACTCTAGCGAGTACAAACCAAAGCTGTTCAACCGTTCCACGTACAACAGTCATTTCCATCCCTGGTGAACCTCCTCTAAACAGCGTCCAGTACCACCACATCGTCCCTCAAGTAAGGAGGCTAAAACTGTACACAATACTCCAGGTGTGGTCTCACAATGCCTTATATAATTGTAACAATACTTCTTTACTTTTATAATCCAGTCCATTTGGCAATAAATGCCAAGACTCCATTTATAGAGGAATTGCCAAGTAGAAAATTCAATTTCTATGGATATTCCTTCAGAGCATGCCATAATGGGGATTCCACAGGATCCTCATTCAGAACTCATCCACATTGGAACAATAGCTGCCGGTCAACGTACAAACATTTTCCAAAATGTTTAATATGTTTTCTCTCAATTGTGTAGGTTCAGTACTGAAGGAAAAACTTATTATCTTGCCTTCTTCCCTTCCCCAAAGACTGTCCACCATTTCACAGGCACAAATTAGGATGGTGATGGAATACTCACTACTTGTTTGGATGACTGTAGCTACAACATTGGGGGAAGGTCAGCACAATTCATGGCAATGCAGTCCACCTACCACTTTAACCATTCATTCCCCCATTAGCAGCATCTCGAGGCTGCAGCGTGTACTATGCATTAATGCACTGAGGCAATTCAACAGGATCCTTTAAATGACTAGAAGGACAAGGACAATGGTGCTTGGAATCAGCATGGCCTCCATGTGTTCCTCCAAATTCATACATAATCATAAATGAAGAATACAGAATCTTAAACATTTGAGAGAGATATTAGTAGTATGGCTTAAATTATTTAGGACCAATGAGAAAACGGGCAGATTGTTAAGGCTAATGTGTGCAAACAATATTAACATCTTATTTGAAAGCAATGCTGTCACATAGTAACCAGAGCAATTCTGTGTTTGCTACTGCTATTAGTCTACGATTAAATGGCAATTTTGTTATGTTTGAAACTTGCAAACTAACAATTCAATTTATGTTTTTAAGCATTAGGATTTCTGCTGACAATACCACATTCAAGACAATTAACAACTGACTTCAATCTAAGACATGAGGTTATACACACCAGTAGGGTGACTCACTTTTTATTCTCTTATTAAAATGTCTTTTTCTTAATGAAACTACGAGACCCTGGGTTGCTCATGTTACAGAGCAAAATACCATATCCATAAAACAAGAACAAAAAATGAAACCATAAAACAAATACATTTCTTTAGTTACATTTTGTTCGTGCCCAAACATTTCATCCCCCACAGTATTTACTATTTGTGGAAGGCCTCAAGACTTACAAGAGATGGAGGTCATAATCATGCGATTCAAGATCAGAGGTTATTATGTGGAAGTTGCCTTCCTAGTTTCAAGATGTAGAATTAGATTTATTAATTAACTGAAAAGATGGCTTATTTGCTTCATTGAGTTTATGTTGCCTTACTTTTGAACTTTATTTCTGCAGTTCATATTCCACCTGCACCTTGCACACAGAAATCAAAAAGGACAATCTAATCCTCCTACAATAGTGCCACTCCTTAGTTAAACAATATGTAACATACAGATAACCTGAACTCCGTCATTGAACAAAAGCTAAAATAGTTTCGTGCCCAAGTTCATAAGGTACGATTCAAATATGATAAACTTCCACACTATGCACATTCTACAGTCAAGCAATATCTCAAATAAAATATTTTCACTTCCAAATAAAGTTATTAACTTCATCTTATGGGACAGAGTTAAACATCGAGTGAGGCCTACATTTTGATATCCAAAATCTCCTTTCAAAAAAACCTAGCAACACGCATGCCATAACTGGCTGATACAAATCCAGGTCACACTGAAATGTAACACCCATAATTACATTGAGTTATTCTTTAACAAAATAAAACAGTCACAAAATTTCTCAAATAAACCAAAGTACTATCAGAAATACTTCCAGTACTGTATACTATTTAGCTTGTGAAGTTATAATGCCCCCTAATGGAGGCCACAATTTTAAAAAATCATATGCGACGTAAAACAGGTTTTCTAGTTCTCTTAAAACTGAAGCACATCATCAATTAGCTTCCAAATCCTAATTGGATGGGAGGTCATATACTATCAAACTACACAAAAATTACATACAAAACGTCTTTTTGAAGCTAGCACTGTTCTAGCAATTTAGTTAGGTAAATTTTAACGAGACATTTGAAAAAAAAAGGCACTGATCAGCAGATAATTAATAGCATACAATTGAATACTAAGGATGGTTTCACATTTTGTTTCCAAGAGAATAATTAAGTTTGTTAAGCCAAGTATTCAAGTTTTGGCAAGTGAATTTGCCTTTTTGCCAAGGGGTGTGTTTATGGGATGTTACTATATTGGAACACTTAATTAGTATTAGTTACTGTATCTATTAGAGTCATAGAGATATACAGCATGGAAACAGACCCTTCGGTCCAACCCATCCATGCCCACCAGATATCCCAATGCAATCTAGTCGCATCTGCCAGCACCCGGCCCATATCCCTCCAAACCCTTCCTATTCATATATCTATCCAAATGCCTCTTAAATGTTGCAATTGTACCAGCCTCCACCACATCCTCTGGCAGCTCATTCCATACACGTACCACCCTCTGCGTGAAAAAGTTGCTCCTTCGGTCTCTTATATTTTTCCCCTCTTACCCAAAACCTATGCCCTCTAGTTCTGGACTCCCAACCCCAGGGAAAAGACTTTGTCTATTTATCCTATCCATGCCCCTCATAATTTTGTAAACCTTTGTAAGGTCACCTCACAGCCTCCGACGCTCAAGGGAAAACAGCCCCAGCCTGTTCAGCCTCCCCATGTAGCTCAGATCCTCCAGCCCTGGCAACATCCTTGTAAATCTTTTCTGAACCCTTTCAAGTTTCACAACATCTTTCCGATAGGAAGGAGACCAGAGCTGCACACAATATTCCAACAGTGGCCTAACCAATGTCCTGTACAACCTCAACATGACCTCCCAACTCCTGTACTCAATACTCTGAACAATAAAGGAAAGCATACCAAACGCCCTCTTCACTATCCTATCTACCTGCGACTCCTCTTTCAAGGAGCTATGAACCTGCACTCCAAGGTCTCTGCGTTCAGCAACATTCCTGAGGACCTTACCATTAAGTGTATAAGTCCTGCTAAGATTTGCTTTCCCAAAATGCAGCACCTCACATTTAGTTGAATTAAACTCCATCTGCCACTTCTCAGCTCACTGGCCCATCTGGTCCAGATCCTGTTGTAATCTGAGGTAACCCTCTTCGCTGTCCACTACACCTCCAATTTTGGCATCTTCTACAAACTTACTAACTGTACCTCTTATGCTCGTATCCAAATCATTTATGTAAATGACAAAAAATAGTGGGCCCAGCATCGATCCTTGTGGCACTCCACTGGTCACAGGCCTCCAGTCTGAAAAACAACCCTCCACCACCACCCTCTGTTTTCTACCTTTGAGCCAGTTCTGTGTCCAAATGGCTAGTTCTCTCGGTATTCCATGAATCTAACCTTGCTAATCAGTCTCCCATGGGGAACCTTGTCGAACACCTTACTGAAATCCATATAGATCACATCTACTACTCTGCCCTCATCAATCTTCTTTGTTACTTCTTCAAAAAACTCGATCAAGTTTGTGAGACATGATTTCCCACGCACAAAGCCATGTTGACTATCCCAAATCAGTCCTTGCCTTTCTAAATACGTGTACATCTTGTCCCTCAGGATTCCCTCCAACAACTTGCCTACAACTGAGGTCAGGCTCACTGGTCTATAGTTCCCTGGCTTGTCTTTACTGCCTTTAAACAGTGGCACCACATTTGCCAACCTCCAGTCTTCCAGCACCTCACCTGTGACTATTGATGATACAAATATCTCAGCAAGAGGCCCAACAATCACTTCTCTAGCTTCCCACAGAGTTCTCGGGTACACCTGATCAGGTCCTGGGGATTTATCCACCTTTAACCGTTTCACGACATCCAGCACTTCCTCCTCTGTAATCTGGACATTTTGCAAGATGTCATCATCTATTTCCCTACAGTCTATATCTTCCATATCCTTTTCTACAGTAAATACAGATGCAAAATATTCATTTAGTATCTCCCTTATTTTTTGTGGCTCCACACAAAGGCCGCCTTGCTGATCTTTGAGGGACCTTATTCTCTCCCTAGTTACCCTTTTGTCCTTAATATATTTGTAAAAACCCTTTGAATTCTCCTTAATTCTATGTGCCAACGCTATCTCATGTCCCTGTTTTGCCCTCCTGATTTCCCTCTTAAGTATACTCCTACTTTCTTTATACTCTTCTAAGGATTCACTCGATCTATCCGGTCGATACCTGACATATGCTTCCTTCTTTTTCTTAACCAAACCCTCAATTGCTTTAGTCATCCAGCATTCCCTATACCTACCAGCCTTCCCTTTCACCCTGACAGAAATACACTTTCTCTGGATTCTTGTTATCTCATTTCTGAAGGCTTCCCATTTTCCAGTCATCCCTTTACCTGCAAATATCTGCCTCCAATCAGCTTTCAAAAGTTCTTGCCTAATACCGTCAAAATTGGCCGTACTCCAATTTAGAACTTCAACTTTTCGATCTGGTCTATCCTTTTCCATCACTATTGAAAAATGAACAGAATTATGGTCGCTGGCCCCAAAGTGCTCCCCCACTGACACCTCAGTCCCCTGCCCTGCCTTAGTTCGCAAGAGTAGGTCAAGTTTTGCACCTTCTCTAGTAGGTACATCCACATACTGAATCAAATCATTGTCTTGTACACACTTAAATTCCTCTCCATATAAACCTTTAACACTATGGCAGTCCCAGTCGATGTTTGGAAAGTTAAAATCCCCTACCATAACTACCTTATTATTCTCACAGATAGCTGAAATCTTCTTACAAGTTTGTTTCTCAATTTCCCTCTGACTATTGGGGGGTTCTATAATACAATTCCAATAAGGTGAGCATCCCTTTCTTATTTCTCAGTTCCACCCAAATAACTTCCCTGGATGTATTTCCAGGAATATCCTCCCTCAGCAAAACTGTTATGCTATCCCTGATCAAAAATGCCAGACCCCCTCCTCTCTTGCCTCCCTTTCTATCCTTCCTGTAGCATTTGTATCCTGGAACATTAAGTTGCCAGTCCTGCTCATCCATGAGCCATGTTTCTGTAATTGCTATGATATCCCAGTTCCATGTTCCTAACCATGCCCTGAGTTCACCTGCCTTCCCTGTTAGGCCCCTTGCATTGAAATAAATGCAGTTTAATTTATTAGTCCTATCTTGTGACTGTTTGACTCACTTCTGTTCTCAACTGTACCAGTCTCAGATTGATCTATTTCCTCACCATCTTGCTGGGTTCCAGCCCCCTACCTTACTAGTTTAAATCCTCCCAAGCAGTTCTAGCAAATTTCCCTGCCAGTATATTAGTCCCCTTCCAATTTAGGTGCAATCCGTCCTTCTTGTACAGGTCACTTCTACCCCAAAAGGGATTCCAATGATCCAAAAGTGTGAATCCTTCTCCCATACACCAGCTCCTCAGCCATGCATCCATCTGCTCTACCCTCCTATTCCTGCCCTCACTAGCTCATAGAACTGGGAGTAATCCAGATATTACTATCCTTGAGGACCTCCATTTTAAATTTCTGCCTAACTCTCTGTAATCTCCCTTCAGAATCTCAACCTTTTCCCTTCCAATGGCATTGGTTCCAGAAGTTAAATTATTCTAAATTCCTCTTTCTTCTGTTTGTATTTTAACTATAGTGCTTAAATAAATTGTGTTTTGCTTAATGTTGAATGGTTTGACCAGTTGCACTGCATCTGGAACACAGCACTGCACACCTACCTTTAAAATAAGAAAAAGCTAGGGTCTAGACTACCTCTGAAAATATATTAAGGGGTCTGGTCTGGTTCATAATACCACTGAATAAGTTATTAAAAAGAGAATTTCTGAAAATTATGTTTGTGTTCCTTGGGAAATTTAAGTGGTCCAAGAACCATTCTCTGTAATCTGTACAGTTTACTACAGAAAATTATTGTCACCCATCTGTGAAACCATCATAGTAGGCCAACACTGAGATCTCCACCTTGGCAGAAAACCTGTGCAAAATTAAGAATACATACTTTTGACAAAAAGTAATCCCCCAGTTTTATTATTTCTCTGTTAAAGGAGGATGCAATGCCAATAAAATAACAGTTGCGATTAAATTAATAGGTAGCATCTTATTATACTTATAATAGTATTGCATTACAAATAGCAAGAGAAAACAGGGGCACATGTGGAATAATACACATGGTAGGTAATTATTCAGATGGATACATCCAGACTAGATAAACAGCATCATTTCAATTGTCAGATTACATTCAAAATGATTGGAATGTCGGTTAGTAAAATGGTACTTTTACATAATTTTATAGTTAATCAAGTTACCTTTTTGTATATTTGAACTATCAAAACCCATGGTGACTAACTGGACTGATACCAGTCAATTCAGACCTATTTCTTAATGTTTACTCTCTTCTAGATAACAATATTTTGGAGCATGGTTAATCACAGAGACACTTCTAGAACAAGATTGAAAGTAAATGTTAAAGCATCAAAAATGGACAACTTTTATGCTGTACATTTAACACTGCCATTTTTAAAAACAGCTTTTCATTGTTTCAGTTTTTTTTATCCCAGCCAACTAAGTAACAATACTAAATAAAAACAGAAAGAACTGCAGATGCTGGAAATCAGAATCAAAAACAGAAATTACTGGAAAAGCTTAGCTGGTCTAGCAAAAGCTGTGGAGAGACATCAGAGTTAATGTTCTGGGTCCAGTGACCTTTCCTCAGAACTTACAATGCTTATACTGGTACACAATCCTTTATCCAAAATCCGATATTTTTGTGGAGTGTGGAGCGTCATTTTGGCATGTGAACAGGTGACCCAAATCTACACCCACTTGAACAGCGTCACTCAGATGTGACGTGGCAGTATGGCCCAGCACTGGCAAGCATCAATTGTGTCTCAGCGCTCGTACTATTGACACGTGCGTCGGCTGTTAGGTAATTCTTTTTATTTCACTGTGAAAATGTCATTTATTTCAAAATCCGAAAAATTCCGAATTCCAAAAAACAACTGGCCCCAAGATATCGGGTAAAGGATTGTGTACCTGTACTTTGAAATGCTTTCACCAGACAGTTGGAGATGAGGGACTGGCATGTAATACATTGAAGCTAGTTGAAACAAACAACAGATATAGATTTTAAATATACAAACTTTGAAATTTATTCTGATCAATAGCATTTTAATTCAGTAACAGGAAACTCAAGAAGCTTTTATTAGCATATTTCAAATTGAAATGGTTGCATTATTACTTCCAGAACAAAAATGTCAATAATTCTGCTCACAAACCTATGATTCAACATCAAAACAAAAAACTTTACCGCAGCTGTCAAAAGACGATTCTTCCGTTTGTAATTGGCTTTGTACAGGTTCCCAAAGACATTACTGCAATGCAAAATAAATTCAACTTACCATTAATGATTCAGACTGCTGAATTACATAGTTTCTGTTGTCCCCATTATGGCTACTTGATGTATCTGAATCGATACAGTTGGGATCGACCGAGCACTCTATTTCGTCAGAAGTTGCACCTTTGTCACTCAAACTGTCCCAATCAATAGGGGGTATATCTTCTGTAAAAACAGAACAAGCTAATTTTGTATTCAGCCCACACCAAAATGAACATTTACAGACTTACAGGAAACTTTAAGATCTGTAAATCCTGTTTCAAAATTGAGACCTTAGTTAGGATTAGAATTCAGCTGGAGGATACAGTTTTAGGAGTGTTAATTCTTAATAGTTTTGTAATAGATTTTTACCGTTTCGCACAAACAATATAATTGAATGTATGGTTATCATAACTATCTGCCTAGCACTCAGCTTCAAGATACCTGCTGTGAGCTGGGGAGGGTCTAGTGTCATAGTCCACGTAGGCACCAATGATATAGGGAGGGCCAAGAAAACAATTATGCAGTCAGGACTAAGCTCAGTGCCAAATGAAGCAGACCCTCAAAAGGCCATAATTGTTGCACTGTGATCTGAGCCACTTACAAATTGGCATCGGGCAAATCAGATTAGAGATGAAAGCAAGGCTATAAGACTGGCGTGGAAGAATTGGATTCTCATTCATGGAGCATTGGTAGCAGGGCTGAGGCAAGTGTGACGTGTACCAATGCGACAACCCTCATATCAATGACCTTGGAGCTGGCGATCTTGCAAACCATACAATTATGGAAGTAGAGAGAATTTAAAAATAAATAGTGGGGCAAGGGATTAAATTTTGGAAGATTTTGATTTGATTTATTATTGTCACATGTAGTGATATGCAGTGAAAAGTATTCTTTTGCGTGCTAACCTGATAAATCATACCTTACATAAGATGCATCTTAGTGAAGAAAAGACAAAAGAGAATGGTATTAATACATGAAATGATAAACAGACAATGAAGGGAAGAATATTGAGGGCAAATTTAGGACTTCAGTAAGACTATAGGATACAAAAAGAATGAAACCTTGTATCTGGAAGCACATAGAATTGGAAACAAAATAAATGAACTGAGTGTGCAAACAGAAATGAATAACTATGATCTGGTATCCAATACAGAAACAGATTATATAGATTGAAACCGTAACATCATAAGATATAGGAGCAGAATTAGGCTATCATGGCTAATATGTTTCTCAACACTATTCTCCTCCTTTTTCCCTACAATCTCTGATCCACTTACCAATAAAGAACCAGTCGACCTCTGTCTTAAATACACTCAATGACTTATGTTATGGACCAGACCAGACCGCCTCAAAATATTTTAAGGTAGCCTAGACTCTAACTTTTTCTTATTTTTAAAAATAAATGTGAAGTGCCTGTTCCAGATGTAATGCGACTAGTCAAGCAACTTGATGTTAAGCAAAACACAATTTATTTAAACACTGTAGTTAAAATACTACCAAAGAAAGAGGAATCTAGAATAATTTCTATTGGAAAACTTAAAAGAATAATAGATACAGTAACTATTACTAATTAACTGTTCCAATATCCCATAAACACACTCCATAGCAAAAAAGAAAATTCAGATACAGATTCGCACATGCAGTTCTCCTATCCTGGAGAAAGAACATCAAGAGAAAATTAAAGGTAGTTTCTTCGACTAGCATATTCCAGGAGCCAGGCAAAATTAGATATTAGAATTGTATAACGGCTCAGCATTAGTTGATGACTTCATAACAAAAGCAGTCCTGTTTACCAGTCACAAAGGAGATATTCACTGAAGTTTCCAACTCTGTTGAGAACCCAATAGCTTCTGCTGAAAGCTAAACCTAAAAACACAGAAATCCTGATCTGAGAGAGATGGCCACACCCATTCAGGCTGTTTAAAAATAATACCAAGGTCTCCCTAGCTGTTTACTCTAGGGGTACTGGTAGACTGCTCGACGCCTCTGCCTTCCAACCTCTCTTCAAAAAAAAGACAAAAATAACTTCTTAAAGTCACAGCATCATTACAGTTGGCCTTCATATCCCTCTGCGGCAAGGAGCTCCACAGATTAACCACCCTCTGGCTGAAGATCTTCCTCCTAATCTCAGCTCTAAAGGGCTATCTCTTCACTTTGAGGCTGTGCCCTCAGGTCCTAGTCTCTTTGCCTAGTGGAAACAGTTTCTCCACATCCACTCTCTCAGCATTTTATAAGTTTCAATCAGATTGTCCCTCAGCTTTCCCCCTCTTATAAGTACAGACCCAGAGACCTCAACTGCTCCTCATATGACAAGTCCTTCATCCTTGGATCATTTACTTAAACCTCCTCTGGACTCCCTCCAACCCCAGCATAGCCTTCCTCAGATATAGGGTGCAAAACTGCTCACAATTCAGTGTGACCAGAGCCTTGTGCAGCCTCAATGGTCTTCTTGAAATGAAGGTTAACATTACATTTGTATTCCTAACTGATAAATGAACTTCCATGTTAACTTTAAGAGAATCTTGAATTAGGAGTCCCAAGTCCCTTTGTGCTTCCATATTTCTGAAGTCTTTCATCAGTTAGAAAATAGTCAATGCTCTATTATACCTATCAAAGTGTATAACCTCATGTTTTCCCACATTGTATTCCATCTGCTACTTCTTTGCCAACTCTCCTAGCCTGTGCAAGTCCTTCTGCAGACTCCCCATTTCCACAACACTACCTGAGCCTCCATCTACATACCTGAACACATAATGGTATAGAACATGTAGGAAAGACAGGAAGCAAGGAAAGATGAAAGAATGGCTCTAATGATGACATTAGCATAATAGAAAGGATGACCTTAATTTAGGAAATCAGGATGTGGTAATGGTTTGGGGTAGAGATGAGAAATGACAAAGGTAGGAAATCACTTATAAAAGTGGTGTAGAGTTCCCATAATAGTAACAACACAGACTGGAACAAAAAAGAATTATTAATTGGAGCTGGTTACAAAGGCACGGAAATGATCATGATATATCTTAATCTATATGGAGACTTGAAAAGTCAGATGAGCAAACTTATCCAAGATAAGATGATTCATGGTAGTTTCTTAAAATATCATCTTACAAGAGCCAACCGGAGAGCAGTCAAAACAAGATCTTAGAATTGTGCAACGGCTCAGCATTAATGACTTCATAACAAAATCAGTTCTGTTTACCAGTCATAATATAATGATTGAACTTTATCATTATTTTTCATAAGAGATGCAAGTGTTTAAGACTAGTATTTCCTATTAAACAAGGACGATAATGAGGGCATGACAGCACAGTTGCCAAAGTGAACTGGCAAGTACAGGTTAAGGGATAGCTCAATAGAAGTGTGATGACAGGTATTTAAGGGGATATTCCAGAATAAATAGAATATAGATACAGCAAATGATAAGTCAGATGATTAGATGAAATATTAAAAATTAATAAAATTGAACTATAAGAGAAAGCTAAACAGAAACATAAAAACAGATAGAGTTTCTATAAATTGATTTTATAAAAAGTTAAGAAAATGACAATCAGTACTATACAAATAATAACATAAAATAAGGATGAACTAATCAGATATTTTTCACTAGGCCTCACCTCAGAAATAAACTAACAGCTCAGAAGCTATTAGTTTATAAATCAAGAAATGGAAGCAAAGGAGGAACTGAGGAAAATTACAATCACAGAAGTACACCTGAATAAATAATACTGGGAGTTATGGGCTGACAAGTTTTGAGTGATATTTGATGCATGACTTCTAATTTTCCCCAAACTCCCTGAATTTGGGGTAAGTCTTTTTAGATTGGAAGAGAAAAATTGTAATTCCTTTATTGAAAAGGGCACTGAGACAGAAAATAGGAATAAATAGATCAAATATTTTAACATCTGACATAGGGAAAATGTTAGAAGTATTATTTTAAAAATTATAGCAGTTCAAGAATTTGAGATGGAGTCAACATAGGGAAGGGAAAAGCATGTAAAGCCAATCCATTGGAGTTATTTGAGAAAGTAGCCTATGCTGTGGAAATAAAAGATGTACTGTACATAATTTTCCAGAAGTAATAGTTTGAAGGTGTCACATCAAAGTTTATTGTTGAAGCAAAGACTAACAGAGTAGAAGTAAAATATTGGCATAGTCACAGGTTTGGCTCGCTAACAAGCAGAGAACAAACTTAAACAGGCCTCTTGCAGACTGGCAAGATACAAGTGCCTCACCACAAGGTTCAGTGCCATGATTTTGACTGATTACAATTTGAATAATGCTGAAAAAAACTCTGCCAAAACATTTTGTCTTGGCACTGATCAGGCCAATTTGCAGTACTAATTTAGAGGAAAACCAATATTTGTACTATATGACACAAGTGCACTGATTGGTTGAAAAACATCTATCAACATAGAAATATTGCAAAAAATTTCAAAATATTACATTTCAGACCTTATTTTCAAAAAAATTATATAAACATCTAAAAGATGTATTTAAGCATAGTTAAATATATATATATATATCACATTTTCTTTTTTAAAAATGGTTGCATTGTATCACTTAACAGCAATTTTTAAAATTCTAATGAAATTAACAGCTTTAGAACACTGAACAGCCTGGACAGAGAGGACATTGGTAAGATGTTTCCACTAGCAGGAGAGATAAGAACCCCGGGGCACAGTCTTAGACTACAGGGAAGACCGTTTTGAATGGAGATAAGGAGAAACCTCTTTAGCCAGAGTGGTGAATCTGTGGAATTCATTGCCACAGAAGACTGTGGAGGTCAGATCATTGAGTATATCTAAAATGCACTTTGTGGGTGGGTGTGGACATGTTGGGCCGAAGGGCCTGTTTCCACACTGTAAGTAATCTAATCTAATAGAGGTGGATAAGTTCTTGACTGCCAAGGGGATCAAAGGGTACGGGGCGAAAGCAGGAAAACAGGGTTTTCCTATCAGCCATGATTGAATGATGGAGTAGACTCAATGGACTGAATGAGCTAATTTCTGCTCCTACACCTTACGGTCTTTTAAATTTTACTGATTAACAGTCTGAACTTTGCTTATTTTTTAGTTACATCAGTACGAAACAATCGCTGAACATATCCAAGTGCTGCCATTTGAACAGTGGCACTCAAATTGTTTTAATTAAAGGATTCCCTTTTAAATGGGATTGTTATTGCAGATGCTCAATCTAATGATAATATTATGTAATAATCAATACAAAAGTATTTCAAATGGTGCAGTCATTCTGATAAACAATGTGTGAAATTTTCCCACTTTGACATAGTTACTTTCTTAAAATAATTATGAAAACAGGATTATTTTTACAAAGCTTATCATTTTTCACTTATCAAGATAAATTGCAAGAAATATCAATGCAAGGGAAAGGGAAAACAACATTCATTCTGTACAAGAGGACTGGCAAGTGGACTCTGGTGCAGACACAGTAATTAAGAAATTCCCAGTTAACTTCCAAGCTTTGTTTAAATTTTAAACTAGGTAGGTTGACTGACTGGTCAAGGAATAGACTTAAGAAATGAATCACGAATGGCTGTCAACTTCTTGTTGAGTTAAAACAGTGCAGTGTGCTCTTGTACATGTTTCCTGTCTCTCTCTTTTCTTCTCTCTCTCTCTCTCCTGCTACATGACTGTACTCGGGAACTGAAGAGCCCAGATGAAAAATTAACTAGGTGGAGAGAAGTAGTCTGTGAGAAAGTCACTATGAACCATGTCAGACTAAGTGCTATGAATGTCTCTCAATCAAACTAAGTCAAAGTGGGAAAATTTCACACATTGATAAACAAAGTGACTGCACCATTTGAAATACTTTCTTGATGGGTTTTCCAGGTTTTTGTGAATTAGAATCTCTTAGTTTCTCACAACTTTCATTCCAGTAAACACAACATCATTGCAGAAAATGAAAGCAGTACCATTTGACTGTACCCACAATCTGTGTGTGGCAGGTACAGGGTCACTAGTGAAAGCAGCATTCTGCAGCAGAGCAGACAAGAGAAAACCTTGTGTATGAAGTATTACAGTTGCACTTCTCTCTAGGATGGTGCATTGCGCTCCAGTGCCTGGGTCATTGCATCAGTTATATGACACTATGATCTTTTGCTTTTAATTCTATGTCTTATGATCCTACTCCATAGCTACCTGACGAAGCAGTAGTGCTCTGAAAGCTTGTACTTCCAAATAAATCTGCTGGACTACAACTTGGTGTTGTGTGATTTTTAACTTTGTCTACCCCAGTCCAACATCGGCACCTCCGCATCGTATTGAAATGAGACCAATAGGTAATCCATTTTTCATTACATATTTTGGCTCTTAGTTTGTACAACTATGACTGAATCTTTTATATTTTCATAACTTGAATTGCTTCATACCTACATCAAAATTGGTTAACAATTCAATCTTTTACAGAAAACATGAGTGCTGCTCAACATTATTTTCTATATAACTTTTTCCATTGCAACCTGCCAGGTTTGTCCCAAAAGGTGTGGACTATGTAAAATATGGTCCTTACTGCATACCTGACTATTCAGAAATTTGTCATCGAGTTGACTATGAGTTATTTTCTCCCCAACAGAAAAATTGCTTGCCTTCACTGGACTGGCTGTCTGCTAATGAATTAATCATGCAGATGTATTTATGATATGAGTTCTCTGTACTTTGGTCTTTCAGGACAGATCTTCTTTTCTTCAAATATTTCAAATTATTCATCAGTAACTCTCCACCTGACAAATCACTGTCACTGGAGCTCCATGTGATTTCTGCAATTTCTTCAGAGCTCTGACTGCCAGGACCTGCTGCACCAAAAAAAAACACAAAAAAAAAAAGCAGATTTCACAATCTTGTTATACTCATTGTACAATAAAAACATACAAGCAGTTGATTTAAATATTTAGTTTTCAGGTTACAAATAACATTACATTTAAATTCAACAAAACATACTTGCATGCATGTAGCACCTATTAGATCCTATTTTCATATCTCATTGTTCTGAACCAATAAACTACTTTTGAACTGTAATCACGGTGCTGCGTAAGCTAACACAGTAGCTGTATTATGCACAACCAAGATAAATCTGTTTTGATGGTGGTGATTAATTAAAGGAACTATCCTCCTCCTCTGCGAATGGTTTCAATGGATCTCATGCTTCTTTAAATACCTAAGTGGGAATTTCAGTGAACATCCAACCCAAAGAAAGCACTTCCAAAAATTTATTTAATGTTATGACAACAGTCTAGATTACGTGCTCAAATCAAGCACAGTTTGAGTGATGCCTACACCCTTTACCCTGGAGATAAACAACAAGCTTAGATTAATTTGCTTGAAATGAGCCTTAGGATAAATATATCGTGATAAAACTGAAAAAGTGCAGAATAGAAGATTTAAGCTTTGGGACACTGGCACCCATATTGAAGCAGCTTGCCCCAGAAAATAAACTCTCACCTAAATGAACTTGTACCAATTGCAGCAAGAACTAAAGATTGAATTGAACTAGTGAGTTCAGGAAGGGCAAACTCAAGATGCTTACCTCAGAACACTCATGCAGAGAGGCAAGCAACATAAGATATACAGGCTAATGAAAGAAAAAAAGTTTAAATGATTAAAACAAGATTAACTTTTCTAACTTTCCTTTTATTTTAATTAGCACCTTTAACATGGAAAGTGTCAGGAAGTACTTCAGAGGAAGGTTTTCACTCACAATTTGAATCCATTAGAAGGTATTAGGGCGGATGACTAAACACTAGGTCAAAAAGATAATCCCGAAAGGAAGAAAGAAAATAGCACAGAGTTGGTCAAGGAATTCAATATTTTGGGTCTTTGGTAGCAAAAGATATTAATAGTGGAGTCTCATGAGGCCAGAATTAAAGCAGTACAGATATCTCAGAAGGTTGTGGCCAGAAGAAAGTTGGACAGGGGCAAGTTAGGGAGGGGTAAGGACATCAAGGGAATTTGAAAATGAGGTGGAAAGTTTTAAAACTGAGACATGGCTAATCCAGAAGCCACTGAAGCAGGAAGCAAAAAGTGATAAGGACATCATACAATTTAGAATATGGAAAGCTGAGATTTGGATGATCTAAAGTCTAACCTCAAGGGGGATAGAATACAAAGATATACACAAACATACAATTCAGAGCAGATGCAGGTGGTCATTTGGTCACTCAAGCATACTCCACCATTCAATAAAATCATGGCTGATCTGATTAACCTACAGACCCACTCAGCCCCAATAACCTTTGTCATTTATCAAGAATCTACTTACCTCTGTCTTAAAAGTATTCAAAGACACTGTTTTCATCTTTTAAGAAACTTCTAAATTCCTTAACCTGAAAGAAAAATATTATCTGCATTTCTGCCTGAATCCAGTGATTTGGATTCTCCCACAAGATGAAACATCTTTTCCAAATTCATCCCGTCAAGATATTTCTGAATCCTTCATGTTTCAACCAAGAAACACTGGCCAGAGGTGAATTAGAATAGTCAAGGCTAAAAATCACAAAAGGTATGGATGAGCATTTCAGCAATAGCTGAGCTGAAGCAATAGCAGAACTATGTGATAATAACATAGGTGCAAGTAGGCAGCCTGAGTAGTGTGGAGGCATGGTTGAAGCCGATCTCTGGAACAAATCTGATATCAAGATTCTGAAAGATTTGGTTTAGTCTCAGTTAGTTGCCAAGAAGAGTGACAGATTTGGTGTCTATAGAATGGAAACGAAGATAATGCAAAGCAAAAGGCTTAATAAGACAATATGCAAATTGTGCTTTTGGCTAACATATGACAGTCTGAGTAGAAAATAACAAGGGCAAGAAATTGAGAGTGAGGATAATAAAATCCCAGTAATCAAGCTAATAAAATATTTTGCCGACTTATACAATGTTTAGAATTTAGCCACCCACTATTTAAGAATCTGTTGCACAAAGATCAAATTTTATAACCAAAGAGCAATTACCAATTTTCATCCATTATTTCATAAGACAGCAAAAAACAAACTGAGCACTGACACTCAAATGAGATGATTATTATCAAATCTGTTTACAAGTTATAGGGAGAGATTGAATAGGACTGGAGCGTCGCAGGCTGAGGGGTGAGGTTTATAAAATCATGAGGGGCATGGATAGGATAAATAGACTCAGTCTTTTCCCTGGGACCGGGGAGTCCAGAACTAGAAGGCATAGGTTTAGGGTGAGAGGGGAAAGATATAAAAGAGACCTAAGGGGCAACTTTTTCACGCAGAGGGTGGTACATGTATAGAATGAGCTGCCAAAGGGAGTGGTGGAGGCTAGCCCAATTGCAACATTTAAAAGGCATCTGGATGGGTTCATGAATAGGAAGGGTTTGGAAGGATATGGACCAGGTGCTGGCAGGTGGGACTAGATTGGGTTGGGATATCTAGCCGGCATGGACGATTGGACCGAAGGGTCTATTTCCGTATTGTGCATCTCTTTGACTCTCTGACTGTATAACTGCTGAATTCAAGTATTTTCTAATACATCCATTATATAGCTTTTATCAGATACAGCAATCATTGTAAGATTTTGCTACATACTTAGATTACCTTTTACAAGAATAAAGTAAATTCCCTTAGATAAGTGACTAACATTCAAACTTAAAAATAATGACAACTTAAGTTTGACAACTTTCTGGAGAATTTTCTGAGTACGTAAAGAACAAGGTGAATAAACGAGAACCAGACGTGAACTTGATTTCCAGAGAAGCATTTGATAAAGATTATGGTACAAATGTCTACGATGTTAGGGATAATATTAGCTAGAGGGTAGGTTAACTTACAGAAGATAAAGATTTAGAATAATTTTCAGATTGGCAAACAATATCTATTGGGGTGCCAAAGGGATTAGCGCTGGGATCTCAATTACCTATAATTTAGAATAATGACTTGAAGTGACAGAAATATGCAAAAGCATGGCAGATGGTGAGATTTAAATTTAGTGAATACATATAGAATTAAAAGCTAGTGGCCACCATTAAACCTCTGTCGATTGTCAGAAGAATCCACCTGATTCACCACTATCCTTTCCGGAAAGGAAATCTGCCATCATTATCTGGTCTGCAACTCCAGACCCACAGCAATGTGGTACCCCTAAATTGGCCTAGCAATTCACTCAATTCAAGACAGATGGGCAACAAACATTGGCCTTGCAAGAAATGCCTACATACAGTGAAAAACAAAATCTAACAAAATAAGTGCTCCAACAGGATTTAGTTGGTCTTCCTGAGGTGTCTTGAAGCAATTCAGTTCACTCCAACTGGTATCAAAAAACTGAAGGCATTAGATACTGCAACTGTTAAAGGACTCTGTTAGTTTTTTTTACAGTTCTGAAGGCAAGCTACAGAATTAGCTATGCTGCTAGCCATGCTTTTCTAGTCAAACTGCAAAAGATGGATACCAGTGATAGTTGGTCATATCTGGACGGATCACTGGTATCCATACACACAGACGAAGAGGGACACCAGTTCGATTGGGACGATACATCCATCGTGAGACAGGCTAAAGAAAAACACACACAGGAATTCCTAGAGGCCAGACATTCAAATCTGAACTCCATTAACCAACATATAGACTTGGACCCAATATACAATCTCTCAGAAACAGAACCACAAGTGATATCATTGACCACAACAAATCGAGACAGATAAATAGCAGGGTGACAGAACACCAAGGCTTCACCAGAAGCTCACTGGTGATGTTACCTATCGTGGTGACAAAACATCTGAGAACAAATCTATCAACTCAGCGAGCAAATTTACAACCAAATAAGTTTATCTCCTATAATACAAATAAACTTGTCATTCTACAAGTGGATACAATACGAAAGAACTGTGATCAAGTCTAATACGAGGGGGGAACATGGCATTTGCATTCAGATTTTAACACCAGCTGAGATCATAATTTTCTTTTAAAACAGTGTGAAGAGACATTCAGACCATTGTGTCTGCAGCAGCTCTCTGAATGAACATTTCATTCACAGCTTTTCTCTGCCTCTCTTCACAATCCTGTACATTATTCATTTTCAAATAACAGTTTAATTCATTTTTTTAAAGTCTCAGCTGAACCTAAAGAAGGATATATTCTTGTGAAGGTAGGGAATCTTGGGAATTCGCTACCCCAAAGAGCAATGAAGACTGAGTTGTTTAGTATATTCAAGGCTGAGACAGGAAGATTCTTGAACTATATGTGAATTGAAGTCATGATCAGATCAGCCATGGTTATATTGAGAGGTATAGTAGACTCATGGGGCCAGATAACGAATTCCCAGCTTTTTCAATTCTTACTGGGCTGAGTGTTCAAACCTCAATTACAAGTTCTAAAAGGAGGAATATTCGCATATTAAGCCCACAGTAAGCTTTCAAGACAAAGAAACATAAACTTTATATAACAGTTTTTCCAATTTTGATACGTCCAAAAGAACTACACAACCAATGAATTACTTTTGAAGCACATTCACTGTTGCAATAAGGGAGAATTATTCAAGCACCAAAATCAGACAAATAAAACTTATCAAATAGCACTATATGATAATTTATCATCTATCCCTTTTCGGGAACACTGTACAGAACATTTGCTGCCATGTTGGATGTTCAATAAACAACAGGGCCCAGAACTTCTTACCAAGGGTAAGAAAAGAAGGACGCTTCTCAGCATATGAATTGAGTATTCTTATTCAGAGAAATGAAACTTAAAAGAAAGCAAAGAACACAG
This sequence comes from Hemiscyllium ocellatum, assembly GCF_020745735.1. NCBI lineage: Eukaryota > Metazoa > Chordata > Chondrichthyes > Orectolobiformes > Hemiscylliidae > Hemiscyllium > Hemiscyllium ocellatum. The sequence goes on from NC_083404.1 coordinate 81,103,409, forward strand.
AAAGAAACAGTCACTTTGAATGACTGTTGCCATTCTACAGTGTAAAATCCAAATGGTATCACTTATCAAATATTTTATTCTAGCCTTTGAAAATCCAGCATCTCAACTCATGAAAGGCCCACAGAGAACATAGAGTTGTATGCTGCTGAAATGTCAATTTTCAGGGTTTGCTATGAAACTGTTGAACTATTGTAATGGTCAGCACGGTTAAAAGAGAACTGGTCTCTGAAATGCTGTGAAAATACACTAAAATTAGTAATATACCATGTAGGATAGTAATTATTTACAGTAAAAGAAATTTAGAATTCCGACATGAGGAGTGCAGTTCTATAACAAAAAGACATCGATATTTGTTTGGAGGGGTGGTGGTTCTTGTGTTTTTTTAAAAAATACGGCTGTATTTTTCATTGATTTGACTATACTTGACGATATTCCACAAACACGATATGCAGCTGGTAGGGGTGATAGTTGCTCTAGCATGTTGGACAATACCCTTTTTTTAAAAAGGTAAAAACAATGACTGCAGATGCTGAAAACCAGATTCTGGATCAGTGGTGCTGGAAGAGCACAGCAGTTCAGGCAGTATCCAACGAGCAGCAAAATTGATGTTTCGGGCAAAAGTCCTTCATCAGGAATAAAAGCAGAGAGACTGAAGTGTGGCGAGATAAGCTTGGAGAGGTTGAGGGTGGGGAGAGAGTAGCATAGAGTACAATGGGTGAGTGGGGGAGGAGATGAAGGTGATAGGTCAGGGAGGAAAGGGTAGAGTGGATAGGTGGTAAAGGAGCTAGGCAGGTCGGACAAGTCCGGACAAGTCATGGTGACAGTGCTGAGCTGGAAGTTTGAAACTAGGATGAGGTGGGGGAAGGGGAAATGAGGAAACTGTTGAAGTCCAAACCAACCACTAGGTGGTGTCTGAGATAAGGCAAATACTTCTGACATTTCTCATTCTCTTCTGGGCTGTGCAACATGACAGTGTTAAATATACACTTGAACAGCTTGGCTCTGGGGCACAACTAGTCTTTGAGCACAAAACTATAGGTGCACTGCTGGCATAGCCTATGCCATATTCTGTGCCTTCAGTACCTTCTTCATATTACATGAAATTACTGGCATCTATGGTGTTGGGATAGGCTGAAACGGATTATCTTTTCATACTGATGATGGTTGAAAATGCTTCATCCCTATCTTCTGCACAAACCAATTGGTCTCACCCATTATTGGAGATGGTGATGATGGAATATTGCAAAGGCACCTTTTGTGGTCATTTAGCTTTCCATCACCATTCATAACTGGAAGCAGCAAGATTGCAGAATTTTGATTAGCTGTGGGTCACTTAACTCCTTCTAGTGCGTGAAATAAAATATAGAACTGCAGATGCTAGAAACCTGAAGCAAAAACAGAAGTTGCTGGAGAAATTCAACAGGTCTGGCAGGATCTGTGGACAGAAAACAGAGTTAACGTTTTGAGTCCAGTGACCCTTCTTCAGAACTGTAAACGTTGTTAATGGTTTTCTCTCTGCAGATACTGCCAAACCTGCTGGATCCACAATTTTTATTTTTATTCCTTCTATTGCATGTTGCTTTCACTACTTGGCACACATGCTAGGCCATGAAGTAACAGACTGTAGATGAAAAATGTTTTTGCTGCTGCTAATGACTGTTTTGAGCAGAGCAATTCGGAATCTGTTCCATTAAGCACTATAATAGTGCAACACAACATTATTGTTAATATCTTCAGTGCATAAATGGGACTTCATCTTTGCAATGTTATACGGTGGTCACATTTACCTGTTATGGCAAGATCAAGTTGGTTTTGCCTCTTCTGGATTCCCTCAACACTGGTCACAATTCCAGCCTGCCAGATATTTCTTCAAAGCTTGACCAGATCAGTCATGTAATAGTGACATCAAGCCAATCTTAGCGATGGACATTAAAATCCTCTGCTCAGAATACATTCTAAGACCTTGCTATCACCGGTGTCCCAACCTGTGCTCAACATGGAGGAATATATGGAGAGTATAGTAGGTTGGGTATTTTTTGCCCATGTTTGACCTGATGTCATGAAACTTCCTGGGATCAGGATCAATCCAAAGGTTTAATGCTCACAGGTCAACTCCCTCCTCTTACTGGTCTTCTGAGGAAACTACCCTCTTTACTACATATCACTTTGCCACTTCCTCCTGGCAGCAAGCAGGCCGGAAATGATGTTGGAGGAGTCTGAGACATTGGTTATAAAGTGTGACTACATCAGGCTATTACTTTGTTTGTGGGATTAATTTCCTAATTTTGCAAAGGAGGCTTGTACAAGGTCAACATGGCACAATATGCCATTGTTTTCAGTGCTTAAATTGATGTCAGGCAATCTTCCCATTTCTTTTTTTCAACTTTACTGTTAAGTTTGGAACAAATGAATGGCTTACTAGGGGCCATTTCAGAGAACATCTAATAGGCAGTCATATGTTGGCCAGATTGGGAAGAACAGATTTCTTTCTCTAAATGGTAATAGAGAATCGCATGGGATTTATCAACAATCTAATAGTTTCATGATCGCAGTTACTCTGGCAAGCTTTTAATTCTTTATTTGTTAATTGAACTTAAAATTCACCAATGGCAGGAGCAGTATTTGAATTTGTGTCCCTAGAAATTTGGCATGGGCCTCTGCATCACGAGCTGCTTTGTGTTGTTAAATAGCATATTCACAATTGATGCCTGGGCTCATGGAAACATCTACAGGTGAGAACCAGAAAGCTGCTTGGGGACCTATGTAATTGTATGTTAATGGTAGCCATCAACCTCAAAAAAAAGGATGAAACTGGTGCATAGCAAACTCTTAATACAAGACAAACTACCTCTGTCAGATTGAAGTACAGATGTGAGACTACGGATTACCGTTTTCTCTTCTCCCATAGACTTGCTACCCTGTTAAAACCAAAAAAAAAGTAAAATGAAACATCTGAGAAAACTAAGCAACATAATGTGAATAAAACCAAACAAAACAATGGTTGGGCATATACAACTACTGTCATTAGGAAAGTAATGCTAAAATTGTTTTGGTCAAATGATTCCCTTTATACTGGGCTTGCGATTGCAGATGAACAATCTAATGATAGCATGATATAACACACAATACAAAAGTTCTGCATGGAAATAGCTAATTTTTTTAAAAGCATTATTAATACTTAATATTTCTGAGAAAAGACAAATTTTTTCAAAGATGTTCCTCTTGCACTTATCAGGATAATTTACAATAAATAGGAACATAGGAACAACAGTAGGCCATTCAGATACTTGAGCCTGTTCCACCATTCCAAGAGATCATTATAAACTGTGGCCTCGCTCCATATACATTCCTTGGGCCCATATCCCTTAATATCTGCTTGACAAAAAATTATCTATCTCAAGTCTAAAACTAACATCCGATTGAGCATCAACTGACATTTGTGGAAGAGAGTTCCAAACCCCTACCACTTTTTGTGAGTAGATATGCTTCCGAACATCTCTCATGAACAATCTAGCACTAATTTTCAGATTATGCCCCTAGTTCTAGAATTACTAATTAACTGCAAATAGTTTATTTTTATTCCTGCCTTTCCCTGTTAATGTCTTGAAGACTTCGATCACATTACCCTATAATGTTCAAAAATATAGTGAAAACAGGACTCATTTGTACAATTTCTCCTCATAAAACCTTATCCCTGAAATCCAGCTATCATTCTTGTAAACCTACATTGTATGCCCTCCAAGACCAATACATCCTTCATAACATACAGTGCCTAGATCTGCTCTCTGTACACCAAGTGGAGTCTAACCAGGCTTTTGTATAACTGCAGCATAATTTCTGCATCCTTGCACTCCAGTCATAAATGCCTGCATTCCATTAGCCTTCTGGATTATTTTCTGCATTTGTTTGAGGCAGTTTAAAGGTCTATGTATTTGAATTTTTCAAATAAACTTGTTGGACCATAACCTGGTGTCATGTGAGTTTTGATCTTGTCCAACCCAATCCAACACTGGCACCTCCACATTATGACAATGTGTTTAGACATTTAACTTTGTACCATCTAGAAAGTAATCTGATTTATTCTTTTTCAGTGCAATATGCTCAGACTTGCTTACACTGAACTCTATCTGCTACAATTTTACCCATTCACTTAGTCTATCAATGTCCCTTTTAATTTTATGCCGTAATCTACACTTCCATCTGACTTTGCATCAGCAAATTCAGACATACAAATTTCTATGCCATTATCCAAGGTGTTAGTAAATAATGTGATTATCTGAGGCTGCAGCATAGATCCTTAGATACCTGGTGAAGGGCTCTGGCCCAAAACGTCGAATTTCCTGTTCCTTGGATGCTGCCTGACCTCCTGTGCTTTAACCAGCAACACATTTTCAGCTCTGATCTCCAGCATCTGCAGACCTCACTTTTTACCCTTAGAGGACACCACCAATCACATCCTTCTAGAATACCAACATAAAGGGAAACAACATTCTGACTGTATGAGAGCAGATTCTGATTGGTGGGCAATTGATTCTGGTGGAGAACACATCAGTTAATGATGATTGAACAGTTAATTGCCAAGATTCATTTAAATTTTAAGCCAGGCAGCTCAACTCTGATGAAAGAATTATCCTAACAGATAAACCAGAGAACGGCTGTCACTTACTGTTGTGTTGAAACAGGCACAATGTGTACATGTTCTTCCTACTGCAAAGAGTACAGTGTCGCATGCATTAACATATGTTGCTTTAATTACAGCAGAACCTTGATTATCCGAAAGATATGGGCGGGTAGTATTTTGTTCAGTTAATCGAATTAATAGAAAACAATTTCAAAAGCGTAGGTACAGAGCAATCAAGGTGCTCTTGTGCACAAGTCACAAAAAAATTGTTAAGCAAATGCACCACATAATCAGGAAGGCTAATAGTATATTATTATTATGAGACCAACTGAAAATAAAAGAAAGATTATTATTTTCAGTTATGTAGGGCATTTGTGAAACCTTCATCAGGTGGATGAAGGAGCAGCGCTCCGAAAGCTAGTGCTTCCAGTTAAATCTGTTAGACTATAACCTGGTGTTGTGTGAATTTTAATTTTGTACACCTCAGTCCAACACTGGCTTCTCCAAACCATACCTCAATGTGAGATTTGATTTATTTAATAATTCAATGCACTTAAAAAATAATCTAGTTATTTCTCGGGTATCAGAAGTTGCCAATACGGAAGAAAGTAAAATAAGCTAAGGGTCTAAAAGCCCCACTAGCAGCCTCTTATTGCTCTTTCCCATCTCAAAGTCAACCTCCTGTCTCTAAACTCCTCATGAAGTTCTGTTACTACTTCTCCCAAAGCCATCAGAGTTCCCTCAAATTATACTCTCTGATATGTTCTTTCACCTCACATGGTACCTATGCTAAAAGTAAGCATAATTGAGCTCTCAATAAGCAACATATAATATAGTAAAATTGCTATATTATCTTACTTCCATTGATGGAACTGCTTGAAAACCTTTGCCACATTGATTCCACGATTTTGCAACTGAAGGTGTAAATTTCTTAGCAAGAGTACTTGCTCTCTTGCAGGTTGCCTCCACATCCTGATCACCACTCAAAAATAAGCACCGCTCCACCATTCCAGTCGTCCTTTTCCGCTGAAAATCAGGCAAATACATCTGATTAACAATATGAAGAAATGTTATGCATGTCAATTTGATTTACTTTTCCCCAAAAATGTGTCACAATAGAATCAGAACATGAATCTTAAAAAGGAATTCACCAATTTTCTTTCTTCCATCCTTGTCATAGGTTAGAAACTGGACAGAAATTAGAAGTGCTCTACTGTTCACAACTTAAACCTTGCATTTGTCAAGTAGAATGCTATGTAATATGCTATGAATTCTGAGAACCAAGTGGTGTGGACATCCAACTAAACATACAAAAAGTTTATTTCGTCGGATTGGTTAGAGCTAAATTTAGATTTTAAAGGTGAAAGTACACTTTGTTATCCACAACACTAACTGAAGTTTTCCTTCATGGAATATAGGTGTTTCTATGTGGGCCAACATGTGTTGCTCCTTCAAAACAACTTCTTGAACCATTGTAGTCCATTTGCTGTAGATAGATCCTCAATGGGAAAAACTTCCAGGGTTTGACCCAGCGATACTAGAAGAAGAGTTATATATTTCTGATTCAGGATCATGAGTGATTTCAAAGGGACCTATCAGATGTTGGCGATCCACATATCTGCTGCCCTTGTCCTTCAATTTGGAAGCAGCCATGGGTTTGGAAGGCCCTATCTAAGGAGCCTTAGAGAATGGTTGCAGTGCATCTTGTAAATGGTACACATTTGTGTCATTGTGTATCAGTGTGAAGAAAGTGAATTGTGTTCGATGGGCTATCAATCAAGCAGGTTGTTTTGTTTTGGATGATGTTGAGCTTCTGGAGTGTTGTTGGAGCGACACTAATCAAGGAAAATTGAGAGTATTCCATCACAATCCTGACTTACAGCACACAGATACATTGAGGAGTCAGGATGGAGTTAGTTGCCACAGAAATCCCAATTGTAGCCACAATATTTATATAGCTGGTCCAGTTTCTGGTCAATGATAACCCCTAAGTTGGTATTAGGAGATTCAGCTAATGCCATTAAATGTCTAGGGGCGTTGACTTAATTCCCTCAGGATGGAGCGGCTCATTGTCTGGAATTTGTATCTGGAATATAGGGAGGCATGGTGGCTCATTTAGCACTGCTGCCTCATAACGCCAGGGATACATGTTCGATTCCAGCCTTGAGTGCTTGCCTGTGTGGAGTTTGCACATTCTCCCCATGTCTGGGTGGGTTTCATGCAGATGCTCCAGTTTCCTCCCACAGTCCAAAGATGTGCAGTTAGGTGAACTGTCCATAGTTGTCAGGGATATGCATGTTAGGTGCATCAGTCAGGGGTAAGTGCAGGGGAATGGGCCTAGGTGGCTTACTGTTTAGAGGGCCTGTTCCCACACTGTAATTACATAGAATGAAATAGAATCCCTACAATGTTACTCGTCATGCTTGAACGTTATCAACAACTTGCTGCAATTGTCAGAAGTCACACAACATCAGGTTATAGTCCAACACGTTTATTTGAAATCACAAGTTTTTAGAACGCTGCTCCTTCGTCAGGTGAAGTCGAGGAAAGCACAGAGGCACAGAATTTATACAGAGATAATTTAAGTGTCAAAAGATAGTACAAATGGTGTGAGGTTAAATGTTGACAGATTGAATAACAAGTTTTTGCAAGTGATCAAAAGTGTCACATGGTGTAAGTAAAGCATGAATAGTCGAACAGCAAGTGAAGGGATAACCTACAATCTGATCAATAAAGGCAGGGAGATAATTACAAAAAAAATCAAAAATAAGATGGTGTTAGCGACGAACCAAACAGCTGGAATAACATGATAGGTATAAGAGTCTCATGATGGGGGTCTAACTAAAGTAACAAGTAATCCAGAACTGTACAAAAGTATAGAGATTAAGTTATCAAGATGATGATGTCAAAACAGAACAGCAAGGAAGATTTTGCAACCACATATCAATATGGTGGGTTTACATTTAGCACAACATTAACCCAAAATCATGGCAGAGGCCATCGTCAGGGGTACAGAACTTGGCTATCAGTTTCTGCTCAGTGATTCTGCGTTGTTATGTATCTCTAAAGCCAGTTTGGGTCAGCATCCTCCAAAGTTCAGAGGCTGAATGTCCTTGACTGCTGAAGTGTTCCCTAACTGGGAAGGAACATTCCTGCCTGACAATTGTCATGCAGTGTTCGTTCATCCATTGGCAAGACCATGCAGATATGATGACAATATACCATGTTGCCACGTATGAGGTAGACAACATTGGCTGAGTCATGAGTACTACTGTGTGTGGTGGGTGCTGTTCCCACACGTGATGGTAATATCCATGTCGATGATCTGGCATGTCTTGCAGAGGTTGTCATGGCAGAGCAGTGTAGTGTTGCAGTCGCTGTTCCCTTGACGGCTGGGTAGTTTGCTGTAACCAATGGCTTGTTTGAAGTTTAGCAGATGTTTAACGGCAAGAAGTGAAGGCTTAGGGATGATGAGCATCTCATGACATGTTGAAGGCTGTTAAGTACATGGCATAGTTTCTCCCCTTGGGCAGGTACTGGATGATAAAGGGTACTCTCTCATCGTGCTCCAGGTCTATCTTCTGAGATGGTCGTTCTGATTTTTTGCTGTGGCATGTCAGAACTGGCCATCAATGATTTGAGCATCGCATCCCATTTGGTTTCTTTAACATGCTTAGGGTGGAAGCTAGAGAAGTGAAGCTTCGGGAGGTTTCTCCATGGGCTTGCGGTAGAGTGATGAACAAAGTGTCAGTCCTTAAATGTCTAAGAACGAGACTGCTTCTAAAGAGTAGCCCGTGGTAAGTCTGATGGTGGGATGAAACTTGTTGATATCGTCATGCCATCATTTCAGCAATTCCTTATCATGAGTCCAAAGGAAGAAAATGTCATCAATGCATCTAGTGTAGAGCATTGGTTGGAGGTCCTGTGCAGTGAAGAAGTCTTGCTCAAACTTATGCATGAAAATGTTAGTAAATTAAGGTGCAAATTTGGTCACCATGGCTGCTGTGTGTGTCTGGATTAAGAGCTGGTTGTTGAAGGTAAAGATGTTGTGGTCAAGAATGAAGCAGATGACTTGTAGGATAGCATCTGAAAATTGGCAGTTGTTGGTGTTGAGTACTGAGTCTGTTGTCATGGGGGATGCTGGTGTAGAGTGCCAAAACGTCAATCGTGACGAGGAATGTTCCTGGTTTGACTGGTCCATGGGTGCTGAGTTTCTGCAAGACGTCTGCAGTGCCGGGACAGGATCTGGGGTTTCCTTTTACAATGCGATTCAAGATGCCTTTGTCGTCATCAGAGAGTTTCTTATACAAGGTCCCATTGTCTGGCATGATGGGACATCCGGGAGTACTGGCTTTATGTATAGTTAGTAGAAGGCTCCAATACAAGAGGTTCACAGGATGAGAGTGCATAGGATACTCTAAAGGTCTGGATCAAAGATCTTGATCAGACTGTTGAGTTGACGTGTATGTCTTTTCATCTGATCTACAGGTAGTGATCTGTAATGTTCCTGACTGACAGCTGAACAATGCGCTTCTTTGCAGTAGTCTGTTCTATTCTGTATGACAATGGCTCCTCCTTTGTCTGCTAGGTTAATGACAATTTTGCAGTTGGTTTTGAGAGCATGGATGCCAACATGTTGTGCTTGGGTGATGTTTTGGGCTATGTTGTGAGCACAGCTGATGAATGTGGCATTGACGTATCTCCTGATGACTCAGGCATACCTGTTGAGCCTAGGGCAGCTGCCCTCCGGAGTGGTCCAATTCGACTCTTTCCTCTTTGGTTGCTGCACTGCAGATCTCTCTATCGACAGGTTCTGGCTCATTGGTTGTCTCATTGGGCTTGCTACTGACATCTTGGAGTTTGTGGAAGAATTCCCGGAGCCTCAGTCGCCTGATGAATCTTTGTGTGTCTGCCATGAGAAACTCGACATCATCACCAGCAGTAACCGAGCCTCCTTCAGTACCACGATTGCAACCAGTACCACCGCAGAGAAATCCATCGACTTGTCTGATCACACGCTTCAAATCAGACTTCCAAAAATACTATATTGCATTTGTTACTAGTTCCAATAATTTATTTTTTATTGCTCTGCCCAAAGGTATAAGGTCCATGAACTACTCCCACCTTTGTCTGCCGACTCTTACTGTTCATAATTTCCAGACGTACTGATTCTAGTTCATAATTTCTTGAGGCCAGATCGTTTTTCACAAATGACATCTTTTTTTACATTGTTCTTTATTAAGAGCTACTTTTCTCCTTTGTCTGTTTTTCTAAAATGTAAGTCCCTAGGAACATTTATTTCCCAAAATTAATTTTGAAGGTATTGTAACTTGATCTTCAAATAGAGTGGGTCATTCAAATTCGCAGGACTGATTTCAAATATAAATTGATAGAATGATTTCCTATCAATATTTTTGGAGCAATATATTGTGGAACCAGCTAAGGATAATATTATCATATATTGACGACAGTGGAAGGAAGCAGGGTGAATTCATAACTTCTTAGCAAACGTTCCAATGAGAATGGGATTGTACCACTGATTTCCATGTTAAGCTTGATTGTGACATACTGATAACCTTGCAATCATGTCTTTGTAATGCTAATTAGATCAACATTTTTTTTATTTTACGTGTGATGTGAGCATCACTGGCAAGAATTTGTTGCCCTCAAATAGTAAGGCCTGGCAAACCTGAAGACAGTTAATTACCAAACAGGATGCTGTAGATCTCGGCTCATGTGTAAACCAGAATAGGCAATTACAGCAGATTTTCTCCCCTACAGAACAACAACTCACAATAACAATAATGGACATCAAAACTGAGAATATGTTTCCTTTACAGATTTTTTATAAATGATCATCATTAATTGTACAGCCAGGATGGAGTAACTGTGTAAGGAGATCAGAGTAAGAACCGCAAAAGTTTCAAACTGGGACATAACCAGATGTTATACAAATACAGCAGGGCAAACAAGGATGGCAATAGTCAATTTAATGCATTGGCATTAGGGAATCTTTGGAAGTCAATCTGGAGACCTGAAATAACAAAACGGGTTATATATTCAAATGTCACAACTGAAATTTGTGAATTTAAATTGTTAATTTCTTTTAAATTAGAACAAAAGCAAGTGACCACAAAGCTATTTTTAAAAATCACAACATCAGGTTATAGTCCAACCAGTTTATTTGGAAGTCCAAGCTTTTGGAGTGCTGCTCCTTCATCACGAAGCTAGTGAAGCAAAATCATAGAACAAAATTTATAGCAAAAGATCATAGTGCCATACAACTGATGTGATTTATTGAACAAACCTAGATTTCTGTTAAATCTTTCATCTTTTAGAATGGAATGCAGGTTTCGATTCATTAATATGTAAATCGTAGAACTTCTTTCAAGCTGCATTCCTGAGATAACTTAAGGTTTTTTATGTGAAAAAAAAAGTCTCAGCTCAGACAATGCATTAAAGGAGTGAAGTTAGAATCTGTTCGTATTCTAATCTAGAGTCAGTTTGGTTCTATTTTGAAAATAGGAATTTATAAAATGTCACATAGATTGACTGCCTACACAAAAAATGGTGGGCTTTTTGAACAAAATAGAATGTATCTACAAATACAATACATGCAAATTCGCCCTGCAGACTTGTGCGCACGTGTGTGTGTATGCATGCATGTAAGGGAGAGAGACAGAGTGTATATGTATGTGTGAGAGAAGGTGTGTGTGTGTGTGTGTTGGGGGTGGGGGGGTGGGAAGAGAAGAGCGGGGGAAGGAGTGTGTGTGTGTTTGTGCGCCTGAGGGGTGTACAGTGTATTGGGGTCACCTACAGTGCAACATGAATCCAAGGTCACAGTTGAGGCCATCCTCATGGCTTGGCTATCAGCCTCTCCTCATTGTTGCATATCCCCAAGTCCTTCAGGACAACATCGACCACAACACCAAACAACCCTGCCATGGTAACCATTGCAAGACATGAGTGTCGACATGAGTATTACCATTAAATGTGGGGACACCACCCATTGTGTATGCGGCAGGTACTCACGTGACTCGGCCAATGTTATCTATGTCATATGCAGGCAAGGATACCCTGAGGCATGGTATATTGGTGAGACGAAACAGACGCTACGATGATGGATGAATGGACACCGCATAACAAATCACCAGACCGGGATGTTCTCTCCCGGTTGGGGAACACTGCAGCAGTCAAGGACATTCAGCCTCAGGTCTTTAGGTGGCCGCCCTCCAAGACGGCCTTTGGGATATGTAAAAAACAGAGTGGCTGGGCAGAGGCTGATAGCCAAGTTCAGTACCCATGAGGATGGCCTCAACCGGGACCTTGCGTTCATGTCACACTTCAGGTGACCCTAATACATTCTCTCTCAAACACACGTGCACTCTCTCACTCACACGCTCTCTCTCAGGTGCGCACACACACAGGCATATACTCCATTATACTCTCACATACACACTCTCACATGCGCACACACACGTAAGTCTATTAGGTCAATTTGCAATTGCAGAATTGTATTTGTGGATATATTCTATTTTGTTCAAAAAGCACACAATCTGTAGACAGTCAATCCAGGGGACATTTTATAAATTCCTACTTTGAAAATAAAACCAGACTGACTCAAGATTGGAATACATAGAGTCTAATCTCACACCTTTAATCCATTGTCTGAGCGGAGATGTCTTTTTTTAAATAAAAACCATAAGTTACCTCAGAAATGTGACTTGAATGAGATACTGGGATCTACATATTAATGAATCGAAACCTGCAACCTAATTTAAAAGATGAAAGACTTGACAGCAATCTAGGTTTGTTCAATATATTACATCAGCTGTATGACACTATGACCTTTCGCTATAAATTCTGTGTCCTATGATTGATTCTGCTCCTCGAGCTACCTGACGAAGAAGCAGCTTGTACTTCCAAAAATACCTGTTGGATTATACCTGTTGAGATTTTTTTTTAAACTTCGTCTATCCCAGTCCAACATTGGCACTTTCACAATAAAGCTATTAGATCATCAACAGGTTCACTGCTCCTTGATTTCACAGGATAACTGCCACCCTAACACAATTTGCCTGATAATTAACTCCAGACCAACAACAATGTGGTAAATTCTTAACTGTACGCTAGAATGATCAATCAGGTCACCCAAACATACCAATCCACTACAAATAAAAAGATTAAACTGAACTGACCTAACCATTAGACTTAAATGGCAACAAAAATCAGTTGTTCCTGCAAAGCCCATAATTTCAGAACAGGTCTAATTCTACTGAATAAAGTTGGAAGGTCATGTTGTGGCTGTACAGGACATTGGTTAGGCCACTGTTGGAACACTGTGCAATTCTGGTCTCCTTCCTATCGGAAAGATGTTGTGAAACTTGAAAGGGTTCTGAAAAAATTTACAAGGATCTTGCCAGAGTTGGAGGATTTGAGTTATAAGGAGAGGCTGAACAGGCTGGGGCTGTTTTCCCTGGAGCGTCAGAGGCTGAGGGGTGACCTTGTAGAGGTTTACAAAATTATGAGGGGCACGGATTGGATAAATAGACAAAATCTTTTCCCTGGGGTCACGGAATCCAGAACTAGAGGGCACAGGTTTAGGGTGAGAGGGGAAAGATATAAGGGAGGTCTAAGGGACAACTTTTTCCATAGAGGGTGGTGCATGGAGGCTAGTACAATTGCAACATTTAAAAGGCATTTGGATGGGTATAAGAATAGGTAGGGTTTGGAGGGATATGGACCTGGTGCTGGCAGGTGGGACTAGATTGGGTTGGGTTATCTAGTCAGCATGGACGGGTTGGACTGAAGGGTCTGTTGCCAGGCTGTACATCTCTATGACTCTATGAATGATGAGCAATGTCACAGAAATCTCCAGCACTGTCCCAGGTACAGAATACATCCAACAAAAATAGAAACCAACATCATACAGTCATGAAGAAGCATCACTGGGATTTCTCAACAATGATTTCAAAATCCATTAAGTTTCAAAGCATCAGGTGAAGCATGCAAGGAAACTATCTGCTGTTTACCATCTACCACTATTTTTCAGTTGATGAATTAATACTTCTCAATATTGGAGCACTGACAATAATGCACATCACCACGAGTGGATTAACAGCTTCATCACTAATGGAGCCAAGTTTAAATGTAGTTCATACTATTTTAGCTGAAGATACCGCCTTGCAGAATGGGCTGCCTGCATTTTAGACGGACTGGAAATGGATTAACACATCGGGTAATAACCCTGGCTTTTGCGTTGATGAGGCAATCTGCATTCTTGGTGTTGGCCTGTTTTTTTGATACACATTTCCAGTTTTTAACCACGTCCGTTTCAGTTTTGCATCAGTTCCATCATCTTGACCATCGTGTTTTCACTATTAAATCACTGGTCAGTATTCCCTTGTGTGAACATGCTCCTATCATTCGCTTTGTTTTGGTCTTTCACAAATTTCCGTCATCTCTATTCCTGTTGACAAAACAAAATTTGACACAAACTTGGGAAACTGTTCTTCCAGAGATACGAACTGACCAGCAGAGTGTTCCCAGCATCTTCTGTTTGTCTGTGCTTTGCTCGGGGTAGGAACAGTGTTAGTAACTGAGTTAACCCGCTCTCCGGCCAGTTACAGTCAGCATGGAGAACGACAGCGTTACCCCGGATACAGAAGACGGGCTCTCAGCTGCTCTATTAACAGCTTATCATTTTCCATCTGCCTAACACCTGTTCCTATAAACACCGCGCAGTTAGCACATTAAAAATAAACACCCTCATACCTTCCTGGTATTGGACATCCTATCGCCTAATCCGCTCAGGCCCACACACAGGCTTTACTCGGCAGCATCAACCTCCGAACTGCTCTGTCAGTGTGGGCGGAGTCAAAACTGCGGCTGCGTAGAGCTGCCCTACAATCTATTGTAGACAACCAGGAAGCGAGAAGGATGTAGCAAGATAGGCAGCATTAACGTTTTTTTTTGGCCTGGCTTGCTGTGTTCTTCTAGCATGTACAGTTTTTTTTAATTTACAACCTACAGTTGCATTACTGTGCTTAATATCCACAGAATTATCCAAATTTACAGAACACTAGGTGGGACAAATTCTGACATATTTCTAACCATTACAAAGCAGGAGTGATAGCAACATTTTTTTGGGAAAAAAAAAATCCTTCCATTGGCTGTGGAAAGAACGGCCTTTCCAAGCTCAGGAAGTTGGAGATTGGAGAACAAATGTCTGAACTCCATGGGCATGACCAAGAATTTTGCCACATAAATATTCCAAACCTGTTTCAAAAACAAAGTCATAAAGATCATATCTGAACACTCCTGTTAAATGGTTACCAACAGACACAGTTTGCAGCACTCCGGCTTCTCACCCGTCGATCTTCACTACCTAAGAGATTAAATACTTATCTCATCGTTAAATATATTCCAAGTCCCATTCTTGAGGTGTGGAATTCTAAAGATTAATAACCCATTGAGCAAAACAATTGTTCCTCAACTCTGTCTTGAAATGGGAGGTACCTTATTTTTATTGTTTTGAAAGAGTTAACTTGGAATCTTCGGAATAGCTCCACTCACTGATATATAAATTGCTGTTTCTGGGAAGAGTTAGTCTGTTTGTTGTTCGCTAATTCATGGCCAGAAGGCATGAAGAGAAATTCCAAAGAATACTCTTCTAAATTCTCGAGTTTAAAATCTGCTTCTTTAAAAAAAATGGACATCTTGCCGGACTATAAAATGGTTTTGGCTGATCACACGATCATACTTCCAAAAGCTGCTGAATCCCCGCATTGTATAAACATTCCAGCTAAAACAAACAAAGGACTTAGGAGACAAGCTGCCCTGCTTCTAGCCAGCTCTGGACAAAGGAAAACATTTATTATTATTTTTCTTTTTTTTCCCCCACACTACCGCCTAACCGCGGTAGTGCTTATATTTTCCCCCAGAAAACATTTATTGTTAACTGTTATGCTAAAATGCATGCTAATTTTTTTTATATTTCATTTCTTCACAATGGAAGCTAATGAAGGAGTAAAACTATGTTCAGTTTAACAACCTTCCAAATTAGCCCACGAAGATGGGGCAATTGGCTGCTGAATGTCTGCCCTTATCACATCACTGAAATCAGGATTGATTGAATTGCTTAAATGTACAATTCTTGGATCCTAAATCAGTTAACTACTTGACTACTAGACCCCTGGAGTTAGCAGGGGTCTAGTCTGACCCAGCCCCTACTGCAGTTTTCCTGCAAGGAGGAAAAACTACTGGGCTAATCTCTTTGAATGAACTATTACTGAACATACCTCTGTTAAATTGTAACTCAAGCCAAACTGATTTTAATATCTCTGAATTTACCAAAACATGTAAATTATATCTCCTCCCCTGTCCTTTCTTAATTTCCTGTGTCCTTGTGTGGTTCAATCTTAACTGCTTTCTGGGAAATTAGGAATGAACAATCAATGTTAGGTTTGCCAGCGAAACCCATGACTTGTGAATGATTTTTTTAAAAATTCTACAACTTTATGACTGGTTAACTACTTTTATACTATGTAATAGGCATTGTTGCCTAAGAAATTATAAATAAGTCTATGCAGTAGACTATAGAACTAATGCTCACAAAGGGAGAATTTATGATTGCTTTACACCTCTTAAGCGCAAGACAGTGATAGATTGTTCAATGTAGCATTTTCCCTTTTAATCATGTCCCTTATATTAGATTGGCATTGTTCCCCAAACTCTGGTTTTCAGATTCTATTTTTGAAATTAACCTGCAAATGTCTTTAAGGTGAAATGAAGGATCCAAATCATGAAATTCCCCCTGTAGCAGCATGTGTGTCTAACCACAATGGATATTGCTGATGTTTTGATTACAGTCGTAAACAAGTGTCATTTTGAAGGGAATGCCATTTGTTTCTTTGCTTGCCAACTTATAGTATTTTATTTCTGTTTTATGTGGTTGGTAGTTATTGCTCACGTGGGTTCAATCCTGCTGCTTTGATTTGATTTATTGTAGTTACATGTAGCTACGTACAGTGAAAAGCTTTTTTTTGCGAGCAGTACAGGCAGATCATAGCAAATAAGGACATACAGATGATAGGATGCTCAGAGTGAAGCATACAGGTTACACTGCACAGTAAGTGTGCAAAGCATGATCAACATTAGAAAGATCAATATTATTTAGACAGTCCATTTACCAGTCTAATAACTGCAGGGAGGAAGCTGTTCCAGAACTTGATGATGCATGTGTTCAAGCTTCTGTATCTTCTGCCCCACAGAAGACACTGTTAAAGAACTGGCTGCACCTCAGTGCAATACATGCACAGTCAATGGCACCTTGTATCTGAGACAAGTCAGTTATGTTTCCAGGCATGGATTGCAACGGTTCAAGAAGGCAGCTCATCATCACTTTTGACAGGGCAACTCGGGGTGGACAATAAATACTGGCCCAGCCACAAATACTCACATCCTACAAGTGAATTAAAAATCAAATATATAGTTTAATAGCAAAATATTCACTTGTACAGTTGTAGTAAGATGTCATTACTTTTTATTCTCCATTTTCCTTGCAATAAATGTCAACATTCTTAGGCTTTTGTGCTTCATGTACAGGTTACCAGACTCTATTTTAATAATATTCTGCGACAAAGAATATGAAACAATAATTTTCTACCCTTTCTGCCAAAGTGGACAATCTCACATATTACTCAAAAAAACTCTCGTAGCCAATTTTCACCCATCACTTAAATTAGAAATATGCACCCATTAATTGAATACCTATATTCAATTAATGGCAAACCCTAAGGATAGGGGATTAGGAAAAACTACCTCCCTGCTATTTTCTCCTCTGATCAACCCCACCAAATCCTGACCGCAACTCCTCCACACAAACCATCAGATGGGTGAACTCCTTCACTTAGATTAATTTCCACTTTTCATGTCCTCCTTAGAACTTACTTTCATACCTATGATTATTGTTGCTGCAACATAAACTCTATACAATTTAATATTGATTGTAAATAGTTGGAACACCCTTACTTGTTTTGTATAGTGCCAGTTTTGCAAGCTACAAATCACCCACTTGTCTTGACTCTGTTCCTGGAATCAAAAACCTGCTGAAGGTATAAGGAGAAAAATTTTTAACTGTTAAGATGACATACATTTAGGTATGGGTGGAGAGTTAAAGCCCCAAAATGTAATGTGTCATGTCATGAATTTGTGAAGGTTCACTTTTGGTTTTAAAATGGGCAGTTTTAAAGGACTTTCAGTCTCAGAATAAAAGGTCAGTTGCTTAGTTCTGAGATGTGGAGAAATTTATTTAAAGAACTGTAAATCTTTAGAAATTCTTTGCATTACCAAGCTGCAAATGTTCAGATGAGTATATGCAAGAGTGAGATTGATAGACTTTTGGCAAGTAAGGAATTTAGGGATACTGCAGGATGTAAAGTTGAGGTAGAAGATTAGACATGCTCATTTTAAATAATAGGGAATGCTAACGGGGTCTAATTAGCTACTCCATTATATTTGTCATTAAGAGATATTGAACAGATGGACCTATTACCATTGCAGTGTAGAACAGTGAAAGGATTCCTAATTCAAACATACAAGATCTTGAGGGGATGTGAGAGTGTTGATATCAGGGGTGTGTTTCATCATATGTGGGAGCCTAAAACTAGAAGACAATATTAAGAATAAGTGGTCTTCCTTTCAAGATAGAGCTGAGGAGAATAATTCCTTTTCAGCAGGTTGTCAGAATTATCTTCCACAGGAAGCAATAGAGACTGGGTCACTGGATATGTTCAAGACTGAGTTGACAGACAAAGGCATCAGATGTTACTTCAGAGGGGGAACCAGAAAGGAAAGTGGAGCTCATAACACAATTAGATTAGCCATAATCCTATTGACTGATGGAGCGGGCTGAAAGAGCTAAGTGACCTATTGCTGCTCCTAAATCCTATGCTCTCAAATAACTATGACTGTAACTAGGCATCTTGACTTTAACAGTCAATGCATAAATTTTCTAAAGTATTTATAGAACATAGAAAAGTACAGCACAGAACAGGCCCTTTGGCCCATGATGATGTGCCGAGATTTGATCCTAATTTAAAATATAGTAACTTAACCTACGCACCCCTCAGCTCACTGCTATCCACGTGCATGTCCAGCAGTCACTTAAATGTCCCCAATTTATACTCTTGCAGGATCAAAAAACAAAAGTACAGTAGGAATGCTACTGTAATAAAACTACTGATGAGGAAGCCATAGCTACAGACATGTCCAGGTAAGTGGCTGTTCACAACATTTCTCCTCAAAATGGTTTTCTGCCCCTTGACAAGTAATTTCTAACTTCTTGGAAGTCAACTCACCCTTCATAGTTTTATTAAGCTTGATCTCTACTTTTCTGCTGCCAGTCTTCGCTGGAGAAATACAACAGCAAACTTCAGCTCTACCTTGCATCTCGAATAATGAACAAGAACACCATCACCAAACCAACAGCAATACCAGTTGTCTTCTCCTCAGGAACATGCTGGAAAGGGCAGAACTGTTTAACTCAGATATCTAGCTGGAAAGAGGCAGAACTTCCCAACATAGGATCAGCAAGTAGAGGATCATCTCCCTTGACATGAGCGCACCTTTCTGAATCAAGACATCCTTCCCATGTGGACTTGACCTGTCAGTGTTCAAAGTATCTGTTACTGGAGGTACCATCTTCCAGTTTCTGCGCCTCCTCAAAAGTATGCATTATCTTCTTCCTGCAAAGCAAAATAGCAGAATTGTATGAGAAAAGAATTGTGTGGAGAGGGATGGATGACATTTTCAGAGAGTGACTGAAAGGCATGAATGAGAGATGACGATGTGCAGATAAGAATGTAGGGAGGTGCCTGGAGACTGTAAGTACAAGTTGTGTTGTATTATATAAAATCATAGAATCCTGCAGTTTGGAGGCAGGCCATTCAGTCCACACCCTGTGGAGTTCACACTCACCCTCCTAAAGGCAGCTAACCCAGTCCCACCCCTTCCACCCTGTTTCTGTAACTCTGCATTTCCCATGACCAATCCATCTAACCTGCACATCCTTGGACTGTGGGAAGAAACCAGAGCAGCTTGAACGTGCTGACATGGAGAGAATGAGCAAACTGCACACAGTTGCCCAACAATGGAATCGAACTTGGGTTCCTGGTGCTGAAAACAGCAGTGCTAACCACTGAACCACTATGCCCATATGTTGTCGGAAAATGCTGGGAAAGGCATCATGTGAGATTTGGTGCGTCCAAACATATGCTGTCCATCTGTCCTACTCTCAAAACAGTGGGCAGGTTTGAATTGGATGCATACTTTCTATCTCCTGGATTCTAATCATTCGTACCTGCATCATTGAAGAACCTTTTCTCTTCCTCTGGTCCTTTACAAACACTTCCACATTTCAGATCCCACAGGCGAACCTCCAGCTAAGAGTCTGAGATGAGGGTGCACAAGTCGGGGGCAGCCTTCCCAGATTTCCTTTTAAGTTTGTGATTGAAGTACCAAGAATCTGACAAAGTTCTGCCATTCTGAGCCCTACCTGGATCCTTTCAACAAGAATTCCTTCCATTGACGGATTATATACGTTACAAGATCCATTGTTTGATTATTTTGGAAACTCAAATGTAAGATGTTAATCCTACCACTGAGTCAAAGCAAATCTCACTTCATGACCATTCTTGACTAATAACCGGTTTTTCATTTGTTGTGCATCAGTTTGTTTTAAATCAGCGCAAGGATTTTGCATATACATTTGAAAGAGTGAAGTTAGCATTATGAAGGGAACAGGCTGGAGAATAGAGAGGTCAGAAGCACAACTGCTAAGAGTAGCTTCCAATTATGAACTGGAAAGACTGAGATTTTTTCTTGTTATTCATTCATGAAATGCAACCTTATTTGTTATCCATCTTTAACAGCTGTTGAGGAGGTGATGGTCAGTCACTTTCTCAATCAGTTGCAGTCAGTATAGGAAAAATAAGATATACAGTACTGTTATGGGAGGCATTTCAGTATTTTGACAATGAAGGAAATGCAGTACATTCCCAAGTCAGGCTGATGTATGGTTTGGAGGAAACTCTGGTAGTCAAGGTGGATGTGCTTGGCTGCCCTTGTGGCTCAGGAGATTCCTTTTGGAAAATTTCTGTAGTGCTGCACATAGATTCTACATACTGCTGCCACCATACAGTAGTGAAGAGAATCATCATTTAAAGTTATGCACATAGTACGAGAATGCTTTGTGCTAAACACTGTTGTCAGGGTGCAGGGATCACCAGTCTGATCATTTGAGCCTTGTAAATAGTGCAAAGGCTTTGAAAAGTTAGGCAATGAGTCACTTGCCACCGAATATTCAAATTGTAATCTGCTTTAATAACCTCCGATTTTAAGTTTCTGGCCAACGGAAATCCCAAGAATATTAACGTCAGGGACTTTGATGATGACAGTTGCACTTGATTGATCAGAGGTCAAATTTAGAGGATCACAGAGCAACATATCCATGATCAACTGCCACGACCTGATGAACCAAACCAGTCAATACATAGATTCCTGAAGAAAGGCTTATGCCCGAAACATTGATTCTCCTGCTCCTTGGATGCTGCCTGACCTGCTGCACTTTTCCAGCAACACATTTTTCAGCTCTGATCTCCAGCATCTGCAGTCCTCACTTTCTCCTAGTACATTTATTTGCAGTGTTTTCAATTAAATGCTGATTTGAATACATTTCATGGATAATTCCTAAATTAGAGAAGTAGTTTCTATAATCAAACACTTTGTCTCTTACATTTTTCTTGGTGGACAAGGAAACTAATGAACACATTAATCTCACAAGGATAAGTTTACTAACTGCAGTGCAATTAAGTGGACTAGCATTCCCCGCCCCCCGCCAAACTTCCTTACAAAGGTGATAGGGGTACAACAGAAGTCCAAAAATACTAGTGCAAAGCAACGTACCAACTTCAAGGTATTGATCCCAGTGTCACCAATAATCAACAGGATGGGGAGGGCTGAAAAGGGATTTCATTCTGTCCTCCCAATCAAGGCTAATTAATATTGTTTAAATATTTGTGAAACGTTTGTCTAGTGAATTTAACCTAAGCAGGTTATCCAGTCATGGTTGACCTAGAGCACTTATCTATTAAGACAGGGTCAGTGGGGAAGAAGGAAGACTGAATGCTTATAGAAAATCATCAGCAGTTAATGCTAGTTCCAAAGTACGAGACTACTGACAGGTCATAACCAAGGAAAAATGTTAACTTTGTTAAAGAAAATCTGAGGTGAGAAAATAGTGGGTAATGTGCAAAATTAGTTTACATGTGAATGGGTCAGCAGTAGGGGAAAAAATGTTGCTCAAGTTGGGCAATGAGAAATGACTATGAATGAGAGGAGTATCTGGGCCAAGTTGGACAGAAGTCAAATTAAAACAGGAGAAAGTGACAGTGATGTATATTCTCATAACAAGTATGCAGTACAATGTGAATGGAGGTGTACAAGTCCATTTTATTACACTCAGTTACTCCCCTGCCCCACACAGCTCCATGCTAAGCACCAGAGGGAAAACCAGTCAGAGTTTGGCAGAGGCCTAGGTCCTTATTCTATGTCTGCAGTCACAAGCAAAAGTCTTGGGCAAAAAATAAGCTCTCACTTAATATTACACAACTTTGTTTAAACTGAGAAAAAACTATTGTTTCATGTCCACTTTTACTGTCTTCTCCCAGCAAACTGTAGTGTGAAACCACAATTAAACAATGTTTTTTTCTAAATCAGTAGTTTAAAAACAAAATTAAAAGTAAACATACTTTGTTTGGTGTAGCTGAGACCAGACTGAATATGCTATACAGTGTGGTGCTGGAAAAGCACAGCAGGTTAGGCAGCATCCAAGGAGCAAGAGCATTGAACATTTCGGGCATAAGCCCTTCATCAGGAATGCTATCCTGATAAAAGGGCTTATGCCCAAAACATCAATTCTCCTGCTTCTTGGAGGCTGCCTGACCTACTGTGCTTTTCCAGTACCAAACTCTCAAATCTGATCTCCAGCATCTGCAGTCCTTACTTTCTACCGAATATGCCATACAGTACACTCTGAAAGTAGTCAGTTCTAACATCTAAAGTAATAAGAATATACACTGGAGCAGAGAAATAAAGAGTTTGAATTGTGCCATTTCTAAAGTCAGTATTTTCGGTGTAAGAAGCATTTTGTTTAATCAAGAGCAACAATGGAAACATGTCTCTATTGAGTGTTATCTACCAGCTGGGCAATGTGCAGACACCTTGAAGGTTGTGGCCTCATTAGTATAATAGCAGTGATATGAAACTGGAGAAAACAAGTTCAGTCAGTTATGATGCCAGCCCAGGACAATCAAAGGAGATGAGTGTTTTTTTGTAAGTGTATTTTTTTCCAGGCTTGACACCAGCATCCGGCAGTCACTTTTAAGGCCTCTGGTTTGGCTATCATGTGATTGGGAAAACTGATGGTCTGACTGATCAGAACATAATCAGTTGTCTTTTTAATGACAAATTTGTTTATTTCAAGGACACTTTCACTGATAGAAGATTATATTTCTAGAGTTTTAAAAACTCTCAAACACAATTTTCAAATTGCCTAAATGGAAACTGAATTCAATCTCTGGATTATTTATCCATGGCCAGCTGTTGTAGATTATTGATATATTCTAGGTGTACGGCTTAGTAGTACTAACATTTCATGCACAATCTAAAGAATCTGGTGTACGTTTATGGAATATGACAATTATCAGATACATTCATACAAGATAATTTTAGTAGCAAAGCTTTGAAACAAGTATTACTAACATTTTCAATGTACAGCTACTGCATTACTATTTAAACTAATTTAATCAATCAGAGTTAACATAGTAAACCATCATTAACTTTAGAGCATCTAAGAAGAACTATTTGTTATTGAGAGGCAATATTCAGATTACTTTTACATAAACATAAAAATAAATAAAGTTTTTCATGGCAATTGAATTAAAATATGCATATGTTCAACTGTGTCTCTGATTTTTATCCTTTATCATATACCAACTCCAAGCATCTTGTTAATCTAGATCCACAAATTTCTGCCAGTGATGAAATACTGTACATCAAACACTGGGAATGATTTTCATATTCATGAAAATAAAACCAGCTGTGATCCTTCTGACAACACTGCAGAGATCAGGAAAAAAAGGTAAGTTGATTCGTCATTAAAAAGAGACAACTGGATCAGGAAAAGTGGTTGAAAATTCTAGTTATACATTTATGTTCTCCTATTACATAGCATAGCTTATGCAAATATTAATTTGCTGTGCCAACTGAAAGAAATTGAAAGAAAATAAAAGGTTGACCTCAATAACTTGCATTTTAGAAACGATCAAAACGAGATTTAAACACACAGACTGCCCAAAGATCATGAAGCAGGCATTCTTTATTCTATTAGTATCAAGTCTTTACACATATGAAGGGAAATTCGTTTAAACTAGGAAAACAGCATATTTATAAGGATTTAAGCCTGTCATTCACATCACATTGAGGAAATCCTTTGTCCCTCTTTTGATGGAAGTACTGCTGCCAGAGGTCCCTTTACAGTGACTTGCAATTCCTCTCCATTTATAAATATTTCATGTCCTTTATCGTCTAGAAAAAAGTTAGATCTAGTAGACATTAACTTGCTCATGATTTAATCCTATCTCATAAGTATAGTTCTTTTGTCACAGAACAGAAAAGCCCAGAATGTAGCCATACAATCTAACAAGCTGTTTCTTGGCCATTTTTAAATTAGAAAAAGGCAAAACATCATTTTTTTGTCAAAAAAAGACACATTGCAAGGATTTTGATTAAAGTATCCATTTTTCAAAGAAATTGAATTTCAGACCTTCAACGCAATTTAAGAATGAGCTGAAAATGTGTTGCTGGAAAAGCACAGCAGGTCAGGCAGCAACCAAGGAGCAGGAGAGTCGACATTTCGGGCATGAGCCCTTCTTCAGGAGGAAGATTCCTGAAGAAGGACTCAAACCCGAAACGTCGACTCTCCTGTTCCTTGGATGCTGCCTGACCTGCTGCGCTTTTCCAGCAACACATTTTCAGCTCTGATCTCCAGCATCTACAGTCCTCACTTTCTCCTAGCAATTTAAGAATGACCTAGATATCCAAAAGCTACATCAGTTAAATAATGAACATTTGTGATGATAATTTTAATATACGTTTGCATCAACAATTACTTTAAGCAGAATTAAATCAATATTGAAGTTAATCCAACTAGGCCTCAAAATCTGATTAAACCTAAACCCACCAACAAAAAATACCTATACCAATAACAGGTGCCCAAAAGGTATAAATGAAACGTTAGGACTGTTAAGTACATTATAATGTAAACCATAGCTCCTTGTGTGGACTTAGTTTATTTTCAATAAACAAACCAGTAAAATGAAAAATAGAGCAGCAGTTGCAAAATATTAATAGCAGCTAAAGGTTTTGTTTTACATCCAGAAAAATAAGTTGTGTTTAAATACAGTTACAGTAATAATTCCTCAATTAATATTGAGAAAAATCCTGCAGGCTTTTAAATTGCAAAAGAAAAGTGTGAGACAAGAACATTTGTTAAATATGCTGCAAGAAATCAAAAATCTTTTGACATAGAACAGCACAAATTTGTGAAATTTAGACCATGTCTAACAGTACTAAGTGAAGTGAAATAACTAATATGCTGCACAATAAAATGTCTATTGATGTTATTTATATGGACTGTGATAAGCTATTCAATAACATTCTACAACATGGAAGTAACATTGGAATTGGATGCAATTTTCATGGGTATAAAATTGATTAGAATGTCAGAGACAGAGTACAAATATTGCACATGTACTTGGAAGAATACAAGTATTCGTACTGAGGCCTCAGACTTGCAATGTTTTAAATGACCTAAATGGAAACAAACACCATAAGTACATAAGTAAACAGTGTAGCTAGGAGCAAAATATTTTGAAAGAATATTAATACATTGCACGAGTGTGAAAAATCGTGGCAAATGAAGTTGGATATAAAATGTCAGTATTTCCTTCATTGCAGAAAGCTAGGAACTATGGCAGCATGCAAATTTAAGGACTTGTACAAAAATTGCTAAAATGCTAGTGGACGGGCAGAAAAAAAATCAAAATGCTCCATGTGTACTGGTTCTACAGTGAGTTGGAATGTAAAGGGATGGAAATTAAAATGGAATCTGCACAAACATAGAAGGCTGGATAAACTCAACAGGTCTGGCATCATTTGTGGAGAGAGAAACAGTTAACTTAAGAGTCTGGAATGACGACTTCAGAAGAGATGTACTGGATTTTAAACATCAACTGTTTTTCTCTCCACAGTTGATCCCAGGCAGGCCGAGTTTCTTCAATTTCTGAGCTTGTTTTACTTTTCCAGCATCTGCAATATTTTGCCTTTATTCCTTTTTAGAATACTGCTTTCAGTTCTGAGTATCATTGGTCTGAGAAAGTGTGAAGTGAAAAATTAACAGAATAATAGGAGATGAAAAGACTAACTCATATGACTTTTATTAGATTAGATTACTTAGTGTGGAAACAGGCCCTTCGGCCCAACAAGCCCACACTGACCCTCCAAAGAGCAACCCACCCAGACCCCTTCACCTAACACTACGGGCAATTTAGCATGCCCAATTCACCTAACCTGCACAATTTTGGACTGTGGGAGGAAACCCACGCAGACACGGGGAGACTGTGCAAACTCCAGACAGCTGCCTGAGGCAGGAATTGAACCCGGGTCTCTGGCAATGTGAGGCAGCAGTGCTAACCACTGTGCCACCATGCTTCTAGATATAGGAGTCATGGAGCAGAGACCGAAGAAAAAATGATGATAATCATAAGACGTAGGAACTGAAGTAGGCCACTCAATCCATCGAGTCTGCTCCACCATTCAATGAGACCTTCGCTGATCTGATAATCCTCAACTCCACTTTCCTGTTTTTCAACCCCATAAGCCTCGATTCCCTTGTTAATTAAAAATATGAATGCACTTAACAGCCCAGTCTCAACCACCCTCTGAAGTGAACAATTCCACAGATTCACTACTTTTGCAGAATTACTCATTTGTTTTAAATGGGCATATACTCATTCTGATATATTCTAGATGTATACTCTCCCACAAGGCAGAAAAAAACATAGGTTCTGCATCTACTATCAACTCCTGTAAGAATATTGCACATTACAATAAGGTCACCCCCCGTTCTTCCAAATTACTGAGAGTATAAGCTCAAACTCTCCTCAGAAAGCATCCCCTCCATACCTAGGAACAGCCTAGTGAATATTCTCTGGACCGCTTTCAATTGATAGCATCACTTTCCACAGAATGGGCCCAAAAATGTTTACAATTTTCCAGTGCCTTTTACAGTTTTACCAAATCCTTCTACTTTTAAACTCCAATCCCTTTGAAGTAAAGGTAAACATTCCATTTTCCTTCCTTATTATTACCTGATCTTAATGCTAGCTGTTTGAGATTCATGCCAAATCCCTCTGTTCTGACACTTTTCTCCATTTAAACAATATTCAGTTCCTCTATTTTTCCAGCCAAAGTACATAACCTCAAAGTACAATTTCACATATATTCCATTTGCCAAGTTTTTGCCCACTTGCTTAATCTATTTTTCTCTGCAAGCTCTGTTGTCATTCACATCTCTTGCTTCCCACCCATTTGTGTTATCCACAAACTTGGCAATGGCACACTTTTCTCGTCCAAGTCATTTATGTTGTATAATGTGGCCCCAGCACTGAAAGCTGTGACATTCCACTAGTTAGACAACCATTTTGAAATGTCTCCTTATTCTGTCTTCCATTACTCAGCTAATCCTCTAACCATGCTAAAATACTACTTCTAACACCATCTTAAATATCTTATCTAAATAGCTGAAAGTGTGGCGCTTTACTCAAAGCCTTCTGAAAACCAAATATATATGATATATATGTATCCCAGGCATGATTTCCCTTTCAAAAAGTCATTTTGAATCCGCTTAATTATATTATGTATTTTCAAATGTTTCACTCTTACATCCTTTATAACATTAAAAATCACACTACCAGGTTATGGTCTAACAGGTTTATTTGGAAGCACTAGCTTTCAGAGCACTGCTTCTTCATCAGGTGGTTGTGGAGTATAAGATTGCAAGACAGAATTTAAAGCAAAAGTTTAGTGTGATGTGACTGAAATTATATATTGAAAAAATCTGGATTTTTTTTAAAGTTTCTCATCTTTTAGAATGAGTATGTTGCTTTCAGTTCTTTCACACGTAAATTGAAGAACCTTTTTAAAGTTACATTCACTTGAGAATATGGCAGAGGTCACTGCATCAGAGGTCAGATCAGTTTTCCTTCATGTGAATCCAAGGAAAGCAATGGTACCAGAGAGAGTACCAGGCCATGCACTCCGAGCACGTGCAGATCAACTGGCAGAGGTCTTCTTGGACATCTTCAACCTCTTCCTACAGCAGGCCACTGTCCGGGCCTGTTTCAAGAAGGCCAACATCATTCCTGTGCCTAAGGAGGCTCATGTGGCATGTCTCAATGACTACTAGCCAATGGCCCTAACTTTGGTGGTCATGAAATGCTTTGAAAGGCTGGTCATGGCATTAATCAACTCCAGTCTCTCCAGTACTCTTGACCCACTCCAATTTGCCTATCAGACCAACAGATCCATGTCAGATGTCATATCAATTGCCCTTCAATCCTCCCTAAAACATCTTGACACTAAGAACAGCTATGTAGGAATCCTACTCATTGACTACAGTTCAGCCTTCAACACTATTATCCCCTTGAGACCAATTACTAAACTTAGTGATCTTGGTCTAAGCCTCATTCTCTGCAACTGGATCCTCTGTTTCCTGACCCACAGGCTATAATCAGTGAAGACTGGGGACAATATTTCATCTTCACTAAGACTCAAAACTGGAGACCCCCCCACCCAGCGGGGCATACTCAGCCCCCTACTGTACTCACTGTATACCCATGACTGCATCACCAAATACCAGACTAATGTCATTTACAAGTTTGCTGATGACACCACCATAGTCGGTCAGATCTCAGATTGCAGCGAAACAGACTAGAGCCATGAGGTGGAAGACCAGGAAAAATGATCCACTGAGAACAACCTAGTGCTCAATGCTGGCAAAACCAAGGAACTCATTATTGACATTCGTCAGGATGTTACTCTGCCTCGCTACATATTAACAACACAGAGGTAGAATGAGTGGAGAGTGTCAAGCTCCTGGGAGTGATCATCCACAATAAGCTTTCTTGGATTCTTCATGTGGACACATTGGTTACAAAGGCCCAACAAAATCTTTTCTTCCTCAGGCAGCTGAGGAAATTTAGCACACTGAATACCCTTGCTAACCTTTATAGGTGCGCCATCTAGAGCATTCTGTCTGGATGTATCACTACCTGGTATGGCAACTGTACCATTCAAGATTGGAGATGGTTACAGAGAGTGGTGAACTCGGCCCAGTCAATCACAAAGGCCAACCTCCCATCTATCGAATTCATCTACCAGGCCCGCTGCCAGGACTCAAACTCATAACATTTGCCTGTACCTGTTTTTGTTTTCGCCACTGCTTACCTATTATTTAGGTAACTATGGTACTTAACCCTGTGATCTGCCTACATTGCTCGCAAGCCAAAGTTTTCACTGTGCCTCAGTTCATGTGACAATAAATTCAATTAAATTCAAAACAGTTCTGCGATTTACATATGAAAGAACTGAAACAAGCATGTTCATTCCAAAAGATGAGACACAAACAATCCAGGTCTTTTTCAATATATAACTTCAGTTACATCACACTGTAAACTTTTGCTATAAACTGTGTCTTAAGATCTTATACACCACAACCACCTGAAGAAGCAGCGGTCCAAAAGCTAGTGCTTTCAAATAAACCTGTCAGATTATAACCTGGTATTGTGCGATTTTTTGAACTTTAACAGTCCAACACCGGCATCTCCAAATCCTTTTTAACATTTCCTCAATAACAGGAATATAACAGGCCATAAATTTGGAAAATGTTCGTGATCATACACATTGAGAAGAAGAGTACAGATTTGCTAGAATTCAGAGTTCTTCTGAGGTACTAATAATTTCTGTAGGATGTGCATAAAGAGTGTCAGAGAAGTATAAACAGGGTGAGCAGAATTAGTGTTTCAAAACCAAAGTCGGATTGCAGCAAGAATCAACAGAGCCTGTTCCTGAATGATTTTGAACTACGTGGTGGGAACGACCGAATTTCTAGAAAACTGGAGAAAGTACTTTAAGACAGCATCTTTGAGTACTGACAGTTTGGGTGTAAGTGGGAGGATCAGAGTGAAAAAGTAAAAGCTATGGTAAAGACTTGGAAAAACTAAATTTCAAGTCACTGGCGGCTAAAGATAGAAGTACAGAAATCAGGAAACAGATGAGCTTTGGTTGGAGTAAACTGAAATACGTTTTAGTTTTAGCAATAGCTTTTTCTCACAAAGAATAAATACGATATAGAGACTAGCCTCATTATATAATTCAGAAACTTCAGCGTATCAGGAACAGCAGAACTGGATAATAATAAGTTGCAGATACTAAAAGTGATGAGTGAAGTGATAGAAAGGAAAAGATCAGAAATCAAATCATAAAGGGGTTAGTCATAGAGATTTACAGCATGGAAACAAACTCGTCCATGCCGACCAGATAACCTAATCTAGTCCCATTTCCCACTTAGCCCATATCCCTCCAAACCCTTCCTAGTCATACACATCCAGATGCCTTTTAAATGTTGTTATTGTACCAGCCTCTACCACTGGCAGCTCATACCACATATGCACCACCCTACGTGAGAAAAAGTTGTCCCTTAGATTCCTTTCGTATCTTTCCCCCTCACCCTAAATGTATGCCCTCTAGTTCTGAACTCTGCCACCCCAGGGAAAAAACTTTGGCTATTTACTGTGTTCCTCATGACTTTTTAGACCTCTATAAGGATACCCCTCAGCCTCTGACATTAGAGAAAACAGCCCCAGACAATTCAGCATTTCCCTATAGCTCAAACCTCTAAAGCCTGGCAATATCCTTGTAAATCTTTTCTGAACCCTTTCAGGTTTTGCAACATCCTTCCTATGGGGGGGGGGGGGGGGGGGAGAAGAGAACCAGTTCCCCGGTCTCTGTAACCCCCTTGATTAGACCACACTCGCACCACCACATACAATTCCCTAGTCTCCAAATCCCCCTCTATTAGACTGCACTCAGAGAAGCATCCACAGTTCCCCAGTCTTTGTACATTTGTTTGAAAAAGCCAAGGGGATGATCTCATCGGCATCCTAACAAGCCTGGAAATGATCTTGATAAGGGCTGATGTGGAGACAACAATCCCACGAGCAGGCAAGGACCAAAATTGGTGAAGATGACACAAATGTTGAAGTAGTTGAGAATGGAATGATAACATGTTGTGAAGATAGGGAGGATATATGGTGAGACAAGACGAGAAAGTAGTAGAAGATGAAGGCCTATGATTAGATGAATGCATGCAGTAAAAAGGGACCATTACAATGGGTTTGAAATAAGACTGAGTGACTGACATTAGTAGTATAGTGCCACCAAATCAAAGCTGCTTGAAAAGAGTGCGCTACAGGAACAAAAGGATTTAAGAGTAGGTCATCTAGGCTTATATTCCATTCAGAGCTGAAAAATGTGTTGCTGGAAAAGCGCAGCAAGTCAGGCAGCATGCAAAGAGCAGGAGAATCGACGTTTCGGGCATAAGCCCTTCTTCAGGAATGCCTGAAACGTCGATTCTCCTGCTCCTTGGATGCTGCCTGACCTGTTGCGCTTTTCCAGCAACACATTTTCAGCTCTGATCTCCAGCATCTGCAGCCCTCACTTTCTCCTATTTTATATTCCATTTAGTTTGCAGAGTTAAGTGATCTAATTGAACTGTTTAAGATGTTTAAGAGTTGATAGGGTCAATGGAAATTATTCCATCAGATGGAGGAGTCTAGCAGAAGTGAACAGATATCTCTAATTTTAAGGATGTGTTATGAAACGGTAATATCAAGGTAAAATGGGAATCAAACTCGACCTCTTACATGAAAATCTACTGAGGATTCTTTTTGAGATAAATGTGGTTCGGATTTATTTTCCCTCAATAAAACCATCAGCCATTACCCTAACATTTTTGGTGAAACATTTTAAGTTATCAAATAAAGGCAAACTATTAAAAATGTTGTGGATTAACACATTATCCAATTCTACAATTGGAATAGGTAAATCGGAACAGCTTACATTTATAAATATGGGATACATTAGGTAGCCTTGTTAAGTTTACAAATCTATTACAAATTTTGTTATATAAAAACTCAAGAGAGAAGAATGTTCCAAGATACCAATGAAACCAAGATACAAACACGACTATAAACTAATGGTAAAGTATGAATATCTTCTTATACAGAAACCATGCATTTAGATCAGACAAATGAGTACAAATGTACATATTTAGCAGGTTTTGACTTTGCTGACCAGTTGAAACATTGTTTTCCCTTTCTCTACTCGTACATCCCAAGTATAATTTTCATTTGCATGAATAATACTTTGTTCCTTTTAATATCCATACTATTCCCTTCAGTAAATAAAGATCTACATTTACTGTTGACAAATTGAGCTTATTCGCTAGTTGACGTGCAGGAAGGACTCTGATTTTCCGTTTGTATTTCCAGATGAGCCAAGTGGATGCAGCAGTGCTGTAATTATTACTCTAATTAATCCATGCCCAGTAATATATTTTAAATCAAGAGAAAATTGGTATGCACGCTATCCCAAGATTGTCATTTGAACTTGTATCTTTGTTGGTTTTGATGCAGTTCCTAGATCATAATATCCAACCTCAGACCTACAGTATTATCGTATTCATTATCCATCTGCTTACATGTGAATACTATAGAACTGTCAAAATATTCTTTGATGATTTTAAACACTGGAACTCCTGATGAATTTGATTTTCTATGTGCATTACATCAGTGCATTAATAGTTACCTTATAAAGACCTTTATACACAGACCACAAATATAAACACACAACAAATTTATTATTAAATAAGTAGAAAGATAAAAGTAATAGCAATTATTTACGCTTTGGAAACAAATCTATCCCATCATGCGACAAATTGTGGATAATTTTCAAAACAAGTGAATTACAGCTTAATAAGACTTTCTTTACACGTAATTTAGAATCCGTTCCTCAAACTGTGTTTTCATATACAAATAAGTTCACACTCATCGCCTGTATAATGTGCAGAATACAACTGATGGGTTACTCTCCACGTAGCAGGTTTAAAGGAAAATAAACATGGTGAGTATAAATTTCTAATACTGCATCTTTGCTCATCAAACATACTTGATAAACCTTTGTTGATGGATATGGAACTTTTGAAATCAATTGTTTTGTCAAACTATACTTCTCATAAGCCATAATGCAAATAGTTAATTTAGTCCCAAAAATTACCACGTTTTCAGTAAAGAAACATAATTGTTATAAATGCATGGTGGTAAGATAATGGGTATGGAATACAGTACTTTGCTGTTGCAGAGTATGGAAGATAAAAGGCTAATGTTCAATCTGAAGCAATTCATTTCATGAAGTCCTGTGTACTCTTCATTCTGAAGTGAATGCTCATGTTGCCAGCTAATACTCTTCTGGCTCCTGAGTCAGTTCTTCACCCTGAACCTGAACTTCATCTGGCACTGCAAATCCTTCCTGTAAATTAAAAATAAATACATTAATATACAGTATTTCTACATAATATCATAAATAAATAATAAAAACCATACATACATCTGTTGCATATAGCACATCCATAAGTCGCTGAACAAGGTCAATATTCTCCTGCCCATGTTCTTGGCAAATCAATTCAATTTCTCTCAGTTTTCCAAAGTAGAAGTCCCTTTCCTTCTCAACTCCTTCCAGTGCGAGTTTTAATGAACTCACCTGCTCAATTGGAAAAATAAAAGTTATTCAAAAATTGTATTGCGAAGAGTCTCAGGAATGTTTAACTGCAAGTAGAAACTAATTTTCAAGACACATTCAAGCATTACTAAATTGAAGAAGTTTGTTCTCACCACATCAAGGGCCAACAAATCCCTCTGAAAGGGAACTAAAATATATCATCATTATTGAATTTCCAGTATAGAAGAACCAAAAGATTGAAATGTATTACAACACATATTGTGGATTGTATTGTTGCCCGGAGATGTGGTGCCACAATCCATTCTAGCCTCTACGTGCTAAATGTTACCCAGACTAAGCTCATATGAAGATACTCTGCAGGTCAGGCAGCATCCATAGAGAGAAACAGAGAACTGGCAAGTTTTTCACTGAGGTGCCCAGTGAGTTTTCTCAAACTATCTTACTAAAACCCCAACTTTAATTACCCACTAAAAACCTACAGCCATGTCCTATCACAATACATCCAGACTAGCACTGGGACTCCAAAGCTACCCTGCTCACTGACAGACAGAATCAGAAGATAGCAGTGAAGGAGCCACTGCATTTCTCTGACAGGGAGTGGAAGACCTGGTGGGTGGGGCAGTTCCCAACATCAGTACCTTCATCCCTAAAAGACAGACTTCTGGCCCTTGCAGAAGACCAAGACAGTGTTCTTCCAAAACAGTAAGTATCACTCTGCATGCCACTGCCAGTCTTCTGTTATTACACAATGAGCAACACATCGAGGGCGGCACGGTGGCACAGTGGTTAGCACTGCTGCCTCACAGCGCCAGAGACCCGGGTTCAATTCCCGACTCAGGCGACTGACTGTGTGGAGTTTGCACATTCTCCCCGTGTCTGTGTAGGTTTCCTCCAGTTTCCTCCCACATTCCAAAGATGTGCGATTCAGGTGAATTGGCCATGCTAAATTGCCCGTAGTGTTAGGTAAGGGGGTATATGTAGGGGTATGGGTGGGTTGCGCTTCGACGGGTCGGTGTGGACTTGTTGGACCGAAGGGCCTGTTTCCACACTGTAAGTAATCTAATCTAAAAAAAATCCAACTACTGGCCGAGACATCTGGTTTCTTTTGTCTTACATGTTCAGCTAGCCTCTCAACATCTACAGAGAAGCAGACAATCCTCCTGAACCTCTGAGAAGAGGAGGATGGAGGCCTCAGAGGAAGAGCTGGCAAGGCTGTCTCCTTTACTGCTCACCAGTCAAGATACAGACACGTCAGTATAGGCATAGCAAGTGGGGGTTTATAATTTGGGGTGCAAATCATCACAAGAGTTCCACACCCGGCAGAAGAAAAGTCCCAGACAGCCAACACTCTGACACTGCTACAGACCAGCCCCAAGCAGATGATCCTGTGGTTATGGTAATCAGAGAATTCATCCAAATATACATTAGAGATCAGCAGCAGCATTTAGGCATATGGGATGTAATATCCTCATTGGCTGTATCTCTGCTAGGAATCCTGTGACCGCCTGCCTCCATGAACAAGCTGGTGGCTGCCATGGAGAGCCAGGTCCAGCTATGTAGGCTGCTTGAAAACTATGAACATTTTCACTCCATCATCCCATGCACTGGTCCCAAGTACTGAAGATATGGCAACAATGGGCAGGGAACCTTGACTGAAGTCCTTGACCCTTCCTCACATGGGAGTAGTGCAGTGACAGGAGGTGGAACCACAACATGCTCCTTGACCTGCACTCAAGACAATGCAGAGGAAGACAAGTTTTCCATTTACACTCTGTCACCCTCCAACCATTGGAAGTTCAAAACAAGTAGGGTCAACATTGTCTCACCCATCTAGACAAGTTTCCCTGGGAGTAATCTCACCAAACCTCCAAAGCAAAAAACAACAGATTCCTCCACTCCAACTATGGAACAAGGGAGTGCACTGAGACGTAGTGGGAGGGAGAGAAAGGAGCAAATATACCACAGACACTTTAGTGAAATGGCTGACGGTGGCTTTTTTGTAAACAAAACAACGTACAAAAATGTTGGCAATGTTGGAGGCATTTAGATTGACATGAACAGGCAGAGAATAGAGCGATACAGACCATGGTAGACAGATGGGTTTAGTTTAGAATGGCATCATGGTCAGCACAGACATGGTGAGCCAAAGCTCTGTTCCTATACTGTACTATGTTCTATCATTCTGCCCACTCTGGTGTGGTCACAACCTTTTTCTTCCTATTATGCTGGAATCAAAAGTGCACAATGGAAAATAACACTGAGTGATCACCTGCTAACACTTTCCAGTGTGATCCTGTCGGTTAGTCCCCAAATATTGACATCCCTTTCATGTTAGTCAATTCAAAGGATTCACACTTGCCAATGTCACAACTCAATTCTACCATACCTGCCTACCCTTCTCACCCAGACCCTGACATGAGATGCAGATTTCAAGTGCTCATTAGCTGTACCTCTTTCCCACAGATGCGAGGTTGCTTCTGGCCGAGGATCATTCCCAGCATTACATCTTTCCCAGACAAACTTTGAAGTACCATCACCTTCAAATTTTTTTCGCTGCCTCCTTCACAACTGTATTGGATCTTTGTCCAACATCTGTGACTCCCAGTTCCAAACACTAAACTGCCAAGGCCCAGTGTCATAACAATGGCCATACCAGCTGACCCACTCTCTTCCCCCTTAGTTTTGTGGGCCAAGTCAACAGATTGACCATGGCTCCAACATATCTTCCCAACTGCATTAGCCCTACACCCACCAAACTTGCCACAGTGGATTGACTGTAGCCCACTCTGTGGACTGCACAGGCACAGATTCCCTGTCTAAGATCACCTTCCTGACCAGATGCCTGTGACCAATGTCCTTGACTGGTATGAGACGCTTCCCTTAACGTAATATGCCTATATCCCTTATCAACAGATGTCACAATGGACTTCAGTGATAACTACATCCCTTAAGAGTTAAATACATAGCTCTCTGCTTACTACACATTCAGTGCATTTGCTCTGTAAACTAATGACATGGGAAGATGTGAAATTGCTATAGCACAATGCCATCGAGCAAGATGTGCACCCACTAGAGTGAAGGCTGCTGGCAATGATGCATGCTGCCCATTCTGCGTCTTCACTGATGGACACAGCAAGGCAGGGATCCTATGAGCAAGTGAATAGGTACTAACTGACCTAGTGCCAAAAGAACAAGCAAACAATCCTGAGATGCAGTATCATACAGTCTGCAAGCTGAGTGCCTGTCCCAATTGCAGTGTTGGGTTTCAAGTGGCTGGGATGCCCTGCACTACATTACTGGTATGCTGTGCAGAAGAGTGTGTGTTCTGATGGTGTCTGGGAATCATGTCCCAGGATGATGTTTGTGCCCAAGATGGCAGTAGTTTGGAGCAGAAACTGCCAGGTACACAGCCTGATCTCCTTATGTTTTCCCAACATCTATTAATTTTTACTTGTATTTATCAGTATGCGATTAAAATTGGCTTTATCTAGTTTGTTGACAAGTTTAGTAAGGTGCGAGCCAGTATATTTAATGAGGTGCCTGCTGATGTTAAACCAGTGTTAAACATAGGTTACTCTCCATCCACAGGCATCTTGCTGCTGCATAGCGAAAACTGCGCTACACCACTTGTGAAACAAGAGTTGATCTCTATGTCAAGCTGGGCATTGCCACATTTATCACATGATTCTGTCACACATCTTGCCATAGCCTATAAGATTCCACCCAGAATTACTTAACATTTCACATCTGAGATTGGGCTCATGTTTCTGATAAAAGGTTAGACCTGAAAAATTAATTCTAGTTTTCTATCCATAAATGCAGCCTCACCTGCTGAGTATTTTCAACACCTGTATTATTTTGCTTTTATCTTACATGAAATCACTGGACACTCTGTTCTTAAGCAGAGCAGTAGCCAGAGTATTATGACAATGTTACCAACATTCGACAATCACAAAGTTGGTTTATTCAATTTTATTCATCAAAGAGATGGCTCCCAACTAACCTCCAAAATATGTTTGGCAGAACAGTATTCGAGAAATCAAGTGATTTACCTTACAATGCTACATAAAAGACAACTTGGTGGTTCTATTCTTTATTTATTCAGCACAAGCAGTAATTTGGGAGTGAAAATTTAAATAAAAACATTTGTAGCTGTTTTCTACTGACCTGATCATTGATTAGATTAGATTCCCTACAGTGTGGAAACAGACCCTTCGGCCCAACAAATCCACATCGATCCTCCGAAGAGTAACCCACCCAGACCCATTCCCCTACCCGGTGTTTACTCCTGACAAATACACCTAACACTATGGGCAATTTAGCATGGCCAATTCACTTAACCTGCACATCTTTGGACTGTGGGGGGAAACCCACGCAGACACGGGGAGAATGTGCAAACTCCACACAATTGAACCCGGGTCCCTGGCACTGTGAGGCAGCAGTGCTAACCACTGAGATTGCATCTTTGTAAACCAGAGTGACATTGACTGACACATTGAATCAAAATATACGTAATGCATGCATACCAAGTACAACTCCATGTCTTGTAAGCCATTGTCTCAAATAAGTACATGTCACTCACCTCACCACCTCAGGTAACCAAAGGATCAAACTTTATATGGCTACCCTAGATATCCTACAATTCTGGTCTAGAAAGCTAACCTCCTGTGACATGACTGTCCAGGCAAATTATGCGATGTTACATTACCATCTTAATATTATTTGAGTAATATTAGATTATCCATTACCATTAATGCATTTGGTGGTCAGGTTAAGCAACCAAGTACATTGTTCTACAAATTTCTGGCGTGCTGGTTAAAAACATTTTGCTGACATGCGTTCATTTACTGTAAGACATTCAAAAACAAATGAGTATACTTGCTCTCTTTTCATACAGAATCTTGATTATGTCTCATTCATGGAGTTAAATATTCTGACTAACTCCAAATTGAATGTGGGAATTAGTTCTACACAAGTTATTCTGCCTTAATTAGGCAGATTATAAAATGTTAAAAGAAAAACAATATTGAGATAGAACAAATGTAATCTACTGCTCGTGTCTTTTATTGCAATATTTCATTCATTCAGTACCTTTTTAAATGCCATAGAAGTCATAGACCAACACCTACTTAATTAATTTGTTTAAAATATTAATAAAGACATTAACAAACATAGCTTTAGAGGAAGAGAATAAATTATTGCCAATTTGGCCCATTTATATCTATTGTCCAGCAGCTTCAAAAGATTGAAACTGGTACTACAGCATAAAAATAAAATTGACAAACCAAACTTAAAAATCTACAAAGAAAATATATTAAAGATTAAAAATCTATTAATTTTTACTTGTATTTGTATATGTGATTAAAA
The DNA here is from genome assembly GCF_020745735.1 of Hemiscyllium ocellatum. Lineage (NCBI taxonomy): Eukaryota > Metazoa > Chordata > Chondrichthyes > Orectolobiformes > Hemiscylliidae > Hemiscyllium > Hemiscyllium ocellatum. The sequence goes on from NC_083404.1 coordinate 81,142,374, forward strand.
CTGGCTTTATCTATAAATTACAGTAGCTCCAATCATACCAACTACAGATTGTACATGTCTCAAAAGATCATGCCATAGACTTGGACAGGGTCCCAGGCAGGAGAGATCATAATCAATCTCAAGATTGAGGGGTGGTGGCATATTATGACGGACAGCAATAATCCTGATGATGAACTGCGAGTTTTAATACATCTCAAGTCTGACAGGGGAAATGTAAAGAGAAAAAGAGAATCTAAATATCTTATTCAACAAAAAAAAACCCTTAACTACGAATTTATGTTAACCGGGATTAGACTTCAGCTACAATTTGATAGTACTCATCAATTCTGAATAGATAATTACTAGAAAGTTTAGACTTACTACCACATACCTGCTCATTCAATTGTGCAATATGTGATTCTGCATCACCACCACTTTTTGCTCCTGGTGCCTTTCTAGCTTGAGCTGAAGTTGGCCTAGATGGTGTTGACGCTGATTTAGGAGATGGAGTGCTTTTTGAAGCAGCAGCACCTACCATTTGGGCACAAATTGAACCACCTGAACAACTTTTAAGTTACTGTAAATTCCTATAAACAAGTCACACTTTCATGCAGGTTTACGTGTTCTGTAATCTGGATGGTAATGGAAGAAATGCAGTTTTCATTTAATCTGGATGAGGAATTAAAAGCATCCAATTTGTGACTGGTGTTTAAAGATCCAAAAGATTAGCACTCAGTTTAAATTTGAAAACTTGGATATTCTTGCAAATTAACAGACGTATAACTATTTTCATCGTAGGAAATAGCTGAAAATCAGAAGCAAAAAAACTGCATGGAAGGTGCTTTAAATGTTACCCAGTCATGTGAGGAGGCTTTCAACTATTTTCAATGGTTTTCACCTGTAACATTGGAAATTGCTTTAAAATTTAACTGGCAATAATGTTAGTTATAGCCGCAGATTACAAAACATTTAACTTTCTCGTTTCAAAATTAGCCCTTCTATAAACTATTTAAACAGTGTTTGGTCAAGGGACATAATAAACCAAATGCTGATCTACTTAGTTTTGATATCTTTAACATTATGCAGCTGAGAAATATATGTTAATCTGGTTTCCTCAGTTGTCATTAGTAGACTCTCCGACTTTCAATCACTCAGGAAAAATATACAGCTTTTTTGTTTAACGCAAAATGCTTATTTTAAAAAAAATGACAACTGCTTGGTAGTAAGCTGAGTTTCTTATTGATATTTGGTGGCAAATTGCATTTAATTATATACTTCTATTCTTTGCACAATTTTAACATGTTGCATTCAATCAGTAAAATCAGAAGGACACCTTTTCTCTTAACTGCGTGCTCTATAAACCGTCTTAGTATATAAAGGATATCAACAAAAATTATTGGATATACCATGTTAACTTGTTAAATATTTAGTATTTGTAAAAAAAAATGCACATGAATCGATGCAAAGTTAGTAACTAAATGAAAAGCTGGCAGAACCGGAAGCCAATTCCAAGCTAATGGCAAAAGGACAGAGGGGAAGAAATATGGCAACAAGATAAAATTCATCAACTGAATTAAGAATAAATATGTAAAAAAGAACTAGTAGTTTACCATTCACATTCCAGGAAGAATTCTGTTAGAAGAAACTAGAGAAGTAAGGAACTGCCAACTTAAGACTTGGAGAACATTTAGTGCGATTGTACTAAACTACAGTTTAATATTTAAAAAGGCACAAGAGCATTAATCCATACATTGTTACAAATTTGTTGAAGTCAAATGCAGGTCAGGAGCCAACTTTACTAACTTAATTGCCATAACACTTCATCTAACCAACCATGGCTTTAATAAAGTCAAATTCATTATGAAGAAATTTTATTGAATAACCATAAAGATAATGGGATAGAACCTCATTTTGAGCTTTTTACTTCAGATACACAACACTTGCATTTCAAACTGCTGTTCAAGATCAAGTTAGTTGAAGACACTTTAAAGCTGCTGCAGTTCCAGTTATTATGAAATTAGCTGGAGGTTGAGTTGCACTGATTATTTTCCATCTACTAAGAATGGCTCTGGATTACTCAAATAATCTTATGCCGCATCCTGAACATGTCTTCAACCTGCTCCCTTTTATACCCAACAAATTGATCTAGTAAAACTATCCTAGTGAAAAACCAATCTTGAAACATTTCCCATTAATTATTCCTTAAACATGTCAAAAACACACAGGCAGGTAGGTATTGAGAATATATTTTCTAGAATCCCAAGCCTGAATCTCTCCAATAGAACATTCTTATCAAACAGCCTAAGGTGGGTGGGTCTGCAAACACCTTTCCTTTTATCTAATCGTAGCAGAGAATCACTTGCAGTGGCTTGTCTTTCTGCTCTCACATTGTGAAATTGCTGGTGTCTCCTAAGGATCTATCTTTACCACCTCAACTACAAGCCGCTAATCAGTGACAATCTTAAAACACTGCATCAATTTTCACATTTACACCTACAACAGTAGGTCTAACATTACCACCTATCTTAACATTATCAGACTGATTGCTTGACATTAGGTACTAGATGAGCAGACATTTCTTCCAATGTGGAAGAACATAGTCATTGCCTTCAGCTCCCATGACTACTCATCAACTCCCTCTTTCTTCCTGTGACTGTTTAAGACTCAAATCAGATAGACAGTTCATGACCGTGGTGCCAGATTTGACCGAGATTAGCTTCTAACCACACATACACACCATCACCAAGACCACGCAGTAAAGCATATACAACAATGCCCGAGTTTGCACCTGCCTCGGCTCATCACTTGCTGCAACTCTCACTCTGCTTTCAAAATGTTCCATCATGTGTCTTGATGGTCACCCACATTTTATCCTAAAAAACACAAAAACTTTCTGCTAGTGTTCTAAATTGCATGATGCTCACTCACGACTCCTGTGTTGATCAATTTATACTAGTTAAGCAATGCCTCAATTTCCAACTTCTCATTCTTGTTTTCAAATTCACATTTCCACCACTAGTATCTCCTCCTACCTGATATTCTTAAGATATCTGTGCTTCTCTTAAGTTTGGTCTCTTGTGCACCTCCCCATTTTAATTACAGCTGAAATGGTGGTCATCTCTTCAGCTGCTAAACTTTGGAATTCACTCCCTAACTCTCTCCACCTCTTTTTCCTCTTTTAAGTGGTTCTTTTAAAAGTCTACTTAGCTGATCATGTATTTGATTAGATGCTCCAATACCACCGCAGGTAGCCTACAATTAAGTTGTGATGCTTAACATTCTTATTAGGCACCTGCCTTGGGACATTTTATCACACTAAAAAAATAACGTGCATCATAAATATTGTAAATGAATGAACATTCCTATATTGAAGTCAAGTTTCAAGATAAGGTTTTTGTTAGTTTTTTTTTCCCGTAGACTGGAATGGAAAGAGCGCAGGAAGGAAGAAGCTACACAAAATAAAGACATATGAGAAATCAATCTACAAGACAAAGGACATAAGTAGTTCAGCAATGTCTACTGGGGAGAGGAAGTTGAAGTCTAAGTAGGCAATGGTATGGGGCAGAAGATGGTAATTTCTCTCATGGATCACATGTGAAATACAAAGTCACGTTCAAGATTGAAAAGAACAACAAAACTGCCCATCACTAGGCTCATTTGGAGCAGGCAAAAAACTTAACGCTGAAGGGGTGCATGTTGTCAAGAATAAAACATATCAGTTTTAGTGTTTACTATAGGAAATCTGACTCATTCATTTTTCACAATTTTGATGACAGCAGAGGGATAGTGGTCGTAATTGTATTTGTGCATACAGATCCCTCTCTTTGCAGAAGATGTCATTGAGATCTACGACAAAGCTGAAGAACAGGAAAAGGCAACCAACCACGGATACCTGGGATAAGGAGTTCAACTGAAAGATTATTACAGAAAGGCTGAAATTAGAATACGATTGAAAACATTAATTATCAAGATAGCACGAACAAAAGAAAAAGCAGAGGTGACAGTATAAATGTAAATATGACAAACTATAAAATACAAACATGGAATACAATTACCTGCACTTGGAGAACTTACTGCCTTCTTTGGCAAATTAAAAATCTGTTCTCCAGGATTAGGTGGTGGAATAGCATCTTGACCTTGCCGAGCAAGCACAGGATCATATTCTTTACCATCGTAATTTGCATCAAAAAATTTTTTGAACCACTGAATGAATTCTAAGTTATCCTGAAAGCGACCTTTAACCAAACGCTCTACTGGAATAACCTAAACAAAGATAAATGCACAATTTCAGTTGATGGCATATATACAGTCTTATCAATGTCAGAAAAAATAGTATTCTGTATAAATAACCAAATCCTAAATTCATATCTAACATTGCAGAGGATACACAAAATTAAATAGCACAACAACCACATAGCAAAATTTTAAAAAATTCACAATTGGAATAAAATAAGATATAGCTGCACATTTTTCATCTTTCACAGAAATATATAAACACAACAAACTAGTTTATTTTAGAAGAAAATAAAGTGCTTCTGGACAGGGACACATCAAAAATCTAAACCGTAAAGAGTGTTAGAAGGAGAATATAAGCCTGCAAGATCAAGTTTGCAGAAAAAGATCACATTTCAATACAAAAATAACATTTACATATAATGACAAGACTTCAAGTGTGCATCATGCTCTGTTAAGCTCTTTGGGAGATCATAAAGAAGTTTGAAAAATGCATGTTCTTCCTTTGCTTTAATGGAAAGTTGCTTTCCTATGATACTGCAAAGAAATTTCTTTCAGAATATTGTGCAAAAAAAATTACAAAAAATAATTTGCTGTTGTATTCTGCATACTAATGGAATTTTTTTCCCCCAACATGGATAAACTGGGATCATGATGTATGAATTAGAAAACCAAATCTGAATAACCTTTTTGAATACTTTAGAAAGGATCATTTTAAGACCAAATGTTTCAGAAATTTATATGAATTGACAATAGCAAGAATTTAGAATAAACAATTAAATCAGCCATCACGGACTAAAAGAAATCCTCTCAAAATGTTCACCTATCTTTTATTAAAAGAAGCCAAGCGTTAATGTGCATTATAGAATTTTCTAATGTTATACTACTGATAGATCAGAATTAGGGAATAATAAAAATTATATTTTTCTTTGATTGGCTTGATATATCTAGTTGAGAGAAAGTGAGGACTGCAGATGCTGGAGAGTCACAGTCAAGATGTGATGCTGGAAAAGCACTGCCAGTCAGGCAGCATCTAAGGTACAGGAGAGTTGACATTTCTGGCATAAGCCCTTCATCAGGAATTCCTGAAGGGCTGCTGACAAACAAAAAAAATCAGTGCATGTCCCCTCTGCTAAAACCACAATATCACAAGTTGTGGAGGATTCTACTGCACTGGTTTGTAATCAGCAAAATGTTCATAAAATAATGTCATTGTTGTTTTGAAAATGCCTGTTGTAGCAAAGTAAAATGTGAGTGGTCTCAGTCATCAGTGAATGATGGACTCACATCCAGCTGATGAGAACTTTCTGAAGTTAACTCAAACAGCTATCTTCTAAAACAAATACTGTAGAAAGCACAATAAATATTAGTGGCTTGTTTTGGAGTACAATTTCTTATTTTTTGAAGCAGCTTGTGTGATTTTTCCTGGTGGTTTAAAGAATATGAATATATTAAAATACTCATTTAAAACCTTTGGGGAATTTCATGGATGAATGCACTCACTGCTGTACAACTAATTCAAACAAAATGCTTTTCCATTTAATTTCTGGATTCCCAAATGCGAGATTTTATAATTTCATACGGACAGGAAGCACTTAATGAAACAACATCAATATTGATTTCTCCCATGGAGGCACCTCCCCACACAACTTGAAGCTTCCCAAAGTATGCTGCATTTCTCCTTTGCCCTAGGTAAAGGTAGTACACATGTACAATCATGTCGGTTCCACAACGATCACCATCCAGTAGCTCTTATATGTATTTTCTATATCGTAAAGTTAAGTACTTCTATATCGTAAGTATTTAAGTGACGCAAATAGTACTGAAAGCACATGTAAAATCTCTCAAGGGACAGATTGCTAAGATTCTTGGTTTTTGGTGAAGAGGAGAAAATTCAAAGTTGGACAGCCAAAAGAAAGGTTTAAATACTGGAGCATTGTCTTTATTAACGGAAACACATTTTATATACTGGACAACCAAAAAGCCTTTCAGTCTTTTCTGCCATATCAGTCACAAATATATACAAATAGGCACCAGGTGAGCATCCAATTAAAGCATCACCTGGATGCGATTACAACATTTAAAAGGCACCTGGATGAGGGACATGAATAGAAAGGGTTTAGAGGGATATGGGTCAAGTGCTGGCAAATGGGGCTGGATTAGTTTAGGATATCTAGCCGGCATGGACGAGATGGACCGAAGGGTCTGTTTCCGTGCTGTATATTCGTAAAGAATGAAGAAACCATTCAATTTATTTGGAGTTGGGCTTAGCTGAAGTCATGAGCAGAATTCTGTTAAAAGAATAGAGATCACAGAAAAACATTTCTTCAGGACTTCTGAAGTCGTCAATGGACTTGAAATAGTAACTCATTTTCTCTTCACTGTTGCTGTCAGACCTGCTGAGTCTCTCCAGCAATTTGTGTTAGATCTCCAGCAGCTGCAGGTCTTTAGTTTAGTTTAATGTTTTAAAATGCAAATAGTGCTGAACTAGTGAATTTTTTGATGAAGTTAAGAGAGAGTTATTGCTCGAATGCTTCATGTGTTAATCAAGGACTTCCAACAGACATTTCATAAAGTGCCAAACAACAAGCTTGTTTGTAGTGTAGTGAAAGTGTCTTTTCCCTGGGATCAAGTCCCAACTACTTCAGAGGTGAGTACCTACATCTCTGAACATAGTGATTAGGTAAAATAGATTCACAGAATAAAGTGACAGCACAGATACAAAGTTCCAAAGATGACTCATGGGACTCAAAACATTAACTGTGTTTATCTTTCCATAGATGCTGCCAGACTAATTTTTTCCCAGAACATTGTTTCCAAGGCTGGGTTTGATTCCAGCCTTGAGCGACTGTCTGTGTAGGAGTTTGCACATTCTCCCTGTGTCTGTGTGGGTTCCTCCAGATGCTCTGGTTTCTGCCCACATTCCAAACATGTGCAGGTTAGGTGAATTAGCCATGCTGAATTGCCCATATAGTGATCAAGGATGTGTATGTTAGGTGCATTATTCATGGAAAATGTAAAGTCATAGGGCAGGGGGATTTGTCTGGGTGGGATACTCTTTGGAGGGTCAATGTGGACTTGTTGGGCCAAATGGCCTGTTCCACACTGTAAGGATTCTATAATTCTATTTAAATGTTGATCTAGCTAGTGACACACCCATCCCCGAATGAATTTATAAAAATATATATAAATTCAAGAAGCTGAGGCTGTTCTTCTTTGACAGGTTTAATGAGGGATTTGACAGAAGTGTTGAAATGCATGAGTAGTGAGGACAGAATAGGCAGACACAATAGGCATGTTGGGCAAAATGTCATTTTCAAGGAGATTCATGGTAGCAGTCAGACATTGTCCATGCCGATTTTTATCATTAATGAGCTGAAAAGTGAATGATATAATTATGCAACTAACCTCTGTGGCACCTCTGTATGAGTCATACAGTCAGAGTGGCTGAAGTGCTTGCTGTTGCCATTCACACTGCTGGTACGACCTTGAAATTCCAGCTCCATTGCACTTCAGATTCTGCAAGCTAGGAACCTCCCATCACATTGTGGTGCTCGATCATTATCGAGGAATGTGTGGCCAGAAAGTTCATATCTTACTTTTTGGACAGGTAAATAGAGGAACTAGTGGACGGAATAGTGAGCATTTCTATCCTGCAGATCAGTAAAGGATATCTACCTCCAGACCTAGTCAGCCTGGAAACAGATAACAACCCAAATCTCTTTCATTTCTCCCACAAAACTCTCAGCAGGAAGACCGCCAATGGACAGTCTCTGCTCCGCAAGGCGACATGCGACATTTTTCTGCCTACAGCCTCACCTTTCCTCAAGTCTGCCACTGTACAAAAGAATCATCAAGGCTAATAATCTACGTCACAATTGCAAGCAATATTTCCACTCAACTCTCATGTACCTCATCCTCCCACAACAAAAACCCATTCTAACCTCTGTGCTTCCAATTCGCTCAACACTGCCACCTCTCCTGTTCTGCATCACCATGAACAGCTCTTTCATCTATTTAAGCTCTCACTTTACTCTTTTTGCCTCATTGTGGGTAAAACTGTCAGACAACAGGTTCAAGAGAGCTGCCACCATTTGATTCCTCACTCCCTATGAATCAATGATCCTGGAAGATGGCTCAAGAGGATAGAGACAATTTATTTGGGAATGCATTAATGGTATGTTTTCTTATGCAGGCACCAACGACATCCACACAAACTGTCTGTAAAGGCAGCACCTGAGCACATCAGCTTCTCCTCGAATTGAGGAGAAAGCCACTGAACTTTCAGGAGGATATACTGGCAAGGCATTCTCCACCAGCTCAGAGATAAAATCAGAAGTCACACAATGAAGGGCCTATGCTCTAAAAATCTGTATTTTTAAATAAACCTGTTTGAATATAGTGTGGCGCCACATGTCTTCTGATTTTGTCCACCCTAATCCAACACCAACACCCCTACATTATAGCTCAGAGATAGTAAATTCAATGGTTATCTATATAGGTTACAGCACAATCTAGTGATCACATCACTGATTTTTCTGCAGCTGGTCAAGGTAGAAACGTCCCAAGTGACAGAGGACTACCAACAATCAGGCACCTGTTCAACCCCAAACTCAAATGTAATCTTACTGGCCATTAAGGCAAATAAGTATCCTGACTTAAGTACACAAGTAAAATTGAACAGACAGTTGATAAACTGGATTAAAAAGTGGAAGAGTCCATCAACATTAACAGAACTGGGATGCTTCCATCTGCATGGTCTGCTACATGTATAACACTGGCACCTACTCAACATTGAGGAAAATTGGTCAAGTATGTTCTGTATGTTAAAATCCAATCAACCCATTACCATAACAGTCAACTCACAAAATCAGTAAAGTGATGGAAAGGGTCTTCAAATTATGCTATCAAACATCACCTGCTTAGCAATAATCTGTTAACAAACCAAACATTGGTTGGAGGCATAAAACACAAAGCAAGATGATTACAGTTGCTGGAGGTCAGTCATCTCAGCTCCACAACATCTCTTCAGTGTTCCTCAAGGTATTGTCCTAGGCCCAATCAATCAGCTTCAGCTGCTTCAATGACCTCCCCTCTATCAGTAAAAGGTCAAAAGCATGGATGTTTGTTGAAGATTGTATTCTGGTGACAAGAGATATTGAAGCAGTCACTGCCCAAAAGCAGAAAGATCTGGACAATATCCAGGCTTGGACTCAAAAGTGACAAAATTCACAACATGCCAGTGGCAGGCATTGATCATTTCCAACAACATGAAGTCCAACCAACACTGTTTGACATTCAATGGCTTTACCATTCCCAAATAACAACATCCCAGGGTTACCACAAACCAGGAACTGCATGTGACTACAGATCAGGTCAGAGACTAGGAATCCTGTAGCAATTAACTCACCTCCTGTAGATTCTAAAAGCTGATCGTCTACAAGGAACAAATTGAGAGAGTGTGAACGAGTACTTTCTACTTTTTCAGATAACAGCAGCTTTAAAGATACAAGTAGTTTACACCATCCAGGTCAAAACTTGATGTCCAAAAATATTCCCTCACCTCCACAAGTGATGCACAGCACATGTTACTGCTACAATCTACAAAATGTGCCGCAGAAATTCACTAAGGCTCCTTAAACACCACCTAAACCTACATGAACAAGGAACAACACATGGATACTTGGCCCTTCAAGCCTGCTCCACCATTTACTACAATCACAGCTGAGCTGATTTTAACCTCAGCTCTACATGCTTTCACATTCCTGATTATCTTTTATTCCCTTGGTAGTCATGAATCCACTACTATCTAGAAGGGCATAAGCAGCAGATATATGGGAACACTACCACCTGCTAATTCTTCTCTAAGCCAATCACCATCCTGACTTTGAAATATATAATCATACCTTCATTGTTGCTGGATTAAAATCCTTAACAGCATCACATTGTACCTACATTGCATTTGTTCAATCTGCTCACTCCATGTGTTTCAAGAGCGATTCAGGATAGGTAAAGCTCATGTCTCCCAAATTATACGGATTAATTTGTATGGAGGGTTTCCAGGGAAACAGTAAATCAACTCCTGAGCCAAAATTTAAATAATTCAATCCTAATTCCTGAATCAGTTATAAAGGTTCTACAACTTCTCCAATAATTCAAAGTTTTTTTTCGAAGTATAACATGGAGACCATACTGAACACCCTAATTATATGACATTAATGGCTGACATCTGGAACATGTGAACTGTAGCTTTTCAATTAAATGAAGCGCAGAGTGTAAAAGTGCATAATTCTAGCTTATGATTTTGAATGGATGTTAAAATAGCAATTTTGAAATTAGCAAAACAGCACAAAGGTACAAAAAAAGCACAAACTGTACAGAAAGGTACAATTTTCATCACACTGGCTAAAACTTTCAGATAATATGGAAGCAAATTCCAAAAAGTGAACAAGAAAGCATATTAATTAGTAAGTCTCACACTGCAATAAAATGACTAAAGACAAAATATCAAGAATACAGCCATCAATACTAAAGATAAAAAATTAAATAGTTTCAAAATGTTTCCGACAACCATCTGACTGCCTCCACTAAGTTGAACATTTATTCCTTAAAATAACAAACAAAATTGAGTAGAAACTGTTGCATTTGGCCATAACGGACATATAGCTGGGATAATCAAGTCTCAGTTTTGGGAATATTATTCCCAATATAGTCATTGGTAGGAATCCCATCCATTAGCAGCAGGGGTTCCAATTCAGCTCATACATGAGCCACTTAAAGCCAATTATCCCAGTCCACCTGAATTTATCAGGTCTCAAATGCATCTCCCAAAAGCTGTCCAAAAATACTGTTGAGTTTGTCGACATTTGTAGGTGGAGTTCAGTGTTCAGTCACTCAAATGTCCAATCTTGGACCCAGCAAGGGAGACAGGAGAGTTACTGCAAGTCTCAGACCTTGCCCTTGCATCACTGATAAGCCTCTTGCTTCTCATTGGTTGGGTAGGGGTTTGCAAATCATCTGTAACCAGGGACTCATTTTTGATCATCAAGGTAGGCCTTGAAGCATTACCAAGGAGCAGTCTCCATTTTCAGTGGCACTTCCATTAATGGGAAACGTTGCCTCCTTATTGACCTATACTTCTAGGGGACTGGGCTGCCTGCGCAGATACAATGTTGCACTCCCAACATTTCTCCAATTGTTACAGTAGGAGGAGAGGAGAGAACTTGTGTCACAGGATCTAACTTCTATCCAAAGTATCCCTGCCCAATGAAGTTTAGAAAAATGAGAGGTGATCTTATTGATATGCAAAGATGCTTTGTGCTTAAAACGTCTTCACTTGCAGGAGAGACTAGAACTAGGATGTACTGTTTAAAAATGACGATATGTCCAGACTTACTCTGTTTCAAGTCTTTGAGTGCCTAATAATTTGCCGCTGAAGGGCTACTTTATATCCTCCTCAGTTTTAAGGATGGCAGGAGGATATCGGGCAGGCAGAAGTCCAACAGCTCACCACCTTCAGACAGAAAGGCCATGGTGCCCACCTTACCCACCTCTTTCTAGGATGGTTGTCCTGGGTACTCCTTCACCCCTTGCCTCTTCAGTGCCTCCCTAGTGTCAGAGTCACAGATAGTCTCAGAGAAGGTACAGAATGTTCTCTGAGGGGTGAGAGACTAGCAGGAGGTCGCTGTCCACATTGGTACCAATGACAGAGGAAGAGAAAGGGGCAACATTCTGAAGGGAGAATATAGGAAGCTAGGCAATAGGTTAAAAAGTAGGTCCCCGAGCACTAACACTCCCAGAGGTACATGCTAGGGAGCGTAGGAATAGGAGGATAGAGCAGATGAATGCGTGGCTGAGGATCTGGTGCAGGGATTTGCATATTTGGATCACTGCAAACTCTTCTAGGGTAGAAGTGATCTATAGAAGGAGGACAGTTTGCAGCAGGTTGGAAGAGAACCAATATTCTGGAGGGGAGATTTGCTAATACTACTTGAGGCTCTAAATTACTGGGGTAAGTAGGTGGAGGAGACCCAGAGACAGTGAGGACAAGAAAGTCAGAGGCTTGTTAAGTTCAGAAGGAGACCTTTGGTTAAGAAAAAGGAAACATATGTCAGGTATAGACAGGATAGATCGAGTGAATCCTCAGAAGAGTATAAACGCAGTAGGAGTACAACTGAGAGAAATCAGGAGGTCAAAAAGGGGACATGCGATGGCTTTGGCAAACAGATTTAAGGAGAATCCAAAGGGTTTTTACAAATACGTTAAGGACAAAAGGGTAACGAGGGAGAGAACAGGGCCCCTCAAATATCAGCTAGGCAGCCTTTGTGTGGAGCCGCAGAAAATGGGGCAGATACTAAATGAGTATTTTGCATCGGTATTTACTGTGGCAAAGGAGATGGAAGATATAGAATGTAGGGAAATAGATGATAATATCTTGAAAAATGTCCATACTACGGAGGAGGAAGTGCTGAATGTCTTGAAACAAATGAAAGTGGATAAATCCCCAGGACCTGATCAGGCATCCCCTAGAACTCTGTGGGAAGCTAAGGAAGTGATTGTTGGGCCTTTTGTATCATCGATAGTTACAGGTGAGGTGCTGGAAGACTGGAGGTTGGCTAACATGGCGCCACTCTTTAAGAAAGGAGGTAACAACAAGCTAGGGAACTATAGACCAGTGAGCCTGATGTTGGTGGTGGGCAAGTTGTTGGAGGAAATCCTGAGGGATAGGATGTACATGTATTTGGAAAGGCAAGGACTGATTAGGGATAGTCAACATGGCTTTGTGCGTGGAAAATCATGTCTCATTAACTTGATTGAGTTTTTTGAAGAAATAACAAAGAGGATTGATGAGGGCAGAGAGGTAGATGTGATCTATATGGACTTCGGTAAGGTGTTCAACAAGGTTCCCCATGGGAGACTGGTTGGGTTAGATCTCAAGGAATACAGGGAGGACTAGCCATTTGGATACAGAACTGGCTCAAAAGGTAGAAGACAGACGGTAGTGGTGGGCAGTTGTTTTTCAGACTGGAATCCTGGGACCAGTGGAGTGCCACAAGGATTAGTGCCACAATGACCGCAGATACTGGAAACCAGATTCTGGATCAGTGGTGCTGGAAGAGCACAGCAGTTCAGGCAGCATCCAACGAGCAGTGAAATCAAAGTCGTGTCGATTTCGCTGCTTGTTGGATGTTACCTGAACAGCTGTGCTCTTCCAGCACCACTGATCCAGAATCACAGGTAGATAAGACAGTGAAGGCGGCATTTGGTATGCTTTCCTTTATTGGTCAGGGTATTGAGTACAGGAGTTGGCACATCATTTTGCAGGTGTACAGGACATTGGTTAGGCCACTGTTGGAATATTGCATATAATTCTGATCTCCTTCCTATCAGAAGGATGTTGTAAAACTTGAAAAGGTTCAGAAAAAATTTACAAGGACGTTGCCAGGGTTGGAGGATTTGTGCTATAGGAAAGGGGTTGAGTAGGCTAGGGCTGTTTTCCCTGGAGCGTTGGAGGCTGAGGGGGTGACCTTATAGAGGTTTTTAAAATCATGAGGGGTATGGATAGGATCAATGGACAATTTTTTTTCGCTGAGGTTTGGGGGGGGGGGGGGGCGGGGGGGGGGGGGGGCGGCGGTGCGGAAGAGAAAGAGTCCAGAACTAGAGGACATAGGTTTAGGGTGAGAGAGATACGATATTAAAAAAGACCTAAGGGGCAACCTTTTCAAGCAGAGGGTGGTGCGTGTATGGAATGAGCCGCCAGAGGAAGTGGTGGAGGCTAGTACAATTGCAACATTTAAGAGGCATCTGTATGGGTATATGAATAGGAAGGGTTTGGAGGGATATGGGCCAGGTGCTGGCAAGTGGGACTAGATTGGGTTGGAATGTGTGGTCGGCATAGACGAGTTGGACCGAAAGATCTATTTCTGTGTTGTACATCTCTATGACTCTATTAGTCAAGGCAGGCAACAGCAAGGCAGAGAACAAGACTGAAACTAAACTGCATTTATTTCATTGCAAAAGCCTGACAGGTAAGGCAGATGAACTCAGGGCATGGTTGGAAACATGGGATTGGGATATTATAGCTATTACTGAAATGTGGTCAGGTTAGGCCAGTGTGGACCTTAATGGTCCAGGGTACAGAGGCTATAGGAAGGATTGGGGGGTAATGAGGTTTTTGATTAGAATCAGAGATGTACAGCACACAAAAAGACCCTTCAGTCCAAGTCATCCATGTCAAACAGATATCCTAAATAAGTCTTGCCCCATTTGGCCCATATCCCTCTCAACCCCCACACTCGTGGCCCCTCAACTATTCCAGAATCTTCTATAGGCCTGTCGGACGCCATTACACATGTGGCCTCCACAGCGCCCGCGGCACCAAAGGCCGCCGCCGACCGTGACGTCACTTCCGCCCCCACCGACCTCGGAGCCCCCGCGATCGCCGCCCCTACAACTGCCCCGGTGACCACCACACACAAAACCGCTTCCACAATCGCCGACGGACCCGCGACCCACGCGGCCACCGGGAATGACCACCACTCCTCCGTCGCCGCAACCATTTCCGCCCCTCCGGTTGCCGTCGACGCAGCCACTTCCGCCCCCACTGACATCACTAACCTGCAGGAGCACAAATCCTCAGGTTTCCCCGCCCCCACGCCGTCTTTCGTCACTACGCATAACCCCGCCCCCACGCCATCTCCCGTCGCTTCACGTAACCCCGCCCCCACGCTTATTTCCGTCACGACGCATGACCCCGCCCCCACGTCGAGCAACGTCACCACGTCTAACTCCGCCCCTACTTCGATCTCTGTCCCCGCCCCTAACCCCGCCCCCAGCTCCAGCTCCAGCTCCAGTCCCACACCAGGTCCTAGCTCCCAGCCTTGCCGGATTTTCACCATCCCTCCAGATCTCCCCCTCTCTGAGGATGAAAGATCAGTCCTCAGCAGGGGCCTCACCTTCGTTCCCCTACGCCCTCGGATTAATGAGTTCAACACGCGGCGAGATATTGAACAATTCTTCCGCCGCCTTCGCCTCCGTGCCTACTTTCACAACCAAGACTCCCGCCCACCCTCTGACGACCCCTTCTCCCGCCTCCAACACACCCCATCCACCTGGACACCCCGTGCAGGCCTCCTACCCGCCCTCGACCTCTTTATAGCCAACTGCCGCCGTGACATCAACCGACTCAACCTGTCCACCCCTCTCACCCACTCCAACCTCTCACCCTCAGAACGTGCAGCCCTCCACTCCCTCCGCTCCAATCCCAACCTCACCATCAAAGCCGCAGACAAGGGAGGCGCGGTGGTAGTTTGGCGCACTGACCTGTACACCGCTGAAGCCAAACGCCAGCTCGCGGACGCCTCCTCTTATCGCCCCCTTGACCACGACCCCACCTCCCACCACCAAACCATCATCTCCCAGACCATCCAGGACCTCATCACCTCAGGGGATCTCCCAACCACCGCCTCCAACCTCATGGTCCCACAACCCCGCACCGCCCGTTTCTACCTCCTGCCCAAAATCCACAAACCTGCCTGCCCCGGCCGACCCATTGTCTCAGCCTGCTCCTGCCCCACCGAACTCATCTCCCAATACCTCGACACGGTCCTGTCCCCTTTAGTCCAAGAACTCCCCACCTACGTTCGGGACACCACCCACGCCCTCCACCTCCTCCAGGATTTTCGCTTCCCCGGTCCCCAACGCCTTATTTTCCCTATGGACATCCAGTCCCTGTACACCTCCATCCCCCATCACGAAGGACTCAAAGCCCTCCGCTTCTTCCTTTCCCGCCGCACTAACCAGTACCCTTCCACTGACACCCTCCTTCGACTGACTGAACTGGTCCTCACCCTGAATAACTTCTCTTTTCAATCCTCCCACTTCCTCCAAACTAAAGGAGTTGCCATGGGCACCCGCATGGGCCCCAGCTATGCCTGCCTCTTCGTAGGATATGTGGAACAGTCCATCTTCCGCAACTACACTGGCACCACCCCCCACCTTTTCCTCCGCTACATCGATGACTGTATCGGCGCTGCCTCGTGCTCCCACGAGGAGGTTGAACAGTTCATCAACTTTACTAACACCTTCCATCCCGACCTGAAATTCACCTGGACTGTCTCAGACTCCTCCCTCCCCTTCCTAGACCTTTCCATTTCTATCTCGGGCGACCGACTCAACACAGACATCTATTATAAACCGACTGACTCCCACAGCTACCTGGACTACACCTCCTCCCACCCTGCCCCCTGTAAAAACGCCATCCCATATTCCCAATTCCTTCGTCTCCGCCGCATCTGCTCCCAGGAGGACCAATTCCAACACCGCACAACCCAGATGGCCTCCTTCTTCAAGGACCGCAGATTCCCCCCAGACGTGATCGACGATGCCCTCCACCGCATCTCCTCCACTTCCCGCTCCTCCGCCCTTGAGCCCCGCTCCTCCAACCGCCACCAAGACAGAACCCCACTGGTTCTCACCTACCACCCCACCAACCTGCGCATACAACGTATTATCCGCCGCCATTTCCGCCACCTCCAAACGGACCCCACCACCAAGGATATATTTCCCTCCCCTCCCCTATCAGCGTTCCGCAAGGACCACTCCCTTCGTGACTCCCTTGTCAGATCCACCCCCCCCACCAACCCAACCTCCACCCCCGGCACCTTCCCCTGCAACCGCAGGAAATGTAAAACTTGCGCCCACACCTCCACACTCACTTCCCTCCAAGGCCCCAAGGGATCCTTCCATATCCGCCACAAGTTCACCTGTACCTCCACACACATCATCTATTGCATCCGCTGCACCCGATGTGGCCTCCTCTATATTGGTGAGACAGGCCGCTTACTTGCGGAACGCTTCAGAGAACACCTCTGGGCCGCCCGAACCAACCAACCCAATCACCCCGTGGCTCAACACTTTAACTCCCCCTCCCACTCCACCGAGGACATGCAGGTCCTTGGACTCCTCCACCGGCAGAACACAACTACACGACGGCTGGAGGAGGAGCGCCTCATCTTCCGCCTGGGAACCCTCCAACCACAAGGTATGAATTCAGATTTCTCCAGCTTCCTCATTTCCCCTCCCCCCACCTTGTCTCAGTCGGTTCCCTCAACTCAGCACCGCCCTCCTAACCTGCAATCCTCTTCCTGACCTCTCCGCCCCCACCCCACTCCGGCCTATCACCCTCACCTTGACCTCCTTCCACCTATCCCACCTCCATCGCCCCTCCCCCTAGTCCCTCCTCCCTACCTTTTATCTCAGCCTGCTTGGCTCTCTCTCTCTTATTCCTGATGAAGGGCTTATGCTCGAAACGTCGAATTCTCTATTCCTGAGATGCTGCCTAACCTGCTGTGCTTTGACCAGCAACACATTTGCAGCTGTGATCTCCAGCATCTGCAGACCTCATTTTTTACCTTTCTATTCATATACCCATCCAGATTCCTTTTAAAATGCTGTAATTGCATATCCACTCCATCTATCTGCAGCAAACTTACACTTCCCCCAGGCCCACTCCATCTCCATTTATTTCTCTGCCTCCTTCCCCCTCCTTCAACCTGACCTGAATTGTCAATTTCCCTGCTCCTCTCTTGTTGCTTGACCTGCTGTGCTTCTTCCAGCATCTGCAATCCTCTCAATTTCCATTGTACCAGCCTCCCCCACTTCCTCGGACATCTCATTCCATACAGGCACCACTCTCTGCATTGAAGAGTTGTCCCTTAAATCCCTATTAAATCTTTCCCCTCTTACCTTAAATCTATGCCCTATTAGTTTTGGACTCCCCCACCATGGGGAAAAGACATTGTCCATTTACCCTTTCCATGCCCCTCATGTTTTCATAAACCTCGAAGGTTACCCCTCAGCCTCTGGCGCTCCAGAGAAAATAGCTCCAGTCTATTCAGTCTCTCCCCATAGCTCAAACCCTCCAACTCTTAAAGATAACATTAAACATGTACTGATGGAGGATAATCCTAGGAGTACATTCAGTGAAATTGTTTGGGTGGTACTGAGAAATAACAAAGGGATGACCATCCGATTAGGATTGTACTATCGGCCCCACTCCCATCTCAAGTTAGCAGGAAATTGAGAAGCAAATATGGAAAGTAATCATTAAGAACAGTAGGGTTGTAATGGTAGGGGATTTTAACTTTCCGAACACTAGGTCAGTCTCAGTTCATGTTAAGTGCTTGGATGTCGAGGAATTTGTTAAAGCGCATACAAGAGAATTTTCTCATTCAATATGGGAATGCACCTTTTAGAGAAGGAGCAAAACTTGACTTTCTCTTGGGAAATAAGACAGGACAAGTGATTAAAGAGTCAGTGGGGGAGCACTTTAAAGCTAGTGATCATAACTATTTTAAAGATAATAGAATTATGTAAAAGGATAGTCCTGATCTACAAGTTATAAGTTTTAAATTGGAGTAAGGCCAATTTTGACAGTATTAGGTAAGATCTTTCAAAAGCTGATTGGGATGGGGCTATTCACATGTTAAAAAAGGGGCAGTTGGAAAGAGGGAGGCCTTCAACAAGGAGATAACAAGAGTCCAGATTCTCCTTAAGCCCAAGAGATTCTACAAATACATCAAGGCCAGAAGAGTAATGAAAAGCTATTTGTGAAGCTGCAAGATATGGGGGAAGATGGCTAAGCCAGTATTTTGTGACAGTAATTCATGTGAAGGAAGATATGGAATCTAGAGATCTTAAAGAAACACAGCAACACCTTGAAGTGTTCATCTTACAGAGGAGATGCTTGACGTCTTAAAATGCATCAGAGATGGAACTGCGTTGGGACGAAAATGTCTCCAGCCAATTAACACTCCTGGGGTACTAAATGACTATGGGGTTGTCACTCATTGCTAAACAGGGCAGGCCATCCAAGCATCTGAAAAACCATATCTATGATTTCCCAGAAGCTAGTCATTAAGAACAAGTATTGAACATCACAAAATTTATTATTAACTTTGTATAAACACCCCACCTCCCAAGCAAAATTTCAACATCAATGTCCCATGGCAATGAAAAATCCAAACCTTTTAACTATAGTCTGGATAACTTCAAAACATTACTTACTTTATCGACATTCATTCTCTTAAATGATGCCTGTAGCAGTTTGAAGTTGTGTATGTATTCATGTTCCAATTTAGCCTGGAATTTTACTTTCTTCAAACTAATACAGCCTGAGAATAACATATCCATAAACTGGCAATATGCTGCACCTGAAAGAAAAACAAAAATTGAAACAAATAAGCTTCATTTTGCTATTTAAAATGTTTGCCAAAGAATATGGACCATTTTAATAATGCGGCCCAGGAGAGTTTCTTTTAAGTCCTTTAGTTATTCCACTGCACCCCGCCCCACCATGAATAATTCTATGCCACTCACTCAACAGCGTTACAATTATTTTGTTTTGCACTTGTATTTATTTATAGATTTATGCGAGACGTGAATTAATTTCACGTTTGAGACATTGAGCACATCTTCCAAAAGCACAGTCTCCAGGCATTTAAAACTTCAGTTTAAATGCTCATATGTAAGAAACTAAGTGTTTCCCACTGAATTAGGTGCTCCTTATTTAGTCTGTTTCTCATTCCTATTACGTTTGTCACCAAAGCAATTCCACAAAAGCAACTGATGAATCAGTGAAGGACAAATTGCACCCAGAGATACAAAATGCTGATTAAATGGTAAACAAAGGCTAATCAAATTATTAAAAGTATTCTTGTCAATTGAGAATTCAAATTACACTGCTGGGCTGAAAATCCAAGAAAATGTACAGCATAAAGCAACTATCTTCTTAAATGATTGAAAATTAAATTATATCATACATTAACAAAAACACTCAAATTTTAAATAAAGAACTTCTTAGTGTATGAATATTTCAATGCTCCAAGATTTAATAAAAGTAAACATTCTAAATGAAAAACTGCACATCACATAATTACATCAATTTAACTTCAATCGCAATAATACAGTATATTCATCTTGCCAGAACAAGAGAAATATATTTTGGGAATTAAAGCTAGTACATGTCTACCTCATCAGTTAAAGCTAATTTCATTCATTCCATCTTTAAACTTCTTCTAATACTATACTAGCTTAGATAACTATGCTAATCGTTGGTGGGAAAAAAAAGGATCAAGAATATGAAGTTAAAATGTTAAAGATTTTTCAATTATTTAGATTGAGGATAAACACCGATAACACCTCTAACACCAACTCCCGACCTGTTCAAGCATTTTCCCATGAATATAGTATCTGTAGCAAGATCCACTGAAGAATTCCACAGTGCATCTCTGTACCTCAAACATGCATGTGACCACTGTTATATCCAAATGAATTGTAGAGGCCTGAAGACATTATTTGGGATGACAAAGATGGTTTTTGACATTTCATCTTCAACTCCTAGTGAAAAGCCAAGCTAAATGAGTGCAGAGTCTGAAAGTACTGTGCATGCATTGGGATGAGAATAGAAGGAAGCACACTATGGTAGCTTTTACTGGAAAAGCTTGACTCAATTTGTTAAAGTAGGCACCTTCATGAATTTCACTGCAGTTATCCACTGGTCAAAATGCCTGAGTAATTGAACCTTGATATGCAAGGGACAACTTCAGAACCACGGAAAACATTTCCAAGCAAGCTAGCAGATAAGGAATCAGGTAAATACATCAGGAATGGCTTACTAAAATGTGTTACTGCATCTAGGATTTTTATAGCTTGATTAAAAAAAACTTCAAAATGCACAATGCAAAAGGTAACTCTGATTTACAATTACACTTTTAAAAAGGCACCTGGCTTTGAGTTCAGTTATATACATTGGGCTAGACAATACCTTTCCTGTATTCATTCATAACTAAATTATCCCAATTAACACAGAAACTGAGTGCAACATGCAAATTAATCAAAGCACCATATATCCAAGCAGGTATCTCTTACATGATGCCAGATACCTTTGAACCTAGTTAGGGGTCATAGAGAACAATATTGCATATTCATTCTGCCACAGCATGTGAAAAATATTTTGAGAATTAGAATGGAAATCTAAAGCGTGAAGACACCATGGCTTTGAGGTGTATTATGCCCCCTTTTTTAAAGAAATGAAGAAAGGCTGCTTGGATGAAGAGCACTCTGCTCAAAGCCAATGAAGTAGACAGTTTGAGAAATCATGGTTTTCTTTTTGAAAAACAGTTGGAGCAATAGAAGAAGTGGCTTTCACAGAACCAGGACACTTTTTTTTAAAAAAAGGATATTAGTCTTCAGTAGCAGTTGCTGGGATCTTGAAGTTGGTTATGGAAGCTCTTATTCCACTGTTACAGCGAAAAGGTCTTCCTCCTGTCAGAATTGCATACAAGACAATCCATTTTACTGAATTTGCCTTTGCTAAGGGTATATATCCATGGGGTGTTGTTACGATATTGGAACGCAATATATTATCTTATTAAGATTGATAGTTGCTGTTAAGCCAATTTTTTCAATTTTTATTTTGTCTGTATTTTTTGAGTGTTTTTGAACTTGAGGCTGGAACTGAAAACTCTAAGTCGACTTAAAATGGAAAAGGTAGAGGTGAAAGTAAGGAGTAGCGATGAGAACAGTAATGGAGAGGAATCCCATCCTCGCCAAAGGCATGGTGGGGATCTGTTTAAAAATATCCAAGCATTGCCGAAGTTAAACAAGAATGTAAAAGCCTTTTTCATTTCATTGGAGAAAGTGGCTAAACAAATGAAATGGCCAGTGACCATGTGGGCACTGCTAATCCAAACAAAGTTGGTAGAACTAGTAAGGTATATGCATCATCAGAGGAGATGTCTGGAGAGTATGACATGATTCAAAACAACCATCTTAACTGCATAGCGGCTAGAACCAGAAGTCTACAGATATCTTAGAAATCTGAGGAGGGAGCTTGGTGAAACAAAGCTTTAAAAGGATCAAAGTAATTTTGATAGGTAGATAAGGACACTGAAAATATATCAGACATATGACACTCTTAGATTAGAGTGGTGCTGGAAAAGCACAGCACTTCAGGCAGCATCCGAGGAGCAGGAAAATCGACATTTCAGGCAAAAGCCCTCCATCAGGAATAGAGGCAGAGTGCCTGCAGGGTGGAGAGATAAATGAGAGGAGGGTGGGGGTGGGGAGAAAGTAGCATAGGGTACAATAGGTGAATGGGGATGGGGATGGAGGTGATAGGTCATGGAGGAGGCTGGAGTGGATAGGTGGAAAGAAAGATAGGCAGGTATGCTCCCTGAACTGTTGTGCTTTTCCAGCACCACTCTAATCTAGAATCTGGTTTCCAGCATCTGCACTCCTTGTTTTTACCTAGTTGATTTTAACCCTACTGCGAATCCTCTTGCAAGGATGCCTGCCTTGAAGAAGTTTTCCTAAAGAAAACAACACCATGACTTGTCCTACCTGCCTATCTTCCGTTCCACCTATTCACTCCACCCTCCCCTCTGACCTATCACCTTCATCCCCACCCCCATTCACCCATTGTACTTTTTGCTACCTTCCCCCACCCTCCTCCCTGACCTATCACCTCCATCCCCACCTCTATTCACCAACTGTACTCTATGCTACTTTCTCCCCACCCCCAACCTCCTCTCATTTATCTCTCCACCCTGCAGGCACTCTGCCTCTATTCCTGATGAAGGGCTTTTGCCTGAAATGTCGATTTTCCTGCTCCTCAGATGCTGCCTGAACTGCTGTGCTTTTCCAGCACCATTCTAATCTGGAATCTGGTTTCCAGCATCTACAGTCCTTGTTTTTACCTATATGACATGCTTAGATGATTATTTTAGAGGAGTTCATAAAATCACATGATTTCTCACTACTTCAGGGAAAGAGCAGCGAGTTAAGACTGTAAAATTAGCAGCAGAAATGGCAGATGGTTAGGATTTAGGAGTTGGTTCATAAATCAGAAGTTTGCATTTCGACATCAATTTCAGCCTCTGAGGAATAGAAACTGGGGAAGAGAGAAATCCGCAGGTGGTAAGGGAAAAGGAGATCTCATTGAAGATAGTGAAGATAGTTTATCGCAGGGTAAAAAGGAATTTTAGATATTTTCACTGTAAACATAGGCCACTTGAAGTCACTGTTGGTGATTTACGAAAAGCATTGGGATGGTGGATACGTGAAAATAGGATAAGACAGTGAGGTGAGTTATTATCGCAAAGTCAATGCAGTTACAAAATCGGATTCATATCCTATCGCACTTTTGGAAGACTACATTGAGAAAATGGGACAAGCAACTTATAGTTAGAAGTTGGAGTTACTCAAAAGGATACTGGCAAGTACCTTCATCCAGAAGGGTGTAGACAATTTCAGTTTTCATGAAAACGCACTAGCCACATTACAAATACTAACCAATACAGTCATTTCTGGATTACCCAATTGTGGGGTATACAGTAACGATCTCGTGGTTTTTAGTCACGTATGGAAGGATCATTTGGAGCATCTATGAGAATTGTCCGATCAACTTCAGGAGGCAGGCTTGTCACCAAGCCTGGCAAAGGGAGAGTTCACAAAAGTTCAAGTCACCTTCCTGAGTCACGTTATTGGACATGAACAGATTGCTTTCAAATCCTGTGAGACTAAGATTATTGGGGAGTTTCCGATACCATCAATGAAAAGTACAATTTCTGTGCGTGATCAGAATTTTTTACCAAATTTTAGCAGTGTAGTTGCTGCACTGACTTACTTGAAGTACAGAAAATGTAACTGTTCAGAGGAGTGGTCAGAAGGCATTTGACAGGCTGAAAGCTGTGTTAACAATTGCCCAGTGTTAGCCAAACCATTCAAAGTGACAATCAAGGAGAGTGATGCGAGTGTCAGTGCTGTGCTCTTGCAAGAAGACAAGGTGACAGAAAGATCTATTGGGTATTTTTCCAGAAAACTGAATAACCAACAGAAATGTTTCACAATTGAGAAGTAGATCTTGAAGTTGGTGTTGATGTTGCAACATTTCAACATTTATACAATTTGCCAGTAATACATCAGAGACAATTGTGTATGATCATAACCCCTTAAATGTTTGAAAGAAATTTGAAAATTATATACATGACAGGACAGGAGAATGTAATTGTAACGCATTATCCTGACTTTGAAGGAGGAAGACAGAGGTATTCGGTGGCAGAAAAAAAACTGAACTGGACTCAAGTTGTGAATATTCATATGTTTAGAATCATAGATATTATGTGTATTAATAGAGCAAGGCTAGAGGTTTTCAAAAGTAAAGCCATCTTTATATACTGATGGGTTTTCAAGGGCATTTTGGGGGAGGTGTGACAATACTATGGCTTTAAGAAGTGTATTTTCTACTTTCTTTTAATGAAGAAAGGTTGAGAAATAGGTGTCAGGAGTGTGCTCCAAGCCAATAAACAGCTTCTAAGGCCTTGGGTATTTTTAAAATTTGAAACAATAGATCAGCCTGAATGCGTGGAGTCAAGGACAAGTTTTTTTTTGTTTTAAGAAGTTTTAGCCTTCAGTAGCAATTGCAGGAAGCTAGATGTGGAAGCTCTTGTTCCTATCTTCATTACAGCTAAAAGCTATGGTTCTCTTCTGGCTGCTATAATTACATGCGAGGCAACCTATTTTGTCGAATTTGCCTTAGCCAAGGGTGTGTTTATGGGTTGTTACCATATTGGAACAGTTATTTAGGAGTCCATATATATTGTTTTAAGTAGTTTGATAAAGTTACATTTAACTGTAGTGTAAAAATAAAAGAATTGGCTTAAAAGTCAAGTGTGTTTAGCTTCAAGTCAAGGAGTTCAACCAATCAATTTGCATCTGGAATGCAACACCTTATATTTACCTTTAAAATAAGAACAAGTCAGGGTCTAGGCCCTCTTCTTGATATACTTTGCAGTGGTTTGTTCTGGTCCATACCAAATATCGCTTCAAATGCTCAAGAATAGGGAAAAGTAGGATTATGAACACTGACTTTCTAGCTTCAGTCCAGTTTAGCACTATGGCCATCAATAAACAATACACAATACTCAGGCAGTTACAATGCACAAGATATAGTTTGATCTCCTTATTCCACAGTTTCCTGGGTTCTGTCTCAGTCACCCATTTCAGATGTGATCAGGTTTGGTGAATATCTAATTATCTTACAAATAGAGAAATTAATGGAGGATAAACCTGGTCCTGTGAACTCTCATCATTAAGGTGGAAACATAGCAATGATCACCATTGTCACATTGATATGGAAAGGGATAATCGAGAAAGATCTGGCAAGGATCCTCAGAAAAACTCAATAATATTACTTCAAAAATATCAGAACAACTAAAGCATAACCCCTCCCAACACCAGTCAGCACTATGAACATTCCTGTCATATTCAGAAACCTCACCAGACTAGAAAGCAGATTGCTTCTAGACACCACTCAAGTCTGATACTGTTGGCATAAGTCAATTTTGTTGAGGAACTGCATCATTACTGAAAACAGCATCTGCAGACACAAGCTTGTTGAGTCAGGACTTCTGTGAGAAACATATTACTTGTGGCAATATTTACTACCTACTTCTTTACCTATCAGAGTTGAGACTGACATTTTAATATTCCCCAATTACAGGCAGAGAACCTAAAACATAGGACTAATGAATGAAGTACAGTAACTTAATATATGACACAAACAGAAGTGCTTAGAGAAACACAACTTTCTCCTGTATTAGAATATTGAGCAGTTACAAGTAATGCTGTCTGAAATGTTCACTTCCAGCAAGCAGAAGCTTGGAGTTACAAAGAATAATGTTTTCTAAAAGCTAGCAATTCACAAATATTGATTTTTCAACATTGCCTTATATCATAGGAACAAGTCATTCCAGGTGAACTGGAAACCTTATAACTACACCACTTATGATCAATACTGGCAGTTTGAGCACTAAAACAAAATTCTGCAAAAGCTGGAAATTCTGAAATAAAACAAAAATAATGGAAACGCAGAGCAGGTCAGGCAGCAGTTCTGATCATAAGTCATCAATCTTAAGCATAAATGTGTTTTTTCTCCACAGGTACTACATTACATATTGATCAAGATTTTCCATTGAACAGTCGTTATTTCAGCATAGATGGGAGTTACTAATTGGGTCACTGAGGAACCCTTAGCAGACACTGAAGGAAGTGTCTGGGAAACTGAAGATACCACCGGGAGCTCATCTTTTTCTGAAAACAGCTGGACATCTCTATTTCAATCACAGAACTCCAAAAAAAACTGTTAAACACTGACTGAATGAGACAGAACCAGAGTGTGTGTGTGTGTTTCTGGGAACTTGCAGTACAATAGGGATTTGATTTTTTTTGGTGGTTTATAGTTTGAATGATAGAGATCTACAGCATAGAAAAAGATCAGTGGTCCATCATGCCCGGAGTCAGAAACAACCCTATTTTTCAGCATTTGACACAAATCCTTGTATGCCTTAGCCTCACAAGGGCATATACATTGTTAAATGTTATGAATGTTACTTTCTCTACCATTCTGAAAGAAAAGTGAGGTCCAGATTCCCACCATCATCTGGGTTAAATTTCCTTATTTCTCCTCTAAACCTTATGCCCCTTAAGTCTATTCCCTCTGGTCATTGATCATTCCAAGGGGAAAGGTTCCTGCCAACCTGTGCCCCTCAAATCTTAAATATCTCAAATCAGGTCCTCTCTCAATCTCCTCTGCTCAAGGAGGACAATTCAGTCTGCCTAATCTCTTTTTATAACAGAAGTTCTCCCTGGGCATCATTCTGGTAAATTTAAACATCTGCCAATTATAGGCCCTCCATAATATGGATTCCAGAACTGCACACAATACCATAACTGTGGCTTAAACCAATGTTTTATACAATTTACAGCATAAGCTCCTGCTCTTAAACTTCGTCTCAACTAACTCCATATGCTTTCTGAACTACTTTATCCACCTGCCCCAAAATCTTAAGGGATCAGTGTACATGCATGCCGAGGACACGCCAATCTTGCGCTTCCCAGGTTCCTACCGTTCATCATGGGTAGGATAAACAAGTCAAGAGAATCCAAGTGCATCACACCACATTTAACCAGGATTAAATTCCATTTATGGTTAGCCCGTCAATATTCCCTTGATATCCTCCTATTTTCCACCACACCAATATTTGTACTAATCAACCCTCCTATATTCAAGTCCTCATCATTTATATGAACCACAAACAGTAAAAGCCCCAAAACTGAACCCTGTGGGATCCTACTGTACACAGTCTTCCAGTTGGGAAGACATCCTTCAACCATCACCTTCCTCCTTGTGTCACTAAGCCATTTAGAACAGGGAACAGTACATCACAGAAACATGCCCTTTGGCCCATTATGTCTGTGCCAACTATGATGCCATTCTAAGCTCATCCCATCTGCCTGCATATAGTCCATATTTCTTCATTCTCTGTCTGTCCATCTGTCTCAATGGCTCCTAAATTTTGCCAACTTCCCTGCTTCTTCCACTTCCCCTGGCAGGACATTCCAGGAACCTACCCACCCTCTCTGCGAGGCAAGTTTTTTTTCAGACGACATCACCTTTAAATATTTTGTCTCTCACTTTAAACGTATGCCCCCCTGGTATTTGACATTTCCATTCCGAGAAGACGACCAGTTTCCATATCTGCCCAACCCATCTCATCCCAGATCCAACCCAACTTGACATTGCTCTCTTGACCTGGCCTACCTGTCCATCTCCCTACCCACCTATCTGCTCCACCTTCCCCACCGACCTATCATAATCACTTCCCATCTGTATCCACCTTTCACCATCCCACCTAGCTTCCTCCCCAGCCCCACCCCCAAATTTATCTCTCAGCCCTCTTCCCCCTTCACATTCCTAATGAAGGTCTTATGCCCAAAACATCGACTCTCCTGCTCCTCAGATGCTGCCTAACCTGTTCTTTTTCCAGCACTACACTTTTCAACTGAATCTCCAGCATCTGCAGTCCTCATTTTCTCCTAACTCTCCACTTTATCCATTCCATAATTTCATCATAATTTTATATGCTTCTACAGATCACCCTCAGCCTCCCACACACACACATGAAAACAATCCAAGTTTATCCAACCCCTCCTTATAGCTAATACACTCCAATCCAGGCAACTCTTTTGCAACTTCTCCAAAGCATCCACATCACTCCTCTAGTATTGTGACTGGATCTGCATACTATAATCCAAATATGGCATAACTAGATCTTACAGCTGCAGCACGACTTTCCAATTTCTACATTCAATGCCCAACTGATGAAGCCAATCCTGCAGCATTGCCTTCTTTACCACCTTATTCACTCATGTTGCCACTTAAAGGGAGTTATGGACTTGCACCTGAAGATCCCTTCATATATTAATGTTCCTTTGTGTATCGAAGCTCCTGCAATTAATAATATATTTTCCATTTGCATTTGAGTTCCAAAAGTGCATCACTTTTGTCTGGTTAACTGCACCAGCCATTCCTCCACCCAACTTTTCAAATGATCTATATCCTGCATATCCTTTGATATCATTATCCATAACTCCAATTTTCATGTCATCTGCAACCTTACTACATAAACAGAGGCCCCAGCACTGCTCCTTGTTGTTGAACAATAGTCACACACCTCCACAATTACCCACTTTCTCTTACAGCCAAGCCAATTTTAAATCAAACAGCCAGCTCCTATCTAATTTCTGAAGTGCAGTCTAAAATGGTTGTAATTAGCCTTTCCCCACATTAGCATTTTTCACCCGAGGACCAATTTTAACCTTGTCCATAATGCACCTTAAAGCTTATAATGTATGATCACCGTTCCCAAAATGCTCCCCCCACTGAAACTTCAATCACTTGGCCAGTCTTTGATTATCTAACAAAAGATCTATCACAGCCCTTTCCCTAGTTGGACCATCTACACATGGTTTTAAGAAACCCTCCTAGATATACATCAAAAAGAGTTCTGTCCAATCTAAGCCTCAGCACTAAGGGTGTCTTAGTCAGCATTAGTGAAATTAAAATCACCCACTACAGCAAGCCTATTTATCAAATCCCTACAGTGTGGAAACAGGCCATTCAGCCCATAGACTTCACACCAACACTCCAGGAAACATCCTATCCAGACCCATTCCCATACCCCAAACCCTTTTAACCCTGCATTTCTCATTCATCTAGCCTGCACATCTCTGGACACTGTGGGCAATGTAGCATCACCAAGCCATCTTCCCTGCACATCTTTGTATTGTGGGAAGAAACTCACGCAGATCAAAGGAGAATGTGCAAACTCCACACAGACAATTGCCAGAGTGCGGAATTGAATCCAGGTCCCTGGCGCTGAGAGGCGATGCAAACCACTACATGTTTTTATATCTTTTCTTTATCTGCTTACATGTCGTTCCTCTACCTCCTGTTGACTTAGGAGGCCTACAATATTACCCCACCATAAATGATTGCAACACCACACCCCTTAGCCCATTTCTCCAACCCATCACAACTTTCCATAAACAGTGCATTACTGAATCCTCGCCATCTTTTGCAAATCGCTACAACATCCCCTCCATCCACTCGGTATACTTCCCTTCAGCATCCTAACATCACTATGCGTTATATAATTTTCTGTCAAAGTAGCTGTCATGACATTGCAATTTCACAAAACAACAGCTGACTGCTGCGAAAAGATTGAAGTACAAAGAAAGAAATGTCAGAATGGAAGTACAACGCTGCAGCACTCCCAAAAATGGAACTCACTACTTTCGGAACTAAGGCAACAGTGGAAATTTGTGCAAGATTGCCATTCTTCAAAAAATTGCCGTTTGAGTTTCACGACACAGTCCAAGTTGACACTGCTTACCTGAAGACAATTTCTAACCAAGATAATAATTGTGTTTGCGTACAGATTTTTCTTCCTACACCTGAAATGTCAAAATATTTGGAGGGGAAAAACTCAGGGAGGAATGTGTTTAGGGGAAACGAGATGCCGGGACGAAAGAAAAAACCAGGGTGCCTCATTCTACATCTTTCTGATCATAGGACATAGAACATTACAGTGCAGTACAGGCCTTTTGGCCTTCAATGTTGCTCCGACCTGTGAAACCAATCTAAAGCCCATCTAACCTACATTATTCCATTAACATACATATGTTTATCCAATGACCATTTAAATGCCCTTAATGTTGGCGAGTCCACTAGTGTTGCAGGCAGGGCATTCTACACCATTACTACTCTGAGTAAACAACCTACATCTGAAATCTGTCCTATATCTATCGCTCCTCAATCTAAAGATATGTCCTCTCGTACTAGACATCACCATCCAAGGAAAAAGGCTCTCACTGTCCACCGGATCTAATCCTCTAATCATCCTCTGGTCTCTATTAAGTCACCTCTTAACCTTTATCTCTCTAATAAAAACAGCCTCAAGTCCCTCAGCCTTTCCTCATAAGACCTTCCCTCCATACCAGGCAGCATCCTAGTAAATCTCCTCTGAACCTTTTCCAATGTTTCTACATCCTTCCTATAATGCGGCGACCAGAACTGTACGCAATACTCCTGGTGCAGTCACACCAGAGTTTTGTACAGCTAAAACAGGACCTCATGGCTCCAAAACTCAATCCCTCTACCAATAAAAGCTAACACACCGTATGTCATCTTAACAACCTTATCAACCTGGGTGGCAGCTTTCAGAGTTCTATGCACGTAGACATAGAGATCTCTCTGCTCATCCACGTTATCAAGAATCTTACCATTAGCCCACTACTCTGTATTCCTGTTACTCCTTCCAAAGTGAATCACCTCACACTTTTCCATATTAAACTCCATTTGCCACCTCTCAGCCCAGCTCTGCAGCTTTTTTATGTCCCTTTGTAACCTGCAACATCTTTCCGCACTGTCCACAATTCCACTGACTTTAATGTTATCCACAAATTTACTTACCCATTCTTCTACATCCTCATCCAAGTAATTTATAAGAATAACAAACAGTAATGGACCCAAAACAGATCCTTACCATACACCACTAGTAAATGAACTGCAGGATGAACATTTCCCATCAACCACCACCCTCTGTTCTCTTACAGCTAGCCAATTTCTGACTCAAACTGCTAAATCACCCTCAAGCCCATGCCTCCATATTTTCTGCAATAGCCTACCATGGGGAACCTGATCAAATGCTATAGTGAAATCCACATGCACCACATCAACTGCTTTACCCTCATTTACCTATTGGGTCACTTTCTCAAAGAACTCAATAGGGTTTGCGAAGCACAACTTACCCTTTACAAAACCATGTTGACCATCCCTAATCAAATTATTCCTTTCTAGATGATTATAAATCCTATCTCTTATAACCCTTCCCAAAACTTTGCCCATAACAGAAGGAAGGCTCACTGGTCTATAATTACCAGGATTGTCTCTATTTCCCTTCTTGAACAAGGGGACAACATTTGCTCTCCTCCAGTCTTCTGGCACTATTCCTGTAGACAGTGATGACAAAGATCAAAGCCAAAGGCTCTGAAATCTCCCCACTGGCTTCCAAGAAAATCCTAGGATAAATCCTCATCCGGCCCAGGGGACTTACCTATTTACACACTTTCCAGAATTGCTAACACCTCCTCCTTATGAACCTCAACCCCATCTAGTCTAAGAGCCTGTATCCCAGTATTCTCCTCAACAACATTGTCTTTTTCCTGTGTAAATACGGATGAAATATATTCATTTAGCACCCCCTTATCTCTTTAGACTCCATGCACAACTTCCCACTACTGTCCTTGACTGGCGCTAATCTTATCCTAGTCATTGTTTTATTCCTGACATATCTACAGAAAGCTTTAGGGTTTTCCTTGATCCTACCTGCCAAAGACTTCTCATGCCCCCCACCCCCAATCCCTGGCTTTTCTTAGCTCTCTCTATAGGTCCTTCCTGGCTAACTTTTAACTTTCAAGCACCCTAACTGACCTTCATACTTCATTCTAACATAAGCCTCCTTCTTCCTCTTGACAAGAGATTTAACTTCTTTAGTAAACCACAGTTCCCTCACTCGACCACTTCCTCCCTGCCTAACAGGTATATACTTATCAAGGGCACTCGGTAGCTGTTCCTTGAACAAGCTCCACATTTCAATTGTGCCCATCCCCTGCAGTTTCCTTCCAAATCCTAAATCTTGCCTAATCGCATCATAATTACCTTTCCCCAGCTATAACTCTTGCTCTGCAGTATATACCTAGCCCTTTCCGTCTCTAAAGTAAACATAACTGAATTGTGGTCACTATCATCAAAGTGCTCACCTACCTCCAAATCTAACACCTGGCCTGGTTCATTACCCAGTACCAAATCCAATGTGGCCTTGCCTCTTGTTGGCCTATCTACATATTGTGTCAGGAAACCCTCTTGCACACTGACCCATCTGAAGTACCTGAACCATAGTGTTTCCAGTAAAAAGTGAGGTCTGCAGATGCTGGAGATCAGAGCTGAAAATGTGTTGCTGGTTAAAGCACAGCAGGTTAGGCAGCATTCTAGGAACAGGAAATTCGACGTTTCGGGCATAAGCCCTTCATCAGGAATGAGGAGTGTGTGCCAGGCAGGCTAAGATAAAAGGTAGGGAGGAGGGACTTGGGGGAGGGGTGATGGAGATGTGATAGGTGGAAGGAGGTCAAGGTGAGGGTGATAGGCTGGATTGGGGTGGGGGCGGAGAGGTCAGGAAGAAGATTGCAGGTTAGGAGGGCGGTGCTGAGTTGAGGGAACCGACTGAGACAAGGTGGGGGGAGGGGAAATGAGGAAACTGGAGAAATCTGAGTTCATTCCTTGTGGTTGGAGGGTTCCCAGGCGGAAGATGAGGCGCTCTTCCTCCTTCCGCCTGGGAACCCTCCAACCACAAGGAATGAACTCAGATTTCTCCAGTTTCCTCATTTCCCCTCCCCCTCAACTTGTCTCAGTCGGTTCCCTCAACTCAGCACCGCCCTCCTAACCTGTAATCTTCTTCCTGACCTCTCCGCCCCCACCCCACTCCGGCCTATCACCCTCACCTTGACCTCCTTCCACCGATCACATCTCCATCGCCCCTCCCCCAAGTCCCTCTCCCTACCTTTTATCTTAGCCTGCCTGGCACACTCTCCTCATTCCTGATGAAGGGCTTATGCCCGAAACGTCGAATTTCCTGTTCCTAGGATGCTG
Organism: Hemiscyllium ocellatum; assembly: GCF_020745735.1. Lineage (NCBI taxonomy): Eukaryota > Metazoa > Chordata > Chondrichthyes > Orectolobiformes > Hemiscylliidae > Hemiscyllium > Hemiscyllium ocellatum. Next base: position 81,175,696 of record NC_083404.1, read on the forward strand.
CCTAACCTGCTGTACTTTAACCAGCAACACATTTTCAGCCATAGTGTTTCCAGTCAATATTTGGAAAGTTAAAGACCCCATAACAATTATCCTGTTACTCTCGCTCCTATCCAAAATGAAAGAGAGTCATAGAGACATACAGTACAACTCATCCACATATCCAATCCAATCTAGTCCCACCTGCCAGCACCTGGCCCACATCTCTCCAAACCCTTCCTATTTGTATACCCATCAAGATGCCTTTTAAATGTTGCAATTGTACTAGCCTCCACCACTTCCTTTGGCAGCCCATTCCACACACACACCACCCTCTGCGTGAAAAAGTTGCCCCATAGGTCTCTTTTATATCTTTCCCCTCTCACCCTAAACCTATGCCCTCTAGTTCTGGACTCCCCCACCCCAGGGAAACAACCTTGTCTATTTACCCTATCCATGTCCCTCATGATTTTATAAACCTCTATAAGATCGCTTCTCACTTCAGGGAAAACAGCTCCAGCCAATTCATCCTCTCCCTATAGCTCAAATCCTCCAAGCCTGGCAACATCCTTGTTAATCTTTTCTGAACCCTTTCAAGTTTCACAACATTCTTCTGATAAGAATTGCACGCAATATTCCAAAAGTGACCTAACCAATGTCCTGTACAGCCGTAACATGATCTTTACTATCCTTTCCTCTATATCCCTGGAACAATTCAGAGACCATAGAAAACTCCCAACTGGGTGACCTCTCCTTTCCTGTTTCTAATCTCAGTCTGTACTACCTCAGTAGATCGATTCTGCCACTGTAATACTGTCCTTGATAAACAAGGCCACACCTCCCAGTCTTTAACCACCTTCCTTGATCTTACTGAAACATGCAAATCCCGGAACCTGCCACAACCATTCCTGTCCATTCTCCATCCACTACTCTGAAATGGCCACAACATCAAAGTCCCAGTTGCCAATCCATGCTGCAAGTTCACCCACCTTATTCCAGATGCCCCTGGCGTTGAAGTGGACACACTTCAAACCATCTTCCTGCCTGCCGGGACACTCCTGTGACTTTGAAACCTTATTCATAACCTTACTACTATCAAGGTCCTGTACAGTGGAGTTACAATTTTGCCTCCCATCCCACTGTTGAATTAGATTAAATCCTTCTGAAGAGCATTAGCAAATTGCAAACCCCACACCCCCGGTACTGGACCCTTCTGGTTCAGATGTAGATCATCCTCTTTGTAGAGATCCCATCTACCCCAGAATGAGCCCCAATTACCCAGGAATTGGAATCCCTCCCTCCTGCACCATTCCTGTAGCCACATGTTCAACTGCTCTCTCTCTCTCTCTCTCTCTCTCCATATTCCCTGCCTCGCTAGCACATGGCACGGTTAACAGAGATAACAAGTGTTTGTTCTAACTCTGAGCTTCCACCCTAGCTCTCTGAATTTCTGCCTTACATTCCCATTCTTTTTCCTATCTATGTCATTGGTGCCTTTGTGGACCACAACTTGGGGCTGCTCCCCTCCCCCTTAAGGATCCCGAAAACATGATCCGAGACATCAGCTGGGTCCCAGAGCCAGTGTCATAGAGCTGTACAGCATGGAAACAGACCCTTTGGTCCAACTCATCCATGCCAAACAGATATCTTAAATTAATCTAGTCCCATTTGCCAGCATTTGGCCCATATTCCTCTAAACCATTCGTATTCATATTGCCATCGAGATGCTGTTTAAATGTTATAATTGTACCAGCTTCCACCACCTCCTTGGGAAGCTCATTCCATTCATGCACATGTGCCCTCTAGTGTTGGAATCTCCTAGGCTGGGGAAAAAGGTTATTTATTCTATTCCTGCCCCTTATGATTTTATAAACTTTTAAGGTCACCCCTCAGCCTCTGACACTCTAGGGAATACAGGCCCAGCCTATTCAGCCTCTCCCTATAGCTCAAACCTTCCAACCCTGACAACATTCTTGTAAATCATGTCTGAATTCTTTCAAGTTTCACAACATCCTTCCTACAGGAGAAAGACTAGAATTTCACAATATTCCAAAAGTGGCCAAAGCAATGTCCTGTTCAGTTGCAACATGACCTCCCAACTCCTATACTCAAAAGCACTGACCAATAAAAGCAAGCATACCAAATGCCACCTTCACTATCCAGTCTATTGCTTGTTCTAAGTGGAGTCGTGGTAGATAGGATAATGAAGTTGGCGTTTGGCATGCCTCCCTTTATTGGTCGGTACTTTTGAGTATAGGCATTGGGAGGTCATGTTGCGGCTGTACAGGACTTTGGTTAGGCCACTTTTGAAATACTGTGTTCAATTCTGATCTCCCTCCGATAGGAAAGATGCCATGAAACTTGAAAGGGTTCAGAAAAGATTTGCAAGGATGTTGCCAGGCTTGCAGGGTTCAAGCTGCAGGGAGATGCTGAATAGGCTGGGGCTGTTTTCCCTACAGCATCGAAGGCTGAGACGTCACCTTGTAGAGGTTTATAAAATAGTGAGGGACATGGATAGGGTGAATCGCCAGGATCTTTTCCCCAGGGTAGCAGAGTCCAAAACAGGAGGGCACAGGTTTCGGGTGTGAAGGGAAAGAATTAAAAGGGACCTAAGGGGCAACTTGTCCATACAGAGGTTGGTGCATGTATGGAATGAACTGCCAGAGGAAGTGGTGGAGGCTGGTACAGTGACAACATTTAGAAGGCATTTGGATGGGTATATGAATAGGAAGGGTTGAGAGGGATATGGGTCAAATGCTGGCAACCAGGACTAGGTTAATTTGGGATATCTGGTCAGCACGGATGAGTTAGACCGTAGCGTCTGTTTCCATGTTGTATAGCTCTAAGTTAGTCAGGGACGATTTCTCACGCACAAAGCCATGTTGACTATCCTTAATCAGTCCTTACCTTTTCAAATACATGTAAATCCTGTCCCTCAGGAACCCCTCCAACAACTTGCTCAACACAGAGGTCAGGCTCACCGGTCAATTGTTCCCTGGCTTTTCCTTCCCATCTTTCTTAAATATGGCACCATTAGTCAACTTTCAGTTTTTTGGCACCTCACCTGCGGCTATCAATGATACAGCAAGAGGCTCAGCAATCACTTCCCTAAGTTCTCAGAGTTTAGGGTACACCTGATCAAGTCCCAGAGATTTATTTACCTTTTTGCATTTTAAAGAAGCCTAACATCACCTATATAATATGGACATCTTTCAAGGTGTCACTAATTGTTTCACCATAATCTCAAGCTTCCATATCCTTCTCCATAATAAGCACTCATGTAAAATACTCATTTAGTAGCTCTATCTCATCCAGTTGCACACATAGGCAGTCTTGCTGATCTTTAAGGAGCCTTATTCTCTCCCTAGTTACTCCTTTGTCCTTAAATGTATTTGTAGGATCGCTTTGGATTCTCCTTAAACCCATTTGTCAAAGCTAGCTCATGTCATCTTTCTGCCCACCTGACTTCCCTCAAGTATATTTCTACTGCCTTTATATTTATACTAGGGGTTCACTTGATCCCTGCTATCTATTCCTGACATAGACTTCCTTCTTCTTGAAGAAATCTCAATTTCTCTAGTCATCTAGCATTCCCTACACCTAACAGTCTTGTCCTTCACCCTAACAGGTACATAAAGGCTTTTGAAGGCTTCCTATTTTCCAGCCATGCTTTTTAACCAAGAATATCTGTTCCCAATCAACTTTTGAAAGTTCTTGCTTAATACTGTCAAGCTTTAGATTTAACAATCTCCATTGTGCACCAAGATTTAATATGCAATATAACTAAAACAAGAGTGAGTAGTAAAATTTATAACAAATGTTCATGGGATTAATATTCTTCCTTAAATATTCCAGATCAACATTAAATAGTTCCTAAACAAAGAGTAATGGATCAGCATTTTACCTTATGAATGTGTGCTTCACCCACTATAAAATAATTGTCAGAGACCACACTTAACAACCTTGTAATGTTGAGTTTATCGCCACCATTTCTTAAAACATATTTAAGCTTGGGATTTTTAAATAGATTTCATTCTTACCTGAGCAAAGCTGTTCAATTTTTGTGTAATTTAAACATACTGTGTCATTAATCCAGGCCATGATGTCATGTCTACTCATGTTCTCACTAGTTACGGACGTTGAATACACATTAACAGCCATTCCCCAGCTGAAAAAGAATTTCATAAAACAAACATAGTAGATTAAATATGTTCAGTCATAATCTACATTCAATACATATTTAACTTATTCAACTCTTAGCTTCCCAATTTGATGGCATTCACTCAACTGGGATACAGATTCACATTAAACAATTACAAAATCAAAATCTTCCTGTATCACAAATGATAGATGACAATGAGATACTGCATTGAAAGTGGTTAAGAAAACAGTATTCATCCAGTTTAAAGATGGAAGTCCATCAAGTGTATTGTATTACATTTTCTAAAAAGGTAATATGTTCTAATTTTCATTCCAATGGGAAATCATTATTGTGAAAGGTTAATTTGCCAATTTATGTATTCAAATTTCAAAGATTACACTTAAGTATTATTATTCCCATTTCTTCATTTCATGTCAATGAAAATTAAGTGACATTCAAGATATTTATTTTCACATCATAACTGATTTATTTTCACAGACAAGAATTCTTTTGCCCAAAATGCATAGCGTAATCAGATTTGTTAAATTATTTGTGATCTAAGTTCATTCCTATATCTTGTAATTTCATTAACAACTACTTTTTATTCAGTTAGAATTTTTAGTTTTGAAGAAATTAAACACTAAGCAATTCCTTTGCTGGTAGGTGCTTTACATACTGACTGGTGAAGGCGATACAAATCAGATCTTCCCTATAGAGAAGAAAGTGAGGATCTTCAAGCAGGCAAACCAGACCGAAATAGGTCAGGTTACATTCAGGAGATAAGAATAACTCCAGAGAGAAATAGGGCCCCTTAAAGATTGGTAAAGGCCACCAATGTGTGGAACAGCAGGAGGTGGAGATACCAAATGAGCATTTTATTGAGCCAGATGGGTTTTTCTGACCATTGACAATGATTAGATAGTGATCAGTGGATTTTTAATTCCAGAAATTTTTATTGAGTTCAAGTTCCACCATCTGCCATGGTGGGGTTCAAACCTGGGTCACCAGAGCATTAGCTGAGTTTCTGGATTAATAGTCTCGCAAAATATCTCTTGGCCATTGCCTCTCCTAATGGAAGTAAGGATTCTTGGGTTTGCACTGTTAAGCATAGAACGGGAATACAAGGGGCGGTATTATATTGCAGTGGTGACATCCACACCTCTGAGACAGGAGGTCTGGGTTCATGACCCACATGCTCCAGAGGCGTGTGTCATAAGCCCTTGAGCAGGTTATTAGAAAACATTTCGAACAGGAGTACAGGATTACTGAAGCTCAGGCAATCTGCTCCGGACCTACAGCAACATGGGTGACTTTCAACTGCCCTTTGAAATGGTTGAACAAACCACTCAAGTGCCGTAATTACTACAAAGCCTCAAAGAAATGAAATATGCAAAATGACCCTGCAAAGTCCCACTTACTGACTGAGACAAGATGTACAGCACGGAAACAAACCCTTCGGTCCAACTAGTCCATGCCGACCAGATATCCCAACCCAATTTAGTCCCACCTGCCAGCACCCGGCTCATATCCCTCCAAACCCTCCCTATTCATACACCCATCGAAATGCCTTTTAAATGTTGCAATTGTATCAGCCTCCACCACTTCCTCTGGTAGCTCATTTCATTACTTACCATCCTGTGTGAAAAAGTTGGCCCTTAGGTTCCTTTTACATCTTTCCCCTCTCACCCTAAACCTAGTTTTGAACTCTCCGATCCTAGGGAAAAGAATATGGGAGAACTGTCTTGCAGACAAATCAAGCAACAGCTTGACAGTCATACTCTCAGAATCATACCACACGAATGATGTCCCAGAAACCATTCATTATTCCTGGATATGTCCTGTCCCACCAATAGGACAGACCCAGCAGAGATGGTGGCACAGTGGTATAGAGTCAGGAGGGAGTTGACCTGGGAGTCCTCAGCATTGACTCTGTACCCCATGAAGTATCACAGCTTCAGGTTAAACATGGGCAAGGAAGCCTCCTGCAGATTACCACGTATCACACCTGATGCAACGACAAGGGATGAACCAAGGGATGAACTCAGATTTCTCCAGTTTCTTCATTTCCCCTTCCCCCACCTTGTCTCAGTCCCAACCCTCGAACTTAGCACCACCTTCCTAACCTGCAATCTTCTTCCTGACCTCTCCGGCCGATCACCCTCACCTTAACCTCCTTCCACCTATCGCATTTCCAACTCCCCTCCCCCAAGTCCCTCCTCCCTACCTTTTATCTTCGCCTGCTGGACACACTTTCCTCATTCCTGAAGAAGGGCTCATGCCTAAAACGTCGATTCTCCTGCTCCTTGGATGCTGCCTGACATGCGGCGCTTTTCCAGCAACACATTTTCAGCTCAGTAGTAGCACTACTGATTGAGGTAGTCAGGTCCTAGACCAGGCTGCTAGATTCAATTTGCAGCAGGTGGTGAGGGACTCCACAAGAGGGGAAACATACTTGACCTCATACTTATCAATCTGCAGATGCAGCTGCCCGCGACAGTATCAGTAAAAATGATCAATGACAAAGTCCAACCTTCACCTTGAGAATATCTTCCATCGCGTTGTATGGAACTATGATGCTAAATGGGACAGACTTTGAACAGATTCAGCAATTCAAGACTGGACATCCATCAAGGCCCTGTGAGTTATCAACAGCAGCAGAATTGGAGGCCAACACTATCTGCAATCTCATAGTCTGGCAATTCTCCTCTCACAATCATTACTATCAAACTAGGGTATTATTACGGGGAAAACTTAGGGTCAGGGTTCAAAGACAGAGTTTATTGTACAAGGAAGTATTGGAGCTCTGAAGAGAGAAAGACACCAACAGTACACTGGTCAGCTGTGATTTTTCCCCCTACTCGCAGCACATGTCAAGATACTTTTACACATCTTGTGATACAAGATATCAGTGATGAGATTATTGTCTTTGTACCATGATTTGTTTATGGCAAATCATTGCAGAATCATTGATAGGTTTGATCCAGTCATTGTTAGTTCCAGCGCGGCCTATTGTTAATTTCAGCACGGTTGTTGTTAGTTTCAATGTCTGTGCAGAAGTCCATTGCTGATCGCTCTTCCTGAGAAAGACAATTATTGCAGGCCTGGCTATTAGCACTTTGTATTGAGTCTGTACCAAGCTGTATGCATTTCTATCAAAAGGTGTTGGCTGCACCCAGACACTTCAGCGGGCTGTGTACATTACTCATATGTATGCTCTCCCCCACCAATCTTAAACTAATTAACTAGGTTGTGAGTGCATTGTACTGGCATTCTGGTGGTCCCAGGGAGTGTCTATATTTGCTCTGTTGTCTCTCTCCATATTGTGGTCCGGCAGCCATCTTGTGTGTCAAGTGGCCAACTGATGACACACCAGCCATCTTACATGTCCATGTGCATAGCGTCACCCTGCCTGGTGCCATCTCCCACTTCAGTATCAACCCTGGTTCAATGGAGTGCAGGAGCTCATGCCAGGAGCAGCAGTTGGTACAGGTAGACAACCCTCTATCTGAATTCCAAAAAGCTCCAAAATCCAAAGGCTTTTTCCATGAAATTTTTCTCATTAACAAGGTTGTTTAATGTGCAAACAGTTAACCCAACTCCACAGCCACTCTGTGTTGTATCACTCAGATGCAATGTGTGTGTGTGTGTGTGTGTGTGTGTGTGTGTGTGTGTGTGTGTGTGTGTGTGTGTGTGGGGGGGGGGGGGGGGGGGGGGGGGGGGTGGCATGGCACTGGCAGGTCTCTATTCTGTCTCTGGGCCTGTTACTCAGTGAGTCTGCTGCCCAGTAAGATTTTTTAAAATTTCATCATTGTGCCAAATGGATGATCCATCTCAGCTATCTCCAGTGGTATCCATCGTCATAGATACCAGATAACATTCTTTGACCAAATCAATTTATTAAACATGCTATCAAGAAAAGGTTGGAGGCATTGGATACTGCAAAGGCTATGGGTCCTGACAACATTCCAGCATCAGTATTGAAGATTTGTGCTCCAGAACTAAAACTCTTCCAGTAAAATTACAACACTGGCATCTACCTAATATGAAAAATTGCCAACCAGCCCTCCAAAAGTTCACACTCAATCATCAGTAAAGTGATGGAAAGTGCTATCAAGCAGTACTTGCTCAGCAATAACCTGTTCACTGACACCCTGTCTGAGTTCTGCCAGGGCGACTCAATTCTTGACTTCAATATTGCCTTCAATATGGTCAAAAAAGCTGAATCTTAGACTGGAGGTGAAAGGACAGCCCTTGACATCAAGTTTGAATGTGGCAAAGAGGCCTAGCAAAATTGGAATCAATAGTTATTATGGGGGAAGCTGTCTGCTGGTTGGAGTCACACCTGGCATGTAGGAAGATGGTTGTGGTTGTTGGAGGTTAGTCATCTCACTCTAGGACATCATGGCAGGAATCCAGAGTAGTGTACTAGGCTCAATCTTTAGATGCTTCAATAACCTTCCCTCTGGAAGGTCAGAGGTGGGGGTGTTTGCTGATGACTTCACAGTGTTCAGCACCATTCGCAGCTCCTCCGCTGAAGAAGCAGTGCACACCAACATGGAACAAGAGCTGGACAATATCCAGGCTTGGGTTGACAAGCAGGTAGCATGTGCCACACAGATGCCAGGCATTGATCATCGCCAAAAAGAGACAAACTAACTATTACCCCTTCACATTCAGTGGTGTTACTATCAGTAAAATTCACTATTTGCATCCTGAAGGTTACCATTAATCAGAAACTCAACAAGACTCACCACAAACAGTGGCTACAAAAGCAGTCAGAGGTTAGGATCACTGCAGTGAATAACTCACCTCCTGACTCCCCGAAGCCTGTCAATCATGTACAAAGTATAAGTTATGACTGAAATAGAATAGTCCCCACTTGCCTGAATGAGTGCATCCCGGATTAGGCAAGACGTTTAACACCATCCACGACAAAGCAGCTGCCTGTTGGTGCTACATCTACAAGCATCCACCACTGGGACTCAGTAGCAGCAGTACATACTGCAGAAATGCAACATGGCTGCTTAGACAGCACCTTCCAAACCTATGACCACTTCCATCTGCAAGAACAAAGACAGCAGATACATTGGAACCTGCAAGTTCCCCTCCAAGCCATGTACCATCCTGACCTGCAAATATACTGCCATTTCTTCATTGTCACTGGATCAAAATCCTGGGGATTTCCCTCTCTAATGTATTGTGGGTAAACCCATGGACTGCAGCAGTTCGAGAAAGCAGCTCACTACCACCTTCTCAAGGGTAACTACGGATTGGAACATTAGTGCTGGTCATCCAGAGCCCACCATGTTCTATGAATGAATAAAAACAACCTTGGAATTAAGTAATATTAACTCCCAATATTGAATTAAGAAATTAAAATTTGAAGCCCACCATCAATTTTACACTTCTGATTTGTAAAAATAGTGCTCAATCTATACTCAGCAGGGAAGAATGATCAGAAAAGCTATTAAAAAGGCCTCACTTTTCTACGTTAACACGCCTTCCCATTTGACCTAACCAGATCCAGCCAGGAGATCAGGAAACCTTACTTCTGGTTTTTAATCTGAAACAACTCCTGCCACCCCATAAATACTGGGGTTACTATTCCTGTTTTATTTATGTTTGTGCTGAATATGGAGCTTAAATCACCTCGAAAATCAAAAATCCCTTGTCATTTTTAGTACCTACATATGGGATTTTTGCGAACCATTTTATTTTTGGTTGACATCACTGATAAATTTTATCTCCAGGAAATTACCACATTGGTGGAAATAAACCACACATTTGACAACATATTTTGATTGCAGCACAAATAGAATCTAAATTCAGGCTTTTTGCTACATCATGAAAAATAATTTCATTTAAATGGTACTTGAAACCATAGGAGATGAATATGAAGCAAGCATCAAGGAAGCTTCAAGTTAAAGCAATAGCTACTTGACATGCTTTGTTATAGCTTTCTACATTTCAGCTTGCACTTCAGAGGTGACAAGAAATTTTAGTGCCACAGACTGATAGTTTTGGAATATGGTGTACAGGTTTTAATGATCATTTCAATAAAATACAGGGATTTAATTAAGCTCACCAAAGGTGCCATGAGTAGTTAGTGTCTAACGACTAAAGGTGTTATCAAAACCAAAATAAATTAAGACAGAGAAGATAGCTTAACACTGCAAAATGTTTTGTCTACTCCAATAGTTAACAACGGAGCATTTCTTCCTCAAATATCTTAATGAAAAATGATCAGTTTTTATTAAGATTAAATGTTCCCTTTTTGGGTACAGCCCAAAAGTCTACAAACATCTTATAATTCACCAACTAGATAAAACGGATGCTAAAAATGTCAACCCAATTAAGGGGCACAGTGAAGGTTCAAAATTATTGACTATGAAACAAACCTTCTCTATAATTAAAATAATTGAAACTCTTTATCAAGGAAAAGAAAATCTGAATTCTGACAGTCTCTTCCTCCACCCATTTTCAATATGTGGAGCATTGGGGTAAGTTGATTGCTTGCTACATCAGACAAATTAAGTCCAAAAACGATAAATGGGATGTACAAAAACACCAATTGGGTGAGACTCTTCATAGCGAATTGAATTTTTCCTATCAGTGTTAGATAGAACTAAACAAAAGGAAAAAAACTCAGTTACAAGAGAGACAAAAAAAACTGTGCATTGTTCAAAAGTAACAAACTTAAAATTTTATATTCAAGAGGAAATCGGGAGAGCAAAAACAAGACATGAAATATCTTTGGCAGATAGGGTCAAGGAGAATCTAAAGAGACTCCACAAATACATCAAGGACAAAAGACTAACTAGGGAGAGAAAATAGAGCACCTTAAAATATCAGCAAAGCTGTCAATGTGTAGAACTATAAGAGATGGGTAAAATACTAAATAAGTATTGTGCATCACTGTAGACAAGGATATGGAAGCTAGAAAATTTGAAGTGTCTATGTTAGAGGTGGTGGTGCTAGACATCTAAATGCATGCAGGTGAATAAATCCATCGGACCAGAGCAGGTGCACCTGAAAATCTAGTGGGAAACTGGGAAAGTGATTGCCAGGCCCCTTGATGAGATATTTGTATCTTCAATAGTCACGGGCAAGGTGACAGAAGACTGAAAGTTGGCTAGTGTGGTGACACTATCTAAAAGGTGCTAAGAAAAAGCCAGGAACCATACACCAGTGAGCCAGACGTAAGTGGTGGATAAGTTGTTGGAGGGGATTACAGAGGAACCTCAATTATCTGAACGAGATGGGAGGGTACTATTTCATTAGAATAACTGATTGTGCGATTAATTGATTCAATGCCTCTCCTCTGGAGCTTGGAGTTTTCTAAAGTTTCCTTTTTTCCCGCTCTGCCTGCCTTGCTTGGTCTCTTTCTGTCTCAGAGTTTGTTTCTGAGCAGACACACACTCGTGTGCAAGGGAGCTGCAGCATTGCTGAGGCCTCCCCACCAATCAGTTCAATTGGATTGACAGAGTAAGTCCACTTACTGTTCAGGAGACTAGGCAGTGCACACAGCTAGCAAGCCCCCGCACCCCCCTCAACCCTGATCAACCCTGCCCCAACCTGTCCAAACCCACCCCCAACCCCATCCAAACCTGCCCGCCTGCGTGCACACAAGTTTTGACTACAACTTTTTGACAAGTTCCACCTTTGCCCTGTACAGGACAATGTTGGAGAGATTATCTGGGGAAGGTCGGTTTAGGGTACACCGCTGTGTAGAACTCCAAGGAACGTGGCGAGAGGGAGGGCGGCGGTCACTCATTTGGAGACAGTGCCGAGGGTCCATCAATGGCCAGGACTGTTCTCGGCAGCATTTCAGTAAGCAGATTTCATTTTTAATCACTGTAAATAAATGACGTGATCAGTGTTGCAAACATCTCTTTGATGTAACGTTTCTATTGGGATCCTGAGATCTTCTTTTGATGATCAGAAATTCGGATAATTGATATCCAGATAATCGAGGTTCCTCTGTACAGGGTTTACATTTGGAAAGTCAAGGGCTGATTAGGGATAGTAATCATACCTTACTAACTTGATTTCCGGTTTTTTTTTTGAAGTGACAAAGGCAGATTAGTGGACGTTGTCGAACACCTTACTGAAGTCCATATAGACTAAGTTCCACATGGTAAACAAGTTAGCAAGGTTAGATCAGATGGAATACAGGGAGAATTAGCCATTTAGGTACAAAGTTGGCTTGAAGGTAGGAAACCTGAAGAAGGGCTCATGCCCGAAACATCGATTCTCCTGCTCCTTGGATGCTGCCTGACCTGCTGCGCCTTTCCAGCAACACATTTTCAGCTCTGATCTCCAGCATCTGCAGTCCTCACTTTCTCCTTGAAGGTAGGAAATACAATGAGAAAGTGTATAAAGGTATGAGCAGGTAGGGAAAGAGTTAAGCTTTGGGTTGTGTAACAAAGACTCAGCTTGTATGACTTTGACCAGATAAGAACTTGCAGCAAACAATGAGGTGCTGGGTGCAAGGGTAGTGGGTTAACAAGGTGAAAAAAATCCATTATGTAATGCCAAGGTTAGGAACATCCATTGTATATTGCCAAATGGCTTAATCTTCACTCTTGATGCTTCCTGATTGTAAGTCACCTAATCAATTTAGATGTGGCCTTATTTGGATGCCGCTCCTTGTAAGAATCTGCTGTTTGAGAGAAGACAGAACTCATAGCTCTGATTGCCCATGTGCACATTCTCTCTCCCCCTCCAGGGCCCAGAATAAAAACGAAGGAAGTAAAGTCATACTGTGTCTCGGAGTGCTTGCTTCGACTGATACGGAGATAGGGAAACCAGACAACAATAGGATAGCTTTTCGGACTGGAGGCCTGTGATCAACGGTGTGCCACAAGGATCAGTATTGGATCTACTGCTCATGGTCATTTATGTAAGATGATTTGCACGTGATCATAAAAGGTATAGTTAGTAAGTTTGCAGATGACACCAAAATTGGTAGTGTAGTGGCAGCCAAGGTTAGGCAAAAATGAGGACTGCAGGTGCTGGCGATTAGTGTCCACAGTGTGGTGCTGGAAAAGCACAGCAGGTCAGGCAGCATCTGAGGAGCAGGAAAATCAATGTAAAAGCCCTTCATCAGGAATGAGGTTACCTAAGTGTACAACAGGACCTTGATTAGATGCGTAAATTGTCCGAGGAGTGGCAGATGGAGTTTAATTTAGATAAATGTGAGGTACTGCCTTTTGGTAGGGCAAATCAGGGCAGGACGTTTACACTTAAGGCTAAGGTCCTGCGAAGTACTGCTGAATAAAGACACCATGGAATGCAGGTTCATAGTAGTTCCTTGAAAGAGGAATTTCGGGTAGACAGGGTGGTGAAGGCAGCTTTGGGTACACTTGCCAGAATTGGTCAGTGCATTGAATAGCGGAGTTAGGAGGTCATGTTGCAGCTGTATAGGATATTGCTTAGGTTACTTTTGGAATACAGCATTTAAATTTTGTTTCCTTGCTGTAGGCAGGATGTGGTGTAACTTGAAAAGGTTTCAGGAAAAATTTACAAGGATGCTGACAGGTTTGGAGGGTTTGAGCCGTAGGGAGACGCTGAATAGACTGGGGCTATTTTCCCTCAAGTGCTGTTGAGGCTGAAGGATGACGATCTAGAAGTTTATAAAATCATGAGGGTCATGAATAGGGTGAATAGTCAATGTCTTTTCCTCAGAGTAAGAGACAGCAAAACTAAAGGTCATAGGTTTAAGGTGAGAGGGAAAAAAATTTAAAAGGAACCTAAAGGACACAGATGGTGGTACGTGTATGGATGAGCCACAGTGGCAGTGGTGGAGGCTGGTACAATTACAACAATTAAAAGACATATGGATGGGAATATGAATAGGAATGGTTTTGAGGGATATGAGCCAAATGCGCAAATGAGACTTGATTAATTTAGAATGTCTGGTTAGGATGGACAACTTGGACCGACAGTCTGTTTCTGTGCGGTAGATCTCTACAACTCTTCGTAATCTCCCCGTGTAACAATTCACTTTTCATATTGTAAGTTATTGCGGCATCTTTCTAACCAAACAACACTGTAATTAATGAAGTTTTCTCATGAATTGCTGGTTACATCTATAAATAGAACCATGGAAAAGTTACAGCATAGGAGACCATTCAGCAAGTTTTATCTGCACTACCATCTAAATGAGCAAATTACCTAATGTTGCCTTCCCTCATGAGTTCTGCATTGTTCCTCCCTTTCAAATAATACTCCAAATCCCTCTTCAAGGCCTCTACTGAACCTGCATTCACCACATTTGAGCAGTGCATTACAGATCTCAAGTTCTGGCTGTGCGAAAATATTTTTCCCCACGTTTCCAATGCTTCTTTTACCAGTTACATAAATCCAGTACTCTTTCACATTTGCTCTGATCTACTGTGTCCAGAGCAGTCATGATTTTGAACTCCTCTTTCAAATTCTTCCTCTCAATCTTTTCAATGATACGAAGGAAAATTGTACCAATTTCACCAATTTAACTACATAATTGTAGCTCTTCATCCCAGGAACTAATCTCGTGAATCTTTTCGGTACTCTCAAATGCCTTCACATCTTTGTGCAAGGAGGATTTCTAGAACTGGGCACAATACTCCAAACAGTGATCTCTACAGATTTAACACAACTTCCCTGTTTTTGTCCACCCTGTCCTTGTTTATAAAGCCAAGGAAGTTGTATGTTTTATTAACCACATTCTCAATTTGTTCTGCCACCTTTAATGACAAAACACTGATCTCTCTGCTCCTCAGCTGCAGTTAGAAATACAGCCTATATTTTACATTTCCTCTGCAGTCTTCTGAAAATGAAATCACCTCACACTGGTCTGCATTAAATTCATCTGGCACTTGGTTGCCTGTCATTTCACAAATTTTTTAATGTCCTTTTGAAGATCTACATTGCTACGAGTAATTCCAAGTTTCAGATCATCCACATATTTTGAAATTGTGCCCGAATTCTGGGAAAATCAACTATGAATCTTGCTACACTCTGCATATTATCCATTAACTATTCTGCTGTGCTCCTTGCCCATCAATTTTGCATCCATGTTTCTGCTGTCCTATTTAATCCACAAGTTTGAACTTTGCTCCCAAGTTTGTTTTTCAGTATTTCATCAAATGCTTTTTGTAAATTCATGTACCACATTATATCATTATCAGTTCTCTGCTAACTGAAATCAACTCCTGCAAGATGGTTAAACATAATATGTTCTGAGGAAATTAACCCTAATTTAGTCACAGTTGAGGAAAATGATCATTTTTTGAAGGTTCACGAACAACAAGGACTGCCTAGTTACGAGACATTATTCTTTTATAAGCAAGGATGCAACTCCTGCAATTCTTCAAATTCTTTGGTACCATCTGAGATTTGAAAATATGACTATCGCCTTCATAATTCCACACTCACTTTCCTCACTGTTCTTGAATGAATTTCATCCTGGTTCTTTTTAAAGTTGAAATAGCTTGTCAATGTCTCTCCTGATCAAGTTTAAAAGCTTCAAGAGTTTGAATTACTCTTAGCAACTTCTTCCTTTACAAAAGCTGATGCAAAGTATTCATTCACTATGAAAGCTATGCCCTCTGCCTCCCCGTGCAAGTTTCTTTCTAATTATTAATTGAGCCTGTTTTTAAGTCTTACTATTCAAAAACAAAACTTCTTTAAAAACTCTTTCATAAGATGTGGGAGTCATTAGCTGGATGAACATAAATGCCCATAACAGAGTGGTGGTGAGTTATCATCTTGAACCACTGCAGCTGATGTAGGTATACCCACAGCGCTTTAAAGGAAAGAAGTTCATAATTTTGACGCAGTTCCACTTCGGGATAGTGGTGCTTGGAAGGGAACTTGTAGGACAGTGGTGCACCCACTTGTCTTCTGCCCTTGCTTTTGTCCAAAGAAAAGTCACAGGCTTGTTAGATGCTGTCAAGCAAGCCATAGTGAATTGATTGGGTGCATTGTGCAGGGACTACACACTGCAACCACCATGATTCAAAAGGTGGAAGGAGTAAATAATGAAGATGGTAGATTGGTGCAAATCAAGCTGGGTGCTTTGTCCTTGATAGTATTGAGTTTTGGAGCTGAGTTTATCTAGACAAGTGGAAAGCATTCATCACACTTCTGACTTGGGTCTTATGAATGATGGACACTGCTTGGGAATTAAATCACCTCAAAATTCAAACCTTCTGTTGACATACAATTTATATGGCTAGCCCAAATCAATTTCCGATCAATAATAATCTCCAAGATGTTGACATCAGGAAATTCAGCGATGGTTATGCCAATGAACGCTATGGGAAGATGATACAATTTTCTCTTGCTGGCATTGGTCATTATGTGACACTAGTGTATCATGAATGTTTTCTGCCACTTATCAGTTGAAACCTAAACTTGTCAGTTTTTGCTGCACACAAACATTGTCTGAATCAGTATCTGCGGCATCACAAATGTACTGAACAGTGCAGAAAGTTCGTGACTTCTGACCTTACGATGAAGGAAATAATTTGATGAAGCACCTGAAAATTAATTTGAACAAAGAATTCTGAAGTGCTTCTGCTGTGATATCCAGGGAGTGAAATAGTTGACCTCTAACAAGCACAACCAACTTCTTTGTACCAGGTACCACTGTAACCAACATAAAGCTACCCCAATGATTCTCATTGGGATCAGTTTTATTAGGGATTCTTGAAACCAGGTTCAGTTGAATGCTGACTTGATGTGAAGAGTTGTCATTGTCAACTCACCTCTTGGAGGTTCTTTTGTCCATATTTGTAACGAGGTTCATTACACACCAATAGAAGACCTACCCTTTTATGTTAGTCGCCAATTTCATTCCTTACTTTCTTTACTTTTCTTATTTAGTTTTTCACATCTAGTTGCTCACTGTCCCCTCAACTTTCTGCATACAACCTATTTTGCAGTTGTATTATTCACCAGCCTAGTTCACTTCAACACCTCCCACATTGACTCCAACTTAATCTTGTCGCTTTCATCACCCAGGAGTCTCTGGATTTGTTTACCTTACCTTTTTAATTTGTGAATGGTGCGAGAACTGACCCACAAGGACAGACCACTATCAAGTTACTGCTTTGCCTGTCATTCTTGGATACCCACTGAAGTTTGTTTTCTCTTGGATGATTTTCTAACTTCACATTGTTCCTTGCCCTTTTCCACTGATCAGGGTAACATAATAATTTGGCAATGCCTATTAAATGTTGCCCGACAAAATGTATACCTGAGGCATTATAAGGATATCTGCATCTACCTTGAACAAGGAGGTAGATGCTACCCTAGCAGTGAAAGATGAAGAAATTTCAATCACTAGAAAAGGGCTTAAAATTGATAGGCTGTCTGCACTTAAATGACAAAAAAAAAACTGGACAGATTCCTCCAGAGATTACAATGCTATTAGACAGAGGACGGGGTAGCTGGTGAACAGCCAGATACAGCGTGCAGTCAGTGAGGACGGACAGATAGCTGATAGGGAAAAGTAACACAGTCAGTGGGATAGGCTGAAGTATGTGTATAAGCTTAGATTTAAGCTAAGAGCATGGATCGGTACGAGGAGCTACAATGTTGTGGCCATTACAGAGACTTGGAATCACTGAAACAGGACTGGTTGTTAGATGCTCTGGGGTTTTAATATTTCCTAAGGAATAGGGAGGGAAGTAAAAGAGGTGGGAGAGTGGCATTGCTAACCAGGTATTGTATCACAGCTGCAGAAAGGGAGCTCATAGAGAGGAGGGTTTGTCAACTGAGTCATTTTGGATGAAGTCAGAAACCGGAAAGGAGCAGTCAACTTTTTGGGAGTTTTCTACAGACATCCACCTCAATAGCAACAGAGACATGGAGCAGCAGATTGAGAGGCAGATTTTGGAAAGGTGCAGAAGTAACATGATTGCCATCATTGGTGACTAACTTCCCGAATACTGATTGGAACCTCCTTAGCACAAATATTATTTGGATGGAGCAGATTTTGTCAGGTGTGTCCAGGAATGATTCCTGATTCAATATGTACATAGGCCAAACTGAGGGAAGGCCATATTGGATTTGGTGCTTGGCAATGAACCAAGCCAGATGTCAGATCTCTCAGTGTGAGCGCTTTCTGGTAATAGTGATCACAGCTCCCTAACCTTTACTTTACTCAAGGGATAGGACCAGACAGTTTGGGAAAGTAAAGTATTTAATTGGGAATGGGGTAATGACAATGCTATTAGTTAGGAACTGTGGAGCACAAATTGAGACCAGATATTCACTGGGAAATGTGGAGGTTGTTTAGGAAGCACTTGCTGATAGTGCTGGATAGGTTTGTCCCATTGAGGCAAGGAAGGAATGGCAGGGTGAAAGAAATGTGGAACATTTAGTCAAGAGGAAAGAGGAAGCTTATTTAAGGTCGAGGAAGCAAGGATCAGACTGGGCTTTAGAGGGTTACAAGATAGCCAGGAAGGAACTGAAGAATGGACTTAGGAGAGCGATAAGGGGGCATGGAAAAGCTTGGCGGATAGGATTTTGGAAAACCCAAGGTGATCTATACTTAGATGAGGAACAAGAGGATGGCCTGAGAGGATAAGGCTGATCAAGGATAATGGAGAGAACTTGTGCCTGGAGTTGGAGGTGGTAGGGGAGGTCCTTAATGAATATTTTGCTTCAGTGTTCATTAGTGAGAGGGACCTTGTCGTTTGTGAGGACAGCATGAAACAGGCTGATATTGATGTTAATGAGGACTGTGTGTTGGAAATTTTGAAAAACATGAGGATAGGTAAGTCCCCTAGGACAGACTAGATATACCCAAGGTTACTACAGGGGAGGGAGGGAAGAGATTGCTGCACCTTTGGTGATAATCTTTGCATCCTCACTGTCCACTGGAGTAGTGCCGAATATTTGGAGAGTGGTACATGTTATTCCCTTACTCAAGAAAGGGAATAGGGATAACCCTGGAAATTACAGGCCAGTTAGTCTTATGCCAGTTAGTCAGTTGGTGGTGGGCAAATTATTGGAGAGGATTCTGATGGACGGGATTTATAATTATTTGAAAAAGCATAGTTTGATTACGGATAGTCAGCAATGCTTTGAGAGAGGCAGGTCATGCCTCACAAGCCTTCATGAATTCTTTGAGGATGTAACCAAGCACATCGATGAAGGTAGAGCAGTCGTTATGGCATATATGGATTTGCACAAGGCATTTGATAAAAGTTCTCCATGGCAGGCTCATTCAGAAACTAAGGAGATTTGGGATACAAAGAAATTTGGCTGTCTGGATATAAAACTGGCAGGCCCATAGAAGGCAGAGGGTGGTAGTTGTTGTAAACTATTCAGCCTGGAGCTCGATGACCAGTAGTGTTCTGCAGAGATTGTTCTGGGACCTCAGCTCTTTGAGATTTTTATAAATGACTTGAATGAGGAAGTAGAAGGGTGCATCAGTAAGCTTACCGATAATAATGGTTGGTGGAGTTGTATATAGTATGGAGGGCTGTTGTTTGCAACAGGACATTGACAGGATGCAAAACTGGGCTGCTAAGTGACAAATGGAACCCAATTAAGGGGCACAGCTAAGGTTCAAAATAGCAGGCTAAAGTCAGGTGTGAAACACAGATTTGATTTCACCCTCCTGATTCCTATACTGAGAAAACTTGACATTTTAAATGCCAGCACAATTTAACTCAACCCAAAAGGATCACAAGGTCCCATCTCTCAGCCAGAAGTTCTGGGCTCAAATCCCAGATGGGGATCATTATAAAAGTTGACCATGGAAAATGTTCAGAACTCAAGTAGAAGAGATCCTGTATCAACCTGATAGTAAGATAATATCATTACACAAATTAATTTCAAGAGTAAATCTTGTGAAAGGAGTATATAAGGTTGTAATTTCCAGGGCATGGAATACCCACACATTGACAGTGCCCGACAACACAATTAGGGCTCAAATATAAAAACAAGCCTTCAACGCCACAGTAACCGTGCTGGTAGTCACTCCTCCTGATTACCTGGACAGATGCATCTGGTGATAGGTACCCTGGCAAGATCACATACAAATTTCCCCCTTATTAGTTAGCTCCCCACTACTGCTGGTGCAGTACAGCAGCTAGACTCCTTAGGACTAACCAATGAGGTCAGTAATTTGCTACCGAGCCATTCTTGAGGATTGACATCGAGGGCCCCAGCTTGGAGTATATTCTGTGCCTTTGTCACCTCCAAATGATGTTCAACATGGAGTATTATTATTTTAGCAACAGGAGCAGGAGATTGGTGGTGACCAGCAGATCTACGGATCCTCCTTTCAGCTCATGCCATAAGACATTATGTGGTCCAATGTTGAAAATGCCCAGGGTAATTTCCTTCCAACTGACATTACTGTGCTGCAAGCCTTGCTGGTGGCGCCTAGATCATTAACGCAAAGATTTTTAAGAACGAGTACATCAGGCTGTTGTTGTTTGACTAGTCTGTGGGACCGTTCTCCCAATTTTAGCACAAGATATTGGACTTCATCGAGTTGACAGAGCTGCCTGAACCAGAATCATTTCTCTCAATGTCAAATGGTCCATCCAGTTTCTTTTCTTTCATTAGACTATGTATCAGGTTAGTACTACCAAAGGCATTTCACAGTGCATTTTAGAGTCAGCCACATTGCTGTAGGTCTAGAATCATATACATGCAGATTCCCAGCCCTAAAGGGTATTAGAGAACCACATGGACTTTTATGACAATGCTCACATAACCATTAGATAATGTGGCCAATTACTACTCAGTCTACTCTCCATCATCAGTAAGGTGATGGAGGGTGTCATCAACAATGCTATCAAGCAGCACCTGCTCAGCAATAACCTGTCCAGTGATGTCCAGTTTGGGTTCTGCCAGGGCCATTCAGCTCCTGACCTCATTACAGCCTTGGTCTAAATATGGACAAAAGAGCTAAATTCCAGAGTTGAGGCGAGTGTGACAGCCCTCGACATCAAAGCTGCATTTGACAGAGTGTGGCAAAGAGCCTTAGCAAAACTGGAATAAATGGGTATTGGGGGCAAATTCTCCAATGACAGGAGTCATATTTGATACATAGGAAGATGGCTGTGTTTGTTGGAGGTCAGTCCTCTTAGACCCAGGACATCTGTGCAAGTGTTCATCAGGTTGTGTCGTAGGTCCAATCGTCTTCAGCTGCTTCAATGACTTTTCCTCCATCATAAGGTGGGGACATTCACTGATGACTGCACAATGTTCTCACATACTCAGACACTGAAGCAGTCCATGTCCAAATGCAACAAGATCTGGACTATATCCAGGCATGGGTTGACAAACAGCAATAACATGTGTACCACATAGATGATAGGCTATGTTCATCACTAATAAGAGACACAATCGAACCACCACCCCTTGAAATTCAATGGTATTACAATCACTGAATTCCTGAAGAAGGGCTCTGGCCCAAAACGTCGAATTTCCTGTTCCTTGGATGCTGCCTAACCTGCTGTGCTTTAACCAGCACACATTTTCAGTTACAATCACTGAAACCCCACTGCCAACATCCTGGGGGTTATCATTAACCAGAAAGTCATCACATACACAGCGGTTATAAGAGCAGGCTAGACATACTGTGAGTAACACACCACCTGACTCCCCAAAGCCAGGGGTGTGATGGAATGCTCCCCACTTGCCTCAATGTGTGCAGCTCCAACAACGCAAGCAGCTTGACATCATCCAGGATAAAGAGTAGCCTGCTTGATTGGACCTACATCCACAAGCATTTACTCCCTCCTATCTACAAGGTGCAATGTAGAAATTCACCAAAGATCTTCAGGCAGCACGTTCCAAACCCACGATCTCTCCCATCTAGAAGGACAAGGGCAGCAGATATATGGAAACACCATTACCTTAAAGTTCCTCTCCAAGCCACCTACCATCCTGACTTGGAAATATATCGCCATTTCTTCACAGTCAAAATCCTGGAATTCCCTCCCTAATGTCATTGTGTGTCAACCACAGCAGATGGACAGCAGCAGTTCAAAGACACAGTTAACCACCAACTGCAATGGCAACAAATGCTGGTCAGCCAGCAATGCCCGCATCCCATTAAATGATTTTTTAAAATATGGTAAATTCAGCCCTGTTGACCCTGCAGTCCTTGAGGGTGGTAGTTCAGTTGTGTAGATGGCTAGTTTGTAGGTGATGACAACAACATAGGTTCAATTCCTGCACAGGCTGAAACTACTATGAAGGGCAGTCCTTCTCAACCTCTCCTCTCCTCTCCTCTCCCCTGATGTATTGTGATCCTCAGGTGAAACTATCACCAGCCATATGTTTTTCTCAAGGAGGAAGCAACCCCATGGTCTGATAGAACTGTGGCAACTACAAACTGGGAAGTCTTTTCACAAACAGACCCGGAGACATGCTGGGTTCTGTCCCTTTGGAAAAAAGCTTTGCTTTACCTGAACAGATTCAAACAGGCGAAAAAGCAAAATTCTTTTTGACCCCAATGGGCAAACTGGAGCAGGCTTTCAGGCCCTTTGGAAAACAGCTTTTTTTTAGGTCCATTCAGGTTAAGTTAAGTACTTCCCCATCCCCACTACCCCAAAGGACCCATACTGATGATAGCTGACTCAAAAATCAGTAACTTTTTTTTAAAAATCTGAAAAACGGTTTGCCCTGTGATTGTCAGGAAAAGAATTCCCAACCTGTAACATTGTTTGCATGAATATTAGTACAGCTGTCTCACTGACTAGTTAAGCAAGTCTGATATAGTCACTCATGGAATCACAATTTACAGACAATGTCCCAGACAATTCCATCACTGTCTCTGGGTATGTCCCACCAGCAGGAGCTCCTGCAATGGAAATCAAGGAGGGGGAAACAAAAACGCTTGACTGGAGTTACACCTAGCACAAATGAAGATGATTGTAAATGATGGAGGTCAGTCATCTACGTTCCTGTCCTGTGTACAGCTAATTTTTAAAAGAGGAAGATTCAACAAGACCAATTGGACTTAAATTATTATGAATAATTTAGCTCCATGTCATTGATAGGAAAGACTACTGTATCTTTACTCAAAAAAGCATCAGAAAAGCATAAAGAAACTGGAAATAATAGAATAGATTGTGCACCCAGTTTTGAAAACTGGTGGTTGCGGCTGCTTAACAAACCTTCTTGAATTAATTTAAGTTAAAGAATGGATGTGGATGATGCAAGAGATAAGTACGAACATTTTAAAAGTTCTTAATAGGGAAACACATTGTGGACTCAGATGAAGATCAGAAGAAATAGCACTACGCAAGAGACAACTGCTGCTGGAAACACGGGTTGTCACAATGTTCTTTGAAAAAAAACCTGAAGCACAATTTCAAAAATTGGAAAAGGATAGCAAACAGAAAAGGAATACTGCTACATTTGTCAAATAGGAAGGAAATTATCAAACAAATTTAACTACAGACATCATACATTTTGTTGTGACGAATTGAGGCACCATTCTGTTGGATTATCTGGCTTTAAATAAAAGAGTTACAACAGGATCTGGGGAACAAATTAACTGCAGGTTAGAAAGAATCACAAGAAAAGAAAAGCAAGCATTCCACCAGAAATACAAATATTTTAAAAAACAGCAAGTTATGCCAGATTGACATAAAACTTTGGTTTGAACAACTAAATTATTTTTCTCGTTATCCAGATGTAAAGACTGCTGTGCTACAGGACCAGTACTGGGGCCCTAACTTTTCATAATTTGTCTCAATGGCTTGAAGAGATTTGTCAAATTTACTGATAACACCAAGTAAGTTAGGAACAGGACATAAGACAACTATAAAAGAACAGAGATTAGGTTATACCAGTGGACAAAGGTTGACAAATGGGATGCAATGGAGAAAATAAGAAATTGTCCATTTTGGGAGGAAGAATTAAACAAAAAGCAAGAACTGAGCACAATTGAGTTGATCGCACTACTTAAAATGGTACAAAGATATCAGGGAAGGTATGAGAAGTATTTACAAGGATAATTCCCACACTCAACACTGAATAAACACAGATGACAAAAAGAAATAGAATGACAGAAGTCTTATGTGAAACATAAATGTCAGCCAAGACGCAACTTAACTGAATAGGAGGTTAAGTACTCAGCATTTTCACTCATTAAAAATACTCATTTTTAACAAATGCAAGTAATGGTAATGCAAGTTCCCATTACAATTACATTTGAAGCCAGACCCACGTGGAACAGATATAAACATAGGAGTTAGGAAGAGGCGATCATTTAGACCCTCAGACCTGCTCTTCTACTTAATAAAATTTTGCCTCATTCAATTGGAACCTCAAAATTTCACATTTTTGCCTTTGCCATATTCCTGATGAAGGGCCTATGCCAAAAACATAGATTCTCCTGCACCTCTGATGCTTACTTTCTCCTATACCATATTAGTCAGGCCACAGCTGGAGAACTGTGTGCAAGTTTGATCACCAGACAATCAGAAATCTAGGACAGCATGAGAGATTCACCAGCATGTCGCCTGGAGTAGAGAGACTGAACTACAGAGAGACTACATAGTCTGGGGATATTTTCCTTCTGGCAGAGGAGAATGAGAGAGATCTGATTGAGATGGATAAAGTTCCAAGAAACACAGATGGATGGGATGGATGGAGAGAAACACTCCCTAAATAGACGGGTAACTGCTGTGCTTTTCCAGCAGCACTCTACTCCAGAATCTGGTTTCCAGCATCTGCAGTCATTATTGACCTGGTTAAAAACAATGGGGACAGAATTTTAAGGTAAAAGAGCAGGAGATCAAGGGAGACTGGAGGATTTATTTTACCAATCTATTCAGAGGGCTGAGTGTATCTGGAACTCCCTGTTCTAACTAGTAGTAGAAGAAGAAACTTTAAGAATTCTTTAGATAACGCTTGAAAAGCCATAGCATCTAAAGATGTAGGCCAAATGTTGAAAAAAGGATTAGATTGATGGATGTTTGATTATTGGCACAGACATGATGGGCTGAACAGCCTCTTTCAATGTAAAAATCTCTGACTGTAGTAGATCTGAACAACAGAGCCATATTTGCAGAATATAGTCAAATAAAGTCTGCCCAATATTGATGGCCTCCTTTAGGTTGTAAAGGAATATTATATAATTATCTTCAGAAACCGTTGATTCTCTTCCAAAGATTTAAGTTCCCTATTTATATCTAATGATTTTGCTATAAATGTTCTCTTGTGGATATCAAAAACAGTGCCTGGGTCAGTTGTGATTTTTTTTTCCTCCTTTGCAAGATGTAAGGACACTTACAACCAAACATGCACATGAAGGTAGATCACTCCATTAAAGGGACTGAACAATTTTCAGTAAACGAAGCACAGCAAAATTCATTGCCATCAGGAGCGATAAATTGTGTCAAACCAGAGTGCTTACACTCCACACACAGCAGCAGTAAGGAAGCTGCATTTCATAATGTGTTATTTAATGCGATCTCTTTCAAACTGGTGGTCACCTATACACCAATGACTATTATTTAGGAACCATTGTTGTTTCTCTCGAAAATAATTGTGAACAAATATTTTCAAATCTGATCTACTTGTTTTGAGAAAAGATTTACCTTCCAAGAAGTTATTATAGTTATCAAATATAACTTGGAAAATTTGGGTGAATATTTGTTTTTGGTGGAAGGATAAATCAAAATACAACACAAGAAGAATACTCAAGATGCACTGTAAAAGCTACCGTCTCAAACAGGTAATACTCCTATGCAGCAACATGGATAAAACTATAACTTGCAGCGATTTCCATTATATTCAATGGAATAAGATATGATTTTGGCTAAATGTATGATATAATTAACCAGCAATGTCAACTTTGCAATTTTGGAAAGAACAGCTTTCTATAAAAAGATTTGGTATAATTTCATAATCCATCGCTTTTTTTTATAAATTAACATTCCCGACTCAGGCGACTGACTGTGTGGAGTTTGCACATTCTCCCCGTGTCTGCGTGGGTTTCCTCCCACAGTCCAAAGATGTGCGGGTCAGGTGAACTGGCCATGCTAAATTGCCCATAGTGTTAGGTAAGGGGTAAATGTAGGGGTATGGGTGGGTTGCGCTTCGGCGGGTCGGTGTGGACTTGTTGGGTCGAAGGGCCTGTTTCCACACTAAATCTAATTTAATCTAATCTAATACCATTCATCTGTAAACATACTGGTTGTGCAATTCTTTGGGAATATTCAGTAAAGGAAATATTTGAATACAAGTTATTTGGTTAAAAATTTGCATAACAGAACTGTTATTCAAATACTCTACCATTTTTATAAATAGATAAGCAAACAATTTCATTGAGGCATTGTATTCGGATAATTACAAATAGTTATCATTATTTAAGCTCTAGTACAATTCAAAGCATTTTCCAAAGATTAATGATAATGGGGGTGGGGGGGGGGGGGGGGGGGGGGAAAGAGAGAAAGGAGGCAGGGAGAAGAGTCCAGAACCAGGGGGCATAGGTTGACAGTGAGGAGGGGGAAGGGGAGAGAGATTTACAAGGGCAATAAGAGGCAACATTTTCATGCAGAGGAGGGTGTGTATATGGACTGAGCTGCCAGAGGAAGTGGTAGAGGCAGGTAAAATTGCAATATTTAAAAGGCATCTGGATGAGTATATGAATAGGAAGATTTTGGAGGGATATGGACCAAGTGCTGACAAATGGGACTACATTAATTCAGGATATCTGGTCAGCATGAACAGTTTGGACCAAAGGATCTATCTCCTAGCTGTACATCTCTGACTCTTAGGACTCTAAATGCATCAAATAAAAATTCAAGTCTTTCAAGTCTGCAATGCATGCAAAACATTAGGTCTCAGGCCTAATACACAGCCAGAAGGTTTTCTATTCAGAAGTCAAATGTCTGACAATGTGTGTTTACGATGAAAGTCAGACATAGAACATAGAACAATACAGCACAGAGTCAGCCCTTTTATGTTGCGCTGACCTGTGAACTAATCTATGCCCATCACTCTAACTGTCCCACCATCATCATCCATGTGCTTACCCAAGACTTTGCGAGTTTTGAGGAAAGGAACAGGAAGTGACTTCACCACAGGAAAAAACATCACCAACCCAAAGAAACCCAAACATATAAATAGAAAGCCGGAAGTTTCAGCATTGCTTTGCATAAAGTCCACTGAAGATGTTTTTAACACTGAAGATGTTACCTAGTAAGGTAATGAAAGTCTGGAAATGAACCTTTCAGCTCAGTGAGCAAACCTACATCCAAAATCATCCAAGGACTGTTTAAATGCCCCTACATTGACAGGCAGGGCATTCCATGTCCTTACCACTAAGTGAAAAACCTGCCTCTTACATCTGTCTTATATCTATCACCCCTCAATTTGCAGGTTTGCCCCCTTGTACAAGCAGATGTTACCATGCTAGGAAAAAAAGACTCTCACTGTCCACCCTATCTAATCCTCTGATCATTTTCTATGTCTCTATTAAATCCCCTCTTAGCCTTCTTCTCTCCAATGAGAACAGATCCAAGTCTCTCAGCCTTTCCTCAGAAGACCTTCACTTCAGACCAGGCAACATCCTGGTAAATCTCCTCTGCAACTTTTCCAATTCTTCCACATCCATCCTGAAATGGGAGCCCAGAACTACACATAATACCCCAAGTGAGGCCACACTAGCATTTTGTACACTTGCCACATGACATCACGGCTCCGGAACGCAATCTCTCTACTAATAAAACCTCACACTGTATGCCTTCTTAACAGCATTATCAATCTGGGTGGCAACTTTCAGGGATCTATGTACATGGACACAGAGTTCCCTCTGCACATCTACACTAAGAATCTTTCCATTGACCCAGCATTCTGCCTTCCTGTTTTTCTTCCCCAAAGTGAATCACCTCACAATTGTCAGCACTGAACTCCATTTGCCACTTTCAACATAGTTCTGCAGTATATCCAATTCTTCCCGCAATCTATAACATTCTTTCGTACTGTCCATTCACTTATGCCCATGTCCAAATCGTTTATAAAAATGACAAACAGCAATGATCCCAAAACAGATCCTTGTGGCACGACTAGTAAACGGACTCCAGGCTGAATATTTTCCATCAACCACCACTTATTGCCTCCTTACAGAAAGCCAGTTTCTAATCCAAACTGCTAAATCACCTTCAATCCCATGCTTCCACATTTTCTCCAGTAGCCTACCATGTGGAACCTGATCAAAGGCTTTGCTAAAGTCCGCGTTCACCAAGTCAACTGCCCTACCCTCATCCACATGCTTGGTCACCTTCTCAAAAAACTCAATGATGTTTGTGAGGCACAACCAGTCCTTGATAAATCCATGTTGACTATTTCCAATCAAATTGCTACTTGCTAGATCATAAATCATATCTTATAATCTTTTCCTACAACAGGCGCAAGGCTCGCTGGTCTACAATCCTCGGAAAAATCCCATCCGGCCCAGACAACCAACGGGTAACGTATTTCAGAATATGCAATACTTGTACACAAACTCGTAATTTTTTTTCTAGCAATAGACAGTTTCCAAAGCTTAATGGGAAAAATATAAACAACCAGAATTTGGCTTATTAAAACAAGTGATCTTCACCCACAGGAATTTCCCATTTAATAAAAGAAATCTTACCAGCTCTGGTTGCTCTGTTTCATAGCATTTTTTTTAAAATAAAAGATTGGGCTTAATATTTCTCCCCAGGCAAAATTCGGATTGTATTTTATATCTACTGCTCATTTCCCCAGATTATCTGAATGGTTGCAAAGGTCCAGTTTCTTTGTACAAACCAGCTACAAGAGGAAATCTCACTGAATGCATGACATGGTGACCTCGACAGTCAGGCATTCCGCCAATCAGATCCTTGAATTTTATAAGCTCCATCAATCTAGTTTGCTTAATAAAACCACTAACTGCTCAATTTAAATGAAGCTATATTTAAAATTCATTGGGGAATATCCTATTCTTCCGTTTATTAACCAATTTTAATTTTAGAAAATTATGTCTCGCCTTCAGTAACTAGAATGGCGTAGTCCTATCTGACAAGAATAATGATCTTATTCGAAATAACGGCGTAAAAAGGAACTAGCAGAACCCGGGGAGGGAGAAAGGAAGGAAGGAGAAAAAGCACAAGGGCATTCATTAAAAAAAAGCGGGCCACTCAGCGCTACTGATGTGCAAAAGATTCCATACAATAATATGCCACTTTTCATTTCAAAAGACAATAAAACATACAAATAAAAAAACCATTAATCATATACATGCATATGCAGTTTTATTATGTAATCTATTGCATTTCCTCATTCTGTTGCAGTGTCCAGCCATATCTAAACCAAAAACTGATTACCTGTAAGAACGTTCTCCTCTCACTGTGTGTTTCCGAAAGGGAATAATGGTGCCATTGTCCTGAACGATGTCGTTGTTATTCTCACCATTTGGGGAAATTGCTTGTTGTGTGGGACCAGGCATTGGAACCATCCCAGACTACAAATTTCTGACTGCGTATTGTACAGTAGGCTCTGAGCCCGTTTCTTCACAACAGGGCTCTGCTTGACCTCACGAATGACGTCAAACGTACGAGAGAAAAATCTGGCGACGTTCAGCAGTAACCCCGTCGTCATGTGATAGGATTTTACCATAGTAACCAGCTAACCCGTCAGATCTTAATAACCCACACAGGAATTTAGCTTAGCCACGTCAATATTTAAGAGGCGAGACAAGCAGCAAAAGCAAGGATACTTCCAAATGTTGTGTAATCCCTTATGCCTAGACTTGCCTTCCTGAGGAGTTCCCTTTTCATTCAAACAATATCATTTCTGATGAAGGGCTTTTGCTCGGAACGTCGATTTTCCTGCTGCTGGGATGCTGCCTGACTTGCTGTGCCTTTCCAGCACCACGCCCTCGTCTCTAACCTCCAGCATCTGCAGCCCTCACTTTTTGCCGAATATAATTTTCAGTCATGTAAGTGACATCTGGACTGGAATCATTCACGTTCTGTTAAGTTTACAGCATGTTCCCTGTTTTCTAAAATGGATTACGAAGAACGCAAAAACAGACAGTGGAAGGTCATTCAGCCCCTCAAGCCTGCCCTAATGCTAAGATCCCTGACTGATCTGCCCCCCAGATCAGTCTTTTGTGCTAGCTCCCCAAACTTTCTGCAAATATTTCAGCAATTTAGCCTCCACAACTCTGATCTAGAGAATTCCACAAATGTCCTTGGGAGCAGAAACTCCTTTGTATCTCAGGTTTAAGTGTCTTATTCTGTAATTATGTCCCTTAGTTCAAGATTCCCCCATTAATGAAAACATCAACATCTCCTAGCCAAGCCTCAGAATCTTGTACATTTCAAGATGATCATATCTCATTCTTCTAAACTAATAATTTAAAAGGCATAATCTGTTTTGATAGGTCAACCTCTTCATCCCAGGAATTAGTATTATGCATCTCTTTTGAACTGCCTCCAATGCCAGTGCACCCTTGAGCCCCGCTCCTCCAACCGCCACCAAGACAGAACCCCACTGGTTCTCACCTACCACCCCACCAACCTCCGCATACAATGTATATCAGCCGCCATTTCCGCCACCTCCAAACGGACCCCACCACCAAGGATATATTTCCCTCCCCTCCCCTATCAGCGTTCCGCAAGGACCACTCCCTTCGTGACTCCCTCGTCAGATCCACACCCCCCACCAACCCAACCTCCACCCCCGGCACCTTCCCCTGCAACCGCAGGAAATGTAAAACTTGCGCCCACACCTCCGCACTCACTTCCCTCCAAGGCCCCAAGGGATCCTTCCATATCCGCCACAAGTTCACCTGTACCTCCACACACATCATCTATTGCATCCGCTGCACCCGATGTGGCCTCCTCTATATTGGTGAGACAGGCCGCTTACTTGCGGAACGCTTCAGAGAACACCTCCGGGCCGCCCGAACCAACCAACCCAATCACCCCGTGGCTCAACACTTTAACTCTCCCTCCCACTCCACCGAGGACATGCAGGTCCTTGGACTCCTCCACCGGCAGAACATAACAACACGACGGCTGGAGGAGGAGCGCCTCATCTTCCGCCTGGGAACCCTCCAACCACAAGGTATGAATTCAGATTTCTCCAGTTTCCTCATTTCCCCTCCCCCCACCTTGTCTCAGTCAGTTCCCTCAACTCAGCACCGCCCTCCTAACCTGCAATCCTCTTCCTGACCTCTCCGCCCCCACCCCACTCCGGCCTATCACCCTCACCTTGACCTCCTTCCACCTATCCCACCTCCATCGCCCCTCCCCCTAGTCCCTCCTCCCTACCTTTTATCTTAGCCTGCTTGGCTACTCTCTCTTATTCCTGATGAAGGGCTTATGCTCGAAACGTCGAATTCTCTATTCCTGAGATGCTGCCTGGCCTGCTGTGCTTTAACCAGCAACACATTTGCAGCACCCTTTCTTAAAAGTGACCATAGATAGCAATCCAGATTTACAACACCCTGTGCAATTGTAACAAGACTTTCTTATTTGTAAATTCCAATCCCCTTGCAATAAAGGCCAAAATTACTTACTGTATCTGCACACAATTGTTTAATGCACAAGAACAATGAGGGTCGCTCTGTGCCGCACCATTTTGGGACCATCCATTTAAATAAAAATCTGCTTTTTGATTCTGACTATTAAAACGTATGACATCACAATTTTCTACATTAAACTCTATCTGCTAACTGTTTGCCAAATCAAACTACTTATATCTCATGAAGAGAAATTAGAGTTAATGTTTCAGGTCTGGTTCTGAGGAAGGGTCACCGGACCAGAAACATAAACTGA
Organism: Hemiscyllium ocellatum; assembly: GCF_020745735.1. NCBI lineage: Eukaryota > Metazoa > Chordata > Chondrichthyes > Orectolobiformes > Hemiscylliidae > Hemiscyllium > Hemiscyllium ocellatum. Next base: position 81,207,598 of record NC_083404.1, read on the forward strand.
TTTCTCTCCACAAATGCTGCTAGACCTGCTGAGCTTTTCTAGCAATTTCTGTTATTAGATTAGATTCCCGAGTGTGGAACCAGGCCCTTTGGCCCAACCAATCCACACTGACCCCCTGAAGAGTAACCCATCCAGACCCATTTCCCTCTGACTAATGCACCTAACACTATGGACAATTTAGCATGGCCAATTCACCCGACCCACACATCTTTGGACTGTGGGAGGAAACCGGAGCACCCAGAGGAAACCCACGCAGACACAGGGAGAACATGCAAACTTCACAGAATCGAACCTGGGAACCTGGTGCTGTGAGGCAGCAGTGCTAACCACTGAGCCACCAGGCCACCCTTGTTTGATTTACAGCATCCAGCAGTTCTTTAGGTTTTTAGATTTTTCATATCCTAAATACAACATGCCTTTCCACTTATTTTTGCATCAGCAACTTTGAATATATTATGCTCTGCCTTCTTCTCCAAGTCATTAATATGAATCGTAACTAAGTGAAGCCCAATGAATGATCCTTCTGGTATTCCACTAGTATGTATATTTCTAACCTGGAACAGATTCTGTCTTTAATACATTACCCTCAAAACAATAAAATGCTGTCTTGTGCAATAACTTTTTATGCAATACCATTTTGAATGTATTGTAGAAATCCAAATATATTATAGCATTGAAGCTCAGTTCTTGACCTTGCTAGGAAGTATGAAGTACTAGCTCCATGGGTCAATGAGGAAAAAGTCTGTGAGGAGGATAGGCAAATTGACCACTGTATCATGGTGCAGGAAGCTACTTTAGCAGGAGGAGAAAAATGAAAAGTGGAAGGAGATTCTATAGAGTACAGATAGCATCCCTTATAAGCAGGATCAAGAGTCTCACATAGCGCACTGCCTGCCTGCAAAGATATGGAACATCTGAAAAGGATACTGAGTGTTGCCAACAACATAGGCAAGAGATCTTGTTTGGGGAATATCAGAATCAGGGACAAAATTAAAGTTGAGGACCTCTAGCGTTATAATCCCTGGATTATTACCTGAGCCACTTGCAAATTGACAAAGAAATAGGAATAATAGGAAAGTAAATGTGTGACAAAAGGAGTTGAAAAAGAAAAAAAAAAGAGGGGTTTCATTTCATGAAGCAATGGCATCACTATTCGGACAGAAAGGCACTGGGATCATCTTCACTTAAACTAATCTGGGACCAGGAACCTAGTGAAAAGACAAAATAGTAGTCACAAGGATATTAAACTAATTGGGTTAGGGCTGCTCAGGAGAGGTTATTGAAGTTCCAGAAGAGTATGGAAAAGGTCAAAAATCTCACTTCAGACACGGGGATAACTATGAGAAAGGATGCAGCCGATGCAAAACTGAGGGTGTTGTACTTAAATGCACACAAGATATAAAACAAGATAAATGAGCTTGTACAGTTCAGTCTTCATTACTAGCATATATGCTATTTACTCATGTGAAACAATATAAATTCAAAGATGACAAACTGATCAACTCTTGAAATAGGGGCTTGTCCTAATCTAATGAAATCCATTCCTCAAATCCCAAGGATTATTTTTCGTTATGATCCTATGAGAAGTCCATAGGAGATTGACAAATATCTTCCAAAATATGGAGTCTTTCGAAAGATTTTGCAGAGACAGTTGGAAAGAGCATTAAAAAAAATGACAATTGTGTGCCAGATTCAAGGTTTGTATAAAGATTTGGAGCTCAGGTGCTGATTGTTGTGGTTGTGGGTCTGCTTGCTGAGTTGGGAAGTTGATTTGCAGATGTTTCATCCCCTGTCTAGATGACATCTTCAGCGCTTTAAGCCTCCTGTGAAGCCCTCTTCTGGAATTTGATTGATTCAGTTTCTGCTGCTTCCGAATGCCAGTTCCAGTTGTTCATTTTTGTTGAGGGAATCTGTGACTGAGTGCCACGCTTCTAGAAATCCTTTGGCTGTCCTATGATCGTTGTGTTGTCCAATCAGATTTATGGTCCTGGTATGTATGGCTATTATGGACTGGAGAGCCAAACCACACATTGAAGGAACACCACCTCATCTTCCACATGGGCAGCCTACAGCCCAGAACATTCAACTTTGAATTCTCTAATTTCAAATAACTTCCCTTCCCAGCCCCTCCCTCTCCTTTCTATTCCCCTCAGCCACCTATCAGATTCATCCTTCCCATCAACCAACCAGGTTGTACCCTCTACCTGTCACCACCGATGCTCATCCTGCTCTCCCCCACCCATTCCCAGTCCTGAAAGGTTACACCTGAAACGTTGACTTCTCCACCTCCTAATGCTACCTAGCTTGCTGTGTTCACCCAGCCTCCTGTTTTTCTACCTTATTTGATGTAACAGCACTGCTTACTTCAATGACAAAACTCTAGCCAGAGAGATAATAGCCAACCTCCTGGACAAGCAGAACAGACAGCATGACCAGGGAGCTATGAACAAGGACTGTATGCTCAAACTAATCAACCTGTGCTTGATGACACACTTTACATTCAACAACCAAATATATGAACAGATCAATGGAACACCTGTGGGCTCACCCATCTCTGGGCTAATAGCAGAAGCAGTGATGCAAAGATTGGAACAAACAGCCTGAGCCCAAATCCAAACCAAAATCTGGATCTGATTCATAGATGCCACTTTTGTTATCATTAAGAGAACAGAAATCGAGAACAAACACCAGATTATCAACGCCATTGTCACAGGGATCAGATTTACGAAAGAGGAGGAAACCAACCATCAACCGAATGTGACGGTAGAAAGAACACAGAACAATGAATGCACCACAAAAGGTGTACAGGAAAGCCAAACACACCGGCCTGGTCCTGGATTACAACAGCCACCACCCAAACACACACAAAAGAAGCTCCATTAGGATCCTGTTCAAAAGGGCTACAACACAGTGCAGCACTCCTGACTTAAAGGGAAGAAGAATACCTCCATAGAGTATTCGCCAAGAACGGATATCCCCGCAACTTCATCTGCAGATGGTGAACAGCCTAACAACATTATGAGGACATGTCCTAACTCACGAGCCATGCTACCTTACATAAAAAAAAGGTTTCAGAACTGACAGCCTGACTTTTCCTACCACTAGACTTTGTGACAGCCCAAAAACTGATAGCTACGCTCAGACAACTCAGCAGGACAAAAGACCCTATACCCGTTTGCAAGACTAATGTAATTTACAGGATTCCATGCAAAGACTGCATGAAACACTAAATAGGGCAAACAGGCAGTCAACTAGCAATCCATATCCACGAACACCAACTAGCTACTAAACGCCACGATCAGCTATCCCTATTAGCCATACACACAGATGATAAGGACTACAAATTCGACTGGGACAACACAACAATCATAGGATGAGCTAAATATAGGATAGCCAGAGAATTTCTAGAAGCATGGTAACTCAGCCATAGACTCCATCAACAAGCACATTGGCCTAGACCCAATAACCGGCCACAACAACGAACAACCAAAACAGGCAACCGGAAGAAGCAGAAAGGGAACCAAATAAATTACAGAATACACAGTAAAGCAGGGCTTCACAGGAGGCTCCAAAGCACTGAAGATATCACCTAGACAGTGGACAACTATCCATACTGGGGCACAACCCTTTTGTTTTTACTGTGTGTTTGGAAATAAATGTAGAATCTATTTGGATAGTTTACTTTAGATTTATTTGAAATAATAATTTGAAAATTGTTATAACTAGTTGTTTAAATCGTGTGTTGATATAATCTTAAGACAAAAGTATCAATGTGACGAGAGGCAATTTTTAATAGCAATATTCTAAATTAAGCGCGATCTGGGCAGAGGAATTACAGAAAAAACTGTTCCTGTTGGTGGAAGAACTCAGAACAAAAGGCAGAGTTTTAAGACAAAAGGAACAATGACAACACAAGGACTTTAATAGTGAATGGTTAGGATCTGGAAGGCACTGCTCATGTCTGTGGTGGAGGTAAGCTCAGTTGAACCATTCAAGAGAGAATTGAATAGGCATTTGTAAATAAATAATGGGCAAAGTAACATGGAAATAAGAGAGTGGCATTAGGTAAGTTGCTCCTGCAGATTGGTGAGCAAAGGCATTGATTCTATGGTTAATTTCAGTTTCAGTATTTCAGCCACAAATAATATGTTTTGCATTTTGTAAGCTCTGCTGGTTAATTGAGTTTCATCAGTGCATTTTTAATTTGGAAATTCATCCTATAATTTTTGAAAAGAATGTGCCTGAAGTCATTTCTTCCATTTAAAAAAAGGTTAACTACTAAAGCCTTTTCTGGCTAACCAGCGGTGTCAGCCACCTGGCTCATAAAATGATGGTTTGCCCCCTAATGACCAACTCTCATTCTTCAGCTAGCCAGTGGTGAGAGCTGGAAACAAGTAAACTAGCACACAAACAGAAAACACTAACCGGTCTTCACACACTTACTAGACTCAACAGCTAATATGAAGTATTACATGACACTATCCAGATAGGATATCCTCATCCAATTTACCTGGTCTTAAAGGAGGAGACATTATTGCTGCTCAGAATCAATTCCCCACAAAAGGGATCTTTCTGCTCTAATACTATGAAATTGTGCTTGAGTGTAGCACTGTTCAGCTATGCTAAATAGTCAAAAAAAATTTGTAGAATCAATCTCAATATAATGGAGATATAAATTAATATATCCTAGCAGATATTTGGTGGAAACGTACCTTCAAGATGTATTTCCAAACATGTTGCTTCTTCACATATATAGTAAAATAATTTCTGCTTCAGGTTGCTACATCACAATTCCTTTCCTTTCATGAAAGCTTTCAATTAAACCTGTTGAGACTATAACCTGGTGTTGTTTAATTTCAACTTTCCTTTCATGGGTTTACTTGCAAAAGTACATCTATTTGTACTTTTGACTCCTCAAGCATATCCACCATTTATAAGGCACAAGTCAGCAATGTGATAGAAGACTTGCCACAAACCTGGATAAGTGCACCTCCAACATCACTTAAGAGCTCAACTCCATCTACGACAACAAAGCCTGTTTGATCAGCATCCCAATCAATCATCACCTTGTGTGCTATTTCCATTCACCATCAGCACACAGTGGCAACAATGTGATGCAAGATAGCAATTCATCATAGCTCTCTCAATCGTGCCTTCCAAACTTAAAACCTCCATCCCTGGAAGGGCATGAGCAGTAGACACATGGAATCATATCACCTACCAAGTTCGCCTCAAATCCACATATCTTGCTGACTTGAAGTAATGTTGTTATTTGTCAGCAAGGATTTTATCAAAGCTTTGGTTTGTTTAAATTGTCCTTTCTGGAGCTTTTTTTTCAGAAATGATACGTAGTTTACTGATACTCTAACAAGCGATTTGTGCTGTTACACTATATGTATGACACGAACAACAAGTATTAAGTGGCCCCTAGCCAACAAATTATTATTAATATCTATTAGCTATCTTTTTAAAATTACTGTTACAACAAAAACTGGGAAAGAAAAAGGCACCTCCAGTGTTTGATCAACAATACTGCCCTAGGGTCTTAAAACGATGACACAATGATGAATGGAGGAAAGATCAGATTCTAATAACGAGGAGGTAAATATTCCATACTGTCAAAAGCCGGTCCCTTTTTTCTAAAAGCTGGTACTTTTCTCAAGGATACTGTATCCTTGATTGAGACTCAGAGAGGTCATAAATAGGCCGAGCTCCGATTAGAATAGTTTGGTCCAGAGACAAAAAGGAGTTTGAGGCACCTTTTGGTTATGGGCGGCACGGTGGCACGGTGATTAGCACTGCTGCCTCACAGCGCCAGTGACCTGGGTTCAATTCCCACCTCAAGCGACTGACTGTGTGGAGTTTGCACATTCTCCCCGTGTCTGCGTGGGTTTCCTCCAGGTGCTCCGGTTTCCTCCCACACTCCAAAGATGTGCGGGTCAGGTGAATTGGCCATGCTAAATTGTCTGTAGTGTTAAGTAAGGGGTAAATGTAGGGGTGTGGGTGGGTTGCGCTTCGGCGGGCCGGTGTGGACTTGTTGGGCTGAAGGGCCTGTTTCCACACTAAGTAATCTAATCTAATCTAATATGTAAACAGATGAGAATTCAGGCCAAAGTCGTGATGTTTTAAAAGTGACATGTATAGTGACAGGAGAATGGTCAGCTGTCTAGCTGAACAGTTCAGTCCAGAACTAGTTGGGAGCTCAGCAGTGGACTGTGTGAACAGGCTCTCTCTCTTTCTTCCCTCCTAACTTCAACCTGTAATCATTTGTTCCTTTTTTTTAAAACTGTGTTTTGAGGGGGTTTGCTTAGCGGGACTGTGGTACACATTTGAAACAGCATAATTAAGTCTAATTTGGATAGACGGAGTTCTGTAAGAGTTCTTTATTCTGTTCTTTGTGTTTTATTGTGTAATTTTGTGAATAAAGTTTTGTCTGTTTAAAACCTGGTAGTCAAGCTCGCTAACTTACTCTGGGTAATTTTCACTGTACACTTACCAAAGCAAATTGCAAAATTATGGTCTGGGCTGTCTGCTTAAGAATGTTTTGAGTCGTCTGACCTAGTCCATAAAATACCACTCTTCTGTCTTCATTTCAAAAGGAAATACCTTCAGGTGGACACATCCAATCAAATTGATAATTAATAAATTACATTTCCTCAACAGTTTCTCATTTGTAGAGGCTTAATCTCAGAATTGGGTAAATGAAGACATCTCTATGTGCAACTGACTTGAATACTTTGGGATTTCCATCACAGGCTAGGTTTTGGATACAAGTTATCTTCTTTTTCAGAGTACTTATATAGAAACATAGAACATAGAACAATAAGCACAGAACAGGCCCTTCGGCCCACGATGTTGTGCCAAACATTTGTCCTAGCTTAAGCACCTAGCCATGTACCTATCCAAATGCCACTTAAAGGTCACCAATGATTCTGACTCTGCCACTCCCACAGGCAGCGCATTCTATACCCCCACCACTCTCTGGGTAAAGAACCTACCCCTGACATCCCCCCTATACCATCCACCCTTCACCTTAAATTTATGTCCCCTTGTAACACTCTGTTGTACCCAGGGAAAAAGTCTCTGACTGTCTAGTCTATCTATTCCCCTGATCATCTTATAAACCTCTACCAAGTCACCCCTCATCCTTCGCCATTCCAATGAGAAAAGGCCTAGCACTCTCAACCTATCCTCGTACGACCTATTCTCCATTCCAGGCAACATCCTGGTAAATCTCCTCTGCACCCTCTCCAAAGCTTCCACATCTTTCCTAAAGTGAGGTGACCAGAACTGCTCATAGTACTCCAAATGTGGCCTGACCAAGGTCCTGTACAGCTGCAACATCACCTCATGACTCTTGAATTCAATCCCTCTGCTAATGAATGCTAATACACCAGAGGCCTTCTTACAAGCTCTATCCACCTGAGTGGCAACTTTCAAAGATCTATGAACATAAACCCCAAGATCCCTCTGCTTCTCCACCTTAGTAAGAACCCTACCGTTAACCCTGTATTCCGCATTCTTATTTGTCCTTCCAAAATGGACAACCTCACACTTGACAGGATTGAATTTCATCTGCCACTCCTCAGCCCAGCTCTGCATCATATCTAAGTCCCTTTGCAGCTGACAACAGCCCTCCTCACTATCCACAACTCCACCAATCTTCGTATCGTCTGCAAATTTACTGACCCACCCTTCGACTCCCTCTTCCAAGTCATTAATAAAAATGACAAACAGCAGAGGACCCAGAACTGATCCCTGCGGAACTCCACTTGTAACTGGGCTCTAGGCTGAATATTTACCATCTACCACCACTCTCTGACTTTGACCGGTTAGCCAGTTCCCTATCCAACTGGCCGAATTTCCCACCATCCCATGCCTCCTGACTTTCAATAGCCAATAGGTGCAGGAATAGGCCATTCAGCCCTTTGAGCCTACACCGCCATTCAATATGATCATGGCTGATCATTCCTAATCAGTATCCGCTTCCTGCCTTATCTCCATAACCCTTGATTCCACTATCTTTGAGAGCTCTATCCAACTCTTTCTTAAATGAATCCAGAGACTGGGCCTCCACTGCCCTCTGGGGCAGAGCATTCCACACAGCCACCACTCTCTGGGTGAAGAAGTTTCTCCTCATCTCTGTCCTAAATGGTCTACCCCGTATTTTTAAGCTGTGTCCTCTGGTTCAGCACTCACCCATCAGCGGAAACATGTTTCCTGCTGCCAGAGTGTCCAAACCATTAATAATCTCACATGTCTCAATCAGATCCCCTCTCAGTCTTCTAAACTCAACGGTATACAAGCCCAGTCGCTTCAGTCTTTCAGTGTAAGGTAATCCCTCCATTCCAGGAATTGACCTCGTGAACCTACGCTGCACTCCCTCAATAGCCAGAATGTCTTTCCTCAAATTTGGAGACCAGAACTGCACACAGTAATCCAAGAGTGGTCTCACTAGGGCCCTGAACAGCTGCGGAAACACCTCTTTGCTTCTATACTCAATTCCTCTTGTTATGAAGGCCAGCATGCTATTAGCCTTCTTCACTACCTGCTGTACCTGCATGCTTGCCTTCATTGACTGGTGTACAAGAACACCCCGATCTCTTTGTACTGCCCTTTTACCTAAATTAATTCCATTGAGGTAGTAATCTGCCTTCCTGTTCTTGCCACCATAATGGATAACCATACATTTATCCACATTAAACTGCATCTGCCATGCATCTGCCCACTCATCTAACTTGTCCAGGTCACCCTGTAATCTCCTAACATCCTCATCACATTTCACCCTGCCACCCAGCTTAGTATCATCAGCAAATTTGCTAATGTTATTGCTGATACCATCTTCTATATCATTAACACATATTGTAAAAAGCTGCAGTCCCAGCACAGATCCCTGTGGTACTCCACTGGTCACTGCCTGCCATTCCGAAATTGAGCCGTTTTTCACTACCCTTTGTTTCCTATCAGCCAACCAATTTTCAATCCAATCTAGTACTTTGCCCCCAATACCATGTGCCCTAAGTTTACTCACTAACCTCCTATGTGAGACTTTATCAAAAGCTTTCTGAAAGTCCAGGTACACTACATCTACTGGATCTCCCTCGTCCATCTTCAGAGTTACATCCTCAAAAAATTCAAGATTAGTCAAGCACGATTTCCCCTTCATAAATCCATGCTGACTCTGTCCTATCCTGTTACTACTATCCAGATGTGCCGTAATTTCATCCTTTATAATAGACTCCAGCATCTTTCCCACCACGGAGGTCAGACTAACTGGTCTATAATTTCCTGCTTTCTCTCTCCCACCTTTCTTAAAAAGTGGAATAACATTAGCCACCCTCCAATCCTCAGGAACCGATCCCGAATCTATCGAACTCTGGAAAATAATCACCAATACATCCACGATTTCCCGAGCCACCTCCTTCAGTATCCTGGGAATGTAGACCATCAGGCCCCGGAAACTTATCAACCTTCAGACCTAACAGTCTCTCCAACACCAAATCCTGGCAAATATAGATTCCCTTAAGTTCAGGTCCTTCAGCCACTGTTACCTCAGGAAGATTGCTTGTGTCTTCCCCAGTGAATACAGATCTGAAGTACCCATTTAATTCTTCTGCCATTTCTTTGTTCCCTGTAATATATTCCCCTGTTTCTGTCTTCAAGGGCCCAATTTTAGTCCTAACCATTCTTTTGCATTGCAAATACTTGAAAAAGCTTTTACTATCCTCCTTTATATTATTGGTCAGTTTGCCTTCGTACCTCATTTTTCCTCTGCGTATTTCCTTCTTAGTAATCCTCTGTTGTTCTTTAAAAGCTTCCCAGTCCTCTGTTTTCACACTTATCTTTTCTATGTTATACTTTTTTCTTTTAACTTTATATGTTTCTTAACTTCCCTCGTCAGCCACGGCCGCCCATGCCTCCTCCTGGGATCTTTCTTCCTTTTAGGAATGAAGTGATCCTGCAACTTCTGCATTATACACAGAAATATCCGCCATTGTTCCTCCACAGTCATCCCTGCTAAGGTATCGCACCATTGAACTTTGGCCAGCTCCTCCCTCATAGCTCCATAGTTCCCTTTATTCAACAGAAGTACTGTCACTTCCGACTGTACCATTTCCCTCTCAAATTGCAGATTGAAGCTTAATGTATTATGGTCACTACTTCCCAATGGCTGCTTCACTTCGAGGTCTCTGACCAATTCTGGTTTGTTACACAATACTAGATCCAGAATTGCCTTCTCCCTGGTCGGCTCCAGCACCAGCTGCTCTAAGAATCCATCTCTGAGGCACTCCACAAAGTCTCTTTCTTGAGGTCCAATACCATCCTGATTCTCCCAGTCTACCTGCATGCTAAAATCCCCCATAACAACTGTAGGAACATCTTCACCACAGGCCAATTTCAGCTCCTGATTCAACTTATATCCGACATCCAGACTACTGTTTGGGGGCCTGTAGATGACTCCCAAGAGGGTCTTTTTACCCTTAGTATTTCGCAGCTCTATCCACACTGACTCTACATCCCCTGATTCTAGGTCCCCCCGCGCAAGGGACTGAATATCCTCCCTTACCAACAAGGCCACCCCACCCCTCTGCCTGTCAGTCTGTCCTTAAGATAGCACGTGTAGCCTTGAATATTCATTTCCCAGGCCCTGTCCACTTGAAGCCACGTCTCAGTTATCCCCACAATATCGTATCTGCCAATTTCTAAAAGAGCCTCAAGCACATCCATCTTATGTCTAATGCTTCATGCGTTCATATACAGTATTTTTAATTTGTTACTGCTCTCACCCTTCCCATCAACCCCTATTTCACTCAACCTTGTAGCATGATCCCTTTCTGAATTTTCTGCCTCATTGATACAGTTGTCTTTCTTGACTTCTCTTGTTCTAACTTTCCCTTCAATTTCCTTTTTATACATCCAGTTTGTCCCCTCTCCCCTGCTACTTAGTTTAAGTGTAGCGGTGTTGCAGTAGAAAACATGCCTGCCAGAATTCTGGTCCCTATTAAGGTGCAAACCGTCTCTTTTGTAGAATTTATGCTTACCACAAAATATACCCCAGTGATTCAAGAACTTAAATCCTTGCTTCCTGCACCAGTTGCCCAACCACACGTTCAAGTCCATTATCTCCCTGTTTCTGGCCTCACCAGCCCGAGGAACTGGAAGCAAACCAGAGATAACCATCTTGGACGTCCTGCTTTTCAGCCTTCTTCCTAGTTCTCCGAAGTCCCGCTGTAAGCTTTTCCAAATAAGCCCACCATGGGGAACCTTATCAAGTGCCTTACTAAAATCCATGTACACTACAACCACTGCTGTACCCTCATCCACATGCTTGGTTACCTCCTCAGATAATTCAATAAGACTTGTAAGGCAAGACCGACCCCTCACAAATCCATGCTGGCTGTCCCTAATCAAGCAGTGTCTTTCCAGATACTCATAAATCCTATCTCTCAGTACCCATTCCATTACTTTGCCTACCACCGAAGTAAGACTAACTGGCCTGTAATTCCCAGGGTTATCCCTATTCCTTTTTTGAACAGGGGCACAACATTCGCCACTCTCCAGTCCCCTGGTACCACCCCCATTGACAGTGAAGACGAAAAGATCATTGCCAACGGCTCTGCAATTTCCTCTTTTGCTTCCCACATAATCCTAGGATATATCCCGTCAGGCCTGGGGGACTTGTCTATCCTCAAGTTTTTCAAAATGCCCAACACATCTTCCTTCTTAACAAGTATCTCCTCTAACTTACCAGTCCATTTCATACTCTCCACTTCAACAATACGGTCCTTCTCATTTGTAAATACTGAAGAAAAGTACTCATTCAAGAAGTACTCATTAGTGGGTGTTGGTTCAATCTGAAATACTGTTTCATATTAATTTCAGTAGAAAGGATTACAGGTTCAAACAAGGAAATAAATTTACCATTTGTGCTAACAAAAATCCTTATAAATATGAATACACCTTCGAGAAGGTGATGCAGTAGATGCATTGTTACTCGACTACTGACCCAGATATCCATATTATACTTTGGGGACCTGGGTTTGAATTCCACACAGCAAATCGTAGAATCTGAATTTTTACAAATGTGGAGATAAAACTCAAATGATTACCATGAAAACATTATCAATTGTCATAAAAAACCCAAATGGTTCACTAATGTCCTTTCGGAAACAACATTTACCAATCTTACCTGGTCAGTTCTACAAGTCACTACAGTTAGTTGGATGACTTTTGGTTGCTTTCAGAAATCGCCTGGGAAGCCATTTAATTGTATCAAAACACTGAAACGTCAAATCAAAAACAAAGAAACTAGATGGGCCACCTGGCATCAACCTAGGTACTGAACACAAGAAAAACAAGCCCTATCAACTCTCCAAAGTCCTCCTTACTTACATCTTGGGGGCTAATACCAAAATTGGGAGAATTGCCTCACAAACCAATCAAACAACAGCCTGACCTGGTCATACTAATATTTGCATCTTTAAGTTTTTTTTGAGTAATGAACTAATTTGTTGGCTGACTAAATCTTAATTGCAAATATGGTCTGATAGGGCATGGTCCGATAACTGTAACTTGGCTATATCACCAATCTGATTAAATTTCTAACTTGCAACCAGTAGAGCGATGGGACTAGAAAACAGCATATGCCTTCAAACTCAGTCATAAGAATTTTTAAAAAAAGGTCCATGAAGGTATTATAAAAACTTCTTGGTAAGTTAGCATCACTAGCAAGGTCAGCATCTGTTACCAACTTTTGATTGCCCTTGAGAAGACTGTGGTAAGCTGGTTTTTGGACTGTGGTAATCCATGTGGGGGAGGTATATCAAAATGAAGACTTTTCAGACCTGTTCAGTTCAGATGTTTTAAGTTTATTAGAGAGAATCACAAAGTAGTAATAGAACACCAATGATGAACAATATCAAAGCCCATTAATGCAGAGAAAATAAAACAATAAGGGCAAGAACCTGGCTTACAACTGGAGATATCTGCCCTGAAATTCCTTGTAAGCAAGAGTGTTTTTAATTTCAGGGCAGATATCTCCAGTTGTAAGCCAGGTTCTTGCCCTTATTGTTTTATTTTCTCTGCATTAATGAGCTTTTATATTGTTCATCATTGGTGTTCTATTACTACTTTGTGATTCTCTCTAATAAACTTAAAACATCTGAACTGAACAGGTTTGAGAAGTCTTCATTTTGATATACCTCCCCCACATGGATTACCACAGTCCAAAAACCAGCTTACCACAGTCTTCTCAAGGGCAATTAAAAGTTGGTAACAGATGCTGACCTTGCTAGTGATGCTAACTTACCAAGAAGTTTTTATAATACATTCATGGACCTTTTTTTTATATTCTTATGACTAAGTTTGAAGGCATATGCTGTTTTCTAGTCCCGTCGCTCTACTGGTTACAAGTTAGAAATTTAATCAGATTGGTGATATAGCCAAGTTACAGCTATCAGACCATGCCCTATCATGTTATTAAGATTTAGTCAGCCAACAAATTAGTTCATTACTCAAAAAAAACTTAAAGATGCTAATATTATCGACAAAGCTTGAAATTATTGCTTAAAGAAGACTAAAAATCAGATGTTGGTTTTGCGCTCAGCAAGACTAGGACACAAGAAATAGACTTTATAGAGCATGAAAAGAGGATGAGCGTTTGTACCATTGTTAGCATAGAGATGTCATAATAACAATCAACTATCAAACTTAGTTCTCACATCAGACAAGTAGACTCAAATTGGTCAACATGTTGCCATATGACAGCAGCAGAAATGAGCAGTCTTAAGAATCCCGTTTTCCCCTCCAATGAGAATGGTGCAACGTACAAATGCCTTTTGCCTACATAATACTAGGCCCTGTGCATTCAGATATGTAACTTCTAGATAGTGCAAGTGCATGATGATTCATGCCTGACAATCTTAAGTTGGTTTCTAGCATAATTCTTAGCTCAGTTTCGGCTATTTCATAAATGTTGTCCAATAGCAGAATGACTTCTAATGTTGAACAGCATCGTGAGGCATGGGCACAATGATGCGCGGCCTGCGCAACAGAAGTTGTTGTTTGACCAGAGTCTTCCTCCTCCAAAATATCTTTTGTTTAAAAACACAAGATGTTTCTATATGGGCTGACATAATCTTCTAAAACATTGACAGTTGGACCACATCTTCTCATTAATTTCCATCTTTGGGATAAATGAAGCATTTTATTACAATGTCAAAAATATAAGGGAAACATTAAAATAAACACCGATACACCCATTCACGAAGTCTAACTAATGCAGTTGTCCATTTTTCATACTGATACTCAGGTAATTTGAAAAAGTTAAATTCTAAATGAAGTATCAGTTATCCCATTTTTCACTGCATTGTGGACAACAATCTTTAAATAATAAAGCTTTAATTGCAAACACCATTGAAATAATCTGACATTTTGCCTTTTGAATTTTTTCACAATAAAGTTAGAGTTATGATCTATAGTTATCAAATCTCCCTACATCTGTGGTAGAATATTTCAAAGCAACTCAGTCAGTAGTACTTCTCAAGTTTTCTTCTCCAACAATGGAATCTCTTTCTGTGCCAATTTAACATTTTAGAAAAGTATCATTCTGTAATGCCTGACCCACCTTTTTGGAGCATGACTGCATCGACCACCAGGTCACTAGCATCAATCACTACTTCAAATGTCTTAGAAACATCAGGGACATGCAGCAACAGTTCAACAATTATGATGACTTTCAGACCATCAAAAGATGCTTGACACTTTCCTGACCACATTGCAGCACTAAAATGTTTGATACAAATTTTCTGTATAAATACCACTTCCCCAAAAAGCTCACAATTCTCATCTGTGATTAGAGGCACGGAACTGCATCAATGTCTATACCTTTCCTGTTCTTGGCAGTGCTTGTTTTATATACTACTTTTGTGGACCAGATCAGACCTCAAAATATTTTAACGTAGCCTAGATCCCAACTTGGTCTTATTTTAAAAGGCAAACATAACATGCTATGCTCCACATACAACTCAATTGGTCAATCTACTCGATATTAAGCAAAACAAAATTTATTTAAACACTATATTTAAAATACCACAAAACAACTTAGAATAACTTTTGGAAAACCCAACAGAATAATTAATATAGTAACAATTACTGATTAACTATTCCAATATAGTAACACCTCACAAACATACCCTTTGGGAAAAAGATACATTCAGAAAAATAGAATTTGTCTCAAGTAAACCAGCAGAGAGAGAAGCACTAGCTTCTAACTATAGAAGAGAGGGGAAAAGACAGATTCTGCTTCTTCAAAACTCCAGCAGCTTCTGCTCTATTCAGACTCCAACACCAACTGCTTAAAGCGAAACCTAAAAAAAACTAGAAATCCTGATCTGAGAAAGCTGGCTACATCATCCAAGGTGCTTCTATTCTTCTAACTTTTTAAAAAACTGAAAGACCTCACAAGCTGTTTATTTTACTGACTAAGTAGACAGCTCTCTACTTCAGTCTTAAAACCTCAAAAAGACACCTCAAAGCTGTAGCATTGTCACAGCATACTCTCAGTAGGTCAGCCATGATTTTATAAACTTACTGTCAGCAAGATTGACCACTAAATTAGCTGAATGTAATCTTCTAAAAAGAATTTCCAGCTATTCAAAGTGATTCCAAGTTTAAAGTGTGCTAATGTGTTAAAGTATGCTTGCAGTTGGGAATGTTGCTACGTCAACCTCTGAAATGCACAAGGCATTTTTTAGTCCAAAATGGTTTCTCACAACATTAGAAGGACAAAGGTCAATATTTCCTTAGCTTAGTGTGTTAAGGAAGCTTATCAATATTCCTTTAGCTGATATATTTTAATTCTAAACATGGTAATTCAAAATCTGTTAATACAGTTCTCCAGGTGAGGAACAGAGAAATAATCTCCATTGGCTACTCCATTAACTTTCTGTAGTTGAATCTGATTAAATTATCAGGCTTAGGCACCAGCAAAACTGAAGAACTGAGTTCAATCAGGTGGATTTTCAACATATATTAGATTTCTGCTTTCACCTGGGTGAGTTTCTTTGGGCATAGGTAATAAGGAGATGGTTTTAGGGGAATTGACTTTGCAATATTCACATTGTCTAAGATTGTGCATCCTAATAGCTCGGTGTAGCTATACAAGACAATAAGAAGATCAATTGGTCTCTGCCTCATCTTCAAAATCCATTTTATCCTCCACTGACCCTTACTTCATAACAGTCCTATTCTGGTTGATCCCTCTCCTGGTGGTGGTATTGTTTCAGAATGATATGACACAGCCCATTCTTTTCTTGGGAATGAATGAAATAATTCACCTCACCAATCCTCTTAGCTGTTCCATATGGGACACTGAACAAGGTTTTCAGCAGTTCCCAATGCCTGACTGAAATGTTTGGATTTTTGGCCCCTTTTCATGGAAATTCTGAAGTTTTAGAAAGGTGTTTCTGATCCATATTCCAGACTCTGGTGAACAACTTCTTATACAAGAATACAGAATCTAACAGAGGATTCCTCTCTTTGCTCATCAAACGTTTCCTCAATTAGGTTCAGGAGAGTTCTTACTTCTTATTCATAAACTAGCTCAAAGGGACTGAAACTGATCGATTAATTGGGTGAATCTCAGGTGAAAAACAAGCAGATTCTCTGCCTGTTGACCTTGTCATGGGCTTTTAATAAGAGTATGCTTTGTTCATCACATTGTGGTCTGGTAGTGCCATACTAAATCCCTTTGCGAGTGTCAGGGTAGGCTGAGGATTTCAGCTGTGTTATACACAGACTGCTCAAATTTCTGGAAGTTTTGATGTAAAATGGATACTTTAAACCCTGCTCTCCCTTAATTTTTCAATTATCTCCTCTCCTCAGAGTATGGACTCCTTAAGTGCATCTTCTCCAATCTTAATGTGGTTTTGTGAATTTTTGATAGACTTCAGGCACAAAGTAATCACAACTGATACACATCCCATAAAAGCAAAAATGTCATGGATACTTGAGGTTTGAAAGAAAAGCTCCAAAGAAAGATCATGGAACTCAAAGTACAACTCTTTTTGCACTCCACACATAATGACAGTCACTATGGCCTAGTGGTATTATCACTGGACTGTTAATCTAGAGACCCTGATAATGTTCTGGGGACCACAACAGATAGTGGAATTTGAATTCAATAAAAAATCTGATATTATCCATCGAATGATGACCATGAAACAATTGCCAATTGTAATAAAAACACATCTGTTTCACTTGTGTCCTTTAGGGAACGGAAACTGCCATCCTTACCTGGTCTGGCCTACATGTGACTCCAAGACCCAGAGCAATGTGTTTGGCTCTTGACTGCCCTCTGGGTAACTAGGGATGAGTATTAAATGCTGGCCTAGCCACCACCCACATGTTGTAAATGAATAAAATAGTTTCTCTAGCATTTTGTTTTTATTCCACATCCTATATTTGCCTGATATGTTCTCATGTGTACTTCCAACAAGGATTGCTGAATTGCACTCAAAAGTGCAAATCCTATTTAAAATTTTCTCTTACTAAGTCAACTAAGGCTAATTGCAGTGTTGCTTTACTACCTTGTTAAACCAGAGGTCCTCAGAATGCAACTATACTATGATAGTCAAGTTCATTTTTTCATAAAATTTGCAATTGAAACATTCCCTTGAATATCAGTACTGCTTCAAAACAAACTTTTATACTAAAGCGAACTAAAACATTCTTTGTGCGGTGGATATTCATTTCCAAAAAATTTCTTTTCAAATCCCAAACACACTCAATTTAATCTTTATCACTTGTCTGTAGAATTATATCTATCCTATTTGATCAATCCTTCAACATCTGTCCATGAAACAAGAAGAGAAGTAGGCCATACAGCTCATTGAGACTGCTCTGCTTGTCAATGAGATCATAATTGATCTTACAATCTTCA
This sequence comes from Hemiscyllium ocellatum, assembly GCF_020745735.1. Taxonomy (NCBI): domain Eukaryota; kingdom Metazoa; phylum Chordata; class Chondrichthyes; order Orectolobiformes; family Hemiscylliidae; genus Hemiscyllium; species Hemiscyllium ocellatum. The sequence continues at coordinate 81,225,539 of NC_083404.1, forward strand.
ACTCCGCTTTCTTGCCTTTTCCTCACAACCCTGGATTCCCTTATTGCTTACAAGGCTCCTGCTCAGCATTGCATAGGTTTGATGACCTAGCTTCACTGATCTCTGACAAAAGTTGCTTCCTTGCATCATATTCCCATCAAACGGTGAAACGTTTCAATGTGCTAGGTCCTCCAGCTGTTTACCACTTGAGTCAAATAACTAATAAAAATTAGATACCACAAACCTTCCAAGCACCTGTGTTTAGATAACAGCAGAGGTTGTGCTAGTGCACTTAATTATCTTTAACAAATATCCAGTGTTTGCTGCAATATTGATATCTTTGGACTTTCAGTATTGAAATATTGTATTCTCATTTGGAACTTGCAATAGCATTAATATTTAACACAAGAAATGTTTTCCATCTTAATAAATAAAACTAAAGCAACATTCCAGACGCTGGACCAGTGAGCATATCGAATTCAAACTTGTTCTTTCTTTTTCATTCTTCTGGGGGGTTACTGCATCATTGGCAAAGCTGCATTTTTTGGTGATCTTTGGTTGCCCTTGAACTGATTCTCTCTCTGAAATGGTCTAGAGCACCAAAAAAAAAGAGTCAACCATGTAGGTCTGCGATCACAGACTGGAACAGAAAGATGGAAGATTTCCTTCCCTAAAGGACATTAGTGAACTGGATGGGTTTTCAGGGCAAACAATAATGATTACATGGTTGCAATTTGGTCAGCTTGAATTCCACATTTTTATTAATATGGATTTATAAGGCACTATGGTGAAATTTGAACCCATGCTCCCAGTGATATTACCAGCATGCCACCTTCTACCCCAGAGTGATTTTGTTTGGGAGAAAAATCATAGGAAAGTGTGAAGTGATGTTTTCTCCTCCAACATAAATTCTAAAACATTGCTCAGTGATTTCATCAATGTCAAAGGAATTCAGAACATGTTAATTATACTTCAGCTAATAAAAAAGTAAAATCATATACTTACTTGTCAAAACAGGATTTAAAAAGTAATTCCTCATGTCATAGTCTGGCTATTTGTTCAGGGTTGGACACACTACAGGTAGTAAACTAGAAATAAACCTAATCACTGTAGCCTTTTTAGCACTGTTGGGACAGAGAATGGTTATTTAAACATTAAAGGCTCAAAGACATTTCTGATTACAACAAGCTTTGACAAAGTTTTACTGTTTAGTCCACCAATCATTCAGCATGTGTGCTATTGGTGCAAAAAAAATCACTAAATTGTGATATTCAGTGTTTTCAACAAGCTTGCTTTGTGGTGGAAATTGATAGTTTTATAACAATATTTTTAAAAAGTCAAATACTTTAGCATGTCATTGTTCATGCCTCTAATAAATAAATGGAGGTGGAATTCTTATTCAAATTATAATCAGTGAACATTAATTAATTGACTAGCTAGTGATTATAGTCATAGAGATGTATTGCACAGAAATGGACCCTTTGAGCCAACTCATCTATGCCGACTACATAGCCTAAACTAATTTAGTCCCATTTGCCAGCTCTTGCTAATATAGTTCAGTACCTTCTGTCATGATTCCTGCTAATGTTACTGGATAAGTCAGCTCCCAAAGTGTAACCTGGCTTGGTCGACCAAACTGATTTATAAAACGGAGATCAGTTACTAAGTATCAGTACTGTCAGTTACTACCTGATCTGTAACATTTCTTTAGCAATCCTGGTTAATAAAAATGTTTAAGTATTTAAGCCTGTACTTTTCTAAAACCCAAATTACCTGCCATTGGAATTTCATGAGCCACTTGTCAGTCATCACATGGTGTGGTGCTGGAAAAGCACAGCTGGTCAGGCAGCATCCGAGCAGCTTTCCTGATGAAGAGCTTATGCTCAAAAAGTCGATTCTCCTGCTCCTCAGATGTTACCTGACCGGCTGTGTTTTTCCAGCAACATACTTTTTGACTCTGATCTCCAGTCCTCACTTTTCACATCTTCAGTAGCACATTGTCTTTTAAATAAAAAGCTCAGGTATGGCTCTATATCAGTTAGACTAGGCTGTTTGATAAAGCTGTCTCAACTCAGGAACTACTTGTCATTAAAGAAGATGCTTAAACATACCAGCCTTGTTATCTTTGAAATGCTCCACTTTACTTCAGTTTTTGCAAACGGTGCTCAATAACTGAATTTCCATGTCTCTCTCCAAACATATAGATTTTCCTCATCCTATCTAATTAAATGGACCCAAGACAGAGTGACAGAACAGTTAAAGAAAAAAAAACTTTCTGCACCATCTGTTTCTTTCATTTCCATTGCTTGTTTTAGCAACTCTAGTGAGGCTATTATTTCTGAACTAATCAGGTTATTTCCCAACATAAAATCAATTCTTTTTATATAGGGATACGATGCATTAGTCCAACAAAAACATCTTCACTTACTAAGTCATTTTGAATCCAACTCTACATAGCGTGAAAAATGTATACCTTCGGTTTAGACCTTAAATTTCTTTACCCCCCCACCCCTTCATTAACCTCTCTGGAAGAGGGACAGATCATCTGCCAGCATAAGTAACTGACTTGGTCTCGATTGTCTCTATCTTTTTTGGTTTGCCTCGGAGTAAAAATGTGAAGGTAACACCTCTCCTCTATAAACAATTCCTTCAGCTGTGTTTTACACAATCGGTCCTGGTAGTGGCAAGCACTTCCATGGCTACTGCCAAATGATGGGTGCCGTAGAGCCGAGACGTCTAACTAATAAAGGAGAAGCAGAAGATTGCATGAGAAAAGTCAGTGAACCATGATAGCTCAGACACCATGAAACCCCTCAAAAATTGAGTCCAATGTATAACTTGGTTCTGAAAAATCTGAATGTTTATTTGTTTTCATAATCATGGTTTGACTCACATTTGCAAAATTTTTCTCAAACTTGATTGATTAAAATTTCATAACTATTCTTTCTCTTTTACAAATTGCACAAATGTCTAATAAGTCTTATAGACTTAAAATTGTAGTAGATAAATTTCAGGAATAAAGTTTGCATTTATTGAATATTGTCATCTTAACAGTTTCATAGTCTGTAGACTGCTGTTCTGATAAACTGGCCTACACATTCATTGCTCCACCTATCAGAACACTAAGGTATCGCAGCTGCTTCAACATCATACTTAATTTTATTTGAGAAGACAGCTATCTTCCAACTTCATCCATCACAAATTTAAGAATTCTACAATGTTTGGCTAAATCAAAACCTTCAGTGGAACTATTCTCTAAACAATCATCTCTTCTGTCTGCCTTTAGAAAAGTTATGTTATCTCAATTCCGAGTACAAAGATTTTGCATTTCCATTTTTCTTTTTTCTCTCATCAAGTTCAGCTTTTCTCTTTCTATTTCTCCTTTCGCCAATTTAAGTTGTTTTCTTTTTATTTACCATTTCTTTTGTTCTGCTTGTTCCTTTTCTTTCCCAACATTTTTTTTCCATTTGTTCTTTATGCTTCCAATTCCTATTTTCTTTTTCATTTGCAATTGAATATCAGTTAATTCCAGTTCAGATTTATCTCCAATTCTAAATGCTAGGTAATTATATTAGCTATAATTGAAATGGCAAGATTCTCCTTCTATCTCTACCTTCAATTTACCCGTAAACTCACTCAGTATGGCCTTAGACAAAGGTTTCTAATAATCCACAGTTACATCTTTTACTCTGAAAACTCTTAGCCATAGTTAAAGCTATTTTTAAAAAGTCCAGTCCATGTAATATACTCAATAACTACTGTTCCTACAGCCAGTGACTCTCGGTAAATATTTTATCTAGCATGCTGGAAATCAAGCCCCACTATTCCAGAATTTTCACAAAAGTTAAAGATTTTATAAAGTATGCAATAATGTCCCAATTCACCCAGCTTTCAAACACAGATTGATAGAAAGAACAGACCAGGTTTCTGTACTGAATGGGAATCTATTTATTACAAGTAATTAGACTTGAGCTACATGTAAACAATAATGGACAGTTAGCATGCTAATGCTAACTGTTAAAATGCTAATCCCCTTAACACCGCCCCTTACAGATAGACAAGGAAAATAGGTTATGAACAGAGCGCAAAACTGGTCTTTGTTGCCATGTTCCCAGACAAGATCCTGATGACATTTCTACTGGTAAGCATGTAGCTTTAATGGTCTTTCTCCAGTTTCTTCCACAGGTTGGAGAGACATACAAGGTGGCCAATAAAGTCATAAAAACACAGGGATTTCTCAGTTAAAAGTCACAGCTGACAAAACTGTTGCAGGAAAGATAAATACTTTCAGAGAGGTAGTCACACTACAGGTGAAAACAAGAAGGGAATGGGTAACCACTAGGCAGGCAAGGAGAAACAGGCAGGAGTCATTTGTGGTTCGGCTCACAAATTGGTTTTGGGTTCTGGAAGCTGTGGAAGGCATTGTTATCTCAAGAATAAAACCTTAGTAAGAACAAGGTTTCATGCACAATCTGATGACCTTTTGGACAGGAGGGAAGGAAGAAAGTAAGGGATTCATTAGTTAGGGAGAAAGACAGCCATTTGATTCAAGGATGGTGTGTTGACTCCCTTATGCCAAGTTCAGGATGTCACTGAGCAGCCTCAGGGCCTCCTGAATTGGGAGGGTGATAAGACAGAGGTTGCAGAATACATACTTACCAATCATATAGGAAGAACAAGGGTGTCCTGCATCAAGAGTTCAGAGATTAAGGCAATAGATTATGATGCAGGACTTCAAAGAGTTACAGTCTCAGGATTTCTCCCAGCGCCACGGTCTAGCAAGCACAACAATAATGGAACAGATGGGTGCTTTGCTCTAGAGTTGCAGAAAGGAAGGTGGGTTTTAGGTTCCTGAATCACAGACCGTTTCAGTGGAAGTTCAGACCCTTACAAGTGGGACAGTCTGCACCTGAACCAGATGAGACTACATCCTTGCAGGAGGATTTGAATCATAGAATACCTACAGTGTGGAAACACGTCATTTGGTCCAACAGGTCCGCACTGACTCTCTGATGAATATCCCATCCAGACCCATTCCCCAACCCTATTACTCTATATTTCCCCTGACTAATGACACCTAACCTTAATTTCCCTGAATACTATGGGCAAATTAACATTGCCAATTCACCTATCCTGCACATCTTTGGACAGTGGGAGGAAACCAGAGCACCTGGAGGAAACCCACGCAGACACAGGGAGAACATACAAATTCCTACATAGTGCTGGAATTGAGCCAGAGTCCCTGGCACCGAGGCAGCAGCGTTAACCACTGAGCCACTGTGCCGCCTGTGCTGGTGCTGTTGGCAGGAGTTTGAACTAGTTCAGCAGAGACAGGGTCACAGTACATTTGTTCAATAGCAATGCAGCATAACTTTGAAAAGGAAGCAAGGCAGCTGAGTCTCAATGCAGTAAGGCAAGACCGAATGGCTTCAACTTTATTGCCAGGTAATGCCATGAGAGGTAAGGGTAACACAGATGAGTTAAGGACGTGGATTGAAACATGGAACTGTGATGTTGTTCTGTCACAGAGGTATGGTTGAGGGAGTGACCAGGCTGGGAACTTAATATTCTGATGGTATAGGAACTTCAGGCAAGACAGGGGAGGGTGCAAAAGTGGAGATGGTGTTGCATTATTAACTAAAGAGTCAGTTTCTGCAGTAAGGAGGGGCGAGATCATGGAAAGGTCATGAAATAATGCTTTGTAGATAGAATTTAAGAATAAAAATGGGGCAGTCACATTGCTAGGGATCAAACATTGAGCAAGCAATTGAGGAGCAAATACATAGCCAATATACAAAGATCTGTAAAAATGGGGGATTTCAACTACCTCAGTATTAACTCGGATAAGTCTAAACTTATGGCACTAGAAAAGCACAGGTCAGGCAGCATTGGAGGAGCAGGAGAGTCGAGGTTTTGAGCACAAGTCCTTCATCAGGAATGTCTGTCTGACTCCCAAAACAGCTGAGTCCCATTTCTAGCCCTGAAGGGTTTATGTCCGAAATGTCGCTTTCCTGCTTCTCAGATGCTGCTTGACCTGCTGTGCCTTTCCAGTGCTATACTTGTTGACTTACTCTCTAGCATCTGCAGTCCTCACTTTTTCCTGTTAACTAGGATAACCAAAGCACAAAAGATTTAGACAGAGTGCAAATTTCTTAAAATGTATATAGGAGAGCTTTTTGCCAACATGCAAATGGTCCTATTCAGGACTGTGCATTGCTGGACTTAATTCTGGGGAATGTAGACAGACAGGTATTCGAGGTGAAAATGGAGGCCATTTAGTGATAGTGACCACTACACCATATATTTTAAATTTGGTATGGAGAAGGTGAAAGATGGTCTGCAAAAAAGGATTTTGAACTGGGGTAAAACAGAGTTTCATGGAATTTACAGCACAGAAGGAAGTCACTCATTCCATCATGTCTATCCAGCTCCCAAAACAGCAGAGTCCCATTTCTAGCCTCTCTCTGGAGTCCTCTAAATTCATACTTTCAAATACATAAATCCAGCTTTTTGAAACTGCGTATGGAATCTACCACAACTGCTCTCCCAGGCAGCACATTCCAAATTCTAACAACTGAGGAAAGAAGTTTCTTCTCAACTCATTCCTAGCTCTCATGTCAACAATCTTGAAATTGTAACCCCCTAGTTACTAACATAACAACTAGTGTAAACAACATATCCTTTTTAAGCTGGAGATCAAGGCCACTCAAATGGGAATATTGAAAGCTCCATGTCCAGGCAAACCAGTAACCTTCACTGCTCTACTATGCTGTTCACCCATAACGATCATTAACGCATTCTTAAGTTGATTAAACTTCACCTCTATTCCATAACTGATGCCCTCTCTTATGCAGGAAGAAGTGGAAACCATATAATCACCAAACCAATAGGCTAGCACCTGAGTCACCAAATTCACTTTCTTTTCTGAGGAAGGAGCCATCGAAGTTTCTTATACTCTCCACCAGCTCAGAAACTTTCACTTCAGTGGGTAATCTTTCTAGATTAGACCTGGAAGCACAATCTGGTGAGCACATCGCTGATGTGCTTCTGCAGCTGGCCAAGGATGAAATGCCTCAGACCTCCAACATTCAGAGGACTGCCCACTCAGGAACCATTGTGTAAGCCATTAATAACTGTTTAAATGTACAGACTGGCGCAGTTACAGAAACCAGGTTTGTCAGAATCACTTGGTAAACTGGGTTGAAAGTTGGAGGAGTTAACCAACATTATAGCAATGAATCTCATTATGAAACTAAGTAGCAACAACCATAATATAATTAAAATTTCACATTCAGTTTCAGGAAGAGGAGAGTGGATTCAACAGTAATCATTTTAAATTTAAATAATGGCAAATAGGAGGGCACAAAAGCAAAGCTGGTAAAAGTGAAATGGAAAATTAGACTAAAAGGATAAATCAATAGTAGATTCAATGGCAGATGTTTAAGGGGACATTTCAGAATATGCTGAACAGATACCTGGGGATTTTTTTGTTGTTGGAGTGTAAGGACCCACCACTTGTACTGAACTGGAAGTTTTAAAACGATAATATAAAACTTAAAGAAAACACATAATTGAGCAAAATAAGTGGCCGGTCAGAAGATTAGATTGACATAAAAAAAGCAAATATTGAACAAAAATTAATAAAAAGAGAAAAATGGAGGAGATAAAGCTATCTATAAATATAAAAACAGATAGCAAGAATTTCTATAAATATTTAAAGAAGGAAAAAGTGAACAAATTAATAGGAAATGAAAGAATTAAACAAATACTTTGCATCTACTTCACTATATATCATATAAAAGTAACATCCCAAAAGCAGCATTAAACACAGAATGGGAGGAAGGAACTCGGGGAAAAAAAACATCAATCACGAGTCAAGTTAATTGTTTGAGCTATGGGCTAACAAGTGCCCAGGACCCAAAAGACTTCATCCTACACAGACTTAAAAGAAGTGGCTCGTGAGATTGTTCACACATTGGCCTGAAGTTTCCAAAACTCACTTGCTTCAGGGAAATCATATTAGATTGGAAGATATCAAATTCAAATCCTTCATTCAAAAAAGGAGACTGAAGGGAAGCAAGTAGGAAACTGCAGGACAGTTAACTTCATAATCGATCAAATGAAGAAGTTAGAAGCTATTATTAAAGAAGTGATGACGTGGAGGTGCCAGTGTTGGACTGGAGTGGACAGAGTTAAAAATCATACAACACCAGGTTAGAGTCTAACAGATTTATTTGGAAGTACTAGCTTTCAGACCACTGCTCCTTCATCAGGTAGTTTGGAAATAGCATCAGTCTGACTCAAGATTCAATTTACCTGATGAAGGAGCAACGCTAGTACTTCCAAATAAACCTGTTGGACTATGACCTGGCGTTGTGTGATTTTTAACTAAAGTGAGTAGGGCTTAAACACTTAATGGTAAGGTCCTAGGGAGTGTTGCTGATCAAAGAGACCTTGGAGTGCAGGTTCATAGCTCCTTGAAAGTAGAGTCGCAGATAGATAGGATAGTGAAGAAGGCGCTTGGTATGCTTTCTTTTATTGGTCAGAATATTGAGTACAGATTGCGGCTGTACAGGACATTGGTTAGGCCATTGTTGGAATATTGCGTGCAATTCTGGTCTCCTTCCTATCGGAAGGATGTTATGAAACTTGAAAGGGTTTAGAAAAGATTTGCAAGGACATTGCCAGGGTTGGAGAATCTGAGCTACAGGGAGAGGCTGAACAGGCTGGGGCATCAGAGGCTGAGGGGTGACCTTATAGAGGTTTACAAAATTATGAGGGGTATGGATAGGATATATAGGCAAAGTCTTTTCCCTGGGGTTGGGGAGTCCAGAACTAGAGGAGATAGGTTTAGGGTGAGAGGGGAAAGATATAAAAGAGACCTAAGAGGCAACGTTTTCATACAGAGGCTGGTACGTGTATGGAATGAGCTGCCAGAGGAAGTGGTGGAGGCTGGTACAATTGCAACATTTAAAAGGCATTTGGATGGGTATATGAATAGGAAAGGTTTGAAGGGATATGGGCCAGGTGCTGGCAGGTGGGACTAGACTGGGTTGGGATATCTGGTCAGCATAGATGGGTTGGACCGAAGGGTCTGTTTCCATGCTGTACATTTCTATGACTATGATTCTATGAAAACAGTATTTAGATAGGTTCAAGATAATCAGGCAGAGACAACATGGTATTGTGAAAGGTAAATCATGTTTGACTGATCAGTCATTGAAGAGGTGTGGATGCCATGGATAAAAGGGAACTAGTTGATGTGCTGTACTTAGGATTTCCAGGAAGTATTTAATATGAGATACCTTATAAAAAGTCATTGTGGCAAACAAAAACTCACTGTTTACGTGGTAGCATATTGGTACAGATAGAAGATTGGCTGGCTAACAGGAAGCAAACAGTAAGTGATAATGGGTCTTGCTTAGTGTGTCAAGATGCGACAAATAATGAGTCACAAGGATTGATGTTGGGACCTCAACTGATCACAATTTATATCAATGATCAGGATGAAGGGACTAAAAGTATTGTTGCCAAATTTGCTGATGACAAGCATGGGTAGGAAAAGAAAGCTATGATGTGGACACAGGAATATTATAAAAATATCTTGATAGGTTAAGTGAATTGGCAATGATATTGCAAATGAAGTGTAATGTGGGAAAATGGTGACTGCCCCTTTTGGCAAGAATAAAAATGAAGAACGTGTAGAGGGGGGGAAAAAGAACTGGGAACCACAGTTCAAAAGCAGCAGTTCAAAATGGTCGGAGGTTGCCTAGTTCCAAGTTGCAGTGGCACCTGTGCATCCCTGTACATGAATTGTAAAAGGTTGTTATGCAGGTACAGCAAGTAATTAGGAAAGCTAATAGAATGTTAGAATTTACTATGAAGGGAATTGAATACTATAAAGATTTTCTTTGTTGATTGTGTACTGAAATTCAAAACCAAGGATTGTGGAAGGAATTGCTGCTCCTTTAAAAACAAGTTACAGAAACTCGACATAAGATGGTTTTACTCTTTCGCTTTGCAGTGAGTTCAGGTGTAAGCAGACAGCATGGGGTCATGGCATGTGTGTGCAAAATGAAGTTTGGCTCGCAACAAAAGCTGATTGGTACACTGGTAGCTGAGTGTAAATGCAAGGGAAAACATTTCACATCTCTGGAAGAGGAGTTGGTGTTTCTCTTTCTGCAGAGGAAATACCGGAAATCTGAAGAAAGCCAATTATTTTCTCCCACTAATTGCTGTAAGCCATGGCCTTTAAGTGCTAACAGAGAAGTGAAAAAAATCTAAAAGGAGGAGTCAGAAGACATGTTCTGGCATGCAAAAAAAATCTCATCAGCAATTCTTCTGCACTGCTACTTTTGAACTGTGGTTCCCAGTTCTTTTTCTCCCACTACACGTATTTTTTTTTGTTTGCCCATGTATGACTCTACATATATGTAGAGTTAGAGGTTAATCCAGTAGAGTTATGTTGGCAGTTTATAGCTGTTTACTTGGTGATGAAATTTATTTATTGGTGATAAATAATCATTCTTGGTCAGTACTAAAACCTGGCCTATGTCTTCTGTGAACTTCATTCCATCAGACAGGCAAATCAGGGATAGTGTAGACTTTGGTTAAAACATTAACTCTTTGGACTTCCCGGGAATGGTGGGACTCATGAATCAACACACTTTCCCAATGTTCCACAACAATACCAAAGCAGGGAAATTTTGCTTCATTCATACAAAGCACTGGGTAGACCACCACTGTCGTACTGTGTATAGTTTTGCATCACCTTACTTAAGGAAGTATGCAATTGTGCTAGAGCTGAATAAATTTTCTAGACTAATGTGGTAAAATGGGTTCAATTAGAGGAACCTCAATTATCCAGCATTCAATTATCCAAATTTTAGATTATCCAGCAAGATCCCAATGCTTGACTAGCGATGTTATCCGGCATTCAATTATCTGAACATTTGATTATCTGACAAAATATTCCCCACCCATGTCGTTCAAATAATCGAGGTTCCTCTGAATAAGGAAAGGCTGTGCAATTTAGCTTGTATTCACTGGAGTTTAGAAGACCAAAAGGCAACTTGATTGAAACAAAATCCCAAAAGGTTAGATGTAAGTAGGTGGTTTCCTCTTTAAAAGGAAATCTGGAGTTAAGCATTGTTTAAAAATTAAGAGTCGCCCATTTATAACAGACACAAGACAAACATCTTTGAGAATCATGAATCTTTGGAAGTCTCCCCCTGAAAAAAAAGTGGTAAAAGCAGAGACCTGGAACATTTGTAAGGGCAGAGGCAGACAATTATTTGTTAAGCAAGGGGTTGAAAGGTTTCATGGATTTGAGGTTACAACGATCTTATTGAACTGTAAAGCAGGCTGAAGGGGCTAAATAGCCAACACCTGCTGCTAATTTGTAATTTTGTATCAGTTTGTGTTGGCACTGGCAAAACAGGAGACTGGCTATTTCTACGGGCACGTTGTAGAGGCAAGGTGCAGTAGCTTCTGGAAATGCATAGAAGCCCTGCACTCCGTCCTGAGCAGCAACTGTTGCAATCATTAAGGCAAAGCAAAATGGCAGCAGAGGTGATGGAGGTCTCAACCTCACGCCAGATGTCTCATCCTTTCCAAGAGACAGAGTGATTTTTGCAGGTACGCAGATGGAAGAGGAACCATACACAGGACCCCAACTGGTTTTATCTCCGGACACTCCAGGATTTTGACCCAGTAGCACTGAAGAAACAATGTATTTTCAAGATAGGATGGGGAGTGGCTTGAAGGGAAAATTGTAGATGGTGGTGTTTCCATGCATCTGCTGCAGTTGTTCTTCTAGAGGGTAATAGTTGTCTGGAAAGTGCTATTAAAAGGATTTTATTTTTGTTGAATTTCTGCAGTGCATCTTGTAGATGGTACACACGGCTGCTCCTGCATGTTGGCAGTGGAAAGAGTGGACGTGGTGCAAATGAAGCAAGCTTTGTCCTGGTTGATGTAACTCATCCAGGCAAGGGAAAAAAAAGTATTCCAACACACATCTGACATGTATTGTAGATGATGGAAAGGTTTTAGGGTCAGGTGATGAGCTACTTGCACTATTCACAGCCTCTTACCTGCTTATAGTCACTACTTATATGGCACTTCCAATTCAGTTTCTGGTTAATGGTAACCCACAGGATGTCAATAGTTAGGGATTTAGTGTTGGTTAGACTGGTTTGTCAATGCATACCTGGATATTTTCCAGGTTTTGTTACATTTGAACATGGACTACGTCAGTATCTGAAGAGTCACAAATGGTGTTGAACATTGCACAGCGAACAGTGCCACTTCTGACTTTATGACAGAAGGAAGGTTATTGATAGAAGCAGCTGAAGATGGTTGAGACTAGAACAGTAATGCATTAACCCACATCAATTGAATAAACCATGAAGATACATGATGGAGAAGACCCTTCTACTACCTGACATGCTGCACCATGTGGAGAGCCCTGACCAGGTTGCAAAATAGTAAAATTGGGATAAGGGATTCCAGGTTTGAATCTCATGAGCCTTACAAAAGTCAGACAAAATAGCTCAATGTTCATATACACAATGAGAGAGTGTACTGACAGTGATAAGAAAAACAACTGTAAGGATGCAGCAAAGTTTGACCAAGTACTCAATGCATTTGATGAGTACTTGATATTAGACAGAATGCTGTAATTGACCTGGGTCAAGTTAATAGAAGCACCTAGGATCCAGATGACTTATTTGTGAGCAAGTTATGATTCGCAGGCATTGCAACAATGCCTTTGAGTGAAGAATACAAAGGATTTAAGAGTGATATGGGCCGGGTGCTGGCAGGTGGAATTGGATTGGGTTGGGATATCTGATCGGCATGGACAGGTTGGATCGAAGGGTCTGTTTCCATGCTGTACATTTCTAGGACTCTATAACTAATCAGAGACCAAATTCTTATGGGATTGAATGATGAGGTCCTATTAAGGTTGCTCAGTTCAGACAAGACTTTTAAACTGATGAAATCAGTCTAGGCAGTGTCAGCCATGAAAACAGAGCAAACACATAAAAGGAAACAACATTGATATGAGCAGTTTATAGAGTTGGTCAAATTTGTTCACCAAAAAGGGGATTCAATGCATTTGTTAACATAGCCATGTCCAGAAGAAGGCACCATAGCCACCAATACTTCTTGTTCCAGGTGTGACACCAAGCAGGACCACCGATGGAAAGTATGTCACCATTTCAGGGGCACATGCTGTCAAAAACAAAGCTTCCATTTCAGAGATACAGAACCCCAGCACCAATGATTCAAAAGCATACAGGAAGTTGAAGTCTCCTAGCGATTTGGGAATTTTTCCTGAGAAGTATTCCAGATGACCGAGGATATTTGAGGTACAGACTTCTTTGTTAAATGGACACAAAATGGTATTAAAAGGACCAGACCAAACCCTCTCAAAATACATTATGATTGTCTCGACCCAAATGTTTTCTTATTTTAAACAGGCAAATGTAAAGCATTGCATTGCAGATGAAATTTGATTAGTTGAGCAAAACATTTTATTTTTCTGAAATTAAGAGTCTAATGATGACTATGAATCCATTGCCAATCGTCAGAAAAATGCAGCTGTTCCAGAAATGTGCCATCGGGAAGGAAACTGTCATCCTTGCCTCGTCTCGCATACATGTGACTCCAGATGCACAACAAGGTTGACTCTCAACAGCCCTCTAGGTAATTAGGGATAGGAAATAAATACTGGCCCAGCCAGTGAAAATCTCATCCCATGAATGAATAAAAAAACCTCAAATTGTGTGCAGTCACTGCGACCACAGATTCTCCAATACTCCAGTATACCTCTATGGCCCAGGGGGCACCTCCGTGAGACTCTTAGACTACACAGCAACTGGACACATTGATAAGAAAGTTCAGATCTTCCATGTCACCCTGATCAACATTTGTCTTCATTGAACAAGGGATGATGGTAGTGCCAGAGTTCAGAGACTAAATCTAAGAGGACCCATTTTCAGAAAACAGGAAGAACGTGACTAAAGCATTGGCAGACTGCTAAATGCATACATATCCAACAACAGCACGTCGCAGCAGAAAGTCTAAAAGGGTGCTGAGATGACATTATACATCTGGAAAAAAAAACACTCCACCATCAATATAAAAGTTACAAGAGATGAGGCTGACTGAAATAAAAGATCATGACACGAAAAAGACCAAAAGGGAAAAGGATACCTACACCCACTTTGAGGGAGGAAATCAAACTCCAATCCTACACAGAACCAACAGTAGAAATCTAAATTTCCATATTTTTGATAACTCTGCACTCATCTAGAAATGATGGGATCAGTCTGGCAAAATTGCATGACAATGCACATCAAGCAATTTTCAGATAACAACAGAAATTTATATGGTACCAAATGGGCATTACCTTCAATTACCAAATCTAATGGACTGGTATAAATGACTTTTTTTCCCAAACACAGCACATTTACAGATTATACTGTTGCAGATAATTATAATTCTTATTATCCAAACTTATTTTCTTACAGTCTGTAGAGAAAAGTATGTCTTCACTTACAGTCTACAAGAATCTGGCCTCTATCTGGAAGTGAAAGGCCAATCTTCCAAAGCACTATAATGCAAGGTTTGTTTAAAAAAAAAACACACAGGTTTTTCTTAAACTGTCCACTATATATAACAATTTTTATGACTATGTTGTTCCATTTCATTCGTGGTTAAAGATTTCAGAATCCAACTATTTCAATCATATAAACTTATATGTTAAACAACAAGCTTCAAAATATTCTGACTGCAAATGCAAATACCTAACAAAATACAGAAATCACATTGAACATTCTATTCTTATAAAATTTGTAGAAAATCCAGAGTAACACACTATAGACTATTTCTAACATTTTATTTTCTCATACACTGAAATTTCCATGCCACTTCAGTTTCTGAAGAAAATAAGGTCAAACTATGCAAGTCCCTGAAGTTATTTCACATGGAAAATTATTTTTAAAACCCCAGTTATTTTTGTGCTAAAATGAAAGTAGATAATGCATGACTCCATGTAAGGATACAGTCATGTGCTTAGCAAACTGATACAGGAAGTTAAGAACGACAGTCAGATTTGAATTGCAGCCAATAGTTTTTCTGCTCCAATACTTGCTTTTGATAAGTCTGAGTAATCAGTGTACAATATCTAATCACTTCATCTACAGCTCTGGTCTATACTGAACAGCACTAACCTGCTTTTTTGAATCTCATCTTTGAAGACTTTTTTCACACTACGACTGGCAGACATACTGGAAATAGATCCTTCACTAGTTAAAAATAGAAGGTAAAAAAATGACCAAGACACTCACGCTATTCTGAAACTTCTAGAGGATCCAATGTTGCTCAAACTCCCTACAATAATCACAAATAGTGAGAATCTATGTCTCAAATTGTCAGGAAAAGAAAACCAAAGTGGAAGATTTAGCAGTTTAGCAGACATGAACATGCTACAACATCTTATAAACAATAAGTATATAGGAAACAATTAGACAAAAACACAAAGTGCTGGAGAAACACTGCAGGTTTAGCAGGAAGCGGAAGCAGAAACAGTTCAGCTTTCGAGCCAGATAGGACCATTCTTCAGAAATGAAAGAAGCTGGAGAACGATGGAGGGGTTTTTTTATGCCAGTGACAGACGGAGAAGGAGGAACAAGTGGAAGAGGTGATGAGGGGGCCCATAACAAAAGACAAAAGCCATGATAATGGTGATAAAGGGGAATACTTGTGACAATGTTGTTAATTGTGGAAGGGGAAAAATAATGCCTGCGCTGCTGAGAGCGAAGCCAACAAGATACAGCCAGGGGAAGGGTGGAGGATGTAAGAAAGGTTGAAGCCAGAGTTCATACTTTGAAATTGTGGCACTAAATATCGAGTCCTAGAGACTATAAAGTGCCTAAGCATAAAGTGAGGAGTTTTCTTCCAATTTGTGTTGAGCTTCATTGAAAGCACTGCAGCAGGCCAAGAATGGAAGTGTTAACAGGGAAGCAAGGTGGTTTATTAAAATGACAGGTGGGGGATTCAAAATGGTGGCGATCCAGTAGGTCAGAGTTTGCTGAGCTCTGCCCAGGACCCAGATAAAATGGGGTATCTATGCTCCCTTCACCTCTTAAACTACTAAAAATAGTTTTTCCCAGCTGCTATAGCCATTTTGCACCAAACGTTAGCAGTTTGGTACATTCTAAAATTACCAAAAGGTAACAGGCAGGGACCCCTCGCCCCACCCCCTCCCTGCAGCAATGGATGCATCCGCGGCTGTCCAGGGGGCTTTACCAACAGAGACGAGTCTGGTCTCGGAGTTTGTCAAGCTCAGAGAGGATCGATGCTTCGATGGGGGAGACCTGGTCCAGGTGGGCTCAGTCATGCTGTAGAAGAATGATCGGGAGACAGACAGCCTTGAGCAGCGCTTCGAAAGGGCAGAGCAACAGGCCATGGCCTCCAAGACCATGGCTGAATCTTCCGTGGGTCAGGTCCGGGCACTGGAATGCTGAGTCCGGGCCTTGGAGAAGCAGGTCGATGACCTCGAAAATCAAGGCCGTCAGAAGAATATCCCAGTTGCTGGGCCTTCCTGAATAGGAGGAAGAAGGCCAGCTTGTTAACTTTTTGGAGCAATGGCTCCCACAACTGCTGAGGCTGGAGCCTGAGGTAGGCCGGGTGTGGATTGAGCGGGCCCACGAGGTTGCTGTGTGCAAACACGGATCAGGCCAGCGCCCCTGCCTGGTTCTAGTGCAACTCCAGCATTACAGAGATAAACAAATGTTGCTGGAGGCCTCCAGAGCACTGAAGGATCCCCAAGCTGTGGTATACAAGGGATCCAAAATAATGCTGTTTCAAAGCTTTTCTCCGGTCATGGTACACATGAGGAAGGAGTTTAACGAGGTAAGAAGAGTCTGAAGGATTTAAATATTCAGTATTCCATGAGATATGCAGCAACACTGCGCTTCAGTCACGGAGGGTCTGTGCATAACTTTGGATTGCCGGAAAAAGCGAAAGAATTTTTGAATGCTCATAAATAGACTGATTGACCTGAATTAGATGGACAACTATTTTATTTTACCCCGCTTTTCCATCTTTCCTGGTTTCTCATCTTTTTAGTTATAATTTGCCTTGTTTATCTGGTTGTTGGAGGGTGATTTTAAGTTTCCCTTTAATATATGTTGGGATTGTAATTTTTTATATATTATTTCATGTTGCTGCTTTGCCAAGAATGCCTAGGGTAATAATATGGAAGGGGCAGGGTGGATGGATGCCCACTTAATTTCCTTGCTGTAAGATCTTGGTATTTGTTTACCTTACTTTGCAATGTCTGGGGTGAGGGCATGGCCTCAGCTGGAAGGAGTCATGGTGGGATTATTGGATGGTAGGCGTGTCCCCTGTTGACAAGGGGGAAAAAATCTCCTTTTAGTTATATTTTATGTTGTTATTTCTTAGCAGTAGTTTTTAGTAGTTTTGTTTTAGTAGTTTCAAAGGTTGTATTTTTAAATTTGAGTCAATTGTTTCCGGTCTCTACTCGATGCATTTTGAGTGGGGTTCTTCCTCCTGGGGGGTGGGGTCTCAGATTTTCCTGAACAATCATGGCTAGTCATTAGTTTAAATGGTGCACCTGGAATGTCAAAGGAAGTCACTCGCCAATTATAAAAGGAAAAATATACTGTCAAGTCTTTTTAAAAAAAGAGAAGATCGATGTAGCCCTTTTACAGGAGAAACACCTAACTGATAAGGAGCATTTGAAGCTGCAGCAGGGAGGATGTGTCCAGGTGTACTTCTCATCTTTGAACTCAAAGTAGGGGAGTAGCCATGCTCAACCGGAAGAATCTTTGATTTCAAATGTTAAGCCAAATAAAAGGTGAGTCTGGGTGGTTTATAATACTTAAAGCTCTAATATAGGAGAGGAGTACAGGAATTTGAATATATATTGCCCCCCAGCATGTCCTTTTAAATTCGTAACAGATGCGCTTTCCAGGTTGATGGCCCTTGGGGCATGTCACACAATTTAAGGGGGAGATTTTACTATATTGTTGATCACGAGGTGGACAGGATACCTAGGAGCTCTGCAGGTATATCTCTGCAATCTAGGTAGTTGGTTGATCTGAATAGGGAGTTAGGACTGGTAGATGTGTGGAGGTGTCTTTTTATTCTAACCCACACAAGTGCCATACCAGAATAGATTTGGTTTTTGTCCCCCTCGACCTTTTTGAATTCAATACTGTCCTGTAAAATAGGGAATATAGCTGTTTCCGACCACGCGACAGTGTATATGAAGGTCAAGGGTAGTGGTGATAAGATGGACTCCAGGCACTGGCGTATGGAGCCTTTTCTATTGAAGGATAGTGCGTTTATAGAATACTTTTCACAGGAATTTAAAGCTTTCTGGGGCATAAACTTAGGTACGGCCAGTAATCCATTGGTGATGTAGGAGACTGCCAAGGCCGATGCGCAGGGTTTGATTATCTCGTATCCCGGAAATGACAGAAGGGAGAAAAACAGCATCTGCACGAAGCTCGCCTGAAGGCAGCTAAGTCAGTGTATGTTGATAGGCTGTCCACAACTAAATTACAGCCCTCAGGGCTACTTTGAATGCTGCACTTACTCAAACAGCAAAGAGGGAGATACTATTTGCAAAGCAGAGACTATTTGAGTGTGACGATAAGCCGAACAGGTATCTCCCATACCATGCCAGAAAGAAGAAGTCTCCCCAATCTATTACATCTATTAGAGAAGGTGCTGGTACTTTGACTGGTGATCCTAAAAAAAAGTCAATGCAGCATTTAGAAAGTTCCATTTTGAGCTGTATCAGTCGGAGGGCTATGAGGATACAGCGAGGAAGATGGAGTCTTTAAGAACTTGGACCTCGCGGGTGTAGCTTCGGAGCAGGTGTCTTTTTTGAATGCCCCCCGACAACTCGAAGTGCAGGAGGCAGTGAGGCAGCTCCAGAGCGGCAAAGCCAGATGGATTTCAGACTGAGTTCTATAAAGAGTTTATAGACGAATTGGCTGGATCACTTCTAGAACTACTCATTTAATCCAGGTAGTTTCCCACCCTCTTTGAGAGAAGCAAATATTTCTCTCAAGAAAGGAAAAGTCCCAGACGACTGTACTTCGTATGGGCCTATATCCCTATTGAATGTGGACATTAAAATCCTCTCAAAAATGCTGACATTAAGATTGGAGAGGGTTTTGCCATTTATTATAAAAGAGGATCAGATGAGGTTTATTAAGGGTCGCAGATCTACTAATAATATCAGAAGAGTGTTAAATACGGTACAAGTCTGCCAGCAAAGAGCGATACCGGGATTAGTCATCTCCCTAGACGCAGAAAAAGCATTTGACTGGTGGAATGGCCATATCTTTTTTTACACAATGGAATGATTTGGCCTTGGAGACGTTTTTACCAAATGGGTCGCAGTGCTATATAATGACCCGAAAGCAGCGTGGATTACCAATGGCATAAGATCAGATAGATTTAGTCAAGGATGCCCTCTTTTGCCACTATTATTTACACTAGTGATCAAACCTATGGTGGAAGCCATCCAAATGGACCCCAACATAACAGCCCTGGAGGTAGGATCAGGTCAGCATAAAATCAGTTTATGCAGATGGCATCATTCTTAAATGATCCATTGACATCTGTTCCCCACCTAATTTAAATGGTTAATTTATTTGGCATGTTTTCAGGGTACAAAATTAATTTTATGAAATCAGAGGCCATGTCAGTAGGAGGTCTTGCCAGTATATCCAACTTTGTGGATGGAACCCACTTCCCCTTTTGGTGGTCACAGGGAAGTTTTCTCTATTTAGGTATTTTTATTACCCTGGTATTTGGCCAGCTACATAAAGCTAACTATACGGATCTATTAAAGAAAGTAAGGCAGGACCTCCAGTGTTGGGAAGGTCTCCCAATATCCTGGTTAGGAAGAATAGCTCTGGTCAAGATGAATGTTCTCCCTTGCCTATTATACCCTATGGGAATGCTTCCTTTCATGTTGCTGAGATTGGTGCTGAGTAAGCTTTACGGTTGGCTTAGTTCCTTTGTTTGGAATCATAGACAGCCCCTTATTAAATTAGATAACTTGCAGCTCCCACAAGAAAGGGGAAGTCTGGATTTCCCGGATTTTAGAAAATACCAACTGAGCTCCCGGTTATCATATGCGGCTGATTGTGGATTGTGAGAGGCCCAATCAATTTGGCTGGATATAGAGGCTTCCCAAGCAAAATGCCCCCTCATCAATTTTTTGTTTATAGATAAGATGAGAAGTGTCACGAATCATTGTAAAGGCCTGAATGTCCTCAACACAATCAAAGCTTGGAGGATGATCCGACAGGGTGAGGGTAATCTTAAAAAAAAATCTTCCCCTTTAGTCTGATAGTGGGAATTTGGGATTTCAGCCAAACCTGGACTCAAAAGTTAGGGGTGGAAATCTCCTCAGATATGGAAGGACATCTGGGAAAATGCCAGGAAGATGTGTAATAGGACTCAAGCTAGTCAACTGAAGATATTTAATAGTGCCTGTATAGCACCAGCGTGGCTTGCAAAGTTTAAGTCAGGAACATCCCCAATGTGCCTGAAATGTAAAATAGAAGTTGGTATTCTCACTCATTGTTTGTGGACATGCCATAAGCTCTGTAAATAGTTGGACAGTGTAGCGAATGCCTGAGCAAAGATTTTGGGAACTGAGATTGGGCTGGACCCTGTGTCTCTCCTTTTGGGCTTTCCAAATCTTCCTTCTCTAGGTACATATGGGAACAAACGATTTACTATTCCTTTCCTTTTGTGTGAGGAAAAGCATTTTAGCAAGTTGGGTATCGGAAAATCCCCCAGGACTTTCTATTTAGGGCCTTTGTTTAGCCGTGAGGATGAGGTCTGTCGGTTTGGGAGCCCCTGGGAGGAAAAATCCTATATAAATACGGGTCTTGTTATACAGCCATAGAGTCATAGAGATGTACAACATGGAAACAGACCCTTCGGTCCAACTTGTCTATGCCGATCAGATATCCCAAGTCCCACCTGCCAGCACCTGGCCCACATCCCTCCAAACCCTTCCTATTCATATATCCATCCAAATGCCCTTTAAATGTTGCAATTGTACCACTTCCTCTGGCAGCTCATTCCATACACACATCACCTCTGTGTGAAAAAGTTACCCCTTAGGTCTCTTTTATATCTTTTCCTCTCACCCTAAACCTATGCCCTCTAGTTCTGGACCGGCCGAACCCAGGGAAAAGACTGTCTGTTTATCCTATCTGACTTGATATAAATAACAAACAAACATTCAAAATAAAATTCTGTTTTTCATTAGTTATGCATGCATTGTAGTCTTTTTTTATATGGAGTTTTTTTTCCCTTATAGCTTAATTTGTGTTTTGGTAGTTTGTATAGTAGATTAGTAGTTTGTTTTCTTTATTTATATTGATGTTGCCATTATATTGTAAAATAGTTACACTATTGTATTCATTTTGTAGTTTTGAAAAAAAAAATCCAAAAATTTTTCTTTTCAATAAAAAAATATTTTAAAAATGAAAGGTGACTGGGGAATGGTCATTCTCATAAGCAAAGTGGAGATATTTCACAAAGCAGTTACCCAGTCTCCATCTGATATCACTACTGTAATGAAGAACT
This sequence comes from Hemiscyllium ocellatum, assembly GCF_020745735.1. Taxonomy (NCBI): domain Eukaryota; kingdom Metazoa; phylum Chordata; class Chondrichthyes; order Orectolobiformes; family Hemiscylliidae; genus Hemiscyllium; species Hemiscyllium ocellatum. The sequence goes on from NC_083404.1 coordinate 81,247,175, forward strand.
CAGTGTGAGTGCTGAACACAGCAAACTGGATTAAAAGTACAACTGAAATGCTGTTTCACTTGGGAGGTATGTTTGAAGCATGGATGATGAGAACAGAGGTGGTGAGTAGGCAAGTGTTAAACCTTCTGCAATTGCACCAAAAGGTTCCATGGGGAAGTGAAGTGAGGAACTATTGAGATAGATAGAAAAGTTGAAAATGTGTTGCTGGAAAAGCGCAGCAGGTCAGGCAGCATCCAAGGAGCAGGAGAATCGACGTTTCGGGCATGAGCCCTTCTTCAGGAATGAGATCGAAAAGTTGACCAGGGTATCACAGAAGGAATGGTCCCTGTGGTATGGTAACAATGGAGGGGAAGATATGTTTGCTGGTACTAAGTATCCTGCTAGTGATGGTGGAGTAATTCACCACTCAGGACCTCTCTATCTTTTTAAGAAGGTAGCCTTGAGCCTAACTTTTTCTTGTTTTGAAGGCAAAGGATGTCTGTTGTGTTCCAGATGCAATTCGATTGGTCAAACTACTTGACATTAAACAGTACAGTTGAAATACAAAAGAATGAATTTAGAGTAACAACTTATTGGAAAACTTAAAAATCAGATGTACAGCATGGAAACAGATCTTTTGGTCCAACTCGTTCATGCCGACCAGCTATCCTAAATTAATCTGTCCCATTTATCAGCACATGGCCTACATCCTTCTAAATCCTTCCTTATCATTTACCTATCCGGATGTCTTTTAAATGTTGTAATTGTATTCAGTATGATTTAAATGCCTCCACCACTTCCTCTGGCAGTTCATTCTATACGTGCACTTACAGAATAAATGCATGTAACTACTAACTGTTATTATGGGATGTTATTACTAATAAAATAATATCCCATAATCAAACCCATTGGCGAAAAGGCAAATTCAGAAACAGATTTTGTCTCATGCAATCCAGCAGCTCAGAAACAAACCCCCCAGATTTTGGCTGTAATCGATAGGGGGAAAAATAACTTCCACTTCAACCCACAACAGAAGCTGCTGAATCTGAAAGCCAAAAGCTAGAAATCCTGGTCCTCGAGTTAGAGAGATGTCTGTGAGAGCCAGCCACATCCATCTGGGCTGTATCCACTGCTCCAACTCCAAGCAAAAATCTCAAGGTCTCCCAAGCTGTCTTCTGCATCACAGGCGACTTATCACCTCTCATTCGATCCCACCCTTACTCCCTGCAAAAGAAACCAGGACAAAACAATCTCCCAAACCTACAGTACCATCACAGTAGAAAATGATCTTTTGAGTAAAGAGAACGGAGGAGTGGAAAGTAAGGACATAGGGAACCCTGTCGTTGTTGTGGGAGGGAGAAAAGTGAGGGGGGGGGGTGAAATGAGAGAAGTGGTCTGGACATGGTTGAGAGCTTTGTCAACCACAATGAGAAAGGCATCCTCGGTTAAAGAAAAGGAGGAAATTTTAAAGACACTCCAATGGAAGGGGGATCAACGGAACAGATGTAATAAGACAGAAACAGGGAAAATGGAATGAAATTGGTTGTGAGGAAATTAGTCAAGGTAATTTAAGAGTAGGTGGGATTAGAGTAAAACCACAGGGATATTTGCAATTCAAATGACCATTTTCCACTACCTCCAGCAGTTGCAACTACTCAGCAATCATATCCAAAATTGTCCAAGACCTGCACAACATCCAAGTTAGGGCTCACAACTATCAAGTAACGTTCATATCACGCAACTGCTCGGCAATGACCCTCTCCAACAAGACAGAATCCAACCATTACCCCTTGACATTCAATGGCATTACCATCATTGAAAGACACATTATCAACATCTTGGGCCTTACTGTTCAGCAGAAACTCAATCAGACCAGCCATATAAATACACTGTTACAGGAGTAGGTCAGAGGCTAGGCATTCTGTGGCAAGTAACTCACCTGTCTCCCCAGTGCCTGTCTACCATTTGCAATGCACAAGGTAGCAGTGTGTTGAAATATGCACTCCATTTGTTTGGAAGGGTGCAGCTGCAACATTCAACAAGCTTGACACCATCCAACATAAAGCAGCCTGTTTGACTGACACCCCACCTTCAATTTCCACTCCATTCACCTCCAATACATTGTGGCAGCAATATAGTCCACATACAAAATGCACTTGAACAACTCAAAGACCTTTCAGCAATACTTTCCAAACCAGAAACCTCTAACACTCTGAAGGTCAAGTGCAGCAAACAAATAAAAACACCACTTGCAAGTTCCTTTCCAAGCTACAAACCATCCTGGAACTCCAATTGTATGCATTTATCTAAAGACAGCAGCGGAACATCTTCTCCACAGCGAGTAAGTGTTTATAATAAATACTGGTTGAGTCATTGATATGTACATCCCATGAACAAATTCTTTGAAAAAAATCTGAGTACTTATCACATTCATCTTGGCTAATGAATCTACATTTGCTTCTAGGAATAAATTGTTCAAATTTATATTCAGTATGATTTAAATGCCTCCAGGAACTCCCACTCGAACAGTAACCTCCTATACCCTATAGCTCCACTGGAATGTTTTCCTAACATCGGCTTCAATATAACGTATGTTCCTCTCTCCATTGTCAGAGGAATTCCTTGCCTCAAGACATTGTAGATTTACCTGCAGCACAGGAAATCCAGAAGTTCAAGAAGATAGCTTACCACTACCTTCTCATGCTGAAAGTGAGGACTGCAGATGCTGGATATTAGAGAGTGTGGTGCTAGAAAAGCACAGCAGGTCAGGCAGCAGAGGAGCAGGAAAATTGATGTTTCGGGCAATAGCCCTTATCAGGAATGAGGCAGGGAACCTCAGGGGTGGAGAGTTAAATGGGAGGGGGTAGGGCTGGGGGGGGAAGGTAGCAATAGGTGGATGGAGGTGGGGGTAAAGGTGATAGGTCCGAGGGGAGGGTGGACTAGACAGGTGGGACAGATCATGAGGGCGGTGCTAAGCTGGAAGGTTGGAACTGCGATAAGGTGGAGGGAGGGGAAATGAGGAAACTGGTGATATCCACATTGACGCCATGGGGTTGGAGGGACCCGAGGCAGAAGGTGAAGCGTTTTTCCTCCAGGTGTTGGGTAGTAAGGGAGTGGCAATGGAAATGGCTTAGGACCTGCATATCCTCAGCGGAGTGGGAGGGGGAGTTGAAGTGTTCGCCCACGGGGCGGTGAGGTCGGTTGGTGCAGGTGTCCCAGAGATGTTCTCTGAAGCTCTCTGCGAGTAGGTGTCCTGTCTCCCCGATGTAGAGGAGACAACATCGGGAGCAACGGATACAATAAATGACGTGTGGAAGTACAGATGAAACTTTGATGGAAGTGGAAGGCTTATCTGGGGCCTCTGACGTTGGTGTGGGTGCATGTTTTGCAATTCCTGTGGTGGAGAAAGTGAGGACTGCAGATGCTGGAAATCAGAGCTGAAAATGTGTTGCTGGAAAAGCGCAGCAGGTCAGGCAGCATCCAAGGAGCAGGAGAATCAACATTTTGGGCATGAGCCCTTCTTCAGGAATTTTTTCAGGATTCTGCTGCACTTTTCCAGCAACACATTTTCAGCCCCAATTCCTGTGGTGGCAGGGGAAGGTCCTGGGAGGGAAGGATGGGTTGTTGGTGCGTGTGGACCTGACGAGGCAGTCACGGAGGGAACAGTCTTTACAGAAAGCGGATGGGGTGGGGAGGGAAATGTGTCTCTGGTGGTGGGGTCCATAGGATGATGCAATGTATTTGGAGGTTGGTGGGGTGGAAGTTGAGGACGGGGGGGTTGGGGGGAGCTGTCCTTGTTGCAGTCGGAGGGAAGGAGTTCGAGGGTGGAGGTATGGGAAGTGGATGAGATGCATTGATCAGGGCATCAGCAATGACATGAGAGGAGTAACTGCGGTCTTTAAAAGTGGCGGCCATTTGGTCTGTGCCGTGGTGGAATTGGTCCTCCTGGAAAAAGGTAAAAAACGAGGACTGCAGATGCTGGAAACCAGAGTCTGAATTACAGCGGTGCTGGAAAGGCACAGCAGGTCAGGCAACATCCAAGGAACAGAAAAATTGATGTTTCGGGCAAAAGCCCTTCATCAGGAATAGAGGCTGGAGGCCTGCAGGGTTGAGAGATAAATGAGAGGGGTTTGGGGTGGGGAGAAAGTAGCATGGAGCACAATAGGTGAATGGGGGTGGGGATGGAGGTGATAGGTCAGAGAGGAGGGTGGAGTGAATAGGTGGAAAGGAAGATAGGCAGGTAGGACAGGTCATGGGAATGGTGCTAGCTAGAAGGTTGGAACTGGGGTAAGGTGGGGGGGGGGGGGGGGGGGGGGGAATGAGGTAACTGGTAAAGTCCACATTGATGCCCTGGGTTTGAAGTGTTCTGAGGTGGAAGATGAGGCATTCTTCCTCCAGGCATTGGTGGTGAGGGAACGGCGGTGGAGGCAGCCCAGGACCTGCCTGTCCTCGGCAGTGGGAAGGGGGAGTTGAAATGTTGGGCCATAGGGCGGTGGGGTTGATTGGTGCGGGAGTCCCGGAGATGTTTCCTAAAGCACTCTGCGAGGAGACGTCCAGTCTCCTCTCCAATGTAGAGGAGACTGCATCGGGAGCAATGGAAACAATAAATGACATTGGTGGATGTGCAGGTAAAACTTTAATGGACGTGGAAGGCTTTACAGGAAATGACATTGGTGGATGTTTCCTTCTGGGAGCAGAGACGGTGGAGACAGGAATTGGGAATAAGGGATAGCATTTTTGCAGGAGGTAGGGTGGGATGAGGTGTAATCCAGGTAGGTGTGGGAGTCAGTAGGTTTGTAGAAAATGTCTGTCGAATCGTTCACCATTGATGGAGATGGAGAGGTTTAGGAAGGGGAGAGAGGCATCAGAGATAGTCCAGGTAAATTTAAGGTCAGGGTGTTGGTCAAGTTAATGAATGGTTCAACCTCCTCATGGGAGCACGAGGTGGTGCCAATGCAGTCATCAATGTAACAGAGGAAAAGGTGGGGAGTGGTGCCCTTGTAACTGCGGAAGATAGACTGTTCCACGTAGCCGACAAAGAGACAGGCATAGCTGGGGCCTACGCAAATGCCCACGGCTACCCCTTCTGTCTGGAGGAAGTGGGAGGATTCGAAGGAGAAATTGTTGAGGGTGAGGACCAGTTCAGCCAAATAATTTAGAGTGTCGGTGGAAGGGTACTGGTGGGGACGTCAGGAGAGGAAGAAATGGGAGGCTTGGAGACTCTGGTCATGGCAGATTGAGGTGTACAGGGACTAAACAGAGTCATAGAGATGTACAGCATGGAAACAGACTCTTCAGTCCAACCTGTCCATGCCGACCAGATATCCCAACCAAATCTAGTCCCACCTGCCAGCACCCAGCCCATATCCCTCCAAACCCTTCCTATTCATACCAGTCTCCACCACATCCTCTGGCAGCTCATTCCATACACGTACCACCCTCTGCATGAAAAAATTGCTCCATAGGTCTCTTTTATATCTTTTCCCCTCTCATCCTAAACCTATGCCCTCTAGTTCTGGACTTCCCAACCCCAGGGAAAAGACTTTGTCTATTTACCCTATCCATGCCCCTCAATTTTACAAACCTCTATAAGGTCACCCCTCAGCCTCCGACGCTCCAGGGAAAACAGCCCCAGCCTGTTCAGCCTCTCCCTATAGCTCAAATCCTCCAATCTTGGCAACATCCTTGTAAATCTTTTCTGAACCCTTTCAAGTTTCACATCTTTTTGATATGAAGGATACCAGAATTGCACTCAATATTCCAACAATGGTCTAACCAATGTCCTGTACAACCGCAACATGACCTCCCAACTCCTGTACTCAATACCCTGACCAATAAAGGAAAGCAGACCAAACACCTTCTTCACTATCCTATCTACCTGCGACTCCACTTTCAAGGAGCTATGAGCCTGCACTCCAAGGTCTCTTTGTTCAGCAACGCTCCCTAGCACCTTACCATTACGTGTATACGTCCTGCAAAGATTTACTTTCCCAAAATGCAGCACCTCACATTTATCTGAATTAAACTGCATCTGCCACTTCTCAGCCCATTGGCCCATCTGGTCCAGATCCTGTTGTAATCTGAGGTAACCCTCTTCGCTGTCCACTACACCTCCAATTTTGGTGTCAGCTGCAACTTACTAACTGTACCTCTTATGCTCGCATCCAAATCATTTATGTAAATGGCAAAAAATAGAGGACCCAGCACCAATCCTTGTGGCACTCCACTGGTCACAGGCCTCCAGTCTGAAAAGCAACCCTCCACCACCACCCTCTAGCTTCTACCTTTGAGCCAGTTCTGTATCCAAATGGCTAGTTCTCCCTTTATTCCATGAGATCTAACCTTGCTAATCAGTCTCTCATGGGGAACCTTGTCAAATGCCTTACTGAAGTCCACATAGATCACATCTACTGCTCTGTCCTCATCAATTTTCTTTGTTACTTCTTCAAAAAAGATCAAGTTTGTCAGACATGATTTTGCACACACAAAGCCATGTTGACTATCCCGAATCAGTCCTTGCCTTTCCAAATACATGTACATCCTGTCCCTCAGGATACCCTCCAACAATTTGCCCACTACCAATGTCAGGCTCACTGGTCTATAGTTCTCTGGCTTGTCTTTACCACCCTTCTTAAACAGTGGCATCACATTTGCCAACCTCCAGTCTTCCAGCACCTCACCTGTGACTATTGATGAAACAGATATCTCAGCAAGAGGCCCAGCAATCACTTCCCTAGCTTCCCAGAGTTCTCGGGTACACCTGATCAGGTCCTGGGGATTTATCCAACTTCACCCATTTTAAGACATCCAGCACTTCCTCCTCTGTAATCTGGACATTTTGCAAGATGTCACCATCTATTTCCCTACAATCTATATCTTCCATATCCTTTTCCACAGTAAATACTGATGCAAAATATTCATTTAGCATCTCCCCCATTTTCTGTGGCTCCACACAAAGGCCGCCTTGCTGATATTTGAGGGGCTCTACTCTCTCCCTAGTTACCCTTTTGTCCTTAATATATTTATAAAAACCATTTGGATTCTTCTTAATTCTATTTGCCAATGCTATCTCATGTCCCCTTTTTGCCCACCTGATTTACCTCTTAAATATACTCCTACTTCCTTTATACTCTAAGAATTCACTCGATCTATCCAGTCTATACTTGACATATGCATCCTTCTTTTTCTTAACCAAACCCTCCGTTTCTTTAGTCATCCAGCATTCCCTGTACCTACCAGCCTTCCTTCCTTTTCACCCTGACAGGAATATACTTTCTCTGGATTTTTGTTCTCATTTCTGAAGGCTTCCCATTTTTCAGCCGTCCCTTTACCTATGAACATCTGACCCAATCAGCTTCTGAAAGTTCTTGTCTAACATCATCAAAATTAACCCTCCTCCAATTTAGAACTTCAACTGTCCGATCCGTTCTATCCTTTTCCATTATTATTTTAAAACTAAATAAAATTATGGTTACTGGCCCTTAACCCAGAGTGTCTACCAACAAAAACTACAAGTAGTCCACATTGGTTCCACTTTCCAACACTTGGCCCATAGCCTCAAATGCTCAAAGTACTTTGTAAAGATCATGAAGTTTCCCTCCACTCCAAATTTCCCTCTGGATGAAAAGTATCCTCAAATGCCCTCTAACATCCTCCCTTTCACCTTGAACTAAGGGAACAATTGCTTTCCATCAACGTTATATACTTCAAACAAATTGCCTCTCAGCCTTGTTGCCCAGAAAACAACCTTAGCTTGTCTAAACTGCTTCATCCCAAGCAACATCCTGGTGAATCTTCTCTAAATCCTCTCCATTGCAATCACATCCTTCATTTTGTGCAGGGACTGCGCACAACATCCCAGCTATGGCCTAACCAAAGTCCTACACAGAACCAAGATATCGTCCTTATGCCTTGACTGACAGAGACAATTGTCCTGTATACCTTAACTACAATGACCTGTTCTATCACCTTTAGGGATGTGTGGACAAAAAACTCCTAGATCCTGCTGTTCCTCGGAGTTCCTAGTGTTCTGCCATTCAATGAGTACTCCCTGTTTGTTACTTCTTCCAAAGTGAATAACCCTATATTTAAATCAGGGTAAAATTCCATCTCCCATAATGACTGTTCCTAATCAAACCTTGCCTCTCCAATTGGAGATTAACACACTCCTTTAGAATTTTCTCCAAGTTTCCCCACCACTGATTTGAAACTCACTGGTATCTAATTCCCTGGGTTTTCTGTACTACTGTGCTTGTAAAATGGAACAACATGGCTGCCATCTTTTTGGTATCCCTTCTATCACTTCAGCTCCGCCTGAAAACCCAACTTTTTGATCAGACTTTTAGTCACCTCTAGTTTCTCCTTCCTTAGCTTTAATGTTCTAATTTTTTTGTTTCTTAAGTAACTTCGGGATGTTTTTCTACCAATGTCAAGTGCAATATAACTAACTTACTATTGGTTCTAGTTTCAACACAAAGTAGACCAGAAAAGGGTAAACCTCACAGAGAAGTAAATTATTCAAAAGGACTATAAAGGGCATAGCTAATTTGAAAACAAGGGTATTACTAATGTGGTTATGTAACAATTCACAATTAACCACAGCCAACATTGTACACTTTAAAACATACTTTGATGTCAATTTATGGAGCCAAAGGAATTCCATTAAAATATTTTGTATCACTGTGCTATTGCTTTGAGTTTATGCAAGAAAGATAGATGCCCTCTCTCATTATCAGTTCTACACACAAGCAGATTTGAAACACTTCAAAATACAACGGAAAAATCAATCACAAAAACACATACACTTGGGCAAATCTGAACTGAAATTGGAGCTTGAGCAAAAAAAAATACAAAAAGCTTGTTTCACACCCAGGAGGCAAGTAAAATTACTACCTCAAGTTTCAATGGTATTTTATGCTTACTCATTGCATAATATCTGTAAAGTTATGAAGTACGATGACGAGAAGCTAACGCATCTGGACAAAAAATTAAATTCGTGTTTGTAGCTAAATAGTTAGACAAAAAGGATTAAATTAGATCAATATCAAATACGAGGATCTTCTTTCTTGATAACTCCTTCTTCCCTTATTTTAGGTGTGTTAAATATTGGCATTAAAAAGGTAAATAATTAGCGCTTTAAACAGACTAAACAGACTCAATTTATATTTTAAAAAATTGAATCAAAATATTTTGAAGTCACGCACGACTCGCATCCAGGACATCAGAAATTCATTTAAAGTTTCTCAATCACAATGTATACATATTTAATTTCAAACTTTGTATTAAAATGGCATTAAACAGATGTCCTAATCAAATTAAAGCAATCGCATTCTAAGAGAAATCGTTTGGGGTTTCTTCACACCTACTTCTAAAGAGTTTTCATTGACGATTCTCCCACGGAGTAAACACGCTGATCGCTGGGATTCTTGAGGTATCCCGGGCTCGTTTAAAAAATACTTATAATATTTTAACAATTTAAAACACCGGAAATGCACAATTTGTGATTTGTTTTTCATGTATTTCGGTGACACTTAATTGGCCTATGTACATTCCCTCTTGATCTCTTCCCTTGTGTACAGCTCTCAGCTGTCAGGGAAGGTTCGGCTGCAAGCAAACATCGGGCCTCAATTCTCCCGAGTGCTTGTGCCGCCCACCCTCTTGAATGACAAAGCAGTCTGGCTGGAGAATCAGAAAAAGGCACTGTGACAATCTCCTGATGGCTGGGCACCCCCCCCCCCCACACACACACACACACACACACAACTGGGCTTCGACCTCTGAACAGTAGAATGGAGTCTTTATTATATATAAAATCCAAAACTCTTACATCACACTGACCGCCTGCAATTTACTTACTGTTTCTGTTGTAAATCTCGCACCAGCGTTGGCCTAAGGCACAGCAATCCTTTCAAAAAAGAACCGGGATTGGTTGAGTGGAGATTTCTTTTTTTAAATTAAAATGTAAATTTTGGCTGCGGGGAGAATCGATAATGATGGGATATTCTCTAGTCAAACTGGTTTCTTCTTGTGTCACTTTCAAATTATATATAAATTCACGGATTTTTGTTATGAAAATGACAGAAACGCCACTGATGTTGACATATGCGGGGCTGGTCTTGTGGCAGTCAGTACTCCCTCTCTGCAAACTCGGGTACTCAGCGCTGCTAACGGGTGTAAATCGCCGCTCGCGCCGTTTCCATAGCTACTCCTCCTCGAGCTCAGGAATTACCATGGATTCCCCTCCCATCTCATCCGATCCAGCACGTGAACGTAGGCAGCCACGCGCCATACACCCACTCCCCATGGCATGGCGCGTTCTTCCGCCTTTGTTTGGAGGTACTGGTGCAGACAGTCTGCACCGAGATCTGTCTCTCCGGAGAAAGGACTGCAACGGCGCGACACCTGCTAACACTTCATTAATAATATTGTTGTTATCGTATACAGAACAAAGATTGCACATTGTGACGTTTTGGAAATTATGTGTAAAAGTAAGCTAGAAGGAGAAACAATGGATGCATGAACGATGCATTGATCAGCAGTGTTTTTGTTGACTAGTGAAACGTTAAGTGGTTATTTCAAATATGATCAAGCATTTGGCTTTTATATATGAAGTCCACATTGATCTGTGAAATATATATGTTTTATAATAGAACCGTGTCATCATTAAGCAACCACATGCCCCTCATCCGTCACATGATTTAAATTGTTGCAACAGCAACGATTAATGATACAAGTTAACGAGGAGATCACCATCAATCTAGTTTTTAGGCGGACTGTCAACATGGTTACGATTGATAAATTGAAGATTATCTCCGGGAACTGCATAGTGTTTTATTTTGCCAGAACGCTTTGTTTATTTATTATACATCTAATCATATCGGGAATAAGAATTGAGCAACAGAGCTATCTAATTGACTATCAGAAAGCCTGGTCACTACCTGGAATAGGAAAGAAATGCACTGAGTGAACAGACAGGTTGGGTGACCATGCCTGGAACCCAGGTGTTTGCAGGTCAGACGACTAAAACTCATTATATCCCAATAGGTATAGTAACACAGACCCCTGCTATTTTAAGGGACACTAATCAGTCAGACTTAAAGTGACCTTTACAATTTCAGAGTTCCAAAGAACTTCAAATACCATCATACCTCATGCTAACAATGCTCCTTCCTTTTGGATGTCAAGGTCATTTTGATGTCAAGTGTTGGTTGAATATTTACACATGGCCCTGGTTTAGTTTTTCAGGTTCTCCCACAGGACATTGTCTGTAGCCCAAACAACCATAATGACTGATTGTTGGTTCAAGAAGTTGTCCTTCTGACTGTCTTGTGGCTACTTTTCTTCAGTGGGGGATTTTGACACAAACTTTTAATGATGATCATTATTTTGGTCACAAGTGGATATTTGCTTCCTATATCTTGATGTTAAATCCAACAGATCTTCACAAACGCTTTCCGACTGTCTTTCAAATGCTTCCTTTCATGCCTGTGGCAGACTTTCAGGCATAGCCCTGAGGTAAAGTACTTTATTGAGCTGTTCATTCTAAAGAGATGATGATAATGTTGTCACTGTTGTAAGCATCCAGTTTGCACACAGGGAGAACCACAAGCAGTAATATGATAATGATCAGGTAATGTGTTTCATTAAGGCTTATTGAGCTATAAATATTGACCAGGTGGTGGTTTTTTAAACTACTTCAGTCAGTTATCTTACATCCACTTGCAGTACATGCTGGATCTTCATTTAACATTTCACTGAAAGATGTGCAGCTCTTCCTCATTACTGCCTTGGCGTGATAGTCATTTTAGACTCAATAGTTGAATATTACAGGCTACCTGTTGGCAGGAAAACAGATAAATGGAACTGTAAATTAGGGTACATGCCATTTACTGTGCACGAGTTACTAGTAACTAGAACACCTACCCTTGCCACACTTTTCCAGGCAATTAGGGAGGCATCAGGCAGTTTGCTCTCTTACTTGTAGATGCTCTTAAGTGGTCAATTAATGCACAATTAAGAGGGTCATTTGCTGCTGCTGCTTTATTTTTCAGGCAGCAAGAAAGATGACGTGCAACAGATAGTCCAGTTGTTTAACTGAGATCAGTGAAATGTATCTATCACCCTGACCTTTCCCTGTTGAGTGTTGCATTCACACCCCCATATTTCCTTACTGGCTGTTAGCCCAAATCTCAGACTATCAATGTCCCCATCCATCATTGAATGCCAAATTCTGACCATTTGCATCACAAGCAGTGGACACCTTTCTTGCTTGTGGAGCAGCTCTGTAAGATGGGTGTCCTCTTGGAGATGGACATAAATTGCACCTTATGCCATCAACCAAAAAATTAAAGCAGGGCAAATGGTTAAGTGGAGATGGAATAGTCCCTGACATTAATGTTGAAGTGGGGAATCCTGCCCTCAGCATAAAATTCAATAAGCTTTGAACTCTCACCTTGACTCAGAGGCAAAACTGCCATTAATTAAGCATGACAAATATTGAAAACACCAATAGTCAGTTAAATGAAATAGTGCTCCAGTGAAGGTCAACACAAACTGGAAGAACAACACCTCATTTTCTGCTTGGGAACCCTCCAACCTTCTGGATTCAATTTAGGGACCTGAGCACCTTCTCACATCTCCATGCCCCAACTTCCACAACTAGGTCTTGTCATCACACAAACAACCCATTGTCAGCTACTAATGGTCCCCAATAGCGGCTGTTGATTCTCCCAGGCTGACCGTGACCCATTCCTTTGTCTACCTAACTGTTTGTCTGTCTCGCTCTCTCTCGGCTTAATCTCCACCTATTGTTTATTTTCCCCACTCCCCTAACCCCTTCCTTAGCATGTAAACCAACACTTTCCTTGCTACAATCAGTTCTGAAGAAGGGTCACTCTGCTTTCTCTCCACAAAAGCTGCCACACCTGCTGAGTTTTCCAGTAATTTCTGATTTTGCTTCTGAAAGATGATTGCCAGGAACTATTCAGCAACCTGTCAAAAGCAAACAGCAGTTAATGCTGTATCAATTGTTACCTTAAATATGAAATTGATATGGAGGTTAACTATACAGTATTATTAAAGGAGACAAGGTAAACGAGTTAAATTGCAGATCTGTCATTTTCTCACTGAATGGTGGAACAGACCTGAGACTAATGAGCTACTCCTGTTTCTACACAAAACTAGGAGCAACAAATCTCTATCCCTGTCACTGATGGTTTCATTACAAATTTAAGGATCTGTTGTAAAAGCTGGTTCTGACTTTAGGGTCTCTGTATGGCACTGGATATTTCTACTGCAGACTTACCTAGAACTACAAGATATAAGGATACTCTACAGTGCAATACCAACATCTATTGGGTGCAAGGGTGACTCGTAAAATGGTCCAATTGCTGTTTGACAATGGGTGTCGTACTCAACTTCCATCTCAGATTTTCCTGTCCACATAGAACAGTACAGACCCTTCAGCCCTTGCTGTTGTGCTGGCCTTTTATCCTACTCTAAGGTCAGACTAACCTACATACCCTTTATTATACCATCTTCCAAATGCCTATCCAAGAGTAATTTTAATGCCCCTAATGTATTTGACTCGACTACCACTGTTGGCAGTCCATGCACCTGCCACTCTCTGTCAAGAATCCACCTCTGACATCTCCCCTAAAGCTTCCTCCAATTACCTTAAAATTATGTTCCCTTGTGATAGACATTTCCGTCATAGATTGGGTAGCCAAAGACTTTTTCCTATGTCTCTCAACATCTTGTACGTGTCTATCAATTCACCTCTCATCCTTTTTTGCTCCAATGAGAAAAGCCCTATCTCCCTCAACCTTTCCTCATAAAACATGCCCTCCAGTCCATGCAGCATCCTGATAAGTCTCCTCTGCACCCTCACGAAAGCTTCCACACTTTTCTTGTAATGAGGCAACCAGGACTGCCAAGTATGGTCTAACCAGGGTTCTACAGAGGTGCAGCATAACCTCATGGCTCTAAAATGCAATCCTGCAATTAATGTAAGCCAATACACCACATGCCTTCTTAACAACTTTGAGCGATCTCTGGACATACAGTCATAGAGTCATAGAGATGTACAGCATGGAAACAGACCCTTCAGTCCAACCCATCCATGCCGACCAGATATCCCAACCCAATCTAGTCCCATCTGCCAGCACCCGGCCCATATCCCTCCAAACCCTTCCTATTCATATACTCATCCAAATGCCTCTTAAATGTTGCAATTGTACCAGCCTCCACCACATCCTCTGGCAGCTCATTCCATACACGTACCACCCTCTGCATGAAAAAGTTGCCCCTTAGGTCTCTTTTATATCTTTCCCCTCTCACCCTAAACCTACCTCCTCTAGTTCTGGACTCCCCAACCACATGGAAAAGACTTTCTCTATTTATCCTATCCATGCCCCTCATAATTTTGTAAACATCTCTAAGGTCACCCCTCAGCCTGCGATGCTCCAGGGAAAACAGCCCCAGCCTGTTCAGCCTCTCCCTGTAGCTCAGATCATCCAACCCTGGCAACATCCTTGTAAATCTTTTCTGAACCCTTTCAAGTTTCACAACATCTTCCTGATAGGAAGGAGACCAGAACTGCACGCAATATTCCAACAGTGGCCTAACCAATGTCCTGTACAACCGCAACATGACCTCCCAACTCCTGTACTCAATATTCTGACCAATAAAGGAAAGTATCTACCTATCCTATCTACCTGTGACTCCACTTTCAAGGATCTATGAACCTGCACTTCAAGGTCTCTTTGTTCAGCGACACTCCCTAGGACCTTACCATTAAGTGTATAAGTCCTGCTAAAATTTGCTTTCTCAAAATGCAGCACCTCGCAATTATCTGAATTAAACTCCGTCTGCCACTTCTCAGTCCATTGGCCCATCTGGCCAGATCCTGTTGTAATCTGAGGACATGGACCCTAAGATCCCTCTGTTCCTCCACACTGCCAGGAATCCTGCCTTTGACCCTGTATTCTGCATTCAAAATCAACTTTCCAAAGTGAACAACTTTTCACATTTCCAGTTTGAACTCCAACTGCCCTTTTCAGCCCAGTTCTGAATCCTGTCAATGTCCAGTTGCAACCTACAACAGCTCTCCGCACTATCCACAACTCCACTCACCTTCATGTCATTGACAAACTTACTAACCCAAGCATATGTTTATGCTTTCACTCATAGCTGTTCTGCCATTAATACTTACTTTGGACCTATGCTTTCATTTCTTACTATAATCATTATCACTCCCTTTGCATTTTATTGCACAATATCTTTCTCATAATCACTCCTGCCTATTCCTAAATTTCCTAATTTTCCTGACTCTCTCATTCTTCAACAGTATAAAACCCCTTGATTTTCCACTATTCTTCAGTTCAGAAAAATAGTCATATTGGACTCGATGTTTAATCTGTTTCTGTCTGTACAGATGCTGCTAGACCTGCTGGGTTTTCTGCTTTTACTTTCAATTTCCAGCATCTGTAGCATTTTCCTTTTACTTTGTTTCCCTCTGATTCTCACCTGTGTGTATAATTTCTCGCCTAAATGAAACCTGCAGACTTCAAAATAACCATTGACAGATACACACTTTAGAGTCATAGAGATATACAGCACGTAAACAGACCCTTCGGCCCAACTCGTCCATGCCAACCAGATATCCCAACCTAATCTAATCCCATTGACCAGCACTTGGCCTATATCTTTGCAAACCCTTCCAATTCATATACCCATGCAGAGGTCTTATAAATGTTGGAATTTTACCAGCCTGCACCATTTCCTCTGACAGCTCATTCCATATATGCAAGACCCTCTGCATGAAAACGTTGCCCCTTAGGTCCCTTTTAAATCTTTCCCCTCACACCCTAAACCTATGCCCACTGATTCTTGACTCCCCCACCCTAGGAAAAAGACCTCGCCTATTTACCCTATTCAAGCCTCTCATGATTTTATAGATCTCTATAAGGTCATCCTTCAGCCTCCGACGCTCCAGGGAAAATAGCCCCAGCCTATTCAACCTAACCCTGACAACATCCTTGTAAACCTTTTCTGAACCCTTTCAAGTTTCACAACATCCTTCTGATAGAAGGGAGACCAGAATTGTACGTAATATTCCAACAGTGGTCGAACCAATGTCTTGTACAGCTAGAACATAAGCTCCCAACTCCTATACTCAATGCTCTGACCAATGATGGAAAGCACACCAAACAGCTTTTTCACTATGAGAAAGTGAGGACTGCAGATGCTGGAGATCAGAGCTGAAGCTGGCTGCGCCTTTCCAGCAACACATTTTCAGCTTTTTCACTATCCTATCTACCTGCAACGCTACTTTCAAGGAGCTATGAACCTGAACTCCAAAGTCACTTTGTTCAGCAACACTCCCCAGGACCTCACTTCTAAGTGTATAAGTCCTGCCCTGATTTGCCTTTCCAAAATGCAACACCTCACATTTATCTAAACTCCATTTGCCACTCCTCAGCCCACTGACCCATCTGATCAAGTTCCCATTGTATTCCGAGGCAACCTTCTTCGTTGTCCACTGCACCTCCAATTTTGGTGTCATCTGCAAACTTGCTAACTATACCATCTTTGTTAACATTCAAATCATTTATATAAAATGACAAAATTTATTCAATGATATTGAAATTTGCCCACAAACTATTTTTAAAATCAAACCTTTGCACCAGCACACATCGTCGTGTCACCTGCAAATCTGTGATTTGTTTCTCTAACACTTTCCTCTGAAACATTAATAAAGATGATGAAGGGAAAAAATCCTAATTAATATCCCTGATCTTTTGAAACTCCATTACCTCTGTCCATAAGATGTTGTCCAGCAGCTTAATGCACACAGGAAATTGAAAATAGATAGGAATGTCATTAAAATAAGAAAATTAAGTGTAATAAATAAGGAAAACAAGAAACTACAGGCAAATTGGGGCATGAATAATGTTTTGCCTTTGACATTGAATGCATTGTATCTTAATCATGCCTGAATAAATTGTACATTAAAGATTGCTGGATTTGTTGTGTCATGATAGCTCTTTAAATTTTATGTGTAACTTTAATTTGGTATCTAAGTTGAGCATGTGATCTAAGTATCTTGCTAACTTTTGTTTTTTTCTAATGATTCACTTGTTGGCAAGAGATTTTGTGACCCTAATTTTTGATATCGCTTCAATGATTAATATGAATTGCTGTTTAGAAAATGAATTTCAAGCATATTAGATTTCACAAGAGGAGTATTTTGAATAAGTCACTTCACAATGTGCATAATTGTGTTGGATTGAGTTGCTTTTCAAAAATTAATAACTTTGATTAAGCAAGTGATAAATAAATGATAGTTTAATTGATGATAGTTGTAAAATACTTTTCAGAATTAAATCATTTGGCCGAGGTCAAAAGTAAGGTAATGAGTTTCTGGTTTTATAGTTGCTTTTATGGACCAACCAAGCTAATGTAAATTGCAAAAATGTTTTGAGATAGTAGTTTTGCCTTTGAGTAAAAGACTGTTTTAAGATGTTTAGATTTGTAAATTAAACTATTAACATGCCTGCATGTATTCGTTTTGTATAGCTGTTTTGAGTGTTAATTTGCTCAAATTTGGTTACTGTAGAGCTATGCATGGTTCTAGTAGCTGAAGAATATTGAATATTAAGAATACATCAATTTGGATACTTAGGATGATGGTTAATCACTGTGAAGTGATACTACATAGTCCAAGGAGATGCATAATTTGTTCATTGATCATAAGATATAGGAGCAGAATTAGGTCAATTGGTGCGTTAAGTCTCCTTTACCATTTGATCATGGCTGATATATTTCTCAACCCCACTTTCCTGCCTTCTCCCTGTAACCCTTCATCCCCTTACTAATAAAGACCCATCCAACTCTGGTCTTAAATACACTCACCCAATGACAGCCTCCTTCTGCAGCATGTTCCATAGATTCACCACTCTCTGATTGAAGAAATTCCTCCTCATCTCAGTTCTAAAGGGACTTCAACTGAGAGCGTGCCTTCAAGTCCTAGTCTCTCCTACTATTGGAAGCATCTTCTCCATGTCCACTCTATCCAGGCCTCTCAGTATTCTGCAAGATTCAATGAGACTCCACTCAACTGTCTAGACTCCATTGAGTACAGACCCAGAGTCCTCAACAGCTTCTCATACGACAAGCTCTTCATTCCTGGTATCATTCTTGTAAACCTCCTCCAAGGTCAACACAACCTCCTTTAGATATGGAGCCCAAAACTGCTCTCAATTTTCCAAATGTAGTTTGACCAGAGCCTTATACTGCCACAGCAGTGCATGTCTGCTCTTGTATTCTAGCCCTCTCAAAATGAAAAGTAACACTGCATTTGCCTTCTCAACTGCCAGTTGAACCTGTATGTTAAGCTTAGTAGTTCAGGATTCTCTTAAGGCCCTTTATGCTTCAGATTTCCAAAGGCCTACCTCATTTAGAAAATAGTTTATGCCTCTATTCTTCCTACCGAAGTGTGTGACCTCACATTTTCCCATATAGTATTCCATATACCACACTCCTAGCCTGTTCAAATCCTTCTGCAACCTCCCACTTCTTCAGCATTCCTCCCACCAGCTACCTCAGTGCCATCTGGAAATTTAGCAACAATTTACTCCATTCTTTTGTCCAGATAGTTAATATATACTATGAATAGTTGTGGTCCTAACATGGACTCCTGCAGAACTCCACTAGTAACCGGCTGCCATCTTCAAGAAGACCCCTTTATTCCCAGTCACTATCCTTCATTATTCAGTCAATCCTCTATTCATGCCTTGACCTTTGACCCTAACAGTATGGCCTCTTGTCTTATTTAGAAGCCTCCTGTGCAGCAATTTGTAAAAGGCCTTCTAGAAATCCAAATAGATCATGTCTAGTGGCTTTCAATTGTCTAATTTGATATTACTTCCTCAAAGAAATCTAACAGATTTAAAAGGCCTGGCGGAGCTGTGTTCATTCATCCCTATTTCACCTTCCAAGTACTCTTCAATCTCATCATTAACAATGGACTCTAAAATCTCACCAATGATTGAGGTCAGACTACCTGGCCTATAATTTCACATCTTCTGCCTCCCTCCCTTCTTAAAAATTACATGAGCTATTTTCCAGTCCTCTGAGACTCTCCCTGACACCAGTGATTCATGAGAGATCATCGCCAATTCCTCCATAATCTCAACTATCTCCTCAGAACCTTGGGGTCTGGCCCAGCTGCTCTGGGTGATTTACCCAGCGTTAGACCTTTCAGCTTCCGCAGCACCTTTTCCTTTGTGATGGCCACTACACTCACCTGTGCCTCTGATGGTCTGGTATGCTACTGGTGTCTTCCACCACGAACACTGATGCAAAGGCACTGGTGCTACCTTATCCTGGGAAAGGTCTATGGAGTTGGTGAGCTTAGGGAGACAAGCTGTTCCAAAATCTTAAAATGTGACTGACATGTCTAAGGCTGAATTAGGAGACAATAGGGAGCGAATCAAATAAGATGACTATGACTTTTCAAGAAATTAATTAAGAATTCAGCACAAAGCCACAAGCCAATGTTGCTATCCATGTGTTGACAAGAGTGGGGTGCTGGAAAAGCACAGCAGGTCAGGCAGCATTTGAACAGCAGGAGAGTCGACATTTCAGGCAGAAGCCCTTCATCAACTCTCCTGCTCTTCCAATGCTGCCTAGCCTGCTGCGCTTTTCCACTGAAGTTTTGACTCTGACTTTCGAGCATCTGCAGTCTTCACTTCCTTCATGTGTTGACAAGCCAGAGTCATGGCTATTTCTGATCTTACATGGGGAATAGTGTACAGCAAGGGTTAATAATTGGTGCTTCTGAGTTATTCAGTGCACAAGGAAAACTAAAGACAGTGGAACAGAGCAGAACAGGAAACCAGTGCCACGTCAACTAGTGTCCCAAACTAGATCAGCTGAAAAATAGATTGCTTTTATTAAGTATCATTTATTTTGTACTCATGATAGACTTAATAAATTCCAAAAAAGCTTGTAAAATTATACTTTTATCTGGAATAGGTCGTGTAGCTAATGAGAACCAGTAAATCTTATCTATGATTGTAATTGACTTAGATCTTAAAATTAAAGTTAAAGTGAATCTCAAAATCTTTCAACTCAGTTGCACCATTTGTTGTAATACTCCACAGATGTGGCTAGAATCCTCAGCTTTATGCTTTGAAATTCTTCGGGAGAGAAATAGGATATATTTGTAAAAATTGTAAACAAAACAATATAGAAGTTTATAAAATCATGAGGGGTATCAATAGGGTGAATAGTCAAAGTATTATACTGTACTATAGAGGGTATAGGTTTAAAGGTGAGAGCAGAAAGATTTTAAAAGGGACCTAAGGGGCAACGTTTTCATACAGAAGATGATGTATATATGGAATGAACTGCCAGAGAAAGTAGTGGGAGCTAGTACAATTACAACATTTAAGAGCTATCTAGATGGATATATAAATAGGAAGAGTTTAGAGGGATGTGGGCCAAATGCTGGAAAATGGGACGAGATTAACTTAGGATATCTGGTCAGCATGGACAAATTGGACTGAAGGGTCTGTTTCTGTGTTGTACATCTCTATGACCCTAACCAAGCACTTCATTCACAAACATCAAAATGTTTTGGGATTATTGATTTCAAATTCTTTTTATGTAGTGGATTTAGACATGAGAAATGTTTACATGTTACTTTTCTTTAAACTCAGACCAAAGGATAGGGAGATGACATGCAGGTATCTGGTTTAATTATCAGATTGTACTGAATGGATCAAAGAGACAGCCCTCTAATGGCTGAGACACTAATTGAAATTGCTAAATAAAAACTGAAAGAACTGCGGATGCTGTAAATCAGAAACAAAAATGGAAGTTGCTGGAAAAGCTCAGCAGGTCTGGCAGCATCTGTGAAAAGAAATCAGATTTAATGTTTCGGGTCCAGTGACATTTAAATTCCTGACTATCCTTAAAAAAATGGTAGGTGCAGAGCTTGAATTTAAGGGTATTGAATGTTTCCCTCCAAAACAATATTATTTTTGGAATAAGAAACCTGATGGACTTTGCCTGAAGCAAAAGACCACCAAAATCATTGCAGTAAACTAGTTCAAAAGGAGGGAATATAAATATATATGGCAGGCACGGAAGACCATTTAAGTTTACAAAAAGAAAGGGCAGGATTGTTCAAGACAATGGAAAAGAAATTAATAATATATTCTTTCAAGATATTATTTTGTAGTTTTAGTTTGGGAAGTTTAAAAATTTGAGATGCAAAATCTCCAAGTTTGTCCATTAGCCACAACTATAATCATATAATTAATGATATTACCAAATGAGTGGAGACACAAGTTCCACAGGAAGAAATGTAGGATTAACCTTACCTGCCAGCCTTTTAAAAAATTCTCTCTTTAATGAAGAAATATTCCATTCCAAAATACAGACACACAATTAAATACTTAAACAATCTTAAAACATGGCAAGTCCCCAGCTTGTTCCAACACATTGTACATATGTATACAATACTTAACAATACAAAACATAGATCAGTAGTTTTATTACATCAACAGTGTATTACATTGAACTTTTAGTGCTTCCAAAGTTGCTGACCTTCTTTTGGAGTTTTGGAGACATTAAATATATTAGTTGTAGTTAATTTATACATGATGTAGTCATACATTTTTGGTGAAAATTAAATGTTCATTATTTTGGACAGAGTAAGAAAATGATGGTTATTCACTGCCATTTTGCTGAATTTATCCATTTCAAATTCAGCACAAAATCTTTATATACAGTATGTGTCTACATTAATTAACATATGCAGCTGGGAAAAGTCAGTCAAAATAAATAAAAGGTATAAGAACTATGAAACAAAACTAGACGATTTATCACTTCATGCACTAACAGAGTACAGATTGGTTCACAGTGAAGGCCACAGTCTGTGCAGGTTAACTTTGAAACATGCCAAGCCTCTCTCAACTCTTAACTGTATCCAGAATGTTCCAGAATTCACATCTTTCTTTTATCTCTATTGAACATCCATTCCCTTTCGGTAAAGTACATGTCAATGAGTAATTAACATATTCCCTTTTCCTTTTTAATCTGACAATATCAATTAAATCACACCATTTTTCATGTTATTTTACTGTCAAGATAGCTACACTCTTTTAGGGTAGATATTTGTATGTGGAACTTTTTTGCAAATCTTCGATTATCAATAATACAACTGTTGTGTAACTTTACATATTATTGTGTGTTCCTGTTATGTCATTATCAACTTCTGTTTAACAATACTGTAAATAAAAAGTTATGATTGGCTTACATATGACATCATTTACAGAAAATATCTGTGAAAGAATTATTTGTAAATTCAGGAGTAATTACTACAGATAAAATGAATTCAGCTTTATGTAGAATAGTTTCTGTGAGAATTCATATATGGAGTTGAATCAGCTGTTTTTGTACTGATGACTAAGTTAAATCATACTTGGAGAATAGTATCTTCAACTATCTATCTGATTCATTTGCGAGTTAATCAAGTAGATACCACAAACCCTTCAAAACATTGAATTCTCACCCGTTGCTGTTTTTCAACATATGCAATTCTGTTCCATAGATTATTTGATAAACTATTCTTTCCTCACAATGTACACACTACACAGATAGGCAACTAAAGTAATACACATTTGAAACATAAAATGTCCAATGCACATCAAATAATGTGTATACATATTTATATAAGTATGCCCAAGTTGAAGGCCTTAAAATTATATAAGCAAAATAATCCAGAAAAAGTTTACTTTGTTAAATTTAGCAATGTTCATGCATGTTTAAAATATTGCTTAAACCATTGTATTACTCACACAAAAGGAATTAAATAAATCAAGTTCCTTTTTTTAAACTGTATTTGTTTTTGGCACCTATGGTTCAAAGTACAAGAACAGAATTAGCTATGAGCGTCCTTGACACAATTCACAGTCCTCTTATTTTACAGATCTGTGCATTTAAAACAAATGCTGAAAATTACTAGTTTATAGATTGTTACAGTTTTGAATAAATACTCATATCGTGCCCTATTATATGATTTTTTAAGTGCATTTCACCAAAATAGGTTTATCACAGTTGAAAAATATGTAACTTTTGTCAAAGAACTGCACAGTTCATCTAGAAACCAAACATAATGTGTATCATTATTAGGAGCATATACAGAAAATATTGATTATGTGTGAAGAAATATTTTTAATATTAATACTGCCATATTTGAAATAACATCAAACATGTTCAGTTTGGTGATAACTGCTGTTGAGTTCTCCTGAATTCTGTTTTGAGGCATATAAAGAAGATGCTGATAAACCCAGCTTTTAGTAAAAGAAATGTCTGTTAACACATTGAACTAGAAACTTTTAAAATAAATGTGCTAGAGTCCTCACACTACTTATAAAATTATTTTTTTGTCATAAGACGCTTCATATGTTCATTCCATTCTTCAGTGAAGCCAGAAGTTAGACCATCTTCATCATCTGTCCGAATGCAGCTTTCATCATCATCAGTTCTCACATAACTCTCATCATCAGTTTGACTGTAATGAGCCTGATAATTGGACAAAATGGCTAAATTATATGTAGGACAATAATCAGTGTCAAAAAAACAAATTTTAAAATTGTGAAAAGCTCTAAAATTAACATTTTTAAAATTTGCAAAAACGTTAATTTAGGCAAAAGTACTAAACAGCAACAATAATTATTTGGGGAAAAGAAGTCACATGCGACTTTAAAAAGTTAGTAACCGTACAGTAAAATCAAGGCATTTGCAGACTTCAGTATGAACAATTATTTGTTTAATGATACGAAAGAGAAGATCTTACTAATGATTTAAGTTTTACATACAGGAGAAACTATGGTCACTCCTTCCTGACGCCAGAAATGTATTTTATACTTTGAGAACTAATTGATTTTTGGATGTCATTGAACTAGCAATTTTTCATTTAAGAAAGTAGACAATGCCTCCATTCCTCTTTAACTGACCTTATCACCTTATCTTTCTACTTTGTTATTAAGCCTGCCGACAGGAGTGGTGCTATTGTCGTTTGGCAAACCAACCTCTACTTTGTAGAAGTTGAATACTAGCTCTTGGGCAACTCGCCCTGTCTCCCCTGGACCTTGGCTCCACCATTAAACTATTGTGTCGTCAAGTCAATAATGGCATTTAATCTGGTGATCTCGCCTCCACTGCCTTCAACTCACAATCCCCCAATCTCGCACAGCCCACCCTCTACCTCCTTCTCAAAGTCCACAAGCAGGACTGTTTTGGCAAACCCACTGTTTTTGCCTGCTCTTGCCCCATCTTTTCCGACCTTGACTCAACCTTCTTTCTGCCCTTGTCCAGTCTCTTTCCACTTATATCCTTGATTCTTCTGATACTTGACACCAGCTTCAGAATTTCCAGTTTGTGGCCCTCCTCTTCACCATCAATGTGTAATCTCTTTGCACATCCATTCCCATGTTGGTTGGTCTTAGAGCTTCACTTCATCCAAGAGAAAAAAGGCCTGAAGGGTTCCCATCCTCTACCACCTTACTCTGCCTGGCCAAGCTCATCCTCACTTTGAACAACTTCTCCTTTAACTCCTTTCACTTCCTTCAGATCAAAGGTGTGGCCATGGGTGCCCACATGGGCCCGAGTTATGCCTGTCTCTTTGTGGGATTCTACATGGGCCATCAATAACATCATTTACTTACTAGAGAGGGAAGTGCTTCTTTCTCTCGCCTGGAATTGGAAAAAAATATCAATTTCATTTCCACTTTTCATCTTGCTCTTATCTTCACTGTCTGACTGCTTCCTCCCCTTCCTCAACATTACTTGTTTCCACCTCTGCGATTAGGCTAGCCACCAATATCCACTGCAAACCCAGTGACTCCAACAGTTACCAGCACTATTCATCCTCATACTCTGCTTCCTCTTAAGAGTTGAGTGTGTGGTGCTGGAAAAGTATAACAGATCAGACAGCATCCGAGGCGCAGGAGAACTGTTGTTTCGGGCCTGGCCCCTTCGTCAGGCATGAGGCTTGCGACCCAAAGGTGTAGAGAGATAAATGGGAAGGGGAGTGGAGCTGTGGGGATGATAGCTGAGAAAGCGATAGGTAGATGAATGTGGGAGGGATGATGGTAGGTCAGAGAGGAGGGTAGACCGGATAGGTGGGAAGAAAGATGGACAGATAGGACAGGTCAAGAGGGCAGTAGCGTGTTGGAAAGTTGGATTTGGGATAAGCTGAGGAGAGGGGAAATGAGGAACTGGTAAAATCCACATTAATCCCATGTGGTTGGAGGACCCCAAGTTGGAAGATGAATGTTCAGCCAAGCAACCCCAGCACCCCGTGGCTGAACACTAACCAATCCGCTGAGGACATGCAAGTCTTGGGCCTCCTCCATCGTCAAACCCACCACCCAACACCTGGAGGAAGAATGTCTTGGGACCTTCCAACCAGATGGGGTTAATGTGGATTTCACCAGTTTCCTCCTTTCCCCTCCTTATCCCAGATCTACCCTCTTGAACAGCCCTACCCGTCCATCTTCCTTCCCACCTATCTGCTCTATCTGACCTATCACCATCACCCCTACCATCATTTATTGCACTCTCAGCTACATTCCACCCCAGTCCCACCCCCTCCCACTTATCTCTCTACCCCCTTGGCTAATAAACCTCATTCCTGATGAATGGCTCATGCCCGAATGTCAACACTCCTGCTCCTCAGATGCTGCCTGACCTGCTGTGCTTTTCCAGCACTACACTCTCCTCTGAAGACTCCACTCCATTCTCTGCCTCAGTCTAATCAGTTTCAATGATGCTGACTTCTACAAGGGGCCTCCAAAGGATCCACCTTCCACTTCAACTGAGGATTCTCCAGCAATGTGATTGACAGGGCTCTCAGCTATGTCCAATCCATCTCCTGCACTTTGGCCCTCACCCCTTCTCTTTCCTCCCACAACACCAATATGTCCCCTGTTTCTCACTTACCACCGCATCTACATCCAAAAGATCATTAGCTGCCATTTCTGTCACCTCCAGCAGATGGCATTACCAGACACATATTTCCCTACCCTCCCTTGTCAGCCTTCCGAAGGGACATTCCATCAGGAATACCATGGTCCATTCTTCCTGGCATCTTCCCATGCAATTACAAAGGGTGCAACACCTGCCCATTTCCTTCTACCTTGTTACTATCTAAGGCCCCAGACATACCTTCCAGGAGAAGCAATGCACTTCGTTCAATCTAGTCTAATGTATTTGCTGCTCACAATGCAGCCTCCTCTACACTGGAAGGCAAAATGCAGATGGGTGATCACTTGCAGAATACCTACGATCTGTCCACAAAAATGACCAAGCTTTGGGTTGGCCATCACTTCAATGCACCACTATGTTCCTTGGCCAACTTCACTGTTTCAGGTTTACTGCAGTGCTCCAGCGAAGCAAAACTCATTTTCCATGTGGCAACTCTGCAGTCTTTTGGATGCATTATCATGTTCAATTCTTTCAGGGCCTGAGCAACTTCTCCAAATCCTTAGTCCAACTCTACACACCAGGCCATGTTATCAAATGGGCTGCTACCACACCCAACCTATTGTCAGCTACTAATGATCCCCATTGTCACTTATTGACTCCTCTAGGTTGACCATTACTCATGTCTTTGTCTGCCCAACTGCTGTCATCTCTCTGTCTGGGGTCCATCTCCAACTATCGTTTACTCCTCCCTCTTCCCCCACTCTATCTTCAGCATTTATACCAACCTTCTCCTGGTTACAATCAATTCAGAAGAAGTGTCACTGGACCTGAGACATTAATTCTGCTTTCTCTCCACAGATGCTGCCAGACCTACTGAGATTGTCCAGCAATCTTTGTTTTCTATCTTTCTACTCCTTTGTTTACAATGGGGTTATCTAGTTTTACTTGAAATATATCTATGAAAAAGTGAGGACTGCAGATGCTGGAAAGTCAGAGTCAAAAAGCACAGCAGGTCAGGCAGCGTCCAAGAAGCATCAAATTCCTGTTGAACATGACGTCAACTCTCCTACTCCACAGTTGCTGCCTGACCTGCTGCGCTTCTCCAGTGCCACAATTTGTGACTTTAAATATATCTAAGCCAGCCATCTCAATAATTTCTCATGGTAACATGTTCCATATTCTAATCAGTCTGCGAAAATACATCCCTTCTGAATTTCCAATTAAATTTATTAGTGATCATCTTTGTTTTGCATCTAGTTATACTGTGTTCCACAAGTGGAAACAGCTACATCCAGAAACTACATACTGTGGTTGCAACAGCAAATCAGAGGCTCGGAATTTTGTGGTGAGTGACACAACCCAGTTCCTGTCCACCATTTGCAAAGACAAGTCAAGAATGTGATGGAGCATGCACTTAAGGAGCTTGACACCATCTAGAATAAAGCAGCCTGTTTGATTACTACTCTATCCCCCCACCCCCACCTTCACACTGACATACTGTAGCAGCCATATAGACTGTTGACAAAATGTATTGTTACAACTCACTAAGGCTCCATATGCAGCACCTTCCAAACCAGCAAAATATACCACCTATAAGGGTGAAGGAATATCACCACTTGTCTCCAAGGCACACAACCAAACTTGAAAGTATATCGCTGTCCCTTCATTGTCACTGGGTCAAAATCCCGCAATTACCTTCTTAATAGCAAAGTGGGTACTTCTACAACTTGAAGACTGAAGCGGTTCAAAAAGGCAGCTCATCACCACCAAGGTAATTAAGGATGGCAACAAACTTTGGCCTAACCTCTGATGTCTACATTCCCTTGAACAAAGTACAACAAAGACCATCCTTCAATGTAACTTTCTATATTGTCTTCAGTTATGGATCATTAGCTGTTTCTTCCTGAAGATGTTTGCATCAGCACTGACCAAAATTAATCAGATCAACATTAAGCATATCTTCTATCTCTTTTACTAGATGTCATTGTGGTCTCAAGTAGGTAGTTGTCAGTGATTTATAATTTCCATAATGAATTGCTTACCAATAAATATTTATGGACTCATGATTCCAAGAGCAAAAAATTTACAGTGTGTTGGAATAATAACATTTGCTTGTGATAGACTTTTGGATCTAAATTCAACTGGTTTGCTATCTTGTGTGATACATGCTCCTCGCCCTTTCTGAAATGCATTGACTTCCAAGATTTTCATCTTCCTTTGTTATAATACAATAAGGTACATGGTTTTGCTCAATGTTTATCTGAACAATTTGAACAAAATTTGATGGTCCTTCTCCATTCATGTGGTTTTTTTCCCCCTTGAGAGTTCTTTTGACAATAATAATTTGTTGGAAAAGTCTCATTTGCATGGTGCTGCAAAGAGATCTGAGACATCTCTGCAGATCTTCTTTGTCTTGGGAAGTTGTATTTCTTTGATTTTGGTGGATCAGGAAAGATCCCATAACCTGAATACTGACAGCCAAAAACAAAATGAGTTGGCCTACATTCACCTGGCATTATTCTGTTTGAAGATATTTTTAAAAATTTAATCATAGAATATGGGTTTTGCTGAAAAGATATTTATTGCCAAGCCCTAATTCCCTGGTAAAAGTATTTTTTAAAACTTTATTTGGTGAACACAAATGGATCAACCTGTTGATTCTTCCGAAATGGGCTGCTGCCATTAGTGAACATAAATTTCAGTTGTGGTTTTGTTTGGTTTTGTCCATCACGGCCATATTATCAACCACCCAGGATTACTTTCCATTAATTCTGACCATATGCAGAGAGAAAAGATCATGACTGACAGACCAAAAGGTAGTTTCTGGCAAATGTTACCTTCCAAATTGTGTTCTGAAAGTAGCTATAGCCTGGGAAAGCTCACATGAATCTGTGTTTACCATCCAGCTTGAAGATGAATGTAGTTTTGGTCTGTTCGGATTTCAATTTTTGTTGTGGTGGAAATTTGCATGGGCATCTCATTACAGAAAGAAGGTTGCTTGTTTGGGTTCTTTATCATACATGTAATAGAACTGCACCAGTATATGACATAATGTATGTAATGGCTAATGCTATTATGCTCAGTATCATTCAGCTCAGTCTTAAGCTTCTCTTGTATGCTGCATTTTTTGAGAAGGTCAATTCATGGAATTACATCTAGTTTGAAGTTTAATACAGCATCATCTTTGAAGTTCTCTGTGTTTTGAATCTGTCTTCCCTACAATTGTTCTGAGTCCTAATTTGACTCAATGCAAGCATTCACAGAATCACAGAAATTTACAGTGGCCATTTAGTCCATCACTTTTGCACCAACTCTCTGGAAAAGCATGATATTTAAATGCTATCTTCCTGTTTTTCCTTGTAACTCTGCACACAATATGATTATTTAAACAGAAATAATGTCCTCTTGAATGCATAAATGAACCTACTTCTGTCACACTACCAGGGACTGCGTTCCAGACCTGAACCACTCGATACATACAAAAGTTTCTTCTCACTATTCTTGACCTCTTATTTGTAACTGATATTTTGGTAATCGCATGAATGGTCACAATGTTAAGATGTATATGCACCAATAATCCTGTTATTGCTGGTCCATTTTTCCTGTCCACCGGGTAAAGTGCTTGTGGTTTCTCTGCAGAATTTCCAAAGATGCATTTTATTATCAATACACCAGTGCAAGGGATGATGTTCCATTATAAACAGTTAAATTTGCAGTTGTAGAACTTTTGGTGACCTAGATACATATTCTTCAGGATTTTGACTGGTGTGATGTTTGTGATAGATCCTGTGTTGAATGTTGTTTGACAATTTTCTTTGGCACATGATGGTAATAATGGAAAGGGCTTCTGAATGATTCGGTCCATATAACGTACCACATTCTCAATGTGGAAAACTTGTTCACCTTATAGTCTAAGGTTCTTTCATGCTGAATCTTCATGTTGTTTAGTGCTGTTGCTAACCTTATTTATGTACTGATGTTTATGCAGGTACGTGATACATTATCTGTTGTTGTTACCAGAACGCTGCACATGCTTTTTGTTTGGTTGCATCCTATTGTAGCCTCTGGTTGCGGTCTCTATAATCTGTTTTTTTATATATAGATCAGCCCAATGTCCTGTGCACCACACATCTCTTGCAAAATCACAACAAAATGGAGGATAGCTTTATGTGGATGCAACAGACCACACTTACCATACAGTTTGCTAGCTTTCTTCGTCATGGCCACTGCACCAACATCAGCAACTGTACGTAATGCTCGTTGTCATCTGACTACAATGGCTTCCTACTTTTTGTAATCATTTAGAAATCTGAGATTTCCTTGGCTGTTCACAGCAAGAAAGGCATTGACTGTTCCCAACTAGCCCTCATTTGCAAAACTGTCAACAGTGTCCAACATTTGATGTGATTCTGTGGTTGGACATTGCTAACACAAAATCTCAATAAACAAGAATTGAATTCCAAACAGACAGGAGCTAAATTCTTCTCCAAGCTGGATGATAAACACAGATTCACATGGGCTTTCTTTCAGAACACAATTTGGAAGGTGATGTTTCCAGAAACTACCAAAGGTCTGTCAGTCAAAATCTTATTGCTAAATAGTTCTATGTGTGTGAAGAATTACACCAGGTTTGGATTGTCAGTTGGGCTAGCAACGTAGTTCACTTGCATGTACTGGAAGCTAGATGCAGAAATACTCAGAGCTTTGTTCTTTGCAGACAGAACATGTGAGGAAATTGGACCTATTTCAACTCAACAGAATAAGTGACATATTTTGATTCATTTCACAAAAAAATGCCTTGGCCAATGCTTAGTTTATGACATAAATGCAACTTGTTATTTAACTTTCAATCTCTGTTAACAGATACATTGTCCATGGCAATGAATCTAACAATCAAATTCAATTTGCTAACCAATCAGCATTCTCCCTTCCTACAGCATAGATGTCTTCTCCCCTTTGGTACTTCTCGTTGAACTATCCAGGAGTACAAGATGAAAAGTTTTGGAAAGAAATTTTTTTTCAGCAATACCTAAGTTCCATTCGACCAAAGGACTATTACTTTACAAAAAGTGGTACCTTGTTGAAAGTCTTTAAAAAAATGAAAATATACTACCCTTGCCTAGACTTTCCATTATTACTTCAAAAAAGTCAATAAAGTTGGTCAGACATGGCATTCCTTTTTGAAATCTGTATTGACTATTCTTGACCATATTTTTAATTTGTAGATTTTTCTTCATTTTATCTAATCATTTCATCATCTTTCCACATTAACTAGTCTAGTAATCCCTGAACTTGTTTTAACTTTTTAAATATAGAAATTACATTAACAGACTACCAGTCATCTGAAATGATTTTTTCCCAATAAATGATTTTCTTCCTCAATCTCTTTCAATAGACGTGATAGCAATCTATCCAATCATCTCCAAGTTTGATTGGTTCACTAGTTATCTCTCATGTTCTGATCTTAAATAACTTATCTTTTCTGATCACTTCATCCAATGGCATATTTATCTCAGATGACATAATATTAATACCAAATTCCAGTAACAAAACAAAAACCTGTTGCACTACATTTTTGCTCATTTTTGAAGAGGTAGTGATAATTTGATTTAGGTGAGGTGGGAAATTGAGGAAGTTACAATGGAAACATTTTTCATTTACCAACTGCATTAAGTGCATTTGGGCATTATCTGGTAAAATATTAAAGCAAAACTTTGAGAAGGAAAATCCCATACACATTTTCTTGAAGAAAATTTGGGGTGATAGAATCTATTTTCCAATTTTTCCTCAGTCTAGTACTCAAAATCAATACTAAAAATGTGTAGTAATTGAAAGCAATCCACATTTTGCATTCTTTTGAAAAGATTTTCTCAATGAACAATTGGCAATAAATTAGTTGGTTGAGAAGCTGCTCCTACAAGCAGGGTCTGAGAAGCAATAAAGATTAAAATAGATAAATACTTGAGATGAGATAGTCTGTTCTGTGCAAGACACTCACATTATAGTTTTATTATAATTTGATGCCACCTTAGAAGTACTGTACAGAGTCATAGTGTCATACATCACGGAAACATCCCAGACTAAACTCTTCCCACCTGCCTGCTCCTGGCCCATATTCCTCCAAACCTTTCCTATCCATGTGGATAGGGTAGAAGGTTGTCAAGGGATGCAGCAGGTCAGTTGCAGATATGAGTGGACAATTGGCAGATGGAGTTTAATCTGGCTGCAAGGTGCTGCACTTTGGGAGATCACATGTTATTGAAAAGTTTTCAGTTGATGGCAGGACTCTGAGCAGCATTGATGTACAGAAGGATCTTGGGGTTCAAGTCCAAAGCTCCCTGAAAGTGGCCCTGCAAACTGACAGAGTGTTAAAGAAGGCTTATGGCACACTTGCCTTTATTGGTCAGGGAACCGAGTACAAAAGTCAGGACGTTATGCTGCAGCTTTATAAGACTTCGGTTCGACCACACTTAGGGTATTGCATTTAATTCTGGTCGCCACATTACAGGAAGGATATGGAGGCTGTGAAGAGGATGTAGAAGAGGTTTACTAAGATGCTGCCTGAATGAGAGGGTATGAACTATAAGAGAGTCAAGAAAGCTCGAGTTGTTGTCTCTGGAGTGATGGAGGCTGAAGGAAGACTTGAAAAATGTTGATAAAATTATGAGGTGCGTAGATAGGTTTGATGGTCAGAATCTTTTTCCTCAGAATTGTAATATCTAATTACAGGGGCCATGCATTTAAGGTGACGGGGATGGGGGGGTGGGATGTTCAAATGAATATCGACTAGGGGCAGGCAGATGGGATTAGTTTCATTTGGCATCATGTTTGGCACAACATCGTTGGCCAAAGGGCCCGTTCTTGTGCTGTTCTGTTCGATGTTCTACTTATCTCAGTGTCTTTTAAATATTGTAACGGTGTCCACATCAACCACTTCCTCAAAGTTCATTCCACCCTCTGTTTAAAAAAATTGTCTCTCATATCTTTTTTTAAATCTTTCTCCTCCCACCTTAAAAATATACCCTCAAGTCTTGAAATCTTTGAGGTAAAAGACACCTACCGTTAACCCTATCTGTATCCCTCATGATTTTATAAAGCTCTATGAGATCACATCTTAATCTCCTATTCCAGTAAAAAAAATTCCCAACCTTTCTTTATAACTCAAACCTTCCATTCCTGGCATCATCCTGGTAAATCTCTTCAGAAACTTCTCCAGTTCAATAATATCCTTCCATGACAGGGCAACCAGAACTGGACACAGAACTCCAGAACAGGTCTCACCAATGAGCTGTACATCTGCAACATGACTTCCCAACTCCTATACTCAATCAACTGAGCAATGAAAGCAAACGTGCTAATTGCCTTTTTAACCACTCTATGTGTGACACAAACTTCAAAGAATCATGTACCGGAAAATCCGCATTAGAAAGTAACAGTGTAAGCCAATGCAACAATGATAGATAAAAATTACTTACACAGGATACAGAAGAGTCTGTTCACCCCTGCAAACTGACCTGTAAATAGCAGATAAAGTAGGAAGAAAGAGAGAGAGAGCCCAAAGAGTAAGTAATGTGATCATTCAAAATAATAATGGTGTTTTTAAAGATGAGCTGTGTGAATAAAATCTGAAACTTCAAATTGAGAAATGTGGTGAAAAGGAAGAGAATGTGTTGTGCAGTTTCGAACAGTAAACACAATACATTGCAAAAATGGTGAAGCAGGATTCAAGTTAAAAGGAAATGTAAAATATCAAGCATGATTGTTGTTACTATGCTTCTTCTCCAGGGATATTATTTGAAAGCAAAAGGAAGTTGCATTTCTTGGAGTTTAGCATAATATTAGAATTTAATCTATTTTAACAATAAAAGTAAAGCTTTGATTGAGATAATGCAGGATCTGCATTTGAGAAGTGCTTGCTTCCACTGGTCTTACCCCTTCAGATCTGCAATCAGAGGATGTCAATAGCCATACCTAAAACTCCACACAAATCAGCATCCTAATACTGAACACTAGACTCATGAGCATGAATACATTTAATTAGAGCTCTAAGTATCTGTAAACAAGACTGCTTTAACATTCACTTTTTCCTCTGTTACAGTAACAGCACATATCAGAGAATCAATGGGAGTAACTTTCCAGCAATAAAATGTTTGGAGAAGATAGTGGATGTGCTGGCTGGAATAAACTGGAATGGAATTAAAAAATAAAAATTCTAAAGGAGAATATTTGTATGATCAAATCCATCAGCTTATTGTCCTGGCAATGAAAGTCAAAATGATCCACAATGACCTGGACATAGATAAAACAAAAGTGAACCTTTCCCGGCAAGAACTCAGTTGAAGCATCTAGTTGGAATGCTGCACAGAAGATGAAAAGGGGTCCTCCCTTTCTGTATGAGATTTGGGGTTTTAATGGTAGAAGATGGAATTTCACTTTCACATTGGATAATTGTGCAATGTTATTAGGCACCATATGAATATTGTAGCATAGTACTGGTCACTGTCAGCACTATTGCTACCAAAGATTATTTTAGGCACATTGAAACACTATTAAAGAAGAAACACTAGTATCAGCAATTTCTGGTTTCAGGCAAACCCTATTTTGTCAGATTGACTCCAAATTTGGAAAGCTTTCCCATACAAATTAAGGTTCAATGCTCCTACCAGAAAGGCAGTACATTTACCATGCATTTAACATTCCAGACATCAACATTGTAGAGACTATAATAAACTACAAAATGCCACGTCTTTCAGGTTTAGGTAAACACATGCCTTAAAGTTAATCATATTTTCTGCTACTGTGCTACTTCAACAAAAATATACTGCAAATCCCATTGCACTTTCAGCAACATAATGTTTGTCACTGCAAAAGAATGTCTGAGGAAATTCAGGACCATTGTTTTATTACTAAAGGCTATATTTTTTTTCTCACTGGCAAGATTCCCAAACAAGATTCTTTGCAATTCTTGATATTCTGAATTTATAAATTGGCAACTTCACTGAGTGACTGGTATATAATTCAACAGATGTGTATATTTGTTGCAGATGGTTTTGACTTCCTTTACTAAATAATTTTTACTATTTGTGAATACATTTTGTTTAATTAGTTCCAAATTGTAAATGGAGTTTTGCAGATAATGAACTGCAACAGAATCCTCCAGCTAAGACCAATGAATAATGAAGCAAAGAATCAACAGAACCTCCAACACCCTAAAATGCAAAAGAACCAGAGAAACATTTCATTGAAAATGCATACTTGTGGTCAAAGCTCTGAACTCCCTTAAAGAAGGTGACATCTACAGACCAGGTCACATGCAACTAATCTACAGATGAGCGTGCGCTCTGGATAGAACCTTTCTCAAGAAATTAAGTTTAATAACCACATCTTAATCACTATTCTGATTAAACAAAGTCATGAATATCAGTTTATTTTCTTGCAAAGTGGTTGTGACAAAATGTTGCATCTAGTAGATTTAGTACATCTATACATACTGTCGTGTCTCACCTGATAGTTCTCATCTTGCAATTTCTGCTTCAGATATTCTTCCAGCTTCAACTCCCGTTCAAGTTGATGGACAGATTCATTTTCATAACTTTCATCATCAGTTCTAATGTATGATTCACCATCTTCTGCAACGCTTAAAAAGAAATAGAATTTTAAAAGCAGTAGCTTTGCTTCATTTCTTTTCGCTCTATTTACATTTGTATTCACAAATTTGATACAGAATTTTGGAAGGAAATCCAGAATCTTTTCAGTCAAATACATGCTCTTACAATCACGGCTTAGCAAATGATAATTAACTATAATTGTAGTGCTCCCATTTTTCTGAGCAAAGAAATCTGAGGGCAGATTGAGCTATGTAAGATTATGTGGGGCATGGTCAACGTGGATAGGAAGCAGCAATTCCATTTTGTTGAAGGGTCAATAATAAGGACTTATAAGGTGAAAGGCCTAGAGAGGATTTGTGGAAAACGGTTTTCATGCAGAGGATGGTGAGAATCAGGAATGCACCATCTAGGAGGGCAGTAGAGGCAAGAAACCTCACAACCTTTAAAAAGTATATGGATGAGCACTTGAAATGTCATAACAATCAAAGCTATGGGCTAATTGCTGAAAAGTGGGACTAGTGTAGATTTAGAACATTTTTTAAAAAAATCAGTGCAGACTTGATAGGCCAAAGGGCATCTTCTATACTGTATGATTCTATTATGAAATTGTTGTGCAGAGGTATTATCCCTTGTCAATAGGTGCGTGGTAAGGGGAGAGTGGGTGGAAGTGAAGGGTGCATCTGCAGTGAAGAGAGAACTAGAGATAAAATAATTTTCGGAACAAGGAATAAAGTAGAACTTTGTTACAAATGTCTATGTGCCTAACATTTCAAATCTGTATTCAATTTAATTGATAAAGGTAATAATTACTCATACTTACATATCACTTTGAATTGTTCCTGTTGCAGCAGCACTGTGCACATAGCTGGGGTTTCTTGCATTAATCTGAGCTAGAAAGGCCTTCTCAGAAGTTGGTGAAAGCACTATGTCATCTAAATGAGCACGACCAAAATCTGAGTCCACATTGCTTTCTGTCTCACTCCCAGCCTCTGCTGAAGTTAAAGCAGAACTATCATAAACAATTATCAGATATTTTTGCTGTTCTGTGTATAATGTGCTCTCTATATATATGAAGATTATGAGATGGTCTTCACTTTTATTACACTCAACTACTAAGGTCCAACATTATATTGTAAATGGGATAATGAAGATTGACAATTTTTGATTAGGGATATCATTTGTTATATTTTCAACATAATGTAAGGTGAAAGACTTGAGACCTAGTAATGACTTTTAGGGAAAGTGAATTGGTGCAATAAAGCATCCTAAAAATCTGCATTTTTCTGTGCACGAAGTGATTTACTTCTCAAATACCAATATTTACATATAAAAATTCTATTAACTAGCATCAAAGATTTCTTTAATTTCTCGGAATCACAAAAAGATCTTCAGTCAAAAGTATTGCATGAAAACTCCATCCTGATTTTCATGCATTTCTGAAATATTAGTGCAGTTGCTACTGTTTTCCACAATTGCCTATTTTGCCATTTTGCTGTGAAATAGCCATTTCAGAACCAAAGTTCAGAGCCAAACAATAGATTTTCCAATGGAAATGTGTCTTGTGCCTTTGCTTTTTAAGAACAACGAGAGGAGGAATAGAGAGGTGCTCAATTGATCAGACAGTTGGCCAGTGCAGACCACGTGCAGTTGTGGATAGATCAATGCTGGTGTAGTCATTGAGATTTGAAGATTGGTAGGTTTTGGGATTGTCTTTAATCTATGTTAAAATGAAGCAGTGTCATATGAATTGTTCTGAAGTCTGCATGACAGGACACCTAGGTCATTTCATTGTTAGAGATTCTAGTGTTTATATTTGGAGACAAAAGAAGAACTCTGTGTGCTAACAACAGATAGACTGTGACTCACCAAAGTTCCAGAAACATGTTGAGGGTTGCAAAAACCTGTGCTTAAAACTGTCCCAAGATAAAACATGATTTCAGTTGAAAGTCTCAGTTGAGATAATTAATCAGCAATCTCATGTGAATCACATTGCTGTGGAGATGGATTTTTAGAGGGAAAGGGTCCAACATATTCCCCGCAATTCACATACAAGGTTATTCTGCCAGCTACAGGAAGCAAGACCCTGTGGTTTACCAAGTAAAAATACAGATAGGGGCATATGATCAGGTTGAAAATTTCAAATTCATAAGCAGTTAAGAAAAGGTTGGAAGATGTTTCCATGTTGTGGTAGAAGAATATATATAAGAGAAAAACACTTCATGTGAAATTCTGTTCTGATCTTAAAAGTTACCAGACTGAGAAAGGGAAAGAATCGAAGTAACTTCTTTGGTGCTAAGAATCACTTTGAACTGGTTCTATAAGAATTGCGTGCAAAGTTCATTTGTGCCAGAAGGAAAAGTGGAATTTTGTTTTGTAATTTAAATTACAAGTTGCCTGCAAGGTTAGACTTAAATCACTTAAGCTTTTAGAATTTTGTTAAGTGCAAGTCTATATAGATGAAACAATGACACAAGATTTCATATTTCATAACATTGGATATGAGGATGAAAGTTGACAGTGGGTTGCACATGGGATGGAACTCTTGCATGGCAACTTTGGTGAGGGCCATTTAATTGGGTGGGTAAATGATGATCAAGACTCCGTTACTGACTAAGTCCGTGGTAAGGAGGCCCATGAACCATCTTCCTGACTGCTGCAAATTCAGGCCCTTAAGAGGTCAAACACACTGGTATGCTTGTTTGCCATCTCTAAAGGTGTCACTATTTCAAATATGCCCATTGGTTGATCAAGACCTGGCCTTGGAAAGGGAAGTCTGCTGAGAGCCACATGCTGCCCTTACTGCTGACTTTCCTACACCTCTCCAGCATATTCAAATCATCAAACTTTCCTTTTGGCCCTTAATAAAACTTTAATGATCTCATCTGGCTGCCCATCTTGCACTGATAAGTAACCCTGCTGACCACTAATCTGCCCTGCAGCCAGAAGGCTTGGGAAACAATCATGATGGTGGCGCTAGTATTCTTCGGCCTGCACACCTTCCCCCACTTATGGTATTGGCAGTATACTGAAAATGCCTCTAACGTCTCTCACAGTATTTCACTAACTCAAAGACTGAATATTAACAGGCAAGGTATGTACAAGTTCAAGGATGAACTGAATATGTTTATTTATAGCACAGTTTTGAGAATATGGAAAATTCTTCTCTTGCATTATTTTTAGATTGCTCAAAACTGTGTTTCTGTAAATGATGTTGCTTGGTACACATTTGCTCCATATTCCATGTTAATACAATTCAAATGGAGTATGTTAGAGTGAAGTAAAGTAAATAAGGAGTGAC
The DNA here is from genome assembly GCF_020745735.1 of Hemiscyllium ocellatum. Classification (NCBI taxonomy): domain Eukaryota; kingdom Metazoa; phylum Chordata; class Chondrichthyes; order Orectolobiformes; family Hemiscylliidae; genus Hemiscyllium; species Hemiscyllium ocellatum. Next base: position 81,286,061 of record NC_083404.1, read on the forward strand.
AAATAGATCCAAATTTTAAAATATATTTTTATGCAGTAAAAAGCATTCTGTATAATCACTTCCCTGAAAGAAGAAATTGCTCCATATTTCTATCTTAAATGTGCAACCACCCGTTACTCTGAGATTATGCTGTCTGTTGCTAGACTCTCCCATAAGGAGAAACAACTTCTCCACACTTACCCTGTCAAGTCTCCGAAAAATGTTGTAGGTTTTAGTAAGGTCGTCTTTCATTCTTCTAAACTCCAATAAGTACAGGCCCAACCAACTCAATCTCTCCTTTCTGACAGTCCAACATACTTGATATCAGTCAAATGAACATTGTCTGGACTGCCTCCAATGCCAATATATCTTTCCTTTGATAAGGGGCCCAAAACAGTTCACAATCTTACAGCTATGTCTGACAAGTGCCTTGTATAGTTTTAGCAAAATCTCCCTGCTTTTATATCCTTCCCTATTATCCGCTGAACTTGGATGCTAGCTTTTAGTGATTCATTGACAAGGACTCTCAAATCCCTTTGTACAATAGTTTTCTGCAGTCTTTCTCCATTTACAAAATATTTAGCTCCTCTACTCTTCTGGCCAAAGTGCAAAACCTCACATTTTCCTACATAATATTCCACCCTACTAAAAGCTTTTTACCCACTTCTAAGTTATGGGATGGTGAATCTTCAAGATTCTCTATCCACATGGTTGCAGAGGCTCAATCACTGAGCATATTCAAAACAGAAATTAAAAGATTTTTGAATCTAATGACATCAAAGGATATCACAGAAATTTGTACTAAACTGAAGCAGATGATCAGGTAGGATTTAACTGAATGGTAAATCAGACTTTAAGGAACTGCACATTTTCACCGAAGCAAGAATTTTCCCTAGCTTCCTGTCCCTAACATTTATGATTAAGGATCATGACTACCAGTATGAGATCAGCTTAGTCAGCACAGACCATGAATCAAACTAGGGGGCCTGATTATTTCTGTTCTGCCAGAGGGACACTGACCTGAAACATTACTTCTGTTCCTCATAACCTAAGCTTTCAATTTTTATTTCAAATTTACAGCATCAACAGTACTTATACATTTCTATTGTTTATCATATTGTATGGTTCAGCTACTTATTATTAATTGCTTGGGAGATTAGATTAGGTTAGATTCCCTACAGTATGGAAACAGGCCCTTCACACTGACCCTCCGAAGAGTAACCCACTCAGACCATTTCCCCCTGACTACTGTATCTAACACTATGGGCAATTTAGCGTGGCCAATTCACCTGACCTGCCCATCTTTGGACTGGGGGAGGAAACCGGAGCACCCGGAGGAAACCCACACAGACACAGGGTGAATGTGAAAACTCCAGACAGACAGTTGCCCGAGGCTGGAATCGAACCTGGGTGCCTGGTGCTGTGAGGCAGCAGTGCTAACCACTGAGCCACCGAATTAGCTAAAGATCTTTTTATTTTTCCAGTAAGTTGCTCCCTTTCTTTTGTCCCTTTAAGATATTCTTGGGCTCTGGTTCCAAGGGCTTCATTTACTTTAAGAGATTGCTTTTTATGTCTAAGCCTCATCAGCAAGTGACATCATAGACAGTGTAAAATGGAATCTTTTACACTGGGACCACTTCCAAAATTAGTACAACACTTGCAATCAGGTAGACTTCACCTAAATTGACCTTGGAGGGATCTGGGAGAGAAAATAGCATATGAAGGTTGAAAACTTCATAGAAATTAAATAGAATTATAAAATTAACAGGGAGGGAACCTAGAGGTGAAAAGTTAGGAGAGAAGACACTTAATCATGAAAATTGTCTTTTGTATCAAAATTACCATGACCAATGATGAAAGGAACAAGCAGTAAAAATTTAGTACAGGATTGGAGCTAAGTATGTCCAAATAAAGGACATTTTAGAAATGATAGAGAAAGTCTGAAAAAGGAGAGATGGGGGTGTTATGAAATATTGTATTCACGTAAACCTATTGGCAGAAGGAAGAGATCCAAGTGAATGGAATTATTAGAGGGAATCACAATGTGCAAGACAATCTCCACACAGTGATAATTTAACATATGTACATGCTAAATTCCAAAAGAAGAACACTGTTAACAAATTATTTTATGTATAGGTACTCCCCCTAGAGGCTGGTGACTGGTGGTGTCCCACAGGATCTGTTCTCGGGCCTCTGCTCTTTGTAGTTTTTATAAATGACAGATGAAGAGGTGGAAGGGTGGGTAAGTAAGTTTGTCGATGACACAAAGGTCAATGGTGTTGTGGATAGTGTCGAGGGCTGTTGCAGGCTACAACAAGACATTGACAGGATGCAGAACTGGGCTGAGAAGTGACAGATGGAATTCAACCTGGATAAATACGACGTGATTCATTTTGGAAGGTCGAATTTGAATGCTGAATACAGGTTTAAAGACAGGGTTCTTGGCAGTGTGGAGGAACAGCAGAATCTTGGGGCTACTTACATAGATCCCTTAAAGTTGCCACCCAAGTTGGCAGGAGAAAGTGAGGACATCAGATGCTGGAGATCAGAGTAGAAGAGTGTGGTGCTGGAAAAGCACAGCCAGTCAGTAGCATCTGAACAGCAGAAGAGTCGACGTTTCAAACATAAACTCTTCATCAGGAATAAGGGGGTGGCCCAAGGGGACTGTGAGATTAATGGGAGGGAGGGGGGGCTGAGGGGAAGGTAGCTGGGAATGCGATAGGTAGGTGAAGATGGAGATTAAGGGCGGAGAGGAGGGCGGAGCGGATAGATGGGAAGGAAGATGGAAGTTCAAGAGCATGGTGCTGAGTTGGAAGGTTGGATCTGGGATTAGGTGGGGGCAGGGGAAATGAGGAAACTGGTGAAATATACATTGATTTTGTGTGGTTGAAGGTCCCAAGGCAGAAGATGAGGCATTCTTCCTCTAGACGTCGGGTGCATAGAGTTGGGCGGTGGAGGAATCCCAGGACCTGCATGTCCTTGATGGTGTGAGAGGGGGAGTTAAAGTGTTCATCACATGGTTGTTTAGCGAGTGTGTCCCAGAGATGTTCTCTGAAATATTCTGCAAGTTGGTATCCTGTCTCCCCAGTGTACAGGAGACCACATCAAGAGCAATGGACACAGTAGAAGGTGTGTGTGGAAGCACAGGTGTGTCAGATGTGGAAGGATCCTTTGGGGCCTTGGATGGAAGTGAGGGGGGAGGTGTGGGCTTTCCACTTCTTGTGGTGGCAGGCAAGGTGCCAGGAGTGGAAGGTGGGTTGGTGGGGGGCGTGGACCTAACAAGGGAGTCACAGAGAGAATGGTCTCTCTGGAATGCAGATAGGGGTAAGGAGGGAAAATATCCTTGGTGGTGGAGTCTGTTTGTAGGTGACAGAAATAGCAGAGGATGATGCGATGTATCCAGAGGTTGGTGGGGAGGAAGGTGAGGACTAGGGCAGAAATGGCTGTCACAGAGGGTCATAATTTTAAGGTGATTGGAGGAATGTATAGGAGAGGTGTCAGAGGTAGGTTCTTTATGCAGAGAATGGGTGCGAGAAATGTACTCCCAGTGGTGGTAATAGAGTCGGAGACATTAAGGACATTTAAGCAACTGCTGGACAAGCACATGGATGGCAGAAAATTAAAAAGGTGTGTATGTTAGGTTGATCTTAGATTAAGATAAAAGCTTGGCACAACACTGTGGACTGAAGGGCCTATACTGTTCTATGTTCTACTAGGTGAAAAGTAGGAACACATACAGGAACCAATTTATTCAATGCATTCCAATTTTCCACAGCAATATTTTGTCAATTTTACAAAAAACCTGGCAATACCTGAATTACTTATAATTAACAAACTGGAGACTAACCACTAAGACAGTACATTCACCATAATGACAATCATGCGAACAAAGATACAATCAGACCAGCAATCAAAGCTGCAAGTCTCCTTTTTGGATTTAACTAAGAATAACTTTGAAGAAATAAAAGGAATTGTTGGAAATAGATGGGAAAAAATTATTTAGCAAATCTATGGGTGATCAGTCGACCCCATTCCAAATGGATAGTGCAAGTGGCCTGTACTCAGGGATCAATGGTAGGCTTCATCTTTAAATTTCCTGAAGAAGGACTAATGCCTGAAACTTCGATTCTTCTGCTCCTTGGATGCTGTCTGGCCTGCTGTGTTTTTCCAGCATCACATTTTTCAACTCTGCATCTTTAAAGTGACTAGTTATTACAAATTGATATTAAGCAAGGAGATATAGTTAACTGCAGACAGCAGATAACTGGAAAAGTATAGTTCTAAGGAGCAGTCACATTGGATTCTGTGTTAACTGCTTCTCTGTCCACAGATAGTATCAGACCTGTTGGGTATCTGCAACACTTTATTTTTATTTCAGGTCTCCTGCATTAGCAGTAATTTGTTTTTAACTGATAATAAATGTCCGATCATAAAATGAGTTGGTAGAGTGATAGTGGGCCCAGGTGAATATAATCAAGAATTAGGATGTAGTGAATGGCAGAATAGAGTATTATCAATGTGCAAAATTATTGGGAAGAATGCTGGCAGGTGGGACTAGATTGGGTTGGGATATCTGGTCGGCATGGACAACTTGGATTGAAGGGTCTGTTTCCGTCCTGTATATCTCTATGATTCTAGCAGACAAGCAGAGACATTTTAAGGATCCAGGACAGGTATTGAAATCATTTAAAAAATCTGCACTTGGAATTTGGAAAATTGATCATAAAAAAACTTCAAGGCTAATCATGAAAATAATCTATGAGAATAATATGAAGACAGATATAAATTACAATTACTTACCTGAATTCAACTCTTTTACCAAAGATGACATTGTGTTTGTAATGGAATCTGCTGCCACCAGCAGGTCATTTCTCAAATTTCTCCTGGAGCCTACAAAGTTAACATAGTTAGCTTTTTGAAAAAAGATACAAGTCAACACAAGGATAATGTCATGCAAATCAATTTCTGTATCTTTCATACTGTTATATTTGCCTTCTTAACATAAACATTTCTGCTAAAACATTAATTCATTGAATTTTTGGTACAAAATGAGGAGCTCCGCAATTCATTCTACTCCCCTGTCCTTTATCCATCACCGTAAAAATGTTTGCCGTTCAGGTATTTATGTAATTCTCTTTTGAATGCTATCACTGAATCCATTTCAACACCCCTTCAAACATTGCATTCCATATTCAAAATCACACCGTTCAACAAAACAAAGCATCGTCACCTCATATCTCTTTTTTTTTGCCAATCACTTTGAGTGCCTTCAGGTCACCACTCCTTCTGCTATTGGACAAGTGTGGAGGGTAAAATTGGAGTTGGTGCAGGGAGCAATAACAATTAATTGTACAACATAGCAGAGAAATGATCCAAGGATCTCAGATGCAAGATTGGAGATCTTGGTGCCAGAGGCAGGCAGGAGCTAATGAGCACTCCAAAGAAAGTTTGAACAGGCAAGGCCAGATCAATGCTAGCAGTCTGTATTGTATCTTCACATCTGTTTGATCACCTTTAGATGCTAACAATCTCTATTAAATATGACTTACACCAGCTATTTTACAGCTATTCACTCTCCTAGTCAGATCATTATCCACTCCTTTGTTCAACTATTCTTCTGTCTCTTTGGGCTCTATTTTCATTTATTGTTTTCTCCTCAGACCCTCCTCTCACCCTATTTTCTGTATATAAACTGAAATTTTCCTAGCTCCATCAGTTGAGAGGAATGATCACTGGACCTGAAATGTTAACTCTGATTTCTCTCTACAAATGCTGCCAGGCCTGCTGAGCTTTTCCAGCAATTTCTGTTTTTGTCACACATTTATAGCTTCACCTCACTCTCATACCTCACCTTACTGCAAATCTCACACCAACATTTCATAGTTTACTGACATTACACCACCAAGATAGTCCTATCACCTAAACACATTTGACAACACATGCTGACACACGTCTCTCTCTCTCTCGTAGAACAAAGTGGCACAAAACCTGAGAAAGCACTACTAACTGGCATAGACAGGTAGGGGTACATGTTCTGAACCCCATGGAACAGATGGTGCCTGCTATCATTGGAATGGCTGTGGCTGAAAATGGATAATGGCAGCTTCATAGCCAGTGATGCAGAAGCAAGAAATGACAGAGGAAGAATGTACCAAAGAAACCCCAACATAATTTGCCCTATCAGATGCCTATAAAAGATTCCTTGACGATACTTTAATATCTCTCATATTATTTATACTATTTAGTCCTCAATCAACTTTGCAATAATAAACTATCTTCTCATGATCACATTGCTATTTGTGGGAGCTGACTGTGTGCATATTAGTGACTATAATTCAAAAGTATTTCATTGCTTGTAAAGCACTTTGGAATATCAAGGTCATGAAGGGCACTATATAACTGCAGGTCTTTATTTCACAGCCACCAATTTCAATACTAGCACTGTATATACATTGAAAGGCAGCATCTTCACATGTTAAAACACCAGGCATGATTGGGCTACAGTCAGGGTAGGGTGAAAAGATAGTGCGTGCTTGTTCAGCAGAGGACACGGTCTTTTACAAAAAGTTCAGATGAGGAACTTAAATCGTAAAAACTCGACAGTGTAGGTGGAAACCATTCAGCTCATTGAGTCTGCACTGACCTTCCAAACAGCATCCCACCCAAACCCCTCCCTCTACCTTATCCCTGTAACCCCACATTTATCGTGGCTAATCTACATGGCCTGCACAACCCCAACACTCCAGCTAATTTAGCATAGCCAATTCATCTAATCTGTACCTGACATAATCTTTGGACTGTGGAGGAAACTGAAATATCAGGAGAAAACTGATGTAGCAATGGGGAGATGGGCAAACTCCACACAGAGTCAGTCAAGGCTGGAATCAAACCTTGGGCTCTGTCGCTGTGAGGCAGAAGTGCTAACTACTGAGCCATCATGCCATTCTATTTTTATTAATATGTATTAAAAAGAACAGTGGTTCTAATGTTAACCGCTGGAAAACATCTCTGTATATCCCTCGAGTTAGAGAAATGATCATTCATCACTACAGTCTATTTTTCATTCCTTAGCAAAATCTGCATCCTAAGTTGCCATTGTTCATTCAATCCAATGGGCCTAATTATCTCTAACAGATCTATTTATCTGACTTGTAAAACATGTATCTATTCAAAGTCTATTTGCATAACATGAATTAATGCAAGGTAGTGCATTTTGGAAAAGCAAATCATGGCAGGACTTATACAATTAATGGTAAGGTCCTGGGGAGTGTTGCTGAACAAGGAGACATTGGAGTGCAGGTTCATTGTTCCTTGAATGTAGTCACACATAGGTAGGATAGTGAAGAATGCATTTGGTATGCTTTCCTTTATTGGTCAGAGCACGGAGTATAGGAGTTGGGAGGTCATGTTGCGGCTGTACAGTCAGGGTACTTTTTGTTAGGCAACTTTTGGAATATTGAGTGCAATTCTGGTCTTCCTATCAAAAGGATGTTGTGAAACTTGAAAGGGTTCAGAAAAGATTTACAAGGATTTTACCAGGGTTGGATGGTTTGACCTCAGGAGACACTGAATATGCTGGGGCTGTTTTCCCTGAAGCGTCAGAGGCTGAGAGGTTTAAAAATTGTGAGGGGCATGGATAGGATAAATAGGCAAAGCCTTTTCCTGTGGCGGGAGGGGGGTGGGGTCCAAACTAGAGGGTATAAATTTAGTGTGAGAGGGGAAAGATATAAAAGGGACCTAAGGGGCAACTTTTTCATGCAGTGGGTGGTGTGTGTATGTAATGAGCTGCATGAGGAAGTCGTGGAGGCTGGTACAATTACAACATTTAAAAGGCATCTGGATGGGTATATGAATGGGAAGGGTTTTGAAGGACTGGGGCCAAGTGCTGGCCAATGGGACTAGATTAGGTTAGGATATCTGGATGAGTTGGACCGAATGGTCTGTTTCTATGCTCTACATCTCTAACTCTATATCCCTCTTGGTTACTATCAAAAAGCTTTTTCAAGTCAAACAAACACATTTTTCCATGAACATATCTGAGATGATTTTCAAATGTCAATTAACGTTGTTCTTAATTATGTGTCTGACATGTTCCCTTCTATTTACATTATTTTGACCGAATTATAATTTAGGATTTTCTCCTTCAGACTTCTTAAAAACACAGCTGTAAAAATTGTAATCCTCCAATCCTCTGGCATCAACTCCATTATCATGGCATAATTGAAAGATATGAGTAGGGCCTCAGCAATTTCCACCTTTTTTTTAGTAACATACAATGTATCCTATCCTGACTGAGATACATTTACAGTTTGAGGATTGCCAACCTTCTGTGTCCTTTCTCTCTATCTATTTCTATTTTATCCAATATCACGACTGCCTCCTCCTTTATTGTAACATTAGCATGATCCTTTCCTCTACTGAAAATACACACTTAGTATCCCAGCCATGTCTTTAGTCTCTGCAGGAAGATCTCCCTCTAGACCAGTAATTCGCTCAACCATACCTTTGACTCTCGTTTTTCCATTTACACGTTTATAAAATACCATGACTTTTATTGAAAATGTATCAGATGAAAATCCATTCACATTCTGCATTTGCCCTTTACTTCCTGTTGTCACTTCTATTCTGAAATTTATGTATTTGGCTTGATACTCCACTGTATTATTAACTTTACAATTGTATCTCACCTTTTCCTGCCTCATTTCAACCTTCAGTCATCCATGGATTTCTACCTTTGGTTGTTTATCCTCAACCATGCTGCTTCTTAAGAATGCAACTGAACCAATGGAACATTCATGTCCTTGGACAAAGTGGGGCTGGTGGTGTTGGGAAGCAACATTTTTAAGAAGTTTGTTGACGAGAAGTGAGTGTCACTGGCAAGTCCAGAATTTGTGGCCTAACCCTAATTGTTCTCAAGGTGAAGGTTAACAACCTTCTTGACAGCTGCCATCCATTTGGTGTTGGTACACCACAATGCTGTTAGGGAGGGAATTCCTGGACTTTAACCCAGCAAAAATGAAGAAATGGCAATGTAACTGTCAGGATGCTACATATCTTGGAAGGCAACTTGTATGTGGTCATGTTTCCATGTGTTTTCTTGTTTCCATAGAATCCTTACAGTGTGGAAACAGGTCCTTTGTCCCAAAAAGTCCACACTGACCCTCCGAAGAGTAACCCACCCAGACCCAATGTCCCTATCCTATATTTACCCCTGACTAATGCATCTAACCTACACATCCCTGAACACTATGGACAATTTAGCACAGCCAATTCACCTAACCTGCACATCTTTGTCTGTGGGAAGAAATCGGAGCACCCAGAAGAAACCCACGCAGACACAGGGAGAATGTGCAAACTCCACACAGGCAGTCGCCTGAGGCTGGTATTGAACCAGGGTCTCTGGGCTGTGAGACAGCAGTGCTAACCACTCTTTTAGTTGGTAGGGGACAAGGGTTTGGAATGTACTACTGAAGGTGCATGGTGAATTTGTAGATGAAACAAAATTGCAACTACTGTGCATCAATATTGGAGGGAGCGAATATTTAAAGTAGTGGTTGGCATTGTATTTTTTGAGTGTAATTAGAGCTGCCCTTGAGTTGATTAGCTGTAAAGCCAAGAGAAACCCCTGGCTCCACATTAAAGCAGGTCATAAAAGAGAAACTTAACTCCTTCTCTTATTACCTTTTTGGTCCCTGTAAGAACAACTTGTCTCGCTGTTATTAGTGAGAAAGAAGAAATCATTTCTCAAATTTCTCTGGTTAGTTTTTGTGGGATATGGCAAAGTTCTAAGTAGGCTTTAGATGTCCAATTAGCATACAGAGACCACCTAACATTTGGTTCAGAACGGCTCTGGAGCCACATGGAAGTTGTTAGATGTTAATTTGACACTGGTGTACTTCTGATCTGGGAAAGAAGGAACTGTATTGAGATGCAGAAAAGTGAACCAGGAAATTGATCACCCCATGCATTGCAACTTTCTGAACAGATGCAAAAGAACCAAATTCTCTCTGATATGTACTTTTCTTAACATTACTTCTGAGAATGACTCACTTTGTGCAAATGCTTCCTGTACATCTCCTCCAACCCCTGTCAGTGAATCCTGAGGTGTATGGGTTGGAGTTGAGCAGGCAGAGGTTGATCTGATAGGCATTGGTATAGGAACAGACCGGCTAATTGTGTGACTTGGTGAAGAGCGAGGGGATCCTGCCCCCTGAGTCTGAAAACAATAAAAAAATTAATGTTACTACATATTTATATCTATTTTACAAAAGTCATATTTTGTGTAACACTGCAATACTACTTTCTGAGGAGACAGTCAGGACTGCAGATGCTGGAGATGAGAGTTGAAGAAGTGTGATGCTAGAAAAGCACAGCTAGTCAGACAGCATCCGAAAAGCAGGAGAGTCGACGTTTCAAGCATATGCTCTTCACCAGGAATGAGGGGGGTGTCCCAAGGAATCTGAGAGATAAACGGGAGGGAGTGGCGGGACTGGGGAGAAGGTAGCTTGGAATGCGACAGGTAGATTAGGGTGAGGTGAAGGTGATTGGTGGAGAGGAAGGTGGAGCAGATAGGTGGGAGGGAAGATGGACAGGTTGGACATTGCAAGATGTTGGTGCTGAGTTGGAAGGTTGGATCTGGGATAAGGTGGGGGAGGGGAAATTAGGAAACTGGTGAAATCCACATTGATCCTATGTGGTTGGAGGGTCCCAAGGCAGAAGATGTGGCATTCTTCCTCCAGGCATCGGGTGGCTAGAGTTTGGCAATGGAGGAGGCCCAGGACTTGCATCTCCTTGGCGGAGTGGGAGGGGAGGGGAGTTAAAGTGTTCGGCCAAAGGGCAGTGGGGTTGCTTAGTGTGTGAGTCCCAGAGATGTTCTCCGAAACATTTCACAAGTTGGTATCCTGTATCCTTAGTGCAGAGGAGACCACATCGAGACCTGGACCATCTTGGACACCTCCCTCCCCTTTCTGTATCTCTCCATTTCCATTTCCAGCAACCGGCTCAACACAGACTTCTATTTACACCCACTGATTCCCACAGCTTCCAGGACTAGAGCTCCTCCCAACCTGCCTCCTGTAAAAATACTATCCCTTATTCCCAATTACTCCGCCTCTGCCACATCTGCTCCCAGGAGGACTAATTCCACCATAGAACATCCCAGATGACCTCCTTCTTCAAAGACTGCAATTTCCCCTCCCACATGGCTGATGCTCTCCAGCACATCTCCTCTACTTCTCACACCTCCACCCTTGAACCCCACCCCTTCAATTGCAACAAGGACAGAACCTTCCCCCGGTCCTCACCTTCCACCCCACCAACCTCTGGATACAACGTATCATCCTCCGCCATTTCCTCTACCTACAAACATATCCCACCACCAGGGATATATTTCCTTCCCCAGCCCTAACTTAATTCCAGAGAGATCATTCCCTCAGCGATTTCCTTATTAAGTCCATGCCCACCAATAACCCACCCTCCACTCCCCGAACCTTCCCCTGCCACTGCAAGAAGTGTAAAACCTGCACTCACACCTCCCACCCCACTTCAGTCCAAGGCCCCAAAGGATTCTTTCACATCTGACATAGATTTACCTGTCCTTCCACACACGTCATTTACTGTGTCCATTGTTCTTGATGTAGTCTCCTCTACACTGGGGAGACAGGACATTTCAGAGAACATCTCTGCGACACATGCACTAAGCAACCTCACTGCCCCATGGCCAAATACTTTAACTCCCCATCCTCTCCGCCAAGGACATGCAAGTCCTGGGCCTCCCCCACCACCAAAATTCTAGCCACTTGACTCATGGAGGAAGAATGCCTCATCTTCCACCTTGGGACCCTCCAACCACATGGGATCAATGTCAATTGCACCAGTTTCCTCATTTCCCTCCCCCCCCACCTGATCCTAGATCAAACTTTCCAACTCAGCACTGCCTTCTTGAACTGTCCTACCCTGTCCATCTTCCTTTTCACCTACCCACTTCACCCTCATCTCTGACCTATCACCTTCACCCCATCTTAGCCATCTATCGCATTTCCAGCTACCTTCCCCACAGCCCCACACCCACGCTTCATCAGGAATGTGGGGGTGGCCTGAGGGGACTGAGAGATGAATAGAAGAGTTAAATGCTAAACTCTCCTGCTCCTCGGATGCTGCCTGACCAGCCGTGCTTTTCCAGCACCACACTCTTCAAAACTACTTTCTGAGCCGGTTTCACGAGAAGCAGGAATATCCCTGTGTCATGAGCATACATTATAAGTTCAGTAAATTGACCTTTATGATCAGTTTTAAAGTAAGTCAATTTAAAAACAGAGAATGAGAACAATGTATATAGTTACTCAGTGATTACATCAGCAGTCCAATTCAGTCATGCAATAGAAGCCAGTGTAAAAAATATTTCACAATACACAGTTTGTATTTTCAACCTTTAAACACAAAGATACTTCCTTTGACTCTTGCTTCTATTTCTAAATCAGTGTTTATGGTGATTGTGTGTCTACAATAGCATTAGATAGGAAATTCCAGGATTTTGATCCAATCTAAGGACGAATGATGCATGCTGATGGGAGGGTAACAAAAGTGATTTGAAGGCGATGTTACTCCTAGGATGGCTGCTGTTCTTCTTCATACTGGTAGAGGTCATGATGATCTAGGATGTGCAGATTGAGTAAACCTGGCAGTGCAATCTGTAGATGGTGCATACTGCCACATATTGCTAGACAGGATGGCCATTAAATCAAATTGAGTGCCAGTCAAGTAATCTATTTTGTCACACATAGTGTTCAGTTTCTGAGTGTTGTTGCAGGTGCATTCAGATTAGTTGCAAGTATTCTATCACACTCCTGATTTACGCCATGCAGATATTTAGGAGGATTTGAGAGATCAGAAGCTCAATTTTTGATCCCTCAAATCCATTAGTCTTGCTTTTGTAATGAACACTTTGATATGGCTGATGTTAATAAACTCTGGTTAATGGCAACCCCAATACTACCCTCAGGTAATTAGGCAGAAATTTGGCAATGGTAGCACATAAGGACACCCTAAGGGATTTGTACCAAGTTTCACCTTGGCACTACAAAAACTGCCACAAAAGATTCAAACCAGTGAAGGTAAGGTAGTACAAAGGCACTTTCAGCTTTGAATCCTTAGTCATCTTCGGTATCAATACTAAATCTTTAACATTTGCAAAAGTAACCTTTCATAATTCACTCTAGTCTACTCACTCACTGCCTTGTAATATGTCGAGACAGAGGTCCAAGAACAGCTCCAGAGTTCATCAAAAAAAACCTAGCAATGAACTTTCACAGCTGACTGATTGTGAAAGTACAAGTATCTCTAGCAATCAGAATTAGGTCCAAGAAAAACAACGAAAATCAAATTTCACAGCTGACCTTGGAGAGACCACAATATTGAAACGATTCACAGCTGGGAGTGAGTAGTGATTCAATAATCAGCTAAATGTTTATTTTTATGACTTCATAAAATGTATACATCTTGATATTTTTCTTGTAAATCTACCGTTGTGAGTAGGGTGAGGGTTTTTTTTATGTCTTAATGAGATCTGTTCCATATAAATATAAAATATAGGTATTAAGTTACAGATTGTTCTACTATAATGCAATAGTTATGTTCCTTTACAACCTTGCACTATAGAAAATTGCACTATGGAAAACCACGATAGAAAATCACACTGTAGAAGATCGATAATAGAAAATCGCTACACTCGTTCAATAGAGTGTTTGCGTTATCCAAACAAAGTCCACAATTTGTCAATCATGTTATAGCAAATTTGTGCTGATGAAACGTATGTTGTAGCAGAATGACCCATATCCTCGAACAGTGTTCTTAGAGCAGTAAGACTGTGATATTTTCTGGGTCTGCAGATTAAGGTGCAGAGATGGCCTTTGATAGAGTGATGTGCTCTTCCTGTCAACGAGGGAGAATTTCAATGTTCCTGTTGATTGTGTCTGCACGAAGTGTGTTTGGTTGCAAATTCTATCAGATCACATAGATCAGTTGGAATGGCAGTTAAAGACAATGAGGAATTTACAGGAATCACAGAGTGTGTTGGATGGCAGTTTCCGGAAAGTAGAAAAACCGCAGATTAAGTTAATGGGTTACCTCAAGAAAAGGTAGGAGAGGGAAGCAAGTAGTGCAGGAGTCTTCAAACAAGTATGCAGTTTTGGAAAATATAGGAGTGATGGACTCTCAGGGGAATGTAGCACTGACAGCCAGGTTTCTGGTACTGAGATTGGCTCAAGTAACGAGATTCCAAGTGATCAATTATAAGAGGGCACTCTCTAGTCAAAGGTACAGACAGACATTTCTGCGGACGCTGAAAGCTTCCCTCATGCCAGGGTCAAGGATGTCTCAGAGAGGGTGCAGCATATTCTCAAAAGGGGAGAGTGACCAACATGAGATCATTGCACACATTGGTACCAATGACATATGAAGTGGACAAGGTTCTGAAGAGAGAAATAGGAAATCAGGCAGATGTTAAAAATTAGGTCCTTAAGAGTAGTAATGTCTGAATTACTTCCAAAGCCATGTGCTAGTGAGAGTAGGAATAGGAGGACATAGCAGATTAATGCATGGCTGAGGAGCTGGTGCAGAGGGCAGGGATTCACATTTTTGGATCATTGGAATCTCTTCTGGGGTAGAAGTGACATATTATGAGGGGGATGGTTTGCGCCTAAATTTGAAGAGAACAAGAGTCCTGCAGGGAGATTTGCTAGTGATACTCAGGAGGCTTTAAACTAATGGGGGTGTTGGGGGCACAGAGAGTGGTAGAGACTGGTACAGTTGAGAAGAGGAGCAAGTAATATAGTCAAGGCAGACAGGAGCAAGGCAGAAAACTGGTTGTTTAATGTTCCAGGGTATTGATTCTATAGTAAGGGGGACGAGAGAGGAGAGAGAGTGGTGTTTTTGGCTACGGGTAACATTACAGCTGTAAGTAGGGATGATATTCCTGGAATTACGTCCAGTGAAGTGATTTGGATGGAACAAATAACTAAGAAAGGGATAATCACCTTATTGGGATTATACTATAAGACCCTTAGGAAAGTGAGAAGCAAATTTGAAACATCTCAGACATGGGTAAGAATGAAAGGGTTGTAATGGGAGGGGATTTTAATTTTCCAAAAATAGACTGGGACTGCCACTGTGTTAAAGGCTTGGGTGGAGAGAAATTTGTTAAGTGTGTACAAGAAAGGTTTCTTATTCAGCATATGGATGAAACTACTAGAGAAGGAGCAAAACTTAACCTTCTCTTGGGAAATAAGACAGGTCAAGTGGCTGAGGTGTCGGTGGGGGAGCACTGTTTGGGCCAGTGATCATAATTCCATTAGTTTTTAAAATAGTAATGGAAAAGGATAGACCTGATCTAAAAGTTAAAAGTTCTAAATTGGAGTAAGGCCAATTTTGATGGTATTAGTTAAGAACTTAAAATCCAAGGCTGGCAGATGTAGGGAATGCTGGATGACTAGAGAAATTGAGGCTCCGGTCAAAAAGGAGGCTAATGCCAGGTATAGACAGCTGGGATCAAGTGAATCCCTCAATGAGTATAAGGGCAGTGGAAGGATACTCAAGAGAGAAATCAGGAGGGCAAAAAGGGAACATGAGATGGCTTCAGAAAATAATTTTGAGGAGAATCCAAAGAGATTCTATAAATATAAAGAGTAACTACGGTGAGAATAGGGCCTCTCAAAGATTTCGCTGCACTTTGGATGCTGCCTGAACTGCTGTGCTCTTCCAGTACCACTAATCCTCTCAAAGATCAACATGGTCATCTATTTCTGGAATCACAGGAAATGGGTGAGATACTAAATGAGTATTTCTTGTCAGTATTTACTGGGGAGAAGAATATGCAGGATTTGGAGAAATAAACTGCAGTATATTGAAAAGTGTCCATAATACAGAGGACAAAGTGCTGGACATTGTGAAATGCATAAAGATGGATAAATCCCCAGGACCTGATCAGGTGTATCCCAGAATATTGTGCGAAGCGAGGAAAGTGACTTTTGGGCCTTTCTTTGAGTTATTTGCATCATTAATAGCCACGGGTGAGGAGCTTGAGGATTGGAAGGTGGCTAATGTGGTGTCATTATTTAAGAAAGTAGTAAGGAAAAGCCAGGGAACTGAAGATTGGTGAGCCTGACATCAGTGGTGGGTATGTTCTTGGACAGGATCCACACGTATTTGGAAAGGCAAGGATTGATGAGGTATCATCAACCTGGTTTTTGTGCATGGGAAATAGTATCTCACTGACTTGATTGAGATTTTTGAAGAAGTAATAAAGAAGATTGATGAAGGCAGAGCAATGGATGCTGACTATATGGACTTCAGCAAGGTGTTTGACAAGGTTCTGCATGGCAGACCTGGTTAGCAAGGTTAGATCACATGGAATCCAGGGAGAGCTAACCATTTAGATACAAAATTGTCTTGGAAGTAAGAGACAGAGGATGATTTGTCAGATTGGAGCCTGTGACCAGTGGTGTGCCACAAGGCTTGGTGCTGGGTCCACTGCTTTTTGTCATTTACATAAATGATTTGGATGTGAATACAGGAGGTATGGTTAGTAAGTTTGCAGATGGATGAGTTGGACTGAAGGGTCTGTTTCTATGCTATACATTTCTATGACTCTGACAACAAAATGGATGGTACAGTGGACAGTGAAGGAGGTTATCTTAGAGCACCTTGGGTCGAGAAATGGCAGATGGGAGTTTAATTTAGATGAATGTGAGTTATTATATTTTGGTAAGGCAAATCATGGCAGGACTTATACACTTAATGGAAGGGTCCTGGGGATTATTATCAAACAAAGAGACCTTGGGGTACAGGTTCATAGTTCCTTGAAGTTGGAGTCACAGGTAGACCGGGTAGTGAAGAAAGCATTTGGTACACTGGCCTTTATTATTCAATGCATTGAGTATTGGAGTTGGGGTGTCATGTTGCCGCTGTACAGGGCTTTGGTTAGGCCACTTTAGGAATACTGTGTTCAGTTCTGGTCTCCCTGTTACAAGAAAGATGTTATTAAACTTGAAAGGGAGCAGAAAGCATTTACAAGGATATTGCTGTGGTTGGAGAGTTTGAGAAATAGGGAGAGGCTGAATAGGATGGGGCTACTTTCCCTGGAGCATCAGAGGCTGATGGATGACCTTAGAGGTTTGTAAAAGCATGACATCTTTTTTTCCAGGGTAGGGGAGTCCAAAACTAGCAGCCACAGGTTTAAGGTGAGAGGGGAAAGATATAAAAGGGACCCAAGGGGCAATGTTTTCATGCAGAGGGTGATGTGTGTAAAGAATGAGCTGCCAGAGGAAGTGGTGAAGGCTGGTACAATTACAGCATTTAAAAGGCATCTGTATGATAGATGAATCGGAAAGGGGGACAAATGCTGGCAAACGCAACTAGGTTAATTTAGGATGTCTAGTCATAAGTTCATAAGCTATAGGAGCAGAATTAGGCTCTTCAGCCTAATTCGATCATGGCCGATATGCTCCACATCTCTATTTTTCTGCCTTCTCTCCATGTCCCTCCAATCCATTACCAATTAAAAATCTGTCTAATGCCCCCTTAAATTTACTCATTGTCCCAGCATCCACTGCACTTTGTGGAAGAAAATTCCACAGATTCACAATCCTTTGGGAAAAATAGTTTCTCCTCAACACACTATTTTAAATTTGCTACCCCTTAACCTAAGGCTATGACCTCTCATCCTAGAATGCCCCACAAGAGGAAGCATCTGCTTCATGTTTATTTTATCCATACCTTTAATCATCTTGAATATCTCAATTTAATCTGCGTTCATTCTTGTAAATTCCAGAGAGTATAGACCTAAACTGTTCAAGTTCTTTTCATACAACAAACCCCTCAGTTCTGGGATCGATGTAGTGAATCCCCTGTGAACTGCCTCTAATGCCAGCTCATCGTTCCTCAAATAAGGGGACTAAAACTGTGCACAATACTCCAGGTGCGGTCTCACCATTACCTTGCATAGTTGCAACAATACTTCCTTACCATTATATTCTATTCCTATAGCTATAAAAGCCAAATTCCATTTGTGTTTTTATTATTGTATTATCTGCTGTACCTGCATGCTAGTTTTCTGTGTACACCTAGATCTCTCTGCACTGAAAATGTGTTGCTGGAAAAGCGCAGCAGGTCAGGCAGCATCCAAGGAGCAGGAGAATTGATGTTTCGGGCATGAGCATGAAGAAGGGCTCATGCCCGAAACGTCGATTCTCCTGCTTCTTGGATGCTGCTTGACCTGCTGCGCTTTTCAGCAATACATTTTCAGCTCTGATCTCCAGCATCTGCAGTCCTCACTTTCTCCTAGATCCCTCTGCACCAGAGCACCCCGAGATCTCTCTGCATTAAGATAATAAGTCGCCTTCTCATTTTTTCAACCCAAATGCTTGACCTCACACTTATCCACATTAAACTCCATCTGCCACATTTTGGCCCAATTGCCTAACCTATCTATATCTATTTGTAAGGTTTTTATTTCCTCATGGCTAAAAATGTGTTACTGGAAAAACGCAGCAGGTCAGGCAGCATCCAAGGAGCAGGAGAGTCGATGTTTCGGGCATGAGCCCTTCTTCAGGAATGAGGAATGTGTGTCCAGCAGGCTAAGATAAAAGATAGGGAGGAGGAACTTGGGGGAGGGGAGTTGGAAATACAATAGGTGGAAGGAGGTCAAGGTGAGGGTGATAGGCCAGAGTGGGGGTGGGGGCTGAGAGGTCAGGAAGAAGATTGCAGGTTAGAAAGGTGGTGCTGAATTCGAGGGATTTGACTGAGACAAGGTGGGGGGAGGGGAAATGAAGAAACTGGAGAAATCTAGGTTCATCCCTTGTGGTTGGAGGGTTCTTAGGCAGATGATGAGGCGCTCTTCCTCCTGCCGTCGTGTTGCTATAGTCTGGCGATGGAGGAGTCCAAGGACCTGCATGTCCTTGGTGGAGTGGGAGGGGGAGTTGAAGTGTTGAGCCATGGGGTGGTTGGGTTGGTTGGTCCGGGTGTCCCATTGGTGTTCCCTGAAATGTTCCGCAAGTAGGCGGCCTGTCACCCCAATATAGAGGAGGCCACATTGGGTGCAATGGATGCAGTAAATGATGTGTGTGGAGGTGCAGGTGAATTTATGGAGGATATGGAAGGATCCCTTCGGGCCTTGGAGGGAAGTAAGGGGGGAGGTGTGGGCGCAAATTTTGCATTTCTTGCGGTTGCAGGGGAAGGTGCCGGGAGTGGAGGTTGGGTTGGGGTGTGAACCTGACGAGGGAGTCACGGAGGGAGTGGTCTTTTCGGAACGCTAATAGGGGAGGGGAGTGAAATATATCTGTGGTGAGGTCCGTTTGGAGGTGGCGGAAATGACAACAGATGATACGATGTATGTGGAGGTTGTTGGGGTGGTAGGTGAGGACCAGTGGGGTTCTGTCCTGGTGGCAATTGGAGGGGCGGGGCTCAAGGGCAGAGGAGCGGGACGTGGAGGAGCTGCGGTGGAGGGCATTGTTGATCACGTCTGGGGGGAAATTTCGGTCTTTGAAGAAGGAGGCCATTTGGATTGTACGGTATTGGAACTGGTCCTCCTGGGAGCAGATGCAGCAGAGACGAAGGAATTGGGAGTATGGGATGGCATTTTTACAGGGGGCAGAGTGGGAGGAAGTGTAGTCTCGGTAGCTGTGGGGGTTGGTCGGTTTGTACTAAATGTCCGTGTTGATTCTGTCGCCCGAGATAGAAATGGAAAGGTCTAGGAAGGGGAGGGAGGAGTCTGAGACGGTCCAGATAAATTTGAGGGTGGGGTGGAAGGTGTTGGTAAAGTGGATGAACTGTTCAACCTTCTCGTGGGAGCATGAGGCAGCGCCGATACAGTCATCGATGTAGCGGAGGAAAAGGTGGGGGGTGGTGCCAGTGTAGCTGCGGAAGATGGACTATTCCACATATCCTACAAAGAGGCAGGCATAGCTGGGGCCCATGCGGGTGCCCATGGCTACTCCTTTGGTTTGGAGGAAATGGGAGGATTGAAAAGAGAAGTTGTTCAGCGTGAGGACCAGTTCAGTCAGTCGAAGGAGGGTGTCAGTGGAAGGGTACTGGTTGGTATGGCGGGAAAGAAAGAAGCGGAGGGCTTTGAGTCCTTTGTGATGGGGGATGGAGGTGTACAGGGACTGGATGTCCATGGTGAAGATAAGGCGTTGGGGACCGGGGAAGCGAAAATCATGGAGGAGGTGGAGGGCGTCGGTGGTGTCCAGAACGTAGGTGAGGAGTTCTTGGATTAAGGGGGACAGGACCGTGTCGAGGTAGGCAGAGATGAGTTCTGTGGGGCAGGAGCAGGCTGAGACTCATTGCAATTTACCATCCTGCTATTTTTGTGTCGTCCACAAATTTGGCTGGAGCCTTCCATCCCTGTAACTAGATCCCTAATGTAGTTTGTAAATATCTGAGGTCCATGGACCGAACCTTGAGGCAACCCACTAGTTACATCTTGCAGCATGGATGAGTTAGACCGAAGGGTTTGCTTCCCTGCTGTACAACTCTATGACTCTCTAATATAGCTATCAGTTCCTCTCAAAACAATTATTTATATAACACCCACCAAAGACAGATTGTCAGAGGAAAAAATGTCTATTTTTAAACTTCTCATTTAATTAGAGGTTTAATGAATGGAACATCTTGTTTTTCTCAGGGTCACTGGCAGGGTTAGTATTTGTTGTCCTGATTATCTTGAACTCAATGGCTGAGTTGGCCACTTCAAGGGGCATTTAAAAGTCAATTGTAGGGCTGAGGATCCGGTGTCATGTTTAAACCAGACCAAGTAAGAATAGTGATTTCCTTCCACTGATGAACTCAATGGATTTTTACAATAATTGATAAGAGCCAACATGGTCACCATGACCAAGATTAGCCTTCAGTTCCATATTTTTTAAAAAAATTGGTGGTATTTGAAGTCATATTCTAGGGAAATAAATCTGGGTCACTAGATTACTAGACCAATGATAATACCATTATACCACCAACTGTCAATGAATGTTGATACAGAAATAAACAAGTTATCTGCAATTCTCTACACCAGGCCAGTAATTATGCAAACAATGATGGATGGGATATGATCTTCTCACCCATCTCACCCCACGCAAGAAAGATATTTAGGGTACAATGGGGGTGACAAGTCACTTTACCTCAAAGCCCCAGTGCATGCCCCATGATCATTCAATGCTAATCCATGCCCTTATATACTCAGAATGCCTCCTAATATTGCCATGCCAAATTCATAGCTGCTTACCCAAGATTCATCAAGGGCACACCATAGGATCCATTTGGAGATGAAAATTCTAACAATCTAATATAGTTATCACTCATTTATCAATAAATAAGACTCATTTGTGAAACTCATTTAGAGCTTTTAAATCTC
The DNA here is from genome assembly GCF_020745735.1 of Hemiscyllium ocellatum. Taxonomy (NCBI): domain Eukaryota; kingdom Metazoa; phylum Chordata; class Chondrichthyes; order Orectolobiformes; family Hemiscylliidae; genus Hemiscyllium; species Hemiscyllium ocellatum. The sequence goes on from NC_083404.1 coordinate 81,307,440, forward strand.
ACACTTTGTTTCTATAGAAACAAAGAAACCTCAATATGAACCCCACAAAGTCAATTAATCATTTAATAGTCTCCTTAAGCTGTCAGTCAAATTGTGAACTCTTAAACCCTTTCTGAGATAAATGTAGCATTTGAAACTCAGTCAAGGGAGTGGCTCCATCATCAGAATAATAAAAGATAATAGTAAGGTTGCCATAAACCCATCAGGCCATAGGGCTGCTCTCTCATTAGACAGAGACAACAGCTCATGGTTTAACCTGAGGGTCACCATGCCTCAGGCAAGGAGAGAGGTTGAGAAGAAAAGTCCTTCCTGGTAACCCCAGTCAATGTGGGAATTGAACCCATTCTGTTGGCATCACTAAATTACAAACCAGCTGCCCAGTAAGTTAACTAACCAGAATAGTAATCCAAATTTTAATGCTCTGAAGAAATGGGTTTCAATACCACCCCAGCTATTGGCTGAGTTAAAGTTCAATTTAAATAAATCTGAAATTGGAAGCTCTAAAACTATCACTGATGTTCATTATTAGCCTTTAGGGAAGGAATCGGCTATCATTGTCTAATCTCCAGATTTACAGTAGTTTGGTTGATTCAAGTAACTCTCAAATGGCAAATAGTTAAAGGGCACTCAGGTAAAGGGCAATTAGGGATGGTCTACAAAAATGGTCTAGCTTTTTCTAACTTGTTGATTTAAGGAGCCCAGCAGCTGTTTTTTCAAATTTCCACTGTAGGGTGTCTTAGTTTGTTGTGTATGCATTTCCAGGTTTTCCCTGTGTCTGCATGGAATTTTGCCAGGTGTTCAGGTTTCCTCTCACTTTTTCCTCTCATAGTACAAAGATGTTCAAGTTGGGTGAATGGCAATGCTAGATTGCTCAGTAGTGTCCAGAGCTGTACAGGTTAGGTGAATTAGCCATGGTAAATGTGAAGATAGGTTGGGATTATGTGTGTTGGTGAAGGGGAGATGATGTACTGGGTCTGGGTGGCATCTGCAGTACAGCAATTGAGGAAAAGGAGGAAGAAGTCAACAAGGAGAAGAAAAAAAGTTCCTTCACTTTTTAGCCAGCTGCATGTACTGATGCTGATGTGAAAGAGAAGTATAACAATTAGCTCACCAAAATAAAAAGGCAATCATTTCATCCTGCCCAATTTTCACCTTCTTCAGCTCCTTTCAAATTACATTTTACAACATTTACTTTCTAGCAGACAGCAGTTCAGAATTTTTCACTGTTCTTTAGATATTGAGTAACAAAAAGAGGCTGACTGGAATGGGTACAGCTAAAGTCAGCCCCTTCTTGATACCCTAACTGTACTAGGCCTCAGATGTTCTTCTTCAGAGCACTGTACCAGTGGAATGTGGTAGGGTGAAATGAGGATACTTAGAGCAATCTAATTACAATTCCCAAGAATCATCCAATGGAGATAACGATGTAGTGTTCATGTCACTGGACTAGCAATGGAAATGTAAGCTATTGTTCTGGGGAGACATGTTCACATGTCACTACCGTAACTGGAAATTTTAAATTCAATTAAGTAAGTCTGAATGAAAAGCAAGTATCAGAAAGAGTAGCCAGGAAGTAACCAAACTAGATGTCTAATTGACTAATGTGCTTTAGGAAAGGAAATTTACCACCATTCCCAGGTCTGGTTTATATATGACAATACACAATCAGAAAAAGGACTGACTGTTCACAGCATTCTGTAATGTCTTATTCAGGATTCACTTGTATTCAAGACCTTCTCCAGGGCTATTAAGGATTGACAATAAATGAAATAAAGTTAAAATTTAAGATCATGACATCATGTTCCGATGAAAGGTAATAACGAAAATATCAACTCAGTTTCACTTTCAACAGATGATGTCAGACTGGCTGTGTACTTCCAACATTTCCTCTGTTTATTAAGACGGTACTCGGAAAAATCAGAAAATGATAATGCAGAATCAACAGAGTGTTGTGAAATGCAAATTGTGTTTCATAAAATAATTAAAGCTTTTTGATTATGCTGTTTGCAGACTAGAAGAAAAAGAGAACCTATGGAAGTAGGTTATTTGAATTTCCAAAGCATATTTGATCAGGTGCCACAAAAAGGTTGCACAGATTTACTAATAATACACTAATATTAAGAGAAGATTCATTAAAGGATGGGAAAGAGAGTGTGAGATTGGACTTTACAGCGCTGGTTGTTTTAAAGATGGGGAAACTCAGTATGTGGCCCTCCTGTTGCTTATCTGCCCCACCCCAACGTCTGTGAAAAGTTACAGGAGCAATTGAAGCATGGGGATTGGGGGAGGTGGGAATGTCCCTTCTTGGGTCTTTTGACTTAGAATTATATTGCATTTTGTTCACTGTTGCTGGTTCAAAATCCTGAAACTCCTTTCCTATAAGCACCTCTTAAAGACTATTGCAGTTTAAGAAGGGATGGGCAATAAATTGTGGCCTAGCTAGTGATACCCACATCAGTTGAATGATGAAAAAGTAGTAATTTCTCCTCACCTTAATTATAAACAATTGGCACCTTATCCTAAGACTATCTCTGTTTCAGCTTTCTCAATCAGTAGAAACAATCCCTCAACATCTATCACATCAACCTCCTTTGAGAAATCTAACCAAGAAAAATAAGAATGAGAAAATTTGATATGGTAGATGCTGAGCGGCTGGTTCCCTGAAGAGTCTATTGCTAGCATGTGGCTTCTGAATCAGGGGTTATCTATTTTGGACTGAGATGAAAAACTTCTTCACTTAGAGGGTTGTGAGTCTTTGAAATTTTTAACCCCAAAAGATTGTGCATACTCAAGCATTGAACGTATTCAAAGTCAAGAGTCACAGAGATTTGCATTGTACGTTAAGGGGAATCAGGTGGGGAAGTGTGGTTTAGGTCAAGGATCATGATTTTAGTAATTGATAAAGCAGACTCAAGGCCATATGGCGTACTCCTTCTGCTATTTTCTTGATCAGCGACTCAACGGGAATTGGATCATTAACAAAATGCACTATAGTCGGTTCTGCTATAACGCGGTAGTTTTGTTCTTATGTAATCCCATGTTAGAAGAAAATCATGTAATAACAGCACCATTTAAACTATGGGGCTGGAATCGCATTATAACCAATACATGCTTTAAAAGTTTGTGCTTTAGAAACAGTGTCCTCAAATCATCAATCACATTATAGTGAATTCACATTAATGAAATGCCCATTATAGCAGAACGATCTGTACATGGAGTTCTAACATAATAACTGTACATATATTTCTATGTACTTACTATTTTGATTCAAAGCACAGTAAAAATCACAATCACACAATTTTCTCATGCTTTCATAAGTAAAACAAGCGTCTAATTAGAAATCAGTAAGTATAAAAATCCAAATCCAAGCTTTATAATTTCACGTAACGTTAGTATCAAATGCCAGAGTAAAACTGCCTTGTTGCAGTAAAACTAAAAATTTTCATTTATATACAACGGAGACAAAAAGCTAAACAAAACATGAAGGCCAGAATAAGACAACAAATAAAGATGCAATGATTGCTCAAAGATGGATCAGGAAACTTACTTCCTGCCTCATTTCTTCTTCCTATTTGAAAGTTTAAAAATCAAGTATTACTTTGACAATGTACATCATGTAATTTTTTAAACAATCTACAGATTTTTGTTTTAAACAATGGTTTCCAAACAAACAGGTACAAATGTATGTTTTTAGAAATTAATACATACAAAATTAAAGTTCCAACAACTTATATTGAAAATAACTACAAAGAAAAATTTTAAAATTGCTTTTGGGTGAATTTCTTCAGACATGCAAAAAAATTTAAGTTATTGGTGAAAGGTGTGAACAATTTCTAGGAACTTCCCAGCCCACATCCTCTCAGTCCCAATTTAGTCAGGGCTAAAAGTTATGGAGAAGAAAGTCATCTTCTTGTATATGTCAATTACATTTGTGAATACCTATCTTTTTACATCGTGCTTTTCAGCTGTTATATTCTAACTGTAAAAAAAAACCTCATTTGGGAAAAAAGACTGGTCATGTCATTGACCTGTTGTGATCCGCTCTTAATTTACCTAAAGAATAGCCTTACTTTCAGTAACTTCATCAGGCCTTCTAGTTGAACCATCAATTCTCGGCGGCTTTCTTGCAATGCTGACATCCTTTGTTCTAACTCATCTTTTCGTTGCCTGTGAAGTGTAAGAACTGATGTTTAATTTCACCTAAATGCATGGCAATATTTGAAGGCTACTTTAAAAGACAACTATTCAGCAACAAAGTACAGAAAACAAGTTTATGATGTTATATCTTATTCAAAAAATACTGTTGGCTAAATTGTCTTATAGCGCCAATAGATTCTGCAACATTTATTTTAAAGAATTGGATATTTTCAGAAAGGTATGAATGTGAAGATAGAATGAAGTTTTATTCCAAACAAACATATTAATATTTATGTTTTGATCCAGGAGCAGCCAGATTTACCTTGGTGCAGAACAGCAAAATTGAGTATATTTTGCCTCATGTCACCTTAGCAAAATCCTAAAACCTTGTAAAATTACTTTGTGCCTTTTATCAAATTTAATCTTGTCACTTCTTTATGATATTGTAAAAATGAAACAGGATTACACAGCATACATGTAACAGAAACAGGCCATTCAGCCCAACCAATCCATGCAAGTGTTTATCCATTACTCAAACTTCCTCCCATCTTTTCTCACTTCAGTTTAATATCATAACCATCTTTTCCCTTCTCCCTCAAATGCTAATCCAGCTTCCCTTAAATGCATCCATAATATTCACTTCAACCACTTTCCATGGTGGCGAGGACCACATTCTCACTACTCTTTGAGAGAAGAGGTTTCTCTGGATTTCCTAATCGCTTGGTGACCATCACATATTGATGGCCACTAATTGTACTCCCCAACTAGAGGAAACATTCTCTTTGCATCAGTCCCATCAAAACTTGCCATAATTTTCGAGTCCTTTATTAGCTCATCTCTCAGTCTTCTTTTAAAGAGATCCAGCCTATCAATTTGTTCCTATACAGACATCCACACACATTCCTGGCATCATCCTTGCAAATCCCTGTTTCCTCTCAACGCTTCTAAAATCAATTTTGAATATGGCAACCTTTTTTTTTTAAACAGTGCCTCAGGATCTAGGACAACTTTACTTGAATGGGATGATGGGGAAGGATTGGGGGGAAGGGGGCGGGGGGGGTTCTGCAGTGGCTGAATTGCCCAATCCTGGAGCCACAGATGGTGCAGGTGGTACTTGATAAGGTGGGTGGGTGGGACACTCTGGATTCTGTGCATTCTTTCTGCTGCTTGTCCTTGGCCTCCATGTGCTCCAGTTCCCACATCTTAGTATCAAAGATGCTATTGGTTAGGGAGGCTTTCAGGGTATTGTGCAGTGTTTCCTCCACTCTCCCAGTGATCGCTTCTCACTGCGGAGCTTGGATTAGAGCACTTGCCTAGGAAATATTGTGCCTGTCATACAGACAACGTGGGCCACCCACTGCAGCTGGTGTTGCATTAAAAACTGCTTTGATCCTTGAAATATTGCCTTGAGAGAAGATGCTCATATTGATTCACCTATCCTGACAGGAGATTTGCTGGATTTTGTGAAGATAGCACTGGTCATTACTCCAGGCATTGGAGGTATCTGCTGTACATGCAGCAAACACTGCAAATAGCATTCCAAGTGCAGTAAAATTAAAATTCAATAGATTTAGAATAACCTCCCCATTTTTCAATTCTGTCCCTCCAGAAATAAAATCTGGTGCTTAGTTTGCTTTTTTAAAATACCTTGTTTGTTAATGTAAATTGTGAACGGTAGTGCTCCTAGCATTGATCCTTCTGCCATACTGCATAATTAAGCTTCTATCCCACACCCTGCTTCCTACCTGGAAGTCAGTTAGTAATCCAACCTACCATTTTCTCCTGACTCCATATTCTCTGACATTACTCATTAGCATATTATTGTGCACCTGTTGAATCCCATTGTAAAATCTAAACAAATTCAACCTAATATAATATGTTGTCAAACCTGTGGTACTTCCTCAAAAAATGCAATAAGGTTGCTCAAGTAAGATTTTCGCTTTCAAAATCCATGCTAACCATTCAGTTTAAAATTTCTCCAAAATTACAGTTTCAACAAACCAGAAGAAAAGTGAATATAAATGCAAAAAAATTTAAAAGTTGTTGGGTGCATTCCCACAGAGCCAGGCAACAAAAATTGAAGTTACAGCAAGCAGAGTAAAAACAACTATATCCTTATATATAAATTAAATGTACTAAACCTTAAATTTCCACATACGTAACCATTTACCACTTGTAACCATAAAACATTAATTAAAAATAAGCACTCAGTTGGAGTCAAGAGCAAGAATGCTGCGGAGTCAGAGTCCAGTGACAATTAATCCTAACTGGATCAAGTTGTCTTCATTTTAAGTTATTGGTTTGAATTTCAATTGACTGAAGGTTTCCAGCTATAAATCAGGATAATCAGTACATTTCTCTATGTCAGAATGATGTGCAGAATGTTAATAGCTGGGTCCCGTTTAAATTGAAATAGATCTGGTTGAGCAATCTCACTCCATTGATCAGATCGAAGCACTGCATTCTGGTCACATCCTCTGAATAATATAGGACAATTATACAAATAATTTGGAATCAGAGCTCCACAAATATTCTCATACTCAGTGCTAGGAGAGATCAGTGTAAAACATAAGGCTGAAGTATTTGCAGCCTTTCTCAGCAACAAGTGCCAAGTGGATTTTCCGTCTTAGCCTTCTGAAAAGGTCACAAACATCACAGATGTCTTCAAGTAATTTGAGGTACTCCACTAATATCAAGAAACAAGTGAAGGCATTGGATACTGCAAAGACCATGGGCCCTGACAACTTTCCAGAAAGTTCATATATCTCCAAATAAACTGCTCCTGTACAGTAGTAACACTGGATTCTATCTAACAATGTCAAAAATTGCCCAGTTATGTCCTGATAAGAAAAAGGAGGACAAATACAATCTGGCCAGTAACCGCCCTATCAATCTCCACTCATTCATCAACAAAGTGACAGAAGAGGTCATCCACAGTACTATCAAGCAGCACTTGCAAAAGAATAACTTGCTCACTCAAGCTCAACATCGATTCTGCCAGGGTCACTCAGTTCCTGACTGGATTACAACATTGTTCCAAATACAGACAATGATTTGAACTCCAGAGAGAAAAAAAAGGTGACTGCTATGGATATCAAGGCAGCATTTGACCAAGTATGGCATCAAGGAACACTAGCAAAACTGAGATCAACAGGAATTGGTGAAAAACTCTGATGATTGGAGTCATGCTTAGTACAAACAAAGATATACTGAGGGATAGAGACACTGAGTCATCTCAACACCAGGACATCACTGCGGGAGTTCCTTCCATTAGTATCCTAGGTTCAAATGACTTTCAGTTGTTTCATCAATTACCTTCCCTCCACCATAAAGTCAGAAGTGGAGATGTTTGCTGATGATTGCATAACCTTCAATTACCTTCAAATACTAAAGTGGTTCATGTCCATATGTAGCAAAACAGAGACAACATATATACAAGCTTGGGCTGATAAGTGAAAACGAACATTCACAAAACGCAAGTGCCAGCCAATTACTATATCCAAAAAGCTATTATCTAACCATCACTCATTGATATACAATGCATTGATATCATTGAATCTCCATGATCAACATAATGGGGGTTGCTATTAATCAGAAACTGAACTTGTCTAGCCATATGAGAACACTGACTGTAAGAGCAACATCAGGAACTAGGGATTATGCATAAAGTAACAAGGCTCATGTCTGCCATTGCCTGTCCACCACTGCAAGGCACAAGTCAGGAGTATGATGGAGCATTCTTCATTTGCCTGAATGGGTGCCGCTCTAACAGCACACAAGCAGCTTTACACCATACAGGACATAGCAGCCAAACTGACTAGAACACAATTCAATGCAGCTCAGTATTCACTTCCTCCACCACTGATGCACAGTGTCAGCAGTATGTACCATCTACATGATGCACTTCAGTAATTCATTACTGGTTCAGTGAGGTTAACAAGTCTCCTGACACTTCTGTGCCAAGAAAAGTTTGTGGCGAGAGACATGGATATCCTGGTGGAAGTGGTGAATAAGACGGACACATTTTTACTATCTGTCCTGAAGCTAGTCATAACAAATAGTGCATAGAGATAGATTGTGGAGGTGGTCAGTTCCTCAGGGTAGCGCTGGCAAATCAGCGTGCTGTGCTGTGCTGCAAATGTTTTGGTGACCTGCTCTTATCTGGCAAAGTGAATGAGATTTCCACCTGCTTGGTGAATCCTTGGATCCCAAAATGCAATGCATCTGGTCGCCACAAAGGCCATCCTCTACACAACTTTGAAGGACTGTGTCGTCACGCCACTGCTAAGATTGCCCAAGAGGAGATGCTATTTTAAACCAGATGTAGATTATTTTCTGCACAGAATGGCTTCATCACCCTCTCTCCTTTGTCCATGCAGGAGAAGCAAGCACACAATACCTGAGAAAGGGGAAAAAAAAAGAGGGAGGACCTCAGTGCTGTAATTAATACCAACTGTAGAGGACAGGGTGATAGAAATCACCAGGTTGTCATTGAGGGATTGTCTGGATCATGGCAAATCTCTGCTTCTGGGGCACAGGACCACAATAATGTGAGATCGGTTGTCATGGTGATGAACCTTAGGGAATGGTTGTATTTTGGTGGGGGATATCAGAGTTGGGAAGAAGTTGGACTGAAGACTCCTATAGTCAGTGACTGGCTTTCTAACCAATTAAAGTGCAGTTTCAATGAGTTACCTGAGCAGTCGAAGTTCTGCCAGCAGGGTAGGATTCTGTTGTGCCTTCTCAGGAGTGGGTTGAGATGCCTGCTCATGTTCTAGCCTCAATCTCTGTATCTCTTGCAGGATTTCTCTGACAAAAGATGAATAGTTTTATGGATTTACAACGTTAGAGACAAATGAATGCAGGATTTAGAGAATAACTGAAGATAATAGTGCTGAAAGAATGTTTCAGTGCTTATCATCAAATCACATCACATCTTTTAAGCAACAAATCTTTTCACTAAAATATCAGTTTAGCGCAGTTCCTCCATGTTTCCAAGCTCGAGTAATGCTGCTCAATTCTTAATTTGTACCTTCCTTTCCTACAGATCCCCGCAGTAACAGAAGGGAGGATAAATGAGAAAGAAATCGAGGCAGATTGGAGGTAAATTTGGTGGAATGAAAAACAAGTGGCTAATCTAATTATTTTGCATCAAGTTAAATTAAATTATCCTCACCTCCAGTTTTTGACAGCAAGATTTTTCAAATTTATTTTTTAGTTCTCGTTCCTCCTCAACTCCGTCAGTGTTCTGAATCAAATAACCCCTGCCTCAAAATACTCTGCTCCCAGGAATATGTCAATATGTTCATCCACATGCAACAGTATATTTTTATAGCAGTAGGAAAAAAGATTCAATTGGATTATTCTCTCTCCCCCGGCCACCCATCCCAATTGGATTATTCTTAGCTGTCAGTCCAATGTCCAATATTTTATAATTATTAAACCAAAAGCAATGTTAAAAAGATCTTTTTAGCAACTGGCATATTCTTTTGCTGTTGGATTGTTTTTACTCCAGAACAGCATTCAAAGATTGCACCCCTACTTTCCACTAATGAAATTAACTGATTAAGTTTTGGTCATTATTTCTGAGGAGTTCTCTTATCTTGACTGTGTCATTTCTTAGAACCTAGAATCATTCACATCTTTTCTTATTGGAAATGCAATTTAGTAATCATTGAATAATGGGCATATAAAGAAGAAATGAAGACTGCATTACCAACCTATTCTTGTTTTCAAGTTCAGCAATCAACTGTCGCTGCTGTTTATTCGCATCTATGGTAGAGGAGAGATCAGAGGGAACACGCTGTTGCTACAAAAAAAAATCAGAAAATATTCATTCTTGGTTTCATTAATATCTGCATCTCAAGAATTGCAAAAACTGTTTTGTTCACATTAGGCACAAAATTGGCATGTCTTTTGCAGATATATCTGAAAGAAGCTGTTTCTTTTCAAGGTTTGTGCGAAGATTTGTAGCTCGGGTGCTTGTTGTTTTGGTTCTGTTCGCCAAGCTGGAAGTTTTTGTTGCAAACGTTTCGCCCCCTGGCTAGGCGACATCATCAGTGCTCTGGAGCCTCCTGCGAAGCGCTTCTTTGATGTTTCTTCCGGTATTTATAGTGGTCTGTCCTTGCCGCTTCCGGGTGTCAGTTTCAGCTGTCCGCTGTAGTGGTTGGTATATTGGGTCCAGGTCGATGTGTTTGTTTATGGAGTTTGTGGATGAATGCCATGCCTCTAGGAATTCCCTGGCTGTTCTCTGTCTGGCTTGCCCTATGATAGTAGTGTTTTCCCAGTCGAATTCATGTTGCTTGTTGTCTGCGTGTGTGGCTACTAGGGATAGCTGGTCGTGTCGTTTCGTGGCTAGTTGATGTTCATGTATGCAGATTGTTAGCTGTCTTCCTGTTTGTCCTGTTTATAGGATAAACAGGAAGACAGCTAACAATCCGCATACATGAACATCAACTAGCCACGAAACGACACGACCAGCTATCCCTAGTAGCCACACATGCAGACAACAAGCAACATGAATTCGACTGGGAAAACACTACTATCATAGGGCAAGCCAGACAGAGAACAGCCAGGGAATTCCTAGAGGCATGGCATTCATCCACAAACTCCATCAACAAACACATCGACCTGGACCCAATATACCAACCACTACAGCGGACAGCTGAAACTGACACCCGGAAGCGGCAAGGACAGACCACTATAAATACCGGAAGAAACATCAAAGAAGCGCTTTGCAGGAGGCTCCAGAGCACTGATGATGTCGCCTAGCCAGGGGATGAAACGTTTGCAACAAAAACTTCCAGCTCGGCGAACAGAACCAAAACAAGCTGTTTCTTTGCTTGGGCACCTTGAAAGTGGCCAGCAGAACAAGCTGAAAGTTTTCTCCTTCTTTCAAAGCACATCCAAACTCCAGATCAATAGTTAGCCTTGGAGATGGGAATCAATCATGAAAATGGGTCTGTAACTCATAGGGATGCCAACATTTTTATTGAAACCATTTTTATTTCAATGCATGGTACCTTGAAAGAAAAGCCAAAGAGTTGCAATAGATTCTGTTTGCAACAATAGGGTGAGGGGGATTTGACATAATTTTCACTTTCCTAAGATAAAGTCAGTTGGCAAAGATGCTGCACTGGGAACAAGATTAGAGATGATTAAAATTATTTATGAACTGAATGAACTTCTCCTATTCCGATGTTCCCATGACAGGAGAAATAGCTTGAATAACAGAACGTAGGCACCCAAGGAAACAGTCCCCAGCATTAGCTATGTAATTAAAAATGTACAAATCTAAATGTGTATAAATATCACTTCAAGAATTTGGGTTTCAAAATAGAGGCAGATACTGGTTAAGTTAATTATGTGAAAGCTTTACTTTTTGAAAAAAAAACTCAGACAATTCTTCCAGAACAACAACAGGAGAATTTCGCCACATGGAATGCTCCTCCTGTAATATGTGTGAAATCATGCATGCAAGTGTTCTTATATCTTAGCTTCATCAGGTTGACACCTCAAATTTTAGATATGCGAAGTGCAAGTGTCCAAAGATATTGAAAGAAGTATCACTAGAAATTGCAAGGGCATTAACAATAAACTTTAAATCTTCACTGGAGTCAGAGATGGTGCTAGAGAAGTGGACTTCTAATATTGTACCCTTGTTAAAAAAAAATGTTGCCAGGATAAACCCAGCAATTAGAGAGAGGTGAATTTTCTTTTAATAGTGGGGAGATCTCTGAAATAATTATTTGGGATAGAATGAAAAAAATGTAGGCTAATTAAGTAGAGCTAGCATGGATTTTTTGTGGGAAAATCGTATTTAATTAATTAGTTCGAGTTTTTTTTTGAAAAAGTTACAAAGACAGTAGACTGGCTTTCACAGACTTCCAAAAGAGGTTTGATAAAGTGCCACACAACTGACTTTTGAGAAAAGTTAGAGCTCATGGAATAAATGAAACAGTAGCAACACAAACTGGCTGAGGGATAGAAAGCAAAGCATAATGCTTAATGGATTTTTTTCAGGCAGGAGGAAGGTTTGTAGTTGAATTCTTCAGCAGTGGGTTTTGAGGCAGTTACTTTCCCTAAATAAATATTTGGTGTGCAGAGGGAAAATACTCATTTGCAGATGACATAAAACATGTAAATGTTATAAACTGTGAAGTGAAGAGTATAAAATTACAAAAGGACATTGAAAAGTTGATGGAGTGGGTACACAGATGAAATTCCATCCAGAGGTATGAGTTAATGCATCTTGTTAGAAAGAATATGAAGGTACACTAAAATAAACGTGCTATGTTAAATGGTGTAGAGTAACAAAGAGACATGGTGTATTTGTATAAGTCACTAAGTAAGCAGTTAATAAAACATACAGTATGCCAGGCTTTATTAATAAAAGAAATCCAGATGCTGAACTTCTAGAAGTTAGACCTCATTGGAGTATTGTGTACAGTGCTGTATGCCACACCTCAGGAAACAACAAGGATGCATTGGAGAGAATACAGAAGAGGTTTAGGAGAATAATATTAATTAATGGAGAAAATGGGAATGGTTTTCTTAAAAGGACGCTAAGTGGAAATTTCATGTAATTTCTCAAAATGATAAGAGGACTAGATAGATAGATAGATAGATAGATAGATAGAGAGAGAGAGAGAGAGAGAAAGAGAGGTTTCTTCACTTGTAAATAGATCAAGAAGGAGAGAACACACATGTAAACTGAACTGCAGAAGTAGTAAATATGAAGTAAGAAAAAAAACATTTTGACACAGCTAGTGGTTAGGCCTGGAAAACACATGTTGGAAGCTTAGTGAGGCAAATTCAATGAAGGCATTCAAGAGGTTACTGAATAGTGAATTAAACAGAGATAATATTCAGAGTTAAATGGAAAACAGAGAAAAGCAGTGTGGATACAAGGGGCAAACAGCTTCCTTCTGCAGCATAACCATTTTGTGAAATTCTGGTGGAACAGAGTCAACCTGGAATTTGATAAAAGAAAATGGATAAGCTGCTAAAGAAAAAATATTTCTCGAGGTATAAGGTAAGGATAGGAGTGTGGGACTAAATCAGCTGCTCTTGCAGGGAAACTGTATAGACAAAATTATCTGAATTATCTCTTTCTATGCTCTAACCATTCTATGATGCACAATCTGGACAAAAGCATGAAATGGACTTCACTCTGTCCACATATGCTAAGGAATTTGTTAGAATATATATAGGGACATATTAAAAAATGAAACTGATAGAAACCAGACTGCTGGTTCAGTACTCACTGAAGATGCTGCCTCAGCAGCGAGTCGTGCTGCATACCGAGCTATCAATCGATGCTCTTCATCTAGACGGCTTGGACTATCAAGGACACTATTAAGAAAGGATAAAACCTCGACAATAAAACTGAATCCTTTGCTTTACTGTTCATAACTTCACCAACAATTGAATATTGCAACCATGGTGATACTTATTTGATCTCGATTCTCATAATATCCATTAAAAGCATCGAATTCCATTACTGATTCTTCTCATGTATTATAACCACACTGCATAAAGTAGGTTACAAGATTCATAACAAAATAATTCTGCACCAAATAATTTATTATTCACATTGTATACTTTGAACAGAACATTTACTACAAAGATCAAGATTTGTTGCACAGTGCTCAAATTTTACAGCTCAGTACACTTGCTGATAAATGTCCTCGTGACTGCAGGACAGCTTGCAACATGATTACATTTGTCATTTCTTGAATTTGATTCATATCCCTTTTTCAATAGTAATTATGATGAGGTCTCAGGAATTAAATAAGAATGGACACATTAGCTAGTAATTTATGAAACCTTATGTTACTTTACTTCACATTAATATGGCTGAAAATTGTAATCTGGAAGATGTCTAGTTTTGTGTTCTTTGGAGCAGAGAAGGTAAAGACAGATTTAATAGCATTGAAAGGCAAAATAAAAAGAATAGTTGGTAACTAGAGGACACAGATTTAATTTAATACATAAATAAACCTGATGCAAAATGAGGAAATTCACTGGGACTTGGGAGAAACAGATTCAGGAGTAACTTTCTGAAGGGAACTCAAAAATGATTGAAATAGAACCATTTGAAAGGTTAAGGGTAAAAAAAAATGAGTGGAACAAATCAGAAAGCACTTTGAAAGGTTCAACACAAGTAAAGTCGGCTGACAGCAGAGCGAGTTGGCCGGCAGGAGAGCAGGAGCAGGCATCCCAAAGCGTCAGCGGGAGCAGGAACAGGCTTTCCATTGTGACAGTGGTAGCAAGAACAGGCTAGTAAGGCAGCAAAGTGAAGGAGGTCAAGTCCTTGTGAAGAGTGCAAGTTCCCGCATGGCTGGGCACTTATGGACGGTGGTGTTGAACTTTAAACCGTGTTTCTATGTATTTCTACTTTTTAGTAAGAAGAACTGTAACGTTTAATGTTTTGACTTGATTTCTTTCTCTTTCTGTTTTGTACCAAGATCCTTTACCTTTGTACCTAAGATGGGTACATAAGTGGTGACTTGTAAACTTTTCACTGTATTCATGAGTATCTGTCAAATCTGATAATAAACTTAAACTTAAATGGTCTTCTGTTAGATTTATCTTGTGAATCCAATAAATGAACCAGCATTATTCAAATATAGCACAATGCAGGGGCTTTCCTCACCCAGAATTAGGAGTTTTCAGGTCATGTTTTACTCTAATTACTAAAACCAAGTCCAAGTCCAGAAAAGAAACTTTTACTACATGAATTTATTTCATGGTTGGATTACAATCAATATGCAGAATTAAGAACCACTTTTATTTTTGCAAATCAGTGCTTATCTCCCTTCTATGCTAGTTTGTATGTTCTGACACAATCATGAAATCTACCTTAAGTGGATTCAGTTTGGCAGGTGAAAGATTGTTCAGCTTCAGTTTGGTGAGGACAGTAGATGCCGATAATGTGGGGGGCTGCCATTTCTACTGGGGTCCCAGTTACTCCACAGCCTGCAGGAACATTGCCAAGGTTCACCAGGTGACTCCCCCCATATAGAATAAGTTCCATTGGTCACTTGCAGTGTACATGAGAAAAAGCTCTTAGTTGGCTACTTAAATGGCTCAATTAGCTTTTCGGTGAAATGATTGTCCTGCAGCTACTCCACTGTTGGTAAAATGTTGCAGCAGGAAAGCTATGGGTATTCCATGTCTATACAGCCCTCAGTTTCCTTTGCTATTTTACAGGCACCCTCATTCCAGCCCATCCCTGAAGGTTGGTAAATTCCAGCCCTGTAAATGCAAATCTTTTCTCTTCTTATACTCATATTTTCACATTCTTAATATATTGCTGAAAAAAAGACACATTTTGTCAAAGTTTCTCAATTTACTCATTAGGACATTTCACAAGACATACTAATTCAAGGAAAAAGAAATATTTATAATCCATAAGAGGTGGTATTGGTTGGAAAGTGGACCCAATGGGTTTCAATGAATATAAAGTAGATATGGGGGAAAGATAAGAGAGGAGGGGATTGATTACAATGTTTGTACTGGAGCCAGTATATGGGTTTTGACATTAATCAACAAGAATATCTTATTATAATAAAACAAAGAACTGCAGTTGCTGGAAATCTGAAAACAAAAGAGAAATTGCTGAAGAAGCTCAGGAGGTCTGGCAACATCTGTGAAGAGAAAGCAGTGATATGTTGAATCCAGTAACCTTTCTTCAGAACATCTTATTTATAGATTCCAAGTTAACTTATTTAATACTGTATATAAATACAATCTTTGGTTTTGTGTTAGCTTAGCTTATCTTTCTAAAAAGAAAACAAAAAAGGTTGATACATATCAAAGTTAATGTTACGATGTCACTGAATCATCCAATAAAGGAGTTAGTGAATGAAAGAGGAGCCCCTGAAAATCAAAAGGAAGTCCTTGTACATGTCTGACAAATAGCCTTTAAAAACAAAATATTTTGATGTCAGAGATATTGCTTCCAGAACCTGGTTACAATGCAGGAGGATATACAATATTCACAGATTATTAAGTGAGCTAATCATCAAATAACATATAAAACAGCTGCACCACTGGCTTCTTTCACTATTCAATTCATTATGCTCACATAATCCACCTACTAATAATCTCTACCAATCAAGACTCAATCTAACCAATCATACAGTTGACCCCAGGCTCTCACATTTAGCATGTTGTAAACCATACACAATTTTCAGCAATTAACACATTTAGTTAACTTGCACCTGATTAGTTCAAATGTTCTACATAAAACAGGGGGAAAAAAACACAACTGAAGAGATTAAAAACATACCAATGGTTATTCTGCAAGCAATCAACAAACTTGAAAAATTGTGTAAAACTCAGAAAACAATGCAATTTCTAGAAAACCAGAATTCAGCAAACATCATTCATTTTCAGACTGCTAAATCTCGATACTTAAAAAGACAAGGGTAATTTGATTTGACTAACATGTTGGATATGTTGGACAAAAATTGGACCTTCTCTTGGAAACAGGTGTTTGACACCCTGTAAATGTTAATGAAGTTCCATGTTTTAGCATTCTTTTGTCAAATTGGCTGTCTTGAGTGTAAAAGTCATTGAGCTGGTGAATGGTGCTAGATCTTCACCTGGAGCTATTTATTCTTACACAAATGTTTTCCACTGTTCTCTCTATAACTGTTTATAGTCTTCATTTTCAAATACAGTACTCTTCCAATTACCTTCTGAAATACTGTAAGCTCTTTCTCAATCATTGAGGTATAATGAAGTGGAATGACAAACTGAGAAAACCTATAGTCAGAAATTAAGAAGGTTGTTGTGACATTTAACAGTTAAACTTTCTGATAACAATAGATATTCTTGTAGCAATACATAAACAGAAAACTCTATATAAATTGATTTCATATTTTCTCTGACAAACATTTGAGTCTGAAGGCCAAAACCTTCTTATAAAGCTATATGGGCACAAGGATATGTGGACATATAATAAATGAACCATGTTTTACTTATTCTTACATCAATGGAACTGACAGATTATTAAGTGATTTCCTCCAAACGTAACTATTTCCATATTGGGTAAAAGAAACCTCAACTAACCGTGAGGAATTATTCAGGAGGAGGTTGATATATAGACCAATCAGAACATGTTCATCACCCAGTCTATCAGCAATATCAAGGCTGTATTGCAACCTAGAATAATGGAAATGTAAAGAAACAAAACAAAGAAAAGAATAAAAAGGAAAAACATTATAAATTGTAAATGAGAAATTAAAACGGAAGCAAAACCAATGACGCATCTGCATACGTTATTGTCTCTTCTGCCTCAAGGCATTCAATTCATAATTCAGCATACTTTATTACTCGGATGTTAGCCAATTAATTGATTGGACTATTGGACAGGACCAAAGAGATCGAGGCCAGGATTTCACAGCATGGTGGCGCCCCCACCCACCAGCTTGATAGTTGGGGCCAATCATGCCTCAGTCAGTTATGGAAGCCCCAGTTGCATTTTATGTTCAGCAGGCATTTTAACTGACAGGATAGGGGCTTCCATCCCTTTAAGAGATAAGATCTAGCCCCCAAAATCAGACAGATTATCAGAGGGTAGTCAGTCCATAATTAGGAAATGTGGCAATCCTGCCCAAGGCCATTTGAGGCCCTTAAGTGGCCAATTAAGAATATCATGGGGCCTTTGCTCACTGTTGCTAGAAAAAAAATGCCTGATTAGGCAAACCATGGCCAATTGAAGGACTTTCTAGTGACAAGGGTTGACCCTGATGAAAGGCATTTCATTCTCATGAGTCATCAGACCCTAGTAGATAGATTGCAATCCCAATTACCTCCTCTCTAAGGTGGCTGATCCTTGCATTGTTGCCACTGATGGTAAATGCCACAGGTGAAAGGTGGAAATTGGCATACCCTTCCCCTGACATTCTACCCTATGGTAGAGTCCGAGGCGCAAGAAAATCCCAGCCTCATTGAAATGAATAATCTATGAAACTATGAGTACATGCATGACTTCTAATACTACATTTAAACTAGCAGAAATGAATCTACAAATGCCAGGTAATATGTGCTTTTGCTTGCAATTCTGAAATACTTGGGGGAAAAATTGTCTGCCTAATGCAAACAATGCTGTTCAAGCAACAGTTCCTCAAGCCAGGAGAGGACTTGGACCAATATCTGCACAGTATTTGTCACTGCTATCACTGGGGAAACCCAAACAGGTATTGGACCATGACACTGACTGCCTCTGTGGAATGCACATCTTTGCAGTACTGCTAGTGGCCTGAGTTAACTGTAAGTATTGATGCATTTTGTTAGCATGTTATGTAACAAAATGACTGTTTTTGTGTGTGTTAGTAGCTCATGCCAGTTACTGCACATTCTCAGTACTCACCCTTTGCCCTTTAGCAAAGCTGGAGCAGCCCTAGCCAGTTGTTTGTTCTGCTCTACTTCATTGATCTCATCAGGAAAGCTATTTAAATGAGATAAGAAGACTAAACAAGAATAAATAATGATACTGGGGGAAACAGGTTAAGCGTAACAGTATTTGCAGTGTAACCACATACCAAAAATGTAAACTGAAAGACCTTATAGGCCAACAAAATTTTTCTGAAATATCAAAGCTTTGGGAGAATAATCAAATTAAGACTGATCAAAATGGTAAACTGGCTTAGGCTGATCCTAAATGGAGATGACAGATTATAGTTTTGATCAGGTATGAAGTGAAATTTTCTCACTTGTCCATTCCACCTGCTTTCCTTCATTCCAATCCTCACTTCTGTATTTTTGCTTTCAGATGTCCAAGATTAAAAGCTGAATTAACCAAGGCAGTTGCACTTTAGAGTGAGGGTAACACCTTCCTTTGCTGAAAAGGTACTCAATTAACAACTGTAGCCACTAGTTCAGATTCAGGAACTGCGTGCACTTTTCATTCCAGTAGACAAATGGGCTGTAGGAGGAACAGGGCTTGTATTAGTTGAGTAGCAGAGATAAAGACATTGATGGTCAGTGTACAGGAGAAACACTGATAGTGTGCCCATCAAGATGATTGACCTGCCAACAAACCAATGTCAAGGAACAATCCAACTCCAATTTGGGACAAGGTTTTGAGCAGAGGTTAGGAGTCCATCCTTTCCAGTATGGAACTAGTAGTCAATTCCATGACAGCACCTATAGACAAAGCCACGAAGAACTGTCAGATTGCTAATATCTCAACTTCCACTTTAGCATAGGCAGAAGCATTCAGCATCTGAACTCTGTAATAGAGATTCATACTAATGTTGTGACAACCAAGCCTGTTAGTGTGTGTGCCCATTTTGGTGTAATGCAGGCTCATATGGTTGCATTTACTCGTGAATAAAGAGCCTCCAAGGTTCTTATAGCTGTTCAGCAATTGGTACTCTGGCAGATTACAAAGATTTCTGAGTTGCTCCTTCTGTGGAAATGGTTCTGTGTAAGCTGCTGTCCTCTCTCAGGATAACATCAACTGTACTCCCACAATTGCCGCTCTGCTGATGCTCATGCTGGATAAGGTCACTGTAACTCCCTGATGCATTAAACCATGGCAAATAATGAAATGTTGGAAGTGTCACCTGCTTCCTTGGAAGGATCTGGTTGCACAGAGACTGATGAATATCATTATCTTTACACCACTAGCAGTGCTGCCCTACCCCTACTTGTGGCTACAGTTCAGTCACCACATTCTTGGTAAAACATGTCACCTCTGTCAACGTTCATGTCTACGTTGGAGGTCTGAAAATTCTTAGTCGGCAGGGTGTTCTGTTGACAGCCCTCCATCACTTCCTCCCTCGACATACAGAATCTTCTCTTTGCTACCTATGCTTCATCTAGGAAGATAGAAACTACTAAGTAGACTACTTAGCCCTTGAGCCTAGTCACCCTTCAACAAGATCATGGCTGATCGTGACCAGATCCCTTAATATGTTCAGTTAACAAAAACTTCAAATTCAGTTTTAAAATAAACAACTGATTTCACATCAATTCAAATTTGTGAAAGACAATTCCATACCTCTACCAGCCTGATTATGAAAAGGTATCTCACAATTACACAGCTGAAAGATTTGGATTTAATTTCTAAATTATGCTCCCTGGTCCTTAATGCCAAACTAATAGAAACAGTTCCCACCAATTTAACCAACCTAGGTACGCAATCTAGCTTATTTAATCTCTTCTCATACTTGGGCAACACAGTAGCACAGTGATTTACACTTCTACCTCAGCACCAGCGATCTAGATTTGATTTCAGCCTTAGGTGACTGGCTGTGTGGAGTTTGGATGTTCTCCCTGTGTCTGGGTGGGTTTCCTCCAGATGGTCCAGTTCCTTCACAGTCCAAAAATGTGCATGTTAAATGAATCGGCAAAGCTAAAAAATTAAGAGACAGTGAGGACTGCAGATGCTGGAGATCAGAGTTGAGAGTGTGTTGCTGGAAAAGCGCACCAGGTCAGGAAGTATCCGAGGAGCAGGAAAATCAACGTTTCGGGCCCGAGCCCTTCATCAGGCTCTGGCCCGAAACGTTGATTTTCCTGCTTCTCGGATGATGCCTAACTTGCTATGGTTTTGCAGAAACACACTCGCAACTATGCTAAACAATAGTTCCATAGTGTCCAAGGAACCTGTCCAGGCAGGTAATGTGGGTAGCCATAGTAAAAACCCCATGTGGATTTATGGGATGGAGTGGATTGGATGGGATGCTCTTCAGAGGGTTGGTGCAGACTTGATGGGATGAATCACCTCTTTCTGTACTATAGGGAGTTTGTACTTTAACACTTAGAATCCGGACATCAATCTAGATAATATAAACTGCACTCTGTCAAAGGCCAAAATAACCCTTCCAAATTGTGGTGCTTAAAATTATAACTGCTCATGATGTGGTTTAACTGAGGCTGAAATATGGCATGTGCCATATTCCTCCAGGTACAGAAGCCAGCTTTCTATTTGCCTTTTAACTTAGTTCTTGTACCCATTCATCTCTAAGTCGTAGCCCAACAGAAGCTCAACCTAGTGTTCACTCATTAAAGTCTGACATCCTGACATGCTAATGCCAGACATTCTCATCAAATGTCTGGTACTAACAATTTACCAAAACTCTTAGCACAGTTATAAGAACATCAGATGAAACCATCTCTTGCCCAGCAATTAGATATTCGAACGGAATGAAAAGAAAGAGGAAGTTTACTCAATCTAGATTCTGTCCCAAAACATGGCTTCTATCAAATGATTGATCTGGTCCAAATGCTAACAGGGGAATTTTGATTTTTTTTCAGACATTTGAAGTTGTCATTTCTGTTCTATCTTCTTTAATGATTATGAAATCATCAATTACCACTGCACGTGTATCAACTTTAAATATGCAGCATTTGCTTCTATGCACCATGCAATAAGTTTTTTTTAGATCAAAACTACGCATTTATGTATATTTAAAAATGATAGACAAAGTCTGAGATCAGAAGGTCATAAGTCCTCAGGAAACATTCTTCACCACCATTTGTGTCGTCACATCAGGGATTCAAATCTTGCTGCAGCACATGATCTAATTCTACATAATTCTGCAGCTCTTACAGTGAAACTATTACTTTCTTATTAGTTTATAAATGTGGAAAGAATGTTAACCAAACTAGAGTAAGCTCCCTGTTATCTGGAAAATGGGGGGATACCAGTACCTGAATCTGTCAGTTGCAGGAGAAAAATGCTTATAAAATCCCAAGACCGTACACTTGAAAAAAAATCTTAAACCTAAATGTCAAAAGGGCAGTGCAATTCCCTCAGTAGGTTCTGCAAATGCTTGACAATATTTCAGTCATCAACACAACTAGCATTTGAGCAGTAGCTGATGTAAAGGGCTGAGGGAGTGGGGATTTAAGCCCAGTAGCCTTGAACAATTTCTTTATTTGTGCCTGCTTACAAGCTTTCCTTCACTCATGCACAAATTGTGAACAATTGTTCACTAAAGTAGTTTTACTTTTTCAAATTTTCAAGTCCTTTGACAGTATCAGAAGCTGGAATGCCAAGTTCAAATAAACATTTTTGAAGAAACTTTACAAAAATAGTAAGTTTTCTTTGAAACATTTGCAAATTGCATGAAAATTTCAGATGCTTGGTTACCAGATAATAGGGAGGTTACTGAAATAAGCAAGCAACAGGGTCTGTGAGCTTAAACAGCTACTATAAATTAATATTAAAAGTCTCCTTTTTGAGGTAACAACACTTAGCAAAAATGGCATAAACTGACTCTTAATCTCTTAAGCGACAATATTGCAACTCATTAATGAACACACCTGCCACTTAACTTAGTAACAAAGTTGAGACGAATATTTGGTTTGATCACTTATATCCTCCACAAAAGAGGCAGCATTCATTCTTTTAGGCAATAAAAGAAGTCTGCAATGACTTAGAAAAGTTACTTCTTCTAACAATTCTACAAACTTTTGTACAGACTCACTATGCAAAAGGATCAGGCGTTTACAGTATGAAATTAATGTAGTTCTGCGCAAAACTCTGAAATTTCCCATTTTATTGTTAATTAAATATTATGATATGTTGAAGTAATAATTTCAGCATTTGATAATCTGTTAAAATAAAAATATCCCATACAACCTGATGGTATGCCTTCCACTGCTGATACATTTGCACATCATTACATTATGTAGTCTTTAGGCTCAATTTAGGTGTATCTGTAAATTAGGGCACCATACCATCTATGGTGGTCCAATCACCAGCCAGCCAATCCCCACTCCCACCATGATTTAACAGGCAGAAGGACAAGACATCACCCAATGTGTAGCCTCGCAGTTTTAACACTGTTAGCAGCTGATTAGTGAAAAGATTATTCTGCACTACATGGAGGCATCCCATGCACTCTCCCATTATCGGATTTGCCATTTCCAACCACTACTCTCACTTGAGTGTATCAACCTGGCCCCAGTGGAATCCAGAACTACCTGAGTTTGGATTTCTGGTTCCTGTTTCTCCTTGGTATCCTGCAATATCAGCAGTGGCCATCAATCTTGTTGTGGAACATAGTTGGTGACTGTTGTGGTTCTGTTCACCAAGCTGGGAATTTGTGTTGCAGACGTTTCGTCCCCTGTCTAGGTGACATCCTCAGTGCTTGGGAGCCTCCTGTGAAGCGCTTCTGTGATCTTTCCTCCGCCAGTTGTAGTGATTGGAATCTGCTGCTTCCAGTTGTCAGTTCCAGCTGTCCGTTACAGTGGTCGGTATATTGGGTCTAGGTCAATGTGCTTATTGATTGAATCTGTGGATGAGTGCCATGCCTCTAGGAATTCCCTGGCTGTTCTTTGTTTAGCTTGTCCTATAATAGCAGTGTTGTCCCAGTCGAACTCATGTTGCTTGTCATCTGCGTGTGTGGCTACTAAGGATAGCTGGTGGTGTCATCTCGTGGCTAGTTGGTGTTCATGGATGCGGATCGTTAGCTGTCTTCCTGTTTGTCCTATGTAATGTTTTGTGCAGTCCTTGCATGGGATTTTGTACACTGCATTGGTTTTGCTCATGCTGGGTATTGGGTCCTTCGTTCTTGTGAGTTGTTGTCTGAGAGTGGCTGAGAGAAAGCAACCACCTCAACACACACAAAAGTTGCATCAAGATACTATTCAAAAGGGCCACAATACACTGCAGTACACCAGAACTGCAAAAAGAGGAAGAAGAACACCTATACAAAGTATTCGCCAAAAACAGATACCCCCGCAATTTCATCAACAGATGCCTAAGGGAAAGACAACGGAACGAGGACACGCCGCAACCCAAAGGACTAGCCACACTACCATACATCAAGAGCATTTCCAAATTGACAGCCAGACTACTGCGACCACTAGGACTCATAGCAGCACACAAACCAACAGCCATTCTCAGACAACAACTCACCAGAACGAAGGACCCGATACCCAGCATGGGCAAAACCAATGTAGTGTACAAAATCCCATGCAAGGACTGCACAAAACACTACATAGGACAAACAGGAAGACAGCTAACGATCCGCATCCATGAACACCAACTAGCCACAAAACGACACGACCATGCAGATGACAAGCAAAATGAATTTGACTGGGACAACACTACTATTATAGGACAAGCCAAACAGAGAACAGCCAGGGAATTCCTAGAGGCATGGCAATCATCCACAGATTCAATCAATAAGCACATCGACATGGACCCAATATACCGACCACTGCAGCAGACAGCTGGAACTGACAACCGGAAGCAGCAGATTCCAACCACTACAAATGGTGGAGGAAAGATCACAGAAGCACTTCACAGGAGGCTCCCAAGCACTGAGGATGTCACCTAGACAGGGGACGAAACGTCTGCAACACAAATTCCCAGCTCGGCAAACAGAACCACAACAACGAGCACCCGAGCTACAAATCTTCTCACAAACTTTGAATAGTTGGTGATTTCTGATAGCCAGGAGCAAAAGAAAGTGGGATTTCCTCCAGCAGATTAATATCATCTCATATCAATTAAATGGTCCTTTCCCAAATAATTAAAGTACAGCAGATGGCCAAGCAGAGACATGTTTTCCCTCAAAATATACACTAGATTGCAGGAATTCTCCAGTGAGCAAATGGCCTGGAGTTTGCAATTCTCTCAATGTTCCCTATGGGAAACATCTAGAATGCATCTCCTATCATTCCATGTGTGGACTGACTGCTGTTCACTATGACATTACTTTCAAATGGGATGTATGTATTCTAATCACTCCAATGAAGAAAAAACATGGATCAAATTATCTTTCATTCCTTATTTTTAAGAATAGTCAATTATATTTTCATATTATTTTGAAATATTTCATCTGTAAATCAGACTTTAGGAGTTTCAAAGTTTTCAATAAAATGTCTACCAAATTACACACCAGATGATTTGACCCTTTGGACTGTATAGAATTTTTCAACTTTGTTTCTTAAGCAACCTTAATAAAATGTTTATTTTCTTAATTTTATATAGAAAATATAAATAATTTCAAACACTATTATCTTAAGTCAATAAAAAGGATACTTGCATATTAATTGTTAAACTCATCACAGACCCAGAACTACCACAATCTATATGGGCTAAATACATTCTATAAAGCAGGTGGCTTCGTATCAGAGACTATTTAATAAAATCAAAGTTTGGTCTCTATCACTGACCGTGCATCGTTCATAAGCTCATTTACATACAGCTGAATGACAGTATGTTCATCATTCATCTCATCTAGTAACCTGAGTAAATTAAACCAAGAATAAAGTATAAGTGACTTCGAAAGCAGAAAACACTTTATTTCTGATGGTACAAGGGATGTGGATTTTTTTCAGAAAAATCCATGTATTAAAGCAATTGCTAGTATTTCTGTTATTGTTGTAATATATTGAGGGTTTCAAAAGTCTACAGTGAAATGGTTAGTAACATTAAGATCTCCGAAAAGCTCAAACAGATTGGCATTAAACATCTGCAAAAAATATATTGTCAGACATTTGGATATTATTTTCATTTATTAGCACCAAGACATAACTATTAAGTACTGAATTTACAAAGTTAAAGTTAACACGTTGTTCATATGCATCAAACACTGATTATTCTCTGGTCTTCTGAGACTTTGACCAATGTAGGACAATGCACCTAACTCAAGATCTGCAGCAATTCATCTGAACCTAGGAAATATGCTGAATTCACATCCATACATCATTAGAACAGAACTAAGACTTGAAGCTTTCAATATAGCAATCAGAATGCAAAAATGTCATCTAAAATTATCTATTTACATTCCTAAAAGTGAAAATGAAAATCACATCTAAATTATATCACATGTTACTTTGTAACTAGATACAAATCTTAAAAATAGAATACCATATGAAGTACCAGCAAAGTAGTTCCAATAGAATAGAGTTTTCATTTTTTTATGTTCAAACAAGTGTTCGTATTCTGAACAGCAAACTATTTAGGATACTATTTGGGATCATGAATTCTGTAAATTTGATTTGAAGAGAAAAGAATAAGCATAAAAAAATAGACTGAGTAGTCTCCTGTACCATAACAACTCTCTAGGAGGCATTTTCCCATTAGTTAAAGGCACTAAAATTCATGGTGCCTGGTCCATCATGGTTTGTAGTGACTTTTCTCATAGAATGAATATGATTTGCAGCCCAGAGAGCGCTGTCTCCTCTGTTTAAAGGAATGCCCAGTAGAGCAGGTAGCAGGTCAATGATATTCTTCACTCTGCAAGGAACAACCATCTTCTATTTCCTCATACTCACACGGCTACTACTTACTCTAATTCTGCAAAACCATCTCAACCAAGGCTCATGGTCTACAACACTTACCATTTCATGCATCTGTTTACTGCCTGGCTTGCTATGTTCTTCCAGCCTCCTGCTTGTCTATTTTGGATTCCAGAATCTGCAGTTTTTTTGTGTCTTTAACTCTGTTTACTCAATGGCTGTTACCCAGTTCCTCCTCCTAAGCTACTAACTCTTTCTGACCTATGTGCTTCACGAATACTCATAATGGACACCTCACCTTTGCGCCTGCTGCATCAATACCACTGATTACTTGTCCCTCTATGTCACTGCAGGAAAAACTGGCCCATGAAAAGGCATCAGGGATTTCAATCACTCTAAGAAGTTTAGAACTGGCCAGTAAGGAGCAGAATCACTCGTGAGAAGAGCCAACTTGATCATCTTTGTTCTGCGATGCTGCATAGCTCTCCTAATACCACTCACTTATGTTAATAATGTCAGTGACAGAAACTCCTAACTCTACTTTCACTCTTGAGGAGGACCCATTGATTTGACTTGGGAGCAAGATATGCCCCAGCTCTCTGGGACTTGTTGCAGGATAAGCACCTGCTCAGCTCCAGGTAGATTACATTCCTATGGTGTTGGTTATTAATTACTTAATCAAAATGCAAGGAGAAGCTCAGCAGGCAGGTTGTCAGAGGCAATCTGTAAACTGGGTCAAAAGACGGAGGATTCTACCAATGATATCAGTGGCATGCTAGCTCTGGTATGTGTGCATCTGGCTGTCTGAATAAAAACACACTCAGTGTCTCTCAAATATTCATACATATCTGCACTTAGTCTCTTTAGCTATTGGTGACCAGCCTCAATAGCAAAGCAAGAGGGAGCGAGGGTTTGTGATCTCACTCCACATGCACCTTTCCTCTCAGAGAAAAAGAATGGTGCCAGGTGGCCCCCATTGGGAAAAATAAATGTCACATATGGGACCCTCGGAAATATCTTACGCAATGCTCAGCTCCTCTATCGCCTTACAGCCTGTGATCTCAAAACCTGCAACAATTCAAACTGAGGAAAGTGGACTGAGGAAAATGGCAGTCTCAGCATTTCTAGGCTTTGCGAGCCAAAACACTATCAGGGACAACTAAGTTATCCAGGCTAACAGAGGACACTTAGGTGGCATTATACCACATAATTGTAAATAATCTTGTACTTTGGAAATATGTGTTCACTTACATTCTTAAATGCCTGCTCCAGTGTTATTTTCCTGTCAGATCTGGCAAAGTGAGACCTGTGTGAAAGATGAGCAGTCTCTTCAGCCATCCCAAGAATGAAAGAAGTTGTAATGATAAAGCATTGCTCATCTCTCATGAATACTAATCTCTTGACTATGGATAGGTTCAGATGCAAGAGATTCCCAAACCGCGACATTGATGAGTGGAGCTAACTTGTTTCACTTTAATGTGGACTCAGGCTAAAGACAAGGTACAAGACTTGAACTAAGGCCTGGGCAGCACATATTACTCCACACGTACACCCATTTTGTGAGTGGGAGTACTGAATCAATGATTATTTCATATATCTCTGGAGAGAAAGTTTCATTCTATGTATCAGCTTTTCAATGGCACGCATTACCATTCAAGACTTAGAGATATACATTGAACAATTGTTCAATCTCCATCATTGTACATTGTGCAGCTCTTCTAGGCAGACCTAAGTGCTTCCTTTTGCAGGTCAACACTGATCCACAAGATGCTCAAACACTTCAAGGCAACATAACAGTCCATATGCACTCTGCAACATTGAAGGATGACTAATGATAGAAGGGTCAAAAGGAGATTTCACAGAATTACTCTTAAACGGCACTTCACTACACAACATTCAGATATGAAAAGTTGGCTGAAGCCTTAAGACCAACCTTAATGTAGTGATATGTGCTTAGTTCAGTCTTACCTCCTCAATCAGTAGTACATGTAATGTGCAGATACTTGAAAGTGGAATCATTCAAAAAAAATCAAGCGTACAATCAGAAGGATAACGAGATGTTGATGCAGCGACAGAAAGATCAACGACAACAGCAGAAAAGTTTTATCCTTTGTCCCCAGTGAGGCTGCTTGTCAGATTACCAACAAAATCCGAATAGTATACAAATCTTGACAGCTCCCAGGATATCTGGCATAGATCCCAGTTTTATTTTCTGCCAGACCTTCATTTGTCTAAAAGAGGTTGTTGCAATACTGCATTTGACCAAATAGAACAAAGGGCAGATTTTCATTTTTAAGGCAAGATTGAGAGTTGGACCAACTTTGCAATCTCACCTCTTGCTCAGCAGTGCTGACCTGTGCTATTCTTTACGTGGAGTGGTAGGGACATGCTGGAGTCAGAGTCACCAGCATCTGAATCAAACTTGAGGTGGGAATGGACATGAACGGAAGCAAAGGCAGACAGGTTAGAAGAATGAACTTCAATTGTTGGAACAATGCACCAGCTGTGTACGTGTGTTGAGCACCTTAACCCTGTCCCATTTGGTCTGGGTGTGGAGGAATGGTTTATTGCTAGTTTGTATCCAGAAATTTACTTCCAAATTTTCCTATTGCCCTTATTTGACTTATTTAATTAGCTAATCAGTTAAAAGCAAATTGTAATTTATACTCTAAGCCAAAAGGATCTAAAAAGAAACACGTCTAAACATATTTAATATTGTGGAGTTGTCATAAGAACATTTTATCTGAATTTTTGAAACTAATCCAATCTTCTCTTTTGGAAAAAGACATATTTCATCCAATCACTATTTGATGTTAGTATCTTTATAAAACATTTTACAATCACACACTTTGGGTTTCTGTGGCACATGACCATCTCAATATCATTATTATTTTATACAAATTGTATTTAGAGCTATAGTCTCCTCATTCACTCAAAGGAAAATTACCTGTTTTTTTTCTTCAAAGCAAGCATCCAAGCCCATAACTATACTTCAGAACACAGCAGATACTCAAACTCTCTTGCTGGAGAAGCATTTAGTTTCCCTCCAAACAATTCAATAAAAGCCAGTGTCGGTAAATGGAATAGGTGGAGAGTATATTCCAATCCCATTGTACAAAGTCTAAAGTTGTGATTTGTTGAATTGAATTGAATGGAATTCATGTGTATTCAATGTAAAATACATTGAAAAGTTTATACCATTACAATGTATTGGTGCCACTCTCTTAATTTAAAATACAGTAAAAAAAATACTTAAAGACAGTCCAACTTGTTCTGCTGTGCCACTACAGTCACAGGCCAGGCATCACTGGCCTACTCTAATCCACAGTCTGACCCTGCTGCTCAGGTTATCTAGACAAGTGGTAATTGTGGAAATTAAGAAATTTGTGGACACAATTGACAGAATTCCTGGGAAGTGATTTGCCACACCTCAGTCCAGCTCTGCAGCTTACTTATGTTTCTCTGTAATCTGCAACATCCTTCAACACTATCCACAACTCCACCGACCTTAGTGTCATCCACAAAGTTACTAACCCATCCTTCTATGCCCTTAGCTCAGGCATTTTTAAAAATGACAAACGGCAATAGCCCCAGAACAGATCTTTGTGATATACCACTCATAACTGAACTCCTGGATGAACATTTCCCATCAACTACCAACCTCTGTCTTCTTTCAGCTAGCCAATTTCTGATCCAAACCGCTAAATCACCCAAAATCCCACGCCTCCGTATTTTGTGCAGTAGCCTACCATTATCAAATGCTTTACTGAATTCCATATGCACCACATCAACTGGTTTACTCTCATCCACCTGTTTGGTCACTATCTCAAAGAAATCAATAAGGTTTGTGAGGCATGACCTATTCTTCACAAAACCATGTTGACTATCCCAAATCAACTTATTCCTCTCTAGATGATTGTAAATCCTATTTCTTACAATCTTTACCAAACTTTACCTGCAACAAAGTAAGGTTCACTGGTCTATAATTACCAGGGTTGTCTCTGCTCCCTTTCTTGAATGAGGACATTCTTTCACAAAATGTGCAATTTAAAAAAACTTCAGCATGGAAGTGTGTGACGATGCTCTGGCTTTCAGAGGTTATTTTGTCCTGTTTTATTTTGAAGTGAGGTTGTAAGGCAGAGGCATCGAGCAGTCTTGAGTAATGCAAACAGCTTGGGGCCTTGGGATTTTTTTATAAAGCATCTCACAGATCAGGATTTCTGAGTTTTAGTTTTTCAATGGCATTAGAAGTTGTTGGGTCTCAACAGATTTGGAAGCTTCAGTAAATGTCTCCTAGCTACTACTCTCTCTGAATTTTCTCTTGATAGTTTTTTCTCTTGGATTGGAGAACTGTATATGAAAATCTGTGTCTGAAATTGCCTTTTTGCCAATGGATGTGTTTCTGGGATGTTAATATTTTGGAAGAGTTAATTAGTAATAGTCATTATATCTATTATTCAGTTAAGTTTTCCAATGGAGTTGTTATTCTAAGTTCTTTCTTTTGTTTGTCTTTTAACTATAGTTTTCAAATAAATTGTCTTTTTGCTTAATGTAGCGTGACCAGATGCATTATATCTAGAACACAGCCCATTACATTTGCTTGTAAAATAAGAAATGATTAGTGTCTAGGTTACCTTACTAAAATATTTTGAGGGGGTCTGGTCTGTTCCATTACAAGTGAAAGAGTTAAATTTTGCTGTCAAATAAAGAAAGATAAATTGACTGAGGCCTCTTCTGGGTGCCAGTTCTGTGTCCAGTTCTGGTCATCCTGTTATAGGAAAGATATTACTTAGCTGGAGAGGGTTCAGAAGAGATTAAATAGGTTGTTGCTGGGAATGGAGGATTTGAGTTATAAGCAGAGACCGGATAGACTGGGATTTCTTTCACTGGAGCATAGGACGTTGTGGGGGATGACCTTATAGAGGTTTATAAAATCATGAGGGGATTAGATAAGGTGAATGGCAGGTGTATTTTTACTTAGGGTGGGGGATTTCAAGACTAGAGGACATATCTTTCAGCTAAGAGGAGAAAGATTTCAAAAAAGAAATGAGCAGCAATTTATTTTTAGACAGGGTGATTCTTATGTGGAATGAACTTCCAAACGGAGCAGTGGATGTGAGTACAATTACAACATTTAAAGACATTCAGATAAGTACATGAATAAGAAGTATTTGGAGGGATATGGGCTAAACGCAAGCATGTGGGGCTATGTGGACTCCTTGCAGATCGCAAGGACTCGTTGGATTGAAGGATCTATTTCCTTGCTGTATGACTCTGTGACTGGCTTGGCAATCATGCCTGATTCATTTCATTACACGTGCAATGCAAAAGGTGGTGTATTAATATTTTACCTAGTTATTTTGGATTTTTATTTTATTCTTTCCCTAAGCATTCATTGCTATAAGAAGAAATTGTAATCTAGGTCAAAGGCAGCCGGAAAATTCTGAACGCAGAATTAAATAACCATGAACAGGTCCCCCATGGCATCATGCACTTTATAATCTGTCCAATTAGTCATTATCACAGTCTCAACAACAGTGACAATTATCAGTAACAGAATATCCAATATAGACTAATCTTTTTCATATACAGATTATAATTCCACATATAATTCAGACAGTGCATACAAACATTAGTTATATTTTATCACAATGAATGAAATTATAGTTTCTCACCTCTGTATATACTCTCTTCCACCCTTTTCCATCAGGTGCAGGATACAAAAGTTTGAAAACACATACCAACAGTTTCAAGAACAACTTCTTCCCCACTGTTATTAGGTTTATGAATGGATATCTTATATATTAGTTGATCTTTCTTTGCACCTTCTCTGTAGCCAAAACACTACATTCATCATTATGTTCTATTATTCTAATGTACTTATGTAAGCTATGATTTGTCAGGTTAGCATGCAAACAATAATTTTCACTGTATCTTGGTACATGTGACAATAATACCTCAAATTAAAAAAAAAAGTTGTGTGGCAAACAGATGGAAATATCTGAATGATCCACTAACTCATCTGTAACTTTCCATTCAACAGTTTGGATTTTCATTTGTTATCCATTATCAACTTGAACTTTTTTTTCTATTCTGAGAATATAATGATATGTATAAGGCTCTTTAAAGACAAGGCTGAACCATAATTTCCCAAAAATAATGGACTGGAGTTGTGGTTTCCTGTTTAATGGAGATGGGACTAAAGTGTGTGACCAATCCATCCGTGAGAAGAAGGGTAGTCATTTTAATATTATTTTGTGGCTTCTTGCCTCTGTTTTAACAATTATTCCATTTTTAGTCATAGGATGCCTGGTTTCCTAAGCCTCAGGAAACCCAGCAGCTTAAAGAAGATGAGAGGATGTGAACGGAGGACAGCAAACTTCTTTAAGCACAGTTTGCAGGCCAGGAAGATCAATCTGGCCCTACAAGCTACTCTGGATCAGCCACGTACCTCCACAAACACAATCCAGGGATGTGATGAAATGCACCAAACTTGCCTGAATGAGTGCAACTCCAAAGACAATTGTATTCAGGACAAACCAACAGATTTGATTGACATCCTATTCACGCCCTTAAGCATTCCCCCAGTACAACAGTCACACAGTGGCTGCAAGTATACAAAGTGCAGGCTAACAATTCTCTAAATTCAAACACCAAAATTTCTATCACTTAGATGCACAATGTTATCAGGAGCATAGTCAATCTCTTAAAGTTACACAATCTCCTGCGCCCGATCAGTGCTGAGTTAATATATTAGATTGCCCTCTTGAACATCACAGTGCAAGTTCTTTCATCTCGGACGGCAGTAACTACCTCTCATGGACAGTTAGTAAGTAGGGGGTGGGGAGTAAATGCTGGCAATCCTTAAATGAATAAATTAATAAAGGCAGGCATGTTATTTAAATACACTTGAGTGATTAGCACAAATAGATTCCAGTCACACAATATTTGTTCATTGAGAGAAGGGATCGAGAAATACAGCAAAAAGACAGATCTTGTTTCTTACAATAGTGTTGAGAATGCTATCATTATCATCTTGTTATAATATGAAGTGATGCCTGGGTATTGACCACTTGTAGTTGGCACAGGGTGTTGCCACCAAATTCTTTCTTATACTAGTACAAGGGTTTTCTCATTGTCAATGTTGAAGGATGAAGCAGAAAAAGCTCTTATCCTTGATAACAAGATGTGATTTACTACGTCTCAAATGATTATATAACATGTTGCTTTAACTCTTTGATAAATTAACTACTACTAAAAACAGGAAGACATGTTTCAATGAAGATCTTGGGCTCAACTGCCGCAAGCTGTGAAGTGCTGCTCCAAGCATATCATGTCAGAGTGGAGTTTCCTCTTAACTTATACATTAACCCTTTCATATCTACAATCTTGGGCTCAGTTTATTTGAGTTAGCTGGATATCTGGATTGCAATCAGAGTTATGCCAACAGCATGGGTTCAATTCCCACACTGGCTGAGGTTACTATGAATGGCTCTCCTTCTCAACCTTTCCCCTCACCTGAGGCGTGATGGTTCTCAGGTTAAATCAGCATCAGGGGTCTCTCTCTAATGGGAAAGAGGCTAAACGGTCCAACAGAACACGGCAACTTTACCTTTGCCCATGACCTCACACAAGAACGTTGCTTACTTGAGAAATCTTAAATGGTGAATTGGAAATAATTTTCCTGTTTTCAAAAATTCAAACTATATTAAGCTGTACCAACTTATGATTTTCCCCTGTGAATTCCTAACCATACACACAGGACTAGATTTTATGACCATTGGTGTTCACCCCCACCCATCTCATTTAAAAAAATACAATTTTAACTGAAAAATGTTTACTACGAAAGAGAATTAGTCAATAGTATTTAATCCAAAGAGATTATTAATTGTGTTTTAAATTAAAGTTCTAATGGTTTTCATTTTATTCTTACCTTTTCAAGATGCATAGAACAGACTGACTTACCTCTTATTAGGGCTGGGGCTTCCTGAGGTAATTACTGAATGGGAGAACATTGTATCATTCATGTTAGGAGGAGGTCTTGAAGGCCTATGAAGGCACAGAAACCATGGTTTGTAATGACATTTTAACAATATCCAGGAGTACATCTGCAATGCTTACACCGTTCATTGATACTGTTACAAAGTACAACTTCCTGCAAAGCAGATTAAAAATTTGCCCACAGCGATGCAGTTTGATGTGACAAACAAGCAACAGTAATTTACAAGTCACAATTTGAAAGGTTGGCAAAATGCTTAAGATGATCTATTAGTTTGTTCTGAAGGATTGAATATAATTTTGTCATCAATAAAAACAAAACACAGTATGCAAATATGAGAAATTAAGTTTCAAATGGAATTCATTGGTCTGCTATTTAACTGTTTTAACATCTCAGTTAAAAATTGGGCAAAGGAGTGTCTCTGGGCATAACCACTGTGCCTGTGCTGGATGTTCGACAGAATACTTCAATCAATTCCAATGCCATTTCTCTCAAAAGCTTTGCAACTTTCTCTTCTTCAAGTATTTATTCAATCTGCTTTTGAAAGTTATTGTTTCTGCCTCCACCAATATTTCAGGCAATGTTTTCCAGATCATAAAACCCTGTCTCTCTTTTGTTTGCTAATCAACTTAAATCTGTGTTGTATGGATATGCACTTTTCTTCCACTTGAGAAAATGTTTCCTTATTTGGTCTAATAAAATTTTTCATGATGTTCAACACTTATATTAATTCTCAATACTCAACTTTTTTTGCTCTATGAGACATTACTCCAGTTTCTCTAGGCTTGCCCTGTAACTGAAGTCAGAAATTTCCTGTACATCCTTTCCAAGGTCTTAACATCTATCCGAATGTTGGTTCCAACTGCTTTCCATAATTTATTCCTTGAGTATTTCCCACATATTCCAACTTTTGTTTTAATATTTTATTGCTGTTCAGTAAATCTTAATCTGGTGAGAATTTATGGCAGTCTCAATTGCTACACAATTAGGGTATAATTGTCATTAGATTTATTTGAAAGATTACTAAGAGTGTGTGTACATGACAATGTTAACGTTGTTAATTTTGTATTAAAGATAAAATTACTAAAACTAACTGCATGTTTTGAGAATAACTGACAGCATCAGAAAGTAGATTCTTATAATGAGACCTTGCAAGGAGGCATCATGATGGAGTCCTTTGTACTTCCTAAAGATGCATGCATTTTATTCTCTTTTGATTGTGACTATTTTATTTGGAGCATAACAGTAAAAATGAACAACTAATACTGGTATGGAAGTTTTATGCCTCTGAAGATAGTCAGGCTAAATGCCAACTATCATGAGAGGGTCATTTTGACTTTAGCAGATATATAATCTGCAGCTTGGTCAGACAATGGTGCTGACAGATGAAAGCCAAGAGGGAGAAGAGACTGAGGAGTAAATAAGAAACCCATCATTTGGTTTGACATTTGCAACCACTAGTGCAGGTAGGGAACTATCATTTATTGAGACTAAAACAAAACTGTTTAACTAATATCCTTTTGGAAAGAAAATCTGTCATCCCTACTTGGTCTGGCCGAGATGTGATTCTAGACCCCCAGCAATGTGGTTAATTGTTAAATGGCTCCTTAAATGGCCTACAAAGTCTCTTAGTTCTTGGAAAATTAGGGATAGGCAAATTAATAGAAAATATATAATGCATACCCTAAAGGGGCAGTTTAGAGGCTGGTTATGTACCCAGTGAGCTACTTGGTACGAGTGGTCTGCAGTCAGAACAGTGGGAAATAGTAGACTCAGGTGATAGAACTAACTGTAGTAAATGGCTGATGGGTAAGCACATTGAACTATTCAGGACATTAGAAGATCTACCAAAGAACCTTGTATCACTGTTAAAGAGCAAGGAAAAATCTGGCTCCTACTAAACATGGATAGAAAACAACATTTCTAGCCTAGAGTTGGTGACCAACTCCATGCTGACACCTGTAGGCTCAACCGTCATGCTACATCTGATGGTCAATTTCACAGCATCCCATGAAGAACAGTCAGAAGCCATCCAACTGCTGAATGTTGCCGGGGGAGCTGAGACCGAAGTCATTAAATCACAGTTTGTTATGAAGCAAGCCAAGAACTGAGGTCATGTTGCAGTTGTATAAGACTCTGGTGCGGCCGCATCTGGAGTATTGTATGCAGTTTTGATCGCCATACTATAGGAAGGATGTGGAGGCACTGGAACGGATGCAGAGGAGGTTTACCAGGATGTTGCCTGGTATGGTAGGAAGATCGTATGAGGAAAGGCTGAGGCACTTGGGGCTGTTTTCATTGGAGAAAAGAAGGTTTAGGGATGACTTGATAGAGGTGTACAAGATGATTAGGGGTTTAGATAGGGTTGACCGTGAGAACCTTTTTCCACATATGGAGTCAGATATTATGAGGGGGCATAGCTTTAAATTAAGGGGTGGTAGGTATAGGACTGATGTTAGGAGTAGATTCTTTACTCAGCGAGTCGTGAGTTCATGGATTGCCCTGCCAGTAACAGTGGTGGACTCTCCCTCTTTATGGGCATTTAA
The DNA here is from genome assembly GCF_020745735.1 of Hemiscyllium ocellatum. Taxonomy (NCBI): domain Eukaryota; kingdom Metazoa; phylum Chordata; class Chondrichthyes; order Orectolobiformes; family Hemiscylliidae; genus Hemiscyllium; species Hemiscyllium ocellatum. Next base: position 81,344,340 of record NC_083404.1, read on the forward strand.
ATGGGCATTGGATAGGTATATGGAGGATAGTGGGCTAGTGTAGGTTAAGTGGGCTTGGATCGGTGCAACATCGAGGGCCGAAGGGCCTGTACTGCGCTGTATTTTTCTATGTTCTATGTTCTAACTGCTATCATGCAGTCTCAAATTACTGCCACCATAGTTTTGGACATTTATATGGGGGATTATACACTGACATCTATGATAATTTACAACAGAATTTGTACCTTATGAGACCTGATGAAACTCTGTCATGTATAGAGGCGAAGGTATTCCACATTCTTAATACAACCATTTTTCCATCCTTTCCTATTATTATTTCTCTCCCTTCCTGATCGGATTTAACATATGCAACATCAACAACTATAATTTAATAGTGCTCACATCTCTCTATGGGAAGATCATAGAAAATATGAACATCACAAAACTATAACTACTTTTCATAATGAAAGATTCCATTTAGTAGCCAGGCAGAGAATGGACCTAAATTTCATAAACACAAATAATTCAATAGCCAAGAATATCGAACAGGTATTGGGGTCAAAACTTGGGCAATGTGAGAAGTGTTGGACCCACAATAAAACTATGTTTAGAACTAGTGTATGGTTAACATCACTTGATTGATGTAAGTAACGGAAAGTGATGCAGGATAGGGAGATTACCTGTTAACAGTCAACCAATACACATATAGTTACTGGAATTAAAGGCTTGTAGAAGCAGTCATCACAATTTTGCAGTTGAGAAGTTACAAGATCACCAAGAAAAGTTACTTCAGATCAGCTTAAAACTTGAAGTTTCTCATTTCTACTTTAGCTGCAAGAGAAGTCAACCCAAAATAAAACATGGCCATTTGCACATGGAGGTCTTCCTAATCTTCTGCAGTAAGAATTTCAAGGAAGTGAGACCATAGTGGAAATTGGAGCACTGCTCTAGTTTAGGATTTATGGCAACAATTAGTTGATCTTTCTTCTCAATTTGTTTGCTCATTCACAGAAAAAAATATATGTGCTGGATTTACAAAGTTGCTCATTTGATTGCAAGTTGTAAGTAAAGGCTGATTGGAAGGATCACTGCATTCCACATCTTTTGATTCACTGTAGAAATTCATCAAAGATCCTTCAAAAGCAACTTTCAAACCCACAACTATTACCATCTGGAAGGACAAGGGGCAGCAGATACAGGGGAATATTAACACGTGCAAGATCCCCTCAAGTCACTCATCATTCTGACTTGGAAATATGGTTAAAAAACCAGCTAAAGAAAATAAAGCATTAAGTTATAGTGAATGACCATTTCTCAAACTAGAGTGTGAAGTAGTATCTTCTGTGAATTGGTTTAAGGACTACTGCTCTTTTTGATATTATATCAATGACCTGAACTTAGATGTATTATAAAGTTTCAAAGTATGCTACAAAAGCTTGCAAGTCCAGTAAAGAACGATGAAGACAGTAATAAACTTCAGGAGAGCATGAGCAGACTAGTAAAATGAGCAAATATAGAAAATGTAATTTAATAGAAGTATGAAATGATACATTTTGGAAGAAAGAATGAAGGAAGTTAATATGAACAAAGTAAAAATTTAAAAGAGCATGGGGGCCGATAGAAATTATACAAGTCTTTGAAAGTGGCAGAACATGGTGAAAGCAGGCCATAAAAAAAATACATGGAATCCAGAGCAAAAGCAAGAAGAATAAATCTGAAAGCTATACTAAGCTTTATGAATCACTGCTTAAATACTGAAATATGTTGTGTTCAATTTTAGACATCTGATTTTAAGAGGAATGTCAGGACCTTCCTTGGAAAGAATGCAGAAGAGATTTACCAGAGACACTTCAGTTATGTGCCAAGACTGAAGTAGTTGGGGTTGGTCTACTTAGAGCAAAAAACATCGTGGAGAATTGGCAAAGGTGTTCAAAATCATTAATATGTTTATAACATAAACAAGGAAAACGTATTTCCAGTAGCCCAAGGTTTGAAACTAAAGTGGACAGATTTGAAGTGACTGGCAACAATGAGTTCATATGACGTGGAATATGATTGCTAAAAGGATGGTGAAAGCAGTATCCATAATAAAATTCCAGATCCAGATGCAATTCCAGCTCAGGTGACTGTCTGTGTAGAATTTGCACATTCTCCCCATGTCTGCCTGGACTTTCTCTGGGTGCTCCTGCTTCCTCCCATAGTCCAACAATATGCAGGTTAGATGGACTGGCTATGCTAAATTGCCCAGTGTCCAGGGATGTTTAAGTTAGGTGGATTAGTCATGGGGACAGGGTAGGGGGTGGGTCTAGGTAGGATGCTGTTCAGAGGGTCAATGTTGACTCGATAAACCAAATGACCTGCTTCTGATTCTAAAGATACTTTTATAAAATTATAGGACAATGGGGAAACAGCATGGGAGTAAACTTAATTGAATAGCTTTATCAAAGGATGACCAAAGGCACAATGGCTAAAATGGCCTCTGTCTGTGCTTCAATATTATACAATCTTATGATTGGGTGGAATTAATACTTAGGAAGCTGACCTCATACCCCCTTAATTTTTGGGAAGGGAGTAAATACTTCAAACTTTTATCAAGATAACATAAAAATTATAAGTTTTAAAACATTAAATCTGCTCCCTTGTTGGCAAATCCAACTGCACATTTTCCATTATACACTTCAATTCAAATGAGGAAATTCAAACAAATAGTAAATTACACATTTCCCAAAATTGGAATGCAGAATATTTTACATTCTGAATAATCATGATGATACAATAATTAAAAATGCTGCTATCTTTAAACTATCTGAAGCAAAAATCCAATGAAGTTTGGTTCAATGATTTTCCAGGTTGGGTATCAAAACAAATTATACATTTTGTCTAAGTAAGATACAAAAAATTGTAGTTATAGTAAAGAACAATGAAGACAGTGAAATCAAAAAAGATTTGAAATGTACAGTATTTTCTTTTTGTATAATAAATTATGGATTACCTAACTGACTGTAAGCATAATAACTGTGAAGAATTTGATAGCCAACCAAAAAGTTACATTAGCCAGGATTTTATGGGTCCTTGAGGAATGATCTGTGATGCAGAGGAGACTGAAAAGTTAAGTAGAGGTGAAATGGTTGCAAGGTGCTTGTTGCATTTCTGTCCCCATAATATTTGCCAATGTTGGGGAATGAAGTAGAAGGCACTCAAGTCCAACAGCCAACTGAGGCCCTTGAGATGCCGACTGAAGGCCTCTACCAATAAATGCTGGCATTTTAACAAAAGTAAGGGGATTCTCAATCATGTGGGTAGGTTGCCTGTTACACCCTGGAGGCTTCCATGTATGTTCAGAGGCAGACCCTCCTGGCTGGGCACTCTGTGGTCCAAGAAGACAGCAATTCCTTCACTAACTACTCTCAATCCACTTGTTAGAACATCCCTGACAGCCCCCAGTGAGTAGAACAGCACATATTGCACAGCTCTTTTGCTGCAATGGCAGTGTTCATACCTCTGAGCCAGGAGGACCAGGTTCAAGTCCCATACACTCCATGACATCACTGAACAGGTTGATTAGGAAAATATTCAGAACTAAATTCATCCTATGAGGGTAGTATCCACGTTGTTTCTCTGGATTGAATGCAATCCCAGCAGTGGTCACTGGATTGAATGCAATCCCAGCAGTGGTCGCTGGGACTAAAGAGTTGCTGGCCCTCAATTTGCTATCAGATTTTGAAAGAGGCATCTCAGTCCCTAAAGAGCCCCATGGCAGATCATTAGCTGCTTGACAGTCATGAAATCCAGACATAGTTCCCATAAATAGCCGAAGTAGGATCACCCCTGACATTTCTATTCATGTACGGGCCACCATTGCCCTGGAAGCTTTCTGGCCACTATTTCATATCTAGTCTCATTAGTGCTTGCTACATGTTTACTCGACACTACCACTGATTACTGTATATCTCAGGTTTATTTATTCTAGAAAATACTTAAATACAAATGTAAAACAATACTTACCCATAATCATTTCTGTGCAGCAACAAAGGCAAAGACATTGTAAGAAAATGCAAGTAATTAAATGTAGAACGTGCCATTCATTTATAAATTCAATATGTTCACAAACAAATTCCTTTTCTTTAAGAGGTACTGAAGTGGACCAAGAACAAGTTTCCAATGTTACAGTAATGATTTGAATAGCAGTGTAGCTTTAATAGTTAAGTGAAGCATTACATTTTCTATTCTCATTTCAACCACATGTCCTGTTCTGGATTTGATTGGCGTGGATTTTGCTGTGAGTGGTAAAGAATGCCTTTTATGCTCATTTCCCACACAGTTACTGCCTGGTTTTTAACAGATCTGTCATAGGGATTTCTATTCTCCTGGAATCTTTTAGAATTTCTGGCTTCTTTAGAGGAACTGTGTAGTTTGTGACCAGGACAAGCAGCAATTAAACTATTCTGTCAAAAAGACTAAAGAATCCTCATGGGTGACATAGCAGGAAATACACATTTAAAAAACTAAAACATTATTTTTCTTTTCTGAGGGTATCAGATTCCACACTTGTCAAATTAAATTTTCAGGTTCAGAGTTTTTCATAATAATCAACTTTACTGAAAAGATATACCTGGTCACCATCACATTGTCCATTGTGAAGGTTTGCTGTGTGTAAATTTTCTGCCATGATTCAACACACATCTGCAGCTCTACAAAGCTCTGGTTGGACCATATTTGGAATATTGTGTTCAGTTCTCATTAGAGGAAGGTTGTGGAATCTTTAGAGAGCGTGCAAAGAAGATTTACCAAGATGCTGCCTGGATTGGAGGGCATGTCTTATGAAGGAAAGTTGAGGTAGCTAGGGCTTTTCACATTGGAGTGAAGAAGAATGAGAGGTGACTTGATGGAGGTGTACAAGATGATGAGAGGCATTGATGGAGCGGATAGTCAGAGTTTTTTCCTTGGATAGAAATGGCTATCACAAGGGAGCATAATTTTAAGGTGATTGGAGGAAAGTTATGGGGAGATATCAAAGATAAACTTCTTAGACAGAGTGATAGATATGTGGAATATACTGCCAGCAGTGCTAGTAGAGTCAGATACATTAGGGATATTTAAGTAACTCTTGGATAGGCACATGGATGATAGTAAAGTGAAAGGTATGTCAGTTAACTTGATCTTAAAGTAGGATAAAAAGTCAGCACAACATCAAGGACTGAAGAGCCTGTACTATTCTATGATCTATTCTAATGGCTCTGCCCAAGAACTGCAGGAGTTCAAGAAGGCTGCTTATCACCATCTTCTCAAGGCCAACTGATGATAAGCAATAAATGATCATCTAATCAATACTACCTAAATTCCATGAATAAACACAAAAGAATAATGAAGTTAGTACACTGTAATAAACTCAGTTACATTTAATTCAAAAAGATGAAGTTGCCAAGGGTTTACACAGTGAGATTCAAAATGGAAGAATGAACATTTCCAACAATTCAAGTTTCTCACTAATTGCCCTTTGGAGGTGCTTCCATAACAACCCTCTGGAGAAGCATCGAATCACGTGTAGTAAGTTCAGTATTTCCACATTATTCTACACAGGTACAGCCTCTAAATATTCCCAACCCTTTCAGTGGAGTATTATGTAAGAATGCTGATAGCTTCGATTTCATGGATAGTGCAAAACCTGGGCCATTCATTTGCAGCTTCAGAAGATGGGGAGAACGCTTGACTAGATATTTACATTACAGGTTTCTAATGTTGATAGAAAAAGCTGATAGTATACAAAGATGCAATGATGTTAACAAATTTGGTAACTAGCTAAGTTTTCCTTGTAAATACATTTAGAAACAGATCCACTCCACAGAGTGTCTTTCATTAAGCTGTTGAGAAACAGCTTAGGAAATTAATTCTTAAAGCTGAAAAGATCAACATATACTTACACAATATGTGCCAGATTTAGCGGTTTTTCAGGCTGTTCAGGATACACTGGGTGCAAAGGTTCACGATTGGAAGCACAACTTAAAGACTTGCTAAGTGCGTTGGTTAGCTTCTTTGCAGGGGATTTCTGGGAATAATGATGGTAAAGATAACATAGATATGCAGAATATCAAAACAGCACCACAATTTCTGAAAACAAAAGCTACTAAACTGTGCAACTGGACATGTATTTATTTTATCCTCCTTCTTTCTTTCCCTTCACAGCACCATAATTGTTTGTGATCATCTTCAACTAATAGGGAAGGCCCAGAATTGGTAAAACATGAGGTCTGCAGATGCTGGAGATCACAGCTGCAAATGTGTTGCTGGTCAAAGCACAGCAGGTTAGGCAGCATCTCAGGAATAGAGAATTCGACGTTTCGAGCATAAGCCCCTGATGAAGGGCTTATGCTCGAAACGTCGAATTCTCTATTCCTGAGATGCTGCCTAACCTGCTGTGCTTTGACCAGAATTGGTAAAGCTTTATTTGGCATATTATCACCACTACTGTCTAATAAACTGCATTTGCTATCAAACACAATGCATTACAACATTCATTTAGAATGGGTTTTGCTATTGTTACCACAGTCTATTTACTGCCTGGACACAGTTGCTGTGATCCAGGATTCAGTCCTCAAAATTAATCCATTATACAAAATAATTATCACAAACAGCCATGACATTTATTTAAATGCCTCTAATTCTTAACTACAAGTATAATTAGAATTAGAATTAGAATCTCTACAGTATGGAAGCAGGCCCTTAAGCCCAACAAGTCCACACCGATCCTCCGAAAAGTAACCCACCTCGATCCATTCCCCTACATTGTCACATCTCTAATGCGTTGTAACCTTAGCGTTTCATATTAGCCCCAGGGTTTATTTTACAGAATGATAAACTATTACTGCACATTAACAGGTCTTCAGTCCATTAAGTCCTTGTTGGCGATGTTCTTTCTCCATATGGATTCTACATACGCTCATTCCACTCTGTTGTTCATATAGATAATGGTTACTTTAAATGGGACACAAAGAAAAGTGTAATAGTTTTGTACTCAAATTATTAAGATGTAATTAGTGGGCAAGAAAGGATAATGAGACTAGGTGAGAGTCCAGACATCTTTCATTCTGTTAAAATAGTTGTTGTCAAAAGAAAACATTGCTTGAATGGCTGAATGGTAGTTTCCTCTTAGCTCAATTCTGTCAATTGCACAACATACACTTACGCAGTCAAGTCAAATTCCTGTAAGTTCATTCCATCGATACTTAAATGTCTAGATGATGAACACTTGCATAGGGCTGTAGTAAAATTGTTTATCAAAAAATGAATTAACGATTTTTAATGTTTTTTTCACAGTTGTCATTGCTATCATTGCATTCATTCGTTCCATCCTGAGGGTATACTGGGTAGTGCCACAGGTTTGCACAGAGACGATGAGGAGCCACTTAGATTTGGTGGATGGACATAGGTTGGCATGAGGGGTCATTGCGGATGGATGGAATGGCATAGAGTGCATGAGGGGCCACCAAGTGAGTAGAAGGATAAAGGTTGCCATCGATAGGGCATGGGGAGCATATGAGAAGAAGAAGAAGTGCAAGAGATGGAGACAAGAGGACATAATATTAAACAGAACAATTGGGACAATGTCTTGGCAGCTCCTCCAAAATGTTTCCACAGGTAGTAGGCCCAAATTCAGTTACACCTGCCATCTCCAAAACAGAAATCCTGCCTGTTCAGGAACTTTCTCCTGATGCAAACTTGTCAAACTGGGTAAATTCAAACTCTCACTACTTTGCTCTAGTTTGAAAACCTATCCCTTTGTGTCCTCCTCACAACGTACTTTCCTATGTATCTTTGTTTTTATCAGCAAATTTGGTGACAATACATTTGGACCCTTCATTGAAGTCATAAATGTCATAATGTTGGTACTGAACCATTGGAACTAGAGAAATACAAGTTGGATCTTAGTCCGTGTATTAGTCAACTGATCTGCAGCAATGTTGCAGTTCAGGGTGCTCTGTTTGTTTTGTGTTTTTGAGTGTTGGGAATACGAGTCAGCCCAAGTGTCCATTGTCAACTGTTGGCCAATTATGTTTGCTTAAAAATGTGGTTATCAGATGGGTACAAGCTTAATCTAACCAGCAATAACGTCAACAGTTGAATAGCCATCCATTGACGATTTTTTCTTATTTCAGTGTGGATTCAGGGTGGAACAAACAAGGGAGGAAAATATTACAATGCACCAAATTAAATGGGCAAATCAAGAGTGATAGCAGTATAAATTTCAGACTGTGCCTAATCGCTCATTAAGCCTGTGATAGTGCAGTCCATTTACTTCCATTTCTCCTAGCCTTCCTGACATTCTTGAACTTTCATCTAGCCAATAATTTAACAAAAAGTGTATTATCAATTACCATTTTGAAAGCTCCTTGGTATTTGGCTACCATTATTTTGCAGAGAACTGTTCAGTTCCTAAGTCTAAACAAGGGCAATTATGAAGATATGAGAAGGAATGTGGTTGTGAATTGAAAATTCTGATGATACACAGACAATGGCTATTAAAAATTAATACTTGGCTTTTAGATAAACATGCATTCTTTTCAGGAAAAATAACCAACAAGAAAAGCAAGGCAGCTATGTTTTACAAGGGAAGTGAGAGATAGTATTAAGGATTAGTGATGCTGGAAAAGCACAGTAGTTCAGGCAGCATCCGAGGAACAGTAAAATCGATGTTTCGGGCAAAAGCCCTTCGTCAGGAATACAGGCAGAGTGCCTGAAGGGTGGAGAGATAAATGAGAGGAGGGTGAGGGTGGGGAGAAAGTAGCATAGAGTACAATAGGTGAATGGGGGAGGGGATGAAGGTGATAGGTCAGGGAGGAGGGTGGAGTGGATAGGGGGAAAAGAAGGTAAGCAGGTAGGACAAGTCAATGGGAAGTGCTGAGCTGGAAGTTTGGAACTGGGGTGAGGTGGGGGGAAGGGAAAATGAGGAAACTGTTGAAGTCCACATCGATGCCCTGGAGTTGAAATGTTCCGAGGGAAAAGATGAGAGATAGTATTAGATCAAACCACGAGGTTGCTACAAGATGTTAAGAAGCTAAGGTTTGGGAGAATCTTAAAATTCAGCAAAGAAGGTAACAAAACAGAGAATATATATCTAAACTGGCAAGAAACAAAAATGGATTGTAAAAACTTATAGAAGTAAAAAGTCAAAGATTAACAAAGGCGAGTCCTTTACAGGCAGAGAGAGAAAAACTAATGATGGGGAAATAGGGAACTGGAAAACTAAGTATTCTGTGTCTGCCTTCACATTAGATATCAACATGAAACGATTAAATTCCAAACTAAAAAAAATTAGTCTGAGTAAAAATGCTCTGTTGAAGAAATTAATGGGACTGCAAACTGACAAACCCCAAAACATCATGACGTTCACCATAGAGTGCTGGAAGAGATGGCTCCAAAGATTAGTGGATGCATTGATTGTCATCTATCAAAATTATTTATTGGAAAATTGCCTGCAGATTGGCAAGTTGTAAATGTAACTTTACCTCACAGAAAGAGTGGAGAGAATGTAAGGAACTACAGACCTAGTGGGGTTTAGCACACCGCATATTCCTGGTTGGTAAACTGGCTTCTGTAGTAGCATTTCCATTTTTTCATTCGGGAAAAAACAGGAAGTGTAGGCAAGAATAGTTAATTCAATGAGTAATCTTATGCAGAAAATGAAAAAGGGAAAATAAACATGGGATAAAAGAGAAGGTAAAAATAAGTTTATTTGAATTTTTGATTCATTTTAATCTGATTCTGTAATTGTGGTATAACCATGAATCTGCCAGCACTCACCATGATTATTCTAAATGGACAGCAACTTCTCATTTCTCTGCTAGTGCAGTAAAACATGGAAATCTAGAAGCTATGTTTCTTTTGACTTATTTCTCTACAGATAGATGACCCTCCCCCACAACAGCTGCACCATAATACATTAAATTGCTCTACTATTCTATTAGCTGTCTATTAAATAAACTAAAAAAGGTTGTGTTTTAAATCTGAAGGAATTAGATTTTAGACTTGAAAAAGTAAACTTTCAGTGCAAGAGATGTTACTTGATAGTAATTAGTATTTTACATGCCATGGGGAAAAAAAAATCAGTTACACTTGGATAGACTCAGACCCAACTTTATTTTTAGTTTATTTAATGGGACAGCAAATAGAAAAATAGAGCAATTTAATGTATTACAATGTAACTGCTGCAGAGGGCCCCATCTGGCTGTGGAGAAGCAAATCAAAAGAAACATAGCTTCTGGACTTCCATTTTTTACTGTACTAGTAGAGATATGAAAAGTTGCTGTCCATTTAGTATAATCATGGCGAGTGTTGGCAGCTTCATCACTATATTTACCACAATTACAGACCAATATTTGTCCACACTACATGCCTTGCCAATCCAAAGAGAATGTAAACTGAATGATAATATTACAATTTAGACCTTACAAGGAAACAACGTATTGGTTGTGAATTGGGTGATTGTTTCTTGCTCTTCTTACCCACGATGTGTATTCTTTCATTTGGTGTTGGTTGCTATGAGAACCACTTGCATGGCCTCTCCAAAAGCAGTCTTGACATAGCTGATAATTGTGACACTGCTGGCAACGATATCGAAAACCCATCATGCTCTCACTGTGGCAGTAGGAACATTCAACAGGGTGGAAGACTGTAGATGTAATACACAAAAGCATTTAGGCTATTTTTATTTTGTGCACATTTCTTCCTGCCATTTTAATTTTGCATACATACTGCATATTTGAATTACTACATTTAGTTTGATCAAATAAATCTAAAGCAGTAGATTTCAAATTGTCCAGTATGTGTGATTCCCTGCAAATCTTGTCATTCAGAATCATTTTACTGTGTATTTTACAAAGCAAAGCTTAGATTATAGAGTTACACAGCACAGAAACAGACACTTCGGTCCAACTTGAACATGCCAACCAGGTATCCTAAACTGATCAAGTCCCATAAGCCAGCATTTGTCCCATATCCCTCTAAACTTTTCCTTTTCATGTATCTACCCAGATGCCTGTTAAATGGTATAATTGTACCCACTTCTCCCACTTCCTCTGGCAGCTTGTTCCATACACACACCACCCTCTGCATGAAAAGGTTGCCCCTCAGTCCCTTTTAAATCTTTCCCCTCTCATCTTAAACCTATGCCCTCTAGGTCTGGATACTCCTACCCTGGTAAAAAAGGACCTTGACTATTCACTTTATTCATGTCCCTCATGATTTTATAAACTTCTATGACGCTCTAGCCTATTCAGCCTCGCCCAATAGCTCAACCCTTCCAATCCCCACAATATCCTCGTAAATCTTTTCTGAACCTTTTCAATTTAACAACATCTTTCCTACAGCAGCAAGATCAAATTGAATGCAGTATTCTAAAAGTGTTTTCACCAATGTCCTGTATAGCCACAACATGACATCCCAATTCCTATACTCAATGCGCTGACCAATGAAAGCAATATGCCAAATGCCTTCTTCATCATCCTGTCCACCTTGAAAGTGGAGTTGCAGAAAATATGCATCTGCACTCCTTTGTTTGGCAACACTCCCCAGGGCCCTACCATTAACTGTAAGAATCCTGCCCTGATTTGCCTTACCAAAATACAGCACCTCACATTTATCTAAATTAAACTCCACCTGCCACTCCTGGCAAATCTGATCAATATGTCTTTGTAATCTTAGATAGCCTTCTTCACTATCCATGACACCACCAACATTGGTGTCATCTGCAAACTTACTAATCACACCTCCTATATTCATACAAATCATTTATATGAATTATGAAAAGCAGGGACTCAGCACCAATCCGTGTGACACAGCCTGGTAAAAAAGGACCTTGACTATTCACTTTATTCATGTCCCTCATGATTTTATAAACTTCTATGACGCTCTAGCCTATTCAGCCTCACCCTATAGCTGAGGCTGAAAAATGACCCTCCACTACCACCCTCTGTCTCTGTACACTGGCAAAAGTTAGCAAAGTTACCTGGAAAGTCGACCCAGCAGAAAGATATTTTTAACGTATGTGAAAAAGCTGCAGGAATACTTGTCTGGATGTACTAAGACAAATTTCCATTTATTCTGAATACTAAGACTCCAAAAAAAAAAGCTTTTTTCTTTTCTATGCTTCAATGTGAGAAACTAATGTAAAACTGCATTGCTGAGGTGCCAAAGTAGGTGAGAGCTGACTTTTTGAAAATAGATCATTAAAAATGTTTCAGCTGAATAATGCAAAACACACACTGACTAATCAAAAAGAAAAATAGTTTTCTCATTAGGTTCAGCAACAATTAACATGTTGGAGAGCTTAACAATTAATGGACTCCTTAAGTGCTGAAGCTAGCCCACAGAGTATCTTTCAAATTATCCACTGAAACATGAAAATACTTGATCACTGAATTTTATAATATGAATGATGTGCATTTTTGTAATTTTAGTGTTAGTAGACTAACACTAGGGTTCTCGCGAGAGGCTATGCAGGTTTACAAAGCAACGAACATGGTGTCATTGCAGGCCAAATAATAATGCACATAGTGGGACAGGGAGGGATATAATGCACCAAAATTAAAAAAGAAAGCAGCAAGTAGGAGGATGGTGAAAAAACATGGCAAAAAGTCAAAATTAACAGCTCTTTACTTAAATGCACATTGTTTTCGGACAAAATAAACAATTAACAACACAAACAGTAATTTTAATGCCTCTAGCCATTAAGGAGGCACAAAGAGAGCTAAATATTCAGGTGTACAAGAATTTTTGAAAGGACAGGCAAGAAAGAAAGTCTGGTGAGGTAGATTTGTTAGTACGAGGTGGAATATGTATGAAAGCAAGAAATGATTAGATTAGATTAGACTTACAGTGTGGAAACAGGCCCTTCGGCCCAACAAGTCCACACCGACCCGCCGAAGCGAAACCCACCCATACCCCTACATTACCCCTTACCTAACACTATGGGCAATTTAGCATGGCCAATTCACCTGACCCGCACATCTTTGGACTGTGGGAGGAAACCGGAGCACCCGGAGGAAACCCACGCAGACACGGGGAGAACGTGCAAACTCCACACAGTCAGTCGCCTGAGTCGGGAATTGAACCCGGGTCTTCAGGCGCTGTGAGGCAGCAGTGCTAACCACTGTGCCACCGTGCCGCCCACTAATCTTTGATTGGAAGATGTAGAATCCAAATTGGTGAAGGAAATAAATAACAAGGGGCAGAGGAGACTTTTAAAAGTAGTCAATAGGCACCCCCATCTTTAGCTAAACTGTAGGATAGAGAATAAAAACAAAGCAGATGTGGAGAGGTTGTTTCCCCTTGTGGGAGTGTCCAGCACCAAAGAAGAAAATGATTGCCTGTGTAAAACAGAGGCAAGGAAGAAGATCTTCTATCAGAAAGCAGTGAAACTGCCCGAATGGATTATTAAGTATACTGAGGTCTGAGATGGACAAATTGTTAATCAATAAGGGAATCGAGGATTATGAGGATAAATCAGAATAAAGGAGCTGAAGATGATCAGATCAGCTATGATCTTATGGAATGGCAGAGCAGACTCAATGGGCTGAACAGTTTATTCTTGCTCCTACATCTTACGATCTTGTATGTACCTTTTTTTTATTTTGAAAATGTAAATCCAAAAAGCCAAGAGATAACCATTTGTTGAGTTCATTGTGATCAAACAGCTACTTTGTCTTGAGAGGGAACACTCATTGAAACTGTGCAGCATTGTTTGTGTCTCTCTACAAATGTAGAAGGAATTTGTATTGATGGTCCAGAAGTGAAAGTTAGCTGTGTAGCCCCTCGACCTGTTCAGCAAAGACCACTCTTGCCACAATAGTATAAGGCCAGCCATTCAATAGATGGACTTTGTCACAAGGAACTTGCCAGTGATTTCCCACTCCTTGATTAAAAGAGTGTGTTGGTAATCTTGCTCAGGAAATCTGCTCTAAATGGGGCGCCATGATGGAATTTGTGAAGCTGGAACAGATCATCAAGGAGTGATAGTTGTGGTGTGGCACATATGTTTCAACCATCTTGCACTGCGACTTTGTGCTATCAGTCCTCTAATACTCACTGCTCCTGTTAAAAGTGCTATAAGGCAGATTTTAATTATCAGGCATTACTGACCAACGAAGTGGGTGGTTCAGCTGCAAAATCCTTCCAACAGGTTCAGTTCAAAAGCTAAGCCCATTAACAGACTGTTCCATCCCAAACAGGTATAGCCACTATAATTTTGCAATGCCAAGTCTCCACTAAAATTGAGACACTCAGGCACTGAATCAGCTAAGCGTTTGACTCAACTCTGTTCTGTCATTTTGGTCTGCTGCTGAAACATCATCCCTCCAGGCTTGAAAATTCATCTATATTCCTGTCTAGCTTCTTATGTTCTGATCTCCATAAATTGGAGGTTATCCAAATCTTAACTGTCCATGTCTGAACTCGCACAAGCATCACCCTTTCACTTGCTGACCGACATTGTGACACTGCATAAACAGAAAACAAATTTAAAATTCTTTTCCATGTTATCAAATTTCTTTATGGTGTTATCCCTTCCTTCCTTTGCTATCTTCTCCAGTCCAACAATTCCACAACTCCTTCCTCACTCTAAGATCTCTGCATTCCTCCAATTCTAACCTCTTGAACCTGTTAAATTTAAAATCACTCCATTACAAATGCCCTACACTCGAGAATATGCTCCTTAAATGTCTCTACTTCTCAACCTTGAAATCTACATCTTTTGCTCAAAAGCCTTAATATCACTTTATATGGCTCAATATCAAAAATAATATTCACAGAATCACCTTTTATTTGACTACATAAAAGTAATAAAAGAAAATCAATACAAAAATGCAGTTGGTTCAAATTGTTGAGAGATGAGATAGGTCAGAAATAATAGGCAAGGTGTGTTCAAATGTGCCAGCAACAGCACACATTATTGTTAAAAGTCTGGAGGATTAATCATTTTCTTGTGGATTTTACTGAGCATATCACTGTATTTTTAAAAGGACAAGTGACACACTTGAAAATTTTCATTGTGGAACTGAACTTGAACTCAAAAGAATTTTCAGACCTCTTTTCAGTCTGAAAGCAGAGGTACATGTTGCATTTTTCAGTAAATTATGGGAGATATTACAAATGAAGGCTACAAACCCATAATGAGTCATTACTTTCAGAATATGAAGGAAATGCTTCAAAACAAAACAGTAGGCAAAGTGAAAGTATCTTACACTCTTCATAACGTACCATTTTCAACGTTTGCAAGACGATGCATGAGTGGCAACCAGACAAGACACTGTGGTGGGGGATCAGACATCAAGGTGTCCAGAAACGTATTGAGTGTCACTTTTTTCTGGAAACACAAAATAATAATTTGGAATCATCTCACCAAAAGATAAACAAAAATGTCTTTGAAATTCAAATAGCATCAAAAATCTGTGCCACTCAAATTTTCTCCTTCTTACTAAAACAAATGCATCTTTCATCCAACATGCTTCTTGCATGTTCTTAGCATTTCCTATTAATATTCTCAAACAAATGTAATTCAAATATTTAGTACAAATGACAGCTAAGAAATGCATAGTGTATAAATTGCTCCACATTATAAACACAATTCTACAAATTCTACTACTAGTTATAGTAATACTCATGGAATTATATAATCATAGAGATGTACAGCATGGAACAGACCCTTCAGTCCAACCTAATAGAGTCCCTTTTGCCAGCACCCAGCCCATATCCCTCCAAACCCTTCCTATTCATATACCCATCCAGCTGCCTTTTAAATGTTGCAATTGTACCAGATTCCACCACTTCCCCTGGCAGCTCATTCCATACATGCACCATCTTCTGCGTGAAAAAGTTGCTCCTTAGGTCCCTTTTAAACCTTTCCCCTCTCACTCTAAACCTACGCCTTCTAGTTCTGGATTCCCCCACGCCAGAGAAAAGATGTTGACTATTAATCCTATCCATGCCCCTTCTGATTTTATCAACCTCTATGAGGTCACCCCTCAGCCTTCAATGCTCTAGGGAAAACAGCCCCAGCCTATTCAACCTCTCCCTATAGCTCAAATTCTCCAACCCTGGCAACAACCTTGTAAATCTTTTCTGAACCATAGGAAGGATAGCCCAAACTCGTCCATTTCCATTCTGGGCATGTTTGGCCCCATGAACAGGTCAGATGCTCTGGATGTGGTATACATTGATATCCAATTGGGAACAAGTCGCCCTGGGAATCTTTAATATCGACTCAGGAACCTGTGAACTTTCCTTGTATCAACTCAAAAATGAGCAAGGAAATCTCCTTGAAGCATATTCCTGCTCTCAATTTGTATGTTAATAAGTCCCGTTGATTAACACTTATGGCACACTGTCAGCTGACAATTAAAACTCCTCCATGCTGAAGACAATTTGGAAGATGCAATGAGTGTTGTTAACAGCAGAAAAAGTATCCTGGTGTATAACTTCAAATCCATCATGAAGAACAACATAGTTTTATTGAATTGGGCTTGCGGCTGTTCTGCGTAGCCTTGTTCTTATCAATTCCCCAGTTTCAAATGTATCTGCCAATGGTTGTATTAGTATCAGAACAAACACACAGTCTTTGTGGAGATAGAGACCCATTTTCTTACTGAGGATATCCTCCCCCATGCTAAATAAAATTTATTCAAAGTAGTTCCACCAGCTGAAAACTGGACACCGTTTAGACCATTCCCCCTAGTTCACTGAGGAGCATCAGTATACCTAAAGATGGGGTGACAGTGTGCAAAGCTTCATCACATAACTCTACCACAGGTTGCTTCTGCATGCATGGTCAGAGATAAGTAATCCCACAATCAACAGACAATTTCAAAGCTCAGTAGTTCAGCCAGATCCAGACATGAACTATGGTAGATATTTAAAAACCTAAGGAGAGAAGAAAACTCCATGAACATCACCAACAACAACGTTGGCAAAGTTCAGACAAGGCTGGAGCTGACACAATTATGAAGTCCCAAGAAAATGATCCTTTCTCAGTCTTTTCCATAGTCACTGTTTCGGATGCCAGTCTTCAGCCAATTTGATTCACTCCACATGATATTAAGAAATAATTAAGCACACTGAATACACACTGAATATCAGTGCTCAAAATGTACAGGAGCAGTAGAATATCAGTGCTCAAAATATACAGGAGCTGCTCCTCCAATCAGAGACCCAGTGTCCCCACTGCAGTCTTCTTTAGCTCATCCAATCACAGGTTCCCTTTCTCTCGCTCTTGCTGCATCTCAAGAAACAGAATCTGTGATTGGTGGAGCAGTGAGAACAAGATGAAGTAAGCTAGAGCAGTTACTCTGGCCAGTGCTTGTCCATCATGCAACAGAGATTTGTACAGCTTGTGAAGCAGTTATTCAGGAATGTAACCACTAAATACCCACCAGGTCTGGACTGTTGTGACAGATGGGCAGGAAAGAGAGGCTGATTACAATTGGTAGCTACAATTGGCAATGAATTGTTCTTCATAAAGGATCTATTTTCCCATTTTCATGAAATTCTACCTTTCTTTCTCTTCTCTTGTTCCAATCTTACTAATTCCTTTCAGCAACTTGAGAATTGCTGAAAACAGATATACTTTTTTAATCTTGCCATTAGAACAATTTGCAAAAAATAGCAATGTAGAGTGTAAAAACATTAATACTATGTAAGAGGAAAGAGCACTTTAGTTGACAACTGGACTCTAACTAATGGAGACATTGCTATGAAGAATGCACACTGCACCTGCTTCAATTCAACAAAATAGCTGACAGCCATTCTCTGGTTCATTTTTCAGGGCAATACCTTGATTAATTATGCATTATGTGGAGGTGCCAGTTTTGGACTGGGGTGGACAAAGTCAGAAGTTAGGTGACACCAAGTTATAGTTAAACAGGTTTATCTGAAATCACAAGCTTTCAGAGCACTGCTCCTTCAACAGACCACCTGATGAAGGAACAGTGCTCCGGAGGCTTGTGATTTCAAATAAATTTGTTGAACTATAACCTGGCATCGTGTGATATCTGACCTTGACCAAATAGAGTAAACCTGCACAATTTAAAATTTAAACAAGGCTTGGCATTTCACAGTCAGTCATCATTAAATGGTGCACATTCTGCGTCAATAACTACTGATCAGTGTCCACTTGACAATCAGCAGTTTCCTCTCAGAATATAAAGGTTTTTTTCCCTTTACTTTGGTATTTCTTGTAAATTGTTCTGATAAGTGCATGACAAAATATTTGACAACATATGTCTTTATTCATTCACTTGTTACTTAATTCTCTTCTAGTTCTTTCTCTGTTTATCATTTTTTAATGTTAGGGGTTGTAGATGATGGTGAAACAGACGGTAAGGAAGTACAGCATGAACTTCTGAGACTACTATCCAGGAGAACAGTTTACTTATTAAATAAATAGTCAGGCCAAGAAATGGTAGACTGACATTGAAGATTATCATGGGATCAGAAATCAGAAACTCAGAAATTCTCAACAGTTAAAGCAAATAATCAAAGGCAATTTACACTCACAGTTAAGTAATACAGCACACAATATACAGGGTAATTTCACACATGTGCTTTTTGCAAGTCTATAGCAGGTTCCATTTACTGGGTTATATATGCATACTATTAGAGAATACTAACAGATTAACAATGTGTTGTAAATAATGACTGAAGCAGCAAAACAATATGCATTTCTAAAATAAAACAGAAAGTTGTGGAAGAACAATTAATCCATCAGCAGCTGTAAAGGACATGATATCATAAAAAGAAATTACTGAAACTACACAGCAGGTCTGGTAATATCTGTGCAGACTTAATGTTTCAAGTATGTAACCTTTCATTAGGACCCATCATCTAAATATCATAAATGGTAATAACAGGAGGAATCCTATAAAGGTCAGAACAACATGAACTACAGCGAGATTATCGACATCTTGATCAACTCCCCGCAACGTGTTAAGTTTTTGTTGAGTGACAAAGTGAGACTCTAACTAGGCAGCAGGAAGCTTCCAAATAAAGGATGACTATAGCTTATTAAAAATCTTACTAATGCTGCAACTTACCTCATTAATATTGAACCTCCAATCTTACCAAATGCACTCAACAAGATAGACAGCAAAAATCCTCAACGTGGAAATGAGAGATCCCAGCAGCTTAAGCTTGTCACTTGCTCCAAAGGATTTCCATGTGAGGCACAAGGCACCAGTTCTCAGGGCATGCTTCATGAGAACTAGCCACAAGCATCTTACATCCACAGACATTGGCATTCAACATGCATTACCCTCTAAGAAGTTCACGGCACATCTCCAAACCATCCACAGGATATTTCTGCAATTCATTGCTGTACCTTGAGGCGTAGCAACAGATATCATTTTAATGCTGCTGCAAGGACAGTGAGCTCAGGGACACATACCCAGTTCATGGACTTGACCAGGTTTTTTTCCCTGAGGAAGGGTGACAGCTGAAACTTTGACTTCTCCATCTCCTGATGCTCCGAGCTTGCAGTGTTCTTCCAGCCTCCTGCTTGTCGACCTTGGATTCCAGCATCTGCAGTTTTTTTGTGTCTAACCAGGTTTCTTCTCTGGCCTGTTTGACCTAGCACTCACTATCGTAGAGCCTACCCTGATGCTCACTAGTCACTAAGCTTGCATTGCCTTGGTCTCCCTTTTTGCACATTGCCCACTCAGCCAGAGGAATTGGGCTCAAAGCACTGCTGTGGTGCCTTTCATCAGTGCAGACAAAAGCCAGGAAGCTCATTATGGTTATCAATAAGCCTGAATCAAGTCAAGAGACATTGCCTTTGTTCAGGGGATTCTGGTATATAAAGTCAAAGGTAGCTTCTGATATCAGTCCAGGGTCTTGGGACATGGTTGGGCAACCACTTGTAGTGGTCAACATCAGACCTGTCCCCTTGTAATGGGTGAGAAGCCAAGTGTCAGGCAGCACACCGCCCATCTTTAGTATTTCTGCCCTTTTGGAATGGGAGAGAGCTGCAAATGTGTTGCTGGTCAAAGCACAGCAGGTTAGGCAGCATCTCAGGAATAGAGAATTCGACGTTTCGAGCATAAGCCCTTCATCAGGAATGGCAGGTGCTGAGGAAGGAGATGTGGCTGTGGTAACGGGTCTGTTTGAGAACGTGGCTGAAGAGCTTCTGTGCAGAGGAGATGACCTGGGGGGTGCAGTGAGAGAGGGACTCACTGAAATCCTTGTAGAGGGAGGAAGAGAGCTTCTTCAAGGAAGGCATCCTTGTAAGAGGATTCGCAGTAGGTTAAAATCTTCGAGTAAAAAATGAGGTCTGCAGATGCTGGAGATCACAGCTGCAAATGTGTTGCTGGTCAAAGCACAGCAGGTTAGGCAGCATCTCAGGAATAGAGAATTCGACGTTTCGAGCATAAGCCGATGAAGGGCTTATGCTCGAAACGTCGAATTCTCTATTCCTGAGATGCTGCCTAACCTGCTGTGCTTTGACCAGCAACACATTTGCAGGAATGGGAGAGAGGCATATATTAGTGGAGATGAAAGTGGTTGACAAAGCTTGTGCACTTGTGGAAAATCAGAAGTAAGTGGGTAGGCAACTCAAAGGGCATGCAGGATTGGTCATGTCAGTATTGGGTGGGTAACAGCAAGTAAGGGAAGATGTCAGGGGCAGTAATGAGAGTGGAACAGCATGTGTCTATGTGAGAGGTGGTACAGTGGCAGAGAGATAGTTTGAGTGGGGGGTCTTAAGAAGAATATGGTGGCATTTGCACCAGCAGAGTGGAGAAGGTAATTGATGTTCTTTATATACCACTATACAATCTTCCAGATGGTTTAGTTCACACTGATCCGGGTGGTAATTTCTGACCAGGCTCGCATGATTTGCTGTCATGGCCTTTCTGCTGATGCTGGGGGAAGTAGACATCCAGCCTGCATACCATCTTATCCAACAAGATTTCCAGATCCCTCTCCACAAGGTCTAGGGCAAATGTCAGGGATCATGCATTCAAATTCCAGACTGACAATGCTTGTCTGGGTCATTGGTGGTCTTTTAGAGTTGGCACTGGCGCCAGGAATGCCGTCCAATTCCAGTATTTGGTGTTAGATGGTGGCAGAGTAACACGGCTGCATTCGAACTTCTGCCTGGGAGCCATCTGTTTTTCTTCTTTGTTTTGTTTTTGCTTCTGCTGTTTTCTTTATCTTTATTTTCCTGTTCTTTTCTGTGGTGGGTTGGTTGGCAGCACCGGTGTAGCAGCAAGAGTGGGCCACATGCAGAGTGGCAGATGTGACTTCTTCCAGCAAAAGAAGGCAGCAGCAGTGGCAGGAAGGTCATTCTCCTGGTGTATGAGGTCAATGGAAACAGCAGTGAGCGTGTTCGCCTGGCGTTCAGGTCCAATAGCAATGGCAGCGAAGTGCTTCTCCTGGCATTCGGGCCATCGGCAGCAGGAAAGCTCCTCCAGTGATCGGGACAGTGGCATCAGCGGTTGCAGACTCTTCAAGATGGAAGCACCGGCAAGGCGACATCTGCAGCCGTGGTCCAGCAGCGGCCTGGCCTGGCCTGGCCTGGCAATGGAGCGTGGGACTCATGATTGTGGTGTGAGTGTGGGTTCAGCAGCCTCAGCAGAGTGGACCCAGCAGCAAAACGATAGTGCCGAAAGTGAGGTGACTCTTACGTTGGTGGACCCAGCACAGGCAGCAACGAGGCATGGAGGGCTTCTTTGCAGCTAGGTGCGAGCATGTACAAGGTTAAAAAAAAACTGACATTTTCAACTTTTTAGTTCTTTATTTTTAATTTATTCCTGTTTACCTGTAATGCTGGGCTATTTATTTCTTTACTTTTCTATTTTCATTTTGTTTTCTAAGAATTTGATCTTAGGTATCTGCACCTAGGTGCATTTGTACTTAAGGTGGTGCTGTAATGTAGTGACTGTAAATTTTTCACTGTACTCATTTGAATACACATGACAATAAAGCTAATTTTATTTGTTTGGAAGATGGTGAATGGTAAAATAAGGCTGAAATTGGACAACAAGGTCACTATATATGTGTGGTAAGTAGTTTATAAGATACAATAAGAAATTTTGTTGGCTTTGCAGCATAAAACCATTCAAAATTTTGAAATAACTCACCATTAGACTAAAATAGTAAAATGCAGCCCTATTTTTCTCCTCCCACAGATGCTGTCTAATTTACTGAATATTTCTGGCATTTTCAGTTTATTTTAGATTTCCAGCATCTGCAGTATTTAGCTTTTGCAGCCACAAACAATTAACATTTTGTCCATAGACATTTTATTGGAACTGGAAACTTCATTAATCTAAACTGAGAATTAATTTAAACTGAAGGGAGAACATCTCTCCAGATAGATTGGGAGCATATTTTCAGCATTAGAATTTCTAAAAAGTACTTTAAAAATATTTCTTTGAGGTTTATTGCTACTTGAGGAGCGAGGAGTTTCTTATACTTTGAGATGCATAAGCCTAGTTTCAAAAGCTGAACGAATCTTACAAAAATCCCGACAATCATAATAATTCATAACAATCTCTTTTTTTGAAAAGCTGCCAATTACAGATGCCATTGACAGTATTAAATAACATTTTGGCAGAGCAGGTAATGAATTTCTATGGCAGTTCTATTACCCATCTGACAACACCTAAAACAGAAAAATCTTGGAAACCCAGGAAATAATTGGCTAAGCACTTATTTTTTTAAAACTCAGGTCTCCACAGGTTTTCCATTGAAATTACAACAGACAATGAGAAAGATGTCCCTTGAAATTCACCCCAATATGTAATGGTCTTTCCAGTAATCACAGACTAAAATGTTTTCATAAATGTTCACCTGTTGGGAAAAACATGACCTTGATGCTTGTTCTGTGTAGCCAAAGGAAGGACCTTCAAATACTGCTGTTGGCAATTTCAGCACTTCCCGTAGAAACTGGTCAAACTTCACATATATCATTATTCCGTTGGAGTCTGATATTTGAGAGAAAATATCTGAAAGATAATAGAGTGAGAAAGCACACCATCACTAGTTTTGAAAATTCAACACACAAGGCTAGCATTTATTGAACAGCTTATGCCTTATAACTACCTGATTGCAAAAGAAACATCAGTTTGAACATAGGCCAGGCACATAATGCCTACTGTAAACATCAATGCAGGCCCTGCTGCTTCTGCGGCTGAATATTATTTACAATGTTTAGAATGTCACTGTATTAATTAAAGTAAAACTGTCAGTGTTCTCCATCACTACCCCACCGAAACTGACAACAGTTTTGGGAGTTCAGACATGTGCAGGATGATGTGGAAATCCAGAAGGTGCTGATGGTGAATCTATGTTTCTTCATAGGATGCGCTCAGCAGATATCCATCTCATCAGCAATCATGGATTTATGAACCTCCATTCAAAAGCAGCTAGTTTTGCTGTAAATATCTAAAAATAACTTGCATCTTGTAGATTGAGGGGTCTGAGTTTTCAAATGGAATCTTTGATTTTTGGGAAAAGCTAATATTATCTTTTTATATAGTGTCCCTTTAAAGTACAGTGAAACTTGAATAATTCTGGGAAGGAAGACGATTGTTTTCCTGGGTACAAGGACACTAGATTTCTAAGAATAGTCTACGTAACTGAGATTGCTTTGGAGATGAAAGCTTTAAAGTAAAATGTGCAAAGCATCCTATTAATACCACCATAATGGCACAAGGAGCATTAACAAAACTGATGTCATCCTCAAGCGATGGAAAGCAGCCTCCTGTCCAAAGATGGCGCTGCAGGATGCAAAATAAAAGATCCTGCATGACAAAATAAAGTTTTATTTTAGTTTGGAGTTCTCGTCAATGCAGTATCCCTTTCCTTCTGAATCCTACGGGACAACCCCACCATTCCATCCCCCTGCAGCCTCCCCATCTTCCTGTGGCCCCAAGTACAAAGAAGGCTAGTCCTGGTACAGACCTCAAGAATCATTAAATCCCCACAGTGTAGAAGTAAGCCATTTGGTCTATTGAGTCCATACTGACCCTCTGAAGAGCATGCTACCCAGACACATTCCCCTATCTCTGTAACCCTACATCTCCCATTACCAAACCATCTCGCCTTCACATCTTTAGACTGTGGGAGGAAACCGGAGAACCTGCAGGAAACCCACACAGACATGGGAAAACATGCAAACTCCACACAGACAGTCACCGAGGCTGGAATTCAACCTGGGCCCCTGATGCAGTGAGGCAACCATGTTCTGAGCCACCATGCCACCCACTCTCCTGTTCTTCTATTCTTGACACCAGCCTTTTTCCTGCTCCTTGGTTTTCAGCCATCTGCACATGCTATAAAGTGTCATCATTATCTGTAGAACCAAATGATATCAAATGGACAGATGAATCCTGGCATAAGAGTTATCTACTGTCGACACAAGATCTCACTGGAAACATCTGGACATAGGCATATATCTACTGCACAAAGGCAGATGTTACTGTAAAATTACATGCAATATAAGTGTACAAACTTCATAATTACTTCTAAACACTCACAACCCTGAATAGCCTATGGTATATTTGTGAAATGTTAAATTGATCTTGAATTACTGAAAATTTCAGGAATTTTAAAAACAAAACTAAACAAATCACGCTTTTAAAGTTTTTTAAACTTTAGCTTCTACCTTAACAATAATATTTACTTAACTGTCTAAAATTTTTAGTGAAACTATTTTAAGCACTTTGAACTTCCTGTTTGGCTCAGTGCAAATCCTTTCATGTGGCGAGTTGTCTACTCTCTTGCTGACACTACTGCTGCTACAAAGTAATACATCCCCTACCACATGCTCAACTTGTGGTTTCTTATTGCTCATAGTCAGATTATTTTTAACATTAGGTGAGTGCATTCTCTTACTCTCAGGGTGATGATATCAAATTAAATAATTCTAAATCG
This sequence comes from Hemiscyllium ocellatum, assembly GCF_020745735.1. Taxonomy (NCBI): domain Eukaryota; kingdom Metazoa; phylum Chordata; class Chondrichthyes; order Orectolobiformes; family Hemiscylliidae; genus Hemiscyllium; species Hemiscyllium ocellatum. The sequence continues at coordinate 81,369,234 of NC_083404.1, forward strand.
CCATTCAGTAAAATAGAACTTGAGTACTGCCGAAGGCAAGACACATTTTATTCAAGTTTACATCTTGCATTCAACAGAATATTTCACAATAACATAAATATAAAGGAAAAAAAACACCTTATACTGTATGAAAGAACACTGCTGATTGGTTGTCAAGTGGAGTCTGTGCAGAGGGACTATCATGGAGAATGCATTCATTAATGCTGATTGACAGTTAACAGCTAGGCTTTGTTAAAACGTTAAACCAAGCAGGTTGACTCTGATTGGTCAGGGCATTACCCTGTGAAATAAACCTGAGAATGACTGTCACCTATTTTGTTGTACTGAATCAGGCATAGTGCATGCACATGTTCTTTCTGTCTACAAAGAATAGGGAGCATGCATTAATATATAACATACATAATATAATAACATATAAGAGGACTATAGAAGACTATAGAATCCCTAAAGTGCAGAAACAGGCCCTTCAGCCCAACAAGTCCACACCGACCCTCCAAAGAGAAATCCATCCAGACCCGTTACCCCTACCCTGGCAGCTGGCCTATATCCTTCTAAACCCTTTCTATTCATATACTCATACAGATGCCTTTTCAAATGTTGTAATTGTACCAGCCTCCACCACTTCTTCTGGAAGGTCATTCTATGCACGCACCACCCTCTGCAAGAAAAAGTTGCCCCTTAGGTGGAATGGGTCTGAGTAGACAACTCATCACATGAAAGGATTTGCACTGAGCCAATCAGGAAGTTCAAAGTGCTTAAAGTATTGTAACGAAAAAATTTAGACAGTTAAGCAAATATTACTGTTAAGATAGAAGCTCTTCCTATTCATATACCCATCCAGATGCCTTTTCAATGTTGTAATTGCACCAGCTTCCACCACTTTCTCTGACAGCTCATTCTATACACACCACCCTCTGCATGAAAACATTGCCCTTCAGGTCCTTTTACCTCTTTCCCCTCTCACCTGAAACCTATGCCCTCTAGTTTTGGACTCCCCTACACTGGAGAAAAGACTTTGGTTATTCACCTTCCATATGCCGTTCATGATTTTATAACTTCTGTAATGTCACCCCTCAGCTTCTGATGCTCTGGAATTAACATGCCCAGCCGATTCAGCCTCTCCCACTAGCTCAAACCTTCCAACCCTGGCAACATCCTTGTAAACCTTTTCTTAACACTTTCAACACATCCTTCCTATAGGAGGGAGACCAGATTTGCACACAATATTTCAAAAGTGGCCTAACCAACATCCTGTACAGCTGCAACATGACTTCGAACTCCTATACTCAATGCACTGACCAATATAGACAAGTATACCAATTGTCTTCTTTACTATCCCATCTACCTGTGATTCCACTTTCAAGGAACTATGAACCTGCCCTCAAAGATCTCTTTGCTCAGCAACACTCTCGAAGACCTTACCATTATGTGTACAAGTCCTGCCCTTCATATATATCTAAATTAAACTTCATCTGCCACTCCTCAGCACATCGTCCCTTCTAATCAAGATCCTTTGCAATCTGAGGTAACCTTCTTGGCTGTTCACTACACCTCCAATTATACTGTCTCTGACATACTTACTAACTATACCTCCTATGTTCACATCCAAATCATTTACATAAATGACAATAAGCAGCAGACCCAGCATTGACCAGTGTAGCACACCACTGAAAGGGGACTCCACTCTGAAAAGCAACCCTACACCATCACCCTCTGTGTCCTACCATTTTAGTCAGTTCTGTACCCAAATTAAAGCATATTTTATGTATTGCTGATTAATTTTGTAAAGCTTGCAGCACTGTAGGTGATCTAGTTTTGCATTCTGCCATATAATTTAGTCAAAGGACTTAAGTTTAACATCTTTGATTCCAAAAGAGAAGAACATGGATTCAGGATAATTGTTATGAAAAGGTCCTTGATAATGATCTGGCCCATTCCCCGGGAGGTGGAGCAAGTGTTTGTAGACAGGTTTGCCTTAACAGTTTGGAAATATTTCCCAGCAGATATTTTCAGAAGAGCATTGATGCAATTTAAAACCAGAGCCAAAAGCTTGACAGATTAGAGCTGGAATATTGGCCTGAGTTTTCATCCATGAGGCAGGTCATGTGAGTTGGGAAAATACCAGGCTTTGTGGATCAGCTTTGTGAAAAAGTATTAGGAGATATGGTGTTTTTGGATGGTTGGGGGTGAAGGATGGTAGATTGGGGGGTGAGGAATGAGGAGCAGGGAGATGGAGGCGATGATGGTCAAGTTTGGGAAAACAAAGCAGATGGTTGCCAAAGTTCATTGTTTTTAAAATGAATATCTCACTGGTATGAATCTTTGTCTCTGTTATAATGAAAAAAGTAAAACTTGGTATTCACTCTAGGTTTTGGCAACACAGCGTTTTCCACAAGCTCAGCCTGGGAGACTGTGACCAATAAGTTGTGATCTTCGTTTAAGGTGGTAGAGTACTGTAGGAATTGGGCTGGCCATCTCTGTAGTCAGTGTGGAGTTTGTTGGATGCAAAAGCAAGCTGATGCACCAGCACGGTGAAGTTTTTTCAAAAGGAAAACAAAAAATATTCCTTCAGTCTTCAGCATTCCTCCAATTTCGCTTCCTGCCTCACCCGATAAAAAAAATGTTCTTTATGCCCCATTCGTGTCAATATTGTCTCTCCACGCCCTAAGCCCTGGGAGATCCATTTGATTAATGAAATATCTATGCCACAGAGAAATGTTTTCTTGATTAACAGCTCCAATTCTCTGTTCTATTGTCAATTGCCCAAAGTTTATCTGCACAAGATATAATTTTAGTGCTTACTGTTTCACCTCTTGATAAAAGGTGTGAATGATCATCATTTTTATTGGTCTTTTAGTAAAATGAGTTTTTGCTTCAAAGTTGAAAGGATCAACTGAAGACTGCATCTGGAGGGGTATTTGAATGGCAAGTCTGGATTGCAGTGGTGCTGGGGGTTCACAGCGCATTGGGCAGTGTCTGAGTGGTGGTGGTGGGGGGGGTCGATCTTTCAGGCAAAAGCCCTTCATCAGGAATGGTAGGAGGCTTTTTCCTGGGGTGCAATTTCCCTGCTCCTCAGGTGCTGCCTGGCCTGCTGTGCTTTTCCAGTGTCAGTCTAATCTAGACTCTGATCTTCAGCATCTGCAGTCCTCACTTTCGCCTATTTGAATAGGAAGGTTTAGAGGGATATGGGCCAAGTGCTGGCAAATGGGACTAGATTAGGTTGGGATATCTGGTCGGCATGGACGAGTTGGTCCGAAGGGTCTGTATCTGTGCTGTACACCTATATGACTCTATATTTACTCCTGACTAATGCACCCATCCTGTACATCCCTGAACACTATGGACAATTTAGCACAGCCAGTTCACTTAACTTGCACACCTTTGGATTGCGGGAGGAAACTGGAGAATCCCGAGGAAACCCACAAAAACCAACATATATATGCAAAATCCTTGATACGTGCAAGATAAAAATCTTAAACAATATGAGTCTATTTTCAAAAATGCTCAAATAATTCCAGCAGCAAGCTTCTTTGAGTTTCAAAAAAAATTATTATCCCATACTTGATCCAAAGTTTCAAAAAAGCAATCTCACTCACTCGACTAACACATACCACTGCACACACAATATTTAGATACAGATGAAGTAAACACAAAATACAATTAGAACTTGAGAGCGTGCCAGTTTTAAGCAGGCCTGTAGTTTCTTAGATGAGTCACTGCTTTAGCTGTAGTGAATATCTTGAAAAGCAGGTGATTCTCAGCAAACTGTAATTGAATTGTCATCAGGTTAGTTCTCAGCTGAACCTGAAGTTAGAACAGGTTCAGGAGAGGTCTTTTTCTACTCTCAAGTTATTGCTATTTATTACCTTGGTTGACTGCATCTGCTGACTTGCTAATCTGCAGAACTGATTCTTTCTGTTTTTAAAAGTTTTAACAATAATGTACCATCCAAAGTCCTCATCCAAATAGGGTGGATAGTCAAAAAACATTTTGTTGTCATTCTAAAATAAAATCTAGTCTGGATTTTGAGGGACTATCACAATTCAATTGGAAGTCAAATGGGGATTTACATTTGTCTAAAATATATCTTGATTTGATGCACTGTATTCATGTTTCACCATGGACAAAAGACAAGGTGGCTAAAGTGCTATACAGTCCTTCAGTTGGCATTTCATCCTGAAGCAATGTGTGAATTGGATGGCTAATATGGTGTTTGCCAGGATTACAGAGTATCTCATAATATCTGTCACCTTTGCCAGTATGTTACATCGGGTAAAGCTTATTTGAGGTGTGCCCTGCCACCAATTCTCCATTGTTAATGTTCTGTATAGGACTTATCTAATTGTCAGTGGTAGACCATTGGTGAGCCTACCTTGAAGAGAATCTTAGTTAACAAGATAACTTATTGCAGGATAGCAACAAGTACATTACTAGTCAGGCACAACTACCAGGACTTTTGAAAACTATACAGAATACATTCGGTCCCTACGATTGCTACAGCAGAATTCACTGCTTCCACCGAAGACTGAGACAGATCGTCAAATTTGATGCAACTAAAGCAACTTCAATATTAAATCTTTGAGAACTATTAACTTATCTAACATTACCACATATGAATATCCACAGTTAATTATGCATTGCTCACATCTGAGGACAGTGTAGAACTCATACTACATAAAGGTCATCTGATTTGCAGCAGCCATTTTAATAGCTTGTTTTTGTTCAAAATTTTAAAGTATTGATTATAAGTTCATCATTTACTGGAGCATGACTCCTTCATTTAGTACCAGATTCATTCATCTAAGGAGAAAGGTGAAACTTCCATATCAGAAATTATCAAGGTAAAGATCGAAAAATCAGGTGGGGAAAAACTTTTAAACCCTCAAAAGGAAGGATTGAAACTTCAGGAATGAAATGACAGTTTCTCGTGACACAGCTGAGGATTCCATGAATGAATGCTCAAAACAGTCAACTACCAGCTTCTCTTATCCATAATACATGGAGTAGGAACTGTAATAATCTGGCAAGCATGGTGGAAACAGCTACCAGGGATTGTAGCATGTGATCTACTCATCACATATTCATCAGACTCCATCTGTTTGTAGAAAGAGTTCCAGCAGCCCAGATGTGTCCCTCTGATTATCAGAACATTAGGGAACCAATTGGTAAATCAGTGTTTTAATCCCGCAAATGAACCGGTTTTGAAAGAAAAGTGAGCTGGTAAGGTCAAAAAAATTATCCACCATGAGTCAAGACGTTGAATTTTCCTAAAGCATGTTATTGCTGACAAAATAAAGAAAATAACATGGCCAATGCAAAGACAAGAAGTCTCTGATACTTCTTCAGGACTGCAAATCTCTTTAACATTGGCATCAGACTCCAAGAACCATCTTTGGTCCTGTCACTTTACTATTAATGTATGGGAAATAAACAAGAATAGGCCAATCGCCTTTATGAGCCAATTCCACCATTCAATTGAATAATGGCAGATCTTATTTTAACTGCAACTGTACATGCCTTTATGCCCCGATAATTTTTCATCCCCTTGGTCATCAAGAATCTATTTCCCTCGGCCATAAGCACATTTAAATATCCTGTATCTACTGCCTTATCAGGAAGAAATTCCAAAGACTGAAACCTCAGGGGAAAAAAAAATCCTCACTTGTTTTAATAAGCAACCCCTTATTTTTAAGCAACGTTTCAGATTCTTCCATAAGAAGAAACATTCGTTCAACATCCACCCTGATTAAGTTTCTCAGGATCTTACATGTTTCAATTAAGTCACCTCTGACTCTCTGAAATTTCATCATCAGTTCACATCCTGACTTCCACCATCAGCATCCAAAATGGAAAACCAGTGTGACAGCGGGTCTTCAGGAAACTCCAACACCATCTGCTGGACTCCCTGACACTCAACCATTTCCTGCCCACTTCCAGAACCTAAAGGTTTGGCATAACTATGTCTCTGAATGAGCTATTCACATAACTCTCAGTTTTGTGGATGTGCCATAGTGTCTGTAACCGCTGCCCAAACTCTGAAACCTGAAGCTCAATTATCTGCAGTTCAAGACACTTCCTGCACATATGTTCATCAAGGTGCCCCTGGAGTCTTGTAGCACAGGCTGCAAGGCCCAGGTTCAAGTCCAACCTACTCCAGAGGTGTGTAATAACATCTCTGAACAGGTTGACTAAAAACAAAACTATTCTGGACCTCAGTAAGTCCATTACTTCCCACATATTAAAAGCCATATATTTCACTTGACCAACCTGTGCCACTAGGTCTTAAATCTACTTTTTTTTATTTGGCTTACTTATATAACATTATTATTTTGGCCTGGACTTTCACTTATTCCTGATATTTCTCAGTTACATGATTTATTTAAAAAATTTTATTTTAAAAATAAACTTTTCTAATTTACAACAATTTACAGACGGTCCCTAAAACTGTTTCTTACTAACTAATGAACTTACTCAATTTCTGTGAAGCCATTCTAGTCTTTTTTTCCACTGTGACTCAAGCCTTACCCATTCTTATACTCTCCCTGATCCCACGCCGACCCTCACATAAGTGGATGCTGACTTGCTACAAATTCTATCCAGTCTGCTCACAGTAACACTGACTTCCGACACACTCCTCCCAATCATGATTGCTACATTTGACTATTATCCGATAAACACTGTGGTAAAATGTGCAAATGTGGCCATCAGGTCATCGGAGTTTGCTCTTTGGATGTGACAGTCCATGGTGTTAAAAGTCCATTATCACTCAATATCTAATATCATGTAAGCCATGTGGCCACTTGACTGAGCTACAAGAGAGCTGTGGACACATCTGGAAAGACACTGCAGCATCTTCAAAAGAATGGAGTGAAGAGAGAAAAGTGGGAGGAGGGAAATTGAAAAAGATGATATTATGGGTCAGAATATTCAAAATTGCTACACTTAATCTTATTTCTGGTGCATACATTGAACCTTAAAATACTATCGACAAAAAATGAGTTTGCAGGTTCTTTCCATAAGTTCCACACATTCTTCATTCCACATATTATACTGGCTATTATATATGATAATTATAGATGTGTTTCAATTGTACTCCATATTAAACTGCTAAAAGTCTACGCTACCTCTTATTTTTATCCTCTCTCTTTACTAGAGTAGCTTTTAACTTCAGAACTTCTGAAAGCAGCATGGAGAGAATATCAGGTCAGTCACCCATGAGACATTTTATCTGACTTTCCTGTCTAGTTGTTATGGGCAAAGAGGGAAATGGGAGTGAAACTGAATTTGATTGTTTTCTTCTGTCAAACCCAAGACAGTTTGATTTTCTGTTTCCCTTTTTTATTCCAATCTCTTATGCAAATCCTAGTTTTCAGATTCAACTTTTTGAAATAAACCCACAGCAAAATCCCTTCCAACTGAAATCAAGCTTAGGGATTATTAGACAGACAGTTAAAGTGTGGGCAAGTCCTTTGCTACTTCATCTACACAAGCACGCAATAAATTTTTAAAAAGCAGAGCAGAGAAAATACACACTATAAATTTCAGGTTTTAGTAAAAGTAGAGTTATGAAAGACCTGGTCACATGAGGCTCAGAGATCAATGTCCAGTAACAGTTTCTTCAATGAGCTGAATGCAAATTTTTTCTTTCTTGCAAAAATGAAGGCTACTTTCCAGCTAGCAGCTTGGACACTGAGATAGAGGGTCTGAGGTAAGCTTCCAACTGCTTTCCCTCTGGAAATCAACTGACCTAGGATCCCAGAATTGTACACAGGGTGATCCCCTTATCCGTGGAATTGTTTTCCGCATTTCACTTACCCACTGTTTACCATGGCCAGAACATATTACAGGGAATGTTCCAGCAACAGGAGGCTGCAGGGAATGTAAGTTTCTCATTGAAATGAATGGGTTCACTCCTATCCGCGATATCAGGCTTCCGTGGTAGGTCCTGGAACGTAACCCTAACAGGTATAGGAGGATGACTTTACTTAAGGAATTCAACCATTCTAATTACGTAGCCATGTGACAAAGCCTGACATGTCAAATGCTGATGGCTCATCTCAGCATGCTAATTAGAAGAATGTTAATCTAAAAGAGTCGCTGCAACACACCAATTAGTTTCAACTGTGAGGTGATAAGCTAACTAAAAACATTATTGCTTATTTTAGCTTAATGTATTTTGATGTTTTCTTTTGTTCTGAAGCATACAGTTTAACTCCTTCATTTCACGTTTAAATGGAATGCCTATACAATGCAGAGGGCTCAGAAGCTTTTGGAAATACAATGAGATCGGCTTTGGCAATCTTATGAATTCAGCAATTTGTCTACTTTCAAAAGAAATAGTATTTAAACAATGAGATATAGAATGCAGTTTTATTTCGGATTTCTCTTCATCACTTTCAAGATGATACATTCAAGATGGTTCCTTTATGTTTCTGGTGATAACCCTCAGCACCTAAACTCCTGCTCCCATGAGCTGGCCAAGCAGTGGTTCTAAGTGGATCTGACAGGAGACTGACAGAAAATTCAAATGATGCCAGAGTTTAAATCTCCTGGTCCTTGTCCTGCTACATGATTTTTCCATCTGTCTTTTATCCCTGCTGCATCAACTTTACATCCATTACATTGCTCTATCTTCACTACAACTGCATCTAATCAACTGAAATAAAAGATTATGGATAGGACGATAAAAATACATATAGATAAATCTATTGTAATGATCAAACTGACAGAAAAGACTGTCACGCTTCACTGGGATAGTGTGCTGGAAATCAAGCTGCACTATTCCCAAAGTCATAAAGTTATACAGTCATAGAGCTTCTACAGCATAGAAATAGACCTTTCAGTCCAGCTTGTCCATGCCGAACAGATATCCTAAATTAATCCAGTCCCATTTGCTAGCATTTGGCCGATATCCCTCAAAACCCTTCCAATTCACACACCCATACAGATCCCATTTAAATGGTGAAATTGTACTAGCCTTCACCAGTTCCTCTGGCAGCTAATTCCATATGCATACCATCCCCTGCATGAAAAAGTTGCCCCTTTAGGTCCTTTTAAATCTTTCTCCTCTCAACTTAAACCCCAGTTTTGAACACCCTCAATCTGGGGAAAAGACCTTAGCTATTCACCCTATCAATGCCCCTCATGATTTTACAAACCTCTAAAAGGTCACCCCTCAGCCTCCGATGCTCCAGGTAAAATAGCCCCAGTCTATTCAGCCTCTCCCTACAGTTCAACACTCCAAACCTTCTTGTAAATTTTTTCTGAACGATTTCAAGTTTCACAACATCCTTCCTATTGCAGGGAGACCAGGACTGCACACAGTATTCCAAAAATGACCTAATCAAAGTCCTGTTCAGCTGCAACATGGTGTCCCATACTCAATGCACTGACCAATAAAGTAAGTCATCATAAAAGTTAAGGAAGTTAAAATATATTCGTAAAATTCCCTAATGAGTTCTGATGAAGGGTTTTTCATCTTTTGCCTTGAAGGGTTTTGCCTTCTGATGAAGGCAAGTTTTTCACAAAAAGGGTGGTGAGTGCTAGAGGAGGTGGTGGAAGCAGACACAATATCAGCATTCAAGAAACTCCTGGACTATACATGAAGAGGAAGGGAATGGAGGAATGCAGATCCTGTAAGAGAAGACAGTTTTAGTATGGAAGGGCAAAATGTGTTGGTGCAGGTTTGGAGGACCAAAAGGGCCTGTTCCTATGCTCTTGTTCTTTGTATGATTTTAACAATGTGAACCTGCAACAATAAAATCTGAATTAATGCCAATATTGAATATTATTCAGTCTATTATGATATACATATTTGAAAGACAGAGATTATAGAAATTGTTCCAAAGGTTGGTAAGAAATATTATTCATAGCAAATAATCTAAATATTTAGCACGAGTGCAAAACTGACATCAGTGAATTAGATATAATACTCAAATGACCAGGTTCCTTTAAAACAAAATAAAAATACCAATGATGTAACATTTTTCAAAGTGTTGCCTCTTTTAACTTAGAATAGAATATTATTTTATAAAACCCAAAAGAACTGTGGTTGCTGTAAATCAGAAACAAAAACAGAGATGACTGGAAAAGCTCAGCAGGTCTGGTAGCATCCATGAAGTGAAATCAGAGCGACTCTTCCTCAGCACTATATTTTGTACTGAGGTCCTGTTTTTAACTATGTGAATGCTTTCCTCAATCGTCTCTACCATCATTCTTACAAACAATCTTCTTACATTTAGCTTAGTTTTATTGTGGAAGTAACAAAGAAACAAACATCTGTTGTTGGTCCACAAACCCAGAAATTCATCTCTTGTTTGAAGCATGACAATACTGTGACATACATGGAGAACATATTTCTGAAGTCAAAGGAGGGATTAGGAGTAGGGATATTTTGTTTGGCTGGAAAAGATAAGAAGTGTAAGAAATGCTGAGTCCGTTGAGCCCATAACATTGGAATGTCAGCAAGTTGGAGTGATGAATGAGGAATTAAGTGTGAGGGAGAATATATGCATTTGTGTTTTAGATATGTTGGAACATGGAGAATACGAGGATCATCATGAAAGCAATGAACTGATTGAGTATGAAGGTGACAGAATAAATGCATGAAGATGTGGTTTATTTCAAAAACTTCAATTAGAGTCATAGAGATGGAAATAGAGCCATAGCACGGAAACAGACCCTTTGTTCCAACTCATCCATGCTGACCAGATATCATAACCTAAACCTAGTCATCCTTGCCAGCAATTGGCCCATATCCCTCTAAACCCTTCCAATTCATATACCCATCCAGATGCCTTTTAAATGTTGTAATTGTACCACTTCCTCTGGCAGCTTATTCCATACAAGTACCACCCTCTGCATGAAAATATTGCCCCTTAGGTCCCTTTTAAATGTTTCCCCTCTCACCCTATATCTGTGCCCTCTAATTCTGGACTCCTCTACTCTAGGGAAAATACTAGATTAGATTAGATTAGATTACTTACAGTGTGGAAACAGGCCCTTCGGCCCAACAAGTCCACACCGACCCGCCGAAGCGCAACCCACCCATACCCCTACATTTACCCCTTACCTAACACTACGGGCAATTTAGCATGGCCAATTCACCTGACCCGCACATCTTTGTGATTGTGGGAGGAAACCGGAGCACCCGGAGGAAACCCACACAGATACGGGGAGAACGTGCAAACTCCACACAGTCAGTCGCCTGAGTCGGGAATTGAACCCGGGTCTTAGGCGCTGTGAGGCAGCAGTGCTAACCACTGTGCCACCGTGCCGCCCAAATTTGTCTACTTTGTCTATTTACCCTATCTATCCCCCTCATGATTTTATAAACCTCTGTCAGGTCACCTCTCAGCCTTAGACACTCCAGGGAAAACAGCCCAGCCAATTCAGCTTCTCCCTAAAACTCAAATTCTCCAACCCTGGCAACATCCTTGTAAATCTTTTCTGAACCCTTTCAGGTTTCACAACATCCTTCTGATAGGAGAGAGACCAGAATTCCACACAATATTCCAAAAATGGTCTAACCAATGTCCTGCACAGCACTGGTTCATTTAATAATAAGTGATAGGCTATTGGTTACTTCCAGTTAGAAACAAAAGCTCAGACATTACTTGTTTATTAACAAAGTATTACACCGAAATGGAAAACTTAGGTAACTTCCTGAACAGCCGCCTGTAGCTTTGCTATTAAAGTGCAATCTCTCTGAGATTCAGAAGGTAAGGAACAATCATTAACTCTGAGTATGCAATAATGTCAACTAGTCAATACACATAGTGATAGGTCTCCATGCTTTGAAGTCTAATAATATGCACTTGGCATCTACAAAGTCTTCTGATGGCAAAGTAAGTAAAGCTTGCTTTTCAAAATTCAGTTGGATTGCCTAATAACTACTTCATTTGCAATGATCGCTGAAAAGGAAGACATATGGCACATTTTAAGACAGGGCAGTTTAGGTCTCCATTTAAGAAGTCCATCAACATGTGTCAATCAAAGTCCATCACTTAAATAGGAGCAAGTGCAATTTTAACAACCTGTTGGCTTGAACAGTGACGATCATAATTCTGATTACTTAAATCTGACAGACAGTTCCAAAAGGGAAGTTAAAGACTTTTCTCTGCATCAAACATGAGCGTCCGCTCTTCTCTGAATCCCACATAAAAAGTTCAGGTCTTGATAAACTTAGCTACCTCTGACCAGCAATTCCCAAAGCTTACCTACATCTAAAATATGGGCAGTCTTGAGACCACAAGATTTGACAGCATTTATCTATTGGCCAATTTGTGTCTAGTTGGTTGGCAGCTTATCAACAAGATGTTAATATAACTTCACGACTAAAATTGGCTGGGCCACCAAGTTTTTTATTTGGTGGTTAAAAGCTATGCTCAAATCTTGAAAACATCTTGGAAGTGGTAAACTTCAATGGAATTTGTAAGCATGGGCCCTTGGATAAGTTTAGAAATTATGCATAAAATAATGCATTCTGATTAATTTTAAGTACTTTCAAACTTCATAATTGATAGCCTAAAAAAGGAAAAAGACAAAAAACTGGCATTTATATTTTCAACAGATCAACACTTTCCTCAAGGTTATCTCAATAATCACTGTTCCACATCTAATCAATCTGCCCCAGTTTCTAAAGCACTGTTTCCACCAGACACATCTCACAGCAATGTTGCATTCCATGAAACAATTAGAATAGCAGGCATAAATATAAAAATGAATAATCATGTAGACAATTCTCTCAGAAAACTTAAAGGACATGTGGCCAGACGGGCTGTTCAGAATGATGGATTTATGAAAAACAGACAATAAAATGAGGCATGCTGGGAAATTGAGTCAAGCCTTGATCAAAGGGACTGTGCTAATCAACCTGCGGCAGAATCCAGACAGGCTGTAGCTACAGACAAACAATATGCAACTGACCCAGTAGTTGCAGATAATACAATATGCACTCGAACTTGAAACTGAATACAACCAAACGCAATGCCATCCCTAAGACAATCGGAACCTCAAGTTGTTTACCAGACACAGGGATGCCTCACATTCTTATTTGGAAAGGGCTACCTGAACTATCTGTCCAAAGACCACCCTGCCATCGACACGTCAATGCCTGGTTGGATCCGATCAATTGGGATGATCAAGCCCTGATCGATCTATTGGAGGATCCTAAAGATCCCCCCAAAGGGTTGGAACAACTACTAAGTATGAGAACTACCACAACACCATCCTCAGGAACAATAACTCGAGACCAACCACTGTGAAGAGAAGACCCCCTGGGACCCATGGAATCATCACCATATGGATCAAGGATAAGATCTAAAGTTGTGGTATATGATCGTCCAGAGTTAAGTTACAGCACAAGATAATTGATTAGATTTATAGAGTAAAGTATTAGTTTATAATGTATTTTGGTTATAGTATTAATTGTGTTAAATAAACAAATGTTGTTGTTTGTTATTATTAAGAGTCGACTCACAGTTTCTTTGCTAGATAGAAAAGTTAAACACACTGTGTGGCAAGTGTAAAAAATTGGCACTTCAAATGGGACATCGATAAGGAGTGATGTTGTCCCTTCGAGATTGAAGCCCGTGGAACTGAATAATCCTTGTGACTTTGCCTGAGCCAGTTGTAAGAGGACAACTGTTCCATGTGAAGGCCAGGAATTCAAGTAAATCGAAGGGAATAGAAAGGCCTAAAGGGAGCTGTTCTTTAAAAGATAAAGCTAATGGGTGTTCACTCCTGATCAAGCAAAAGACTTTCCTTTATCTGTGTGTGTGGGATAGGTAAAGTAAAATACGCAAGTCAATACACACCTGTTGGGATTAGGACCAGAACACAGTGAAAGCTGTACCCTCAGTTTGATCCACCCTCTATTCCCCTTAGTTCAATTGAGAATGATAGAGAAAGGCACCAGAGTGTATGCTTGTCCCATATAGGAAAGGAAGCTAAGGCAACACATTAGAAAGAAAAAGTGGTCCATATCGGCAGAATTTTGTTTTAATGATGAAATGGGACCAGGATGCCATGGATAAAAATATTGCGATGATTTTAGGAAACTTCAAGAGAAGCGGGCTTCCAAATTTGAAAAGGTCACAGCAATGATGTGCTATCTGGAACCATTGTTATGGACGGAGCCAGAAATGAAAACAGTCCATAAAGAATTAAAGGACTCAAAAAGGGAAATCATGGGCTTTAAACTGAAAAATGCAGGCCAGGACCAAAGAAACCAGGCAAACTTACAACATGTGAGGCAATTCCTAACCCAGTGTGAGACAGCACACCCAAGATATCCAGCGCACAGTGTCAGCTAAAGAGGTCGCCGAGAAGGAAGCCAGTCAATTGAGAAATAAACGTGCAGATTACAAGTAGCAGTAAAAGTAATGCACCAGGCAGATAGAGAGAAGAAACAAGCAGCTGCAGATCACACTAAGTGCCACCATGAGATTGAGAAACTAAAAACCCAACTCTCAATCCACAATGGAATAATGTGCACAAATAGAGAAGTTAAAGAGGGAAGAGAAGCACAGGAGATAAACTATGATTAGCGCAGGGAAGATAAACAGCAGTATGTCATGTGCAAAGTGGATTAGGGTCTTCCCCCACCCTTCACGGGGGAGTCAAGTCCTTCAGCATCCCCAGAGACACCTCCTGTTGTAATGAACCCGATTACCATCGACAGATGACTAAGGACATCAATGCCCCAGCAATAACACACACCACCCCACTTACAATGGCAAAACTAGCAGAAATTGCTACAAAATTCCAGATTTTGAGCCATCGGCTGATCTATTTACATTCTTTGAAAGGATCAGACATCAAAACGTTTTCCATGGGTTAGATGAGAGAAACTTATCATATGTCTGAGCAAGTCAGTGCAATCTGCAATCCCAGCCCCACTATATGCAGTGGCTGGAACTCTTGCCAATATGAAAAAGGCAATCATAACAGCAATTGGGCAGAATAAAGGAGACCCCATAGACAGGTTAAACAAGTGTAGGCAAGAGGAGGGGGAACACCCAATTGCTTTTACCAGTCTTTTATGAGTGCACTTTGCGGGAGTCTGCAGAGACATAAACAGGGGTCAGTATTCCAAGGCTGACTCAGCAAAGTGGGCTAGGACTTTAGTTTTCTATGCCACTGAAGACAGCAGGAAGGCTTGCATCAATTTTGATCCCACAGAGCCAATCCACAATGAGGCATGGGCTCTGAGAAGAATATCTCAGGTGTGGGAGAAAGAAGACAATGAACTAAACAAAAATATAACAGAAAAAGGAGGGAAAATGCTTCCTTCCTGAACCTCCAACCAGGGTCCAATGTGGAGAAATGAAGGAAGAGAAGGGAGTTCTTACCAAAGGAACCAGTTCCACCCTGCACACCCATGGGGAGAGATAAAGGGGCACAGGGGGGGAACACTGGCAGCCAGCACAGCTTAACACTGCAGGTGCACAGGACACTATACATGAGAATGTTGAGCCCATGTGCAACTACACTTGGTTGCACATGGGCCACTGGGACCACTGACCACAACAAGACCAAGGGTGATGAAGGGAGTAATTAATTCCTGTTAGAAGGCCCAACTGGCAAGCTCCAGTCCATGCTGTGGACACTAGCCAACCCATGTACCCCCAACTCTCAGCCTACAAGGCATCCACATGATGGTGTCAGGCTTCTGCCCCCCTAGTATAAGTCTACAACACAAAGTGGGATAGTGTAGGTAGACCACTAGTCAATTGCGAGGTAGGAGGGCGCCCATAGAATTTTTTTTGGGATACTCGAGATTCCTGCAATACCCTATGAGGGATTAAGGTGTAGAGAAGCAAGAAAATTGGATTAACATAGTTAGAAGGATAAAGAGTTTAAGGAGTAAGGACAGGAATTAAGGACAGCTTCAGAAGTGCTATCAAACATGAAGATATTAGTAAAATTGGACCTATACAGCATTGAGTATCATACATAGATTGGTGCTTTGAAGAATACATACATTAAGTGATATGCTCAAATCAACACAAAATCTGAAGAAAACACAGAGAATGCTGGCATAACTCAGCAGGTCTGGCAGCATCAGAGAGGAATAAAGTTAACATTGGGTAGTCGTCATACTGCTGTTTTCTCCAACATTCTCGGTGTTTGTTAACTTGCAAACTGTCAGATTTCACAAAACAGAAATGTATGACATGATAAAGTGATGAGGAAGTGAGCTAGAATACATAGGAGAAACTACTTCTAGCAGTCCAAGGATCAAGAGCGAGGAACTGTTAATACTGAATAAGATTAAATCTAAAAGATTCAGAATGAAAGGTCAGAAAAATTACTGATCCATGCCATGCAAATATTAAACAAGTAGGAACCTGCCACAGGATGGTGTGAGGCCCAGCCTGTTACAAATACACAGTTGACTTAGTCTCTTAATCTCTCTCAACTGTCAGGAAATCAGGCTTCCACTTAATTTTATGACCTTCTACACAACATTTTTCACTCCTGCAGGCTCCATAATACTCCCTTACTTTTGTAAAAGGTACTGCATGGATGAAAGTCAGGTATAGATCAAAGACCCAATGATTTTTATCACCCTGTAATGAAGGGAATAAAAAAAAACGGAAATTCAGGATGGGCAGGTCTCCCCTCCACCAGATTATTGCTCATTTGATGAAAACAAATATTTTCCCCATTCTTTTCCGTAATGAGATCTTGCTCCCTGGCCAATTTACAGTTTCTTCTATATCATTAAACAGATTATATAAACTTATATATCTTTCTCCACTAAAAAGCCTTTCAGGTACTGTTAAACAAAGGTAACAACAGGAGTAAGCAATATTTACATAAAACACAAATTAGCCTTTGTCTTGGATATTAAGCTTGGCATTCAGATAACACAGCTGTACAAAAGAGTTGCCCACATAGGATCATCAGAGATTTTTCTGAAGCTGTCTGTAATACCCCTGTATGATGCTTCGCTACATTCCAACAAGGATTAATCTCCAAAAGTATTTTGGATCGTCCAGATACCATGAAATGTATGATTAAAAATGTAAATTTACTTTTTCTTCACATATTTCAAGCTAGAGGTCAAGGCTTGTTAAATTACATAAACATTAAGTGTGGAACAATCACTAGAACATTACAATTGTTAATATGTACAAAGAAACTTACATCTCAGTTTATCCAGTATCTTTCCTCCACATATTGTCGCTAATGCCACTTTCACAGTAAAAACAGATATTTTTCCTTGGCCTTCTCTGAAAAATCAATAATGAAATTTTAAATGATTAAGTCTGCCATCACTAAAAATGTTAGAAGCAAATGAACTAATTCATTTCAGCAAACAAAACTTAGATCTAAATCTTATTTAGTTAATTTTGAACAGCTAAGCAAAAAAAAAGGCTTTTATTGTCAAATTAGAAAATTACTTTTCATACAGTCATTAAGTCATACAGCGCAGAAACAGACTCTTTGGTCCAACTCATCCATGTCAACCAAGTTTCCCAAACTCGTCCTATTTGCCCGCGCTTGGCTCCTACCGCGCTAAATCTTTCCTATTTATGTACATGTCCAAATGTTTTCTTAAGTGTTGTAACTGTACCACTTTTTCTGGCAGTTCATTCCACATGTAAACCACCCTCTATGTGTGAGAGGTGCCCCTCAGGACCTTTTAAATCTTTCTCCTTTCACCTTAAAAATATGGTCTCTAGTTCTGAACTTCGAAACCCTAGGGAAAAGACCTTTTCTATTCACCTTAACTATGCACCTCATTGATTTCTTAAATCTCTATAAAGGTCACCCCAGAATCTCAGAATTAATACAGCATAGGAGACCTTCATACAATTGAATATGCTTCTCTGGTGCATTTCTTTCTTCTGACAGATATTTACAAACTGAAATTTACTGACTTTCAAAAACAAAAATTGAGAAAAAAGACAACTTTCGGTCTGCATCCTGTTCTGTTTGCAAACAAATTTATAGAGCGGCATGTAATTGTTAAAAAAATGTTATTCCAAGATAGTTTAGGAAGCAATCATAGTGGGTAAAATTAACTATTCTATTATGACTTCAGGTTGTGAGCCTGAGCTGAATCAGACTACATGAGTCTTAAAGAAAATGATACACCAAAGTTACAAATATAAAAATGATCCTGTTTGCCGGTGTCTTACTAAATAAAGTAATGCAAGATTAATTCCACTGTTCCGCAACATCCCCCATAATCCATAAATTTATAACTTTGAAATAAATGTTTAAATATTGTATTTTATCTTTAATGAAAAAGAGGATGTTTCTCTGCTTCAACTATTTTGTGCAAATGTTTCCTAACTTTTCTTCAAATTCTAAGCAAATACTTTCTAACCTTAACAGAAACAACTAGAATGAGCACTTACAATATATAATCAAACATTCAGGCCTCAAAGAATTTAAAATTAAATATTGTATGCATGATGTTTTTGGTTCCTTTGGTTCAACAACTTGGAACACAATTAACTGCTCACATTAAACAGAAGATTAGGACTTAGGTGTTAACTAAAAAGATGGTAATTTCATTGCACTAATGCACCATTCTATTCAATAATGTGAGAAAAAAATTGAGATTAAAATAATTAGAGAAAATTGCAGCTTCCTCACATTATTCCTGTTTCTAAATACTGTAGTTGTAATGTTGTTTTTAATATTTAAGCAAGCTGTTTGTAGAATGTGCATTTATCTTTTTGTATACACCTGGTTTTCCTCGTGGAAAAAAGGACCAAGCCTGTTACCTCCCAGTTTCTTGCCAATACCATTGGGCCTCAACCAACACTTCTCGGAGTCCGAAATTTCCTGAGTAATTTCCAAAGACAACATTCACTGCAACATTGAAAGATTTCTACCTTTGAATGGATGTAAAATCTCTCTCCTGGCCAGAAGATTTTGGGGTCAAGGCAGGCATGAACTAGTTTGCTCTAAATAGGTAAATGCTCTTGCCAAGATAAAAAAAAAACAAAGAGATGAATACCCATGAAGCGCTCGTCCACTATTATTGTACAAATTATTCAACAGATTTACATCACATGTGTAATCTCTACTTGAAAGAAAGATTCAAGTGTTTGATAATTTCCTAAGAAAAAGAAATTACTGTAACATTTGGAAATCCAACTGTTTTAGCTTTGCCAATGGTCTTACTGCACGGGAAATCCTGTCTCACTAACTTGATTCAATTCTTTGAAGAAGTAACAAAGAGAATTGATGAGGGCGTAGCAGCAGATGTGATCTAGATGGACTTCACTATGGCATTTGACGAGGTTCCTCATGCTAAACCAGTTAGCAAGGTTAGATCACATGGAGAACTTGCCATTTGGATACAGAACTGGCTTGAAGGTAGAACACAGATAGTAGTGATGGAGATTGGTTTTCAGACTGGAGGCCTGTGACCAGGATCGGTGCTGGGTCAACTTCTTTTCGTCACTTATATAAATGATTTGGATGTGAATATAGGAGGTATAGTTAGTAAGCTTGCTGACGACACCAAAATTGGAGGTATAGTAGACCTCAGAGTACAATGGGATCTTGATCAGATGGGCCAATGAGCCGAGGAGTGGCAGATGGAGTTTAATTTAGATAAACGTGAGGGGCTGCATTTTGGAAAGGCAGGACTCATACACTTAATAGGGAACTGGGAAGTGTTGCTGAACAAAATGACTTTGGAGTGTCTCTTCATTGTTCCCTGAAAGTGGAGTCACATGTAGATAGGATAGTGAAGAAGGTGTTTGGTACGCTTTCCTTTATTGGTCAGAGCATTGAGTATAGGAGTTTGTAGATTATGTTGCGGCTGTATGGGACATTGGTTATGCCACTTTTTGAATAGTGTGCACAATTCTGGTCTCCCTCCTATAGGAAGGATGTTGTGAAATGTGAAATGATTCAGACAAGATTTCCAAGGATGTTGCCTGGGTTGCAGGGTTTAAGCTACAGGGAGAGGCTGAATAAGCTGGGGCTGATTTCCCTGGAGCATCGGAGGCTGACACATAACCTTACAGAAGCTTACAAAACCTCCAGGGGCATGGATAGGGTAAATAGACAAGATCTTTTCCCTGGGAAGGAGGAGTTCAGAACTAGAGGGCATAGATTTAGGGTGAGAGGGGCAAGATTTAGAAGGGGCCAAAGGGGCAACGTTTTCATGCAAAGGGTGACGTGTGTATGGAATGAGCTAAGAGAAAGCCAGGACTGCAGATGCTGGAGATCAGAGGCGAGAGTGTGGTGCTGGAAAAGCACAGCAGGTCAGGCAGCATTGGATGAGCAGGAGATGAAGGGCATGTGCCCAAAACGCTGACGATTCCTGATGAAGGGCTTATGCCTGAAACGTCGATTCTCCTGCTCCTTGGATGCTGCCTGACCTGCTGTACTTTTCCAGCACCACACTCTCAACTACGGAATGAGCTGCCAGAGGAAGTGGTGGTGGCTGGTACAATTAAAACATTTGAAAGGCATCTGGATGGCTAAATGAATAGGCAGGGTTTAGAGGGATATGGGCCAAGTGCTGACAGATGGGACTGGATTAACTTAGCATATCTGGTCGGCATGGATGAGTTGGACCGAAGAGTCTATTTCCATGCTGTACATCTCAATGGCCAATGGAGGGTTAGAATTTTTTGGCAACTTGTTTGTAAAAGTAATTGAAAGAATAAAATATTGCAGGTAATTTAATTAATAATTTTCTAACAATTAACTCCAAATTATTATTTAATTTTTTAGTGATTACATGATAGTCATCAAGATGTCATTAAAATGTTGATTAAATAGAACATCCCAATTATCAATATTCACCAGCCACAGAACCTCACATGCAATGAGTCACTTTAAGAACGAAGATATTTATTAAATAAATGCATGATGTAGTTGTTTTTTATTAATTATTTTAAATAGGACAAATCTTCATTAAATGGAAATATTTGGTGCCATATGGATTTCTTATGAAATTTTCTTTATTTGTGCAAAAGGTTGCCTGCTCATAATCTAAATAGATGACTAAACTCAAGTCAGTTTCCATAAATCTATTCCATGTAAATTTCTATCTAAGTGTGTTTATGCTATTTCATGTTTATGTTTGACTAATCAAGAGCAGAGCTCATGTTTGTCCTCTGGAAGTTGGCTGCTGTGTGGGATTGATCTTTCTAAAAGATTGTTGAAATAAGCTGCAAGACTAATGATTCATTTTTAAATAAATATTCAGATTTGTATGTAACAAATTTAAATACTGTATTACACAAAATCAGGCTTTTAGCAATAAATACAGTAGGAAAAGGTATTACATTCAGACAGCAATTTTAGCAGCACAAAGAATACATGGGGTGACCCAGAAGTCCCAAAGTCTCCCCTCAAATTTCAATCAAGCAGGGGATAATCAGAGCAAGCTCATCCCTGTTAATGGGAGACACAGGATCCATAACAGCTGCTTTTTAAATCAAAGCCAGGATGCTTCAACTACACCAACCACAAGATCTCACTCTTCAAGTCTTGCCAGACGAGCAAGGATGAGGGGAAACACCAACTTCTAATTGAAAGGGTTGGACATGGGCACACCATGCACACATAGAGGGACACAGAGTTAAGAGTTAGATAGAGAGATAGTTAGAGTTAGAGAGAGAGAGAGTGAATATGTGCAAAGGCAGGGATATCACTGTGCCACAAGAGCCCAACCATAAGAACTTATTTTAAATTATTTAGCTTATTTTTCTAATGAATCTGTTCAGAGATGTAATTTCTCATCTCTGAGGCAGGTGGGGCATCAACCTGGGCCTCCCAGTCCAGAGGTAGGAACACTATCATTGTGCCACAAGGGTCCTAGTGTTCTCAGCCCAACCACCTTCAACTTCTTCATCATTAAGGAGGGGTCCATCCAATTAAAATCCTTCCCCAGGACCTTAAACATCTAGGTTTTGTTGAAGTTGTGAAGTTAAGATTACTTGTTGCTTGAGTGCATAGAAAGTCTTTTATTAGTATTTCATGCATAATACTTTGATATAAGATAATAGGTTATTTTTAATACTAAAGCGTTTATCAGATAGAAGATTCATATTTCACACCCACAATTCTGTTTGGAAAGTTGCTGGTAGTGTTGTTTTTATTCACGTGTGGGATGTGGCATCGCTGGCTTGCCCTTTCATAGTTGTCCAGGAGAAGGTGGTGTTGAGCTGCCTTTTTCAACTGCTGCAGCCTATATGCTGTAGGTTGACCCACAATGCCGATAAGGAGGAAATTCCAGGATTTTGAAGAACAGTGAAGGAACGGGAATATATTTCCAAGTCAGGATGGGCAGTGACTTGGAGAGGAACTTAAAGGTGGTGGTGTTCCCATATCTGCTGCCCCCATTCTTCTGGATGAAAGTGGTCATGAAGTTCGAAGGAGCTGTCTAAGCATCTTTGAATTTCTGCAGTGCATCTTGTAAATAGTACACGCTGCTGCTACTGAGCATCGTTAGTGGAGGAAGTAGATGTTTGTGGATGTGGTACCAATCAAGCAGGTTGCTTTGTTCTGGATTGTGTCAAGCTTCTTGAGTGTTGATGGAGCTGCACCCCTCCAGGCAAGTGGGGAGTATTCGATCACAGACCTGACTTGTGCCTTGTGGATGGTGGACATGCTTTGGGAAGTCAGGGGTGAGTTACTTTCTTAGTATTTCCAGTTTTTTACCGGTTACTGTTGTCATTATGTTTATGTAGTGAGCCCTGTTGAGTATCTGGTCAATGGTAACTCCAAGGACGATGGTAGTGGAGGATTCAGTGACAGGAACAGCATTGAATGTCAAGGGGTGATGATTGGATTGTCTATTATTGAAGATGGTCATTGCCTTTCAATTGTGTGGTGCAAATGTTAGTTGCCATTTGTCAACCCAAGCCTGGATATCATCCAGATCTTGTTGCATTTGAACATGGACTGCTTCAGTGTCAGAGCAGTAGTGAATGGTGCTGAACATTGTTTTTCGATAATTGCACATCCCCATTTCTGACGTTATAATGGAGGCAAGGTCATTGATGAAGTAGCTGAAGATGGTTGGGCCTAGGACATTACCCTGGGGAACTCTTGCAGAGATATCCTGGACCTTAGATTACTGACCTCAAACAATCACAATCATTTTCCTATGTGCCGGATGTGACTCTAACCAGCAGAGAGTTTTCTTCTGATAACTATTGATACCAGTTTTGCCACGGCTCCTTGATGTCACAGTCAATTGAACACAGCCTTGATGTTAAGGGCTGTCATTCTCACCTCACCTTTGGAATTCAGCTATTTTGTCTATGTTTGAACCAAGACTGTGAAGAGATCAGCAGTTGAGTGGCCCTGGGCATCACTGAGCAGGTTATTGCTGAGCAGATGATGCTTGATCAACCTTTCATCACTTTTCTCATGATCAAGAATTGACTGATGGGATGGTATTTAGCCAGGTTGGTCCAGCTTTTTGTGTACAGGACACACTTGTGCAATTTTATACATTGTCGGGTAGATGCCAGTGTTGTAACAATATTGGAACTGCTTTGTTAGAGGAACACAAATTCAGTACTGTTGCCAGTGTGTTAATATTTTAAACCCTCTGTGTAAATTAAGATCTTACCAATAATATGGAGTTAGCTACAAAAAAGTAAGAAACAGATTTTTAACTAGGGGTTACAATCTTTTTAACTATTCAAACCAATGAGACCAACCCCTGCAAAATCTTCAAGGCACCGCAGCAAACCAGGAGATATGCAGTTGAATTTCTTTCAATTATCGTCTGATGATAAGTAGTGAGTGCTTATTATTAAATTTTGGACAATATCACCAATGAAACTGTAACATTTGTTCACAAAATATAATTTTTTAAAAATACATTGTTTTCAAGGATTTAACAGTGATTCAAGTCCTGATTTCCACAATAGTCCCTATTGCTCTGGGAATATTGTTAATGAGTGACCCACATTTTGAAAGCCAAGCATAAAACCTGTGCACTTAATGTCTATTCTTGATTAGCTTAAAACTCACATCCAGCTGGTATGATAAATGTATTGGTTAGATATTCAGTCAACACAATCAGTTTCTCTGACAATACACCCTATTGTTATAAAACAGAACATTCTCTGACTCAGAGTTGCTAACAGCATGGGGGATCTGCTTGTTATATATTAACATTCCAATTCTATGCAGGAAGTTGGTGGACAAATATGCAGTTTAGGAGCTGTCAGCCAACAGCAAGAAAACAGTGAAGTCTGTCACCCAGGGCCAGGCCATGGTGGTCTCAATGGTGGTATGTATTTGTCAAGAAGATCCAATTTCCCTTCTAACGCAAGAGGAAAATCAAGAGAAGCAAACTACCTTAACATCTGTTTGCCATGCAGGGCACCAAATTATAATTACATTTGGCCTCTCATGATGACATATGGTAAAAATGGTTCTGACAGCTCAGGACAGCTGCCCTTGCAACCTGTTCAGTTTATCAGGTAAAAAAGTGTAAGCAATATGCTCCTAGCGGTTCCAAGACCAATAGTAACCTGGGTAAATTCAAATTAATTGCTCCAAACTCCCTTTTTTTTCTGCTTGGTGGAGCATGTAAAATAATTCTTTATTTAGGATTGGATAGCTCTTACTCTGACATCCCTCTCCCCTCTCTCATTCACTCTCATCTCTGACAAAAATGCAAGCTGTACATGGATGCCTTTTTCATCAAGTTTGAATCACTCTCACCTTGCCTTTGGAATTCAGCTATTTTGTCTATGTTTGAACCAAGGCTGTGACGAGGTCAAGAGTCTTTGATCACTGTGTCCCTTCATTTTACTATCCAATTGGGCTAAGTTGCCTCTAAGACTCGACTCTGCCCTAACCTTGTGTTTGCAATTTTCTCTAACAAAAATTTCTTATCTCCTATATGGCTTGCTAATCTTGTCTTGTTCAAAAGTCCTTTCTCCTATTCATTCAAACCAAATGGTTGAACAGGCCATGCAACATTCTTTCCTGGTCCCCAACTTAGCTGATATTATAGCTGGCTCTCTTCAGATGCTGTCATAATTATTCTCCTCAAATAATCAATCTTCAACCCCACATTGCATGAAAACTGTTTATTCTCCAACCTACTTTTCTTTTCTAAAGCAACTGAATATTCAATTGCCTCCCAGATTAACGAATATCTTTCCTGAGATTCAATATTAAATCTCCCAAATCAGGTTTCTGTCACTGCTATTCTACCAAAGAAAAGATCAGAGACTGCACTCTTCTGCCTCCACTCTTATCCATTTAGTAATAACCAGAGACTTAATCACAACGACTTCTCACTCCCACACCACAATTTCTGGTATGTCCAAAAATCTACCTTCCACCCTTACCAATTCTCACCTCCATGATCTCTCTCTGTGACATAATCTGGAAATAATCAACATTAATTTTCACATATTCCTTGATGACAATCAGTGTTACCTCACAATCACCTTTCTCAACTCTTCCATTATTGCTAAATTATTGGACCGCTTGTCTAACATCCAGTTCTGATGAACAAAAGCTATCTTGTACTAAGCCTTGGGAAAGCTGTAGAAATTGAGCTTCATACAGCAAGGAATCACGGCATGAGTTATTTCCTGCCATTGCATTTCAAACTTCTAAAAGCTGAGTAATTCCCATAAGGTTTTGATCTCTAAGTCGGCAGTATTTAAGTATAAATTCTTATTTACAGTCAACATTCCTTGCACAAATGTCACAATTATCTTATTCCATAATACTGCAACATTCTAAAATACTTAAAATATAATCCCACAGACAACCTATTACAGGTTACCTTCTACTTTCTTCAAACCACACTTTTAATAACTAAAATGAGATTTGAGACAATGTAAATGATGTTCAATTATCATTGGTCGCTTTTCACAACTGGTGATGAGGGGATCGAGGGACAAGGAGAAGTAAGGAAGAGGGTATAAAGTCAAAATCACAATCACCTCACCCATATGCACAGCTAGTATATATAGTACATAGGGAAATGTACTCTGTTTTAGGACTTGTACATTTACTTAGAAAGGAGTTACATTTTAGCCTTTAAAATAAATCACATTCCATTTCATTCCAAAGATTCCCTTTAGGGATCATTCTGATTCTACTTTGTTTTTAAAAATACAGTTTCAAATGTTACACAAAGCTAGCTTCCGCATCTCAGTCTGTGATATAATGAAAGTGTTATAGTCTGGTTCTCTATTATATTACAAATGTGTCCTGTGAAAAATATCTCTTCCCACAAAACACTCAAATTCAGTAGAAAACTGGAACACATTTTGGAGTGAATTTATTTCACTTACTGACAAAAACTATTCAATGATCATACAAAAGAAATTGTCCAGTACTTTTGGTACAGTTATTCCAAGCCACTTGACACTAAGTTACACGAACTCTGGGAGTACAGCCAGTGGACAAGTTTTCTTCTCTGAGAATAATGCCGAGAATTATAAATACATGCAACAAAATCTTACACAAATGCAAAATTCTTCGGATCTCAAACAGAGTCGGTATTAAAATGGACAATTCTGGAAATACTCAGAAAGTCAACCAGCATCTGTGGAGAGAGTTTAACTGACTGCCATTTCTTTTCCAGGAATATCATCTTGAAGATGTTCTGATGTTCTAGTAGTTCCAAATCAGACTTCTGTTTGTCTCTTTCTTGTTCACCTTCATTGGTTTCTATTTCCTGCTTCATATTTACTTTGCTTTTTTACAATATGTGGAGATCACTGACAAGACCAGCATTTGTTGCCCAAACCAAACAGCCATCAAATTCAGTACCTTACTAGGGCCATTTTAGACAGAAATTAAGGATTAACTACATTTTTGTGGACCTGATCTATCATGAAGGTCAGACTAAGAAGAAGGCAGATTTCTTTTCCATGATTGAATCAAGTGGGTATCTACAATTGATGATAGTTTCAAGGACAATTACTGAGAATTGCTTTCAATTCAAGATTTCATTATTTGAATTAAAATTCTACCAGCTGCAAATGTATGATTCCAACTCATGTTCACAGAGCATTAGCCTGACCCTCTAGGTTACTAAGACCAGCAACATTACCATGACACCACCATCTTTCTCCACAAAAGCTTGCTGCCATATTTTGGAGGTGCCGGTGTTGGATTGGGTGTACAAAGTTAAAAATCACACAACACCAGGTTATAGTCCAACAGGTTTATTTGGAAGCACTAGCTTTTGGAGCGCCGCTCCTTCATCAGGTAGTTGTGGAGTATAAGGTGTTGTGTGATTTTTAATCTTCTTTCATCTCCACTTCTTTCCACAGCTACCTTACATACACTCAATTCCCTATTTTAACTTCACCTCTTCTGTTGAAGCAATCTTCTCTACCACTGATTCTGACATATTTTCTTTTATGTACTCATTCACAGAAGGTGGGCATTGCTGGCTGGACAAACATTCATTATCCATCCCGACTGCTCCTGAGAAAATGATGATGGATTGTCTTCAAAGAGGACTCTAAACTTCTAGCCACGTGTCATTTTAATCCTCCACCTTGCGAACATGGCATTTTCTCTGCCCTCAATCACCTGCAAAGAACTAATGAAGCTTAACTTAAGCTTAAGTAACTGTACCTGCTAATTGAATTAAGTAGTTTACAGCCTTCCAGACTCCAAATAGAGTTCAATAACTTAACATCACAATTGCTGTTCCAACTGTGGGCAGTATAAGTATGATGCAGTGCCACTTTCAATCAGGACAAGGACATGGTTTCACATACAATTACATCATTTTCAGCTCATTACTCATGTATGTGAGGCATTTAGCAACTTGACCAAAGATCTGAATACCACACCTATAAAGGCTATCCAGATGAGTCTTCATTCACTGCAAGCATGGTTACCCTCAGCGCAGGCAGAGGATAAATGAACTCTTGCAGTCTGCAAGGATAAGTGGCACCATCTACTCACTGTAAAGTGACATTCATACAGGCACCTATCAATCTAACATACAAATGATGATGGATGGACATCAGACAGGATAATCTCTTGTGATCTTTTGAAATATATGAATGTATGCACTAACTAACTGACAGTCTTCCCATTATACCTTCATGCTACAGTTAATCACTTACTGGCTCAGGACCCCGCAAGGTTATGCACGCTTGTGAAGAGGTCATGCATCCATTCTGATCAAAATCATTGTCATGAAGGAGCAGACCCAGGCTGCTGGAGGGTGACGGACTTTTGAATCCTCACCTTTTCCAAGGTGTGGGCTACAGCGCTGGTAGAAAAAAGACCTGCCTGCACAGATGGAGGATCAGAAAGGTAAAAACAATGACTGCAGATGCTGGAAACCAGAGTCTACATTAGAGTGGTGCTGGAAAAGCACAGTGGTTCAGGCAGCATCCGAAGAGCAGTAAAATCGATGTTTCGGGCAAAAGCCCTTCATCAGGAATACAGGCAGAGAGGAGCCTGTATTCCTGATGAAGGGCTTTTGTCCAAAATGTCGATTTTACTGCTCCTCGGATGCAGCCTGAACAGCTGTGCCTTTCCAGTGCCACTCTAATGTAGACCCCGGAGGATCATAAAGGTCAGAGGAAGACTGTGAGGAAGACTGCTGCTATTCTCAGATATGTGAGCAATGTCAGACATTTAGTTACACAAGGGACTATTCATGTTTAGCAACTAATTCTTTCTCTTCTACACTACTGGTACAAGCAAACACCAGAAGACAATGAAGCACAAGATATCACAATCTCTCCTGGCATTAACAGCACCATTTCTGAGAAGGATGTCTATAAAACCTCAAAGAAGGCATTTGTATGGTCTTCACCCACACCAGGGCAATAAGCTCTGTAGGCTCAAAGTCACATCTGGTGAGCATATCACTGACACAGATCCACAGTTGGAAGAGGGATCACTGCCCGAGTTATGACACTTGTAGGACCAGGTATCTGTGAAGTGCCCTCCACATTAGGTACACATCCAAATGATACATTGCATATGTAGCAACAGTGAGGGGAACAGTTGGCAATGATGCCAGACTACATCAGTAGGCAAAAACAAAGGATGGAGAAGGCTGTCCAAGTCAGTTAATTCTTGTCACACTTGGCTGCCTCCTTGGAAAAGTGGGAGCCACTTTAAAGGTCCAGGTCCAGCAGAGCACATTGTGGCTGCTGGATATGCACTTGAAATCACAATCATCAGTCATGGGTGCACATCACCAATTGCCAAGCAAGAGGAGGACATGACACCTCAATCCTCACTCAAGGTGTCACTTCATCACCAGGGGGTGGGGAGGGTGGTGCCAAAAGCATCCTAAGGTGAGATGGAAAGATAACATGCAATTTGTAAGCTTTATCTCAGGACAATCCAGAGGACTCCCAACTCTCAGGGTCCTTGGGAGAGGGGACACTACTACCCACATCAGGTCATACTAAGAAAGATGCAATCGCACAGGAGACTCTAAGTAGGCTAAGGTCCTTTGGCCTAAAGCGACAAGATGACAACATCCACTAAAGTCATCTGTCACCAGGGTGAAACAGTCTCTTGCTGCCTCTACCTCAGCTGTGAATGTTGGCATAGCCTACCATTATGTCTGGGTTCTAAGAAAGAAGATGTCATTTTTAGGGAACATAGATGTGCAGGTACCCTCATTAAATGTATTTAAACAATACTTCTAAGAACATACATTAATTTATACTGTTGTAATGCCTGCTGCAGTCTCATCACCCAAACTGGTACTTCCATTAAGGTAAAGTAGGACGCTGCAGCCAGAATTCGTCTGCTCCGTCCTATATTTTTTTTTCCTTTGTTCCTCTTTCCCTTCCATCTCTTGGCCTCGGACAGCCGGCCCCAACCTCCAAAGTTGAGACACTAGTGACCAGCAGTCCAGTGCAAAGAGTTGCAGCAGCCAGCAGTCAGACCACAAGGAGGCGCCCTTTGCCGTTGTGCTGCGGAGAGCACTTTGATGTTTGTTTTTTTAAACTTCTCATGTTTGGGACCTATGGTTATACGGTTTATAGCTGTAATGTTGCTTTTTTCTTCATTTCCCTATTCTGTAACTAAGGATTGCACCGAGGTATCTTTGTACCCAAGATGGCGCTGTAAGTGGCAACTTATCAACTTTTCACTGTAACCATTTGAGTATATGTGACCATAAAGCTAATTCAATTTAATTCAAACATCCCACTAAGTGCTGATATTGTTATCTGAGGCATAAATGCTAAGTCAGCACGAATGGCTCAGAGAGTAGGAGCTCTGGGTCAGAGAGGTGAGACTGCTGGGACAGAGGAGATTGAGAGTTCTAAAGCTCCCTGTGAACCTTTAAAGGCAGCATGGTGGCTCAGTGGATGCCGCTGCTGCCTCACAGCACCAGGCATCTGGGTTCGATTCCAGCCTTGGGCAACTGTGGGTGTGGAATTTGCACATTTTACCCATGTCTGCTTGGGTTCCTCCCACAATCCAAAGATGTGCAAACTAGGTGAATTGGACATAATGAACAAGGATGTGTGGGTTAGGTGCATTATTCAGGGGTAATTGTACAGTAATAGAGTAATGGGAATGGGTCTGGGTGGTTTACTCTTTGAAGGTCAGTGTGAACTTGTTGGGCCAAAATGGCCTGTTTCCACACTGTAGGGATTCTATTAATTCTATGAATCTATGAGTTCAGCACCTGCTACCAGAAGAATGTGGCACTGGTCTCCCATTGGCACATGTTTCACTGTCTCACATCATTAACCAAGTATGTACCAAATATTGTTCTTACAATCCAAGAAAGCACAACCTCACATTCAGTGACTGCAGTTAAAGATCAGGGGACTTATGTCAGGGATAGTAATCTTGTGAAAAAGAGGTCAGAGTGAGAAGGTTGGGCATAGAATCATTACAGAATAGTTATTGCAGAGAAAATCTGAGTCATGGAGAAATATGGGATGGCTGTATGGAATGCAGGAAATAAACTAATTTCACCTGCTTGGACTCCATAGACATCTATGTCATGGTCAGAATAAGAGGTAGGCAATGCACCACTGAGATATAAAGGACTCCATTATCTCTGAGGAGATAATGCAATTGCAATGGAAGTACCATCGCTGATGATGCTTACAATACAGTCAAGGAATCTTAGGAATTGTAAAGGAATAAGGTAATTCTCATGCCAGCCAAGATTTGAAAACTGGGAAGCATGTTCCAAAGTTGGCTCCTCTTTGCTGGAGGCAATGCCCATAATCATGTTTCCCTTCAAATGTCTGTGGTTAGAGAAGAATACAGTTTTGTGCAGGTATAGTTGCAATTTGTACAAAAGGTTAGATTTGACCACACAGTTTGATCATTCTAAGTCACAAGGAATAAAGGGCTACAGGGAGAATGCTGGTAAGCGGAGTTGAAACGCCCATCAGCCATGATTGAATGGCGTAGTGGACTCGATGGGCCGAATGGCCTTACTTCCACTCCTATGTCTTATGGTCTTATGTCTTATGGTCTTAAGTGATCTCAGTATCAACACATTGAAAATAAAGCAAATCATTATTTGAAACAATGCAAAATGAAATGGCTTTCATTGAATGATCTGTGTTCTTAAGAGGAAGGTGCAGCCTCCAGCCAGTTGCTTTCAAATAAAGCCAAACACTGAATCAAAGATGCATCAGTTGCTCAATGAACCTGGAATCAGTTTGCATGAAGGCTTTTATAGCTCTCATCAAGCCATTCTCTAAGCTTTATCCCATCACTGAGTAAGCTCCTGGCCCATGTCAGCTATGGCCGTTTTGGTGAAATGTGTGTTACTGCAGCTCTCCTCTGCATGTTTTGAGAATTCTTAGTCAGTTTTCTCAGAGAGGTCCATAAGATAGCCCTTGTCTCCCAGCAGCCACCCCTGTATTGGTGAGGGTGATTTAAATAATTCTTTAATCTGTGAATGCTCTAGGCGAAAACAGCTGAGGAAGTTCCATGGATATTGTGATCGTTGGCTGTTTTGGTATCTCTGTATCTAGACATTAAGAGAATAGAACCCTTTCCAATGAACAAACAGAGCTCCCTGTTGCTAAGGCATTCTGAGAGCAACGTGGGTGCATTTAATAGAAGCTTGCTCCTATCGAAAATCTCCTAATAGTAGCAAACCTGACTGTGTTGGCTGTCTGACTCCCTGCATCAAAGAGAAACCTCTCAAATTCATGCACTACTGTGAATGCAGCATCATTCACTTCTTTTATATATGAGTCAGAAGCTGACTGAGAAATTTCAGATGATCCCAGTGGCTCCTGGAAACAATATATTTGAAAAATATTGTGTAAAATGCTATCTGCATTGTCTCTATATGACTGGAGATAATTGCACAGACACCTTTAGATCGGATTCTGGGTAATACTCATTGTTGATATTGCATGTTGGATGTAACGTCTCTGTAAGCTGTGAAAAATTGGGACACCAATTTCAAGAATGGAGCCATTCATATTTGGTGTTAAAACAAATATGCCTAATCCTTTTATTGCCACTCCCCATTCTTTACCTCCAAATTGCATGAGAATCCCAGTGTTGTGTCAATCTGGAGCCTTCACCAGTTTCTGTCAATCCCATTCATATTTATGTTAACTTCTGGTTTTATGCCAAGACCCTAATCATCCAGGTTTTGGCAGCTCTCTTCACCTCTCTTGATTTTTCTATTTTTAAGGTTACCTGAACCATCATTTTCTATGATCCACCATGAGACCATTCCCCGTCTGTTATATTTTAATTTCTATGCTCCCATATCCAAACTTCAGTCATGACTGTCAACATACCCACCGTCAACCTCTACCACAAGTCACAGCTCCAGCCACAAGCTTCCTGTAGTAAGAACTACGCCCTAGTCACCCAATTCCCTGTGACTCTCCTTTTCCAGCCATCATCCCAAAAGCCCCAGGATGAGACAGAAGTTTCTCAAAGTTAACTCCTCCACTACTGGACAGAGAGTACCCAATCCCTGGGTGGACAATACCGTACCCTTTCTTGACTGTCCCACGCTTAACCACTTACACTTTACTCTGCACAGACTGGCACGCTGCTTCCCCTGATAAACGTGGACTGAACATGGTGACCTTATCCCACAACTCAATGCAGCCACCATTTAAACACATTCTGAGGAAGGGTTACTGGACCCAAAAAGTTAACGTTGATTTCTCTCCACAGATGGTCTGAAACCTGCTGAGTTTTTTCCAGCAATTTTTGTTTCTGATTTCCAGCATCCATGATTCTTTTAGTTTTTTATAATTTACAGGCATATCATATAAGGACAAAGCAGCCAGTGCATACCCCAAAGTTCAGGCAAAAGTGAAGATCACCAGGTACATGCCCAAATATAGTCAGGTATCTAAAAGGGGTAGAAGTTAATTGGGAGTTAATAATTAATTCTAGTAAGTTGACTTTTTAATGAAATGGAAATGAATGCAGATAGGCTTCCTGGACTCTGCAACCTGAAGGTGAACCCACTTTTTAAGGTCAGAGAATTGGAAGAATTTGAGAATTTAACATTTTTGCCTCTCGCCCAATTTAGTTTTAGATTAGACTTACAGTGTGGAAACAGGCCCTTCGG
Organism: Hemiscyllium ocellatum; assembly: GCF_020745735.1. NCBI lineage: Eukaryota > Metazoa > Chordata > Chondrichthyes > Orectolobiformes > Hemiscylliidae > Hemiscyllium > Hemiscyllium ocellatum. Next base: position 81,402,739 of record NC_083404.1, read on the forward strand.
CCCAACAAGTCCACACCGACCCGCCGAAGCGCAACCCACCCATACCCCTACATTTACCCCTTACCTAACACTATGGGCAATTTAGCTTGGCCAATTCACCTGACCCGCACATCTTTGGACTGTGGGAGGAAACCGGAGCACCCGGAGGAAACCCACGCAGACACGGGGAGAACGTGCAAACTCCACACAGTCAGTCACCTGAGTCGGGAATTGAACCCGGGTCTCAGGTGCTGTGAGGCAGCAGTGCTAACCACTGTGCCACCGTGCCGCCCAATGTCATCTGGATAACATTACCTTCACCTCTTCTGGAATTAGAAGATCCTGCCCTCAGTTTTATTTTCTTTGCAATGCTGCTTTTCTCCCCATTTCGTTCTTGTTCTTGGACAACAACTATTCATTTTTCTGCTATTCACACCAATTCTACATACGTCATTATTTTTTTGGAAAACGTACCCATTCCCACTCACTCTGGCTCAACACAACCAACTCTTTTGTCATTTACTCTTTCCAGTTTTGCCTTTTTCACTCCCTTTTTATCATCCTTCTTCTTTCCACTTGCTTAAACCCAATTACATTATAAATTTTCCCAGTTTTGATGAAAGGTCATCTGCCAGTTAACTGATTCTCTCTTCACAGATGCAAACTGACCTGTTGAGTATTCCCATTATTTTCTGTTTTTATTTTGTTGTATTCAATTTCATTCACTTTGAATGGCACAAATAAACAGCAGCAGACTAGAACAAGTTGAAGAAACAAGTTAGGTTCAGATCCTTACTTTCCTGTGACAATTCAAATCAAGTTTAGAAGCTCCAATAAAAGTTTGAAAATTAAATGAATATGCAGTGAGAAACTGCTATATAACTTACCCATCATAGGCAGCAAGCAGAAAGTTCAGCAATAAACTAATAGACTGTTCAACATTTATTTGATGGGTAGTTGGCAAGCGTTTGTTCAGCTGGTAAAGTATTGTGGAGATGATAGCTTCCAAGCGAGCAACACTGAGATCAGCATTTGGATCCATTGTATTTAGTCCATTTTCTCTGAATGCCTCTATAATATTCCAAACATCTACCAAGTGCACTAAACAAGTTAAAAAAAAATAAATGAGTAAGTTTCATAAAAGCATCTGAACCTGGGTGCTATTTTATACTTATTCATTTATGGGATGAGGGCATCACTGGCTAGGCCAGTACTTATTGCTCATCACAGAGGGAAGTTAAGTACCAACTACATTGCTGTGGGTCTGGAGCCACATGTAGTCCATACCAGGTAAGGATGGCCTTTTCTTTCCCTAAAGAACATTTGTGAACCAGACATCCTGCATTCTTGATTGTCCACAGAGCTCTTCTTGCCTGTCTTCTGAACTTACATCACTGTAGCTTCCTTTAATGGCCAGTTGCCACTTTGTCTAAAGCACAACTGACCCAATTAAAGTTGTCAAATGCTTTATTTGTGGCAATGATTACATGGATTATCCGTTGTTGCACTCCCTAACATTTGTGAAATCCAAAATGTTTTACTCCCGTACCACTACCTGCAGTCAGTTTCACTGCAATCTGTATCAAAATAGTCTGCAATAGCTCACCTTACCTCCTTGTTTATGATCACAGTGGGAATATCTTACAGTTCCATTGTGCTTTGTTGAACTCATCTCCACAAGTCATATCTCCTGAAACCTGGACATTTCTCCAACACAGTGAAAAAGCTTCACTGCTTGCTTCTACATGTTATTGGTACCTTGAAAATTTTGATTCTTCGTCTTCTTCTGTTATTTACATATATTCATCTTTTGACATTTTGGGCATTGGGTCTTCTTGTATAAGTCCTGAAAACAGGACAGTTTAAACTAGATCAGTGGTGGGGGTGGGGTGGGGGTGGGTGTGGGTTTGAGGGGGTAGTGGGATAGGGGGTGGGTGGGGAATGGTGCGGTCCTCAACAGCAGGGAAGCAAATGCGAAACTGGAAGGAGATACAGTAATCAGAAATAGTAGGTTGAACAGACAGATTAGGCTGGAACATGACAGGGAGTGAGGAATGCCTGTTCGATTAAATTGCATTTATTTCAATGCATGAGGGCTAACAGGTAAGGCTGATGAACTGAGGGTGTGGATAGGTACATGGGACTGGGATATTATAACCATTACAGAAACGTGACTAAGGGAGGGAAGGACTTGCAGCTTAATTTGCCAGAGTACAAATGCTTTAGGCTGGACAGAGGTTGTGGAAAGATGGGAAGGGGAGTTGCATTTTTGACGAAGGTGAGTATCCCAGCAGTAATCAGAGATGAAATAACTGAAGGATCATCCTGTGAGGCTATGTGGGTGGAGTTAAGAGATAAGGAGGGGATGATGGCGTTATTAGGGTTGTACTATAGTCAATGGTAATTAGAGGAACAAATATGCAGGGAAGCTGGGGAGGCTTACAGGAGCAATAGGGTTGTCATAGTAGGGGATTTTAATTTTCCTAACATGGACTGGGTTAGGAAAGAGCATTAAGGGTTTAAATGGGGAGGAATTTGTTAAGTGTATTCAGGAAAGTTTCCTCAAGCAGTATAAAAAGGGCCCTACCTGAGATGGGGCAAAACTCGACCTACTCTTGGGAAATAGGGCAGGACAGCTGACTGAGGTGACAGTGGGGGAGCACTTTGGGACCACTGACCAAAATTCTATTAGTTTTAAAATAGTTATGGAGAGGGACAAAACTAGTCCACAGGTATAAGTTCTAAATTGAGGCATGGCAAATTTTGATGGAATTAGACAGGAGTTTGCAGGAGTTGATTAGAGTAGTTAGTTTGTAGGCAAAGGGACCTCCGGCAAGTGGGAGGCCTTTAAAAGTGAGATAGCTAGACTTCAAGTTTTATATGTTCTTGCGAGGGTGAAGGGTAAGGTTGACAGGAATAGGGAACTCCGGATGACAAGAGATATTGAAGCTTTGACCAGAAAAAAGGAGGGGTGGCTAAGATACTGGCAGCTGGGATCAAGGGAATCCCTGGAAGTATACAAGGGATACAGGCATTTACTGAAGAAGAATATCAGGACGGCGAAAAGGAGGTCCAGGATAGTCTTGGCTGAGAAGATTAGGGTGAATCCAAAGAGGTTCCTTAAGTAAATTAGAGGAAAAAGAATAACTAGAGAGAGAATAGGACCACTAAAGGACATGTATGCATCAAACTGTAGGAGATGGGCAAGGTCCTCAATGAAATCTTCTGGTCCTAACCAGATACATCCAAGAGGCTTGGGAAGAAATTTGCAACACCATTAGCCACAGGTGAAGCTCCTGGAGACTGGAAGGTAAAGAATGTTGTGCCTTTATTCAAGAAGAGCTGCAAAGAAAAGCCTTGGAACTATAGGCCAATAAGCTTAACATCTGTGGTAGGTAAGTTACTTGAGAAGATGATGAGAGATAAGATATACATGCATTTGGAAAGATAGGGTTTGGTTAGGAATAGTCAGCATAGCTTTGCGGGTGGGAGATCACGTCTCACAAATTTGTTAGAGTTCATTGATGGAGTGAGCAGGAAGGTTGAAGAGGGCTGGATGGTAGATGTAGTCAGTATGGATTTCAGTAAGGCCATTGGTAAGGTTCCGCATGGTAGGCTTTTCTGGAAGTTAGATCGCATGGAATCCATGGGCAGTTGGCAAATTGGATACACAATTGGCTTGACGATAGGAAGCAGAGGGTAATAGTGGAAAACTGCTCATCGGACTGGAGACCTGTAACTACTGGAGTGCCTCAGGAGTCAGTGCTGGGCCCATGACTGTTTGTTATCTATATTTATGATTTGGATGAGATGTACAAGGCATGATTAGTAAGTTTGCAGATGACACCAAAATAGGCAGTATCATGGACAGTGAGGAATATTATCAGAAGTTGCAGCAGGATTTGATCAGCTGGGGAAGTGGGCCGAGAAATGGTAAATGGAGTTTAATATAGAGAAGTGTGAGGTCTTGAATTTTGGCAAGTCAAATTAAGATAGGAGTTTTATGGTGAATGGTAGGGCCTCAAGAAGTGTAGTAGAACATTGGGACCTTGGAGTTCAAGTGCATGGTTCTCTGAAAGTGGATTCGCAGGCAGACAAGGCAGTGAGGAAGTCTTCTGGCACACTGGCCCTCATCAGTCAGGGCACTGAGTAGAGAAGTTGGGAAGTTATGTTGTGGTTGTACAGGATGTTGGTGAGGCCACACTTGGGAGTATCGTGTTCAATTTTGGTCACCTTGTTATAGGAAGGATATTCTTCAACTGGAAGCAGTGCAGAAGAAATTTACAAGGATGTTGCTAGGACTGAATGGTCTGAGTTATAGGGATAGGTTGAACTAGCTAGGACTTTTTTCTTTAGGGTGTAGGAGACGGAGGGGGATTCTTCTATAAGTATATAAGATCATGAGAGGCATGGATAGGGTGAATGCACTCAGTCCTTTTCCCAGGGTTGGGGAATCGAGGTCGAGAAGTCATCAGTTTAAGGTTAGAGGGGAAAGAATAAAGGGGACCCTGAGGGGCAACACTTTTACAAAGACGTTGGTATGTTTATGGAATGAGCTGCCAGCAGAAGTGGTTAAGGCAGGTACATTAACAATATTTAAAAGGCATTTGGACAAATACATGGATAGGAAAGATTTAGAAGTGTAAAGCTGAGTGCAAGGAAATGGAGTTAGCGTGGATGGACGTTTTTGGTCGACATGGACCAGTTTGAGCCAAAAGATCTGTCTCCGTGTTAGGACTCTGACTCTACCTGCTGTTTTACTGTTAGACTTGCCTCCAAGACCAGTTCTGTACTGCCTAGCTGACATGAAATATTATTTGTATTATTCAATATTAAATGACGTGTGCACCAGAGATTTTACCAGTTTGATACTGGTAACAATTTATTTTGTTTAGTTTCTGCCAAAACTCCATTGGGCACAGCGTTGGGATTCACTTCAGCCTCAAAATTCAAATAATAAATGACATCCATCCATAAATCCTTAAATCTTCAGCACTGCAATATCATCAATTTCCTTCAAATTACATGATCTGATGCACATAACAAATTAGCCAAAATTCATCTGCTTGCATTCCCTCACTAAATCCCATTCACCTGCCACTGCTAACCTCTATTAGCACCTTATCTATTGATACAAGATCACAATATTTATTGGTTTAGGAAGGTAATTTCATTAATCATAATTCATTCATTAGGAGAGATGTTACTTTCCATAGCTCAGTATCCAATTACTTTTTTAAAATATTCACCTCGAACAATTTTGGAAGCCTGTACTATATGTTAATCTCTCGTTGTGAGTGAAAAATATCTTAGCATTAGTCATAATCTGTCTTTAATTAACTTCAAGGCACTTTCCCTTGTATTCTCACAAGTCTGCATTTGTGATAAATTTTATTTAATGCCTTTCAGTAAGAGCAAAATCTTTTTAAATTTCCCACAGATTTAGCTCACCCAACTTCTGCAATCACCCCTAGGTTATACCTTCTACTCTTCTAAGTCAGTTCTCCCCACTGCCTTTGCTAACCTAATCTAGATTTTGATGTAGTAATGACAGTGAAACTGACAGTATTCCCCCTCAGTGCTCCTTGAAACGGACAACTTGGCAGTCAGACATCCAGGAAATCCAGATGTTGCTGTGAATGAGTCAATGCCCCTCCACAGGATATGGAGCAAAGATTTTCAAAGTCTACAGTTTCTCTGCATGGCTGAACTGGTGCTCACTCTTAACAACTTCTTCCAAATCTCCCACTTCCTCTAAACCAAAGGGTAGCCAAGGGCACCTGCATGGGCCCATCTGTGTCTGCCTGTTTGTTGGGTATGTGAAACAGCCCATCTTCCACAGCTACACCAGCATCACCTCCCACCTTTCCCTCCGCTATATTGATGACTGTATCGGCGCCACCTCATGCTCCCACGAGGAGGTTGAACAGTTCATCAACTTCACTAACATCTTTCACCCTGTCTTCAAATTCACCTGGACCATCTTGGACACTTCTTTCCCGTTCCTGGACCTCTCCATCTCCATCTCCGGTGACCGAATAACCACGGTCTTCCGCTACAAACCCACCAACTCCCACAGCTACCTGGACTACACCTCCTCCCACTCTGCCTCCTGTAAAAATGACAAACCTTATTCCCAATTTCTCCACCGCATCTGTTCCCAGGATGACCAATTCCATCATAGAAAGTCCCAGATGGCCACCATCTTCAAAGACCGCAATTTCCCCTGCCACATGGTTGATGATGCCCTCCAGCGCATCTCCTCCATTTGCTGTGCCTCCACCGTTGGATCCCATCCCTCCCAAAGCAACAAGGACAGAACCCCCTGGTCCTCACCTTCCACCCCACCAACCTCCATATACATCACATCATCCTCTGCCACTTCTGCCACCTACAAACAGACCCCATCACTAGGGATATATTTCCCTGCCCATCCTCATCAGCGTTTCGGAGAGACAATTCCCTCCATAACTCCTTTGTCAGATCCATGCCCCCCCCTACCAGTTCACACCCCACTCCCGACATCTTCCCCTGCCACCGCAAGAAGTGCAAAACATGCGCCCACACCTCCTCCCTCACCTCTGTCCAAAACCCCAAAGGATCCTTCCATATCCAACTGAAATTCACCTTTATTTCCACAAATGTCATCAACTGTATACGTTGCACTCGATGTGGTCTCCTCGACATCAGGGAGACAGGACGCCAACTAGTGGATCATTTCAGAGAACATCTCTGGGACACTCGTACCAACCGACCCCACCGCCCCACATGGCTGAACACTTCAATTCCCCCTCCCACTCTACAAGGACATGCTGGTCCTGGGCCTTCTCCACTGCCAAACCCTAACCACCCGACGCCTGGAGGAAGAATACCTCATCTTCTGCCTTTGGACCCTGCAATCACACAGGCTTCATATGGATTTCACCAGTCTCCCCTCGCCCCACCTTATTCCAGTCCCAAACCTCCAACTCAGCACCACCCTCTTGACCTGTCCATTGTCTTTTCCAACGATCGTTCCACCCTCCTCTCCAACTTATTACCTTCTCCCCAACCTTCACGTACCTATTGCATCCTCAGCTACCTTCCCCCCGCCCCACTCCCCTTCCATTTATCCCTCAGCCCCCCGGCTCACAAGCCTCATTCCCAATGAAGGGCTTAACCCTAATCCATTAATTCTCCTGCTCCTCAAATGCTGCCTGACCTGCTGTGCTTTTCCAGTACAACACTCTTGACTCTGATCTCCAGCATCTGCCATCCTCACTTTCTCCTAGAGAATAGTGCCCCTCAAAAATCAGCAAGGCAGCCTATGTGCGGAACCACAAGAGATGAGGGAAAGACTAAAAGAGCATTTTTTTTAGAATTAGATTTCCTACAGTGTGGAAACAGGCCCTTCGGCTCAACAAATCCACACCAACCCTCCGAAGAGTAACCCATCCCCCTCTGACTAATGCACCTAACAACTACAGACAATTTAGCATAGATAATTCACCTGATCTGCACATCTTTGGAATCAGTGTACACTGTGGAGAAGGACATGGAAGATATAATATGTGTAGAAATCGATGGTGACATTTTGAAAAATGTCCATATTACAGAGGTGGAGGTGCTGGATGTCTTAAAACGTATGAAGGTGAAAAAATCCCCAGGATCTGATCAGGTCACCCTAGAACTCTATGGGATCTAAGGAATGTTGTGCCCCTTGTGGAGATATTTAGATCATTAATAATCACAGGTGAGGTGCCAGAAGACTGGAGGTTGGCTAACATGGTGCCAGTATTTAAGAAAGGTGGCAAGGAAAAGCTAGGGAATGAAAAAAAAACCTGTCAGCCTGACATTGTGGCGGGCAAGTTGTTGGAGGGAATCCTGAGGAACAGGATTTACTAGTAGTTGGAAAGGCAAGGACTGATTAGGGATAGTCAACATGGCTTTGTGTATAGAGAATTGTGTCTCACAAACTTGATTGAGTGTTTTGACAAAGTGACAAAGAGGACTGATTAAAGCAGAACAGTGGACATAATCTATATGGACTTTAGTAAGACATTCTACAAGGTTCCTCATGGTAGACTGGTTGACAAGATTAAATCATTTGGAGTAAAGGGAGAAGTAACCATTTGGGTATAGAACTGGCTCGAAGGTAGAAGACAGAGGTTGGTGGTGGAGGATTGCTTTTCAGACTTGAGGCCTGTGACCAATGGTGTGCCACAAGGATCGTTGCTGGGTCTTCTACTTTTTGTCACTTATATAAATGACTTCGATGTGAACACAGGAGGTATAATTAATAAGTTTTCTAATGACAAAATTTGAGATGAAATGGATAACCAAGAAGGTTACCCTCAGAGTACAACAAGATTCTAATCAGATGGACCAATTGGCCAAGGAGTGACAGATGGAGTTTAATTTAGATAAATGTGAGGTACTGCATTTTGAAAAGGCAAATCTGGGCAGGACTTACATACTTAATGGTAAGGTCCTGGGGAGTGTTGCTAACAAAGAGACCTTGGAGTGCAGTTTCATAGTTCCTTGAAAGTAGAGTCACAGATAGATAGCACAAGTGAAGAAGGCACTTGGTATGCTTTCTTTTATTGGTCAATGCGTTGAGTATAAGAGTCGTGAGGTTATGTTGCAGCTGTAAGGACATTAATTAGGCCACTTTTGGAATATTGCGTTCAATTCTGATCTCCCTCCTATAGGAAGGATGTTGTGAAACTTGAAAAGGTTCAGAAAGTATTTACAAACATGATGCCGGGGTTGAAGGATTTGAGCTATCAGGAGAGGCTGAATAGGTTGGAGCTGTTTTCCCTGGAGCGTCAGAGGCTGAGGGGTGACTTTATAAAAGTTTGTAAATCATGAGTGGCACGGATAGGGCAAATAGACAAGGTCTTTTTCCTGGGGTGGGGGCGTCCATAACTAGAGGGCATAGGTTTAGGGTGAGAGGGGAAAGATATAAAAGAGATCTAAGGGGCAACCTTTTTCACACTTAAGGTTGATATGTGTATGAATTGAGCTGCCAGAAGAAGTGGAGGAGGCTGGGACAATTACAACATTTAAAACACATCTGGATGGGTATATGAATAAGAAGTGTTTAGAGGGATATGTGCCAAGTACTGGTAATTAGGACTAGATTAATTTAGGATATCTGATCGACATGGACGAGTTGGACCGAAGGGTGTCTTTCCAAGCTGTACATCTCTTTGACTCTAACGTGTTGATTCACAGTATGTGAGTATTTTAAACTGATTGGGTGCCTCTTTACTTGCTGAAACAACGACTGTTGTATGCTGACACCTCCATGAATTTAGCAGCACATTTTTTTTAAACTGCAGTGAAGAAAGGCGAAATTTCTACTGTGACTGCAAGTTCCTCATGGGATGCTTTCTTTGCAGTCAATGGTAAGATACTTGCTTCACTACTGACTACAAAGTCCAGGCCAATGTCTTCAGATATATTGTGGGAGTCTCCACTTAAACCTATCAGCCTCACCAGTTGCTTCACTTTCTAGTGTTTCATTAAAATCTCTCACTTTGACTGTCTAGTCATTTTCTTTGACTTTTCCTCTAATTGCTTGGTACTATTTTCTCTTCAGTAGACATCCCAAGATGTTTCACAATATTAAGGGTCCATACAAATCTTAGGCATTGGAGGGATGTTACTCTGAGGTAGCAAATTACTGAGCTGCAAAAATGGATGTATAGGTTTGCTCTCTAATCACTGCACGCAAAGGTTTTGATCTTGTCAGGACCAGGAGCAGATATCGAACAGAAGTAAAAACAATTTAAAATAACTATCTTAATGCAAATGAACCAGAGTTGTTTATCTACCCAGAAAGTGAGGACTGCAGATGCTGGACATCAGAGTCAAGAGTGTGGTGCTGGAAAAGCACAGCAGGTCAGGTAGCATCCGAGGAGCAGGCGAATCAGCGTTTCAGGCATGAGCCCTTCATCAGGATTCGGATGCTGCCTGACCCGCTCTATTTTTCCTGCACCACATTCTCGACCCTTGTTTATCTGCATCTCCGTTAATAAACGAGAGTGGTTTCACAGTAACCCAAACAAACAATATTGCACACTTTCCTGTAGGGCAAAGCATACTTACAATTACACTTTTTTTGTACAAAACGGAGCTTGCACGCTGTCCTATAAGTGGATAAACGAATACGATCCAAGTCTTGGGCTCCTGATTTAAAGACAGAATATGTTAAAAAAAAATCACAGTACTAACAGTAAAACAAAACTACAGAATAATTCAATGCAGGAACAGACCGTTTATACTGTCATGCATGTAAGAACTAGGTAGTCAGATTCTCCGCTCCCCCTGCCCAGCAATTTCTCTCTTATCATGCATAGGTATAGTTGTCTTTTAAAAGTTATTATTTTATGAAAATTCTTATTTATTTTATGACCTCAAAAATAATCTACAAGGTTTGCCAAGCGCAATTACTCCTTTGAAACTTATGCTGGTTATTTTAATATTTTTCTTCATCAAGATATGTGCTACTTTCATCTTAAATGAAAGACTCTTAAAACATTTCCTTATACGGCACAGTAGCTCTGTGGTTAACACTGCTGCCTCACAGCGCCAATGACCCGGGTTCAATTCCAGCCTCGGGCGGCTGTCTGTGTGGACACTGCACATTCTCCCTGTGTCTGCATGGGTTTCCTCCCGGTGCTTCGGTTTCTTCCCACAATTCAAAGATGTGCAGGTCAGGTGAATGGGCCTTACAAAATTGTCCATAGTGTTCAGAGATGTGCGGGTTGGGTGCATTACTCAAGGGAAAATGTAGCGTAATAGGTTGGAAGAATGAGTCTGTGTAGGATATTCTTCAGAGGGTCAGTGTGGATTTGTTAGGCCTAATGGCCTGTTTCCACACAGTAGTGATTCTATGATATAGCTGTTATACTGCTGCAATTATTTGCTTTAGCTCTGTGTCTGTTTTGAAAAACACTGCTCTTTCTTGTCCTCTGGTGCATATCACAATCAAGACAGTCTTGAAAGACTCTAGTGAAACTTAACATTGGTAGAGGGGCAGCAACATCAGTGGAATAGAAAATGGTACATAAGGTATAATGGCTGGCCAATCTGCTACTTTCAGTTTTGCTTCCTCACCAAAGCAAAATTTCACCAAAATATCTTGGGGTCTACATAGTTCCATTTTTTTTATCTCTTTCAGGATTGAAGAATTTATCTTGTCAGCCCCCAGCATTTCCCCTTTCTTTGTTGACTAATTATATTTCTGGACAGAAGGAGGCAAGTTGAGACAGGCAGTCATTATCATCGAGAGAAGCAGTTGAAGATCGTGAGGCAAGCATCCACCATTTGTAAAAGGAGCAGGTTAGGTGAAGGTCCAGGGGCAGGTAGTTAGTAGGTACTCTGTTGTACATGGTGCAGGCCTGGCGAAGTCACCTGTTGAAGAAGCAATGTTCCAAAAGCTTGAGATTTCAAATAAACCTGTTGGACAATAACCTGATGTCGTCTGACATCTGATCTTATACATACGTAGTCACTAAAGCAGTTCAGTTGTGTACAGTAATATATAGAGAAACAAACATTGGGGTTTGACTCTAACCAAAGAAATTTGTTACTTATACAAGACAATATGTACTGAATGGACCCCCATTTAAGAAAGACTTCATACAGTTGTCTTTCCCGACCAAGCCTTAGCAGCAGCTGTCATGGTTTAGGACATCCCTCAGCACATTGTCCTGGATCTTGGAATATTCCAGTCTGCAATATTGGGTCAAGGTCAACTCCATCCTCTGGAAGAACTTCAAGTTTCAGGCAGACCAGAGTGTCTTTCACTGAGTTGATGGTCCTCCAGGCATAGTCAATATTTGTCTTGCTGTGCGTCCTGGGGAACGGATCACAGGAATTCTGCATCACGAACAAAATCTAAAAGGCAGACATACCAGGACAGAGTCTTCTGATTTGGTCAGTGGTTAGGAACAGGAGTGTGTGACTGATTTTAGAAGATAAGGGAGCCCAGAAGGCAGCAGTGCAGCAGCCTTCAGCTCCCGACCAAAAAAAGCTTTGAGATACTTTGAACTTCTTTGGATATGAGTAAGGGTGTGCAAACTAACCTAAACAAACTGTGGTACAGAAATCCATTCAAATGCCTTTCAAAATGCATTCAAAAGCCAAGATAAAGGCACATGGTAGTTGTAGATGATAGTACAGCAAAGTGGATTGACACCATTCTCTACAGCAAAAGGTAAGAGTCCAGTTATGTTGCCTGCCCAGTGCCTGGATTTGAGATATCTGCTCAGATTTGGAAGACAAATTGCAATAAGGAAGTTGGGGTGGGGGGGTTCCAGTGGTTGTGGTCTATATAGGTACCAATGACAGAGGTAGAACTAGGAAAGAGATTCTGCATAGAATGAGGAGCTAGATACTAAATTAAAATACAGAACCTCAAATCTTATAATCTCTGCACATTGACTCAAAGTACAGAAGATTATAAAGAAAAATACATAGCTTGAAGACTCATGTGGGAGAAATGGGAACTGCTTCATGGGCCACTAATACTGGGAAATTAAGGACTGTCCTGTTCAGATGGTCTACAACTGAAATGTGCGAGGGTAGGTAATCTTGCGAAGTACAGATTGTCTCAAACCAAGCAGTGGAGGCAAGGAATCAAATATGGAAAGATATGGTACATCAAAGAATAGAGATTAGTGACAGAGGAAAATGGTAACATGGGAAGTGAGGGTCAGAGAATGGTTGGAAGTGGGTAGAAAAAGAAAGCGAGGAACACACTAACCATCAAGACCAAATGTTATGATGATGACATGAAGACAAAACTGAAAATTGATAACACACATTGAGGTAAATAAATAGCTCTGATAGCCATTACAGAGACATGGCTGTAGGATGACAAGGAGTGGATCCTGAATCTTAAGGCATTGATGAAATTCAAGGAAAATACCGAGCTACATAAAAGATAGGAGGAGAGCACTGCTAATTAAGGATGGCATTTGTGCAATAGTTAGATATGATTTTGATTCAGGAGATCAAGATGTAAAATTGGTTTGGATGGAGTTGAAGAATAGCGTGAGAAAGTATCACTCCTTGGAGTGGTTTCTGTCACCTAATGTGGAACAGAGTATACAAGAATTGTTGGGAACTTAAGGTAAAGGGATCACAATAATCATAGGTGGGTTTAATCTTCACATAAACTATTAAAATCAAATTGACAGTAGTGTGAAAGGAGGTCACTGCACGTGGTCAAGATAATTTCCCAGAGCAGCACATTTTGGAACCAAACATAGAGCAGGTTATATTAGACTTGATGTTATATAATGTGGCAGGATTAACTAGTTGTCTCAGACTTGGGGAAGCCCCAGGTAGCAGTGACCACAAAATGATTAAACATTACATCGAGTTTGAAAAGGAGAACAGCGGGTCTAAGGCTAACATTAAAATTAAATAAGAGCAACTGGCTAGGTATAAAAGCTGATCTAGCTGAAGTTAACTGGTATACAAGACTGGGTATAAATAAATAGAAACACAGTGGAAGACATTTGAGGAGATATTTCAGAATATTCAAAATAAGTATATTTCTCCTGGGAAGAAAAATGCGACAGGGAGAACCTACCATCTGAGCTGAATCAAATTAATTAAAGAAAGCATCAAACTTAGGGAAAAAGCATATAACTGAGCAAAGATGATTAGGTGGTCAGATAGCAGTCATAATACAAAGAACTGCAGGGAACAACTAAAAGTATAACCTGCAGCAAAAAATGAGTGTGTGTGAGGATGTGAAAAACAGACAGCAAGAGTATTTAGAAATGAAAAAAAAATAAGTTAGTATTGGTCCTTCAGAGGGAGAGAATGGGAGTTACTGGAAGGTATTAAGGAAGTTAAAAGAATTATTTTGTTTTCACTAAAGAAGGTACAAAAACATTCTAGCAATTGCTGTATATCAGGAAGCAGAAGGGAGTGAAGAATTTGGTATGAAATTATAATCACGAAGAATGTAGTACTGAACAAACTGATGGAGCTGCAGGCTGACAAGTCTGCGGGTCCAAATGGACTTCATTTAAGGGTCTTAAAAGAGGTTGCTAATGAGATACTTGATGTGTTGATGTTAATTTTCCAAAATTCCCTAGATTCTGGAGAGGTTCTATTGGACTGGAAAGTAGCAAATAAATGCCTCTATTCAAGAAGGAAGGGAGGCAGAAAACAAAAGACTACAGTTAGCTTTATGTCTGTCACAGGGAAGGTGATAGAACTGATCATTAGAGATTATAGCTGTGCACTTAGGAAACCTTGAAGGAAGAGTCAGCATGGTTTCATCAAAAGGAAGGGATGTTTAGCCAATTTATTGGGAGTTCTTTGATGTTTGTACTGTGGATAAAAATGAGTCTGCAAATATACTATACTTGGATTTCCAGAAGGCATTTGATAAGGTGCCACATCAAAGGTTGTTGCGGAAAATAACTTGTGTTGTAGGGGTAATATATTAGCTTGGACAGAATATTGGCTGGCTGTCATAAAATAGAGATTATGCATAAATGGGCCTTTGTCTGCTTGGTAGGGTGTGACAGGTGGAGCCCCAGAGGGGGCTGTGCTGAGACCTCAAATTTTAAATAATTTATGTACTTGAGTTTAATTAATTGAGTGAGGCTGTGGTAGCTACATTCGTAAACAAAATGTAGAAATGTATATTATGAAAAAGACAGAAGGAAACTGCAGATAGGTCTTGATACATTGAGTAATTTAAAAGATTTTATTTTAAGTTTCATTTTATTTTGAAGATAAGGCATCTTAACAGAAGATTTTTGTTTTCTGTTGCAAGTTTGCAGAATACAATCATGGGAAAAAAAAGCTCTTGTTAATGAAGATTACCTATAGCATAAAGACAATGTTTTGAAAAGAACCTTAAAAATGCAAGGTTTAGTAAACCAAATTGCCATCTAGCCAGACGACAGTGCTACTCATGAACACCTAATTGATCCTTTTGCAGAAGTCAAATTCCTCATGGAAGATCATACATTACTACTTTCTGAGTGAGGTCCAGAGATATTGTAGCTTGAAAAGCAGCTGTCAATCCCCTTTCCCCATGCACTCACCTTCCTAGACAACAGAAAAAATAGAGGCACATGTAATCAATAAGTCTTCCAAAAGAGGAGAGTGCAGTTGGAGATTAATGCCTCAATGCAAAGAACTATGTGATAAAGGAGGATGAAGTGGGAATAAAGAGTTAAATATACATGGTTAAATAGAATACAATAAAATATCTTTGGGAGAGATGTAGAATAAAATATTTATATCTTTACCCAAAGGATAGCCATTAAGTATGTGTGAAAGAAGTGATGATGTCTTGATGTTAGCTCATATGGAACTAGAGCCTGAGTTTGCAAGGTTTCAGTAGCATGTGCTTTCAACCAAGTTTTGTAGATAGGGATGTTTAATACATGTTGCTATTTCTCATTCACAAAAGTGAATCGATCTCACACTGCTTTAGGTATTTAACCAGCAATGGGGAGCATGGTGATTTTTTTCTCCCCCCCTTTCTTCTTCACTCATGGGGTATGGGCATCAATGGTGGGCCGAATTTTATTGCCTGTCACTAGTTGCACTTGGGAAGTGATGGCAAGGGTGGCATCCCTTGTCTCAATCAAGGCCCTTATGCAGTCAATTAATTTTCCTAAGTATTAAAATACATTTTTCTTCAATTTTAATTAGTGCATAACCTCGATTAATTATCCCAACATTTGCAGCTTTCTTCTTTTTAATTAAGTGTGCATAATCTATAGACGTGAAACATGTTTCTTTAAAATCATCTCCCCGTTGATACAGCTGTTTGTATTCGTCATACAACAGAAACTTTCGACTTGCATCTGAGTATGATGATGGGGTTCAAAGTCTAGAGGATGCTTTGCTTTTTAGGAGTTGAAAGTAGTCAATGCCAGCAACACCGGGCTCACAGTGAATAGGCGAGTTTTCACCATGAGAAGTTTTTTATTTTTTAATTGACTTGGAAAATATTGCCAAGAATTATAATTTTAAACCAAATGAAAGAAGCAGTAAGACTGAGAAACAGGCGAATATCACCCAGTGAACTTGAAATGGAACAAGGATTGGTAGCAATGAAAAATAGGTTATAAGCTAACTCACCATGAGCCTGTTTCAACCTGCTGGAATTGTTCAATTATACCTCTGTGATCTTTTATTATAAAGGAGCAACCAGTTAATGATATACTAGGTAACAAATTGGTTTGAAGGGAAATAATTGGATACTAGTTAGCGAAACAGTCTCCATGGAAGCAATACAATCTGATGAGAGCCGAACAGTATACAAAACCTTACAAGCAGGCACAATCAATCACAGTAGTTGAAATTCAATGCAGAACATGTTACACTTTGAAGAAAAAAGCAAACTTACATAATGTCTGCTGTTGAGCAGAGTAAGGGAAAGAGATCTTGATATGGTAGGAAACCAAAGCCTATTAAATCCAGTGATTATGTAGCAGCAATCAACAAAGCAAACAGTGATCAGCTAGACTGCCAAATCAGTCCGATGCAGTAATACTGAATCAGAAGTGTTCATTCAGTTCTGGGCTAAAGGAAATGGTCAAGTGTACAAGTTTGAAAAAAAAAGCCTTACAAATAATTGCAATAATCAGATGACTTGGCTTTAGGGAAATGTTGGAAAACCCCCAAACTTTAGTTTTGAAATAAATGAATGAGAAGTGGCCTTAGCAAGAGCTAATACACAGCACTGAATTGAAAGGATTAATCTTCTAGGTGCAGAAGATTAAGGTACAAAGTAAAAGGTCGGTCTAAATGTAAAAAATCATGTTTTTTTACAGAAATGGTGATAAGCTGAAATGGTCTCAAGATAGTATTCAGATGTCAAAAATCCTTGATTTATTTATGCAGCTGGATATATAAACAATCATGAGCTACTTGAGTTGAACGGTTTTGCTCACTTGTACAAAAAAACAGTCATTTAGTTCAATGAAGCACAGCTCTTTAGTAAATGACGTTTAAAAAATAAAACCCACATCAAGAATGTAAGCTGTATTTTGGGTATTTCAATGCTCTTTGCCTCTATTGCCAACTTAATTAGTTGGTCCAACTATTAATCACTGAGTCAAGTGGCTTCCCATATATCTGTTGATGTTTTTGCAGTAAATTTCAAATATAATCGCTGGATTAGTCTGAAGTCGAATTATTTACCTCATTAATCAGTAGGAATCTTTATTCTTTATTTTATCAATCCTCATCATTTAAATATATTCTACATATTTTGATAAAGTACCCATTAATCACCATGGCTTTGAGAATCCACAGATATCTGTAGATATGCCAGCATTAGGTCCAGTGATACCCTCTAGTGGGGTTTGCATGAACCACCTAAAAGAACCCATTGACCTTCCCTACAGTCCTTCCACAAGAATGGTTGTTTAAGTTTGTCCCTGGACTAAACTGAATGACATTTTCAGCCTGGCAATCTATTACTAGTCTGTGCATATTACTTGTGAACCTTCCAGCAGGGAGCTGGGACAGAAGTCACAGGCTCCAACAATGACCTAGCCTGGCTTCCACCACACACTTCTGAAATAACTCTTCAGAAGTTGTAGCCCATCACCAAGTCACTCTTTATTTACATGTGGCGAGCCACTGACACTGATCCAGCTCCCTCAGAGCCAGCTCTCAGAATGGCCAGGATATCTGATACTCCTGTGCTTATCTGTCAGGAAGGGCTCCTTGATTGGACCAGATTAACAGCCCCAATCAGGGAACTCATATTCGATGAGTCCACCTGGCTGACGTAGTTACAACTACTCCAACTCTTCCCCTCTGAGTCTTGAGTTCATAGGTTGGTTCTTTTTTTTTTGTAGCCTCTCCTGGGGCATTTTAACACCGGGTCTGGTTCCGCCAACTCTGCCTCTGATATTGCCAGTGTGTAATGCACATTAGTTCACCACTTGCACCTGAAGCATCTCAGAAGAAATTCATTCTCTTCTTCAGACAGCAAAGGCCTCGAAGTAGCCTCCACGGGTTCTGGAACAGCCAGGAAGGCTATTGAGGAGTTGGGAACATTTTATTCCTGCACCGTTTGTGAGTTTGTTGCTTTCATATGGCCCATGTGCTTGCTCAGGACCATTGCACCTACCCAAACTTTATATGTCACTGGATCTTACCTGGCATGCCTCTTACCCACGCATGACCATTCCTGTGATTCATACACCAAACTTTGTCGCCTGAAGTAAACTGTCTCTCTTACTTAGCGGAGTCCTGTGTCTGGCCTTGGCATTCCTGATGCCATTTTACCCATCCGCTCCCAGGCCCAAGATCAGATTTAATCTGGTGTGGAGTCTTCTTCCTATTAGCAACTCTATTGGTGTTATACCTGTAGCTGCATGACAGGCAGTCCTATAATCAAATAGGAACCAGGACAGTTTGGTATTAGTGAAGCTATAGTTATAAGCCTGCCATCAAAGTTTGGTCTGCTCTTTCTGCCAGACCACTGAATAATGGATGGTAAGCAGCTGTTCTTACATATTGAATATTAGATTTTAGGAAACACTCAAATTCCCTGCTGGTAAACCATGGCCTGTTATCTGGGCATCAAATTGTGGATGAGCCTATGCAAGGACCTGCATTGTCAATGTGTAATTGAGTCCAGGGTTTATCTGGTCATTCCCACGAATGTTAGGGAGGTGCTTGTTGTAATTTTTGTCTTTGTGGCATTCTGGGCATTGCCCCATCAATGCAGCTATGTTGTCATCTGATCCTGTCCACCAGAAATAACTTTTCACCCGCATCTTCATTTTGAAAACCTCTGGATGACACTGGAGTTAAGCCAGTACTTGGTGACTATCTTTGCTCAGGACAAACCACTCTTCCTCCCCATAATAGGCCATATTCTACAGATCCAGAAAGGTTTCAAATCTGGTAGTGGCAGCCCTTTGGTTTCCCCATCACTACCAACTGTTTAAAACCATTATGGGCTCTTCCAATGGTGGTACAATCTGGCGGTGTATCTGCCAACAGGAGGAGACTCAATACATCTGCATTTGCTACTTGGCCTCCTGGATGGTGTTCCAACTTGTAATTATACTCACTAAATATTAAAGCCCACTGTTGAATTCAGTCTGAAACTATGGGCAGCACTTCCTTTTCTTTTTTAAGTAGATCCAGCAAGGGTTTGTAGTCCATCATTATTACAAATTTATGCCCATATTGGTATTGAGGGAACCTCTTGACTCCAAATATGACTACATAACCTTCCTTCTTTATTTGGGTGTATTCACACTCTGCATTAGTCAATACTGAAACACTATTGGACATTCTTCTCCATTGGGCCACCCACGAGCTAATACTGCACTGATGCTATACAGAGAGGCATCACATGTCCATACCAGATCTCACTTGGGATCACAGTGTACTGACACCTTACAGGATAACGGCTGTTTCTTCACTTCCCTGAAAGTTATGGTTTGGCTGTGTGACCATTTCCAAGGCTGACCCTTTTCTAAATATTGATGCAAAGGTGGATGGAGGCTAGGTTATGTATGAACTTTGCATAATAATTCATCAGTCCAAGGAAACAACCTAAGCTCCAGTACAGAGCTTTATCTTTATCTTCCAATCGGTGTAATCTGGTCATGTCAACTCTGTAACTTAAGTAGGTCACTGGGGAGCCTGGAGCACACATTTTTCCTTTCGGAGGCATAGACCCACCTTGGAGAAACATTGTCGAAGGGCTATGTCCAATTTCTCTAAGTGTTCCTCACTGATCCTCTCTGATATTAGCACATCATCTAGGAAGGATGTTGTGAAATTTGAAAGGGTTCAGAAAATATCTACAAATACGTTGCCAGGGTTGGAGGGTTTGAGATACAAGGAGAGGTTGAATAGGCTGGGGCTAATTTCCTTAGAGCTTTGAAGGCTGAGGGGTGACCTTATAGAGGTTTATAAAATCATGAGGGGCATGGATAGGGTGAATAGAGAAGGTCTTTTCCCTGGGGTGGAAGAATGCAGAACTACAGGGCATAGGTTTAGGGTGAGAGGGGAAAGATTTAAAAGAACCTAAGGGGAAACTTTTCCATGCAGATGGAGGTGTGTGTATGGAATGAGCTGCCAGAGGAATTGGTGGAAGCTGGTACAATTACAAAATGTAAAAGGCATCTGGATGTGTATATGAATAGGAAGGGTTTAGGAAGTGTTGACAAATAGGACTAGATTAATTTAGGATATCTGGTCGGCATGGATGAGTCTTTTCACAGTTGTACGTTTCTAAGACTCTATGATTAAAATAGCAATCTGGAGTAGACTCTAAAATGTTCTCCATCATTCACTGAAAAATTGCACAGCTGACGTTACCACAAATGGTAGTCTTATATATAGGGACAAGCCTTTATGGGTATTAATTGTAGCATGTATCTGGGAATCTTCATCTAATCGCAGTTGTAAGTATGCAAGTACAGCTTTGTGAAGGACAGCCCCTGTCGGCTTTGCATATAAATCCTCTATGTGAGGTATTTATCCAACTGTGAAAAGCAGTTTACTGTTTATTTCAAGTCCCCTTTATTTTAAAGGTGAACCGATACAATGGGCTTCACAATCAGTATGACTGGTGCTGCCCATTCTGCTAACTGGACTGGTGTGAAGATTTGCTTTCCAGCCTTCTGATTTCTGTCTCTGCTTTTGTCCCTAAGGCAAATGGCACTGGGGAGGCCTTGCAGAATCATGGAATTGCTTCCTGGTCAACATGCCAGATGGTATTGGCTCCTTTGGTAGACCCTAGACCTTTTTGGAAAAACTTCCACATATTAATTAGGACTTCACTCAGGCAGCCATTTTCTAAATCAAATAATGTTGCGTCAATGGATGTGAATCTTTTCCAACGAATTTCATCCCTTTGAGCTTGGACCTGAGCCTTTTACTACAAATAGAGGTAACTGAACCAGCTGCTTCTCATAAGAGACTGGAACTGAAGTTGAACCTTAAATTTGCAGAAGTTCCCTGGTATAGGTTCTAAGTCTAGCTGACATCTTGCACAAACTTAAGGATTGGAGTCCTGAGCAAATTTTGTTAAAGATTGTTTCTGCTATCACTGAAATGGCCACTCTAGTAATCAACCTCCATGAGGACCAGCTGACTACATAACCAGATGGTTAGTCTGATTGATTCTGATCTGGATGTTGGTAAGCAACTGTTCCAAACCAGATGTAGGTGGACTAGCCAGCATGCACACTCTCCTGCAAATCAGCCAATGAGTTCTTTTACTCAATTTCAGTCAGTTGGATTTCTTTTGCTATCTCAAGTCCACATACTGGTGGCAACTACAATGGCTTGCTAGCCGGCATCCTGAAGAATGTTTTAACCATTTGGCAGAGGCTTGGGTTTGTTTTGGGCTTTTGCAGTGGACCTTAAGTCCTTCTGTTCAGAATAAGTCTTGAGTGAAGCTACGCAATTGCCTTCGTTCAAGTGGTGTTCCCAAGCTCAGTCTGGTGGGCGAGGGTGTCCACATCTATCGGGATACCTGCAATTTATGTACCTTACTTGCCCCATTTTTCAATGATAAGGCCAGGTATAAAGCCTGTTTGAAGATCAGTTGGGCTTCAACTATTAGGTGCTTTTTCATGGTCATATCATTCATCCCATACACCAAACCAACTCTCAGATCTCATTAAGGATTGATCCAAAGTCACATGTCTCTGCCAATAGTCTTAATCTCGTCACAAATCCTGATCCAGATTCCTCAACTGGCCAAGCAAAACCAATTGTGTCTCAAAATTAGAGGAGGCTTGGGGACGTAATATTTCTTAGCTAAATCTGTTAATTCTTGAAAGGTTTTGGTAGTTGTGGGTACCCCAAGGAAAGTTAGGCAAACTACTGAAAAAGCTGGCAGGAGAATACCCATTTCTTTTTATCTGCCCCAAAATCATTTGCTGGAAAAAATTAACGCATTCTTTCCACATACTAGGTCCAGTCTTCAATGGCAGGATTAAACAAGTCAAGCTTCCCAAATAACGGCATGATGCCAGAAATGCTTACCCCAACTCAAAGACTGTTACGATCAAATTTCTTCAGGAGTGTGCTTTTCCCTCATCACCACTGAAATAACTCCACAGCGGTCGGTATCCTGTTACCAAGTCACCCTTCATTGAAGAAGCCTTGACACTGATCCAGCTCCCTTGGAGCCAGCTGTCAGAGTGAACAGGATGTTTGCCACTCCAATTTTTTTTAATCCCCTGACTAATTCACCATTTATTTACATGTGTACTTTACTGAGACACTACAACCAAAATTGTGTCCTTAATCTGTAAAGGTTCCTCAGTATAGGTTCTTAGTCTAGCTGAGATCTTATGCAAACTTAAGGGTGAGAGTCCAGAGCAAATCTAGTTCTGAGATCACTGGTCTGGCCACACCTCCATTAGCCTTTGAGTACTTGTGGTACCTGAATACTAACTTTTATAACTCACGCACTCGAAATCTGAGATCTCTGAGGCCCGTCAAGCCTGCACTTGTATTCGTTTAGATCATGGCTGATCTTATTGTGGTCTCAGTCCCACTCTTCTGTCTGTTCCACACAACCTTTGACTCCCTTGTGCAAACATTTTCAATTTTTGTATTAATGGAGCTAATCATTAGACAAACGATGCATCAGTCTTTATCAACAGTTTGCAAATTTAAATCTAAGTGTACGATACAGTTTAAACTATATAGAAGCAGTGCTGATATCCATAAATGTTGCACTTAAGAGGAGTGGTACAACTGAGACCAGTTATGTAGATATTGCATTGAACATCCCAAAGCACTGCACCACTGGTGTCATAACTTTTGGTCACTTCCCACTTCGGCAGGAAAAGAAATCCAACAATCATATGTCACCAACAGAAACACACTATGGTTATTTATCCAAGCACCGTTTATTGGATTTTACGACAGGTATGTGTAAATTGGCCTCTGCATTTGACAAGTTATTTCCATTCAGAGTAATTAATTGTACATGAAATGCTTTGGGACATTTCTGAAATGTGATTACACATTATATAAATGCAAGACTATTCTTCATTCACTCATCCCTAGAGCTTTTCATTCTATTACATGATGCTTCTACACCACCAAAACAAATTAATCTGTCAGTTGTCTCACTGACTGTCTATTGTTTCTCCCTGCAAAAACAAGAGTGGTTACATTTCAGAAATAATTAATTGACTATGAATCACTTTGGGACATTGTGAGGATGTAAGTAGTATCATATAAATGCAAATTGTCTCTTTGCTATGAATACTATTCCGTTCACTTGTAAGAACCATATCCAAATAGAGTAATAATCCTTGGAGTCTTTGACTCTTTGGGTTGTACTATATTGACTAGTTTTAGTTTTATTCCTTTTTAAAAAATACTTACACTTTTCTCCTCAATTAAAAAAAGTTACCTATTGTTATAGTGTTCTGTTCATATCTCATTATGCAAAATGGGGGAGTGATGACGTAGTGATATTGTCGCTGGACTGGTAATCCAGAAACCCAAGTAACGTTCTTAGGACCCAAGTTGTGGAAGTTGTATTTAAAAATAAAAATCTGGAATTAAAACTCTAATGGTCTTGATTGTCATTAAAAGTCATCTGGTTCACTAATGTCCTTGAGGGAAGGAATTCTGATGTCCTTTCCTAGTCTGGCCTACATGTGACTCCAGACCCACAGCAATGTGGTTGACTCTCAACTGCCCTCTGGACAATTAGGGATGGGCAATGAATGCTGGTGCAGCCAGCGATGCCACAGCCTGTGAATGAATAAAAAAATTCATTTTGGCAAGGAAAATTGCTCTCCTTACCTGTTCTGGCCTACTTGGGACTCCACACCTACAGCAATGTGACAGCATCTTTACTGTCCTCTAAAATGGCCTAGCAAAGCTTTCAGTTCAAGATCAATTAGGGATGGACAAGAAATTTTGGCCCAGTGACAGACACATACCATGAGTGAATTTAAAAAAAAACAAACATTTCATTGTTAGTTTTGTTTGATCCCATATTTGTATTAAATGGGCCTCCACTAACAATCCGTTAAACAAAATTGCCTGGGCTTTCATGGAATCAGGGAGATTCCTTGGTTGATGTAAGTCACAGCCAGGACCAAAGGCCCTGGCTTTCCAATTTTCATGATCACCTTTTTAAGGATGCAGGTCCCTCATGGCCCACCTGGGAAGCTACCTCACTTGCTCACTGTGGCTCCTCATGCCAAGCCATGGCACTTTCATGCCCATTACTTCCCTAGGGACTGCATAAAACTAATGACCTGACAGTCACAATAGGAGGTGTAAAAAAGGCAGTCACAGAGTCATAAGAGATGTATAGCACAGACACAGACCCTTCGGTCCAACTCGTTTATGACGACCATATATTCCAACCTAATCTAGTCCCATTTGCCAGCACTTGGCCCATATCCCTCTAAATCTTCCTATTCAGATACCCAACCAGATGCAGTCTTCAGTTGATCCTTTCAACTTTGAAGCAATAACTGATTTTACTAAAAGACCAATAAAAATGATGATCATTCACACATTTTATTAAGAGGTGAAACTGTAAGCACTAAAATTATATCTTGTGCAGATAAACTTTGGGCAATTGACAATAGAACAGAGAATTGGAGCTGTTAATCAAGAAAACATTTCTCTGTGGCATAGATATTTCATTAATCAAATGGATCTCCCAGGGCTTAGGGCGTGGAGAGACAATATTGACATGAATGTGGCATACAGAACATGTTTTTTTGTGGGGGGGTGGGGTGTGGGGGGTGGGCAGGGAGAGAAATTGGAGGAATGCTGAAGACTGAAGGAATTTTTTTTGTTTTTCTTTTGAAAAAACTTCAACACAGTGCTCCACACTGACCACAGAGATGGCCAGCACAATTCCTACAGTACTCTACCACCTTAAACGAAGATCACAACTTGCTGGTCACAGTCTCCCAGGCTGAGCTTGTGGAAAACGCTGTGCTGCCAAAACCTAGAGTGAATACCAAGTTTTATTTTTTTCATTATAACAGAGACAACGATACATACCAGTGAGACATTCGTTTTAAAAACAATGAACTTTGGCAACCATCTGCTTTTTTTCCCCAAATTTGAACACTTGACACTTACACAATTGACCACCATCGCCTCCATCTCCCTGCTCCTCCTCCCCCAACCCCCAATCCACCATCCTTCACCCCCATCCACCCATAAAACACCATATCTTCTGATACTTTTTTACAAGGTTGATCCACAAAGCTTGGTATTTTCCCAACTCCCACAACCTGCCTCATGGATCAAAACTCAGGCCAACATTCCAGCTCTTATCTGTCAAGCGTTTGGCTCCAGTTCTAAATTGCGTCAATGCTGTTCTGGAAATATCTGCTGAGAAATATTTCCAAACTGTTAAGGCAAACCTGTCTACAAACACATGCTCCACCTTCTGGGAAATGGGCCAGATCATTATCAAGAACCTTTTCATGACAATTACCTTAAATCCATGCCCTTCTCTTTTGGAAACAAGGATATTAAACTTAAGTCCTTTGACTAAATTATATGGCAGAATGCAAAACTAGATCACCTACAGTGCTGCAAGCTTTACAAAATTAATCAGCAATACATAAAATATGCTTTAACTTGGATATAGAACTGACTAAAATGGTAGGACACAGAGGATGATGGTCTAGGGTTGCTCTTCAGAGTGGAGGCCCTGTCCAGTGGTGTGCTACAAGGATCAATGCTGGGTCTGCTGCTTATTGTCATTTATATAAATGATTTGGATGTGAACATAGGAGGCATAGTTAGTGAGTTTGTCAGAGACAGTATAATTGGAGGTGTAGCAGACAGCCAAGAAGGTTACCTCAGATTGCAAAGGATCTTGATTAGAAGGGACAATGTGCTGAGGAGTGGCAGATGGAGTTTAATTTAGATATATGTGAGGTGCTGCATTTTGAAAAGACAAATCAGGGCAGGACTTGTACACACAGGTACTGGAGAATGTTGCTGAACAAAGAGATCTTTGACGGCTGGTTCATAGTTCCTTGAAAGTGTAGTCACAGGTAGATAAGATAGTGAAGAAGGTGTTTGGTATGTTTGTCTTTATTGGTCAGTGCATTGAGTATATTCAGGATGTTGGTTAGGCCACTTTTGGAATATTGTGTGCAAATCTGGTGTCCCTCCTATAGGAAGGATGTTGTGAAACTTGAAAGGGTTAAGAAAAGATTTACAAGGATGTTGCCAGGGTTGGAAGGTTTGAGCTAGTGGGAGAGGCTGAATAGGCTGGGGCTGTTAATTCCAGAGCATCAGAAGCTGAGGGGTGACATTACGGAAGTTATAAAATCATGAGCGGCATATAGAGGGTGAATAGCCAAAGTCTTTTCCCCAGTGTAGGGGAGTCCCAAACTAGAGGGCATAGGTTTAATGTGAGAGGGGTAAGAGGTAAAGGGACATAAGGGGCAACCTCTTCATGCAGAGGGTGGTGCGTGTATAGAATGAGCTGTCAGAGGAAGTGGTGGAGGCTGGTACAATTACAACATTGCAAAGTATCTGGATGGGTGTATGAATAGGAAGGGTTTAGAAAGATTGCTGGCAAATGACACAAGATTAATTTCGGACATCTGGTTGGCATGGACACGTTGGATCAAAAGGTCTGTTTCTATGCTGTACAGCTCTATGCCTAGGACTCTATTCGAAATAAATGCTTATTCATATAAAGTCTCAAATAAACAAGAGAAATATGCAAATTAAATCTAATACAGGGTGAAATGTTCCTCTTTAAATTTAGAAAAGGCTAATTTTTATGCCTCAGAAATAACAAAATGCAATCAAAATTATTTATTCAGCACATTAACTGGTGATAATATTTGAAATATAACAGACATTTCTGGAATACATCAATGTATACATACAAATGTATCCTTTTTCTATATTCCCTGGCAATTGTGTTTGTGTAGGAGAAAGTGAGGACTGCAGATGCTGGAGATCAGAGCTGAAAATGTATTGCTGGAAAGGTGCAGCAGGTCAGGCAGCATCCAAGGAGCAGGAAAATCGATGTTTCAGGCATGAGCCCTTCTTCAGGATTCCTGAAGAAGGGCTCATGCCTGAAACATCGATTCTCCTGCTCCTTGGATACTGCCTGACCTGCTGCGCTTTTCCAGCAACACATTTTCAATTGTGTTTGCGTAGGAAGGGTTGGAGGTGGAAACCAAATATTTTCATTGTACTTGCTTCACTTCCAAGTCAAGTTTTTAATATTTCTCTGTGTCTTTTTCCAATAGTTCAACTATAGCATAACCGAACAGTAAAGCATGCAAAAAAAATTGCAAGTGCAGTTACTGCAAATTCAGTTTCCCAAATTTCTCCTCTGATTGATGAGATTCCTCAAATATCTTATTGAAAGCCTGGTTAGGATAGCAATACCAAAGATACATTATTAACCTGTAAATCCAAAAAACAATAGACTCCCTGAGAAGTATCTATGATGGCTGCCATTTACTTTTGCTGTCAGCAGCAATGATATCATTGGAGCTCAGTCATTTACACAATGAATTTCCTCTAATGGCAAGCATTTTCCACTTGAGGCAATCCCATAAATTAAGGAAGAGATTAAAATATGAAGCTTTGGTCTTAGTTTAATGGATTTGCACATTTCACTTCAAACATATTATGCATTAATGATCCAGATCTAGCAGCATTTATAATAAACAGTTCTGAGCTTCTTTTCCAAACTATTAATATTTATAAGCAGAACAGTGCACTTCCTTTGCAGGAAAACTTCCTGTGATCTATGCCAACTTTGGCTGGTTAAGTACATTGTAGAAGAGATGTTTGATAGGAAACTTAACAGATGTGTCCAAAATCATTATCCATCTGGACCAAATTGATAGGGATAAACTTTTGCCATTGGTCAAAGTTGACATCCAAAGGAGATGGATTGAAAATGATTGGTTTAAAAAAATAACAGGAGGAAAAACTTTTTAATGCAGAAAGTGATTAGAATCTGAAGTGCACTGTTCTTGAGTGTGGAGGTGGCAAATTCAATTGTGCTTTCTAAAAATGATTTGGATTGTCTGAAGAGAAAAAAAATAACAAGGTTACAGAGAAATGGTTCTAACTGGTAGCTCTTACTTACAGCCATGAAACACATCACAGGCTTAATGGCCTCCTTCTACACTGTATCCATTCTATGATAAAAATTGGTATGATGGCTGTGAAATTTCATTTCAATTAAGAGCAGTACTGTGAAATATCAGTTCTGCCACCTGCAGCTGAGTTCTTGAAGCAACTTAAATGAAAGGGTCTCTTGGGATGAGATTGTACAATTGATTTTGGGTTCAATCCCCAAACCAGTTAGGTTTTAGCCACGATTTGGAAATTGAGGATTCACACTTGAAATGTGTGCATCTGTCTTTGCTTTAGGGGGTGGCACAGTAGCTCAGAGGTTAGCACTGCTGCCTCACAGTGCCAGGGATCTGGGATCAATTCTAACTTAGGTGACTATCTGTGTGGAGTTTGAACATTCTCCCCATGTCCGGATGGGTTTTCTCCGGGTGCTCCAGTTTCCTTCCACAGTCCAAAGATGTGTAGGTTAGGTGAATTGGTCATGCTAAATTGTCCGTAGTGCTCAGGGTGAGATTGAGTGCAATGGTTTTATGAAAATGTAGAGTATTAGGCTTGGGGAGCAGGTCTAGATGGGATACTCTTCGAATGTGGTGGACTTGTTGGGCCAAATGGCCGGTTCTCACACTATAGGGATTCTATGATGATGATCTTGCAAATGAAATTCTATCTTTGGTTGCTCACTATATTGCATTAAAAACTATCAACAGTGATCAGTTTCCAGATGACTAAAAGCAAAAATCCAAATTGTTGTTAATTATTTGAAAAAGGAAGCTTGAATTAAATTAATAAAATTACAATAGATGATTTACCAAGAGTGAAAATATTAAATCTCTGAAGAAATTGAAATGGAATAATGCAAAATGGTGAAAAGCCACATTAAACAGGACAAACTGCTAATTCCCCTCCTTTTGAAAAACCCATCATTCTGATTGATTGCTAACAAATATGCAGTCTCTCCACACGCCATCCATTATGCAAAGTACTCACGCATTTCTGCAAACAACTGTCTCCTTTCTGCCATGGTATTTTCTTTTCTACCACGCTCTTCAATCATTCTAAAAGGACACAAACCAAAACAAAGGAAGCAGTCATCACTTTCTATTTCCAGATAATTTTTACAGAAGATAGGATGTTTTTCCAGCATATTCAAGACCATATTTAAGCTGTAACAAAGAAACGTTGCACTAAAATATATTTATTGATTTTTGAAATTCAAACACCTACAGTAAAATATCCTTAGAATATACTTGGCAATATAGGCAAAGCAGTGACACAGCCAGTTAATGCTTCAACATGCTGTTTCATTGAATGGTAGAATGTAGACTTGCAACAGTGATTCCCTGCAAATCAATTTAATGAAAATCAGCAACTCGAGCAAGATGCTTCTTCAGGAAAAAAAAAGGAAGAACAAAAAAGGAATTAAAAAATTACAAGACATTCGACCCAACTTTTGTGCACCTCCGATTACCAACAGCAAATATAGACAGAGCCCATTTGACATAAAATATTCATTCCATGAATGAGTAAAGATACAATAGATTAAAATCACATGATAATTACAGAAATTTAAGCTCATTTGTACAATTTTGTTTCATTCATCTAGACAGATTCTGATGACCCCCACCACAGCATCTAATGTTTATTTTTTGGCAAATCCTTTGGCGCGCTACGCTGGAGATTCCGCATGGTCTTGTAACTCCCACTTATGAGGAATAATGACTGCTTAGCCAATTGGAAAATCTAGTCCATCATTTCCAGGATCATATTTGAGGCATTCCAACTCTAATCAAACTCTAACTGGAAATATGTTTCCAATTCTTGAACAAGTTTTGAATCAATTTCCACGGTTTACCTTGAGCAATCTATCAACCCTCCATCAATACCTTTGAACTGAATTAATAACTGGTTTGGAATATTAACAAAAGCCTTTAGATGCTGAGATAAATCTTATTCTGGAGTTTACAATGGTCTATTTGGATTTTCACTTCCTCAAATAAAGATTTCCCTTTTAAGCCCACGTATACTGAATTTTTTCCTTATTTTAATTCTCTTCCCTTTTCTCATAGCGATTGCTGCTGTTAGTTAGATTATCTGAAAAGGTAAATGATTCTTAGTTTAACTTGCTCAGTTCTGTTAACAGTGATGAAATCCAACATGCACGGGCAGTGCTGAAAGGCTTGTTTCTGTACCATATATCTAAACGTGACTATCCAATTTTAAAAATGGGATGAAAGAGTTGCCATTGCTTATGTCTGTTGTGTCACTGTTTTAACACTGAAACAGACTAAATTGTGCACAATCTCCTGATACTTTCCACAGTCTATTGACCCCCTGCAATGAAGGTCACTGCCTCACAAGACTAACTCACAAAACAGTCTTTTCTTTGACTAGCAAAACTACAGGGGTAGCACATCAAGATAGAAAGGTCATTTAGAACTGAGATGTGGAGAAATGTCTTCCCAAAGAGGGTGCTGAAGCTTGGAATTCTCTGCCCCAGAGGGTTATGTTAAAACATCACTTAATATATTTAAATGCTGAGATCGACAGAATTTTGAACTCTCAAAAGAATATATGAGAAGGTGGAGTTGAAGTGTAATTGAAGCAGAAGATGGTTGTATGGAATAGCAGAGCAGGCTCACATAGGAATATGGGGGCTGTTGCTCCTACTTATTTTTACTTTCACTTAGCAATTTTGAACAGTCTGCTCCATTCGATGTTGGGTAATCTTCCCTTCCTTTTGTTTGTTCACAGGAACCCAACTCTCCCACATTTTGCAAAACAAATTGGTGCTGATTTGTTCTGACATTCATATCATTATACAAACCGTCAACCCTCTCCACCCTCATCAGTTCCATTAGAAATAAGAAAGCAAGTTGCAGCAGAGGAATACGAAAACAGAAATTTAAACAGAAATATCAATGTATATCTTCAGTTCTTTGGTGAACTTTCCTCAATTTTTTTATGGTTCCACATGGAATACTCCAAATCTTTAAGCTCTTGGATGGGGAGGGATGAACTGGCTCAACTTCTGTATTTATCCAACTTCCTAATTCATTGCAACAATTTAAAAATGGATCCCTCCCCTTGTGAATACCTTTCTCACAAACTCATAAGAACATATGTGTTAAAAGGAACTGATTTAATAAGGTTTTGTGATAACGAAGAATAAGTTCATTCATTATTAAATGCAGAAAAGTTGAATAACATAATACACATACACACAGAATAAGAGGCAAGTCCAAAAATATAAAGGTTTAGAAAAAAAGATTTTTTTGAATTATTCACAAAGAGTGGATAGTTGAAAGTGACAGCATTTGCAGTGGAGATTATTGGTAGAATTCATGTTGGAATTTGTTAGTTGATTTCAATATTCTTAGTTTTGGTGAATGGTTGAGATTCTGTTTCCTGCTCTGATTCCTTTAAACTGTAACTGATTTCCAGCATTCAGGCTGAGACAGAGACCTTTGGTTATCCTGTTCCATTTTGTCTAGTTTGCCAGGTAGCTGATTTCTACCAGTCAGGGTGGGAGACTCCCTTTACCTAAAAAATATGATGACTAGGTGATAGCTCTTTGAGTGTGACCTTTGCAAAACACAAAGAAACGCTCAAATCAAGGCTGGTGTACATCAATAACTTCAGCTCTTCAGTCACAATTCTATTCCAGTAGAACTGAAACTGGCTTTTTAACCCCTGTACTTGGGCATGTTTTAAATAGAAAAACAGAAAATATGTTCGCAATTTGGGACAAAATCCATAGGGCATAGCATGCTAATGAGCAGAAGGTCATCAGCCTCTCGTTATCCTTGTAGGCACAAGCAATCACAATCCAGTCCGTTTTGATTTGTGTCTTCCACCTTTGAAAGGTTTTATTTGAATTTCATCCACATGGGTCACTGTTCCTTGTTCCACACTGGACTTAAAAATTGACCTCATGTAAAAATCAATCCCCTACGTTTTGCCAAAAAGTCTGGAATCTTCCATATATCCTGTGGAAAAGTCAACCCTAGCTCTTCACAGAAAACAGATCTACATTTATGAGTCAAGGTATTATCCTGTCCATAAATGTTACAATGAGGAAATTTTTTTTGTGCTATTATATTTTGATGTACAATTTATTCCAACATTAAGTTACGGATTTCTTAAGTTCATTATCGAACAAGTACTATAATTAGTATTATGTTTCTATTTCACTTTTTGTATGTTTAAATAAAAGCTTACTAATTCATTTTTGTTTCTATTATCTTTGTTCGGTAATTACTGTAATTCATTGTTTTATTTTCTTTATTTATTAAGAGATCAATTC
The DNA here is from genome assembly GCF_020745735.1 of Hemiscyllium ocellatum. Taxonomy (NCBI): domain Eukaryota; kingdom Metazoa; phylum Chordata; class Chondrichthyes; order Orectolobiformes; family Hemiscylliidae; genus Hemiscyllium; species Hemiscyllium ocellatum. Next base: position 81,435,110 of record NC_083404.1, read on the forward strand.
TGTTTTTGCTAATGATATGATATTTTGGAGTATAGCAAGAATTTCAGCCCCTCAAAAGTAATATCTTTGTAATAGTCGACCCCATAAATGTAATCTTAAAAAAAGTCCAAAAGTACAACTTCTCCAGAATATATACTTTAATTTACATTCAAAGTCCTTTTTAGCTGTATCAGCCACCTTTTAAAAAACACTTTTGGAATTCCAAGTTAAAAAGCAATGCCCATAGTATTTGAAATAACTCCACAGAGGTCAGTATCCTGTCACCAAGTTCACCCTCCATTTATAGGTGCACAGTACATGCACTCTGACCAACCAGTTCAGAGCCAGTCCTTACTGAGTGGAATCTCTGACATTCTTATTTACCTGTATATCTATCTGCCAGAACTCTTTGACTGGCCCAGGTTAATAACCCCAATCATTAAGGGGACTCATACTCAATGAGATCCATTTGGCCAATTGCGTTCCAATCACCACAGTACTTCAGGATTCTAACCCATGATTGTGACTACTTGACAAGAGTATTTTGGAGCATAATTGAAAGAAGTCTGCAATGAGAACATGGAATAGCAGCAAAAAGGGCATAAATGCCTGCTTCAATGGATGACCTTAGAAAAGACAACTGCATGCTACTGTTCAGTGCACCTGATTACTTATTTGTGAACAATGCCCAACAATGTTGAAAAGTAGGGGTAGGTTATGGACCAGTCCTGATCTCCTCAAAATATTTAAGGTGGTAGCTTATATTCAACGTTTCCTTATTTTAATGGCAAATTTAAATGGCAAATTGTGTTCCAGATATAATACAATTAGTCAAACTACTTGACAACCAAAGAAAGAGGAATTTAGAATAACTGAAATATTGGAAATGTTAACCAAATGATAGATAAAGTAACTATTACTAATTAACTGTTCCAATACCTTAACATCCCATAAATACACTTCTTGGCAAAAACGCAAATTCAGACACAAATTTTCACTTGCAGTTCTCCAATCCAGGAGGAAAAAACGTCAAAAGAAAATTCTGAGAGAGTAGCATCCAGGAGACATTTATTGTAGCTTCCAACAAGATCGAAACAAAGCATAGAAATTCTGATCTTTAAGAGATGGCCACACCCATTCAAGCTGCTTAAAAAAAGCCAAGGCTTCCCAAGTTGCTTACTCAAGTGGTTTTTACTTGCCAGCTCCTTACCTCTCTTTCAAACTCTCTCTTAAAAGGAATTAGGACAAAATAACCTGGATGTAGATTTGTTCGCTGAGTGGAAGGTTTGTTTTTAGATGTTTCATCAACACACTAGGTAACATCATCAGTGAGCCTCTGGAAAAAGCACTGGTGGCATGGCCCGCTTTCTATTTATGTGCTTAGGTTTCCTTGGGTTGGTGATGTAATTTCCTGTGGTGACATTTTCTCAGTGGGTGGTAAATGGGATCTAAGTCAACATGTTTGTTGATAAAGTTCCAGTTGGAATGCCATGCTTCTAGGAATTCTCATGCATATCTGTTTGGCTTGTCCTAGGATGGATGTGTTGACCCAGTCATAGAGATGTATAGCATGGAAACCGACCCTTCGGTCCAACTTGTCCTTGCCGACCAGATATCCCAACCCAATTTAGTCGCACCTACTAGCACCTGGCCCATATCCCTGCAAACCCTTCATATTCCAAAAGCAACCAGAGGCCTTTTAAATGTTGCATTTGTACTAGCCTCCACTGCTTCCTCTGGCAGCTTATTCCATACATGTACCACCCTCTGCGTGAAAAGGTTGCCCTTTAGATCTCTTTTATATCTTTTCCCTCTCTCACTAAACCTGTGCCCTATAGGTCTCCACTCCCCCACCCCAGGGAAAAAAAAGTCTGTTTATCCTATCCATGCCCCTCATGATTTTATAAACCTCTACAAAGTCACCCCTCAGCCTCTGATGCTCCAGGGAAAACAGCCTAGCCTATTCAACCTCTCCCTATAGCTCAAATCCTCCAACCCTGGCAACATCCTTGTAAATCTTTTCTGAACCCTTTCAAGTTTCATAACATCTTTCTGATAGGAAGACCAGAATTGCACGCAATGTTCCAACAGTGACTTAACCTAGGTCCTGTACAGCCGCAACATGACCTCCCAACTTTTATACTCAATATTCTGACCAATAAAGGAAAGCATACCAAACACCTTCTTCACTATCCTATCTACGCGCAACTCCACTTTCAAGGAGCTATGAACCTGCACTCCAAAGTCTCTTTGTTGAGTGACACTCTCGAAGACCTTACCATTAAGTGTATAAGTCTTACTAAGATTTGCTTTCCCAAAATGCAGCATCTCACACTTATCTAAATTAAACTTCAGCTGCCACTCCTCAGCCTATTAGCTCATCTGATCAAGATCCCGTTGTAATCTGAGGTAACCTTCTTCGCTGTCCACTGTACCTCCAATTTTGGTGTCATCTGCAAACTTACTATTCCTCTTATGTTCACATACAAATCATTTATATAAATGATGAAAAGTAGTTGACCCAGCACCAATCCTTGTCGAAGTGGTGTCCTTCTTCATCTGTATGCAAGGATACTAATGAGAGTGGGTCATGTCTTTTTGTGGCTAGTTGATGTTCATGTATTCTGGTGGCTAGTTTTCTACCTGTTTGTCCAATGTTGTGTCTGTTACAGTTCTTGCAAGGTATTTTGTAAATGACATTAGTTTTGATTGTTGCCTTTATCGGGTCTTTCAAGTTCATTAGCTGCTGTTTTAGTGTGTTGGTGGGCTACCATGATGCCAAGAGATTTGAGGAGTCTGGCAGTCATTTCCGAGATGTCTTTGATGTAGGGGAGAGTGGCTAGGGTTTCTGGATGTGTTTTGTCTGCTTGTTGGGGTTTGTTGCTGAGAAATCGGCAGACTGTGTTCATTGGGTACTCATTCTTTTCAAATACACTATATAATTGATTTTCCTCTGCTCTGCATAGTTCCTTTGTGCTATAGTGTGTGGTGGGACTGGGACAACACATCCATCCTAGGACAAGTCAAACAGAGACATGCACGAGAATTCCTAGATGGATGGCATCCCAACTGGAATTCTATTAACAAACACATTGACTTGGATTCAATTTACCACCCCCTGAGAAGAACAGGAACTGACATCGCCAACCCCAAGGAAACGTAAACACATAAATAGAACTTCATCCGGAGGCTCATGATAATATTACCTAGTATGGTGACAAAATGTCTGAAAATAAACCTTCCAGTTCAGCAAGCAAACCTACATCCAGAACCTCAACCAGAGCTACAAATCTTCTCAAAACTCGCTAACAAAATAACCTCTTAAAAAGCACAGCATTGTCATAGGTTCACAACCAACTTACATGGAACTATTGCAAAGGTCTTGTACACAGTGCAGTCATGGAGTATATTGACTCCACTATGTTCAATATATGGGGCTTTATTTTGAAAGGTTTTGGTAAAAGACTTGATAGCTTTAATGGAAGCCGAAACTCCTACTATCGGTGCTGGGTTCCAATATTAGGCCAGCAGTTCCAATATTTGTAAGAAAAAAAAAGAAAAGCTTGGGGGGGGGGATTTCCAAAGTGCCCCATTCAGCCTGGAATCAGCAAACAGAATACTGGGCCAATGCGTAATTTCCTGTTATGCGCAACCTGTCTTGGACATTCAGATGTCCAATGTTAACCAGTTAAGTTCTTGCCATCAAGAGCCCTCAGATTTTTCTACTCTGAAAATTCAGAAGTCTCTGCTGGGATAATAGAAGCAGGTTGAGAGATTAACCCAAAATCCGCAACTGACAGTCTGACACTAACATTTAACTTCCGAAATCCAGGAAGAGATAATTGCCTAAAGCAGCAAAAATACAGGTTTGTTCACCCTATAGCGTTACTCTGCGTTAAAGGTGAAACAATTATATGAAGGCAAATAGTGGCCAATTTTAAAATACAATGTTATAGCAAAATAGAGAAAGCTTTGCTTTTCATCAGAAAGTATATATTTTATATCGGATTTACAAACAAAAGGCAGAATAAATATTCATTCCCAATCACTGACATTCTCCCACTATAATTTAAGAAATGCACTCATCCCTCCCAAATATTAACAGAAAGCTACAGTTCCCATTTAGCAATGAATTTGCTTCATGCATTTGATTATACACCTAAAGGTGTTCCACATTTAAAGATGTCTTCTGTAGCTTTTTACAATTGAACTCAGTTTTAATTTTTAGGTCTTTTTTTCCCCTTTAAAATCAAAGTCTCTAGTTTGCAAGACCTTTAAGTGTTTCCAAATTTGCACAAGGTCTCGCTTTGGCACAGATGCTAGGCCCTGTGGCTAGTGTTTACACAGAATTGACTGATGATTTTCCTGCCCAACTGAAAAGAGAATCATTGAAGAAGATGGTTATTTGTGAAAGCGTCAGTGTTGATGAAATGGAGCTCCTCTGGAAATATATGCCTGAGAGAATACATATTTCACTAGAGGTCAAGATGGTACCAGAATTTAAAGGAACTGAAGATTGCCTGACTATTTTGCTTGGTGGGGATGCCACAGGAGATTTTAAGTTTAAGCCTTAGTGTACCAGTCAAAGATACCATAATCATTGAGGGATTCTGCAAAGAAAGCTTGGATGACAGAGGCACTCTTTCAGGAATGGTTCTCTCTGTATGTTACCCCTATCTATAGCATTATCATGCCTGAGAAAAGTATTGCCTTCAAAATATTGTTCCTGTTGGAAAATTGCCTAAGTCTTCTCATCAGCCTTGAAGACATTTCTGAAAATATTAAAAAGATCTTTCTCCTGCCAGCCAATACAATTTCATTGATAGAGTCATTGGATGAGAAAGTAACACCAAAATGCACTGCATTGAAGCTCTAAAATCACCCAAAACCACCTCTACTGAAACGCTTTAGGAGTGTCAAAATATTACCGAAGATATAGCAAACCATGATCACAGGTCACATTGTAAACGGATTCAGCAATCAATGTAGACAGAACACCTGTTCATATGTGGCAGAGTTTGCAGACTGCATATCAGACTTATCAGTCATCTCAGAACCCATAAGCTGAAGTAGAAGCAAGTCATCCTTAAGAGACACCATTGAGTACTGTCTCACTTGACTTTATGCAGTATTTCTGTTAAATTCAATGACTTATTTTGTTTTCTAAATTATTTCAGTTAGGATTGTACAGTGTTGCACATTTATGGCACAGTATTTCAACTTCTAGATTTTTTTGATTGGATAAACCAATATCCTCGTGAATCTAGTTCTGGCATTGATTCTTACAGAAAACTAGGAACACATACCTGACTTTAAGCAGGAACATTTTGTACTAACTAGGAATTAGCTGTGGTAGAATGCAGCTAATAATAATTAATACTGCGTATCAGCAAGGTTATATCACATATTCTTGAGAATAAAAATGATCTTTCATATTAGTATGAAAAAGGCCCAAAGTAAATCAGCAACTGTGCTAAATATTCTTTTCCACTCAAGGCCTCAGCTGGATTGCAGTATCAAATTTTGGAACCTGCTGCTCAGGAGTGATGTTAAGACTCTGGAGATATAATGTAGAGGATATTTACAAGAATGGAAAAGGGATGGTGGACTTCTGTAATGGGTATTGACTACAGAAGCTGTGATTATACACCATTAAAGAAAGTTAAGAGATTTGATAAAGATGTTTAAAATTACAAAGTCTTCGGATAGTGTAAGTGCTGTGCAGGAGGATTAGTACCAAATGAGACATAGGATATATGGCGACATGAAACAGAGGGGAGTTGACATTTTTAGTGCACAGTGAGTTGGAATGGTCTAGAATACATTGCCTGAAAACGCTGTTGGAAAGATATCAAATAGTAACATGCAAAAATAAATCTGATATATTAAAGAAGACATTTGCTGAGTTATGGGAAAGATCCAAGGACTGAGATTGGAAAGCTCTTTCAAAGAGCTAGCATTGGCATAATGAGCAGAATAACCTGGGAAAAAATAAAATCAGGCATACTGTTTAACAGGCTGCCAACTAACAATGAGCCTCCTATTCATGACAACTCATTTTAAAACTTAATGTTTTATTTTATCTTAACTCATTTGCTGCCAGGTTTGTACATATTAATAATTAAGTCTGTGATTATATTTGTGTTGTATCTGTATCATGTAAGTATCTATATTGTATTGTAAACAGACTGTACCAGAATATGCAAGTTTATTATCCAAGTTCTAAAAATATACTAATGTTCTTTAAAATATAATGATGTTGATGGACTTTCGGTTCTAATGTTCTGATCCTGTAATCCTCTGAAAAAAATCCCTTTATGAGCTTTGGCTTATCCTAGCTAATCCTATCTGCCGACACTTTGTTTTCTTAAACCAATTTCCAGATTCCTTTAGGCCTTCAATATTGACACTCTCTAATGATACGAACAGATAAGTAAAGTCTTCCACCTTATACGGTGGTTTTCTGGATATCATGGCTGATCATGATTCTCCGAGGAGTCATGTTCATTTGTGATACTCAAAGTTTGCTGCTATTTCACGAACAGTGTTTAGAATCTGATCAAACTATACGTTCTCAAATATTCTGAGGGCTGGATACAGCAGAAGCAATGGGCCTTGACAGCTTTCTGGCAATAGCACTAAAGATGGGTTTCAGAACTAGCTTCATCTTAAGCCACACATCTACCCAGAAACATGGAAAAATGCACAGGTAGGTCCAGTCCACAAAATAAGAAGGGCGAATCCAACCTGGTCAATTACCACCCCACCACAGTCTGCTCTTGATCATCAGCTAAGTAATGGATGGCTCATCAACAATGGTATTAAGAAGCACTTGCTCAGTGGTTAGCACTGCTGCCTCACAGCATCAGAGTCCCGGGTTTGATCCCAGCCTTGGGCGACTGTGTGCGTGGAGTTTGCACATTCCCCCAGTGTCTGCATGGGTTTCCTCCGGGTGCTCCGGTTTCCTCCCAAAGTCCAAAGATGTGCAAGTCAGGTGAATTGACAATGCTAAGTTGCTCATGGTGTTAGGTGCATTAATCAGAGGGGAAATGGGTCTGGGTGGGTTACTCTTAGGAGGGTTGGTGTGGACTGGTTGGGCCGAAGGGCCTGTTTCCACACTGTAGTGAATCTAACTAAATCACCTCACCCCTAGGATATCACTTAAGGTCCAACTTATCCATGCCGAACGGATATCCTAAATTAATCTAGTCCCATTTGCCAGCACTTGGGCCATATCCTGCTAAGCACTTCCTATTCATGTATCCATCCAAATGCATGTTAAATGTTCACACTTCCACCAGCCTCCACCAATTCCTCTGGCAGCCCATTCTATTCACACACCACCTTCTGCATGAAAGAAAAATCACCTTTTTAAATCTTTCTCTTCTCACCTTAACCCAATGTCCACTAGCTTTGGACTCACCGCACCCCAGGGAAAAGACCTTGTTAATTTACTCTATCCATCCTCCTCATGATTTTATAAACGTCTACAAGATCACCCCTTATCCTTTGAAGCTCTAGGGAAAATAACCCCAGCCTATTCAGCCTCTTCTTATAGCTCAAAACCTCCAACCTTGGCAACATTCTTGTAAATCTTTTCTGAATGTGTTCAAGTTTCACATATCCTTCCCAGAGCAGAGAAACCGGAACTGAACGCAGTGTCCAAAAGTGGCCTAACCAATGTTGCTACTGTTCAGGACATAACTTGCCAGCTCTTATACTAAATGCTTTGACCAATAAAGGCAACTGTGCCAATGCCTTCATCACTCCACGCTCTACTTCTGACTCTTCCTTCAAGGAAATAAGAACCAGCATATTTCCCAAGGTCTCTTTGTTTGACAACATTCCCACAGACTATACTACAAAGTGTATAAGTCCTGCCGTTAATTGCCTTACCAAAATGCAACACCTCACTCTTGTATAAATTCAACTCCATCTGCCATCCTTCACCCCACTGGCCCATCTGATCAAGGTCTCATTGTACGCTGGCATAACCTTCTTCACTGTCCACTAAACCACCAATTTTGGTATCATCTGCAAATGTACTAACCATAGCTCCTATGTTCACATCAAAATGATTTATATAAATGATAAAAAGCAGAGGGCTCAGCACCGATCTTTGTAGCACACCACTGGCCACAGGCCTCAAGTCTGAGAAACAACCCTCCACCATAACCCTCTGTCTCCTAACTTCAAGCCAATGTATCAAAACTCAATGAAAATCTGAGTTGAGAGGCTCAATGACAGGGTATAAACATTTTAAGAAGAATTGGTTGGCCCATAGATTATGGAAGGTATCTACGATTTCCTATTCTACATTGATTTCCAGCTCCCTTGCCAGAACACTGATCACTGACTCCAACTTTTCTAGCTTTAACGTACATAAAACTGTCAGTGACAGATTCCACAGCAAGGGAGCAGGTGGAGGAGATGGTGGTATGGGTGGGGTTCACGAGTGATGTGGGTAAGGAGAGTCAGTGATAAAAGCAGGACTATGGCTCTCAGCAGAGCTCTTCCTCTGGTTTCTGGTTTATTGATCAGGTAATAAATGCTTTTGAATAAGGAAGCCTACCACACACTGGGAACTCACAAGCTGTACTGCACCCATTTGTTTGTCCTTTTACCCAGATAGCCACGACTAGGTTAATACCAGGAAGACCTGGAGAAGAGCTAAAATGACAATTGGTGATGGGGCAAGACTGGGGTGGAATTGAGATGGTGTGAGATCTTCACATACCGACATTCTGCTGGAGCAACGTCCTCCCTACCACTAAACTATTCACAGGGATTCTGTCTAATCATTCTAATTTTGTCTGGAATTAATTCTCTAATGGTATGCCCAGTCATCTGCTGTAGACAATGATGGGCTGAACAGCCTCTTTCTGTGCTTTAGCTTTTCAATGGTTCTATGCCAAGTAATGCTTTTCAAAAACTGCATAAATCTTTCCTTGCAATCAGTTTTCACTTCCTGCCTGGGTTGTTTGGTGGAGATTAACAAAGTTTGTTTTGAGGAATAGATATTCTGAATGCCAGATCTACAAAATGAAGTGTATTTGTGTCTGTTGTATTGTGCACAACATTAAAAATCTCTCAAAACATATCTGAGCAGAATTCTGTCTACAAGCTGCACTCTCATAGTTTAACAAACATGGTACATTAGTAAAACCTCTACCACTTGCCAACATAATGGAATGTTGGCACAGAAGTCATACAAAGAAGAACTCCCTGTGAATTCTTTATATGGTAATCATATCACTTCTCAAAACAAACTCTACTGAATACGATAAGTTCAGATGTGGAACGTACTTTTGAATGTTCAAATGTTCTTGTTGTCAAAGTAACTTTGTGTCGATGTATATTGAAAAGAGAAAATGAATAACCAGATGAATGCAACTTTTGGATAAATGGATGTAGGATTCAGTACGGCTACCTTTATAATGAGGGCCCTATTACAAAAAGACAGAACATAAAAGGTACACTTAAACTGATTTCAAAAAGCACAGCTATTGCACTGTGAGCTAAGTAGACAAGACATTTCCCCCCCTTTTTAATAAACAAAACAAACTTTATTTGACATTAGCAGAGTTTGCCAGGTGCAAGGTCTTAATGGACTGAATCGCATCTTTGTTTGTTGCACATCAATAGTATTCAGCTGCCGCATGATTGAAGTATATATGGTTTCCTAGCAGGTGTCATTGTATTGTGTTACTGACCCTCTACTCCACTCGACCTGGTATGAGTCAAAGGATGAGTGATTCTGCAACTTAGATTAAGTTGCTGGAGATAGACCATAAGGCAGATTGGAGGGAATCTCTAGATTTGCTATGGTTTCCTGCAAATGCCACACCACTATGTCCTGCAAAGGGTAAACCCCAGAGTCAAGTACTAAGAGAGAAGTCATGATTTGGAGTTGCCGGTGTTGGACTGGGGGTTACAAAGTTAAAAATCACACAACATTAGGTTATTGTCCAACAGGTTTAATTGGAAGCACACTAGCTTTCGGAGCGACGCTCCTTCATCAGATGGTTGTGGAATGGTACAGAGGCAGATGAAAAGTCAAGATACCAAAGAAGATCAGATTCCAGTAATCCAGCCAAATGACAGAGCTTCACAACAAGGCGGGTTGAATACTTCTGTACAGCTGTCGCTCAATCTGAGCCTTAACTTTCTCCTATTATTATACACAGTAATTTTACCTTGCAGAAGAATCACAACCACAAATCGTGAGGGAGCTTTCCTGGAAGTCCTCAACATTGACTCTGGACCCCATGAAGTCTCATGGTTTCAGGTGAAACAAAGGCAAGGAAACCCCCTGCTGATGACCACATACCGTCTTCCCTCGGCTGATGAATCAGTACTACTCCATGTTGAAGAACACTTACAGGAAGCACTGAGGGTGGTAAGGACACAAAATGTACTCTGGGTGGGGATTCCAATATCTGCCAAGAGTGGCTGGAGAGCAGTAAAAGACACAGTTGCTAGACTGGCTCTGTGGCAGGTGGCGAGGGAACTAACAAGAAGGAAAAACATACCTAACCTCATCCTTACCAATTTGGCAGCTGCAGATGCATCAGTAAGAGTGATCACCTCACAGTCCTCGAAGAGACAAAATCCCACCTTCATATTGAGAATAACCTCCATCATGTTGTAAGGCACTATCACCGTGCTAAATGGGACAGACTTCGAACAGATCTAGCAATTCAAGACTGGATATCCATGTGGTGCTATGGGCCATCAACAGCAGCAGAATTTGTGCAGGAGTACAATCTGTAATCTCATGGCCCTAGAGATCACCCATTCAACCATTACCGTCAAGCTATGGGATCAACTCTGTTTCAATGGAGAGTGCAGGAGGGCATGCCAGAAGCACCAGGCATAACTGAAGATGAGGTGGCAACCTGGTGAAACCACCAGACAGAACTACTTGCATGCCAAATAATATAAGCAACAAGTGATAGACAGAGTTTAGTGATCTCACAACCAATGGATCGGATTTAAGCTCTGGAGCTCTGCCACATCCAGTCATGAATGGACAACTGGCTGGAGGCAGCGGCTCCACAAATATCCCCATCCTCAATGATGTCAGAGCCCAGAACGTCAATGCAAAGGGTAAGACTGAAACATTCACAGCAATCTTCAGCCAGACGTGCTCGGTGGATGATCCATCTCAGCCTCCTCCAGTAATCCCCAGCATTACAGATACCTTCAGCCAATCCAACTCACTCCCCGATTCACTCACCGTGATTTCAAGAAATGGTTGGGGACACTGGATACTGCAAGGCTATGGTCCCTGACAATTCCAGCAATAATACTGAAGCCATGTGCTCTAGAACTTGCTGTTTCCCTAGCCAAGCTATTCCAGTACAGTTACAACACTGGCATCTACCTGACAGTGTGGAACATTGCCGAAGGGCAACTCCAACCTGACTAATTACCGCCCCATTAATCTACTCTCAATCACCAGTCAAGTGATGGAAGGTGTCATCAACAGTGCTATCAAGCAGCACCTGCTCAGCAATAACCTGCTCAGTGATATCCAGGCTTGGGCTGACAAATGGCAAGTAACATTTATGCCACACAAATGCCAGGCTATAATAATCTCCAATAAGAGACAATTTAACCACTGTCCCTTGACATTGAATGGTGTTATTATCGCTAAATTCCCCCACTGTCGACATCTTGGGGGTTATCATTGACCAGAAACACAACTGGCTCACCACATAAACACAGTGGTTAAAATACCAAGTCAGAGGTGAGAAATACTGCGGAGAGTAATACACCTTCTGACTTCCAAAACCTGTCCACCATCTACAAGAACAAGTCAGAAGAGTAACAGAATGTTCCCCACTTGTCTGGATGAGTGCAGCCTCAACAACATTCAACAAGCTTGACACCATCCAGGAACAAACAGCCTGCTTGATTGGCATAACATCCACAAGCATGTACTCCCTCCACCACCCCATAGTAGCAGCAGTGTATACTATCTACAAGATGCATTGCAGAAATTTACGAAAGATCCTCAGGCAGCACCTTCCAAACCCACAACCACTTCCATCTGGAAGGACAAGGACAGCAAATAAATGGGAACACCACTCTACTTTCAAGGTCCCTTCCAAGCTACTCACCATCCTGACATGGAAATTTATTGCATTCCTTTGCTGTCACTGGGTCAAAATCCTGGGATTCCCTCTCTAATGAAATGGTAGGTCGATCCACAGCAGGTGAACTACAATGGTTCAAGAAGGAAGCTCACCATCATCTTCTCAAAGGCAAATAGGCACGGACAATAAATGCTGGCCAGCCAGCTATGCCCACATCCCACAAATGAATAAGATAAAAATAAGACCAGATTTTTAAATGGATGTAGAATCTAGATCGCAGCCATGCAATGTTGCTCTGCTGGTCTGCAAGTTAGTTAACCACCATAATCTCGAGCCAAGTTATTTCGAATGATAGGAATACGTGGTTGGATTGGTTATCCATTGGGATGTAGCAGGCTGTCAATTCAAGACAATTTGTGATAATTACAGGGCCTTAACCTAAATGAAATTTTCAGCCAGCAATATGACCAACCCATACATCAGCCTAGACAAAGTCCAAGCCAATATAATCTGCTCAATGCAGAAAGATGGGGGTAATGGTGCATGCAACCACTCTACTACACTGACAACTTGTCCCTCCATGATCACAACCAGGCAACTGTGGCCATTTAATTTTTTTAAAAATCTGATTTCTTGCTGAGGGAGCATATTTAGTTGGGCTGTTAATGTACTAGTACTCACTGTTCTTAACTGGATTGCAAACCCAAACCCTGCTATTAATTGGTCTTGCCCTTTAAAAATCAATATGGAATAGTCTGAACATGTCATGCGGCTTGTGAGCTGGAACTAAACCAGCAGCTGTGTCCCTAACCCAGAATTACAAATGATTGTGACAGTCATTAGAGCCGCAGAAGAAGGCCAAGGCAGCTGGCTCTGTGAAACAACTCCATTCCTACTTCTACCTTTGTAAGCGTCCGTATTTATTTCTCCATATCCATCCAACGTTATGAAATCAGATCCTCATGGACAATGTGCTCTAGGTCATTACCACTTCATGCATTAAAAAGAATTTGAACTCTCATCCTCCCCTGCATCTCTTGCCCAACTAGCATGTAACTGCTACTGCATCAGCTAATGGCATAGATATTCTTTGCCTAGTTTATCTAAACCCCTCATGATCTTGTGTGCTGTGTATTTGTGTATGCATGTTGTACTGTCACTCCTTGTCCTTCTTGAAATTAACATTGTGGACCTTTATTAGATCTGTCCTCAAACTCCCTTGCTCTGAGGACAACACCTCAGTTCCTCAAACATAATCTTGCAGCTAAATTCTCTCATCCCTGGAACCATTCTTGTAAATTTCTTCTGCACCTACGCCCCCACCTCCACCCCGGACTCTTCTCCTTCCAAAAGTATGATAGCCAGAATCATATACATTATTCTAATTAAGACTTGACTGGAGCTTTAACATTTAAGCTAACTTCCTTGCTTTTGTATTCAACTTCTGTTAATGAAGTCCAAGATTCATGTAATTTGAAAGCTTTTATCTCAATATGCCAAATATTAAAATATTCTTTCAAGGTCTGTGGGCTTTGCTTGCTGGACCAGCATTTACTGGTCCATCCCTTTTCGCCTGTGAGAAGGTGATAGTGAGTTGACTTTTCCAACCATGAGGCAAAAGTGAGGACTGCAGATGCTGGAGATTAGAGTCGAGAGTGTGGTGCTGGAAAAGCACAGCAGGTCAGGTAGCTTCCAAGGAGCAGGAATATCGACGTTTCGGAGAAAAGCCCTTCATCAGGAATGAAGCTAGGAGCCCATGGGGTGCAGGACTGGGGAGAAGGTAGTGGAGAGTGTAGTAGGTGGATGGAGGTAGGGCCAAAGATGATAGGTTAGAGGGGAGGGTGGAGCGGATAGGTGGAAAGGAAGATGGACAGGTGGGACAGTTCATGAGAGCTGGAAGATTGGAACTGGGATATTGGGGGAGGGGGGGGTGGGAATGAGGAAACTGGTGAAATCCACATTGATGCCATGGGGTTGGAAGGTCCAAAGGCGGAAGATAAGGTGTTCTTCCTCCAGGTGTCGGGTGCAGACTCAGCTTTAAAGATCTAGACAAGGACCTAGTGTGCTCAATAGCTATGTCGCCAATCTGGTTGGCCCCATTTTCAGCTTCTATTTCATAGGAGGCAAGGGTAGAAATGACAGGAGCTCTGACCAAATTTTTAATTCTTTCCTGGCCACAAAGGAGATTCTAGAGAATTTGAGGTTAGCTAATGTGGTTCCTCTTTTCAAGAAGGGTAGAGTTAAACCAAGGAACTAAAAATCATTGAGTCTCACATCAATGGCAGGGAAACTGTTGCAGAAAGTTCTAAGGGATAGAATTAATCTCTAGTTGGAGAGACAATGTTTGATTAGGGATAGTCAGCATGGCTTTGCCACAGGAAGGTTACCACCAATAAATCTGACTGAATTTTTTGAGATTGTGATCAGGTCTGTAGTTAAGGGAGTGCAGTTTATATAGATTTTAGGAAAGCCTTGGACAAGGTCCCACATGGCATATTGATAAAGAATCCAGGATCCAACATTAGCATGGTGGAAGGAGACGGAGGGTTGGTGATAGAGATTGTTTGTGTGATTGGAGACTGGTGCCCAGTGGCATACCATCGGAATCAGTGCTGGGTCCCTAATTGCTCGTGATATATATAATTGATATATTGTAGATGAGAATGTGGAGGAGGTGTGAATGATGATAAGTTTTGGAGGACTCAAAGATTGGACAGGTAGTTAATAGCGCAGAAGAAGATCTTAAGTTATAACAAGGTATAGAGGGATTGGTTCAGCTAGGCAGATCAGTAGCTGATGGAATTTAACCCTGATGAAGTGTGAGATAATGCACTTGAAAGAACGAGAAAAGGTAATATTCAATGAATGACAGGACACTGGGAAGCTCATACGAACAGAGAGATCTGGAGGTACTTGTGCACAGATCTCTGAAGGTAGCTGAATAGGTTAATAGGCTAGTTAAAGTGATATACAGTACACTTGCCTTTATCAGTCATGACATAGATTATAACAGCTGGGACGTATTTGGTTAAACTCCAGTTGGAGTGCTGTGTGTAGCTCTAGTCACTGCATTCTTGGAATGATGTGATTGCACTAGAGTGTGTACAGAGAAAATTCACCAGAATGTTGCCTGGATTGGACCTTTTTAGCTGTGAATACAGGATGGATAAACTCGGGTTGTTTCTTTGGCAAGAGAAAACTGAGAGATGATCTAATAGAAGTGTATAAAATTGAGTGCATGGATAGCATGGATAGAAAGTAGCTGTTCCCTTTACTCGAAAGGTCAAGAACAAGGTGCCATAATTTTAAGGTTAAGGGCAGGAGATTTAGAGGAGATAGGAACAGAAATATGCTATAGCTGTTCAATTCATCAGTCATATCTATTCTATGCTTTCTGGAATAGCCCCTTAAATGTTTACCACTGCATCTTATCTATCTACCTCTTGACCTAAACTGCCTGTTCACTTTTGCTAGCTCCGCTTTCATGTCCTCATAATTGCCCATGTTTAAATTCAACTTGGTAGACTTCGACACAGACTTCTCCGTCAAACTACATGGAACATTCAATCATACTGCTGCTGCTACCCTAGGGACATTTAGACTATGAGGTCAGTAATTAATTTTGTCACATTGGTCAAAACCAGATCGAATATTGCCTGCTTTCTGGTTGATGCAATAACAAGCTGATCTAAGAAGCTGTCCTACAAACATAAAATTAAGTACTATTTTTTCCCAACTGACTTTCTGTCTATATGTGGTTTAAAAATTGTCCCATGATAATTGCTGTAACCTTTGACAAGCTCCCCTTATTTCTTCCATGATACCCTGTCCCACCATGTTAGGGGCTTGTACACTTGGAGCATGCTGGCCTTGAAACTTTGGTCAGGTGACCCCAGAGGTTTCTATAGCTAGAGGGCCAAACATGCTGAATAGGCAGGTGCACCATCCATGGCTTGAACTCCCAATAGGCTGAAGGTAGCAGGCAAGATGGAGTTGGAAAGCTCAACCTCTGGAATTTCCTGATAGGAGCTTGTGATTCTTCCTCCGAAAGGCACTGCCCTGTTTCCTTGTCAGGAGGAGTACATGGAGCAAGGTAAATGTCTCTTGTCTCCTTGTTGCCTCACCATCGGTGGTGGACAGCAATGGACAGAGCATTGGAGGGTCTATGTCTGTATATCCAGAACATTTAGAGCACTGGACCTAGCTTTCCATGGTTGTTACCAACCTGTCCATGAATTCAGCCAAACATTGACATGCCAAAGGCAGCAGCGTGCAAACAACATTGGTGGAATCTTGTGACCATTAAGTCAGTTTGCTCAAGTACCTCTGAAAAAGCCTGTCTGTTGCTCCTGTGTCTGCTCATACATTTATATGATATTAATTTCTGATGCAACAGGGTTACCTCCTACCTCTATAGACTGAGATGATGCCCGGTGCATGGCAGTCCTCCAAGTGCCAAAATCTGGAGCATTTCTTCTTTGATAGCTGTTGACACATGACACTGATTCACTTATGGAATTATAGAGCACTCTTCCAGACCATGGACACTGCAATGACCCTGGTAACAACATTGGACTAATCTAGCAGTTTTGAAAGATGAGTGTAGCCCTCTTCTATACCATCCCATCCACCAGGACCTTTAGATTCTATTCGGCAGAGAGAAGTATCGGTTTTCCTCTGCCCGCCATGTCCAGGGCAATTCTTGAGACAAAAGAAGCAGGCAGGGCAGTTCTGGACAGACAACACCTGACTTGGTGCACAATGAGTTTTAGAAAAGGGCCTAGCAGCAAGCAGCCCAGGAGGTCCTCGTAGTGGCAAGTACTTCCACTCTGGCTGGAGGGAAGATATGACAGGAAGGTCACCATACAAGTGTGGTGGATAGACAATGAGGTGAGTTTCAGCAAGGCAGTGAGATTCCCTACCCACCTTCCTCCTGCCTGATTAAACACACTCCCACTTTGAGGATGGTAAAATTCCATCATAAATCTGCAGATTGATGACACAAAGGAGAGTCAACACTAAGGAGAACTGCAACTTATAACTTGAGGAAACAAAATATGAAAGTCACAAAATATGAAAGTTAATATGTGTCTATTAACACATTCAGGAGAATTTTTTTCCCTAAAGAATGACGACTATGTCATTCACTATCACAGGAAGTGGGTGAAGTAAATATTTTGATGGATTTAAGGTGCAGCTGGATTAGCACTTGAGGAAGAATGGAATAAATAGTTATGATTGATGAGAACTAGAAAGATACATGAGGGATTCATAAAAAGCAGCATAAACTGTTTGAGCTGAGTGGCCTGTTTCTGTGCCTTACATTCACTCCACTTTTCTTATTCCATGCTCCCACCACATTTTCTTCTTCTTTCCTTTCTCTTTGATTGACAAGATTCTGAAACATCGCTTTTGTACAGACCTTCTTCTGGTCTCACCTCTCTGCAAGGGGGCTAGGAAAATTCTGTCGCTAAAATTTTCAGGTGCCTTTACTACAGACAACTTCAGATCAAATGCAGCAATTCAGTGAACCTAAGCCTATTAGTAAGGTAGGTAAAATGATTGGACAAAAATTCAAAGCTTAGGATTACACTAATCTATCATTGAGAGTTTTGGAATGCAACCTGTCAGAGGTCCAGAGTGAAGAGGTATTGCATCTTTCTCTCTTAGAAAATCAGAATGCTGGGTAAGTTGGTATGGAGAGTGTAAGGGCAGTGCTTGTGGGGCAAATGACATGGTTAATGTAAGTATGCACTATATTGGCACAAGAACGATAAGGGGCTATGTGGATGAGTGGAGGCAGTGAAATGATGGTGTAAGAACATACAAATTAGGAGCAGAAGTAGGCTGTGTGGCCCTTAAACCTGCTGTATTTGATTAGATGATATATGATTTCACTGTGGTTGAAACACCACTTTTCTGTCTGTTCTTTTTCTCACCAATCAGAAATCTCACTAACCCAGGGAGGATGGATATATAAAGGGGTCTCCCATGGAAATGAGGAGGATTTTTGTTTCACCTTTAGCTTTGCCATTCAATGATCTGGTGCAGCTTTTTACATACCTTGCCGAGAAAGTAACATCAAGCAAGTTAAACTTACTTGAATTGGATAAAAATGTAAGTAAAGCCACTGGAAAGTACAAACCTGCATTTTCTTGTGTTTGTCTAATGTTACAACTGTCTGAATTGTATTTATGAACAATATTTTTAGTTACTTTAATATTTTAAAGTACTTTAAAGCTTTCTCAGCAATCCGAAACAAGTTTTCAGAGGGCTATTATTCTGTTGAATTCTCTTCTGAAGAGAACAAAGGAAACTGGGACAAAAAATACTTTTAAACCTGGGTTAGTTAGGTTTCTGATTGGTGAGAAAAAGGACAGACAGAAAAGTGGTGTTTCAACCACAGTGAAATCATATATCACCTAATCAAATACAGCAGGTTTAAGGGCCACACAGCCTACTTCTGCTCCTAATTTGTATGTTCTTACACCATCATTTCACTGCCTCCACTCATCCACATAGCCCCTTATTGTTCTTGTGCCAATATAGTGCATACTTACATTAACCATGCCACTTGCCCCACAAGCACTGCCCTTACACTCTCTATACCAACTTACCCAGCATTCTTTTTCAACTCAGAGGCAAAAGCAATCTTTATTTTTCAAAGTTTCAGATTGGGTTGGGATATCTGGTCGGCATGGACAGGTTGGACCAAAGGGCTTTTTCCATGCTGTACATCTCTATGACTCTATATGGTGTTCACACAACTTCATTGAGGTTATCTAACTTTACAAGCATTTATATCTACTCCACAAAATCTTAACACAATGTTGATTAAAGAACTGGTGAAAATAGATTCTGTTTGAACTCAGCACTGCATTCCTGCAGCAAAAGTACAATGTCAAAAATTGGAATTTCCAGATCCAAAGGCTAGGGCATTTGGATAAGGCTTGACACCATTATCAATCTGGAAAAAAATCTAGACCCCATTTTCCACTTACATTGTCCCAACTTTTCATGAATTCAAATGGTTCTGTTAAATCACCCTTGGACCTCTTTAACGCTGTTGAAAATTATTAAACTCTACTTTTTCCAAGTTTTTCCTCATATCTTTATTTCCTCCTGCCAGAGAATATCCAAATGAATGCGGATTAATAAGTTCTCTATGATGTCACCAAACTTCTTTGAATGAGGGGCCCAAAACTTCTGAGTAATCCAAAGAGCTCTCAAACAACAGAACAATGAGCAGAATGAGTGAATACAAATAAAATATACTGAAGGAGCTACTCGTTTACGAACATATTTTGCCATCTATATTTGCAATTTTCACTGATAAAGAAAGGAAATAACATGATCTTAAGAATAATCTCCAGTGTTCTTTTGAACAAAAACAAAATCTAGATGAAGAAAGTTGACATACTGATATTTGATTGAGTGCTATTGGGGAGATGTTAAGACAATGAAATCAGGAATGTGATGGAGGCTGTGAGAGGTGAGCAGTAGGAGGGAAGGACAGAAATAGGTGGAGGACTTTCATTTGCACCTTCAAACTGATCCAATTCTGACTTAAGGTATCTGACAACTATGCCTAAAACCAGGGTCGTCATCAAATGGTACGTAACATGTCCAGTACAGTTTGGCTACACCCAGGAATGTGAATATGTTTTACAAACAAAAAAAAAATGGGAGTAGCATTTAAAATTTGGTTCCCCCTGCATGATGAAGTCCAAACCATGGACCAGCACGTCGGATAAGTACCGCCATGCAAACTAAGTTTGATACCTCTGCTATAGAACTTTCAATTTTAAAAATCCCTTTTGATTTTCCACTCCCTTAAGCATAAATAAAAAAGATAAAAGTGACTTATGTACAGAATTCAATAATGCCTAGAGTGACGTTCGGCAGAAATGCACTTCATCTGTTCCACACAAGAACAGGCTTGTGATTAAAATCCCAAGTTCCCCTAAGGTTTGGCAAGTTTATTTCAACTATGTTTTCCAACAACAAATTATTTTTACATCTCAACCTTTGCCAGTTGATGATCTAGTGTAGCTTATTACATACCTTGATGAGAAAATAACACCATGCAAGATGAGTTTACTGGAATTACACAGAAACATAAGTCAAACCCCTGGAAAATACAAACCTTTATTTTCTTGTGTGTGTCTAATGTTAGAACTGTCACAGCTATATTTATAAACATGCTCTTTTGCCAATTTAATGCTTAAAGCACTTTAAAACTTTTACAGCAATGAGATCTGGTTATGCAGAACTCAGTAAAACTAAGTAATATTAAGCATTTGGAGGTTTAATTAACAACCCTCTTTATTTGCATGCTTTGTTGTGTCTTAAAAAAACCATACATCAACGATGAGATTTAACCACTTGTCCATCAACGCTCAGCTCTTTAACATCAAACTTTCAGAGCATGGTATTCACCAGCTCTTTTTTAACATACACGTATTCTTAGCTTTACTACTCTGCATATTAAGAAAATACAATTCTTTGGAAGTTCTTTTGCAAAATGCTTTTTCCAGTTATGTCTCTGGTCCTATTTCCCTGCTCACTATGCAATCATAACTTGAATTTACTTTGTATTAGTTAACATTGTATACACAGAGCTCTAATATTCCTACATGTAGCAATTATCATGGCAGTTCATTAGAACTATGAAAGCCCAATAAAAGGCTTGAACATAAACTGGCAGAACTGCATCCAAAACTGGAGATAATTTTACTTTTAAAACATTGCTCTATAAAATGACAAAACACAGTGGTTTACAATCAAGAACTGCACGTATGTTCTATATATACCTGGCAAATGTCCCCAATGTATCTGTAACGTAATTGATGTTAAAAGCTGACATAAATTATATACTCACAGATACGCAACTTCAAAGGCTACATGAACTAATAAGGCATTATTGAGAGGGCCTGAATCTCTAGTTTCTTAAAATATAACCCACTTGTTCTTACCTGATGTACAGTGTCACACCTAAGCAATAATATGTCCAAATAATACAGCTTCAGCTAACTAGGAGCAACTTATGCAAGTAAATTCAATATTAACTACGTTTAACTGTACGTGTAATCTAAAATAAACACAATGCTTCATCTTGTGAGCCAGACTTCTATGAACACACTCCTCCTGTTCTTTCGTGCACTTGCTGCCAGGCAATCTAATACACCTCATCATGTGACCTGTTGCCATGGTTGCTGTGAATCCAGCTGTTCATGTTAGAGAAAACTAAACAAACTTTTTTTAAACTTAATCCTGTAAAACAAAGCTATAGCTCTTTTTCTGTGGAAGTCAATTGCCTTTAGAAACTACTTTATACAGCAAATTATAATTTGAACCAAATGAAAACCGGAATCTATTGGTAACAATACAAGAGGAAAGATGTGTCAAAATGAATAATGATCACTTTGTGTAAAGATACTCAAACAGTTTGTCTTTTGAACTCCTGCTTTCAACTTTTAAGAGTGACAATACTCTAGTTTCACATGTCTCCTGGCTGAAAGATCCAAATCTATGGGTAGTATATGCAGATCATTCTTCTAAATCCTGTAGCCATTCTCCTTCATGTTTAAGTTTTGCCCTCCTGATAAATTACCTTGTGGAAGCATTCAGTGTCCTTTTGGAGTGAACAATCTAGACTAGAAGCTGTCAACTGAAACAGCCTGTTTTCTAAATGTCTGGCAGATGCGCCAAGGTAACAGTCAAAATTCTATGCCCTCTCCTCTGGCAAATTATGATGCGAGCGCATTTAATAAGACACAGATCCCACAACCTCTCGACCTGATTAAATCTACAGCAGGAAAGCCATTGGATATCTTTACTGCCACACTGACAATTGAGGCCCTTAAATGGTAATTAAAGGACTTCATCACTCTGCCAATGCAATTAATCCAACAGCAGACAGGAATTTGCCATGCAGGAAGTACAATACTTAAGCCCTAGTCTGTTTGCTTGCAGTCTCCTGGGAGGGAGTTCAAAGGCTTGCAGTGACTGGTTATGGGACCCTGTATTTGGAAGGGTTCTGCTGTAAGCCATTTCCCTGCCCTTGCTGTCAACCATCCCTTCCCCCACAACATCTTTCCACCATGATTGTCTTTCTGCAATCCAATCTCACATGGGTGTCAATGTGATCAGTAACCAATACCTACCCAGTGATATTGCTGAGCGCAGAAGAGCTGCCAACCCCTGATTGACCAGAATCCCTAACCTCTAAGTCTTTGATCCTTGACAAAGGCCTTTTGCTGTCTTATGTGCCTGAGTGGCCTACAATAAAGTGCACATCTAAATACTTCTTAAATGTTATGAGGCTTTCTGCCTCTATCACCCTTACAGGTAGTCAGTTCCAAATTCCCAAGATCCTCGGGTTAAAAATATTTCCTCACATTCTCTCTTAAACTTCCCATTCCTTAACCTTAAATCTATACCTGTCATTACTGATCCCTCCTTCAAAAGGAAAATTACTTCCAACTATCTCATCTTTGCCACTCATAATTTGTATATCTCAATCATGTAACCCTCAATCTCCCCGTTCCAAGGAATGCAACCCCAGTCACTCCAATCTTTCTTTACATCTAAGCCCCCAGCCAGGTAACATTCTGGTAAATCTCCTCTGGACCCTTAGGTGCAATCACATTTGTCCTCTATTGTGATTTTCAATACTGCACACAATACTCTAGCTGTGACCTAATGAATGTTTTAGCATAACTTCCCTGCTCTCAAGCTCTATGCATCAGCTAATAACGTAACCCATAAGTCTTCTTGAGATTTCCTAAAATGAGGTGGTGGGTGGTCTCATCAGCTGTCTATCTATGGCAGCCAAGACTCCGCTGGCCTCAAAATTATTCCATAATTCCATCTATGATCCAGCTATGTATTCGGTACCAAGTGGCATATTTACAATCGCTACATCCCGGCTGATGCTTGGCAGTCCCTTCTTATTTTTACAAGTGGCATGGTGGCTCAGTGATTAGCACTGCCACCTCACTGTACCAGGATCCCAGGTATGATTCCACTCTCAGGGGATTGTCTGTGTGGAGTTTGCACATTCTCGCAGTGTATGCATGTGTTTCCTCTGGGAACTCCAGTTTCCTCCCACAGTCCACATATGTGCAGATTAGGTGGATTGGCCATGGGAAATGCAGGGTTGCAGGGAGAGTAGTGTGGGATGCTCTTCAGAACATTGGCGTAAACTCAATAGGTCAAATGACCTTATTCCGCACTGTAGGAATTCTATGATTCTACAGAAACAATGGCCCGTGGCTAAGATGTGGTGGTGATGTTAGTGAGGTATCAGGGAAAAGACTCTACTGGGTAGAAATTAGTCTGGGGCCTGATTTCAAACCTATAGATTATTCCAGTGTATTAGGATACAGCTGTAACAAGAAGCCTGAGAACCAATTTCTATTGATTGGCATACTCAGAACGAAGAGCCAGCACTCCTAAGCACAACTTCCATTGTAGTGAAAATATTTTAGGATTGCATACTTCACCAACAATAATGTTGAGATGAGAACTCAGGGAGAGTGAAGTGAACTTTTATGAAGAAGGGAAGATTCCAAAGCCTGTGAATTTGTGCAAATCCTTGTACTACTGGCTCAAAAATAAAGATTTTGAAGATAAATAAAATAAGACCCCTCACTGCCAGTCATAGGAAACTCTGACAAAATTGGAGGCTGGCAGCTCCTGCATCTGCACTGTTCCCCGTTTTCTTTGTGACTAATTTTGTAAACGGGGATTCAAGAGGCCATAAAAGTGTCATTAATATATTAAGGGGCCTGTAGTGATTGGAACAAAGTCAACCAGTTGTACCTCAGACTATGAGTTCCCTGATTGGGGGTCTTAACCTGGTCCATTCAGAGATTCCTGGCTGACAGATATAAATAAGAGTGTCGGAGGTTCTGTTTACTCGAGGAGCCAGCTCTAAGAGAGCTGGATTAGTGTCATGTACTTTGCACACGTAAATAAAGGATGTCTTGGTAATGGAGTGCCAGCCTTTATGGAGTTATTTCAGGGCCAAGCATCTGTTTTTTGGCATTAGCCCATGAAGCCCAAAATATAAACTGTTGGGTTTAGCAGTTAGGCTAATTTGTACATAGTTAGATTCACTACTGAATAAGTATGCTGTCCATCAATTTGCTTTCCCAGAGAATAATTAATTCTTCTTCCAATGTCTGGGCACACTTCATCAAGACTAACCTTTCTTCTAAAAGGCTGTCACAAAGACAGAATCTCTGAGCCAAAATGATATAACGATTTTTAATTTAGTATGTAATTAAATAAGAAGAATAAAGTACAGGGATACTTTCAAAGTAAGAAAGTAACAACAGTCCAAGTATTGAAGAATAATCAATTTCCTGATTTTATTTTATTTCTAGCCTTTAAACATCATTCATACTGACCATTTTGTTACATAGTTCTACTCTAAATCCCCTTTCAGTTACAAAATGCCTATTCCAACAACACACTAATTTCAACAAAATTTGGAGCAGTAGGCCAATGGAAATTAGATATCCAATCATTTTGAACGCTTCTTCTTTGAGCAATCTTTTATACTTTGAAATGTTGGGTGTGGCTAAGCTTTATTTTCTGGTGATGACAACTTCCTGGACTAAAACTGCTCACCTTGATGGATTTTTGTTTTTTTCTGTTTTAACAAAGTTTTTACTTCTGAATAATATATTACATCTCAAGCTTCAACTGTGATGATAACCAGGAGAGGAAAAAAAAATCTTTTTAATAGCAAGATAGAGCCCTCACAAATAACCACAAACAATATATAAATTGTTCAGCATTAACAAACTGACAAACACAAGTTCTGCCTCGTTCCAATGTTTGGGAATAAATAGGAAGTTATATATGAGAGTCTACTTTTGATAATCAAAATTTCTGTGCTCAAAATTCTTGACTTATCCAGCAGCTTCAAACAAAGAATGCGGATATTAAGGTAAGAGCACTTAAAGTAAGAGGACAGTGCAGCTGGAAGTTTCATGAGTATGGAATCCAACTACTTGTACAGAGGAGCAGAAATACCCATGTCTGTCACAGTGTATTAAACATGGGGCCAGATTTTTGTAGATTTGAGATGACTTTGCAGACCTTGAAAAATAGTAAAAATGAAGTTGTCTTTGATGTGGTGACTGAATAGAAATTTATTTATTTTTACGAGTGAACCAATATATGAATTAGGAGCAGGAATATTCCAATCAGCGTCTCTACCATTCCATAAGATCATGGCTAATCTCTTGCAACCTCATATCCACATTCCTGCTGACACCTTACAACCTTTCAATCCCTTCCTTTACAAGAATCTGCCTCAAAAATATTCAAGGACTCTGCTGTCACCATTTAAAGAAAAGAATTCAAAACATTCATGAAACTCAAAAGAAACAAAAAAAAACGCCTAGTCCCTGATTAAAACTCCATTTTTTTTTGTCTTTTCCCCAAAACCTTCAATTTCCTTCCTAATTAAGTTAAAAATTACACAACACCAAATTGTAGTCCAACAGGTTTATTTGGAAGTGCTAGCTTTCGGAGCACTGCTCCTTCATCAGGTAGTTGTGGAGCAGGACCATCAAACACAGAATTTATAGCAAAAGATTACACTGTCTTTTAGAATGGGTTGCAGATTTCGTTTAATAATATGTAAATCCCAGAACTTCTTTACAGTCACATTCTCGCGATAACTTAAGGTTTCATAAAAAAAGTGTCATCTCAGTTCAAACAACGCATTAAAGGTGTGAGGTTCAAGTCTATCTGTATCCCAATCTTGAGTCAGACTGTTCCTATTTCCAAAGTATGAATTTATAAAATATTACATGGATTGACTGCCTGCAGATTGTGCACATTTTGTGCAAAATAGAATATATCTGCAATTGCAAATTAACCCCATAGATTTGTGTGTGTGTGTGTGCGTGCGCGCATGAGACAGAGAGAGAGAGAGAGAGAGAGCATGTGTATACTTTGGAAATAGAATTAGTCTGACTCAAGATCGGGCTACAGACAGACTCTAACCTCTCACCTTTAACGCATTGTCTGAGCTGAGATGTCACCCTTTTTTATAAAACCTTAAGTTATCTTGAGAACCTGGTTTAAAAGAAGTTCTAGGATTTACATATTAATGCAACCCATCTAAAAGACAGTGTAATCTTTTGCTATAAATTCTGTGTTTGATAGTCCGGCTCCACAACTACCTGATGAAGGAGCAGTGCTCTGAAAGCTAGTGCTTCCAAATAAACCTGTTGGACTATAATTTGGTGTTGTGTAATTTTTAACTTAATTAGGAAGGGAATTGAAGGTTTTGGGGAAAAGGCAAAAAGAAAATGGAGTTTCAATCAGGGACTAGGCTTTTTTTTTGTTTCTCTTGAGTTTCATGAATGTTTTGAATTCTCTTCTTTAAATGGTGATCTAAGTTTGTTCAATATATCATTTCAGTTGCATGATACTGTAATTTTTTGCTATAAATTCTGTGTCTTATGATCTTGCTCCATAGCTACCTGATGAAGGAGGAGTGCTCTGAAAGCTAGTGCTTCCAAATAAACCTGTTGGACTATAGCCCGGTGTTGTGTGATTTTTAACTTTGTCCACCCCAGTCCAGCACCAGTTCCTCACACCATGGCTTCCTAATTAAGAATCAGCCACGGGGATACTGAATAATCATGTCTCAAAAGCCCTCTGAGAAAGCAGAGGTGCAGGTAGTGAGGGGGTTAATGCTAATCAAGTGACCAAAAGGGGTAGGAAATATGACTAGAAGAGTGAAATTGAAGTTAGAACTAGATGAAGTAACCCTGGTAAAAGTTCAAAGCTGAAGGCTTTTTATAGAATGCATGCAGCAGTTGTAACAAGATACATGAGTTGACAGCACAAATAGAAATATGTAAATATGACTAGATAGCTATTATGGAGACATGGTTGTAAGGACACCAGATAGGAAACTCAATAATCAAAAGTATTTAATGGTCCAAAATTCAAAAAGGTAAAGGTAGGATAGCATTGTAAATAATGGAAAGTATCAGTGTGGTGGTGAGTAATGATATTGATACAAAAGATCGTAATGTGGAATCAGTTTGAGTGGAACTAAGGAATAGCAAGAGAAAGAAGTCACAAATTGGAATGGTCTGTATGCCCCTGAAGAGCTGACTCACTATGGAGAAAGTATAAATTGAGAAATAATGGAGGCAGGTAAGAAGAACACTACATTATCATAGGCAATTTTGATCTGCATATTAATTGGACATATCAGATGGGCAAATGTAATACGAAAGATGAATTTGTCAGCTGCATCAGGGAATGTTTCTTCACAATATATTGCAGAACTTCCCTAAGAACAAGTTATGTTATACTTAGAAGTGTGTACTGAGATAGGTTTAAAAAGAGATCTCAGTGTTATGGATCTTCTAAAGGGTCATGATCACAATGTGGTAGAATCCCAAACTCAGTTTGAGACAGTGCAACTCAGATCTCAAACCAGTGTCCACAATTTAAATAAGGGCAATTACAGAGGTATGAAGAAAGGCTTGTCTAAAGCAGGCCTGGAAAATAGAATAAGCTAAGAATCAGTGGATGAACAAGCACACATTAGATCACTCAAAACCAAAATTTATTCCAGTCAAAAGGTAGGACTAGATAAAAAGATGATCTACCCATGGTTAACAAAAGTGATAAGAACAGCATCTAATAAAAAATTAAGGCATACAAAGCAGTGCAAACTAGTGGTAGGCCAAAAGCTTGGGAATGTTTTAGGGACCAGCCGTGGATGACCAAAAACCTAATAAACATGAAGAAAATTGATTTATGAAAATAAATTGACAAGAAATATAAAGACAAACAGCAAGGGCTTCTACAGGTATATAAAGAGAGAGTAGCAAAAGTAATTTTGGGGCCCTTGAGGGATGTGACTGGAGAACTGATAAAGGGGAACAGGGAAATGACAGGCAGTACAAGTCAATAATTTGCATATTTAAAGAATTTACTCAAGTTCTTTGAGGATATATCAAGCAGAGCTGGTAAAAGGAAATTGGTAGCTGTAGTGTATTTGAATTTCCAGCAGACGTTCAATAAGATGCCACACCACAGGTTACTGCTTAAGATGGGAGCTTATGGTATTGGTTGTAATATACTAGCATGGATTGAGGACTGCTTAACACACAGAAGACAGAAAGTCAGGATTAATAGCTCTTTTTCAGGCTGCAAAGACCAGGTTTGGTCAATGTATTTAAGAAAAGAGAGACTGGATAGGAGACAGTTAAAAAGAGGTTCATTCATTCCTGGGATGAAGCAGTTGACTTACCAAAACTATTTGAACTGTCATCCATTAGAATTTATAAGAATGAGGGGTGATTGTATTGAAACATACAAGATTTTGAGGGGCTTGACAGGGTAGGTGTTGAGAAGATGTTTTACCCAGGTCATGAAATCTTGAACTAGATATATATTTATAGAATATATGTGTAATATAGTTTTGAAATATTGAGGAGTTGAGGACGACGAGGAACTGGCATGAAGAAGGAGTTGAAACCCAGAACAGATCAGCTGTGAACTTGTAGAATGGCAAAGCAGATTTGATGAGACATATATCCTGCTTCTTTCTTATTTTCTAACTCTTGGGTTTTCTTTGCATAGTGCCATAAGATTGTAGCCTTGAACAATACAGTATATGGTTACAGTAGACGATGCCAACTAATAAAAATCAACAATCATGGACCTAGATATGTTCAAATATTAGATATACTCATTTGAGTCACTGTAAAAGCCTTTTCCAATTTCTTTGTTCAATGTGATTTTAAAGGAACTCAGACAAACATAAAATTACACTTTCAGGTAATGTGTTATTTATAATTATATAAGTTATAACTTATAGTTAGCAATTTTTTCCACTTTCCCTGATGAACAATCTTTCTTGACGATCCCAATGTTTTTCTATCCAGAAACACAAAAAGCTTCCTTAAAATATGTCATTGCCTCAGTTCCCAAGGCAATTCAAACAATGATAATTGCATTGAGCAGATTCAGAAGACTGGGTTGCAGCATAGCATGCTAATGATGCATGCAATAAGAAAGCAAACAGAAGTATTTCATTTCCCAACCAAAAGTAAGTGGACGTGTTTAACCTCAAGTATTTTTGTACCCATGCAATATTTTTTTGACAGAAAGTTTAGGCAGTGAGTTACTGTGCACCATGTAGAATGCTCCTAGTCCATTTGTGTTAGCAATTGGATTAAATATGGTGTAGGCCAATACAGAAATTGGAATTGCATAATTGATCTCAATATTTTTGTGTTGAAAATAATGAGGAATGTATAATGAACAATCAATCCAATATTGCTTGCTTTTTGCTATAATTGAAATTTAAAACTAGCTTGCTTTGACCACTTCACTCAGTAAGACCCCAAACAGTAATTATATAATTTTCACATTTTGGGTAAAGCTACTTGAGAGGGTTGTTGACACACATTAGACCTTATCTAAGTGCAAGCCACATTTTCAGAAGAGAAAGGAAAGAAAACTTCCAGGATTAAGATCTAAAATTAAGAACTGGAATGATCAGCTCTGATTATATTTCTCCTTGGGGATAATTAATAGTTAAATTATCAAGTTGAAATAAATCCTTTGTGCTCTGACTTCAGTTTTCCACATTTTAATTTGAAATTTTACTTTTCTGCAATACTGGAAATCTGAAATAAAAACAGAGTATACTAGAAATGTTTAGCAGGTCTGGCAGCATCTGGAGAGAGAGTGGAGAGATATCGTGTTCAGGTTTTAGGTCGATGGCTTTAACTGTTCTGATTAAGTATCATCGACCTGAAATCTCAACTCAGTTTCCCTTTCCACAGAGTGTGTCATGCCAGGCTAATATTTTGAGTATTTTTTTTCTTTCTTGACAAACTTACTTTGTACTCTTTAAATTGGCTTCTTTTACATTTACTGTTAATAAAACTCACCATAAATGTTATATAAATAGACAGAAAATCAGTGTACAGTTTAAATAGAGGGAGACTGCTAAGGTCAGTGCTAGAGACACATCTGGATATCCTGGTACACAAGTCAGATATTATAAAATGATTAGGAAAACAAATGGAGTTTGGTGTTTATAGCAAAGGCAATAGAACATAAAAGTAGCAAAGCTTTATTGCAGTTATACAGGCCCTTGGTGAGATCACATCAGCAGTATTACAGCGTACAGCATTAGCCTACTTATTTGAGTAAGGATATAAATGTGTCAGTGAAGGCTGTGTGGCACTGTGGTATTGACCCTACCTCTGAGCCCGAGGCTCTGGGTTCAAGTACCACCTGGCCGAGGCATATGTCTGAATAGGTTGATTGAACATATCTGCGAATAAAGTACTGAGGATGTTGGCAATCTGAAATAAGAGCTTCCCTAACACTTGCTAAGTAGGTAGCAGTCTCAAAAATGGGAAGAGAAGTAAACCATTTGGCCCTTCAAACCTGCTTTGCCATTCATTATGATCAATGCTGATCGTCCAACTTAGTAGTACATTCTCACTTTCACCCCATACCCTTTGATCCCACCAATCTTGAGAACTATACCTATCTCCTTCTTGAAAACATTCAGTGGTTTGGCTTCAACTGTTTTGTGTGGCAGATAATTCCACAGGTTCACCACTCTCTGGGTGAAGAAATATCTCCTCATCTCAGGTCTAAATATACCTGCATTCTTAGACTGCTGTCCCTGGTTCTGGACACACCAGTCATTGGGAATATCATTCCTGAATTTACCCTAGTGACTCCTGTTAGAATTTTTAGGTTTGTGTGAGATTCCCCCTCATTATTCTAAACTCCAGGGAATATAGTCCTAACCAGTGCAGTATATCTCCATACATCAATCCTGCGATTCCAAGAATCAGTCCAGTCAGCCTTTGTTGCACGGGCTCCATAGCCAGAACATCCTTCTTCAAACAGGGAGGGCAAAACTGCACACAATAATCTGTGTGTGGTCTCATCAAAGCCCTATACAATTGCAGCAAGATGTCCTTGCACCTGTAGTCAAATCCCCTCACTATGAAAGCCAATAGACCATTTGTTTTCTTCACCAAATGCTGCACCTGCAGCTTTATTCTCAGCGATTGTTATACAAGGACACCCAGGTTTTGTTGCACCTCCCCCATTTCTTCTCTTTCACCAATCAGATAATAATCAACTTTCCAACTTACCTCGCATTTATCTATATATATTTAATATGATAACGATAGTGTCACTGGACTAGTAATTCAGGACCCCAGGCTAATCTTCTGGGGACTCTTGTGGTGCAGTGGCAGTGTCCCTACCTGAGCCATAGGATCCCAGTTCATGTCCCAATTGCTCCAAAAGTGTGTAATAATATCTCTGAACAAGATGTTGAGAAAATACCTATACAGGTCGTTCTGTTATAACTCGCATTTTATTAATGTGAATTTGCTGTAACACAATTGATAAATTGGGGACACTTTCAACAGCACAAACTTTTAAAACGTGTGTTCACTATAACTCGATTACATCCCCAACACTTTAAGCGCAGTTTCTAAAGCACTATTTTTCTATAAGGCGGTTCTGCACAAGAACACAACCATCGTGTTATTGAAGAACTGACTTAAATGTGTTAGAAGCAGTTCAGAGCAGTTTCACTCAATTCATTCATAGGCTGAAGGAAACATCTTGAACAAAGGTTGAAATGTTGGGTTACTGGAGTTTTGAGAAATGAAAGTTGATTTTACTGAAACATTCAAGTCCTGCAGAAATTTGATAATATGGGTATCATGACAATGCTTTCTTGCAGGAGACATTAGAACTAGTTTAACAAAACAACTCCTTTTCAAGATGGAGTTGAGAAGTTTTTTTGTCAGAGGGTTAGTTGGTTTGACAATACTCTTCCCAAAAATAAGTTGTGGCTTGGTTATAGAATTTATTCAAACTTAGTTGGATAGATTTTTGACAAAGACCTCAAGGGTGATAGGAGGCACTCAGGAATAAAGAGCTTAGACCACAATGAAATCAGTCGTGATCTTATTAAATGACAGAGCAAGCTCGATGGGCTGAATGGCCTACTTCTGCTCTTAATTCCTTTGTTGCCATTGTTGCTAAATGATATAGGTAGAAAGCACAAATGCAACAGTCCACAGTTGAAGGAATCAGAAAGCATCAAGAACATTTGAAATATGCTGACAATATTTGAAGAGTAGAATTTCAGACAGTTGTCTGTTTCTTGGTTTGATTTTCAAACTATATATATTAGATTATGATTATATTTATTCATTATTTGTGAATGACTTCGTAGCAACTATTTGTTTTAATCTGAGAATGTTTCATTTTACTGTAATAATTGTTTTTCTGTTGTTGAAACTCATAAAATATTACTAAACTTGGATTTGTTTATTAGTAGATTGGTAGCAAAAAGTGTTTGAAAAATTCAAATATTAGTTTCACATTCCAGCTTTCCAATAATTAGAAGAAAGAGAGAACCTTGGTATTTGGAAATGGAAGTATTAAACCATGAGAAAACTTCTTTGAGATAAGTAAGTAGTTTACTCTTTCCCCGGAGAATTTTTCATAATTGATTTCCTCTCAGTTGAAATGCAGCATGTCTGTTGAGGTCTGTTGCAGTTTCAGCAAGAAAAAGGAGAAAACACCCTAAAACCCAAAAGTTTGAGTTTGTATTTGATTATTTCTTCCCTTTAGGACCCAAACAAGCTTAACCAAGTTCTCCAGCTCTGCTCCTAGACGTGCATTAAATACAGTGGAATCCCCCTATCTGTGGATTTGGTTCCCGCGGTTTACCATGGCCCAAAAATATTACATGGAACTTGCCAGAAATCATTTCAGGTGCCTGACAGGGAGGTAAGTTTCCCATTTAAATGATAGGGTTTGCTACTATCCGCGGGTTTGGGCATCCATGGCATGTCTTGGAACAGAGGGACACCTGTATTCTGTCTGTTTTCTCCTCCACATTCAGGCAACATTCCCATTAACAAATTCACCTACACTTTGCTGCTCACCACTTAAGGCCCTACTCCTGAGACCAGGAGCACATGACAAGATGCCAAGTGGAGCAAATTAAACACCCTGTGTCCTGTGTGGGCACATGTGGGAATAAATCAGGAATAAGCTTAGAAAGTGATGAAATGAAAGACTGGTTACAATTATTAGAAAACAAAATCTGGAAGGTAACTCTCAAGAATATGATTCTTAAGGAGCAGAACAACCATAAGTAGGGGTCTCATACTTCAGTTATACAGAGTCTTGGTGAGACTGCACCTGAAGTGTTGCACACAGTTTGGTCTTCTCACTTAAAAGAGGATGTGTGTGATATAGAGGGAGTGCAACTGAGGTTAACTAGGCTGACACTGGGGATGACAGACCTATGCTATGAGGAGAGATTGGTTCAATTGGGCCTGTATTCACTAGAGGTGAGAAGGATGAGAAAGGATTTTATAGAAATGTATAAAATTCTATCAGGGTTGAACATACTAGATACTGTGAGGATATTTTCACTGGATTGGGGAGTCTAGAACCAGGTGACATAGTTTCAGGGTATTGGGTTGATGATATGATGAGGAAATATTCACTCAAAAAGATAGCAAATCTGTGGAATTCTCTGCTATAGAAGACTGTGGAGGCCAATTCTTTAAATATATTCAAAAAGAGATATATAAATTTCTAATTTTAATGGTATCAAGGCACCTGGGGAGAACAAGATAACAGATCAGCCATAATCATGTTGAATGGCAGTGCAGACTGGAAGGGCCAAATGGTTTACTACTACTACTACTACTAGTTTCCATGACCACGCTCATCAAAAGAAGGCAATATCATTTTAAAGAGCTAAACAGAAGCCTGAAAGATCACGTAAAAGAAGTGTGGCATAAAATGGAGTTGTAAGTTAATTCAGACCGAATTACACCAATCAGTTAAAATAAATTTTAAGTTAATTGAGTTTAAACTTCATCAGCTGTTTTGTGGAAGCTGTCAGAGTACTGTCTTAGCCCATAGATTAATCGTCCATTAATATTGCCACAATAGCACCATCTCCCTAAGGGATGGCAGATTGAAGCTATAGATTGAATGAAAACAAAGATGAGAGTTTTAAAATTGAGGCATTGCTTAACTGGAACCAAGGTAGGTCAGTTCATATATGGGTGACAGTTGAACAGGACTTAATGTGAGTTGGGATACAGGCAGCTGATTGTTGGACGAGCACAAGTTTATGAATGATTCAGTAAGAATTGTTGAATTTGCTTAATAAAACATTCAACTTGCAAGTAGTCATTACACATCCAAAATAAGCGCCATGAACCCCTATCACAAATGCCAGCATTTACTGTCCATCCCTAATTGTCCCTAACAAGATAATGGTGACTCCCTCATGAACCACTGAAATGGTAATATATTTCCAAGTCAGGGACATATATGACTTGGAGCTAGTGGCAGTTCCATCCATCTGCCACACCTGTCCTTCAAGAGTGGTAGAGGTTGCCAGTCTCTAGAGGTGCTGGTTAAAGAAACTTTGTGTTGTTGTAGTGCAACTTGTTTTATTCTGAATGCTGTTGAGGTTCTCAAGTGTTGATACGACATCCAGTCGGGAAGTGGAGATTATTCTATCACAGACTTAATTTTTACGTTATGAGTAGTGGGAAGGCTTTGGGGAGTCAAGAGTAACTCAACACAATATTAAGAATCTCACATACCGTTGTAACTACAGTTCTTTTGCAACTGTTCCAGTTAGGTTTCTAGATTATGGTGATTTGCAGCATGTTGCTGGTGGAGGATTCATCAATGGAAATAATCAACACCAAGGGACTAATTAGTCCCGCCATTCTTGGAGATGACATTGCCTGGCATTTGTGTGGCATAAATCTTAGTTTCCATTATTTTTATCAAGCCAATTGTAGCAGATGTCTTTAAGGAACCAAGGAGAGCATTCCTGCTCCTTTTGGCTCACAAACATTGTTATGAAAACACTTACATGATTGATCCAACTGGTTTCAATTCTATTTTGTTGCCAGCATTTCCGCATCTGCCTGGTCATTATCAAATTTAAACCAGGTTCCAACTGTATTGCATGAATTTGATGTTACAGAGTTGCTCCACTTTTTAGGAGTGGCCCACAGGCACACCAGGCAACCCACTACTGTTTAAATGGTGACAAACAAGTCTGTAGTGTATGGGGCTTGCATTACATCACTCTTTATTTTTAACAGCTCCCAACCCTCTACCGTCAATCACAAGGAGCTTAAAACTTCCCCCACCACCCCCCACCGTAGTTTTTGTAGCACATGCTTGTCCATAAACGTACTTTGCACGGACTTCTAAAAAGGCACATAAAATCAAATAAAAGAAAACTTGTTTTACTAAATATCAATCAGTTGGCAAGGCATGTTTATTTACCTTGACCATAATAATTAGATGTTTAAAAATACAGTACAAATGTGGCATAGAATATAATTTTGGGTTCTCATTCTGTTAACAGTAATCTATTGGTGAAGCTAAGTTTAAAAATACCATTTATAGTCATTATGCTATACTTCTAAAAGAGTAAAGCAGAGGGAATTTCCATTTAAGAACATATGCAGCACAGGGGGAAAATATGTTTCATCAAAAACTTGTACACAGAACAATTCCATTTAAGATTCACACAAAAGGAGGTGCAAAACAGGATTCATAATACTTTTAATTAACTCTTTGAATGTAGAAAATTTAAATGCCAGATAAACACAAAGCAACAAAAGTATAAACAAACCCATCAAAAACAAGTAAGCTTTAAACACAAACTTACTCTGTTGTGTACACCATTCTGTCTTCACATGCAGTCTCGTTGAATATAAAGTCTTAAAAATATTTCAACAAGAAGTTTTGGTTTTAATGCTGAGAGAAGGCACTTTTGATAACAGCCTGTTAGAAAACTGAACAGACTGCTGAATTTAGAACCTGGCTCAAGAGACTATGTGCACACAGTCTCTATCTTTAACTCTAAACCATCCAACCCTGCATTCCTATGGAGTTTCGCTGGCAGATGCCTTCATGCAGTTCACCAATCAAATGCTTTTGATCACTAGACTTGCTTATTTTCTGGCTTCATGCCAAATCTAGCATAAAAGTAATATAAATCAGTTTGGTTTAAATAATTAGTAGATGATGGGCCAATATGTTTTCCTTATCCAATTCTTACGCTCTTTGAATGTTTCACTAAACGAATGTTCATTTTTAAATATGGCTGAATAGTAAAGTATTGATGAATGATATCTCTGGAAGCTTAGCAGAATTGTCAAGCTCTGGACTGTAAATAAAACTTATCTGAAAGTAATCTTATCAGCTCTCCATGTGCTATAGAACAGCAGTGTCTCAAAACACAATCACTGTGCCTTTAAAGACAGATTTTTGAGTAATTCATATGACCACATGGATTCATAGTTTTCACCAAGTGTGTTTACTCCAACAACTCTTTAAACAAATGACAAATGAAGAAATTCCTTCTTAAGGGATGAATGTCATTTCCAGTTTCAAGTGAACCACATTCAGGATAGAAGGCAAAATTTTCACCAAGGATATTAAAGGTTCTACTTCTGATTTCAATGAGAAATTTCAGAGTTTTTAACAAAAATAGTAATGTTCTTTGACAACAAAATTAAACAACAGTTCCAAACTTATAACAAATGAAGCTTAATCTGAGGAAGTCTAGACAGGTGCAGTATACTGTATCATTTCAGCTGAATACACTGTTGGATTACATTGTTCACTTTCTATCTCACAACTACTGCCTCGAGGCCAACGCACAATATCAAGCAGCATAAACACAAACTGACAGTATCCCAAACTGTCAGTATGAGTTGCAAATCCTTTTTAGATAAGGGAGAAAAAGAGGAGTGAACTATTCGGGAGAAATATTTCTAGCTCAAGGTGAAGAATGAATCATCCTCAAAACTAAAAAAGATATGACTGAAATGAATTCCGTTTGTTTCATGTATCACTATTCTGCAGCAACATTCCACAGGCATGTCTATACAAGCTTTAAAGGCTCTCAAAATATTAACACTTGACTTTGATTAAAACAACTCTCAAACAGTGGCTGTGCTTTGCACAGGAAGCTTGAAAGGGACAATCAACTAAATTAACTTCTTTTCCTATGTAATCTCCTCAGTCCTTCATTCATGAAACCTGAAAACTGCAGTGCGGCACAACTCCAAAATTAACAATGACTACTTTGTGAAAACCCTAAAAGGAGAAACAACTAATTGATATTGGTGATAATAACAGCTATAGGTAAGTTCTATCCTCAGAGAATATGAAAGAATACCAAGGTGCACAACATACTTGGAGAGACAAATAGCACTACAATAGAGAATAGTAAGTCAATATGTGAAGTTGGAACAAGGGAAGCTTATTGTGCATACAGGCATGTAAATTCATGGAGTCTAGTTAATAAAATTGGTGAATTACAGGCATAAATTGCCATGTGGAATATGATGTTGTGGCAATAACAGAGATATCGTACAAGTAAGGACATGACTGGTTGTCAAATATAATTGGACACATGGATTCCATATATGTAGAAAAAGAAAGAAAGGAGGAGGGTGGGAGTATTGATTATGGTGAGCACTGCAGTCCTGGAGAAATAGCATGCCGAGAGGATTCAAGAATACAATCAACTTAGCTCGAGTTAAGGAAAACAAAAGGATGATGTGACATTTCTCCATATGGTCTATAGACCATTAACTAGTGGGAAGGATGTAGAGGAAAATCTGCAGGGAATTTTCAAAGACAACGGGATATGGTAATTATAAATTTACTTACCTAAATATCGATTGAGATACTGGTAGCGTAAAGGACAGAGAGGGTCAAACATTCTTAAATAGTGCTGAGGATTTCCTACTGTAATATATATCTAGTCCAACAAGAAAGGATGCACCTGGTTTTTGAAAATGAGGTGGATAAAGTTTGAGTGGGGAAACATGGAATAGACAGTGATCATTGTATTGCTGAAAATGTGTTGCTGGAAAAGCGCAGCAGGTCAGGCAGCATCCAAGGAACAGGAGATTCGACGTTTCGGTCATAAGCCCTTTTTCAGGAATCCTGAAGAAGGGCTTATGCCCGAAACGTCAAATCTCCTGTTCCTTGGATGCTGCCTGACCTGCTGCGCTTTTCCAGCAACACATTTTCAGCTCTGATCTCCAGCATCTGCAGACCTCACTTTCTCCTCAGTGATCACTGTATTGTATGGTTAAGGATGATGGTAGAGAATGACAATAGTCAATCCAGAGTAAGATAGATCAATTGGCAGAAAGTTGACTTTAATGGGTTAAGAATGGAACTTGACATGTCTACTGAAATTAAAGTTTGGTGAGGAAAACTATAACTAAGCAACAGGAATTGGTTTGGGTACAGTCAACATATGTACGTAGATAACAAAAGAGATAGAAATTAAGATGAAAAAGAAAAACTATGTTTATAACTGATGTCAGGTAGAAAAAGTAATTGAAAACCAAGAGGAATACAAAATTTTAATAGGGGACATGCAAAAGCACATCACATAGCTAAAGAAGAATTATGAACGAAGACTGAAAGCCAACATAAAAGGGATCCTAAGGTCTTCTGCAGCCATATAAATAGAAAGAGTGATAAAAGTAGAAGGATTGATTAGGGATTAAAAGGGAATTCATACATGGAAATATGAGGGTATGGTGTTAAATAGGTGTTACACATAAGGTGTTATATGCATACTTTACATCTGTCTTTACCAAGGAAATAGATACCACATAAGG
This sequence comes from Hemiscyllium ocellatum, assembly GCF_020745735.1. Lineage (NCBI taxonomy): Eukaryota > Metazoa > Chordata > Chondrichthyes > Orectolobiformes > Hemiscylliidae > Hemiscyllium > Hemiscyllium ocellatum. The sequence goes on from NC_083404.1 coordinate 81,473,952, forward strand.
CATGGTCACTGAGGAGGAAACTTTGTTGGAAGACTTCAATATTGTTTAGGAGGAAGTATTGGATTGATTGTTGGTATTTAAAGTTGATAAGGTACATGGCCTGATGAGATGCATCCAAGGATATTGAAGCCAAGGAGAGTGGAAATTGCAGGAATATTGACCATAATCTTTCAATCTTCCTTTGACTCATTCAGTTTGAGTGATGCATCACACTCTTGTTCACTAAAGGTTCTAAGGATAAATCCAACAAATACAGGCCAGTTAGTTTAACTTCAGTGATGGGGAAGCTTCGAGAAAAAGTTATTCAGGATAGAATTAGTCGTCACATGGAAGCAAAATTGAATAGATTAGGAAGAGGCAACATGCATTTCTTAAGGACAAATCATGTTTATGTAATGTACTGGGGTTTTGTTGAAGAGGTAATGGAAAGCATTGATGAGGATGATGCTGTCAATGTGGTGTATGTGAACTTCTAGAAGGTATTCAATGTGGTGTCACACAGCAAACTTGTCAGAAAGTTACAGCTCATGGAATAAAAGGGTTAGGAGCAACATGGGTAAGAGTAAGAATCAATAGATATTTTTCAGACTTGAGGAAGGTTTATAGGGGTCAGAATTAAGAACCCTTGATTTTCATGACATAAATTAATGTTAATATTAATTAATTTATGTGTAGGGAACTGTTTCAAATTTTGCAGAGGACATGAAACCTAGATGCATTGTAAATTGTAAGGAGGCCAGTGTGGAATTTCAAAACAATTTAGACAACCTGGTGGTATAGGCAGATAGGTGGCAGATGACATTCAATGCACAGAAATGTAAAGTGATGTATTTTAGTGGGAAGAACATAGTCAGACAATGTAAAATAAGGGGTACAATTCTGAAGAGGATGCAGGGGCACAGGGACCTGGGTATAGAATATAGAACATTACAGCACAGTACAGGCCCTTCGGCTCTCGATGTTGCACCCATCTGTGGAACCAATCTGAAGTCCATCTATCCTACATATTCTATTTTCATCCATATGTTTATCCAATGACCATTTAAATGCTCTTAAAGTTGGTGAGTCTACTACTGTTGTTTATATCTGCAGAGGTCATTGAAAGCATGAGAGATGAAGAGATCAGTTAATAAAGTATATAGTATCCTGGGCTTTATTAATAAGAGCAGAAAATATAAGTGTAAGAAGCTTATGGTGAACTTGCATAAGACACTTGTTGGGCCTCAGCTGGAGTGCTGTGTACAGTTCTGGGTGCCACAATATGGAAATATGGATGCACTGGAAAGAGTGCATAAGAGATTTACAAAAATGTTTCCAGAGTTGAGAAACTTGAGTAATGCCGATATTTAGAGAAATTGGAACTGTCCTCCTCAGCCAGAAGATGGCTGAGGAAGGATGTGATGGAAGTTTTCAAGATCATGAGAGATTTGGACAGAGTACAGACAGAGAGAGAAACAGTTCCCACTCGTAAGAAAAAACAATCTTGTTCAAGGGTATCCTTAAGGGTAGAACATCTGCCATGCTCACCTGGTCTGGCCTACATGTGACTCTAGACCTACAGCCACGTGGTTGACTGTCAACTGCTCTCTGAAATGGCCTAGCAAGCCACTCAGTACAAAGGCACCTAGAAATGGGCAATAAATGCTGGCCTGCACGCCAATGCTCCGTGAGTGAATTAAAACAAGAAAACCAAGAACTAACTGGGCAAAGATTTAAGGTGATTTCGGAAAGAACTTTTGCTGGTTCAGCCTTCTCACACCCACCTCCCCATAATCTAAAAATCAAAATTATACTCTGCCACTCTGAAAAGCTTGACTAATTCAATACTGACTCAATGTCAAACAATGCAAATTCTTCTTTTGTATGACTCAGTGCCTCTCTTTTTATCCAAGAACATTTCTATTGCAGCATCAATAATCAACGACTCTTTTCTACAAAAAGTAGCAATTAATTCTTGCAAGGTCACATTTGGCTTCACAACACCAACAAAATAACTTAATAGCTTGACTCATGGCACTGATCTAACATAATTTCCATGTACCCTATATGAAATGGACATTTTTATTGTGAAAAAATGAAATTCTGAAGAAAATGCGACCTTCAGTGAAGTCTGACTAATTCATAACAGGTACCATCATGCAAACAAAGTTTATAATGTGTTATGTTATACTGGGGCTTCTTGGTTGCTGCACCATCTAAAATCTTAACAGTGCAACCAAATTTCTCTAGGATTTATTCTGCAGTGATTTTGAACTTCTGTTTGGGGAATTACTTGAACCAGGATCAGGACCAGGACCAGGACCCAGAGGATTTGGTTACATTGCTGAAGAGAATATTGTCCTAAATTCTTGGTTATTTATTCATTTGTGGGAGGTGGGTGTAACTGGCATTTATTGCCTGTCCCTATTTGCCTTTGAGAAGGTTGTGGTGTGATGCTTTCTCAGACCACTGCAATCCACTTGCTGTGAGTTGACCCACAATGCCATTAGGGAGCGAATTCTGGGATTTTGACCCAGTGACAATGAAGGAATGGCAATATATTTCCAAGTCAGGATGGTGTGTGGCTTGGAGGGAAACTTTAAAGTGGTGGTGTTCACATATGTCTGCTGCCCTTGTCCTTCTAGATGGAAGTGGTCGTGGATTTGAAAGGTGCTGTCTGAGAATCTTTGGTGAATTTCTGCAGTACATCTGATAAATAGTACATACTGCTAAAACTTCCAAAAGATCGTGTCAACCACCCAAAGCAAACAGAATTATAATTGGAGGAAACTTACAACATACACATGAATCAGACTTTAGAAATTATGTGATGAATTAACAGACATTTGATGGATTCCTCAACTCTGGAATCCCTTTTACCACCATCGATGTTTGGCACGCAAGTTCTCTTACTTCTAAAACCATGCGGACATTTATTGATTTCATTGTGAAAATCTTCATTTTGAACCCATGTTACAAATTTTTAATTTGATTATTTCTGAACTTGCTCATATTTAAAACTTTTGCTCGACTCAACAATTTGTTAAGATTCATTTCCTTTTAACAAATTATTGCCATTCCTTAGCTATTATATTTATATTTTTACTGATGTACTCAACTGAGTTTTCAGATTTTTCACCAAAAGGCTATTAGTTTCAAACTACCAGAAATTTCCCATGGTGTTACACAAGGGAAATCAAGAAGAGATGATACAAGATGAGTTGGGCATGTGAATCAGGTGATGCAGGATTTATTCACTTCCCATTTTAAAATTCTATAATTTTCATTATAGCAAAAACTCCAGCAAATTGAGGGTTGGTTGCAGAAGAATTTCACTGAGTAAAGGCACAAGAACTAGGAAATCTAACATAGAGATAGGAAATTAATTCCATGGGAAAATAATTAAATGTATGAATGATATAGCATTCACTCCTCTGTTACAGTAATGGGAAAATGAAAATGCAACTTCATGAGATGCATATGAGAAGGTTTGTCTCAGATCCTGTGCCGAGGATATCAAGGATTCATTTGTGGCAGCAAGTGATTAAACATCACACAAAGAAATATTGTGGAACAACAAAGGGCAGAATTTTCCCAGCCTCTGAAAAACATGGGGAATGATGGGTCAGTTGAGTAAAATAATGAATTTGGAAGAATGAGATTTTCAATATCAAGAAAATAAAGTCAGATTGAATGGCATCCCAAGGTTGAATGGCATGAAAATAATCCATTAGTTAGTGGTAAGCCACCAATCTGCATTCTTTATTACCTATTCTACCCTCATCTACATGCTTCTTGCTACTCTCCAACATGTTGCTGATAAATTGGATGACAACAAAGTGGGCATCCAATGGCTCCAGCTTATTGTTTACACCTCCAGGGTTCCACTTTGGCCAGCAGTGCCCAACATTTCCACATTCCATTACTCCTGCCATCCATGGGAATTGGCAACAACATGCACCAGTCTCACCATACCATCATGGCTTTTCTCAAACACACTTGGAATACTGTTATTCATTTCAATGCTGAGCTTTGGAGTGTACTGCCACCTTTCATTATAATGTTGTTGCCAGTCAGTTTTGCACACAGGGATAGACATCCATCTCATGCATCAGAGCATGATGTACTTCAGGGCTTTTTGCTTGCTTTCTTTGCTCTTCCTCATTTTGCCTACTTTGATACTCACAGCCTCTCTGCTTTGAGGCTTTGCACTTTGCTACAGCCTCACAGTACTTCTGTCTTTCCTTGACTTTCAGCACAGACAAAAATCTACAAAGCTTCTCATGGCTATCAGCAGTGATCAGTCCAGGCAGTGAAAATGTTGCTTAATGGTATCATGGCTACATGAATGCATTAAACAGGCACTTACATGATACAGGTTTAAGATATCTGCAGTCATAAATCCTGCATGTGGAATGCTTGCAATGACCAACAATGTGTGATACAAATCCTAGACACAATCTTGGGCTATGTCATCAGTCATTACATATTGATCATAGTTATCTGTGTGAAGCAGAATTAATCCCAGGTGAACTTAGAACACTGGCTATTTAAGGAGTTGGCAGACTTTCTTTAAGTCAGAGAGAGTGGTGCTGAAATTTTCGAAGAAGTGATGTGATTTTGAAACAACTCTTTCTCTCAATTATACTATCTATAGTTGCAGGTTCTCCTGTGCAACAACGTAGCAATAGAGTAGAAGCAGTACAGAGGAAGAATTATTCATACAGGGAGAAGCCAGATAGTTTAAAGCAGGAAACCTGACCCACCTGGAGTTTTCAAAAAATATTTCTCTTATCTGAAACTCAGTTAATAGCAGTGTTTGCCAAGCAGTACTCCATCGAGAATGTGGTCATGGAATTGTGACAGATCTGTTGAAGAATCATCGGACTGGAAAAATTAACTTTGCTTTCTTTCCACAAATGTTGCCAGACCAGGTGAGTTCCTTCAGCAATTTCTATCTTTGTATCAGATCCCCAGCATTCACACTTCTTTGTTTTATTGCAAAATTGTGACAACCTTGAAAATCAATGGAATTGTATAAGAGCAATTCTACACCAAGGTCACAGTGGCCATGAATTTATATGCCTATGGATACTTTCAAACTAAAGCTGGCAACATTCCCAACAATTCTAAATTTGATATCCATTGCTTCATTTGGGAGTGTCGATGCTCTGTATGCTAAAAGAGATATTTCAATGTCTTCTCACAATGCAAAGAGAGGAGGGGAGGTGGTGGGAGTGAGCAAAAAACTGTACCAGGATAGATGGCTTTGTTACATAAAGGGAAATATATCTTTACTCTATATAGTGCAATTGAGTATGTGTAAAGGAGGTTCCATAAGGGCGTCAGAACACGTGGTCAGAAAGGTTTTCACATCTGTTCCCTTTCTCCTTCTATAAATAATATTATATGATGTATTTGCACTTGTCAAATTGGTTGTCTATATGTAATGTTCCTGTAGTAGACAATGATAAGATGCTGATCTATAGTGGGCATTGGGACAGGGAAGCACTGACTTATAGAATGTTCAGATAAGATGTAGCTATGGACAGGTAAAGTATGTGGCCTGGTGGTTAAACATTGACTAAGGTGAGAGAGTGGGGGAATATGTGTGAGGGAGTGTCAGCCATATTGGCCATGTGCCACGAGCGGTGTCGCTTTGTTCCTACTTTGCCATTATGTTGCCGGGGGAGGCACCATCAGAATGCTGATGCTTGTCCAGTTGTACTAGGTGGCATGGGTGTATGGGATGCTGATTTCTGGATGGACATCTTCTGAGTGGCAAATTGTTGTGGGAGTGGTGCTTAGTAAGATAGGTGCAGCTCAGGTGTGAGAGATTAGATTAGATTAGATTAGATTAGATTACTTACAGTAGTGGAAACAGGCCCTTCGGCCCAACAAGTCCACACCGAAGCACAACCCACCCATACCCCTATATTTACCCCTTCATCTAACACTACGGGTAATTTAGCATGACCAATTCACCTAACTTGCACATCTTTGGACTGTGGGAGGAAATCAGAGCACCCGGAGGAAACCCACGCAGACATGGGGAGAACGTGCAAACTCCACACAGTCAGTCGCCTGAGGCGGGAATTGAACCCAGGTCTCTGGCGCTGTGAGACAGCAGTGCTAACCAATGTGCCACCGTGCCGCCCACTACAGGAAAGTTTTATTGAAAAACATTAAAAGTTTTTAACTTTTTACATTGGCATGCCTTATCGTTGGTCACATGTAATTAAAGCAACAAGTTTAAAAGTCAGGATGAGAAATTTTGCTAGGACTTGTGATAAGAAACCATCCAAGACAACTCAACTCAGCTCAGGCTGAGATGAATAAATTTAAAATTCAGAACTATCTCTTTCCTGTAAGTTAATCATTGTATGGTGCAATACATATTTTGAAGTTGAGGTTATGCAGTTACAATAAGCTATATTTAACGAGACATTAAAACATTCTGTTTCACTCCATTAAGCGTTAAGTATTTGAAATGTACACAAAATTATGAAAACATTCATTATAATTAGAATTCTTAAAAACATCTCAATTTTCCACCCAGAACCAATATCTGACCAAGAAGCAGAAGATAAGTTGCATACATTTCTTTCTCTCTCTGTGAAGGATATCTGTTCTCTTGGATTTATTCCCTATACTGCAGTAAAGTTTTATTGAAGTACATTAAAAGTTTTTAACATTTTACATTGGCAACACAAAATATATCCAATTATTCTTTGGTAAAGTGAATATTTAATACTTATTTACTCTTTAAACTTATTTTTAGCTCGTCTATGGACCTGCCCATCTATTTTACCGCAGTACCCTGCAACTCAGGCTACACCTGTTTCTTCAGTCCGTCATTATTTCTGCTTTTGATATACATGTTGCCTGTTCCCACCACCAATTCCTACACCCCAAATATACATACATTAACTGCATTATTAAAAGTTGTGTAAGGTAATAACAAATATAACCCTTTTCCATGCAAAATAACAGAGAGACAAGTTGATCAAGTTAGTATTGGAAATAAAATAATCCACATTGACCCAAACTATCATTATTAAAGATAATCAATTCTCAAAAGCATTTTATTACTGCATAGATCCTGTTGTACATCTGTTGTTTGAGCACTCAAAAACCCTAAATCACTTTATTTCACCCTACAATTTCAGAACACAATTGTCCACCTACATTTTCCACTCAGCAAACTCCTGATTTTCACCACCAGAATTCAATGAGGTTGTCCAAGTCACAAATGTGTTTTGGACTTTCAGTTGCACAGCCGTATTAACTTTTCCTTGTACTTCTAATCAGGTTATTGGACTTGCTGATTTCATTTATGTTCACGATTTTAGAGACACAGCACTTATCCTAATGGCAGCCTTAATCTTTGGCAGCTAGCCACTTTGATATTAACACTAAACTGAAGAGTTTCTGCCTCCTAATTCATTTTCAAATGTGAACAAAGACATTTTTCTTGTCTGTGTTTGAGATGTAGCCATCATGAAATTTACCCTTTCCATAGCCATCTATATCTCCGTGGTCAGCTGTATGATTATTAAGCCATATAAAACTCTGAAGCTGGCATTATAGATGGAAGCGAAATAGTTTCAACTTTTGATGCTAATGTTAATTCCCTCTTGTGAAATATTTCTTTGGGTAATTTTTCATGCAGAAGAATATTAGCAGTAATGTATCATTAAAATAGGAAAACTAACACTCAGAAAACACTGATTTTTTTTCTCCTTTCAGATATATACTTTCCCTCGATAGCAATATTTACACTTTTTAAAAACAGTTCTGAAAAAAGATCACTGGACTTTAAATCTTAACTGTTTTCTCTCTACAGATGATGCCAGACCTGCTACGTTTCTTCAGCAATTGCTATTTTTGTTTGTATTTTTCTCATCAGCAGTCGCACCACAATTGCACCATGGGGACTTAAGTGCACCTACAGGCATACTGTAATTTTAAATTACACAGAATGTATGAAGGAACGCCACAGAGGATAGTATCCCGTCACCAAGTCATCCTTTGATTACACGTGGAGAGACTTTGACACTGATCCAGCTCCATCAGAGCCAGCTCGAAGTGAAAAGGATGTCTAAAACTTGGTTTATTATTATTTTTCTTAGCATGATGCCAGAATTGCTTACCCCAACTCAAACATGACTGTTGTAAGTGAATTTCTTCAGTAGCATGCTTTTCTCTCATTGCAACTGCAATAACTCCACAGAGACCAGTATCCCGTCACCAAGTCACCTTTTTTACACATGACAAGTCCTTGACACTGATCCAGCTCCCTCAGAGCCAGCTTTGAGTGAACAGGATGTCTAAGGCTCCGTTTTTTTTTAAACAGAACCCCTCGACACTCCTGTTGATTTTTTTTCCCTCTCTTTTTTTTAATTTAACCCCCACACTACCGCCTAACTGAAGACTCTGGTTTTTTTTTTTCCTTTTGTTTTCTTATCTAACCCCCACACTACAGCCTAACTGAGGTAGTGCTTATTTTTTCCATAGCACCCACAGTGTGTGTGTGCAGGTGTGAGACGCAGTGAGAGACACAAAGTGCACAAATCTTTATTCAATTTCCACCACCAAGGAGAAAGGAAACACCTGAGGGGCCAGTGACAAGCAGTGCCCTTCATGTCAAAGGGCAATGCTGTGTGATCAAACAGTGAAGGGGAGGGCAGGGACTAAATCAAAATAGAGTTGGAAGGGGAAATGATGCACGTCACTCCCTGCAGCACCCACCTTTCCTTGAACAACTCCAGGGTGTTGGTAGACACTGCGTGCTCCTTCTCCAAGGACACCTGGGCCCTAACATAACCGCGGAAGAGGGGCAGGCAGTCGGCCCTCACGACCCCCTCCATAGCCCGCTGCCTGGACCTGTTTATAAGACTCCGGTTTATTCTTTTTTTTTCATTTTTTCTTTTTCTTTTTTTTTAGTCCCCTTCCCCTGTGACACCTTCGAGCAGGAGAGTCCTTGCACAGGTGCACACCCTCTCACTGATCCAGCACTCAAGTCAAGGGAAAACACCTGAGTGGTCCAGTGACAAGCAGTGCCCTTCACATCAGGGGGCAATGCTGCATGATTCTCTTGGTTATTTTTTTTTCTTCTTGTGTGTGTGCAGGTGTGAGACACAGTGAGAGACACAAGGTGTACAAATCTTTATTCAATTTTCACCACCAGGAAGATAGGAAAACACCCGAGTGGCCTGTGACAAGCAGTGCCCCTCACAAAGGGCAATGCTGTGTGATCAAACAGTGAACGGGAGGGCAGGGATTAAATCAAAATAGAGTTGGAGGGGGAAATGACGCACTCCACTTCCTGCGGCGCCCACCTCTCCCTGAACAACTCCAGGGTGTTGGTGGACACCGCGTGCTCCTTCTCCAAGGACACCCGGGCCCTAACGTAACCGCAGAAGAGGGGCAGGCAGTTGGCCCTCACAACCCCCTCCACAGCCCGCTGCCTGGACCTGTTTATAACACTCTGGTTTATATCTGTCAGCCAGGGGTCTCAGGTTGGACCAGATTAACAACCTCAATAAGGGACTCATATTCTGTCATCACCTTGCTGACCTCGCTAGAATCCCTACATCCCTCTCCATAGGCCAGTTATGTTTTTTTGTATCTCTTCCTGGGATGTCTTAGATGCTCCAGTTCTGCCATTGATACAGGTGGTGTGTAATGCACGGTAGCTTGCCTCTTGCTTCCGCAGCAGCTTGTATAAACTTGATTCTCCTCTTTTGATGCAGAGGCATCAAGATTGCAACATATACCATAACCATCTCAGATTCCGAGGTATCTTCAACACTTGATGGAGAGGGAGAACCCAAGGGTTCCAGATCAGTTGTAAAGGCAGTTGAAGAGCTGGGCACATTTTGCTCCCGCACTGTTTGAGTGTACAACTTTCATTTGGCACATGTGTTTACTTAGGACCGTTGCACCTTCCTAAATTTTATGCATACTGGACCTGACCTTGTGTTGACCATGCCTTTCACCCATGCAGGGTCATTCCCATGGTTCCTACATCCAACTTTGTCCCCTAAATTAAACTGTCTTTCTTGTTGAGCAGAGTCTTGTGTCCAGCTATGGCATTCCTGATACCGTTTCACCTTCCCTTCACAGATCCAAGAAGATCAGAGTTAACCTGGTGTGAAGTCTTCTGCCCATGCTGGAGCTTGAGGGGTGGCTTAATAATCAAATAGAAACTGGGACAGTTTGGTATCTAGTGAAGCTGTAGGCTGTTTCTTTAACCCTGCCTTCAAAGTTTAGACTGCTCAGATGAGAGTGAAAAGATTTAAAAATGGATGTAAGGAGCAACTTTTTCATGCAGAGGGTATTGTGTATATGGAATGAGCTGCCAGAAGAAGTGGTGGAGGGTTTATATTTAAAAAGGTATCTGGATGGGTATATGAATAGGAAGGATTTAGAGGGATATGGGTCAAATGCTGGCATATGAGACTAGATGCACTGAGGATATCTGGTTGGCATGAATAAGTTGGACTAAAGGGTCTGTTTCCATGTTGGACAACTCTATGACTCTACGATACCTTCTGCTTGACCATTGGATGATGGATGGTATGGAACTGTCTTTATGTGGTGAATACCATTTTACTTCAGGAAACACTCAAATTCCCTGATATTAAACGATGGTTTGTTAACTGTGACCAACACTTGTGAGAGTCTGTATTGCAAAAGATATGCATAGTTTTTCTGTCATCGTCCCAGTGTTTGATGAATTAACTCATGGCTAGACACTTTGAGTAGGTATCCATGAAAGGACCTGCATATTTTACGTGTAATTGAGTCCTGAGTCCACGCGTCTATTCCCACAAACACTGGGGGGGGGTGCTGCTGGCGGAAATGCCTCAATGGCATTCTGGGCACGGCTCCACCAGTTCAGTAAGACTGCATCGAATCTTGGCAACCAGACATAACTTCTTGCAACATCTTCATTCTGGAAACCACTAGATAACTCTAGTGGAGTTTAGCCAGAATATAGCGTTGGCCTTTGCTCCGACCAATCACTCTTGCCCCCCCCCCCCCCCCCCCCCCAATAATAATATGCCATCCTCTACTGTGATCCGGTCTATCCGTGACAGCCCTTTGGTTTTTCCCACTGCCAGCAGATGTTTTGCTGATATTGTCAGCTGTGACTGGAAGTGTGTCCAGATTTAAAATCATACAGAATCTTCCAGTGGTGGTACCACTGGTGGTGTATCTCAGCACGAAGTGGCTCAATGCATCCGCATTTGTGACATGGCCTCCTAGATAGTGTTCCAATTTGTAATTATACTTAGTATGAGAGCCAACTGCTGAATTCGGCCTGAAGCGATGGGCGACAAAGCCTTGTCCTCTTTGAGTAGATCTAGTAGGGGTTTGTGTGCATATTATTACAAATTTACATCCATAATGATGTTGGTGGAACATTCTGACTCCAAAAATGATCACGAAACCTTCCTTCTCTATCTGGTCATATTTACGGTCTGTATTAGCCAAAGCCCTGGATGTATATGCTATTGGGTGTTCCTGTCCATTGGGTCATCTATGAGATAATACTACACAGATGCTGTACAGGGAGGCATCACATGTCAATACCAGATCTTGCTTGCAATCATATTGTGTCAACACCTGAGAGGATGATAGCTATGGCTTGGCTACATGCTCACTTCCAAGGCTAGTCCTTTTTGAAGAATTGGTGAAAATTGCCAGAATGGAGGCCAGGTTATGTATGGACTTTCTGCAATAGTTCACCAGCCCAAGGAAAGACCTAAGCTATGGTACAGACATGGGAGTCAGGGCACCTTTGATTGCCCTCATGTTTCTTCCAAAGGGTGTAACCCATTCTTGTGGACTCCAAATACTTGGGGTGCCTGGAACACTGAATTTTCCCTTCTAAGGCATACGCCCACTTGGGAGAAACATCTAAGGACTATGTCCAAGTTCTCTAATTGCTCCTTACTGGTCTTCCCTGTTATTAGCATGTCATCTGGATAAATGGAGACCTGGAGTCGATCATGTAAAATGTTCTCCATTGTCCACTGAAAAATTGCATAGGCTGACGATACCCTCAATGGCAGCCTCGTATATTGGTACAAACCCTTAATGGGTAGAGTAACTTACTTCTTGGGATCCTCATTGAACCATAATTATAAGTATGCATGACTCATGTCCAGCCTTGTGAAGGATTGACCCTTACCCCCCCAGCCAACTTTGCATAAAAATCCTCTATGTATTGGATTGCATCATTATCCAGCTGCAAAAGCAATTTAGCATTTATTTTAAAGATGAACTGACCCATCCAGCTTCACAACCAGTATGACTGATGTCCATTCCACAAACTGGACTGGTTTGATGATTCCTTTGTTTTCCAGCCTTCTGATTTCTGCCTCTACTTTTGCATATATGACAAATAGCACTGCAGGGTGGGACTTGCAAATCTGTGGAATTTCTCCCTGGTCAAAATTCAAGGTGGCCTTAGCTCTTTCGACAGTCCTAGACTTTCCTGAAAAACATCTGGGTATTTACTTGGGACTTCATTTGGGTAGCCTTTTTCCAATCAAAAAAATGTTTCTCAACCAATTTCATCCATCAGACTTGGGCCTGAGCCTTTTACGTCCATCAGCGGTAACTAAACCAGCTGCTTCTCATAAGAGACTTGAACCAAAGTTGGACCCTTAATCTGTAATGGTTCACCGGTATAGATTCTCAGTCTCAGTCTTACGCAAACTTAAGTGTTGGAGTCCACAGCGGATTTTGTTAAAGGCTGGTTCTGTGATCACTGAAATAGACACACTTGTATTGACCTCCATTAGAACCAGGTGACCACTTAACTGGACGTTTATTTTGATTGGATCTGATTTGGATGTTGCTAAGCAATTTAACTGTTACAAACCAGATGTAGGTGGACTTTCCAGGGTGTGTACTCTCCTTAATATTGGCCTCTTACTCAATTTGGGTCTCTTTTACAAACTAGTGGCTACAATACTTGCCGGCCTAGATCCTGAAGAAACTGTAAACCATTTGGCCGAGGTTTGGCTTTGTTTTGGGGTTTTGCTGTGGGCTGAACTTAAGTCCCTCTGTTCAGTATATGTCCTAAGTGAGGCAATGCAATTGCTTTCACTAAGCTCAGTCGGGCTGGTGAGGGTGTCCATTTCCATCGCAATACCTGCAACTTGTTTCCTCCAATTGCACATTTTCCAATGATAAAGCCAGTTCTATTGCCTGTTTGAAATCGAGCTGCGGGCCTTAGGTATGGTTACATCATTAATCCCACATACTGAACACTCTCTCAATAAGGGTTAAACCAAAGTCATATGCCTCTGCTAATCATCTTAACATGGTCAAAAATCCTGACACTGATTCCCCTGGTAGTTGAATTGCTGAGTAAAACTGATAGTATTTCAGAATTAGAGGAGGTTTGGGATCATAATATTCCTTAAGTAAATCTGTCAACTCTTGAAAGATTTTAACATCTGGTGATTCAGGGTAAGTTATGCTCCTAATAACTGAAAAAGCTGGGGTTCCACAAGCTGTCAGGAGAATTACTCTTTGCTTTCCATCTGCCCAACTGTCATTAGCCCAGAAAAAAAAATTATGCCTTCTTTCTGCAAACTAGATCCAGTCTTTGATGGCAGAATCAAATGAGTCAAGCCTCTCAAATAATCTCATGATGCCAGGAATACTTATCCCAACTCAAAGATGACTGTTGCAAGCAAATTTCTTCAGGAGCATGCTTTTCTTTTGTCATCACTGAAATCACTGCAATAACTCCATAGAGGCCAACATTCTGTCACTAAATCGTCGCTTATTTACATTGGAGTCCTTGACACTGACCCAGCTCTCTCATTGCCAGCTCTCAGAGTGAACAGAACCCTCTGACACTCCTGTTTATATCTGTGTGCCAGGGCTCTCTGATTGAATCAGATTAACAGCCCCAATCAGGGAACCCATACGCTATGAGGTCCACCTATGAAACTGACCTCATTCCTGAAGAAGGGCTTATGCCCGAAACGTTGAATCTCCTGTTCCTTGGATGCTGCCTCACCTGCTGCGCTTTTCCAGCAACACATTTTCAGCTCACTACAATCACCACAAGGTGGACTACAGATAAAGGTATTTAATCAAATTAGTCTAAGCTAGTGCCTATGTTCCACGCAAACTTCCTCTTTTATTTCATTCTACTGGTATAGCTCTCTATTCCTATATGTTTCTCTAGCTTCCAATGAAATAAATCTATCGTACTTGCATCAATACAATCTGTGATAGTGAATATGCATTTATACCAATTTCAGGATCTGGAAGTTTCTTCTGAATTCCCATAAGACCATCAGGCCAGGGGACTTATCAGTCTTTAGTTTTCCAAACACTCTTTCTCTAATGATAGTTATTGTATTTATCTAAGGCTGAAATAGATAAATCCCTGATCAATCAGGGAACTCAAGGGTTCTGGGGAAAATGCAGGAAAGTAGACTGAGGAATGTCAGATCAGCTAAGATCCTATTAAATGGTGAAGTAGCTTGAGGGGCAGAAAGGCCTACTCCTATTCCTAATGGTCTTCTTTCCTCTCCCCAGTTTGGCCCTTCAGTATTTGGTAAATTTGGAGTTCTATTCGTGAATTTTCCTGTAAAGACTGCTGCAAAGTATTTATTCAAATCCTGTTCTATTTCCTGGTTCTCCATTCTTCCTCAACCTCATTCTCTAAGAGGCCAATGTTCACTTAGTATTTTCTCTTTTTTTAATGTATTTAAAGCTGTCTGTCTTATTACTACTTGCAAAGTTTCCCTCAAAGTTTATTTCTCATTTGAATTTCTTGATGACTACCACACATTAATAACCTCTAGTTTGCTCTTTCCAATTCGTAGAAACCATCATTCTATGCCCACTTCATCAAAATCTTTCAAAATTCTGAATATATTTGGTACTTATTGTACTATATTTCCATCACCTCTCACTTTGAGAAATCAGATGGTCATGAAAAATGCAATATTAACCACAACTTTTAAATTGTTTTTAACCATGAAATCAAATGTGGAATGGAACTTGCCACTTTACGTAGTGTTTGAAACAAATTGTCTAGAAGTATTTAACATCAGACGGGAAGAGACTCAAATGAAGCACAAATGCGAGCATTGGTTAGGCTAACTGGCCTGCATCTATAACAAAAATAGAAATTGCTGGAGCAACTCCACCGATCTGGCAGCATCTGTGGGAAGAAAACACAGTTAACATTACAAATCTCGTGACTCTTCATCAGAAATGGCCTGCATCAATACTGTCCACCCTACATAATTATCTAACTCACCTATTTTCAAAGGAAAAGAGAATGAGCCTGGCTATTGTTTCCTGATAGGTCTTCATCAATTCGTATGATCCTTGCAGAGATATTGCGGCGTTTTCTCAACATCCAACAAGTCCCATTAACTTTTAACTTGCCATTTTAGTCAGGATCCTTGATGTCACATTTGATCAAATGCCACTTTGATGTCAAAGGCAGTCACTACTACCTTCCATTTGGTATTCAGCTTTTGCTCATGTTTGGATCAAAGTTGTAATGTGATCTGGAGCTGCATTACTATGGAAGAACCCAAACTGAACAAGTAATAATTGAACATCTTATTTTTCTTATTCAACCAAATATAGTACTCACAGTACTGCTTTATTACCTTGTTGTTTAGTGCAGACACAAAGCCAGGAAGTTTGGCATAGTTGCCAATGTTTCTCAGCCAAGTCAAGGGAGATAGCCTTCAGTCAGTGGGTCCGAACAGTTAGTCAAGGGCAACCTCCCATACCAGTCCAGAGAAACAGTCAGTCAGTCCATCAGGGCAGTCAGAGTCAGGATCCTTTCCTCATAAGTGATGTGGAGCTGAATATCTGGCAGCCCAGCTATCTTGTCTCTTCCTGCCCTATTGTGAAATGCTTTCCTCCTAGAGTGAGTCAGAGAGTGAGAGAGAGGGACACGAGTAGGAGAGATAAAAGTGAGTGGCACAGCTGTTACTTTTAATGCAGATGAGGACGTGTCCTGAGTGAAGGAATTGGCAATGTAATGGGTGTGCGGTGTAAGTTGTGTTGGGGATTGGAGTGGATGACATCAAGTGAGGAAGATATTGTAGGCAAAACTGAGTGTAGCAGAGCAAGCGTCTTGGTGGTAAGGAGGTACAGTAGCAGAGATAGAGTGAGTATGAGTTATTAGAGTCGGGATGGTAGTACTTACAATGGCAGAAGATCAGTAACCTTTTACCAGAAGTGCTAAGCATGGTGGAAACTTCACTGACCCGAATGGAAACCTTGGGCCTGGCAGGGTCTGGCATTATGGCATCCCCTGCCTGTCCTCAGGTAGTAGACACCTGCCTCTTAGCGAGTTTTGAGAAGATTTGTAGCTCAGGTTGAGGTTCTGGATGTAGGTATGCTCGCTGAGCTGGAAGGTTCATTTCTACCTACATCCAGAACCTGCCTCTGCATCACCCTGTCCAGCAGATCCTCTAGGTCCCTTCCCAAAAAGCAAGGTGCCAATTGCTGCGGGCAAATTTCACAAGCCATGCAGGCAACTGTGTGCATAACTGTCTTTTAAAGATGTCTTCAGCACAAGGAATGTTGGTCCATTCTGGAATAACCTGTTGTGCTTAGATGTTCCAGGTGTGGCAAGTGGTAGAATGGGACTAAATTGGATGAAAGTGGAACCAAAGGGCTGGTAGATAGTTAATGAAGTGTGTTTGGCAAGATGCAGTGGGAGAATCACTGATTAGTGTTACACTTACATCACAGATGTTGAAGTGATGTTGTGTGGCTCACACAGGATCCTTGGAAGTTGCCTGAATAATGTTCCCCTTTGCTCAGCACTGACCTTTTTAAAATGCATTGCTCCTAACTTCATAACCATTGTGAACTCAGGTTCAGTTGCAAATCGCTGTTGACCAATATCTTTCCTTCGTTCTGTCTGCAGATCAAATAGGCAATGAAATGATTGCTAATTAAATTCACCTGGATGTTACAAACACCTCTTTCATGGATTTGTTTCTTCAATGTTGTCCCTCGCTTTTGCCCATCATCAAACTAACAGGATACAACCACATTGTCCCAGCCATTCACTAGCAGCACTTCACAACTAAAGAATCAAAAGTGATGGCAGCAGCAGGCCCCACATGGTAACCTTCAGAGCCTCCATGTCCCTTTTTATATCTCAGTGCCTCAATAGCCCATTTGCACCCATTTCTCCCATGTGGACACTTACCACATTGAACATCACCTGTTACAGTTCTCTGTGCCCTTGAACCCCAAAATTATAAATGAAGCCCATTTTGTTCCGCTATTCTCCACCCTCCCAGTGATGGTCATTGCCACTGATCTACCACATCACAGCGTATTACACACTCTGATGCTGTACTGCCTAGCTTCCATACACCTCGAAATTCCCCCATTTTCATCCTTAACCACACCTCTGCAAATGTCTATGATTTCTCTCACCCCCAGCTTTAACTCCACCAATCTTTCTGGCAATAATCCCCCACTGCCCCAACAGAAGCACCCTTTTTGAAAGATTGATGGATGGGCCATCAGGATTGTAGTCACCCCAGACCTCTGATTAACTATGACGGGAAACTCCTAGACATGACCGACTAGACCTCTGAGTATTGTGCTTGCAGTTCTCCAACTGATGGCACGCAATATCCTGACTGCTTGTGATGGTTCTACAGAAACGACAGCTGCTCACACCCCAGACCTGGACTGGGACAGATCCTGAGTGTGAACACGTCAAGTAAGCTGACTGATCAATGTCAAGATCCTGGACTGTGTGCGGACTGTGCCCATCACTAATGTACCAGTAGCTCCTGACTCACAGCAACCTTCCCCTTGACTGGAGTGAGGACTGACCCGCCCCAACTGGTGTACAGTATGCTTGCCTTGCAAGCTATAGAAGTTACAATGACATCTCAGAGTGCTGATCTTCAAGATGACCTCCACTGCCAAGCATGAAAAACAGCCTATGTGCCTACGCAAAAGATCACCTCAACACAGGAGCAATGAGAGCCTTTGGCTCTGGCAGAAGCATCAACTCAGTAACTGACTTGACATGGAAATGCAAGGCATGGACGCTGCAAGCATGCAGAGTGGAGCTAAGTAAATGAGCACCATAAGAATAAGCAAGCTTCCCTGAGATGCAGCCTGGTCCAATCCTTGAGCTGGGTGTCTGTCCTTGCACACAAAGTGCCCCTGCTGCAGCCTTTCAATGCTAGTTGAAATGCAAGTTGTTGCTTCTTAAGCATCCTGCCAGCAAATAGGATAGGTGCCATCCTGGATGCAAATATCTGTGGACAACGATGCATGTGGCTGATGCACATGGATCATGCCCTGATTTGCAGTTTGGCACCGTAAATCATGGGGGACATTTGAAGCAAGTGGCAAGATGAATCTGCAAGGCACCCACTCTGGTTTCCAGGTTGAGATTTTTTGATTTTCTCATCTGGCCGCGAGCTTGTTAAAATATAAAAGTTAATGATATGGGTCGTGCCATTAGTAAGGCATATAACAAGCAATAATCCCTCCTAATCGGCAGCTCCCCACATTGCTGAGACATTGTGAAAGCATAAAAGATGGACTGAGGGGCTCCTGTGCGCAGTGCAAGTGGCCCTACCTCTGTACCATAAGAGCTGGGTTCACGTCCCACTTGCTCCAGAGGAGTGTCGTAATGTTTGAACTGGTTGATTACAAATACTGTGTCTAAAAAATGAAGCAAGTTGCTTTTAACATTGAGTTGGGCCTCACTTCTCATCAGCTTTGGCCACAAATCCCAGCATAACCCATATCACTCAAATTCCAGTTAGAAGCCACCCAATCTTTTAATCTATGAGTTGAAATTTATGAAAATACTCCTTTTTGGCAGAGCAGGATCTACTTCACAATTTTACTCGCTGGACATCTAGGCTGCTTTAAGCTCAAGAGCGACAGAAAATTAACACTGGTGATCATGATTCTAAACAATAAAAAATTCAGAGCATAAAAGTGACTGTGGTTAAGTTACATCTCCAAAATTGTGCTATGCAAAGCAATACAGCCTGAAAAGTGCCTGTAAGCAAGGAGAAATTTTTTTTTACAACAGGGAGCTGTTGATCACTGATCTTTAAACTGAATGGGAGCTTTGAGTTGTTACTTAAGCACGCATTGAACTTGATACATCAGAACTGTGCACAATTTTAGCAGCAGTCAGGAAGTACAGTATCCCCTTTCAGGTACTGCATCTCCTTTACTTTCAAGAAGCAGAACATGAACTTCAAGTGTTATGTGAGGGGATAGTAGCAAGATAGTTTATTAAAACCAACATCATTCCTCTCAAAGAGGTCAAATTGAAAACAAAAGAATGGCAGTCAATTATTTCAGTGATTTCTACATGTCGCCCTCCATGCCATGACTGTACTAATGACAATGGGGTTCTGGCAGTTGTCCATAACTGTCCTCATCTTATCCATGAAGAATAGGTTAATAAGAGGGCATTTTGCTTGGGAGGCCTCAATATCCAGCCATATTGAGTTTGGATCGTTACATACCCAATCGCAGACAAAGGACAGCAGGAAACTCAATTGAAACCTTCTGATGTCTGGGAAATCAACTCCTCCCCCTCCTTGAGGCAACTGCAATATAGTAAGTTTGATGAGGGGCCACCCATGATGCCAGACAAAGGAACTAAACCACCCCATAAGCTTCTGCAGCGTTGATCGAGGAAACATTACAGGGAGCATATGCATGGGAAAAAGCAAACGAGGAAGAAAATTAATCTTAATGAGAGATATTCGGCCCAGCCAGGAAATTGGAAGAGTCTCCCATCTCTGGAGATCTCGCCTAATATTGTTGAGCAAGTGAGCAATGTTAGTCCGAAATAATAGATCAAACTTGGGGGTAATAAAAATGCCTAGTATCGGAACCCTGCCTGTGACTACTTAAAAGGGAACTTAGGGCCACTTTCAACTTCTGGCACATCCTTAAGGTTCCCCAAAGGCATAGCCTCTGATTTTGCAAAGTTAATCTTATATCCTGAAATAGCCCCAAATGAATTGATACATTGTATCAAATGGGGTACGGAGGTCAATCAGGTTCGATAAAAACATAAGGACATCTTCCGCATACAGTGTAATCTTGTGTGCCCTCGATCCCACTTCCGGAGCGGTTATGTGGACATTCTGACGAACAGCCTCTGCCAGCGGCTCGATGACCAATGTAAACAACAACGTGAGGGGGGCAGCCTTGCCAACGATTCCTACCAATCGTAAAATTCCCAGGTGATGACCGCAGCCAGAGGGTGGCGATATAAAACGTCCACCCACCCAGCAAAGACTCCATCCAACTCAAACTGTTCTAAGACATAAAAAAGATATAGCTATTCCATCCGGTCAAATGCTTTCTCTGCATCTAAGGAAATCACCAATTTATCGTTGCTGACAAATGTGGACCACATTCAGCAACTTTCCAATATTATTAGGAGGACCTACGGTCCTTTATAAAGCCTGTATGGGGTAACACCCTTTCCAATCTCAGCGCCAGGATCTTGGACAGAATCTTAAAATCTGAATTTAATAGAGAGATGGGCCTGTATGAGGCACAATCCTCAGGAACCTTCCCCTTCTTAAGAATTAAGGAAATATTAGCTTCTCTCAAAGATGGTGGTAGGCGTTCACGCAGAAAGGAGTGATTGTACATCTCCAACATCAGCCCTGACAGAATCCCTATAAACTCCTGATAAAACTCACCCGGGAGACCATCACGGCCAGGTGCTTTCCCACTCTGAAGTTGCCTCGCTGCCTCCTATATTTCCTGAACTGTCAAGGAGCATTAAGAAAAGAGGCCTGTTCCATGGTTACTCCTGGGAGGTCCAAGTTCTTAAAAAAGATCTCCATTTTAGCCCTCCTGTCTTCACAACCTTCAGACCAATACAATTTATTGTAAAAGCTCTGAAAGGCCTCAGTAATCTTTTCAGCATTGTATGTAAGGACCCCGGCACTGTCTCTGATTGCAATAATGGACAGGGGAGCACGCTTTTTCCTAGTCAGGTACGCTAAATACGTCTCTGGCCTATCCCCATATTCGAACAGCCTTTGTCTAACAAAAGCAAGTTATTTCTTTGTGTTTTGTGTCAGTATTGAATTGAAGGCAACCTGAAGGGCCATGATCCGCTGTAGCTTAGTCACCGAAGGCCGAGCAAAATGTGTCGCCTCAGCGGCTTTCAACTGCATCTCAAGTAGACGCTGCTGTTCCTCCTTCTGACATTTCCGGCTAGCCGAATACGAAACAACTAATCCCCTTGCAAAGGCCTTAGCAGTCTCCCATAGCATGGATGGACTACTAACTGTGCCTGAGTTGATAGTCAAGAATTCCTGAAATTCCTTCAAAAATTATTCCACAAATTTGGAATCCTTAAGGAGAAAAGGTCCATATGCCAGTGCCGCAAACCTAGCCCTTCACTCTTGGCCTTAACCTCCAAATATACTGCTGCGTGATCAGAGATAGCTATATTCCCAATTTTACAACCTATAATCGAATCCAGAAGGACCGAGGTTGGCTTGACAAAGAGGTGAAGTCCCTGTCGGTAGGTTGAAGATATCTCCAAATATCCACCAGCCCCAACTCCTCGCATATGTCAACCAATTGCTTGGCCTGCGAAGAAATAGTTGGGGGCCCACAAGGCATACTGTCCACTATCAGATCCAAAAGACAATTAAAGTCCCCCCCACTATAATATTGTGCCGTGTTCCAAAAGTACCCAACTTAAAGAAAGCACTAATCAAAAATTTGAGGGGATGCGCCGGAGGACAGTAGACGTTTAAAATGCCATATTCCTCCCCATGTATCAGGGTTTTAAGTATCACAAACCATCCCTGCTCATCTTTCACCCGCTCTAATAATGTGAACAGAAGATTTTTCTGGATAAGTATCACCACTCCCCTACTTTTAGTAGTAAAGGATGAAAAGAATACCCAGTCATAACCCCCCTGTTGCAATTTCAGGTGTTCCCTATCAAAGATGGGTTTCCTGCAACAAAGCTATATCAACCCTTTCCCTCTTAAGGCTAGAAAGCACTTTTTTCCTTTTAACAGGAGAATGACTTCCCTTAATGTTCCAGGTGTACCATTTAATAAGACACTTAATGATATCCCCTTTCAGAGACCTTTGAACCCCTTGGAGAGAGAACCCTGCTTACAAAAAAAAAAGTCTTTTCTCCCCTTTCCAAAAAGGAAATTATTAGGGAGAAAGAAAGGAATAAAAAAAAGGAAGGGAAAACATGGAGATAGATAGAAAAGAGAACAAACATTAATAGTATTCTTCAGGCCAATCCATCTATTTTAAAGTATCCACAAGGTCTTTTAGCTTTATCCGCTGAGTCAAATGTATAAACTGAGTCCTCATGGCGAAAACGGAGCACTGCAGGGTACCTCATAGAGTACTGGATGCCCAAGTTCCTCAGCCTCTTTTTAACTTCATCGAAGGATTTCCTCTTTCAAATTACAGGTGCAGAGAAGTCCTGAAAATACATGATTTTTGACCCATTGTATAGCAGTGCCTGCAGATCCTTTCCAGGGATCTGGAAGCTTCTCTGACTTTTTGCTTGTCCTGATATGAATGGAAGTGCACTAGGATTGAGTGGGGGCACTGCACCGGCCCTAACCTGTGCACTGTAATCCGATAAGCCCTTTCAATCTAAAGCCTGCTAGACTCGATGTGAAGGCCAAAAGCTTCAGCAGCCAGTTTTCAAAGGAGGTGACTGGCTACTCACCTTCCTCACTTTCAGGGAGCCCGACAATTCCGAGATTTATGCCCCGACCTCGATTTTCGAGGTTGTCAATATGGTTTTGCAAGGCCCACACCTGGATCTGACTGGATGAGTACTCCATCGCAGCTTCCAAGGCCATAGTTCGACCCTCCACCTCCTCCAGCCTCTGCCCGGAGGCCCTGGATCTCCTGCTCATGCATCTGCAGCCTAGATGCGATAGGTTGGACCTGAGCACGAATCTCCCCACCGATCTCCTCAATCGCAGCGCCAACCTTCAAGGTAAGTCTTTCCATCGCCGCAGCTAATTCCTGTGAGTCTGTCATGTCCCCGGAGGGTTCAGCAGAGACTGCTGCTGCTGAGGTCTCTGGTGTTGAAGGTGCTGCAGGGGAGTGTCCTCCCTGTTGCTGTTTGCTCGCTCCTTTTCCCTTTGGCATCTTTCCCACTCCCAAATATTGACAAATATGTGGTCTGTAAGATTTTAAACTAACAATTCCACCACGTGCGTTGGCTAGAGATGGCAAAAAAACACCAGTATGCCTTGGCTGTTAGGCAGAGCTGTCCATAGCAGTTCTACAGGATTGTTGCCATCTTGCCAAGTCCGAAGATTGGGATCTTAATGAATGCAATTATAATGCAAATCATAACTTTATCCACCAGCCACATGTAGCACAAGAAAATACATGGAAGAGAGCAGTCAGTGACTCAATGTGCTTGGGATGGGCTACATAAAGAAAAACCTGTCTGAAACCAGGCTCTAAAGCATAAATAAGAGGTAGCTCAGAGCAAGAGACTGAACTAATGAGAATGTTAGGATTAGGGTCACGCTAAGCTCTAAGATGATGATGTGTCTCTGTTCACAGCTACAAGAAATCTGCAAGAGATACAGCGGAGGATGGGAAAATCAGCCTAATTGCCAAGGGCTATGTGGAGCCTTGAATGGATGGTGGAGGTCTCCTCAAGTCTTAGTCCACCAGATGACGCCAATCAAGGGCACCAGACATCACTTTCAGCAACTGCTTCCAATAACTGTAGATGGAGATCTAAGTTACAATGGGAATAAAATGAAACTTAAATATGCTTTATGGGCAGAATGTGGCATATATTTAGACACTGTAAACTTATTCACATGGGACAATTTGTATTTTATTTGTTTCACTTGTGTGCCCCATAATTATTTTTTGTGATGTGGTCAATCAGCTGATATATTGATTTCACATGCTTTGTGGTTGGCAATTATTGTTAGTTGAAGAGCACTAGGGAGTATCACACTTTGGGGACAAAAATATCAAAATGGGTTCACAGTCAGTGTTCATTGGAAAATCATGCATACAGCAAGATCTGTATGACCAGCCATTTCAGAACCCATTTCTCAAATCAAAAACTATAGAAATAATAACAACAACAGATGTTGCTGGAAAAGTTCCAACAGATCTGCCATCACCTGTGAAGCGAAATCAGAGTTAATGTTTTAGGTCCGGTGACCCTTCATAAGAACTCAGTTCTGAGAAAGTGTCACTGGACCCAAAACATTAACTCTGATATCTTTTCACACATGCTGCCAGACCTGCTGAGCTTTTCCAGCAACTTCTGTTTTTGTTTCTGATTTACAGCACCTGCAGTTCTTTCAGTTTTTTGTATGGAAATATTCCGACTGTGCAACATGACAGAACATCAGCTTCATATATGCACTCATATGCACTGATAAGGAGATTGACTTACATTTACTACTACCACAAGTGATATGTTATTTATGCACTCACAGTCATGTCACTATGGGCATGGATAAGAAAACCCACTCAGAATAACTTCAATGATTTATGTCCAAGAGCGAAGTTTATATCCTCAGGGTAAGTCTTAAATTTTGATTTTGTGTGACAAAAGTCTGCTTCCACTGGTGTCTCAGGAGTTGAGGACTTAGTTATTAAAGTCACTCCAGGTGAAGGATTGAACGTGGCAGAGAAGGCAAGCAATCAAATGGTAGTCAGGTGGGTGCCTCATTCCTCACAAACTAATTTAAAATGAGTAGTCCTGGTAAGTTTCTCCATGGCCTTGGCATCTTAATAATGTACCATACTATTTCTAATTCTTCCTCTGATTTGTTGCTGTAATCCTCTTTTGAGGAAGAAAACAGGTACCTAATGAATTTCCATGCCAATTTCATTCCTCATTGCAATGGCACACTGTGTAATGAACAGCAGACCATGACAATCCTGGATATCGTCCAAGGCATATATTGCAATGCTCCTGATTGGTCAAGGCAGCAGAGATGCAATTTCAGCAAATCCATAGTCTGCTCTATAACTGCCCTGGTCAATCCGCATGCAGCATCATAACAGTACTCTGCAGGGCTGTTACAATATGGTGATGTGGACACTTATCTTGTGAGCCACAACTTAAGGGGAAAGTCCTTTTCACCCAGGATCTAACCTTGCACTTGGGAGGGGTCACAACTAGCTCTGCCGGAGCGATTTGTGTAAAATGTAGTTAAGAGAACTTTCTGAGAAATGACTACATATAGATAAAGGAGTAAAACTACTTACAATTCACAAATGCAGTTGAGTGTTCCTGCAAGCATTAATATATACTCATGTGCAATCATTGACAGCTTGTGCTTGTGGGAACTGTGTAATACCCATCAGCAATGATTGTGAACTGAATGGAGTTTTTGAAACTTCTGGACATCAATGCATCAGGTGAGTGATCAATAATGTTTTGCAGCCATTGATATGGAACATAGTCATTGACACTGAAATCCAAACTGCATTCGCCTTGAGGTGAACTGTTATCACGTCTCCTCCAAATTTGCAGTCTTGTTGGAGCAATGCACTCAATACACTGGCCATCTCCTGGGAAATCGTCAGGTATCTCTGGCATTGCCCCTCAGCCAGTTGAAAAATGCAAGTGAAATTAAAAGAATGGGGGCAGCATCAACAGGGAGTCAAGCACACACACAATTTCAGACCTGTGAGCTTGAGTTCTGATGATGGATCACAGATCTGCAAGGCTATTTCTGTTTTTCTCTCCACAAATGCTATTGGACTTACTGACAATTTCAAACATTTTCTGTCAACTGTTTCACAAATTCCTACATACAGCTTTTTGGAAATGTATGAAAATAATTTCAGTTGATTTCCCAGTAGATTTCCCAGGTATTACCTTGGTAGATTTGGAGGAGAGACTATTTTATCAAAGCCAGTGATGGGCCAAGTCAAATGACATTCCGATTGTTCTGAATCCCAAATGTGCCCTGATGATGTGGGAGGGTGTGATTTGCACAGTGATTGAAGTGTGCAGACGTTTGCTGCCCATAAAATGTGGCCCAACATTTTGGGGAAATCTGGCCAAGATGGATACTCAGTGAAGACACCAGGAAGTTGCAGCTGCCAAGTATCCACTCACATTTTCATGTCAGAGATTATCTCCATCTAGTTTTTCTCAATTGTCTGGGAGAATAGCATATAAATGAGGTGAGATTAAGGAACAATAAGATACTCATACATGCATATAGGTCTCTCACCACTCATTTTTCTGCTCGTCTATTTTACCACTGATTCCCTATTGTCCACAACATTCAGAGACTTGGAAGATTCTACATTTCGTATTAGATTCATTTTGAATTCTATAAACAGTGATGGTCGTTTAGCAATTTGTTTACATGCATTTCAATTAGTATTTTAAGAATACCTGAGGTGAATAGTTCAGTGCTTCGAAACAAGACAGAAGAAAAAGGAAACGGGCTGCTGCATAGCAACAAGATGTTCAATAGTACAGGGAGACAGAGAGAGAAATAGGTTCTTTTAGAGAGCCGAGACATTCCAGATGCCAATGAGTGTGCAGGTTTCTTTCACAGAGAGAAGCAGGTCATTCTGAGAGAAAAGCCACAGCACAATGGTTCCAAAGAAGTCAGAGCAGAAGAGAAGTCCTGAATGGTTAGAAGATAGGAAGAGAAAACCTCCAGAAATGAAGAGGTTTTAAGGTGTCAGAGTAGAAGTCCTACAAAGATGTTGAATTGAGTAAGTGAGCTTTGTTAAGGGTTTCTCAAAGAGATAATAACTGCAAATGATAACATCAAGTGAATACACATGTTTTCTCAAAAGAAGTACAGTCATACCCACTGAACAAGGAACTACCAAGTGGAAACAGAGACCTTCACTGAATTTTATTTATGTGCGAGGTTGTTTTTGAGGATGAAAGGTATTGAGGGCAGAATCTAAGGGAGGATTGAGTAATTTGTACTGTGGCAATATTTGTGTTAGAATTGTGCAAGAAGTCAGATGAGGCCTGTTTCAATATCTGGAACAACTCACATTTTATGTGAGCATATTTTATTCATTTTCTGAGCAGCAAGGTGACTTTCTTACTAGAAGTGAAGAGCTGCTAATTATGCAGATTACAGCTTGTTAAACACCTTATTAAAGGCACATTTCACCTAATTAATATTCAGCTTCCTATCTTACCATACAGACTGAAAAAGCCAGGTATTGAGAATTCTTGGCGTGGGAGGTAGAGTGGGTAACTGGCAACTTCCTCTTGCTACAGACTGTGCGGAGCATCATGTTGTTCGCACCAAACAGCATCCTACAACCCATGGGCACCAGCTGCTTGCACCTCTCATCCACAAGATTTGACAACATTTCACGATCATTGTGATACCTCTCAATTCACATTCAGGATACTTAAGCATAGATTTGCTTTGCAGGGCACACTGTCACCTAACACTGAACTTGTGTACAGGGACAGGGTCCAAGCTCATGGATTGGACCAAGCTGAATCTCAGAGCTATTTGCTTGTCTTTTCACTCACTTAGTACTTGCCTGCATGCTCATATCATTCATATCTTTTATACTACACCATATCTGTTCACAGAAAGTGAGGACTGCAGATGCTGGAAATGAGAGTCAAAAAGTGTGATGCTGGAAAAGCACAGCAGATCAGGCAGCATCAGAGGAGCAGAAGAGTTGACATTTTGGGCATAAGCCCTTCATCACCAAAACATTGATTCTCCTGCTCTTTGGATGCTGTCTAACCTCCTCTGCTTTTCTAATGCCACACTTTTTGACTTTCATATCTGCTAGCCTTTGAGTCTGGCTAAAATGCAACACACCATTAGTTCTGTCATATTGATGTGCTCATTTGAGCAAATACAGTCTTACGGATCTGTGCAATGTGAGTCTGTAGGTGTGGTGGGAGGAATCACTGACAGAAGAGGTGGGGGAGTCAAGGCTGAGGGTCTGGGGGCAGATGCAGCAGCTATTGTAGAAGTGAGGACAAGGATAGTTACAAGAGAAATTTCAAGGTCTATGGGGTGGTAAGTGGAACAGTATGCTACAGGAAGGGAGATTACTCGCAATGATCTTCACAGGGGAACCAAGGCAGACGTCATTATGGTGTAATGTTGGGGTTCAAGGGGCAGACAGTTGTAGGTGAGGTTCAATGTGGTAGGCCTCCAGGTGGTACAGGGCTGTGTGGAAATGGACTGTTAGGTTATTATGAGATCAAAGGAACATATCTAGCAAGCAGGTGAAGCCTAGTTCTGATAATGCTCACTACGTGTTTGTTCCCTTCCATCACTTGCAGGTTTCTAGGTATGAAATGCAATTGGAAAATGGCTGGGACAATGTTCAAGATGGGCTGGTAATGTCAGTTTGAAGGTAAAGGTACAGGATCTACATCTGCTGGACACTAGGACATTAAGGGAGAGCGAATATATGAAGGATGCACAGATCATTCTTCTACAATGCGATCGTTGTGTTCTTGTGTAACCCTGCATTATAGAAAAAAAAATCAAGCTTTAGAAACAGCACTTAGCGGTGTAATCGTGCTGCAGCCAACACACATTTTAAAAGTTTGCATTTTAGAAACAGTGTTTCCAATTTGTCAATTGGGTTACAGTGAATTCGCATTAACGAAACGTGTGTTATAGCAGTATGACCTGCACTTGCAAACTGAAGCTACTTTTCACCTGCAATCATATAATCGTCTGTTTAAAACGCATGCAGAGTGAGCATGCTTTGAGGATCTGAAAATGGTCAAAGCAATTTGCCAGTAATCCTTCCAAACTCAACACCAACATCTCATTGATGGTGAAGTTAGTGGCAAAGATATAAATAAAGGTAAATGCTGGTCAAAGCTAATCAATTACTTGTCAACTTCCAAGGATTATGTGGAAAGTGGACTTCATCATTTCATCATCTGTCCTGTAAGTGCAACAAAGGCCTGTATACTGAGTGCAATGAAAAGATGAATGATTGATGTGGGTCTGGGATGGGATGGGTTTGAAGTATAGAGGCACTCCCTGTTAATGTAATGTGTTGGTCATTTAGCCAGTGCAGTACCTTCACCAAATTGATGCACATGCTGAGGCTGAACCTCAATTAGTAGTGGAGACATGGCTCTTGTTTTGGGGTGCTGCATGTCCCACTGAATGAAGGAGACTTAAGAACCTCTTTCATTCCTTATTTTCCCAGCATAGGTCATTTCCAGCAAGGGGCATACATTCAGCTGCTAAAGGGATGTTGGTCCTTACAATTTCCTTCATAGGTAGACAAAGGCGAACGCAGGAAAACCAGGGCTGGCGGCAAGTCCAAGAGCAGATGCAAGCTACTGTCGAGAGATGCCTCAGCAGCCCATGCAGTGGGTAAGACAATTAGAGGGAATGATGACTATGACAACGGCTCATGCACCACTGTGTAACTCTCTGACTGATGCAGAGCACAGATATAATGCTGCCCATGCTTTGACCAAGGGGATAGTAGATCAGTGATAGAGCTACTGAAGATATGGTCCTGCTGCTGAGACCAGTTTTGGAGGGCACCCTCATTAAAGTCCAGCAAAGTGTGTGCATTATCTTCAATGCTGTGCTCTGCACATTTGAAGCAGGCAATGAGGCAATATGATAGATGCTGAGAAGCTGGAGGATTGGGAGCAATCTTCCAAGGAGAAAGACAAGGACACAGAGGACACATCATCCATGACAGAGCTCAGCCACACTGGGTGTTATAAGGATTGATACCTGGTTCCAATAGTTGTGACCTTGATGCAGCATACAATTATGGGATGACCAAATGACACTGATCGTCCTGGTAGCATTTGTTTTGCATTCTGCATTGACCTGGAGCATCTAGTTGTTTGGGGTGTGCTTGCTTTGCTGTCTGTAAATGAAAGCTCTTGTTTCATGGAATTATAGAATCCTTACAATGTGGAAACAGGCCATTGGGCCCAACAAGTCCACACCGACCCTCTGAAGAGTAACCCACCCAGACCCATTGCCCTACCCTATTACTTTATGTTTACCCTAACTAAAGCACCTAACCTACTCATCACTGAACACTATGAGCAATTTAGCATGGCCAGTTCACCTAACCTGCACATCTTTGGACTATGGGAGGAAACCAGAGCACCTGGAGAAAACACACGCACACACGGGGAGAATATGAAAACTCCACACAGTCACCCGCGGCTGGAATTGAACCTGAGTCCTTGTAATCACTGAGCCACCTTGCCACTTTTTCGAATTGTCTGATTCCTTGCTTCCATGTGATAATGACCTTTTGGATAATTTCAGGCTATGGGTGACCAATAGACATTGGGGGCAAAGTAGCAATAACTTAGAGAGGGTATCTCGACAGGATATAGTTAAGAGGAGGTAAATTGTGTAACTTCCTGGTTAACCAGTGACTAGGGTGAGAGAGTGGGGTGCTTGGGCAAGGGATTGCCAGACATGCATGCTATGTGCTTTGAACATTGTGGCTTTATGACTGCTGTATCACTACACTGCCAGATTGTGAATGCTTGTCAGGATGCAGTAGGCTTTCAAATATGGCTACAGTCTTTCAGCAGATATTTGGCGAGTGGTGAGTTGTTCAGAGTTACATCACATAGTAAAATGAGGTTAGATTTGGACAATAGTGATGATGCAGGAGTGAGCCTGGCAATGAGGTGAGTTTGGTAAGAGATTATGAGAAATTTTGTGAGGCCTCACAGTAAAAGAAAAACCCTCCAAAAAAACTAAACACAACTTGCAGTTACACAAAAAAGTGTATTTCGCCCCGAATCTTTATTTCTGAAATAAAACTGTACCAAATAATGCTTATACAGAGTAAAATAGTTCTTGTTTTTTCCTTTCTGAGATTTAAACTGTGATGTTCTTTTGCTAAACGTACATTGGCAGCCTCTTGATAAGTATATTCACATAACACAATGGTAAACAAATAGCAAAAATACTACTTATGATCTAACGAACCAGATTTCAGTCTACGATCTAACTTGTCCAGTATTACCTATTCAGCTGGGTTCATAACAGGAGGTCCAGATCTGAAGTCAGCAGCAGTCTTGGATGTTTATACAAAGCCAGAAGGAGCACTTCTGTTTCTCTTAGCTAGGTAAACATATTGTTAGACCTTATCTTTATGGTTGCAGAGTCCAGTAGTCCCTTTAAGGATCACTGGTATGTATACAAAGGCATGTATACAAAGCCTTCCTGCAGGCAACCAGTCTAGATCCTGTATTCATCTACTGATGCTTTAATCCCTTCTGAATGGGTATACATAAAATAAAAATTGAAAACATATTTGTGACTATCTCATCAAGCAGTTCTCAGATAACAAAAATACTCTGTTGCTCTGCTTTTCATAAAGTAAAACTTTTAACATGTGTTGGAAGATATTTTCATATTGTTAAATCTGCTGCATTTACACTATCCTATTTCCTGCAATAGTTCTATTATGCTTTGATCTTGTTTTAATCCTTCATACTTGCCATTTTTGAATGAAATACAGGATTTTCCATTAAAAAAACATTGAATAGAAGATAATTTGGCCTTTCAACCTTTTCTAGTTACAGCTATAATATTCTTAGGAGTTGTCAGAGCTAGCTCCAAAAAGGCTCTGAGTTATGAAACATAACAATTTTATAGTTTGCAGAATACATTGATTCTGTATTAATGTACAGAAGGCACATTTGTTAAACTTTGCTAACCCTATTAAGCTTAATACCACAGATATCTCAAATTAGATTCAGTGGCATGATCTTCAGATGAGCACATTTTTAAAACAAGAATCATCAGCAAAAATATTAAGTTACATATCCACATCTGTTCATAAAAGAACAGGTGCACAAATAAGAAATTTACAACATGCCACTTCCAGTCCCTACTAAGTTGTCACAGCCTAAGGGCACCATGCAAACTATTTGTGTGGTTTCAGATTTCTTACAAGCTATCTAGAGATGCCAACATTCAAAGGACAAAAATAGGACAAATAGGGAAGTTGGACAATTTATACGGGGAGTAATGGCTCAATAGTCTGATTTTGGTTTCAAATAAGATGCAGAGATAACACGGAAATAATGATACAAATTTCTTGCTGTTTTAATCTAACTTGCGTGTTTTAGGCCATAGGTTCTTAACCATGCAAGAAATAAAAGAGGGGAAAGTGCTGGGAGGGGACCTGATTTATGTCACTACGGCATATTGCCAGAGGCAGGAACCCTAGCAGTGCAACAGTCTAACTGGCAGTCAATTGAGCCACTTCATGGCCCAATTGGGATCCCTTTGCACCCAGTTGATGTTTTGTTCCCATTGGGAGGACCCACCATTGTGTTGGGAGAGTGCCATGTAAACCTAGCCAGCCTCCCAGAGGATTCCCACAGGAACAACTGGAGCTCTATAGCTAATGTTTACCTTGCACCCAGGGTGACCCTAATTATAGCAAATGTCCCAGCTCCATGGAAGGACCTGCCAACCTTGCTTCCTGAAGAAACCTATGTTTCTTCGAGAGCATCTTGGCATTAAAGTACCCTTTCGCTTGAGATGCTGATCCAGCAATGACAACCTCTGGGAATAGCAATAACAAGCATGCTGAGGTCAGGCAGTCTGGCTGCGCAGCAACTCCTGTGGGTCATTCTCATTTTGACAACAATCCAGGCAATGGTCTATTAATTGATCACCATCAAAAAAACATCAGCACTTGAAAGAGTTCAGAAAAGATTTACAAGGATGTTGCCAGGGTTGCAGGATTTGAGCTATCGGGAGAGGTTGAGTAGGCTGGGACTGTTTTCCCTGGAGCATCAGAGGCTGAGGGGTAACCTTATAGAGATTTACAAAATCATGAAGGGCATGGAGAGGGTAAATAGACAAGGTCTTTTCTCTGGGATGGGGGAAGTCCAGAACTAGAGGGCATACGTTTAGGGTGAGATGGGAAAGATATAAAAGAGATCTAAGGGGCAAATGTTTCATGCAAAGGGTGCTGAGTGTATGGAATGAGCTGCCAGAGGAAGTGGTGGAGGCTGGCACAATTGCAATGGATGGATTAATGAATAGGAAGAGTTTAAAGGGATACGGCCCAGGTGCTGGCAAGAGGGATTGGATTAGTTTGGGATATCTGGTCAGCATGGATAAGTTGGACCAAAGGGTCTGTTTCCATGCTGTACATCTCTGTGACTCTAACATTTAGAGTCCTGTCATCTACTGGAGTAGAGTCAGACTCCACTCTCTCTACCATGAGCAAGTCTTCAATTTCCTCATAAAAGTCTTCCACTACCTACTAAAGTTACATGAAGCACAAGTTCGCCTTCACACTGCATCATTGTTTAAGGGCTTACTAACATACACGTATACACTCCACTTCTTTAACTTCTCTACCCTTTTATTTCCTAGCGTTCTAGAAAGGATAACTTCTCAGTTTCACAAGATGTCATGTCCTCTCTGGATTCAACTATAGACACCAATAAACTAATATTTGATAATTTCATCTCTCTTCACGCCAAGGTACTAACTCTGGATCAATCAAAAGTAAAAAAGAAATATAACCAGAGGTAGCACAGATATATCTAAAAATAAAGTGTCTACCTGGTGAAGATGTACCATGGGCCTAGATGCTCGCTTAATTAGTCAGAGCTAAGCCATCTCACAAGCAATAAATTAGACATTAGGAGACATAGGAGCAGAAATTAAGCCATTCAGTCCATTGAGTCTGCTCTGCTATTCAATCAATTAATCTCTGCTATCCTGTCACAGTTAGCGGTGAATAGTCATAAATGAAAAAAAGAATAAACTGGAAGATAAGGTTCCAAAAGGCATCCTCGCCCTCATCACTCTGAAAGACCAAGATGAATTATTTGACACCATTTTCAGCCAGAGGTGTCAAATGAATGACCCATATCAGTTTCCACTATCATTGTCTTTGGTCAATAGGGATCACTTCACATAATATCAAGAATGAGGAGAAAACATTTGATACAGCAAAAACTATGGCTTCTGACAACATCCCACAGTTATATTGAAACACAGAAAATAAATGGAATAGGCCATTCAGTCCATTGAGCCTTCTCCACCATTGAATGTGATCATGGCTGATCCTCTATCTTAAAGCAATAATTCTGCCCATACCCTTGACACCACTTGCTTCCAGAAATCTATCAATTTCTTCTGTTATGAAGGTGTAGGTGTGTATGCCTTTGAGAGAGAGAGAGAGAGAGAGAGAGAGGAAGCTGGCAAGGACTGACTGAAAGCACAGAGTGTGCTGAACAATTTAAAATGTAACACTTAGTTGAAACAAATAGCTGGAGTTGTGTTGCCATGGAACAAAAACAAATTCAAATTTAGCCAGTTTAAATTATGCCCCAGAAACTAAAATCCAATCAAATTTGAATTTTAATGTTTGGGATGACATTAAACCAATGAAATAATCCAATACTTTGGGATATAAAATCGGACATTTTGAAGAGTTGGGGTAAGAACAGCAAAGGGCACCAACAAGTACAGACTGCTAGCTGAATAGCTCTTTGTAAAGGTACCTGTCCATAAGAAATGTCGTGCAGCAATAGATCGAAGAAAGACGATCCAGGAAAATACAAAGGAAAATCTGCAAAGGAGAATCAACAAAGCTAGCTGGTTTTGAAACATGATTTTTTTTTTGTAAATCTTAAATCGGAGCTTTTATTTTATCGAACCAGTATTTGTAGAGTGGGAGGTACAAGACAGGTTTTAGAAAAAGGAGTTGTAAATAGCTGTTGTTTTAATGTTCTTGCTTAGACTTAAAAATAAAATTGTTAAATTTTTACTTTAAATAGTAAAATCTGGAATAGTTCTTTGCGTCTCAAAATTTAACAGATTATGCTTCGAGGTGAGCTTCTCTGAGTGTCCGGTTTAAATTTGCAGAGGGGTTTACCCCATGTTGTAACAATTTAGAAGCTCATCCAGGATCTGAACCCCGGACCTCTCGCAATAATTAGTCATTAAAAGCACAGAAATAGAGAACACATACTGGATCATCAACACCACACTCACAGGAATCCGATTCACGAGAGTGGAAGAAAAGGACAACCAACTCCCATTCCTAGACGTGATGGTATAGAGAACACCAAAGGGAGAATTCAGCACAAAGGTACACAGGAAAGCCACACACACACAGATCAAGTCCTGAACTATGAAAGCAACCACAAAAGAAGTTGCATCAAGACACTATTCAAAAGGGCCACAACACACTGCAGCACACCAGAACTGCAAAAAGAGGAAGAAGAACACCTATACAATGTATTCGCCAAAAACGGATACCCGCGCAATTTCATCAACAGATGCCTAAGGGAAAGACAATGGGTTGCAGCATGTCCTCATTCCGAAGGTCTAGCCACACTACCACACATCAGGAGCATTTCCGAACTGACAGCCAGACTACTGCGACCACTAGGACTCATAACAGCACACAAACCAACAGCCACTCTCAGACAACAACTCACCAGAATGAAGGACCCGATACCCAGCATGAGCAAAACCAATGTAGTGTACAAAATCCCATGCAAGGACTGCACAAAACACTACATAGGACAAACAGGAAGACAGCTAATGATCCACATCCATGAACACCAACTAGCCATGAGATGCCACCACCAACTATCCTTAGTAGCCACATATGCAGATGATAAGCAACATGAGTTCGACTGGGACAACACTACTCTTATAGGACAAGCCAAACAGAGAACAGCCAGGGAATTCCTAGAGGCATGGCACTCATCCACAGATTCAAATCAATAAGCACATCGACCTGGACCCCAATACACTGACCACAGCAGCAGACAGCTGAAACAGACAACCGGAAGTGGCAGATTCAAACCACTACAAATGGCGGAGGAAAGATCACAGAAGCGCTTTACAGGAGGCTCCCAAGCACTGAGGATGTCACCTAGACAGGGGACGAAACGTCTGCAACACAAATTCCCAGCTTGGAGAACAGAACCACAACAACGAGCACCCGAGCTACAAATCTTCTCCCAAACTTCCTTAAATATATTCAGTGACTTGGTTTTCAAATAAAAACTGAAAGAACAATGGATACCAGATATCAGAAACAAAAACAGAAATTGCTGGAAAACTCAGCAGATCTGGCAGCATCTGTTGAGAGAAATCGAAATTAATGTTGTGCGTTCATAACTGATGACAACTAGGAAAATGCGTTTGTACGCAAAAGATAAGGTGAGAGTAGGAGGGGTAAAGCATAAATGATAAGTGGAGATAGAGCCCAAAGAAACAGAAAAAAATGGTTGGATTGCTAAAGGAGTGAATAATGGTCAGCCTAGGGAAATGAATAGCTACTAATGGGTACTATTAGTGGCTAATTAGTGGGTTGTGTGTAATTGCAGACTGGGTGATTAAAAAGGCCTGGTGTGAGGGTGGGGAAAAGGAGGGTAAGAAGATCAAAGCCTTGGTCTCCAAAGTCTTCTGTAGTAGAAAATAGCACAGGAATTCTCTTGCTTTGAATGACCAATACTACATCCTGAGACTGTCACCCAGTTCAAGATCCCAATCAGCCAACGGAAACATTTTCTTTGCAGCCAGTGTGTCCATTCATTTCAGAATTGCAAACATTTCAAGGAGATTCCCTCTTCTAAATTCAAGTGAATGCAGGCTCCGTCGACCTAATCTCTCCTAATATGACAACTCTGCTATCCCTGGAACATTTGCTGAATTCTCTCTGCCAAGCATCTCATTTCTGATGTAAGGAGACCGAAACTGTATATAATACTCCAGGTGTGATCTCACCAAGGCCACATACAGCCAAGCTGCAAATGTGTTGCTGGTCAAAGCACAGCAGGCCAGGCAGCATCTCAGGAATAGAGAATTCAACGTTTCGAGCATAAGCCCTTCATCAGGAATTATTCCTGATGAAGGGCTTATGCTCGAAACGTCGAATTCTCTATTCCTGAGATGCTGCCTGGCCTGCTGTGCTTTGACCAGCAACACATTTGCAGCTGTGATCTCCAGCATCTGCAGACCTCATTTTTTACTTACACATACAGCCAAGACCTATCACAATTTATTTATGAAACCCTGAGCCAGAATCAGGTCTTCTACAAATGATTTAGCACCAGGTTCCCCATGAGCATGATGTGCGTTTAAAGGAGAGAGGCAGCACCCATACTGCCACGCTCCTGACCTGAATCGAACAGCACTATGACCAGAGCCAGTTGTCCCAGGCCAACCAGTGATCTGCGGCACTAGGTTATAGTTATGTTTGGTATTTGGGTATTTTTGGGTATTTTTCCCACCAAAGTAGATAAGCTTACAGCTATCCACGTTATACTGAGTCTGATATGCATTTGCCCACTCATTCAACTTTTGAAATTGCCAGGAAGCCTCTCTTTAACCTTCTCAATAGTAACAATCCCAGATGGTTTTCAGTTGTCAGAAAACTGAAGAATTGTGCATTTGATTTCCTCAATCAAATCATTAACATATATTATCATTAGCTGTAGCTCAAGCTCTGATCCTGTGACACTCCACTTGTCACCACCTTTATCTAAAAAAAAATTTATTCCTCATTTCTTTGCTGTCTGGTATTGAAGTCTCAATCCATGCCTGCATATTACTTCTAATCCCACGTGCCTTAATTTTGCACACTTGTCTTTTAGGTGGGGTTTTTATCAAAAATCTTCTGAAAATCAAATGCACCACATGCACTAAATTTCCCTCATCTATTCTATTAATTGCATCCTCAAGCAAACTCTAGTACGTTTGTCAAACACAATTTTTAGACTGACTTTGTCTAATCTTATTGATCATCAAAGAGTGTGGTGCTGGAAAAGCACAGTCACTCAGACAGCATCCAAGGAGCAGGAGAATTCACATTTCGAGCATACGCACTTCATCAGGGAAGTTTTCTGACAAAGAGCTTATGCTTGAATTGTCAATTCACCTGCTCCTCGGATGCTGTGCTTTTCCAGCACCACACTCTTCGATTTTGATCTCCAGCATCTGCACTTTTCTCCTAATCTGACTGATACGTCTAATTGCCCTGTCATCATACTCTTTGATGTGGAGGTGCTGGTATTGGACTTGGATGGACAAAGTTAAAAATCACACAACGCCATGTTATAATCCAACATATAGGTTTATGTAGAAATGCTAGCTTTCGGAGCACTGCTCCTTCATCAGGTGGATGTGACAATCACTTAACGGAGGAGCAGCACTCCGAAAGCTAGTGCTTCCAAGTAAACCTCTTGGACTATAATCTGGTGTTGTGTGATTTTTAACATCACATTCTTAAAACCGATACTAGCATATTTCTTATTCCCAATTCTACCCCCCCTTTTGTTTTAAAATACGTTTCAGGAGGACGGTAAAGACAAGCAAGGGAACTACAGACTGGTGAGCCTGACCTCGGTGGTGGGCAAGTCGTTGGAGGAAGTCCTGAGCGGCAGGATGTACATATATTTGGAAAGGCAAGGACTGATTCTGGATAGTCAACATGACTTTGTGCATGGGAAATGATGTCTCTCAAACTTGATTGAGTTTTCTGAAGTAACAAAGAAGATTGATGAGGCAGAGCAGTAGATGTGATCTATTGGGACTTCAGTAAGGCGTTCATCAAGGTTCCCCATGGGAGACTGATTAGCAAGGTTCAATCTCATGGAATACAGGGAGAGCTAGCCATTTGGATACAGAACTGGCTCAAAGGTAGAAGACAGAGGGTGGAGGGTTGTTTTTCAGACTGGAGGCCTGTGACCAGTGGAGTGCCACAAGGATCGGTGCTGGGCGTTCTACTTTTTGTCATTTACATAAATGATTTGGATGCGAGCATGAGAGGTACAGTTAGTAAGTTTGCAGATGACACCAAAGTTGGAGATGTAGTGGACAGCAAAGAAGGTTACCTCAGATTACAACAGGATCTGGACCAGATGGGCCAATGGGCTGAGAAGTAGCAGGAGGAGTTTAATCCAGATAAATGTGAGGTGCTGCATTTTGGGAAAGCAAATCTTACCTAGGCTTATACACTTAATGGTAAGGTCCGAGGGAGTGTTGCTGAACAAAGAGACCTTGGAGTGCAGGTTCATAGCTCCATGAAAGTGGAGTCACATGTTGACAGGATAGTGAAGGTGGTGTTTGATATGCTTTCCTTTATTGGTCAGAATATTGAGTACAGGAGTTGGGAGGTCATGTTGCGGCTGTACAGGGCATTGGGTAGGCCACTGTTGGAATATTGCATGCAATTCTGGTCTCCTTCTTCCTATCGGAAAGATGTTATGAAACTTGAATGGGCTCAGAAAAGATTTACAAGGATGTTGCCAGGGTTGGAGGATCTGAGCTACAGGGAGAGGCTGAACAGGCTAGGGCTGTTTTCCCTGGAGCGTCGCAGGCAGAGGGGTGACCTTATAGAGGTTTACAAAATTATGAGGGGCATGGATAGGATAAATAGACAAAGTCTTTTCCCTGGGGTGAAGGAGTCCAGAACTAGAGGGCATTGGTTTAGGGTGAGAAGGGAAAGATATAAAAGAGACCTAAGGGGCAACTTTTTCATGCAGAGGGTAGTATGTGTATGGAATGAACTGCCAGAGAATGTGGTGGAGGTTGGTACAACTGCAACATTTAAGAGGCATTTGGATGGGTATATGAATAGGAAGGGTTTGGAGACATATGGGCTGGGTGCTGGCAAATGGGACTAGATTGGGTTGGGATATCTGGTCGTCATGGACGGATTGGACTGAGGGTCTGTTTCCATGCTGGACATCTCTATGACTCTATGTTATATCTCCCCCCTCCAATCTACTGGAACTTCTACTGTTCCAAGATTTCTTCAATTTTGGAAAATGACAGGAACACATCTATTATTTCTATGGCCAATTCTTTAGTACCTTGAGATATAGATCATCAGACCTCAGGGATTTATTACCTGTTAGTCCCACTAATTTTTCCAACACATTTGTTTTTCACTAATCATATCTCCTTCAACTCCTCCTTCGCAATATACTCTTGATTGCCTTGAATTTCTGGGAAATGATTTGTCTTCTTTTGTGAAGACACAACTGAAGTAGTTGTTTAATTGCTCTGCCATTTCCTTGTTCTCCCTTATCAATTCTCCCATTTCAGACTGGAAGGGGCTATGTTTGTCTTATTTTCTGTAAATTTGCAGAATGTCTTTTATGTTCCTTGAAAAGTGATTTGCATGCTCTATATTTCCCCTCTTAATCTACTCATGATCCCTTTTTGCTGAATTCAAAACTGCCCCCAGTCATCAGACTTATCACATTTTCCAGCAACTTTATATAACTCCTCTTTGAATCTATTTACATCTTTAACTTATTTTGTTAGCTGGGGTTGGACTACTATGCCTGTTGTGTTCTTGTACCAGAAAAGAATGCATAATTGTTGCAATGCATGCATTTTTTTCCTTAAATATTAACCTTGCTTATCCACTAGCATACCTTTTAATGACATTACCCAATTTGTCATAGAAAGCTCACATTTTTATAGTTTCCTTTGATTAGATTCAAGACCTTATTTTCAGATTAGATGATTTCACTTTCCACCCAATGAAGGATTCTATTGTATTATGCTCACTGTTCTCTAATCTTGCAGCAGAACAAAATTATTAATTAACTTCTCGGCATTGCATTAAACCAAATCTAGAATAGTCTGTTCCCTCATTTGTTCTGCAATCTATTAATCTAAATAGGCTTTGAACATATTCGAGGAATTCAGCCACCATGGTATTATTGATAACTTGGGTTGCTGGATCTAAATGTAGATTAAAGACTCTTGTGATTACTGTAGCAGCCTGATTACATGTTTCTTAATTTCCCGTTTAATGCCATCCTTGACATACCACTACTGTTTTGGAAGCCTATAGAAAACGCCAATTAAAAATAGATGTATGGTCATCATTACATTTTTAATTGAATTCAAATGTCAACATCTGCTGTGATGGGATTCAAACCCAGATCATTACCTGGGTCTCTGGAATTAACAGTCCAGCAATAATGCCACTAAGCCATCACCTCCTCAATATCTGCCAAGGGTCCCGTATACCAAATGCCTGGTGTTTTTACCATAAGAGGTGATTACCCATTCCCTTTCTATGTACTTATTACCTGCGGTGTGACCACCTCCATATCAGTGCTATCCAGCAGTATGAATGCTCAGCCAGATCTGAAATGCAGGAGCAACAGCTGAAGATACTTCCTGCACACATAATCACCATGTAAGTGTCCCTGACGTCCCACATTTCACAGGAGGAACATTCCATGTGGCCAAGCTATCCTACCATGACTTACAATATCAATATAACTTCCTCTTCCTCCTTATAATTTAAGCACTATTTACTCTGAAGTAAAGACCAATTACAACTACCTAGCAACCAATCAAACCATGACTTCTTTGTGATGTTACCCTTGGATTTTGTCTTCAAACTCAGCCCAGTTACCAAACAGAATCTAGTTCTGCCCAACTAGTTAACTCCTACACTTTCCCCAATTAAGTGAAGTCACTGAGCCTCAGTGTAGAGTTGTAGCCATTCTCTGTCAAGCTTCCTGGCTTTGTATTTGTGCTAAATGGCATGACAATATCTCTGTACCATGACCCTAATATCTCCGACATGAAACATTGGACTTGTGTTGGATCAGTTTCCTGATAGATTATGCCAGCATCCCCCACTCTCACCATTTAAGAAGGGAGAACTTAATTGCAAGAGCTATTCTTGATGGCAAGAATCTGATTTTTTTTTAACTCTCACCCATTTAATTCACCATGGTCAACATTATTCAAACAATGGGGAGAAAATCACACCCAAAATACATTTAAGCTTCAAACAATTGGTAAATTTAAGCTAATAAATTTACATTCTCCAGATCATAGTTTATTTAAGAAATTGATAGGACGCATCTGCTTTGCCATATTGATTCCACTTAGTTTAAAATAAGCCTGAGATTAGGAAAATGCTTGGGACCTGTTCAGTCACTTGCTTCACAATTTATCAGTCAAATATTGCGTGATTAAGGTTGTGTGAGAAGAAGATCGCAGCCAAACATTAATAAGCCAAAGTGTGCTACATAGACTATTTAAATGAAAATTAATCTTTCACCTTGAGGCTGCGGGATTCTATAAAAGGCGGGTAAGTTTGACATTCACCACAATTCAAAGTTGTGTAGGTTCAGTTGCTGATTGGATAGACCATGGCTCAATCTTGCTCATTTGTGGTTATGTATCAATTGTTAATACTACTTGAAGTGAGCAATAGCTTTCTATTTAATGGCTATATAGCAAACTGAACAGATATGGAAGGCTCACATTTATTCCAAATTTCAAATTATGTTTGCTTAGTGTGAACAGTAAGGAAACCATTGCAGTAATTATTGAAGACACCAGCCATATTGCAAAATGCATTTAAAGACAACAGTACTTTTTTTAAAGTGCTTGACATAGCTCAAGCTCATAATGTTTGATCAGGAGTCAGAATCAAATTATACAGTATATTAATTCACAGATAAACAGCCAGAAATAACTGGGTCTCCAGACAGCCAAGAATTTATCTACTCTGAAACAATATCACAACCTCAAAGTTCAAATATTTGTGAGAACAATCCAGGAATATTTGGCTTCTCAACGAGGAGCAGCTCATCAGAATGAAACAAAGATAGCTCAAGTATTTGTAAAATAATAAAACTTGTTTTTTTTTTGTTTTCCGGCCATCTCCCTATCATGTTTAGAAGGTGGTGGCTCACCTAGTGCAGTCAAAAACTTGCAACCTTG
This sequence comes from Hemiscyllium ocellatum, assembly GCF_020745735.1. NCBI lineage: Eukaryota > Metazoa > Chordata > Chondrichthyes > Orectolobiformes > Hemiscylliidae > Hemiscyllium > Hemiscyllium ocellatum. The sequence continues at coordinate 81,516,707 of NC_083404.1, forward strand.
TCCAAATTGAGTTACCTTATTTAAAGTTGTATGCTCAGTGTTACAAGCTGCTCAGCTATCAGGATGCAGGCATTGCTCCATATATAATGTAGGCTGCTACTCAGTATGGCATAAAGGGAGTGATGAATTTTCAGAATCACAAATCTGTCTGAACAAATGGCATCCTTATTTATAAATGGGCTCTTGATTACTTATTTTCACATTTTCTATTCTTTTGAACTGAGAATATTTTTCTTCCAATCAAACAACAATGTCAATTCTCCAATAACCTACCCAACAATTCTCAATGTCTCACTGTAATAATCTTTATTTCATTAAAATTTTTATTACTGCACCAAATTATGGAAACAAAATGGGCCAGGCTTGCTTCATTTTCAGACAGCACCACCCAATGGGAAGTTGCAGCACATCAATTTTATAGTGTTGAATTTAAACTGGAAAATTGTTTGGAATATAGCACGTATGTAAAATATTCCTTTCCTGGAAAGGCGTCAAATTTATTCACTCTCTATGCTTGTATAGGCATAAGAAAATGGTGGCTTGTACAGTCTCAACATTTATGAGATGAGGATTTCTCACTTTCTTGATCAAGAGTCAGAAGTTCTCAGCATTTCACATTGGTTGGTGATATTATCCTCTATCTTAGCATTAATTAATAACTTACTTCTCTGATTAAGCATTCATTTTAATATGCAATAATGTTACCAAATTCTCACAACAGCAGGTCTATGTGGTCAATTTTATTAGATCTATTAGTCGAATCAATGCATTCCTTTCAGAAATGCAACAATTCCTTTCTTTTGGAAACAGTAAAGACAGATGACACTGCCAGTCCATGAGGAGGCCAGTCTGTCAATCAAAAGTTGGTGCAGAGGCAGAGCGGAAGAGTCAGATATCGCACAGAGCCGTGTAATAGGGGACTCCATAGTGAGGGGAACTGACCGGGGTTTTTGTGGCAGCAGACAGGATTTAAGGATGGTGTGTTATCTTCCTGGTGCCAGGGTGAAAGACATCGCGGACAGAGTGCAGGAAATCCTCAAGAACGAAGGTGAAGAGCCAGAGGTGGTGGTACATGTTGGCACAAATGATGTCGGGAAGAAGAGGAGGAACATACTACAGCGGGACTTCAGAGAACTAGGAAGAAGGCTGAAAAGCAGGACATCCAAGGTGGTTATCTCCAGTTTGCTTCCAGTTCCTCAGGCTGGTGAAGCCAGAAACAGGGAGATTATGGACTTGAACGTGTGGCTGGGGAACTGGTGCAGGAAGCAAGAATTTAAATTCTTGGATCACTGGGGTATGTTTTGTGCTAAGCATAAATTCTACAAGAGAACTGGTTTGCATCTTAATAAGTTAGGAACCAGCATTCTAGCAGGCAGGTTTGCTACTGCAACACAGCTACATTTAAACAAGGAGCGGGTGGGGGAACCAAACTGGATGTTTAAGAAGGAAATCTCAGAAAGAGATCATGCTGTAAGGTTGAGTGAAATAGGAGTTGATGGGAAGGGTGAGGGCAGTAACAAATTAAAAATACTATGTATGAATGCATGAAGCATTAGAAATAAGATGGATGAGCCTGATGCTCTTTCGGAAATTGGCAGATGCGATATTGTGGGGATAACGGAGACATGGCTTCAAGTGGACAGGGCCTGGGAAATGAATATTCAAAGCTACATGTGCTATCGTAAGGACAGACAGGGTGGCCACGTTGGTAAGGGATGATATTCAGTCCCTTGCGCGGGGGGACCTAGAATCAGGGGATGTAGCGTCAGTGTGGATAGAGCTGAGAAATCCTAAAGGTAAAAAGACCCTCTTGGGAGTTATCTACAGGCCCCCAAACAGTAGTCTGGATGCAAGATGAATCAGGAGCTGAAATTGGCCTGTTGCAAAGATGTTATTACAGTTGTTATGGGGATTTCAACATGCAGGTAGACTGGGAGAACCAGGATGATATTGGACCTCAAGAAAGAGACTTTGTGGAGTGCCTCAGAGATGGATTCTTAGAACAGCTGGTGCTGGAGATGACCAGGGAGAAGGCAATTCTAGATCTGGTATTGTGCAACGAACCAGAATTGGTCAGGGACCTCGAAATGAAGGAGCCATTGGGAAGTAGTGACCATAATACAATAAGCTTCAATCTGCAATTTGAGAGGGAGAGGGTACAATCGGAAGTGACAATATTTCTGTTGAATAAAGGTAACTATGGAGCTATGAGGGAGGAGCTGGCCAAAGTTCAATGGTGCAATACCTTAGCAGGGATGACAGTGGAGGAACAATGGCGGATATTTCTGTGTATAATGCAGAAGTTGCAGGATCAGTTCATTCCAAAAAGGAAGAAAGATCCTAGGAGGAGGCATGGGTGGCCGTGGCTGATGAGGGAAGTTAAGAAACATATAAAGTTAAAAGAGAAAAAGTATAATATAGCAAAGATAAGTGGGAACACAGAGGGCTAGGAAACTTTTAAAGAACAACAGAAAATTACTAAGAAGGAAATACGCAGAGAAAAAATGAGGTGCGAAGATAAACTGGCCAATAATATAAAGGAGGATAGTAAAAGTTTATTTAGGTATATGAAAGGCAAAAAAATGGTTAAGACTAAAATTGGGTCCTTGAAGACAGAAACAGGGGAATATATTACGGGGAACAAAGAAATGGCAGAAAAATTGAATTGGTACTTCAGATCTGTGTTCACTGGAGAAGACACAAGCAATCTCCCTGAGGAAACAGTGGCTGAAGGACCTGAACTTAAGGGAATTTATATTTGCCAGGAATTGATGTTGGAAAGACTGTTAGGCCTGAAGTTGATAAGTCCCCGGGGCCTGATGGTCTACATCCCAGGGTACTGATGGAGGTGGTTTGAGAAATCATGGATGCGTTGGTGATTATTTTCCAGAGTTCGATAGATTTGAGATCAGTTCCTGCGGATTTGAGGATGGCTAATGTTGTACCACATTTTAAAAAAGGTGGGAAAGGGAAAGCAGGAAATTATAGACCAGTTCGTCTGATCTCAGTGGTGGGAAAGATGCTGGAGTCTATTATAAAGGATGAAATTACGACACATCTAGATAGTGGTAACAGGATAGGTCAGAGGCAGCATGGATTTATGAAGGGGAAATCATGCTTGACTAATCTTCTGCAATTTTTTGAGGATGTAACTCTGAAGATGGACGAGGGAGATCCAGTAGATGTAGTGTACCTGGACTTTCAGAAAGCTTTTGATAAAGTCCCACATAGGAGGTTAGTGAGCAAAATTAGGGCGCACGGTATTGGAGGCAAAGTACTAACTTGGATTGAAAGTTGGTTGGCTGATAGGAAACAAAGAGCAGTGATAAACGGCTCCATTTTGGAATGGCAGGCAGTGACCAGTGGGGTACCGCAGGGACCAGTACTGGGACCGCAGCTTTTTACAATATATGTTAATGATATAGAAGATGGTATTAGTAATGACATTAGCAAATTTGCTGATGATACTAAGCTGGGTGGCAGAGTGAAATGTGACGAAGATGTTAGAAGATTACAGAGTGACCTGGACAAGTTAGGTGAGTGGTCAGATGCATCGCAGATGCAGTTTAATGTGGATAAATGTATGGTTATCCATTATGGTGGCAAGAACAGGAAGGCAGATTACTACCTAAATGGAATTAATTTAGGTAAAGGGGCAGTACAGAGAGATCAGGGTGTTCTTGTACACCAGTCAATGAAGGTAAGCATGCAGGTACAGCAGGTAGTGAAGAAGGCTAATAGCATGCTGGCCTTCATAACAAGAGAGATTGAGTATACAAGCAAAGAGGTTCTTCTGCAGCTGTACAGGACCCTGGTGAGACCACACCTGGAGTACTGTGTGCAGTTCTGGTCTCCAAATTTGAGGGAAGACATTCTAGCTATTGAGGCAGTGCAGGGTAGGTTCATGAGGTTAATTCCTGGAATGGTGGGATTACCTTACACTGAAAGACTGGAGTAACTGGGCTTGTATACCCTTGAGTTTAGAAGACTGAGAGGGGATCTGATTGAGACATATAAGATTATTAAAGGATTGGACACTCTGGAGGCAGGAAACATGTTTCTGCTGATGGGTGAGTGCCGAACCAGAGGACACAGCTTAAATATATGGGATAGACCATTTAGGACAGAGATGAGGAGAAACTACTTCACCCAGAGAGTGGTGGCTGTGTGGAATGCTCTGTCCCAGAGAACAGTGCAGGCCCAGTCTCTGGATTCATTTAAGAAAGAGTTGAATAGAGCTCTCAAGGATAGTGGAATCAAGGGTTATAGAGATAAGGCAGGAACAGGATACTGATTAAAGATGATCATCCATGACCATATTGAATGGTGGTGCAGGTTCGAAGGGCAGAATGGCCTACTTCTGCACCTATTGTCTGTTGTTTGACAGGGCTTTGTCAAGTGAGGAGTAATTGAAAAATCATGGTTTCTAAGGCGTACATTTAGAAGATTATAAACAGACTTTTAATGAAAATGCCTCTATGTCTGATGTTCTCAGCAGATTGCTTATTTTCAGTGTTGCTGTTCAATGTTTTTTTTTAAAATGGTTGTACTTATAAACTGTCCATACTGGAAGAAATTCAAGGAGTTTCTTAAAGTCAGGTTGATTCTGTTTCAAAAGGCATTAGAAAATTGAGAATTGAGAAGAAGAACTGTTCTATCTTTACATTAAGATATAGCTTGGAATATTCAAAACCAAGACAACTTCAATGCTTGCCTTTTGAAGACTCAACAGCATTCGCTAATTGAATTGAGCTAGCTTAATTGTCATGTGCACTCGAATGGGTTTGTAAGGTCGCCTTTTACGGCACCATCTTAGGTACAAGATACTTCAGTATTTGGTACAAAATTAAAAGAATAATAAATAAAAGTCCAGCATAAGAATAAAAAGAAATAAAAAAACACTCGATTTACAGGCCTTTTCACCCAAGTTCATGCCAGCATCTAACCACCAGACTGCACCAGGCCAAATCTCCAGACTAGGCAGGTTTCAAAGCTCAAGGCCTTGCCTCCAGTCCACAACACCTTATTTCCCCATGGTGGCATCCAGTCTGGGACTCAACTTGCTGCAACAATCTTTGGTCAGGGACCTGCTTCCCTGTCACTGCCTCAGGTCCAGGATCTGTCTCCCCGCGACAGCCTCCGATCTACAACTCGCCTCCATGCTATGGCCTCTGATTCGGAACTTGCCTCCGCACTATGGTCTCCAGTTCGGGACTCGCCACCTGCGGCAGCCTATGGCTTCCAGTCTGAGGCCTGTGTCCTCACAACAGCCTCCAGTCTGGGATGTACTTCCAAGACTTACCTCCCCACACCAGCCCCCAATCCAGGACTCACCTCTGGCACTTGTCCCTTCGCACCGGCCTCAGACCTGGGACTCGCCTCCCCGCACCGGCCTCAGACCTGGGACTCGCCTCCCCGCACCGGCCTCAGGTCTGGGACTCGCCTCCCCGCACCGGCCTCAGGTCTGGGACTCGCCTCCCCGCACCGGCCTCAGGTCTGGGACTCGCCTCCCCGCACCGGCCTCAGGTCTGGGACTCGCCTCCCCGCACCGGCCTCAGGTCTGGGACTCGCCTCCCCGCACCGGCCTCAGGTCTGGGACTCGCCTCCCCGCACCGGCCTCAGGTCTGGGACTCGCCTCCCCGCACAGCCTCAGGTCTGGGACTCTCCTCTCACGCCAGCCTGTTCTGGGTCTTGTCTGTGGTAGTCTCTGATCCAGGAGCTGCCTCCTCCATTCACCTTGGAGTTAGTTTAAAAAGTTAAAAAGTTCAAAAAACAGAAACCCCTGAAAAAGAGAAAGAAAAAGAACAGGTGGAGCACAGGAGATCTGGCTTTAGCATCATATTCTACCTCCATTTTTATGTCTGACTAATGGTCAGGTAGGGAAAGACATCTCAAACAGTGTCCAGAGATAAAAGAAGTCCAACAGATTTGGTGCTCATAAAGATAATTCACATGATATCTAAGCTCTCTCAGAACTTAATAGCATGGAACTGAACCACTGCACTATACACTAGGGAGAACCTGTGATAGGTCTGGCCACATCTCTTGTTTACTTTTTTTAAAATAAGCTATTTTCAAAGTCTTTGTTGCATTTTCAGTCAAGAAGGGAAAGTTGGTCTAATGGTCTCCAACCAAAAATTCAACCCATGTTGAAAAACTGACCAGCAATCAGACTAAGAATTATTAATACATCAAATCACTTTATCAGCTTGAAAATTCAATAGATTCTTGAAAATCTGATTTTTAGCAAACTGAAATACGAAAGTGTATTCTTCAACCAAGAGTAAGAATTTTGACCAGAACATTAAATCTACTGATTTCTTTTCCGTGGTTATGGTTAATTTTCTCTCTAGTAGATTAGATTAGATTACTTACAGTGTAGAAACAGGCCCTTCAGCCCAACAAGTCCACACCGACCCGCCGAAGCACAGCCCACCCATACCCCTACATTTGCCCCTTACCTAATACTACGGGCAATTTAGCATGGCCAATTCACCTGACCCGCACATCTTTGGACTGTGGGAGGAAATCAGAGCACCCAGAGGAAACCCACGCAGACACGGGGAGAATGTGCAAACTCCACACAGTCAGTCGCCTGAGGCGGGAATTGAACAGTGAGGCAGCAGTGCTAACCATTGTGCCACGGTGCCGCCCACTAGTAAAGGGGAAAAAGTGATTTTTTTGGAGCTTAAAATACCAAGAGCTTTGACAATATTCCAGAACTGTACATCAGTATGGATTGTATGGCTGAAGTTATGAAACATAAATGATCTCCATGCTAGATGGATAAGTCTGAGACAATATTACACCCAATATTACAATTTATATCTCATTTAAATGAGACAAATAAACTTTAGAAAGAATGAGTCGTTTTAAAGATTGTATTTTTTGAAACAGAGTCTAATTGAACAGGAAACCATGAAAGAAAGCTGATCTTCATAGTTTCTAAAATAAAACTGAGACTGAAACTGAATTTGGAAACTTTTAGACAGACTGAAATGGGTTGAAACCAGACAACAGAATCATCAGAATTCAAATGATGATCCCAGAGATTCAGTGCATACGGATTCTAAAGAAGTGACGAAGATCGAGAACTTACAAATGTATGAAGTAGGAGCAAGAGTAGGTCATTTGACCCCTTGTGTCTACACTGTCATTCAGTAAGATCATAGCTAATCTGAGAATAGGCAAATATACTGAATCTTCTGCTTTTTTGGGGCTGTATCAGTTTCAATAACTTTCATGAAAAGTCTCTGTGAGGCCAGCATGTTTTCACCCCAAGTCTTACTAAACCCTACTATTAACAACATGCCTGTCGTCACGGTGCCCTAGTCATCTGGTTCTAGCCCCATTCTACCATTCAACGTATCGAAAACAACTCATCACTACAGAGATATCCCAGAATGGAACAGTGGCATGTTTGAAAGGCTGTTTTGCTTCCAATAAAGCACTATTAGTCTAAAGCTGCTCTGCACAGTTCCTGACATTTCCCTCAGACATAGCAAAGAAGGAAAAATTGGTGCCTGCATCGTAGCAGGGACCCGGACACCTTGCTGGATAAGGTGGTGCAGAAGCAAGATGTCCTCTTCCCCCAGAACCAGTGTAGGAGGCCACAACACCAGACTTTGCCAGCCTGGTCCCAAGGTTGCCACTCCCCAATGCTTTCTCAGCTTCTGGAAGAATGCTCTGCAACACAGGAAAAACGTTGTGACCTTCTCCACTTGGTCAGCGTCGTGCCACCATCTTCTCTTTGATATCTCGCTTTCATTCCTCCTCATTTATTATACCATCTCCCATCAAGGCTTATCGTCTCCTAGTCTCATTGTTGCCTGCAACATCTTGCCTCATTTGCTCTCACCCATTCAAAGTTCACATGAAAGTGCTCTCTGCTATTTTTGCTGAAAATTTATCCCATATTTTTAAAATAGATTTCCATAAATTAGAGCGTTCTTGTACTCTGATACACCTGGTCCTTTGAAGTCAAATCAAGTTCTGTGGTAGGAATGGACTCTAGGTTGGACAGCAAATATGATAATGGCAACAGGGCAGTAGAAGGGCTGCATAGAAAGGAAAGGAAAACATCAGTCGACGGAACAATTTTCAGAGCTTTGAAATGTGTGGTTCTATGAAGAATAGTAAAATGTATCTTGGGCATGCAGATGAGAAAACTCAAAAGAATAAACATAACTGCACCTCCCTTGGGTATGCTGAAAATGTGTTGCTGGTTAAAGCACAGCAGGTCAGGCAGCATCCAAGGAACAGGAAATTCGACGTTTCGGGCCAGAGCCCTTCATCAGGAATGAGGAGAGGGTGCCAGGCAGGCTAAGATAAAAGGTAGGGAGGAGTGACTTGGGGGAGGGGCGATGGAGATGTGATAGGTGGAAGGAGGTCAAGGTGAGGGTGATAGGCCGGAGTGAGGTGAGGGCAGAGAGGTCAGGAAGAGGATTGCAGGTTAGGAGGGCGGTGCTGAGTTCAAGGGAATCGACTGAGACCCCCCAGGTCATCTCCTCTGCACAGAAAAACTCCCTCTACAAGGATTTCAGTGAGTCTCTCTCTCACTGCACCCCCCAGGTCATCTCCTCTGCACAGAAAAACTTGTCTCAGTCGATTCCCTTGAACTCAGCACCGCCCTCCTAACCTGCAATCCTCTTCCTGACCTCTCCGCCCCCACCTCACTCCGGCCTATCACCCTCACCTTGACCTCCTTCCACCTATCACATCTCCATCGCCCCTCCCCCAAGTCCCTCCTCCCTACCTTTTATCTTAGCCTGCCTGGCACCCTCTCCTCATTCCTGATGAAGGGCTCTGGCCCAAAACGTCGAATTTCCTGTTCCTTGGATGCTGCCTGACCTGCTGTGCTTTAACCAGCAACACATTTTCAGCTCGAATCTCCAGCATCTGCAGACCTCACTTTTTACTCGAGGACTCAAACTATGGTCAATTAAGCAAACAAGTCAGTTTAACTTTCCAACCATAAAACCATAAGATAAAGGAGCAGAATTAGGCTATTAAGCCCATCAAATCTGTTGCACCATTTATTCACAGCTGATATGCTTCTCAACCCCATTCTCCTGCCTTCTCCCTGTAACTTTTGATCCCCTCACTAACAAGAGCATATCTCTTTCTTAAAAACACTCAATGACTTGGCCTCCATAGACTTCTGTGGCAATGAGGTCCAGAGGTACACCACCCTCTGGTTGAACAAAGTTTTCCTCTGAGACATCTCTTTGGCTCTGGGGTGACAAATACATGTTGAACGATGATGTAGGCTTATAGTGAGTAAAGTACTTTTTAAGTAGTCTTTAAATATGATGTATGGGCTACGGCCCTTGAAATTTCTGGAGGAGCAGAGAACATTGTAACAGTAAGATTTACTGTTCAACTTGTGAAACAACTCACACATAAGCGTAATGAGCTGAAAACCTTATGAAATTGTGAGAAATCTCATCCCAGTGTGAGGAGACATGAAAACAATTAACTTGCCCAACACTATATCTTCACTCCAGAATAGAAGCTTTCACACTATGTCCTGAATGATACTTCCAGGGTGTGATATTTTTCAGTGGGATCCATTTTACTAAACTAAAAGGAGTCCTGGAGTTCCTGGAATATCACATTGCAACTATGAAGAAAAACATTCAGGTACCTTCCTGATGCATGACGATGATACCTTATATGTGCAATAAGTTATTAGTAAGATAAGAATGTAGTTTAGAATTAGGCTTCTCGGGATTTTAACCATATTGGTTTAGATAATAAGCAAAATAAATCTGGAATAACGTTTAATCAACAAATGTTACTTTCACCCCATTTAAAAATGGTACTAGATCAGCATGTTAAGTCCATGGAAGACACAGTGCAAATGCAAAGCTCGATCATTCAGTTGAACTGGCAAAGCACTCAAACAAGTCTAAGGTGCTAGATTTGACATGTTGGAGTTAAATACCACAATGGAGCATCCTAAAATTAAGAATGGACCAATGAGAAATAAAACATTAAAGAAATTAAATCTAGAGTAATGTGTTCCCATATAAGTTCCTATAATAAGTTCCCATTATTATGTAACCCGAAGAATATTTAGATAATGGAATATGCTGCTGTTTCTGTTATGAAGGAAAATGATAATAAATTCTGGCTGGCATATTTGGAAGATATGTATGGATGAAATGTGAATAAAGGATATTAGGCATGAATCCTGAGTGCTAACTTATGCTGCTGTGCATGTGAAAGGGTGCTGGGAATTGATCAGTGTGGAATTTGGATCGTGTTATTGGTCTGAAATTTGGAGTGCAGACACATTCACTCAACATGACCACTCTAATGACCTAACTCAAGTTAAATGTTTTTCTGCACTGCTGCTATATCTTTGGGGTGATAGTCTAGGCATTAAACATTTGGTCTTATTCCCTTCTGAAAGCCTACTTTTAAGTCTTCCTGCCCTTTGTGGAAACAAACAACTCTCCTAGCCTCCACTTGTGTCACCAGTACGTCCAGAACAGCAACACTGAACTAGGGAGCCCTCTGCCTGTCATGGTGTGTCATCTCCTTTCAGCATGAGTCTTCCACTGTATTGCCTTTATGCCATCTGTGAAGCTTCCCTATTATAGGGTCCATGTCATTAAAAGTGGAAGGCTGGTTGGGGTACATGGTTTGCTTGCAATTGTTGTCAGTCTGCTTGGAGACACAGAGGCCATTGACAGTATTACTGATGGTAATACAGTTCAGAAACTGTTCAAGACCTTATCACAATAATGGAAGTGAAGTGAACAACAGTATGGCGAGATGATTTCAAAATCAGAAGTCTGATGCTGGAAACATTAATCATGGAGTTGGGCAGAAGGATGGATGTCATAATCCTGTCAGGAGAACCTCAAGGATTCCTCAAGAACATTGAGTGAATAGGAAGGCAATTCCAGGATTCCGGATCTAAAACATGGACTGTACTGCCACAGGATGTATATTGATCTCACATGGCTATTACATCTTCACTTGATATCTCCTATCCACCGCACTCAACAAGCTGTTCATGCTGCTCCACGCATAACAGCTCCCTTTCTCAGCCAGCAGCACTTTCCAGCACTCAGGTCTTACACCTAACATTTACATATTCCACCTTGCAAACCTACATTGTTGCCACCCTCACAGCCATCCATCACTACCTCCACATACTTCCAAATATTGAGCTACCACAGGCACATTACCAAAATACCACTCTGCACAACTTATCTTCTCTTGCAAGACAAGTTGGTACACAATTGAAGGGAACAAATCAAAGCGAGTGAGGCAAGAAACTCCTAAGCTGACAGAGGTTATGGTTCACAGCGTCATGGGGCTGTGATGGGTTGCCTCACATCTAGAGATAATTCAAACAAATTCCTTACGGACTTTGCTTCGCTCCATTCCATTAAAATATTTGTACAGATTACCTTAGCTCCAATTTGGTGCCTGGCCATTAAACCTGAGTGCAACTCTTCTTGCAATGTGATGTTAAATCTTCGATAAGTGATGAACAATTATATCCACAGAAACTCTGTCAGAGTCTGAGCATCATATTAGCAAGCTGAACTGTGCGATGTCATGATTATGCCAATTTAAAGGTTTCTGGTTCACACAAGACGTAACTGGTTGTTCCTATCTCCTATTGCAATGTTTCATGGTGCATGTAGAAGACAGCCGGCATTCAAGTGGCTCCAAAAGTGACAGCAGACCCATGGCACTACCTGATTTAATTTCTAGCCTTCTATTTCTCAGCTTCACATAATTTTCAAAGTAAAAATTTAAGTAAATGGCTTCTATTTGCAACCTAAATACACAAATTTGTCATTCATTTTGTGTTCTAATCATTTTAACAAGCACAAACATTGATCATCACAATATATGAGGATATCTGTTTCCAGGATTTTTATTTCAGTTACTGTCTACCTTGATGCAATGATCCACAATGACAAAGGCCATTTATTAGTCCTGAGGTTTTTTTCAGTCCAACCACTCTTTCCTTTAAAAGATGCCCAATTCTGTCAAGAGGACAGCATTGCTCACAATAGTAAAAACCACTACCGCTTTGAATATCTATGTAATTAGATTCTTCCGGACAATATTCATAACTTCTGCTGTGCTAACCAGGCTGCGGCAGAAAGTTACGTGACCTTCTTTTCAGATGATCTACACAGTTTTTTTTCATGGTGGAACCCAGTTTAAAAAGTGTGTTATCTAATCCTGCAGATTAGCAAATATTTTAGTTTCTTACTTTTTCAGAGGATTATGGCACTGTTGGCAAGGTCAGTATTTATTATCCATCTATAATTTCTCTTGAAAAGGTGGCCCCTTCATGGGCCTCTGCAGTCAATACAACCTTGGTTCACATGTAGTGCTGCTGGGGAGGCAGTGAAGAAACAGTGATATTGTTCCAATTCAAAATGGTATGTAGTTTGGTGGGAACTTGCAGCTTGTGGAAATCCAATGTTTCTGCTGCCCAGTCTTTTCACATGGTCGAGGTCACAGGTTTACAAGATGATGCTGGAGGAGCCTAGGTCAATTACTGCAACTTATCTTTTAGATGATATACATTGCTGTCAGTGTCCCGGGGTGCAGTGAGTAAATGCTTGTGGTGGTGGATGGGTACCAAGCAAGAAGTCTGCATGGTCCTGCTGGGTACTGAGCTTTTTTTTGAGTGTTGTAGGAATATCGTTCATTAAAGTTGGGAGTATTCTACCTTGTAGATGCTGGGGTGCTTTAGGGAGTTGTGTTACTTTCCACAGAAATCACATTCACTGATACAGATTTTGACAGGATGATGAAGTTTCTAGTTAACATGAATGCCAAGAGTGTAGTACTGGCAGATTCAAAGGGAAATCAGTTGGATTCTTTCTTGGAGGTAGTCATTGTATGACGTTTTTGTGGCATGCAAGCTATTTGACACTTATCAGTCCTTGTCTGAATGTAGTACAGGACTTTCTATATATTGTCGCAGAATGCTTCATCGTCCAAAGAATTACTCAATGATACAGTGTTCTATTTCCAAGTTTGCTGATGACACAAAACTGGGTGGGATTGAGAGTTGTGAAGAGGATGCAAAGAGACATCAAGATGACTTGGACAAGTTGAGTGAGAAGGCAAATAGATGCAGTACAACATGGCTAAGTGTGAAGTTATGCATTTCAGTGTGGAAAAGAGAAAGTCAGCATATTATGTAAAGTGTGATATTTTGGGAAGTGTGAATGTACAAAGGGATCTGGGTGCCCTTATACACCAGTCAATGAAAGTAGATGGCAAGTGCAGGAGGCAATTAGAGTGGTATATTGTCCTTCATTGCATGAGAATTCAAATTCAAAAGTAGGAATGGTTTACAGCAGTTATCCAGGATCTTGATAAGTCCACAAGTGAAGTAGTGTATGTGGTTTTGGTCTAAGAAAGGACATACTTATTATAGAGGTATTGCAGCAGTGAATCACTTGGCTGATACAAGGGAATGGGAAGACTGTTTATGAATAGAGATTGGTTTAACTGGGCCAATATTTACTTAATTATAGAAGGATGAGAGAGAATCTGATTGAAACAGTTAAATTTTAACAGAACTGGACAGATTAGATGCAGGGAGGTCGTTTCCTCTAATGGAGGGAGTCTAGAACCAGAGGTCACAGTCTTAGAATACAGTTTAGGCCATTTGGGATGATGAAATTATGAAAAACCTCTTCACTCAAAGGATAGAGAACTTGTGGAATTTTCTACCATAAAAAATTATGTCATCTTGGGGTAGCATGGTGGCTCAGTGGTTAGAGCTGAAAATGTGTTGCTGGTTAAAGCACAGCAGGTCAGGCAGCATCCAAGGAACAGGAAATTCGATGTTTCGGGCCAGAGCCCTTCATCCGGAATGAGGAGAGGGTGCCAGGCAGGCTAAGATAAAAGGTAGGGAGGAGGGACTTGGGGGAGGGGCGGTGGAGATGTGATAGGTGGAAGGAGGTCAAGGTGAGTTCAACACGCGGCGAGATATTGAACAATTCTTCCGCCGCCTTCTCCTCCGTGCCTACTTTTACAACCAAGACTTCTGCCCACCCTCTGACGACCCCTTCTCCCGCCTCCAACACACCCCATCCACCTGGACACCCCGTGCTGGCCTCTTACCCACCCTCGATCTATTTATAGCCAACTGCTGCCGCAACAATAACCGACTCGACCTGTCCACCCCTCTCACCCACTCCAACCTCTCACCCTCAGAACGTGCAGCCCTCCACTCCCTCCGCTCCAACCCCAACCTCACCATCAAGCTGGCAGACAAGGGAGGTGCGGTAGTAGTTTGGCGCACCGACCTTTATACCGCTGAGGCCAAACGCCAGCTCGTGGACGCCTCCTCCTATTGCCCCCTTGACCATGACCCCACCTCCCACCACCAAACCATCATCTCCCAGACCATCCATAACCTCATCACCTCAGGGGATCTCCCATCCACCGCCTCCAACCTCATAGTCCCACAACCCCGCACCGCCCGTTTCTACCTCCTGCCCAAAATTCACAAACCTGACTGCCCCGGCCTACCCATTGTCTCAGCCTGCTCCTGCCCCACCGAACTCACCTCCGCGTACCTCGACACTGTTCTGTCCCCTTTAGTCCAAGAACTCCCCACCTACGTTCGGGACACCACCCACGCCCTCCACCTCCTCCATGATTTTCGCTTCCCCGGTGCCCAACGCCTTATCTTCACGATGGACATCCAGTCCTTGTACACCTCCATCCCCCATCACGAAGGACTCAAAGCCCTCCGCTTCTTCCTTTCCCGCTGCACCAACCAGTACCCTTCCACTGACACCCTCCTTTGACTGACTGAACTGGTCCTCACCCTGAATAACTTCACTTTTCAATCCTCCCACTTCCTCCAAACTAAAGGAGTTGCCATGGGCACCCGCATGGGCCCCAGCTATGCCTGTCACTTCGTAGGATATGTGGAACAGTCCATCTTCCGCAACTACACTGGCACCAACACCTACCTTTTCCTCCGCTACATCGATGACTGTATCGGCGCTGCCTCGAGGAGGTTGAACAGTTCATCAACTTTACCAACACCTTCCATCCCGACCTCAAATTCACCTGGACTGTCTCAGACTCCTCCCTCCCCTTCCTAGACCTTTCCGTTTCTATCTCGGGCGACCAACTCAACACAGACATCTACTATAAACCGACTGACTCCCACAGCTACCTGGACTACACCTCCTCCCACCCTGCCCCCTGTAAAAACTCCATCCCATATTCCCAATTCCTTCGTCTCCGCCGCATCTGCTCCCAGGAGGACCAGTTCCAATACCGTACAGCCCAGATGGCCTCCTTCTTCAAGGACCGCAGATTCCCCCCAGATGTGATCGACGATGCCCTCCACCGCATCTCCTCCACTTGCCGCTCCTCCGCCCTTGAGCCCCGCCCCTCCAACCACTACCAAGACAGAACCCCACTGGTTCTCACCTACCACCCCACCAACCTCCGTATACAGCGTATCATCCGCCGTCATTTCCGCCAACTCCAAACGGACCCCACCACCAGGGATATATTTCCCTCCCCTCCCCTATCAGCATTCCGCTAAGACCACTCCCTTCGCGACTCCCTCATCAGGTCCACACCCCCCACCAACCCAACCTCCACTCCCGGCACCTTCCCCTGCAACCGCAGGAAATGCAAAACTTGCACCCACACCTCCTCCCTTACTTCTCTCCAAGGCCCAAAGGGATCCTTCCATATCCGCCACAAATTCACCTGCACCTCCACACACATCTATTGCATCCGCTGCACCCGATGTGGCCTCCTCTATATTGGGAAGACGGGACGCCTACTTGCGGAACGCTTCAGGCAACACCTCTGGGACGCCCGGACCAACCAACCCAACCACCCCGTGGCTCAACACTAACTCTCCCTCCCACTCCACCGAAGACATACAGGTCCTTGGACTCCTCCATTGCCAGAACATAACAACACGACGGTTGGAGGAAGAGCGCCTCATCTTCCGCCTGGGAACCCTCCAACCACAAGGGATGAACTCAGATTTCTCCAGTTTCCTAATTTCCCCTCCCCCCACCTTGTCTCAGTCGATTCCCTTGAACTCAGCACCACCCTCCTAACCTGCAATCCTCTTCCTGACCTCTCCGCCTCCACCCCACTCTGGCCTATCACCCTCACCTTGACCTCCTTCCACCTATCACATCTCCATCGCCCCGCCCCCAAGTCCCTCCTCCCTACCTTTTAGCTTAGCCTGCCTGGCACCCTCTCCTCATTCCTGATGAAGGGCTCTGGCCCGAAACGTCGAATTTCCTGTTCCTTGGATGCTGCCTGACCTGCTGTGCTTTAACCAGCAACACATTTTCAGCTCTGATCTCCAGCATCTGCAGACCTCGCTTTTGGCTCAGTGGTTAGCACTGCAGCCTCACAGAACCAGGGGTCCAGGTTTGATTCCAGCCTCGGGTGACTGTCCGTGTAGAGTTTGCACATTTTCCCCGTGTCTGCGTGGGTTTCCTCTGGGTGCTCCAGTTTCCTCCCACAGTCCAAAGATGTGCAGGTCAGGTGAATTGGCCATGCTAAATTGTCCATAGTGTTAAGTGCATTAGTCAGAGGGAAATGGGTCTGGGTGGGTTACTCTTTGGAGGTTCGGTGTGGACTGGTTGGGCCGAAGGGCCTGTTTCCACATTGTGGGAAATCTAATCTTCTGTTTCTTTGCTGATAATCCAGAGCAGGCTATTGCTGCTCTCATGGGGTTGGATTGGATGTGTCCTGTTGTTTGTGAAGAAGGAAAATAGAAGAGGAGTTGAATAAATGCTTTCCATCAGTGCTCACATTAGAAGATACTATTAGCATTCCAAAATTGTTAAACATTCTAGGGGCAAAAGGTGGCAAGAAATAAATACAATACAGGATTCTCCGAGGTTTGTTTCCGTGCTGTACATCTCTATGACTATGGCTTGACAGGGTCGATGGGAAAGGTTGTTTTCCCTTGTGGCTGAGCCTAGAACCAGAGGACATAATGTCAGAATAAGGGGTCACACATTTAAGACTGAAATAAGAAGGAATTTCTTTCCTCAAAGCATTGTGAATCTACATACAGTAGTACAGGCCTTTTGGCCATCACTGCTGTGCTGACCTTTTATCCTACTCTAAGATCAAACTAACCTACATACCCTTCATTTTACTATCATCCATGTGCCTATCCAAGAGTTGCTTAAATGTCCCTCGTGTATCTGACTATTCTACCACGGTTGGCAGTGCATCCCGTGTCCCCACCACTCTCTGTGTAAAGAACCTATCTCTGACATGTCCCCCTAATCACTTTGAAAGTATGCCCATAGACATTTCTGCCTTGAGAAAAAGCCTCTGGTTATTCACTCTATCAATGCCTCTCATCACTTTGTATACCTCTATCAAGTCACCTCTCATCCTTCTTCACTTCAATGAGAAAAGCTCTAGCTCCCTCAACCTTTCTTCATTGGACATCCGCTCCAGTCCAGGCATCATCCTGGTAAATCTCCTTTGCACCCTTGTGAAAGTTTCCACATCCTTCCTATAATGAGGCAACCAGAACTGAACACAATATTCCAGGGCTTTATAGAGCTGCAGCATAATCTTGTGCTCTTAAAATCAATCCCCTGGCTAATGAAAGCCAACACACAAAG
Organism: Hemiscyllium ocellatum; assembly: GCF_020745735.1. NCBI lineage: Eukaryota > Metazoa > Chordata > Chondrichthyes > Orectolobiformes > Hemiscylliidae > Hemiscyllium > Hemiscyllium ocellatum. Next base: position 81,534,349 of record NC_083404.1, read on the forward strand.
TGCCTTCTTAACAACCCTATGAACTTGGAAAGCAGACTGTGAAAATCTTTACCGCAAAGGACTGTTCAGGCTGGGTTGTTCAGTATATTTAATGCTGAGATAGACAGATTTTTAACCAATAAGGCAATCAAGGAGAAGGCAAAAAAGTGGAGTTGAGGATTATCAGATCAGGCATGATCTCATTGAATAGCGGAGCAGACCTGCTGATGAATGGCCTACACCTGTTATGGATAAATCTTGTTAATTTTCTATGTTGTTAGGTAGGTACAGCAGTATAGTAGCTATTCCAAATAGCCTGGCAAATATAGTGATTGGTTTTGCAGCACAGGTCTTCAACATTATAGTCAAGATGTTATCAGGACTAGTGCTTTCAGCAATTTGCTGATATCATGCGGAGCGAATTGAATTAGCTGAAAACTTGTGTCTGAGATTCTGATTCTGAGACTTCCAAAGATGCAAAATCCGCTTGAGATTTTTGCCTGATGGTGGCAGTAAACGCTTAAGTTTTGTATTTTATACATTGAGGTTGATAGAGCCACCTCATCTGGTAAGTTGTTTAATTGTCTAACATCATTCACCTGAAGAAGCTGTGCTTTGAAAGCTAGTACCTCCAAATAAACCTGTTGGACTATAACTTGGTGTTGTGTAATTTTTAACTTTGTCCATCCCAGTCCAACACCAGCACCTCCAAATCATGGACATCATTCATTACTGGATGTGGCAGGATTAAGCTTTCTGATAGTAACCTGATCTTCTGGCTTGGGATTGTTTATCTCTGTCTGCTAACATTAGTGATGAACATGTTTGTAGACTTCCTTTACAGTTTCATTAGCTTGATAGTCACCAAGACATAGGTGACCTTACTTCTGATGTTGTTCAAAACAAGATGCTGGATCCTGCCCACTGCAGGGCATTAGTTCTCAGTCAACAGTGATTGATGGTCCAGGGAAAGGATGGGCAGGGAACTCAATTGGTGCTGTGGGCCACCCCCTTGAACTGTGAAATTATGCTACTGGCATATTGGATAGAACCAAATGCCTCGGGTGAAAAGTGAAATTCTACTAGGAAGAAGTGAAAAGAACCGCAGCATGAATTAGTCGCAGAAATCCAGAACAACAGAGTTGCAACTGTGAGGAACCAGAATCATGATTAGGGCAGCTCAAAGTTTCTGACATTGTTTAGTGAACTGGGAAAGGATTAGGGAGATGTCAGTGATCATGATTGCTAGGGACAAGCTTCCAACTCACAGATTAGCAATTGGGTAGGTTGCTTCTATCACTGACCTATAGCAATAAGTCAATCAAGGAGGATGTACAACAAGCCTGTGATTGCGTGAAGGATGTATTTAATAAAGCCAGTGATTGGATTGGATCACACTCCATGGTTGTGAAAGTTTAAGCATCAAAATCAAAATATCTCACGATCTATGACAAGTGGAGTACCACAATGATTGGTGCTGGGTCCACTATTTTTCGTCATTTATATAAATGATTTGAATGTGAGCATAAGAGATATAGTTAGTAAGTTTGCAGAAGACACCAAAATTGGAGGTGTGATGGACAATGAAGAAGGTTACCTCAGATTACAACGGGATCTTGATCAGTTGGGCCAATGGACTGAGAAGTGGCAGATGGAGTTTAATTTAGATAAATGTAAGGTGCTGCATTTTGGGAAAGCAAACCTTTGCAAGATTTATACACTTGTGGTCATTTGCAGCTGTACATTACATTGGATAGGCCATTGTTGCAATATTGCGTGTAATTCTGGTCTCCTTCCTATCGGAAGGATGTTGTGAAACTTGAAAGGGTTCAGAAAAGATTGACAGGGATGCTGCCAGGGTTGGAGGATTTGAGGTATAGGGAGAGGTTGAATAGGCTAGGGCTGTTTTCCCTGGGGTGGGGGAGTCCAGAACTAGAAGACATTGGTTTAGGGTGAGAGGGGAAAGATATAAAAGAGACCCAAGGGGCAACTTTTTCATGCAGAGGGTGGTACATGTAAGGAATGAGCTGCAGAGAAAGTGGTGGAGGCTAGTACAATTGCAACATATAAAAGGGCATTTAGATGGGTATATGAACAGGAAGGGTTTGGAGGGATATGGGCTGGGTGCCTGAGATGCTGCCTGGCCTGCTGTGCTTTGACCAGCGACACGTTTGCAGCTGTGATCTCCAGCATCTGCAGACCTCATTTTTTACTTGCTGGTAGGTGGGACTAGATTGGGTTGGGATATCTGGTCGACATGGACAAGTTGGACCAAAGGATCTATTGCTGTGCTGTACATCTCTATGACATGATGAAATGTTAAAAGTTTTAAGGGTATATGATGAGAAACATAAACAGGGAGATACTGCAGGTGACAGAGGAGCAGCAAATACTTTGAACAAACTGCATTAACAACAATGCCATATTTGACTGAGTGTAGCATTACACAGAGTCCTAGTAAAACTGGAATCATTGGGAATTGGAGGAAATCTCTCTGCTGGTTGGAGTCATACCAGGTCTCAAGGTTATTGGAGCTGAAAATGTGTTGCTGGAAAAGCGCAGCAGGTCAGGCAGCATCCAAGGAACAGGAAATTCGACGTTTCGGGCATAAGCCCTTCATCAGGAAAGGGCTGATGAAGGGCTAATGCCCGAAACGTCGAATTTCCTGTTCCTTGGATGCTGCCTGACCTGCTGCGCTTTTCCAGCAACACATTTTCAGCTCTGATCGCCAGCATCTGCAGACCTCACTTTCTCCTGTGGTTATTGGAGGTCAGTCATCTCAGCTCGTGAACAGCTCTTATAGCAGTCATATCTAAATGCAGCAAGACCTGGGTAACTTTTAGGCTTGGGCTGACAAACGCATGTAACATTCACACCGCACAAATGCCAGGCAATGAGCTACTCCAACAAGAGACAATCCAACCTCCTCCCCTTGACATTCAATGGTGTTACCATTATTCTCCATTATGAACATCTTGGAGGGGGGGGATTACCATGGACCAGAATCTCAACTGGGCTCACCATATAATTACTGCAGCTTTAAGAGGAGGTCTGAAGTTAGGAATACTGTAGTGACTAACTCACCTTCTGACTGCCCAAGCCCTGTCCAACATCTACATGGCACAAGTCTTAATTGTGATGGACTACTCTCCACTTGCTTGGATGAGTGCAGCTCCAACAACACTCAAAAAGCGTGACACCATTGAGGACAAACCAGCCCACTTGATTGGCACCACATCCACAACATTCAATTACTCCACCACCAATGCTCATTTGCAGGAGTGCAATATATCTGCAAGATTTGCTGTAGAAATTCACCAAAAACCTTAGACAGCATCTTCCAGACCCACAATCTCTCCCATCTAGAAGGACCGGGGCAGCGGAAATGGGAACACCACCACCTGCAAGTTCCCCTTGTGCCACACACTACCTTGACATGGAACTATAATAACTATTCCTCCACTGACAGTGGGTGGGTCAAAATCCTGGAATTCTCTTCCTAATGGCATTATGTATCTACCTACAGCACATGGAGTGCAGCAGGTCCAGAAGGCAGCTCACGAGAAGAGGTTGCAAGAGATTATAACTGGGGTGGAGGGGTCTTTGATGATGTTGGCTGCCTTTCTGAGGTAACAATAAGTGTAAACAATAGCCCATTTCCCATGGGTGATTAAAAAAAAAGGCAACACAGGAGAGCACACACCTAGATTCAGCTGAGAGGTTACATGAGTTCTGTTGTCATTCTATTAATACCCCAGATTGCACATGAGAAAAATAATTGATCCCAGAGGGAGCCATTTAATTTAAAAAAGATGTTGGTTTCCTCTCTCAAAAGCAAGAATAACTTTGTTTACTTTATTTCCTCTCTGGATCTCTGTAATCTACTAAAACAGTTGGTAATTAAGTAATGCCAACATCGCTGATCCCCTCACTGCTGTGTGAAATATGGATAATATGAACATGGAACAGATCAGATCCCTTCTAAGTCTTCACTTTTATATCAAATACACATTCAAATTCTGAAGACGACGTAATAGTCTCTCAGTTATGCTGGCTTCTCCACAATTGCAATGTCACTACTGAGCTGGGGAACAGCAAAATTGACAAAGCTTAACTTGAGAATTAACCCTGTAATGTGCTGAATGTTTTGTTTTAGATGAATGGAGCCCGGAATGCTATGTGTCTTGTCCACAGTCAGACATTGAGCCAAAACACCTGGGTTCAGGTGCAACTTGCTCCAGTGGGGTATTATAACATCTCTGAACCACGTGACTAAAAATATCTACAAGTTGAGGCAAGAGACTTAAGGATGGGCAATGAATATTGGCCCACTCATTAACATCCAACTTCCATGAGTGAATTAAAAAGAAATCATAAATCAACAACTGTGATAATTTATGACAGTGAGTAACAATAATGGACTAATAACTACATTATTTTATTTATATTTAATTCTTTTGGATCAAAATAGGAATTATCTTCTAACAACCTTACTACTGTGTAATTTAACTATCTCTGCATCCTACCTGAAATAAGAGAGAATTTAAATTGTATCCACTCACTTGCTAACAAATAAATCAAATGAATGTATTATCAAGGATTTTGCACACTACATTGGTTTTTACATGAGCAAAACCAATGTAGTGTACAAAATCCCATGCAAGGACTGCACAAAACACTACATAGGACAAACAGGAAGACAGCTAACAACCCACATCCACGAACACCAACTAGCCACGAAACGACACGGCCAGCTATCCACACACAGATGACAAACAACATGAATTTGACTGGGACAACACTACTATTATAGCGCAAGCCAAACAGAGAACAGCCAGGGAATTCCTAGAGGCATGGCACTCATCCACTGATTCTATCAACAATCACATCGACCTAGACCCTATATACCGGCCACTGCAGCGGACAGCAACTGACAACCGGAAGCGGCAGAGACAAGCCACTATAAATGCCAAAGGAAACATGATAGAAGCACTTCACAGGAGGCTCCCAAGCATTGAGGATGTCACCTAGAAAGGGGACGAAACGTTTGCAACAAAAACTCCCAGCTTGGCGAACAGAACCACAACAACGAGCATTCGAGCTACAAATCTTCTCCCAAACTTTGAATGAATAGTTGTATTGAGTGATATGAAATGTTTTATGCACTGATGAACTATTGAGGCTAATATCACTAATGTGAACAGAGGCTATCAGTGCGCATAAATGTTCAGAGTTTCTTTTACCTTAATGGCCAGAGGGAATGTTGTGGCCTGATAGACAGAGGTTGCAAGTCAAGTTCTAGCATTTCTTTGATATTTCTTTGTTGTGATAGTTGAGGGAAAACACAACCTAAATCCCCATAATGATAAGTCCAGATAGCTCCTCCTATGCCCCATAAATCCTGTGTTAGGATAATTATGGATCAGATATTGCATTATCTAACAATATTACATTCTCCTAGCTTATGTGCTTCCCCCATACAAAATCTTCAACATTGTTTTCATCAAAATAGAATCTCACAGGAATATTGATTAATTCGCTGAGTATTTCAGCAAATTTCATAAAGTTATCTGTAAATAGGAAAAGAAAGAAAGTCTTCTATTTTCATAATGGTTCTTGTAATCACAGGATGTTTCAAAGTGCTTTATAAATAATTAAGTATTTTTTGAAGTGTACTTTATTTACATAGCAAATGATCAGCTTTTGCAGTTTCTGAAAAAAAATGTCATTGGTTGGGATTTTGGGACATCCCAAAATCATGAAAGGTACAACAGAAATATTTTTTTGAAACATTAGATGCTTCTGGGGCAAGTCAGTTTTGCAGAATTACAAACATGTGTAACCTTTTGTTTTCTTAATGACTTCCTATCTGTACACCACTGTATGGCTTCAACACCATCACTGGAAGGAAAACCCAAAAGAACTTGCCTGTAATGCATACTGTTCTGACTCATCCTGCATACTCAAAATGGAATTCCATTAAAACCAGTGTGTTAATTACCAAGTATTGCTGCTCCTTTTCCCTCAGCTGTGGTAATTTGAAAGGGCAAATGTTTAAGAAACTTCTGATAGAATAGCTCTCCCCCTATATCAAATTATATCAGCAAAGAAAAATACAGACTGTATATGCAAATATCATAAACTTTTAATCTTGCAACCATTGGACTTTTCACCTGAGGCTTATGAAATTAACTAGAAATAACCGCCTTAAAAGATTCTCAAGATATGCTTGTACAAAGGTTATGCACCTAAGTCATTCAAACTGGGATCAATTTAAATCATATTTATGGCCAGTGGGCAATAACTTAATAAAAACAAACTAAAATAAAAGGCTGCATAGTCATAAGCAAATCAAGAAATCAATAGCTAACATTTTCCAATTCAAATCTGAAAACAATTTACAAAGGTTTTAAAGTATTATGATAGTTGGTCAGGTTTTCTTTCATTATCAATTCCATTTTGTACTAAATGAATGCAACCAAATATTTGAAGCTGAAAATGTTATATAAATAGAAGAAAACTGTACAGCTATTAACTCTCCCTCGGATATCTTAAATTATGCCAATAAATGTTTAGGAATGTTTTGCAAAAAATTTCATAGTGACCACTATATAAATATGTTGAAATGTTTTTTAAAATAAGCAATGGGTGGCTTCAAACAGGAGGTAGCTCGAGTACAGACTAGACACATTCCTATAAAGAGGAAAGGAAGAGGAACAACAGCCACATCTCCCTGCATGACTGTAGAGATTAAAATGAAACAGAATTTTTCAAAAGCCAATTATAAATGTTGCGTTCACAGTTCAGCTGACGTATAGTCTAAGAAACAAATAGAAAAGGAAATTAAATGAGCAAAGCAACCACAAGAAAATAGTTTAATATGCATCAATAAAGAGAACACAGAAGTTTTGTTTTGGAAAGAAGTCTTACGCTGCTTTAGCAGTCTTTTATTAGTTGAAGTCAGAGAAAAGTCTTTAAATTAGATTGGCTTTTGTGTCTTAGTTCTGGATTAGTGGTGCTGGAAAAGCACAGCTGTTCAGGCAGCATCCGAGGAGCAGTAAAATCGATGTTTCAGGCAAAAGCCCTTCATCAGGAATACAGGCAGAGTGCCTGGAGAGATAAATGAGAGGAGGGTGGGAGTGGGGAGAAAGTAGCATAGAGTTCAATAGGTGAGTGGGAGAGGGGATGAAGGTGATAGGTCAGGGAGGAGGGTGGAGTGGATAGGTGGAAAAGAAGATAGGCAGGTAGGACAATTCATGGGGACAGTGCTGAGCTGAAAGTTTGGAACTGGGGTGAGGTCGGGGAAAGGAAAATAAGGAAACTGTTGAAATCCACATTGATGCCCTGGGGTTGAAGTGTTCTGAGGCAGAAGATGAAGCATTCTTCTCCAGGCGTCAGGTGGTGAGGGAGCGGCAGTGAAGGAGGCCCAGGACCTCCATGTCCTCAGCAGAGTGGGAGGGGGAGTTGAAATGTTGGGCCACAGGGCGGTGTAGTTGATTGGTGTGGGTGTCCCAGAGATGTTCCTTAAAGCGCTCTGCTAGGAGGTGTCCAGTCTCCCCAATGTAGAGGAGACTGCATCGCGATCAACGGATACAAATAATGATATTGGTGGATGTGCAGGTAAAACTTTGATGGATGTGGAAGGCTCCTTTAGGGCCTTGGATGGAGGTGAGGGAGGAGGTGTGGACGCAGGTTTTGCAATTCCTGAGGTGGCAGGGGAAGGTGCCAGGACAGGAGGGTGGGTTGTTGGAAGGCATGGACCTGACTAAGTAGTCATGGAGGGAACAGTCTGTGCGGAAGGCGGAAAGGGGTGGGGAGGGAAATATATCCCTGGTAGTGGGGTCCGTTTGGAGGTGGCAGAAATGTTGGCGGACAATTTGGTTTATGCGAAGGTTGGTAGGGTGGAAGGTGAGCACCAGAGGCGTTTTGTCATTGTTACGGTTGGAGGGGTGGGGTCTGAGGGCGGAGGTGCGGGATGTGGATGAGATGCATTGGAGGGCATCTTTAACCATGTGGGAAGGGAAATTGCAGTCTCCAAAGAAGGAGGCCATCTGGTGTGTTCTGTGATGGAACTGGTCCTCCTGGGAGCAGATACAGCGGAGGTGGAGGAATTGGGAATACGGGATGGCATTTTTGCAGGAGGTAGGGTGGGAAGAGGTGTAATCCAGGTAGCTGTGGGAGTCGGTGGATTTGTAAAAAATGTCGGTGTCAAATCTGTCATCATTAATGGAGATGGAGAGGTCCAGGAAGGGGAGGGAGGTGTCAGAGATGGTCCAGGTAAATTTAAGGTCAGGGTGGAATGTGTTGGTGAAGTTGATGAATTGCTCAACCTCCTCGCCGGAGCACAAGGTGGCACCAAGGCAGTCATCAATGTTGCAGAGGAAGAGGTGGAGACTGGTGCCGGTGTAATTACAGAAGATGGACTGTTCTACGTAGCCAACAAAGAGACAGGCGTAGCTGGGGCCCATGCGGGTGCCCATGGCTTCCCCTTTAGTCTGGAGAAGTGGGAGGATTTGAAGGAGAAATTGTTAAGGGTGAGGACCAGTTCGACCAAACGAATGAGAGTGTCGGTGGAAGGGTACTGTTGGGGACGCTGGGAGAGGAAGAAATGGAGGGCTTGGAGTCCCTGGTCATGGCGGATGGAGATGTAGAGGGACTGGATATCCATGGTGAAAATGAGGCATTGGGAGCCGGGGAAACAGAAGTCTTGGAGGAGGTGGAGGGCGTGGGTGGTGTCTCGAACATATGTGGGGAGTTCCTGGACTAGGGGGGATAGGACAGTGTCGAGGTAGGTATAAATGAGTTCAGTGGGGCAGGAGCATGCTGAGACAATGGGTCAGGCATGGTGGTCAGGCTTGTGGATCTTGGGAAGGAGGTAGAACTGGGTGGTGCGGGGTTCCTGGACTATGAGGTTGGAAGCTCGTGGGTGGGAGATCTCCTGAGGTGAAGATGTTCTGTACGGTCTGGGAGATGATGGTTTGGTGATGGGGGGGTTGGGGTCATGGTCGCGGGGGCAGTAGGAAGAGGTGACCTCAAGTTGGCATCTGGCTTCAGCGTTGTAGAGGTCAGTGCACCAGACTACCACTGTGCCCCCTTTATCTGCTGGCTTGATGGTGAGGTCGGGATTGGAGCAGAGGGATTGGCGCACTGCGCGTTGTGAGGGTGAGAGGTTGGAGTGGGCGAGGGGGGTAGACAGGTTGAGGTGGTTAATATCTTGGCGGCAGTTGGAAATGAAGAGGTCGAGGGCAGGTAATAGGCCAGCACAGGGTGTCCAGGTGGATGGAGTATGTTGGAGGCGGGCGAAGGGGTCCTCGGAAGGTGGGCGGGAGTCCTGATTGTGAAAGTAAGCTCAGAGGCGGTGGAAGAAGTGTTCAACATCACGGCGTATATTAAATTCATTGATGCGTGGGCAGAGGGGGATGAAGATGAGGCCTTTGCTGAGGACTGATCGTTCGCCCTCAGTGGGGGAGATTTGGAGGGATGGTGAAAACTCGGCAGGGCTGGGAGCTGGGATCTGGTGTGGTTGTGGAGCTGGGAGTGGGGACGGAGCCAATAACTGGAGTGGGTGTGGTGGTGGGCGGAATGGGGGTGGAATCATGACCAGGGGTAGTGTTCCCCTCAGGGTTCTGGGGATCGGGGATGGTGACAGTGGGATCTGCTGGGGGGGGGGGGCGTGTCAGCAGAATGCAGGTGAGTGGCGTTGGTGGGACAGCAACGGAATGAATCACATCAAGTGAATATTTGTTATTCGCCTATTTTTCCTAATCAACTTGTTCAGAGATGTTATAACACACTTCAACGTAGCCTTCTCTGGTCCATGGACAAGGACACTACTATTGTGCCAAAAGAGAGCCCTCCCATCTGTGCAGAAAGTGTAAAAGGAAACACCTGTGACCTCATCAGATCAGTTTAAAAAGTAGTGAGGACAGGCATGATGCCTGACTAGGTTGAGTGTTTATAAAGAATATTGCTAGGAAAATTAATTGAAACTTTCATTTTGCTGTTTATGACAAATTGTTTCAAATTGTCTTCCTGCTTTGATGTTATATTTTGTGTAATAAACTTATGTTCTTTTGGTAAAAAATATATTTACAGCCTTGTGAATATGTTCAGTGAGCTGCCACCATGGCAAAAAGTATTTCAAAACAAACATTTCTATTTCTACCATCGTCTGTAATCATAAACATGGGAGTGGTGTCAGAACGTCGGGTGATTGCAAATATTTCATTTCTCTTCAAAAAGAGAGAGCAATAATCACAGCTGTCACAAGCCCTTCAGCGTAAAGATAATGGTGGGAAAATAATTACTGATATTACTTCAAAACAAAATTAATTGATATTTGAAAAATATGGGATAATAGATAAAGCCAGCTAAGATTTGTTAAAGGCAGCTAGCATGATTACTTTGTTGGTAAAATGTAAGAGAGATTGAATATAAGAAATAGGAGCAGAAGTGGGCCTTTGTCATTAAATAAAATCATACTTGATCTCCCATCTTAAATCCACCTACCCCACTGTCCCCACATCGTCTGACCTCCGTAATGACAAACTTTGTGAATTGTGAAAAGTTGTTATCAAAAAATAAGCATGCAGAGATCCTCCAATAGAGGATTCCAAAGAATCACAATCTCCTGAATAACTGTGAATGGATTCTGTAGTTTAATGATCCTAAAGCCACTTTGACAGCTACTGCAAGAAGGTCAGCCTGTAAGGTGAATTGGGGGCACAAGATGACAGATGTGAAAGTGGAAGGGTGCAAGGTGGGCAAGGGGTACAGGTGCCAAATTAGTGATGGGGATAGGGTGTATTGAGGGCTTGGTGACAGCTGGGTGGTGGGGTACGATAGGTGAGGGCATGTGACAGGGATTAGGGTACAGGATTGGCAAGGGCAGGATAAAGTAAGTCAGATACGAGGTTAGTCTGTGAGGGGTTGAGGTCATTGTGCTTCCACAGGTAAAGGAGAGTGTGGGGTTGGGAAAAGTGGTCAGGTTTGTGATTGGGGTTATGGGGAGGTGGGATGTCAGGCCAGTGCAAACAGATACCTGTGATGGTCTGTGTGTCCATCAAGGGTCAGGAGAGGGTCAGGTATTGTAGTTCAGTTTAATAGTTAGCCAGGAACTAGTTTTACTTACTAGCAAGATTTAATTCCTCTAACATTCCCTGGCTAACCAAAAAGTTAAGTCAGTTACAACCCTCCAAAATCTCTGATACTAAGTTGCAACAAAGACTTTATAGAAGGGCTCAAGTCACCTAGTAATTGCCCAATGAAAGTTTCAACTTCATTGGCAATTCTCACTGAGTTAGCTGCATTTGGACATCTATATGGACCAATGCACAATTCCAATATATGTAACAATTGTCTTCCTTTTGATAGATTTGGGCCATGCTTTACATGGAGATAACTTAGAAATTGGAAATTTTCTTCTTAAATCAGAAAAGTCAAAAAGAGGAGAGATTTATTAGAATGTTAAAAATCTTGATGGGTTTTGCTGAACTGAGCAAGGAACAACTTGGGAGCAGGAGAAAGACAAGAACAAAGGAATAGGCTCTCCGCAACTTGCAAAAGCCCAGAGATGTCAGGAGGAAAAAAAAATTGTGCAACCAAGTTACAATGATCTGGAATTCACTGCCTGAAAAGGTGATGGAAGGATATTTTTTTCAATAGGGGACTAAGGAAATATTTGAAAAGGAAATAAAAATGTTGGTCCAAAGAGAAATAGCAGGGAACTGGACAAATCAAACAGTTTTTTAAAGCAGCCAGCACAAGAATGATGGACTTCCTCCTGTGCTGTGTCATTCTTAACATCATGATTTTAAAAGGAACCTCTCCCCTCCAGAAGCATTGTCAACAATTCAAACAGCATACTGACACTACACAATTTAACCTGTAAAAAGTGGTGCAAGGTTGTTGAGTTTTGCATATAAAACACCACACTGCTCTCACACCCTTTTACATCTCCCAATGGTTAGTAACAAAGCAATATTATCAAATGTGTTTAATAACTTTTCTTCTGTGAAGAGAAAAGACAAGAAATATAAAAAATGAAATGCTATAATGGAAAACAATAAATAGAAATATAAAAGATGGTATGCACCAAAATGCAAATCATGTAGACAGAACATTGCATGTCTTCTTTTATACACTTGCCAGTGTTGAATTCCCAGCCTCTAGTGCTGACAAGACCTGAACTCTGACCACCATTCAGGTTTGGTTTAATCTTTTATTCAAAGAAAGCTCCCAGCATGTTTGGGCCTGCTGTTTAAGAGCTTGTTCATTGCAGACTGAAGGAACTGGGAATAAATATGTTTGTGAAAAGTCTGGAGTTGCCATTTAAATTTAAAACCTCAGAAAAAAATTGGTGATGGAATGGAGCAGATGACACCATTGCCGGTGATGGAATCTTGATCCTTAAGGAAATGCGCAAAAGAATTGAAGAATTGAAGGCTCCCCATCACTCGGGACAATTTTTGCACTGCATAGCTATAAATGAAAGCTTGATGTTTAACTATGAAGGAAATGGAAGTGGATGGGGAAGAAAAAAAACGGAAGTATTGTGGATGCTGGAAATTAAAAGCAAAACAGAAACTGCTGGAAAAACTCAGCAGGTCTAGCAGCATTAGTGGAGGGGAATCAGAGTTAATGTTTCAGGTATAGTAACCCTTTCTCAGATGAAGATGTCGCCAGCAAAGCTAGGACTATTTTGTTAGAATTTCTTGGAAATTTTAGGATAGGCCTTGATGGCATGGGTTTGCTCTCAACAGAGCCAGTTTATTTTCTACTATTCACACCTACTGCTAACAATGATATTGCATCTAGATACCTCCTTTATTATCATCATCATTCAACACTTTTGCTCTTGACACACTCTTGAACTGTTCCACTTGCTCCTCCTACTCCTTTGCCAACAGCATACAATCCCGTATTTTCTGGATTCAAAATGTTAACTCTTTCCCTTCCTGTTGAGTTTCACAGCACATTCTGTTCTTATTTCTGGTCTCCAACATCCAAAGTATTTTGCTTTCATGTTCTTAGAATGCCATATTTATACAGAAACCAAAAGCAAAGCACTTATCAAACCTCACAACTCCTTCATTGATTTTCATGTATGCTCATGTAGCATAGCCAAATAGAGAACAGCAAGGGAATTCCTAGAGGCATGGCACTCATCCACAGATGCAATCAATAAGCACATCGACCTGGACCCAATATACCGGCCACTGCAATGGACAGCTGGAACTGACAACCCGAAGCGGCAGATTCAAACCACTACAAATGTCGGAGGAAAGATCACAGAAGCGCTTCACAGGAGGCTCCCAAACACTGAGGATGTCACCTAGACAGGGGACGAAACATCTGCAACACGAGTTCCCAGCTCAGCGAACAGAACCACAACAGTACATTTCTATTTTTGAAACTATGCCTTTCATTGTTACAAACTGTATGAAACATTATGTAGCTCAGATGTACTATCACTGCACCTCTAGACAAAAGAAAAGCTAAGCCAACAGTTGTGGGTAATTCTCCTCTGACATGTGAAGGCAATAAACAAGGTTTATATGTTTAGAGTAACTTGAAAATATCACAGTAACTCACAGATGCTACCAATACTTGATCATATTTCTGCTCACTGTAAACTTGTCGTCTTTCTTCAAGAACTTGTTCAGCTTTAATCTCATGGACAGCAGAGAACCCACATATACAACATTTCTGCAAATGATTCCCCTGGGGAACAAAAATCTCCCTGGCAACTAACTTTTGTTCTGTAGCTTGCGCACATGTCCACAATTCCCCCACCACTCTCTTCTGATTCACATAAATTATTTATGAAGACAGAAGCTATTCACTATACCACGTTAAAAACATAACTCATATTTCCTCTAAGTATCATAGTTTTAATGAAAAATCTTATTGATCCTTCAGCCTGATCTGATGAACTCCAAGTCTGAGCAATCATTTTGATTCAATATTCCTTTTCATGTATCAGAGACCAAAGTTGAACAAAGCAGTCACTAGGTTCAACTTATTTTTCAATAATTAATCAATTTTACTTGATTTAAGCAAGTAAGGAATTAGATTATATTTTGTGTAATTGACCTCAGTTGTAAACAGTTTCTATAAGAAAGAAAGCCATATGCCCAGGTCAAAAGTAAGTTTATGGTTTTATTGCTGCTTGATGGGACCAAGTAAATTTAAGATAATAAATGTGAGAAATTTTTGAGGTAAAAGGCTTTTACTTAAAGACACATCAATGCTTTCATTTGTGTTTTCTTTTTATAATTTAAAGTATCACAGGTTCATAGATATACACACACTTGTGTGTGTGCACATTTACTTTGAAATTATGTTGGAATGAGTTTAGTAGAAAGTGAGGACAGCAGATGCTGGAAAAGGAGAGTCGATGTTTCAAGCATAAGCCCTTCATCAGGAATGTCTTTGCAGATTTGTCATTTTCATCTCTTTAAATGTATAAATTGGTTCACATAGAACAATGATTAATTGTGAGGGAGTGATACTACATACTCAAAACAGACACATACATGTCCTTAAATATCTATAGAGTTAGTCATCTAAGAAGATCAAGGCATTATAGAAGGGATGATCCTTTAAAATGATTGGCATGTCAAAGAACAGATCAGGAGATAGTAGGAGGTAATGTCACGAAGATAGTTATTAAATTTTTAAAAACTGACTTAAATCTTAATATTAAATTAAACACCAAAATCTCACATAAGCAAAAATTTATACAAATTAAGGATAGTGTTCCTGTTTTATACAGCAATACCCTAGCCATGCAGCTGCTTGTTTTCTACATAGGTTCTTAATAACACTTGGAGGACCACAGCGTTTCACCCACTATGGCTTCCAAGTCCTCCTCCTGTACTGCAATCTATTGTCACTATCGTTCCATGGGGTATGTATCCAGAATGACCAAATCCAAAGGTATTTATCAACATTGAAGGTCATCTGCCACATGAAGGTTTTTTGCACACTTAATCAGACTACACTGTTCACTTGAAATGTATCCCCACATCTTTATGCACATTTTGTTTATCTGTTAGTTGCTGCTTATATATGTGCAACCACTGTGGAATTGGATCTCTCGATTTATTTCTTTCAGAGCATTTGGAAAAGTATAAATTGTATGACCCTATTGAAAAAGTATTAAGAAAGCTTATTCAGTGATTGATTGCTGCTTAGCAAATATACTTGGAAACTATCACTTGCCGCTGGAAGAATCCAATTGCTGATAAATTCAAGGAACTGGTGACTTTGACAGATAAACACAAAGATGTTTCCCTGATGGAAATATGTCACAGATCTTCCGCCAGCAATTGACATATCTTTCTAGTGGCCTCAGAAGAGGGAGAACATCCTTCATGAGACATGAATTGCAGAAAAATCTCAGGCAACAGCTTGCCCTTAACTTGGAAATCTATAATCCTGGCATGTAGATATATGCGCAGAAGAGATATCTGTATCTCACTCTAAGAGTATTCAAATTGACCTCTTACAACTACTTTCACTCAACTCATAGGAAGAGAGACTTGCAGTAGGAATTCCTACCTTTCCTCATGTCCCTTTTCCCTACCCTACTCCATGCAAAAATCAACATTCTATGCAGCTGACTAAGAAAATAACACAAGTCTATAAAAATTCTGCAGAGACCAAATAACCAAAATGGACATACAATCAAACAAAAGTACCAAACTTCAACCCTAGCAAATAAAATAATCTCTTCAAATTGCTATTGACCTCATATCGCTCTTCAGATCATACTACATATGGCAGGAAAGCAGTGTGGAAGATGACAAGTAATGCTCAATATTTTACAATATCCTAGACTGACCCAAGTAGCCAAACTTGCTATTAATTTGTGTGTTGCAGAAACTACACTTCAAAAGTATTTCTTGGCAACAAAACACTTGGAACATCCTGAGGTCACAAAACATGTGAATATAATTGCAAGTCATTCTTTTTTGGCTCATAAATGCAGTCAGGCAGATGCCTTTGACTTTCTCTACATTGGAAAAGAATGGAAAAAGAGTATCAATGGATATTCTGAGAAACAGAATATCAGGTCAACATACTGTAATCTTCCAGTTCTGCTTCTCTATGGTCATTTTTGTTCTTCTCTTATAGGACGTGGCTGGCCGGCCAGTATTTATTACCAATCCCTGGATGACCTTGAGAGAACGGTGGTAAGCTACCTTCTTGAACCGCTGCAGTACATATGCTCTAGCTAGACCGTTATGGAGGAAATTCCAGGATTTTGACCCAGTGACAGTAAAGGAATGGTAATATATTTCCAAGTCAATGTAGTGAATAACTTGAAGGGGATCTTGCAGGTGGTGGTGGTGTTCCCATTTTTCATAAATATAACAATCTTGTTGAACAGGAATTAGCGTTTGCCTAAATCATCAGCTAATTACTCATTAGGTTTTTGAAAAATATCAACTAATTAACCCAAAATTATCATGAAAACTGGCCCGAAAACCAAGTGATTCATTAACAACCTTATGGACTTGGCCTACATATTGCTCTAGGCCCACAATATAGCGTACATTTCTCATGACTTTTCAATTGCGTTAGTAAACCACTCCATTACAAAACAGCCTTTAGAGACAAAAGGAAATATTAATTAAGACTCAGCCAACTGCAGCATAGTCAAACCTACCAAGATAGTACAAACATGAACATCAAAATATGATCTCTAGTGAGTGAGCTGAGGAGGGTCTCACTTACCTCTCATTTATCTTTCCACCCTTCAGGCACTCTGCCTGTATTCCTGATGAAGGGCTTTTGCCCGAAACATCGATTTTACTGTTCCTCGGATGCTGCCTGAACTGCTGTGCTTTTCCAGCACCATTCTAATCTAAACTCTAGTTTCCAGCATCTGCAGTCATTATTTTTGCCTGACCTGGAAAGTAGTAAGGTTTGAGATTCAGTGCACTTTCCCTCATGGTAAAGCAGCAATTGTTGAGTGTAATTTCCAAGGAGTTTGAGCAAAAACAAAGTTAATCAATAGCAGATTTAAAATTAACAATTTCTCTAACATTAATTGCCATTTACAGAAGAAAAACACCCATTTTGTGTGTAAAACTGCTCCTAATTGGAATCCCAAACAAACA
Source organism: Hemiscyllium ocellatum (assembly GCF_020745735.1). NCBI lineage: Eukaryota > Metazoa > Chordata > Chondrichthyes > Orectolobiformes > Hemiscylliidae > Hemiscyllium > Hemiscyllium ocellatum. Next base: position 81,551,457 of record NC_083404.1, read on the forward strand.
GCCTGTTCTAATTTTAAGTGTTTACCAGAGGAATAGTTTATATCTACTCTACAAGTTCTTTAATATTTTGAAAACTAAATTTCAAATCCCTCCCAAGTCTTCTAAATTCAAGGCAATATCACACCCGCTTATTTCATTGCTCATTGGAACTTAACCCTTGAAGTCTAGGAACCATTGTGGCAAATTTGAACTGCATCTTCTACAAAGCCAAAAATGATTTTTTTCTGTTCTCATTGTTACAAATCACATTGAATTCTAAATCTAAGCATCTGTTGACACACTTAATTCAATGCACATTTTGCAAGATAGGTGGGCTTTGGTCACTTTGACACAGTTTTACACTATCTGCTTGATTGCACTCGGTACAGCCAGATTTCTTTATTTCACTTGGTCATCAGATTACTTATAAAAGGTTTCTTTTAAGAATAAAAGACTACTGGAAATAGGAACAGGAGTGCATTGTAATGGCCTCTCAAATCGGCCTCATCAATAAATGAGCATAGTTGATCTTCTATCTCAACACTTCCACACCCATTCCCAAATTTCCTTGATTCTCTGAGAAAACAAATATCTGTTTCAGCCTTCAATGCACTGAAAGATGGAGCATCCACAATATCTGGGGTACAGGTATGAAAGATTCACAATCCTCCGAATGAAGAAATCTCTCCTCTTTGCATACCCTAAATGATCAATCTAATTTCCTGAGACTGTGCTTGTATTCTAATTTATCTTCTCAGTATTTACTTGTCAATCCTCTTCAGAATATTGTCTGCTTCAAATATATTAATTCTTACTTATCTAAATTGTAGAAAGCATAAGGATAATTGACTTTGCCTCTTATTGTAGAACTTCCTTTCATTCCAGGAACCAATCTAAATGAATTTTTTGTGTATTGCCTCCAAGACAGATATTATCCTTCTCTAGAAGTGGAGATTCCTTCCAAAAAGTGTGGACATCACCATGTCTTGGAGCCTATAGGCATTAATACGCTTCTTGAAAACATTTGTGTTAGGTTAGTTTTATGGCATAACAAAAGAGTGAGTATAATATTGCTTAGACCCAAAATGCTCAAAGGTTCGCTTGATAATATCCGATCCTCATTGTGCATTCTGCTGAATCTGAATTGGGATGGGTATGACCAAAAACCTTCACAAATTAGTAATTTGAGCACGATATCCAACTATATAGCCACCAAAAAGTGATTATATGAGCAGCACAATTGAATTCTTGAGTCAATACATTAGTGAGGGGAAAAAAAACTTTGATGATAGCTCCAGATTTGGATGTATCAGTAATTGCTGTTTCATGCTCTGGACCTTTCTTAAAAGGTATCTATCGTAAGTACTGATCAGAATCCTGCAAAATTGTTCTTAGATACTGGAGTTGTGCCAAAGGACTGGAGAATGGCCAACAATACAATGGTGTTCAAAAAAAGCATAACAATAAACCAAGCATGTACAAGTCAGTCAGTTTATCATCGGTGGTGGGAGTAAAAGCTTTTGAAAAAAAAATCCTGAATAAAATTAATAGCAACTTTAATAAATATGGATTATTTAAGAAATCTATAATTAATTGTTAACAGCAAATCACATTTCATAACTTGATGAGTATTTTTTTGTGAAGCGGGTTAATGAGAATATTTGGCTTATGTGGTGGCATGGACTTTCAAAAATCATTGATGAAGTATCACCGAACAGGCTTGTCAACAATTTTGAAGCTCACTGAATTAAAGGCACAATGTAAGCAGGGGTACAAAATTCATTGAATGAGAGGAACTAGAAAGCAATAATGAACAGTTGTTTTCAAACTACAGGATGGTGAATAGTGGTGTTCAACAGTTTGTATCAGAACTGCTGGTTTTCTTGATTTACATAGTGACTTTGCTTTATTGATTTATAATGACCTTGAATTGGGTGCACAGGTCACAATTTCAATAAATGCAAATGACAAAACCTGGAAGCTCTGTGAACTGAAATAAGGGAAGTGGTCGACATCAGGAGAGAATTTATATCGATTGTTGGAATGAATGGCACATAGCGCATGACATTAAATGTAAAGCGGTGTGAAGTGGTACAATATAGTGCAAAGAAAAAGAAAAAGCAATTTCATATAAAAGATGCAATTCTAAAGGAAATCATAGACCTCACAAATATGAGCCAAAGTTAAAGTGAATCTTAAAAAAAAACCTCTATTTTGGCTTCAATTTGTTTAATTCCAGGTGCCATACTTTAGGTAGGGTGTCTAAGTGTTATAAAGTCATAAAGTCAAAGAGATGTACACATAGAAACAGATCCTTCGGACCAACTTATCTATGCCAACTAGATATCCTAAATTACTCTAGTCCCATTAGCCAGCATTTGGCTCATATCCCTCTAAATCGTTCCTTTTCATGTACCCATCGATCTGCCCTTTAAATGTTATAATTGTACCAGCTTCCATCACTTCCTCTGGCAGTTCAGGCCAAACACGCACCACCTTCCATGTGAAAAAGCTGCACCTTAGGTCCCTTTTAAAATCCTTCCCCTCTCATCTTATACCTTGGAGAGGGTGCAGAAAAAAAATCATCAGAAAAGTTCTGAGGTGAGTGAAAATAGTCACATGGAAGATTCTCAAAGCTGGAGCTATCTTCCTTGGAGAAGATTGAGAGGAGATTTGATACAAGTTTTCAAACTTGTGAGTGGTCAAAGCAGAATAGGTGAAGAGACATTTTTGTAATAATTGAGAACTGAAGGACATCAATTTAAGGCAATTTCCAAAAGACCAGGAAGCGACACAGGAAAAGAAACATTGCACCCAGTGAGCAGTTAAGATTTGGAATACATAGCCTGTCAGTGTGGAGATAGTTTTGATCATGCCTTTAAAAGATAATTGGCTAATTATTTGAAGAGAATAAATTGCAAGGGTAAAGACAGAGCATGGGACGAGATAGGCATATCTTACAGACAGTTGGCACAGACAGGACAGGCAGAAAGTGTTTCTGTGCTACCACCATTCTAAGATTCTATGTAGGAACTGCTATATTTTGGAACTGAGAACTGATTTTTCAATAGGAATCCCTCTCTTCCTGTATTAATAACAAGAGGATAAAGAAAATTGTAGAGTTTTTAGATTAGATTAGATTACTTACAGTGTGGAAACAGGCCCTTTGGCCCAACAAGTCCACACCGACCCGCCGAAGCGCAACCCACCCATACCCTTACCTTTACCCCTTACCTAACACTACGGGCAATTTAGCATGGCCAATTCACCTGACCCGCACATCTTTGGACTGTGGGAGGAAACCGGAGCACCCGGAGGAAACCCACGCAGACACGGGGAGAACGTGCAAACTCCACACAGTCAGTCAGTCACCTGAGTCGGGAATTGAACCCGGGTCTCAGGCGCTGTGAGACAGCAATGCTAACCACTGTGCTACCGTGCCACCCGTTGGATTGGAAGAAATTAAAATGAATTGTCACAGAAGTTATTTATTTACAATATGCATACCCATTTCATAAGGTTTACAGACATACAAGATGCTACTGAAAAATCGCTATTCATCAGTGCACAAAATGTTCATACTTTAGTTTTCTTCACCAAACATTGAGTCTGTTGCAGAATCGTGCCACCTGCTGGACGAGGATCTGCAACCTTTCTCTGTGAAAAGGACAGCAGTAACGGTCATGATAGCTTTTTTAAAAAAACTGAATTAAAAGCCAAATACTGTGGATTTTGGAAATCTGAAATAAAATCAGAAAGTTTTATAGATACTCCAGCTGTGACACCATCATTTAAAGAGACTGACTTAACATTTCAAGTCTACTCTTTGGAGGTGAAAAGGATGTGGAGAAATGATAAATTTTATATATTAGAAAAAGTTTGGGGAGGAGAAAGTGGAAAAGGAACTGAACATTAAGGGTGGAAAGTTGTTAGGTTTTCTTGGTTTTGTTTTCAGCAGAGCTGATCTATATTCTGCAAATAACACTTCTTCTGGACCTATCTCACTTCTCTGTAACCATTACCATTTCCTTTGTCTGTCATTCTGTGAAACTTGTGATAGCTATTCTCTCTCATCCTCTAAATGTCCCTGCCCTTCCCTTCTGTTCCATTTGCTGCTTCCTACAATAAGAATATCACCACTTTTTGACTTCTCTCTTCAATTCCAAAGAATCATATTGCATTTGAAATGTTAACTCTATTTTTCTCTCCACAGATGCTGCCAACTTATTGAGTTTCTCCAGCAATTTCTGACTTTCTATAAAGCCTTCAGTGAACATTATGAGAATATTCAGACAGCAGTTCAGATGTTTATAAAATAAATCATGCATGCTCTATTCAGATTGGTTTAGCAACTCATTACCTATAAAATTAAATCTGCGAAACAGAGATTTTGAGCTGATCAAGTTTATGTTTTGACAGAATTCCTATGAATACAAGGTGGAACTGGAAGAACATATTTAACCCCTGAAAGTGTCAAACCTCATCCACAATTTCATGAATATGAACCATTTTTGATGTTTATTAATAAGTATCTGTGATGTCAATTGCTTTATGCTAGATATTAATGCCTGCCAACCAGGAGGTTTCATCATGTTTTTCTCATATGACAATCAGCTTCAGCTAATGACTGAAATTATGTTTCAGGATAGTTAACTGGCGTTCAGAGTAGCCTTCTTAATCCTAGTTCATGCATTTAATACAGAATTGACATGTAAATGGAAGTTAAAAAAAATGTAAGGAAACCCAAGTGATTACAAGGACAATGACCAAGTATTAGCTGTCTGTAGACATTTTTTAAGAAGACCCGAAACAAATCTAGTGGACCCATGTAGTGAAGCCTGGAAAGAATGTACTGATTTATAGCAAATTGCAGTATTCTGTGTTTTAGGATTGACTCCTCCACTATCATCTGATGAAGGAGCGACGCTCTGTAAGCTAGTGTGCTTCCAATTAAACCTGTTGGACTATAACCTGTTGCTGTGTGATTTTTAACTCTGCAGTATATGTTGTTATACAGAAAGGCTGATGTTTGAGGTTGAACAGGAATGACAGTGATCACAGACATAATCCTGACAGTAAAACGAAGTTGCACAGGAAGGGAGATGGAACAAAAGGACCAAGTTATACCGAAATAAAAATTATTTCTTCATGGCCCACACCAAAAGCATCACATTTTCAAAAGCAGTTGTATCTTGATTCTGATACTGAAATTGCAAATGCTTAAATTTTATCTGCTCAGTTCCTTCTGTTGCTTGCATCCAGAGAAGTGATCTGGTTATGGCGAGGTGTCTTTTTGAACTGCCAGATTCCATTTGCAATAGGTACGCTCTCAATGCCTTTAGGATTTTGAGTCTGGATAGTGTGTGGCTTAAATGGGAACTTGCAGTTGATGCTGTTCCATTTATCTGCTGTCCTTGGTCTTGCAGATGTTAGTAGTTGTGGGTTTAGAAGATGCTGGCAGAGGAGTCCTAATGAATTCATGTGGTGCATCTTGTAGAGGTTCAGCAATGTAGTGACATTGTTGTTGGATTAATAATCCTGACATTCCAGGTAATTCCATCCATGGCAGATGGCAGGATTAACATTCAATAAAAACTGGGATTAAATATAATGTCGTCCATGAAATCATTATCAATTGACAGAAAACCCTTCTGGTTTATGAATGTCCTTTATTGTCATTATGATGAATGTTTAACTGAGTTCTAAGACTCTTTAATGTATTTCATAGGAGGTTCAATGTTCGTTTTACATCTTTCTTTGAAAGATTTATTTTGATACTTGTGTGTTTATTTGGACAAGATTGAGACATTTGCAATGGATAAACCTTCTGCTGCTGATACTATAAAAGGTTCTGTTTGATTAACACTTTTAAAGGGCTTCAAGAGCAGCAGCTTTTTTTCCAAATGAGATTTCAGAATGGGTGTTTTGAAACATTTCAAGATTTTCCATTGTTATTAAATGACTCACTGGTTCAACAGTGCACACTTATCGAAGTGCACATGCAAGATTCAGAAATCTGTGGAAGGAGTAAGTAGGTAGAACTGGGAAAATGGAGGTGTCCCTGGGACACATGGGGAGTGGGTCAGGGGTAGTAAAAGGTGAGGCTGAGATATCTTAAGCCTGAAATCAAGTCAAGCCTTCTTAGCAGCATGTCTCAGCACCAATTTCACCCCATCTCTCCACACACCCCCACCCCACACCCACCAAAGGGCTCTTTTAACTGAAGACAAGGTCTACAAAGTCAGAACTCTTTCTGACCCCAAACTTCCTGTCTTGAAGCAAAAGTCAAACTCATGGATGGGAAAACAAGAACTTCCAATAAACTTGCATAAAACAAGTATTACACAGGTGAAACAACTCCACAGAGGCCAGTATGCCATCATCAACTCATCCTTTATTTACATGTGGAGAGTCCTTAGCACTGATCCAATTCCCTCAGAGCCAGCTGAAAAGGATGTATGACACTCCTGTTTACATTTGTCAGCCAAGGCTCCCTGAGTGGACCAGATTAATGAGATCCCCAATCAGAAAACTCATATTCTATGGGATCCACCTGGCTGACCTCATTATAATCACTATATCTCTCCCCCTGAATCAGAGGACATAGCCGATTATGTATTTTGTAGCTCCACCGGAGTGTTTTCGCACTGGATGAGGTTCCTCCAACCCTGCCTCTTACACAGGCGGTGTGTAACGCACAGTAACTTGCCTCTTGTGCCCAAAGTGTCTCAGAAGAAATTCATCTTTCTCCTCAAGTGACAAGGGCATTGAGGCAGTGACATCCATCTCAGATTCCACAGTATCTTCAATGCTTGATGGCCAACATCTTCATTTTGGAAACCCCGAGATGACCCTGGTGGAATTCAATCAGTATCTGGTGGCGACCTTAGTTTGGGACAATCACTCTTGTTCCCCATAATAATATGCTGTCCTCTACTGTGATCTAGTCCCTGCGGGTCCAAAAAGGTTTAAATTCTGGGTGTGCCATCACTTTGGTTTCCCCCATTACCACCACGTATTTCAGTTTTGCCAGGATGGGATCGTGCTGCATCCAACGTCTGATCTTATTGGCTGTGACTTGAAGTATATCCAGAACATTTAAAACAATTACAGGCTCTTCCAGTTGTGGTACCACTAATGGTATGTCTGCCAGCGGAAAGTGGCTCAATGCATTTACAGTAGCCATTTGGCCTCCCGAATGGTGTTCCAACTTATTATATGCACTTAGAATTACACCCCACCACTGAATTTGGCCTGAAGCTATGGGGGACAAGCATTATCCTCTAAGTACAGGAGGGTGTTTATGGTCATTATTATTATTCCAAATTTACATCTCTAAAGATATTAGTGGAACTTCCTAATTCCAAATAAGACTACCAAACCTTCCTTCCCCATCTGGGCATATTTACACTCTGCATTAGCCAAAGTCCTGGATGCATATTCTATTGGGCATTCCTCTCCATTGAGCCACTGTGAACTAATACCACCCCAATGCCATAAGGGCAGGAGTTGCATGTTAATATCAGACCTTGCTAGGGATCATTCTGTACCAACACCTGAGGATAACAGCTGTTTCTTCACTTTCCTCAAAAAGTTATGGCTTGACTACGCAACCAATTCCAAGGCTGACTATTTTCTAAGAGTTGATTCAAAGGTGCCAGGATGGAGGCCAGGTTATCTAGGAACTTCCCATAATAATTCATCAGCCTAAAGAAAGACCTAAACTCCAGTGCAGACCGGGGCACCTTTGATCGCCCTCACTTTATCTTCCAATTGGTGTAACCTGATCTTGTCGACTCTGTAGCCCACGTAGGTCACTTGGGGTGCCTGGAACACACATGCTTCCCTTCTCAGGTTTACTCACCTGGAAGAAACATCTAAGGACTATGTCTAAGTTCTCTAAGTGATCCTTAATGGTCTTCCCTGTTATGAGCATGTCATCTGGATAAATAACAACCTGGGGTAGACCTTGTGAAATGTTCTCCAGCTGACGTAACCCCAAATGGCATTCTTGATATTGGTACAAACCCTATGGGTAGTATTTGTAGCGTAATACTGGGAATCCTCATCGAACTGCAATTGTAAGTACATATGGCTCATGAAGCTTTGTGAAGGATAGCCCCCTGCCAGCTTTGCATACAAATCCTCTCCGCACGGTATCATGCATTTATCCAACTACACAATGCAGTTCACCGTTTGTTTAAAAGCCCCCACAAAGGTGAAACGACCCTTGGACTTCACAATTGTTGCTGTCCATTCTGCAAACTGGACTGGTTTGAGGATTCCTTTTTAAATTCCTCCTTCTGCTTTCTGTCTCTACCTTTGCCCATAAAGCACTGGGCAAACCTTGCAGAATCGTGGAATTGCTTCCTGGTCAACATTCAAGATTAGCATCTCTTCATGTAATATGTGGCAGCAATGAATGCACTCACATATTTATATTAATGGCAATATCAATCAGGTTACATTGGAATAACGTGGAGGCAAGCAGAATATTTCCTTCAAAGAATCATACAATACAGAAGAGGTGCTTTGGTCAATCAAGTCTGTACTGCCAGAACAACACTAAATCTACACCCATCCCACTTCTCAGCATTAAATCCATAGCCTTGGTGCTTGTCCAAGTATTTTCTGAAGATTGTGAGGTTACCTGACTAAACTACCCTGCTATGCAGTTTATTCCAGATTGGGCGAAAATGTTTTCCTCAATTCCCGTCCAAACCTCTTTGATCTTAAAACTGTGTCCTGTTATTGCTGACCCTTCAGCTAAGGGGAGAAAGTGAGGTCTGCAGATGCTGGAGATCAGAGCTGAAAATGTGTTGCTGGAAAAGTGCAGCAGGTCAGGCAGCATCCAAGAAACAGGAAATTTGACGTTTCGGGCATAAGCCGTAATTCCTGATGAAGGGCTTATGCCTGAAATGTCGAATTTCCTGTTCCTTGGATGCTGCCTGACCTGCTGCGGTTTTCCAGCAACACATTTTCAGCCCTTCAGCGAAGGGGAACAGTTTCTTTCTATCCACCTTGCCCATGTCAGTCATAATCTTACTCACCTCTATCAGGTACCTTCTCAACCTTCTCTGCTCCAAAGAGAACAACCAGGGCTAATACAGCTTTTTTTATAGCTGAAGTACTCTATCTCAGGCAGCATTCTCCAAAGCAATCACTTCCTTCCTATAGAGTGGTGACCAGAACTGCACACAGTACTCCAGCTGTGGCCTCACCAAAGCTCTGTACAGCTCCACTGCAACCTCTTGCACTTCTAATCCATGCCTTGACTGATAAAGACAAGTATCCAATATGCATTCTTAATTAGCCTATTCACTTGCCCCGCCATCTTCAGGAATTTGTGGACAAGTACCCCAACATTGCTCTGAGCTTTCTTGTCACACAAGTACACTACAATGCCATTGGGAAGGGAATTCCAGGATTGTGATCCAACAACACTGAGGGAACAGCAAGATATTTCCAAGTTAAGTTGGGGAGTGGCTTGGAGTGTATTTTACAGGTGGTGGTACTTGACCTTTGAGATGGTAGTGGTCATGGATTTGGAAAGTGCTGTCTAAAGAGCTTTGGTGAATATCTGCAGTGCATATTGTGGAGGATAGTCATTGCCCTAATATCATTATCTGAATGTCAATGAACTAATAATCCAGACAATGTGCTTGGAACCCTGGCTCAAATCCTATTATGATATATGATGGAAATTGAATTCAACAAAAATCTGGAAGGTCTAATGACGACCACAAAATTATTGTCGATGCATGGTAAAATCCATCTGGTTTAAGAATGTCCTTCAGGAAACCGTCATCTTTACAAGTTCTGGCTGACATGTGACTCCAGATCTAGTCCAATGTGGTTAGTTTTTAAATATCCTCTGAAATGACCTAGCAAGTCAAAGGGAAAAAAAGAATGAAACCAGGCGGACTGCTTGGCAACAAATTGGACATCAGAAATGATACATGTTGACCCTGAAAAGTTCTCCTTACTATCATCTGGGTAAAATTTGGTGAACTGTCTCACAGACTAATCAAGCAGCAGCCTGACATAGTCACACTTGCAGAATCATATCTTACATGCAATGTTCCAGACAATACCATCGCCATCCATGGGGATATGTCCTGTCCCACTAGTAGGACATAACTAGCAGAAGTGACAGCACACTGATATGAAGTTGGGAGGGATCTTCCCTAGGAGTCTTCAACATTGACTTTGGATCCCAAAAGGTCTCATGTTATCAGGTCAAACATGGCAAGGAAACCTCCTGTTGATTACCACTTATGAACCACCCCCCACTGATGAATCGATGCTCCTCCATATTAAACAAAACTTGGAGGAAGCTCTGATGATGGCAAGGGTGCAAATTGCCATTGGGAATGTCAATGTTCAGAATGTTGTCAGGACCCGTAGCCTTTGCAATATCCTCCAACCATTTCATGATTTTACTTAAGAGTGAACTGAATTGGCTGAAAACTGGGATCTGTGATGCTAGGTATCTACAGAGGAGGCAAACGTAAATCACCCACTCCTCAATTACACTCCACCAATAAACTGCCACTCAATGTAATTTTCAGTCTCTAGCTCTTATACCACTGGAGACTTAATTAAACCAACCCTAAAAATTATACTGAAAGCTTTATGACAACAAGTTTACGTAAAACGAAAAGGTTTTTGAAAAAAATTCATACTTAAGGTTAGTATTTCAAACAGCATTGGGTTGGTGACTATTTTATACGTCACTGACAAAAATTTTAGATAGTTTTAATCAATCTGTTTAGAAATATTATCCTCAGATCAGGTGGGACTTAAACCCAGGCCTCCTAGCTCACAGGTGGGGATACCCACTGCTCCACAAAAGCCCAATTGACAATAATTTTTATCAAGTTCAAGATAATTAAATGCACTTGAAATTTTAATCTTTCTTCTAACTTTATAGCAGAATTTTTAACAACTACCCACATTATTTAAATACTAGCAAAATTGTTATCTATCCTGTGCAGCACTGCTGCTGTTTCACTGATTACATTTTTCATGGTCTAAGACTTCATTTAAATTCAATTATAATTTGCTGGAATATCTCTCTGCCTATGACAATACTGAAATATTTTTGTGATCGATGGAACATAATTGATATTACACCTGTATATTAGCTTGAAAGTCAAATCATACTATGTAATTGAAACAGCAGTTTCTGAGGATGAGCATACTTGCACTGCTAAGTGACATGGTGTAGGAATGATGCACTGCAAGTGGCATACGTAGGCATAAAATTGAATTGCCAGGAATCACTAGTGAGTCATCCCATAATTCTTCAGTGATGTAATCGCCACCACATTTCTATAGAACATGCTGTATTCAATATTTTACTGCAGATTGCTGTAGCTACAGGAGATGCATATGCATCAGTTGTATAGACAGCTGTCTGCAGTGAAGTGTTAAATGTATTTTTTGGAAATACCGACAATGAGGTGACAAAGACAAGGACAACATAAATGGATGAAGCACAGGGTATGCACAAATGAACTCACTTCAGATATGCAATAAGTGAAGCAGTCTGATCCAAAATCTGTTTTATGATTTAGCAAAATTAAAAATCCACTTCACTGAATGTATTAATGATGAAAAGATGATAAATATGTTTGTAATCTTAGCATTAAAAATTAAAATGGAAAATACATTTTAAATTTATATTTCTTTTATATTGAAAATTCTTATCTGGAAAGCTTATTAATACAAGATGATCTCAATATTGTCAAGAAAAATATATATTTTTTAAATAAAGAAACAAAACTAAAATTCTATAGAATTTTTAAGAAAAAGTGTTTTGATTTTCCAGTCAAACTTTTCTGAAAATAAAAATCACGGGAAAAGATTTTCTCCGCATAGATTACAGTCCTGTAAAATTTTATGGTGCTTTTGGTCCATCAAGTCTGTATTAATGTTTGTCTTCATAAGCTAACTAGTCTAACCCACTCAACTGCTCATTTGCTCTCCTCTTCAATAGTCTTCTGTATCCATTCCCTTTCAAAAGGATTTATAGGCTCCTCTTCAGGAACTGTGTGTGTGTGTGTGTGTGTGTGTGTGTGTGTGTGTGTGTGTGTGTGTGTGTGTAATTCTACATTTTATCGTCCTCAGTGTAATTTCTGTTTTTAGCCTCTTCTTTAATTTCTCAGATGTTATGGCCTCTCGTTATTACTTCTTGTCATCTCAGCAAAATAATGTTAATCATTCTCAGTACATCAAGAGTAAATCGTCAAGTTTTAAGTAGCTGCACTTTCAAGTTTAATAATTGAGAGTAAAGTTAATGAACCACTCACCAGGTAGTTTCACTACATTTCTCCAATCACTACTAATAAATTCATACATTCAAGAAATAAATGCCAAGAAAATGGAGGCCCTATTTACCAAAGTGCATTGCTGTGAATTTTTATAGTGTGAGGCACTTACTTCACAGAGTTCAGTGGTGTGATGACCCACATTTAGAATATAAAACTGTGTAAATATAAGCCCTAAACATCCCTATCTCATGAAAACAATCTTGGAATTTTAGATAATATTCAACTATTGCTTTTGCAATAAAGTCCCTTATGGACTTGTGGAGAAATACAAACAATGCTCACATTATCAAAAGGTAACCTGCTTCAGACTTCAAAAAGGTAAAGTAACCACTGTCTTCCTGGATCAACTCTCTCATTAGGCAGATAGAGAGAGAATTGGTGGTGGTTTAACCTGAGGGTCACCACACCTCAAGCAAGGTGAGATGTTAAGGAGAGTCCTTCATGGTAATCTCAGCTGGTGTTGGAACTGAACCCGTCATCACTCTACATCATAAATCAGGCCTACTGTACTCACCGTATACCATGACTGTGTCGCCAAATATCAGACTTGTGCCATTTACAAGTTCGCTGATGACACTACCACATTCAGTCGAATCTCAAATGGCGACGAAACAGAGTACAGACGGGAGGTGGAAGACCTAGAAGAATGGTGCACTGAGAACAACCTAGCTCTGAATGCTGGCAAAACCAAGGAACTCATTATTGACATTCTGCGGGATGTTACTCATGCATCTCTACACATTAACAGCACAGAGGTGGAATGAGTGTCAAGCTCCTGGGAGTGGTCATCCACAACAAGCTTTCTTGGACTCTTCATGTGGATGCACTGGTTACAAATCTCAACAAAATCTCTTCTTCCTCAGGCAGCTGAGGAAATTTGGCATAACGGCGAATACTCTTGCCAACTTTCATAAATGCGCCATCGAGAGCATTCTGTCTGAGTATATCACTACCTGGAATGGCAACTGTACTATTCAAGATCGAAGACAGTTACAGAGAGTGGTGAACTTGGCCCGAACAATCACGAAGGTCAACCTTCCATCTATAGAATCTGTTTACCAGGCCCACTGTCAAGAAAAAGCTGCCAGCATTCTCAAAGATCCATCCCACCCTGGCAATTTTTTCTACAACCTCTCCCATCCAGGAGAAGGTACAGAAACCTGAGCACACACCAGCTGGTTCCGAAACAGTTTCTACCCTACTGTTGTTAGGATACTGAATGGACTCACAAACTCACATTCGCCTGTACCTGTGTTTTTGTTTTTCCTGCTGTTTACCTATTATTTACTTATATATGCTACTTAACTCTGTGATCAGCCTGTGTTGCTTACAAGACAAAGCTTTTCACTGTGCCTCGATACATGTGACATTAAATTCAATTCAATTCAACTGAACTAACTAATTAATTAATGGACTAATAGACTTAAACTCAGCAAAATAAAGAAGATGTTGATTGGCTTTGGGGATATGCACTTCATAAATAAACAATAAATGAAGTTTGCCAACTACAGACTAAGATTTGGCAAAATGTGACAGATTGCAACTACTGTATATTTTTCCTTCATCTCAAGATTCACAAAACACTGATACTATAAGCTCAATTTGACTGGTAAAGAACATTCAACAATATCATAACTCTAAAAACTGAATAGAAGAAATAGAATACAAAAGCTCTTTTGTAAGTCTACAGAGAAGTTACTTTGTTAAATATATCTTCTACTGTGCAGTTTATGTGCAAATCAGATTTTAGTAAACCACAAACAACGATTCCATTGAGGTACTTTAGCAAGCATAGTTCAAGGTCTAGCACATTTAGAACAGATTTTTCCCAAGGATAGAAATCCGAAACTGATACCATACCAATATTGAAGATTACAACATTTGTGAATCAAATTTTGCAGCAGAGAGAACTGTTCATAAAAAGTCTTTAAATTGATTGGCTAATATCAAGCTAAAATAATTTTCAATTAAATAGTAATTGATAATTAGTGAGACATACAGGAAACATTACATTTACTTTTAAATATCAATTTATTTACCTTGCACATCAGGCAAAATTTGAAAAAAAAATTAACTGCTTATTCAAAGTGAAGAAAGAGCATTTGTAAATATCTTCTAATCAACCTGCTCAAAGAAGTTGTTGCACACTTCTGAAGGAGATAGGACCTGGGACTTGAAGTAAGGCTCCCTGCCTCAAAGGAAGGGACGGTATCATTGCACAGCAAGTGTCCCTGTTTGTATATGGTGTATACCATATTTTAAAAAGATCCTACGTATTTCTGACATCATTGAAGCTTCTGGTTAAATCTAGTCAATCATAAAATCCTATGGTGTCATCAGAAAAATGAGCAAGAAGTGCAAACATGAACTTTTAATATAGAATGCGAAACTGCAATATATACACCGTCACATGAATTTCACATTTACACCCAGCACAACTGCAGTACATAGGCAGAGTTCTGCGTGGGGAGCGCATATGGACCCCGAGGTCTGTCACTACTTATTTGAACTAATACACCTGCTGTATTTTAATAAATCGAAGGTATTTGAATTGTTTTTGTCGGGTGGGATGGAGGAAGTGCCGGTTGACAACTCCAATTTTCAGAAGCTAGTACAGGGAATTCTAATAGCGTGTCAAAATTTGTTGGGGTTCTCAACACAAAAATATTTGCAAACGGTTGTATACATTTATTCAAACAAGACAATGAAATCGACGTCCCGCACGTATCGATGGTCAACACCTGAAGGTTTGTCTGCACATGCAAATCATGTATGAAATAATACATTCCTGGATTATTTTAATGCAACAACTTGGCCTACGATAAAGCCTTAAGCAAACTTTGCATCAGGAAGCGATGTACATTGTAATTTTCCATTGTACAACGGCAATGCAAAAGCATAAACATTAACACACAAATACGAAAAAAAAATACATGAAACTGTCAGCACTTCCAAAACTACCAATCGGAATTGAGATTAACACGTACGAGCTGACCTTCTAACCAGGCATATCTAAGCACTGGGTCAATCTCCAAAACGCACGGTTCAAAATCTAGACTAGTTTGGGGCTGGATGTCAGCAGGCTTCCAGTAGACCTTGGCATGTTCCAGTTTCCCTGTGTGACACTGAGCAAGCAGAGCTGGCCTAGGCGCATTCCCGCTAGCATTACATCACCGACCGCGTTTGATTAAAATCTGCACCGCAACAGGCTGAAGAGGAACCCGGATTGACATAAATTCCCGCTGCAGTGGACTGCAAAGCCCACCCGGTGCTTTTGCTGCAATAAAACATAAGAATGCTTGGCTCAATAGAGAACAAAAAATAAACTGAAGTCCTTCAGTTAGGTTACAGTCATATACACTCGTATATAAATGGCCAGCCAGTCGCTACAGGCTGAAACTTATAAGACGTTGCGTTTTTATCGAATAATATGAATATATCACCTGAGAGCGAGAGTTTATGAAGGTCATTAACACGTTTTAAGCATATTATTTAAAAATATAACCAGCCACACTCACCAAATATATAATCGGTAAAGCTCTGCCGCAACGGGGTTTTTCACACATCGTTCACTTCAGTTTTCCTTTCACGATCCGATTAAGAATGTTTGTTTGTACGTAGATGTTTTTCTGCCTCTTTTAAATATTTATTACTTTCCTCTTCATGTCGACACAGAGTAGGGGAAAGGAATGGATAAGAAATGCCGAGTCGCTGCGTCGTGCAGCTGAGTGCAAGTTAATCAGCGCATCCTCCAGCTGTGAGCTCCCGGATTCCTGCAGACGGCACGCGCTTCCCGGGTACACAGCAGAGTGCACACATCACTGTGTATGTGAATGGGCAGCAGTGGGTATACCACTGTGTACAATTTGTGTGTATGAATGGCTCAGCAGTGGATACACCTGTGTGTGTGAGAGAGAATGGGCAGCAATGGGTACACCTGTGTGTGTGTGAGAGAGAGAGAGAATGGGCAGCAATGGATACACCAAATTATGTGTGTGTGTGTGTGAATGAGAGTAGTGAATTCATCACAGCATGTGTGAATAGCAGCAATGGATACACCACTGTGTGTGTGAGAGAGAGAATGGGCAGCAATGGATACACCACTGTGTGTGTGAGAGAGAAAATGGGCAGCAGTGGATACACCACTGTGTGTGTGAGAGAGAGAATGGGCAGCAATGGATATACCACTGTGTGTGTGTGAGAGAGAATGGGCAGCAATGGATACACCACTGTGTGTGTGAGAGAGAGAATGGGCAGCAGTGGATACACCACTGTGTGTGTGAGAGAGAGAATGGGCAGCAATGGATACACCACTGTGTGTGTGTGAGAGAGAGGGAATGGGCATCTGTGAATACACCAGTGTGTGTGTGAGAGAGAATGGGCAGCAATGGATACACCACTGTGTGTGAGAGAGACAATCAGCAGCAATGGATAACCACTGTGTGTGAGAGAAAGATTGAGCAGCAGTGGATACACCACTGTGTGTTAATGGCAGCAGACGATATACCAGTGTATGTGTATGTGGGTGAATGGCAGCAATGGATACACATGTGTGTATTATACCAGTAGATGAGGTCCTATGGAATGAGTATGGGGAGTTAGGAAAGAGGAGGACTTCGAGGGTAATATTCTCTGGCATACTACCAAAGCTACTAAGGCAAGGAATAGAAATGTGTGGCTGAGGAGCTAGTGCAAGGGGCAGGGTTTCAGGTTCTTGGATCATTGAGACATCTTCTGGGGCAGGAGTGACCTCTCCAAGAGGAACGACTAGCACCTAAAGTGGAGGTGAACGAATATCCTTGCAGCGAGGTTTACCAGTGCTACTCGAGAGGGTTTAAATGAAAGTGGCAGGGGCCTGGGAACTGGTCAACAAGTGGAGGGATTGATGTGAAGGAACATGTTAGGACCAGTAAATCAGAAAGAAGGACAGCCAGAGACAGATAATTGATGGTACTAATGAAATAAAGTGTACTTATTTCAACACAAGATAAGGCAGATGAGCTTAGAGTCTAGATCAGTACATGGGACTATGATATTGCAGAGACTGTGTTCTGATAAAACTAATAATAACTGACGACATATTTAATGCATTCATTAAGGCCCTGTGTATGAGCATCCACGTGAAAGTTTGTGACTGTCACACACAAACGCACACCGTGTGGTGCATCCATTGCTGCCATTCACCCTGATATACATACACTAGCATATTTTCTGCTGCCATTAACACACCGGGAATGTCTCAAAAGCTTTTATAAACATGTCCTACACGTAATATAAAATTATTGCTCTTTCTTTGGCATTGTTTATTATATTAAAAACCTTCATAAAAATTGCAAATCAATTACACCCTATGGATTGGTTTTTGCCAATCAGTGCCAATTGAAGTACAGTTTCTTCCTCTGTATTAAACTCAAGATAAAAGAAATGCATTTTTAAGCAAGCAAAAATTAAAACAAAATAATTGTAACAAGGTACTTATAGATGCTAAGATTTCAGATGGAATTTTCACTGCTAATGTAATGAATATGATATGTAGCTCAAAGCAGTTTAAAATGTATTGCTCAACCAACACAGCTTGTCCTAAATGGTTTCCCTGAACCCCTTGTACTTCAGACCTCTGATTTTTATTTTTTGCAAACAATCTGTCTCCTGCTGTTTCAAGCCCACTTATTTGAAGCTTTGGCAGCGACAGAGACAAAATATGAAATAAATTGATGCACCATGGTTACAAAATGTAAGAAAACATTAAAGGGATAAAATGGGTTTAGAAATATGTTTGTGTTTATGAGGTTCAGCATTTGAACCTTAAAATTTAAGTTTAAATGCTGTGAAGCCAAAAATGAATTCTAAAAATGAAGATGCAGGTGAATATAAGTCTCCCTAAGCCAGTGGAAAATATTGATGCATAAAGATTGGAGTTTCAGGATTCCAAAATATTTTCTAGCTTGTGAGCATAATTCTGATCCAATGTCCACTATTTTGGGAATCGAGCAAACATGTTCCATGTTGAACATTCAGATCAGAATGCTAAACAGCATGCATTGTTGATTAGACTTCAGTGCAACTACTTTGGCTGTCCATGCTCCAGCTTATGCTGTTCTTGAGGAACTGACAGCTGAACATGATATTTAGCATCATGAAAGATCCCCATCCTGTGCTATTTAAAAAATCATCAACTACTTTTGGTTGACTTTTTTTCTGTCTGTTGTTGTAATCTATAAGGTTTGAGTACTTCTATAGTTAGCTAACATTTCAATCAAGTACAGCAGTGTTGAAATATGTTTCATCAATATTTGGGATGTTATACAAGCCTGTTGTTTCCATATTTGAATAGACTAAAGGCTGTTTTCTTGTAAGTGAGAAGGTGTAATCAAGCAGCTAAAAGAAGAGTAAGAGAAGCAAAAGAGGCCTCAACAAGAGGTCATATTCATGAAAGGTATTTAGGAAGCAATTATTCTCACTGAGCGTCAGCCTAGACCGACGATTTGCAACAAAAGATGTTTCTGAAATCTCTAAATGAGTGCAGCCCCATCTCCAAACACAGAGCAGAGCAAGAATGATATTGATGTGTAGATAGGTGGATTAGCCATGCTAAGTTGCACCATAGTGTCCAGTGATGTACAGGTGCAGCCTTTTACATATTTATGTACAAAGCGCATTATGGCAATGCAAATCATCAAAAGGAGGTAGGGAATGTGCTAAATCAAACTGGAGTTGAAATGTGTCTATCTTATTTATTTTTACCCTAATTTCTAATCAAATTATTCAGTGATATTATTACACACCTCTGGAACAGGTGGGACTTGAACCCAGGCCTCCTGGCTCAAGGCAGGCTCTTTGAGTCTGTGTTTTTTAATTTTGTTTTCCTTTTACTTGCTTTTTTCCTTTGCTTTAACTTTGAAGTGTTATTATGCACAACTGAGTGACTTTTGGGTCTGCTTTTGTAAAAATTTAACCTATTTTTCTAAACAACCAAGGGCAATGATGTCATTTAAAAAGTGAGGGGAATGGATAGGGAGAGAAGGAGGGAACTAAATGAAAATGGAACCAGAGGGGAAAATAAAGTACTTTATCTCCCGTACAGCTCACCTCTCCCTAAAGACATCAAGAGCATGATTAGGCACTGTTTGTTCCCTCTCCAATGTCACGAAGTGTTGAAGTGTAATCATGTAAGAAGGACAGGCATTCAACAGAAATGACACCCTCCATATTGCCAGTCTGGCCAGGCTCAGGAGCAGACTCATGAGGAGTTCCTCCAATCTACCCACACATCTCCACAATGGATGGCCAAAGATAAGGAGCGTAGGTCTGAAGTGCAACCAAAAATAGAAAGTTTTCCAAAAAATAAAAAAGGGCGTGCAAATGCCCACAATCAATATGTACATGGTCCACAAACTCCACAGCACCACAAAATAAACAGTTGGGCTGGGAGTCTGTGACAATTGGGTCTGCTTTATGAAAGGCTCAGGTGATGAGTTCAAGCCATTGACTGATACCAAAAGAACTCATAATCAACAAGCTTCACAAGGAGCTTAATCATTAAGTCCCCATGGCTCTTGCAGCGGTTATCACAGATGGCTAGCACCTTCACCTTCATGGGCATTAATACATACAGGTGTGCTTCTACTCCTTTAGATACATCTTGCTGTCTCCAGTTTCTTGTCATGTCTCTGCTGCATGAGAGAGCAAAATATATCAGTAAGCATTATCAAACTTCTTTAAGTAGTGTGGTTGTCATTATTGAACAACTATGAGTGTATGCAAAATGTGAAATTTGAGTTTGAGCTTGCAACAGTGCTAAGTGAGTTAGGCCAACTTGAATCATATGAATGTTAATGTAGAGTATGAAGTGGTAGATATTGTTGGTCATTGAGTAATGAATGGTGAATGGAGCACTGACTGAGATTTGTGGTGCAGTTTGTTGAATAAAGCCTAAAAGATACATTTGCTGATCTTTGCCTCTTGTGTGAGATCATTAAATCTTCTATTGTATTGCATCTTCATTCTTGGTGTTGTATTCATGATCTTGATCTCTTCTGCTATCTCTTGCCTTATGAAGATATAAAAAAGGACTTGAAGCCAGCAAGGAATAGGACATCTCAGCTTCCATTGACTCTTCATGATCTCCTTACCATCATGATTGGCCATTTTCCAACTTTTCCCAGTCTAGAATACTTGAAGGATGATGCCCAGGAACTTCTGCAATCACAATTTACTGCAGGTTTGCTTTCAGTAGTGTAGTCTAGTTTTAGCCAATATTGGCCCCCTTTTAATGGTCCCCTGTTGATGTGAGCAGCCAATGAATAGTGCAGGAATTGTCTGCTTCTCTCAAAAATCATTATGAACAGAAAGCACAAAGTTGGCAAGCTACCAGCACTCCATTTAACAAATGTGAGTTAATCACACGTTGTGATCTTTATGTACCTTCTTCTCATTATAATGTTATAGAGTACAGATTTACCTTACCCTAAGAAGTTATGTATTGTGTAATGGTGCATCCGTCACACTGATCAGAGAAATTTCTCCATGGCTAGGAAATTGTGAGGAAGTATGTGTCTTCTAAGTCAAAAAAACAAACAGAAAGTCCTGGAGAAACACAACAGTTCTGGCCATATTCATGGGGAGAGAAACAGAATTGACATTTTGAGTCCAGTGTGGTCTTCAGAATCATGCTGGACTCAAAAACATTAATTCCATTTCTTTCTCCCAGATGCTGCCAGACCTGTTGAGTTTCTCTAGCATTTTCTGTGATTCTTTCAGATTTTCAGCATCTGCAATATTTAGCTTCTAATTGTGTATTTTCTAAGTAACTTATTATCAATTACTCAAATGGCATTTTAAAAGTTCTTTCATGAGGTGTAAGTTTTGCTGGCTAGCTCTGCATATATTTCCACTCTAATTGCCCTGGAGAAGGTACTAATGACATGGCCTTTTGAACTGCGATAGTTGTTGGGATGTTGGAACGCCCACAGTGCTGTTAAGGAAGTGAGTTCCAGAATTTTTACACAAAGAAGGAACATTCATATAGTTTCAAGTCAGGATAGTTTGTGACTTGGAGAGGAACTTGCACGTGGTGTTCCCATGCAGGTGCTGCCTTTGCCCTTATAGGTGGTAGAGGTCATGGATTTAGAAGGCTGCTGAATGAACCTTGGAGGGTTATAGCAGTTATATGAGAAATCACTGACATTGCCATTCAAAAGAGTGTATTTGATGGGTGGGGTGCCAATCAAACAGGCTGCTTTGTCCTTAACGGTGTCAAACTTCTTGACTGTGGTTGAAGTTACACTCATTTAGGCAAATGCAGAGTATTCCATCACACTCCTGATTGTGGTGAAGAGGCTTTGGGTGAATTGCACACTGTAGTCTTCCGAGCCTCTGATGTGGTATTTCGGTCTCAAAATTTATATCACTGGTCCAACTCAGTTTCTGGCTAATGGTAAGCCCCAGAATGTTGATTTGGAGAATTCAATGAATATCCAGAGAATTCCAGAGAATATCACAGGGTGATGATTATATTTTATTTGGTTTGAGGTGGTGATTGCCCAGCAATGGTGGAGTGGCATTATTGCTGAATTGTTAATCCACAGGCCCAGGTAATATTCTGAGGACTCAGGTTTGAACCCCACCACAGCAGATGGTGAAATTTGAATTCAATTAAAAAAGACTGGAATTAAGAGTCAAATGATGACCGTGAATCCATTGCTGATCATTGTGAAAAACCCATCTGATTCACTAACATTCTTTAAGGAAGGAAACTGCCATCCTTACTTGGTCTATTTACATGGGACTCCAGACCCTCAGCAATGTGGTTGACTCTTACCTGCCCTGTGGGAAATTAGGGATAGGCAATAAATGCTGCCTAGCCAGTGACATCCACATCTTGTGAATGACTAAAAAACAAAAACTTGAAACTTTTCAGCTGAATCCTAGGTATTAACATGTGTATGTAGATAGTGACTGCTTTAGTTTCAAGAGTTTTAGAAGATGAATCCACATGGAATCAGTAATTAAAAGTCAAAAGACAAAAAATGGCACTGAACCAATCCATAATTAAGTATGCACCAATTTTTGTAATTAAGGACTGGATTAAGGGAGATAAGAGAGTGGGAAGGCATATTACTCATCATACTGCCTTCCACTCCCTGAAGACAAGTTTATTTCAAACCAGCTGACTATTATAAGCCCTCCTGCATCAAAATATGTAGCTTCTGCAATTCAGTGAACAGGAAGTCCCACTCTTGAGACCAGCCAACCAATTAGATTGAACTGATTAGTCAGCACTGTGGGAGGTAGTAAGCGGGCACACAGAGATCATCATGGCATCTGGACTAATTCCTGGGCTTTTCGTGCAGGAACCACACTGGGGTGGTTCACAGAGGGGTTTTAGAGGCGAGGTTAGAAGAAACAAAGTTTAAACAACCACCAAACCTCAAACAGATCATTGTTCATAGCAAACTGCCCAACTTTCAGGACAACACCATACAACCGTGAAATGGTAGATGCTGCAAGATGTGTCAGTGTGTCAACACGGATATCACCATTACCCATGGGAACACCTCCCACCATGTATGTGGCAGGTACTCATGCAACCCAGACAATACACTCTATCTCATACACTGCAGGCAAGGATGCCCTGAGGCATGGTACATTGGCGAGACTGACCTGAGGCTATGGCAATGAATGAATGGACACCGCACAACAATCAACAAACAGGAGTGTTCCCTCCCAGTTGGAGAACACTTTGGGACATTTGACTTCGGATCTTCAGATGACTGTCCTTCAAGGTGGACTTTGGGACAAGCAACAATGCAAAGTGGCCGAGCAGAGGCTGGTACCCAAGTTCGGTACCCATGGGGATGGCCTCAACTGGGACCTTGGGTTCATGTCACACTACAGGTGGCCCCACTGCACTACACACACGCACACACCCGCATGCATACACAGACACTCCTACACACACACAGTCCTACAGACAGGCATACACTCCTACAGACCCATACACTCACACAGACCCTCTCTCATAAACAAACTCTCTCTCATATGCTCATATGCTCACACACACACTCCCAAACTCACATGCACACATGCACCCTCTCACAGACTTATACCTCTTTACACTCACACACATACACACACTGTCTCATACATACTCATAACCACGCTTTCCCTCCCCCTCCCCCCCCACCCCCCGCCCGCCTCCCCCCCCCATACACACACACACACATATGCGCACACACATATACAAGTTTGTGGAGTGAATTTGTACTTACAGAATTACATTTTATTTTGCCCAAAAACTGCATGAATCCATGTAGCTTTCTGTAAATCCATTTTTTAGGTTAGAAACAATCTGAACATTGTGACACAGACAGTCTCACACAGGGCACCACACACCTTAAATGCATTATCTGGGTCAACATGACACTAATGGTCAAAGTTCACTTGAGAATATAACTTTAAAAAAGTTTTGCAATTTACATATGAAAGAACTAAAACCAACATGTTCATTCTAAAATATGAAAGACTTAACAAACAATCCAGGTCTTTTTCAAAATATAATTTCAGTTACAACACACTGTAAACTTTTGCTCTATATTCTGTGTCTTATGATCTTATACTCCACAACCACCTGATGAAGAAGCAGAGCTCTGAAAGCTAGTGCTTCCAAATAACTCTGTTGGATTATAACCTGATGTTGTGTGATTTTTAACTTTGTACACCCCAGTCCAACACTTGCATCACCAAATCATCAATAAACCCCATCTTGTTTTACCCTTAAATATTTTCTTTTGGATCATTTTAAAATTGGACTTTATGAAGAGTTTAGTGAAATACACCACCATATATTTTTAATAGATGAAGAGAGCTTGGGACCAAATTAAAAATCACCTCTGCTACAACAGTGGAGGAGTGCAGTAAAATTAAGTAAAATCACTTCTCCTTCTTGTTCATAGTAATACCTTGTCTATGGTAATCAACCAAAGAGAAAAATTGTTTGTTTTGGTCTGCAAATCTTTAGGATATTTGGCCTGCATACCTGGCATCTCACTGGCAATGAAATATATGAACTGCATTACTCACTTCTATGAAATGCAGAACTTTTTTGTTTGCCCTGATAGTCATATTTATGTTGCTACTGTACAGTTGCAGCGTGTAACCACTAGCTTTATCTGTTGCTTACATTTTTTTGAGGTACATTACTCTTCCAGGGTACTCTGAGGTAGACCAGACATTTTTCAGCACTGAGAGTGGTGAGCTTAGGCCTGGTCATAACTTTTGAGAGACATACAGCAAGAAATGATTTGACCAGGGTAACTATTATCTTTTTGAATGCCTTTGATGCATTTATTTTAACATCAGTCTTATGTGTTGAGCAAATGACTCGTGCCCTATTTACAAGGTTGCCAATAAGGACATTCTTATAATTGAGCATACTAGAAGCTAACTATTTTATACAGAGGGTTATGCTTTTTGCAAACAAAAAGAATATATATTAAACAAAATAGGTGCCACCCATTCCCTGGTTAATCCCTCAGGATATTGTTTTGAATAATCATCGTCAACCTGCCTGTTTTAAATTTAAACAAAGTTTTACAGTAAACTGTCATTCATCATTAACTTGTGCAATCTCATTGGCAACATCCTTTATCAATCAGCTGATGCTTGCCCAACAACTAGCCCACTCTGCTCATACAGATATCATTATTCCCTTTTAAACTGGATATCTTGGAAATTGTCCTGATAAGTGCAAGATTAAAAGTTTTGAGAAAATATTGGCTTTCAACAATTTTACATTACTTTGTTTTATTGTAATGCTTAAATATTTATATACCACGTCACCATGGAAAATTGTAAAATAAAGTGATGAATTGTATAATATTCTAGAACCAATGAAGGGTCATTCAATTAAAAGGCTCAGTCTGCTTTTCTGTGCAAAGATGCTGACTGACCTGCTGAGTATTCCCAGTAATTTCTGTTTATAAATAAAATGAATTATCATTTGGTATATGTTAGTTAAGAGCAAAACATTGCTGAGAACACTGGGATAGTTACCTGAATGGCTTCAAATTATATATGTAATTCAATGACACCTATTGGAATGATTGGAACAGAAAAAAATAGACTTTGGACATCTCTTCCAAATCAAACCACTTAAAAAATATTGGAGTAGGATTTAAATTTTGAATTTTCTGACTAAAACTGAGGCTGCTCAAACTGATAATTTTATTGGCATTTTAATTGGTCTGCTGTTATTTGAGAATCACAAGGTTTTCTCAGGTTTTCTTGTTACTCACAGTTGTAATCAACCAATAGCTAAGGATTGACTTTATCAGAGATACAGAAAAACATTCTTTAAAGCCAAAATATTTATGATGTTACAATAGAAAGACTTCAAAATTTCTTTTTAATTTAGAATTTAGCAAATTAAAAAATGCAATATTGGAGAAGAAGTATTTTGGAAAAACATCTTTAGTTGTGAAATCTGCAATTTGCTCATATTTAATGGCACGGATATTTCAATGTCCAGACAGTCATTCAAGCAGCACAGATATTTGTTGCGAGTTAAAGAATGCAGAATCCACGCACATCAGACTCCATGGAAATTGCCAAGGTAATGGAAACTTCTGGTGAGCAATCTGCAAACTTCAAAAAATGCCCTTTAAAATTAGAAACTAGGAGCGTTCTGACTTGCTGAAGCTTAATCATTACTCAGAAAACATGAGAGAACAAAAACTTGAGCTAACTCCTGGGTAACTATTAAACTGAACTCTCAACACAACATTGAATCCCCTAAAGTGACTAAAGTTGGCAGAGGAGCAGTACATTTGAAGTGAGCCAGTGGTAGTAGTGTGCAAACAGGCACTTGAGACAGCAAGAGTGTTCTAATGTGCTACCCACAAAATATCTCTAGAATGGGATAATAGATGTGAGAGAATGGAATTTCTAAAGGTGGGAAGCTACAAATGTGTAGAAGAAAAGGAGCAGTTTAAGAAAAGAAATAATGTACTAATAAACTGGGCTGCAACAAAGATGGAAAGAGAGGCAATAAATCGGGAGGCATAAGAGTGCCACCTAATGTTGGGGAACGCCAAGCAATTATTAACACAGGAGAAATTTTAACTCCTGCTGCTGGATGCAGAAGGTTTGTAGCAGACCAGTTTTAATGACTTCAATGAAAACAAAAATTGAGTGGGATATTTAACAGCTAGCTTATTGTCAGATTTCCTTTTTTCACAGTAGAGAAAGTTATAAGCTGCTCCAAGGTTTTGCCATTACAAAATTTAACAATATGGCATGACTCAGGAAATAGACAATCGAAAATATGATGAATGTGAACAAGATTTGATTCGCCATAGATTAAATTTATAATATATTTTGCAGCTGGAAAGGAATCTGTTTTAATGACCACACTTTTATAATATCCTAGAATCAAATCATTCACAATTTATTCTGTATTTACTGGTGATGTTGCTTTCATAATTATACATTTTTAGAATAAATCTCTTCTAATCTTTTTCCCAATCATGGACCTAAATTAGAATTAGTTTGACATGTCTTCATTTTCAAATCTTTTGTGATTTTGTTTCCCAAGAAGGTTCATGCTTGTCTTTCAATGTCACCTAACTTTTAAAAAAGTAAAATCATGTTTTGTTTTGTGACAGAGTATTCTTTATTAAAATTTCCTAACTGGAAACTATTATATAAGACAAATAGCACCTGAAAGGATTAACTGACCCCATGAACTATGATGTACCAACAGAATATAAAGGACCATTAGGGCTGTTTTGGTATAGTGGTAGTATCCCTACCTCTAGTCTAGGAAACCCAGGTTTATGTACCATCTGCTCCAGAGATGTGCAATGCTACCTCTGAATAGGTTGACTAGCAAATATCTATAAAGCACTGTTTTGGGAGAAGTTAACCAGTTGTTTTTGATTTGAGTTTCTCTCTTTAGCCTGATGTCTCTTGAGCGACTACCATGTAACTAGTCTTCAGCATGATGAAATAAACCTTTTCTTTATAATAAGGCAACCTTCTCTTCTGCTGAAGACTTCATAGGCACATCCTTCCCCACATAATATCAATTACTTAAAATAACATCAATTAGAAGGATTAGTGACAGTAAATCTATCTAAGGATGCTCAGATGTTCTAACGGATATGACCACAACAATTACCAGAAAACAACATTTATACTTTGAACAAGGGGAACCAAATATGTGTATAATAATTTTACTGTTAAAGCATGCAATAAGCTATTGAAATAAATGTTGCACTTAAAATAAAATTCTCTGATGAGGTTGCATGTTCTGCTGCCATCCTTAAAGTATTAAGCTATTTATGAAGAATCTTTCTTTGTTATGCACTGCTGCGTTCCTTACAAGTTCATTACTCTGTTGCAGGCCTAGAACTACTACACTTTCTGTTTCAAAAATCAATTCCCAGAATCGCCAATGTTCATCATGTTAGAAGGAGGATAAGAAAGTGATCCTGTCTGTCTTATGTTATGGTATGAACCACTGGCGATGTGTAGTTGTGATAAAGTCTTCCTAACAATTCTCCTTTCTATCTATTTTTGAATCAACCCACTCTCGGATGTTCCTATTTCTGGAGCAGGTGGGACTTAACTCCCAACTTATTAGATCAGAGATAGGGTTATTACCACTGCTCTACAAGACCCTAATCTTCCTTCCTATACTATAGCTAAGGACCTGTGCATAGCAGTTATAGAGAGTAAAACATTGGTGAGTCTTAACAATAAGAGACACACGTCTTAACAACAATTTATTACAACATTGTAATAGGTACAAGTTACATTGACGAATTAGACATTATCATGAAGGCTAATAGGAGTCAGAGATGACACATTCGAACATGTCAGGATCTAAAACTAGATTCTTCCATTCTCTGCCAATATGTTGTGACATCATCAGTTTGGATGCAGTCTAATACAATCTTAAAGATTAACATTTCAGAAGGTTTAGAATATCTCCTACAAGATTTTCTGCCACTTTTAACAGTTATCCTTCAGGTATATATTTTCACATTTATCACAACCCTATCTTCCACTATGTCTGTGACTCACAAATGCAAGTAGTTTTGAGTGTCATAATTCATTAAGAATTCCCTTCTGTGTTAACTTCTGTGGACTATTTTTCTGCTGGCCATTGTTTTGTCTCTTAGAAGTTCTTCATGAAGGACCTCATTCCTGTTGAACCCAGTAGCTGGTCTATTGCTTTATCTAGAAGATACTTAATCCCCGAATTCACTTGGGAGAAGGACCCTTTCCTATGAACTCAGGTAATTACCTAGAATATCATCTGGAAGGCATTTAATCACATGAATATTGATCAAGAGAAATAGTTGCTGTGTTGTAACATGCACTTTCTTTCTTGCAGTATCCTGTATCTTCAGATAAGCCAACTACTTCTTTTTGACCATGTCTTAAAGTTATGGATATTGGTTTGGCTTCCATGAAGTCATGCAATAGAGCACCATTTTGTTCAAGCAATTCTTTACTCTTATTCTGCTGATAGCTCTGTGTTGAAGTATGT
The DNA here is from genome assembly GCF_020745735.1 of Hemiscyllium ocellatum. Taxonomy (NCBI): domain Eukaryota; kingdom Metazoa; phylum Chordata; class Chondrichthyes; order Orectolobiformes; family Hemiscylliidae; genus Hemiscyllium; species Hemiscyllium ocellatum. Next base: position 81,580,326 of record NC_083404.1, read on the forward strand.
CAGCTCTTTGCCTCAATGTGTTGAGTAGATTGCACATCTTCATTTATCGACAGTCAATATTTTTCAAGTCAACTAGATATTTTCCTACCACTGTCATGCTACAAGAGGATTACTGTTTATTTAGCATTATTTGTCACTAGTACCAAAATTTCTTCATTGACAGACAAAAAATTAAAATGCTACAGGATGACAAGGATATGAGGCTTCGAAAAAAGATAGGAAGCTAGTAAAAGGTGGCTTTGTTGATGAAAGATGTTGTTAGCACAATAATACAAGTTCTTATGAAATTTGGAATGAATTATTATATATTCATTTACAGCTAAAATCATTCTAAAATCAAACGTCTCTTAAAAGGACCTTCATAAATCTTTTGTACAAATGTGCAGTAAATATAAGTCAAAATTGTTTGGAAGTACGGAACTTTAATATTTCTGAAAAAAAGTTAAAGTTGACAAAGAATGTTGGCAGAGTGACCTAAATTAAGAAAGTCAAAATGTATTAACAGTTTGGATGGGGAAGAGAAATGACAAAGGAAAGAAGACACTTTGTGGGAGTAGTGTATAGGCAATCTAACAGTAACCTCACAATAGTACATATTATCAAGGAAGAAATAATGGCAATTTGTCAGTGTGTATGATACTTATCATGTGGGAATTTGACCAACAAAGACTGGAAAAATCAGATGAACAAAGATAGCCTACAAGATGAATTCATTGAATGTTTTCAGGACAATTTCTTGGAATGGCTTGTTCTTTCGCTAACCATAAAACAGATTATACCAGGCCTGGTATTGACTAATGAGATAAGAATCATTCATGACCTCATAGCAAAAGCATTCTACGTTACAATTATCACAATATGAATGACTTTTACATACAGTTTGAGAGAGAGAAAAGTTGGTCTAAAGTATTTTAAATTTAAGTAAGGGCAAATATGAGCTGTATCCTTAGATTATAATCCCTGGTTCTGGACTCCTTGGTCATTGAGGCCATTCTTTCTGCACTGACCTTATCGAGATCTGTTAATATGTAAAGGTTTCTATAGGATCCATCTGCATTCTTCCAAGCTCTATTGGATATTAGTCCTAATCAGTCCAATCTCTCTTCAAACATCATTAAGCAGAGATGGTGAAAGTGAACTGGCAATTTAAGTACAGGTCAATTGAGACAGAGTTATGGATATTTAACGGGAGAGTTCAGAATGCACAGAATAAATATATTCCAACATGAAAGAAAAATTCCAAAGAGAAAACCTACTATACATAATGAAATAAAAAAAAGTTAAAAGCTGTATTGAATTTAAAGAAAGATCTTATAATTGTGCAAAGGTGGCTAGCAGGTCAGAAGACTGGACAGACATAAATAATAGAAAAGAATGATTAAAGATTAAAAAGGAAGGAAAAATACAGTATGAGCAATAGCTATCTAAAAATATTTGGATGGATAATAAGAGTTGCTACAATTATTTAAAAATGAAAAGAATTAACAAAGTGAGCATTAGCCCTATAGAAAATGAGTGGGAAATTATTAATAGAAAATGAGGAAATTTCAGAAAGATTCTGCATGTATTTTACATCTGTCTTCAACATAGAGGATACATCTAACATCCCATAAATAGTTATTAATCAACAATTGGAAGGAAGGGAGGAATGCAAGAAAATTGCATTCAGAGGAGTTATACTTAGCAACTTATTGGAACCATGGAGCGTAGGTTTTTCTGGTCCTGACAGTTTTCATCTTAAAGTCTTAAAAGAAGTGGCTAGTGAGTTTGTTGATGCATTGGTTTTAATTTTTCAAAGTTGAGTAGATTCAGAAAACCTTCCTGAGATTTGAAAGGAACAAATGTAAATAATTTATTCAAAAAGTGAGGGAGATGCAGAGCAGGAAACTACAGACTGTTAGGTTAATGTTTGTGTATGGAAGAGGTTAGAAACTACATTAAACAGTGACAATGGCAGATGCTGGAGAGTCAGGATTGAAAAGTGTGGTGCTGGAAAAGCACAGCAGGTCAGGCAGTATCTGTGGAGCAGGAGAGTCAATGTTTCAAGCATAAGTCCTTCATGAGGAATATTTAACAGGTCTCAAAAAAATCAAGGTAATCAGGAAGAATCATCATGGTTTTATGGAATTCTTCAACTTATTGAAGTAATTTAAAATGTTACACTACTGTAGAAAAAGGAGAACTCAGTGGATGCACTATACTTAGATTTTCATAACGCATTTGATAAGGCACAGCATCAAAGGTTATCGCAAAGAAATAATAGTTTACGGGGTGACATATAGGCATGAATAGGAGATTGCCTAGCTATCTGAAAGAGGAGAGTCAGCCTAAATGGTGCTTGTCCATCTGCTGAGACCTTAACTCTGTAAAATATGTATAAATTATTTTGATGAGTGGATCAAAGGCATGATTGATAAATTTACTGGTGACCAAGATAGGGAGGAAAGTAAGTTGTGAAGGGGACATAAGGCGACTATATAAGGATAATCAAGTAGGTGAGTGGGTGGTGTACTGGCAAATAGAGTATAATGTGGAAAAATGTGAAATTGTCTGTTTTAGTAAGCAGAATGAAAAAGTAAATTTTCTGAAGCTAGAAAGCCCCATATTGTTTCTCCAATTTGAGAGCCTGTCTTTAATTGGCTAGGAGACTTGTCGTCTTGCCAGTTATGGGTTTAGTACATAAAAGTCTGAACTTTAATCAGTTACCCCTCAAGATGTACGTTTCTGATCTGTAAACAAACCTGGTTCCTACTTACTACTTCGGTGGGAAACTTCTGCCCCCTGTCTTCTAAATCAATGCATTACTCTGAAGTTTTCCAAATGTGACCAGGTTGACTCAAAGAAAGTCACATCATCCACTCTATCCTTCTATCCATCCAAATAATTGTCCAAATAAACACAAATTTCTAGACTAACAGGGCTAAACGTTTTGGCTCTGGTAAATCGAAGGGTTTTGAGTGAGCTAAAAATTTTCCACCTGAGTTTCAAATCAAAATTTACTAAATAGGTGAACAAATAACTAACTTTGCCCAGTTGCACCTCATTTAAAAAATGAAAACAAAGTGTAAAATTACTGTTACAATTCTTCTGAGTGATTTCTGTACTACAACGTTAATAAGATGATATTGTTATTATGATAGTTGCTCTATCACATTTTCGAAGACAGTTGAGTATTTAAGGAAATAGGTGACTTCTAAATTTTAAGGTTAGTTTACCTGATATCTAGAACAATATCTCACTTTCAACCAGCATCACTAAAACATATTGTTGATTGTCAGAAAAAAACATCTGTTCACTAAGGTCCCTTAAGGATGGAAATTTGCTGTCCTTAGCTGGTCTGGCTGACATGTGAGGTGTAGTGGACAGTGAAGAGGGTTACCTCAGGTGACAACAGGATCTTGACCAGATGGGCCAATGGGCTGAGAAATGGCAGTTGGAGTTTAATTCAGATAAATGCAAGGTGCTGCATTTTGGGAAAGCAAATCTTAGCAGGACTTATACACTTAATGGTAAGATCCTTAATGGGCGGCACGGTGGCACAGTGGTTAGCACTGCTGCCTCACAGTGCCAGGGACCTGGGTTCAATTCCCACCTCAGGCGACTGACTGTGTGGAGTTTGCACGTTCTCCCCGTGTCTGCGTGGGTTTCCTCCGGGTGCTCCGGTTTCCTCCCACAGTCCAAAGATGTGCGGGTCAGGTGAATTGGCCATGCTAAATTGCCCATAGTGTTAGGTAAGGGGTATATGTAGGGGTAGGGGTATGGGTGGGTTGCGCTTCGGCGGGTCGGTGTGGACTTGTTGGGCCGAAGGGCCTGTTTCCACACTGTAAGTAATCTAATCTAATCTAATCTAATCCTAAGGAGTGTTGCTGAACAAAGAGACCTTGGAGTGCAGGTTCATAGTTCCTTGAAAGTGGAGTCGCAGGTAGATAGGATAGTAAAGAAAGCGTTTGGTATGCGTTCCTTTATTTGTCAGAGTATTGAGTACATGAGTTGAGAGGTCATGTTGCGGCTGTACAGGACATTCGTTAGGCTACTGTTGGAATATTGTGTATAATTCTGGTCTCCTTCCTATTGGAAAGATGTTGTGAAACTTGAAAGGGTTCAGAAAAGATTTACAAGGATGTTGCCAGGGTTGGAGGATCTGAGCTACAGGGAGAGGCTGAACAGGCTGGGGCTGTTTTACCTGGGGCGTCGGAGGCTGAGGAGTGACCTTATAGAGGTTTACAGAATTATGTGGGGCAAAGTCTTTTCCTTGGGGTCGGGGAGTCCAGAACTAGAGGGCATAGGTTTAGGGTGAGAGCAGAAAGATATAAAAGAGACCTAATGGGCAACTTTTTCTCACAGAGGGTGGTACGTGTATGGAATGAGCTGCCAGAGGAAGTGGTGGAGGTTGGTACAATTGCAACATTTAAGAGGCATTTGGTTGGGTATATGAATAGGAAGGGTTTGAAGGGATATGGGCCAGGTGCTGTCAGGTGGGACTAGATTGGGTTGGGATATCTGGTTGGCATGGACAGGTTGGACTGAAGGGTCTGTTTCCATGCTGTACATCTTTATGACTCTAAGACTCTATGTCACTCCGGCCGCACAGAAATGTTGACTCTTAATTGTTCTCTGGACATTTTGGGATAGGCAATAAATGCTGGGCCCAGTCAGCAACACCTACACCCCATGAATGAATTCATAAAAATGAACTGGTGTTTAAGCTATTTTACTGTTTTTATTTGTCCACAATAGTTCCCTGAAATAGCACAGGTTCCACACTACAAAAAATAAAGCTATTGTCAGTTGAGTGCTTTGGAGCATTCTGGGATTGTAAATAATGCTGTATAAATGTAAGTTTTTCATTGAATTCGTGATTAAAACCCAAAGTGATGAGAATCGACATATCTTAATTCACCCAACACATTCAGTGTATAAGAAAAATAACAAACTTTTAATGTATCACTTTTTTTAATGTGATGCTACATGAAGAAATCACAGATCTTTATATAAAATTCATGACTTTAAAACTGAGGTCTCCATGACTCACTGTTCAAATAAAGATCATATACCCTACCGCATACCATTAACATATATGAAAAATGATGTGATTCAACTGTTATTCATGTCCACATGATGGCAGTATTTCCAGCTCCCATATAATGAATGGGCTGAATTTTTTCCACATTACAGGACCTCCCGAAATTAGCTTTTCACATAATCTCTGTGAATAATATTGATTCTAATCATCTTTATTATGGTATGTATCATCATAAACATTTATTGACATTAGAACTTTAATCAGTATGTGGATTTGATACCAGACCAGTTCACATTAGAACTCAAAAACTGCAATATAGTTGATAGCTCCTCCCTGGGAAAACACTGAGCAGGATTCAGTTTGAATGAGAATGTACCATCAAAATAGTAATGAAGCCAATGGTGCCTTATTGTTATTTATATGTAGGTAGTGCAGTATCTTGGATGAGAGGCAGGTGTATAGTTAAACTCAGCTAATTAAAAGTCACTTTTTTTGATGCAGCACTGCCTAGAGCTTCAAGAATATAGGAAATGTCTCACTGCCTCATAATTGATCGATGTGAATCAATGTTACTTGTGGGTTAGGTGGAAATTAAACTTGGCACAGAAAGTAATGGTAAGCATTGTCTATTTCAGTCTAAGTACCCTTTTAACAATGTGATAGGTGTGAATTACTGTTGGTCTCACTGGCACTGAAAATTAACTATTTTGTGGCACATTGTTTCTTTCGGTGTAATTGTTGCTGGAAACTTCAAAAATGTAAAATTTTATTTTTTATATAATTTTTCCCTATTCTCTCTCTGAATCCAATCTTGCTATCCTCTCTTTATTTCAATTTCTATATCTGATTTCACATTAAACTCACTGACTTGAATCTATATTTCCTTCTCAGTCCTTGTACTGACAATTTCAGAATCCTTCAATATGATTTGGTAAAGAGATATACAGTTGCTTGACTTATTCTCTGAGGTGCCAAATACTCAGGTTTCCACTTCTGTATCATCATCAGCTCGCACTTACAGCAAATTGTGCACACAGTTATAAAAACCAAAGTATACAAGGACAGGTCTAATTAGTGCCAGTAACCTTTAGCTGTCCTACAATTACAAGTTATGACCCATTATTATTCTGAGAACCTCCTTTTTCTTATTTATTCCTACATAATGCATTATCTTCATTGACAATGAGACTTAATTTTTACATGATTTGTCATCAGTCAGTTTGCATTGAAACTCAAAAAATACTGCGGACATGGTTTCTCCTTCTTGAGAAAACACTCAGCAGGATTCAGTTTCCATTTTGTTTTGTCAAATTACAACCTTGGTCCAAACGTGGTCACAAGAACTGATCTCCAGAGATGTGGTAGAAGTGACTGCACTTAACATTAAGGTATTGTTTCACCAAGTATGGCATCATGGAACTAAAGCAAAGCTGGAGTCAATAGGAATCGAGTGGAAAAGATTCCATTGGTTGGAGTCATACCTGGCACATAGGAAAATGGTTAGGGTTGCTGGAGGTCAGTCATCTCAGCTCCAACATATCACTGCGGGAGTTCAAGATGTCCTTGACCCAACCATTTTCAGCTGCTTCATCAATGACTTGTCTTGTGTCATACAAAAGAGGGGAGGGGTGTTAGCTGATAACTGCGTAATGTTCAATACCATTTGCAACTCATCAGATATTGAAGCTGTCCATACCTAAATGCAGCAAGACCTGAAAAATCTCAGGTTTGGCCAAACCAGCAATACGCACATTTAATAAACAAAGAACAAAAAGGTATCTGATAAAAGGCAAGATAATGGTGGTTATATATTCACATGGATAGATGCTTCCATAGCAAACAGGAAACAGATTTGGGATGACATTTTCAGGTTCTCAAACTATAACTAATGGGGTACCCCAGGCATTATGCTGAAGGCCCAAATATTCACAATCTGTATTTATGACATGAATGAAGGTTCTGACTATATTGTTCCTAGATATGCTGATGGTACAAACATAGGTAAGAAAGAAGGTGGTGAGAAGAACACAATGTACTTGCGAAGGTACATAGATAGAATTAGTGAGTGGGAATAGTGCTGATGTAATTGGACTGATAGCAGAAGATAGTCTGATATCATGGAAGAAATTAGTTTTGGAGGAGTGATCCTCTGCATCCTGGAGTCATAAAAATAAACTGCAGATTTGTAGATGCAAGGATTTTAACTTCCAAATTTCCCTTGGAAAGATTTGATGGATTATATATAATGAGATAAAAGGTGAGATTACCCAGTTAGGAAAAAAAAACAACAGAAAAGCAAAAAAAATGTAAATTTAAATAGCAAGAAACAATAGATTACTGTGATACAGAGACACGTGAATGTCCTTACCACAAATTAATAATAAAGTGTTAGCATGCAGGTAAATCAAACAATGATTTTTTTTATTCATACATGGGATGTGGATATTGCTCGCTGGGCCAGCATTTATTGCTCAACCTATTTGCCCTTGAGAAGATGGTGGGAAGCTGTCTTTTTGAACATTTGCAGTTCGTTCACTGTTGGTAAACCCACAATGCAGTAAGGTAGGGAATTACAGGATATTGAAGGAATGGTGATATTTTTCCAAACCAGATGATGAATAGTTTTGACAGGAACATACAGGTGCTGGTGTTCCCATGAATCGACAGTACTTGTCCTAGATTGTAGTGATCATGGAAGGTGACATATAAGGATTTTTGGTGAATTTCTGCAGTGCATCATCTTACAGATGATATACATTGCTAGTACTGAGCATTGGTGGTAAATGGATTAGATGATTTTGGATGTAGTGCAAATGAAGCAGGCTGCTTTGTCCTGGATGGTATCAAGCTTCTTGAGTATTGTTGGAGCTACACTCATCCAGACAAGTGGAGAACATTCCATTACACTCCTGACTTGCATGTGGTAGTGGTGGACAGGTTTTGGGAAATCACAGTATTTTTGCTAATATATATATGTAGCTAGTCTAGTTCAGCTTCTGCTCAATGGTAATGCCCAGAATATTGATAGTGGGAATTGCAAATGAAATGTTGGCGCTTAGTGCCAGTGGGTTGGAATATAAAAGTAGGGATGTCTCGCTACAACTGTACTTGGGATCGGTAAGGCCACACTATGGCCTGGACACCAAAATGGCAGTAAGACCTGTTTCTTGGGTTGATGTCTGAATTTCCAATGGCCACATTTTTGACAACCAGCAATAAGGATGTAGGATCAAGCCTGCGCTCTACCACACCCCGTGCTCGCAACCTGGCTGTCTTCATTATGGGTTTAGGGATCTCCAAGTCCCCCAACAAGTTTCATAGAAGCAGCCCAATTTTTTCATGATTCATGTTTCATAGACGTGAGAGGAATCGTGAATTATAGTCTGAATTCAGGAACCTTTTGAAAGTAAGTTCAAAAGCTCTTACTCATACCTCCATATCCCTTCCATTAGCCCCCATCTCTTTCTTGTCAATTTATATCCCATTAACCACTGCAGCACCCCTTGTCATCATGTCAATGCAATTCCAATTCATGTCCCCATTTACACCCAATGGACCCTCCATACTAGTATATGGACCTTCCATATTCAGTCATGGTATATACACTATGTATAGCACTATTGAACCCCAAGGCAACAATGAAACTGTACGAAACTGCTTAGAAAAAAACGCACCTGTTATAATTATTTAGATAACTACCATTGCTGTAATCTTCTAAAAGGTGCCAATCCTATAAAAGCATCAATCAGAAAGACATGAAAGTATCAGTTATAAAAGTTTTAACCATTTCATATCTCTTAATCTTGTGGAAATATACATTGAAATGTTAATAAAATTCTCCTCAACTCTGCCCGAAACGGCAACCCTTAATTTCAAAACAGTTACTCCTAATTCCGTATTGATCCACAACAGATCCCATATCCACTTTGTCAAGATGGTTCAGGGTCTTTTAAACTTTAATAAAGACAAATCTCACTCTTCTAAATTCCAATGGAAATGAGGCCATCTTGTCCAACTCATCCTCATTAGATAACCCACCCATTCAAGGAATCAATTTAGTGAAGCTCCTTTGAACAAACTCTAATGTATTTCCATTCTTCTTCATTTAAAGAGACCAAAGCTGCACAGTATTTGTGATGGAATTTTACTGATGCCCTGAAGTATAACATCCTCTTTCCTATGTTAAATTCTTCTTACAATAAAGGGTAGCATTCTGTTTACCTTCTTGATTATATGCAGTACCTGCAAATGAATTTTTTTGGCTATTGCATTAATACACCCAGATTCTTCTGCAATTTAGAATTCCACAATTGTTCTCTATTACGTCAAAATCAATTTTTTTCATTCTTCCTGCCAAAGTGTTTCCACATATTTACATGTTTCCACATTGGACTCCATCTGCCATGCTTTTGCCTACTTACTCAACCTATCAAAATTTGACTACAACCTTCTTATCTCTTCTTCACTGCATAGTTTCCTCCCTTTGTTAGTGTCATCTGCAAATTTAGCTAGCATGTCTTCACTCCCATCACCTCAGTCATTGATGTAAATTATAAACGTTAGCAGTCTCAGTGCACATTCCTACTGGACACCATTTGTCACATCTTGCCAATCAAAGAAGGACCTATTTCTGCAAACACCCTGTCCAATCGAAGCCATTCTACTATCCTTGTTAATATGTTATCCCCTACACCATGAACTTTTATTTTCTGCAATAATCATTTATGTGGAACCTTAAATGTCTTATGGAAATCCAAGTACAGTATATCTACAGACTCCCCTACAATGACCACATACTACTTCTTCAAAGATGTCTAAACAGTATAAATAATATGATTTTCCTTTTATAATACCATACTGACTCTTCCTGGCTACCCAACTATAACCGCTTTCATAATCAAGCTAAAATCTTCTCCATGACAGATGTCAAGTTAACAGGCTTATAACTGTCTGTATCCATTCTTGAATAGAGGGGTTATATTTGCTGATTTACAGTCTGATGAAACCTTTGCTGAATACAGAGACTTTTGTAAAATTAACAGCATATATGACATCATTAGCCAACTCCGTTAAGATTCTAGAATGAAATTCATCTCAACCCAGAAACTTGTCAGCCCATAGATGCATCATTTTGAATTGTAATACTTCCCTGATGATTGTAGTTCACTAGGTCCCCCCTGTTTTACAGTCATTACTGGAATGATGTTTGTATCCTCTACAGGAAAGACAGAAGCAAAATACTTAATCATTTGGTTTGTCATTTCTTTATTGTCTACTATTAATTTCCCATTCTCACTCTCTACAGGACAAATACGCACTTTATTTATACTTCCTTTATAGATGCCCGTAGAAACTCTTGCAATCCATTTTTACATTTCTAGTTAGTTCCCTGTCATACTCTAATTTCTTCTTCTTCATTAACCTCTTACTCATTCTACGTCATTGTTTATTTTCTGATCAACCATCTGACACGACATGCCATGCACTATTTTAGTTATGAACTCTTTCCTTAAGTTTAATATTTTCTGTAACTTTGCTAGTTATCCACAGATGGGTCCTCCTGTTAGATATTTTCATTAAAGTTTAAATATACTTACACTGAATATTTTGAATTATCCCCTTAAATGTCTGCTACTGTGACTCTATTGATCTAACTAGCCTAGATCCTCAGTTCATTTAACTTTAGTATGCTTACATATTTGTCCTTTTTAAGTTTAAAATACTAGTCTTACATTCAATTTTTTTTCCTTTACAAACAGGATGTAAAATTAAGTCATGTGTTGTTGCTGCTACACATCGAAAAATACCAGGTCTAATATAAACTGCTCAAATAAAAAGCAAAGGAACTGCAGATGTTGAAAATCAGAAACAAAACAGAAATTGCTGGAAAAGCTCAGTAGATCTGATTGCATCTGTGCAGAGAAATTAGAGTGAAGGTTTCAGGTCCAGCAACCTCAAAATGAGTCACTGCTTTCTGGTTGGTTCTAGAATGTGCAACTCTGAGAAATTACATTGTCAGCACTGCTTGAATTGATCTAGGAAACCACTGCCAATTGGAATTTTCTAGTTTCTATTCAGATTAAAATTGCCCATGGTTATTGTCATTCCTTTATCACAAGCATGTGATATTTCTTCCTGTCTACTTTATTGTATACTGTGCTTACCATTCCTCATTTTCATTTATTGCGTTCAACAATTTCTGTTTCATTTGGTGAACTCTTTGTTTGCTTTACAGTTTTTGTTTGTTATGTTGCTTTCAGTCATCAAAACATTCTTTGTTTCTTTTCTTACACATCATCATTACCTTGGTCTTGAACAGTAACTTTTCTGTAATTCAAGGTCGTCAATCTTTCAAATTATCAGAGACCATTCTTTTGGCCTTGTCCTTGCTCAAATCCTATTTCGTTTCTAATTTTTCTCATTTTTGATGTAAGTTTGCTTGCAGACTCTCAGTACAGGTGCTGCCTGACCTGTTGAATATTTCCACATTTTCTGTTTTTATTACTACTGCCAAGTTATTCTTTCCCATGCATCAGAACTCAGAAAACCAGGCTGTGGGAAAGATAGTATTGGGGTCTGTCTTTTATACACTTACGAAGTTTTATTTACAGTGACAAACATTATAGACTTAGGCAATTCAAATCCAACAGCTATGGTTTCAAGCTGTTTCTATATTTATTTCTTCAATATCTCTTGCTTTCAGTCATTCCTCTTCTCCCTCTGTCTCTCGTGGCCCAATGTTTACTTTAGTTACTCCTGTCCTTTTTATATACTTGTAAAAGCTCATACAATCTATTTTTAAATTCCTGACGAGATTTCATTTATATTCTATTTTTATGGGTTTATACACTTTTTAAGTTCCTTTGATGGTTCTGAAACACTCCCAATACACAGTCTTACTGTCATCCTTTGCTTCATTAAAAACAATTTTTTAATCTAATGCTATTTCTAACTTTCTTATTAAGCTACAGTTTGGACTGACTTCCTGAAGTTTTGATTTTTAATGAAATTTGGAGTTTTAATTTGTTCTCGTGTTGTTTCCCTCTGTTTATATATTGCCATATCTTTAATTCACTTACCTAATCAACCTTAGCCATATCTCCCTTCATTCCTATGTGATTGACTTTGTTTCGGTTTATTGTTCTATTTGGGACTGTTGCTATCAAACCTAATATTGAATTCAAGAGTGTTTTGATTTTTTTTCCATTGAATCATTTACTATGAGTTTACTAATAAAACTGTCTTATTCCATATTGCTAACTCTAAAAAAGCTTTGTCCCTTGTTGGTTCCACAATGGAATGTTCCAAGAAACTGTGATAAAATCCATCTCCTAGACCATCTTTGCCAATTTTATTAATCCAATCTATCAAAGGATAGAATCCCCAAAATTATGTAATGATTTTGTGCTTAGTATTCTGTCCCATGGTATAATACTGTTGGCAGCTTGCAAGCAACTTACACCAGCAGTGTTTTCTGAACTTTGATCTTCTTTATCTTCGGACATACTTGTTTTGCTTCCTGATCTTCTCTTATCAACAATGTCTTTAGGTCAATCGTTTACATCATGCCTCATCCTCCTCCATTTTCATTCTACTGTCTTTTCTAAATGAGTAATTAAGGAGAGTCATTATGGTTTCATGAAGGCAAACTCATGTCCGATAAACTTATCAAAATTATTTAAAGTGGTTGCAGGCAGAATAAAAAGAGGGAAAACAGGTGATTTAATGCAATTAGTTTTTCTGAAGGCATTTGATAAGGTACCACATATTAGGCTACTTAAGAAGACAGGGAGAAAGTGAGGGCTGCAGATGCTGGAGATCAGCATCCGAGGAGCAGGCGAGTCAATGTTTTGAGCATGAGCTCTTTCTGATGAAGAGCTCATGCTCGAAACATTGACTCTCCTGCTCTTCAGATATTGCCTGACTGGCTTTGCTTTTCCAGCACCACACCTTATTTAATAAGACAAGACACCAGGATATTTGATGTTGTATAAGGCTAATTGCAGGTAAAAGGATAGTTGGAAAGTGGGGGGGTATTCAAAACTGAGATGATGTGAATTCAGAGATGGTATGTTCCTGTTAGTGCAAAGACAAGGTTAATAGGAATAGAGAATGCTCGATGACTAGAAAAATTGAGGCTCTTGTCAAAAAACAGAAGGCAAATGTCAAGTATAGACAGCTGGGATTGAGTGAATCCCCAAAGGAATGTAAGAGCAGTAAGAATATCTTAAGAGGGAAATCAAGAAGGCAGAAAGGGTACTTGAGATAGTTTTCGCAAATAGGGGTGAGGAGAATCCACTGTGATTCTACAAATACATTAAGGGCAAAAGAGTAACTAGGGAGAGAACAGAGCCCTTTAAAGATCAACAAGGCCATGTATGTGTGGAACCACAGAATATGGGTGCAATATGAAATGAGACTTCATGTCAGTAGTTACCATGGAGGAAGACATGGAAGCTAGAGAATTTGGGGAAATAAATATTGATATCTTGATAAATGTTCATATTACAGAAGAGGCGGAGTTGGACATGTTAAAACACATGAAGGTGGATAAATCCCTGGGATCTGATCAGGTGCATCCCAGAACATTGTGGGAAGCTAGGGAAGAGATTGCTGGACCCCTTGCTGAGATATTTGTATCATCAGCAGTCATGGGTAAGGTGCCAGAAAACTGGAGGTTTGCTCATGTGGTGCCATTATTTAAGAATGGTGGTAAGGAGAAACCAGGAAACTATAGACTGGTAAGTCTGATGTCAAAGGTGGATAAGTTGTTGGAGGGGTTTCTGAGGGATAGGATTTACACTCGTTTCGATAGGCAAGGACTGGTAAGGGTAGTGAACATGGTTTTATGTGTGGGAAATCAAGTTTCAATAACTTAACTGAGCTTTTTGAAGAAATGATGAAGAAGATTGATGAAGACAGAATGTTAGATGCTGTCTGCATGAACTTGAACAAAGTGTTCAACAAGATTCTGCATGGTAGATTGGTTAGCAAGGTTGATCACATGGAATCCAGGGAGAGCTATCCAATTGGTTACAAAATTGGCTTGAAAGGAAGATACAGATGGCAATGGTGGAGGGTCATTTTTGGATTGGAGGGCTATGACCAGTGCCACAAGGATTGATGCTGGGTCCACTGCTTTTCAACATTTATATAAATGATTTAGATATGATTACGGGTGGTATGGTTAGTAAGTTTGCAGACGGCGCCAAAATTTGTGGCACAGTAGACAGTAAAGAGGTTATCTCAAAGTACAATGGGACCAATGGGCCACAGGCCAAGGAGTGGCTGATGGACTTTAGTTAGATAAATGTGTGGTGTTGCATTTTGGTAAGGCAAACCATGGCAGGACTTATACAATTAATGGTAGGGCCAAACAAAGAGGCTGAGGAGTGCAGGTGTTTACTTCCTTGAAAGTGGAGTTGCAGGTAGACAGGATGATGAAGAAGGTGTTTGGCATGCTTACCTTCATTGTCGGTGCATTGAGTATAGGAGTTGGGATGTTATGTTGCAACTATTGGGATGTCAGGTACAGAACATTGGTGAGGCCACTTTTGGAATATTGGTCTCCATGGTCTCCCTGCTAAATTAAGGATGTTATTAAACTTGAAAGAGTTCAGAAAAGATTAAAAGGATGTTGTTTAATGGATATGAGGGTTTGAGCTATGGGGAGAGACTGAATAGGCTAGGGCTTTTCTCTTTGGAACATTGGAGGCTGAGGGATGACCTTATACAGGTTTATAAAATCATGAGCAGCATGGATAGGGTGAATAGCCAACTTTTTCCCAAGGTGGGTGTGTCTAAAACTAGAGGGCATAGGTTTAAGGTAAGAGGGAAAGATTTAAAAGGGACCTAAGGGGCAAATATTTCATGCAGAGGGAGGTGCTTGTATAGAACGAGCTGCCAGAGGAAGTGGTGGAGGCTGCTACAATTATAACATTTACAAGGCATCCAGATGGATATATGAAGAGGAAAGATTTAGAGGGATATAGGCCAACTGCTGGAAAATGGGACTAAATCAGTTTAGAATATCTAGTCAGCATGGATGGATTGGACCGAGGGACCTATTTCCATGCTATATAATTCTATGACTCTATTAGCATGGATATGGGTCAGTGCTGGGGACATGATAATTTACAACATATGTGAATGACTTGGATAAGGAAAATAAAGGTGCTCTAGCCAAGTTTGTGGATGACACAAAATTAGTGGTGAGGATGACAATGAGTTTGCAGAGGGAAATGGACAGACTAAATGACTGGATAAAAACAGGTGGAAGATGGAATATAATGTGAAGAAATATGAGGTTATACACTTTGATAGAGGGAAAAGAAGAGCTGAATATTATTTAAATGGAGAAAAGCTGAACAGAGGCATTTGGGAGACCTCATCCAGGAATCACAAAAAGCTAGCAACTAAATTAGGGTATTAGGGAAGGCAATAGAATGTCAACCTTTATTTCAAAAAGAATTGAATATAAAAGTAGGGAAGTTTTTTTTTAACTATACAAGACATTAGTCAGATCTCAGTAGGAACACTGTGAAGTTTTGGGCACCTTATCTAAGAATAGATATATTGGCATTGGAAGCAGTCCAGAGAATGTTCACTAGGCTGACACCAGTTATGAAGGAAAAAAGTCTTCAATTTGTTTTATCCTAAGCATTTTAAATTGCACTCTAACGCCTCAAACTTTCTCAGTAGAACATCGTTTCTAGTTCCACCTATGCCATTTGTTTCTATTTTTTTGCAAAACACAAAATTTTCAAAATCTTTATTGATTTATTTGACTGTTATTGCAAATAACCTAACAGTTGAAGGCTTGACTTTATGTAATCAATTTTTAAGAAAATCATTTATGACCAACATTTGTTCCAATCCAACAAGGTCAGTGCATAATTTTTTCTCACGATGTGTATTATTCCACACGTGTGATTATCTACATAACGATGAATGTATACATAATCTTTAGTTTCGCTGTTGTATGTAATATCACATAAAATATTTGCCAAATATTTTATACCTACAGCACATAGACTCCAACGGTTCAAGAGGATAGCTCAGCAAATGCTGCCACAGCCAGTGACATCCAAATCCTATGAGTGAATTTAAAAAAAGCAGAATCCCACATACACTGTCTCCACAACAGCCAATGTTTCAGCAGTCAGAGTACATTTTGCCTTCCAAGCTAAAGTGTCATTCTTACTTATCAGAATTACAATGAAACTCACTATACGCATAAAAATTAGTCTGTCAACCAACACTAAAGATAATCAGTTTCACATTCTTTTGGTCATCTAATGGCATAAACCTAGTGCTATATATTTCCAAATATAGTTGTTACAGTCTATTCTTTACCCTTAATATATTCTCAGTTGTGGGTAATTCATCAATGGTGTTAATTCTAAAGCAACAAAACATGTATTTGGGTGTTTAAGTGTACAGCCTGCTCAATTGAACAATCAAACTTCACAAATACTCTGTATTTTTTTAAAGATGAACTTCTGCAATGACTGAAAATAATTAACCAGGATGGGAGTTGCATTGTCTAGTTGGGTTAACCAAACCTAACTTTTTCACACCTTAACCAATATATTTAAAAACCTCTCGAGTCTGACCCTTAAATTCAAATTCTACTGTAATCTTACTCATAACACAATTCTCAAATTCCATAGAATCATCCCAGAAGAAATTATCAACATGCATCATGGGTACGCCTGAAAATCTTTCTTTGTCATAATAATAAAATATTGTTGAAACTGCTTTTAATCCACGACCTGTTTTCACCAAAAATGATCTCACCAAGGGAAAAAAACACCCTCAAAGCATCATTCAGACCATAAATTAATTTACAAAGTTTTTTTTTGTAATTGCTTTGGCTTAGACAGTGTCACAATATTTCTCTTAGAAGACATTGCCCTACAGAATTCTGGCTCTTACATCAATAGCTGGTATACTCATGGTCAAGGAGTCAAAAAGATTTTTTAGACTATTTTTCCAGCAGAGGCAGAATTCATTCTAATTTAATCTGTATTATAGACTCCAGTTATAGTCCTGAGTCTCATTCTGGTTACCACATTACAGGAAGACTGTGATCCCAATAAATCATGAAATAATAATATTGTAAGAAATAAAAACAGGAGCTATTCCGTTCATTGAACTTGTATCTCCATTCAATAGGATTACAGCTGATCTCATTGTGACCTTATCTCCACATTACTCCTCACCCTTACTCCTTTACATATCAAAAAAATCTGCTTGATTCAGTTTGGGATATGTCCAATGACCAGCCTTCTCTATTCTCTGTGGAAGAGAAATTTAAAGGGTGCTTATCCTCTGAGAGAAGAAATAGCTCCTCACATGAATTTTGGTTGATGTGGGGGCAGGATGGGACTGATGAGGTTCCAGTAATTCTTCTGCACTTTCAATCTGTACTACTTAATTTGTGTGACATGACTTGTATTCGATAGATTGGAATAAGTTGTCTATATTAAATGTCCACGTATCGACAATCCCTGGCCCTCCTCATCATATTTCTCCATGTTCTGCTGTATTAAGGACTGCGCTAAACTATCAATTATATATGTCGTGAATACTGACTGCTGACATTACTAAGGACCTGTTCTATTTCTGATATTTCCCACATTGGAACCATAACCAATGCATCCTCCTGCATCTAGGATTATTTTCATTGTGGCTGTGATACAACAAAGGCACAGAGAAATTGAGAAGGAACAAATAAGGCAGCAAACCCAGGGCCAGCAGTAATCTTCAGCTGCAGCTGACCTGCCTCCACATGAAGCTGAAGGTGACCCCAGGATGTGCAGGAGGTCAGGAAGTCTAGAGTCTATCTTCCTTGATGTCACTTGCTCTCGATGAGCAACTTCCTTTATTGCAGCAGTCTGAGGATGTTCTGGGATGTTGTCACAAAAGTGTGCCATCAGCAGCAGCAGGACTAGTGAACTGAGTAAATCTTCTATCCTGGTGACTGTCAGGCCAACAGCTGTGCTAATTTTTTATGCAGCCGGCTGCTTCCAAAGAACCACTGAGGACCTCTATGGGATTTCTAATCCCCAAACTACAAGTGTATCGAGGTTGTCACCAATTCAATTTGTGCTATATCATACCACTTCATCTAATTTCACTATGGCAAACTCAGTGCTGCAACCCAAAAAATAGGCTTTGTCAGCATAGTTGGTTTCTCCCACTGTGTGTCCAAACATCACTTTGAGAATGCTACATCAAACACAGAAGTTTTCATTAGTAGAAAGATCTTCCTTCAGTAAATGTATGAGCCATTTATGTCCCACTTCTGAGAAGTGGTGAAATATTGTGGAATTTGCAACTTCCTTGATATCTCTCAAGATCCTGTTTCATTCCAAGGGCCAAAAAAGATGGCATCTGAGAGTCAGGTCCATCTTCTGCACCTATGACTGATGACTCCATTATGAATCCAGTGACTAAGACCGACTATAATACAACGCGGTTCATTCTTCCCACAAGGCCATTGTGGAGCAGAATGTAGGCCTGCTGAAGATAAGACTCTGATGTTTGGATTGGTGATGGATTGCCTTTCAGTTCAGTTCAAACAATGTGTTGCATACTCCTCGCAATCCTTACAACTGTAGCAGGCTAAGAGGTGATGTGATGGGCACTGAAGAACAGGGAGACCTCCAGCAATATTCCAAAGAAGAAGATAATCAGGGGAATATTGCTTTCAGTCTGCTAGACTAAAGTTTCAAGCTTAAGTGCCAGGCAGGAGTTAATTGGCACCCATTTCCAATAGATCTAAATCAGATGAGGTCATCATTTATGAACAATAAATTTGTTGTTGTTCAAAGGCAAGCAGCCCCTGTTTCGTCCCAGACACAAATACAGCTTTTCTGTTTGTCTTTTGTTCTTGCTTTTTCTCTTGTTCAATTAAATGTAATGTTACCATTTGAAGATTCTCATACCAGATGTACCCACATTGGAAAATGATATGATGTTTTGCCTCACTGAGCACTGGCGATCCCCTTCGGATGGCATTCTGACATGGTATGGCGAAACAGACAGGGAGAGTGTGTAACTTGACTCTTGCAGCTGCAGTTATAAGGATAGTCAATCAGACAGATGAAATGTAGAGTGGCATTGCAGTTATAAATGTGATCTTCTATTTCCAATGGGGTGATAAACTTGCATATCAGTCCTCAGAGGCTTTTGTGTTTTGTTTCCCTCCCACTACGTGTACAGTGAAGGGTTATTTCTGACTGACAGTGATGAACCTGGTGCACTGCTGGGCCTTAAATATGATTGTAATAGTTCTTCAAAACCCTAGGTATGAATGTCATTCAAGGCCAAATATATCCCATCCAATAGGCCTTCATCCAGTACAAACTCACCTTTATGACAAAAGTGATAGATTATGTATAAAAGTTCCAAAATTCTGGAAAATACCAGAATGTGGCGAGTACTTCAGCTGCTGTTGAGTGCTTGACAGCATGAATCTGGCACCATAGAGGTGTGGTGCATACATATGAGCTGAGCAGCAGTGAACTACATGAGATAACTTGCTTGAGCTCACAGAGGAAACTCCTCCACAAATTTGATATTTAGTCAATTTTGGTAAAATTCAGCTCTCTGTCGCTTTTGTTCAGTAATAATAATGAACGATAGCATTTTGAACTTGAAGATTTTTAGCTAAATGACCTATAGTTTCTTACTTTCTATCTCCCTCCATTTTTTGACTAGTGGCATTACATATGCAGATTTCTTATATGCAGATTTTCTATTGGTACTCTTCCAGAATCTAGGAAAGTTTGGAACATCACAACCCAGATCCACTATCGCTGCTATCTCTGCAGCCACTTCTTTTAAAACATGAAGGTGCAGGTCATCGGGCCTACAGGATTTGTCTACCTTCAGTCCCATTAATTTACCTTTAGAAATCATGATTATTTTAAGTGCCTCCCTCTCTCTTGCACCTGGTTTTGTGCTCTGCTTGGGATGTCTTTTTTGTCTTGCACACTGATACAAAATATCTTTTCAATGTTCAGTTATTTCTTTGTTTTCCCATTATTAATACTCAGTATCATCTTATGGTCCACTTCAGCTACTCATTTCATTTCTGATTATTTGTAGAGCTTTTGCTGTTTGTTTTTATATTTCCTTATACTCCAGTTTCGCTGTCTTTATTATATTTTGTGTATCCTTTGCTGATTTCTAAGTATTTCCCAAAGGAGATTTATGAGGATATTACAGTAATAGAAAATTTTATCTGTGAAGAAAGATTGGATAGGCTGGATTGTTTTCATTTGACCACAGGAAGCTGAGGGAAGATTAAATTGAGATGTACAAAGTTAGGACATCTAGGCAAAATCCAGAACTCACTGCCCGAAAAAAAAGGTGGTTGAGGCAGAAATCATTATCAATTTCAAAAATACTTTGATTTGCAGCTGAGATGCCATAACCTACTAAACATGAGGCCAAGATCTAGAGAGTGAGTTTAGGCTGGATAACATTTTTTGTACATGCAATGAGATGAATGATTTCCATACATTTTCTTTATTTCTATAATTTAATAGCTCTTCAACATCCTAACTATTAATGTCATTTGAGGCAATATATATCCCATCTGATAGGACTTTCTCCAGTACAAACTCACCTATATTTCATAGCTGCTGGTTCATGTATGATAGTCCCACCACCTTTCCAACTAGCCAATTTTCTCTGCTTTCTTTCTCTTTAGTTGTGTACCAATAACTAGTTAGAAATATGGCTTTGCTTGAGAAATAAGTATAATTGATTAGAGAGGATACATGATGTGATTAGATATTTAAAGATAAAGATTTGTGTAGGAATTAACCATTAAATACATCATCACAGCTAGCCAAATAAGCCAGAAAATTAGAAAGAGACATGGAGATGATACACACATGCTATTAATTAGGTTAACAGATACAGTATGCCACAAAAATATACATAAACATAATTTTAGTCACTAAAAAGGAACGCCTGGAAAGTGACATGGCAAATGCCACACAATGGCATGAAAGTAAGATGTTAATTATAGGTTGAATACAGGAACCATTCAACTGATAAAAAAGGCCAAATATCATTATCACATGAAAACCATTGGATACCCAAATCAGATAATACTCATAAATACAGAGAATTGAAAAGACTGCTCCCTAAAACATCTTAACTTTAGTACTGAACTTGTGCTCTGGTAACACAGCTCCACAGATACCCTCATCTTCAATGATGGGAGAGCCAGCGCAACAGTGTAAAAGAAAAGGCTGATACCTTCACAACTATCTTTAGCCAGATGTGTTGATTGGATATCCATTTGGCCTCCCCCTGAAGTCTCCAGCATCACAAATGACAATCTTCAGCTAATTTCCAAGGTCTGAGGCAACAATGGCCACCCTGGAGCACTGAATAAAGTATAACAACTGTGCTGCTGCTCTCACAGTTCTCCCTAAAGTGTCACAATAATTTCCTGTCTCCTCAAATCCTGTCCAACATTTATAAGGCACTAATTGGGAGTGAGATGGATTACTTTATACTTTGTTGGATGACTGCAGCTCCAACAACACTCAAGAAGCTTGACACAATGCTAGACAAAGAAACCCAGTGGCAGCATCGTGTCCGATTTATACAAGAACTTCAGCCCAAGAAGGACACGGTCAGCATGATGGCTCACTTGTTAGCACCACTACCTCACTGTGCCAGGTACCTGGGTTTGATTCCAGCCTCAGGCAACAGTGTGGAGTTTACACATTCTCACATGTCTGCATGGGCTTACTCCAGGTGTTCCGGTTTCCTCCCACAATCCAAAGATGTGCAGGATAGATAAATTGGCCATGCTAAATTGTCCATAGTATTCAGGGATGTGTGGGTTGGGTGCATTAGTCATTAATGCATCAGTCTTTCCTGAAGAAGGGCTTATACCCAAAACATCGATTCTCCTGCTCCTTGGATGCTGCCTGACTTGCTGCACTTTTCCAGCAACACATTTTTCAGCATTAGTCAGGGGTAAATGTAGAGTAATAGGGTAGGGGAATTGGTCTGGGGGTGGGTTACTCTTTGGAGGGTTGATGTGCGCTTGTCGGGCCAAATAGTCTGTTTCCATATTGTAGGGTTTCTATGAAATTCTATGAAGAACTGGTTGCACCTAACTGGGTGCCACTCAGGAGAGTTTAAACTAATGTTGCAGGGAGGTGAAAGGGCTCATCCAGCGAGATCATATTGGTAGAACTCAGGAATGAGAAAGTAAGCATAAATAAGAGAATTAGCAATCACTATGATGGAGTTATATTATAGGCCTCCCAATATCCAGGTGGAGACAGAGGAACAGAAAAGTAAGCAGATCAGGGAAGGTGTGAAAAAAGTTGGGTTGTTGTAGTGGGAGATTTAAACTTTCCCATATTGACTAGGACTTTCTTTGTGCCAGAGGCTTAGATGGAGCAGAATTGTTTAGGAGGGTTTCTTGAAATAATATATAGATAGTTGAACTACAGAAGGGACAATTTTAGAACATTGTACTGAGGAATGAGCTTGGTCATGTGGTCAAAATTTTAGATTGTGAGTCCATAAGTTTTAAGATAGTTATGGTCCTTGGATGAAAGTGTGAAATTAGGGAAGGCTATTTATAACAGTATTAGATCGGAACTGGAGAAATTAGATTGCTGGTAGTTGTTTGAGAACAAACCACATCTGCCCCTTGGATTCTGTTGATCAGAGTTCAGGATAGCATATTCCTGTGAGAGCGCAAGCTAAGGATAATAAGATTCAGGAACCCTGGATGACAAAGGTCAGTCAAAAAGGAAAAGGAAGCACATGCAAGGTTTAAGAAACTGAAATCTGACAACGTTCTTGAATAGTATAGAGGAATCAGGAAAGAACACAAACAGAGGATTAGGAAGGCTGAACGGGCCCACAAAATATCCTTGGCAAGTGGGATTACAAAGAATCCCAAGCCATTTTATAGGTATATTAGGAGCAAGAGGGTAATGAGAGAAAGAGTAGGTCCACATAAGGACAAAGGAAAGAGATTATGCATGGAACTGGAGGAAGCGGGTGAGGTCCTTAATGAGTATTTTGCAATGGTATTTACTACTGATTTTATTTGCAGAAAACAATAATGTCAAGTCCAGGCCTTGTTTTGTCTTGTATAGTAATCCATGATACTAGCAGACCCAAAACATCAGACTATTTTTACACGAGTCATATCATCCAGAATCCAAGAATATCAAAGAATAATCTTACCCTAACTGTTTACAAAAAACACAGAATGCTGGAGAAATGTAGCAGGTTTGGCAGCATTTGTGGAGACAGCAACAGGGTTAACATTTGAATTCAGTATGACCCTTCTTCAGACTTCTAACAATTTAAACTTGCTTTCTGCTATTTTCTACAAAGACTTCCATCTTCTACCAAATTAGAACACAAATAAAGTTGAACACTTTTGCTTTATTTATTCATTTTCCTGCATTTAATTTTGATTTTTTTTGTTTATTTTTCTGTATTTTAACATGGCGCCGGAAAGTGGTAACACTATGCAATACTTTTTATTGTAAACAAAATACAAATTACAATAAGTAAATCAAAACAAATCAAATACATGTTGGTCAGTGAAGGTCAGAACTGCAATCAAAAGCCAAACTACTGCTGCTGAATCAGCTCATGTCTACCTTCTCAAGGGCAATTAGGATGTGCAATAATTGTTGACCAAAGCAGTGATGCCCACATTCCATGAATGAATTAAAAAAACCCTCCTGAAGTAAGGAGTCAAAATGGAACACATTACTCCAGATTTTTCTAACCAAGCTTCTATACAACTGAAGTAAGAATGCACTATTGTTCTCAAATTCTCTTTTGGTGAACATGATTTGGAGATGCTGGTGTTGGATTGGGGTGCACAAAGTTAAAAATCACACAACACCAGGTTATAGTCCAACAGGTTTAATTGGAAGCACTAGTTTTCGGAGCACTGCTCCTTCATCAGGCTAATGCTTCCAATTTAATCTTTTGGTGAAGGCTAACATTTCAGTCACCTTCCTACAATCTCTCTGCATCTGCACGTTAGTCTTCAGTGACTTATCAACCAGTACCCTTCGTACATCTACACTTTCCAGGATCTTACTATTTCAGAAATACTCTGCTTTTGCTACCAAAGTGGATAACATCGCATTTTTCATTTTCCACATTCTAGCCCACTCACTAACTCTGAACAAATCCTCCTCCAGCTGCTTTATATTTTCTGGCAAGTGCACAGAATTTTGGGTATTTTGAATAGCTACTTCAGTGTCCATCATCAAGTGTGTCTTGGCAGCAACAAGCTCTGATTGAGTCATAAAGGACTTAGCTACTCAACTGGGTCAGTAGCAGTGGGTGAGGGAAAACATATTTGACCACACTCCCCACCAATATCATTGTCACTCATGGATCTACCCATCACAGTATCAGTCGGAATGCCTACTTCACACTGAATAAACCCTGTCACTGTGCTAAGTGGAATTGACTTCAAACAGATCTAGCAACTCAAGATTATGCATCAATGAAGTGCTATTGGCCTTCAGGAGCAAGTGAATTGTATTCAAACATAATCTGCAATCTAATGGAAGATTGCAGCAAGGCCACAAATGTTATCTTGGACACCTCCCTCTCCTTCCTGGACGTCTCCAATTCCATCTCTGGTGACCGTCTAACCACGGATATTTACTGCAAACCCACTGACTCCCACAGCTACCTAGACTACACCTCTTCCCACCCTGCTTCTTGCAAAAACGCCATCCCTTATTTCCGATTCCTCCACCTGGGCCGCATCTGTTCCCAGGATGACCAATTCCACAATAGAAAATCCCAGGTGGCCTCCTTCTTCAAAGACCACAATTTCCCCTTCCACATGGTTGACAATGCCCTGCAGCGCATCTTCTCCATTTCCCATACCTCCCCCCTTGAATCCCACCCCTCCCAATGCAATAAGGACAGAATGCCCCAGTCCTCACCTTCTACCCCTCCAACCTCCGTATACATCGCATCATCCTCTGTCACTTCCATCACCTACAAACAGACCCTACCACTAGGGATATATTTCCTTCCTCAACCCTATCAGCGTTTCAGAGAGACGATTCCCTTCGTAACTGCCTTGTGAGATCCACACTCCCCACCAGCCCACATCCCACTCCCAGCACCTTCCCCTGCCACTGCAAGAAGTGCAAAACCTGCACACCCCTTCCCCCCTCACCTCCATCCAAGGCCCCAAAGGATCATTCCAATTCTGACAGAAATTTACCTGTACTTCCACAAATGTCATCGACTGTATCCGTTGCACCCGATGTGGTCTCTTCTACATTGGGGAGACAGGACATCAACTTATGGATCATTTCAGAGAATATCTCTGGGACACCCGCACCCACCAACCTCATTGCCCCATGGCTGAACACTTCAACTCCCCCTCCCACTCCACCAAGGATCTGGAGGTCCTGAGCCTCCTCCGTCGCCAAACTCTTACCACCTGACGCCCGGAGGAAGAATGCCTCATATTCTGCCTTAGGACCCAGCAACCACATGGGATAAATATGGATTTTAACAGTTTCCTCATTTTCCCTCCCCCCACCATATCCTAGTCCCTGGTCCCAAGCCTCCAACTCAGCACCACCTTCTTGACGTGTTCACCATCTTTCCCATTTAGCCGCTCCACCCTTCTCTCCAACCTATTATCTTCTTCCCAACCTTCATCTACCTATTTCATCCTCAGCTACCTTGGCCCAGCCCCACCCCCCTCCCATTTATCTCTCAGTCCCCCAACCCATAAGCCTCATTCCTGATGAAGGGCTTATGCCCAAAATGTCGATTCTCCTGCTTCTTGGATGCTGCCTGGCCTGCTTTTCCAGCACCACACTCTCGACTCTGATCTCCTGCATCTTCAGCCCTCACTTTCTCCGAGCTAGAGATCAACCTTTGCACAGACACTAGAATATCAGAGGAATGTAAAAATGCATATTATCAGTAGCACAGCTTACAGGATTCCACACTGGAAAGGATGACAAAACGTAGAGTCAGAGACAGTCGTCCTTGGAGGAAGGAGGAAAGAAATGATGTTGCTCCAGTGGACAAAAAAATGGGGCCTGAGAAGTCACCTTTGAAGCACATATTTAGACATGTGTGGACATCTGGCAGAGTTCTCTAAAGCAATACAAGTTCATATGCTGCAGGTAGAGAAGTCTATGGTGGTGATGATCTCCACTATATCTCAGGGGCTTGAGATTCAACCATAAGAGAATGGTGAATCTCATGAAGTGATAGATGCAGCATCACACAGAGTATACTACATGCAAAAGCAACATGACTTTCTGCAAAAGTTACAATGCTCAGTTCAAAGCTTAGGGCATTAAGCTCAGAGTATAAGTACTGAAATTCATGGAATACATGAGGGGCTGTGCTCCCTGAACAGGGCATTTATACTGGCAGCATAAAAATTGCTGGAATGGAATGCTGCACCCCATCTAATCCTTCTGAAAGTATGACTGTGGAAGTAATTTAGGAGGTTCAACGTTCTGTGACCATCTTGGTACCCTGATCTTCTTCTGAGTCACCGGCCCCTTGACAAGAACCTTGTTTACTCCAGGTGTCCCAGTTATAATAGCTTCCTTTTCAGAAATGTAAAGGCTGAAGTCTGAGGTAGATCCCCAGCATATGTTGAAAGAATGAACATGGCCACCATACTCCAAGGCATAAGACTTGAGCAACCTGATTCCACCTAATCCAAGGTATAAACAGAGCAGGGGTCGGAGTTTTTTGGCAGTGTAACTGAGTTCAGGGTGTTTTGCTGCCTTGATCAATGATTGATTCACTGTGGTTTCACTTCATGTCACTTTGATTTTTAATAATGATTTGTAAATACAAATCACAATTGCCAAAAATGTTTTAATCTGCTTATGTGCACAAATACCCAAATGAAAATGTTTAAGGAATAATATGTTCTTAAGATTGGCACTGAAGACTGCCCATTAATGTCTATCACTCATTTATCAAACCAGGAGAAATAGTGTGTCCATGTCATGCACTGAAAGTCTGCTTCTTTCTTCAGACCTTTAGATAAGGTCATAGTACACCAAAACTTGCAGACTGAGATGCTCCTTGTAGCATTTTGTGTCCATTAACTACTGTCTTTAAGTGGGATGATGATCAGGCAGGATCAATTCAATTTATCTATTCTACCTCAAGCAGTAGTGCTGTGATGAAGTACACCATCTGCACTTGAGAGTTGCATGGTCACTGAAGTGGGTTTTACCCATTTCAGGATACAATGAATGCTCAAGGGAACTATATTTGCATGCTTTCCACACTGCTTTGAAAGCCTTTGTTTTCCAGGTGATTGAGACTGCAGTTGGCTTTATTGCATGTTACACATGTCTCACATTCTTAAAACTGGATGTCAGCGGTGGATAGATATGGGGAATATCAATGAGGGTGTTGTTCTAACACACTTGCGTCATCTATCTGCATAACAGCAGTAGTTGCAGAACTGTTAGCACTTATATTGATATTTGAAGATCATAGGTACTGTGGGCATGTTGGGCATTTGTTACAGGGTTGTGTTTTCACTGGCTCCTTAACAGTGTCCAATTTGTATGTGCATGTTCCTGGTTGCAAAGGACTTCTCAAAGTTTGTTGTGCACTATATTGAGGCTAAGGGTTATGATGGTCATGGTAGCATTGATGTTCAGTATGTGCTGTTGGATCGCACCTTAGTTGGTAAGAGCATTTCTGTGAAGGAATATAGTATCTTTATTAAATGTTTATTATGTGGAAGCTGCTCTCCATGGACTGGGTAATGGAATTTGAGATTTTTTAAGAGTCTAGGAGAAACTGATTTAAACAATCAATCATGCCTCCATGAGACTTCCCCTCAGCTGGTCTTCCACTGCTGCATTTATGGCAGATCCATGAGCCTGGATAATGGCTTCCTCCTCCTATTCATCATCATTCATTACCCCACAATTTAGAACTACAGGCCCATATTGATTACAGGCACCTCCAATACACTATATTATGTAGCATGCTGCACACAACTATTCTCAAGACCAGAATGCTCAAAGCACCTAAAGTGCATCTTCACACCAACAGTATTGTTTTGTGGGTCACCACCTGGCAATTGTTCTAGTTGTTACTGGCTCCACTTGTAGCTGCCTAAAGGTGATCATCAGCCATTTCCTTAAGGGAGAAGAGGACACCCACAGACCTGTGATGGTGTCTGAGAATGCAGAGTCAATTGTGAATTCCTCAGGATAAATGAGTCATTGCAGCTTTCAGGAAACCCTACAGAGACATGCAGGAACACCTTGGGGTGGTCACACACTATCTGCACATTCAGGGATTGGAAGTTTTTCCTGTTTATATAGTTGTCATACTGATACACTTGTTGCCTTTATGGCAACGTGCGTCAGTCAATAGATTCACCGTATCCTCATATTTGAGGGAAGTCTGTTAATTCTGCAAACTATCTGCCTTCAGAAGATAATTCGCTGCCTCATCCACAAACAAAGAATGAATCACTGATTGCCTTGATTCAACTCCCGGCACTGGCTGTGAAATTCTACAGATGTCTTTGGCTGAGCCTTGGATAGTGCCAAGGAAATACCATTTCTTAGCTCAGTGTGATGGTAGGACATGAGGATTGGCAAACTGGAGTACCAGATTGTGTGGCATCATCGTTTATATGTCAGTAACCAACTTCCATTTTAATCTATACCGTGTCTGGTTCCTGATAGACTCATGCCTCACAATATAAAATTGGTAAAAACAATGACTGCAGATGCCGGAAACCAGATTCTGGATTAGTGGTGCTGGAAGAGCACAGCAGTTCAGGCAGCATCCGTGGAACAGTAAAATCGACGTTTCGGGCAAAAGCCCTTCATCAGGAATACAGGCAGAGAGCCTGAAGGGTGGAGAGATAAGTGAGAGGAGGGCGGGGGTGGGGAGAAGGTAGCATAGAGTTCAATAGGTGAGTGGGGGAGGGGATGAAGGTGATAGGTCGGGGGGGTGAGGGTGGAGTGGATAGGTGAAAAAGAAGATAGGCAGGTAGGACAAGTCATGGGGACAATGCTGAGCTTGACGTTGGGAACTGCGATGAGGTGGGGGAAGGGGAAATGAGTAAACTGTTGAATTCCACATTGATGCCCTGGGGTTGAAGTGTTGCGAGGCGGAAGATAAGGCGTTCTTGCTCCAGCTGTCTGGTGGTGAGGGCGCAGCGGTGAAGGAGGCCTAGGACCTCCATGTCCTCAGCAGAGTGGGAGGGGGAGTTGAAATATTGGGTCACAGGGCGGTGTGGTTGATTGGTGCGTGTGTCCCAGAGATGTTCCCTAAAGCGCTCTGCTAGGAGGAGTCCAGTCTCCCCAGTGTAGAGGGGACTGCATCGGGAGCAACGGATACAATAAATGATATTAGTGGATGTGCAGGTAAAGCTTTGATGGATGTGGAATGCTCCTTTAGGGCCTTGGATGGAGGTGAGGGAGGAGGTGTAGGCACAGGTTTTGCAATTCCTGTGGTGGCAGGGGAAGGTGCCAGGATGGGAGGGTGGGTTGAAGGGGGGCATGGACCTGACCAGGTAGTCACAGAGGGAACAGTCTGTGCGGAAGGCAGAAAGGGGTGGGGAGAGAAATATATCCCTGGATGTGGGGTCTGTTTGGACGTGACGGAAATTTCGGTGGATGATTTGATTTATGCAAAGGTTGGTAGGGTGGAAGGTGAGCACCAGGGGTGTCCTGACCTTGTTACGGTTGGAGGGGTGGGGATTGAGGGCAGAGGTGCGGGATGTGGACGAGATGCGTTGGAGGGCATCTTTAACCACGTGGGAAGGAAAATTGCGGTCTCTAAAGAAGGAGGCCATCTGGTGTGTTCTATGGTGGAACTGGTCCTCCTCGGAGCAGATACAGCGGAGGCGGAGGAATTGGGAATACGGGATGGCATTTTTGCAAGAGGTAGGGTGGGAAGAGGTGTAATCCAGGTAGCTGTGGGCGTCGGTTGGTTTGTAAAAAATGTCAATGTCAAGTCGGTTGTCATTAATGGAGATGGAGAGGTCCAGGAAGGGGAGGGAGGTGTCAGAGATGGTCCAGGTAAATTTAAGGTCAGGGTGGAATGTATTGGTGAAGCGGATGAATTGCTCAACCTCCTCGCGAGAGCACAAGGTAGCGCCAATGCCGTCATCAATGTAGCGGAGGAAGAGGTGGGGAGTGGTGCCGGTGTAATTACGGAAGATGGACTGTTCTACGTAGCCAACAAAGAGACAGGCATAGCTGGGGCCCATACGGGTGCCCATGGCTACCCCTTTGGTTGGAGCAGGTGGGAGGATTCTAAGGAGAAATTGTTATGGGTGAGGACCAAACGAATGAGAGTGTCGGTGGAAGAGTACTGTTGAGGACGTCGGGAGAGGAAGAAATGGAGGGTTTGGAGGCCCTGGTCATGGCAGATGGAGTTGTAGAGGGACTGGATATTCATGGTGAAGATGAAGTGTTGGGGGCCGGGGAAACGGAAGTCTTGTAGGAGGTGGAGGGTGTGGGTGATGTCTCGAATGTATGTGGGGAGTTTCTGGACTGGGGGGATAGGACAGTGTCGAGGTAGGTAGAGATGAGTTCAGTGAGGCAGGAGCATGTTGAGACAATGGGTCGGCCTGGGTGGTCAGGCTTGTGGATCTTGGGAAAGAGGTAGAACTGGGCAGTGCGGGGTTCCCGGACTATGATCTTAGAAGCTGTGGGTGGGAGATCTCCTGAGGTGATGAGGTTCTGTATGGTCTGGGAGATGATTGTTTGGTGATGGGGGGTGGGGTCATGGTCGAGGGGGCGGTAGGAAGAGGTGTCCTTAAGTTGGTGTTTGGCTTCAGTGGTGTAGAGGTCAGTGCACCAGACTACCCCGCGCCCCCTTTATCTACTAGCTTGATGGCGAGGTCGGGATTGGAGCAGAGGGATTGGAGGGCTGCATGTTGTGAGGGTTAGAGGTTGGAGTGGGGGAGGGGAGTAGACCAGTTGAGGCGGTTAATGTCCCTTCGGCAGTTGCAAATGAACAGGTCGAGGGTGGGTAATAGGCCAGTGTGGGGTGTCCAAGTGGATGCAGTGTGTTGGAGGTGGACGAAGGGGTCCTCGGAAGGTGGGCGGGAGTCCTGATTGTGAAAGTAAGCTTGGAGGTGGAGGCGATGGAAGACATGTTCGACGTCACAACGTGTATTAAATTCATTGATGCGTGGACGGAGAGGGATGAAGGTGAGCCCTTTGCTGAGGACTGATCATTTGTCCTCAGTGAGGGGAAGGTCTGGAGGGATGATGAAAACTCGGCAGGGCTGGGAGTTGGGATCTTGTGTGGGTGTGGAGCCGGTAACTGGAGTGGGTGTGACGGTGGGTGGAATGGGGATGGAATCATGAGCAGGGGTGGTGTTCCCCTCAGGGTTCTGCGGGACAGGGATGGTGACAGTGGGATCTGTGGTGGGGGGGGGTCATTGGTGGGGGCACAAGTGGTGGCAAACACGACAGTAGGGGAGGCGGAAGTCATTGAGCGTGTGACATCAGCGATGATGTGAGGGGCGGAAGTGATGTCACGTGTGGTGCATGATCACAATAAAACCTGTTTGTCCTTCCCCTCTTCCTTCTGCTCCTTCTCTTGCCTGGTTTGTGCTGACTGCAACTCTTGGTCTTATTGTTTCCCTCAAGCTGCTCTTGCACACTCACTGAATAAGTTGGACTGAAGGGTCTGTTTCCATCTATGACTCTATGATTGTTAGCTAAAAATCAGAGCTCTTGCAAATTCAGGTGCAAATCTTTTTTTGCTTCCAAACCTTTATTTACAGAGACACATTATATGTTATGAACCTTCATCCAGCAAACACAGTTTCATGCTGTTCCCAGTAATGTACACCAATTAAATACCAGACAAATTGACAAGTAACACCATTTCCACTGTTACAAAGAAGAAGGACAAAAAAGATCTAAAACCACCTTTGTATTCACATTCATTATGCAAGTGCTCTTTTTCAGATCTATCTTCTTCGTAAGTTATTTCAAAGACCTGCTCTTCAACCTGGATAACCCACCACATAATATTACTTCGTGGCATCTGATACATTGATGAATTTTTCTTTGGGCATTCCTGGATTTGTTTCCCTCTTTTCTGTATAATTTTATATTCTGCTTCAATCAGATTCTCCTAGAATTATGATTTTTGACAATGCTTTGTAAAAATAATAGTGATGCAAAATGAATAATGATATATTATAAATAATGGTGTAAAATACATTTATGATTACATTAAAATTCATATAAGTCTTTTTTTTCGTCATGTACTGATGAATTGGTTGTGAAGCTTGGGAATGACTCTCTACTCAGTGATGTTTAAAAATGAAATTGGATGAGCATTTGAGGGAAATAAACATAAAAGGCCAGAAGACTAGAACAGAGTAATAAGACTGACTGAATTGTTCTCCAGAGAACTGACATGGACTGGATGGGCTGAACAGCTTCCTTCTGTGTTGTAATGATGATATGACACCATTGGGAATGTAAATTTGGTGACTCATCAGCTACAGAAGAACAGTGTGCCAACCTCATGACCTCTGAAAATGTCTTCAGAAGAAGTGAGGAAGCTGTGAATGCAAAGATCGATGCGTAACTTAGAGTTTGAATTGGGAAAATTCTAATGTGAGTGCAAGTCCCCATGTTGCTGCCAGAGTAAAACTCAAATGGTTTTAATTCCTAAGCCTCCTTTCATTATGATTGATGTGTCCCTTCCCTTATAGATCAAGTGTCCAATATCCTTCCAATACCTATTGACAATTTCTGGTGGGTCTCCAAAACCTAATTAAAGTGAATATGTGCCTCCTAAATTAAAATTGCATTCACTCATATCAGATTTTGTTACAAATCTGTGCACCCAATTCTGGGATCATTAGGTATTTGGAAGGTCACCCATTCATAGAATCCCTATGGTGTGGAAACAGGCCCTTGAGCCCAACAAGTCCACACTGATCCTCAAAAGAGTAACCCACCCAGACTACATTTTGCCTACCTATATTTACCCCTGACTAATGCACCTAACCTACACATCCCTGAACATGATGGGCAATTTAGCATAGCCAATTCACCTAACTTACACATCTTTGAATTGTGGGAGGAAACCAGAGCACCTGGAGGAAACTCATGCAGACACAGGGAAAATGTACAAACTCCACACAGACACTTGCCTGAGGCTGGAATCAAACACAGGTCCCTGGCGCTGTAAGGCAGCAGTGCTCACCACTGAGCCACTGTGCCATTTTTATGTGATGCCTCTGTGAAGGTCTTTATAGGAGTCAGTGAAGGAGCAAATACTGTTTGCTCACATTAGCAGTTCAAGGGCAACACCTTTGCAGAATGCCTTAATGGATAATAGGTTCAATACCACAGTCATTAGGCCACAGTACCTGGTTTCATATTAGGAAGCGGTTCAACTACCGCATAAGAACAGTAATCCTGAATTCAGTTTATCTCTTCCTGACTCTCTCAACAATATTTGATAACAGTCCTGCCACTATTTCCTCTGCTATTCTCAACCATTCTCACATCATTTCATTAGGTTCTTCAATATTAAATCACAACAGCATAATTAAACACTGTAAGATACACTTTTTATTTGCACATATGTTCAAAGTGTTTAAATTTTTAATTTTAGAATGGCTTACAGATTTGTAGTGATGCTACAAATAAAGATAAAGATTATGCTGTTCATTCTCAGAACACCTTGGGCTTTAATGCTTTCCTCATAATTTAGCTGACTGTGCTGGTTGCTTCCTGCTGAAGTATAAAGTGATTAGTTTGTGTCTGTTTGAGTAGCCTTGGTCAATACATTGTGAATGAAATAGTTAAGGTGGTCCTAAGATAGAAACTGTGTCAATTGACTCACCATATCTATTTAGATACCTATCGGTAAATAATTGTCATCCAGTATTTTTCAGGTACTGGGAGTCTTTTTCTTTAGAACATATAAACTATTGGTAAATTTGCTGCAGAGTGCAACTGATTAATTTAAGACTTCTTTCTCCATGAACATTGTGTTCTTGCATTCCACCACAGATTAGAGCATTGGTCAATGCAAGCTGCTGAGTTGAGAATAGAATAGTCAATGAGTTTCACTTTCTCAGTTATCACTAATCCTCACAGCTCTGTTGAAAGGTTGAGAGATCACTTTAATGTACACTTGGCAACCTGGCATCATTGATTTGACTTTTCTTGTACCTACTCTTTCCTGCCGACATGCATGTGTAGTTTGGTGGGTTTTTGACATGTGGACATGAGGCTATGATATATTTGGATTGTATTATGAAGTTCATCCATGTGCCCAGATCCTTTAAGCAAGGTAATCTCACCATTTGAACATTTAGATCTTTCAGGGAGAGTAGACTTTAAATCATGGAGTGGAACCTTTAAACCTGCCTTGATTACCGTTGCTGAATTCCTTGCCATCAAAACCAGTGGGGTTATCATTCTCTAGAAACTGAATTGAACCACCCATAAAAATACTATGGCTGCAAGAGCAGATCAGAAGTTGGGAACTTAACAAAAAGTACTTTGCCTTCAAACTCATCAATACTGAGTCCACTACCTCCAAAGAACAAGTCAGGAGTGTGATGGAACACTGTCCAGTTTTCTGAAAGAGTATAGCTCCAACAGCACCCAAGAAATTTGACACCTTCCAGGTCAAAGCATCTCACATGATTACCATTTCATGTACCATCTTCAACATTTACTGCTCCCATCACTAGCTGTCAGTGGCAGCTTTGTCTACCATCTACAAGATACTTAGCAGCAAATCAAAGCTCCTTCAATAGGATCTTCCAAACCTATGATCATTATCACCCAGAAGATAAGGGTAGCAGAATTTTTTCAGGAACTCCATCACCTCTGAGTTGCCTTCCAAACTACACACCATCCTGACTCGGAACTACATCACCATTGTTTCACTGTTGCTACATTAGAACCTATCCTAACAGCACATGAACTGTAGCTGTTCAAGAAGGAAGCACTCCTTCAACTTCTGAAAGGCAACTGGAGATGGAGATTAAATGTTGGTCCAGCCAGCAAAACCTTTATCCTGTGAAAAAGTGAAAAATAAAACCTTTCTATTCTATCGGCTTTCTGCAGTATTGGCACCTACGACAAGCTTTCATTTGTTTTCCTTAATCTATTCTGTATGCTCTGTGACATTCAAAATGGTGGTGATCGTGAGAGGGAGTGTGAGCATGGAGGTGGAGGGGGGGTCTAGGTCTATGCGTCTCCATGGTTTCATTTGTGAAAATGACAAAGTATTGATTATGACTGCTTATTAGATTACTTCTTGAATGCTTTGCACCACTCTTCAAGACATTATTTACAGACCATTTTTACCAAATCACATCAAATATGAAGATTGACCATTCTCCTGTCTAAAAGTTTTATTCTTAGTTTATCTTTATCCTTTTTCCAAAACTACTCTAAACCAATCTAAATTAGAATTAATAGCACCAACTTACTCTCCCACTACTCAGATACATTCCTGATATTATGTCCAGATCCGTCACTTCTTTTGTTGGGCTTGCTGTGAACTGGCTAAAAACGTTCTGTTGAATTAATTTTAAAAGTCCTATTACATTGATATCTTTTACACTGAATTTATTCTAGTTGATATTAAGATAATTAATACCAATAACTTTATTTTCTGTTCATTTCTGAATCTCCAAGCCACTTGCAGACACATATTTCATTTTTTAACTGCCTCAGCCTGTTGGGGCTTTATAATATAATTTCAACAATGTGAGCGACCTTCTGTTCTTTTTCAGTTCAACCTCTATTGCTTTATTCAAGTTCTTTTCAGCATGTCATCGCTTTTCATAGCTGAGATTGTTTCTTTAACCAATACTTTATTCCCCTCCCCTTTTTTAATCTCCCTGTCTATCCTGTTTGAAAACCCTGTAACAGGAGTATTGAGTTGATAATTCCTGCTTTTCTTTACACCGTGTTTCAGTAATACTTATGACATCATACTTTTAATGCTTTTACATTTCTATGCCCCTTTAGCTAATAAATAGGTTTCTTGTATTGAAATATGTACCACTAAACAATGAATATCACCTTTGTCATCTATTCTCTAACATTTGTCCTTGGACCTGGAGTCAGAGAGGCAACATCCTTTCTGGTCATGTTTGCAAGATTTGAATATCTCGCCTTGATCAAAAATACAGAGCAGTTGCAGATAGCCAAAATTTGGGATGACACCAATGGTTTTGTTGGAGACATTTTCTTTGCGGGGAAGGACCATGAATACATTTTTGTCTGGCCCCTTCCAAAAACAAGGGACCACGCTGAGGGATTTTCTCAACTATCCTTAAATCTTTGAAAAGCTTTATCAGAACTCATGCTAACTGAGTATCAATATGAGTGTCGTCTTAGTTAATGTTGGCAAATGAATTCAGCTCTTTAAAAGCTGGGCCTCCGAAACATATTATTTTTAGTATTCACACAAATAGCCAGAAACAACTCAGGCAGAATGGATACATTTTACATATGTGTTTTAAATATGTTATACATTTTAATTATTCACCTAATTATTTATATATTGAAAATGGCTGGGCAGCTTTACAAACTTGTTTCCTTTCGTAGGCTCCTGAATTTTGTGATCTATGCTGTGAGGAGTGGTGCTTGACAGGAACGGATCTGCTAACTGTGGAAGCAAATCTTAGATAGTCATGAAGACAGCCAAGTGTCAAAATAGTCTAGTTCAAGGTTCACCTTAACTCTGGAATTAGATCTCAATTGTATTCTGAGATTTTAGGCCTCTAGCCACCACTCATGGCCTATTATAACTTCCATGTCAATTCCTACTAACATGTGCTCCCACAATTCTATTGCCCCTTATTAGATTCCCTACAGATTCCCTACTTGTTGTGGCCCAACAAGTCCACACTGACCCTCCGAAGAGTAACCCACCCAGACCCATTTCCCTCTGACTAATGCACCTAACACTGGTCAATTTAACATGGCCAATCTTTGGACTGTGGGAGGAAACCAGAGCACCCGGAGGAAACCCACGCAGACACGGGGAGAATATGCAAACTCCACATTCAAAGTGATTCCAGCACATATTTCCACCTAGTGTCCATGGCTCATTACAGCACCCAGACCAACGCATGCTCACGGATCCTAAATATTTTCATGTCAACTCACTCACTATCGTCCATGGGTGGATCTAGAGGTGAGATAAAACAGAGTTCTAAAATAGTGCAGATATCACAATATAGACTTGATATTAAAAGATCACATTCACGAAAGCTTATTCAAATGGAAAAGAAATCTCAAGTGCTTAATCTTTCATTAAAAATATGCCATTCATATACATATCGCAGACAGCTAATCATCTAAAGGCTGTTTGATCTGTCAACCAAATGGCAAAGTTAGAGATTACAACACTGACAAACCCCCTTCTCCTGCTTTCTGATGTCACAGGATAGAGAAAATTCCAGCTTTTGGAAATGAGCCATTCATAAAGATTATTTCAGAATGTTGACAAACAGCCATTGAAACTGTTAAAAAGGTGTAGCAACTCCCGGTCTGGCAATCAAAACAATACAGCAGTGTTTAAACTCTCACTGTCAGTCTGTTGAGTTTCATTTTTAAAGCGCTTGAAATAACTTCAGATCATGACAGCTAAACAAATTTTATCCACATGTGATGAGCATTTCAGGTTACTCCATTAATTCTGGGCTTCCACACTGTAGAGCTGAAAATGTGTTGCTGGAAAAACGCAGCAGGTCAGGGAGCATCCAAGGAGCAGAAGAATTGACGTTTCCGGCATGGGCCCTTCTTCAGGAATCATGCCCAAAACGTCGATTCTCCTGCTCCTTGGATGCTGCCTGACCTGCTGTGCCTTTCCAGCAACACATTTTCAGCTCTGATCTCCAGCATCTGCAGTCCTCACTTTCTCCTTCCACACTGTGGACTAAATCTTAGGAATAGCAGGTCTGTTGTCTGCCATTTCTGAAGGTCCACAAAGTCCATAAGACCATAAGACATAGGAGTGGAAGTAAGGCCATTCGGCCCATCGAGTCCACTCCGCCATTCAATCATGGCTGATGGGCATTTCAACTCCACTTACCAGCATTCTCCCCGTAGCCCTTAATTCCTTGTGACATCAAGAATTTATCAATCTCTTCCATGAAGACATTCAGCGTCCCGGCCTCCACTGCACTCTGCGGCAATGAATTCCACAGGCCCACCACTCTCTGGCTGAAGAAATGTCTCCGCATTTCTGTTCTGAATTGACCCACTCTAATTTTAAGGCTGTGTCCATGGGTCCTAGTCTCCTCGCCTAACGGAAAAAAATTCCTAGCGTCCACCCTTTCAAAGCCATGTATTATCTTGTAAGTTTCTATTAAGTCTCCCCTTAATCTTCTAAACTCCAATACATTCAAATACATTCTGTAGAAATCCTGGTCTTTGTCTACACTGGTCCGCAGATGCCCTGTTCCTGCAGTTGTGGATTGGGGGAGTGGGTACTGTGGAGGGAGGAAGAGAGCTTCTTCAAGGAAGGCATCCTTGTAAGAGGATTCGCAGTAGGTTAAAATCTTCGAGTAAAAAATGAGGTCTGCAGATGCTGGAGATCACAGCTGCAAATGTGTTGCTGGTCAAAGCACAGCAGGTTAGGCAGCATCTCAGGAATAGAGAATTCGACGTTTCGAGGTACTGTGGCCTACACAAGTAGATGAATTCCTCTCTATCACTCTACTGCTGGCAAAGATACTGGTTTGGAAAATTTATCCCATAATTTTTCAAACAAAAAGCTGAATGAAGGTTTTGAAAGGATGATTAAGCATCTGATTGAATTTGTACTCTGTACTAAGCACCAGCTTAAATTGAAATTTTTGGGAATTCTTTTAGAGAAATAAAATAGTTTGTGCAGCTTTTAACAACAGTGAAAATAAATAAGAATATTTCCAATGACAAGTTTCTTCTGTCGCTTAACAAAAAGAGGAAAACTTTATTTAAAGACAGAACTAATGTATTTATGCCACTTATGTTAGGCTACCTTATCTTTAATTTTGCGATCATTCTCTTTTCAGAATAGCACTTTTTTGTGAAGTAGTTTACATCTAAGATGATTAATATTTGTAATTTTTTATAGCAGTAAATTACTTGATGCAGTAATGCAAAATGCACAATGGTGAATTTGAAGTTTAATTTGCAATCCACACAATTTTCCATTCAATGGAGATGACCAGGATATATTTGACAATCCCACCCCCCATTTCTCTTCATACAGCTTGTCTTTGTTATGCATCTTCCTCAGCTGAAAGGAAGAATGGAGTTCCTCAAGTTCAAGTTCTCTACTTCTCTATTACTGCCATTGAATAAGTAGTAATACAGTATGCTGGAACATTCAAACATACAAATAGTGATAGCCCCTTCTCACTGAAGCATAAGATGGCTTACAGAGCTAGGGAGCATTAGGCATCTGAATTATTTCTCCATTCAGTAATGTTACACAGGGGTACAGATTAAATGAGGAAACCCATAGAGGAAACCTATTTAACTTAAATAGTTAAATGATTCTGCACTATAAGGTAAATTGTATAATGCGTTATCAGAGACACTTTACTGTTTCCTACAGAATCAAATATGCAATCCAAATGGCTGGAAAATCGACAATGTACTTGCTGCATTTTATGGCATTACCAACTTGACTGTATCAGAAACTGATGAAGGCTGGGAAGAAGAGCTCACCATTGCTTTTGATTTGCTTCATTTCAGATCTGTTAATGGTGATGAGTGAAAACAGCCAAACATTTGGGAGAAATTGCAATTGTTGTAAAAATAAAGTAAGACTTGCTTGCCATGAGGTTTTGAATACTGTTGTGACAAAGTGGGTGACTGGAAACAATAGAATTAAATGTCTTCTTAGCATTGAGGGTTTTAGAAATCAGGGTAGATAGCTTATTCCCAATTGATGCTGTGTACTGGAACTGGGTTCAGGGTTGAGATGCTTTCTTTGTTTCTTGGCTCAAGTCTGATTGGCACTTAGGCTATGAAATCTGTTAGCAAGTTGGGGAACTGTCTTTGATTTCCGTGAGATTCCAACCTGTTGCATCTAAATGTAGCTTCATTGTGACAAACCTGTAAAATCTGGGCCATGATCACGCAAATTTCTCTCCATTGTTATACTTAACCATGAAGAGCCTCTCAAAACATTCTATATTAATGCTGCTATATAAATTTAAGTTGTTAATCTGTTTTTTTGTCACTGCTTTGGCAACTAAACTTGTTCTTTTTGTTTTTTTATTCAAATTGCAATCTTTGAACATAGCAGTGGATTGCATGTTTAATTTCTTCCACACTTAGTTGTTTGGATTTAATTTTTGTTCCACTTTTATTCAAGATACTTTACCTGAAATAGGCATTAGCATCCCATGAAAGCTTATAATGCAACAGGGGGAGGTGAATGAGCTGCAGTGGGTGAAAGAATTGGGTGAACCTGCAAATTTTACAGCTCTACTTGAAAAAAGATTAAAATGTAAAAATGGGCCTGAGAGCCCAACTAGTTCATATCAGTACTTATTCTGTGGTCTTGAATTTGTGTCATGCGGCGGATCATGTCAACCTTGCTGAGCTAACAGTAGTTGACTTTGATTTCCACCACTGCCAATCGGAAACAGCACTCACCCAAACCTGCAGGTTGTGTACCTATGGTTTCCTAACATATCATCCTTGCAAGGATTGCTGACTGCTTGCAGTGCTTCATTGAGGAATTGCTATCATCCTGCTTGTTTTAGTAAATGATAGAAGCTGCAAAACCGAGAGTTAACATGTTACAAAGCCAGCAAGTCAAAAAATACACAATGACCGAGCATAAGAGACAGTTTCTCTTTAAAGGCTTTTTGCATTAAACATGCATGGCTTCCTTTTGCTATTAAAAATTATTTCAGATATTTTTCAATTCTATGGAATGATTTTCTTTTGATTCTCATTTTAAAAATTATGTATGTAATGTAAATGACTAAAAATGATCTTGGAGATTGGATCTTAAAGTGGAGAAATCAGATGAATTTTTGTGTGAGTTATGAAAGGGAGTTACTGCAATTATTGGTTAGCTGTAGCCAGAAATTATTCCTTTCCAGTTACAGTAAATATCACACCAATACTCAAAAACATTTCATTCCTGTTATTGGCAGCGGTCTGAAACTTCAATGAATTTCATTGGTAAGAGAGCTGGATTAGCTGGAAAGCTGAAAATTAAATCTAATTACTTTGTAAAATTAGTTTCTGTACAGATTACATGGCCTTTTTGCAGTATCAATCTTTTACAAACAACATAACAATGATAAAGCACCAAAAACAATTTGAAATTGGTTTAAATTTACAGCTACAGGTAATCTTTTAAAAAAATACAGTGTGAATTGAATCAGAGGCGCATACATTTAACAAGACAGGTGGTGGGGCCCACTAACTCCTGTGTAAACAATTTCTCTCCAGTCCCACCTGGCACTATTTGCCTGGGTCTGGTCTTGACTCACTGGAGCACAGCACCTGTTGATAGTATACAAAACATAAACATCAGCTGCACTCGCTTTAATAAGCCTACTGAACAACAAAATCTTACCAGGGCACTTACCTCCAATGCAGAACTTGGCTGAATGATACTCACTGTTAGCTGCAACTGCAATTCAAGTTAAATCACAAAGCTTATGTCACTTTGGAGTAACTTTCTTATTTTTATCATCTTCCTGCACAGTTTACTGCATTCGTTACATTGCCACTTAGATTGTCTGCTTCAAAAATGTTCAATGATAAGTATGCTGAAGAATAATAATAAGCTAAACATTTTAGTTATTTGTTAGCTTTTCATGATGTGTCTTTTATGCTAGTCACATATCGGATCACTTTTGGAGACCCTTTAAGTTCTCTGAGCCACTTACAATGCCAGACTTCCATCGAAGTTTTCTAAGACCTGAACATTGTCAGGATCTTTTTTTGACAGAATTTGAAAACTTGATGGTCTCCCAATTCCTCTGCACTGTCTCTTGCTCTGGATGTTCAAAACACCCACTCCTAATGTTTGCATTTTCCTTTTATTTGTACTTCAGCTATTTATCTTTTCATTGCATTCATGCTGGTTTTAAAAAATGGGGTCCCACTTACAATGGTGAATTTTTAAAAAAATTTCCATTAGATGTTCCTCTTTCTTTGGTCCAGTACTTCCATCTCCAAAAGCCCTTGAGAAGGTGATAGTGAGCTGCTTTCTTGAATTACTGCAGTCTGTTTGATGTAGTAAACCCACAATGTCATGGTATTCCATAATTTTAACCCAGCAATACTGAAGGAACAGCAATATACATCCAGACTTGGAAAGTGAGTATCTTGTGTTCCCACATATCTGCAAATCTTGCCATTCAAGATGATAGTGTTTGTTGGTTTTGAAGATGGAACATTGGTGAATCTTTGCAGTGCATGCTGCTGCTAGCGAGCATTGTTGGTAGAGCGACTGATTGTGGATGTGGTGCCAATCAAATAGGCTGGGTAGTGCCAAGCTTCTTGAGTGTGGTTGGAACTGCACACATCCAGGCAAGTGGGGAATATTCCATCACACTCCTGATTTGTGCCTTGTAGATGGTGGTTAGGCTCTGGGAAGTTAGG
Organism: Hemiscyllium ocellatum; assembly: GCF_020745735.1. NCBI lineage: Eukaryota > Metazoa > Chordata > Chondrichthyes > Orectolobiformes > Hemiscylliidae > Hemiscyllium > Hemiscyllium ocellatum. Next base: position 81,623,013 of record NC_083404.1, read on the forward strand.
AAATGAGTTACTTGGTACAAGCCTCTGATTGGACTGTGTGTCCGATGCCAATGACCATGGTTGGAAGGTGTAGTCACTGCCTTGAGATGTTGGTGACTGGTTTTAATGACAGAAAATGACACGGTGTTTCCAGGTAACCATTCTGATTTCCTTGTCAGAAATTGTCACCTTCTATCCAGTTTCTATCCAGAGGGTGGAGAATGGGGAACAGAATACCAGTGCAGAGAGATTAACTAATATTGCAATGTAAATGCAGGCTGATGTATACACTCACCATTCACTAGCAAGAATATTGTCTCACTCTTCAACAGCTGCTTTGAAAATGGGACATTTTGCTTTCAAAATTGAGAACCTCCTCATTGCCAGTAACATGTAATTTTGCCAGCATTCCTGCCAATGCCCGTGTTGATCAGTCCTGGGAAGATTCAGCTCGTAGACTTACCATTGAGTTAATCAGTCTAGTCAATAATAAATTCTCAGGAATCTTATTTTGGGATGATGAGGTGGAGCATGAGACACTCTGGTGGGAAAACCAAGCTCAGTAAGGCCTTTTGAATTAAGTGGAGAAAATGAGGTCTGCAGATGCTGGAGATCAGAGCTGAAAATGTGTTGCTGGAAAAGCGCAGCAGGTCAGGCAGCATCCAAGGAACAGGAGATTCGACGTTACGGGCATAAGCCCTTCTTCAGGAATCAGCTCCTGTTCCTTGGATGCTGCCTGACCTGCTGCGCTTTTCCAGCAACACATTTTCAGCTTTTGAATTAAGTACTGAGTTCAAACAGACCCCATTTCAGAGTTAAAACAATTCTGGCACTATGACTGTTGTTGTTAGAAACAAAATTGTAATTTCCTCTTTCAGTTTCTGTCGAGTTCATTGTTGACATGTCTGAAGTACTGGTATTACAGCTGAGATCATCAGGAAAGCATTGTTGTGGCTACTGAATAGAAGTTTGTTTTTCTAACTGATTGAATATTTGAGACGATTTAAAATCTTAAATGTGTTCTTTTAATAAGAGTTTTTTTGTATCAAATGTGTTTAAGTGAGAGCTCCATCGAATAATTAGAAGATAGTTTCATATCCACATGGCTCCTGAGCTTTGTCCATTGTGATTACTAGATGAGTGCCTATGGAAGTAACATCTGACTATGAGGTCACATAAGAAGGACATGGAAAGATCATGGATGATATGCAATGGTTATTGGAGTGGGGGGGGGGGCGGTAATGGCGAACTGAGGGGTCAGTGGAGAACTCAAGATGACATGGAGAGGTCTGATGGTATGAAGTGACATGGAAAATTGGTGGGGAGGGCAAAATCTTGGATATGGAAGATCGAGAACGCAGGGAAATAAATAGCAAGATCTTGAAAAATGTCCATATTACAGAAGAGGAGGTGCTGGCTGTCTTAAAATGCATAAAGGTGAATAAATCCCCGGTAACTGATCAGGTGTACCTGAGAACTCTGTGGGAAACTAGAGAAGTGATTGCTGGGTCTCTTGTTGAGATATTTGTATCACGAATAGCTGCTGATAGGTGCCAGAAGACTGGTGGTTGGCTAACATGGTGCCACTATTTAAGTAAGGTGGTAAAGAAAAGGCAGAGAACTACAGACCGGGTGGAGGGCAAATTGGTGGATGGAATCCTGAAGCTCAGGATTTACATGCATTTGGAATGGCAAGGACTGACTAGGGATAGTCAACATAGCTTTGTGCATGGGAAATCGTGTCTCACTAACTTGATTGAGTTTTTTAAAGAAGTGATGAAGAGGATTAATGAGTGCAGAGTGGTGGACATGATCTATATGGACTTCAGTAAAGTGTTTGACAGTGTTCCTCATGGTAGGCTGGTTAGCAAGGTTAGATCTCATGAAATACAGGGACAGCTAGACATTTGGATACAAAACTGGCTCGAAGCAAGAAGACAGAGAGTAGTAGTGGAGGGTTGCTTTTCAGAATGGAGGACTGTAAGCAGTGGTGTGCCACAAGGATCGGTGCTTTTCGTCATTTATATAAATGATTTGGCTGTGAACATAGGACGTATGGTTAATAAGTTTGCAGAAGTCACTAAAATTGGAGGTATAACAGACAATGAAAAAGGTTACCTTGGATTATAACAGGATCTTGACCAGAATGGCCAATGGGTCAAGGAGTGGCAGACAGAGTTTAGTTTAGATAAACTTGAAGAGCTGAATTTGGAAAGGCAAATCAGGGCAGGACTTATATACTTCATGATAAGGTCTTAGGGAGTGTTGCTGAACAAAGAGAACTTGGAATGCAGGTTCATCGTTCCTTGAAAGAGGAGGTGCAGGTAGATAGTATAGTGAAGAAGGCATTTGGTATGCTCTTCTTTACTGGTCAGAGCACTAAGTATAGGAGTTGGGAGGTCATGTTGCGGCTGTACAGGGCATTAGAATACTGCATGCACTTCCTATTGGAAGGATGTTGTGAAACTTGAAAGTGTTTAAAAAAGATTAACAAAGATGTTGCCAGGGTTGCAGGGTTTGAGCTATGGGTTGTGGCTGGATATGCTGGGGCTAGTTTCCCTGGACCATCAGAGGCTGAGGGGTGACTTTATAGAAGTTGAGAATATCATGACGGGCATGGATAGGGTAGATAGAAAAAGGTATTTTCCCTGGGATGGGGGGAATCCTAAACTAGAGGGCATAGCTTTAAGCTGAGAGGGGAAAGATTTAAAAGTGACCTAATGTTCAACTTTTTCACACAGAGAGTGTTGCGTGGGGGAATGAGCTGCCAGATTAAGTGGTGGAGGTGAGTACAATTACAACATTTAAAGGTTAAAAATCACAAAACACCAGGTTATAGTCCAACAGGACTAATTGGAAGCACACTAGCTTTTGGAGCACAGCTCCTTCAACTTTATTTTTAACTTTCTACACCCCAGTCCAACACCGGCATCTCCAAATCATAACATTTAAAGCATCTGGATTTGTATATGAATAGGAATTATTTAAAGGGATATGGGTCAAATGCTGGCAAATGGGACTAGATTTATTCAAGGTATCCAGTCAGCATGGAAACATTAGACCGAAGCATTTGTTTCCATAGTGTACATCTCTATGATTCTATGAATGTAGCTTCTTGAATCAACTTGAACAAAGACTCAATACAAAGATAAAAATCACACAACACCAGGTTATAGTCCAACAGGTTTAATTGGAAGCACACTAGCTTTTGGAGCGACACTCCTTCATCAGGTGGTTGTGGAGGACACAATTGTAAGACACAGAATTTATAGCAAAAGTTTACAGTGTGATGTAACTGAAATAAAACATTGAAAAATACCTTGATCGTTTGTTGAGTCTTTCATCTGTTCAAATACCATGATAGTTTCACTTCTTTCATGTGTAAATCACAAAACGTATTTTTAAAAGTTGCATTCTCAGGTTGACTGTAACAATTGGTGTTAGCTAGACAATATGTTGAAGGAGTTAGCCCCCTGTGTCCTGTCTGTGCCATGATGTTTAGATTGATTCTAATCTAAAAAGTGAGATAACAGAGTTTTACATGAATTCATGCAGTTTTTGAGCAAAGTACAATGTAACTCTGCAAGTACAAATTCACCTCACAAACGTATATGTATGTGTGTGTGTGTGTGTGTTTGTGTGTGTGTGTGTGTGTGTGTCTGGGTTGGGGGGTTGGGAGTGTGAGAGAGAGTGTAAATGTGTGTGTATGTGAGTGTAGAGTGGTTTAAGTCTCTGAGAGGATGCATGTATGAGTGTGGGAGTGTGTGTGTGTCTGTAAGGGTGTGTGTGAGTGTCTGTGTGTCTGTCTGTGTATATGTGTGTCCATGTATATGAGTGTGTATAGGAGTGTGTGTGTGAGTATGCGTGAAGGAGTGTCTGTGTGTGTGTATAGGAGTGTGTGTGTGTGTGTGTGTGTGTGTGTGTAGGAGTGTCTGTGTGTGTGTGTGTGTGGTATAGTGCAATGGTGGTCACCTGTAGTGTGACATGAACTCAAGGTCGCGGTTGAGGCCCTCCCTATGGGTACCGAACTTAGCTATCAGCCTCTGCTCAGCCACTTTTCGCTGCTGTCTGTCCCAAAGTCCACCTTGGAGGATGGTCACCCGAAGGCCCGAGGTCAAATGTCCTGGACCGCTGAAGTGTTCCCCAACTGGGAGGGAACACTCCTGTCTGTTGATTGTTGTGTGGTGCCCATTCATCCGTTGTCATAGCCTTTGCTTGGTTTCCCCAATGTACCATGCCTCAGGGCATCATTACCTGCAACATATAAGATAGACAATGTTGGCTGAGTCCAATGAGCACCTGCCACGTACATGGTGGGAGGTGTCCCCACGTGTAATGGTGTAATCCATGTCCACACTCTGAAACATCTTGCAGCGCCTACCATGACAGGGTTATGCAGTTGTCCTGAAAGCCGGGCAGCTTACTACAAACAATGATGTGTTTGAGGTTTGGTGGCTGTTTAAAGGCAAGCAATGGAGGTGTGGGGAAGGTCTTGGCGAGGTGCTCACCTTCATTGCAGGTCCCGAAGAACATGCCATAGTTTTTCAGTTCCTGGGAAGTACTGAACTATAAAGGGTACCCTGTCAATTGCAGCATGTGTCTGTCTCCTGAAGAGCTCATTACGGTTCCTTGCTGTGGCACATTGGAAATGGCAGTCAATGAGTTGAGCATCATACCCCGTTCTTATAATGGCATCCCTGAGTACTTCCTGGTGCCCGTCACGTTCCTCCTCATCTGAGCAGATCGGATGTGTGCGTAGGGCTTGTCTATAGGGGATGGCTGTTTTAATATGTTTTGGGTGGAAGCTGGCAAAGTGTAGCATTGTGAGGTTGTCTGTGGGTTTGCGGTAGAGTGTCATGCTGAGGTGTCTATCCTTGATGGAGATGCATGTATCCAAGAATGAGACAGACAGCCGAGAGTAGTCCATGGTGAGTTTGATGGTGGGATGAAACTTGTTGATATCACTGTGTAATTTCATCAGTGACTCCTCACCATGGGTCCAGAGAAGAAAATGTCATCAATATACCTGATGTATAATGTTGGTTGCAGATCCTGCATAGAGAAAAAGTTTTGTTCAAATCTGTGCATGAAGATGTTGCCATATTGGGCTGCAAATTTGGTCCCCATGCTGCTCCATGTATCCGGATGAAGAACTGGTTGTCAAAGGTGAAGACGTGATCGAGGATAAAGTGGATCAGTTGTAGGACGGTGTTCGGAGATTTGTAGTTGTTGCAATTGCTCGTTGTGATCTGCAACACATTATCAATGAGGATGAGCACCTCGCCAAGACCTTCCCCACACCTCCACTGCTTGCCTTTAAGCAACCGCCAAACCTCAAACAGACCATTGTTCGTAGCTAGCTGCCCGGCTTTCAGGACAACTCCACACAACCCTGTCACAGTAGGCGCTGCAAGATGTTTAAGAGTGTGGACATGGATACCACCATTACACGTGGGGACACCACCCACCTTGTATGTGGCAGGTGCTCATGTGACTCAGCCAACATTGTCTATCTTATACGTTGCAGGTAAGGAAGCCCTGAGGCATGGTACATTGGGGAAGCCGAACAAAAGTTATGGCAACAGATGAATCAACAGACAGGAGTGTTCCCTCCCAGTTGGGGGACACTTCAGCGGTCCAGGACATTCGACCTCGGACCTTCGGGTGACCATCCTCCAAGGTGGACTTTGGGACAGACAGCAGCGAAAAGTGGCTGAGCAGAGGCTGATAGCTGAGTTCGGTACCCATAGGGAGGGCCTCAACTGGGACCTTGGGTTTATGTCACACTACAAATGACCACCATTGCGCTACACACACACAGAGACACTCCTATACACACACACATGCACACATACGCACACACACTCCTATACACACACATACACACGGACACACATATACACACACACACACACACTCACACACACCCTTACAGACACACACACACTTCCACACTCATACATGCATCCTCTCAGAGACTTAGACCACTCTACACTCATGCACACAAATATACACTCTCTCTCACAGGCACTCACAACCTCCCACCTGACACACACTCCCACACACAGACATGCACCTCCTCACAGACTTAAGACCACTCTACACTCACATATACACACACTTACACTCTCTCTTACACTCACAACCCCCCAACACAGATACACACACACACACACACACACATATATGTTTGTGAGGTGAATTTGTATTTGCAGAGTTACATTGTACCTTGCTCAAAAACTGCATGAATTCATGTAAAACTCTGTTATCTCACTTTTGAGATTAGAATCAATCTAAATATCATGGACAGACAGAACACAGGCGGCTAACTCCTTCAACATATTGTCGAGCTAACAATTGTTACAGTCAACCTGAGAATGCAACTTTTAAAAATACGTTTTGTGATTTACACATGAAAGAAGTGAAACTATCATGGTATTCGAACAGATGAAAGACTCAATGAACAATCAAGGTATTTTTCAATGTATAATTTCAGTTAAATCACAGTGTAAACTTTTGCTATAAATTCTGTGTCTTACAATTATGTTCTCCACAATCAGCCGATGAAGGAATGGTGCTCCGAAAGCTAGTGTGCTTCCAATTAAAACTGTTGGACTATAATCTGGTGTTGTGTGATTTTTAACTTTGTACACCCCAGTCCAACACTAGCATCTCCGAACCAGTACAAAGAGGCAGGCCTTCTAACCAGTCAGCATCAGCATTTGCTAATTCTCATAGCTGCTTGTTGTCTGCTTTCTGGAGAAATTTCCCAATTCAACCTATTCAGCATAGAAATATCTTTACATCTTTCTTGCCATAGCACACACAGCTCAAAAAGAAGGAAAATTCTACCTACATTAGCTTTATTTCTTCATTAATCCTTAACGAGCTGCTGGCAGTATTCTCTGTTTTATTTCAGTTTTCCAGTGTCCACAGTAATTTGCATTTGCATGATGACAGGTTCTTGTTGTCAGGAGTATCAGTCATTGAGAACCTACCCAGGTAGAAAATTGTGTTTTATTGCAGGATTTAAAGCTGATTGTACAAAATTACTGAACTGAAGCAGTGCTGGAAAATGTTCTTGGGTTTGTTGGAATTGTAAAAGACTGCATTTTTACTGACAGGACCAAAGAATTCCTGCAAGGTTTGTGAAGGTTTGTAGCTCAGGTTGAGGTTTAGGGTGTAGGTTTGCTCACTGAGCTGTAGGTCTGATATCCAGATGTTTCATTACCTGGCTAGGTAACATCATCAGTGGCGACCTCCAAGTGAAGTGAAGCTGTTGTCTCCTGCTTTCTATTTATATGTTTGTCCTGGATAGGGTTCCTGGGGTTTGCTGTGATATCATTTCTTGTTCGTTTTCTGAGGGGTTGATACATAGTATCTAGATCTATGTGTTTGTTTATGGCATTGTGGTTGGAGTGCCAGGCCCCTAGGAATTCTCTGGCACGTCTTTACTTAGCCTGTGAGAAAGTGAGGACTGCAGATGCTGGAGACCAGAGTTGAAAAATGTGGTTCTGGAAAAACACAGCAGGCCAGGAAGCATCCGAGGTGCAGGAGAATCGACATTTCGGGCATAAGCCCTTCTTCAGGAATTGCTTAACCTGTCCCAGGATAGCTGTGTTGTCCCAGTCGAAATGGTGGTTTTTTTTCATCTGTGTGTAGGGCTACGAGGGAGAGAGGGTCGTGTTTTTTTGTGGCTAGCTGGTGTTCGTGCATTCTGGTGGCTAACTTTCTTCCTGTTTGTCCTACGTAGTGGTTGTGGTAGTCCTTGCATGGAATTTTGTAGATGACGTTGGTTTTGTCCATGGGTTGTGCAAAGAATTCCTGTTGAATGACCATGAGCAAAGAAACAGATATTATTTGGATTCCTTCAACATTTTCTTCTGAAGTGAACATTGGTAGGACGAGGTAGTCATTGCCAAGTCAACAGTGCCATACATGTCATTGCAGTACAAGAAAACGCTTACTGACTTTTATCAGGTATGACTGTGTAAGGACAGCCCAACATATCAGGTATGCACTGAACTTAGCATGTTTGTAATTTATAAACACATTCCCTTTACTGTGTTAACATTTTGAAGAGTTCACTGTCTATATCCACTGTTTAATATGATGTGCCTTAAAACCCCAGATTGACAATATAGATATCACTCATATTATACCGTATAGGAATTTACATGGTAATTCAAAGTCAGCCCAGGGAGAGTTTGATGGGACAATGTAGAGAGAGCTTTATGCTGTACCTGATGGATGCAGTACTTACACTGGCAGTGTTTTATGGGAGTACCATTGTGGTCAGTTTATCTGTAAATTCATGTTGAAGTAATATTGGGAGAATTCACAGGCAGTGGAAAAATGAATCTCAGTGCCATGAAGAATAGCATGGATGAGTTGTAAGGGAAGCTGGATAATTACATAAGGGAGAAATGATAGAAGATTATGTCATTGTAGTTATATAAAATCAGGCAAGGAGCCTGTGTTGAGCTGCAACATCAGCACAAATCAATTGTTCAAAATTGCCTATCTCTGTGCAGTAGATTCCATGTAATTCTAAAAAAATTAATTCCATGGACTGAATTCTCCCAGTTGTAGTTAAAATGTGATGGCGAATGACTACAAGATGTCTGGTCTGAAAAGGGCCCAGGGTGAACTTTTTCATTCAATCTTTGCTTTTCACCTCGTTAGCAATGCAAACAAAATGTTGGGTGCATTTCTCAGGGAATCCTGTGGTGAGTGAGGCAGAAGTGCTCGCCACTGCCCTGACCTGTTGGCTTACATACCTTTAGTGCCATATTCAAAGCTTGGCAGCATACCCACTTCAGATGCTGCAAGAAACTACTTCTTGAACTGCAGTGCTCCGCACTGAAAATATTGCAACAGCATGCTAACTTCTTGGTACTAGGACAAAGACCTGGAAGTGTTGGTGGATGGGATGATGGAGAGGAAGGCAGTCTTTTTCTTTCTGACTGCCAAAAAAGACCATAATGACAGATCCAGCCAGCCTGAACAGAAACTACCTCAGTGTAGTGACATGGTTGAAATTGGGCATTCAGTATTGTTAAGAGAAGGTCTTCCCCACGCTACTATTTTCTCTCTGTTATATTACATTCACAGGACCAGCACCCACTCTGAATTTGCCACTGCACTATCCAACCAAGGCTTATGGATTACAATCATCAGTTATTATTGCATGTATCATGACCACTTAAGAGCTCTCACTCATCTTATCCTTACAAACTATAAATACTTCACACCCTCTTCACTTCCTATTCAGTGACTGGGAACATCTCAACAATTCTCCTGTTCACGTGTCACCACTAACTACGCTTCCAACCACTTCCTACATATTCAAAACCCTACCTTTGTCACATTGAAGAAAGGAATGTCTCATAACTGGGCCAAGATGTTGAAGACCAATTGTGTTTGGGGTGGGGGTGGGGGTAGTAGTGGTGGCTTGGGCGGAGAGATGGTGGTAGTTGTCTAAATGCTCCTCCTCAGTCTCCATGGTGAAAAAATTCTGCACTTAGCTAAAGAAGAACATGTCCACAGATATGAGAAGATACCAATGCCAGTCAATGCAATAAGCATTGTTGTGTAGTATTGTTCTCCCATTCCCACCAGTCTGAACTTAATCTGCACAAGCTTTTATCTTTCTTCAATAAATACTACTTTCTCATTCATGAAAGCACTAGCAGCAGAAAGCTAATTTCCATAAAGAAGTCAACCCTTGAGGTACTTAACTCAATCTCCACCTCTGAGGTGGAAGCCAGTGAAATCTCAGAGGTTGAACTGACAAGGTTTTCAATGGCACCCTTCATTAGCTCAGGGATGTTCAACTTGATGAGCACTCTTCTATATTAGTCTGGTGACTCCATTGCTGACACATCTCCACAGCTGGCAGGGGAAGATAATGCCCCTGCTTCCGACTTTCAGAGAACTTCCAGAGATGATGCGCTTACTCAGCCCTGACAGAAGATGTGCTCCAGCTCTTGATCCTAAGTGACTTGGCCAAAGCAGAGAGATAGTCATGTGTGTCTCACTCAGATTTGTCAGAGACATTTGGTTAGCCTGATCGAAGGATGGAGGAGTCCACAAGTTCTCAGTACTGTGCTGTCTGGAATATACGTGATGCCAGATCCAGAGCAATCTGGTTTGCACTTAAAAGGCTAGCAAGCTACTTAGTTTAATCACAGTTAAGGATGGGAAATAAATGGTGGGTTTTCCAACAATGTCCAGATCACATGCAAGAATAAAAAATATCTTTGCAAGGCATGGTTCTTTCTATGAAACAGTTTTTTAAGGTATGGAACTGACAGTCAAAGCTGAGAGATATGCAATGGACAATTCATATGCTCACTTTTCCTCATAGCGCATTGTTCTGTCATGCAAATCTGTGCAAAGTGCTGCCTCGAATGGGTCCAACTGCCTTGGAGGATGCACAAGAATTTCAAGGCACCTTAACCGTCTACATGTACTCTGAAACATTGAAGAATCAAAATGAGATTCCTCAGGATTTCTCTGAACCTGATGGCTATTATGAGGGACTTCACTACACATTACTTGAATGTCGTATTCTGGCTGATGCCTGAAGAGTTACCTGACGTCATGCCATCCAACGTTATTACACTGTCTCACTGCTTCTTTTCCCAACTAGTCAATTAGAGCAGTTTTTTTTAACCTATAAGTGTTGTTACACACAACTGAACATTTTTTCCCATCACTAAATCTCCCATTGGGGCAGGTTCCATGTAGCAGCTTTACAATGGGGCATCATGTGTACAATCAGATGGATAATGAGAAATTTATTCAATAACATAAAATCCCAAGACTGCAAATGAAGATCCACATGTTCTGAGTAGGGGTTGCTTCCCCAATTATCAGTGGGATTGCAAAAATTAAACCAAGTCTAAACCCAGCTCATTCATTTCAGAAGTGGCTGGCAGTAAGGTTGCCTCTGACCTCATGGGCTCTGCAATATAATCCATCTCTTGCCTGACTTCCTGATTAGTATCCTTTTGTCTTTCTTATCTTCAACCTCAGACAATTGCTGTTGATCCTTCATTTCGTCTCCATCCGAGACATCCCCACTTTATCTGTTTCAGTGTGAAGGTACAATATGCCGCAGTGTTATGGGACACACTGGGGAATATTACAATGTCCTGCCAAAACAATTCATACATGAAGACCTCACCTTCCAGAGGCCTATACTTTGTTCCATTATGGCCTTGGTTAAAGTGTGAACAATGTTGTATCTTTGTCAGAGGGTTTCTTAAAGGTGCCATGGCCCAATTTGGAGACCCTTGTCTCTCACCAATCTTCACTGTATTGCCTGAGGAACGTGGAAGGACATAATTCTCTAACATACAAAAGTCATGGCAGTTCCTAGGATGTCTGACACAGACTTCTTTGGCATCAATGATCACATATAATTTGAATATTCATGGAGTGGAAGCTATTTCTGTTCACAAGTTCTCAAGGTTCCACAATTCAATGTGGATACACTTGCATCATGGGAAGCCAGCAATGGTGGAGAATTCCAATGAACTGGCTACTTGACTATCGTTGTTATGTGGGAGTCGGATGATGTGATATGCTCGAAAGAAAATGCATCATTAACATCTGTTATGGACCAGACTAAACTAACCCATAAAATATGGTAAGGAGATAGCCGAGACTTTAACTTGGATATTTATTTAAAGGCAAGTATAAGTCGCTGTATTCCAGATGTAATTTGATTGGTCCACCACTGGGCTTTAAGCAAAACATTTTCTATTCTTACAACACAGTTAAAATGCAAATTATGAAAATAACTGGTATAACTTTAATTCTATTGTAATACTTAACAAGATAATATGAATGAATTGAATTAGCTTTATTGTCACACCTACAAAGTACCCAGATACGATGCTTAATTGCAGAACAGAGAAACGAAGAAAAAAAAAGTTGCATTGCAGCTAGACACAGTATAATCATAGAGCAGAAAAACAAGCAGCAAAGTTAAAAAGACAAACATCACAGTCTCTCTCACAAAGGCTCTCCACAGCAGACTAACGTCGAGGGCCTCCATGTGATCTGACTGCTCGCTGCCATCACACTCTGCACTGATGCGCTGCCCCTGCTCCCACACCAGGCTGCCACTGTGCGTCCACACCGGGCTTTTGCTTCCTGGCATCCCCACTCTGGTTGCAGGCATCTCCACCAACCATTTTGTAGGGCAGGAGTTGGAGGCAGGGGCAAGATGTCTGTGGCTGAGAGAAGGGAGGAGAGAGAGAGAAAGATGAAAAAAAGAAAAAAAAAGGAGAGGTGGAGCAGTGGAAGTCTGGCAACCACCCTGCCACAATCTTACCAGAAGTGTGAGTGACTTATGTTTATTAACCACTAATCAACAACTGTTTCAATATAGACAGCATCTCACAATCGCAACCTGTGGCAAAGAAATGCAATTCAGCAAAACAGTTCTGGTTCTCACAAGCTGTCTCTCTCCAGTTCAGAAGAAAGAAACAATCTGCCCCTTTTGATTTTTAAGAGGAAGTCTTGCCACCTAAGTCTTTTTTCTCATTTGACAACATCGCTCTTCAAGAGAAACAGCACAGAACACATCTCTCTTAAAGGCACAGTACTCTCACACACTCCAGATGCACTTTGTGTCATGGATTGGGAGATGCCACATAGGTACCCATGAAGGCTTTCCAAGGTGGTAATTAATAGTCCTGCTGTGATTAGATTACTTACAATGTGGAAACAGGCCCTTCGGCCCAACAAGTCCATACCGACCCGCCGAAGCGCAACCCACCCATACATTTACCCCTTTACTTAACACTACGGGCAATTTAGCATGGCTAATTCACCTGACCTGCACACCTTTGGACTGTGGGAGGAAACCGGAGTACCCGGAGGAAACCCACGCAGACATGGGGAGAATGTGCAAACTCCACACAGTCAGTCGCCTGAGTCGGGAATTGAACCCGGGTCTCTGGCGCTGTGAGGCAACAGTGCTGTGCCACCGTGCCGCCCACGATGAGGAGCTCTGAGTTATGTGACCTTATCCAACTGTATCCTTCACAACCAATGCTTATATGATACACTGGGGGTTTGGAATTCTGCCAGAAGGTTAACTTGATTGTCCCATCTGCAAAAGAAAAGTCTCCTTTCCACATCTTAGCCCATGTCTTTGCACACTTACATTTCAGTAGTGAGAATCTGGCAGCTGTAGAGTGCTGTCTTCCAAAATATGCAATGAAAAATGGTTGGCAAATAGGAACTTTTAATTTCCTTGTTCCCATGACCCTTGTCTAGCTTACATGACATGGAAGTAATTAATTGCATGATGAAATGCTTATTATTGCTTGAGGCCATAAATTTAATGTAATACTTTTGGACAGTGAGTGACCTGCAAAGAATGAAGTGCAAATTAAAGGAAGATGGGTGACATGATTAATACAATTACCCCCAGTAGGGCTTTGGCATGTAAGTTCTTTACTCTATCCCCAAAGAATAAAATGTTAACTCAAACCATCCACTTAGCACATGGTCGCATCCATTTTGTGAAGTTCTTAAGTGGTTGATTTTCAAACTGACATTGTGACATTCCGATTGGTGTTAGTGTGAATGAATTGCAGGATTTACCCCTAGTCCATGAATTTCATCTAATGCTTCATGTTCCCTTTTCTATTGCTGTCCCTTTGGCCACAATGACATTTAAGCCCTCACCAATTTTCAGTTGAGCCCTTTTACATCCCAAGTAACAAGCCTACTTTACCCCAGACCTATGACATTGGAAATTCTCATGTCCTTGTTGGCCTGACACCCTCAACATGTAGAGGTCAGAGTTACAATACCTGTTTGAATCCTCCTTTCCAGAGCTCCTTTTAACTCCGATGTCCCACTTTACTGTATGCATTTGCCTCTCTCACTGTGACCATTAATTTAGTGAGCCAGTACAATGGAGCCTATCTCCACACTTGAATTGCCCACTTTTCCCAGGAGTCTATGTATTGCTCCATGGTAGGTCCACGATCATTGTTGACCAAACTCCTGTCCCGCAGACTGGCTTGGCAGAAAAGCTCCAACTTTATCCTAAGTCCTGAAATGATATCTCAACAGCAGCCTTGACCCACCTGTAATCCCCAGACTGCTTGCACTTGACCTGCAGAACTGACTATGGCCTAATCCCTAGATTGTAAGGACATGGAGTGGACATTTCAATGGTGTTCAGAATGGTATTCAGTCCTTACAGGACCCAGTGAAGCCCCCTCAAAATTTTATATGTTTCAGTAAGATCACCTCTCAATCTTATAAATTCCAATGTGCATAAGCATAATCTGTTTATTGTTTCCTTCTTCCTAGGAATCGCTGTAGTAAACTGTCTTTGAGCTTCCTCTAATGCAAATACAACTCCTTAAATAAGGAGACTAAAACTGTGCACGGCGCCCATGATCCCATCAACTCTCCATATCCATTTAGCAAGATGTCCCAACTTTTATACGCCATCCCACACTGTTGGCAATGAAGGTCAAAATTCCATTTGTTGTCATCATTGCTTAACATACAACATGCCAGATTTTTGTGATTCGGATGCAAGGACGTTCTCAATTTAAATAACATTTTGCTTTTCTCTTTTTCCTCACGTTACACTTCATATATTTACTTTTTTGATTACTTTTTTGACCAATTTATATTTACTGACTCTGCATTTATCCTTGTCAGAAATAGTTTTCCTATCCATTTTTGTATCGTCAGGAATTTGGTTCTAATAAACTCTTTATGTTCAACTAAGGATTTTTAATCAATCTGTGCAGGCAAATTATGACACATTGCTGCTGTGAACGAGGCTTGAATCCAGGCTTTATGCTCCAAAAGGACATTCATTACCACCAAGCCACAAAAGCCCTTTGTGTTTTCACCTAAGTCAATAAAATAGATTATAAACAGTTGAGGCCCCAGCATCAATCCCTGTGGCACACAACAAGTTGTAGCTTGCCAATCTGAAATTGAGTCCTGGCTGTCTGCTTCCTGTAATTTTTACTCATTCAGCGGAAGGTGGCTTTTCCTGTGGAGCCGGACTTTATTCCCTCTCTAATTGCCCTTAGAAGTGCTGGTGAGTGTGCCTTCTTGAACCGTTGCAGCTTATTTGTTCTAAATAGAGACATTATAATGTTAGGAAAGGGGTTCACGCATTTGACTGAGTGACACTGAAGGAGCGACGATATATCTTCAAGCTAGGATGGTATGTGTCTTGGTGGTCCCATGCATCTGCTGCCCTTGTCCTTCTAGATTGTGGTCATTACGGGTTTGGAAGGTATTGTCTAAGAAGACTTAGTGAATTTCAGCAGTGCATTTTGATGCTGCTACTACTGAGTGTCAGTGGTGCAAGAAGTGAATGTTTGTAGATATGGTCCACTAAACCACACTGTTTTGTCCTGGCTGATGTCTAGCTTCTTGAGTGCCACAAGTCATTCAGGCAACTGGGGCGTATTCCACTATATAGTCCTGAGTTATGCCTTATAGATGGTGGATAGTAATTAGAAGTCAGGAGGTGAGTTAGTTGCTGCAGGATTCCTAATCTCTGATCTACACTTGTAGCTACCGCATTAATTTGGGTAATCCAGCTCCTAGTCAATAGTAACTCCCAGAATGTTGCTGGTGGAGAAATTCAGTGAGGGTTGTGCTGTTGAATATCAAGCGGCAATGGTGAGACTCTCTCTTGTTGGAGATGTTCATTGCTTATTACTTGTGTTGCATGAATCTTACTTGCCACTTGTCAGATCAGGTCTAGATATTTACTAGGTCTTGAAGCAGAGGACATGGGCAGCTTCAGTGTCCGAGGAGTCATGAGTGATGCTAAAGATTGTGCAATTATCAGTAAACATAAGACTATAAGACCATAAGACATAAGAGCAGAAATTAGGCCATTCAGCACATCAAGTCTGCTCCACCTTTCAATCATGGCTGATAAGTTTCTCAACCCCATTCTCCCACTTTCTCCCTGTAACCCTTGCTGCTCCTAGTTTTATAATGAGGCATAGTCATTGATGAAGCAGCTGAAAATAATTTGGTCTAAAGTACTGCCTTGAAGAATTCCTGCAGAGATATTTTAGAGCTGAGATGATTGACCTCCAACAACTACAAACATTTTCCTTTGTGCCAAGTATGACTCTGACCAGCAGAGAGTTTACTTTCAATATCACATTGGCTCTACTTTTGCCAGGTTTCTTGATGACACTCTTGTGGCATGATGTTTGGGGCGGTCACCAGAATTCTGCTGTCCATGTTTGAACTCAGGCTGTAATGAGACCAGGAGCTGAGTGGCCCTAACATCAGCGAGCAGTTTATTTCTAAACAAGTGCTGCTTCACAGCACTGTAAATTCTTCCTTGCATCATTTTACTGATAATTGAGAGTAGATTGAAGGGACAGCAATTGACTGTTTGGATTTATCCTGCTTTTTATGTACAGGACATAACAGGGAAATTTTCCAAAATGTCAAATTGTACCAGCATTGTCACCTGACTAGAACAGCTTAGCTACAGGCGTAGCAAGTTCTGGACCACAAGTTTTTAATACTATGTTCCATCTGTTAGGGCCAATAATCTAACTATCAGTGCCTTTAGTTATTTCTTACTATCATGCGGAGTGAATTAAATTAGCTGAAGACTGTGCGTCTATAATGCATGGGGACCACTGGAAGATTCAGAAATGTGTCACCCACACAATATTTCTGGCTGAAGTTTGTTCCAAATGCTACAGCCTTTTTGTTTGTACTGATGTGCAGGGCTTCCTCATCAATTATGATAGGGGTATTTGTGTAGCCTCGAATTGTTTAATTGTCCACTACCATTCATGACTGGTTGTGGTCAGACTGCAGAGCTTAGATCTGATTCATTGGTTGTGGAATTGCTTTGCTCTCACTGCCACTTGTTGCTTATACTGTTTTGAATACAAGCAATCATGTGTTGCAGGTTTAACAGGTTAACACCTTATTTTTAGGTATGCCTGATGCTATTTCTGGCATGCCCTCCTGTATCCTTCGCAGAATATGGTTGATGGCAATGGTAAAGTTGGGAATATGCTGAGCACTGAAGTTGCAGATATTGAGTATAAATTTGCTGCTGATGATGATGTACAATGTCTCATGGATGCCCAGTTTTGAGTTGCTAGGTCTGTTTGAAGCCTATGTCATTTAGTACAGTGGTAATGCTGCATGACACAATATTTCATGAGCCAATCTTTTATCTTTGCGAATATACTATCTTCAGGACAATGGGCTCTTACCTTATGTGGTGGTAGTGTGTTACAGTTCACAAAGAAAGTCTGAGTTGTTGTGACAATGTACACTTTTATAAAAGAGCTATAGATAGTGATGGTAGAGGCTCCAACTTTCTTTTCCCTAAAATGACTAACCAGGAATCTCTCGCATTCTTACTGTTTGATATTGGCAGGCAATGGAAGCATTTGTAGATTGATATTCAATCTGTTTTGTTACATTTTGAATGCACATTTCTTGTCTTCCAAGTCCTGGGTTTGGATTCAGCACAGAGCTTCTGACTCAAGACCTCCCTTTTATGTTGCACCTCATTGATTGGTTTTTGGAATTCCAAACACACCATGCTTACTGATTTCCCTTTGCCCTCCTCTGCTTGTTACATCTTCAAAGAACTCTAATGAATTTGTCAAACATAATTTTCCTTTCAGAAAGCCATGTTGTCTCTGATTGATTATAGCGATTTTCAAAATATCATGATACAACTTACTTTTTAATAGCTTCCAACATTTTCCCCTTGTCAAATTATAAGCTAACTGTGCAATAGCATTATTCTTAATGGTTTAATTGCTCATTTTACAGACATATCCAGAATCTCAGTGTGCCTTTTGAGTTGGACAAGGAAGAGTTGATTTAACCTTTGCGTCAGATTCAAGAAATGTCTCATGATTAAAACAAGGATATCTACATCGGGCTGAACCTTTCCATATTTTGGTGATGTCATTTTCAGGTAGTTTCATGGATGATTTCCCTCTGTGGGGAATGGTGACTTTTCTCATGTGTGAACTTTTCTCTATTGATCTTCTTATTAATTATGCATCCAGCCTCCATGTGCAATGTTGCGGTCAGCAGAGACTGATGTTGTCACTGGTGCTATGCTCTTCTGCATTCATAATGCAGGTGCCACACTTAAACTCCAGGTGCACACCAGCTACTTCAGCAACAGAGATCTGGAGGGCTAGACAAACAAGGTAATGGAGAAAAGGGCTGATGTCTTTCTCCGGGAAAGGCCAATCCAAGGTAGCCTGTTAGGTCAGTGCAGTGTCCATAGACCGGAGGAATGTGCAGCAATGCCTGGCACATTCAAAATTGAGATAATGAGAGTTCAGAGACGATGTGTTTCTGTTAGTGTGAAGGGCAAGGCTGATAGGAGTAGAGAACACTGGATGACCAGAGATTTTGAGGGTCTGGTCAAGAAAAGGAGATACGTGTCAGGTATATACACAGCTTGGATCAACTAAATGTTTTGAGGGGTATGGAGGAGTAAGAGTATACTAAAAGGAGAGATCAGGAGGTTAAAAAGGGGACATGAGATAGCTTTAGTAGATTAGGTTAAGGAGAATCCAAAGAGATTTTGCAAGTACATTAAGGGCAAAGGGTAACTGGGGAGAGAATGGGACTCCTTAAAGGTCAATGAGGCCATCTATGTTTGGAATCACAGGAAATGAGTGAGATACTAAATTAATATTTCATGTCAGTATTTACTGTGGAGAAGCTAGGGAACTTGGGGAAATAAATAGTGATGTCATAAAAAAGTTCATATCACAGAAGAGGAGGTGCTCGGGGTCTTAAAATGCATAAAGGTAGATAAATCCCTGGGATCTGGTCAGGTGTATCCCAGGACATTGTTGGAAGCTAGGGAATAAATTGTGGGGCCCCCAGCAATGATATTTGTATTATCAACAGCCACAGGTGAGGGCCTGGAAGACTGGACAGTGACTAATGTTGCGCCATTATTTAAGAACGGCTGCAGGAAAAGCCAGAGAATGAGAAACCAGTGAGCCTTTCATCAGTGATAGGTAGGTTATTGGAGGGGATTCTGAGAAACAGAATTTACATGTATTTGGAAAGGCAAGTACTGATTAGGGGCAGTCAACATGGCTTTGGGAAATTGTGTCTCACTAATTTGATTGAGTGTTTTGAAGAAATAACAAAGAAGATTGATGAAGACAGAGTGGTAGACATTGTCTACATTGACTTTAGAAAGGCATTTGATGAGGTTCTACAATGGTAAACGGTATGACAGAGATCTGTTACAACTCGCCACCCTGCAATGGCACTGACCTTTGCTCAACTAGATAATTTCTGACAATGCACACTGAGCCTCCTAGACCTGAACCAGATCCTGAAGGGCCCTTGTAACTCTAAACTACTCCATGTGGAGTCTGTTTGACAGCTGCTGAAGTTTGCTACTGGCCCTGGACTTTCTGCCATCATTCTGCTTCACTTTCTCTGTGCTGTTTTTGTATGATAATGACAGTAAAGATAATATCAGCTATTGCTAGATCTATTGGGTCAGTGTACAGTGAACCAGTGTGGGGAATTTCAGAGAAAAAATAGCATTTTATTGATTTTATTCACCTACTATCACAGCAAACATACATGAGACTTTATAGTAGGACATAGAGACCTCTACCAAGAAGAACCATGGGATCGACTGCTGATGTATTGGACCTTATTCAGATGCATGCAGCATAAGCCATATCATGTAAATACACAAGCATATTACCAGTGCAGTAGGATTGCTGCCATCTTGCACTCTCCTCAAAATTTGCATGTTCTGACACACAATTCAATGTGACAGGAAGGCCACTCAATGTCTTTTGGGTTATGTTTTCGAATGGTTGACCACATGTGACACTTGAAAGGTCATCTGTGTTCATTTTGCTGTGCTGAGATTACTAGAAATAATTCGTAATGATCAATGACATGTACAACATTGCTTGTGGCCATAATTTCTAATATATATTGCTGGTCAAGGTATGAGCTAAACATGTAATGAAATGTGTTTTTCATTTTGAATCTATGAGTATCTGGATTGATGCAATTGGCCTTTGAATGGCCTCACATCTCCCACAATTGTATCTCATTCCCACAGGCAAAATAAAACACATTTACCCCACCCATTCTGGGTCTGCTGGTAACAATTTTTCATCATTATTATGCATTTGAGATTTGGTACAGGATGCACTCCAAACAGCGAGTTGCAGGCTCTGTCTGTTCCTCTAGGTGCCTCCTGTCTGCAATCTTATGCTTCGTTCTGAATAGCAGTCTCCCAATCAGCTTGAGCCTCTCCCATTTCTAGCCAAGCATTTATTTCACTTTTAATATCTGCTTCAGGCCACTAACTCAAAGAGTTACAACCAACAACTCACCTCTCAACTTAATTTAGGAGATTTATTCTGTTGTGGATATTCTGGCCAGCAACACCATGTTGGATGACATAACTGTCCATCTCCCCAGTTCAACATTTGGAAAGAAAACAGAAAGAGCTCAAGAGCCTCAAGGGGTCTGGCAGCAACAATGGAGAGAAAAATACTTCTACTCCAAATGATTCTTCCATTTGGCAGACTCATAGACTTTGATATCAGAATGGAATTTATCTCAAAAGAAAGAATTGTCATCCAATGGTTTTCACATCACTTCTAAATATAGTTAGATATGATTCTTATGTCTGAAGGAATCAAAGGATTTGCAGAAAGTGGGGAGAGGGTACTGAGTTGGATGATCTGCCATGATTAGATTGAATGGTGAAGTAGGCTTGAAGGACTGAATGGCCTACTCCTACTCCTTTTTTTCTCTGATTATCAGAAATGGTTGACTTACCAACATCACATAAAGCAACTCAATACCACCATTGCTACTTCAGATCTATTTGCAAGATCAAATGGCAGAACAAAATTGCTAATAGCAAAACTTTTGCAAGATTGCACATCCAGCTTTGAGAGCATGCTCATCAGAGCTTATCCAAAAGACACAGATTCCTACATATCAAGGCAATATTCTACAACAGCTGAGCATGGAAGTCCTTACTGAGACACAGAGACATCTGAAATCAGGTTTTGAGCTGGTATATTAGACCCCAGTACATGGGAAAAAGGAAACCTAATCAGATCCAGATGGAGATGTCTCTGTCATTGAAGGGATATTACCATTTGTGCAGGAGAATGGGTTCCCTTCTGGAGAAGTGATTATGGCATAAGCCATTGGCTTCACCCTCTATTCCAATAGGGACTTCACAATTAATATTTGTAATCAGGTCTCCAAATCAAAATTTTGATGCTTAAACGATGACAGCAATCTAAACAGCCAACAATTAGTCCCCTTATTGAACAATTATTCATTGAAGGGATAGGAGAATCTATCATCACATTTAAAGTATTTTCCCATTTCACTGTAGCCAATTCATTTTTCAAACCTTTGTGAATATCTATACTAAATTAAAGACACTAGTTTTAGACAAACATTTCTTCCTCTCAATGTCATAGCTCAATCCTGTCTCATTTTCTAACACCAGATCTGAAATAATATGTTTCCTTGCTGGTTCCAGAATACATTATTCTAACTAATTGTTCAAAATGCTCTGCAAAAATCAGCCTGAAGGATACTTTAGCCAATTTTATTAGCTCAATCTAAATAAAGATTACAATTGCACATGATTATTGAGTACCTTATTTACTAACCCTTATTACTTACCAAATTTTATTATGTCCCACAGTGTAGCTACAGTTAGGGACCTATAAACTACCTCACTAGTATCTCATTTTCTTTGTTATTTCTCATCCTCAATCAAATTCAAGTTGCAGTTCAAGCACAATCCTCCTGATTCCCTTCTCATCAACTTAGACAATACTGAGATTTTGCAACAACTATGCATTAAACTATTAGCAAAATTCAATATCGAAGTACATGAAATGCTTGAGAGGAAATGTAAGACTTCATAAACTATATCTTTTCGAGAATCCTTTGTAGTTTAAACTAACCTGTTGATTACATTTAATAGTTATATAAGATGCATTGTTGAATAGATATACTGGTTTGGAAATCTGGACTTAGCAAAGAGCCTATGAACAAATTCAAAAGCGTTCAGAAATGAGCACTAAAACTGATCCTGAGTAATGCATATTAAAGCTATTCTGGCATAATTGAACAATTGAATATGAGTTCCCTTGATGAAAATCAGAGACAAACTTTATTTCGAATTTGCAGGAGAAACTGGGAAACTCACAGCCCATTGCCACGTCATTTGCCACACCTCCCAAAATGAAAAATGCAGTGCATGTTTAAAAGAACCACACAACCATATCATTCTGCAAATAAGACATTGAACAAATAGACTTCAAGGCAGTCCAATTGAAAAAAAAATCTCATAAATAGTGTGTAACTGAGAATTTGTTTAATGTAACCTAAGAACATATGATCAATGGATTTTAGTACAAAATATTTTAATTTTAATTCTGTACATTAAGGAGATCTGTAAATTAAGGAGATCTGCATTTTGCAATGAACTGCAAGGTAATTTTTTTTAAACTTATACATTTGTAAATGTGGAATCCTTTAATTATATACTCCATTTGTATTTTAGTGATAGTCTATAACTACATTATGCACTATGATTGATTGTTTAATTTATGTCATTATCACAATTTAGCATCTGACACCATGACAATTTTTCAATACACCATTTATTTATTTATTTATCTGAACTGATTTGACTTTTTTAAATTCATTCATGAGATGTCGATTTCATTGCCTATCTCTAATTATCCAAAGGACAGTCATGAGTCAATCACATTTCTATGGATGTTGAGTTACATTTGGATCAGGCCAGGTAAGAATGACAGATTTCCTTCCCAAAATGATGTTAGTGAACCAGATGGGTTTTTACAACAATCGACAGTAGTAAAATACTAGCCATTGGACCTGCAGTTTCTATTCTAGATTTTTTTAATGAATTCATACTTCATCATCTACCATGATGGGATTCAAACTTATGTCTTCAGAAATTTAGCTTAGTGTTCTAGATTACTAGCCCAGTGGCATTACCACAATGTCATTACCACCACCCCTCACCTTGATCCTCAAGTCAAGGTATCATCTCACTGCTATCCTGATTGCATCATTTGTGACCAGAGCTGCCCCATTTCCTTTTCCTTTTTTCTTGTTCTTTCAACATTTCAAATATTTTTTGAATATTTAGTTCCTAATCCTGACAACTTTCCACCTAGGTCTCTTAATCACATTGTACCCATTTATTTCTATTTTATGCAATCAATTGATCCAGCTTGTAATGAATGCTGTGTACATTCAGATAAAGTGCCTTTAATTCTGTTTTTTGTTTAACCTTCTTCTTTCTTATGCTGACCTAATTGGCTGGTGTATGCATGCTCTGACTCTATTTATTGAAGGTGGTAATACAACATCCACTTTCCATAGCTCTAGTTCCACTGCCTCAAGATTCAAAATCTATTTCTTCCCCACCAATCTCTGAACTTTGCACTTAACATTCTGCTCTTATTTGCCCTGTGCCAATTTGTTTGTGGCTCAAGTGATAATACACTGTTTGCTACCTTTCTGATTCTGCTTTTTAATTAAGACTCTGGTCCTTCATGTCCCTTAGTAGAACTACATTCTTAGTCCTACCTAAGTTATTACTATTGAAATGGACCACAACAACGAGATTTTTATTCTCCCACTTCAAGTTTCCTGAAATGATGTCTCAAGACAGAGTTGATTGGGATCCAAAAACAACAAACATCTTGCTTTGTTTTAGATATGATTTCAATGAGTGTAGAGATTTTCTCCCATTCCCATTGACTTCAACTAGCCCTGCAATAAATGATTTGCATACATGATCTGCCAACTCTGTCTATTCCAGCACCAACATTAAAATTGTAACATCTAATTTACATCATCTTTCCCCATTCTTTCTTCTAAAATGCTTCACTTCATGTTTCTATGCATTAATGTTCATCTGTCAAGTGTATTCATTTCATCGGTCTATCTATATCCTCCTAAAGTCTGCAATTATGCATCATTCACATTATCATCAATTAATATTTAAATAAATTCTGAGGAAGGCATGCCTACTTTTGATGATCCCAATGCTGTAAAATATGTTACAATATAAACAAAGCTTCGCTCTGAAGTGAAACTTGAAACCACATTTTCCTGAATTAGAGATAATAGCATTATGTAAGCCATAGTATTGAACCTTTAGTGAGCACAGCCAAAGATGATACACCAGTCACTACATATAGTACAGTTGCATGCAAAGCCCTGGACTCTTGATCACTTGACAGCTTTGTAGTTGGATGATCTTTCCTTCTGCTGAAGTGAAACAACTCCATTTTCCTTCCAAAAGTCCTGATCAACCATACAGAACATATTGGAAGCCAAGAAAATATCTTTGCATTAACATTCTGCTCCAGGGAGGCAGGGAAATAAGGTTCTTCTGGAGTATTTCAACAATTTTAAATCTCTAGCTTGATATTTAATAGCATCTCTTCTCAGTAAGATTTCAGAAGGAGCCAGGGCCTTGGAGACATTGGCAATCAGGGTTATGGGTAGGGTTAATCCTCACAGAGGTGCAGATTGGGTCAGACTATTGGGGAACCAGGAGGCAATCGATATAAACTGTCACATATCGGAGAGTTTGAGCAACCTCACAAGTATAGCCAAGTTTAAGACAAGATTGATTAAATGATCTCCAACATCAGCTCCACTTACCTCTTGCTCGATCACATACTTTCTTACTCAGCACCTGAATGTCCCGGCAACTCACTTCTGCTAAGGCCAATCATTAAACAATCTGTTATTGAAAATACTTTTTAAAAATTCATTCTGCTGATTCAAAGAGCTTCTACTAGTCCCCAAGGACATTTTAAAAGGGACAATTCATCCTCATCTGTTACCATCCTTGAATGCATGACTTCATATGGGACAGCTCTCCACTACTTGTAAGCGTGAGATAGCCTCCTTTCTCTCTAATGGAAAAAGGCTGACAATAGGAGAAAGACAAAGGGAGGAAAAAATATTGACAAAGGATAGTAATTGAAATTATGCAGGTGAGGACACATTTCTTGTTTCAGAATTTACTGGTTTATACTTACTGTGTGTCCTGCATCACCTTAGAATCCTGGGGATTAATTCGGATATCTGACAGGATAGGTATGGGTTTATTTTGAGTGGCTAGCTCACATCCTTTGACTGAAATGCAAGCAGTGTAAGTACTTTGTACTCTGCAGCAGGGCAGAAGACACTTCAGAAGCATTGTCAAAATTCAATGGAAACAGGTGCCTGTGAAAACGAAGAGTTGGATGTAATGCTGAAACAAGTTCAAGATCAATGAGCATATCTTCAATTGCCATATTTGCTACATACTGCAATACTAGCCTCAGTCAATGAATCACAACTCAATCACTCATCCAGCCATTACCTTGATCAGACAACTTTCTCACTGTATTCAGAGCTTCACCTTAACCCCTTTTATTAGTATCACTGTGAACCTCATGCCCATACTTCACAGGCTGCAGACCTCAAGCCAATTAACCATGATGTTTGTTTTTTGAATTTGTAAATGATATGCTTTGAGGTTTCCTGGGGATCAGTATTAAGACGACTACTTTCTTTGATGTACATTTGTGACTTAGACTTGGATGTGCAGAGCGCCACTGCAAAACTTGCAATGATACAAAACTTAGAAATATTGTGATCTGTGAGGAGCAATGATGGTGAACATATTCAACTGAGTGGAATGGATTGATATATGACAGATGTACTAAAGTGTGAAGTAATATATTTTAGTAGGGAAATTGAGGAAAGGTTAAATGAAATAATGCATACAATTCTTAAGTGGTTGTGGGGAGCAGAAGACCAGGGATATATGTCAAATGTGACAAGACAGGTTGAGAAAGTGGTTCATAAGGCATACGGGATCTTGAGATTTTTATATCGAGACACGTGCTTCTATGCTGTCTGGTTCTTGTCCTCTTACAAGAGGGAACAATTTCTTGATTGTGAAAACTCTTATCTGATATTTTCTTGTCTTCTCTTCTCCAAGGCAAACAGTCCCAACATCTCCAATCTATTATCTTTATTGAAGCTTCTCATTCCCGGAACAAATTTTGTAAATTTCTTCTGCACTCTCATTAATGCAGTCACATCCTTCCTGAAGTGTGCCTCTCAGAACTGTACTCAGCTCCGCAGCTGAGGCCTAATTAGTATCCTACGTAAGGTCAGTCTAACCTCCCTGCTGTCGTACTCAATGTCCCAATTAATGAAACCTATAATACTCTGGGTGTAGGTTTGCTCACTGTGCTGGAAGCTGAAACGAACCTTCCAGCTCAGCGAGCAAGCCTCCATCCAGAACCTCAACCTGAGCTACAAATCTTCTCAAAACTCGCTCGCTTAGAACACTAGTGCTCTAATACCTGCTCTTTCTACCTGTCCTACCATTTATACATGTGTGTACCCAAGTCTGTTTGCTCCTATACATCCTTTAAAATAATACCCTTTATTTTATACTATCTCTTTATGTCCCCGTACCAAAATGCATCACCTTACAATTCCCTAGATTGATCTTCATCTCTCTGCCTTCTCCACCAACTTGTTAATATCCTTTTGAAGCTCTAAACTATCTTCCTCACAGTTCACAATGCTCCCAAGTATTGAGACATGTGCAAACTTTGAAATTCCCACTAGGATCTAGGTAATTTACATATTTATATACGAAAGAGTCTCCATGCCTCTCAGGGACTGCACCACAAATCTTGCACCGCCTGAAAGATATAACTTGACAATTACTCTTTGTTTCTGATCCAGTTTTATATCTCTGTCTCTTTTATTCAATGAACTTTAACTTTCTATACATGTTGTGTGGCCCTATACCAAAAGTCCATGTACACAAACCAAATCAACAAAATTTCCTTTATGAACAGTGCAGTCATTGAGTCACACAGCATGGAAACAGTCCCTTCGGTCCAACTCCTCCGCACTGACCAGTCTTCTCAATCTGATCTAGTTCCATTTCCAGTATTTAGCCTGGATCCCCACCATGTAACTGCGTGAAAAAGTTACTCCTCAGGTTCTTTATAAATTATTTCCCTCTCAACTTAAATCAATGTCTTCTATTTTTGGACTCCCCCACCCTTGGAAAAAGGCCTTGCCAATCACCCTACTCATGTTTGTCTTAATTTTATAAATCTCTGTAACATCACCCTTCAGCTTTTGACACTCCAAGGCAAAAAACCCCAGCCTATTCTGCCTCTCCCTATAACTCAAACCCTCCAGTCCTAGCAACACCCTTGTAAATCTTTTCTACACCCTTTGTATTACCTCTTCAAAAACTTCAGCAAGTCAATGGGACATGATTTTCCTTTGATGAGTTAATGAGTTAATTTTGATTTCAACCATTTTGCTCCACTATTAATCCTACCGGAATAGTTGTTTCTAGAACTTTCCCCACTGCTGAAGTAAAGCTGACTGGTATGTAATTACTGGGCTTAGTTTCACAAACATTTTTAAATAAGAACTTAATGCTTATGATCTTAAGTCTTCTGGCACTATCCTTGAGTCCAGGGAAGATTGAAAGACTATTGTCATTGTTTCTGCAATTTCTAGTTTCATTTCCTTCAATACTTCTGGATGCACTTTATCCAGCCTTGGTGCCTTATCAGTTCTAAGTACCACATCCTTTTCAATATCCCCTTCTTAAAATTTTAGAACCATCTTGTGATTGAGTTTTATCCTCTGTCACCACAGCATGGGCAGTATTTGCCTTGTAGATAAAGGATATCTGCCTTCACATGTAAATTCCCTCTTCATACCCTTATTGGCCCTACTCTTCCTTTAGCAATCTTTACTATGTGTATGCCCAGAGAAGACTTTTATTTCCCTTCAGCTTAATGCCAGTCTTTTTCATAATTCCGTTTTGCTTTTCTAACCATTTGCAGATCCCATCTCTGATATATCCTCTAAAATGTCAGGATCTGAGGTGATGGCTTTGAGTGTGAAATCAAATGATGCCTTTGTCATCATTTTCTAGCTAATGGTTCTCTATAGTCAGGCTATGTTAGAGTTTTTGGATACCTGAAAGGAACGGGATTCACAGATAAAACTGTGTTGAGTAGAGTGGGGGTGGGGGTTTGACTGTTGACAAATAAGAGTGTCATTTGCAGCTCGTAAGTCACAAAAGATTATGGAATCGAAGTGTGATGTGAGAAAGATAAATAGTTGTCAATATTGTGCCATCTTCAGTGATTTCAACCCTGCCATTTGCTTCAGCTTTACCAGCGAATGATGAAGGGCTTATGCCCGAAATGTCAAATTTCCTATTCCTTGGATGCTGCCTAACCTGCTGTGCTTTAACCAGCAACACATTTTCAGCAGTGAATGATATTAGTCAGTATTATCTCCTCCATTGGGGTTAAGTGATCTTGAAAGTTGACCTTTACCTCTTAGCTGGATGCAGATGCTGAGTCTTAGGGATCATCATTGAAATAGAACCTGAGAAGAAGCAATGGGTACGGTGTTTACAACTGGCAGCATCTTCATTGGCTGTGTGCACAGTCAGAGAGTGAATGGAGGAATCCATGATGTATCAGGCACTTGTGCTAATGTATACTTCCATACAAAGAGTGGCAACATGTACACAGAATCATATGCAGCTAGCAATTGTAAGCATGCTAGTTTCGATAATAGTATGTATGCTCTGTCTGCCAACTTGTGCAGCATGGAGAGAAGCCTTGACTTAGTGATTAAAGAACTCACTGAACTGCAGCCAAATGGTGATGTGGAGGGAAGAATTTCACCTCATCTTCCATGTTCACCTCAGCCTCCTTCCCCCGCCTCCATATCTGATTCAGTACAAATATAGTTAAGATAACCTTTGCTTGGGGCACGAGGTGGTGATGGTATGTCTCAAAAGCCCACAGGACATCTGTGATGCTTATATCATGCAAGGAGATGAACAGGGACCCCTGCTGATGTCTTAGGACCCCTGCATCATGTGGAAGGAATAGGAAGCAGATGAGACAGACATAATAGTTGAATAAGAGATTCACTTGAGTTTGCATAACAATATTCAAGATGTTATATAGGTGTAAATTTGTTGTCCTCATATCCCCTGTTGGCTGCTTTGTTGCATCTTGCGTTTTATGTTTGTTCATGGGATATTTACGTTGCTGGCAAAGCCAACATTTATTGATGATGCTTGTAACCTTTGAGAAGGTGGCAATGAACTGCATTTCAGAATCACTGTACTCCATGTAGTGTGGATAGATTCATAGTTTTCTAGGTACTGAGTCCCAGGATTTTGGCCCAGCGATGATGAAGGGACAATAATATGATATAAAATTAAGGTAGTGTTTGAATTAGAGAGGAAGTTGCAGGTGGTGGTTTTCCCATGCATCCTGGCCTTTCTGAGAGTAAAACTATTTGTCCCATATTCCTTTAAACCTTCCTATTCATATATCAACCTGATGCCTTTTAAATGTTGTAATAGTACTAGACTCCACTGCTTCCTCTGGCAGCTCATTCCATACATGCATCACTCTCTGCATGAAAAGGTTGTCCCTTAAGCGTCTTTTAAATCTTTCCCCTCTCACCTTAAAACTATGCCCTCTAGTTTTAGACTCCCCCACTCCAGGAAAACGACCTTGTCTCTTTATCCTATCCATGTCCCTCATGATTTTCTAAACCTCGATAAGGTCACCTGCTCCAGGGAAAATAGCTCCAGCCTCTCCCTATAATTCAAACCCTTCAACTCTGGTAACATTCTTGTAAATCTTTTCTGAACCCTTTCAAGTTTCACAACATCCTTCCTGTAGCAGGGAGACCAGTTTTGTATGCAGTATTCCAAAAGTGGCCTAACCAATGTTCTGTACAGCCACAACATGACCTTCCAACTCCTATACTCAATGTACTGACCAAAGGTAAGCATATCAAATGTCTTTTTCACTATCCTACCTACCATGACTCCACTTTCAAGGAACTATGAACTTGCACTCCAAGGTCTCTTTGTTCAGCAACTCTTCCCAAATCCTCACCATTAAGTTCTGGATGTAAGTTTGCTCACTGAGCTGGAAGGTTCATTTTCAGACATTTCATCACCATACTAAGTAACATCATCAGTGAGCCTCCGGTAAAGCACAGGTATGGCCTGCTTTTTATTTATGTGTTTAGGTTTCCTTGGGTTGGTGACATAATTGCCTGTGGTGATATTAAGACCATTAATTGTATAACTCTTGCCTTGATTTGCCTTTCCAAAATGCAGTACCTCACATTTATCTAAATTAAACTCCATCTACCACTCCTTTGCCCATTGGCCCATCTGATCAAGATCCTGTTGTACTCTGAGGTAACTTTTTTCGCTGTCCACAACACTTCCAATTTTGATGTCATCTGTAAACTTACTAACTATACCTCCAATGTTCACATCCAAATCATTTATGTAAATGACAAAAAGCAGTGGAATAGTTTTAAAGGTTGTGCATTCTAGATTCCCACCACCTTTTGGGTGGAAAAAACTTTTCCTCAAACCCCATCTAAACCTCTAGCCTTTAACCTTAAAATTACATCTCCTAGTTATTTACTCTTCAACTAAGGGGAACCGTTGCTTTCTATCCACCAGTCCATGCCCCTCATAATTTTATACATCTCAATCAAGTCCCCTTTCAGCCATCTTTGTTCTAAAGAAAACATCCCAGGTTTATCTAGCCTTTCCTCATAGCTAAACTGTTCCATCCCAGGCAACATCCTGATGAATCTCCTCTTTACCCCCTTCAGTGCAATCACATCCTTCATGTAGGCAGTGACCAGAACTGCATTCAGTACACCAGCTGGGGCCTAACCATTGTACTTAATGCTCTGAAAATCTAAGCCACAATTGATAAAGGCATGTATGCCTTCTTAGCCACCCTATTAACCTCTCTTGCCACCTTCTCTGCAAATAAGCACCCTCTCTCCTCTGAGCTTCCGAGAGTACTCCTCTGTTATGTTAGTTCTTCCAAAGTGCATCACCTGACACTTACCAGTGTTAAATTCCATCTGCCCAGCACATATCCTCCTGTAACCTAAGACCCACTTCCTCACTATCAACCATCTGGTCAGTCTTCCTGTCGTCTGCAAACTTATGTATCATGCAACCCCTCCCCCCCAACATTTTCTTCTGTATTGTCGATATTTGTCATGAATAAGGGACCCAGCACTGAACCTGTGGTATCCCATTGAACACTGGCCTCCAGTGACAGAAGAGGCCTTCTCCCACCTCCCTCTGTTTCCTGTCCATGGGCCTATTTTGGATTCTACTTGGAAATTACCTTGGATCCCATAAGCTTTTACTTTCTTTATTAGTCTCCCATGTGGGACCTTGTCAAAGACTTTGGTAAATCCGTAAATATCATATCAACTACATCATCTTCATCTATCCACTTGACCATTTCCTCAAAAAAATTCAACCAAATTTGTCCAGCATTACCTCCTTTTGACAAAGCTATTCTGACTATCCCTAATCAAACCTTACCTCTTGAAGTGGACATTAATATATTCCTTCAGAATTTTCTCCAATAGTTTCTCCACCACTGACCTGAGACTCAGTGTTCTGTAATTCCCTGGTGTATCTCTACCACCCTTGTTGAGGAGTGGAACAACATTAGCTGTCCTCTAGTCTTCTGGCACCTTTCCTGTGACCAGAGAGAAATTAAAATTTGGGTCACAGCCCTTGTCATTTCCACCATCATCTCCCATTGCAACCTACCATTTAGTTTTGACTAGATTGGTAGACTCTAATCTTGTCATACCATCCACCTGTTGTGGTACTGAAGACTCATGCTCTCAGAGTAGCCGGGCCTGAACCAAATCATTCCATTAGAACAACACTGACATCTAACTGAACTTTTGTCCTGCTTAGTGTGATCAGGGCACACGTGGTATTTTTCCACATTATGTACTGAGGGAATAGAGTCTCTGTAAAAACAACGCAGGCTGTATCTATCAGTTATTTTTCAAATGTAATTGTACATTTTTAATACGACCTGTAATAATGAACATAGTGAGCAATTTCAAGTACCCCATATTAAAAGAAACTGACCTGTGCAGCATCTTATATAAGGCTACATTTAAATTATGAATTTCTCCAAATTTTATAAATAAAGCATACGTTTTGAAATCAAAATCTACCTTGAGTAGATGCAAGTATTGCAGCAGATTTCCTTCAATAAGCAATCCTAGTGACCTAGATGAGCTCTTACATTGTATCAATGCTGCAAGTATCAGCAATACTTCCGTCATGCAGAACGCATTTTTTGGTTTTCGATGGTGACTCAAAGTTTGTTTGTATAGCAAATTAGACGCAGAATAAATGCATCATGACTGCTGCCACAGTACCAGGCGTTACATTGCTGTTTATGACTGCACACCAGCCGATCATTGAGGAACTTGAATTCCTCTCAGTTCCAGTACATGGTAGAGTTGCATATAACACAGGCAAAATTGATACACTTGCACCTTTGCCCTCCTCATTCCTCCACCCATGATAGGATCTGGTCCATTCTGTACATTTCCACAAGCTATGATAACAGAAAAAGAGTTTTAGGCAGAAACTTGGGATAGAGACAAGGTGTGGAATCAATGTAAAAGTATAAAGGATGTATAATTTCTAAAAATGCATTCAGTAGGACAACTTTAGCTAGTATCTAGAAAGCCCAGCAAAAGATGAGACAGAAAATAATGGAAATACTTCAAAGGCTCAACAGCAACTGTGAAGAGGGAAATAGTTATTGGGATAAAATTTAGAAGCTCTTTGGGATTGCCAAGAAGCCAAGAATAGATCAGGCATGCCCGATGTCTTCCCACTGCCTACCTGTTTTGCCAGTGGCCAGAAGAGGCATAAGGCTACTGACTAGGAACCCAATTGTGCCTCCTAAGTGGCTAATTAAGTGTCTCTTCTTGCCAGCACTGGAATTTTACAAGCAGCTGGTGGACCTGCTACCATGTGAGGATACAGAAAACCTGGTGTCATCTCAGTGTGCTCCAGTAGGGCTGGAGTAATCATTTTAGGTACTTACGGCTTATGGAGTGTCTCCTAAGAACTGCCCCTCATAAATACAGTTTGGCCATTGGCCATTGCTAGTAGTAGTGCTTTGAGTTGTTGGCAGAGAATTAAAGTCATAGAGATGTACAGTATGAACCCGTCCATGCAACCAGATATCCCAACCCAATCTAGTCCCACCTGCCAGCACCTGGCCCATATCCCTCCAAACCATTCCTATTCATATACCCATCCAAATGCCTTTTAAATGTTGCAAATGTACCAGCTCTGGGTAATCCAAGATGGAGGATGGGAAAAAATTTCTGGCTGTAACAGCTGCTCCTTTATTGAGATATTTTTTAGGGAATTCTTGGGGTTTCTACTTTTTCAATAGGGATAGCAGCCCCGTTTAATGGTAATAACTTTCTGGGTCCCAGGGATCATTTCCAGTTTTGACCTTGGGAGCTGGAACTCAGCCAAAAGGTCTGTGAACTTTCATTACAACCTGATAAATAGATAAGGTACAAGAGAATAACTAAGGAAATAATAGGGTCTGATAGAGCCAAAGGTTAACATTTGTAGAGAGAGAAGGTGAATACATTGCAGCTATTTTCCTAAAAGAGGGAAAGGGTGCACATAGTTCAGTGAAGAAGGAGAAGTATGGAATTATGGCAAGATGAATATATCTGGTTTAGTATCTTTGAAAGTAGATAAATCATCACACATCGATAAATACATCTCAGGATGTAAAGAGATGCAAGACAGGAAATATCAGAGGTGTGACACCGATTTCCATTCATGTCTAGCAACAGATGTGATGCAGGAGGATTTGAGGACCACTAAAGATTTAGATACCTTCAAATCAACCTGGTCAAAAATTTTATTACATAATTCTGGAGCAGATGAGACATGAACCTGGGCTTCCTCAGGTGGAGGTGCCAGTGTTGCACTTGGGTGGACAAAGTCAGAAATCACACGATACTGGGTCATAGTTCAACCAGTTTATTTGAAATCAGATGCTTTTGGAGTGTAGTCCCACTGTCAGGTGAAGTGAAAGGGAAGCAGAAAGAATGCAAAATTTATTGGCAGAGAGATCAAGGGCAGAGAGATCAAAAGACCACACAGAGGATGGGAGGGAGTGATACCTCCCTCCCCTTCCTGGACCTCTCCATCTCAATTAATAACGACCAACCTGACACTGACATTTTTTACAAACCCACCGCGCCCACACCTACCTGGATTACACCTCTTCCCACCCTACCTCTTGCAAAAATGCCATCCCGTATTCCCAATTTCTCCACCTCAGCCGTATCTGCTCCGAGGAGGACCAGTTCCGCCATAGAACACACCAGATGGCTTCCTTCTTTAGAGACCGCAATTTCCCTTCCCACATGGTTAAAGATGCCCTCCAGCGCATCTCGTCCACATCCCGCACCTCCGCCCTCAGACCCCACCCCTCCAACCGTGACAAGGACAGAACGCCCCTGGTGCTCACCTTCCACCCTACAAACCTTTGCATAAACCAAATCATCCGTCGACATTTCCGCCACCTCCAGGGATATATTCCCTTCCCCATCCCTTTCCACCTTCCGCAAAGACCGTTCCCTCCGTGACTACCTGGTGAGGTCCACGCCCCCCTACAACCCACCCTCCCGTCCTGGCACTTTCCCCTGCCACCGCAGGAACTGTAAAACCTGTGCCCACACCTCCTTCCTCACCTCTATCCAAGGCCCTAAAGGAGCCTTCCACATCTATCAAAGTCTTACCTGCACATCCACTAATATCATTTATTGTATCCGTTGCTCCCGATGAGGTCTCCTCTACATTGGGGAGACTGGGCGCCTCCTAGCAGAGAGCTTTAGGGAACATCTCCAAAACACCCGCACCAATCAACCACACTGCCCCATGGCCCAACATTTCAACTCCCCCTCCCACTCTGCCGAGGACATGGAGGTCCTGGGCCTCCTTCACTGCGGCTCCTTCACCACCAGATGCCTGGAGGAAGAACGCCTCATCTTCCGCCTCGGGAAACTTCAACCCCAGGGCATCAATGTGGACGTCAACAGTTTCCTCATTTCCCCTTCCCCCACCTCACCCTAGTTCCAAACTTCCAGCTCAGCACTGTTCCCATGATTTGTCCGGACTTGTCCGACCTGCCGAGCTCCTTTTCCACCTATCCATTCCACCCTCTCCCCCCTGACCTATCACCTTCATCCCCTCCTACACTCATCCATTGTACTCTATGCTACTTTCTCCCCACCCCCACCCTCCTCTAGCTTATCTCTCCACGCTTCAGGCTCACTGCCTTTATTCCTGATGAAGGGCTTTTGCCCAAAATGTCGATTTCACTGCACTTTGGATGCTTCCAGAACTGCTGTGCTCTTCCAGCACCACTAATCCAGAATCTGGTTTCCAGCATCTGCAGTCATTGTTTTTACCACGTTGTCGAATAATAAGTCTCTGCAGGTGACCAGGAGTGTCAGATTGTGCGAGTAAAGTGTCAATAACTGAATAACAAGTGAAGAGATGACCTATATTCAAATTAAATGAGGCAGAGAGATAATTACAAAACATTAAAAATAAGATGGTGCTGGAGCCAAACCATTGTCTAGAATAATATGGAACAAAAACAGAAGCTCCAGGAGAAGCCCAGCAGTTCTGGCAGCATCTGTGAAGAAAAACCAGCGGAAGGGTCACCTGACCCAAAATGTCAACTCTGATTTTACACATACAGAACAGTGTGGTGGGGTCACATGTAGCTCAGCATCAATCCAAGATCACAGATGAGGCCATCTTCATGGGTACCGAACTTGGCGATCAGTATCTGCTTGGTGACTCTGCGCTACTGTGTATCTCAAGGGCCACTTTGAAGGATGCTTACCCGAAGATCGGACACTGAATGTCCTTGACTGCTGAAGTGTTCCCTCATTGTGAGGGAACTTTCCTGCCAGGTGATTGTTGCATGGTGTCTACTCATCCATTGTCACAGCGTCTGCATATTCTTACCAGTATACCATGCCTCGGGGCATCTTTGCCTGCAGCATATGAGATAGACAACATTGGCTGAGTCACATGAGTGTCTTCGAGGAGAAAGTGAGGTCTGCAGATGCTGGAGATCAGAGCTGAAAATGTGTTGCTGGAAAAGCGCAGCAGGTCAGGAAGCATCCAAGGAACAGGAAATTCGATGTTTTGGGCATAAGCCCTTCTTCAGGAGTACATGGTGGGTGGTGTTCCCACATGTGATGGCAGTATCCATGTCGATGATCTGACATTTCTTGCAGAGATTGCCGTGGCAGGGCTGTGTGGTGTTGCGGTTGATGCTGTCCTGAACGCTCTGTAGTTTGCTGCGAACCGTTTAAGGTTTGAAGGAAGACGTGCAGGCGTAGCGATGATCTTGGTGAGATGATCAGTGTCATTGCTGACATGTTGAAGGCTGTGAAGAACATGGCATAGTCTCTACATGCTGGGGAAGTACTGGATGACGGATGAATGGACACCACGCAACAATTGCCAGACAGAAATGTTCCCCCACAGTGAGGGAACACTTCAACAGTCAAGGACATTCAGCTTCCAATCTTAGCTTATGCATCCTCTAAAGCAGTCTTCAGCCATGATCTTGGGTTCATGTGACCCCACCACACTTCCTTGGCTGTAAATTCTTCCTTACTGTCCTGTTTTGACACCATCAGCTTGATAAATTGTTATGATTTCTGCATATTAATTAGTTTGTACAGTTTTGGATTACTTATTACTTTGGTTAGACACTTGGCATGCGATTCTTTTAACTATTATGTGAATCCAGTCAGATAAAAACTGAAAGAACTGTGGAAACTGTAAATCAGGATCGGGGGAAGGGGCTGCTGGAGAATGCTAGCGGATCTGGCAGCATCTGTGAAGAAAAATCAGAGTTAATGTTTTGGGTCCAGTCACCATTCCTCTAGCGTTTCTTCACAGATGCTGCCAGACCTGCTGGGCTTTTCCTGTGATTCTGCTTTTGTTCCCCATTGTTCTAGTCATTGGTTTGGCTCCAGCACCACCTTATTTTTAATGTTTTGTAATTATCTCTCTGCCTCATTTAATCAGATTGTATGTCATCCCTTCAGTTGTTATTCAGCTATTGACATTTTACTCACAATGTCTAACATGCTTGGTCACCTGCAGAAACTTATTACTTGACATGCCACTCACACCATTTGTATGATCTTTTGATCTCTCTGCCCTTGATCTCTCTGCCCATAAATTATGTGTTCTGTGTGCTTCCCTCTCACTTCACCCGACAAAGAGGCTATGCTCTGAAAGCCAATGATTTCAAATAAACCTGTTGGACTATAACCTGGTGTCATGTGGTTTCTGACTTGGGCCTCCTGGTTCAGAGGTAACCACTAAAGTTTCATTGTTGTTTGGAAAAGCACAAAGGATTATATTGAGTAATTACTAACAGTTATCTTCAACTGTAATGGACAAATTATTGAAAAAAGTATTCTGGGGGCAGTATGAAACATCAATTAGAAAGGCAAAGATTAATTGAGCAGAGTCAGCCTGAATTTGTGAAGTACATATTGAATCTTATTAACTTAATTAAATAT
Source organism: Hemiscyllium ocellatum (assembly GCF_020745735.1). Classification (NCBI taxonomy): domain Eukaryota; kingdom Metazoa; phylum Chordata; class Chondrichthyes; order Orectolobiformes; family Hemiscylliidae; genus Hemiscyllium; species Hemiscyllium ocellatum. Next base: position 81,660,645 of record NC_083404.1, read on the forward strand.
TTTGAAGTGGCAACAATGATAGTTGATGAAGTTTGTATTTCTTTTTAATCAACAAATTGAAAGACCGTGTGACCCAAGGGAAATGTGATAGATTGGATTAAAAATTGGCTCAGTGGGGGATCCAAGATGGTGGTGATCCAAGAGGTTCACATTGCAGAGCTCCGCACCATAGCACAAGCAGGACGAACCTTCAACTCGCCCAACCTGGACCATCGCGATATCCTAGGACTCCAGAAAGATCGTGGAGTTCCAAGAAACTTTGAAAAGTTAACTTACCTGTGTTTCCTGCCGTCCAGAGATACCGAAAAAAGGAGGAAAAGTGCCTGAGGCCTGGCCCGTGGCCCAGCGTGCAGGTTCCTTGGACTCTCCAGGCCCAGGTGAACGAGCTCGTGAAACCTTGTGAGATGTTGGGAAACAAATAGAAGAGAAGCTGGCTCCAATCTCTCTCATGCTGCAGAAGCATGAACAGCAGCTAGGAGACCTGGAAAAGAGGACGGATGAGGTTGAGCACAAAGTCACAGTGGTGGAAGCTGATGCCAGTTCACCCAAGGATAGGATCCAAGCTCTGGAGATGCAGGTCTGTAATTTGTGTGACCAAAGTCTTGAGAACAGGGGCAGGAGAAAAAGTATTCGGATCATCGATCTGCCTGAGGGTAAGGAAAGTGAGCAGCCTGTGGAACTTATTGAGGACTGGCTGCTGAAATTCATTAACTTGGAGGCTGGCATGAGAGGCTTCAAGATTGAGAAGGCTCACCGGGTCACAGCGTGGAGATCAGGCTTGAGTCAACATCCTTGTCCTCTCCTGGTGCGTTTCCATCACTATAGAGATAAGAAGAGAATTATGGAAGCCTCCAGAATCCAGGGGAAGGATCCAAAGACCCTAATATATGAGGGCTCTAATATCGTGTTCTTCCAGGACTTCTCAGCAGCCGTGATCTAGAAAAGAAAATCTTACGACAGTGTCAAGAGAAGATTGAGAGAGCTTGGGATTTAATACTCTCTGAGGTATCCGGCCGTGCTTCGGTTACCTTAGATGGATCCATACATCCCTTTGACACGTTGGAGAAAGCAAGAGACCTTGAGGACAAATTAACTTAATCTGAACAATTAAGTATGTATAAATAGTAGTGTTGTTTGGGTACATCTTTGTCGTTTTGTAAAAGAAACAGTAGAAGTCCGGTTGGAGCTTTCTTTTCCTTTTTTTTCTATTGGTAATAATTTGGTTTAACCTATGCTGGGCAGTGGTTGAGATGCATATTTTCATTTTCTAAGTTAAGATACACCAAAGGATGGACAGGTATTCACCCCTTTTTGTCTTTAGAAATGTTTTCTTTGTTCATGTTGCTATTCTATGGTGTATTTACTTGCTTTTCTGCTTGTGTGTTCGCGTTGTGGCTCTAGCTAGGAGCAGGGAAAATGGGTGGGATGGTTAGATGCCTACTTATGGGCAGTTTGGGATGGGTAGTTGCCCCATCCGGGCAGGGGGTGATTTCCTTATTCGGCATCATTGGTGCTTTATATGTTGGTTTATTTTGTTGGTTTTTGTTGTTTTAATTTTTAATAGTTTTGTAGGTTTGTTAAATGTAATGGTTTTAGTTTATGTCGTTTTTATGATCAATGGATCATGTGATACTAAGGCTCAGCAATTTGTGGTTTGAGTTTGGAATTTAAATGTTACTGTAGAAGGTTATTGCCAAAGACTTGATTAAGTGGTGTGCCTGGAATATCAAGTGAAGTCACTCACCAATTAAGAGGAAGAAGGTACTTTTGAATCTTAGAAAGGGGAAGGTGGATATTGCTTTGTTACATGAGACACACTTGGATGATAGGAAGCATTTGAAATTACAGCAGAATGGCATTGATTGAGTTTATTTTTCATCATGTAATACCAGAAGTAGAGGAGTGGCTATATTGGTTGGGAGGAATCTCCCATTTAAGTTACTAGAGTGCGTTAAAGACATACACAGGAGGTTTGTAATTCTTAAAGCTTTGGTAAGTGAGGAAGAATATGATGTTTTGAATGTTTATTACCCTCTAGCGCATCCCCACAAATTTTTGGTAGATACGTTTTCTAGACTGATCAGTCTCGAGTCCCGTCACATCATTATAGGGGGAGATTTTAACTGTCTCATGGATCCCACAGTAGACAAGTTGCCCAAAGGGTCCTCAATATTCTCTGCACAAATGATATAATTAGTGGATCTTTGTGTGGAGTTAGGGTTGGTGGATATCTGGAGGCATCTCCACCTTATAGGCAGGGATTTTACATTTTCCTCCAATCCGCACAGATATCACACCAGGATTGATTTTTTTTCTGACCCCTGTGGCAACCCTGGACTTGGTGGCATCTTGTTCGATTGGTAATGCTACCATCTTGATTATGCTCCAGTGTACCTGTTGGTTAAGATTAAGGATATTACAGTGGGTTTGAGGCACTGACAAATGGATCCCTTTATCCTCAAGGACAATAACGTTGTGGAGTATTTCTCTAGGGAAGTTTGGGTCTTCCTAGACATTAATTCAGGCTTGGTCAGTAGTCCATCCGTCCTGCCAAAGCCTATGATAGGGGGTTAGTTATTTCCTATTCCACCAGTAGGAAGTGGCAGAAGCGTGAACAGCAATATCTCCTCGAAGCACAGTTGAAGGCAGCTGAGAAGGTTTACTTTGACAGGCCCTGGTTGGTCAAACTACAGAGGATTAGGGCGCTGAAGTCTGCAATGAATTCCATGCCCACACAGACACAAAGAAGGAGCTTACTTTTGCAAAGCAAAGGTATATGAGCATAATAACAGGCCAGACAAATACTTAGCATATCTTGCCAGGAAAAGGAGTGCCTCACAAGCCATTACGACGATTAGGGAAGGTCTGGGGCTCTAAAAAGATTAATGTGGCATTTCAGAGATTTTACTCTATATTATACCAATCTGAGGGTTGTGAGGAGTTGTGGGCCAAAATAGAATCTTTTTTTAAAGATCTGAAGCTCGCAGACGTGACCCCTGAACAGGCGTCCTTTCTCAATGCCCCCTTATCAGAGCAAGAAGTGCAGGAAGCTGTGAGGCAGCTTTAGAGTGGAAAGGTGTCGGGTCTTGATGGACTTGCCAGCGAATTCTATCAGGAATTTATAAACATATTGTTAAGCCCAATGCTCAATATGTTTAATGATTCATACAGTCATGATTGTCACCTGCCATCTCTGAGAGAGGTCAATACTTCACTTCTTTTTAAAAAAGGGAAGGTCCCAGAGGACTGTGCTTCATCAAGCCCATTTCACGCTTAAATGTGGACTTTAAAATCCACTCTAAGACTCTCATGTTAAGGCTGGACATTGTGTTACGTTCTATTGTTAAAGAGGAGCTGACAGGCTTCACAGAGGGCTGCAGATCTTCCAATAATGGTAGGAGGCTGCTTAATGTAATTCAAGCATGTCAACAACAGTCAATAGAGGGATTGGTGATTTCTCTACATACAGAGAAGGCTTTTGACTGAGTTGAGTGGTCATACCTTTTCTATACTTTGGAATAGTTTGGTTTGGGAGAAGTCTTTATAAGAGGGTAAAGGTTCTCTCCAGTGGCACTCACATGGCGGTTCTCACCAATGGGGTACGATTAAGTAATTTTAACATTCTTGGGGCAGCCGGCAGGGCTTACCCCTTTCACCACTGCTTTTTACGTTGGTGATTGAACGGTTGGCGGAGACCATTTGTGGGGATCCTAATATATTAACTCCAGAACCGGGGTCAAAATTGCTTAAGATTTCATTGTATGTGAACGATGTCCTAATTTTTTTGTCAAATCCAGCAGTTTCAGTGCCTCGCCTGGTACAATGCATCTGCACATTTTTGGGGTACAAGATTAACTTTGTGAAGTCAGAGGCTATGTCTATGGGTGGTCTGACAAAGAAGCTAGGTCTTGAGGGTGAATATCGATGCGTATTTAAGTGGTCACGGGGGGGTGGGCGGGGGTTTGTGTAGTTCTGGATCAGCTGTTCAAAGCCACATTTGTTCAATTATTTGACAAAATCAAACAAGACCTTCAAAGATGGGATGCACTTCTGGTCTCGTGGTTGGGTTGGATAGCGCCACACCCTATATGGATGCTCTCCGTATTTTTCAATAAGCAAACATTCAAGAGACTGAATGGCTGGTTCAGCTCCTTTATTTGACATCATAAGCAGCCCCTTATTAAATTAGCTAAACTGCAACTGCCTCACAGATTTGCAGGGTGGGGGAGGGGGGAGGGTGTGTGTGTACTTCCAGACATTAAAAACTACCAACTACGCTCACTTTTATCCTACGTGAGTGATTGGGCTTGTGGGGATCCTCTTTCAATATGGCTAGATATTGAAGCCTCCCAGGTAAGGTGCACCCTTAACAGCTTGCTGTTTTTGGACAAAATGAGGACAGTTAGTGAATATTGCCATAACCCAATAGTTATTAATACTGTTAAAGCATCGAGGGCAATTCGGCAGAGGGAAGGCAATATTGACAAAACATTTTCTTTTACACCTTTAGTGGGTATGCCGGGTTTTCAACTGGGGATGATAGATTCAGGATTTAGGGTGGCACAGTGGTACAGTGGTTAGCACTGCTGCCTCACAGCACCAGGATCCCAGGTTTGATTCCAGCCTTGGGTGACTGTCTGTGTGGAGTTTGCACATTCTCCCCATGTCTGTATGAGTTTCCTTTGAGTGCTTCGGTTTCCTGCCACAATCCAAAGATGTGCAGGTTAACTGAATTGGTCATGCTAAATTGTCCATAGTCAGGGGTGAATATGGGGAATGGATCTGGGTGGGTTACTCTTCGGAGGGTTGGTGTGGACTTGTTGGGCCGAAGGGCCTGTTTCCATACTGCAAGTAATCTAATCTAAACATTGGGCAGCTAGGGGTGTGTCTTGCGTGGGCGATTTATTTGAGGGAGACGTAATGATGTCCTTTGATTAGTTAGTACGGAAATACGAGCTCTCTAATAGGGACCTCTTTCACTTTTTTCAAGTTAGGGATTTTATTCAAGAAAAGACTACACTTTTTACTGATCCCTACAAATCAGACATAGAGAGGGAGATGCTCAATGCTAAGACTACACTTTCTGTCGGTACTTTATATCATCAACTGGGGGTGCCCCTCAGATGAGTTTGATTGATTCTGCAGGGTCTGGGAGAGAGAGCTGGGTGTTGAAGTCTCTTTAGAGGCATGAGAAGATATTTGGGAAAATGCAAGAAAGATATCAATTTGCGATAGGACCCATGGTTTACAGTTTTAGATTCTCCACAGGATTCACTTGGCTCCAGATCATTTGTCAAAATTTAAATCAGGGGTATCTTCAACATGTCCCTCATGCAAGGTCTGTACAGCACTCTAATCCATTGTCTCGGGTCTTGCGGTAGGCTTCAAGCATATTGGAGTGCTGTAGCTGGTTCAATGGAGAGGATTTTGGGTGTAAGGGTGGAGGAGGACCCTATCTCTCTTCTTCTGGGCTTGCCCAGAGTGTTCCCTGCTGACTCATATAAGAAAATACTTTTCAATATCCCCACTTTCTGCGCAAGAAAGAATATTTTGCTAGGTTGGGTATCTGGAAACTCTCAGAGCCTGTCGGAGCATATTCCCTTGGATTTTCTCACAAGTATGGTACACAACAAAACTGAGAATTTCTATAAAACATAGCAGCCTTTTTTTTGGAATACCTGGACACAACTTTATCTGCCACACTAACAAGGGCTTTTATATATAGCCGTAATGATTGTGTTTTATGAATCTAATACCCGGGAAGGAGTGTCGTGTTCAGCCGAGTTGAATTATTACTATTTATTAGTTTGTGGTTGGTTATTATTTATTTAGTTTAATAGCTAGTTTGGGTTTTTTTTATTCTTTATTTTTCTCTATATGTTTATAGATTTGTAAATGAGGGTGGGTTGGTTTTTTTTTAACTTGTGTTGTTTTGTTGTACTGTTTTGAATTGTATTGTTTTGTATTTGCTGTAATATATAAAAATCTATTTTTTCAATAAAAATAGGCTCAGTGATAGGAAACAAATAGCGATGATGTCTTCTTGGTGGCAAGAAGACATTTTAGTGGAATTGAACAAGGCTCTGTATCCCCTGCTTCTCTGTATCCCTGCTTCTTTGTTGGTTGTGTATATTTAGATTTGAATGCAGGCATCATATTGAAGAAGATTACAGATTAGATTAGATTAATTACAGTGTGGAAACAGGCCCTTCACCCCAACAAGTCCACACCGATCCACCGAAGCGCAACCCACCCACACCCCTACATTTACCCCTTACCTAACACTACGGGCAATTTAGCATGGCCAATTCACCTGACCCGCACATCTTTGGACTGTGGGAGGAAACCGGAGCACCCGGAGGAAACCCACGCAGACACGGGGAGAACGTGCAAACTCCACACAGTCAGTCACCTGAGTCGGGAATTGAACCCGGGTCTCAGGCACTGTGAGGCAGCAGTGCTAACCACTGTGCCGCCCAAAATGATCCCAACATTTGCCATTCAGGTGATATTGAGTAGGAAATCGTTATGAATGGAATAGTCAAGTGGTACTAAAGGTACAAATAGAATTCAACCTGGTGGAATGACATACAATCCATTTGTTCATGCGTAGGCTCTTCTGGTGTAGTCAACTAGGAAAAAGTGAGGTCTGCAGATGCTGGAGATCAGATTCGAGAGTGTGTTGCTAGCAAAGCGCAGCAGGTCAGGCAGCATCCAAGTAGCAGGTAAATCAACATTTCGGCCCGGAATCCTGATGAATGGCTCTGCCCCAAAATGTTGATTCTCCTGCTCCTGAGATGCTGCCTGACCTGCTGTACTTTTCCAACAACACACTCTTGACTCTTCTGGTGTAGTGGCAGTGTGTCTAACTCTGGGGTAAAAAGCCTGGATTCAAGTCCATCCTGCTCCAAAACTGCATAATAACATGTGTGGATAAGGTGATTAAAATTCAAAGTTTGGGAGAAGATTAAAATATTTACAATCCATTTGGGGAAGATACATAAAGCAAGAGAATGTATGGCTAGATATTGAGGAACTGAGGAAACTTGAAACAGGCTCTGAAACTATACCAGCAGCTGGAAGGGATGGGAAATTGATAGTCAGAACCTCAACTGGTTGCCATCCCTGCTCCCCTTCACTGCTTAGGATACATTTCATCTAGTGTACAAGTTTACAGATCTGTAAAGGTACAAGGATGGGTACATGTAGTTAAAACAACCTCTGGAATATTTAGTATTGTTTGTCAAGACGTAGGCTATTAGGATGTCTATGCTATATAACATAATAAAACACTAGTTATACCATAGTTTGAGTACTGCTTATAGAATAGTTACCAGATTACAGGGAAGGTGTGATTGTTCTCCACAGGATACAAAGATTTATCCAATTGTTGCCAGGAATGGGGAATTTTAACTGAGGGAAAAATTGAAAAGGTTGGGGTTGTTTTTCTTTGGAACCAGAAAGGCAGAGTGGTGATTTAAATGAGGTACACAAAATTATGCGGTTTGGGTTAAGGTTAAAAATAAGCTGGATAGAAGAATTATTTAGCATAGAAGACAATTACTATGGAGAATAGATGGAAAGTAATTGGTAGATGAGGACTGAGATTCATTCAGTGTGCTGGGACTCTGTAATTCCCTACTTGAAAATGTGGTAGAGGCAAAATCCTTTTCTACTTTATAAAGGTATTTAGGCATGTACATCAAGTGCTGTAACCTACAAAGTTACAGACCAAGAGCAAAAAGTGGATTAAGCTTGTTTATTCTTTTTAGGTGAGTGTTGACATGATGGGCTAAGTGTTCTCATATTGTAAATTTAAGTGAGTCTATGATTCTATTGAGTTGTAGCATTTTGAATCCTTTTACAGCATTTGGATGGCACAGTGGCTCAGTGGTTAGCACTGCTACCTCACAGTATCAGCGACCCCAGTTCAATTCCAGCCTTGAGCAACTGTCTGTGTGGAGTTTGCACATTCTCCCCTTGTGTACATAGCTTTCCTCCGGGTGCTCCAGTTTCCTTCCACAAGCCAAAGATGTGCAGATTAGGTGAATTAGCCATACTAAATTGCCCATAGTGTTCAGAGATGTGTATGTTAGATGCATTAGTCAGAGGTAAACATTGGGCGGGTTACTTTTCGGAGGGTTGTTATGGATTTGTTGGGCCGAAGGGCTTGTTTCTACACTGTATGGAGTCTATGAGCAGAGCAGTTGTTTAGATTGCGATTTTGTCTTATAACTGTTCTTCTCCTATAGCATAATATAGCTATTATGCACTGAGAGCAACCTAGCTCTTAATGCCGGAAAAGCTAAGGAATTCATTATTGACTTTTGGCGGGATATTACTCATGCTCCCTCTACACACTAACAACAATGATGGGCAGCACGGTGACACAGTGGTTAGCACTGCTGCCTCACAGTGCCAGAAACCCAGGTTCAATTTCCGCCTCAGGCAACTGAATATGTGGAGTTTGCACATTCTCCCCGTGCCTGCATCGGTTTCCTCCCACAGTCCAAAAATGTGCAGGTTAAGTGAATTGGCCATGCTAAATTGCCCATAGTGTTAGGTGAAGGGGTAAATGTAGGGGAATGGGTCTGGGTGGGTTGCACTTCGGCGGGTTGGTGTGGACTTGTTGGGCCGAAGGGCCTGTTTCCACATTGTAAGTAATCTAATCTAAACACAGAGGTGGAATGAGGGGTGAGTGTCAAGCTCCTGGGAGCTTTCTTGGACTCTTCATGTGGACACACTGATTTCCAAAGGCCCAACAGTGTCTCTTCTTCCTCAGGCAGCTGAGAAAATTTGGCATGATGGCGAATACCCTTGCCAACTTTTATTGGTGCGCCATCAAGAGCGTTCTGTCTGGATGTATCACTATCTCAAGTGGCAACCGTACCATTCAGGATCAGAGACGGTTACAGAGAGTGATGAACTCGGCCCGGACAATCACAAGAGCCAATCTCCCAGCTGTAGAATCCATCTCCCAGGCCAGCTGTCAAGGAAAGGCCACCATCATTCTCAAAGATCCATCCCACCCTGGCAATGTTTTTCTACAACCTCTACCATTGGGGAGAAGGTACAGAAGCCTGAACACAAGCACCAGCCGGTTTCGAAACAGCTTCTACCCTACTGTTGTTAGAGTAACAACAGTTAGAGTTTTTTGAAGAAGTAACAAAGAGGAGTGGAAAGGGCAGAGTGGTAAATGTGATCCATATGGACATCAATAAGGCATTTGACAAGGTTCTCCATGGGACACCGGTGAGCAAGGTTAGATCTTATGGAATACAAGGAGAACTCACTATTTGGATACAGAACTGGCTCAAAGGTGGAAGACAGACGGTGGTGGTAGAGGGTTGTTTTTCAGACTGGAGGCCTGAGACCACTGGAGGGCCACATGGATTGGTGCTGGGTTCACTACTTTTCATCATTCATATAAATGATTTGGATGTGAGCATAAGAGGTAAAGTTAGTAAGTTTGCTGATGACACCAAAATTGGAGGTGTAGTGGACAGCGAAGAAGGTTACTTCACATGACAACAGGATCTTGATCAGATGGGGCCAATGGGCTGAGAAGTGGCAGATGGAGTTTAATTTAGATAAGTGTGAGGTGCTGCATTTAGGGAATACAAATCTTTGCAGGACGTATACACGTAATGGCAAGGTCCTAGGGAGTGTTGCTGAACAAAGAGAACTTGGATTGCAGGTTCATAGCTCTTTGAAAGTGGAGTCACAGGTAGATAGGATAGTGAAGAAGGTGTTTGGTATGCTTTCCTTTATTGGTCAAAGTATTGAGTACAGGAGTTGGGAGGTCATGTTGCGGCTGTACAGGGCATTGGTTAGGCCACATTGGAATATTGCATGCAATTCTGGTCTCCTTCCTATTGGAAAGAGGTTGTGAAACTTGAAAGAGTTCAGAAAAGATTTACAAGGATGTTGCCAGGCTTGGAGGATTTGAGCTATAGGGAGAGGTTGAATTGGCTAGGGCTGTTTTCCCTGGAGTGTTGGAGGCTGAGGGGTGACGTTATAGAGGTTTATAAAATCATGAGGGACAAGGATAGGATAAATAGACAAAGTCTTCTCCCTGGGTGGGGAAGTCCAGAACTAGAGGGCATAGGTTTAGGGTGAGAGGGGAAGGATATAAAAGAGACCTAAGGGTGGTACGTGTATGGAATGAGCTGCCAGAGGAAGGGGTGGAGGCTAATGCAATTGCAACATTTAAAAGGCATCTGGATGGTATATGAATAAGAAGGGTTTGGAGGGATATAGGCCAGGTGCTGGCAGGTGGGGCTAGATTGGGTTGGGATAAGTGGTCGGCATGGATGAGTTTTTCCGAAGGGTTTGTTTCCATGCTATACATCTCTATAGCTCTATGAGTACTGAATGGACTCAAAAGCTCTTAGCATTTGCCTGTCCCTGTGTTTTTGTTTTTGCTGCTGTTTACCTTATTATTTGCATATCTATGCTATTTAACCATGTGATTTGCCTATATTGCTCGCAAGACAAAGCTTTCACTGTACCTTCAAATTCAAATTCATCTTCTGTAAAAGGCTCATTAAGGTAGTTTCCTTGTGGTTCAATGCATTTATTGAGCAAGGAGCTGAGCCATCCTGGTTATGAACTGAGTTCAAACCTGTAGTGAATCTGCTGATCTGACCAGATGCAGCTGTAGGGAACTTTATAAATGAGTTCCCCTGCATTAAGCAAAGGAAAAGTGATCAGGGTGTCTGCTCCTGACTGCTGCCCAGGAGCTCTGCTTTAAAGGTCTGCACATAACAAACAGCTAGTCCAGCAAATTCCTATGTGAAATCATTGTCACGTGGAATCATACAACACTAGGGAATCAGTCTTTTCAGGAGTGGAGGTGACAACATTGGCAGACAACAGCCTTACTGAGAATATTATCTTTAAACCCTCAGTAACCCCCTGCAAGACTGCAAATCAGTACTGTCTGCTTGAGACTGCCTCCAGGAAACACTCCATAATTTAGTTCAATGATGCACATAGCACTGGATGTTTGAGACTGGCTACTACAAATCCTTTTAATCCAATGTGATGGTTTATTTTCACACAGCCTGCCTGAAACTGTCCCCTGTAAACTCTTCGTAACCTGATTAAAAACTGCACATAAGAAATCCTGCCTGAAGGTCTCCCACAGTTGGATTTGATTTATAACCTTTTTATTGAGGCTTTACACTGATGAGATAATAATGGCTGCCAATAAACTCTATTGGTAACAATACCATCAGAACTCTGCTTCAGAAGAGCTAGTCCCTATTACTGTCTGTCTGAAACTGATCCTGCTGTTGTTAGGTGGGATTACTTGGGCCTTGTTAACTCTATTTTCCTGGCTCAATCCTGACACTTATTTCTACTGCAAGCTAAGTGGCAGTGTGAGGCACACAATGGTGTGACCAAGACTGATAGCATAATGAGGAGACTATTCTTTAACACTGAATTTATATGTTTGCCTTACTTTGCCAGAATTTCAATTTTAGCTGTTTGATATTCTAACCAAGAACCTATAGTGCATGAATGAACGTTGTTCGATAGGATAAACGATGATCCAGCGGAGTGAAATTGGGACAGTTCATGAAGGGCAAACAGTAGTCCCCTCTGTTAATAATTTGTGCTGGAGGAGAATCCTGGTAATTCTTTCTGAGGTGCTTCATGCTCTTGAAAAAATGGTAGGCCCTTTACAGCAGCTTCAGCTTTTAAAAACGTGGCACATCATTATCAACCTTAACTGACCTACATGAATAATGAGGACTCCAGGAGGAAAGTTTCCGCTGTGATATCACATGAGCAGATGGAAGAGGCACTCTGCCACTAAACTGCCAACTAAAGGAGGATCTAGCACTTACTGTGTGCATGATGTCAAAAATATTTTATCATTTGTCAGGCCATAATCTCAGTAACACTGTGTATTGCTGCATAAAACCTTTAAGGAACTCTACTTTCAAAGCCCCAGCGACAGAATGTGGCCCTTAAACAATGGAAATGAACCTTTGTGTTCATCTGGAATGTTTGAGTATAACAAAATATCTGAAATATTAATAGATAAGTACCATTGTTTCTGTGATTATATGAAAAGATTCTTCGCATAAATTATTATTGAATAAGACTATCATAGTTTGCCGTTAATTTATTTCTATATGTATCATCTACCAAGGGAAGGACATCATGTAAGATAACAGCCTTTTAATTAAGGAAGAAAGCTCTGATGTGTGAAGCCTCAAACATGGAGCTTGACCTTTAAGACTTGAGTCATATAATTGCACTTAAAAAACTTGCAGCTTTCCTTCACCATGGTACAATAAATAGTTGGATTTTACAATGAATATGCACTTACACATTGAAATATTTTCTCTCATTCGTAAAATGTCAATACATTTTATCAAATATTTATGTCAAACTGATTTATATCATTACCTGCCAGAATAACTGCTAATCATTTATCAGTTATTTTGTGTTCTTATCTAATAGCTCATTTTATCATTCCATGATTAAATTATTGCATGTATGTAAGTAGAGCTTGATATGGAGACAATCATAGACAGAAGGTAATTTCAAAATTTGGTAGTTGTTCATATCAACATTAGAACCACAGGGCTGAATTTTGACTTTATAATCATGACTGGGCCAATGCAAAACATCACTGTTCTGCCCTATCCGGCAAATAACCCAATTCAGCTTTCTGGATTGCAGGTCATTGTGTACTCATGAAAAATTCCTATCAGTAAGCGGAAATTAGTAAGTGAATCTTCAGTAAATGTGTGTACTGTAACAGAAAGTTAGAAGTGATCTTAAAAAGACCACAGAACATTGAACATTGGAAGAAATCATCGAGTGAAATTCTCCACTGAGAGTCAGGCTTCCATTGGAATGAACTGAGGGCAGAGGAGGCATCTGTTACCCCTGGGTAACGGATTGTACAACTCCATTCGCATTATAAATTATTTATGCATGTTATAACATCAAAGAGTACTGTGGAAGATAAAAAAAATTGCTTACGTTTTGTTTGAGAATAACCCACTGCAAGCCATTTTGTCATGGAGATGGTTGATGGGGATGTAAAATTCCTTTTTAAAATGTATCTATGTGTGTTTGCTGACAAAAACATCATTTCACTTGTGGAATGTGTCATTACTGGCTGGGCCAGCATTTATTGCTTTTTCTCTCATGGCCCTTGAGAAGGTGGTGGTGAGCACCTTTTTGAACCACTGCAGTCCATGTACTGTAGGTAGACCCATGATGTGCTTATGGAAGAAATTTCAGGATTTTGATGCAGCAATACTGAAGGAACAGTGATAAATTTCCAAGTCAGCATGATGAGTGGTTTGGAGGGGCACTTGCAGGTAGTGGTGTTCCCCTGTATCTGCTGCCCTTGTCCTTTTAGATGATGATGGTTATGACTTTGAAAGGTGCTGTCTAAGAATATTTGGTGAATTTCTGCAATGCATCTTCTAGATGGTACACACTGCTACCATACAATAATACAATACAATATCCTTTAATTGTCACATGTACTCTCTTGTAGGAGTACAGTACAAAACGTTTACAATGTCTGCCTACTTATGGTGAAATCTTAGGTACAGGTACCAAGGTACAAATCTTGAATACCACAGAGGAATGAAAGTAATTGCATTGCTTAGAAGTGAAAAATAACTTAAAAAGAGGACATCATTAAAGGGTTGGCAATACAGTAAGGTAAAGGTCATTCTGCTATAACATGCCTTTCATTAATGCGAATTTGCTATAATGCAATTGACAAACTGGGGACACTGTTTGTAAAGCGTGAACTCTAAAAATGTGTGATGGCTGTAACACGATTACATTGGAACACTTTAAGCGCTGTTTCTAAAGCATGATTTTTCTATAACACGAGGGTTCCACAATAATGCAACCATCACGTTCTTGAAGAACTACCTGTAGGAAATTTCAAATAGACATTACAGTGTAACAAGAGAAAATGAGAACTGCAGATGCCGGAGATCAGAGTTGAAAAGTGTGGCACTAGAAAAGCACAGCAGGTCAGGCAGCATCTGAGAAGCAGGAGATTCAACATTTCGGGCATAAGCCCTTCATCAAGAATGTTGGGGGGCAGGAAGGAGACTGAGAGATAAATAGGAGGGTGGGAAGGGGGTGAGGGGAAACGTAGTTGGGAAGGCAATATATAGATACAGGTGGTGATAGGTTGGAGAGGAGGGTGAAGCGGGTAGATGGGAAGGAAAATAGGCAGGTAGGGCAGTTCAAGAAGGTGGTGCAGAGTTGGAGGGTTAGATCTGGGATGATGTGGGGGGAGGGGAGATGAGGAAACTGGTGAAATTATTGATGCCGTGTGTTTGGATGATCCCAAGGCAGAAGATGAGAAGAGCACACCAGGGGCTGAGAATACTGCAGCAAATAGCTCACCTCTTGACTTTCTAAAGTCTGTCCATCATCTACAAAGGTGTGAGAAGCGTAGTGTGACATTCTGTGCTTGCCTGGATGAATGAAACTCCAACAACACTTAAGAACAAGGATAAAGAAGCTGGCTTGATTGGTACCACATCCACTCTCTCCACCTTTGATGCTAAGTAGTAGCAAGATAACAGCAGTGTAGGACCCTCCTGCTGGAGCTTCTCTGCTGTACTCAAGCTCCAGTGGTAGACCAGTGAGCCCTGGAGCAGTATGTGGGCCACAAGCCCCAGAACGATGTGAGCAGCAAGCCCTGGAACAGCCAGTGGGCCACGAGCCCTGGAGCAGCACATGAGCCATGAGCCCTGGAATGGCACAAGCAGTGAGTTGTGGTACAGCACATAAGCTATGAGCCCCGGAACAGCACAAGCCGTGAGCCCTAGTGCAACGCATGGGCTGCGAGCCATGGAACAACATGAACTGCGAGCCCCAGAACAGTACATGGGGAAATGGCCCCAGATCAGCACGCAGACAGCAAGTCCCAGGTAGAGATCAGTGTGGGGGAGGCAATCCTGGCACTTACCTTGGAGCAACTGAGTGCCAGTATGGAGCGGAGCAGGCCGGTTGGTGGACTGGGGTTTGGCATGGGCAGTCAGACCACATGCAGAAGTCCTGTGCTGAGCTGTTACACTGTAACAATGGACATGCAAGTCCTGGGACTCCTCCACCGTGAAATCCAACCCACCCGATGCATGGAGAATTAGTTCAGTTTGTTTCTGGTCAATGGTAACCCTAGGTTGTTGATAGTTGGGATTCAGTGATGGTAACACCATTGAATGTCAAGGGACTTATCACCAGCAATCTCTTTGTCTGCATTTCTGTTTTGTCTTGACACCATCTTATCTATTTGACTCACTCCTTACTATCTGCTCCACTCCCAACTTCACCCTTTTGTCATTAGCAAATATACCACCATTTCTCAGCTGCTTTCAGTTCTGACAAATGGTCACCTGACTTGAACTTAACTCTATTTGTTTTTATCTCCACAGATGTGGCCAGACCTGTGAGTTTCTCCAACACTTTGTGTTTTTTGTCCAAGGGTTGACTGATTGTCTCTTGTTGGAGACAGCCATTAACTGGGATTTGTGTGGTGCAAATGATACTTGCCACTTGTCAGCACAAGGATATTGTTCAGGTCTTGCTGCATTTGGACATGGATTGCTTCAGAATCTGAGGAGTTGCAAATGGTGATGAAGGTTGTGATTCTGACCTTATGATGGTGGTAAGGCCTTTGATAAAACAGCTGAAGAGAATTGGACACCACCTTAAGGAGCTCCTGAGGCTGAGATGATTGACCTTCAACAACCATCTTCCTATGTGCCAGGTATGATCCAAACAGCAGAGTTTTCCCTTTTTCTTATTCTTACTCATTTACAGGATTTCGGTGTCAGCGGCTACAACACCATTTATCGTTCATGCCTAATTGCCCAGAGGTGAGTCTGGAGTTACATATAGACCAGACTACGTAAGGGCAGCAGTTTCCTTCCCTAAATAGCATTAATGAATTAATGTTTCTCCCATGATCAGACAACTGTTTCCTGATCATTGTTTAATTCCAGACTTTTATTGACTTCAAATTCTACTTCTGCCATGGTAGGATTTGAATACAGGTTCCTAGAACAATACCTGGAACTCTGGATTAACAGGTTCCCAGAACATTGCCTGGGGCTCTGGATTAATAGTCTAGTGACAATATCACTAGGTCACCACCTGTCTTGATCAATTCCCATTGACTCCAATTTTGCTAGGGATCCTTGATGCTAAACTCAGTCAAGTGTGACTTTGATGTCAGGGGCAGTCACGGGAATTCAGCTCTTTTATCCGCGGTTGTAATGAGGTCAGGAGTGGCCCTGGTAGAACCTAAACTGGGCATCAGAGAACAGGTTATTGCTGAACCGATGCTGCTTAATAGCATTGTTGATGGCACCTTCCATCTTGGTGATGAAGAGTAGACTTATAGGATGACAATCAGCCAGGTTGAATTTGTCCAGCTTTTTCTATACAGGGCAATTTTCCACATTATCATGTAGACACAAGTGTTGTCACTGGACTAGAAATGCCAATCTAGGGGTGGGGCAAGTTCTGGAACACAAGTCTTTCGTACTATTGCCTGAATATTGTCAGGGTCCAGAGCCCTTTCCACATTCAGCCTTTAACTGTTTATTGATATCCCATGTCATGAATTCAGTTGGCTGAAGAGGGATATCTGTGATGCTTATGACCTTTGGAGGAAGTGGAGATGGATCATCTACTTGACAGATAAAGCTAAAAAGTTTTGTGAATGTCTCAGCCTCAGCTTTTGCACTGGCATTCTCGGCCCCCTTCATAGATATTCATGGAGTCTCTTCCTCCAATGAGCTGTATAATTGTCAATCATCATTAACAACTGACTGTGACTCCCCTGGTGACATGTCCATTCTGGGCCTCCTCTACCACCTAAACAAGACCACCTGTAAACTGGAGCAAGAACATGTCATCTTCTGCCTCGGGAGCCTACAACCATATGGCTTCAACGTTGAATTCAACCAGTTTCCAAACCTCCCCTCCCCCCACCCCATTCCAGATCGACACTGCACTCTTGATCTGACCTGCCTGTCCATCTTCCTTCCCACCTATCTGCTCCACACCTCTGACTGACCTATCACAATCATTTCCTGCTTTCACCTACCTATTACCATCCCACCTCTTTTTACCCTAGCCCCATCTCCCATTTATTTCTCTGCCCCTTTCCCCCTTCCCAGTGCTGATGAAGGGCTATGCCTGAAGCATTGATTCTCTTGCTCCTCAGATGCTGCCTGACCTGCTGTGCCTTTTCCAGTGCCAGACTTTATCAACTGGATGCAACAGAATTGCAGAGTTTGATTTGATCTGTTGGTTGTAGCATTGTTCATCTCTGTCTATTATTTGCTGCTTATGCTGTTTATCATGCAAATAGTCCTGTTTGGTAGCTTGAGAAGCTTCATTTTTAGGTATACCTGGTGCTGATCCTGCAGTCATCATTGAAGCAAGGTTGCACCCTTGGATTGAGAAATTTCACATGAGATAACAGTTAGTTTAGCAGAGAAAATACAAACTTGTGTTCACCACATGGAATGTGTGTTGAACTCAATCTTGATTTGGATTTCATGAAGGGAAAAGTAGCTAGAAGTTTGCTGCAGTTTGTAGGAGTAAACAATATTCATTCTCAGAGAGCCTTGTGATAGAAAGGGTTAGTTTGGAAATCGGTGAGGAGGCAATTGGACATCTTTAGACAGCCAGAAAAAGGAGTGGATACATCCACAGTCTGTAAAGAATAGATCGGAGGGCAGTCACTTAGCCAAAAAAGCTTATAGAAATATTTCCCATAGAATCTTACCTCAGGAGACAGCTGGAACAGTGAGGAAAATTAAAGTGAATTCTAGAGTGACATACCTTTGGGTTGATCACTGGAGAAATGAATGCATCTTCAAGATTGTTGCAATGTATAAAAGAATTATTGGGTTGATAAGTTACAAAAATAAAACTGAGAACAAAGTATATATTGTTAACAGTGGTGTTATCAACTTTACATTGTTTAGTCATTTTTTGATATATGATTAAGGGTGCTATTGTTTAAAATATGAATTATTATTAATTCTTTCCATTAATTGCTGGGTGTTCAGATCTCTCCTTAAATGTTAGTGATCCCTAAAAGTTCCACAACGTTATGTTACTCTTCATGTTTAATCCTAGAAGCAATGAGGAGTTTAGAAAATTAAAATCAAATTCTCCTGGACACTGCCACTACCATCTGCTATTTGGCGCGAACTCCAAGATCTGCTTTGGTTGCTACATCAGATTTTTAGAATGCTTCCACCAAAGAAATCTTATATCCATTAGGATAATTCAATAGCAAGACAAAATCATAACAACACTATCCTTTTTCATTCTTGGCTCAACAACATGGAGCCCACCCTATAGAAAATTCTATTGGATGTCAAGCCATGTCTTCAACATGGATGACTATAGAATTCACAAGTATATCTTCTATGGGGAAGCTTTCACAGGGCAAACAACTTGAAGGTAGCCAGTACAAACAATGCAAGAGCAGCTTAAAAGCGAACTGTGAAATATTTTGGATTTCAGACCAGCATTCTTGGGAAAATGCAGCAGCCATTCAACTCAACTGAAAGCAAGTACTAATGTTTAGTTCAGTATGTTTTGAGGGCCATCTACATTACACATGCAGCATCTAGCAATTCCAGAGGAAGACTAGCAGTCACTTGGCAGAAAATGCTACCCAAGAGCAGTCGGCTCAATGTCAATAACAGGGAAAAAATAATAAATAGAGAAAAGAAGTTCTAGAACTGAGAGATATAAATGAATGCCCCCCATGGATTTTGAAAGGGAAAATCTTGTTTGATAAAATATATTGAATTTTGTGATGATGTAACAGAGTAGACAATGATGATATAGTAAATGTAATTTTTCTGACTGTCAAAAGGCTTTCAGTAAGGTGCCCCATAATAGATTGATCCATAACATTATTAAATGTTGTGTCATGGACAAGTGAAAGAATGGATTGCTAACTGGCATCAACAAAGAATAAACAACCGGAGTATAAGGTACTTATTTACATTTCTAGGAGTAATGTTTCACAAGGATTAGTACCGAAACCATTGCTACCCACAATATGCCTTAATAATTTTGACTTTAGAATCAAGTATAATTTTAAAACTTTGTGGATTATGCTATAAAACAGGAGATAATCAATGCCAAGGTTGTCTGCAACAAGTTTCAAGCCAATATCAATAAACCTGCAGATGGGCAAACAATTGGGAAATTAAGTTCAAAAAAGATAGATGTGAGATAGTATATTTTGGTATGAAGGACAAGAAGCAATGTAAAGCAACAAAAGGACAAAGTACAAATCACAGAAAGTTGAAGCACAGATTAGCAAAGCCCCGTAATAAAATCAAATCAAGTACGAGGATTTTATTTGAGGGATAAAATTGAAAAATAGGGATGATATACTAAATCTTAGTTAAACCAACTTGAGATATTGCATGTATTTCTCGTTTCCATATTATAATAAAGATATAGGGGCACTGGACAGCGTACTGAGAAGATTTAGAAAGGTGACATAGTTCATATTTGGAATATTGTGAGCTATTCTGGGCATCACATACCAGGAAGAATTTATTGACCTTGGATGAAGTATACTGCAAATGTACAAGATTCTAAAGGTTAAGTTACAAAAAATATTAAACAAGCTAGAGCTGTTTTCAAAATTCCCTGGCGACTGCACTAACCCTCCAAAGAGCATCCCATTCAGATCCGCTCACCCCACCCCCCCACACCACCCTGCAATAACCCTGCATTTACCATGTCTCACCCATCTAGCTGACACATCCCTGGACACTGGGGCAATTTAACATTCCTGATGAAGGGCTTTTGCCCGAAACGTCAATTTCGCTGCTCGTTGGATGCTGCCTGAACTGCTGTGCTCTTCCAGAATCTGGTTTCCAGCATCTGCAGTCATTCTTTTTACCTTGGCAATTTAACATCGTCAGTTCATGCTAAACTGAACATCTTTGGATTGTGGAAGGAAACCAAAGTACCCGAGAGAAACTTATATTGACACAGGCAGAATATGCAAATTTCACACAGACAGTCATCCAAGGCTGGAATTGAACCTGGGTGCCTGGTGCGATGAGACAGTACTACTAAACACTGTGCCACCCTCAAGAAAAGTCAAAAGTTGGAGCCAAAGGATTCAGAAGTGAAATTATGAAACAATTCTTAACACAGAGGGTGATGAAGTTTGGAACTGTCATCCATGAATGATGCTAGATTAATTTAAAAACATTGGTGAATATAAGTCTATCAATTGAAAATATTAAGGGGGATGGGGCAAAGGTCAGTACAACAGTTTAAATTATATATTATAATGACTCACAAAAATGCTTATCACCTCAAAGGACAAAGACAAAAGATATGTATGCATATTTCCCTCCAAGCCACACATCATACTTGCTTGGAACTATATTATTGTTGCTGGTTTAACATCCTGGAATTCCCTCTCACAATTGCATTGTGCAAGTCCCTATATCCCAAGAACTGTCATTCAAGAAGGTAGCTTATCACCACCTTCTCAAGGACAATTTGAGATGGGTGACGAAGTCTGGCCTAACCAATAATATCTGGAGGAGAAAGTGTAGATGCTGGAGATCAGAATCAAAAAGTGTGGTGCTGGAAAAGCACAGCTGGTCAGGCAGCATTCGAGGAGCAAGAGAGTCAATATTTTGAGCATAACGTCTTCATCAGGACATTCCTGATGAAGAGCTTATGCTTGAAATAGCGACTCCCTGCTTCTCGGATGCTACCTGACCAGTTGTGCTTTTCCAGCACCACACTTTTTGACAGTAATATCTGGATCCTATGAATAATGCAGACAGAATTGAGGGGATAAATTGTTTCTCATATTTATACCTAGTTTCCAGTATGGAATAGCTGGTTTGATTAGTTTTTTTTCTACTTGTGCATTGATTCGTTTTGTGCACAAAGATACTTGTTTTATAGTTGGGTGTTATGTGGGACTGTGTCCCTTTCACAGGTGAGTCATGTGACACTTGTGAGTCATCAGCCAGTGCTCCTGGGCTTGTTCAGTCTTGTCCTGGACTTTACAGAGGGCACAACTACAGAATAAACCCTATCTGTTGAGTTACAGCCACCATGACTTAGTGTGTTTTTAAAATATGTCTGTAGTCTACAAACTGTTCAGTATGGTTTCATACCTAAATCTAGTTCCTCTGACAGAGCTCACATTCTGTACGATAGAACATAGATTAGATACCCTACAGTGTGGAAATAGGCCCTTCAGCCCAACAAGTCCATACCGACCCTCGAAGAGCAACCCACCCAGACCCATTCCCCCAACCCTGTATTTACCCCTGACTAATGCACCCAACCTACACATCCCTCAACACTATAGGCAATTACCTCGGCTAATTCACCTAACTGCACATCTTTGGATTGTGGGAAGAAACTGGAGCACCCGGAGGAAACCCATGCAGACAGAGGGAGAATGTACAAACCCCACACAGACAGTCACCCAAGGTTGGAATCGAACTTGTGTCCCTGGGGTTGTGAGCCTGCAGTGCTAACTATTGCCTTTAACCCTGTAATCTGCATTGAAATTCGACCTTCCAAAATGAATCACTTCACACCTTTCCATGTTGAACTCCACCTGCCACTTCTCAGCCCAGCTCTGCATCCTGTCAATATCCTGTTGCAATCTACGACAACCCTCCACACTATTCACAACTCCACAAACCCTTTGTGTCATCAGCAAACTTACTAACCCACCCTTCCACTTCCTCAGCAAATCATTTTTAAAAATCACGAAGGGCAGAGGTCCCAGAACAATCCCTGTGGAACACCACTGATCACCGAGCTCCCGGCTGAATGCATTCCATCTACCACCACCCTCTTGTCTTCTATGGGCTAACCAACTCTCTATCCAGACAGCTAAATTTGCCTTCATGCCATGCCTCCTTACTTTCTGAGACAACTGTGGGGAACCTTACCAAACACCTTGCTAAAATCCATACCCAGCACCTCCACTGCTCTACCTTTAAGAATATATTTCAATTTATCTTTCTCAGTTCCAGAGTAAAGTACTTACTGGTCTCTGCAGTACTCCCTATGTCTGTCTATATTGATTCGTAACTTGTTGCTCCTATTTACATACTTCAAAATTATTGTAATCTGTGAGTTTTGGTGTACAGTTCTTTATTTAATCTCACCAAGCAATTAGTTATTTATGGGAAAAGCAAGTGCGCCAATACATCTGACCCTATGAATCTGATAAGTCTGACTCAATTACCAACCTGCCCCCATGCTACAAGCTCGCCTTCAATTCTGCATTTCTACTCATAATCACTGAAACTTACATTAATCTTTCTGGAATCCATATAGGGAACATTAAAATCCACCATGCCAGTCGCCTCCAAGAATTTGACCAAATTGGTCAGATATGACTTATACATTGTACATACAAATATTACACAGGACAAGAGGAGGTTGACCATCCAGCTTGCCCCATACATTTGCAATACCTTAATTGCATAGTAAAATACTCCCCATGCTTGAAGAATCATCTCCTGGTCAATGAAAAAAAAAGTCACAACCCAAGAGCAATTAGGGGAAAAAAATCAGGAAATTTCCTCTCCAATTCCTCTAGCAGTCAAAGCTAATACAGGACATTGACATGGTTAAGATTAGTTAGTACATTCCTTCTTCAAAGATCTGATTTCCATTCATCTAGTAATCAATTACAACCATCTTTTGAAGTTATGCAGAGAATTATCATTTAATGTATGGGACATATAAATGTGCTATTCGTTAGAAATAGAAGAACAAAATGGCTAGCATCTAACATTTTTCTTCACTTGTGTGGTTTATTTTCATTACTGGGGTACCTTCCCAACATATCAAATCAATATTATTTGTCAGTGTATGCAAAATTACAATTGAATCAACCACAAATGTCTGCTTTGCTAAAGAGTCAAGAGTGTCATGCTGGAAAAGCATAGCAGGCCAGGCAGTATCCGAGTATCAGGAGAATTGACGTTTCATCAGGAATCTTATGCCTGAAATGTTGATTCTCCTGCTCCTCCGATGCTGCCTGATCTGCTGTGCTTTTCCAGAACTACACTCTCAACTCTGATCTCCAGCATCTGCAGTCCTCACTTTCTCCTGCTTTGTTAAAGAACATAAATTCATATATTTGAGTACAGGCAGCTTAGTTGGTCTGGCCAATAGCCTTTACAATCCCATTTTACAAATCTGGGTGCTCTGAATATGCCTCAAAATGGGATTATATCACTGCTTCACCAATTACTCAGGCCAGGATCACATCTTGCAGGAGCAGTTATCACCAATTTACTATGAATAATGGAATAGGAGACTTGTTGCATTATTGTTATTGAACCACTCAATGTATTATGTCATCAAAAATCATTCTTGTTTCTTTCCCATCTGTCAACAAAACTACAATAACTTACGCCAAATAATACCTGTCCAAAAATAAAGTAAGACATCAAAGTGTACAGGTAGGTAACTTGAAAGGTGGAGGCTGAGATTAAAATCTGGAAATGAAAGTTCATGGGTAGTTTGAGTATGCAAAATATTGTTATTACAAATAATCATGATTATTGTACACCTTGTGATTTTTTATGTGAAAATATGCTACAAAAATTATTTCAAGTAGTAAGTCTAAAGATTCACGCAGAAAGAATGGTGATGTTGAAAAGGGTTTTCCAAATATTTGGGATAATTAATTAGATTCCCTTCTCTTTTTTAGAGGCAGATTTTTCCTCATTATGCATGCTTGATTTAATGTTTTAATGGTTCAAATTTTCCTGTCTCCACATCATCATGCACTAGGCACATAATAGATGATGCAATTTAGGAACCTGTGGAAGACTTGATGATGAGACACATATAGTAGTTGACCAGAAAGTTTAAACTTTTAATGGCTTGATTCCCTGTAATGTGGGACCTTTTATTTTAATCTTGTAATTAGAGCAAACAGTTGAGCTGGATATATATAATTTGTCCAATACTTGCCAAAAAGTGATGTCTGCTCTTCCAACCAGGTGACTCCATACCTAATCAACCACCACAGAACAATTGACTAACCCCCCAATAACCCCTGACCACCCAATCTCCCCACACTCTCATTCGCCATACAGAAGAACTCTCCCCACCCCAACTAACACATGACTACCCTAAATGTGATGATGTTCCAACCACCCATCTACACCTGACTACCCACTCATCCATCTACCCACTTACCAATGTATCGACTCACTGTTCTCCTTGTCTATTCACTCACCCACCTAATTATTGTCTCAGCCTGCTCCTGCCCCACCAAACTCATCTCCGCGTACCTCGACACGGTTCTGTCCCCTTTAGTCCAAGAACTCCCCACCTACGTTCGGGACACCACCCATGCCCTCCACCTCCTCCATGATTTTCGCTTCCCCGGTCCCCAACGCCTTATCTTCACGATGGACATCCAGTCCCTGTACACCTCCATCCCCCATCACGAAGGACTCAAAGCCCTCCGCTTCTTCCTTTCCCGCCGCACCAACCAGTACCCTTCCACTGACACCCTCCTTCGACTGACTGAACTGGTCCTCACCCTGAATAACTTCTCTTTCCAATCCTCCCACTTCCTCCAAACTAAAGGAGTTGCCATGGGCACCCGCATGGGCCCCAGCTATGCCTGTCTCTTTGTAGGATATGTGGAACAGTCCATCTTCCGCAACTACACTGGCACCACCCCCCACCTTTTCCTCCGCTACATCGATGACTGTATCGGCGCTGCCTCGTGCTCCCACGAGGAGGTTGAACAGTTCATCAACTTTACCAACACCTTCCATCCCGACCTGAAATTCACCTGGACTGTCTCAGACTCCTCCCTCCCCTTCCTAGACCTTTCCATTTCTATCTTGGGCGACCGACTCAACACAGACATCTACTATAAACCGACTGACTCCCACAGCTACCTGGACTACACCTCCTCCCACCCTGCCCCCTGTAAAAACTCCATCCCATATTCCCAATTCCTTCGTCTCCGCCGCATCTGCTCCCAGGAGGACCAGTTCCAACACCGTACAGCCCAGATGGCCTCCTTCTTCAAGGACCGCAGTTTCCCCCCAGACGTGATCGACGATGCCCTCCACCGCATCTCCTCCACTTGCCGCTCCTCCGCCCTTGAGCCCCGCCCCTCCAACCGCCACCAAGACAGAACCCCACTACCTCACCTACTACCCCACCAACCTCCGTATACAGCGTATCATCCGCCGTCATTTCCGCCAACTCCAAACGGACCCTACCACCAGGGATATATTTCCCTCCCCTCCCCTATCAGCGTTCCGCAAAGACTACTCCCTTCGTGACTCCCTTGTCAGGTCCACACCCCCCACCAACCCAACCTCCACTCCTGGCACCTTCCCCTGCAACCGCAGGAAATGCAAAACTTGTGCCCACACCTCCTCCCTTACTTCTCTCCAAGGCCCCAAGGGATCCTTCCATATCTGCCACAAATTCACCTGCACCTCCACACACATCATCTATTGCATCCGCTGCACCCGATGTGGCCTCCTCTATATTGGGGAGACGGGCCGCCTACTTGCAGAATGCTTCAGGGAACACCTCTGGGAAGCCCGGACCAACCAACCCAACCACCCCGTGGCTCAACACTTTAACTCTCCCTCCCACTCCACCGAAGACATGCAGGTCCTTGGACTCCTCCATCGCCAGAACATAACAACACGACGGTTGGAGGAAGAGCGCCTCATCTTCCGCCTGGGAACCCTCCAACCACAAGGGATGAACTCAGATTTCTCCAGTTTCCTCATTTCCCCTCCCCCCACCTTGTCTCAGTCGATTCCCTTGAACTCAGCACCGCCCTCCTAACCTGCAATCCTCTTCCTGACCTCTCCGCCCCCACCCCACTCCGGCCTATCACCCTCACCTTGACCTCCTTCCACCTATCACATCTCCATCGCCCCTCCCCCAAGTCCCTCCTCCCTACCTTTTATCTTAGCCTGCCTGGCACCCTCTCCTCATTCCTGATGAAGGGCTCTGGCCCGAAACATCGAATTTCCTGTTCCTTGGATGCTGCCTGACCTGCTGTGCTTTAACCAGCAACACATTTTCAGCTCTGATCTCCAGCATCTGCAGACCTCACTTTTTACACCTAATTATTAATGTCAAACTGATCGAGTAATTGGGTGATGGGTATTAGTATTAAGTAGTTCAGGTTAAAAGGCAAAACTGTTTGGTAGAGTGAGTGACTTGGTGATGGTTCTTTCAAAGAAAAAGGTGAAAAAGTGAACAAGAGATGGATATTAAATAATTTTGTAGGAAAAGTGGTGGTTTGTGTTTGAGATAATAAGTATCCAGCGACAATATGTTCCTGTTAGTATGAAGGGCAAAGCTGGGTAGGTGTAGAGAATGTTGGATGACTAGAGAAATTGAGGTTCTGGTCAAGAAAAAGAAGGCATATGTCAGGTATAGACAACTGAGATTAAGTGAGTCCAGAGATGAGTATAAAGGCAGTAGGAGTATGCACACCAGGGAAATCAAAAGGGCAAAAATTGGACATAACTTTGGCAAATACCTCTGTTCCTCCACATTGCCAAGAATCCTATCCTTAATCCTGTACTCAGCTTTCAAATTCGACCTTCCAAAATGCATCACCTCGCATTTATCCAGGTTGAACTCCATCTGCCACCTCTCAGCCCATCTCTGCATGAATCATGAATCAGGAAAAGCAAGAGACCTGACCAAACTTTTGAACTCCAGTTTCTTCCTCTAATCCGAAAAATATTATGTTTATGTCAATTCATAAATTATAAAAAGGCCACAAGTTAGGCCTATAGAACTTGCATGGTTTTAGAGCTACATTAGACTGACCCAAAGCTCCCACTCCGGGTCACCTGACTCAGTCTCTTAAAGGGGCAGCAGGCACCCCAGCTACATATGTAGCGTGACACGGTGGTTCAGTGGTCAGCACTGCTGCCTCACAGCACCCGGGTTCAATTTCTGCCTTGGGCAACTGTCTGTGTGGAGTTTGCACATTCTTCCTGTGTCTGCGTGGGTTTCCTCTGGGTGTTCCGGCTTCCTCCCATTATCAAAAGATGTGCAGGTTAGGTGAATTGGCCATGCTAAGTTGCCCCTAGTGTTAGGTGGATTAGTCAGGGGTAAATATAGTGGGGGGGGGTGGGGGGGGGGTTCTCTTTGGAGGGCCGGTGTGGACTTGTTGGGCTGAAGGGCCTGTTTCCACACTATAGGTAATCTAATCTAACATCTCCACCCCTTTTTTTGAAAAGATTCATTAATGAACATACTAAACAATTTTAAATATTATACAAGTATCATAGCCAACATATGTACATTGTCAGGAATATTTACTAAAACATGAAACACATGACCATTCCCATCGCGCCTCCATGTTGCTACCATAGTCTACATTGACATGGGGGATAGCATGTTTCTAGAAGATTTACTCATTTCAGGAGCCATTTTGGTGTAAACTTCTGGGCTTCTGAAAGCTCCTTCTGTTCAGCAAATATGTCCCTCTCTCATTGGCTGTCACTGTCCTGTGACACTGCTATTGTCTCCTCCCTGGGTATGGCCAACACATAACAGGCACATGACCTAATCAACGTCACTGATCCCATCTCGACTGGCTTGGGTTTTTGAGCAATGTCCCTCCATTGGTCAACGTGCCTCCTGCAGATCAGCTCATGCCTAGTCTGCACTGTATATGATAACAGTCCTGTCTGAGCCACCATCGTCGCTGGAACCTTTTTACCTGCAGATATATAATTTCTGGCCAAGAGGGTCTCTTCTTTCTGGAATAGCTTCGATTTTGAGGTTCCCACCCTTCTAGCTATGTGTCTCTCTTGATTATGCTCTACCACCTCCCTTGTCCCTTCCAGTTGAAGTAAGTCAAACGTGGTTCTCAGCTGATGTTTGAACATTAAGGACACCAGCAAGCAGTAGGTATTCATGTATGGCATGGTAGGGTAAATGCTGAGGAACATTATGATATACTGTCGTAGCAAGCCCTCACTCAGGAGGTCTCCTAAAGCTCGCTTCAAGGTTTGTACAAATCTTTCCACCTGGCCATTTGTTCCAGGATGATACAGAATTGATCCCAGAAGTCTGATTCCATGAATTTCCACATACTTTGCAAATTCTTTTGCCACAAACTGTGGATCATTGTCACTTATGACTTGTTCAGGATTCCTGAACCTGGCAAGTATTTCATCCTGTTAGTCGATCATTGCTTCCATTTACACCAACTTTAGAAACACCACCTTAGGCCATTTGGAATGGGCATTCATGATCACTATTAACACCTGTCCCTCTACTGTCCCACACCTGACTCACTGACACTGGTACTTTGTCATCCTGGGAAAAGTAGATAATTTTCAGCTCCCAGTCAGGAACATCTATATTTTCCGGAAATGGCAGCCTTGACAAAGCATTTTTGTTGCCATGTTTCTCCAACAGTTGATATTCGATTTCACGTGAGTAGGCTGACAGAGCTAGTGCCCATCGCTGCAGGCCTGTTGCCACCATTGATGGTATCTCCATATATGGGATCAAAATGGAGGTTAGAGGTTTGTGACGGGTCAGAAGCACAAAGTGCCTGCTGTAAAGGAAACGGGTGAACTTCTTAATGCTGAAAATCATGCCAAATCCTTCTTTCCAGACTTGGGTTTAATTCTTCTCTGAGTTTGTTAGTAACCTCAATGCAAATGCAATGGACCTTTCCTCTCTATGCAATAAGATTTGCGACAGTTCATTGTCAATTCCGTAATGTGAGTGGCACATACTAACTGTAGTGACAACTTCAAGTCAAAATTAGTGAACACTTTTGACATTTTCAAAGCTTGTTTCATTTTCCAGTGAGTCTCCGAAAAACCTGAAGTTCATTTCCACGGCTGTCTTTTCCCTGGCAAATGATGCAGAGGTTTTATTATCGTTACCAGATCTGAGATGCATTTGCCATAATAATTGACAAGCCACAAATTTGGTGATGGACTCTCCTTCCTATTGTACCCATTTATAAAAACAAAAACATTCCACAATCATCAGTGGCTTTGGTGTAAAATTACCTTCCAACACTTCACATAATTCTTTATACGTCTTCTCCACCAGTTTCTCTGGTTGTACCAGACTCCTGAGAATCGCAAAAGTCTTTCTTGCAATGGTGCTCAGGAGAACTATTAAGTCTTCAGCCACTCTGTTTGCCTTTAAGGAAGCATTAAAAAGTTCAGTGTACAGAATCCAACTTTTTGTCTTTTCATCAAACAGGTTTAATTGTTTTAAGGTGGCCTACCATTTTGTTTTTCTACTGGCTGGAATTTTTCCTGCCACTCAAGTCCATGTAACTCGTAGCTCCTCAAGCCCCCTCAATAAATGATGTCCGCAACATTTTTGGTAAGTACCCTCTTTGGCAGCAACCCATTTGCACGCTACTCTCACCCTGCTCCCTAGTGAGTACACATCTTCCATGGCATTGATTGCAGTTCGAGTCCTTTCGTGACTGTTTTCCTCAATGTTTTGGTCTGTTTCCATCTTGCACCATTTCCAAGATTTGAGTGATATTCGATGTCCTCCCTTCCTTCCAAAAACAGTTGTAGCACATAGTTAGTGGGATATGTCTTAGCATCATCATTATTAAGTTTAAATAAATTCATAAGCTATAAAAAAGACCATGAGGTAGGCCTGTAGAACTTGAAATGAAACCAGTTTGATCCCAGGACATCATGTAAAGCTAGGGAATAAATTGCGGGACCCCAGCAGAAATATTTGTGTCATCGATAGCCACAGGTGAGATACCATAAGACTGGAGGGTAACTAATGTTATGCCATCATTTAAGAAAGGCTGCAAGGCAAAGCCAGGGAACTATGGACCAGTGACATCAGTGGTGGGTAAATTGGGGATTCTGAGAGACAAGATCTACGTGCATTTGGAAAGTCAGCCACTGATTAGTGAGAGTCAGCATGGTTTTGTATCTCAGAAACTTGATTGAGATTTGATTGAGGTCACCAAGTAGATAGGTGAGGGCAGAATGGTACACATTGTCTATATAGACTTTAGCTAGCCCTTCAACAAGATTCTGCAAGGGATCAAGGGAGATGTAGCCAACTAGATACAAAAATCATTTTGATGATGAGACAGAGGATGGTGGTAGTAGTTTGTTGTTTAGACTGGATCCGGATATAGGTTTGCTCACTGAACTGGGAGGTTCATTTCACAACATTTCATCACCCTACTAGGTAACATCTTCAGTGAACCTCAGGCAAACAGTGTACATGATTCTTGTTTTCTATTTATATCGGTTTTGGTGATGTCATTTCCTGTGGTTATGTCATTTCCTGTTCTTTTTCTCAGGGGCTGGTAAATGGGTCTAACTCGATGTGTTTGTTGATCTTGGAGGAACTGGTTTGGGCAAAGTTCACAACATAAGGTTGATAAATTTAAATGGAGAAAAACTGCAGAAAGAAACTGCAACATTACAGGTATTTGTGCATGAAACACAGAAAGCTAGCATACAGGTAAGCAGGTAATCAGAAAGGCTAATGAAATGTTGGCCCTTATTTCAAGGGTGTTGGAGTTTAAGGGTAGGGAAGTCTTACTGTAAATGAACAGGATGCTGGTGAGACCACATCTGCAGTACTACAAGCAGGTTTTGCCCTGTTATTTGTGGAAAGATATTGTTTAATTAGAGGCAGTTCAGAGAAGGTTTGCTATGATGATCCCTGGTACAGAGAAATTGTCTTATGAGCAGAGGTTAAACATATTGGCATGCTACTCATTGGAATTTGGATGAATGAGAGATAATCTTATTGGGACATAAAAAGGTTCTTAAGGGGTTTGGCAGTATAAATGCTGAATGTATATTTCCATGGAGGGTACAGCCTCAGAATGAAGAGGT
Organism: Hemiscyllium ocellatum; assembly: GCF_020745735.1. Taxonomy (NCBI): domain Eukaryota; kingdom Metazoa; phylum Chordata; class Chondrichthyes; order Orectolobiformes; family Hemiscylliidae; genus Hemiscyllium; species Hemiscyllium ocellatum. The sequence continues at coordinate 81,691,586 of NC_083404.1, forward strand.
GCCAATTTAATATTGAGATGAGGAAGAATTGCTTCCTTCAGAGGGTTGTCGGTCTTTGAAACTCCTTGCCATAGAGAGCTATAAGGGTAGAGTCCTTGTGCATACTTCAGGTTGAGATAGATTCTTGATCAGTGGGAGAATCAAAGGTTATGGGGAAAGGGCATCAAAGTAGCCGTGAAGAATTTTGGGTTAGCCTTGATCCTATTGAATGGTGGAGCAGGCTCGAGGGACCCAACAGCCTATTTCTAATTGTATTTATAGTTTTATAAACCATTCTGTCTTTCCACACTGAGGAAAATTCCACATTCCTTAGTGAAACAAGTCAGGAAGAAACTTGAGGAAATGATCAAAATGAATGCCATTTCCAAGATCAATTGAAAAACATCATGATATTGTTACTGTACCAAAATAAACTGGGTCCATCAGAATTTGCATTGTCCTAACACAGCCTAACAAGGTAGTGGCGAGGGAAATCTCTCCTCTGTCTACAGTAGACAAATTGTATAAAAGTAGAATTTTCACTAAACTTGATGTTAAAGTGGGTGTCATTTGTTGAAAATTAAGACATCTAACTACATTTAAAACTGAATTTGGCAGATTTTGTTTCAATATATTGCCATTTAGGATTGTCTTAGCCTTGAGAGACTCTTTAATGGACTATGCTCAATATTTTACAAGGGTTAGAAAGTGTAATTTTCCACATGGATGACATATTGATGGGGAAATGTTTGAGGAACATGACCAGAGGGATGAAGTGCTTGCCCTCAACAATAAAAAGGTACGTTTGCTTCTTGAAATGACATTGTCAACAAGGATTGAGTAATTCCAGACCCAAAGAAAATGAAAGCAATTAAATTGTTTCCCACTTAGAAAATGATTCATGATCCCTCAAGACTTTTAACATGGTAAACTTGTTGACGAAGTTCGTGTCTCACTTGGCAACAATGTCTGAACCCTTAAGCCAGCTCAAAAAAAAGGTGCAAGAATGGTGATGGAATCTGCATTCCTTTTTAAGAAAAGAGCTGACTTTTATATAGTAATGTTAAATTACCAGTTTCTCCAATTCCAGCATGGCTTATCATTGTCAGAATTGCTGATTAACAGAATACTGAAGATTCAGGTCCCCTTAATGCCAAAGAGGTTGACTGCACAGCCAAGTCCATGGAACGGAAAATATTGGAATCACCAAGGAACAGTCTTACCAAAGGCAAGGAACTGCTAACTTTAATCAATGTCACCATATACAATGATTGACACACTTGGGCAAAGGCAAAAGGTATGGACATAGGACCTTAAAAAGGAAAGTATGGTATACATGAGACTGTATGAAGGAGCCTTGTCTCTTTGTGGAACAATAATCCATCAACAACTGATTGGAATGAACCCAGTGAAAAATGTAATGACCAGTTTGATTTACAGACCTCGCATTGTCCTCAAGTCAAAGACCTACCAATCTTCTAAGTCGAAAGAGAATGTTTGTACAAAAATTATGAAACTTCCAGACCACTTGAATGTGTGAAGTCAGAGACTTGAGGTGGATGGGGTACTGGTAAATTTACATCTACATGGACAAATGTTAAGAATGAGGGAAAGAAATTGAGAGAAAAATTTATATAAGGACATGTTTCTGATAGGATTAATGTTGAAGACTGCATTAAACTTCGCCTGATTTGATATCATAAGAATTTGGCTGAGGAAAGATTGAACATCTTAGGATCTTGTTGGGTGAAGGTTGATATCAACAACTTTCTCAAATGTCTTAGTAAAAATGTTTAAGTACTGATGTAACTTGCATCTGATTCCTATGATGCAATTAACTGTGCTTTGTTTAAGTCAAAAACTTCTTGATAAGAGTCTGAGAGTTATGCAATGTGGAAACAGATCCTTTGATTAGATTACTTACAGATTAGATTATTTACAGTGTGGAAACAGGCCCTTTGGCCCAACAAGTCCACACCGACCCGCCAAAGTGCAACCTACCCATACCCCTACATTTACCCCTTACCTAACATTACGGGCAATTTAGCATGACCAATTCACCTGACCCGCATACCTTTGGACTGTGGGAGGAAACCGGAGTACCTGGAGGAAACCCACGCAGACACGGGGAGAAAGTGCAAACTCCACACAGTCAGTCGCCTGAGGCGGGAATTGAACCAGGGTCTCTGGCGCTGAGGTAGCAGTGCTAACCACTGTGCCACCGTGCCACCCACAACTCATCCTCGCTTACCAAATATCTTAACTTTAACTTGTCCCATCTGCTAGCATTTGGCTGATATCCCTCTAAACCCTTCCAATTCATGTACCCATCCAGATACACTTTAAATGTTGTTGTTGTACCCAAACCTACTGTTTCATCTGACAGCTTGTTCCATACATGCACTGCCCTCTCTATTAAAAAGTTAACCCTCAGGTCCCTTTTAAATATTTTCGCTCTCACCTTAAATGTATGCCTTCTAGTTTTGGACTCCCCTGTCTTGGGAAAAAGATCTTGCCTATTCACCCTATCCATGACTGCCAGGATTTTATAAGTCTCTATAAGATCACCCCTTAACCTCTGAAGCTCCAGGGGAAAGAACTCGAGCCTATTCAACCTCTCCATGTAGTTCAAATTCTCCAATCCCCAGCAACATCTTAGTCGCTACAAGTTTGCCTTGAGTGCAAACCAGGTAGGCCCTGAAACACAGCTAAGAAAAGTGAATGTTTGCAGCTAACTAGCTCAACCAAAAGATGAGTGTTTGTCACCACAGCATACATAACAGGTAGTAATTCAGCCCATACTGATTCATCCATCTGGAATTGTCCAAATGTCATTCTGTTGTAGAATCCAATTGTACCTCAAAATAACCAAATGGATTTGTTTTTTATTGCTTTATTTGGCTGTTTATTCCAAATGTTGATCACTCTTTCTTTTTAACAATGATTTCCTGTTATCTCTCCTCTTTACCTTGGCCTTCAATACTGCATGTATTTGGCTTTTCCACATCTCACTACAGAATAAACTCACTTTCTCCAGTCTTTCCTACTAAAACAGAAATGTTATGTTAAAAGTTGCCTTTGTGATTTTGTTTTGCCACGTTCCCTGTAACATTTAACGGTCTCTGTTTTTTTTTGTGACCAGAACTCAACACGATATTGATTTATTCCCAGACTGAAACTTTACATGAGCCATCTATTTCCTCTTTTAAAGTAGAGTCCTTTACATTTATTACATAAGCTTCTTTTGTCATTGTTCTACTGATTTATAATTTTTGTAGTAACTGAGCTGCTTTTCCCATTTCCAGTTTCCAGTGTAATCACATTTTAGCAGGTTATATTTAGTTTCTGGATTCAGGTAATTTATGTAAATTGGAAACAGCACTTGTTCTGGTACTGAGCCCTGAGGCACCCCAATCAGTACTGACAAATTTTCTTTAATGAGTGCTCATTGCTTACTATTCATTCCCAGATTATATCCTGAATCCTTAAACTTTGTATTTAATAAATGGACTTTGCACAAGAAAATAGAAGATACATCAATGTCATTTGATTTTCGTAGTCCTCACAGATTGTTAATTTCTCACAAAAGTTGAGCAGGTTGATCAAGCAGGAATCCCTTTTGAATCCATGCTTTGTGCTAGTAGCTAGGTTGTTCCCACTTGATCATTGACTTTACTGCCTTACATGAAATAAAATTGGCTAATAGATTTGCAGTTGCTTAGATCAGTTTCGTAGCTGTTTTGAAAATAGCACTATGTTAACTAGTTTTTAGTCTTTGCATACCTGTTAGAATCTATTGACTCACTCATAATTATTGTCAATACTTCACAAAACCTTTTTCTTTTGTCTGTTTTGACAATTTCAGATTGCATCTTTTCCCTGGGGATTTATTTGGTTTGAACTGATTATTGTGAGAACTTTGTCATTTTTAAGTCATTGATTTTGTTTTGCATATCTTTGTGTGGAGAGTGCATTTGCTGATATCTTTTCTGATTGCTTAAAAGATGTAATTATTCACGATAGTTACTATTTTATGCTCATTCTCAGTTCAAGTCAATTTTATCACTTTTGGAGCTTTCACCTCTTTGCCTCTTATAATACTAAAAGAATTCTTGAACTATTATGTATGGATTTGTTTTTACAGTTCTTCATTGAGTCTCTCAGCACTTTGTTAACCAGTTTCTACAATATTTTGTACACAGTTCAGTGAGCCCTTGACTTTTCATTTTTCCTTGGGGGATTTTTATGTGTCATTTTTGCTTTCAATCTTATGTTTAATTTGTTTGTGAATCAATTTTGGATCATAACTATTTAGTCTGAGCTTGTTACGTTTGTAAATATATTTATTCTGTGCCTTTACCTTATTCTGTGCCCTAACCATGATTTCCAGAGAGATGTTCCATTTAACTTCAAAATGTTGTTAAAAGTTCATTAAATTTAGTTTTTTAAAAGATCTTATATTTTTCAGTTTATATAAAATATCATGATGTGATCCACGAATGGGGAGACAACCTCAATTTTGGGAATATTTTTTCACATTATACAAACAGACAATTAGATACAAATATGACACATAGATAACAGAATTATAAGAAGTGTAGTTTGAAGTAGAAGATTATCAAGAGATATTGGGAGTATAACTGAATGGGAAAACATTGGCAAATTGATTTCAGAAAACACAGATGTGAGGATGTTAAATTTAGACATAAAAAGGATGGAATAGAGTATTCTCTAATTGTTGATAAACTAGAAATAGTGGAGGTCCTGGTTTATACCACTCAAATGATATAAACATGTACAGAAAATAGCCAAAAGATTTATGGAATACCTGCCAATATGTCTAGATTACTAGAATATGAAGGGTGGAAGTTATGTTTTAGCTATTCAAAGCCCAGCTATATCACATCTGAAATGTCGTGAGCACCACACCTGAGGAAGGATACAATGACCTTGGAATGAGTGAAGAGCAGATTAACTCAAATGATACCTGGAGTTCAAGAGTTAAAGTATGAGAAATTGTATAGACTAATGAAAATTTGTTACTATCTAAACAGATTCTGTTAGACCTACTAAATATTTTAAGCATTGTCTGTTGTTGTTAGCCAAACTAGTAATGCATCTCTGGAATTTAGAAAGTTAGGGGATAATTTAGTCAAAGATTGAAGCTAGCAATTAAAATAATATAAACAGATAGAAACTATTCCCACATTTACTGACTTCCACATTGAGGAGCAGCAAAACTAGAGCCAGTGGGCATTGGGATAAAACCTAGTTGATGACATACCGAACACAAAGGAAGATGTTTGAGGTTTTTGGAAGTCAATTATTTCAGCTGCAGGACAGCTCTTTGAGAGTCCCTTAAGGTAATGTTCTTGGCCCAATCATCTTCAGTTACTTCATCAATGATCATTCCTCCATCATAAAAACAGACATGGGGATGATCGTTGGTGTTTACACAATGATCGGCACCATTTATGACTCCTCAGATACTGAAGAAGTTATCTAGTTGCAGGTATGTGTGAACACCACCTCTCTTCTAGTCACTCACCATCCTTACTTCAAACTATATTGTAATTCCCAGTGCTGGGCCAAATCCCTGGAACTCTCTTTAGTGTCACACAGTTGAGTTTCCAAAACTAAACTAGCCCCATTACCTGCATTAGGCCCATTTCTTTATAAACCTTTCCTATTCATGTGCCTGACCAAATGTCGTAATAACTTTTAAATGTTGTAACTGTTCAGGCATTTACCACTTCCCCATACAGTTTATTCCATATGCGAACCACCCTCTGTATGAAAAAAATGCCCCTCAAGTCCCTTTTAAATCTTTATCCTCTCACCTTAAACCTATGCCCCCTGGTTTTGAACTCCCAACCCAGAGAAAAGACCTTTATTGTTCGCCCCTCATGATTTTATAAACCTTCCACTCCAGTGAAAAATGTCCAATTTTATCCAGCCTCTCCTCATAACTCAATTCCTCCAGTTCCAATAACATCTTTGTTAATTTTTTTTGTACCCTCACCAATTCAATGACATCCTTCCATAGCATGGTGACCAAAACTGTACATTGTAGCCTCACAACTTCCTGTACAGCTGCAATGTGACATCCCAACTCTGTAAACTCAATGGTCCGTGCAACGAAGGCAAGTAGCCAATTGCCTTCTTTACCATTCTATCTTTACCAACTTTCAATGAACTATGCACCTGAAATCTGAGATCACTCAGTTCTACAACATTCTCCAGGGCCCTATTATTAACTATGTAAGTCCTGCCTTTGTTCATCTTACCAAAACGTAATACCTCACATTTATCTAAATTAATCTCTGTCTGCCACTCCTCATCCCATTGGCCCAATTGATCAAGACCCTTTAATATTAGATAACATTCCTCACAGTCTACTCTACAACTGTTTTTGGTGTCATCTGCAAACTTACAAACAAGGCTTCCTATATTCTCATCCAAATTGTTTATGTTAATGACAAAAAATAGTGGACCCAGTACTGATCCCTGCAGAACAATGCTGTTCACAGGCCACCAATCCGAAAAACAACTCTCTATCACCTATGGTCAAACCAATTTTGAATCCAATTGGCAAGCAGTCCCTGAATTCCATGTGATCCAATTTTATTAATCAGTCTACCATGTGGAACGTTGTCAAAGCCTTACTAAAGTCTGCCCCTCTGCCCTTATTCATCTTTTTAGTAGTATCCTAAAAGAATTCAATCAAGTTTGTGAGACACAATTTCCCATGCACAAAGCTATGCTGACTATCCATAATCAGTCCTTTCCTCTCTAAAAGCATGTAAATCCTGTCTGCCAGATTCTCTCTGATCACTTACCCATTACTGATGTCTGACATACCGGTCTATAGTTCCAGGCACAGTGTTTCTTAAATAAAGGCATAACATTGGCACCCTCCAGTCTTCTGGCACCTTACCCATGGCTATAGATGATGCAGATATCTCTGCTAGGAGTCCTGTAATTTTTCCCTAGCTTCCCACAATGTCCTAGGATACACTTGATCAAGTTCCAGAGATGTATCTACCTTTATGTTTTTACAACCTCCAGCACCTCCTCTTCTGAAATGTATTTCCCCAAGTTCTCTAGCTTCCATGTCTTTCTCCACAGTAAGTACTGAAGCAAAATATTTGTTTCGTAATTCTCCCATCTGCTGTGGTTCCACACATAGACGACCTTGTCAATGTTTAAGGGACCATATTCTCTCCCTGGTTACTCTTTTGCCCTTAATATACTTGTGGAATCTCTTTGGATTATCCTTAACCCTATCTGCCAAGGTTATCTCATATCCCCTTTTTTGCCCTCCTGGTTTCCCTATTAAGAATGCCCCTTCTTCTCTTATACTCTTGAAGAGATCCACTTGATCCCAGTTGTCTAAACCCAACATGTGCCTCCTTCTTATTCTTGACCAGAGTTTCAATATCTCTATTTATCCATTGTTCCCTACTCCTATCAGTCTTATCTTTCACTCTAACGGGAACATCATTAGCGAGTTTGGAGAAGATTTGTAGCTTGGGTTGAGGTTCTGGATGTAAGTAAGAAATGACATCACCAACCCAAGGAAACCGAAAAACATAATTAGAAAGTGGGTCATAACACCAGAGGCTCACTGATGATGCTTACTAATACGGTGATGAAATGTCTGAAAATGAACTTTCTAGCTCAGTGAGCAAACTTATATGCAGGAACATAATTTTCCGGTAAGATGGTGATGGAGTAGGGCTTCTTTTCTGTCTGATTTTCTTTTTTATTTCTCTTCTCTTTTTTTTCTCTTCTAATTTATTTTACTTATGATAGCATTGGCAGCATCGAGTAAGCCCAGGAGCATGGACTTGTAGTGTCAGCATTAGAAGTGAGTTTGGGTTCCTGGCTGCATCTGCTTCCAGCACAGATTCATGGAGGCTGTGGCAGAGGTGAGTTTGGGATCAATACATGACCCAGCAGTTTCATGAGCAAGGTGAGCCCAAAGAGGACTCACAGCGGCAATGCAGTCATGTTTGGGCCAGTGCAGTAGCGGTGGCATTGGTGTCATCTGTATTGCTGAGGTCCAGTGAGGACTCATACTGGCAAAGGCATTAATGGAGGCAAGATGGTGTTGAAGAGTGGAGACTTTTGTTCCAATGGTGGCAGCACAGTGAAAAGAACTCATGCCTGTCCACCAGGCCCATGATGGAACATTTAACAAGAAGGACAGTAAAGTTGGACTCTTTATTTTGTCATTTTTCTGTTTTTATACTTTATGCTTGGTTTATTTTCGCTGTTTTAAGATGGCAGGACAAGGCAACACTATAGAACACTTTTCATTGTATTTTGTAAGAAGATACATGTGATAACAAATAAATCAAATCAAATGCTGCCTCTGAACTCTGGGTGTCTCACTTTTGAAAGTTTTTTTGCCAGTCATTCCTTTCCTTCAGTCTACCCCAATCAACTTTTTGAAAGTTCCTCTCCCATAAGAGACGTCCATATCCCATAAATGATATTTAATTTTAATAAGCCTCTTCTCCTCTCCCCATGTTAACTATAAATGATTCTCTCCATTCAGGTGTTGTACCTTTTTCTTTCATCATTATCAGTCCCTCCTAGAAAAATTAACACTTGACCCTAGCGTACTTGCTAACTGCCATCCTCACTCCAATTCCCCTTTTCCTAAATTCTTGAATGTGTGTCAACTCCTAAATATATTTCCATCTTTAATCATACTCCATCTTTCAATCTTTCTCATTACGGTATTGAAATGGCTTTTACCAAAGGCCCAAATGACATCCTACTGTCTCTCTCAACTTGTCTGTGGTCTTTGAAACAGTTGTTCTTACTATGCTGTCCAATGTCTTTGCACCATTGTCTAGTTAGGTGGGACAACAATTGTCTGGTTCTATTCTTTTCTGTTCAGTGGTAGCTAGAGATCCACTTGCATTGCCTTCTCTTCCTGCTCCGGACGATGTGATGCATTTGGACTTATAAGAAGGTGGTAAACAGAATTAGAACACATAGGATTGAAGAAGTAACAAAGAGAATTGATGAGAGCAGAGCAGTAGATGTGATCTATATGAACTTCAGTAAGGCATTCGACAAGGTTCCCCATTGGAGACTGGTGAGCAAGATTAGGTCTCACAGAATACAGGGAGAACTAGCCATCTGGATACAGAACTGGCTCAAAGGTAGAGGACCAAGGGTGTTGGTGGTGGGTTGTTTTTCAGACTGGAGGCCTGTGACCAGTGTAGTGCCACAAGGATCGGTGCTGGGTCCACTACTTTTCATCATTTATATAAATGATTTGGATGTAAGCATAAGAGATATAGTTAGTAATTTTGCAGATGACACCAAAATTGGAGATGTAGTGTACAGCGAAGAAGGTTACCTCAGATTACAACAGGATCTTGATCAGATGGGCCAATGGGCTGAAAAGTGGCAGATGGAGTTTAATTCAGATAAATATGAAGTGCTGCATTTTGGGAATGCAAATCTTAGTAGGACTTATACACTTAATGGTACGGTCCTAGGGAGTGTTGCTGAACAAAGAGACCTTGGAGTGAAGTTCACAGCTCCTTGTAAGTGGAGTCGCAGGTAGATAGGATAGTGAAGAAGGTGTTTGGTGTACTTTCCTTTATCAGTCAGAGTATTGAGTACAGGAGTTGGAAGGTCATGTTGTGGCTGTATAGGACATTAGTTAGACTACTGTTGGAATATTGCGAACAATTCTGATCTCCTTCCTATTGGGAAGATGTTGTGAAACTTGAAAGGGTTCAGAAAACATTTACAAGGATGTTGCCAGGGTTGGAGGATTTGCACTGTAGGGAGAGACTAAACAGGCGAGAGCTGTTTTCCCTGGAGTGTCAGATGCTAAGGGGTGACCTTATAGAGATTTACAAAATTATGAGGGGCATTGATAGGGTAAATAGATATTCCTAATGGCCCAGAGGGCATTTAAGATTCAACCACATTGCTGTGGGTCTGGAGTCACATGTTGGACAGACCAGGTAATAATGACAGATTTCCTTCCCTAAAGGACTTTAGTGAACTAGGTAGGTTATTCAGACAACCAACTATAGTCTCATGGTCATCAGTAGAGACTTAATTCCAGATTCTTTGTTGAATTCAAATTTCACATCTAAAATGACAGGATTTCAACCCAGGTCCCCAGGCTTTGGGGAGTGCAGAACTCGAGGGCTTAGGTTTAGGGTGAGAGGAGAAAGATATAAAAGAGACCTAAGAGGCAACTTTTTCATGCAGAGGGTGGTACATATATGGAATGAGGTGCCAGAAGAAGTGGTGGAGGCAACAACTAAAAGGTATTTGGATGGGTATATGAATAGGAAGGGTTTGGAGGGATATGGGCCGGGTGCTGGCAGGTGAGACTAAATTGGGTTGGGATATGTGGTCGGCATGGACGGGTTGGATGCTGTACATCTCTATGATTCTAATATACTGCAATATATTGAGAATTGCTAAACAGACAGGTATCAAATAGGAAGAAACATGTTATTCTCAGGATAGCAGGTTGTTGATTGTCAGATACCACAAAGATTGGTGCTTAAACCACAGCTGTTTACAATCTATACAAATGGTTTAAATGTAGGGAACACATGTAGAGGCAATGGTCTAGTGGTATTATCACTCGACTATTAATCCAGAAACTCAGCTAATAATCTGGGGACCTGGGTTCAAATCCTGTCATTGCAGATGGTGGAATTTGAATTCAACAAAGAATCTGGAATTAAGACTCTACTGATGACCATGAGACTATAAGCTGATTGTCTGAAAAACCCATCTAGTTCACTAAAGTCCTTTAGGGAAGGAAATCTGTAATTATTACCAGGTCTGGCCAACATGTGACTCCAGACCCACAGCAATGTGGTTGAATCTTAAATGCCCTCTGGGCCATTAGGAATGGGCAATAAACGCTGGCCTAGCTAGAGATGCACACATTGCATGAATGAATTAAAGAAAAGTTGCAAAATTGCTAATGATACAAAATTAGGTGGAAATGTAACTTCTAAGGATGATGCAAAGGGAGCTGAAGGGGATTTGGACATGTGAATGGGCAAGATCATGGCAGATAGAACATAATGTGAGAGAGGCTATCCACTTTGGAAAATAAAGGACAGAACTACAAAGTATTTTTAAATTATGTGAGGCTGTATGAAGTGTTGATATTCATGGGTTGTTGTTCATGAGCTACCGAAGATGAGCTACCCCACAAGGGTATTTGAATATAGGAGTAAAGATGCGTTATTGCAATTGTGTAAAGCCTTGGTAAGATCACACCTGGAACGTTTGTTTTCTTATCTAAGGATGTATTTGCCATAGAGATAATGCAAAGGAGGTCACCTGACTACTTTCTAGGATGGTGTGTTTGGCTTCTGAAAAGAGAAACAAGAAACTGGAGCAGTATTCTCTAGATTTTGAAGAGTGGAACTGATTTAATTGAAACTTTCAAATTTTTGCAGGACATGTGAAGATAAATATAGACATGATATTTTCCCTGGATAGTGATTCCATAACCAGGGGCACAGTCTCAGAATAAGGGGCAGGCCATTTAATATTTAGATTGAAGAGGAATTTATTTATCAGGGAGCTGTGAATATTTAGAATTCTGTACTCTAGAAGGGAGCAGTAGAGCGGTAATTGAGCATGTTTGAGGCAGAAATTGATACATTTCAACATACTAATGATATCAAGGAAAATGGGGATAATGGAGAACATGGCATGATCTAGTTAAAAGGTGAAGTAAACTTAACAGGCTGAGAAACCTAATCCTGTCCCAATTTCCCAATTTGAATATCACCCAAGGTCGGTCCTTGGCCTGCTATGATTTCTCATCAAAATACTGCTCAAAGGTAAAAACATCCAAAGGCATTATATTAGTTTATGTATGTACAATTGCAACACATAACTCCACCTCACTTATCACGCCAGAATTCTCAGCTTTTTTTATGGCCAGCATTTATTGCCATTCCTTACCCTTAAGAAAATTATGGTGACCTGCCTTTGTGAAACATTGCAGTTTGTTTGCTGTAGGCAGATCCACCATCACATTAGAGTGGGAGTTCCAGGAATTTGACCGAGCAACATTGAAGGTACAACAATATACTTAGAAGTAAGGATGGTGATTGGTTTGGAGGGGAACTTGCAGGTGATGGTGTTTTCATATACCCGTTGCCCTCATCTTTTAGTTGATAATTGTTATGCATTTTGAAGATGCTATATGAGCAACGTTGGTGAATTACTGCATTGCATCTTGTAAATAGTAAATGTGCTGTTATTGTATTTGGTGGTGAAAAAAATGAATGTAGAGGATGTAATGCAAATCATATGGGCTGCTGAAACTTTGGTGTCAAACTTCTTGAGTGTTGTTGAAGCTGCACCCATCCAGGCACGTGTTCCACCACACTCCAGCCTTGTAGATGGTAGACAGCCTTGAAGCATCAGAAGTTGAGTTACTCTCTGGTTTAGTTTCTGGTCAATGGTACCTCTTCGGATATTGATTTCTTCAATATATCATTTCAGTTGCATGACACTAATCTTTTGCTATAAATTCTTTTTCTTATTGTCCATAACCACCTGATGAAGGAGCAGCGGCCTGAAAACTAGTGCTTCCAAATTAATCTATTGGACTATAACCAGGTTTTGTGTGATTTTTAACTTTACCTATCGGAAGGCAAGGTGGAAGAGCTGCTTCACCTCTAACTGCCCCAATCTTGAGTCTGCTACAGATGAAGTACTTGTCACTAAGAAATCCCCCCAAAATCCTGAAACCCATGTGGCCAGGAGAGGACAGAAACTGTTTTTGTGTCAAATAACTTAAAGGTTCTGAACCAACATCAGAGGGGATATCATCAAAGGATTTTTAAAAATCAAACGAATAGATAAAAATCAGTCGCGAGGTCAGTCTTAGTCATGTCTTCTGGGTGAGTCTAAAACTTGAGACCGATTACATACATTCCAATTTAATGCCAAAAAATGTACGTTTGCAGTATACTTGGGTGTGTTGGCTAATTTAATGTAGACTGTCTGGCACTATTTGTCATGCATGTGGGTGACATAATTATGTAACTATTTTGTCATAATTTAAGCATTGATTTGTTTTTTCTTTTGTTTGTTTCCCTTCGCGTCGTAAGCCCCAGCAGGACCCTGGCGTATTTTGTTGGATTGCTGGATTCACCTGTATCAGCTGTTGAATGCGCGCTGCTCTCCCGTTGCAGGAGGCATGCGCGTTGCACTGTATTCCTAAATGGGACAGCTGTACGTGACATCATTGATTGGCCGTCGCCAGAGAAACTTTTGTTCCGCTGTCCAATCGCGTGGCTCGAAACCAAAAGGGAAGGAGCTGGTGGAGCAGGGAAACCCGGCGCTCGCGCTCTATCTCCGGCAGCTCGGGGGCTGGAGGGGGGAGGAGGAGGGGGCAGAGAGCGAGCGAGAGAGGGAAGGAAGGAAGGAAGGAAGGAGAGAGAGAGAGAGAGAGAGAGAGGGGGAGAGGGAGGAGAGAAAAGAGAAAAGAGAGAGAGCGTCGCGCGTGATCCTGCTCGCCTCCACTCTGCACGGCCAGAGTCCCGCAGGCGGTACAGATTCGGCCAAGGGCGGCACTGCTGCTAACGGTACCAACGGGGCAGGAACAAAAAAATACTGCTATACCAGAGCGGGTTCCGGCCGCATTGGTCTCTTTACAAACCGGCAGTTTTATTTATGTGCATTGCTCGGTCTTTTTCTGCCGTATGTTTTTTTTTCAAACACTATATACATAAAAAGACCGATTTAGTGTATTGGCACTGCTGATTCGGATTTGCCAGCTACCACCCTTTTCGGTGCATTGTTGTTTCGTCGGGCTATCCAGGTGTAAAGTCCATACGTTAGCTACATTCGAGTCCCAGGCTCCTGGGCTATTATGGAGAACAAAGCGGCCGCACGGGACAGCAGCGATCGGGACCTGTACCGTCAGTTTCAGGACTGGTGTCTGAAGACCTACGGGGACTCGGGCAAAACCAAGACGGTCACCCGTAAGAAATACGATCGCATCGTCCAGTTTCTGAGTGGGGTAGAACCCAGCTCTGCTGATAACGCCAAATTTAAATTCTGGGTGAAATCGAAAGGGTTCCAGCTGGGATCGTCGGAGGAGCTGAAGGCTGGAGGTGGTAAACTGGTCCTTTACGTGCCAGTCAAAACAACGGTTAGTGCTCACTTGTATTAAAGTTGATGTTTATTCTTTTGCTTCCTTCCCCCCCCCCCCCCCCAAAAAAAGTCTACTCGTCAAGAAGCAGAGGGGTGCCACAGTTGGCTGCCTGATGGCGGGGTCTTTAGTATGGTACATCAGTCGGTCATGTTGGTTAGGCTGGCACGTCCAGCTTGTACACTCAGCTTAGAACGATCTCTCTATTTAATTACATGGAAAATGACGTTTGGGGTCAATTGCTTCCTTAGTGAACATCTCGACCACTTACCTTGACAATCTATATTTTAAGAGTAGCATTAATTCCCAGAGTCGAATGTTAAGACCATAATTTGAGGCAAGTGTGCTTGATGCATCCCGGATATCATTACATAGTGTCGGGACAGAATTTTTGGTAGCAAGCCAAATGCAGCGCGTGTGGGTGTGTATACGCCCCCCCCCCCCCCAGTTTTTTCCCCATTATTTTCTAAACAGACCTGTTTTTCCAATACATCTAGTGTTATGTTCGTATTAACAAAATAATATGGTGATAGTGCAATTTTTTTAAAAAGGAAAACTACTAAACTATAGTGCAATTTTAATAAGTCATATTTAAATGGCTCTTTTTAACCACTTATTTTAAACAGTCCTCGCAGGTCTACTGTTTCCACTGGCATCAGACGAATAATGGTGATAGTAGTTGTCCAGAAACATTTTTTGTAACCATCCAAATCCCCTCATCCACCCACGCGATTATCCCGGTGAAACAGAAAGGGTGTGATTACAAGGAGGACGTCTATGATGGGCTCTGTTTTCCGTTACGTTGCTGACAACCTGGATTATGTTGGGGCTTTGGGGACTTCTTTTTGGACAGTTCTTCTTTGGATCTGCTCTTGTCACTAAATCCGCGGTTGCTGTCTGATAATTAGGCATCGTGATTACTGTATTTTAAAAGACATGAGAGCTGCAGAAATATCGTCAGCTAGCGGGCTAATTAACTACAGTACCCGACTGGCTAAGAGACTGAATTACAAGTGCCATCAACAGGACAGGCAATTGCAAATAAAATGGGAGGGCGCTTTGCACCGTTCAGTATCCATTTTATACATTCCACAGAAACCAAACTGTATTCATTCCCATTAAAAAGTACAAGCATTTTGTGTCCCGGAATTACATCGACCCGTGCATTTTGATGTTTACTGTTCAACGAACATCATCGTTGAGAGTTAGGTTACAATTTATCGATATCTCTGCATTTATTTTCTCCCATGGTCTGGGATATGCACTTTTGTCACCAGGCAACAGAACCTCACGACCTGGCATTTCTTTCATCACGATGGGGCGAAGGTACCAACAGTCGATGAATGCTGGTAGAAATCTGACGAGTAGCCACCTACCTGCCTGTTTATGTCTGATTATAAGTCCTATTTCTCAAGTAAATTCAATACTTTTTAATTTCAGAATAAGAATATGGATGGGCGCTGATGTTCACTCAAATATATTAAATGCTGAAAGCAATTTCTACCACCAACTAGAATGTCCCTGCTGGAGGCAAGACATTTTAAAGGTGGAGACTTTGACAAGCAAGTAGAGAGTTACCTGGGTATAAAAATGCATACACACGTAGGGTGGTTGGGGGGAATTCTCTTCACTCGATTGCCACCTTATTAGCCAAAAAAATACCAAGTTCAAGAATATTCTGAATAAATATTTACTATTTTACTCAGCTAGGAAATTTAAAATGTCCAGCTCTGGGTGGAAGAATGGATGTGAACTCTGAAGACACCACTATAAATAATGTATACTAAAACACAATTATATAAAGTCATGGGATATTCTTAAAAACATTATCAGGCAGCCAAGTTATCAATTTTACTGTGTTCATCGTGCGTTATTGGCGACCATATTGTTATGTAGTAGGCCTGTCTGTCACCAACCTTCTGGAATATTTATTGCATTAGCAAGTTACTCAACAGACTCTTATTAGTTTTACAGTCGCTATCTCTACAATTTGTCATTTTAAATGTGGGAGTTTTTTTTTAAAAAGCAAACGCTAAGTCATGTGGCTGTCCTGCTGTGTGTTTTAAGGTTTTTAAAATTCAATGACAAGGCCTGGAATGGCGTGCCATCTCTTTTCCCCTCCCCCTCACTCTCCCTCTCCGAAAGCTGCTGGTGTTGCCTGGCCGGTCCGGGTGTCGACAGATCTGGCGTAAAATGCATCAGTGCTGCGAAAGGCTGTGGGTCCCGCCTGAGCGCGCGCCCCCGAGCGCGAGCTCCTCTCTATTCCCCCCCACCCCTCCCCACTACCAACATGCGTGGGAGCGCGCGCCGCCTCGCAGACATTTCCCGGGCCGCTGAGGGGGTGGGGCGCGCCCGGATCCTCGCTCCAGTGTCTCCTCACCTCGCGGCTGCTCGCGCGTTCCCATGGAGACGGTTACTACCTGCTCGCTGCTCGGCTCCGGCCTACGGCGCAGAATCAACCTGTTTTTTTGGTTTCCCCAGTGGACAATGGGAGCCGATTTGGCAACGTAAGGCCCGCAGCTGCTAGGCAAACAAAATAAAAAGTTCAAGCAGATTTAATATACATATGTATTTTACACCGGCAAGGATGTTCGTTTTTGATACTTTTTTAAAAAAAAAACCGAGTGTTTCTTTTTGAGAAAGGCGTTCTACTCTTCCCATGCAAACGGCCGATGGTAGCTTCTAAAACTAATAATTTTACGGTGAACCTGGAGCAATTCGACACCTTTTTGGCTGCAATTCAAGATTTTAAACGCTCCGTATTATATATACCCACCCAGCAATCGCTCCAACTGGAAAGGCGATTTAGTTTATGCGACATTGAAGCAGAATTGCAGAGTGTGTGTAATTGCTGTGCGGGCAGGCTGACTCCAGCGATTGCTAACAGGATTGTTGTCAGCAGGCCACAATTGCCGTAAAAAGCTCTTATGAAATAGAAATCGTGTAGATGCGCAGCAATTTTGTGTTGAAATGAATGGCTGGTGATGCCAATAGAAGCATTTTAAGTTGGTGTGTGTGACAGAAAAATAAAATTAAATATTTTCCAGAGTCAGTGCTAATTGCCACAGGTGTGAATCGCACGAGGTTAACGAGCTTACATTCCCATCTGTTTATCATGACCAAGATTTTGAACCCTCGGGGATAATAACATACACTCCTGCTTTGTTCACCCTGCTGAGTGCTTCATTCAGTGTCGCTTTTCCAGCATGGGGTGGGAAAAGGAGTGGAAAACTCTGTCCCAAATAAATAAAACTGACGCGTTAATTACACTATTGATTTTCCGGTATTTGTGCTCAGATTTGTTTGCAAATCCAACACTCAATTACTTCACCAAATCTTAAAACGGTTACTTCTGAAACCAGAAGGTGAATATCCCGCGAAATGGATGTCCTCAGTACATCTAAACAATTTCCAATTGGTACCACCAAATTTAAAATGTTATGATGAACAGTTGAGACATCCGTCAACATGCGTTAAATTTCTTCAGTCCCAATTCAGTTTTGGATCCGGCTGGCGGTTCTTCCACCTTTGACAAAGTAACGGACTCAACTAACCTATGTTGTTTGATCCTTTAAACGTTATAAACGGCAATTAGATGAGTCTTTGATTTTAAAAAAAGTTCCTGGTATTACAAAATCTTAATTTTTGTTGAGAGTTGCATATTTAGGGGGTCAAATAGTCTCCTTCTGTACTGAGGAGTATAATCCAATTCTGAAAAACTCTCGCCCTAACTCAAGAAGATTACCCAAACGTTTTCAACCTAGATGGCAGTAAGTGTTGTATCATTTGGAAACCGAACAGGATTGTTCAACTATGTGTAGCTCGGTCATGTTAAGTTTAATTGAACATTGAGCGAAACGGTCTTCGGTTATCGCCCACCCTAAACATCGCACCAAATTCATACTTCTTCACATTAGCAATACCGTTAACATTACACGATGCTGCTCAAAGATCTTGAAACAATAGCCTGAACTAGCTTCGACCATCCTTGACATTAGTTAGTTTGTTATACAGTATGACTCACAAAAGTTAAGATTATTCGATTTTTTTTCTAACTTGTTGGCACATAACCTGTTGGATTACCTTTTTAATTAATTTCGTTTGAACATACATTACTGAATTATTTGGAAAACGATTAGCGCTACGATTTCAACTCCGAGTTTGGAATATATCTTGAAAGCCAATGACTTTCTGCTGGACAATACCCTGATTCCCAGAGGAAGTATAAGGCCTTATAAGAGGATACCATATGAATTTATAAGGATAGTTCACTGGATGCGTGAGCCAACCTCTGTTAAACAAATTCCTTAGTAATTGCATGGATGGGTTCTTTCAATAAAAAGCTTCAAATGCACACTTGTAAGCATTAGTGCATGCTTATTTTGCAACATTTGAAAGGAAGGTAAATAATTCTAAATGATGTGGTTGTTATAGTTTACTTGGTAAAATATAAGATTAATAGTTTTTATATTGTTGGGGTGTACTATAGGCCACCAACAAGTGGAAAAGATACAGTATATCAAAACAAATTTGCAAATAAATTACAGCGGGAAACAAAATTTCACCTCCTATCATGAGGGTCTTTAATTATTGGCTGCATTTATTGCCAGCATCGCCATTATGCAATCGAATGATTGCATCTGTGTGGAATTAGCTTTGCAGTCCAAGTCCTGTGCATCGATTCATGAAATCAGTATGCCAAAATTGACTTGGTAGATCTGACCGTATCCGAGGAGAGAGAAACAGTTAAGTTTCAAGTCCAGTTAAGTTTTCTTCAGAACTTTTGAGATTGACTCAGATTTCCAGCATCTGCTGTATTTTGCTTTCATGGCAGAATGGACTTGGGTGTTTGTGGTTTCATTCAACTTGCAGCACAGTACCACTGTAACATCCATGCAAGAATTGCTACTGTAATTAAAAACAATTGGCCCAGAGGCATGCTCAGAAAGAACCCTCAGTGCTTCAACCAATGCCAGACTCATTGCCTCACTCCCTAAACAAAGTGGTGAGTTGGGCAGCAGTGAGCAGACAAGTGGTCAGCAGCAAGTGGGAAGGACAGCAGCATAACCAGAATATTTTTGCAGTGATGTGAATATCAATGGCTGCCTTCTGCACCTTGTAGGTGGCAGGTGTTGGCAACACATTATGCTAATCATCAGATAATATAAAGGGTTGAGAGGGAGAACAGTTTCAGAAATATGTTCAGGAAAAGTTTTCAGAAGAGTGTGTTTGTAGTCCAAAAAGGAAATATTGTTGGATACAGGTGTTGGGGATGAAGTGGGTGATGTGGAGCAAGACTCTTTGGGATAGCATTTTGGGGTCAGTGACTATTGTATCATCAGGTTGCTTTAGCTTTGGAAAAGGAAAAGTGAAATTCAGATAAAAATGATTAATTGGAGAAGGATCATTTTCAGTGGCTCAGCACAGGTCTGTGCAGGGTAAATTGGAATCATAAGCTACAAGCAGAGCTGTAACAGAAGAACAAGCAAACATAAGGACAAAATATTCAGATACAAACAAGATACATTCCCATGAGGGGGAATAGTAGGATAAACAAGACCAGATCTCCCTGGATGACAAAAGAGATGGAGACTGAAATGGAGCAGGAAAAGGGTGTGTATGATGTATGCCATGTTGATAATACAATTCTGAACCATGCTGAATATAGAAGTTAGAGGAGAAGTGAAAAAGTAGATCAAAGTGAGACTTTCAATAAAGACCACCATCCAAATTGAAAGCGAATCAAGGAGTGTTCTATAAGCCTATTAATAGCAAAAATGAGAAGTAGGGCCATTTAGCAATCAAAATGAGGATTTAAAGATGGAGGCAATGGACATAACTAAGATACGAAATAAGCACTTCAAATATTTACTGAGTAAGAAAATGGTGGCAAAAGCATAGCAAAAGAGGAGATAGCTGGAATAGTAAATGGTTAAAACTTAATCAAGAGAAAAGACTACAATTGCTTGCACTTAAAACTGGTACATCACAAGGACATTTTAAAAAAATCTGTCACTTCACGTGATATATCATTTGTAGTCATGGGGTGGGCTACCTTCTTGAACTGCTGCATTCCATTAGTGTAAGTGCACCCACACTGTCAATGGCTTTGGTGTACCTTGCTGGACTATTTCAGAAAGTAGTTAATATTTAAGTATATTGCTATGGGTTTGGTTCACATGTAGACCAGACCAAATGTCAAATCTCCTTCCCGAAAGGAAGTTAGTGAACCAGATGAGTTTTTATGACAATTGGTAGTTTCATGCTACCATGATCAAGATTTTGTAGACTTTATTTATGGGTCATACAATTAGGGCCAGATGTTCAGTAGAGATGTTAGGAAATATTTCTACATTAGAAGGGGGGTAGAGTTTTGGAACTCTTTTCCACGAATGGCACTGAATGCTAGAGGAGTTATTAATTTTAAATCTGAGACAGATAAAAAGTTTTGTTAAGTATGCAAAGGCAGGTGTATGGAGTTAGGCCATAGACCAGGCATGATATCATTGAATGGTGGAACAGGCTCAAAGCGCTGAATGGCTTACGTTCCTATCAGATGCATCTAAGGATACTCTTAGAAATATATGTAAGTATCATGTATAATTAAAAATAACTTATCTCTCTTTAAACGGATACATGAGCCTAAAACAGTGGTTCCTGGGAGTCACATGGCTGTCAATTGTTGATTCACTCTAGCCAGAAAGAGAGACAAGTGAACGTCTTATTGCAGCATCAGACACAAAAGGAAACCTTTAGAATTAAATTAACCCTTAGACAGTACAGTAAATTCTTCTAAAGGTGTGAGCGTTCAAAACTTCTGAGACAAATAGGAGACTGGAAGGATTTCCACTGGGAATTCCAATGTAATTGACTTGCTTTCTGGAACAGCAATTAGTCAAAATTAAAATAGCAGAAATCTGAAGTCTAATCTGTTTAAGATACATCCTTTCAAACAGAACTCCAAGAAGGGCTCAGGTACATCCCCAGGTAAAGAGTTCTCAGTCAAAAAGAGTTCAAGGAAAACGTCTTTCAGGAATCAACCACAGTTCCACCAAGAGAGCACAGGCAATCTGCAAATGCCACAATCGTACAGTACAGAGTCTGGCCTATCAAGTCAAAAATATACTACTAGCTATACTGTCCCATTTTCCCACAATAGGCCCATAGCCTTGAACGTCATGATACTTGAAGTGTTCATCCAAGTACTTTTTAAATGTAAGGTTAGCTGCTTCAACTACCTTCCCAGGCAATGCATTCCAGACCCCCGCCACCCTCTGGGTTTAAAAAAAAGAGTCTCCTTTCACTTTATAAATGTGCATTGAGCCTTCAACTAAGGGGAGCAGCTGGTTTCTATCAATTCTGTTCATGCCCCTCATAATCATGAAACCCTCTTTCAGGTCCACTCTCAATCTTGTCTGTTCCAAAGAGAGCAATCCAAGCCTATTCAGCCTCTCTTCAAAGCTGAAATGCTCTATCCCAAGCCTCCTGGCGAATCTCCTCTGCACCTCCTCCAATGCAATCACATCCTTCCTGTAGTTTGCTGGCACTCAGTACTCCAGCTGTGGCCTAACTGAAGTTTTGTACAGCTCCAACATAACCTCCCTGCTCTTTGAATCTATGCCTTGATTGATAATTGCTGGTGAAGTACAAGAAACCACCTTTTCTATCTCTCTCTCTCTCTCTCTCTCTCTCTCTCTCTCTCTCTCTCTCTCTCTGTGTGTCTAAGCCTGCTCTGCCAATTGAGTGCACCAATGCAAGTTACTTAAAATTACTCCACTAAAGAAGTTTTTTTTTGTACTCTGACTTAATGTTTGAAGGGGAAGAGCTGAGATTGTTGAATAGAAAGGGGAATTGCATTTGTGTAACTTCATTAAATATTAGCTCTTTACAGCAATGAATTATTTTTGAATTATTGTTACTTGTAAGTACTAACCAGTTTTTAGCAAGGCCCCACAACCAACAGATGAGATGAACAAGACTTGTTTTTCAATAGGATTTATTAATGTTAATTAGGACATTGGGTGAACTCCCTGCTTTACTTCATCTGCTGGAGTAGCTAATGACACTGTAATTATAATTCTCTTTTGGCAAAGAGCTGTACTTGGACAGAATATGCCAGGTTTTCATTTTCTACGTGGATGAGTATATTGGGATATCAAGTTGTGTAAAAGAAAAATGGCATTTAAAATTAATTCAAATTAATTTTTGCACTTGTTTTAAGTTGTCGATAATCTGACTTCTGCTGGATGTTAATATTTAATTCAAATTGTTTGATCTAATTTTTTAATGGATTATACTTTGTGCTGTTCAGTCTCGTATTCATCTGTGATACAAATCTTGAACAACACTTCTTTTATGGGTTCACAGGATGGAGTCAGTGCTACAGAGAAGCAGTCTTTAAAGCGGGTTGCAGTGGTTGAAGATTTTTTTGATATTATTTATTCCATGCACGTTGAGATGGGAGTAAATGGAGAAAAATCCCGAAAACATGCTGGTCAGAAACGAACTTATAAAGCAGTAAGTGATTATTCTTTAACCTGTTCGTTTGTGTTGATAGAATGTAACATGTCTATTCTCCTATACCTTGGTTGCCATGGTGGTTTTGACAGGCTGCCCTGAATGTAATATCTGTGAAATATTATGATTGATAACTACAAATGGCGTCCTTAAGTGTTTTACACTTCATTGTTGACCATGCAACCCTTGAAAATCAATACTCTTTAGCAGCTAGAAAAAGTTACTTTTATATCATTTAAGTAATTAACTGGTGCAGTCTCAGCAAGGGGTAAAATGACTTGAAACTTAATTTGAAGAAGAAGTATGCAAAAGCATTTAGACACTAGATTGATATTACAATGAAGTGGTAGTAAGTACTAGCAAAATTCAAGATTACTTCACTGTCATAGTATCTAAATTAAAATTGTGGACTGGCTGTCTGTTTCTGCAGATTTCATTCCGGTTCACCAACCTACATTGTATGGCATGTCAAGAGCATAGTTCTGTGTGTAGCTACCCTTCAGAATGCTTCCACCACAGGTTATGTACTGAGGTGGGGATAAGTTTGCAGTGTGACATTTCTATTTTATCATTCTTACATTTTTACTTGGTTTTTCTCTCAATTCCTTGGAACTGGATGTTCACACATGGCTGCTTTCTTTGTGAAATTATTCATTAATGGATTGGAAGTGTTTCTATCAAGGCCAACATTTACTGCCCATCCCAAATTCATTGAATCATAGAATCCCTACAGTATGGAAGCAGGCCATTCAGCCCACTGAGTCCACATTGACCGCCATCCCCCCACAGAAGAACACCCCACCCAGATCAACACCCCCGTAACCCTGCATTTCCAGGGCTAATCCACCAACCTGCTTGTCTCTGGACACTACTGGCAATTTAGCATGGCCAATCCACCTAATCTACACAACATTAGACTTGAGAAGGTGGTTATGAGCTACTGCCTTGAACTGCTGTAATCCATGTGTTATTTCTATACTTACAGGACTGTTAGGATGGGAGTTCCATGACTTTGGCACAGCAATGGACCTTTTGATCACAGCTGGTATCTGTCTTTTGGATATCAGGAAATTATGAATAAAAATGAAGGAAATCTTGCCTTCTCTTCTAAATTTAGTTTTTTTTTAGATTACTTACCGTGTGGAAACCGGCCCTTCGGCCCAACAAGTCCACACCGACCCGTCGAAGTGCAACCCACCCATACCCCTACATTTACCCCTTACCTAACACTACGGGCAATTTAACATGGCCAATTCACCTGACCCACACATCTTTGGACTGTGGGAGGAAACTGGAGCACTCGGAGGAAACCCACACAGACACGGGGAGAACATGCAAATTCCACACAGTCAGTCGCCTGAGGCGGGAATTGAACCTGGGTCTCTGGCGCTGTGAGGCAGCAATGCTAACCACTGTGCTGCCCACTGTAGATAGATTTCTCTGGTTCAGTTGCATCACTCACTCCTGTAAGACAGATCCTTGTCCTGACATGTGATAAACTCGCTATTTGTGTCTATCACTTGAGTCTTTCCAATTTTTTCCAAGGCAAACCAGGAAAACACCCAATAAGATGAAGTAAAAATAAACCTTTGAGCTATTTTAGTTTATGAATGCATAAGAAGACATAACTGGGTAACATTCATGATTAAATTCAAAGTGTCTTTGCACAGTAATATGCACATAAAGAAGATATTACACATTGTAATCCGTTGTTTGGCTTGCTTGACTTGAACAGAAGAATTGTTAACTGTCCTTATTTATTCTTTTAGACCCAATGAAAATTTGCCTTTGCAGTTATATTCAAAAACCTCACTGACTGCATCTTGGTCTTCTCTTGCTTCTATGCTCACAACCAAATGCAAGATCTCCCAATACAATCAGACAGAGATGAATCTTGGCTTACAAATGATTTAACATAAAACTTGCAAACCGATATCAAAGCTTTTCTGATATTAATTATCTTTCCTTTTAACTTCTGTCAAAGCCATACCACATGCCATTTCTATGGCAAAATGACAAACTATCTCAAAACGTAGAACTCTTACTTGTCACCTGTGTCTCTCTACTGCTGTACTAAATGCAATTGGATGACAGACAACATGATTATGAATGAATAGCAAAACTGATTGTGGCATTTGACCTGAAGGTAGATAGCCTTGAATAAGTATCACAATGACACAAAATACTTTATCATATGTCTAACTATTGTTGGATTACGAATCTGACTTTCTGAACATCTGACACCTGTCAATAAGTGTATACGAAAGGCTGAAAAACATTGCTAATATCTGAAAATGAGAACAGGGATTACAAATGTGATTAACCCATGACCACTACATTTGATGCAGATGGTATGATTGCAGTGTGCAGTAAGTAATAGCTTTCTTGTTGAGTGACTACAAACCTGATAATGATGTGCAAAATTATGAGAAGCTATTGTGAATTCAAGCCAGACTGCATTCTTAAAGGAAAGATGCATTTTGGTTGGAGGTGGTGCTGAAAGTCAATATGGTAGAGTTTCTGCTAAGAAAGAAATAAGAGTGGCACAATGACAGAACTGACTCCAATGTTTTTCAACAATGTATTAGAGATCCTGGAGCAGGAGATAGACTGGATGAGAAAGGTTCTATATCCACAGGGCACCAGGAGGCTCTCTGGGTAGGCACAGCAAAAGCAGTAGAAGAAGATAACTGCTATAGTGCAATGCCAAGGACTTGATTACTTCTGTAATCTCTAAGGACTGGTCAAGGTGAGCAATGCATGTTCAAATGTCATACACTTTACATTTGAACCACTGGCTTCATGTATGTTCAGTGCATCACAACACTTCACTTGCATACTAAAAATCTCTATCAGTCATGACTTATGGCTCATAATTGCAGCTCCACCTCACTGTTTCTGACCTAGCAATGCTGTAAATTTCACAGTCACATTTTGACAACTTGTATGCATTGCTGACTGACTTTTTACTATGACAGACATATCACCAAGACAATACTCATCTAAGGGCACTTCCTTCTCTCTCACAGGCACATAGCCACAGACAGCAGCACCTGAATAGTAGCACTGAGGCATAGTTGCATGTTTTAAAGGCTGTGTTTGCCATTATTGAAGCAGCCATAACTAAATCATTGGCCATCAATGGTGGTAAAAACATTGAAGATGACTGTATGCTCATATCTTATCCTCCTCCTCACAGCTTACTTCCCCCTTTTGACATCTCAGTCACCTCTACACACCCTTGTTCCTTTCTTCTTTCAGATATTCAAGAACTAAGCTAAATGAGACAGAAATTCAAGGCTTTTTATTTGAGTACAAGATGAAAAGCTTCAACTTTAGGACTGTTGTCACCAATGTTTAAGATAGACCAAGAGCTACGACTCAGTCTGATATTGGTGTAGGAGCAAGATACAGATGCAAAAGAAGAAACTAATGATCAATAATGATGATGTGGCCTTCGAACATCCTCCATTCTGGCATGTTTCATCATCGTACTTGTCTCCAAAACATCAAAACTAATATCTAGCCTTGTTTGATCAAATAAATGACTGATCCAGCTATGAAACTATTCTGTTTCTTCTTTAGACATGACATCATCTTTCTGGGATGACCTAGCAAAATTATCCAACATAGGAACAATACTCCCTAAATTGGCGTGTTGATTCAAAGTTACTGCAGCCTTATTTTGCTGAATCCCTAATTTTCCAAAGTCAGACTTTCGATCGTAAATTATTTAATAATTATTTAGGCAACATAGGTCAGTACAGACTTGATAGATGGAATAGAATCTTTCTACACTGTAGGGATTTTATGGTTCTAAGTAGACCTTGAACATGGGACTCCAGGCCCAAAGGTAGGAAGACTACTATTGTGCCACAAGAACTCTCTTCTCGAACAATTAAAACCTTCCTATGTGATCATGCTGCTCCTTGAACAAGGTTATGCTGTCCTTGTTTTTTTTCATGAGGGGTTGTAAAGGCAGAGGTGCCAATATGCCTGGAAATGGCTCTTTCAATAATGGCAGGGGAGTCACCAGTTCTTCCAGTTCACCTTTTTTCTAGTTTATTTAGTTTTAGCAGGGAGTCAGAAAACTGCTGATAACAGAGAAGCAGCTATAGAGGTTCTGTGCTTCAACAGATGTTTCTAGCCTGATTTCTCTCTGAAATCTCTCCTGCCTGTAAGAATCTGAGTTTGCATTTGCCTTTTGCTAAGGGGTGTGTTTATGGGATATTGCTGGGGTTGGACCAGCTCCTTTGTTAACTTGCGATAGAGTCAGTTGGGTTATCTGTTATCTTTTATTTGTGTTTCATCCATAGTGTTTAAATATATTCTGCATTGTTTAAAGCTGAGTGGTTTGACCAGCTGCATCACTCCTGGAATATCCACTTTATATTTGCCTAAAAAAAATTAAGGTCTGGTCTATCTTCTTAAAACATTTTGAGGGGTATTGGCCTGTGTCCATAACACCTGTAATGTGACCAGAACTCTAGCTGTGCCCTAACCAATGTCTTACATAGTTCCAGCATCACATCCCTGCTTTTGTATTCAATACCTCATCCAATGAAGGAAAGGATCCCATGTTTTCTTTTTCACCTTATCTCCCTGTTGTACGGACTTTAGAGACTAGTGAACATACAATCCAAGGTTTCTCACAACTTCTATCCTTTTTTATATATTCCCATTTATTGTGTATTCCCTTGCTTTTATTGCTTTCCCAAATGCATAAGTTCACCTGTCTTTGGACTTAATCCTTTGCCACTTTTCCACCCACTCAACTAAACCATCGATATGATTCTGCATTTGTCAGCCATCCTTTTCAGTATTCACCACCTGTCCAAACGTTGTGTTATCTTCAATTTTTCCAATCATGCCTCCCATATTCAAGTTCAAATCATTAATACATACTATACAACAGGTTCCCAACAGTGAGATCGATGAAACACAACTGGAAAACACTTTGCATTTGCAGAAACAATTAGTTTGTCTTCCAGTTTATTAGCAACCACCAAAACATTACAGTTCTAAGGATTGCTCTTTAGCTCTCATTTGCTCTGTTCTTTATTTAAACCGTAGCCTATAACATCAGAGAGACTCCCAGACACACGTTTTTGTTCCATTCTGCCAGTCCATGGCCCTCACTGTTGCATTATTTTGAACACTTAACCAATATTTAAACCTGTTATTAGTTCCCGTGTTTCTTAAAATGGTTGTATCCCTTCATTCATTTATCCTACTGGGATGAATATTACTTGAGGAAATTGGCCTTTCGATGTGAAAGCCTTTTCATCTGTGAAATGATCACTCAAGCTACCACTATCCAACCTCTGATTTATTGTACACTGTTCCTCAAGACTGCAAAACACATGGGTATATGAGGCATTCCATTGCTTTCCATCAGTTGCTCAGATTTTAAGAGTTTATAATCAGTCTTTATTAACCCTGAAGAATTAACCTTAATTCTTTTTGATTACCATCTTGATTAACCGCTGTCTTATCATCATGACCAATTACCTTTCCACTCCCTGTGATTCTTACCACTCCCTTTCATAACACGCCAAGGGCCAGAATTAAATCTATCTTGGACACATTCCATGTTGCCTTAACTCTGGTAATTTTCATCATCTTTACTTCTCTCCTGCAATGTAAGGCAGTCAAATTTGGAGGAAGAAATGAAAGTGATTTCAGTCCCCTTTCAGGCAGGAGTCTATTACCTAATACAGGAAATAAGTAAAGGTTCCTCCCATAGATATATTAATAAGGATCTTCCTACATTTTGAAGCAAGTTCTTTGTCTGACCCGCCCTGGTCATTTAAATAACCTGGTCATTTTGATTGACCAATATTTTCATGGATCATTTCAATGATCACCACATGATTCCTTTTGCAGATGGGGAGGTGACCTAGTGCTATTATCGCTCAACTATTAATCTAAAAGCTCAGGATAATGTTCTGGGGACTTGGGTTCAAATCTTGCCATGGCAGATGGTGGAATTTGAATTCAATAATAATGAAAGTAATCTGGAATTAAGAGTTGACTGGCAACCATGATGCCATTGACAATTGTCGGTAAAACCTGTCTGGATCACTAATGTCCTTCAGGGAAAGAAATCTGCCATCCTTACTGGTCTGGCGTACATGTGACTCCAGAGCCGCAGCAATGTGGTTGACTCTCAGCTGCTCTCTGAAATGGCCTATCAGTTGTATCAATCGCTAGAAAGACACAACAAAGAAATGAAACTGGACGGATCACCTGGCATCACAGTGGAAATGAAAAAGACAATGGCAAAAAACACAAACCACCCTGTCGACCATACAAAGTCCTTCTTATCAACATCTGGTGGCAAGTGTCGAAATTGTGAGAGCTGTCTCACAGATTAGTCAAGACATTGTCATTCTTATGGAATCATATCATACAGATAACACCCCAGACACCACCATTACCATTTCTGGATATTTCCTGTCCACCAGCAGGACAGATCCGGCAGAGGTGGTGGCACAGTGGTATACAGTCAGGAAGGAGTTGCCTTGGGAGTCCTTGACATTGACTCTGGATCCTACGAAGCCTCATGGTTTCAGATTAAACATGGGCTAAGAAACCTCCACTGCTTACTCCATACTGTCCTCCTTTGGCTGATGAATCAACACTCTTCCATGTTGAACAACACTCAGAAGAAGCACTGAGGGTGGCAAGGGTGCAAAATGTACTCTGGGTGGAGGATTTCACTGTCCACCACTAAGAGTGGCTTGGCAGTAGCATTACTGATTTGAGCTGGTTGGGACCTGAAGGATATAACTAGGAACCTACAAGAGGAAAAAACATAATTGACCTCATCCTTACTAATCTGATGGCTGCATAAGCATCTGTCCAGGACAGTATAGGTAAAGTGACCACCATACTTTCCTTGGGGAGATGAAGTCCCGCCTTCACATTGAGAATAACCTCCATTGTGTTGTGTGCCACTATCACTGTGGTAAATGACAAACACCTGATGAAGAGGCAGCATCTCAAGCTGGTGCTTCCAAATAAACCTGTTGGATTATAACGTGGTGTTGTGATTTTTAAACTTGTCTACCCCGTCCAGGACTGGCACCTCCAAATTGTGCTAAATGGGACAGACTTCGAACTAAACTAGCTGCTCAAAACTGGGCATCCATGAGGCACTGTAAGCCATCAACAGCAGCAGAATTTTACTCCAGCACAATCTTCAACCTCATGGCTGATACCATCAAGCCAGGGCACCAATCCTGGTTCAATGAAGAGTGCAGGAGGGCATGCCAGGAGCAGCATCAGGCATACTTAAAGATGAGGTCAAACCGGTGAAGTTACCAACAGGACTACTTGCGTACCAAATGGCATAGCTGCAAATGTGTTGCTGGTCAAAGCACAGCAGGCCAGGCAGCATCCCAGGAATAGAGAATTCGACGTTTCGAGCATAAGCCCTTCATCAGGAATAAGAGAGAGAGAGCCAAGCAGGCTAAGATAAAAGGTAGGGAGGAGGGACTAGGGGGAGGGGCGATGGAGGTGGGATAGGTGGAAGGAGGTCAAGGTGAGGGTGATAGGCCGGAGTGGGCAGCCTTGCCGGATTTTCACCATCCCTCCAGATCTCCCCCTCTCTGAGGATGAAAGATCAGTCCTCAGCAGGGGCCTCACCTTCATTCCCCTACGCCCTCGGATTAATGAGTTCAACACGCGGCGAGATATTGAACAATTCTTCCGCCGCCTTCGCCTCCGTGCCTACTTTCTCCCGCCCACCCTCTGACGACCCCTTCTCCCGCCTCCAACACACCCCATCCACCTGGACACCCCGTGCTGGCCTCCTACCCGCCCTCGACCTCTTTATAGCCAACTGCCGCCGTGACATCAACCGACTCAACCTGTCCACCCCTCTCACCCACTCCAACCTCTCACCCTCAGAACGTGCAGCCCTCCACTCCCTCCGCTCCAATCCCAACCTCACCATCAAACCCGCAGACAAGGGAGGCGCGGTGGTAGTTTGGCGCACTGACCTGTACACCGCTGAAGCCAAACGCCAGCTCGCGGACGCCTCCTCTTATCGCCCCCTTGACCACGACCCCACCTCCCACCACCAAACCATCATCTCCCAGACCATCCAGGACCTCATCACCTCAGGGGATCTCCCATCCACCGCCTCCAACCTCATAGTCCCACAACCCCGCACCGCCCGTTTCTACCTCCTGCCCAAAATCCACAAACCTGCCTGCCCCGGCCGACCCATTGTCTCAGCCTGCTCCTGCCCCACCGAACTCATCTCCCAATACCTCGACACGGTCCTCTCCCCTTTAGTCCAAGAACTCCCCACCTACGTTCGGGACACCACCCACGCCCTCCACCTCCTCCAGGATTTTCGCTTCCCCGGTCCCCAACGCCTTATTTTCACTATGGACATCCAGTCCCTGTACACCTCCATCCCCCATCACGAAGGACTCAAAGCCCTCCGCTTCTTCCTTTCCCGCCGCACCAACCAGTACCCTTCCACTGACACCCTCCTTCGACTGACTGAACTGGTCCTCACCCTGAATAACTTCTCTTTTCAATCCTCCCACTTCCTCCAAACTAAAGGAGTTGCCATGGGCACCCGCATGGGCCCCAGCTATGCCTGCCTCTTCGTAGGATATGTGGAACAGTCCATCTTCCGCAACTACACTGGCACCACCCCCCACCTTTTCCTCCGCTACATCGATGACTGTATCGGCGCTGCCTCGTGCTCCCACGAGGAGGTTGAACAGTTCATCAACTTTACTAACACCTTCCATCCCGACCTGAAATTCACCTGGACTGTCTCAGACTCCTCCCTCCCCTTCCTAGACCTTTCCATTTCTATCTCGGGCGACCGACTCAACACAGACATCTATTATAAACCGACTGACTCCCACAGCTACCTGGACTACACCTCCTCCCACCCTGCCCCCTGTAAAAACGCCATCCCATATTCCCAATTCCTTCGTCTCCGCCGCATCTGCTCCCAGGAGGATCAATTCCAACACCGCACAGCCCAGACGGCCTCCTTCTTCAAGGACCGCAGATTCCCCCCAGACGTGATCGACGATGCCCTCCACCGCATCTCCTCCACTTCCCGTTCCTCCGCCCTTGAGCCCCGCTCCTCCAACCGCCACCAAGACAGAACCCCACTGGTTCTCACCTACCACCCCACCAACCTCCGCATACAACGTATCATCCGCCGCCATTTCCGCCACCTCCAAACGGACCCCACCACCAAGGATATATTTCCCTCCCCTCCCCTATCAGCGTTCCGCAAGGACCACTCCCTTCGTGACTCCCTCGTCAGATCCACACCCCCCACCAACCCAACCTCCACCCCCGGCACCTTCCCCTGCAACCGCAGGAAATGTAAAACTTGCGCCCACACCTCCACACTCACTTCCCTCCAAGGCCCCAAGGGATCCTTCCATATCCGCCACAAGTTCACCTGTACCTCCACACACATCATCTATTGCATCCGCTGCACCCGATGTGGCCTCCTCTATATTGGTGAGACAGGCCGCTTACTTGCGGAACGCTTCAGAGAACACCTCCGGGCCGCCCGAACCAACCAACCCAATCACCCCGTGGCTCAACACTTTAACTCCCCCTCCCACTCCACCGAGGACATGCAGGTCCTTGGACTCCTCCACCGGCAGAACACAACTACACGACGGCTGGAGGAGGAGCGCCTCATCTTCCGCCTGGGAACCCTCCAACCACAAGGTATGAATTCAGATTTCTCCAGTTTCCTCATTTCCCCTCCCCCCACCTTGTCTCAGTCGGTTCCCCCAACTCAGCACCGCCCTCCTAACCTGCAATCCTCTTCCTGACCTCTCCGCCCCCACCCCACTCCGGCCTATCACCCTCACCTTGACCTCCTTCCACCTATCCCACCTCCATCGCCCCTCCCCCTAGTCCCTCCTCCCTACCTTTTATCTTAGCCTGCTTGGCTCTCTCTCTCTTATTCCTGATGAAGGGCTTATGCTCGAAACGTCGAATTCTCTATTCCTGGGATGCTGCCTGGCCTGCTGTGCTTTGACCAGCAACACATTTGCAGCTGTGATCTCCAGCATCTGCAGACCTCACTTTTTACCAAATGGCATAAACAGCAAGTGATAGATAGAGCTAAGTGATCCCGCAACTAGATCTAAGCTCTACAGTCCTTCCACATCCAGTCGCGAATGGTGATGGACAATTAAACTGCTCACTGGAGGAGGAGGAGGCTCCACAATATTCCCATTCTCAATGATGGAGGAGTCCAGCCTATTCGTCCGAAAGGTAAGGCTGATGCATTCGCAACGACATTCAGTCAGAAGTGCCAAGTGGGTGATCCATCTCGGGCTCCTCCAATGGTCTCCAGCTTCACAGATACCAGTCTCCAGCCAATTCAGTTCACTCCACGTAATATCAAGGAAGGCTTGAGGCACTGGATACTGCAAAGGCCCTGATAACAATCTGGCAATAGTACTGAAGATGTATTCTCCAGAATTTGCTGCTCCCTGAATCAAGCCTTTCCAGTTTACAGCACTGGCATCGACCCGACAATGTAGAAAATTGCCTAGGTATGTTTTGTATACAAAAAGCAGGACAAATCCAACCCAGCCAATTACTGCTCAGTCAGTTTACTCTCCATCATCAGTAAAGTGATGGAACGGGTCATCAACAGTGCTATCAAGCAGCACCTGCTCCGCAACAACCTGCTCCGTGACGCCCAGTTTGGGTTTCGCCCGGGTCACTCGGCTCCTGATCTCGTTACAGCCTTGGTTCAAACCAAGGACAAAAGAGCTGAATTCCAGATGTGAGGTGAAAGTGATAGCCCTTGATGTCAAGGCCACATTTGACAGGGTATGGCAAAACTGGAATCAATGGGTATCAGGCGCAAACATTCCGCTGGTTAGAGTCATCCCTGGCACAAAGGAAGATGGTTGTGGTTGTGGAGGGTCAGTCATTTCAGCTCCAGGGCATCTCTGCAGGAGTCCCTCAGGGTAGTTTCCTAGGCCCAACAATCTTCAGATGCTTCATCAATGACCTTCCCTCTGTCATTGGGTCAGAAATGAGGATGTTTGCCGATGAGTGCACAGTCGTCAGCAGCATTTGCGATGACTCATATACTAAAAATGTCTGCTCAAATGCAACAAGATCTGGACAATATCCAGGCTTAGGCTGACAAGTGGCAAGTATCATTTGTGCCACACAAATGCCAGACAATGACCATCACCAATAAGAAACACTCTAACTACCACTCCTTGCCATTCATTGGTATTACCATCACTGAATCCTTGGGGTTATTCTTTATTTGAAACTCAACTGGACTCACCATGTAGACACAGTAGCTTCAAGTGCAGGTCACAGACTAGGGATACTGTGGCAAGTACCTCACATTCTGACACCCCAAAGTCTATCCACCATCTACAAGGCACAAGTCAGGAGTGTGATGGGATACTCCCTACTTGCCTGGATGGCTGCAGCTCCAACAACTCTCAAAATGCTTGACACAATCCAGGACAAAGCAAGCTGCTTGATTGGTATCACATCTACAAGCATTCTAACCTTCCACCGCTCAGGAGCAGCAGTGTGTACCGTCTGCAAGATGGACTGCAGAAATTCACCAAAAATCCTTAGACAGCACTTTTCAAACCCATAACCACTTCCATCTGGAGGGACAAGGACAACAGGTACTTGGGAACACTACCTGCTGCAAGTTCCCTTCCAAGCCACTCACTATCCTGACTTGGAAATATACTGCCGTTTCATCACAGTCATTGGAATCCTGGAATTTCCTTCCTATCGGCATTGTGGGTCAACTTGCAGCAAGTGGACTGCAGTGATTCAAGAAGGCAGCTCACCACTGCTTTCTCAAGGGCAAGTAGGAATGAGTTATCAATGCTGGCCAGACAGCGATGCTCAAGCCCCACAAATGAATTATAAAAAAGTCAATTTGCTGAAAGAATTTTCACCACAGAATTTTATGATCAGCGTGTTCATGTCTCTTAAATTGTCATTCATGATTTCCCCTCCATTGTCAGTCAGTGACCTAGCCAGTACCCCAAGTCTGGTCCTTGTCTGTTTCTTTACAAATTTATCTAGAGTCATGATTCTGTTCATACATATATATAGAACAGCTAAATCTGATTGCACACTTCATAGATGTTGCAATGAAATAATGCTTATCTTTGTTTTGCATATTTAGCTTAATAGCATCTACCTTATTAGAGTTATGTGCCAATGGAAGACATGCAAGAGAATGTAGGCTTACACAGGACGAGTCATGACATGCTTTTTACAGATTTTATATTTTGCTAATTTCTTTGATATTTTTTCTCCTAAATCACCTCTGAAATCTTTAGTTTTTAAGGCTAAAGTAAGCAGCAAATTATTGGTTTAGCTATAAGACAATTGTAATTTTCCCTCTGGCTTGTAGCAACTGATGTCATTAATATGTCCATAACAATAATGCTCTGATTGGGTACGCTGCTGATCACCTGACTTTTTAAAAAACAATTGCTTTATCATGATGTATGTCCAGTTGCAATTGTGTCTTTTTCATGGAAAGCATACTTAACAAAAGGTCTCTCACGAGCTAGTACATCAGTATCAATAAAGTGGCTTGCTTCAGCCATTTTGCATGATATCAGCATTCTTTTTGGTGATCCCATTGTGTTGACATTTCCAAATTTAAAATAAATCAAATTTTCATATACCTCATCTTGCATCAATTTGAATAAATCCAGACATAATTTTGGCCAATCTATTCATATATAGTTAAGGTGCAACCACTATCTAATACAACACAGTTAACTGAATCCAGAACTAATACACATCACTGAATTACATCTTGTTCTGATGAGTATAGTTTCTTCAGGCTATTCATTATCATCATCTTCAGGCTCCAAATTCTGTTTTTATATATTACGTTGAAAACCCTGCTGTTCTGCTTTTGGCAGCTCATTGCACAATGATAATTTGAACACCTGTTAATTGCTCCCAGAGTCCAATTGTATTCTATTGTGGCTCCAAACTTGTGATCTGCTGCGGTATGCAAGTCTGCTATAAAATATTTTTCTGTCTGTAATTCTTGTATTGTACTGATGACTGTATCTAATACCTG
The DNA here is from genome assembly GCF_020745735.1 of Hemiscyllium ocellatum. NCBI lineage: Eukaryota > Metazoa > Chordata > Chondrichthyes > Orectolobiformes > Hemiscylliidae > Hemiscyllium > Hemiscyllium ocellatum. The sequence continues at coordinate 81,727,378 of NC_083404.1, forward strand.
GATGATCCTGAAATACAACTCTTAGTGAATCTTCCATCCTTTAGTGATACTGTGACAGGTCCCATTTTTACAGTCAAGGCTGTTAAAATCAACTACTTTCTCAGGTTTCTTTTAACGTAATGAAGGGTGGAAGCAGATATGTCATATACAAGGTACACTGCAACATCTCAGCACAACTCTTCTGACCACATCTTCTAAACACACTACCTTTACCATTGAAAGAACAAGGACAACAGATGCTTGGGAACACCACCACTTACGAATTGCCCTCCAAGTCACACAAGATTGTGACCAGAACTATATCATTGTTCTTTCAATACAACTGGGCCAAAATCCTGAAATTCATTTCCTACCTGTTCTGTGGGTGTATCTAAGCCCTCATGGATCAAAACAGTTCACAAACGCAGCTCATCACCTTCACTCAAGATATTTTGGGATAAAAAATAAATGCTGGCCCAGCTGACAATGCTCACATTCTATGAGCATATAAATAAAAAAAAACACATTGGATGCAAAATGAAATTTCTTTCCAGGAATTGAACCTTAGTAAAAACCTGTGTCTTAATGGTGTCATCCATCAGTAATGTGTCCATATGTGACACTTTATTCACAATTCAGCAATTTAGATGTGAGTACTAATCAAGGAATCTCCAAATTGAATATGTTCAATCTTTTATACAGTCTATAATGTTCAAGATATTTTCCTGGAATAATTTAGCATTTTTAGAAATATATGAAAAGCTGACATGATTTAGAGATGCTGGTGTTGGACTGGAGTGTACAAAGTTAAAAATCACACAACACCAGGTTATAGTGTTGTGTGATTTTTAACTATGAAAAGCTGACTGTGGTAAATTTAACCAACTGTATCTAACAAAAGTATCTAATTGGCAGATATGTTGCTCATAAAATACTTTTGCTTCTGATTGTACTTTTGTTGGGAACTACCAATGCCAAGACCATAATTGTTTCCTCACTGGTAGTGACATAACCTGTGTCCACACAACCACTTCATTCTTCCACTGGTCATGATGTTTAGACCCTGGGAACATCAATAATAATTATATCCTGACAATTTACATTTAGTTTCAGCCATCCTTCACAAAAGCTACTGTTCTGTTGCCATGTTAAATGTCTTACAGCTGGTTGGTGAAACCCACCTTTACTGAATTGTAGACCTATTCACAATTGCAACATCACAAACATATGGCTCCTTAATAATTTCAGTAAAAAATCCTTATATCTGTGCTGTGTTCAACACATTAAAATGATAAATAGCTACCTATACTTTAACCTTCATAACTCAAATTTCCTTCTGCACCAAATGGACTAACACTCTCCAAAAACCAAGTCAGATTGTTATCAGAAATTGGAAGATTAACCATATATTTTGCATACTATTTCCAGGGCTCTATAAAGGTTAGATTTCTTGAAACTATCACTTACTTCTGACAAGGTTGCTCCTTCAAAGCTCCATCAGCCACTTCATGCTTACAAAGTCCCAGTTTAATACGTGTTGCTAGCATCTTAGTCACTGAATTTCTATCCCATATCCCCCTTGTAACCAATTACTTGTTTAGCTTTATTGTTATTTTCTTAGCATCTTGGTCATCATAGTTATTGGAAGCAGATTTCATTTTAGAAAAAATTATCTTCCAAAGCAATACACTTCTTGAAAGGTCCATACCCCCCAAAAATATATGTTTCTCCTTAATAACACATGGCCACCATACTCCTAAGTCTACACCGTACACACGTCTGTATGTATCTCCTTATATATGTGTAAGCAATCATCAAATCAAGGGTCTCCAGCAGTTTATCCTGAAGATAACTTAGCTAAATCAATGTTCTGCACATACGTTTCAGTGGCTTCAGTGCAGAATTATCTGCATGAACTCCTCATTATATATGAATATCATAAAAACATAAAATTCTGGAAATACTCTGCAGGTCAAGATCAGAATGAATAATTTCTAAATGATTTTCAACCACTGAGAAAATAAATGGTCTGTAGTTGCTGGTTTATCCTTGCATCTAGGTCAAACAAGGATGTGATTTTTGTAATGCTCCAGATCTCTCAGGCTACCCCCCTCATAATCTAAGGAACATTATGGTCAGTACCTCTACAACTTTCTCCTTGTGGGCCTTGCTAGTGGACACCCAGATTCCATGAAAAATAAGGCAAAAACTGACTACACAAAAATTCATTTATCAATCTGAATCTTTCTGCTAGATCTTCTTATTTGATGGTCTATAAAAACACCCGGTAGAGTAACGATGCAGTATGTACTATTTAACTCTAACAAAATAGGTTTTCATGATTTGGAGATGCCAGTGTTGGACTGGGGTGTACAAAGTTAAAAATCACACAACACCAGGTTATAGTCCAACAGGTTTAATTGAAAGCTTTAGCTTTTGGAGTGCTGCTCTTTCATCAACCAACTGATGAAGGAGCAGCGCTCCAAACGCTAGTGCTTCCAATTAGATTTGTTGGACTATAATCTGGTGTTGTGTGATATTTAACATACAGGTTTTAACTTTGTCCCTTCTAGGATATCCTCCATTTATAGCACCATAATGCTGACTCTTAAACACAACCACTACCCCTCTTTCTATCCTTCTCTACCTTTGCTGAACAACACATCCCATTTTGAGCCTGTTGCCAGAACACCATTTTCCCATGAGACTATCTGTGTCTCCAATTCACCGAACCTATTTACCACATTTCACATGTTTACACAAATGCACTATAAACGTGAATTAGAATCTATTGTATTTCTACTTAATCTGACTCCATTTAATACCTTACAATCTTTTATAATACGTTACTATTTCTTACTCTAGTTCTGTCTGTCTCTCCCAATCCTTTGAGCATCTTGTTTTTCCACTTAATGCTGCACTTTGGTTTCCATCCCTCTGCCAAATTTAAATTCTCCACCACAGAACGAGAAATTTGGCATGTACTTTAAGATCATCACCAACTTTTACAAATGCACCATAGAATGCTATCCAGGTGCATAATGGCCTGATATGGCAACTGCTCTGCCCAGGATGTAAACAGCGATAGGAAGTTATGTGCACAGCCCAGGCCATCATAGAAGCCAATTACCCATCCATGGACTCCATTTACACTGCTTGTTGCTGCAGAAAGACTGCCAACATTATCAAAGATCCTTCCCATCATGGTAATGCTCTCTCCAATCTTTTCTGTCAGGCAGAAGGTACAGAAACTTGAATGCACGCACCAATAGGTTCAAGAACAGCTTCTTCCCTGCTGTTATTAGATAACTGAGTGGACCTCTCTAACTTCAAATAATGTTGATCTTGGTTTGTGCACCTCCTGTGCAGATGCCCCACTCTTGTAAGCATCCTATGATTTTTATGTCCTTGTTTGCTATGATCTGCCTGTACTGCTCACAAAACAAAACTTTTCACTGTACTTAGGTACATGTGACTATAGTAAATCAAGTCAAATGAAAAGTATGACGTGAGGATATTGATGCTTGCCTGGCCTGTGTGCATTCTACCCTTCTTAGAACTGCTCCCAGCAGTTTAAAGCTTTCCAATCATCCATCATCTCCTATTTTCATACTCACTAGCAAGTGGCATTGGGATTAATTCAGAAGTTACTACTTTTGAGGCCCTGCTTATTAATTTCTTTCCTAGATCCTAAAATTAGCTAGGAGAACCTTGTCTCTTTTTCTGCTTTGTTTGTTGGTACTGATATGCAAGACAACTTGGCAAAAGTGAGGATTGCAGATGCTGGAAACCAGAGTCTAGATTAGAGTGGCGCTTTTGCCCAAAACAGGATTTTCCTACTCCTCGGATGCTGCCTGACCTGCTATACTTTTCCAGCACCACCCTGCATCACAACTTACTGTTCCCTGCCACCCTAGAATGAGGTCTGTGGTCACAGAAATACTTGTGCATTCCCTTGAATATGGAATTTCCAATGTTTATTGCTTCATTCTATCACACTGTACTGCTGAGTCACCTGCAGTATGATGGATTTGGTTGAGGCTGTACTTCTCAGAGGAGACACCTCTCTTAATAATGTTTAGAGCTGATCCTGGTTAGAGATCAAAATGCACTGGAGGTTGGTACAATTGCAATATTTAAAAGGCATCTGGATGGGTATATGATTAGGAAGGGTTGAGAGGGGATGTGCCAAGTGCTGGGAAATGGGACTAGATTAATTTAGGATATCTGGTCGGCATGGACGAGTTGGACCGAAGGATCTGTTTCTGTGCTGTACATCTCTATGACTCTATGACACTCAGGGCACTCATGTTAGGCCAGAAATATATTGGTCATGAAATCACTTCAGAGTTTCCTTCCTTTCTTTGCCCTTTATAGTACCACTATCCTAGTCTATAATAATGTAGATATCTAGGGGAGGAAGTGGCACAGTAGTAATGTCAATGGACTTGTAATCCAGAGACCCAGTCCCTGAATTGTATGCCAGGCAGCAATTTTTTTCTGCTTGTTTATGTGGGTTGACCATCTCTGGGAATGTTATAGCTCTCAATCTTGATGATGGATTGCTGTGATATCAGCTGTTGCTTAAGCTCCCCCAGCTGACAACAGTTCCTGCACATGAGATTGTTCAGATGACAAGAAACATGGTACAGAGTGATATTTTACAGGATGTGAAGGTGCCAATGGTGACTAGGGTGGACATAGTCAAAACTTAGAAGACACCGGGTTATAGTTCAACAGGTTTATTTGAACACTGCTCCTTTGTCAGGTGACATCTTTCTTCACAGAACCACGAAAGCTTGTGATTTTAAATAAACCTGTTGGACCTTTACCTGGTGTTGTGTGACTTCTAGCTTTGTCCATGTTACAGAACTGAGGTGCCTTGCCACACCTCTCTTTTTTAGACTAAATTAAGGCAGTTAACCTTAAGAGAAATAAACAGTTACCAGCAACTCACTCAATTCATTTTGCTGATGCCATCTTATTTTATAATTTAAAGCACAAATGTTGTTATACTATAAGCATTTATGTCCCAGATATAATTAAACAGTGTTCCTAGTATGTTAAGTTGTACAATGCACTATATAAGATAAAGAGAAGGTGAGGACTGCAGATGCTGGAGAATGAGTCAGAAAGTCTGAAAAGCACAGCAGGTCAGGCAGCATCTGAGGAGCAGGAAAGTCAACGTTTCGGGCGTAAGCCTTTCATCAGGAATCTGGGGGGAAGGGGGCTGAGAGATAAAGAAGAGGGTGGGGCTGAGGGGAGGTAGCTGGGAAGGTGACTGGTGGATGCAGGTGATTGTGATCAGTCAATGGGGACGGTGGAGTGGATAGGTGGGAAGGAAGATGGACAGGTGGAACAGGTCAAGAGGTGGTGCCAAGCTGGTGGGTTAAATCAGGGATGAGGTGGGGAGAGGGGAGATTTGGAAACTAGTGAAGTCAGCATTGATGCCATGTGGTTAAAGGTTCCAAGGCATGTTTCCTCCTTAGATTTGGCAGTGGAGGAGGTATAGGACTTGCATATCCTTGGTGGAGTGACAGGAAGAGTTGAAGTGGTTGGTCACAGGGCGGTAGGGTTGTTGGCTGCGTGTGTCCTGGAGATGAACCCTGAAATGTTCCATGAATTGGTAATCTGTTTCCTTGATGTAGAGGAGGTCACATTGAGAGCAACGACACAGCAGATAAGGTGGGTGTGCAGGAAAATCTATGCTGGATGTGAAAAGATCCTTTGGCACCTTGGATGGGGGTGAGTGTTGGCTGGATGAGGTTCAAGGGCGGAGGTACAAGAAGTGCAGGAGATGTGTGGGAAGGCATTGTTGATCATTATTGGGAGGGGAATTATGGTCTTGGAATAGGAGGCCTATCTGGAATGTCCTGGAGTGGAATTCTGGGAACAGATATGGCAGAGGCGGAGGAATTGGGAGCAAGGGATTGTATTTTTACAGGAGCAGAGTTGAGAGGAGGGGTAGTCCAGGTAGCTGTGGGAGGCAGTAGGTTTGAAATAGATGTCTGTGTTGAGTGGGTCGCTGGAGATGGAGTTGGAGAAATCCAGGAGGGGAAGGAGGTGTCCGAGATGGTTCAGGTGAACTTTAGGTCAAGGTGGAAGTTGTCAGTGAAGTTGATGAACTGTTCAATTTCATCATGGGAGAATGAGATTTCGCTGATACAGTCATCAATGGACTGCAGGAAGAGGTGGGAAATGGTGCCGGTGTAACTGTGGAAGATGGACTGTTCTACATATCCTCTGAAGAGGTCTTCCCAGCTTACCTCCCAGCCCCATCTCCATGCCCACCCCCACATCCTATTTATCTCTCAGGCCCCTTCCTCCCCCAGATTCCCGATGAAGGGCTTTTTCCAAAATGTCGACTCTCCTGCTCCTCGGATGCTGCCTGACCTGCTGTGCTTTTCCAGTGCCACATTTTGACAATACATGATAAAACAGTTTATGTATTTTATCACAATGGCTTACTTAAGTTTTCATTATAGTAAATTGATCTAGCTTACATTGTAAGTTGATTAAATTCAATTAAATGCTTATGTGTAGACTTATCTATTGCTCCCCTATGAGATGTCATTATGCATTATTTTTGTTTTTAACCTGTGCCATTTGCCAACTCACAATCAGAGATGTCTTTGTGCCACTCTGTTCTCAGCCACTGTCTTTTGACCACTCCGTTCTCAGTCTTGCTCTTTCCACTACTGTACCTCCAGCCTGAAAAGGGAATGCAATCTTTTGAAGATAGTCTTGTTTTCCATTAGTTTTTAACCTAAAGATAACTGAAGTCCCATAGATGCTAATTCTTTTATAACAGTATTCATATGCATCTGATTACATCTTTTCTGTACATTTTAAGCTATTAGAATATCAAACTGTAATAGGAAATTGATATTGATATAGTTGGTTGCACACTTTATTTTGCTGGTGGAGAAAGTACCATAGTCATGACACCAAACATTGTGCCATTATTCATATGTGAAATGATCTACAAATTCACATTGTCCTCATCCAAAACTTGCAACTAATAATAAATTGTACAATATTCAACTTCAGGAGTGTGTGTAAAAGCTATTTCAAACCTATGAGTCCAACCGAAGAAATTATTTGATTTGAGGAGAAAACTAAATCAATTATATTTTAATGCTAACATTACTTAACTACATTGGTACTGCAAAGATACTCATGCATTCCCAGAATGTAACTAGAAATATTAACATATCAATAATAATTTAATTTGTTAATGTTGATATGTGATGGAGTAAAACTGAACAGCAATTTGGGGTACATCCCAATACTTCATACAGTCATCTTATAAAAGTTACTTGGTGTATCATACGTGATATGTCATGTAGAATGGCTAGAATAAAAACAAGTGCATTTATGTTGTACTTTTAACTTAAGAAATATCCAAGTGCACAGAAATGTAATTAGGAAGAGCTGAATATAAAAGGAAAGAAGGAATTTTACATTTGGTTTGCACTGGAAATGACATGTTTTATATTAAATATTAGTTTCTAATGTGTAAAATTCAAGATCAAAAAAGGAAAATCAGTGGATTAGATGGCAACCAATTGCTTAATCTTTACTGACATATGGCTTATTTTATGCAAACCAAACTGATCAAGTTTTCTTTTAAATGTAATCTTTATCTAAATGCATGCATTTCTGTTTATTAGAGCTCAGCTTATTAAAGTGAATGTGCATGCAATGGACCTGCATGAATGGAGGAAAGTTTGTCATATTTATCTTCACTTCTGGCAGCTTTGGTTGTTATACTGTCAAACATGAAGACCTGAGGCCTTTTCAGATGCAATTTGAACTCCCATTGTGCTGTCAGCAAACACTTTGAGTATCAAAAGCCTAAGTAGTCATTATTAACAAGACTCACTAAACTCCCTATTTTCATTAATATTGAGTTGACGTCTTCTAATATGATTGAGGTGTTAGTTGTTCAATGTTCATTTGTGACTAGCACTTGAATGTGTGCTTGTGGGAGGAGAAATGTGTTTGAGTTTCCTTTCTCAGTATAGCCAACCTTCTTTAGTCAATGTTTGATTGAAGGTGACTTGTTACAAATAGGAAGGTAATAAGGTCGTTACTTTTTGGAACTATCTAATTTAAGGTAATGAGGAGAAATGAAAAAAGAGATGACATCATTCTAAATTCTGCCCAGAAAACAGCTTGGATTGCTTGGTGGTTAAAGGGGATCAGGTTGCCTTACTGAGAACACAGTGCAAGGCATTCATGATAAATAGAGATCAATGCAGCTATCTTGACTGTCAATGGACTGTTGATTTCCAAGTCACAGGAAGGTGTAAGGAATGCTAGTTTTTATAAGTGTTGCACTTTAAACTGTCTATAAAATTCCCAATCAAGAATAATAGAAGATAGTTAGTTGCAAAACCACAATACTTTCTGATGAATAGCATCAAAATTCAAATTGATAGCTGAGTGTCTTAACTGAAAATGTGTTGCTGGAAAAGCGAAGCAGGTCAGGCAGCATCCAAAGAGCAGGAGAATCAACATTTCGGGCATGAGCCCTTCTTCAGTTCTCCTGAAGAAGGGCTCATGCCCAAAACGTTGATTTTCATGCTCTTTGGATGCTGCCTGACCTGCTGCGCTTTTCCAGCAACACATTTTCAGCTTTGATCTCTAGCATCTGCAGTCCTCACTTTCAGCTGAGTGTCTTACCCAGGAGCTCCTGTTGTCATGGAGTCATAGAGATGTACAGCACAGAAAAAGACTCTTTGGTCCAACTCGTCCATGCCGACCAGATATCCTAAATTAATCTCGCCCCTTTTGCCAGCACTTGGCCCATGTCCCTCTAAATCCTAGTTGTTCATGTACCCATCCACATGCCTTTTAAATGTTGTAATTGTACCTGCCTCCACCACTTCCTCTGGCAGCTCATTCCATACATGCACCACCCTCTGCATAAAAAAAGTTGCCCCATAGTTCCTTTGAAATCTTTCCCCTCTCACCTTAAACCTATGCCCTCTAGTTCTGGACCTTCCCACCCCAGGTCAAAGATCTCATCTATTTACCTTATCCATGCCCTGCATGATTTTATAAATCTCTAAAAGGTTACCCCTCAGTCTCCGTGCTCCAGGGAAAATAGCCCCAATATTTTTGAAACTTCTGGTTTGTTGGAATTGCCTTCAGTTATACAGCTCCCTGTTTAACTAAACTCCTGTCCCTGTTCTCATGAACTGTCAAAACTCTAATTTCTGGAAAAAAAGCTTGGTTTTCATCTGTGAAATAAACCAAATTCCAGCTAACAACAACTACATCTAGCAACTGGACATTGACTTACTGGATTCTCCTATGGGGTAGATGAAGAGATATAGCTTGGATGATCTACATTATTAGAAGGAACATTTGAATTAATATTTCAAAAGGTTCCCTCATTGAGACTATTATTAATGATACATCTGAAGTGCTGTGAACCATAAGTCCTTAGAAAGCTGGCTGACTTCATGGAAGTTGCAGAGGACTTGGGTAATCCTATCCCTACAATTAAACCAGCCAGATGAGGAGTTCAGTGAGTGGGCTTGTGACCCAAACCAGCCTCATTCTTCAACAGCACTCCAAAAAATTGGAAATCCTGGAGTGAGGTTATGCCCCTCTTAAAGGGTTTCTGTCCAAAATAAAGAGTAAATAAGGAGATACTATTTCCACTCATAAAAATGTCAAGAAACAGAGGTCATAGGTTTAAAGTATTCTGTAAAAGAAGCAAATGTGAGATGAGAAAGATCTTTTTGACATAGTTAGGGTCTGGAATACACTGCCTGAAGGTTCAATTGATGCATTCAAAATGGCATTAGATAATAATCTAGGCAGAACAAATGTACATGGTTATAAGGAAAGAAAAAGAAGATTGGCACTGAGCCAAAATGTTCAGAGCTGGTGCAGACACAAGGGCCAAATAGCCTCCTGCACTATTTTATGTGCAATTCTGTGATTCTGGGAATCTGGACGTGGGAACCTGCCCACCGTTGTTATAGAATTCCTGAGTCATTACAACTCAGGGAAAATCTAGACCTAAATGTCAAGGATCCAGTTTTCATCATGTATTGTTGAAGTAGGAAGGGTGTCTTTTCTCAATGTGACATAAAACAATATTTGGAGGCCAACATGACATCCACAGACCTATGTAATTATTTGTGTTAGAAATATTTTCTCATATTAGAAAGTAGGTTATATGTAAGGACGTGAACAAAATTAGGTGAACTCTATGCCATATTTTCCTCTCAAGACAAAGAAATAGAAACAGGAGTAGCCTTTCGACTCTTTGAAACTGCCTTGCCTTTCAATAGGGTCATGGATAATCTGACATTCCTCATATCTGCTTTCCAGCATTTTCTCATGACCCTTGATTCCTCTACTATTGAAGAATCTATCTATCTCAACATTAAATATACATAAGAACTCTCCTCCAACTGCTCATGTGGAAAGCACTTCCAATGACTCTTAACCCTCTGAGAGAAGAAATTCCTTCTCAAATTAGTCTTAAGTTGGCACCTCTTTATTTTAACACTGTGTCTTCAGGTCCTCCTCTCCCAAGAGGGGAAACATCCTCTCAGCATTTAGCCTTTGTTCATAAGACAATTCTTCCATTCAGAGGATCGTCCTAATGAACCTTTTCTAAACTGCCTTCAATGAAATATCTTTCCTTAAGTTAGGGAACCAAAACTGTATTTCAGATGTGGTCTCACCAATATGTTGTACAATTGAAATATGACTTCCTTACTCTTACATTTCAACTTCTTTCAAATTTATTGTGAACACCCACAGTGTAGCCTCAGCCCAGCCTTCATATGGATTTGTTCTTCATTCAACATTTTGTATCCATCCATCCTATTACCTGATCTGATCAAATATTTGCAGTACATGTCATCACCTTAGCCTATGGACTTCATGTTTCCTGTTCCAGCTGCTTGTGGAACAGGAGAAAGTACTTAGTAATAGAGTGAACGTAATGGCTGTTGATTCAGGGACTCTGCCCTTGTGGGATGTGTTATTGAATTAAGGATATTTTTTGAGCTTTAACTTTAGTGTAGTTCTTTGGCCATGTAGGTCAGCTTGCTGTAGCTGACTGCTCAGATGTAACCGCACGGTGGCACAGTGGTTAGCACTGCTGCCTCACAGCGCCAGAGACCTGGGTTCAACTCCCGCCTCAGGTAACTGACTGTGTGGAGTTTGCACGTTCTCCCCGTGTCTGCGTGGGTTTCCTCCGGGTGCTCCGGTTTCCTCCCACAGTCACAAAGATGTGCAGGTCAGGTGAACTGGCTATGCTAAATTGCCCATAGTGCTAGGTAAGGGGCAAATGTAGGGGTATGGGTGGGTTTCGCTTTGGCGGGTCGGTGTGGACTTGTTGGGCCAAAGGGCCTGTTTCCACACTGTAAGTAATCTAATCTAAAATCTAAACCGTCCTTAGCGAAATGTGTGTTGCTTTGCTTGACTGCTTTGTAACACTGCACTTCATCATGGAATGATTTGACAACTCAATGGATTACCTGCTAGTGAGTTTGTTCTCCTTGCTCATATGTCAAAGGGACCAGGATAGTTTATGCTTTCCCCTTCCATTTCCCAGAGTCCTAGAATTATAAAGTGGAGCAGGCTATGTCTTTAAGCTTCAACAAGCCTGGAATAACTTTGTGAGAATAATGAGATCAGTCTTCATTGGTCTTACAGTAGCAAGCAAATGAGCATACCCAGAGAAACAGGACCAAGTAGAGTTTTTGCAAAAGTTGGTAAGCATATTTCATACAAAGTGGTGTAACTGTGTTATTATCAGCTTTAATATACCTTGGGAGAATGTTTTCTGAAATGTGTAGGATCATGTCTATATAACTGTCAATGAAGCTAACCGTTAAGAGGTGGCTTGCATCAGAACTAGTTGAATGGCTGTTGCCTGAATAAGCTGTACAACTTATTCAGGCTCCTGCTTTGGGGTCTCTATGTTGATGCCTCTTTGCAAAGCAAAGTTTTTAGCATCTAAATTTTACCTGGACTATATTGTAAAGGACCGAAGTGAGTTACTTAGTTATCCACTAACATTCACAGGAGTGTATCAGGAGTGGTTGAATACAATTCTATTGTGGCTGATGGCTATAACACCTCATTGATAGAATTGCTAGATCTGCTCAAAAGCTATTCCATTTAGCATTGTAATAGTGCCACACAACATGGTTGTGTGTATCCTCAATGTGAAGCCCTGATTTCATCACCACAAAGACTGAGTGGTAGTCATTCTTAGCGATGTTGAAATTGAAAGCTGCACCTTCTGAGTGGGTTATATTAGTGAGGATCAGGTTAAGTACCATTTTTTTCTCTTGTTGGTTCCATTACTAAACTCAGGCTAGTAGCTATGACCCTTATGAGTAGTCCAGCATGGTCAATAGAGAGGCTACTAAGCTATTGATGGTGGTACATTTTGAAGAAATCTATCCAGAGGATGGCACGGTGGCCCAGTGGTTAGCACTGCTGCCTCATAGCCCTAGGGACCCCAGTTTGATTCCAGTCTTGGGTGACTGTCTGTGTGAAGTTTGGACATTCTCCCCATGTCTACGTGGGTTTTCTCCAGGTGCTCCAGTTTCCTCTCATAATCCAAATATGTGTAGGTTAGGTGAATTGACCATGCTAAAAATTGCCTATAGTGTTTCAAGGATGTGTAAGTTAGGTGCATTAGTTAGGAGTAAATGTAAGGGAATGGGTCTGGTTAGGTTGCTGTTTGGAAGGTTGATGTTGACTCGTTGGGTTGAAGGGTCTGTTTCCACATTGTCGGAATGCTAAGCATTCTAAGAATTTACGCTGAAGCAGGGTAGAAGGAAATGCCAATGATAGTGTTAGCAATTGTTGAGTTGCAATGCTACTCAGGTGGAAGTACTCTTGGTTGAGTTAAATGGAAGTGATGCAGTGAGTAAACTGCTATTTCTAGGAATCCAAGGAAATTGTCATCAACATATGGCAGCTAGTGACCTTCTAAGATTTCCTTTCCATACTTAGCAGTCCAGGACCCTCTGGCTCACAAAAAAGCTTAAAATGTTAAACCTAGTTCAACTGAGTCTCTTTTGGCCCTAATTCTTTGTAAAGTGAAGGTTTACAAGTGGGCTGTGGAGCATAACCTAAAGCAGAGAAAACACACTGGGGTCCAAATGACACAATCCCCCAGACTCTCAGTTCAATGATGATGAAGTTCCTATTTGCCTGCTGAAACCCCAGCTGTTAAAAAAGGCAATTGGTGTGTGAACATTTCAGGCACCCATCCAGAATCACCAGAACATCATTTCTACCATTCACCTCCCATGTTCTCACTTACTGGACAAAGAAACAATCAATGCTTAAATACCCTGCAAACCTTTGATTACAGCAGTAGCAACTCCAATGTAGTGAAATATTCTCAGGTGCTTTACAGGAGTATGATAAAACAAAACATGACATTGAACTGTGCAAGAAGATAGGACAAGTGACTAAATGCTTGGTCAAAGGTTTAACTTTTAAGGATGAAAGATACATTTAGAAGTTTGGGAAGGGAATTCCATCATTGATTGAAGGTATTGCTATTAAATTGAAGTGACTAAAATTGGGTATACTGAAGTGTTTAATAAGAGGAGCACAGATGTCACTGAATGTATGGCTGAGGAGAATATAGAGTTGGAGGAAAATGTGGGAAGGGCAATATGTAGTGTAACAATTGAGGGCTTCCAAAACAAGAATAAGAATTTTAAACTGTAGGCATTAATAATCAGCCAGGGTAGGTCAGTTGGCACAGTAAGATGAGTGAATGGGACTTTTGCATGTTAGGATATAGTTTCAGAGTTTTGGATGAGCTTACAGGGATTTAACATAGGTTAACAGGTCAGCTAGAAGCATATTGGAATAGTCAAATCCAGAGGTAATAAAGTCAAAATGAGGATTTCAGCAGCCAGTGTGTTGCGGCAGAAATGGAGGCAGATCATGTTACAACATTCGATGTCGCACTCTTGGTGTCACTGCAGTTTATTGTTTAGGAGCTCACTTTAGTGCCAAATATAACAAGGATTCAATCAATCTGATTCAGACTTGGATAGTTGTAATTTAGTTGGGGTAAGTTCTGCTGATCCAGCACTGAAAACCTTGTCAAGAAGTCTCATAACTTCAGAGTTCAGTGAGGTGGTAGGAGTTGTGATGTGTATACATGTGAACTCTGCAGATACCTTTTCGAATTCTGTTGTTGAGTGGTCCTATGTGGATGAAGCAGCCAAACCATCCTTGGGACATGCATAAGAGAATGGAGCAAATGAGAATAGGAAGAAAATCCATTGTAGCTGACACCCTGCTAAATGACAGTGGAGAAGCATTGGAAGATGGGTATGGTCAAATCAAAGGCTGCACACAGGCCAAAACGAATGATTTACTTTTGTTTGTAATCATGTAGAATTTAATTTGTGATGAGCTATTCCTACCCAATGGCAGGTGACGAAATCAGATTCCCTCATGAACATATACTGTACCTTCAGATTTTCAGAAATAAGTCTGTTAGGGAAAAATACATTTTGTTGAAACTTTTCATCAAGGAGATTTTGCAAGTTTTTCAAGTGGAAAAACAACTTTCATACTGCATGAGAGGAATATTCTGACTGATTGACAAGCAGACTCTGTTTGGTAGATGTATTGGTCTGGAGAATATATCCCTTAATGATTATTGACAATTAACAGCCAAGCTTTGTTTAAATTTTAAATTAGACATTTTGACTGACATTGAACTGAGAAATTAACCAGTAAATAGCTCACTGATTTTGTTGAGTTGAAACAGGTGCAACACTCTTTCCCTCTGCAAAGAACAAGGCCCTGTGTATTAATATATATGGTTCCAGTACACACAGGTCTGCCACACTGCAAATCTGCCTGACAATTATAAATTTGTTCTTGGTGTAATTTTTTGTTTAATCAGAATTATCCAGCAAACATTTCCCAATTTCAGAATCATATCTTCCTGATATACTTTTAGGCTGTAAGTTCAGCTAACTATTTTGTATACTTTCTGGTCATAATGCATAGTAATTAGAAACTGAAAAATATTTTCTTGCATAAATATTTTCTTCTGGTCACCACACATCAGGAAGATGGGGAGGCTTTGAACAGGGTACAAAAAAGGTTTACCAGAAGGTTGCCTGGTTTGGAAGATGTTACCTATGAGGACAAACCGGACAAATTTGGTTTGTTTTCACTTGAGTGTTGGAGGTTTGAGTGGTGAACTGATAGAAATTTACAAAATTTTGAGATGCACGGGCAGAATGGATAGTCAGAATCTTTCTCCTAGTGTGGAAATGTCAATTATAGGGGATGTAGGTAAATGGGGGAAAGTATAATGAGATGAGAAAAGCAAGTTTTTTTTAACATGGATGATATTAAGTGTCTGGAATGTGCTACCAGAGGAGGTGGTAGAAACAAATATAATAGCAATGTAGCAATGTTTATGAGGCATCTTGACAGATATATTAATAGAGGCAACAGACCAGGCAGAAGGAAGTGGTTTTTTTAGTTTAGGAAGGTATCACATATGTCAATGCAGGCTTGGTGGGCCAAACGGCCTGTTCTTGTGCTGTAATGTTTTTTGTTATTTATACAAAGCTGTTCTTCTCAGTAGCATATCCCTGTCGTGAAATAACTCCATGAAGGCCAGTTTCCTGTCACCAAGTCACTCTTTATTTACGCATGCATTGTACATGACAGTGACTCAGCTAGCTCAGAGCCAACTTCTAGAGTAAGCAGAACCCCTGACACTCCAGTTTACAACTGTCATCTCACATCTTGTCCTTAGAAGTTTCTTCAATGCTAGGTGGAGAGGGAGAACCCAGGGGTTCTGACAGCCTTGCCAGATGTTTTGAGGGACCGGGTAAAATATATTTTGCTCCTGCCCAGCTTGCGAGCTTTCAAATGTTGCACATGCTTGTTAAGAACCTCCTCTCCTACCCGAACTTTGTATGTTATGGGACCTGACCTCGCATCGACCATGCCTCTTACCCATGAAGAGCTATTTCCCTGATTTTGACATGAACTTCATCCCCTGAAGTAAACTGCCTGTCTCACTTAGAGGAGTCTTGTGTTTCTTATTGGCGTTCCTGATGCCAATTCACACCCTCCCACTAGATTATGTTTATCTTTGTGTGGAATCTTCATCCCCATTACCAACTCTGCTGGAGCTGTCCCTGTACTTGCGTGAGGAGTGATCCTGTAATCAAACAGAAACTAGGGCAGTTTGGTATTGACTGAAGTTGTAGACCATTTCTTTAAGCCTGCCTTCAAAGTTTGGACTACTCTTTTCCACTAGACAAGTGGATAATGGATGGTGTGGAGATGTCTTCACATGCTGAATGCCATTCAACTTTAGGAAATACTCAAATTCCCCGCTGGTTAATGATGGCCTGTTTTCTGTGACCAACACCTCCAGGAGTCCATGTATTGCAAATGATGTTCGCAATGTTTCAGTCTTTGTCTCTGTGTTTGATGATTGAAATCTAAGTCTATTCAGCCACTTTGAATGGGGATCCACAATGACTAGAACATGGAGCCCACGAAAGTCATTGAGTAACTTAGTCCAGGGTTTACATTGCCATGAATGTGTGGGAGCTGCTGGTGGTAATTTTTGTCATTATTGGCACTCTGGGCATTGCCCACCAACATGGCTATTGTCTGCATTGAATCCTGACCATCAGATGTAACTTCTTGCCAACATCTTCATTTTGGAAACCCCTGGATGACCCTGGGGGAGTTCAACCGGTACCACTCCATATCAGGACAGTTATTCTTGCTCACCATAATAATATGCCATCCTCTATGGTGATCTGGTCTTTCTGCGTCCATACAGGTTCCAATTTTGATTGTGATGGTCCTTTTATTTCCCCTATCACCAGCAGCTGTTTCAGTTTTGCCAGGACGGGATCTTATTGTGTCCACAGTCTGATATTGACAGCAGTGACTGGAAGTGTGTCTAGCAAGTTTAAAAGCAGAACGGATTCTTCTAGTGGAACCTCGTAAAATGTTCTCCATTGTCTGCTGGAAAGTAGCACAGGCTGATGATATCTAAATGGTAATCTTGTATATTGGTACAAATCCTTCTGGCTGTTAGTTGCAGCATATTTCCAGGAATCTTCATTTAATTGCAGTTGCAGGTATGCATGGTTCATGCCCAGCTTTGTGAAGGACAACTGCCCCTGCCAGTTTTGTGTGTAAGTTCTCTATGCGAGGAATTGGATACTCATCCAGCTGTGAAAAGCAGTTTACCATTTGTTTGAATTCGCCACAAAGGCAAACAGACCTGCTGGCTTCGCGATTACTATGACTGATGCTGCTCATTCTGCAAATTGTACTGGTTTGTTGATTCCTTCGCTTTCAAATGTCCTGATTTTTGCTTCTCTTTTTGCATGCAAGGCAATTGGCACTGGGCAGGCTTTACAAAATCGTGGAATTGCTTCCTGGCCTAAATGTAAGGTGGCTTTGGCCCCTTTGATAGTCCCTAGGCATTCCTGAAAATGTCCAAGTATTTAATTAGGACTTCATGCAGGAAGCCATTTTCTAATTGAAAAATGTTGAACCAATCAAGGTAAATCATTTTCAACCAATTTTGCCCAATCAAGCTTGGGCCTGAAGCTTTTACTAGCATCAGTGGCAACTAAAATAGCTGCTACTAAGAGGCTGGAACCAAAATGTTAGCTGTAATCTGTAAGGGTTCCCCAATATAGGTGCTCTGTCTGGCCGAGGTCTTATTCAAACTTAAGGGTTGAAGTCCAGAGCTAAATTTGGTAAAGACTGGTTCTACAATCACTGAAACAACCATGCCAATATCAACCTCCATGAGAACTGGGTGACCATTTAATCAGATGTTTAGCTTGATTGGTTCTGATTTAGATGTTGCGAAGCAGTGTAACTGTTCCAAATCTGCTGGAGGTGAACTTTCAAGCGTGTGCATTCTCCTGGATACTGGCTGATGAGTATTCTTAGCTGAAAATGTGTTGCTGGAAAACGCAGCAGGCCAGGCAGCATTCAAATACGATAGGTGAAAGGAGGTCTGCCTCTGGAGGTCTCCTCTGCCCATAACTATTGCATTTCCAATGCCCCTCCCCCAAGTCCCTCCTCCCTACCTTTTACGTTAGCCTGCTGGACACACTCTCCTCATTCCTGAAGAAGGGCTCATGCCTGAAATGTCGGTTCTCCTGCTCCTTGGACGCTGCCTGACCTGCTGCACTTTTCCAGCAACACATTTTCAGCTCTGACCTCCAGCATGTGCAGTCCTCACTTTCTCCTTGATGAGTATTCTTACTCAATTCAGACTTAATGGCACTCTTTTACTGTCTTGAGCTGGTATCTCGGTAGCAACTACAATGGCCTGTCAGACTGGATCCTCGAGAAAATTTTAACCATTTGGTTGAAGCTTGGTTTTGTTTTAGGGTTATGCTGTGCACTGACCTGGAGTCCCTTTGTTTAGGATATATCTTGAGTGAGACGGTACAATTACCGTCACTCAAGTAGCGTTCCTAACCTTCATCTGCCTGCCGAGGGTGTCCACTTCCATTAGAATATCCTGTAACTCATAAACTCCACTTGCCGCACTTTCTAGTGACAAAACCAGTTGTACTGCCTGTTTGAAGAGCAGTAGGCAATTTTGCATGGTCACATCATTAATCTCACTCTTGCCACCACTGAAATAACTCTACAAAGGCTGGTACTGTCACCAAGTCATCCATTATTTACAAGTGCATAGTGCATAAAATTGACACAGTGATCTTAGCGTTGGCTACTGAAATGAGCAGAACCCCTAACCCTTCAGTTTATATCTGTCAGCCAGGATTCCCAGTTGGACCAGGTTAACAGACCTAATCAGGGAACTCTAAATCCATGAGGTCCACCTGGCCAACCTTGTTCCAATCACCACAGTTGGGGCTGTGGGGTTCAAACTTGTGAGGAGTGGATTGTGAGGCTTAAGCCCCATGAAAATCAAAGTGAGTGAATATGTGAAAACTGGGTTGGGTGTTGGTCTCTGGTCCTGTTGTTGGGCTGAATTTTCTTTTCTGGGTTGCTGAACAGCTCTAAGTGGGAACAGTGACTCACTTGGAGTTTGACATGCAGTCAGGTTCCCTTCCCCAGTTAAGGGTGATGGTAGTCCCTTGAAACTGGAGGGCTAATCAGAGGCATTTCAGCTTCAGGTGAGCAGCAGGCTGTAAATGTAATTAAGTAACTGAGAGGTTCCTCCCTTTCACCAACATTTCTAAAACTTTAATTAAATTAAACTCTTGCAGCTATATGTATAAACTGTCCCTTGGATGTGTTCTTCTCCTTCTTAAACAGTGGCATGAGACTGAGGGCGAGTTTTGTCCTCTCTGGGTTGTGGTCTTGAGATGACTAAACAATCTGATGCTGAATGTTCTCACCCTATTGCATTTTGGGGAGGTGGTGTTTAAAAAGACGGTTGAGTGGGATGTTTGGGTATTTGTACGTTTCATTTATTGGTCTTGGTTGGCTTCCAGTAGAGGTGGTTGACATTTCGGTGAATGCTTCTTCTCTAGTTTGGACAGTCTCGGCAAAGTGATTCCCATGAGCTGAAGGACATTTTTTCATGAAGGCTTTCAGCATGTCCATGAAGCATTTTGGTAACTGATTGATTGTTGTCACAAAGCTGAAGTTGAGAACTTGTTTAGAAATTCAGTGTGGCCCATCACATCTAGATTTGTGGATATGTTCTGATCCTATGTGGATAGGAAATTGGTTGAATGGCAGGAAACAGAATTAGAATGATGGTTAATTACTCAAATTGGCAGTATGTGACTAGTGATATCCCACAGACATCTGTGTTGGGGCCTCAATCATTCACAATACTCATTAAGTATTTGGATAAAGTCATAAAAAGTCAAATATCTAGATTTGCTGATAACATGCTTGTAGATAGTGTTGATGATAGCATAGCATTTCAACAGAATATTGAGAGATTAGGTGAATGGGCAAAGCTGTGGCAGATGGATTTTGATATAAGCAAGTGTGAGATTATTCATTTTGGATTGAAAAAAGGGATAGATCATAGTTTTTTTTATAGAGGGCACAAAAGTTAAATACAATGGATGTCCAATGAGATTTGGGAGTTTGGGTGCATTGCTCTTTAAAATGCCATGAACAGGTGCAGCACATAGTTGAGAGAGCTAATGAGATGCTAATCATCATATCTAAAGGGCTGTAGGTACTGTTACGACACAGGGTAAACACCTGCTAATTTAAACCAGACACACAGAAAAGCTCACCTCATCTTGTAATCTGTTAAAGTATGAGTGACAAAGAAGTACCAAATCCCCTTTTAAAGTACAATTTAATGATTTATTCTTCCAAGTTAAAAAAGGAACATTAAACAACAACACTGTAAACCTCCTTTGTCTGATCAATTAACCTACATCCCACTCTACACCAATATACTGATCTGATAAAACCCCACAAATTAGGTTTTACAAAAAAATTCAAATTTCAAAACCAGTCAGCTGTGTTGTTCCTTCTGTGTCTTTCTGTTTTCTGCTTTACAGATTCCATATGAAAAGGTACCTTTCAGAGTGTGATTGTGCGGGCGCAGTCTGTTGGTGCTCTTTGCCGCTCTGGCTAACTGTTCAAAAGACCCGATTTTTATACCTAAAAACATCGGACCATCTCATTGGTTTGAAGCCATTGAAACATTAAAATTCAAATTCAATTGGACTTTGGTATCTTGGGACATAATTTAAACTGGCTGAATTTGAATTTGTTATATACCATAGCAACTCAGTTCCAGCTATTTGGTTCACATCCAAATGTTACATTTTTAAATTGTTCTGTGATTGCAGTCAGTCCTTGTCAGCTTTCTCTTTCTCTTAAAAGTACAGTACACACCTAAACCTTCATAATAGTACAAGGATACCACAATTACACTGTATTTATGCAAATCTCTATTTGGACCCCACTTAGAGGACTGTGAGCAGATCCGTGCACATCACCTTAGGCGGGATGTTTTGGCCCTGGAGTGAGTTCAGTTTTGGTTTGATTAGATTTGATTTGATTTATTGTCATGTACAGAGGAACCACAATTATCTGAACGAGATAGGCGGGCCCTATTTCGTTTGCATAAATGATTATTTGGTGAATTGATTCAATGTCTCTCTGGGAGTCGGAGTATTATGAAGTTTCTTTTACCCTCACTTAGAGAGGGAGTAAGGCAAGCGCTATGTGTCAGCATTTCTTTGTGAGCAGACAGACACTTTTGTGTAAGTGACCTGCAGCAATGCCGAAGCCTCCAGCTCTCTCACACACACACACACACACACACACACACACACACACACACACACACACCACACCCCATTAGTTCATGATTTGGAGATGCCGGTGTTGGACTGTGGTGTACAAAGTTAAAAATCACACAACACCAGGTTATAGTCCAACATGATTAATTGAAAGCTTTCGGAGCTAGTGGAGGGCTCGATCACAACACAGAATTTATAGCAAAAATTTGCAGTGTGATATAACTGATGTGGTTCTGTTCGCCGAGCTGGAAGTTTTTGCTGCAAACGTTTCGTTCCCTGGCTAGGGAACATCATCAGTGCTATTGGAGCCTCCTGTGAAGCGCTGCTTTGATGTTTCTTCCAGTATTTATAGTGGTTTGTTCTTGCCGCTTCCGGGTGTCAGTTTCAGCTGTAGTAGTTTGTATGTGGGGTCCAGGTCGATGTGTCTGTTGATGGATGTTCTTGCCGCTTCCGGGTGTCAGTTTCAGCTGTAGTGGTTTGTATATGGGGTCCAGGTCCATGTGTCTGTTAATGGAGTTTGTGGATGAATGCCATGCCTCTAGGAATTCCCTGGCTGTTCTCTGTCTCGCTTGTCCTATGATGGTAGTGTTTTCCCAGTCAAATTCATGTTCCTGGTTGTCTGAGTGTATGGCTCCTAGGGATAGCTGGTCGTGTCGTTTTGTGGCTAGCTGATGTCCATGAACATCAGCTAGCCACAAAACGACACGACCAGCTATCCCTAGTAGCCATACACTCAGACAACCAGGAACATGAATTTGACTGGGAAAACACTACCATCATAGGACAAGCCAGACAGAGAACAGCCAGGGAATTCCTAGAAGCATGGCATTCATCCACAAACTCCATTAACAGACACATGGACCTGGACCCCATATACAAACCACTACAGCTGAAACTGACACCCGGAAGCGGCAAGAACATCCATCAACAGACACATCGACCTGGACCCCACATACAAACTACTACAGCTGAAACTGACACCCGGAAGCGGCAAGAACAAACCACTATAAATACCGGAAGAAACATCAAAGCAGCGCTTCACAGGAGGCTCCAATAGCACTGATGATGTTCCCTAGCCAGGGAACGAAACGTTTGCAGCAAAAACTTCCAGCTTGGCGAACAGAACCACAACAACGGACACCCGAGCTACAAATCTTCAACCAGACTTTGATATAACTGAAATTATACATTGAAAAATTGATTGTCTGTTAAGCCTTTCATCTGTTAGAATACAGTGATAGTTACATTGCACTTTGCTCAAAAACTGCATACATTCATGTAGAACTCTGAGCTCAAAAACTGCATGAATTTATGTAAAACTCTGTTATCTCACTTTTTAGATTAGAATCAATCCAAACATCAGGTCATAGACAGAGAACACAGGGGGCTAACACTTTCAACATATTGTCTAGCTATCACCATTCTTAACAGCTAATCCGAAAATGCAACTTTTAAAGAAAGGTTTTGTGATTTACACATGAAAGAAGTGAAACTATCACTGTATTCTAACAGATGAAAAGCTTAACAGACAATCAGTTTTTCAATGTATAATTTCAGTTACATCACACTCTCTGTCACACACACACACACACACACACACACACACACACACAGGACAATATTGGAAAGATTGTCTGGGGAAAGGGGGTTTAGGCTACACCCCTGTGTAGAACTCCAGGGAAAGTGTGGGAGGAGAGAAGGCAGACGGTCAATCATTGGAGACAGTGCCTGAGCTCCCATCGATGTGCAGGACTGTTCTCGGCAGCATTTCTGTAAGCCGAGTTCATTTTTAATCATTATAGACAAAAGACGCAATCAGTGTTAAAACTTCTTTGATGTAATGTTTCTATCGAAACCTTGAAATCTTCTTTGGATAATCCGAAATTTGGATAATTGATATTTAGATAATCGAGGTTCCTCTGTATACCGAAGTACAGTGAAAACTTTTGTTTGCAAGCAGTACAGGCAGATCATAGTAAGCAAGAAAATACAGATCATAGTGTGCTTGGACACAATGAAGCATACATGTTACACTGCACAGGAGGTGTGTGAACCAAGATCAACATTAAAAACAGCAACATTATTTGAAGTTAAAGAATCAATTCATCAGTCTCATAACACAGGAAAGAAGCTGTTCTTGAACCTGGTGGTGCAGTTTTCTACTGTCATGGGCAGAACAGTTGTCATGCCAGGCCACTGTTCACCCAGACAGTATGCTTTCTGTGGTGCATCTGTAAAAATTGGTGATGGTCCTTATGGACATGCTGAGTTTCCTAACCCGCCTGTGGAAGAAGAGGTGTTGTTGTGCTTTCTTAGACAAATTAAGCTTCTATTCTTTAAAATTTAGAAGATTAAGGGATGATCTAATTGAGGTTTCAGGATATTAACAGGAAAGACAGGGTTAATAAAGATAAACTATTTCCACAGGTTAGAGATTCTAGAACTCTGGGCATAGTCTAAGAATTAGGGCCAGGCTATTCAGGGCAGATGTTAGGATACACTTCTACATGCAAAGAGACTTTGGAACTCTCTTCCTCAAATGGTGGTCGATGCTAATTCAACTGTTAAATTTAAATCTGAGATTGACAAATTTTTATTAAACAAGGTATCAAGGCATATGGGCCCAAGGGACTCATGTGGTGTTAGGCCACAAATCAGCCATGATCATATTAATAGAAGAGCAGACTCGAGGGACTGAATGGCCTGATTGGAAATTACCATTGACTGAGGGAAGGACAGCCCTGCCATTTGGTCTGAGCTCACTTCAGCAAAAAATGAAGAAATGTGAATTTTGGGGCACTGTCCACCTTTGTTCCTGCTTCTAATTGGACTTGAAAATCCTACCAATTGTTCCTTACCAATTTGTTTTAGTTTCATGACTTGGGTACATTTATGATTCTTTAGGGTGTAGGTTTGCTCGCTGAGCTGTAGGTTTGATATCCAGATGTTTCATTACCTGGCTAGGTAACATCATCAGTGGCGACCTCCAAGTGAAGCGAAGCTGTCGTCTCTTCGGAATCCTAGTAGCACACCAAACCCACCAACACTCTCAAACAAAAACTAACAAGCTTCAAAGATCCAGTACAACCCATGGATAAAACCAATGTCATCTACAAAATTCCATGCAAGGACTGTCACAAACACTACATAGGACAAACAAGAAGAAAACCAGCCACCAAGATACACGAACACCAGCTAGCCACAAAAGGACACGACTCTCTCTCCCTCGCAGCCCTACACACGGATGAAAAAAAACACCAATTCGACTGGGACAACACATCTATCCTGGGACAGGCCAAGCAAAGACATGCCAGAGAATTCCTAGAGGCCTGGCACTCCAACCACAATGCCATAAACAAACACATAGATCTAGATATCATCTATCAACCCCTCAGAAAACGAACAGGAAGTGACATCACCACAAACCCCAGGAACCCCAACCAGGACAAACGTATAAATAGAAAGCAGGAAACAACAGCTTCGCTTCACTTGGAGGTCGCCACTGATGAGGTTACCTAGTCAGGTAATGAAACATCTGGGTATCGAACCTACAGATCAATGAGCAAACCTACACCCTAAATCTCAACCTGAGCTACAAAACTTGCAAAAATTTATGATTCTGTTGTTTTCCCTAAATGTTAGGAAGTCTGAAACAAAATAAAAGCTAAATTTTGGGGCTGGTGGTATATTGGGATTAGGATGATGGCTGTTTCCAGTGGGAGAATCAACTGCTCGTTCAGTTCTAATATCTATTGGGTTACTTTCTGATTACCTCATTATTTACCAACAGGGGAGGAATGACCGAGATTATTATCCGTATTCAAGCATTTTCTGACTGATGGTACTTCAGTTCATCTTAAAATTTGCTGTGCCTTATCCCAAGTAACTTCCTGTTTTCTCATTGTCCAAGCCATAGTGACATTGGCTCCTCATCCCCAAATACCCCATTTTAAATCATTCGTACTCCTTTTTAAATAAGTTTCTCCATCTCTTGTCTCCATCATGTATTTGTTCCTTCCTCATTTCTATGATGGTAGTATGAAGGGAGTAAATTTACATATACCAGAATTGGAGGAATACAACACATTTGGTGAATTGTAACATTAGGGACTGTTTTAGAAAGAGTGAAAGAGGGGTACAAGACTACAAATGGCCCTAAAACATTTGGATGAGAATTTAAATTGTGAGGTGTAGGGCACATTGACATCCAGCTAGGTCGTGAATGCAGATTGATTGCTGAGCAAGTTGTGATATGGATACAACAAAGATTCTGTCGACCTGCAATGATTTCAATGATCTGTCAAGAGTAACTAAATGATGTGTACACTGTTAGCCTTGCACAACCTACTATGTTTCTCTCAATGTCTCTCTTGACTTTTTTAAAACCTGTACTTGAACTTGTTTCAAGCAATGGCTAGGAATTGAGCTTCATCCCTTACGCAGATGGAGAAAGACCCACAGCTACAAATGACACTCTAATACACCCCCAAGTTTTATTACCAGGTGTCAGAAATCAAAATAAATATATATTTTGATTGTACAACAAGAGCACAATGATGGGCCAAAGGCCTGAGAAGTGACTGATGCAATTTAATTTAAATAAATATAAGTTGTTGCATTTTGGCAAGGTAAACCAGAGCAGGATTTATACAATTAATGGTAGAGCCCTGGGGAGTGTTGTCAAATAAAGGGATCGAGGGGTGCATCTTGATAGTTCCTTTAAAGTGGAGTTACAGGTAGACAGGGTGGTAAAGAACGCATTTGGCAAGCTTACCTTCATTGGTCTGTGAAGTGAATATAGGAATTGGGACATCATGATGGAGCTGTACAAGACATTGGTGAGCTGAAAAATGTGTTGCTGGAAAAGCGCAGCAGGTCAGGCAGCATCCAAGGAGCAGGAGAATCATGTTTCGGGCATAAGCCCTTCTTCAGGAATGAGGAAGGCATGCCAAGCAGGCTAAGATAAAAGATAGGGAGGAGGGACTTGGGGGAGGGGCGTTGGGAATGTGATAGATGGAAGGAGGTTAAGGTGAAGGTGATAGGCTGGAGAGGGGGTGGGGCGGAGAGGTCGGGAAGAAGATTGCAGGTCAAGAAGGTGGTGCCGAGTCTGAGGGTTGGGACTGAGATAAGGTGGGCGGAGGGGAAATGAAGAAGCTGGAGGAATCTGCATTCATCCCTTGTGGTTGGAGGGTTCCTAGGCGGAAGATGAGGTGCTCTTCCTCCAGGCGTTGTGTTGCCATGGTCTGGCGATGGAGGCGGCCAAGGACCTGCATGTCCTTGGCAGAGTGGGAGGGGGAGTTGGTGTTCAGCCACGGGGTGGTTGGGTTGGTTGGTGCGGGTGTCCCAGAGGTGTTCTCTGAAATGTTCCGCAAGTAGGCGGCCTGTGTCCCCAATGTAGAGGAGGCTACATCGGGTGCAGCGGATGCAGTGATTGAGGTGCAGGTGAATTTGTAACGAATATGGAAGGACCCCTTGGGGCCTTGGAGGCAAGTGAGGGGGGAGGTGTGGGTGCAAGCTTTACATTTCTTGTAGTTGCAGGAGAAGGTGCCGGGAGTGGAGGTTGGGTTGGTGGGGGATGTGGACCTGACGAGGGAGTCGTGGAAGGAGTGGTCTTTCCGGAACGCTGATAGGGGAGGGGAGGGAAATATATCCCTGGTGGTGGGGTCTGTTTGGAGGTGGCGGAAATTATGAAGAATGATACGATTTATCTAGAGGTTGGTGGGGTGGTAGGTGAGGACCAGTGGGGTTCTGTCCTGGTGGCATTTGGAGGGGCAGGGTTCAAGGACGGAGGAACGGGTAGTGGAGGAGATGTGGTGGAGAGCATCGTCAACCACGTCTGAGGGGAAATTGCGGTCTTTGAAGAAGGAGCCCATCTGGGTTGTTCGGTTTTGGAATTGGTCCTCCTGTGAGCAGATGTGGCAGAGGCAAGGAATTGGGAATATGGAGACACCCGCATCAAATAACCCAACCGCCCCATGGCTGAACACTTTAAATCCCCCTCCCACTCCGCCAAGGACATGCAGGTCTTTGGCCTCCTCCAATGCCAGACCATGGCAACACGACGCCTGGAGGAAGAGCACCTCATCTTACGCCAAAGAACCTTCCAACCACAAGGGATGAATGCAGATTTCTCCAGCTTCCTCATTTCCTCTCCCCCCACCTTATCTCAGTCCCAACCCTCGGATTCAGCACCACCGTCTTGACCTGCAATCCTCTTCCCGACCTCTCCTCCCCCACCCCCTCTCTGGCCTATCACCCTCAGCTTAACCTCCTTCCACCTATTGCATTCACAACGCTCCTCCCCCAAGTCTCTCCTCCCTACCTTTTATCTTAGCCTGCTTGGCACACCTTCCTCATTCCTGAAGAAGGGCTTATGCCCGAAACGTCGATTCTCCTCCTCCTTGAATGCTGCCTGACCTGCTGCGCTTTTCCAGCAACACCTTTTCCAGCTCTGATCTCCAGCATCTGCAGTCCTCACTTTCTCCAAGACATTGGTGAGGCCACTTTTGAAATACTGCGTACAATTCTAGTCACCCTGTTATAGGTAGGATGTTGTTCAATTAAAATTTATAATTATCTTGCTGGGATGGAAAGCTTGAGTTATAAGGAGTAGCTTGACAGGCTGGGACCTTTTTCCTGGAGTGACAACCTTATAGGGGTTTATAGAATCATGAGGTTCATCAAAAAGGGGAATAGCTGAGGTCTTCTTCCAAAGGTAGGGGAGTTCAAACCTAGAGGGCATAGATTTGAAGTGAGAGGGGAAGGATTTAAAAGTGACCTGAGGGGCAACTTTTTCACCCAG
Source organism: Hemiscyllium ocellatum (assembly GCF_020745735.1). Classification (NCBI taxonomy): domain Eukaryota; kingdom Metazoa; phylum Chordata; class Chondrichthyes; order Orectolobiformes; family Hemiscylliidae; genus Hemiscyllium; species Hemiscyllium ocellatum. Next base: position 81,755,452 of record NC_083404.1, read on the forward strand.
GGTGTAGTGCATGTATGGAAAAAGCTGCCAGAGGCAGTGGTAGAGGGAGTAAAATTACAATATTTAAAACGCATTTGGACAGGTACATAAATAGGAAATGTTTAGAGAGATATGGGCCAACTATAGGCAAATGGGAATAGTTCAATTTAGAATATTTGTAGGTGTGGATGAGTTGGATGGAAGGGTCTGTTTCCATACAATTTGACTTTGTGACTATGATTGGGATTAATAGGGATAATCTGAATTAGGATAATTCAGAAGCATAATCTGAATTTTGAGGCCTCCTTGAATATTTTATTTTCTTTGTCAGATCCTTCATCTGAGAATAGGAGACAGGCTGTCACAAAATCTAAAATCAACGTCTAATTGATTGCTTATTTCCATGCTGTATGACTCTACAATTCTGTAGATCTAAGTTTTGTGCAGAACAGTATTTGAGTTGTACCATAGAAGTACATATGGAGAGTGACTCCATAGCAAAACATGGAGAATGTCTGACTAAAAGTATTAAGTAATGAGGACTAACTGCTTGAACTTGACCCGCATTTATTTGAATACATTAAGAATTTCAAACCAAAAATGTATAGATTTTTGGTTAGGAAGGTTATGGATTAAAGGCTGGTACTTGGAGATACTGTCTGAATTGATGATGTAATTGAATGATGAAACAGGCTTCAAGGACTGAATGACCTACACTTTTTCCTATATTCCTATCACAGGTTCTGTAAATCAGTAGGATTTCCACTTCAGATTGAATAATGGGAGTGAAACTGGAGGTTGGCACAGCCAGATACACAATTGTCATAAGATTATTAAGTCCGTGGGATAAACAAAACAAGGAAACTGAATTTTGTGTGGAAAAAGATTGTAACAGAAGACAGAAAACTTAAAAACAAAAACTTTGAAGCTGTTTAGGAAATGGAACCAAGAACAGCTTAAAGTTCTACTTAAACAATGAATGGATTTTGGTTATCCCTTATGGAAACATGTTGCTTGTTCTTTGGTCTCTGTGAAAATCATTTGCATTAGCACATAGAGTATTTCACCTGACTTTGTGTTTGCAAACTTGTATAGAGTTGTCCTGAGAAACTAACTCATTTGAAACTAGCTTCAACTCAAAACTTTAATGTCCTCTTGAGAAATAATGGATGAAAATTCCTGGCAATTTTGTGCTACTAGAGCTGGCCTTTGCCTATCACACTTGGCAGAGCAATTTTTTTACATTACTGTGAATGCTGAGGTTTGGCCTTCATGAGCAGTCTATTATAGACACTGAGCAAATCTAATACAGACCAATAGGTTAATGAAGGAGAGCTAAAGTTTCTCCCGCTCTTCTGTTGCTCCCTTTATCCTCTGATGTTGGGCCCTTCTGGGAGCTATACTTTTCAGAACTTAACCACTTCAGTTTGTAATAGTATTGTTGAGCTAATGTTGGTGAAAGATGTAGAAGTTCTAGAGGTAGAGTGTCCTTAACGTCCCTCAGTGCTTTCTTCAAATATATTGGTGCTACTCCATTTTGAACAAGTGTCTGATACTGCATGAAGGAAGAGAAAATGGCATTATATGTACTCTGTAAATTTTGATGTATTTCAGAGAGACTTAGAGACCTTTATTGACTTTGTTGAAATATCTAACCATTTTATGATAGCAATCAACAAGACACATCTGGAATGGTGAATTTAATAAACGTCTGGAATTCTAGTCTAAGAACAATCATTAAATCTTTGTCAATTGTTGTTAAAAACCCAACTTGTTCACTAATGGCCATTTGGGAATGAAGCGTGCCATCTGTGCCAGACCCAAAATACTAACTTTGATTTCCATACACAGATGCTGACAGACCTCGGAACTTTTCCAGCAATTTCTGTTTCTGTTTCATCCTTACCTGGTCTGGCTTATGCATGACTTTGATCTACAGTAACATATTTAACTGTTAACTGCCTTCAGCAGGTCACTCAGTTCAAGGACAATGAGGAAAGGTCAATACATGCTGTACCAACCAGTGACGTTCACATCCCAGGATTGAATTAAAAAAAGAGCTGAAATATATAATCAAGTAGCTCAGTCAGAGAAAGTGTTGCTCAAACTATACAATGTGATATTAAGACCACACTTTGTGCACTTACAAGTTCTCAATAGCCCAATTTTCCAACAGTTCTAATATGATTAATTCTGTAATCTATTCACAATAGTCTGTGCCACCTTATCAACATCACCATCAAGGGCATCTTAGGAACAAGATTGAACAAATTATGACACTAGGTTAGTTGACCAAACGCTTGGTCAAAGAGGTAGAATTTAAGGAATGTCAAAAGAAAAAAACAAGGTAAAAAGATATAGGGCTATAAGGAAAGTATTCCAAAGCTTGGGACCTAGGCAACTCAAGACATGGCCACAACAGTGGTACAATTAATGTTGAGGATGTTCAAAAGGCTAAAGTTAAATGAATGTAGACATCTCAGAGGGTTGTGGTATGTAAGAAGAAATTAGAGACTGAGAAAGGTGAGGTACTGGAGCATTTCTCAAACGAATATGAGAATTTTAAAGTCAAGATGTTGCTTGAACAGGAGCCAATGGAGGTAAGCAAGCACAAAGGGAAATAGGACTTGGTATAATTGAAAGCATGGGCAACAAAGTTTTGGATGGCTTCATGATTACAGGGGATAAAATGTGAGAGAGCAACCAACAGTGGGTTGGGATAGTCAAGTCTAGAGTTGTTTATAATGGCATGCATTTGATGTTGTTAACTCATCAGGAATCCCAAAGTTTCTTACACTCTAGTTAATCTTCATCTTTTGTAGGGTGAGGGTGGAGTAAGAAATTGAATTTGGAGTGGGAACTTCAGTTTTCCCAATATTTAATTCAAGAAAATTTCTTCTCACCTAGTACTGGATGTTGACATAGTCGCTTGATAATTTTGGAGACTTTTCTAAAACCTTGTGGAGGATTCATGATTGTCAGGTCACATCTGAAGGAGCAGATGCAAAAAAGAATAGATTACGTGGTAATTCTTAACATTTGCTCATGGATGCATTTTAAAGCTCAAATAATGATACTAACCTCTACAAAGTTCTTGAGATGCTAAAAACTAACTAACTAACCATAGAATGATAGAAATCTCGACACAATATATTTAGTTTCTTATTCATAACCAATTGTTAACCTAATGAACACAAAACAAATGCATCTATTTTTAGTTTCTAGTTCTACTACAGTTATGTGTACAGAGAGTGTTCTACAGCTAGAAGAACCACCCCAATATTAGTTTGAGTGTTTACTTGCCTCATTTACCTTGGTAGGAACCCCATCCAAGGTAGACATTAATGAAATAAAATTCCTTGAGTAAAAATATGGGACCTTGACAACATCTTTGCAGTAATACGTGTACTGCTAGCCACACCTTTCCAATACAATTCTGAAACTTGCATAACTTCTATAATATAGAACATTGCCCAGGTGTGTCCTCTTGATAAAAAGCAGAACAAATTGAATCTGACTAATTATTGTGCCAGCAACCTCCTCTCGATCATCACAAATGTGATGGAAGGTCTCAACAGTACTGCTTCTAAGCATTTACACTGAAATAAACTGCTTACAGATTTTAACTTCAAGTTGGTCATTTAGGGTCATTCAACTCCTAACATGGAAAAGCTAAAGAAGTGATACAAGAATGACTGACCTTGACAGGCCGCATTTCATCAAATATGGAGTCAATAAATGCTAGCTAAATTGAAATTAATGTGCATAGGGGTAAAATGTCTCCCCTGGTTGGAGTGATACCTAACACAAAGAAAGATAGTTATGACTGTTGGATATAAACCCTTTAACCCCAGGACATCACTACAGGGGTGCCTTGGCATGGTGTTCTAGGCCTAATTCTCTCCAGTTGCCTCATCAATTACCTTATCTTAAGGTGAAAAGTCAGGATGTTTTCTAATGATTGCATGGTGTTAATTACCGTTCATATGCCATCAATTATTGAAGCAGTCTCTGCCCAAATGCAAGACATAAGCAACTATTAAGGTTCAGACTGATAAAAGGCAAGTAACTTCCATGCCACACAAGTACCAGGCAATGACCATCACCAACATGGAAAATCTGACCCATCCTGCTGTGGGCCAGCACAGTGGCTCAGTAGTTAGCACTGCTGCCTCACAGTGCTAGGGACCTAGGTTCAATTCCAGCCTTGGGGAATTGTCTGTGTGGAGTTTACACATTCTCTGCGTGTCTGCGTGGGTTCTCTCCAGGTGCTGCAGCTTCCCTCCACAGTCCAAGGATGCACAGGTTAGGTGGATTGGCCATGCGAAATTGCCCATAGTGTCCATAGGAAATGCAGGGTTTCAGGGATTGGGTAGTTGGGTGGGATGCTCTTCAGAAGGTCAGTATGGATTTGTTGGGTTGAATGACCTATTTCCACACTGTAGGGATTCTGTGATTCTATGCTGTTCATTAGTTCAGTAAATTCTGATCACCAACATCCTGGGTGGTTACCATTGACCAATAGCATAATTGGACTAGACAGATAAATACAGAGTATACAGAGGCTGGGAATTGTGCAGCAAGTCACTTACCTCTGGAATTATCAAATGCCTCTCTACCATTTACAAGACTCAGTACAGGAGTGTGATAGAATTCTCTTCACTTGGCTGGATAACGACGATTCTAATAACATGCAAGAATACAATCCAGGAGAAAGCAGCCCACTTGATCAGTATTTCTTTCACCATTAGTGAACAGCAGTAGCAGTATGTGCCATCCACAACCTATACTGCAGCAACTCATTAAGAATCCTTTCACAGTACCTTCCAAATTCATGACCTATAACATCTAGAAGGAAAAGGGCAACATGCACCTGAGTATGTCATCATCTCCAAGTTCCTCTCTGAGCTATTGAGAATTATCACTTGGAATTATAATGCTGTTTCTTCACTATTAGTGAGTAAAAGTCCTGGAATGCCCTTTCTATCATGTAGACTGTGTTATGAAGATGTGGGTGTACTGTAACTTAGAGAGTTAAAACCCAACCTTGACAGCACCAAGTGTTCTGAATAAGATACAAAATAACAAGTGGTCCAGCAGCTAGGGTAGATGGTTGCCTGGGGACAAAAACAAATTTGAATTTGGCCAATCAGTTTAAAGTATAGCACACACACAAAAAACTCCAATCAAGTTTGAATTTCGTACATTGACAATATTAAAAGCCAATGACACAATCTGATGCTTTGGGGGTATAAAACCAGGAAAAATTGAACAGTTGGTAGAGAACTGCCAAAAGACCAACAGATGTAGGTTCCTAGTCAAAAGTCTCTGAGAGGTACCTGTCCGAAGAGAAAAACATCAACACCGACCTGGAGAGCAATTCTACAGAGGAAGATTTCACCGCTGGCTAGTTTTAAATTTGAAATTTTCAGTAAACCTGAATCAGGGTTTTACCAGAGTAATATTACGTAAGGTAAGTAAAAGCTACATTAGAGGAAGGAGTTGTAATGAGTTGTTAGTTAATTATTCTCTGTTATAATTTAAGAAAAAAAGTTGTTAATTTTTACTTTAAATAGCTCTTGGCCTCTCGAATTTTCACAGATACTGCACAGAGTAAATCTTTACTGTGTTGCTGGTTTAACTTAAAGCAGGAGGGCTTACCTCGTGCAGTAACAATTTAGGAGCTCATTGTTGGGATTTAAATGGTTTGAAGGACTCCTGTCCACAATTTGAACAGTTTGGGTCTTGGATATGGGATTTGAATTGGTTTAGACAGATTTGAATAGATTGGGAGTACAAAAAATCACATCAGATTTAAACACTTTCAAGGTAGTATCCAAGATCTTCAAATAAAATTAGGTGAGGAATTTGTTTACTTGTGGTTTCTTATGGTTGGTTAAATTAGAAGTGAGGGAAGTGGCTCTTAAAATTGCTAAAGAGGTTCTGGGATTTGAAGATGATTCTCAAATTTCCAAGAAAATTTAGAAGGAAAGAAAAAGGCCATACTTTTAAAATTAGCAAATAAGTTAGATTTGGGTTTAATCAAGGACAAAGATAAAGTTGAAATTTTAAGTGAGTTACTCAAACACTTAAGTGTGTCAGAGAAACAGACATGTTCAGTAGAGATAGAAAAAGGTAAATTACAATTGAGGAAAATGGAGTTAGAAGATAAACAATAGGAGAGAAGAGAGAGAGAGAAGGTTTTTGGCTGAGCAAAGAGAGAAGAAAGGGAGAGAGAAAGAGGAAAAAGAAAGAGAGAGAAGTTTCTTAGCTGAGTTAAAAAGAGAGAGAATTTGAACTTGAGAAGTTGTGACTTAGCAAGTTAACAGGATGGAGATTAAAAAAGAAGATAGTGATATATATATATATATATATATATATGTCAAAACTCTGCCACATTTTGATGAGAAAGATGTTGAAGCCGTCTTTATTTCATTTGAAAAATTGGCTCGGCAGATGGAGTGCTCCAAGGATTTATGGTTAATGCTAGTTCAGTTAAACTGGTAGGCAGAGCATGTGAGGTATTTGCTGCAGTATCAGGTTAGGCAAGAGATTATGAAGAGGTTAGACAGGCCTTTTTAAATGCTTATGAGTTGGTACCAGAAGCGTATAGACAGCGGTTCAGAAACACAAATAAGGAACAAGGTCAGACTGATGTTGAGTTCAAAAGAATTAGACATAGACATTTTGAAAGATTGGTGTATGCTTTGAAAATAGATAGAACCTTTGAGGTCCTAAAATAGATTATTCTGCTGCAGGAGTTTAAAAACTCACTTCCAGAGACAATAAGAATTCATGTGAAGGAACAACAAGTTCAGGAAGTGAGAATGGCAGCAGAACTAACAGATGGATACATGTTGGTGCATCAGACAAAATTCCGGCCAAAATTTTGTCCTGTGAGGGATAGAAGTTGGGAGAAGGGGAGATCCTACACTATCACACCAAGAGTAGAGAACACTGGTAAGAATTTATCACATGTTCAAGAAGCCCAAGAGGTGAAAGGCCTCAGGTGTTTTCACTGTAATGGAGTGGGACACAGAAAATTACAGTGCCGGTGGTTTCAGAAGGGCACTGAGAAAAGGTAAGGACACAGTGCTGTTCGTTAAAGAAAGGCATTGTGGGAAAAGATGTGGTAAAAGAAGCTAAGCCGATTGCCTTAGTGAAGGTAGTAAAGGAGACTCCAAGAAGTGCTGAGGAGCTGCAGAGAGTGCACAGCTTAGCCAGGGGCTGGGTATGGAATTAGTACCAGACCTCGACAACGAATTTGCCTCTGAGTAAAGTTTACTCAGAAAGAACAGGGGGAGAAGGACAAAAAGTTATAATTTTGAGAGATACATGATCTGACCAGTCGCTGATAGTAAGATTAGATTAGATTAGATTCCCTACAGTGTGGAAACAGGCCCTTCAGCCCAACAAGCCCACACTGACCTTCCGAAGAATAACCCACCCAGATCCATTTCCCTTTGACTAATTCACCTAACACTATGGGCTATTTAGCATGGTCAATTCACCAGACCTGCACATCTTTGGACTGTGGGAGGAAACCAGAGCACCCGAAAGAACCCCACACAGACACGGGGAGAGTGTGCAAACTTCACACATACAGTCGCCCGAGGCTGAAATCGAACCTTGGTCCCTGGCGCTGTGGCAGCAGTGTTAACCACTGAGCCACCATGACACCTGTACACCCTACCCCTACGGGATGAGCGAATATGCACTCTTTCTAATCTGTTACTTGAGAGTGTGGTAATTTATGGAATAAATAGACAGAAGTTTAGTGTTCCCCTATGTAAGATCATGTTGGGAGTGCCAACTCAAAACTTGGGAATTAACAGCGGGAGTGATTGACAGAGTGTTAGTTCCAGGAATTCAGTTTGTTCTTCGGAATGATTTGGTAGGATCCAAGGTGGGAGTGACATCCCTTGTTGTGGAGAAGCCTAAGGAAAATCAAGAAACTAAGGACTTAAAACAGAAATATCCTGGTATTTTCCCAGACTGTGAAATAACAAGTTCCTCTATTATAAGTCACAGCACGATGTGAAAAGTAAAGAGAAAGTTGAAGGAGTTGAGGTTCAGTTAGCAGATACCCTCTTTGATGTAATGGTGCAGAAAAATGGTGCAGTCCTGAAAGACTAAGAACAAGACAAGAGGATAAAAATTATAAATGTGGATGCGTACTCCAAAAAGGAGGCAGAGAATATTCTGGAGGGTTATTAACTGAAAGATAGAATCTGAAGGCAGAAATGGAGACCACGGCAGGTTAGTGAAGAGGAGAAATGGGCCGAAATGCACCAGATTTGTTGTTAGTTGCATACGGACAGCAGATATTATGGATAGCACATGAACTACCTGTAGGAGGTCACCTATGGGTACAAAAGACTCAGGCTAAGGTACAAAACATTTTTATTGACCTGGAATTCACAAGGATTTGGTTAACTTTTCCCGTATGTGTCATACATGCCAAATGGTAGGTAAACCACAGGCGTAATAAAACCAGCACTTTTGTTGCCAATTCCCACATTTAAAGATCCTTTTATGCGGGTTATAATTGATTGTGTAGACCCCCTCCTGAGAACTAAAAGTGGGAACCAGCACTTGTTAATCCTATTGGATGTGTGTCTACCAAATTTCTGGACGCAATTCCATTACGGAGTATCAAGGCAAAAAATGGTGGTAGAGGAGTTAGTAGCTTTCTTCACATGGTATGGACTACTCAGAGAGATTCATTTGGACCAAAGGTTAAATTTTACTGCTTAACTGTTTCGGGAGGTTATGGTACACAGCACTTTAAATCCAGTGCGTATCATCCTGAATCCCAGGGAGCTTTAGAAAGCTGGCATCAGACCTTGAATACCATGTTGAGATCATACTGTCAGGACCACCCAAACGACTGGGATAAAGGTATCCCATTTGTATTGTTTGCCATTAGAGATGCCCAAACGAATCTACACCATTCACTCCCTTTAGGTTAATAAAACAACACCCCTATCGGCTTAATCCTTTCAAAGCCAGATAGGGCCAGAAGGAGGTGGAGGCCATGCTCGATGAGGAACCAAAAGAGAAAATGCTGGAATATCTCAGCAGGTCTGGCAGCATCTGTAAGGAGAGAAAAGAGCTGACGTTTCGAGTCTAACTTACCCTTTGTCAAAGCTGAGGAGCAGCTTCTTCACCCAAAGATGAACCCTGGAATTCCCTGCCCAGTGAAGTAGTTGAGATTTCCTCAGTAAATGTTTTTAAAGTTCTGATATCATTTTGAACAGTAAACAACTTGAATTATGGAGAGAGGGCAGGTCAGTGGAGCTGAGGCTATGAAAAGATCAGCTGTGATCACACTGAATGGTGGAGCAGGCTCAAAGGGCCAGATGGCCTACTCCTGCTCAATGAGGACATCATTGAACCAAGCCAGAGTGAGCAGAGTTTGCTGATTGTCTTAGTTCCCAAACCAGACAGGACTCGATGATTCTGCATGGATTATTGGAAGGTCAATGCCATTACAAAATTGCACTCGTATCCAATTGCTAGATTGGACCACTGTATCGAGAAACTTGGACAAGCCAGTTACATCACCAAGTTGGACTTAATGTGTGGTCACTGGCACGGTGAAAAACCTTTCTGCATTTGTAACCCCAAATGGGCTATATCAGTTTAAAGTGATGCTGTTTGGAATGAAGAATGCATCCGCCACTTCCAAAGACTCATGAACAGAGTTGTGGCTGTGTTAACAAACTGCACAGTCTATTTGGATGATGTAGTAATCTTTAGTAAGTCCTGGAAAGATCACGTGATACAGTTGGCAGAGCTCTTTGAATAACTATGAGAAGCAAAACTCGTAATAATCTTAATTAAAATGGAATTCATGAAAGTAGAGGTGACGTTCTTGGGACATAAAATCGGTCATGGAAAATTGACCCCATGGAACACAAAGACGAAGGCCATCAAGGAATTTCCAGGACCAACCTTCAAGTAAGAGGTGCTTTGATTCTTAGCACTCAGTGGATTTTTATCAGAAGCTTGTTCCAAACTTCAGCAATATAGTGGCACCGGTAACTGATTTGCTGAACAAGAATACAGTTTCGGTGGACAGAACAATGCCAGGAGGCTTTTGATGATTTGAAGTCGAAATTAACCAACCAAAGCTGTTTTAGCGACCCAAACTTTTCAAATCCTTTTAAAGTCACCATCGATGCTAATGACATAGGAGTTGGAGCTGTACTCGTACAGAGAGATGAGCATGGGATTGATCTGCCAGTCGAAGAAGCTCAACTTCCACCCGAGGAAATACTCCACGATCGAAAAAGAACTATTGAGTTTGGTACTGGCCTTACAATATTTTAATGTTTATGTCACAAACAGTGTGTCGGAGATGGTTGTGTACGTGGTTCACAATTCAGTTACATTCTTAGAACGCTTTGAAAACAAGAATACAAGACTATTTCATTGAAGTCTTATGCTCCAGACTTTTGATTTAAAAATCATACATGTTGCAGGTCGTAAGAATGTAATCATAGGTGCGTTATCGCAGATTTAACTGGTAAAGTTTAGATGAGATTTGTATTTATTTAATGTTTTATATGTGTGTGTGTGTGTGTAAAAATATATATACTGTTGCATGGGAAGACGTTAAAGTGAACTTAGATTGAAGTCATCGGTATGTTAGGGTAATGTGTTTAAAGAATAGAAAACAAATCAAGCCATCCTTTCATTATGATGTTTTTTTTTCTTAAGGGGGGAGGTGTTATGAAGATGTGGATGTACTTATACCTTAAAGAGAGTTAAAAGCTAGCAGAATTATCTGACATCACCACGTGTTTTGAATAAGATGCAATGTAACATGTGGTCCAGTGGCTAGGGTAGCTGGTTGCCTGGAGACAAAAACAAATTTAAATTAGGCCAATCAGTTTAAATTACACCCCCCAAAAAACAAACTCCGATCATGTTTGAATTTAATATATTGACAATATTAAAAGCTAATGACACAATCCAATGTTTTGGGTTTATAAGACCAGGAAAAATTAACAGTTGGAGCGAACTGCCAAAAGGCTAACAGATGTAGGCTGCTAGTCCGAACTCTCTGAGCAGTATCTGTCCAGAGAACATAGAAAAACATCAATACTTGGAGAGCAACTCTACAGAGGAAGATAGAGAAGATTCGGCACTGGCTAGTTTTGAAATTTGAATTTTTCAGTAAACCTTAATCGGGGGTTTTATCATACTAGTATTATAGAAGGGAAAGTAAAAGATAGGTTTTTTTTGATTAGACTTTTAGACTTACAGTGTGGAAACAGGCCCTTCGGCCCAACAAGTCCACACCGACCCGCCGAAGCGCAACCCACCCATACCCCTACATTTACCCCTTACCTAACCCTACGGGCAATTTAGCATGGCCAATTCACCTGACCCGCACATCTTTGGACTGTGGGAGGAAACCGGAGCACCCGGAGGAAACCCACGCAGACACGGGGAGAACGTGCAAACTCCACACAGTCAGTCGCCTGAGTTGGGAATTGAACCCGGGTCTACAGGCGCTGTGAGGCAGCAGTGCTAACCACTGTGCCACCGTGCCGCCCAGGTTAACGGATGGAGTTGTAAATAGTGGGTAGTTAATCATTCTCTGTTATATTTTAAGAAACAAATTTGTTAATTTTTACTTTAAATAGTTCTTGGCCTCTCAAATTTTCACAGATACTGCACGGGATAAATGTTTTCTGTGTTGCTGGAGGGTTTACCCTGTGTGGTAACAACTGCAACAGTTCACGAAGGTGGCTCCCAACATCTTACGACAGGCAATTAGAGATAAACAACCCATGAAAGAATTGCAAGATATTATTGACTTGGTTGACAATTTTGGTTCACTACTCAGGTGAATACTAGATTTTTCAGAGATGAAAGAATGAAGAGACGCTCTAACTGTTTACATGGTTAGATACAAAAAGTTCCATGATATTGCTTGAAGTGTAGCAGGGAGTTGTCATGGTCAACATGTTTCCCTTAATCAACATTAATAATCACATTAATTGATCATCCATTCAATTTCTTTGAGAACTTGCTCTGTACGTGTTTATTGCTAGATTTGCCTTCATAGCACTTTGTGAATGCCTTCAAAAAGTAATTTCTTGATTTAAAGCACTGGGCTATTCTGAGGACATTTTAAGGCGTCACGTGGTTGTAAATCATGATACTTTTTTTATTCTGCTTTCGAAGATTTTATATGATACTGCTTCACTAGGTGGGAGGTTGGATCTTTGGACATCTAAGCTGTTATCTTTCTTAACTCTCTGATATTGTGTGTGCCTTGTACTTTTTAAAAAATGCAAACACTTGTTCATACAGTGAAATCCAAGTATCATCATGCATTTAGGAAAGTGTGCAATGATAGTGGAATGCAACAATCCATTCCCTTCCATGTGAACCTTTATAGAATCATAAATAATAGAATCCCTACAGTGTGGAAACAGGCCATTTGGCCCACAAGTTCACACCAACCCTCCAAAGCTTATCCTACCCAGACATGTTAGGTTAACACATGTAAATATGTAAGTAGGGAAAACTTGTAGAAGAATACTGTAGATTTGCAGGTACCACGATGTCTCATGATCACTGTTGATAAGCAACTGACATAGCTTTAGATAACGTGTTTGGGAGGACCCTGGAAATGGCAGACAGTTTTAATATTTTATATTCCTTAAAGATACTTGGAATTCCTGGCTGTGAAAAGGATACAATAATTTCAAGGTACTGTAAATGCATTTGAGTCACTTAGTAATTAATTTCCCCCTTTTTGGTACCTCAGGCTTCATTTTATCCTGTCCCATCAGCAAATCAGACCCTGTAGAAGCGGGAGTTGTCTCAATTCTCCAGTATGGAAAATTGCCCAGGTATGTCCTTTCAAACAGGACAAAACAAGCCTTTCCAATTATTGCTCCATCAGTTTATTCTTGATCATCTGTAAAGTGCTATCAAGCAGCATCTGCTCAGCAATAACCTGTTCAGTGATGCCCAGACCACTCAGCTTCTGTCCTCGTTACCGCCTTGGACAAACATGGACAAAAGAGCTGAATTACAGAGGTGAGGTGAGAGTGACTGTCCTTGACATTGATGCATCAAGGGGCCGTAGCAAAACTAGAATCAATGGAAAACAGAGAACAAACTCTGCTGATTGGAGCCATATCTGGCACACCAGAAGATGTTTGTGTGTGTTGAAGGTCAGTCACCTCAGCTCCAGGACATCTCGACAGGAGTTCCTCAGATTAGTGTCTTGGGCCTAACCATCTTTGTCGAGACTGTGGTGCTGGAAAATCACAGCAGATAAAACAGCATCTGAGGAGCAGGAGAATCGATGTTTGGGCATAAACGCTTCAACCATCTTTAGCTGCTATGTCAATGACCTTCCCTCCATCATAAGATCAGAAGTGGAGATGTTTGCTGAGGATTGTACAATATTCAGCATTATTTATTACTCCTCCATGTTCAAATGCAATAAAGTTTGGACAGTATCCTGTCTTGGACTGACAAATGGCAAGTAACATTTGTGCCACACAAATGCCAGGTAATGACAATCTCCAATAACAGACAATCAAATCACCATCTTTAGATATTCAATGGTGTTACCATCACTGAAATCCCACTATCGATATCCTAGGTGTTATCATTGACCAGAAACATAACTGGACCTGTCACATGGACATGGTGGTGACTAGAGCAGGTCAGAGGCTAAGAATATTGCAGTAAGTAACTCACAAGTCCCTCAACCTGACCACCATCCACAAGATACAAGTCAGGAGTGTGATGGAACGTTCCCCATTTGCAGCTCCAACAACACTCAAGAAGCTTGATGCCATCCAGGACAAATCAGGCTTGATTGGCACAACATCCACAAGCATCCACTCCCTCCATCTCTGATACTCAGTAGCAGCAGTGTATACTATCTCCAAGATGCACTGCGTAAATTCACCAAGCATTCTCAGATGCTTACCTTCCAAACCCATGACCACTTCCATTGGACAAAGGCAGTAGATACATGGGAATTCCACAATCCTGACTTGGAAATATATCACTGTTGCTTCTCTCTCATGAGGTCATAATCATGGAATTCCCTTCTTAAGGTTTTTATGGATCAACCTACAGTATATAGACTGCAGAAATCAAGAAGGGAGCTCACCACCACCTTCTCAAGGACAAATTGGGATGGATAACGAAATGCTGGCTAGCCAGTGATGTCTATTTCCCGTGAGTGAATGAAAACAAAGCCTTTTACCCTACCACAAATTATTTACTTTCTTTTACTTGAAACATTAGTATCAATGGAAATCTTATTACGTGATGCATCTTTATTAGCAGGGGAGGGATACCAGGATATTAGGGCTATGATACCATAATGCAGAAATCATTGACAAGAAAGTGAACCATTGCTAGAAAAACAATCAGCCAGGTATGCAAATGTACTACCAAATTTAACAGAAGACATTGTTATTTTTTTCTCATTTTTGAAAATTATTTTCCCTTCAGCCAGTCCACTGAATAGGTCTTCTACCCCCTAAGAAGGGGGTATCGATCCACACTCAGGGCTAGGTTGATTGTGACCTTAAATTCACCACAAACCCTCACCATCCAATCTGAAAAACAGATAGCATTGGTGGGAGTGACCCTTTCACCATCAGTTACTGATTCTGACATTCCCAGATTCACCAGACATTTCAGTTCTGCCTCAATTTTAGACCATATGACTTAGGATACCTGGTATGGTTTCACTCCCCTTGGATGAGCCCCTGGCTTTGGTTAACATTTAGTTTCATTTATCTCAGGGTTTGTTTGAAGACATCTTTGCATTTGTCCAAGATCTCTTGCAAACTCATGTTTGAGTCTGTTAGCTTATTAACCATGCTGAGTTCAACCATAATTTTTGTAACCAGGAGTGTCTGAATAATGCAATGCATTTCCGTTTTACAACATAAAGTAGGAATTATAGAGTCACACAGCACAGAAACCTTTGGTCCAATTCGGCCATACTGATCAAATATCCTAAACTGAACTAGTCCCATTTGGTGGCATTTGGCCAATATTCCTCTTCATGTACAAATCCAAATGTCTTTGAAATGTTGCACATGCCTGTATTACTTTCTTTGGCAGCACATTCCATGCACACCACCCCTTAGGTCCCTTTTAAATCTTTCCCCTTTCACCTTAATCCTATGCATTCTAGTTTTGAATTCCTCTACTCTTGAGAAAAGATCTTGGCTACTCACCTTATCTATGCCCTTCAGGGTTTTATAAACCTCAAAAGGTCACCCCTCAGCAAGTGATGCTCAAGGGAAAACATCCCCGCCTAACCAGCCTCTCCTCGTAACTCAAACCCTCCTGTCCCAGCAACATTCTTGTAATTTTTTCTGTACCCTTTCTAGTTTAACAACATCTTTCTTATTGTAAAAGTGCCTCACCAATGTCTTGCACAGCCACAACATAACATCCCAACTCCCATTACTCAATGGTCTGACCAATGGAGGCAAGCTTTCCAAACATCATCTTCACCAACCTGTCTACCTGTGATGGAACTTTCAAGGAATTATGAACCTGCAGCCCCACATCCCCCCGTTCAGCAACATTCCATTGGGTCCTACCATTAACTGTGTAAGTCCTGCCCTGGTTTGCCTTACCAAAATACAATAGCTTACATTTATCTAAATTAAACTCCATCTATCACTTCTTGGCCCTTTGGCCCATCTGATCAAGATCTCGCTGTACCTTTCGACAATCTTTTTCACTCTCCACTATACCACCAATTTTGTTGCCATCGGCAAACTTACTAACTATACCTCTTATGTTCTCGTCCAAATTGTTGATATAAATGGTGAACAATTGTGGACACAGCACCGATCCTTGTGGCACACTACTGGTCACAGGTCTCCAATTCGAATAACAACTCTCTACCACCACCATCTGTCTTCTACCATCAAGCAAGTTTTGTATCCAAATGGCTACCTCTCCCTCGATCCCACGTGATCTTACCTTATTAACTTTACAAATTTCTGAGATGTGATTTCCCGTGCACAGAGCCATGCTACCTATCCATAATAGTTCTTGCCCTTCCAAATACATATATATCCTATATCTCAGAATCCCCTCCAACAACTTGTCCATCACTGCTGTTACGGTCACCAGTATGTAGTTACTTGGCTTTGCCTTGCAGCCTTTCATAAGTAATAGCACAACATTAGCCACCTTCCAGTCTTCTACCGCATCACCTATGTGATTGATAATGCAGATATCTCTGTTTGCAACCCTGTAATCTCTTCCCGAGCTTCCTACAATGCTCTGGGACACACCTGATCAGGTTCTGAGGATTTATCTATCTTCATACATTTTAATTCTGTGCACTAGTCCCTTAACTGTACTTTCACTAGTATTGTATCCACTTTAATTTTTACTATCTTCCCCTCTACTTTGTGAAGAACTCCGAAATGATCAATTTCACCCTGTACCGATAATATATTTAACAAAGGCGTTGCTGACTCTGGGCCTTCTGCTTCTTCTGCAGACCCAGGTGACTCCCTGTCTATTCCCTGGCTGGTGGCATGTTCCTTATACCTTGTCCTCAGGATTGACTATTTTTCTGATTCCCCTTCTTTTGTTTGAGTTGTACAAGACAATTTTGAGCAATATGACCCACTTAATTATACTTATAGCACTGTGCTTCGAGTCTAACACGTTGACATCCTGTGGCCATTCTTGCTACATGAGTTAACATACTTCACCGATTTTCCACTATTTGATGCACCTGGGTGTTGTCAGCCAATTGGGTTGCTTCACTGGCAGACAACTCCTTCAAGGTAGGATATGCCAATGCTGCTTTGATATCCAGGTCTCTCCTGATTAGTAAAAAATGAGGTCTGCAGATGCTGGAGATCACAGCTGAAAATGTGTTGCTGGTTAAAGCACAGCAGGTTAGGCAGCATCTCAAGAATAGGGAATTCGACGTTTTGAGCGAAGGGCTTATGCTCGAAACGTCGAATTCCCTATTCCTGAGATGCTGCCTAACCTGCTGTGCTTTAACCAGCAACACATTTTCAGCTCTCCTGATTAGTAGCTTGGGCGGCTTCGTGTTGGAGAGCACAAACCAAAAAGTACCACAAGGTATTTTGACAGAACCCTCTGAACGTACAATGTTTTGCTAACCTCTTTAACGCAGCCACAAATTGGCTGATGGACTCTCTTTCACGCTGTATCCATTTAGAAAAATGGATACGCTCTGCGATCATTAGCAGCTTGGATGCAAAGTAATTTCCTCACACTTTGCATAGCTCTTTAAATGTCTTCTCTGTGGGTTTCTCTGGTTGTGTCAGACTCCTTGCAATTGCAAAGATCTTGCTCCCGATGGTACTTTTAGAAAAAAAGGAACCAAGATATCCTCAGCCACTTTGTTCAATTCTTAGAACAAATTAAAATGTTTCTTGTATAAAGATCAGTTTTCTGACTCTTCACCAAATGGTCCCATTGCTCCAAACTGGTTTGCTATTTTTCTTTCCCACCACCACCGGTTGAGTACGGTAGTTGAGGGACCCCTCAGTGAATGGTCTCTATGTCGGCTGCTTCCTCACTGACTGTGCTAGTATACCATTTCTTACTGACATCACCTGCTGTCCGAGTACCCAAACAATTGTGCTGTGCGTTGGCTTCAGTAACTCCCAGGTACATATTGTCTTCTTCAGCTGTCGGCCTGAGCCCTGTCACTCATGTCCAGCTCCCTTGTTTCTCCTTCCCTGGTGTCGACTGTGGCCTAAGTCTCCTCATGAGTGCTTTCTTCAATGGTACCTCCTTACCTGTTTCTGAAGTCAGAGTGATGTCTCCTTCAGAACAGAAAAATAGTTTTTTTCACACAGTTCATGGGCATATTTTACTCTCGTTGCCAGTTGCTATGTTGTTGTATCGTTTGGAACCAGGAATTATAGACCAGGTAGACAAATGATAAATCTGAACAGGAACTCTTTATAATGATGTTCACACCTCGACAGCTGGCTCTAGACTAGACCCAGGCACCATCCTTCAGGTCATCTGACCAGCCAACTTAAAGGGGCATTAGTGGTGCTGGAAAAGCACAGCAGTTCAGGCAGCATCCGAGGAGCAGTAAAATGTGGAGCCTCCCACATCCATCAAAGTTTTACCTGCACATCCACCAATATCATTTATTGTATCCGTTGCTCCCGATGCGGTCTCCTCTACATTGGGGAGACTGGATGCCTCCTAGCAGGGCGCTTTAGGGAACATCTCTAGGACATCCGCACCAATCAACCACACCGCCCCGTGGCCCAACATTTCAACTCCCCCTCCCATTCTGCCAAGGACATAAAGGGCCTGGGCCTCCTACACCGCCGCTCCCTCACCACCCAACGCCTGGAGGAAGAACGCCTCATCTTCTGCCACAGAACACTTCAACCCCAGGGCATCAATGTGGACTTCAACAGTTTCCTCATTTCCCTTTCCCTCACCTCACCCCAGATCCAAACTTCCAGCTCAGCACTGTCCCCATGACTTGTCCTACCTGCCTATCTTCTTTTCCACCTATCCACTCCACCCTTCTCTCTGACCTATCACCTTCATCCCCACCCCCACTCACCTATTGTACTCTATGCTACTTTTTCCCCACCCCCACTCTCTTCTCATTTATTTCCCCACCCTTCAGGTACTCTGCCTGTATTCGTGATGAAGGGCTTTTGCCCTAAACGTCGATTTTACTGCTCCTCGGATGCTGCCTGAACTGCTGTACTTTTCCAGCACCACTAATCCAAAATCTGGTTTCCAGCATCTGCAGTCATTGTTTTTACTTCTTAAAGGGACAGCCAACTGCATACATAACAGTTACATGTTTAAATTTTAATCAGGCTTATAATTGCATTTTGGGAGTCTGATTTGCATATATTCTTAAGTGTTTTGCCTCTAGATGTCAGGGAATTCACTCACAAGGAAACCTGCCTCTCAGCACCAGGGTCCCAGGTTTGATTCCAACCTTGGGTGACTGTCTGTGTGGAGTTTGCACATTCTCCCCGTGTCTGTGTGGGTTTCCTCCAGGTGCTCCAGTTTCTTCCCACAGTCCAAAGATGTGCAGGTCGGGTGAATTGCCGTGCTACGTTGCCCATAGTGTTAGCTGCATTAGTCAGAGGAAAATGCGTCTGGGTGGGTTACTCTTCAGAGGATCGGTGTGGACGTGTTGGGCTGAAGGGCCTGTTTCCACGCTTAGGGAATCTAATCTAATCTACTCATAAAATGGTGGCAAGTATACACATGGCAGGTTGGAGGGAATTTGGAAATGTTTAAAACCCCAAAATTCTTTCTACTCTAATGGAGACAAACTGATGGCATTAATAGGTATGTATGTTTGTTACCCACAACCTTTGGTGCTTCCATGAGAATAAGTCATGGTCTCAGTGGCATAGCACAACAGGACACTTCTAAGGGTGATCAAGAGCCAGAATTGCCCAATTAGCTGTTCCTGCCATTTCTGCAGTAAGTCCAAATTGGTCTTTGTATCACAGTTACCAAAAGGGCAGGTGCAGAGTTGTGCTGTATTCTTCAAGGATGTTTAATTTCATTCATTGAGTGGGGTGTCATTAGCTCAGACAACATTTATTAGTCATCCCTATCTGCAGCCACTTTGCAGAGGAGGACTGGCACATCCAATGTCTATAATGATAACGATGATTCTGTGAGGTTGATTATGTTAGGCTGTTGCTTGGATAGTCTGTTATTCAGCCCATCAATTTAGGCCTTGGTCCCAGATGATGGTAAGAAGGACTTTTTAGGGTTTACAAGATTGAGTTTGCTGTTGTCATTTCAGGTGTCTAGATCGATACCAGGTCGTCCATCTGTCTATTTTTGAGATTGAGGGAACTACAGTATGTATATGAATAGCAAGCTTTTTACATATGTTGATTAGCAATTTATTTCGTTTACAATTACATAATATTGTAGAAGTACAAACCTCAATTTTTAGACAATAACATTTTGAAATGTATTTAATTGAGCATGATGATATTTTTATGATAAATTACAGATTTCAGAGACCTATGCCTTTTTGCCACGAGAAGCGGTAACCAGATTTCTAATGAGCTGCTCGGAATGCCAGAAGAGAATGCATTTGAATCCAGATGGTGCAGATCATAAAGGTAATAATTTGTTGATATTTGATTCAGTGTGGAATGATTCTAAGACTGACTGGATAATTTTTTAAAATAAATTTTTAAATTTTAAATTATAAAACAGCTTTGTTATGAATGCTTTGAGCTCAGATAAATCTAGAGAAGCACATTAGTTTCTACTAAACAGATTTTCTGAGTCTGGATGTTACTTTTCGAGTTTTGAAAAAGTAGACGATTAATTGAAAAATTCAGAAATGGGCTGTGCTTTCATGCTGAAAACTAGCCATTTTACATTAGTACAAAAACAGTAGAACATTTAAAATACAACAAAGTTGTGAAAAACTGTTTATATAGTAAAACAGTTGAATAATCTGAGGGAAACTACATGTCCTTTATAAAGCTTTTTTTAGTAGTGATTTTTAAGAAAGAAAATCAATAAAAACTAAAACTTAAAATATGATATCAACTTAATATGGATGTAGTAATTTGTACAGAGCTACTCTTCTTTCCAAAAATATTAAAGATGTAGCCTTTTGATTTCTCTCCCTCCCCCATCACATCTGTAAATCTGCTTTTGAACTTCCCATTGGTGTGTAGGCATACATGGTACTGCCCTAATTTCCTTAGGATGGGAGCCTATTCTTTTGTTTTACTTTAAATATCTTTTTGTGAAGATATTTAATGTAAAAAGAGTACTTCCTGGGCCACAAATAGGATCATGGTAACATTGGAAGTTAGGGAGATAATGTATTACTTGGTAACATCGTCCTTTTAAAAGAATGGTACCATGGCACTCTCTCTTCACTTTGATGATTTATCTGTGTTTGCTTCAAACAGGGCTAAGTCCAAGCACAGTGATATTGTCTGTGGCCAGCAGAGTTAGCTTTCCCCAAGAAGCGGATATTGCTTTATAATACCTCAAAGGAACATTCTTTAAGCGTGTTGCAGAACTGTAATTTCTGGGAACTTATTTTGCTAACTTTCTTTACTTCAGACTCAATCCTCTTAAGCTTGCCTTTGGTCAGCTAGTTTTAGAATGGACGTTGCGTGCAATTCTGGTCGTCTTCCTATCGGAAAGATGTTGTGAAACTTGAAAGGGTTCAGAAAAGATTAATAAGGATGTTGCCAGGGTTGGAGGATTTGAGCTATAGGGAGAGGCTGAACAGTCTGGGGCTGTTTTCCTGGAGCATTGTAGGCTGAGGGGTGACCTCATAGAGGTTTACAAAATTATGAGGGGTATGGATATGGTAAATAGACAAAGTCTTTTTGCTGGGGTCAGGGAGTCCAGAACTAGAGGGCATAGGTTTAGGGTGTGAGGGGAAAGATATAAAAGAGACCTAAGGGGTAACTTTTTCACACAGAGGATAGTACATTTATGAAATGAGCTGCCAGAGGAAGTGGTGGAGGCTGGTACAATTGCAACATTTAAGAGGCATTTGGATGGGTATATGAATAGGAAGGGTTTAGAGGGATATGGGCCAGGTGCTGGCAAGTGGGACTAGATTGGGTTGGGATATCTGGTTGGCATGGACGAGTTGGACCAAAGGGTCTGTTTCCATGCTGTACATCTTTATTACTCCATGACTCTATCTGATTTGATATATATAGCAACTTTTTCCTGATATCCAGTCTTTGACAAAAAATGCAGGAAGCAAAAGCTTATTCACTAATGGGCTGCCTTGAAGAGAAATGCTTATGCCTCAAGTGCAAAGAAATTCTTCCAGGGAAATGCATTGGAAATGCTGATTATTGTGCTGGGATTTATTTACTGGTTTTCGAAGATTTTGTGTTGATTTGAATAGTTGGGAAAATGCAGAGCTTATAAAACTTTCACTCATCATTATATAGAAGCCTGCTCAAGTTGAGTTCTATAGTTGGGCAAGTGTCACCTATCTCTGCACCCGTAAAGGCTTCTGAACAATCTGCTAAGTTTAGTAGGATGAGAAGTATGCATCTGCAACAACCTGTTGAAATTTCAAGGCAGACAACATGATGGTAAATGCAAAAAGTTGTCTTCATTACCCTGTATTAATTCCATCCTTATCCAGCTTATATGGCATCAAAACCTAATGTATATCACAGATGAATGTTGGACAAAAATGAAGAGGTGATTAATCGCAACAAGTGCAAAGGTTTTGATTTGGTATTGCTTTCCTTTCTGTCCCTGCAACAATTTAATTTTATAAAGATCATCATGAATAAGCAGAATGTAGACTTGAGGTTAAAACAGATCAGTCATGATCTTATTGAATGGTAAAGCAGGCTTGAAGGGCTGAGTGACCTAATGTTGATCCTTGCTTGTAATAGCAGCAGACTGGCTGCTATTGTTAAAAGGTAGAGTTAAGCTTTAGATTATTTAAAGATTATTCTGGTTAAAGGTTATTAACAGGTGTGAGTAGTGGATCAAGGTGAAGGAAAATGCATCAATTACAATTGGCTGTGTATGTAATGACGTGTCAAGCTAAAAAATCACTTGAGAGTACAGAACCATGGCTGAAAAAAGGAAACAATTGGCCTAAACACCAAGATAGCCAACAAATAGCCAACTGCAAATGTACAAATAGGCTCGGTGACCTCTTGCATTAGATGTCCCCAAGCCAGAATGCATCAATAGGGTCATCTGTGCATGTGCAGTTGGTGTTCTATTGCCACATGAACATAGTGACATGGACTGTGCATGAAGAGATGGCCCCTGGAGGTCGAATTTTTTTGGCTGGGAAGCCAGAGATAAGAATCCAGAAATAAGGTAGAAGTTGGTAAAGTAGCTCTAGTTGATCAAAGAAGGGCACTGTTGAAACGTTCCATCTTGCATTCATTAGGACAGAATCAAAGAAAACAATAGTTTATCCCACATGAGATAAGGCTGCTAACTGATTGGCCAGATAGTTCTTATTGGTCAACATGTTGGTATGGATGTTCTCCTTGCTTTTGTTTAAATTAGAAAGGTGCAATGCCTGGACATATTCTTTTATGTTTGCAAAAGACCACAACTTGCATATAAGTGGGTGTACCTTCTAGTAATGATTGAAAAGCCAGTAAATAATCTTAAATTGAGGTTTCTGTGAAGATATGTAACTCAGGTTGTAGTTGTATTTGTTGGTCAGTCCGCTGAGTTGGTTGATTCTTTTGCAAACATTTCGTCCCCTAACTGGGTGACATCTTCAGTGCTGTCTAGCCTCTGGATGAAGTGCTTTTGTTGTGATCTGACCAGAACCTTTACGGTTCTGTCTGTCATGGTGGGTGGTTCTGTTTCTGGTTTTGTACTGTAGTGATCAGTCGATGGGGTCTATTTCAACATGTTTGTTTTGCCTGTCCCTTAGGGCAAACTGGAGAAAGTGAGGACTGTCAGATGCTGGAGATCAGAGTCTAAAAGTGTGGCACTGAAAAGCACAACAGGTCAGGCAGCATCCAAAGAGCAGAAGAGTCAATGTTTTGGGCATAAGTGCTTCATCAGGAATGATGAAGCGCTTATGCCGAAACATCAACTCTCCTGCACCTCAGATGCTGCCTGACCTGCTATACTTTTCCAGTGCCACACCTTGTGACCCATAGAACAAACAGACAGGAAACTTTCTGCCAGAATAAATGAGCATCAGTTTGCAATAAAACGAAATGACCAGTACTCCCTCATGTCAATACACACAAACAATGAAGGACAGCAATTCAACTGTAACAATGTTATGATACTGAGACAGACAAAACAAAGATAAACTCAGGTATTCCTGGAGGTCTGGTATTCATCTACTGGTGCCATAAACAAACATGTTGAAATTGAGGAGAAAGTGAGGACTGCAGATGCTGGAGCTCAGAGCTGAAAATGTGTTGCTGGAAAAGCGCAGCAGGTCAGGCACCATCCAAAGAGCAGGAGATTCGACGTTTCGGGCATGAGCCCTTCTTCAGGAGGGCTGAAGAAGGGCTCATGCCCGAAATGTCGAATCTCCTGCTCTTTGGATGCTGCCTGACCTGCTGCGCTTTTCCAACAACACATTTTCAGCTCATGTTGAAATTGACCCCATCTACAGACCACTACAGTACAAAACCAGAAATAGAACCACTTGCCGTGACAGACAGAACTATGTAAATTCTGGGCAGATCATAGCGCTTCACAGAGACTGCACAGCCCTGAAAATGTCACCCAGTTGGGGGATAAAACGTTTGCAAAAAGATAACTGGCTTGAACTGACCAACAACTCCAATCTTAAATTGATTGTCATGTGATTCTTAGCCCAGTTTCATGGCAATCTTCATCAGATACTCCAACCAAAGAAGCCAAATAAGACATGGCTGGTCCCCTAGACCTCTGTTCTTGGAGTTTCCCATTCACAATTTTGTGAAGAAAGAAGGTCCAGGATTTTGACCCAGCAGTAGTGAAGGAATGTCGATGAAGTTCCAAACTGGAGTGGAGATGAATATACAGATGGTGGTGTTCTCATGCATTTGGTGCCCATATGCTTATGGATGGGAAAGTTTGTAAGGTCCTGACAAAGGAGCTGTGGCAAGTTATTGCTGTGCATTTTGTACAAAGGAGCTGTGCATACTGCTGTGTTGTGCACACACATGATGAAACTGCCACTGTATGTTAGTGATGAAGTGAATTTTGAAGGTCAATGGGGTGTCAGTAAAGTGGGCTGCATTGTTTAGGATGGTATCAAGCTTGTTGAGTGCTGTTGGAGTTGCACTTATTCAGACAGATGGGAAGTATTCCATCATATTTCAGGGTTGTGCTTTGTAGATGGTGGACAGACTTTGGTGAATCAGGAGATGAGTTACTTGCTGCAAGATTCTTAGTATACTCTTATATGGCTTGTCCTGTTCAGTTTCTGATCAATGGTAATTTTCAGGATAGTGATGGTGAGGAATTCAGTGAGGGTACAATAATTCTATTGAAGATCAAATGGCGATTGTTAGATTCTCTTTTGCTGGAAATAGTCTTTTGCCTGTCATTAGTGCTACACAAATGTTATTTTCTACCTGTCAGCTCAAGTCTGGATGTTATGCAAGTCATGCTACATGTAGATATTGACTGCTTCAGTATCTAACAAGTTACAGATGATGCTGAACATTTGCAATCATCAGTGATATAATTCCCATTTCTGACATTATGATGAAGGGAAGGTCATTGATGCCATGCTCAGTCAAATGCCAGCTTTATGTCAAGGAAAGTTATTCATACTTCATTGCTGGAATTTAGCTCTTTTGTCCATGTTTGGACCAATTCTGTACTGACGTTAGGAACTCTGTGGCCTTGCAGAACACAAACTGTCAGCAAGCATGTTATTCCTTTGTAAGTACTGCTTGACAGCAATGTTGATGATCCTATTACCTCGTCTACACTTCTTCAGATGTAGCCAACACTTCTGTCTAATGCTCCTGCAATCTCTTTAAAACGGTTTAACATTTGTACACTCATCTAGTGCAGTGTGTTCATTTTCTTTCATTGCACTGTTTCTAATGTATGAAACTCTTTCTGTGGTTTGATAGTGCTGAGTCATGTTAACAGCTGGGATTTTAGTTCAGTAATCTCGTTCAGGTAATTAGACATCTCTAGTTCTTGCTTAATTCTAATGTTTTTAGGCTCCATTTGAGGCTCAGATCGAAACTTGTCTAAGGTTTCTAAGAAACGTTTCTCAGCTGTAGAAGCTCTGTAACTTAAACCTCTGTTTCTTTACTAAAAGAAAATTGAATCTCAGCAGCATTCACATCAGACTCCAGTCTATGTTTGTACAGATTCATTACCTCTGATCAGAGGTTTTAATGTTGGCTTGATCCAATTTTGACTTGTCTTTTACTCCCTAGATAGATTTTCGCTAGCTGCTGGTCGTTGTTGAACTATTGCTTGTTAGGCTGTTGCCATGGTTTAACAATTTTCTTTGAATTAATCAAATTCAACATGAAATTGTTTGCTCATTCATACAGTTGACTTCTGCCAGTAGAGGGACTGTCCACATTACATGAAACTTCCATGAGAATCTATGTTAAAACTCTGAATCCACTTTGTGCTTATGGATCTGTTCTTCTCCTATGATGCTGCCCACCCCACTTGCCTGTATATATTTCCTTGATTTTCATTTGTGTTTCAACTACCACTAGTTCAGCTTTAAGGTGTCGTCACATTAGATTTTACAATTTCCTCAAATTTGTGACTGGCCATTGCACATAGCCTAATGCTGGCAAACCCATGATCACTACCATTACTAGAAAAAAATGTGAATGCTTCCATAGTTTGCTTCTGAGATTCAATGTTTGTACAGATTCATAACTTGTTCTGTCTTTTAATATCGGCTTTTATTGACTTGATCCAATTTGGATTTGTGTTTAGAAGGACAAGGGTAGCAGACACATTGGAGCATCACTACTTGTAAATTACCCTGTAAGCCACTCACTCACCATCCTGACTTGGAAAATGTAACATCATTGCTTCACTATCGCTGAGCCAAAATCCTGGAACACCCTCCCTAATGGCGTTGTGGGCATATCTACCAAAAAATGGATTGCAGGAGTTGAAGAAGGCAGATAACCACCACCTGCTCAAGGGCAACTGGGGGTGGACAATAAGTGCTAGTCCAGTTTGTGATGCCTACCTCTTAAGATTCCTCGTCCTTCATTCAATTTCCTGTAGTTTCAATAAAAGCCCATACTTTTCTAGTGAGTGTTAAGTTGTAGCAGATGGCAGCTGAGATTCAGGATATCAGTCTCATTCTCTGTAGCACTCTGGTTTTCATCCCACAAAGGATTTTTAAAAATTGCTTGTGGTTGTTTTTCTTTGCCATCAGTGGGTACAGTGCTATAGCATGCAATTTGATGTCTTGATCACATTTGAGGAGAATCAGTTTTTTTTGCTGGCAAAAGGAACAGCAGAGATTTCAGCAGCATTACTACTGTTGTTAAAAAGTAACACAGATCCAGGACCTCTTAGTCTGACTAATGACCAGCCTGTGTAGCGCGTCTGCAACTGTTCCGACAGTCTATGCAAGGCAGTCAGTGTGCTGATGTCATTTGCAGTATTGACATCTGGCTGCTGAAGTCACAGCCATGCACGGAAATTGGAGGTCTGCCCAGAAGAAAGAAAAGCTGAATTATTGGGCCTAGGGTTGGAACTTCTGCAGCAGAGCTTCTTTCAGAGTTTACTCAGTCAATTTCAGTTTCTTTTGCAATTTCTAAACAAAGAAGATTCAATACTCTGCAACTGTCATTGCTTAATAAAGAAGAGTGGTGGCTACAGCTGATATCTCTCTTCAATTGTGCCAAAGCATCTGCCATCTCCCTCTACCTGAAATTGAATGGAAGCTGGTCAGTGAAATTCAAGTATCAATCCTTAGCATTAAAGGCAAAAATTCCATTTGCCTTCTTGATTAAGTGATGCGTCCGCATGCTAACTTTTTGTGTTTCATGAACAAAGAACCAGAATTCTTTTGTGTTGTGCTGTTTAGGAACATGTAGGAAATGTAGGAATAGTTTAGGAGCTTGAGGCAAGTAAGGGCTGAGCACAAGGATAATAATTATTTGCAATTATTGCCTAAAACTACAAACATATGCTCAGTAGGGTGAAGCTAAGCTTGCAACTTCTTGCATCATGTCTTAGTCCCATGTAATTTGACATCATCAGGACATACCTCTTTACACATAAGCTTGATAGCTCTTGTCAGAGCATTGGTACAAGCGTCCGCTAAACCTTAATTCTACAAGCAGCTACATCTGCTGTCTTATTGATATGGTACCAGAAAATTAAATGCGTGAATAAAATTAGGAAGGGATTATTGTATTTTCTGCCTTCACCCAACATAACATAAGAACTAAGACCAGGAGGAGAACATTTGGACATTCAGTCGTTCATGATTGATCCGATAGTAGTATTAATCTTCACTTTCCTGTTGTGACCACTACCTCCCTCTCCTTCCCAGTGTATAACCATTGTATATCTCTTACAGATCAAAAACCTATCTAACTTGATCTTGAATGTATTCAGTGACCCAGCGTCCACTACTCACTGGAGTAAAAAATTCAAAAGGTTTGAGAATTAAGTGTTAGAATTAAGAAATCTACCCTTTTAGTGTCCATAGATAATTATCTCACAGTGCATGACACTAATATTATCTTTTT
Source organism: Hemiscyllium ocellatum (assembly GCF_020745735.1). NCBI lineage: Eukaryota > Metazoa > Chordata > Chondrichthyes > Orectolobiformes > Hemiscylliidae > Hemiscyllium > Hemiscyllium ocellatum. The sequence continues at coordinate 81,783,657 of NC_083404.1, forward strand.
ATTGGAAGTGTAGTATTTCTGAAAAATTGGGAGAATGATTCCTAAGAGAGATAACTAAAAGTTATTTCTTCAGTGCCAGTCTATTTTTGCTTGAATTGACAGTTGCTGCTCAAATAGTAGCAACAACCACAAATAAGAATGATTTTAAGTTGTTTAAATGTAGACAGCAAAGACCTGTTTTCTCCATTCCTTAGTTGTGAGTAAATTATATTTCTAGTTGATGATTTGTTGTTTAACCACTTAAGTGATTGATTGTCTTAATTCTAGATGCAATACCGCTTTCCAATTCTGAGTTTAGGATTTGGTTTCCTACTACCAGTGCTAATAACACAGCTTACATTTATACAGTACTTTTAACATAGGAAAATAAATGATATGAAGACAGTCAATGCCAATTTGTGGAAGGAAAAGTCAAGAGAGAATACCAAAGAACATAGCTGAAGAGATGATATTTAATGGACTTAAAGATGAAAGATAAGAGGTAAATAAAATACTTGTTATACAAGTGACAGGAATGACAACCTCTAACAAGAGAGAATCTAACCGTCTTTCTGACTTACTGGCAATGTTATGGATGAATCCCCTACTGTTAACATTTTGGGCTTACTGTTGACCAGAACTGCATTGGACCAGCCATATAAATTCTCCGGCTAGTAAGTCAGATGCTGGGAATTCTGCAGTAAGTAACTCTTGCCTCCCCATATCCTATCCATGATCTACAAGGCACAAGTTAAGAGTGTGATGGAATACTGTTCTGGAAGAATGCAGCTCCAGCCACACCCAAGAGGCTGTACACCACCTTGGATAAAACAACCCACTTGATTAGCATCTCATCTAATACCTTCAACATTCACTCCCGCCAACACTGATTCATTGTGGCAGGTATGTACAAGATGCATTACCACAATTAGCTAAGGCTGCTTTGATAATACCTTCTAAACCTGCAACCTGGAACCATTAGAACATAGAACATTACAGTGCAGTACAGGCCCTTCGGCCCTCTATGTTGCGCCGGCCTGTCATACCAATGTGAAGCGCATCTAATGTACACTATTCCATGTATGTCCATATGCTTGTCCAATGACGACTTAAATGTACTTAAAATTGGCGAAGCTACTACTGTTGCAGGCAAAGCATTCCATACCCTTACTGCTCTCTGAGCCAAGAAACTACCTCTGACATCTGTCCTATATCTATCACCCCTCAATTTAAAGCAATGTCCCCTTATGCTCGCCGTCACCATTCTTGGAAAAAGGCTCTCTCTGTCCACCCTATCTTACCCTCTGATTATCTTATATGTCTTTATTAAGTCACCTCTCAACTTTCTTCTCTCTAACAAAAACAGCCTCAAGTCCCTCAGTCTTTCCTCGTAAGACCTTCCCTCCATATCAGGCAACATTCTAGTAAATCTCCTCTGCACCCTTTCCAAAGCTTCCACATCCTTCTTATAATGCGGTGACCAGAACTGTGCACAATACTCCAAGTGTGGTCACACTAGAGTTTTGTACAGCTGTAGCATAATCTCATGGTTCCGGAACTCGATTCCTCTATTAATAAAAGCTAAACCACTGTATGCCTTCTTAACAACCCTGTCAACCTGGGTGGTAACTTTCAAGGCTCTGTGTACCTCGACACGGAGATCTCTCTGCTCATCTACACTACCAAGAATCTTACCATTAGCCCAGTTATTTGCATTCCAGTTACTCCGACCAAAGTGAATCACCTCACACTTGTCTGCATTAAACACCTCAGCCCACCTCTGCAGCTTATCTATGTCTCTCTGTAATCTACAACATTCTTTGTCACTATCCACAACTCCACCGACCTCAGTGTCGTCTGCAATTTTACTAACCCACCCTTCTGTGCCCTCATCCAGGTTGTTTATAAAAATGATGAACAGCAGTGGACCCAACACCGGCCCTTGTGGTACACCACTAGTAACTGGACTCCAGGATGAACATTTCCCATCAACCACCACCCTCTGTCTTCTTTCTGTAAGCCAATTACTGATCCAAACTGCTATATCTCCCACAATCCCATTCCTCCGCATTTTGGACAATAGCCTACTGTGGGGAATCTTATCAAACGCCTTGCTGAAATCCATATACACCACATCAACCGGTTTATTCTCATCTACCTGTTTGGTCACCTTCTCAAAGAACATTAAGAAGGACAAGAGCATCACAACCTGTGAATTCCTTTCCATGCTATACACCATGCTGGCGTGGAACTACATTACTATTCTTTCACTATTACTGTGTCAGATCTTGGGATTCACCTCCTAATAGTACTGTGACCATGTGGGACCCCACCACACATACTGACTCTAGCAGCATAAGAGGACAAGTCAAGGGCAATACAGGATGAACAATAAATATTAGCCCAGCCAGTGATGTCCGCATCCTTTGAATGATTTTTTAAAAATCAATCATAGAATTACTATAGTGCAAATAGAAGCTATTTAGCCCAAAGAGCATTCAACACCCCATCACTAAACACTGCATTTACCACATGAGGCAATTTAGCATGGACACGCCACCTAAACTGTACATCTTTGGACTCTGGCAGGATATCAGAGCATCTTGAGGAAACTCACACAGGCACAGGGAGAACTTGCAAACTTAATCCAAGGCTGGGATTGATCCCAGGTTTCTGGTGCTATGAGGCAATAATGCCAATTCCTGAGCTACCATGTCACCCAGGTTGTTTAACAGAGAAATTATACATAGTGAGGTCTAGCTGGTGAATACACAACCACCAATGTTGAAATGAACTGCGGGAGGATGCACAGAGGAAACTGAAAATAGCAAAGGGCCGAGAATAGGACATGCGTATGTGGGAATAATTGTTAACCCACAAAAGATTATGTATTTATAAAGGGTAATGTCAAAAGTAGGATATATTGCATATTAAGAGTCAACATTTGAGGGAGCCAAAGGTGGTTCGGGCTCAAAGGTGATGGGATGTGGACGTGAATGGAGACACCAAGGGAACCAAAAAGAAATTAACTTCTGTTTATTGAAATGGTGGAAAATGAAATAATTTGGCTTTGATTTCAACATAAGTCTGTTTTATTGTTGACTCTTATTTTCTCTTCTGGTTTGGATCCATCAATCTTATCCTGTTGGTAATCAGAACATTTTGGCTTTCTTTGAAACAACAGCATGCGTTCAATATCTTTTTAATGTAAATTTATATTTCCTCTTTTCCAGAAAATGAAAAACCTGCTTCTTTGGTGACCGGTATGATAGACTACAATATGCCTATAACAATGGCCTACATGAAACACATGAAGCTGCAGTTACTGAGCTCTCATCAAGATGAGGTACAGCACTTCTTAAAAGAATAAACATTGCAATGACACAAAACAAATTCTTCATAGCTATAGAGACTTTAATTGAGTAAATACAGTATTTTGTGTTGAAATTATTACAATTTTAAATGCATAATATTGGATAGAATTTGATATGACCTTTACTGTTGATGATGTTGGAGTTGAAGAATGTGGTGCTGGAAAAGCACAGCTGGTCAGGCAGCATCCGAGGAGTAGGAGAAGCATAAGCTCTTGGAAACAGACTACTTGGATGTTTATTGAGTGGAAGACTTTTCTGTTTGAATATCTGACTGGCTGACTTGTTGGTGCCTTGATCATTAGAATCCCTACACTGTGGAAGCAAGCCCTTCGGCCCAACAAGTCAACACCGACCCTCCGAAGAGTGGCCTACCTAGATCCATTTCGCTACCCTATATTTACCCCTAACTAATAACCTACTCTATGGGCAATTTAGCATGGCCAATTCACCTAACCTGCACATTTTTGGATTGTGGGAGGAAACCGAAGCAGCCAGAGGAAACTCATGCAGACATGGGGAGAATATGCAAACTCCACACAGACAGTCACCCGAGGCTGGAATTGAATCTGGGTCCCTGATGCTGTGAGGCAACAGTGCTAACCACTGAGTTACCGTGATGCCCTTCACCGTGACCCATTCTGAGTATAATTGATAGCCTCTTAAATATGAGGGAATTCATCAATGGCACAGATACCAATGATCTCTGTACCTGCAATGATTCAACTGCCTCAAAATGGCTGCAGTACCTGCTTATTGAAAGAAACTTCCATGATTTTCCTAATAGTGTCATGAACTGTCGACTGTGATATGTTACCTAAATCTGCAGTGGTTCCCTGGAACGATCCAGGTGCATAAAAATTAAAGGTGATGGTGACCTTGATGGCTGTAGGTAAGGGACTATCATGGGGCATTGAGGCATCAAATAATTGTGAACAGAGTGCAAATGTTTGAGTCTCCAATGATCCTGACACTCTTTCATCTTCAGGTGGCTGACCTTTGTGTGGTACACAAAATGTCCTGTAGCACTTACTTTCCTTTGCAACCTCTCACTATCCTTTTCCTGACAGGAGAATGCATGTCCTGAAACTCCTCACTAACTTGACCAATGTCAGATGCTTCTATTGAATCCTCGGTTTTGAGTCAGATATGACTCTTCTTCAGAACTTTCCTTCAATTCTGAAGATAAATCATATCAGACATGAAATTATATCTGTTTTTCTTTTCACAGACTCTACCAGATCTGCTGAGTTTTTCCAGTATTTTCATTTATTATTCTAGATATTCAGCATCCATATTATTTTGCTTTTCAATGGATTCATCCCATTTCCTGAATTATTTCCTCAAGGCAGTACTTGGACCAATCAGAGTCAACCTGCTAGATTTGAAAATTTAATCAAAGTTTAGCAGTTAACTGATGAATCCTCTATGGTTTCCTCTCTTCCAAACAGAGTTCACTTGACAACCAATCAACACTTCCCTGTCATATATAATATGTTGTTTTCCCTTTACATGGGCATTTCTTGCAAATTGTCCCGATGATTGCAAGATAAAAAGCTTTGACAAATGTGTCTTTTCAGCAATACTCAAGTTTAAGAATTTGTGGAACATTATGCATACATTTTTAAGAACTGGCCATCTTCTGATGACTTTTGTTCTTGTTTCAATTAAAATATAGTACAGTTTTGTGCAGGTCACTGAATAGTTCACACTGAACAATAGAAGAGGTATAACTTTGTGAAAAGCATTTGACAGCATAATAATCCAAAACAAGTCAAACTAACTAGTTGGAGAAATGTTGACCACACACATTTCCATGGTTTGGTGACCTTTTAAAAATATTGTTTGTGAGAGATTGGGCTGAATCTTATATTTTCTGGCTAAGTGTCAGTTTCATTAGGTTTCATGGAGAATCTCACTCTGGAAGACCAAGTGAGATCTTTCACTGTTTCTTAACAAACTTGCATTATTATGTACCTATGACACTGCTTTGGTCTGATTCTAGCCCCATACTACCACATGCCATACTCTGAAAAATCTCCCCTGCTAGGATACTCTGGAATGAACCTGCATCCCGTTGCTGATGCCATCTTTAAATGACTATTATGCACCTGGACAAGTAATGTTAGTCCAGAGCAAGCCTGCATAGCTTCTGATATTTGTCCTGGGCATGGCAGAGAAGGAACAAATTGATGCCCTGCTTTGCAGGCAGAGACTTGCTGATCCTGTGCTGACTTTCACATCAAGAATACTTGCTATCTAGTTTGCTCACGGAGGTGTGATGTATGGTTTATAATATCATTAATAAACAGTAATCCCCCTTAATAGGCAACTGGCTGCTACCCTCCTCAGTTTGAAGGGTTGAAACGGTCAGGCAAGATGGGCATGCTGGGCCTGTTCATCTCTGGAGAGTCCTGAGTATGGACTTCTGAGGGGCCTGTGTATGATTTCTCCTCTGGCTAGGTGCACCTTGGCACCACCATGTCTCCCTGTGAGGAATAGCCATCTCAAATGTTCACAAATCCCCTTGTCACTAGGTATGTGATTCTCAGGGCCAATGCCTTGGGCAGCAGAGTTTGCATGCGCATATATATGTGTGTGTGTGTACAGTAGACCCTGATGGTTCTGGACCTCGCTCTCCATTACTGTCCATGGAGGCAGACAGGTGATCATATGATTGCTGCGACGCTGCAGTTTCTAGGCAGTGAGGGCCATTTCTCCCCACAAACTGTCCATAATTCCTATTCCTCTCTGTGCATGTGGATGAAATCTCTGATAGTACACAACTGGGCCCTCTTTGGCTGAGGGCTGACCGGGTACTTGTTCTCTACTGTTATCCAAGTGCCGGCAACATGGGATGTTTCTTCCTTGGATAACTATGGAGCTGTCGTAGTGATGTGATCACCAGACTATAGTCCCACGCTTTCAAAGGTTAATATTTCCACTAATGTAAAACAAAAACCAGAGATTGCTGGAGAAATTTAGCAGGTCTGCCAGCATCTGTGGAGAGAAATCAGAGTTAACGCTTTTTCAGAACATCACTGAGTTGCTGAATGTTAACTCTGATTTTTCTCCACAGATGTTATCAGACCTGCTGAATTTCTTCAGCAATTTTTGTTTTTATTTCCAATTTTCAGCATCAGTAGTTGTTTGTTTTATTCCTACAGTGTTTTCTGAGTTGGTGGAGACATTTGAGAATTGGGGGGTGGGGGTGGATGTTGGAGGCTAGGAGGCAGCCTTGCTGATGTTTCCTCTGAAGTCTAGGTACTCATCCTCAGAATTTAAGAGGTAGCTTCTAGGGGCCATTTTATCACAGTGCTCATGGATATGCTGACAGTAACTGCAAACAAAGGAGCGAAGGCGTCATGGCCTGTGGTCACCAGTGGTGTGCAACGAATAAGATTAGCAGTGGGGTTACTGTGAAAGTTATATTGGAATGAAAAATGGTACCTATTTGGCTGGATATATATGTTTTAGCATCTCTGCAAGGACTGGTCCCAGTTTTCTCCTGTGAGGGCAAGAGTTACATAAAGACTAAGATTAGAAATGGAAGCAGAAGTAGGCCTTTAACTGATTGAGTCTGCTGCACTATTGAATGGGATTGTGGCTGATCTGATAAACCTCAACTTCACTTTCCTGTGTTTTCCCCATTGATCTTGGTTCCCTTACTGATTTCTGGATTTTGTCCTCAGAGTGGTTTAACAGTCAAATGTTGGGTTTGGGGGTCTTTCTGCCTGTATGAGCAGATTTCCTTTGTAATTATAGAAAAGGTAGAATTAACTGAGGTGAAATAGGGCATTATAGTTGTTAGTGTTGGTGCAGAATTGATGAGGTCTCCTGAGCAATTGAGTAGCTAACTCAGAGGGTATGCAGGGTTAGTAGTGTGGGAAGATGAGGAATGGCAGAGTGGGCAAGGGCAAGGTTGCAGGCCACAGTGAGAATGTCAGAGCATGAATCTTGGTCACAGGTGAGATGCAGTGGCAGAGACAGAATGAGTTTGAAACACAAACAAAAGTTCTTCCAGGTCTGAAAAAGGGTCACTGTACCTGAAACATTAACTCTGCTTTCTCCCCACAGATGCTGCCAGACCTTCTGAGTTCTTCCAGCAATTTCTGTTTGTGTTTTTGATTTCCAGCATATGGAATTCTTTTTTTAAATAGAATGAGTGTGAAGGTGCCAGTTACCTTTGTGAGAAGGTCGTATATTGCACCTTCTTATGCAATATTCTTCCAGACCATGTAGATGGCTCTGACCTGAATGACGACTTCAGACCAGACTGTTAATGTCTGGTGATGTGGCTTCTTCTGCTGTTTTGAACCAGTGCTCGAAAGGCTGGTGATAGGTTTTGAAGACCAAATAAAATGACATCAATGGCAAGCATCATGAACAGTTGTTTGAATGAGGAGTAATTGAAGTTTGACTTGCAGACAATTTGGAGCCGGGGCTATGCAAATGTAACTTTTGTTGGCAATAAGTTGCTTGCTCTATAGACTAGTGACCAGATATCAATGACAGAAACCTTTCTCTTTCCAACAATTGTGTTATTGGTTCTCAGTTAAGTGAACGACTTTGAATTGGGAATAAGTTCAAAAAAGAGAAGTGTTCAATCCTTTCTCGGCACGGGAGTGATCTCTTTGTTTTCTGCAGTCAAAAGGTACTGAAATCCTGAAGACACCATTTATCTTTCCTGCAGCAATTGTTGTAAGCTGTGATTCTTAACTGATAAGTCAGAGGCTTTTAAGAGTGAAGCAGTGTGCTGACGAACAGGAAAAGACAAAGATCTGCTCAACAACATAATCTAGGAAGAGAGATTTCTAAACTGTCTTTCTAGCTTTTCCTTCTGTTCATAACTTATTTTATCCGGACTATTTGTGTGTGTGTAAGGGATGTTTATTATGGGATTTGAGTTTCAGTTATATGCCATAGAGTCACCCTAACAATTTCTAACAGTTCACCTGTAGCTAGAGTTTAAGTACTTTTGGAATAAATAGTGATTCTTGTCCAGTACAGAAACCTGGTCTGTGTTTTCTATCAATTTGGGTCTTAAGGTCAGATAAATTGGATGACTTTGCATACTTTATTAAATCTTTAACGTGTGTGACACTGGGAATAATGGGACTAAATTTCCAGTGTGTCATCCCAGTCAGTTGTAACAAACTTTGAGGACATTTGATCCATGATTGGATTGGAAACAGAAGTTATGAGTATTTAGGTGTGATACTGGCAGATAACACATAAAGGAAAACATGAGGTATGTGTTTGAGGCACAGGACTGTAAAAAGTAAAAAATTTCCTGCAGGTGACAGAGTTGTTACTAACAGTCTTAAAGGAAATTTCAAAATAATGCTTGATTGCCTTGGCAGGTAAACTGGATGTAGCTTTGCTTGACAGAGCCAGAAAGTCAGATGTAATTGAGGTACCAGCAAGACATTTGGGTTTACAGAAGTGCAGAGGAGGCTGAGTACCTCCTGTCATGAAATGTTGTGTTACGACACAGAGATGAACTTCTCTGTTAATTAAACCAAACACCCAGAAAACCTTGTAATCTGCTAAAATATGAGTAACAGAGAACTCACCAATTTAAAGAAAATAACATTAATTTTTTTACTCTAAAAGTGAACATTAACCAACAATACACAATTCTAAGCACCCCTTCTCTTAACTGCTTATTATCTGCCTCCAACTCTATAACAATATTCTGTTCCAGAGACTCTTATTAAAATTACATCAACTTAATTTCAAAACTACACAGCAGCTGTCTTCTTTTGTCTTCCCTCTTCTGGCTGAGGATCTCCCTGAATCATTTTCCATTGTATTGCGTGTATGTTTCATATGAAAAGGTACCTTTGATAGAGAATGTTTCCTAACTTCTTGGAGAGCAACATGTTAGCTCTCTCTGGATTTCTGTCTTGATGGCAGTTGCTCTCTGACCAATTTTCAAAATGTCTGAATTTTAGATCCCCAACATCAGATTGTCTCATTGGTTCAATGTTGGCAAAACAATAAATTCAAACTCAATTGGTTTTTAGTTTCCTGAGGCATAATTTAAACTAATTGCTTAAATTTGAATTGTTGTTAAAACAGCAGCTAATACTCACGTATCCATTTCACAGTCAAATGTTACGTATTTGCAATTTTCCAGTACACTCTGGGACTGCCATCTAGTCATGTATACAGATACTTGTAAGTTGTCAGTTCCAGTACAGCGTTCACTCTCTCTTAAAGGTACAGTACGTGCCTTCAACTTTATAACAGTTGGAATCAGGGATATTTGGTTACAGTTGAAGCAGCTTGAAATTAAGGAGAAAATGAAGAAATTAGAGATGGCAGAAAAAGATAAGTGAAGGATAGAGAAAGATAAGGGAAGGTAAATGGAATTGAGAAAGACAGAAATATGGAAGTGAAATCTAGAATTAGAACTGCAAAAAGAGAAATTGGAATGATATGAATATATGCTTAAAATGGCACACTTGAACCTGATGGTGTCAGCTTTTGATGTAGGCTTTTGTGGGGAGAATTTTCATCATAATTTGAAGTCCAGTAATGAAATGTTTAAGTTTGCACAGGCCCTATCAAAATTTGAAGAAGAGGACGTGGAGATATTCTTCATGTAATTTGAGAAAATGACTAGGAAAATGAATTGGGCAAGTAACAATTGAAAAATTCTTATGCAGAGTTGACAGATAATGAACAGGAACAAATACTTCATTGTCTTGGGATTATGACTTAGTTTCATACAAGGTAATGCCTTAGGCAGATTGGCAAAGGTTTCAGAATTTAAGCAAAAAGCCTGGGCAAACCTATTTTGAATTTGAGAGGGTTAAGCAAAGTAATTGCGACAGGTGGATAAGAAGATGAAACCACTATGGAGCTATGTAGAGCCATCTATTTCAACTGTCCTTCCTAATCCCCCCATGACATGTCCCTTATGGGCCTCCTCCATTGCCTACACAAGGCCACCTGCAAACTGGACGAGGAACACCACATCTTCCGCCTTGGGAGCCTAAAACCACATTAAATTCACTGGTTTCCAAATCTCCTCTCCCCCCCACCCCCTGCCATCCCATGCCAGATCCAACCCTCCAACTTGGCTCCACCTTCTTGACACATACTATTCTAGCTGTGGCTTAACCAACATTTTATACAGTCCCAGCATATCCTCCCTGCTCTTAAATTCATTGTCACAACTAATAAAGGCAAGTATAGCATATGTTTTCCTCCCTACTTTATCCACACATCTTGATATCTTAAAACACCAGTGTGCATACACACCAAGTTTCCTCCAATCCTCAGTGCTTCCCAGTCTCCAACCGTTCATCATGTATTCCCTTGCCTCATTGGTCCGGCCCAAGTGCATCACCTTGCATTTATCCTTTTGAATTCCATTTGCCACCAATCAGCCCATCTGACCAGCCCGTCTATACCCTCTTATAATCTAAGTCAATCCTCCTCAATACTTGCTATCCAACCATTTTTTGTATTTCTGATCAGCCTTCTACATTCAAGTCTAAATCATTTATATAGAGTGATTGAGTGATACAGGTATACAGCATGAAAACAGACCCTTCGGTTCAACCAGTCCATTGCTAACGTGATCCCGAACTAAACTAGTTCTATCTGCCTGCTTTTGGCCCATATCCCTCCAAACCTTTCCTATTCATGTACGTATCCAAATGTCTTTTAAACATTGTAATTGTACCTAATGTCCACCACTTTCTCAGGAAGTTCATTCCACATGCAAACCATCCTCTGTATATAAAATTTGCCTCTCACGTCTTTTTAAAATCTCTCTCCTCTCATCTTAAAATGTGCCCCCAGTCTTGAAATCCCCCACCCTAGGAAAAAGACAAGTACCATTAACTCTATCTATACCTCACATTATTTTATAAACTTCTATCTGGTCACCTCTCCACCTCCTATGTTCCAGTAAAGAAATTCCCAGCCTATCTAGCCATTCTTTAAAATCTCAAATCTTCCATACCCAGCAACATTCTGGTAAATCTCTCCAGCTAAATAACATCCTTCTTATAACTGGGAGACTAAAACTTGACAAAGTATTCCAGAAGAGGCCTCAACAGTGTCTTATACAACTTCCCAACTCTTATACTCAAAGGACTGAGCAATAAAGGCAAACGTGCCAACTGCCTTTTTAACCACGCTGTCTATTTTTGACATAAAATTCAAAGGAATTATGTACCTACACCCCTTGGTCCCTCTGTTCTACAATACTACCCAACACCCTACCATTAATTGTATAAACTCTACCCTTGTTTATATGTGGTTACAAAGCCACATTTACTATCCTTTGTCAGTCCTTGTCTTTCCAAATGCATGTAAATCCCATCCCTCAGAATCCTCTCTAACAACTTACCCACCACTGATGCCAGACTCATTGGCCTACAGTTCCAAGACATTTTCTTACTACCTTAAATAGTGGCACCACATTAGTCAACCTGCAGTCTTGTCGTACTTCACCCATGGCCAACGATAATATAAGTATCTCAGCAAGAGCCCCAGCAATCTCTTCTCTAACATCCCACAAAGTTCTGGGATACACCTGATCAGATCCTGTAGATTTATCCGCTTTTATGCGTTTTAAGCCTCAATTTCTCCAGCAATCAATTATTCCCCATATCTGCCAGCATTGCCCTTCACACTGACAGGAACATACTGTCTCTGAACTCTCATTATCCCTTTTTTTTAACTGTCTGTTTACCTGTGAATAGCCTCTCCCAGTCAACCTTTGAAAGTTTCTGCCAAATACTGTCAAAATTGGCCTAACTCCAATTATGAACTTTAATTTTTAGATCAGGTCTATTCTTTTCTATTTTATAACTAATAGAATTATGATCACCTGCATCAAAGTGCTTCCCCACTGACACCTCAATCACTTGCCCAGCCTTATTTCCCAAGATAAGGTCAATTTTTGCTCCTTCTCTATTAAGTACATCCATATATTGAATAAGAGCATTTTCTTGTACACACTTCCTGTCCATCCAAGCCTTTAACACTATGGCAGTCCCAGTCTGTGTTTGGAAAGTTAAGATTCTCTACCATTACCACCCTATTTATTATTCTTACAGATGTCTGAGATTTCTTCAAATATTTGCTTCTCAATTTCCTGCTGACTATTGGGGAGGGCTTATATACAATCCCAATAAGGTGATCATCCCTTTCTTATTTCTCAGTTCCTCCCAAATAACTTTCCTAGATGTTCTACTCTCCCTCCTCTTTTGCCCCTTTTCGATCCTTCCTGTAGCACCTCTACCCTGGAACATTACGCTGTCAAGCTTGTCCTTCCCTGAGCCATGTTTCTGTAATTTTTATGATATCTTAGTCCCATGTCCCCAACCAAGCCCTGAGTTCATCTGCCAGAGCTCTTGCATTGAAATAAATGCAGTTAACATTTCAGTCTTACCTCGTTCTCTGCCTTACTTTTGCTTACCTTGACTATTTAACTTGCTGCCCTTCTCTGTTGTACTAGCCTCAGTATATTCTTTCCCACTATGACTTTGGGTTCCTCCCCTTCACTTCCACCCATCTCCACCTCCCCCCAAGTTTAAAGCCTTTGAGTAGCACTGGCAAATCTCCACGTTAGGATGTGGGTCTCTTTCCGATTCATGTGCAACCCCTCTTTCTTATACAGTGGGGTTGTACTTCAGAAGAGATTGCAATGATCCAAAATTATGAATCCTGCCAAGTACACAAGGTCCTTAGCCATACAATCATTTGCCCTATCCTCCTTGGAAAAGCAACCCTGAACACTCTGCTTCCTGCCACTGAGCCAACTGTGGATACAATTTTCCCAATTTATCTGGATCTCATCGGAATCCTTTGCTATCTCCCATGTGGGATCTTATCCAAAGCCTTGGTAAAGTCTAAGTAGACTACATCAAAAGCGTTATCCTCATCTACATACCTGCTCACTTCTTCGACAAATGCAAGCAAATCAGTTTAACGTGATCTTCCCTTAACAAAACCATGTGGATTGTTCTTGATTAATCCCTGCCTCAACAAATGCAAATTAATTCTGTCCCTCAGAGTTACTTCCAATAGTTTCCCCACCACTGAGGTTCACCTGACCAGCTGTAGTTCCCTGGTCCTTATTCAATAATGGTACCACATTGGCTATCTTCCAACCCTCTGGCATGTCACCTGTGATCAGAGAGTAATTGAACAATTTTGAAAGCGTCCCTGCTATTTTCTCTCTCGCTTCACTCAACAACCTGGGATATATTTCATCGGGCCCTGGAGATTTATTTACTTTTAAGCCTGCCAGACCACTCAGAATCTTCTCCCTGTCTATGCTAATTTCTTTAATTGTATCACAGACCTTCTCCCTGATTTCTGTACCCTTATCATTCTTCTCACTAGTGAGCACCTTCCCAAAAAATTCAATTACAACCTTATCTACATCCTCTGGTTCCATGTACAAATTACCACTGTGGTCCTTAATGGGCTTGCTCTTTCCTTAAAGTACTTGTGAAACAATTTTAGGATTTCCTTTGATTTACCTGCAAATATCCTTTCATTTCCTGTTTTACCTTTCACATCCCCTTTTACACATTCTGTACTCCTCTAGGGCTTCTGCTGTTTTGTAATAGTCATGGAGTCATAGAGAGCGACAGCACAAAGAAAGGCCCATGTCCACACAAGTCGTAAGCAACTACTGTAATCCCATTTTCCAGCTCTTGGCCTATAGCCTTGTATGCATTGGCATCACAAGTACTCAGCTAAACACATCTAGACTGTTATGAGGGACCCTGCCTTTACCACTCTTTCAGACAGTCATTATCCAGAGAATCCCTACAGTATGGAAACAGTCCCTTGAGCTAAAAAAGTCCACATGGACTCTCCAAAGAGTAACCAACCCAGACCCCTTCCGCTACCCTATTACCTTATATTTGCCCTGCAATTTAGCACGGCCAATTCACCTAACCTGCACATTTTTGGATTATGGGAGGAAACTGAAGCACCCGGAGAAAACCCATGCAGACACAGGGAGAATGTGCAAAATCCACACTGACAGTAGCTCGAGGCTGGAATTAAACTCATCCCTGCTGCTGTGAGGCAGCAGTGCTAATCACTGAGCCACCATACCGCCCCACAGTGATTTCCAGATTCCCACTACTTTCTGGGTGAAAACCAGAGGTTCTTTCCTCACATGTTCTCTAAACCATCTGTCCCTTCTAAGCATCTTGGTGATTGATGCCTCCATCAAGGGGTCAAGTTTTTTTTTCCCCGTCTACCCTATCTATGCTTCTCATCATTTTATAGAATGAATATTATGGGTTGGTGTTCACATAGAATTAAAAAGAGAGAGGGAGAGAGAGACAGACACACAGACAGAGCCTTGATTACTGCCAGAAACCTCCCTTTTCCTCTTAATTTGATGCTATATCCATCTTGGTATCTAGGGTTCACAGGATTTGATGGCCCTACCCATTTTCTTTATCGGAACATGTTGGCCTTCTTCAAACATCCAACTGTTCTGAGTCAGATTGACGTGAAACTATCTGCTCCCAGTCCTCTCTGGTCAAATCATATATAATCTTATTAAAGTCAGCCTTCTGTCAGAGGAGAACTTTGATATCAGACCTATCCTTGTCCTTTCCCATAGTAGTCTTGTATCTAACTGAGTTATGATCACTGTTTACAAATGCTCCCCCACTAACACTTCATCTTCCTCATTGTCTAAAATTAAGTCCATGACTACCCCATCTCTTGTCGGGCATTCTATGTAGTAGCTTATAAAGTAGTCCTGGATGCATTTTAAGAATTCTATTCCCTCTAAACCTTTCACAAAATGATTACTTGAGTTAAAGTGGAAATCCCCTACCATCAGTACTCTATTACTTATACACTTTCCTGAAATTTACCTACTTATTTCTCTTGGACTGTTAGAGGGCCTGTAGAACACTCCCAAAAACATGTTTGCTTCTATTTGATTTTTAAGCTGTACCCATAGTGTTTCATTTGGGGAGACTTCTAAGTTGTCATCCTTCCTTTCTACTGTAATTTTAGAATTCCTGATCAAAATTGTGACACCTCTTCCTCTTTTACCTCCTTCATCTTGCCTGAAGACCCTATATCCTGAAATATTGAGCTGCCTATCCTGCCCCACTCACATCAATGTCTCAGTAGCAATAATGATGTCACAACTCTTTATTTTTAAATTTGTGCCCCCAACTCATTTGCCTTGTTAGTCTGACTCTGAGCATGAAAAAGGTAAATACCACTGAACCTTGCCAAATTCCCTTGTGCCTTAACGAGCCTATAATGTTATAATCTTCCTGACTCACTTGCTATCACTTTTAATTTTGGTCATTCACCTTAACGTATTAAACATTCTCTCTGGATCCCAAGCCCCCCTCCCACCAAGTTAGTTTAAACTCTCCCCAACAGTACTAGCATGTATGACCTTGGTGTCTCATTTTCATTAACAATGTTTGCTGGGTTTTGTATTTTCATGATTGGAATTGTGCATGTTTAATTTCTTCGTTAAACAGCTCAGATAATGATTTTGCTTGCCTGTTGAAGTGTTGACTTCTGTCTGTATGGCAGTGAGTTGTTGTCGTACCTGTTAATTTGGAGGTTAAATTTTACTCAGTAATGTCGTCTTGTACTTTCTGCCGTAGCTCTGAGGATATCGACATTCAGAGCTGTAGCTTGGCATGACAACAAAGTTTTAAACCTCCTGTGTTACTGGCATTTCATGAGGCTCTCTTGACCATTTAGGTATGTCTTTCTGTCTACTCTTGTCCTCTTGGATTATGAAGGGATAATATTGAACCCATATTGTTCAGGAAATTTTTCAAATTCGCTGGCGCTATCTTGGTTCCTTGCCACAGATTAATCTTTTAAGAATCTGTTGTTCAGCAAACATAAGTCATAGAGGTGAGATAATTGTTGCAGCTCTCAAATCTTTCACCTTTCTGATAAAAGGAAATATTGAGAATAGGAGATATTATCCTGTGTGAATAAATCAGCTTCCACAATATGTTGTGGTGTATTTGGTACTTCAGTGGCTACCATGTCTTTCTGTTGTGTACTTTATACTTTTGGCATGTTTTCAATCAGATTTTTTTTTGATGTCTTTGTAGATGCCTGTTCCATATACAAATGATCGACATTTAAGGCTGGGGTTAATAGACTTTGGGTGTCTCATGCAATAAAAAGATATGGGACTATGGGCAGGAAGGTGAGCGGCCCTAGATCAACTATGATGGTAATAAGTGGCGGACCAGTCTTGACAGGTTGTGTAGTCTGCTCCTCCTCTTATCTGTCATGCTTTTGTGATCTGACTGAGCTTATATTTCTTCATTCCCATGTGATCTTCATTGCAGCTTCTGGAGAAGTTTGGGTCTAATGATTTTAGATTAAGCCAGCAGAAAGAAAACCATTGTTTTGCGAAATGTCATTTCTAATTGACCAATACCCCTGTGTTGTGTTTGCAATATTTTTGTCAGGTTGTCTGGATCACTTGCTGAGAAAATATTTATAGTTTTCACGATACATATTCATTATGTTTCACATACATAGATGTAAACTCCTTCCTTGCTTTTCTGAAAGCATCAATCAGGATCACCTTTTCAGTTCACTCATAGAGTCATAAAGCACAGAAACAGACCCATTTTCAACTTATCCGCACTGACCAGATATCCTAAACTGATCTAGGTCCCATTTGCCATATCCTCTAAACCTTTCCTCTTCACGTACCCATCAAGATGCCTTTTAAATGTCATAATTGTGTTAGCCTCCATGACTTCTTCTGACAGCTTGTTCTATACAGGTGCCACCCTCTGCATGAAAATGTTGCCCCTCATGTCCCTGTTAAATCTTTCCCCTCTCACTCTAAACCTGAACTAGTTTTAGACTCCTATAGCCTGAGTAAAAGAACTTGGCTAATCACTCTATCCATGCCCCTCATGATTTTCTAAACCTCGATGAGGTCACCTCTCATCCTCCAATGCTCCAGAGAAAAAAAACCCAGCCAATCAGCCCCTTCCTTTGATTCAAATCCTCCAGTCCCAGCAAAATGCTTTTAATTTTTTTCCGAACCTTTTCAAATTTAGCATCTTTCCTATAGCAGGGAGACGAGATTTTAATGCAGTACTCTAAAAATGTCCTTGGTTCTAACTCAACCTTCTACTCTCTAGGCATCTGGAAACTGGTGTGGGAGATTAGACAGAGAGTTTTCAAATCTTTCATCATGCATCATCAGTAACCAAATTCATCTCCTCCAGAAAAACACCGTCAAAAGCAGTGTCAACTATGTTCCTGCCCTAGATTAGAATGGTGCTGGAAAAGCACAGCAGGTCAGGCAACATCCGAGGAGCAGGAAAATCAATATTTTGGGCAAAAGCCCTTCATCGGGAATGGAGGCTTTTGACTGAATGTCGATTTTCCTGCTTCTTGGATGCTGCCTGACCTGCTGTGCTCTTCCAGCACCATTCTAATCTAGACTCTGATTTCCAGCATCTGCGGTCCTCATTTTTGTCTATGTTTCCTGTCTGATAAACTGACCATCTCTTCCCAAGGCCTCAATTACCAATTAACATTTGTCATGCACTTGAATATACAATCTCTTCCAAACTTACCAGAACAAACTCCCAGGTAACGACCATGTTAATAGCCAACTTCCACTCTGTTTTAACACAATGCTCTTTCTGTATGCACTCTTTTAATCAAGAATCACCCAGCAATTAACCTCCAGGCCTGGTCTCACATGTAAACAAAAACTTGTTTGGTCTGATCTTTTTCTTTTACTACAAGCTGTTTCATAAAGTCCACATTTAACCCATAATTTTCTGTTCACAGCTCGAAAGTAAAACTGATAAAATAAAAAATAAACATAATGAAAAATCAGCAACGATTCTGACAATATGAAGTATTTAAAAAGTCATGCTGTACATATACCAAACCAAGGAAACCTCTCAGCTATGTATTGCCTTTCAGAGCTTCCATCTTAGTTTGATATTGCTCTGAAGAATTGGCAATCTGTCAACCTTTACAATGCATTTGTCTGCATTTTAGCTTGCACCTATAATCATGGTCTCTTTCATAGATCTAAATGTCATCCACTATGTCAACTGCTCTTTTGCTTCCCTTATGTTTCTCATTTGCTTTCTGTCGGAACACACCCTGGCTCACATAACACCAAAAGGTAGGCACAGGAATGTTTACTGGTCAAAAGGGTATGGTGAATGTTGTCAATAGCAAAGTTTGCTCTTCAAGTATCACATTTCAGTCACTACTTCAGTCACTACCTGCTGAAAATTCATTTCTACTAGAGTTGTTATGATCTCTTCCAGTATTGGTAGCGGATAGTAATTCCTCTTTGTTGCTTGATTGAGAACTTAGCAATCCTTGCAATTTCATCCTATTTTCTGTGTTTGGCTTCTTGCTCATAATGATGCAATTTACCCACATTTTAGCATGTGTCTCTGGCAATCATTTTCTTTTCTACCATCATCATTGCCTTTTAGTTCTACTGCTATTTTGTGTGCGTGATGAATCACTAGTTTCTTCTGTGGATCAATGATGATTTAATACTCAGTGCATTCAACCAACACGTTAAACATGCTGAATACAATTGTACCAAATATAACTTGCTTCTAATCAATGGGCACTTTTCAATGACTATACTATTTTTAATCTTAGTGATGCCTACTTTCATCTCATGGTTTACTGAGATCAGCAGTGACTGTTTGCAGCTTTCAACCCCAGGCTAGCAAGACCATCTGGCACAGTGGCATAGAACATGCAATTAATGTGTTTCCTTCGTGTGTTGTTTGATTTGGGCCACTCTAAGCTACTGAATTTCGGTTCCACTATATGCTGTCAGCATGATGTTGCTCAGTTTCAGAGGATCTTTCTTTGAGTAACCATTTCATTTCAAATTTTCAGTGAAGATTTCCTTGCATACTCTGGGAGAGACAATGTAGGTCTATGTTCCTAAATGTAGTATCAAATTCATTGTTGTGGGTTTATTTAATGACTTCTTCATAAATTAAATTTGTATGAGCTTCTTCTTCTGGAATCTGTCACATCCATGGATTTTAATACAATTGCTTAATTCGTACACCTGTTGTTGTATCCCTCAAAACAGATTGTCATCTACAAGTTTTGGTTTATTTTTCTTTTTATTCAACAGGTTGCTCTGCCTCTGTCTCTGTTAATTCCTTTACCCTCTTCTTTCTTTACTCTGCATATCCTTTGTCCAGTGATTACCTTTCCAAAAGTTTGACTATTAGATTCATTAAAAAGGGCGGAATGGTGGCTCAGTGATTAGTGTTGCTGACTTACAGCACCAGGACTGGGGTTCGATTCCACCCTCAGGTGACATTCATTGTAGAGTTTGGACATTCTCCCTGTTCTGCATGGGTTTTCTCTGGATTGTCCGGTTTCCTCCCACAGTCTAAACATGTGCAGGTTAGGTGGATTGGCCATGCTAAATTGCCCTAGTATCTGGAGATGTTCAGGCTAGGTGGATTAGCCATGGGAAATGCATATTTACAGGGATAGGGTAGAGGGATGGGTCAGGGTGGGTTGCTCTTCGGAGGTTTGGTGTGGAATTGATGGGCTGAATGGCCTACGTACACATTGTAGGGATTCTGTGAAAAAGGATATTTCCTTCTGTCCATGAATTCATATGGATGTGGATCGAAAATTGGATGTTATCTTGCTGGCGCCAGGGTCACTGAATAGCTGCAGAACATTATTACTCAGGTGGGTAAACATCCAGAGATTGTGGTCCACATTACTATCAATGCTATATGTAGAAGGAGGGATAACATACTGAAAGAAGATTTAAAATCTGACAAATATAGTAATTTGAGAACTACTCCAGGTAAAACATGCTTGTAAATAGCGAAATGGGAAGATGAAGCAAATGAATGCATTGCTGAAAAATGGCATAGGAGGGAAGGTTATAGAATTGTGAGGCAGTGGGAGTGGTTTTTGAGCATAATTTTTTATTCATTCCTGGAAATGCTGCCTGGCATTTGGGTATGGCTGATGTAGTCCTAGGGATTTATCCACCTTTATGCATTTTAAGATATCCAGCACCTCCGCCTCTGTAACATGCATATTTTCAAGATATCGATATTTATTTCTCCATGTTCTCTAACTTCCACATTCTTCAGTAAACATCGATTCAAATTACTCGTTTAGTATCTTGCCCCATCTCCTAAGGTTCTACATGTAGGTGGCCTTGCTTATCTGTAAAGGACCTTATTCTCAACTAGTTATTCTTCTGTACTTAATGAATTTATAGAATCTCTCTGGATTCTCCTTAACCCTATTTGCCAAAACTATGTCCCTGTTTGCCCTCCTGATTTTCTTCTTAAGTATACTTCTAGTGCCTTTATACTCTTCTAGGGATTCACTCAATCCCTGTCTTCTATACCTGACACATGCTTCCTTCTTTTTATTGATCAAAACCTCAACTTCTTTAGTCATTCAGCATTCCCTACACCAACCAGCCTTGACCTTCATCCTAACAGGAACATACTGGACTCTCGGTTATCTAATTTTTGAAGGCTTCTCACTTTCCAGCTGTCCCTTTACTTGCGAATATTCATCCCCAATCAACTTTGAAAGTTCTTGCCTATTACTGTCAAAATTGGCCTTCATCCAATTTAGAATTTTAACTTTTAGATCCAGTCTATCCTTTTTCATCACTATTTTAAAACTAATAGAATTATGATCAGTGACCCACAGTGCTCCCCCACCGACACCTCAGTTACCTGCCCAGCCTTATTTCCCAACAGCAGGTCAAGTTTGCTCCTTCTCCAGTATGTATATCCAGCTACTGAATCAGAAAGTTTTTTTGTACACACTTAGTAAATTCCTCTTCATCCAAGCCATTGACACTATGGCAGTTCCAGTCTATGTTTGCAAAGATAAAAATCCCCTACCATTACCACCCCCTATTATTCTTACAGATATTCTTACTGAGATATTCTTACAAATTTGCTTCTCAATTTTCCATTGACTATTAGGGGGCTTATAATACAATCCCGTCAGGTGATCATTGGTTTCTTATTTCTCAGTTCCACCTAAATAACTTACTTGGGTGTAGTCCCAGGAATATCTTCCTTAAGAACTTTATCCTTAATCTAAAATGCCATTCCCCCCTCGTGTCGTGCCCCCCTTTGTATCCTTCTTTTTGCATCTACAGCCTGGAACATTAAGCTGCCAATGCTATCCATCCTTGAGTCATGCCTCTATAATTGCTATGATATTGGAGTTCCATATTCCCAACCATGTCCTGACTTCATCTGTCTTACCTGTTAAGCTTTTTGCATTGAAATAAATGCAGTTTAATTCATTAGTTCTACCTCATTCTCCTGCCTGCCCTGACTGTTTGACTTCCTCCTTTTCCCAACTGCACCAATCTTAAACTGATCTCTTCCCTCACTGTTTCCCTAGGTTCTCCACCCCACCCTTACTAGTTTAAATCCTCCCAAACAGCTCTATCAAATCTCTCGACCAGTATATTAGTCCCCTTCCAATTCAGGTGCAATCTGTCCTTCTAATACAGCTGACTTATACCCCAGAAGAGATTCCAGTGATCCAAAAATGTGAATCCTTCTCCCCGTACCAGCTCCTCAGCAACACATTCAACTGCTCTACCCTCCTATTCCTAATTTCACTGGATTCAGGAGTAATCCAGATATTAGTACCCTTGAGAACCTACTTTTTAAATTTCTGTCTAATTTGCAATGTTATCTCCTCAGAATCTTGTCTTTTTCTTTTCCTACGTTGTTAGTTCCAATGTGTACAACAACGTCTTGCTGGTCTCTCATCCCTTTGAGAATATTCTGCACCCTCTTTGAGATATCCTTGATCCTGGCACCAGGGAGACTAGACACCATTCTGATGTCTCATTGTCAGTTGCACAAACATCTCCCTGTGCCTGTGACTAGAGAATCCCCCATCACAATTGATCATTTGGAACCTTACGTACCCCTCATTACATTAGAGGCAGTCTCAGTCCCAGAAACCTGCCTGTCAGTGCTATACACCCCTGAGAGTCCATCACCTCCTACATTTCCAAAACAGCATACTTATTTGAGTTGGGGTTAGCCATAGGAGACCCCTGCATTACCTGCTTACTGCTCCTACCTTTCCTCAAGGTAACCCATCTACCTGACTGTATCAGCAATTTTTCTACCTTGCTGCAACCGCCATCCATCACACCCCCAGCTCCTTAAATTCCTCATTGCCTCTAACTGTTGTTCCAACCGATCCATGCAACCCAATAGGATTCGCAAGCAAACACACTTCCTGCAGACATAATCATCATAACATGGAAACTCTTCCCTAATCTCCCACACCCGACAGGGAGACCATATCACTCTACACCTTAACAATCTGCAGAAGCAGAAAATTGCACAGCAATACTGCTCTAAAATACACTGCTCCAGGCTAACTTAGTACCTATGTTTTAAAGTGTAATCAAGAGACCCATTTCAATAAAACATTTAATCAAAAACACCCCATTTGACTCATTGTTTTAATTTACAAGAGAACAGTAAGGTTACACTTTAAAATGCCACTTAGCTGTTCCACAACTGTGAGCTCCCCACACATGATTCTTCAAGCTCAGCTGTGAATTTCACTGTTTGTTTATTTTTCTTAGAACAAACTTTGATATCCAGAGATACTTGAAACTAAACAGCAGAGGCAGTCAGCTATGCAGGTCTATTACTCAGTCACATAGCTGTGCAGGTTTATTGCTCCATTTCATTCACCTCCCATATGGTCTCTTGTTTCTTTCTCTTCCTCCTGTTTTAAAGTGCTGTTGTTTTGATCTCTTTTGTTTTAAAGTTCCAATACAATGCAATAGCTTATAAAACTATAATTACTGCTCCAAGACTTCAGGGAAATCAGCTCCAACACTGAAAATACCTTTAAAAATGGAGCAGCTGTTGCAGTCAATCTTTTCCCCCTCTTCCATCTTGGGTTATCCAAGGAATGTTAGCAAGAGTGCAGCTGGTGTACCCTATGCAATTTTGATGCTTTCCATACAGGGAGTGCAGCAGAAGTACACCATGCTAGTCCTCAAGATGGGGTAACTCTCCTATCAGTGGAGATTGAGGACACTGGGTCTGTATTCTCTGTACTCTACATTTTTAAATGTTAGAAGAATGAGAAGTGATCTCATTGAAGCTTACAAAATCCTTAAGGGGTTCAACACGATATATGCAGAAAGGCTATTCCCTCTGGCTACATGAATACTGCTGCTTTTTTCTTAACTGAAGTTATTTGTGTTGTCAGAATCTTCATCTGATTACCTGTGACTTCATTTGTAATATTGTTTACTAGTGTGTCCAATAGAGCTTTCTTTGTACATCAGAGTGAAATAATCAACAAATCTTTCAGGCATTTATTTCTGTAGTGTTTTGCTGCTACAATTTCTCAGTCTTGTTAAATGATTATCAACAGACTTATGAGGTTCCTACCTTAGGTTTTGTAATATATTTTGATGAATTCAAAAGTTTGAGTTCTGCTGGAGATTAATGCTGAATTTCCCAAAGATTTTGTCTGGCATTTTTAGCATAGTCATTGCTCATCTAGTGATTGAAAAGATCTAAATCTTTCTCTCCTGTTAATAATAGGATGCAGCTGACCTTCTATGGTGCCTTTTAGACATGTCAATTGTCACTTTTGTTTCAACCTCACTCTTGTATCTATCTATCAACCTCCCAATCTATCCTGAGCTTGATTTGTGCTTTAACTGCTGTGATATCTATAATTTTATTTGTGCAGGATTTACTCAGTCTCTTTCCCCTCTTTCTGGCACTAATTTCAGGTTGTCTTTTTTCCTGTCCCAATTCAGCACTCATTTTGTTAATGCTTGAATTGTATTCACAAACATCTGCTGACACTATGATATGTCTCATGATTCCCAAAAGTCCAAAGTAATCCTACAATTTTATGCAAATATTGGAGCTTTCAACAAATGAATTTCATACAAACTTCATCAGGTGCTGCAAAATTGCATATTGTTGCCTTGGAGCACTGACTGCAGAGCATAGTAAATAATGTGGCATATTATCTATACATGTATATAGGTGTATTTCAATATAGTTTCTACATTTGGAATAATGCAATAATATAACACTTGGCTAATCATTTATACCATACCCAGGCAGTGAAATTGAACTTTTAGGTGGAAAGCTTTATATATCCTATTGGTAGATTGGATTGTTGTTGATAATTAGATCACAGTGTTACTGAAATTTGCATAATTTGACTACTGTCATAACATTTGGTTATTTTTCACCAGAATCACACTTAGATAGGGAAGAAAGGAAATATGGAAAATGCTTAATTAAAAGTTGTTGTTGTATTCCTGAAAATTGCAACTTTAGATGAAACAACTATGAAGTATTGATTCCCATTGGAATGAAAATTAAAACTGGCATTATGTTCCATAGGGATTTCCTCTTAGCAGAAAGAAATCATTTAAGTATTATTGCTAGTAACTTGTAAGTTGCAATGCAGTACATTAAATGGCTAAATTATTACATTGGTAAATCAATGTTTTTTCTTAATTGAGAGAAATTTAAAATTATACAAAAGAACGTAACATTCCACTTACAATACATCTTTTAGTGGATTCTGCAACAGTAGATCACAAACAATTCCTGTATGGGAGTATTCTGGGCCGCTGCTTGTTCCTGTCTGCATCGTGGTCGGTGCCTGTTAGTAATTTTCTGAGAGTAGCTGCATCTTTTCTTGCTGATTGCTATCATCTCTGTGGTCTGCTTGGGTGGCTGCTTAGTGGGGCAACTCCACTGGCTGGCTGTGAGGCCTTGGCCTTCCTAACCCTCCTTTTGACCAGCTGGGTGTTGATCAAGCTGGGCTTGGTGATATGACTCCCCTATCCACCTTTGGGAAGAGTTACTGGATCCCTGAGTCAGATTGTGACGCATGGTTTTATGGTTGGGGTGCGGGGGGGGGGGGGGGGGAAACAGAGGAGCTGGGATGTGCAGTGTGGGGCCAGGGGATGAGTGGTGTTTAGTTTTGTCCAAGTTGATGGGTTAGAAGGTGATGGCAACTCTGGTCTGATGGAGTTTGCTGCTCCCAGGCCACAATCATATCGGCCGTGATATTATTAAATGATAGTTCAGGACCAAAGGGGCCAACGGCCTAATCTTGCTGCAGTTACTCAAGTTGTTATGGAAAGGGTTTACTTATTGCTTTCACTGCATATTAAAGAGTGGGCCTGAATGTTGAGGCCCTAGGTTCCAAACAGCCTCACTAATGTCACATCTCTCCTGGTGGGACTGCTGAGATCTCAGAGTTGTAGGTTCTCTGATTGGGGCCTTTAGTGTTGGCCACTCAACACAGTCTTTAATAGATATATGGTTAGGGAGGTGGTGAATTAGGATGTTATTTCCTTAAGGATTGTGCACCAATAACACTGTCCACAAATTAAGTCTCAGGAACCTAAAAAGTCTTGGTGTCAAGATCTCAGCAGCTGTAGGAGAATTGTGACCATTATTTCTGTGAAGAATTCATCTGGAGTTTGAGTTTCTTTGAGTATGATTGAGTTCATTATTTCTCCTTTCAAAATTAATGTGATCTGCTCCTCTTTCAACAGACCCCAGCTTTCCAATCTTTTGCCAATAAGCTTGATAAATACTTCATTGTCCCTGTTAGTAATTTTGACAATATTTGTTTGTAGTATGATATCTGTCTAAAGATAAACTTGCCAGATCAATATAAGACTGAGGATGATCAGTGAGAGGAGATGTTTATTCCATCTGAACATTTGTTAGATCTGAACCAAGTTTCTCGGGTTTTCAGAGTGATGAATTGGGTCAAACTGCCTATTTTCCTCTCTAGGCTAGAAGCCATATTTCAATTGATAAGTATCATTATGATTGAAAGATAATCTTGCACAGACTAATCAGTGAAGAATAAGAAAGATTGTTCTGGAATTGAATTTGTACTTTTACCAGTGTATGAGAATTCAACTTTCATTCTACCAGTCTTTGCAAATTGAAGTAGAAATAGTTGAATGAGGTTAATTTTCTGTCAGTGCCCTCACAGATCAAGAGGGCCTGTCTGGAGAGATCCCAGGTGAGTAAAAAAAGTATTCCCAATAATTTCTACAATGCTGCATTGGAGGTTCTTACTTCAGAGCTGCTACAAGTACCAGTAAGGTCTTTGACAAGTACCAGAATTTTCCAAGACCATCATAATCAATTCTAGATCAAATTATTTTAGTAAAAACATATTCTGGCTCCCTTAGCTGCAATTTAAAAACTGTGATCTGTAAATAATTATGGCAGGTTTATTGTCATAGATAATACTTCCATTCTCTCAAAAGAGAGATATTTTGAACAGCTTCTCATTTAGTGCTCATCAGGATAAATGCAAGAACGTATTCAATGTAGTCCTTTTGTTTGCAGATATTTTG
This sequence comes from Hemiscyllium ocellatum, assembly GCF_020745735.1. Classification (NCBI taxonomy): domain Eukaryota; kingdom Metazoa; phylum Chordata; class Chondrichthyes; order Orectolobiformes; family Hemiscylliidae; genus Hemiscyllium; species Hemiscyllium ocellatum. The sequence goes on from NC_083404.1 coordinate 81,810,447, forward strand.
TGTCTTTGAAAAAATGCATGATACTTCCAGCAAGTGGAAAGGAACCATGTTATGAGCTTGGCTGATTATCTTAAATTAGCTGTAAGTGCACTTATCTGTACACTCGGGATTGTTGAGCGATTGCTTCCCAATCCTGGATAACGTCTAACAGTAATTATTTGTTTTGGGTATTGTAAACAAAGGTTGGCTGAGTATAATGTTTACATTGTCTGGCAGCATCTGTGAAGAAAAATCAGAGTTAATGTTTTTGGTTTGGTGACTCGAAATGTTAACTCTGATTTTTCTTCACAGATGCTGCCAGACCTGCTGAGCTTTGACAGCAATTCCTGTTTTTGATTCTGATTTACAGCATCCACAGTTCTTCCAGTTTTTATGGTGTCTATATCGTCTATTACAAAACAATCCAAGGAAAATGCTGTGATTTTCAATGTTTTTATTTAGATTAGATTCCCTACAGTGTGGAAACAGACCCTTTGGCCCAACAAGTCCACATCGATCCTCTGAAGAGCAATCCAACCCGATCCATTCCCTTACATTCATCCGTAACTATTGCATCTAACACTACGGACAATTTAGCATGGCCAATTCACCTAACCTGCACATCTTTGGACTGTGGGAGGAAACCGGAGCACCCGGAGGAAACCCACGCAGACATGGGGAGAATGTGCAAACTCCACACGGATAGTTACTCGAGGCAGGAATTGAATCCAGTCCCTGGCGCTGTGAGACAGCAGTCCTAACCACTGAGTCACTGTGCCAAATGTTGGGGCATAAGGCCTACATTCCTGATCATTTGAAGTTCAACATTATTACATTTATCCCCGTAATTATCCCAATGATTGCAAGTGGAAAAAACCTCAACAGTGTATGTCTCTTTCCAGCAATATTCAACTTCTGTATTACCAAATGACTTTTTTTCTCTCACTATATTTAGGAATACCACATACAGCTGTAGTTTCATTATGGTCTTCATAAAACGGTTAAATCACTTATTTACGTGCTTTTTCAACCAAAGGAATGTTTATCCATAAACATTTCTGCTTTGCTGTGAGTCTAAGCAGTCTTTCCAATTGATAAACATGATCTCGAGTGTGAAATTGAAGCTAGGCTACAAAATATCATATTTTCACTGAAATGGACCAAAGGAGGTAGTTTTTTTTCTCTACAAATAATGGCCTCCATTGTAATCATATTAACTAGCTAAGGTTAGGTGTTTGGCTGTTGTTTTTGTTGTGAGATAGACTAAATGAGGTTTCAAAATGGGTCCGTCCTTCCACTGCATTAGAAATACAGTGGAAAATTGTAAACCAATCAAAGAGACTAGTCCTTCACTGCATTTGTGGGAAAACAAATGTTTCAGAAAAAAATAAAATCTGTTATATATTTGACAGATTTATTGAAAGACCTTATCTTGCTGCATATTCTTTTAAGAAAGGTGTCATCCATCTAAGGACTATCTAGATCTTAGTTCTGTCTGTTGCATCTTTTTGATACTACAGATACAAAGGTGTTTGTGGTTTGTGATTTGTGATTTGATGAAATTGGGTGACAAAAGGTATAGTTTTCCAACTTAATTTACTTTGCCATCCTTTTTCATGCAACTGTTTCTTACTGTAAACATTCAGCACAGAGCATTTGTTGATAAAATTGGAACAGAAATTGCAAAATACTTTCTCATGCTAATACTGTACTACCTTGGCTTAAAACTTGACAGTTATGGTGTTAAACTGGTTAATATGCAAGTGCAAAATTATTAATTATTAACACATTTTTTGGCTAACAATTGAACATACTGCGACGATAACAGTGGCTATTATCAGACGGATTCGGTTACGCCTTTTCCCTGGTTGTTGCTTCAGTGTCCTGGTCCTTCACTTCCAGGAGAAGGTTAGCGTCACCGAGCAATGATGTCACCGGCAATCCCCTCCCCCGTGCCTGTCACCCTCACATAAATGCAGTGAAAGTGAATACAGTGTAGCTTTTATTTCTAACAGATACCAGCCTTTTAGCCTTTCAGGATTGATACAATGCGTTATTCGGCAAAGATGTTTTTCTTCATGAAGTAAGCTGCACGTTTTGAGTACATAGCTGAATTTGCTGCTTAGGATTTGAAGATTTTTTTTCCAAACGAGACGAGAAATAATGATTTATTTGAAATGAAAATAGTTATGGTGGTGATGGGGGTGGGCAAGTGCTGGTTGTGTGTGTTAATAGAACTGAGGTAATAATGGAAAAACGGAGTCAAATGATCTTGCAGCGATATCCAGACCTACTCCATTCATTGTTTTCTTCCCTCTCCAGTTTCTATTAATTAGGGACTTTAATATTAGCCTTTTAGAGCACTGTTACGCGGAGCTGTCTCATATGCACGCAAACTTAAATTACGAGTATATATTTGGACAGAATAAGTATTGCAACACCAGGTCGAAAAGTGTCTTTTAAATATATATGTCATTTTACAAGTTTTATGATTTCCCCCCAAAATATATTTAAACGCATGAAGTTAAAGTAATAGGTAACGTTGAATTATGATTGTTCAAAGCATAGGAAATCAAAATACAGGAGGTGTTTTGCTAGGAAACCGAGCCTGCCTGGTACTTCCAATATATGTCACTAAATTTTACAAACCGCACGTTAACTCGAAAGAAGCAGATAGCTAAATAGTTTCCCTAAGTGGTAAAAAACCTCTTTCTCATTATCAACGCTCAGTGAAGTATTGACGGAGTTTAAATAAAAAACATAGTAGAAATAGTAATTTTGAATCTCCGAATACTGCAGCAATAGAAGTCAGATATCAAGAACGAGGCCTGGACCGTGAGCAGTCCACGCTATATTGATTTGGGCAATTTACCAATCTTTTATTATACTAACAATGAATATCCAAAAGTGTTTAAATTAGCGCAAATAATTACCATTGGATATGTAGGTTTTAATTTGGTTGAAAAAAGGTTAATGTGTATTACCCTATAAGCTAAGTGCACGATTTGCAAATTTTAACCTCTTTTCATTAGTCTCTCTTCTGAGCTTGAAACCATTCCTTATGTTGCTTCCGTGGCAAAGGACGTCATTCAACTACATTATGTCCTAGCTGGCCTATCTGCAAAATCAGTTCTCCAAGTGACATTTTCCAAACCTTTCCCTGTAACCTGTAGATTTTTTTTCTTCAGATAATGATCCAATTTTCACTTTTGAAGCCACAATTAGAAGACTTTTCCATACTTTCAGGATGTGCATTGAAGATCCTAACCACTAGCCCAACAAAAAAAAAGATTGTGCTATGCTTTCTTATGCTAGCTGGTACGCCCATAGGGTGGGAGAAGAAAGATATTTTTGTTTTAAATCCATGTTTTTTTTAAATGGACTTTTGCCAGATTTTTAAATGGCTGCTATCAGATTCAGAATGAGCAAGTTGACTGCTTACAGAAATGTCCAACAATTATCTGAATAAAAGCAACTTGCTTGAATGTGATACTCATTGCATTGTATGAGCATCTCAGCAAAGTCACAAGGAGGACTAGTAGAAAAAGAAGTCTATCTCTGCTAGTTCAGAAAAAATGGAGACCATCAAGACTTACTCTGGCTTGATGTGGTACAAATGATTCCACAGTTTTCTACTACATAAAATGCAATTTTTTCTGATGAGGGAACATCAAACATAAAAATATTCACTGAGTATCTCAAATTGAAGCGCCAGTCCCATGTTTCAAATTGAAGGTTTATTTGAACCATACTTAGGTGTACAATTTTGACCTGTGCTTGTAAGTGTGCTTCTAACACCTGAAGAGTATGCTGCTCCAAATTTAGCCACATGCCCTGCCTCTGACTGCTTTCTTAAAAGTCTGATTTCTGGAAAAACCCCTATGTCTTATGTATAAAGTGAACCAATTCCTAGATCATAACAATATACCTTCACCAACAATTTGATTGTGTCTAAGCTTCTATGAAAATGACTAATATGCATAGCCAACTAAAAGAAACTCAGCTCGACATTAACTGATTGGACTTTATAAGTTGCATGAAAATAATCTGATAACTTTTATTTCAAGTCATTTTGAATTTGTAACTTTTCTCCTTTTTCTTATTTTTCCAAGTTGCAAATCATTCTCCCATGTCTTTAAATACAATAACAAACCCTACTGTTTTAATCCTGAAGAATTTGCTGTGCATTTTAAAGCATTGAACTTCACTGACCCGTTCTGGGGGGGATATGCCATTGTCTATATTTAGAAGGAAAAGAAAATGAGAAAAGCAAATTAAAAACCATCACTGTTATGAGGAGGACCATAAAAATCATTCCAACCCTTTCTCCCTCTTGTCAATGACACCAATCAAGTTAAGTTGGTGTCCTCTGGTTCTTAAGGCTTTGGCCAATAGGAATAGTTTCTTCCTTGCTTCTCTGTCTAGATTCATCATGACTTTACCCATCTCTATTAAATCCTCTCATCCCTCTCCAAGGATTATAGCCTCAGTTTCTTGAATCTTTTTACTAACTAAAATTCCTCATCCCAGCAACCACTCTCAGTCTTTTCTGTATCCTTTTTAATGCCTTCACATTTTTTCTGAAGTGTGCAATCTTCAGACATGCTTTTGGGTTACGATAGTCCAGTGAAATGCAATGGATTGGTAAATTTGAACATTGGCATAGGAATGATTGTGCGTAGGTGCCTGGTTTCTTTTTACTTTTTTAACCTTTTGTTTTTCTGAGATTTCTTAAAATAAATTCAAATTCACAAGCTGCATCGTACAGCTAGTATTTTTACTATTCAAAATATGTGAATTGTTGGTATTGTGATGATGTTGCTAGATTAGTGTACTCTTTTCAACTTAAACACTTGGGTTCCTCCAAATATTAACTGTACTTAGCCCCACAAAACAAATGTAGGTGTGCTGGTCCAGCCTTCGCCTTTTATAGATTGTCAACTCTTGCTCTCAGAAATGCTGGTATAAATTGGTTATGCTCACACTTGTACTGAGAAACTAAATCACAATATAGGGGTCCCTGATTTACCAATGTCTGACTTATGAATGCTCATACTTAGAAGTGTGATCCCATACAGGGGTGTAATTTAAAAACCCTACGTACAAACATTTCCTGTATTTATGAATGGCTGCATTACAATGTTCTGCTTTGTGTTCTGGCTTTCAGACAAATTGATTCCAGAACGGAGCCCGTTCGCAACCCGGGCATTGTATGTAATTAATTTACTTCGATTTTAATGGAAAATGGAAGTTGAAATTCAAGCAGTTTCTGCACCTCTCCATCTGCTGCTGTGTAGTTTCATGACAATGCAATCCCTTCCAACTGGGGTGGCATGGTGGTTCAGTGTTTAGCACTGCTGCCTCATAGCACCAGGAACCTGGATTCCAGCATCAGACAATTGTCTGTGTGAGTTTGTACGTTCTCCATGTGTCTGTGTGGTTTGCCTTTTGGGTTCTCCAGTTTCCTCCCACAGTCCAAAGGTGTACAGGTGAGGTGGATTAGCCATGCTAAATTGTCCGCAATGTCCAGGAATGTGCAGACTAGGTGGATTAGCAGTGGGAAATGCAAGGTTACAGAGGTAAGGTGGGAGCGGGGGTGAGCTCTGGGTCGGTGTAGAGATTTAAAATGGAGTGCTGTTGAGATGCTGTTATTTTACATGATTATGCAAAGTTAAGATCTGGATTTTCTTGTCAAACTTAAATTCCTTTGTTTAAAAAATAAGTTTGAAAGGAAATGTGCATTTATTTGCTGTTTTCTTGTTGAAATTTTTTTTGTGGATATTTCATAATACAAATATTCAAATTAATGGTACCCATGAGAAATAGATAGAAAGAGTGATACGTTTAGAAAGAATAAATCATAAAAACAAAGCAATTTTAGTGTTGTCATTATATTTTAGAAAGACATAAACTAGATCCATATTTTATACATTTATATAAAACTTTCCCTATGCTAACTATTAACAAATGGCATATTATAAGCTTCTCAAAGGGAGATAGGCACATAAATAAGTGTTGACCTTGCCAGAGATACCAAGATGTCAAGAATGAATAAATGAATCACAGAATTGTTACAGCACAGAAGACTACCATTTGGCCCATCACTGTCTGAACCAGTTTTGTTACTGAGTGCAAATCTCTTTCCACACATCCCTGCATATTATTTATATCCAAATAATCATCAGATGACCTTTTGAATTCTTCAGTTTAACCTGCCATCACCACATTTCTAGCAAGTGCATTCCATATCCGAACTACTTGATGCGTGAAAAAGTTTGCTTCAATTGTGCATCACTTTAAATCCAAACCCCCTCATACCTTTTTTATCTTACAAGTGGCAGCAGCTTCTCCCTATCTACTCTGTCCAGTCCAGTCATGATTTCAAAAATCTCAATCAAATATTCTCTGAACCTTTCTTCTCTCCAGGGAGAGCAGTTCTAACTTTTTCAATCTGTCTTCATAACTGATTGTCATTCCAGGAATCATTCTTGTAAATCACTTATGCACTTATCTTTCCTATAGTGTATTGCCCACAACTGTACTCAGTACTCCGACTGAGGTCTAACAAGTGCCTTATACAAGTTCAGCGTCACCTCCTTGCTGTTGTATTCTATGTTTATAATAATGAAGCCAAGAACATTGTATGTATTATTAATTACTCTGACCACTTGTCCTGCCACGTGCACTGAGCTGTGAGCATTTATATCCAGGTCCATGTGATCCTTCACCCCTTTTAGAATTGTACCCTCTATTTTATATTGTCTTTCATTGTTTTCCTGACCAAAGAGCCGCCATAGAGACAGAGTCATACAGCACAGAAACAGACACTTTGGTCCAATCAGTCCATGCCAAACATGATCCCAAACTAAACCAATCTCACCTGCCTGCTCCTGGCCCATATACCTCCAAACCTTTCGTATTCATGTATCTATCCAAATGTCTTTTAACATTGATATTGTACTGGCATCCACCACTTCCTCAGGGAGTTCATTGCCCACGTGAACCACCCACTGTGTAAAAAAAAAAATGCCTCATGCCTTTTTTTGCATCTCTCTCCTTAAAAATGTGGCCCCTAGTCTTGAAATTTCCCATCTTAGAATTGAAGGTAGTTGTTTTTTCCCTATCTATACTTCTCATTCTCTGCATTGAACTTCATTTGTCACCTGCCCATTCCACCAAATAGTTAATGTCCTTTTGGAAATCCTTACTCTTTTCCTTGCAGTTTACAATTCTTCCAAGTTTAGTGTCATCTGCAAAGATTGAAATTGTGCCCTGCTCACCAAGATCCATATTTTTTATATATATCAGGAAAAGCAAGGATCCCAATAATGACCCCTGGAAATTCGACTACAAGACTTCCTCCAGTCTGAAAAATATCCATTGACCATTACTCTCTGCTTCCCATCACTCAGCCAATTTTACATCCTCATTGTTACTGACATTTTTGTACCATGACCGATAACTTTTGTCAAGTCTCACGTATCAAATGCCTTCTGAAAATCCATCAACAATGTTGCCCTCATTAATCCTTTCTATTACCTCTTCAAAAACTCCAGCACCTTGCTTAAAGACTCCCTTTGGAAGTCTGTGCTGACTCTTCCTAATTAATATTACAATTCTCTAAAACTTCAAATTTCACCTTTGTACTGATGCCTGAGTTAAACATGGTATTAATTTTAGCAACCTCACAACAATAATTCCATGCTATAGAACTTCCACCACAGTTCTGCCAAAGGTCAGGACCACCTTCAGTGCTACTAAAATGCAAGAATATCCCAGTGCACCTAAGCCCACCTACCATGTACTGCTGAATTAGATTTGAGAAATGGAATGTGAGTCTGAGCAGAAATTATAGCTAACATAAGAACAAATTCAAAAGTTTTCTATAGGCATATAAATAGTATAATAGTAGTAAATGGAGGACTGGGGTAATTAGGAATGAAAAGAATTTGTATACGGAGGCAAGGACGTGTCTGGGGTTCTAAATGAATAATTTGCATCTGTCTTTACCAAGGAAGAAGATGTTGCCTAGCTCATGTAAAATAGAAAAATAATTCATCAATGTGATGGGCTTAAAATTGATAAGGAGGAAGAATTAGATAGTCTGTCTTTACTTAATGTTGATAGGCACCAGGAACAGGAGAGGTGAATCCAAGAATCCTGAAGAACATGAAATGGTAAATTGTGAAAGCACTAGCTATAATTTTCCAATCTTCCTCAGACTTTGGAATGATGCCAGCAGTCTGCAGGATTGTAAATCTTAGACTGTTGTTCAAAAAGAGGTGTAAAGATAATCTCATACCAGTCAGTTTAACTTTGATAGTTGAAAGCTTTTAGTGATGATTATTATTCAGTACAAAATCCATCGTCATTTAGGTGGTTAAATAGGGAAGCCAGCGTTGATTTGTTCAGAGCAAACAATGCTTAATTAACTTGATGAAGTTTTTGATTTGGTAATGCGGTGTTCTTTCTGCATTCTTTCATGGGATGTGGGCCTGACTAGCAAGGCCAGCATTTGTTGCGCTACCCTAAATGACCTTGAAATGACTGGTTTGTTATTTAAGTGCTGTACCTCAGGCACAAAACATCATGTCTGTGATTTTTTTCACATTACCTTTAGGAGAAAATCAATGCTGTCATCACACTGTGGCACTCTGCTTCTTTTGTGTGGTTCTGCTGTTATGTCAACCTTGTGTACTAACTGAAACAAATTCACAGGTGAAGTCAGATTTAAAAAGCAAGGAGCAAAAATATTTACAATGCGTAAATATCAACGAAGGTGAATGAATGGTTCAGATTGTCTTGTTACCATTTAAAATGTTCTTGGAAGAGTTGAGCTGTGTCAAATAGACTCATTAATTGATTGATAAAGTTGGGCCAGCATCATAGCTGGTGTACTAAATTCTTCAAAGAATGGGAACATGGCATTTGCAGGCAATTATTGATGGAGAGTTCTTGGGGAGTCGCAAAGAAGGTAGGTGGCAATCAGTTAAACTGAGGTATGTATTAGCCTTTGATGTGTATCCTCAGTTTAAAGGATTGACTCATGTGCAGCCTATGATTTTGTGTTGGCATAGACTAAAGACCTACCAATCTAAATATTATAGTAAATATGTTGATTGCTTATTCAAGTACAGGCAACAGCTTTAATTCCAGCCTTAATATTCTTCCCTAACCACCAACATCGTCCATAGATTCATGGAATGCCTAGACATAACTCTCAAAACCAAATGAGTTCAAACTTGGTCCTTGATTATGTAGTGTGGCAAGGTATCTTCTCACCTCTGCATCTTTACCAAATTTTATCTTCTGCAAATGGTGAAACAAATGAAGATGGTACTCAATACTGTGCATACCTAGAGCTCCGTTTTAACTCAGTGTTAATAGAAATATGCAATGGTTGGTTGGAGTTTTTCCCCACCTCATTTCTATTTTAGAAATACAAAGCTGAAAAATATCTGTTTATTTAGAGTTTCTATTTCAGTGAGGATACTTCAGGTCAATGAAATTCCGAAAACCTGCTCTGAAAACTCTGCTCACTTTTTGGTGGTGGTGTAAAATTTCATCACAACTTTCAAAAACAATTGCTGACAGTCTAAATAAAATAACCCACACAGCTGTTCAAAAATAGTCAATTTTCTACCCTTTTAAGGTGTCCTTTTAAAATAATTAATCAGTTCTTCTTTGGGCCATACCTGATCTATTTAGCAACCTTCAATTTTTCAAATTTGAGCATTAGCTTTTGATATTGTTATGATCCTTGGTGAGACTACCAAATTTGTCTTGCGTTTGGTTAGAAACTAGTAATGGGATGATGTTCAAGCTCCCATGTGCTTAATAAGAAAATTAACCAGTCATATTACTGATACAATTTCAGCTTTTATCAAACCACTAACCTAATCGAGCTATTGCTGATTTTCTCTAAGACCCACTCTTTCTCAGCTGCTTTGAACTATCACTGGCTTCTAGGGCTTTTTCCCCAGAGGTTTTCCACAAAATGAGCCAGTACTCCCTTAGATTTCTCCTGAATCAGAATTGCTTGGAGTTTGCTAACAGCAGGGCATTGTCCTTATTTTCCCACTCTTCCAAGTCCAAAATGCAACTAACTATTACCAAGAAACAAACTGGTAAATTGAAATCAAAGAACATTATTATGCCTAGTCATCTCTTAGATAACGTTGCTTACTCTGAGCTACAATTAACATAATTTTTTGGTTAGGTGGAAGGGATGCCAGTGAATTCCAGGATACCTGCTGAGTGGCAAGTTGTTCTGTGAATGGCATGTGGTAATGTCACGAGGTGGGGTAGTTACGTTAATGAGGCGAGTTTGATAAAACAGAACAACAAAATACTCTACTCTAAGGTTTGTGTAAGAAATCTCTTCCAGAAAGCCCACTTTCTGTCTTGGAACCTTCTTTTCTCACTCTCACTGAAATATGATCCTACTCTTTTTAAGTGTAATAGACTTCCATGTGCTTCATTTGCATATATCCCATTTCCTACTGTTAAACTTTAACTCCTAAAATTATGTTTGTACTAAAAAACATGAATCATAAACAGGATATTTCTATTTTGTTTACACACATGTAGACTAACAAACAGGGGCATAAACTTACTTCCATCCATCTTCAATAGCCGAGTGTGTCAGGAGAAATGTACTTCAGAGCCCTGAGTGCAGTTGAGCCCTTGATTCAAACCTAGATCTCCTAAACAACCTTTCCGAGGCTTTAAGGACATACCTCCATTTTTCAATATTAATGGTATCAAACACACATCAAATTTTATACTGCCTTTTTATAATTTTATATAATTTTATAATGCAGATTTATCTATGAAACTCAATATGCACCAGCCTTGATATGGTTCAAAACTTGTGGAATATTTTTATCCTCTTTCATTCTGCTGAATTGAGTTCCTATTTCATTTCCCTGTTCCTTAACCTCTTACATGCCTAATGAAATTATAGATGTAGGGTGGGATACTAACTTATTTGTAGCCAAACACGTGCAAATATCCCAGAACACTTTTATATACGCACCTTAAATGCAGACTTATAAGTATACTAAAAATGTTCCATGTGTTTTTATGTGTAACAGTTTAGTCATCTACAATTCATAACATGTTTTAAGTATTAATTTAATACTTGGGTTCACTTTCACTTGTAACAGTGGCATGGATCCTTCTAAATTCATCAAGGGGGAGAATGGGTTGCACCAGACAAGCAACACCAACAATGTTGCCCTCCATTGGCCCTGCGTTGTGTAGGAATTTGTGCTTAAGTTTCTGGAGAAGTGCTTGAACTCACATCCCTTGATAAACAGGCCTTAGTCATTGGTGAAGGAATGATGCTGCTATCAATATTTCCTGCGTATTCCCTCTGTGACCATAATGTTTTATCACTTCCATGGATAGCAAAAATATTTTGGAGCATGTAGGCCTTTACAGCTAATGTAATCTCCTTAGCATACACGCACACACTCAAACTGGTGCAAATTTCAGCATGAACTGACTTCTTAACATTAAATTGATATTTTCCAACAGTGCTAAAGCCTAGATCCCAAACCCTGGCTGGTATATTTAATTAAAGTGATTGTGAAAGCGACTTTGCAGTGATTTCACTGTGCCACTTAAATTTGCAGAGCACAGGAAGTTGTTGATCTTTTGCAGCATTGAACGTAGTTTTGCTTGTGAATTGTATAGCTGCTCAGCTCTACAGTAGTATCTGTGCAGACTACCTAGGGCAGGAAGAAGGATCCTCTTTTGCCATTGTTGGGCAACAAGAACTTTTGCTATTTCTAGAAAGCCTGGAGAATAAGCTGCAGCAAAACATTACTGTAAAGATGTGAGTAGGAGTTCCACGTTCACAAAGAGCAGATTATTTCAGCTGCAGTTGCAGATTTCTGAGGTTGTGGGGAGCTCATTCAACAGTTTACAGGAGTGGTTGACCTTTTAAGATATCCACTGACCCAATAATGCTGATGCTGCTGGATTGCAAGGAGTCTTTGCTTTTTTGGATGCCTTTTAAATATTATGCTAGGATCTCTGACCCCAGAAGGTAGTGGCAGGATTGTCAACCATTTGCCCATCCTCAAAGCTGAGCTCCCAGTGCCAAGTTGCTAATTGGCTGACCATTGTGTGACTGGCCCTAGTTGACATGCATCAAAATGGAGGTCCTATGTACTTCAGGTCCTGCCGATAGGAAAATCAGTGCAACTGTTATTTGTGTGGACAGGCTAATCTCATGTGACTGCGACAATACTTTCTGGTAAATGGACCAAAACATCTCCAAAAATACTCCATATTACTTTCAGGTACTTTACAACAAAAAAGTTCCAAATTTTTACATGCCTGCAAACAGGGAGCCCACCCCTTTAAATAGAACAGTTGCTCAGCCTACCTTACTGCTTAATGCTTCTCGAGCAAGAGAAATGTTGTTCGTGCTCTGGTGTTCAAATTTAAAATCATTGTGCAACATTATCTACTTATGTTCTGTCATGTTGGCATCGAGCCACTCAATATATTTGGGCGCATGCAATATACAAAGCTGACTTGGAGAGGCCTGGGAAGGCGAACTAGTGCTGCTAAAATGTCTCAGTTGCATAGTCTAAACCAGGAAATGTAAAATAAACTGGATAAACTAGCTTTCAATTACGTACAGAAAGCAAAATAAACCTTGAAGATAAATGGGATTAAGAGGCAGCATGACAAAAGAGACACCCAGAAAAAGTTAATATTTATTTTAGTTTCTTAGAAAAGTATACAATGTAACCAACATCACAAGGAATGAAACTTCACACTTACAAAATTTAAATTTCAGGGGCTGAAGAAATTTTCAGATAGTAATGAACATATCAATAAAAATTCACTTGCCTTTGAATGTCCCAACCCTAAATCTTTATAGGATGTTCAATATGTGACTAATGGGTATGAATCCCACTTCAGTGCCAGTGCACATGTTTCAGTATGAAGGCTGATACCTAGGTTGCACCATTATAGAACATATGAAAGAGCAGGGCAGTTTTAAGAACTTCTGCATTTAAGTGTACGTGTTCATAATTGTAAGTTGTTGTTGGATTTATAGTAATATGTATGTATTAATGATGGGTACATATAGCCTCACCATCAAAGATCTCACAAAGCTGGTGACTGTGCAACATTTTAGAAATTGTTGAGAGGAGCAAGAACAAGTTAACATTTTAAATTGTTCAGGTTGTGCAAAACTGAAATGAACTTGCTCATATCACCTTTAACGCAAAATCTGAGCTAATATTTGATTTTAAGACAACTTTTCATGCTTCCTTTACAAGCTCCTAACAGCAACACAACATTGGATGCAATGAGATTGGAGCACTCACTGCAGTCCCAAACATTATTGTTGTGTGTTAGCCATGAAAAACAATGGCATGTGTATGCAGTAAGTTGCATGCTTCCATTAAAGTCACCATAGACGCATTAAGTGCATGATGCTACAAAATGTAACTATATGTTATAGTTTCAAAGTAGAACTGAACCAATCATGAAACAATATACAAATTATGTTATACCACCCTTTTCTAAATGGCAGCTTGATTATAAAATTTGGCAAAAATAAGTTCATGATTAATTTTGGAAAGACAAACATTTGTGATCCTGCTGCTTCCTTTTGGTTAATTATTGTGATTCTCCATTATATAAACTAGTGACAGTACAATTTCAAGAGGAGTCTACACTTGACCTGAACACAGTTATTTACATATTTTAGTTTGAGAAGCAAGAAAGTTACGTAATGGACAGGAAGAGGTTTGTTTGGGCATTTGGATCTTCAAGCCTGTTGTGGCATTCTACTCAAATAATGTCTGATTACCTAATAATATAAATATCCTTTTCATATGTGCCAAATCAGTTTATTGATATCTAAATTTCATAAAAGGTGAAATACTGCTGAGTATGAATCATAATATTGTTAAAATTTGTCTTTTGAGTAAAAGAAAAAGTGTGTATTGACGGAGATGTTGATATGTAGATGAGGATAGAGATCTACAGTACAGGAAAAGGGCCTTCAGCTCATCACGTCCGCAAAAACTACTGCCTAGCTATTCTCATCCCATTTTCCAGCACTTGGCTCATTGTCTTATATGCTTTGTCATTGCAAGTGCACATTTAAATACTTCTTAAATGTTATGAGGGTTTCTGCCTCTGCCACTGTTACGACAGTGAGTTCTAGATTCCTCTACCCTCTTGAGTGAAAAAAACATTTTTTCTCACATCTCCTCAAAACCTCTGCCCCTTACTTCAGATCTCTGTCCCCTAGTCATTGATTCCTCTATCAAGGGAAAAGTTCCTTTCTATCCACCCTATCTATATCCCTCATAATTTTGTACATCTTGATCACATCCCCTCTCAATGTTATCTGCTTTAAGAAAAGTAACGCAGAATGTGCAATACCTGTTCATAGCTGAAACTTTACAGCCCAGGCAACACCTTGGAATTATCCTCTGCAGAACTATCGTATGACTCTTATTTCAAAACTACATGCAATATTCTAGTTGTGGCGCCTAACCAACATTTTATACAGTTCCAACATAACCTCCCTGCTGTAAACTCTACATCTCTGCTAATAAAGGCAAGTATCCTTCCTTAACCATTTTATCCACATATCTTGATACGTACAGACTGGAGTACATGTATACAAAAGTGCCTCTGATCCTTGGTGCTTTCCAGGGTCCTGCTATTCACCATGTATTTCGTTGTCTTGCCAGAACATTCTTCCTCAGAAGAAGACATCAAAACTGCACACAGTACTTAAGGTGCAGTTTTAGAAAGCAATTGCAGGACTTGTCATTGAGTTTTTGAAGTAATGGTTTTACTATACATCTGAAGAGAACTGCTAGGAGAGGTAGAGTCGAGAAGAGTGGCACCGAAAAAGCATAGCAGGTCAAGCAGCATCCAAGGAGCAGAAGAGTTGACGTTTTGCACATAAGCTCTTCATCACGAATGTGGGGGGGGGAGCTGAGAGATAAATAGGAGGATGGAGATGAGGGCTGTTAGTGATAATTTGGAGGGGAGGGTGGAGCAGATAGGTGGGAAGGAAGATGGATTTGTAGCATAGTTCAAGAGGGTGGTGCCAAGTTGGAGGGTTGGATCTGGGATGAGGTGGGGGGAGGGGAGATAAGGAAATTGGTGAAGTTGACATTGATGCTGTGTGGTTGGAGGGTCCCACACATGCATCTATCGCCTTCCTAGCCACCCTCACCCTCCCATTTCTCTCTGCTGTTTTTACCCCCACATTCCTGACGAAGGGCTTATGCCCAAAATGTCGACTCTCCTGCTTCTCAGATCCTGCCTGACCTGCTGTGCTTTTCCAGTGTCACACTTTTTGACTCTGATACTCCAGCATCTGCAGTCCTCACTTTTCTCTCTGCCAGGAGAGGTACCCACTTCACCAATGTGAGCAGTTCTGTCTTATATGGAATTCGTTTGGTCATTCCCTTATACATTATTTTAATGGAAGGTGAACTTTACAGAATTCTACACCCTAAAAATTGCAAACCGTACATATCCTTGGTGAGAAGCTCTATCTAAAAAGAATCTTTGCTACTAAAAACAACAGTAGAAGAATGTGTTTTCTTGTGCTGCCAACATCAGCTTTCTGAACAGTTCTGACACAGCAATGAAAGTTAGAATTGCAAACAATTTCTATGGTATTGATGCATTTCTAATATCTGGAGGCAACCTGCATAATGTTACTCTGGGTTTTGTCAGTGGTTATAATCATCAAAACATTCACACCTTTCTTAGGGGAGCAAGACAATTCATTCATTTTGGCAGAACAAAGCTATAATATTCTCCAAACTGCAATGTGAGCTAACTGACACTCTTGGAGTGTTGCACATTCCTACTATAACTCCCATAACATTTTGAATTGAAATTTTGTTTTGCTAGGCAAATAGTTCATGGTTGACCATAGACTCAGAACCTGTGTGCCAGTTTCTTATTTGCTACAAATTGCTTTAATGCATTTATCTTAAGAAATTTTGCTCCCTTGATATTTTCAATTATGTGAAGTAACCAGATGGTTTGTGAGCGATAAGATGAACCACAGATCATGATCTCTAGCAGCCAAGGAATGCAACAGCAAGTAGTCATAATTCAGAAATCTATGTCAGTCTCAGAATTAAAAATCCATACAACATCAGGTTATTTTCCAACAGGTTTATTTGGAAGGACTAGCTTTCGGAATGATGCTCCTTTGTCAGGTGGTTGATAACCCAGTCCAACACTGGCATCTCTAAATCAGATCTCAGGTGACTGACTGACTGTGTGGAGTTTGCACATTCTCCCCGTGTCTGTGTTGGTTTCCTCCGGACGCCCCGGTTTCCTCCACAGTCCAAAATGTGCAGGTCAGGTGAATTGGCCGTGCTAAATTGCCCGTAGTGTTAGGTGAAGGAGTAATTGTAGGGGAATGGGTCTGGGTGGGTTGCGCTTCGGCAGGTCGGTGTGGACTTGTTGGGCCGAAGGGTCTGTTTCCACACTGTAAATAATCTAATCTAATTATATTTTTGCTGCCTTTCAAACTAGGGTGAAGGTGGGAGGTCTGCTCCTGTATATTCCTGAATGTAAATCATGCACACTGGTAATTTGTTGTGTAATAAAGCTTGAAATATAGAAATTCTTGCGGATGTACAGGTCAATGGTAAGAACATTGAGATGACTGACATTCAAAGGACTTGTCAGTATTGGTTTCAAGGAATTTCAGAACTCAAAATAGTGAATAAAATATTGCCTACTGTTTCAGTATTTTTGCTTGCCATTGCAGTAATTATTCTCTAACTTCAAATATTTTATTACACATTATGGAATTTCTCACCACAACAAATCTTTTGGTCCAACGAGACTCTGTAGTTCTGAACATACTGCAAGAGCAACTGACTCTTACATTAGTGCAACTATTAATTTACACATTGCTTTAAGAATATGAGCTGGATGCCTTCTGTGTGCTGCTTCTCTGATGGAATGATACTATTGTGTAAGTTCATTCCACTTTGCATCTTCTGGTGAGTCCTACATCTGTTGTCTCTTGATGGGCCAGTAATCCAAGATATCAATTGGGAATTCACTTAATGTCATGCTCTCTTGAGACCATTAAACCTCTTCCTTTGCTGTGTGTCAGATCTTAGGATGGTGGAGGTTTCACTGTTAATATTCCATCTCCTCTCACATGGCATTAGCAAACTCTTATCTGATATCCTGACCTGAATGGTCACTGTGTGATGTAGAAGGAATGCTTTTTATTTAGTAAGCTCACAATTCCAAATCCGTGTGGGTCCTGAATACATTCAACAGTAATTTTCCCTTTATGCCCAATATTATGAGAATAGAATCTCTGACCAGCGCAAGTAAAGAAATGTTAACTAATGGGTTTTTTTGTTGTATGTATGATCCTCCAGCAAAAACAATAATCATTTCCTGGTGCAGCAGCAAAGTGATTTCAGAGCTAGGATCTTCAGTATCTGATGGAATATTTTATTAAAGGTTAATAGGGCTCCTAAACAACCCCTTTGCCAATGCCTTGATTGGAAATGAATATTTGATGAGATGGAGAGGTATTGATTGATTGCCCAGTTTCTCACTTTGACGTAAAACCAAATATTCTGAGTGATTAAAAGAAAGAAAGATTAAAGGTGAAGAAAGAAAACACTGAATTTAGAATTTTTTGTAATCCTTAAAGATAATTTATACATATAAAATTCTTTTAAAATTACAACTAGTGACTATTTATATATTTAGACATGGCTGTAAAGAGATTTCTTTTGCTTTACAGGATGAACAATCACTGAGCAGCGAGGAGTTTGAACTCAGTGACTCCACATGGATGTCAGTTGAACGCATGAACTCTGACCAAAGCTCTAATCTGGAAGAGAGGATGCATAGTCCACAGAACCTTGACAGTCATCAGGATGGTCAGTGCTGTTGTACATGAGAAATTGTATTGTTAAGTTCCTTGAATTCATCAAGTGCTTTGAGGGGAAAAAGGAAATACTAACTGTATACACTTCAATAATAGCTATGAGATTAAACAGAGTAGGTTTATTTGTTTGCTCCAGTCATTTTATTTAACTTTCCAGAGTTGCAGTTTAATCCTGATGATTTAATAAAACCTATTTGTCAATCTGGGTTTTCATTAACGTTTAACTTTTTAAAAAAAAATCTAATTCTAGTATTGTACTTTTAGTCTTGGCTAATTATTTTGAAAATGCTTCGTCTTAAAAATATCAATAGAGGTGATTACTTGGAACAACATTCCTCCTTGTTCTGCTGCTGCTAAAACACAAACCCGGAACACCAATTTACAGATTGGCCAAGGAGCTACAAGAAAGACTAAAACACTTTGTAGAAGGCTCACGCCATTCCATCCATTCCACCCAAGAATTCCTGAAGACCATCAAAGACACTAAGATAGAAGAGGATGAAATAATGGTCTCCTTTGATGTAACAGCCCTGTTTACTTCAATCAACATTACCCTGGCCAAGGAAACACTGACTACGTTATTAGAAGACCCAAAGAGACACACATCAAACACCACTAACTTCATCAATAAGGAGAATATCATCAAGCTAGTGGACCTATGCCTTACCACCCACTCCACCTTCAACAACAAAACCTACAGACAAACCAATGGAACACCCATGGGATCTCCAGTATCAGGGTTCTTAGCAGAAGCAGTAATGCAGAGACTTGAGCAAACGCCCCTGCCAAACATCCAATCCAAACTCTGGGTCCGCTACATGGATGACACCTTTGTCATCACTAAACGAAACAAGTTAGAGGAAACTTTCAAGACCATCAATAATACCCTTACGAGCATAAAATTCACTAAAGAGGAGAAAACAACAACAAACTGCCATTCCTAGATGTCAAAGTAGAGCAAACAGCCAATGGGGAACTTTAAACCAGCGTCTACAGAAAAGCAACACACACAGACCAAATATTGAACTACAGAAGCAATCATCCCCACACCCACAAACAAAGCTGCATCAGAACATTATTTCAATGAGCCAACACACATTGCAGCAGAGAGGAACTATGCAGAGCAGAGGAAAATCACCTATACCTTGAATTCAAAAAGAATGGGTACCCAATGAACACAGTCTGCTGATTTCTCAGCAACAAACCCAAGCAAGCAGACAAAACACGTCTAGAAATCCTAGCCACTCTCCCCTACATCAAAGACATCTCGGAAATGACTGCCAGACCACTCAGACCCTTGGCATTATGATAGCCCACAAACCCATCAACACATCAAAATAGCAGCTAATGAACTTGAAAGACCCTATACAGGCAATGAGTAAATCTAACGTCATTTACAAAATACCGTGCAAAGATTGTAACAAACACTACATTGGACAAATTAGCCACCAGGATGCATGAACACCAACTAGCCACAGAAAGACATGACCCTTTCTCACTAGTATCCTCCCATACAGATGAGGAAGGACACCACTTCAGCTGGGACAACACATCCATCCTAGGACAACCAAGCAAAGATATGCACGAGAATTCCGAGAAGCATGGCATTCCAACTGGAACTCTATCAACAAACACATCGAGTCCATCTACCACCCCCTGAAAAAAGGAACTGGAAGTGACTTCACCACAGAAAATCACAACACCACAGGAAATGACATCAACAACCCAAAGAAACCCAAACTATAAATAGAAAGCAGTAATTTTCAGCATTGCTTCGCATGAAGTCCACTGAAGATGTTACCTAGTAAGGAAATGAAACATCTGGAAATGAACCTTTTCAGTTCAGTGAGACAACCTACATCCAAAACCTCAACCTGAGCTACAAATCTTCTCAAAACTTGCTAAAACCAGGGAAAAAAAAACACATACCGGGAGTAGAGTCATAGAGATGTACAGCACGGATACAGACCCTTTGGTCCAACTCGTCCATGCCGACCAGATATCCCAACCTAATCTAGTCCCACTTGACAGCACCCGGCCCATATCCCTCCAAACCTTTCCTATTCACATACCCATCCGGATGCCTTTTAAATGTTGCAATTGTACTAACCTCCACCACTTCGTCTGGCAGCTCATTCTATACATGTACCACCCTGTGTGAAAAAATTGCCCCCTTAGGTCTTTTGTATATCTTGCCCCTCTCACCTTAAACCTATGCTCTCTAGTTCTGGACTCCCCCACCCCAGGGAAAAGCCCTTGTCTATTTATCCTATCCATGCCCCTCATGATTTTATAAACCTCTATACGATCACCCCTCAGCTTCTGATGCTCCAGGGAAAACAGCCCCAGCCTATTGAATCTTTCCCTATAGCTCAAATCCTCCAACCCTGGCAACATCCTTGTAAATTTTCTCTAAACCCTCTCAAGTTTCACAACATCGTTCCAATAAGAAGGAGACCAGAATTGCATGCAATATTTCAAAAGTGGCCTGACCAATGTCCTGTACAGCCGCCACATGACCTCCCAACTCCTATACTCAATACTCTGACCAATGAAGAAAGCGTACCAAACGCCTTCGTAATTCAATAATAATCTATACTTGCTTGACATTCAAGAATAAATGTAATAAGCAAACACTTAATTGTGTCTTCACTTTGCTGAAATAGTTTTCAAATATTTCCTCTGCAGCATATGAGGTATAACAATGTGTTTTCAGATGTCTTTACTACTGAGGTACTCAAAATGACAGATTTGATAATATAAAATGAAGAGTTCTTGTTTTTTTTGGTTTAGTTTTTTTAACAAATGTAGCAGTTGCTTTTGGTATGAATGACAGCTGCATTGAATTTGACGGTTGAATTGAAATTGAAATGGTGTAAAAAGTTTTATTTTTAAAGCCATTAAATCAGTAAGATTTTTTTTCAAATTTTTTTACCATAAATTTCTGCAAGTATTTATAAGGTGAGGTCCTAACTATTGAAACAGCAGCAGTTTGATGATAGTGGTTAGGATGTCAAACAGATTATAGTTCCTGCAGTTTTACAGTAGGCATAATTTTAAACAGCCTTACAAGTAATTTTACCTTCAAAGTCTTGTCTGAAAAGTAACAAAATTTAGATGTTTTGAGGTACTGTTAAAATTCCTTTACTGGGGAGACTAGAAAAATATTTGTAATGATAAGTCATTTTGAGTTCATTCATAAATAATTCTTCTAGATTAGATTGTCAGAAAGTTGTGGATCAGCTGCCCTGTAGATTAAGAAAGTATTGAAAAGTAGTATTGGCAATTGCAGTATGTTCAAAATAATTAAGAAAAAAAATACAAATACTACAAAAAATGTTGGAGACCAGCCAAAACTGCATTGGAATGATTGAATCTGGAGCCAATGAAAGCATAAATGAGGATTTCACCAGCAGATAGCCTGAGACAGGGGCAAAGCCAGGCAATATGAGGGTGGCAACAAGAGGTGACCTTAATAATGGCACGATTATGCGGCTTGATGGTCATCTTGGAATCAAATGTGACACCAACATTGCAACAGATTGGCTTACTATTAGATTATTATCAGGCACAGTGATGGCATCAATAGCTAGGGAGGAGGATTTGGGACGAGGATCAATAACAGTGGCTTCTATCTGCCCACTATATATTTGGAGGAAATTTCTGTGCACACCAGACTGCTTTTTGGATAAGTAGTCTGATAATTTAGCAACAGTGGAGGAATTGGGAAAGGTGGTGATGAGTTTGAATTGGGTTTCATAAGCACACATTTAGAAACTAATGTGGATCTTTGGATGATATTGCTGAGGGGCAGCATGAGGGAGCCAAGGATTTTTCTTTGGGGGGGGCATCAGAGGTAATGGTGCAGGAACAGGAAGAGAAGCCATCTGACAATGATAAAATGGACAAGAGGGGAAGCAGGTTGACTGCAGACCTACCCAGATGGATGATAGTGGAGAGGCATTGGAGGGGGATGCTGTAGTTAAAAATGACAAAGGCTTCAATCAGGTTGAGAAGGATGAAGAGAGGAATTTTATCTTGTCACTGTCATAAAGATATCATTCTTGACATTTATAAGAGCGGTTTTGGCATGTAGTAGGAGTGGAATTCTGATTGTAGGGATTTCAACATGGACTTCCAAAAAAGATAGGATTAGGTTTGTGAGATAACATGCTCATGAACTTTAGAATGGAAAAAAAATTTGCAGAGGGGGCAGAGGTTTGATTTTTATTTAGGAGCTCATGACCGCAGCAGATTAAAAGGGAAGAGAAACAGTATCTAAAGAGAGTGAATAATTTACAATATTGGTTGATATGGGGGGCTAAGAAGGGAAGCTGGGTAATCAGCGGTGGGAATAGGATCAAAGGAGTAAAACAGGGGTCTTGCAGAGATGATGAACTCAGATAACATGACTGTTGATAGGAAGGAAACTAAAGAGGATCCCAGTTCAGGAGCTAAGGCGATGGAGACTATGCAAGGAAGTTTAGTCAGGAAGTCTAGTGGAAGGGAAAGATGTGTTAGAAGCAGCTGACTGAATTGTCACAATTTTATTTACAAAGAATTATATCAGCTACTCACACTTATTGGAAGTGAAGGGATTGTTTGAAGGACTTATGGAGACAATCAGCAGTAGCCAAAAAAAGGACATTTCCTTTATTATTTCACAGGATGTGGGCATCACTGGCAATGCCAGCATTTGTTGCCAATGGCTAATTGCCTGTGACAACTGAATGGTTTGCTCAGCAAGTCTAGGGCAATTAAGAGTCAGCCAGATTGCTGTGGTTCCAGAGTCACCTGTCAGCTAGATCAGGTAAGAATGGCAAATTTCCTTCCCTAAAGGACATTATGAAGCAGGTGGGACTTTACAATAATTGAAGATAGTTTGATGATCATCATTACTGAGAGTGGATATAAAATTCAGATCTATTAATTGCATTTAAATTATGGTAAGTAATTTAAGGTAGTGGTGTAGTAGTAATACCATTGGAATAGTTATCCAGAACCCTAGATCAAGGATAGTGAATGTCTGGAATTCTCTATACTAAAGAATTATTGATACTGGATCACTGAAAATGTTTATAAAGGCAATCGATAGATTATTGAAATAATTGGGAAGTTGATGGCTGTACTGAGCTTGTACGAAACTGCATTTGTGACTGAGGCAGGTCAATGATGTTGCTGAATACTATAGTGGGGCAGGTGTGAGAGGCTGAATGATCTATTCCTGCTCCTATTTCTTATGCTCTTATAAAACCTATGACACATACAGCATTGGCTGTATTGGAGGACAAAATGTCATTTTGTCCAGGTAGCGTTAAAATAGAATGCATTCGCCTGAGGAAGTTCCCAAATTGCCTGGGAAAATTCATTTATGGAGGGGAAAATAGGAGACAAGTAGTCCCATAAAAAGAATGGAAGGAAATGGTGAGGAGCTTCTTCTCCAATCAACAAGGTCATGGATGATGTACCCCAGGCCAAAACTTCTCTTTCATGTCAATCCATCATATCTCTGAACTCCTGGCTACTTCAAATATCTGTCTACCTTTTAAATAGTTCCAGCAATCTAGCCTCCAAAATTTTTTTGGGGTAGAGAATTGTAGACATTCACTATGCTCAGAGAGAAGAAATTCCTTCATGATTCAGTTTTATAAGTTCTTCTGTGACTCTGCCCTCTAGTTTGAGATTTCTTCACTAATGAAAACATCTTCTCAGCATCTAACCTATCAAACCCCCTCAAATTTTTGTGTATTTTATTAAGATCACCCTTTGTTTTTCTGAACTTTGATGAATAAAGTTTAGCCATTCTAGATAAATCAACCATTTCATGCCAGGATTCAGCCTAATGAATCTCTTCTGAACAGCCTCCAATGCCAGTACATCTTTTTTAAATACAGGGACCAAAGCTATACGTAATACTCCAGGTACAGCCTCAGGAACACCCAATGTAGTTGTAACAAGCCTTCCCGATTATTAATCTTCAAACCCTAGCAATAAAGGCCAAAATTCAATTTGTCGCCTTAATTTCTTGCTGCACCTGCATGCTAACTTTGTGATTCATTGACACTGAAACCTCTCCGAATTGCAGTTTTTTTTTGGTTGCCTCTCCATTTAAGTAAACATCTGCCTTTTAATTCTTCTTACCAAAGTGCAAAAACTCACACTTTCCTGCATTAAATTCCACCTGTCAATTGTTTTGCTCACTCACTCAATCTATCATAAGAACAAGGACTGAAGCAGGCAATTCAGCCCCTTGAGCTTGCTGTGCCGTTGAATCCGACTGTGTGTCAGATCTCTTTTTAGCCTCAATTCCCCTTTTCCTCGCCATTCCCATTACCCATTACTGATTAAAAATTTATCTATCGGCTTCTTATATTTACTCAATCTCTCCATATCCGAGTATACAGACTACTGTAGGATAGTCTATGTCCTTTATATTATTTATATTCTCTTACAGATTTCTTATATCTTCACTGCAACATACCCTTCCATCAATCTGCTGATTGCAGAAAAATATAGATAATTACACTCAACCCCCTCCTCCAAGTCATTAACATTGCTAGTCTCAAAGAAATTGGGCCTCGGACTGGTCCTTGCAGCACTCCACTAATTTCCACCCTGAAAAAGGCCTAATAATCTTGACTGTCTTCTGTGTTAACTAATCCCCAAACCATGCTAATACAGGCATCAATTTCAGGCATCTCTGTGATGCATATAGATGACTTGTTGGGGGGTGGGAGCAGTGAATTTGAATACACTTTCATAAACAGACGTAAGTGGGATTATATTTTGAAATTCTGCGCAATATGTTGATTTTTTTTATGATTTGTGTAGATGGAGTCAGGTCTGCTAGGGAGGTTTGAGGCCAACTGGAGGTGGGAGACATGTGATTATAGATAAATCAAGGAATAATTGGGTAAGAACTTTGACTGTGTGCATGGGATTTAAGATTGGAAGTCAGACTAGTGGGGCTTTTATGTTTGCATTGGAAATCAGGGAGATTGGGCCAAATAAAAGTAAAATACTGTGAATTCTAGAAATCTGAAACAAACATGGAGCATTCTGGAGAAACTTAGTCAGTCTGGCAATATCTGTGAAGCGGGAAACAGTGATAATGTTTAGTGAAAATAGATGTAGTGGTGCTTTGCATTAGCGATCTTATTTAGAAAAGTTTAGCTCAATTGCAGTTAGCCAAAATAAAACCCCATTCAAGAATACAGTGGCTTCAAAACTGGAATGGAAGAATTGCAAAGCATCCCGACAAAGTCAGATATTAGTTGTGAGGTTAGATTCAAGTAAGATCATGAAAATCCAAAGATGGAAGGTATTACTTGGGGAATCATTGAAAATATTAAAACTGAGAAAACTGAGTTTTGAAATTTCCATCTTTGAAAGGTGCCAAGAACAAGAAACTTGTTATTTTTAGTGCTGCTTCTTCTGCATGATGGATTCTGAGATACAGGAGTGTTTATAATTTTCCTTTGGGAGAAATATTGAGAGGTAAATATTGCTTTTTAACTTGGGAACTGAAAGACCAGCAAAGTACTAAAATGTGCCTTAGTAGCAGAACTCCAGTTCTTGATGAGTAGTAGATATTTTGCTTAGTGAAAATATGGGAACATTTTATAAAAATGGCATAATAGCAGTACCCATTGACTACTCAATTGATAATAAATCACTATGGGACAATGTTTATACTACATATTGTATGTATAAGAAGGGAAAAAGGAATTTTTAAAATAAATATGTTAGGGGATAGAAAACACTCAAAATTGAAAATGGCTGGATAGCAGCAATCAGCTATCTGATTGTTTTGTGAAAAAAAAACAAGTAAGTTCAAAAAAATCTATTAGGAATACTTGGAAAAGGACATTTGGTACCATAATGTACACACAAAAAAGTGGAATGTAATATGTTGAAATTCTGCAAGTTATGTCAATGTTGTTTTTCTTCTTTTTTTTATCATTGTTGTGTGCATATGAAATTTTACTTTAAAGAAAGGGAAATCTGTTACCAGCCAGTAGTGGCTGGTATGGATTACATGGTGTATGAGAGATGTTTGAAAATTAATCTAGCGATAATTGGGTGAGAATTTGACTGACTTGGTTTGGGATTATATAAAGAGAATGTTAGAGTTCTGCAATGTGTGAATTAGAATAAAACTCTAGAAGATATATATCTGGACACTGTGTCTAACCAGTCGGGGCTGGTACATGGTGTGGGAGAGATGCCTCTGGTATTTATCAGTGGAAAGATTATTTCCCCTGTTCACGGAATCCAGAATTTGGGGGCACTGGTCTATAGATAGATAAGTCAATTCTTCAAAACGGTGTGAACCTTTGGGATTGTCTACCCAAATGGTTATGGATATTCCATCATAGAATACATTTAAGGCTGGAATGGACAGGGAACCAAGGGAGTTGAAACCAAAATTCACTCATAATGATATTGAATGGCAAAGCAGGTTTGATGGGTCATTTATAGAGTCATAGAATTTTGGTTTACCCCTGCTTCTAAATCTTATGTTGTTATGATTGAGTCTAATTTTAAGTAATTTTTAGGAAAAGTTATTTTTCATATTCTTGACATCTTGAAACTTTGGAGTCCAGTGTAGAGTTTACTCTGGTCATTTCCAATTATACATCAAATTGTATTTTGAACTCATTATGGGAATCATAATCAATCTGTAATTAAGTAAGGGGAAAAGAAGAGCAATGTTAGCAGCTCATTCGCAATTACAAAACCATTGAATGTCCTCCAAGCTGCATTTACTCATTGAGATGACTGTACCTTAATTTATCTTTTGAGCAGAGATGTATAGTTTTTCTTGATTTGAAGGTGTCAGTGTTGGACTGGGGTGTACAATGTTAAAAATATCACACAACACCAGGTCCAACACCTGTTGGACTATAACCTGGTGTTGTGTGATATTTTTAACTTGACAGGTTTTCTTGGTTATCTAACTGAGATAGCATGTTATGGCACTCCTTCCCTCCACACAATAATTACCTCAACTTTTATTTTTTCATCTATATTTTGTCAATTATCTAACGTATTAAACACTGAGACTGAAGAAGTTCCTCGAGGTGTATATATTTTTTGGTTAGTACTTGAAAGGAGCAAGAATGACTGTCATTGACATGAAGTATTTGGGAGATCCAGAGCAGTGGATGTGAAATTACTTTTATATAGTATCAACAGAAAGAAGAGCTAGAGCACAAAAGGAGCCTATTTGACCCATCGACTGTATATATTGTAAGAATTGAATGGCTTGAATTGCCAGAGTTGTAACCAAGTTAGATTTTTTTTAACAAGTCAGATCATAAGTCGTTTTCTTCTAAAGTCAAATTTAAGTCTCAAGTTGTTTATTTTTAAGTGAAAGTCATACTGTGGCCTCTTGCTCATGTTAACCTGCAAGTTTCAGTCACTGTATTGATAGAATGTATTTGAAAATACACATTATATTGATTCACGCCATTGTACTACAGACAGCACAAAATGTGGTTAAAACTGAGATACAAAAAAAGTTTCATTGACTTAAAAAAGAACAATATTTTATTACAAATGGACTATTTAAAACTGCAAACTGAATATTACTGTAAACCATAGTATTACAAGTGTTAGATATGTAGATAAATCCTTGGTTTTGATAATCTACATGGCAGAGTGTTCAAAGGGATGGCTGTAGTACAGTATACATATTGGTGGGCACCTGTCAAAATTCTTCAGACTCTGGAATGATTCCTGAAGATTGGAAGATGGCAAATATGATGCCACTGTTTGAGAAAGGAGGGAGAGAGAAAATGGGGAACTACAGGTCTGTAACAACAGAGAATCAATAATAAGGAATGTGAGAAGAGGGCATTGAAATTAATGGGGTAAAAAACGGCAGAATTGGGCCGAGTCAACATGGATTTATGAAAAGGAAATATTTTAACAAACATTTTTATCCCTGATGATGTACCTAGCAGAATATGTAATGGAGAAGGATTTGTATATTTTTAAAGATATATTTAGATTTTCAGGAAGTTTTTGATAAAATTCCAGTTAAGAGGTTTATGAACAAAATTAGAACGTATAGCATTTGAGGAAATTGAGAACAAGTCAATAAACAGAAAACGTTGAGTGGAAATAAATCGATCATATTCAGGTTGGCAAACTGTCACTAGTGGGGTGCTGCAGTGCTTCACTGTACATATCATTGATTTGCACTTGGGGATTAAATATAAGTGAAAGTGTAAGGAGGATATAAAGATGCGTCCGGGGGATTAGGACAGTTAAGCGAGTACATTAAAATTTAACAGTTGGAATACAGTATGGAGAAATGTGTGGCTATCCACTTTAGTTGGAAAAAGCAGAGGTACAATGTATTTTGTAAATGGTGAGAGAGCAGGAAATGTTGAGTTCTAAAGACACCTGTGATCCATGTTCATGAATCACTGAAAGTTAACATACAAGTAACCATTAAGATGGCAATTGATATGTTGCCCGATAAGAGAACTTGAGTACAGAAGTAAGGCTTCTTCACTGTGCTATAGAACCTTGATTAGACCACGTCTGGAATATTGTGCAATGAATTTGGTCTCCTCACTCTCGGAATACAGGGAATGCAAGAAGGTTCACAAAACTAATAATTGGAGTGCAAGTTTTTTTTCAATGAGAAAAGATTAAATTGACTGAACCTATTCTCTGGAGTTCAATAGAATGGGAGGTGATCTCTTTTGAATGTACACATTTCTTTCAATTTGAAAGGGTAGATGCAAGAAGCTGATTCCACAAGCTTTGGGAGGGAGTGTTCGAGAATGAAAAGTCACAATCTTAGGGTAAGGCCAAGCCATTTACAAATAAAATGGGAAGGAATTCTTCATTCAGTGAATCTTTGGAAATCAGTGCTCCAGAGGGTTGTGGACGCTCAGTCACTGAGTATGCTCTGATATTGGTAGATTTTCACATATTAAAAACTTCAAAGGATGCAGAGAAATTATAGAAAAATGGTATTGAAATAGAAGATCATCCATGAGTTAATTGAATGGTGGTGTGGGGCTGAAGGATTGAATGGCCGCCTCGTGCTCCTGTTTTTTATGTTCTTACTTTCTTACATGAATGTTTCTAATTTTAATGTTCCCCTGTTCAACAAAAACATCACCAACCAAATTGCCTGAATACAATATTCTGACATCAGTGAACCTATTAAATTTAACTTTAACTTATTGTCATTAAAATACTTAAATAACAATAGTATTATTAACATAAAATTAGAAGTCCTTTATATATTTGGAAAAGCGAGTTGCTTTCACAAACATGAACGCACAAAAAAAATTGATACAATTAGAGGAACTTCAATTATCCAAATATCAGATTATCTGGCAAGGTCGCAAGATCCCGATGCTTAGCTAAACTATGTTATCTGGCATTCAATTAATCCATCCCTCCTTGCTCACTCCTGGAAATATGTGTTCCTGGTAGTTTCCTTCCCTTGTGATTGAAAAACCTGATAATACTCATGTAGTATACTCATGTTAAAGAATTGTTGATTGGTTGAGAAACCAGATAATAAAGGAATGTCTGAACCTCAACAGGAGGTGAATGCCTTTAGAAGGGGAACAAGTAATGTGTAAAGGATCAAAGAATAAGAATTCATATTGTTAATATGACTAAATGCGTGACATTTAAAATTGAGCTAAGTGATATTAGGACAGTAGATTGGCAAAAGGGCTAAGTTTTACAGACATCTTAAAGGAGAAGAGAGTGGTAGAGAAGCAGGATGGTTATGCAGGTTATTTGGTGAGGAGGAGGAACTGCTGCCAAAAGTAGAGCACTTGAAATCAGGGCAAGCAAAATACCAGAATTCAGTGAACACCGAGATCTTGGTTAGTAGGTTGGAGGATTTTATGGAGGCAAGAGGTAATGGACAAATTTGAAAACAAGGAAGAAAATTTTAAATTTATGTTACTGATGCACAGAGAACTAATATGGTCAATGAGGATGAGGGTAATAGATTCACATTGATATATATTAAATATATATATTTAATCTTTGCAAAGATTAGCCTTGGAAACCTTAAATGTTATGCTATTCATACAAATCAGAATGATATACTATGAAGTTTTGTAGTTAAATAAATAAACTTTAAAAAAATGTTTCTAGCACAGAGCTCAACAACCAGGGCCATGCAGTACCCACAATTTCTGCACATAAAAGTCATCGCTATCATGAACAATGTAAAACTTTTCATTATTATGAATGATCTACTTAAGGGGATGGACTGCCATCTAGTGTAGTAAATACTAATTCAGTTGCAGGACTTAAAACTAATCTTGTTCAATTCCTAATTCAGTAGATCTATCGAATAATATCGTTTGGCGGGTAATGATGGAAAATAATCATTCAGGTGCACTGTTTGGCATTGAGAATTAATGCCTGTCTTTAATATGGCACTGAATTTAGTTTAAGTTTGTAGAATTGAAGGTTTTCTTCTTCTGACATGTAAGGAACTGATCTCAACTGATATTAAGAAGCTTTACATGTATTTTGGTGGGTGCACAACAAAGTTACAACTGTGCTAGTGGGAACAATGTCATTCCTCTGCCATCTTTTATGTAGTTAATTATCTCTTCACCTTTAAATCTCTTCGTGGGCCTCTATTAGTTCAACTTTGTTCTTTAACAACATTAACAGAAGACTGGTATTTTCCTGCTTTTAGATTAAGTCTGACAATAGGGAATAAAGTATTGGAGAAAAATACTCAGCCTACAAAGTTCAAAAAGTCCTAGGATTAAACTTGAATGAGGCAGCAAACGCTTTACTGGAATTTCAAAGCCGGGCAAAGAATTGAACCAAAAACCAAAAACCAAAACTGGTTTAGCAGTTTGCTCTTTCTCAAATGTCTGAACCTGAAGTAACTGGAATAAGGCCTCTCACTGGTTGTTAATTGACCACTTAGTGGCAGAAGTTGACCTTGAGACCTCCTGCACAGATCTTAATTTCTGAGGGGCTGAGTATCCCCCTTGGCCCTTGGTGCCAACCTGCCCAATGGTCTTCTCTTCCTACCATCTTTTCACACTACTTCATGAGAGGAGAAAATTCTGTCCACTGGATCAGATGTGCACTGTTGCCATTAAGCTCTACATTTTACACCTTTCTCTGTAACACTTCATGAATGCTGTTCCATCAGTCAGCTTGTTTGATATCTAGTCTTGGATGAGTTGCAGTTTTCTTCAGCTAAACATTGGGAATATAGGATCCATTGTCTTCAGCCACAAGCTGTGTATCTTTTTATAAAAGCAAAATATTGTTTTTGGAAATCTGAAATGAAACACAATGCTGGTCTGGCAGCATAGATGGAGACAGAAACAGAGTTAGTTTTTCAAGCCCAAAAACTCTGCTTTGGAACTTTTTTCACTGACTTCTTTCCTCGTACTAGTCACTATTTCAGGCTGAAGTAGATTGTTTACAATCCTTAGGTTATGACTTGAACCTAGATGAAATTCTGACCTCACCATATGGACTGTCTAGTTCTATCTTTGTATCATCACCAGTCTCTGACCCTGCCATATCATGTGTGTTGTTGAGATCATGATTCATATCTTTGTCAATTATTCAATATTTTCAAGTTGGCCTCCCATCTTCTATCAATCCAAGTTCTTTTGGTGAGACTTGACAATATAATCCTAGGAGCGGGAAAATCGATAT
Organism: Hemiscyllium ocellatum; assembly: GCF_020745735.1. Classification (NCBI taxonomy): domain Eukaryota; kingdom Metazoa; phylum Chordata; class Chondrichthyes; order Orectolobiformes; family Hemiscylliidae; genus Hemiscyllium; species Hemiscyllium ocellatum. The sequence goes on from NC_083404.1 coordinate 81,842,062, forward strand.
TTTGGGCAAAAGCCCTTCTTCATCAGGAATGGAGCCCTTTTGCTTTTGCCCGAAACGTCAATTTTCCTGCTCCTCGGTTGCTGCCTGACCTGCTACGCTTTTCCAGTACCACTCTAATCTAGATTCTGGTTTCCAGCATCTGCAGTCTTCACTTTTGCCTATATAATCCAACAATCATCTGTGTACTACTGCACTTTTGGAATAGCTTTTTTTTTGGAGGATAAGTTAAAGGACCCCACCTGATCTCTTACGTATTAAAAGATCTCTTGCTATCAATTAGAGTTCTTCTAGTGCTCTGGTTAAAAGATTTTCCTCAGCCAACATGAAAGGCTGGATTATTGCAGATCAAGAATTCAGGCCTCCCCCCATTATCCAACATTGGTTGTCAACTTGACTATCTGAAATGTTGCTGCCCCCAAAACGATTACACTGGAAACAGTATTAATTATTTCAAAGGGGAGGCTTCTATTCTCATCTGGAGTAAGTCCTGTCCCAAAGAGTTACTGACCAGTCTGTATGGCTAACAGCTCTATAGTCCCAGCAGCACAAGCTTCAAAGACTGGCCACTGCTGGGACTACAGGCAATCTTCATGATTAATTGAACATGGATTTAAAGGTTGAATCTGGGATTTTGGATGAACTTCGATTACAGACCCCATCAAAATGAAAGGATGTAGATTTAAAGAGACGTACAATCTTAGAGCGATGTCCCTCTACCCTTCTTCATATCCAACATCAATCCTCACAGTGAAAGCTTTCCCCTGCCATCTGCTTTTGAAGTAAAATAGCAGCAGACCATATTGACTATTTAATAGCTTAAATAGGCCAAAGGGCGAGCAGGCTGCCTAACACCAATCTCATTCACTCTCATGTGAAAGAGAAAAGTCAGGGTAGTAACAAATCCTTCAAAGATGTGGATTGAGTCCATAAAATCTAACCCAACAAACCAGATTGAGAGATAATTTATTTCATTGTTTATGAACAACTTGGTTGCTGCCCAGCACTACAACAAAGGTATTTCAAAGTGACTTCATTGACTTGGAGATATTTGCAAAATTCTGAGTAATGAAAAGCACAGCACTCATGTTAGTTCATTCATTCATTTTGTAGTTGGTGGAAGTCACACCATGACAGTATTATTTAGGAGTGACACCCTGGTGGCATAAGAGTGGCTAATGAACTACAGGGGGACCTCCGATTATCTGGCATTCGATTATCCACATATCGGATTATCGGGTAAGATCGCAAGGTCCTGATGCTCGGCTAAATGATGTTCTTCGGCAATCGATTATCCGGTATTTGATTAACTGAACGAAATACTCCCCAGCCTGTGTCCTTTGGATAATTGAACTTTCTCTGTAGATGGTCTTTCCCATTCTTCACTTATTTTTATTTATATTTGATAAGACATCTTCTTTGAAAAATGTTAACATATTAATGTCCTACTGGTTCAAAAAAATCCGGTAGAATCTAAAAAAAAATTGTTATGGAAGTCAGGTAATCAGTAGGGCAAAAGAATTCAAATACCTAATATCTTTTGATCTTTCAGATCCCATATTGCCTCCGAATCATTGTCCACTTCCAGTGTTGGTTGCTCCTGACATCGTTTTGTCAGGGATGTTAGGAGACATCCATGGTCTATTATATGTGTGATCCTAATTTGATGGCAGTGCAACAATTTTGAAACTTAACACTCCAGCTAACACCGTCTTTTAACATTGCACAGCTGCACACTGTTAGCAATAAGCCCTTCACCCCTCGTGCCAATATTATTTGAAGAGTTCATCAACAACTTTCATTTTAGTTGCTGATGGATTTTACTGATGCTTTTGCAATTGTAGAAGGTTTGAAGTGTAGTTTAAAGCTGCTGATGTCCGTTGGGAATGATGTGGCATGTACTGAAGGGCTTTTCTCCTAATTTAAAAAAAGTCTATACTGATCTCTTACTTCCAGATATAGATGCTGTGTTTCTAACACCTTTGCCCTGCAGCAAGACAGAGAAAGTCAGTAGAAGTCACACAGACTGAGAATAGCTGCTGGAAAAAGGAGGAGGAAGGGAGAGAACAGCTCTCAGCAAGGGGCTATTTTTGCTTAGATCATTTAGGAAGAAATTCTCCTACCTGAATCCAGTGTCAGGCATATGTGCCACACAAAGAAAATCATCACTGAATTCTGCCACCTACTATGTATAGATTTATGTAAATACAGAGGTGTACAACAACAGCAAGAACTTCTGTAATGCATTTTGTCAGTTTGGACTTTGTGTTTTTGAATTTGCATTTTAAAAATCGGGAATTGAAGTCCAGTGATGATCATAAAACTATTGTCAATCATTGCAAACATGTATTTGGTTCACTACTTTTTTCACTCCCCTGTTCAACATTGTAACGATCAGCCCAGCAATGGCAGACCAGTCAGTTTAACTTTGGTAGAGGAGAAAGTTGTAGACACTGGATAGAATTAATAGTTTGGACATGCTGGGCTTGTATTGCATGAAACTGTAGAAATCCCAATGTGTATATTGACAAATGAATGTAGGCTTGCAATTGACACAATAGAGACTTCTCTGGCAGATTTCTCAACCAACACACTTTTTAAAAAAAAGCTTGTGTAATTGATTTCAATGGTACATTTGAGTGTAGAGTGAATTGGTTTAGTTTGATTTATTATTGTCACATGTACTGAGATACAGTGAGAAGTATTGTTTTGTATGCTAACTAGACAAATTATATGTTATATAAGTACATGAGGGTAACAAAACAGGATATAGTGTTATAGCTACAGAGAATATGCAGAGAAAGATCAATTCTAATACTTGAGAGGTCCATGCATAAGTCTGATAACAGCAGGGAAGAAGCTATTTTAATCTTATTGATGTATGTTTTCAAACTTTTGTATCTTCTCGATTTGAAGTGGGTGGAAGAGAAGATAACTGGGGTGTGAGAGGTCTTTGATTATTTTGGCTGATTTCCCAAGGCAGTGGGAGGTGGAGACATAGTCAGTGAGAGTAAGGCTGGTTTTCGTAATAGGTAGGGCTACATTCATTACTCTTTATATTTGCTCTGCCCAAGCCTGCAAGAAGTTGCCATACCAAGCAGTGATGCATTTGGATAGAATGCTTTCTGTGGTGCATCTATAAAAATTGGTAAGAGTCATTGTGGACATGTCAAATTTTCTTAGCTTTCTGAGGATGATAGAGGTGTTGGTATGCTTTCTTGACTGCAACATCAATGGACCAGGACAGATCGCTGGTGATATTTATTTCTAGAAATTTGAAGCTTTTGACCACCTCCACTTCAGCACCATTGATTAGACAAGGGGATGTCCTCCACTGCACTTCCTGGAGTCGATGAAGCTCCTTAGTTTTGCTGACATTGAGGGAGAGATTGTCATATTTACATGATGTCAGTAAGCTGTCTTTCTCTTTCTTGTACTCTGTCTTATCATTGCTAGAGACCTGTCTCACTACTGTCGTGTCATTAGCAAATTTGTAAGTGGAGTTAGAACCAAATTTGGTCACCCAGTCATGAGTATACAAGGAGTATAGGAAGAGGCTGAGTATGCAGCCTTATAGGGTACCGATGTTGAGAATTATTGTGGAAATGGCATTGTTGCTTATTTTGACTGCTTGTGGTCTGCAAGTCAGGAAGTCGAGGATCCACTTGCAGTGGGGGGTGCAGACGGTTTTGGAGTTTAGAGATGATTTTCGTTTTATTTCTGGTGTTGAACGTAGGACAAAGTCAATAAAAAGGAGTCTGATGTAGGTGTTCTTGTTATCCAGATGTTGCAGGGATGAGTGTAGGGCCAGAGAGATGGTGTCTGCCCTGGATCTATTGTGACGGTAAGTGAATTATACATGCAGTCAAGTAGCTAAGAGGTTTTGGTGCAAATTCCACATCTTGGCATGTGAAGAAAGTTTCATTGATCTTGATTCCTTGTATGAGACTATTCAAATTGCAGCACTGCAAGTAGGACGGTAGTGCTAGACTGCTGGAATTTCCTGCTGCAGCTTTCTTGTCCTACTGTCTTGTTAACGTTTGTCTGGAGGATATTTTGGCTCCCTACTTATCTACTTAGAAATTTGGACCTTCAGAAGAGGAAGAGCAGTTCAACAAAGCAGTGACATCTGTTGTTATGGGAACAGGAGATTGTCCCTCAGAAGAGTTTGTAAACCTAGCCCCTTGGTGAAAACATTTTTCTTATTTTTGATTCTCTTTTCTCTTGCTCTTGATTCCTCACCACTTTGTTATTAATTTTTCTCTTAATGGTCTTTTACTAAGTCTCATGGCTTTATCTTCTGACCTTAATGTGGCTGACCAGAACATTTAACTGAAAGGTATTGTGAAACATTGGCTTGTCATCATGAGATCTCGCCCATTTCAACATTGTGATATTTCAACAGATATTTTTGAGGGTTAGGAAATAAAGAAACATCGTCAGAATCGAGATGTGTCTAATTCTGGAGAATAAACTAATTGCACAAATCAGCTATTTATGTTTACCACACTATCATTCAGAAACAAAGTCTTTTCAGTGTGTCACTGCTTTCTTCTGGTTTACTTCTATTAGTTGCATTAGTTACCTTTTTTTTCTGATCTGTTTTTAACTCAAAGTACTACTTTATCACTCCAAGTCTTATTTTACCTATCATGACAATCTTCTATTAATCTTTACAATGCCTCATAGCTGTTCCTTTCCTGCAGATGGTTTTAGTGCAGTACTTTCTTTCCTGTCTGATGTTTTGTAATCCATGCTATTTATCTTCTGATGTCCAATTTCTACTTTAAAATGCCTCATGTATGATCTAAGGCTTTAGCTCTAGCTTTTGGAAATGTAACTTTTGATTTCTTCGGAAAAGAAAAGTCAACAATTCAAGCTATTCATATTCCCCTTTCAGGAGACAAAAAAATCAGTCTGAAACATTATAAAGTTAAAGGCGTTTACTGTTCCTGGCAAACAACTGTCATGTCAGAATGTGCTGGAAAATTGAAAGATGTAACATTTTGGCTTTAATCTAGATACCAGTTGTTTTCACAGCAGTTTGAATTTAACCAATCAATTTAAATTATGCCCCAAAATACTAAAACCCAATCAAATTTGAATTTTACTGTTTTGACAACATCGAACCAACAGGATAATTCGATGTTTTGGGTAAAGAAAGCAGGCATTTTGGACAGTTAGCCAGAGAAAGAGCACCACCTGCCATTGTCAGATAGACTGCCCGAAAATACACTCTGTTAAAGCTATCCTTTTCATATGAAACATCTTTGCAGCCAAAGACCGAAGACAATCCAGGGAGATCTACAAAGAGAGGAAGATGGACACTGGAGATGACAGCCACTGTGTGGTTTTGAAAATATTAAGTTGCTGTAAACTTAATCGGGGCTTTATTGTATGAATAGATTGTTATAGGATGGGAGGTAGGTAACAACAAACCTTTAAGAGAAATTAGGCTTAGAGTTATAAATAGTTGTTGTTTAATGTTCACCTTTTAGAGTTAAAGAATACAATTGATATTTTTTGGTAAACAATGGAATATGGACAGTTCTCTCTCCCTACACTTTCCCTGGAGTTCTACACAGGGGTGTATCCTAAACCCCCCCCCCCCTTCCCCATATAATCTCTGTAACATTGTCCTGTACAGGGTAAAAGTTGAACCTGTCAAAAAGTTTCAGTAAAAAGTTGTGTGCGTGTGTGTGTGTGCGCGCTATTTGGAGACTTAGCCCACAAAGGAAACTTTAGCAGTCTTGTTGGTGTCCAGTCGATGACCCGGAGAGGAGTGGCTGTTTATGGGGTTGTGTGGGGCAGGCAGGGGGTGATTTTGGATGGGGTTCTGGGTGGGGGGCGATGTGGGATGGGCTTCTGGAGTGGGGGTTGGTGCTGGGCAGGGTTTGGAGCAGGGGGTGGTGTTGGGGGCAGTGTTAGATGGGGTGGGGCGAGGGGACAGTGTTGGGTGGTGGGGGGCAGTTGTTGATGGGGTTGGGGATGGGGGTTGTGGTGTTGCACGGGGACAGTGGGCCGTCTTGGGGGCGGTGGGCAGTGTTCGGCCGGGATGGGGGCAGGAGGAGATATTGGGGGGGGGGGTCAATGTTAGAGGGGGTTGGGGGTGGAGGGAACACTGTTAGATAGGGTTGGAGCAGGGGGAGTTGTTGCATGGGATTGAGAGCGGGGGTACGGTGTTGGGGGGCAGGGTTGAATGGAGAATGGGGTCTCGTGCACTGTGTGCTGCTACAGTCTCCTGAACGAGGAGCAGACTTTTAAAAACTCCCAGCCCCAGAGGAAAGTCATTTAATCAATTAACCAAATAATCAATTATCCGAATGAAATAGTGCTCGCCCATCATGTTCGGATAATCAAGGTTCCCCTGTACCGTGCAAGAACTGTAACAGATACTATATTGGACAACAGGCAAAAATATCTAGCCATCAGGATACATGAACATCAACAAGCCAAAAAAAAACGACATAAACCTCTCTCACTCATATCCTTATCTACCTACAAGAAAGGACACCACTTTGACAGGGACAACATATCCATCCTAGGACATGCTGGATGTCTTGAAATGGTTAAAAGTGGATAAATCCCTTGGACCTAATCAGGTGTACCCGAGAACTCTGTGGGAAGCTAGAGAAGTGATTGCTGGACGTCTTGCTGAGATATTTGTATCGTCGATAGTCACAGGTGAGGTGCTGGAAGACTGGAGGTTGGCAAACCTGGTGCCACAGTTTAAGAATGGCGGTAGAGACAAGCCAGGGAACTATAGACCGGTGAGCCTGAACTCAGTGGTGGGCAAGTTGTTGGAGGGAATCCTGAGGGACAGGATGTACATGTATTTGGAAAGGCAAGGACTGATTCGGGACAGTCAACATGGCTTTGTGCATGGGAAATCATGTCTCACAAACTTGATTGAGTTTTTTGAAGAAGTAACAAAGAGGATTGATGAGGGCAGAGCCGTACATGTGATCTATATGGACTTCAGTAAGGTGTTCGACAAGGTTCCCAATGGGAGACTGATGAGAAAGGTTAGATTTCATGGAATACAGGGAGAACTAGTCATTTGGATACAGAACTGGCTCAAAGGTAGAAGACAGGTGGTGGTGGTGGGTTGTTTTTCAGACTGGAGGCCTGTGACCAGTAGAGTGCCACAAAGATTGGTGCTGGGCCCTCTACTTTTTGTCATTTACATAAATGATTTTGCTGCGAGCATAAGAGGTACAGTTAGTAAGTTTGCAGATGACCCCAAAATTGGAGGTGTAGTGGACAGTGAAGAAGGTTACCTCAGATTATAACAGGATCTGGACCAGATGGGCCAATGGGCTGAGAAGCGGCAGATGGAGTTTAATTGAGATAAGTGCAAGGTGCTGTATTTTGGGTAAGCAAATCTTAGCATGATTTATATACTTAATGGTAAGGTCCTAGGGTGTGTTGCTGAACAAAGAGACCTTGGGGTGCAGCTTCATAGCTCCTTGAAAGTTGAGTCGCATGTAGATAGGATATTGAAGAAGGCGTTTGGTATGCTTTCCTCTATTGGTCAGAGTATTGAGTACAGGAGTTGGGAGGTCATGTTGCGGCTGTGCAGGACATTGGTTAGGCTACTGTTGGAATATTGCATGCAATTCTGGTCTCCTTCCTATCGGAAACATGTTGTGAAACTTGAAAGGGTTCAGAAAAGATTTACAAGGATATTGCCAGGGTTGGAGAATTTGAGCTACAGGGAGAGGCTGAACAGGCTGGGGTTGTTTTCCCTGGAGCATCAGAGGCTAAGGGGTGACCTTTATAGAGGTTTACAAAATTGAGGAGTATGGATAGGATAAATAGACAGAGTCTTTTCCCTGTAGTTGGCGAGTCCAGAACTAGAGGGCATAGGTTTAGGGTGAGAGGGGAAAGATATAAAAGAGACCTAAGGGGCAACTTTTTCATGCAGAGGGTAGTACATGTATGGAATGAGCTGCCAGAGGATGTGGTGGAGGCATTTGGATGGGTATATGAATAGGAAGGGTTTGGAGGGATATGGGCCGGGTGCTGGCAGGTGGGACGAGATTGGGTTGGGATATCTGGTGGGCATGGACAGGTTGGACCGAAGGGTCTGTCTTCATGCTGTACATCTCTGACTGTATGACTCTACTACCCGCTAAGAAAAAGAACAGGAAATGACATCACCAACCAAGGAAACCCATACATATAAATTGAAAGCAGGAAACACAAGCAGTGCTTCATCCAGAGGCTCATTGAAGATGTTACCTCATATGGTGATGACACATCTCAAAATGAACCTTCCAGCTCAGTGAGCAAAGTTACATCCTGTTATAGAGGGAGTTCAAGGGTTTAGACCCAGCAACACTGAAAGAATAGTAGTATATTTCAAGTCCGGATGAACATTGTAGGGGAACTTGCAGATGGGATGATAATCGAGTCTTTAGGTGGATGTGGTTGTGTTTTTGGAAGGAGTTGTCTAAGGAGCCTTGGTGAATTTCCGCAGTGCATCTTGTAGGTGGTGCAATTGTTGTTACTGAATGACAGCATTGGAAGTAGTAGATTTTTGTGGCTGTGGTACCAATCAAGTGGGCTGCTTTGTCCTGGTTGGTGTCAAGCATTGTGGGAAATGTACTTATCCAAGAAAATGTGGAGTATTCCATCACTGATTTGTGCTTCGTAGATGGCTTTGGGGAGTCAGGTAGCTGAAAATTATTGCAAATGCAGTAGCTTTACCTTTTGCACTCATGTATTGGACTCTCTCATCATGTGAGTATGGGAATATTTGTGGAGCTTACTCCTTCAATAAGTTTTTTTTATTGTTCATCACCATTCACATCATATATCAAGAGCTTCCGTTTTTTTTGGAACCAGACAGATAGAACGTAGAACATAGAAAAATACAGCGCAGTACAGGCCCTTTGGCCCTCGATGTTGCGCCAACTCAAGCCCACCTAACCTACATTAGCTCACTATCCTCCATATGCCTATCCAATGCCCGTTTAAATGCCCATAAAGAGGGAGAGTCAACCACTGCTACTGGCAGGGCATTCCATGAACTCACAACTCGCTGAGTAAAGAATCTACCCCTAACATCTGTCCTATACCTACCTCCCCTTAATTTAAAGCTATGCCCCCCTCGTAATAGCTGACTCCATACGTGGAAAAAGGTTCTCATTGTCAACCCTATCTAAACCCCTAACATCTTGTACAACTCTGTCAAGTCACCCCTAGACCACCTTTTCTCCGATGAAAACAGCCCCAAGTGCCTCAGCCTTTCCGCATGCGATCTTCCTACCATACCAGGCATCACCCTGGTAAACCTCCTCTGCACCTGTTCCAGTGCCTCCACATCCTTCCTACAGTATGGCGACCAAAACTGCACACAATACCCCAGATGCGGCCGCACCAGAGTCTTATATACAACTGCAACATGACCTCAGGACTCCGGAACTCAATTCCTCTACCAGTAAAAGCCAGTACACCATATGCCTTCTTCACAGCACTACTTACCTGGGTGGCAACTTTCAGAGATCTGTGTACATGAACACCAAGATCCCTCTGCTCATCCACACTACCAAGTATCCGACCATTAGCCCAGTACTCCATCTTCTTGTTACTCTTACCAAATGAATCGCTTCACACTTACCTACATTGAACTCTATTTGCCACCTTTCTGCCCAGCTCTGCAGCTTATCTATATCCCGCTGTAACCTGCCACATCCTTCCTCGCTGTCAACAACTCCACCAACTTTTGTATCATCCGCAAACTTGCTCACCCAACCTTCTAGCCCCTCCTCCAGGTCATTTTATAAAAATGACAAACAGCAATGGTCCCAAAACAGATCCTTGTGGAACACCGCTAGTAAACTGCACTCCAAGATGAACCTTTTACCAACAACTACTACCCTCTGTATTCTTCCAGCCAGCCAATTCCTAATCCATACTTCTAAAGCACCCTCAATGCCATACCCTCCATATTTTTTTGCAGTAGCCTACCATGGGGAACCTTATCAAATGCCTTACTAAAATCCATATACACCACATCTACCGCTTTACCCTCGTCTACATCCTTAGTCACCTTCTCAAAAAATTCAATAAGGTTTGTGAGGCACGACCTGCCCTTCACAAAACCATGCTGACTATCCTTGATCACGTTATTCCTATCCGGATGTTCATAAATCCTATCCCTTACAATTCTCTCTAAGGCTTTGCCCACAACAGAAGTGAGACTCACCGGCCTATAGTTACTAGGGTTATCCCTACTCCCCTTCTTGAACAAGGGAACCACATTTGCTATCCTCCAGTCATCTGGCACTATTCCTGTAGACAACGAGGACATAAAAATCAAGGCCAATGGCTCTGCAATCTCCTCCCTTGCTTCCCAGAGAAGCTTTTGAAGATTTGTACGATGACAAGTAATATGGCCTTACTTCAGTCAGCAGGATGATGGCAAGTGACTAACTTCTCATGATGAGTTTTGCTACTTCCTGTTTTGCATGTGAAGACTTTCTGGCACCTGCTGTCCATCTGGTGAGAACTCAAACCTTTCTTCCTAGTTTTCCCAACTAGTACTGGGGACAAGAACTCAACTGTGCTGAAGGTTGCCTCTATCCATCTGCAGAAGTTTAAAACTAAGTCAATTTGTTTTAAAAAAAATTCAAACAATTGAAATATACTCACCACATTTCAGGCATTGCTGATGATGAACCAGCCATTTATGGAATACAGAGAAGTAATCTTGTCATTATTGTTCTATCCATCTTCAAATAACTATAAAATCTAGTGGAAGATAACTAAGGAATGCAGTAAGGAGTGAGAAGATGAAATATGGGAAGGTGAAATAAGCTAGCTAGTAATATAAAAGAAGATTGCAAGAGTTTTTAGTTATTTAAAAGACAAGAGTAAACATTGGGCCTCTGGAAATGAGAGTGGGGAAGTAATAATGGGCAACAAAGAGATGGTGAAAGAACTGAATAGGAACTTTGCATCAGTTTTGCAGTTGTGGCTGCTTTAATTCTAGCAGTATTGCTGTGAATATTTGGGTTCTTCACATATTGACAAAATGTTTCCTGTTCATCAGACCATAAACCTTCATTAATTTGGGCATAAACTTTCTGGTTAAATTTAACTCTGTTTGGTTTACATTTTTCAGTAGCTGTAGGTACATATTCTGATGAATATCTATACATGTTAGATAGCCAGCATGCAAAATACCTTGGATGTTAAGAATGTGCTTGACTATTAAACCAGGCAAAAGTTTGGTGAGTACAACATGATGGAATGGGCCTAAAGCACCACCATACTGCCTGGAAACCAAAATAAGAGCAGAACTAATTGTACCTGCTGGTGATATTGAATTAAAAGAGGAAAATTAGTAAACAGAGAGGAGCTTAGAGTGAAAAATGCCAAAAAATTTTTGAAATTAAATTGCATTCGATGAAGACATCTTATTATACATACAATGTGATGAAGATTAGTAGGAAGTCCCCAAGGATTGTGGTGCATTTAAAAACCAGCAAAGGATAACCATAAAAGCAAAAGGGGTGGTTTGGAGGGGGAAATGAATTAGGAAATTAAGCTGGCTAGTCACATTAAAAAGAAGATTATAAGAATTTTTTTAAATAGTTGAAAGGAAAGAGCGAGGCAAGTGTGACATTGGAGCACTGGAAAATGAAGCTGGAGAAATAGTAATGGGGAGCAAAGAAATGGCGGAGTAACTGAATAGGTACTTCATAGTGGAAGGTACCACAGCATACCAGAACTTGAAAAGAGTCAGGGGGTAGAGGTGAGCGTTTGTGGCCAGCACTAAGAAGAAGGTGACAGAAAAGCTGAAAAGTTTGCATGTGGTTAAATCACCCAATTCCAAATGGACTATGCCCCAGAGTTCTGAAAGAGATTGATGAGGAAATTGTCAAGACATTGATGGTGATCTTTCAGAAATTGCTGGAGTCAGGGAGGGTCCCAGAGAACTGCAAAATAGTTAATGTAACACCCCTGTTAAAGAACGGAAGAAGGCAGAAGACAAGAGACTATGGGCCAAGTTAGCTTGACCTCTGTCATTGGCAGGATTTTACAGTCTATTATGAAGGCTGAGATTGTGGAATACTTGGAAGTGCATGGTACATTTGGAGCTGGTCTGCATGGCTCCATGGAAGGGAGGTTATGCCTGATAAATCTGCTGGAATTCTTTAATGAGCAAGTTTGACAAGGAGAGCCAGTGGATTTCCAAAAGGCCTTTGATAGGTGCCGCAAAGGAAACTGCTAAATAATATAGGAACCAATGGTGTTAGAGGCAAGGTACTGGCATGGATGTAGGGAGTGGCTGACCTGCAGAAAGCAGACAGTAGGACTAATGGGGTCTTTTGCAAGATGGAAGGAGGTGACTGGTGGAGTTCAGCAGGGGTATATGTTGGAACCGTAACTATTCACATTACACATTAACGATCTGGATGAGGGACTGAGGGCATTGTTGCTAAGTTTGCACATGACACTCCTAGCTAGCTTCCTCTCATACTCTAATTTCTTCTTCATGTTTTAAATTTTAAATCATTATATCCAATTCTTTTATATTCTGACCAATCATCTAATCCATGACTCATCTTAATTTAATGTTTTCCTTAACTTCTTTAGTTAACCATAGATGATGTGTGCTGTTAGAATTTTTCTTTCTGGTAGGAATATACTTATTCTAAGTATTTGAAATATTCCCCTTAAATGTCTGTAGCTGCTTCTCAATTAAATATGTCTCCTAGGCTAGTATTCCAGTTCACTTCAGTTTACTTAAATTTCATGCATACACAGTTGCTTTTATTTACATTTAAAATGTCTTCGACCCATTCCTCTGCCATTTAATGCTATCTCTTGGTGTCTGTGCCCAGAGGTTGTTAATCCTGTAAAAGTATACAGTGCTGTGCCTCATATAAATGTTCTCTGGTTTGTTCCAGACAATGGAGCTGTAGGGAACTATTACAAAAGCAGACCATGAGCCTGTCATCCAAGTAACCATTGGAAACTTAACTTTTCCAATTTAAGTATAAATTAAAATCACTCATGATTATTGCTGTACCTTTATCACAATAACCCATATTTCTTCAGTATTTTGTCCTGCATTTTGATTACTGTTCGCCACATGTAGACCATTCCTAATGGTTAAAAATCACATAACACCAGGTTATAGTCCAACAGGTTTAATTAGAAGCACACTAGCTTTCGGAGCAACGCTCCCTCATCAGGCGATAGTGGAGGGCTCGATCGTAACACAGATTTTATAGCAAAAATTTGCAGTGTAATGTAACTGAGATTATACATTGAAAAATTGATTGTCTGTTAAGTCTTTCATCTGTTAGAATACAGTGATAGTTTCACTGATAGTGCTACCCTGTACTTTTACGTAGCTTCCTGTCTGAATGTCATATACTGGTAGATATTCAAGATGCAATCCTTGTCGTCATGCAGCTATGTTGCAAGGTTTGTGAAGATTTGTAGCTCAGGTTGAAGTTTAGGGTGTAGGTTTGCTCGCTGAGCTGTAGCTATTTTCTTTTAATGGCTATCAGATTATCTTTATCTAGTTATTTCAACATGGACGTTTTAAAATGTTGTTATAATGAAAGATACAGAACCTTTTAATTTTGTCTTTTTTGTTAACTTTGTAGCATCAAACTATTGGTGTATCCTTGGACATTCTGTGTCTTCTCATGACTCTCTGACCTTCATTTTTCTACTATTTTGCTGTCTTGCCTTGACTTTACTCCTTAATTTACCATATCTGATCAAGCTTGATTCTTCATTCTGAGTCATTTTGTTAAAAGTCCTTCTACTTTCCTAGTTTCATACCTTGCAAGAACACTGGTCCCACTGTGGTTCAGGTACAGATCGTCCTAGCAATCCAGTACCCACTTTCCTCAGTACTGATGCCAGTGTCACAAAAACCAAAATTCACTTCACCATACCAACCTGTAAGCCAGATATTCATTCTACTAATCTTCTGTGCACACTGTCAGTTGGCATGTGGCCCAGGTGATAGTCTGACTTCATGTTCATGTTCTGTTCTTCAATTTGGTGTCTCGCTCCTCATACTATAGATCCAGAAACTCATTTTTCAAATCTACCTATATCATTGACATCTACATGGACCCTTCCAACACCAATATCCCAAACTGTCCTAAGACAATATCCTGAATCCTAGCACTGCTTAGGCAACATAGCCTTCTGCACTCACTCTCTTGATTGTGTGAACACTGTCTGATTACTCACAATACTATTCCTTTTTACCATCACCCCCCCCCTCCCCGATCCCCCATCCTGTTTACTACACCCTCCAGCGCCCCCCCCCCGAAAAAAAACAAAAGCATCCAACTAGATCCGTTCGGACCTTGCTTCCATTCACCTCAAACTTGTTAGATAATTGCAAGTATGGAGTCTCTTGCACAACAATATTCTTGTGACTCCTTATGTGATGAAGGTATATAATTTCTGTTTCTTAATACCATTTGAATTTGGATTTCAATCTAGATGCAAACAAGCTGAAAATGTGTTGCTGGAAAAGTGCAGTAGGTCAGGCAGCATCCAAGGAGCAGGAGAATCGACGTTTCGGGCATGACCCCTTCTTTTCCAGCAACACATTTTCAGCTCTGATCTCCAGCATCTGCAGTCCTCACTTTCTCCTAGTAGGTGCAAACAAGTACTTTTTAATTTTGTGGAGGATATTCTTTGAAAAGAAGATCAGAGGATCCTTCTGAAACAGTGACCAATACAGTATTTCTCAGAATTTCTCTGTAGACCCTGTGGCATTAATGAAAATATATTTATACTGTACTATAAATGACAGATTGGGTAAATATAAAGCCATTAGAACATAGAACAATACAGCACAGAACAGGCCCTTTGGCCCACATTTGTCCTAGCTTAAGCACCTATCCATGTACCTATCCAATTGCCGCTTAAAGGTCACCAATGATTCTGACTCTGCCACTCCCACAGGCAGCACATTCCATGCCCCCACCACTCTCTGGGTAAACAACCCACCCCTGACATCCCTCCCCTATATCTTCCACCCTTCACCTTAAATTTATGTTCCCTTGTAACACTCTGTTGTACCTGGGGAAACAGTCTCTGACTATCTACTCTATCTATTCCCCTGATCATCTTATAAACCTCTATCAAGTCACCCCTCATCCTTCGCCATTCCAATGAGAAAAGGCCTAGCACTCTCAACCTTTCCTCGTACGACCTATTCTCCATTCCAGGTAACATTAGCTTTTGCTTCACTTCAGAAGAATCTATTTTGAACAATTTCTTTATAAACCTGGTTCAGAAGCAATTTTTCTGTTCAGTTCAGGAATCACCAGCAGTAAACTATTGAGTTTACAAGCCACGAGAAGCAGGGAAGTTTGCCTTCTAGAAGCAGGGAAGAAATCACCTCAGCAAAAGGGTTTAGTTTGTGAAAATGTAAAGCAAGGAAGCAGCATCTCGAGGGAGGATGTTGTAGAGATTAACATCCAGACAAGTATCTTCAAAGGAGCATACATGTTTCTGCAACTGCACAAGGTATAGGCATCCTATTCCTTCAATACCAGCCATGGAGTTGCACTCTACATGTCCACAGTAATATTAACTGCAAATGATGCCAGTAAAACAAGGAAGGGAACAGAAAGGTTGTCCTATAAATTGAATATCTTTCTGCGCTGGTTATTTAAGATCTGTGATACCACATGGAGCACCAGCATTGCTAATAAGGAAGCAGTGTAAAGGATTGGTCAGAGATGCCTGTGAAGCACTGTGACAGAGAGTGTGACTTGATGCTAGGAAAATACATACTGCCAGAGTGATGTTAGATTGGATACCACTAGATGGAAGAAGATGACGGGACTGGCCAAAGACCTAGTCAAGTAAATTTAAAAAGCCCCTCCAAGTGCACGACTTCACCTCGGCCGGAGTGAAAGAGATTACAATGGATTACGGTTGGTGTTAAGATTCTTGCAGCACTGAAAGGGATGGGAATCATATTTGCTTCCAAATTGGTCACCTCACCTTTGATGTAATGCTGCTGGACCTCTTGTGTAGCTGAATGTGTACTACTTACTGAGTGACGAGTATATGTGTTGAATGAGTCTATGTGGTCCAATTTGGCAAATCCAGCATTAAATCCACTGATAGTGCTGAGTAATATCATCATCGTGTTAGTTTGGAGGCTTTTAGCACATAGAATAAAACCCTGATGAATATCCTATTAACATTGGTATTATACTTTAAGTGGCTCTGCCTTCCATGAATTGCCACAGATTTGGACTTTGATCTGAATGTTCCTCAGAACAAAATGACTCATGAAAGTAAATGCCAATTATTTTCATACATGTATCACGCTCCTACATTATGAATAGTTGAAAATTAATATTGTTGTCAAGGTGACATGCCAACATTGGGTAAAATTTCATCCTTGAATTTAAAACAGAGTTGGAAAAAAAGTCTAAAAATACTCGGGATCTCTTTTAACTGGAGAGAAGGTGAGATTATTTCAGCATTTGCAATGAAAGTTCCTGCAGCAGATTCACCACAGTTTTTTTTTAATGTATTCAATTTGGGTAGACTTGGACCTTGTTTGAAACATCTATTTTAATTGTCAAGGTGAGGGATGAAACCTGTCCCACTATCCTAGCCATTGCACTTGCATCCTGTATGTCACAGAACATATATGTTTTTAAATTGAATTGGATGATCAACAACAATCTTACTTCACAGGGTTTGTTTTGTGAGCCAATATTAAATGAATCTCTCTAGGAATGATTTTAAGGTAATAATGTGGAGTAATCTTATATTTATTAATAATATTACTTACGTTGTATGTTACAATACCGGTGACTTGTGGTGGGTAGAGTCCTGTCACTAATTCTCCTTTATGTACTGAATCTAAGGGACAAATTTAATTGTACATGGTGGAGGATAAACCTGTGTTGAGTTTTATTGAGAAGATGAATTTGTCATAACAAGGTATAGTTTATTGCATGATAAATAATATATAGATTTTTTGCATGATAATAAGAAGTATAAGTTACATTGACTACTTAAGCATAATTATCAACTACATCAGGAGACAGATGATATGTCATATTAGACTGTTCTTCACTTTAGAGACTGCATGAAAACATCAGATTGAGTGGAGTTTAATGTGATTTCAAATTAATTCTTTCAGCACTATTACTGTTTACAACAATTTTAGTGTGCAAGTGCCTTAAGTACTAAAGATTTTTTAAAAAAGTGTCATTATAAAATCTGATAACTAACATAATTTTTCACTATTTCTGTGGCATATTCCAAACATGTACAGGATGAAAAAAAGTTGAAGAAAACAAGATTAGTATTGTGATATTTAATTCTGGAATTGTGGTTTTCATGAAGATAATTTCATTTTTCCATGGCTCACTATCTCTTACACTGATGTAGTTATGGTTTAATATTTTCTCTAGCAAGCACGATAGTAAGTAGAAGTTCAGAGTAAACACAAATAGAATTCGAGTTTAGGGAAGAAAAACATCTGTAGAGTGTGCTGTTAAGATGGGCAGTAGTTTGCCAAAAACTACTGTTGAACCAAAGTCCTTTTTTAAATTTTAGGTTAAGGGCTAAATTTACAGCAAATTATGTTGAATTCAGAAGGTTTATTTCAAAATGAAAATAGGAAATGTCAGCAAACTTCATTTTGCTGATTGATCTAAAGAATATTTAATACCAGTCAGGAAAGCTAAAATATTAATAATAAACTCCAATAAAGGTAATAAAGTTAAGATTAGATTAGATTAGACTTACAGTGTGGAAACAGGCCCTTCGGCCCAACAAGTCCACACCGACCCGCCGAAGCGAAACCCACCCATACCCTTACATTTACCCCTTACCTAACACTACGGGCAATTTAGCATGGCCAATTCACCTGACCCGCACATCTTTGGACTGTGGGAGGAAACCGGAGCACCCAGAGGAAACCCACGCAGACACGGGGAGAACGTGCAAACTCCACACAGTCAGTCGCCTGAGTCGGGAATTGAACCCGGGTCTCGGGCGCTGTGAGGCAGAAGTGCTAACCACTGTGCCACCGTGCCGCCCAAAGTTAATTAAGTTTTCTTTTAATTTATTCTTTCATGGGATTAGTGAGCCACCAGCAAGGCCAGTATATGTTGGCCAACTTTTAATTGCTATTGAAATGAGTGGCTTGATGAATCCTTTCAGAGGGTCTTCTGTAAGTTGTGTATCCACCTCAAATATCATTCTTTGTGTGCATGTTGCTACAATGAGTTTGGCTTCAAGACAGATTGATTGTGGAGGAGGCAAATTCAAGGACTGTCTTCAAGCAGTCAAAGCAATGTATGGCACGGTAGCTGTGTAGTTAGCACTGCTGTCTCACAACTCGAGGGAGTTGGGTTCGATTCTACCCTTGGACAACTGTCTATGCGGTGTTTGCACATTCTGTATCTGCATGGGTTTCCTCCTGCAGCCCAAAGATGTGCAGATTAGGTGAATTGACCATGTTAAATTGCCTGTAGTGTCCAGGAATGTGCAGGTTAGGTGGATTAGCCATGAAAAATGCAGGGTTACAGAGATAGGATAGGCCTGGGTAGGATGCTCTTTGAAGGGTTGGTGTGGACTCATTGGGCTGAATGGCTTGCTTCCACACTGTAGAGATTCTATGATAACATTACTTGCTAACTTTATACTAATAACTGTTATGTATGGTAAACATCTATCAGGCTTTGACTTATAGCTACATTTGTTAAAACTAATTTCTTCAAGTATTCAAGTCCACGCGCTCTCGCTCTCTCTCGCTCTCTCTCGCTCTCTCTCGCTCTCTCTGTGTCTGTTCCAGAGACGCGTTTATTCTAATGTGTCTTCTAGGAAGCTGCTTCGAGAATGTTCCAACTCTGTGAGCTCTGTGGTATTTCACTCAGTGACATGTCATGATATTAGTACAAATTTGCTTCTGGATCCTAATCCCTTATCACCCCCAAGCTTTTTTGCATTTGTCATGAGCATCAAATAACATTTACATACAACTGAAGTGAGTTACTTAGATTACTTCTTTCATATAGTTACTGATACTTTTTCTTTATTTCTGTCTAAACCTTCCTCAAATATTTTCTAATCTAACCTGTTCAGAGATGTTATCACACACCTCTGGAACTGGTAGGATTTGAATCTGGGCTGTTTGGTCCAGCCATAGTAGCACTACCTCTGTGTCATAGGAGACCTTAAACACTTGAGATACAGTTGGTGATCTTGTACTTTCTCTGCTTCAATTAGAGATTCAATTCGAGCTTAAACTGATCTAGTAGCCTGACCACTTAAATTGATTGACCACAATGAGGTAAGAATGACCTGCATGGATTTGATCCTGAGCCCATCTGGACATGAATTGTTCTGTCATGAAATTGAGTAGGAATAAAAGGTATATGTCATCTATTACTTTGTAAAGCACATATATTATAATTGATCACAAAGGTTTTGTCCAATTTCAGGATCCTTTGCCACCAACAGCCCCATAATCTCTTGCTTTGCATTTGGTTATACCTAAGTGCCACAGTGAAGTCAATCATTGAAAACCAGTGAATCCTCAACAAAAGATAAGTGTGCTTGTGTTCAAAGTAAGTCTTTAAGATAAGGTCCTCAAACTGAGCTCCAAGCTATCTTTGATTCCAGTACTTGCAAGATCTTTCTTTTGATCCTTCATGATGCGATTAAGTTTTTGTATCAATGTTGACTAAGATAGTGCAGTTTTCTGAGCAAGATTTTGCATTCTCTCTTCCTTATGATCCATGACCACAGGAGGAGGGGATGAGTGTGAGGGACTAACTGATCTCCAAGAGCCTGAGTGTCTGCAGTGCTTCTTGTGGATGGCATGCATTGCTGCTCCTAAGTGTTGATGATGCAAAGAGTGGGCTGCTTTGTCTTGAATCATTGCTGCCTCTAGCCTTGGAGACCAGATTTTAATGAGCTGAGATTCCACTGGCTACTGTAGTCCAGGGACATGACCGTGACCCCATTCTGCCCTTATAGCATTCTGCAGCTTCACCTTTGAGGATGTCCTGCCGTTTACCTCCCTAACGCATTCAACAGCTTCTTCACCATCAATCATGTGTGACAAAAACAATTCAAGGATGATGGGTAAATTAGTCAGATTCCCTCAACTGTGACCATACGAACAAGGAACAAGAGTATGTCACTTGGTCTTTTTGAGTCTGCTCCATCATTTAATAAGATCATGTCTGATCTGACTTTAATCTCAACTATACATTCCAGAATGTCCTGATTAAACTTTCATCCCCATGGTAATCAAAAATCTATTTACCTGGCCTTAAAAAATATTTAAAGAGTTAGTATCTACTGCCTTTTGCATTGAGGAATTTCAAAGATTCTCAGCCTTCTGGGAGAAATAAAATGTATCCTCATCTTTAGATGGACATTCTCTTATTGTTAAAAAATGAACCCTAGTTCTAGGTTCTCCACAAGAGGAACCATCCTTTCAACATGCATTCCAATCAAGTTACCTTAGGATCTGAGGAATCACAGAATTAAATTGTCATTTCTCAAGGTTTCTCCCAGACTTGTCTTGGCAGATAACCATAAAGTCATGGAGAAACCTGGCTACCTCTCAGAAATTCTTTAGAGGAATGAGAGGTGATCTTTTTAGAAAACGGAAGATTCAAAAGGGCTTGACAGGGTAAATGTTGAGAGGATCTTTACCCTCCTGGGAGACTCTAGAACCAGAGGGTATAGTCTCAGAATAAGAGGCACCAATTTAAACAGAGATGCTCAAGAATTTCTTCTCGGAGAGTTGAGAGTCTTTGGAACTCCTGGCCAGAGAGCTATGGGGTCTGACTTCTTGCATGTATTTAAGACTGAGATAGATGGATAGAAAGGTTTTTGGTCAGTAGGAGTATCGCAGATAGGAATGTTGGATCAGCCATGATACCACTGAATGGTGGAGGGGTTGAGCCGTCTACTCTTAGTCCAATTTGTTATGATTTTAAACTTTCCTTTCAGTTGTACACAACATGTGGTGTTATTGTTCAAGTAAATCTAAATGAAAAACATCAGTCTGAGGAGTACTGAAAGAAGTAATGAGCTCGGAAGAAGCAGGGATGAAAAATCTCTCAATGAATATTTCTTGTGCGTAACTCTGCAGATAAGTCATCAACACCACAAGATATGGAGTTCTTCTAGAATGGAACAATGTTGGCCCTCATATAGGACTTTAAGGTGAAGCTAGGAAAGGAAGTGCGACTGTTTTATTGAATAAAAACTGCAATGATACAAAGAGCCAGGAGTATTAAGTACAGGGTTGTTTTGTGGAGAGGAAATCTGCATCAACGGTGTAGATGTATTCTTTTACAGTGAGATAAAACTGATGCAAGGTCTTGATTTCCATCGTTACATAGTTCAGACAATCCATAACTGGTCATTTATGAAGCTAACTGCAGATTCTTCTGTAAGTTGATATCTGCAATTGAAGCATGATCTTGCCAGTGCTCTGTTTGTTCTTGAAGTAAAATATTACTTAAAAGCTGTTAACCTTTTGTCAAACATAACTTTTCTCAACTATTTGCTATCTATGTTACATGTGACTTGATCATCTTTCCACGGAGGGAAATTTGCTCATCTGTTCTCCATTTGATCTACTGTTGAATTCTGAAGCAAATGGAAATCTTAGGAACAGTGCTTTCAACATTTGCCAATTTTACAGATCCATCAGTAGATCGGAAAGGTTCATTTATTTTCTAGTGAAAAGAATGTGGTTACATTCATGATTTTGACATTCATGCTCTTTTTTGCTTCTGATTTCTCCTATTTGTTCTGGCTTTATTCTCATTCCTAAATCCAGCAACTTACCCTCTTCTCCACAGTAGTCATTTTACCTGTTGAGAAAGCGACAGGTTGTATACATTGTAGGACATCCATTTCCTGTACCTCTTTTACTTTCTCTATTTCTCATTTAATATTACATAGTTAACTCCCTCATGAATTTTATTCAATCTCCTTCATTTATTTCACAGATTTGCTCATATATATGTATTCTTATGGAAATCTGTCATATATCCCTGTGAATTTGGTAGGCTCCCAGTTTTATTTGCATTCATATGGATTCTGTTTCATCTTTATGTTAGTTTTGTTCCTTTATACTGCTGCCATTATGTTATCTTTAATTAGTACAGGGGCCCCAAATCGTCCTTCACCCAGCTGCTAAGGTTTATTTGATATCATTTTCTTCTTGCCATGTTTCAGTTATTCTTGCTAAACCTATTTCCTTGCTCAGGATTGTTGTCTCTAGTTTCCTTGTTTTACTTTGGATGTTGCATGCACTTTGTTCAGGCAGTTTAATTTGTCTTCAATAGTTCTTCCATTTACTTGAATTTTAAACAGTTCTTATATACTTTTGTTTTTTAACTACAAGTATTCTCTGACTATTTACATAACTCTTGTACTTCACTTTAATTTCAACTTTGACTCTCATCTCTTATTTATTTTATTTTCACTAAGATTGCTGTATCTCGTCTGTGTCATTTTATTTTCTTTCTGCTAGGATGTTTGTCCCATTGATTTTTAGACTGATAGAGTTCCAGTGAGAATAATATAGTTCCTTTCAGCCATCTTGTGTCCATGAATTAAAACCCTATTCCTCATCAATCTTTTATCCATTAATTCAACTTCCTGATCTATATATGCCAAAGCTAATGAGTGCAGATCTTGGGTACAAATCCTGAGATTAGTAGCTGTCATGTACTGTTTTTCCAATTTAGACCTTAACTTCTAACACTCCTTAATAGGACATAACTCCTGTTTATTCTCTGTTAGACATAGATCATACCAATGGGAGAAGGTCCCTTCGAGCCTGTTCCACCATGCATTTTGATCACGGCTGATCATTCATTTCAAGAGCATATTTCTGCATTCCTCCTATATCCTTTGATCCTCCTTAGGCCCAAGGACTATATCCAAATCCCCTTGAAATCATATACTGTTTTAGCCTCAACTACTTTGTTGTAGGCTCATCACTCCCCTGGGTGAAGAAATTTCTTCTCTTCTCAGTCCTAAGTAGTTTACCTCACCATTAGGGGCGGTACGGTGGTTCAGTGGTTAGCACTGTTGCCTTACAGCGCCAGGGACCCAGGTGACTGCAAACTCCACACAGACATTCTCCCCGTATCTCCGTGGGTTTCTTCCGGGTGCTCTGCTTTCCTCCCACGGTCCAAAGATGTGCAGGTTAGGTGAATTGGGCATGCTAAATTGCTCATAGTATTCAGGGATGTAAGTGCATTGGTAAGGGGAAAGGTAGATTAATTGGGGAGGGAAATGGGTCTAACTCGGATACTCTTCGGAGGATCGGTGTGGACTTGGGCCAAATGAACTGTTTCCATACTGTAGGGGTTCTATGATATCCTTAGACTATGACCCCTGGTTCTGGACTCCCCAACCTCATTCTTCCTACATCTATCTTGTGTAGTCCTTTTAGGGTCAGATTAATGCTCTGGGGACATTTGTCCAGATGCCAATATGGAAGCTGGTAGAATCTGACTTCAGGTAATAAATCTGGAATAATCTGATCAACAGCAGTGAGAACATGTCAACTAATATCCTTTTTAGGGAAACAAAATATGCCATTTTCAGTTGAACCACCTGTGATCCAAGATTCACAGACATGTGATCGACTCACATCCCTTGTGGCCCAGCAAAGTATTCAATTTAATTAGAGATGGGTAAAAAAAAAAGTTGCGAGTGTTTCAAAGAAGCAGAGCAGTGCAGGGAGGGTTTTCCTGAACTTGGGGTGAAAGCAACTGAAGGACTGGCCACCAATGATGGAGCAATTTTTTAAAAAAATCATTCAAGGGATTAAGACATCACTGGCCAACCAGTACTTATTGGCCCATCTGTAATTACTCAGTAGTCAGGACTCAACCACATTGCTGTGGGCTTGCTTGTAGGCCAGACTAGGTATGGATGTCAGTTTCCTTCCCTAAAGAGTATCAGTGAACCAGATGGGTTTTCCCAACAGTTGACAGTGGACTCGTGGTTGCCATTAGATTCTTAATTTCAAATTTTTATTGAATTCTAATTCAACTCCCTGCCATGACGAAAATCAAAGCACAAAACATTACTTGGGTCTTTGAATTAACAGTCCAGCGATAATATCACCAGGCCATCACCTCCTCTTAAATGATACTATAAATGGGAATGCACAAGAAGCCCAAATTAGAGAATAAGTGCATTAAAGGGTTGTGGGGCTAGAGGAGATGACAACGATTGGGAGGTGTGAGATCATAGATTTGAAAACCAGAATGAAAATTTTAAACTGTGAATCAACAAATACTGGGATGATGGGCAGAATGTGGGAGACCAATCAGAAGAATATTGTCCAGAGATAATGAATGAAGATGTTAACAGGATTGAAGATGGATGATGTTGCAGAGGTGGTCTTAATGATTGCACAAACATGAGACTATGAATAAAAAGTCAGAAATATAAAATTGATAGTGTGCTTTCCCAGCTATCAGTATCACTGGGCAAGTCACCTCCCAGAATAAAACCTGGGCTCATAAAGTAAATAATTATTTTTTGATATTGGTGACATGGTGGTTAATCATTGAAAAAATATTCACTTAAGGTTGCAGATGACTTTCTGATAACAGAACTTAAATTCATTGCACAAAATAAAGAAAATGCAAATTAAAATCAAATCAAATTTTCTGTTTTCCAACACGATCCATTGTAGAGAATCAATCTCAGGGAACCAGCATATCGCATCTAAAAACATTTACTTAACTGCTTCTTTTCAGTTTCTTCCCTTGGATTGCTGAGACATTTTCCTTTTACAATTTCTTTCTCGATCTGTCGGCATGAACCTTTCACAATTCTGATGGCCAAAGATTTCTCAGTTCTAATGACTTAAAAACAAGTTCTCCTGGTTTGGAAGGTAAAAAACTATTTATCTGGAGGTGACAAGTTTCTCTGAACTGATTTGGTTCTTCTGTTCAGTGACTTTTCTTCTTTAAGAACAGAACGTCAGGTTCGTCTGAACAGGCACATTGAACCATTGAATTCATAAGTAAAAGCAAAACTAAAGGATTTCTGGTCTGTTATAAACTCAGCAATATACAGAGGAACCTCAATTATCCAAACGAAGTGGGCAGGCACTATTTCGTTGGGATAATTGATTATTCAGTTAATTGGTTCCCTTTGTTTCTGCTAAGTCTGCTCCTGGTTCAGGAGACTAGGCAGCAGCACATCACCTGCGAGCCCCAACCCCTGCTCACTCCCGAAACCCGTCCACCCCACCATACCCCCCCGCCCGCTTCAACCCTGTCCGTGGCCACCCCACCTCCCCTGCCCACCCCAACCCCATGCGCTCCCACCCCAACCCTGTCCGTGCCCCCTGCCCGTCCCCACACACAACTTTTTACTGCAGCGTTTTGACAGGTTCCACCTCTGCCCTGCACAGAACAATACTGGAGAGAATATCTAGGCAAGGGGGTTTGAGGGTACACCACTATGTAGAACTCCAGGGAAAGTATGGGAGGGTGGGGAGAGAGAGAGAGTGGGAGGTCAGTCATTTGGAGAAGGTGCCTGTACTGTCCAGGACTGTTCTCGGCAGCATTTCAGTGAGCAGAGTTTGTTTTTAATCATTGTAGCTGTAAACAAAATACGCGATCAGGGTTGAAACAGTGCTTTGACATAATGTTTCTGTCGGGACCATTCTGCTGCTGGTCACAACAATTTTTAAATTTAATTTGTGTAGTGACATGGCCAAATTTATATAGGTCTCAGTGCATCTCATTTACTATTTGAAACAAGTCAGCCAGACTTTGGTCAATTTGCACATGATGTGGCCTCCTCTATATTGGGGAGACAGGCTGCCTACTTGTGGAACGTTTCAGAGAACACCTCTGGGACACCCGGACCAACCAACCCAACCACCCCGTGGCTCAACACTTCAACTCCCCCTCCCACTCCACCAAGGACATGCAGGTCCTTGGACTCCTCCATTGCCAGACCATAGCAACACAACGGCTGGAGGAAGAGCATCTCATCTTCCGCCTGGGAACCCTCCATCCACAAGGGATGAACTCCGGTTTCTCCAGTTTCCACATTTCCCCTCCCCCCCCACCTTGTCTCAGACAAATCCCTCGAACTCAGCACCGCCTTCCTAACCTGCAATCTTCTTCCTGACCTCTCCGCGCCCACCCCCACTCCGGCCTATCACCCTCATCTTAACCTCCTTCCACCTATCGTATTTCCAACGCCCCTCCCTTAAGTCCCTCCTCCCTACCTTTTATCTTGGCCTGCTGGACACACTTTCCTCATTCCTGAAGAAGGGCTCATGCCCAATATGTCGATTCTCCTGCTCCTTGGATGCTGCCTGACCTGCTGTGCTTTTCCAGCAACACATTTTCAGCTTTGGTCAATTAAATCAAAACTAAAAATGAATGAATAAATATAATTTATGTTCTAACACTCTAAACTTAACATGGGACAAATATAGTTCACAGACAAGTTATGGTTGAGCACCCCACAAAACATGTTAAAATGCAATTACAAATGTTACAGATCCTGTTAATTCCTTAGTCATCTCACCCAGGCATTAGTGAGACTGTATCACTAAATCTTGTTCAATTTTATTAAGCATTGTTTACTTTTAACAATCAAGTTTTGAAACCTCCTCACAAGTTGCTGCATCATGGATAACCTCAACGACTGGTCTTATTCTGGTAGTTTACTCCCTTTCCTGGGACAACATGCCCCTAGATATTTTTCCTGAGATCTAAAGTTGCCTAAATGCATCAAGCATTTACTGCTTGTGGATTCCTTCCACCCTCACACACAATTTCATGCCACAGGCTTTTTTCTAGCCTCTCAGTTTCCATGAGTTTTTCTGAACCCTAATTCTTAACACTTGGCTGTACCAAAGACTTGGAGTTCTTCTGCCTGATTTGTAACTGCACAGACTTTAGTGCAATTGTCTTTTCAGCAGTACAGCTAAACAGTTCTTTTCTGTGCTGAAGTTGAGGACTGCAGATGCTGGAGATGAGAGTCAATATTAGAGTGATGCTGGAAAAGCACAGCAGGTCAGGCAGCATACGAGGAGCAGGAAAGTCGATGTTTCGGGCAAAAGCCCTTCATCAGTTCTTTTCTGTCCCTAATTCTCAACTAACTGCGACCTATTGACAAATTTGCAAAACAACCTACACTCATGATGGATGTAACAAATTCCTTGGAATTGCCTGTTCCCTGAACATTACAATCTTGCCTGCATTGTTTGTTCTTATGGTACAATATGTGTTTTTTTAATGTATTCATTACAACAACATGGAAGCAAAATTGTATGAATGACTGGAAATGGTGATGTAGACTAGAGAATGGTTCTTTTTGGTCTGGAGGAGGGCAGAGTTTCCTGTGGATGGCTTTCTTGATTTGCATTAATTTTAGATTGTGTATACAGCGTATAATTTCAAAATTAGCAGATTATGTGAAACTTGGAAACATTATGAATTGTGAGGAGGCTAGCGATAAACTTCAGGAAAATGTAGAATGGCTGAACAAGTGACAAATGAAACTTAATGCAGAAAATTGTGAACTATGATAGGCAAGATGGAATAAAGTTCGCAGTTCTACATGTAGTGCAGTAATAAAGAGATCTTAGGAGTAGACATGAGTCAATTGTTGAAGGTGGCAGGACATGTTGAGAATGTGCTTAAAAAGGCAGAAGGATTTTGGGTTTTACAAATAGAGGCTCTGGGGCTGGGTATTTTATAAATATGTCAAAAGCAAAAACATGCTGTATTGCTGACTGACTGGTGGGTTCATACTTATGGTATATTTGAATGCCATGAATATTCATTTGTGTAATTTCTAAAAACAGTATAAAATTCTACCTTCAAAATAAAGTCAGCATCACTCAAGAGCCTTGCCACATCCAGTCAGCTTTACACACTTGCATCCAAGTTTAACAATTTTCCTTATTGAACTCTTGTGTGGAGACAGCAAGGGTGGATCAGTGGCGGAGTTAGGACGATGTGAAATGGGATTGGGCATGAAAGCTTGTTTAACATGTGCAGGGCATATAGCAGAATTGTGATTAAATATTATACACTTGTTTTGGGGTTGTGGTTCCAATAACACCCAAAAAATGTGTCCTGAATGGTGTCAAAGCTTCAGTAGCACATCATCAACTTCCTCCAACATTTACGTCCTTCACCATTGATGCATAGTGGCAGCAAAGTGTACATCCATGAGATCCATTGCAGCAACTCACCAAGCTTTCTCATAAAACACCTTCCAGTTAAGTCAGCAGATATATATATACGTGTGTGTGTGTGTGTGTGTGTGTGTGTGTGTGTGTATTGAGAATGCCATCACCTCCAAGCCACACATCATCCTGACTTAAAACTATATCAATGTTCCTTCACTTTTGCTTTGTGAAAATTCTGGAACTCCGGGGAGTCCCACACACCAAAGCTGCAATAGTTCAAGAAGTCAGTTCACCATGACCTTCTCAAAGACAATAAATGCTGGCCCAGCCATGGATGCCAATATTCCCTTGAATGAATGAAAGAAAAAGCATCTTGAAGAAAATATCCAGCTGTTGTATCAGGTTATATTTGCAACATAATGCATGCATTAGGACTTCTACTCCTGCATTTCCAAAAGCTATGGTTCACATAACTGGGAAATGTTTAGAGATTGCTCAATCCTTTTTGCAAGCAAGTTTTTAAACCCGGATTTAGATTCACACAGTTTCTATGCCAATTGAGATTAGCAGAAAATTATATTTTCATGCCACTGGAAGTTTTCAGTACACTAACAATTTGTGTGTCAGTCTTCAATGCACTGAACAAGTTACAGATGCATCTTGACCAGAGGTCTCTTAAATATGGTACTCCCCATACAGATCAGCCACAAGAACATGTATAAAAAGAGTTGTTAGTCTGCATAGGATTCAGCAAGATAAATATGGAATGTGTGCATATCCTGCAGAGAAACATATTAATACAGGTACAATTCCACTCTTCATTTTGGATCAGGGATTAACTAGTAGGCTGTCAAAGAATTTTGGCTACCCATTGATGGCTCTGGTTGAGCAACACCACTGAATGCAGTAGAAAAGAAATACAAGAAAGCTCATATATCCTTTAGTGTGACCATTGACAACACCATAGGATGCTATAAAAGAAGTTGATCTGGTTAAATTATTCCAAGGATATCTTTCAACAAACATTTTAGGCAAATGTCCTGTAGCATTATAATACTACAAAATGTAGTTATTGAAAAGTGAGTGATCAAGTTGAATGATCAAAAATTATGATGACTTGAAGAACATTGGTAGAACATAATACCAGAGGGAAACCAGACTTTCAATCAGAAAGACTACAATCAGTAAAACTAGAGGAAAAATCTAATTATGCAGACTTTATAATTATCCAGTAAACAATTACATCCTTATATTCCTCCATCTCTGAAATATCAGCAGAATAAAATTCAAGTTGCTTTCATCAGTTCACTATATGTACTGCATCTTGCTCAACAAACACATAGATTTTTTTCAAATGAATATACTGTAATGGCGGGGTTACATTATTTTTAAAAAGTCAACTTCTATATGACATCCTTCAATCATCGTGGGTGTCTTTTGTGCTTGACTAAGTTGTCTGATGTATGTTCAAGTGCTTTCTCACAGACAGGAGCAGGACAAGAAGGTGTCAGCTAATTCTCTCTGTCAGCCTCAGGGACCTCTGCATCCACCAACCTGCTTTGTATGAGCTGTCAGAAGAGATCCCATTGTGATGGCATTCTTGTTTTTAAAGGAAACCTTCGGGTCCAGGATGATAGAAGTTGAAGGCTTTATGAAAGATGTGCAGGTCAGGTGAATTAGCCATGTTAAATTGCCCACAGTGTTTAGGTGTGTTAGTAAATATAGGCTAGGGGAATGGGTTTGGGTAGGTTTCTCTTCAGAGGGGCGGTGTAGACTTGTTGGGCCGAAGGGCATGTTTCCACACTGTAGAGAATCTAATCATGAATCTGTGTGTGTATTGGTGGGAGGAGACATATTCTTATAAAACAGTTCCATTGTATAATTGAGTATTGCAGCAGGCATATTTTTGAGTTTTGAGAGGTTGGGGTTCTGACCCTGAACTGACCAGTCACCACTGGGTCATTGGCAAGGAGAGTGCCGTGGTGTATCTCCAGTTCTAAGGAGCAATAGTCACCTGTTGTCAAAAGCGAAGATTTTTTTTTAAATTTGGAATTCTGGTTTGATATTGTACCCTTGTTGTCTAAACAAAAGTAGTGCTCCAAAGCATAATGAACCATTTCTTTAATTTAAGTCTAAAAAATATGTGGGTACCTTGCAGTCTGTCCATAAAATGTTATGTACCAGCCAATATTACTCTTTTTAAAAAAAAAGGCTGCTCCAGAGGAAAATTTCATCTGTCTAGGAAGCACCATGTCATGTGAGACACTCCTTGGTGTGAAGTGAACCTTGGCTTTTTTTTTAACTGAGTAATGTTATTTGAAGGAACTGTAAGGCAATGGGATTAACATTAAACTGGTACTTTGCTTTAAACTGGCAACAAACTAGGTATACAAGGTAAAATTTATAACATCTTTACATGATACATGCAGTAGTGGGATCATTTACAATCACCACAAGAAGAAAATTCAATCAATCTCATCTAGATTGACTGGGAAAGGTTTTGAAAATTCATCAGTAGCACAGGATTCTGTAAACAGTTCTGCAGCTAGTAAATAAGCCAGATAAAGTGGAAAATACAGCAGAAAGCTAGTCACTTAGTCTGAGACTACATTATTACTCTTGATACAACTACTCAAGAAAATTAATCCTTGGTGATCTGAAGGTCAGTAAATGCTCTTGAGGGACTGAAATCAAAAAATATAAAGTTTGTCTAAAGATTAGTCTTTTTTTTCAAAAGGACGTTTGAACTGATATATTGGAGCATGATGCTTGTGACAGAAAAGGCATGTTCAAATCTTGGCCAAGTCTAACACCAAAACACAGATCAGCTATGATTGAGTTGAATGGCAGAACAGACTTAGAGGCTGAAGAGCTTATTCTGGCTCCTTTCTTTCAACTGGATGTAAATTACAGGCTGTCTGTATTGACGATGTTTTGTTGAGAGATTCATGTCACCTAGTAAAAAATTAAGAACTGTCAGCATAATTTTATTAAAAGGAGAGTGTGTCTAATTAATTTGAATGAGTTTTTCAGAGAGGTGATCAGATGTGTAGATGAGGGCAATGCATTTCACATAATCTACTTGGACTTCAGCAAGGCTTTTAATAAGGTCCTAGACCGGAGACTGTTAGCAAAGGTAAGACCCCATGGGATCCAAGGAAATTTGGCTAATGAGATCCAGAGTTGGCTGAGTGGCAAGAATCATAGGGTGATTGTTGAGTGGAGGTTTTGTGACTGGAAGCCTTTGGGGTTCTGTCAGGATCAGTGTAGAGGCCCTTGCTGTTTTAGGTACGCATAAATGATTTAGACTTGAATGTAGGAGAGTTGGTCAGCAAGTTCACGGATGATATGATAATTGGTAGGATGGTCAATCATGAGGAGGATAGTCTTAGTTTACAGGAGGAAGTGTATGGGCTGGTCAGATGGGCTAATCAGAGGTAAATGACATGGATCAGGAAGTGGAAGGGTGGATTAGTAAGTTTACTGATGACATGATGGTTGGTGGAGTTGTGAATAGTGTGGAGGGCCCATTGTAGGTTGCAACGGGACATTGACAGGATGCAGAGCTGAGCTGAGACATGGCAGATGGTGTTCAACCTGGAAAAGTGTGAAGTGATTCACTTTGGAAGGTTGAATTTGAATACAGAATCTAGGGTTAAAGGCAGGATTCTTGGAGTATGTAGATATTTGGAATATCTTGGGGTCTATGCCCATAGATCCTTCAAAGTTGCCACCCAAGTTGCTAGGGTTGTTAAGAAGGCGTATGATGTGTTGTCTTTCATTAGCAGGGGGATTGAGTTAAAGAGCTACGAGATTATGCTGCAGTTCTATAAAGGCCTGGTTAGACCACATTAGGAATATTGTGTTCAGTTCTGTTCACCTCGGTATAGGGAATATGTGGAAGTTTTAGAGAGGGTGCAGAGGAGATTACCAGGATGCTGCCTGGACTGGAGGGCATGTCTTATGAGGAAAGGTTGATGGAGCTAGGGCTTTTCCCACTGGAGCGAAGATGGGTGAGAGATGATTTGATAGAGGTGTACAAGATGATGAGACAGAGAGCAGATAGAGTGGATAACCAAAGACTTTTTCCCACGGTGGAAATGTCCATCATGAGGAGGCATAATTTTAAGGTGATTGGTGGAATGTTTATGGAGTTGGCAAAGGTAGGTTCTTCACACAGAGTGGTGGGTGCATGGAATGCTCTGCTACCAGTGGCAGTGGAGTCAGATACATTGGGCACATTTAAGCGACTCTTGGATCAGCACATGGAAGATAGTACAATGAAGGGTATATAGGTTGTCTGATCATAGAGCAGGATAAAAGGCCAGCACAACATCGAGGGCCGAAGTGTCTGAACTGTGCTGTACTGTTTTAAGTTCTATGTTTTTTTGTAAATGAAATTCAATTTGGACAAGCGTGAGGTGATGCAGGAGTTGGACAGGACAAACAAGGGAAGGGAATATATGATGAACAGTAGGCCCCTGGGAAGGACCAAGGATCAGAGGGACCTTGGTGTGCCTTTCAACTGTTCCTTCAGGGGTGGCATGGTGGCACAGTGGTTAGCACTGCTGCATCACAGTGCCAGAGACCTAGGTTCAATTCCTGCCTTGGGCAACTGTCTGTGTGGAGTATGCATGTTGTCCCCGTGTCTGTGTTGGGTTTCCTGCGGGTGCTCCGGTTTCCTCTCACAGTCCAAAGATGTTCAGGTTAGGTGAATTGGCCATGCTAAATTGCCTGTAGTATTAGGTGAAGGGATATATGTAAGGGAATGGGTCTGGGTTGGTTGCTCTTCCGAGGATCGGTGTGGACTTGTTGGACCGAAGGGCCTATTTCCACACTATAAGTAATGTAATCTAAGGTAATGAAACAGATAAAGTGGTTAAGAAATCATTTAGGATACTTGTCTTTATTCACGAAAGCATAGAGTTTAAGAGCAGGAAAATTATGCTGAAATAGTACAAAATGTTGGTTCGGCCACAGCTGAAGTATCATGAGCAGTTCTGGAATCCACATTATAGAAGGGACGTGATAGTACTGCAGAAGATGCAAAGGAGATTTGGCACGCTGTTACCTTAGCTGGAGAGCTTTAATCATGAGGAGAGATTGGATAGTCTGGGGTTGTTTCCTTGAAGTAGAGGAGACTGAGTCGAGACATGGTTGAGATGTGTAAAATTATAAGTGGCATAGTCAGCATAGACTGGAAATGGAATAGTATGAGCCACTTCACTGACTGTGATGGTACCACTCTGACTATAGTCATGTGTGGTCATTTGTTTGTCGCACATACAGTGTACTTGCCATGTAAACTGCTGCCATCTAAACTGCTGCAGTTATGACATTGATATAGCTTGGTGCAGAACAGTGGCTGTTCATCCTTTTGACTATTAAGTGCTCCTCACGAGGACAAGATGTTTGCTCCTGCCTGTGCACCTGCACTAAATAGCAATGTATGCCTCCGAAGCCACAGCTTGTAACGGAGCACTAAAAGCATGTATTAAGAAAGGAATATGAAATACAGTTGGACAGCCTGTAAGGCAGTGCTAAAGTCAGTGAATGTATGGAAGGAAATCAATGTGAAGTAGACAGAGGCCGCCAGCTTTCAAGTATGTGCAAAAGGTGTAAGCAAAAGCAAGTAAGCCAAAAGCCATAAGATGCATTATTGCTTGCTGTACCTCTATTAGATACGCATATTTCTTTGCATGCAAAACAACCTGGCAGTAGGATGCAAGTCCCAAGAAGTTCAAAGAAAAGTATTAAAGTGCTGAAGTGGTGTGTGAGTTGCTCAATCAGCAGGCATGATGAGTTGGTCAAACTGGTGCTTTAATGCAAACATGCAGTAAGCCATTTGGTCCTTTAAGTCTGCTCCATTATTCAGTATGATCATTGCTGATTCTCTATCTCAGTGCCATTTTCCTATTTTTTTTCCTCATACCCCTTGATGCTTTTCAAGTCTAAAAATTGTCTCCTTGAATATATTCAGTGGCTTGGCCTCCACAGCCTTCTGTGATAGACATTTCACAGGTTCACTACACTTTTTGTGAAGAAACGTTTCTTTATTTGAGTCTGAAGGAATCTACCCCATATCCTGAGTTGATGTCGCCATTTCTAGACTTCCCAAACAGTGAAAACATCCTTCATGTATCTTGACTCTCTAGCCCTGTTAGAACTGTATGCATTTTTATCATATTCCCTTTCCTCTTCTAAACTTTAGTGAACACAGGTTCACCATCAAACAAATTCTTCCTCATAGGACAGTTCTGCCATACTAGTAGGAGTTTAGCGAATCTCCGCTACATCCCTTTATAGCAATTATATCCTTGCTTAGGGCAGGAGATCAAAACTACATGAGTACTCCAGGTGTGCTGTCGCCAAGACTCTATAACAACAGTAAGACATCCCTACTTCTGAACTGAAATCCTTTTGCAATGAATGCCAATATACAACTTGACTTCTTGTTTGTTGTACCTGCCTGTTTAATGACTGGTGTACAAGAGCACCCAGATCCCTTTATACATCACACTTTCCAATTTGTATTGTTAGATTGGAGGATATGACATACCCATTAAAAGCAACAGCTCTGCCCCCGGCCACTCCTGTCCACCCAAGAAGATAGTGCCTTGCTTCCTTCCTACCGAAACATTTTTTTTTAACCCACAACTACCCTCAAAGCCGTCACTAAGTTTTTGAAAGGCTCCCTGCCCAAAGCCTCAATTTAGCGTGCTCCATGTTCCGCCATTCCTCCTGCCGGGGCTTGCCTGCAGTTCCAGCAGTGGCCATTACTGAGCTCTGGCTTTGTGCTGATTGTTGAAGCTGCTGGCTAATTTGATTAGAATTAAAATTAGGTTTATTGTCATGTGTACTCAAGTACAGATTCACAGGCAGGGACCAGTGAAATGTGGGAGACCCACTGGGAGCTTGTTTAGCCCACTCACTATGCTGTATGGCTGCAGGACAAGTTTGTTCTGGACCTATCGGCAGACCATTGCCCGCCCTTCTGGGAGGGATGGGGAGGTGGTGAATCACTCACTCCAAGTCCTGTAATATTCTAATCCACATCTGTTGAGCCCTCTCAGAACTGTATGTTTTATACTAAAGTTACCTTTCAACTGAATGAACAAACTGTCACCCATCCTCAGGATCCTGAAACATCGATTTTGCTGCTCCTCGGATGCTGCCTGAGCTGCTGTGCTCTTCCAGCACCACTAATACAAAATCTGGATTCCAGCATCTGCAGTCATTGTTTTTACCCTAATGGTACAGCTGAGATTAGAAGCTTATTGATTCTTCATGCTATAGTAATATACATTCTGCCAAATCATAGTACTGTGTAAAGGATCATTTTATTGAACCAGTAAAATACGTTTCACTTAACTGAATAAAAGACTCAAGCATTATGATTAATTTGATTTTGTCATATGTTTAACTTCATGTATAGACAAATCCAATATTATTTAATTTGCTGATTGCAAATAGGAAGTTCAAGGAATCTTTAACTTTTTTATGTTGTGATTCTGTTGGATGATATTACTAGACAAATCAGATTCCAGACTGAAATGTGGCTGATAGACGATATTTTATTCTATAGTTTAACAATATAAGCATTCACTAAAACACAAGCATGCAATGCTGCAGACTTGGGTTTAGTAATGAAACAATAAAAAGATTATCACATAAAAGAAATTAAGATGCAGTAGAATAAATCAAAATACTGCCACATGGTGCGCATTTAAAGATTTTATAAAACATGATAAAAATGAAATTCCTCACATCTCACACAAGAGAAAATTCCCTTCTATTTCACATCTATTGGGCTCAAGTTAACTGACTTCAACATTGAAAATCTGACACTCTCTTCTTGGAGTTTTCATACAGCTATTCTTAGACATTCTCAGCTTCAAATAACTCTCTGATTTGAAACTTAGAAATTAATACCTTACAATGCAGTAATCAGTTTACTGACAGTTCTAATCTATCTCCCTTCTTTATTACACATCCAACCCCAGCCAAATCTTCTGCAAAATTGCCAAACTGAAGCTCAAAAACGTTTTGTTCAAACTGCAGTGTTTCCCATAAGCCTCTCCCCTCAAAAGATCCGGAATCTTCTACCAAAAAGCCAAATGCATTGTTCTATTTACTTTATTTGCTTGTAAAATCTTCCTTAGGAACCAGAGTAGGCCTTTCATCCCTTCAAATCTGCCTCACCATTCAATATGATCATGGCATATTGAAAACTTCAATGCCTTTACCCATATTTCATCATATTTCGCCATTTGGCCCATCAAGTCCAGACCGAACTTTCGAGAAACATCCCACTCAGATCCACTCCCTCTACACTATCCCTCTAACCTTGCACACCCCATGGCTAATCCACCTGGACACTATGGGTAATTTAGTATGGCCAGTCCATCTAAGCTGCACACCTTTGGGTTGTGGAAGGAAACTGGAGCATCCGGAGGAAATTCACACAGATACAGTGAGAATGTGTAAACAGTGAGACTGTCTCTCAAGGTTGGAATCACACTTGGGTCATTAGTTCTGTGAGGCAGCAATGCTTACCACTGAGCCACTGTACCATCCTTATTATAACCCTCTACACCACTGGCAATCAGAAATCTATCAATTTCTGCCTTAAACATGTTCACATTGAGCTTCTGTGGTAGAGAATTCTGAAGGTTCACAACACTTTGAGCAAAACAAGAATTCTGTTCATTTCGGACCTAAATAACATCCCCTTGTTTTTAAATTGTATTTAAATAGTTATAGACTCTTCACCATGGAAACATCTTGCCCTCACCTACCCTATATGTTCCTTTTAATCATTTTCTAATCTTCAAAGAGATCACATGTATTCTCTACAGATTTAAAGAATGATAAGACTAGTTTGTCCAATCTCTCTTTATAGAACAATTCCACCATCCCAGGAGCAAGTCTAGTGAACTTTTTGTTACATTCTCTATGGCAGTAATATCTTTCCTGAGATAAGGAGACCAGAACTACACACAGTCTAACCAAGCTCCTATATAATTGAATTAAGACTGTAGGAGACTTTATTAGAAGCCTTCTGAAAATCTAAGTATGCTACCTCCATTGGCACTTGATCAATTTTTTTGGTAATATCTTCAAAAAACTTCAAGTTCATCAAACACATTTGAAAATCCAAGCTGACTATATCCACTCAGACCATTATCATCCAATGTAAAAACATTCCTGTTAGCTTCCATGAATTGGGAAATGGGGAAAAGGAAGTGAGTGGAGGTTTGCGTGTTGACAAAGAACAAAGAAATGGTTGCCTCCCAGTTGGCAAGAAAGTGATGAGGATAGGGTTAAATCAGATACAAATAAGCACACGGAACATAGTGAACAAAATTGGTGAATAGGAAGTAGAAATTGTTCTTGTAGCATGGTTAGAAACATGGGTCAAGCCAGAGAGGACTGGATACTAAACATCCCTGGTTATCAGAAATAAGATAAGTAAAAAAAGGAAGAGGTGTAGTAGTCTTGGTCAAGAATCATATTGTAACCCTTCAATGAGATGCAGTTTCTGAATTAGAATCTATGTTTGGAGGTGAGAAACAGGAAGGGAACAGTGATCTTGCTGAGTATTTATCATAGACCTCCAAATAGTGGGAAGGAAGTAGAAAAGAGCATTGGTAGGTAAATTATGGAAAGCTGAAGGACTAGTGGGGTTTGACAGTTGGTGATTTAAATTACCTCATGACAGATGGGAAAAATGCAGAGTGTGGGCACAGGAGGGGAGAAATTCCTGCCATGTGTGCAGGAGAACTTTCTGGAACACTATGTTTCTAGTC
Organism: Hemiscyllium ocellatum; assembly: GCF_020745735.1. Lineage (NCBI taxonomy): Eukaryota > Metazoa > Chordata > Chondrichthyes > Orectolobiformes > Hemiscylliidae > Hemiscyllium > Hemiscyllium ocellatum. The sequence continues at coordinate 81,880,069 of NC_083404.1, forward strand.
CTAACGGGGAGGAAACAAGAACAGAAAATTCTTGAAAAAGGCAACAGATCTGGCAGCATCTATGGAAAGAAATCAGAGTTAATGTTTTGATTCTAGTGACACTTCTTCAGAACTGATGGTATCAGGGAGAAAGCTGATCCTAGAAAATGAGGGAGGCCAAGTGGAGAATGTTAGAGTTGGGAAGCATTTGGGAAATAGCATAATTTGATGAGGTTCAATATTAAATTGGAAAAAGATAACAATCAGTCCAGGATTAAAATCTGAGACTAGAAGAAGGCAAATTTTGGAAGTCTAAAATTTGAACTGGAGCAAGTTGTATAGAAACGCACATACCAGTGGATGAAGATATGGGAGACCTTCAAAAGAGAGAGAAAGTGTAAACTTATACTCTTGAGAAATAAATACAGGGTATCCAAAGCTAGTATACCCTGGATGACTGAGGATATTATGAAAAAATAAGGAAGAAAAGGAGATGTATGATGCACGCTGGAATGATATTAGCAATAGAAATTAGGAAGAGTATCTCAAATGCAATACAGAGGCTAAGGCTAGAATAAGAAAGCTTAGAGGAAGCATGGGGAAAGGATGATCAACTGTGCTAAAACAAATAAGAAAATATCCTTTGAACACAATGGTAAAAGATTAGTGAAGCATAACAGTGGGGCCCATCAGGAACAAGCAGGATAAGCTGCTCACTGAAGCAAAGGATATGGCAGAGCTACTAAAATAATATTTTAATTTTTTAAATAAATTAAAAGATCGTGACAATGGCCCAGTTGAAAATGCCTGTTTTGACCAACTGAGTAGCACAGTGATGGATCAAGAAAAGGTGCTAAAGTGGCTGACAGAACTGCAGGTAGAAAATCCGCCAGATTCAGATGGGATGCATCCTAGATTGCTGAGAGAGGTGAGGGAGCAAATCACAGAGTCATTCACACAAATTTTCCAGGCCTCTCTGAATGCAGGAAGCGTCCCAGGGGACTGGAGGATTACAAATTAGAAAGGGGAAAAGGATAACCCAGGAAATTACAGACCTAACAGCTTGACATCAACATTGGGAAAACAGATGGAAGTTATAATGCAGGAGAAGATAAATATGCACTTAAAGAAAAATAAGGTAACACTAGATAATCAATGTGGTTTTATTAAGGGTAGGTCATGTCTTACCATTTTCATTCAAATTGCGTTCATTGACCATTTGACACAGGCAGTGGATGAGGGTAGTGCTGTGGATGCTGTATATTTGGACTTTCAGAAAGCATTAGATATAGTGTCACATGGTAGTTGGTTATCAAATCGAAATCTTTGGACTAATGGGTCCTTAGCAGCATTGATTAGAAGTTGACTAAAAGATAGGAAATGGAGGATAGATATAGCTGGACATCTCTCGGACAGGTTAAAAATGGCATTCCCCAGGGATCAGTGTTAGCGTCATTGCTTTTTCTGATTTATAAAAATGATTTGCATTTTGTAGAAGAAACATGGAGAGGCAATACAGGCTCAATGGTACAACTTTTGAGGGGAATATAGGAACAGAGGAACCTTGGGGTTCAAGTACATAATTCTCTGAAGGTTGCTGGGCAAGTTGAAACAATTATTAAGAAGGTATATAGGACCCTTAGGTTTATAGCTAGAAGCATAGCATATAAGAACAATGAAGTGATGTTATTATCATTGGCCAGACCACATTTGGAGCATTGTGCCAAGGCCAGGCACTTTATTTAAGGAAGGATGTTAAATCCCTGGAGAGAATGCAAAGGAGATTTACTAGAATGAGAGATTTTAAATGCAAGAAAAGATGAGAAAATTTTGGCTTATTCTCCTTGGTGCAGAGAAAATTCAAAATGCATTACCTCACATTTCTCTCCATTGAAATTCATCTGCCAGGTGTCTGCCCATTGGCCAACTTGTCAATGTTCTCTCTGAAGTCACTCAGTATCATCATCGCAATTCCTGATGAAAGGCTTTTGCCCGAAACTTCAACTCTTCTGCTCCTCAGATGCTGCCTGGTCTGCTGTGCTTTTACAGCACCACACTCTCACCTCATCCTCACAATTCACTATTCTCCCTAGCTTAGTATCATCTGCAAATTGAGGTGTTCAAAGTTATGAACAGTTTTGACAGGGTAAAGAAGGATGTTCTATTTCCACTAATTAGTATGTCACAAACTAGAGATCACAATTTCAAGACTGTCAGCAAGAGAGCTAAGAGTGAAATGAGGCAAAACTTCGTTGCTTAGAGAGTTGTAAGGATTAGGAATGCACTGGGTGGTGGAGGTGGATTTCATTGGAGGTTTTAAAAGAGAGTTGAATATATTTGAAAGTAATGAATTCAAAGAGTTATAGAGATAGAGTTGCAGAACGGGTCAAGTTGGGAAGTTCATTCAGGCACTGGTACTGACACGCTTGGCCAAATGGACTGCTTCTGTACTGTAAATTCTCTGATTCTATGAATCTCTGTTCAGTTTTAAAAAAGAAATTCCCATGCTACAAAAATACCTACAAATTGATCATGAAACTCTTTTAGGCACACAGAAAACCATCAAAAATCCAAAATAAGTATTAAAACATATATGAATCACTAACCTCACATCAGAAGCAGATATTTTCAAGAAAGAAGCAACAAAACAAGGATATATAAAATGATTAAATATCACTCCTTCAAATTAAATTCATCAAGTCATGTTTTAGAAGAGGTAACAGTGGTAATAAGTCAGATAAAGGAATATATCAGATTTGAGACAAAAGAATGATTGAAATAAACCAAAATTTGCAGGAAAAATAGATGTTGCAATTTATCTTGATTCTTCAGTCTTTTTGCTTCAGCATTTTATAAAGTTGAAAAATACAAAGTGTAATTAAATATTTGTCAGTCAGTAATCTTGTTAGAAAATAATCTTGGAGGAAGGACACAGTAACTTGAAATGAAACAGGGTGCTTTGCTAATATGTCTGCAGTTTAGTCAACAGTCCAACCAGTAGAAAAGAGCAATGCTTTGTATGATAAGATTAGCTGTTGCTGTGCTTTGGGGAGAATTTGGGGAAAATCAGCCTAATCGCTGGATGCATATCTACAAAGAAGGTTATATCTTACCTGAGGGGTGTGGTACCAGCAGTGATACAATTGGGCTATAGTCCTTGATTTTTAAGCTGAAAAATTAGATTCATAGTAAGTGCCAGCACCTGGAGTGGAATATGGAATTAGGTCCCAAGTTCTTTTGAAGTCACTCCCACTTGAACTGAAGGATGACAGCTGTGAGGTTGTGAGAGGAATAGCAATTTCTTAAAATAATACTGATGTAGGACTGTATTTTGATCGCAAAAACAAAGGGTGCAATGTCTTATATTAAAGAAAGGTATTGCTACCCACTAATGTTGTAAGAAAATGCTGAATGAAAAAAATATTCAAAACAGCATACATATTTTGCAAGATAGTTGAATTTAGAATTAATTCTGATTTAACAAAAGGTCTTGAAATTATTAACTATACTGTTACTTTATCATGTAGTTGAAAGGCATTGAATGACCTCCTTTGCTGTACTTTTTGTGTTGAATAATGTAGCGTAATAATTTTTTTATTTGTTTATTGGATGTGAATATCACTGGCAAGTTCAGAATTTATTGCCCATCCGTAATTGCTATTGAGGAGTTGGAAAGTCACCTTTTTGAATTCCAAATGTGGTAGATAAACTTAAGATGCTGTTAGGTAGGGGATCCAATTTTGAGGTACATTTGTGGCTTAACTTCAGAGTTAGCTATATTATAAATATTTAATTGTATCTTGGATGTAAATCATGATTGTTGGCAAAAGATGTTTAACAAACACAAGTACAATTTTTAAACGTTTGATGTTTCAATATAAGAGCCAATTATTTTAACTTGCTCTTGGGAGTTTTAAAAATCTATCAGTTTGATGATCTGATTTGTGTATCTATGTAATCCTATGAAATTTATTCTTGTTTATTACATTTGAATTGGATAATTAAAGGAATACATTTTACAGTTTTACACAGGTAACTGTGCTCTTTCCTGGTCTCTCCAATGAATTCCTTTTGATGATGTATTATTTTGCAATAACCTTCCAAATAACTTGATTAATTTTCCCAAATGGAAGAACTGAATCTCAAAATAGATTACACATGCCATGTTCAAGTCCCTTTTGTCTGCTGACTTTTAGGTCTCTATTCTGAGTTAGTTTGGGCAGTTAAAGTCAGTCGCTAGTGGGAAAGCGTAAACTTGTCCTTACTTTAGCAAAGTTGACAATCTCACCCATGTAAGCAACAATATAGTAAATGGAAAAATGTTATATTATAGTAATATTTTTCAGGTACTGATATGTACTATTAAGGCAGAATATAAGTAACTTATCTTTGCATTTGGCTATGTTATACCTTCCTAGGGATGCTTGTTGTTGACATTGAATATCTGAAATATGAAGCATTGTATTCTCCAGTATAAGTATTCTTCACCTCAGTAAATGTGATTTTTTTTTTGCATCCAGCTTGCTGGCAGGATAAGTGCTCAAGGGTGCTTAACATTGGTTCCTCATTTTTCTATACCTGAATCATTCATCAGACAACCAAAGGTCTAATTAAATAATAAATACTCCACAACGTAACATAAAAATTAGGAATAGGAGTAGGCAAGTCAGCCCCCTCAACCCTGCTCTGGTACTTGGTATAATCATGGAAGATCTCATCTCAGCCTCAACTCCACTTTCCTCTCTACTCCCTGTAATCCTTTAACTCATTACTAATTACAAATCTGTCAATCTCCTCCTTAAATTTATTCAGTGTCTCAGCATCCACAACACTCTGCAGTAGTGAATTCCACAGATTCATAACCCTTTGTGAAAATTAATTCCTCCTCATCTGTTTTCACTCTGGCAGCCTTTAGCCTAAAACTATGACCTCTCATTGTTTTGCGAGGAGAGTTTCAATCCCACTGATTGCTTAACTACATAATTATCTTATTTTTGTTCATGGAATGTGGGCATCATTGGCTAGGCCAATATTTATTTCATTACGACTGTCGTTCGTAACCTCACCCCTCGCCTTAAGCGCGATGACCTTCAGGTTAAGCCATGTCCAGTCATCACTTTCTAATGAGAGAGCAACCCTATCGTATGGAACAGCAATGGCGGGTGTTTCTGGGAATAATTCAGGAGACATAGCAGAAATTCATCCTGAGGACAAAGAAGCATGGTACAGGGAGGATGAGGCAACCATGGCTGACTAGGGAAGTCAGGGATCAGATAAAAGCAAAAGAGAAGGCATATAATGTAGTGCAGGGCAGTGGGAAATCAGATGATTTGGAAGCTTGCAAAGACCAACAGAGAGCAACAAAAAAAAGAAATAAGGAGGGAGAAGATTAAATTTGAGGGTAAACTAGCCAGTAGTAGGAAGGAAGACTTTAGATATATAAAGGGCAAAAGAGAGGCAAAAGTGCAATTAGGCTGCTGGAAAATGACACTGGAGAGATAGTGGGGATCATCGAAATGGCTGAGGAATTGATCAATTACTTCGCATCAGTCTTCGTGGTGGAACACACTAGTAATATCCCAAAAATTCAGGAGGGTGAGGGAACAGATCTGATTATGGTAGCCATCACCAAGGAAAGGTTGCTTGAAAAACTGAATGGCCTGAAGCTGATAAATCACCTAGACCAGATGAACTACACCCCAGAGTTCTTAGAGAGATAACTGAAGAGATGGAGTTATTAGTGAGGCTTAGTGCAAATGTTGGAGGCGTTAGTGATGATCTGTCAGGAATTACTAGAATCCAGGAGGGTCCTCAAGGACTGGAAAATCACTAACATGACACCCCTATTTAAAAAGAGAGTAAGGCAAAAGATAGAAAATTGCAGACCAATTAGCATAACCTCAGACATGGGTTAGATCCTGGAATCCATTGTGAAGGATAAGATTTCTGAATACTTGGAATTATACAGTAAAAATAGGGCAAAGTCAGCATGGTTTCATCAAGGGGAGGTCATGTCTGACAAATCTGCTAGAATTCTTTGAGGAAGTAATGAGCAGGTTAGACAAGGAGAGCTAATGGATGTTGTCTACCTGGACTTCAAGAAGGCCTTTGATAAGGTGCCACATAGGAGGCTACTGAGTAAGATAAGGACCCATGGTGTTAGAGGTAAGATGCTAACATGGATAGAAGCTGTCTAGTAAAGAGCAGACATAAAAGGGTTCTTCTCCGAATGGTAGCCAGTGACAAGTGGTGTTCTGCAAGGTGTTGGGACCACAACTTTTCACTTTATACATTAACAATCTAGCTGAAGGAACTGAGGGCTTTATGGCTAAGTTTACAGATGATACAAAGATAGGTAGAGGGACAGGTATCATTAAGGAGACAGGGAGCCTGCAGAAGGATTTGGCCAGGTTAGGAGAGTAGGCAAAAAAGGGGCAGATGGAGTACAATGTGGGAAAGCGTGAGATCATGCACTTTGGTAGGAAGAATACAGGCTTGGACTATTTTCCAAATGGGGAGAAAATTCAAAAGCCTGAAGTGCAAAGTCTCTCAAGGTAAACTTGCAGAATGAGTCAGTGGTTAAAAAGGCAAATGCAATGATGGCATTTATTATGAGAGGACTTGAATATAAAAACAGGGACGTACCTCTGAGGCCCTGTCAGGCTCTGGTCAGACACATTTGGAGTATTGTGTGCAGTTTTGGGCTCCATATTTCAAGAAGGATGTACAGGCCCCTGGAAAATGTTCAGACAAGGTTCTCAAGAATGATCCCAGGAATGAAAAGTTTAACTCCTATGAGGAATGTTTGAAGACTGTGAGTTTATACTTGATGGAGTTTAGAATGAGGAGGAGCTAATTGAAACATACAGGATACTGAATGGCCTGGACAAAGTAGATGTTAGGAAGATATTTGCATTGGTAGGAGAGACTAGGACCAAGGAAGCAACTTTAGAGTAAGGGAAAGACCTTTTAGAACAGAGATAAAGAGAAACCTTTTCAACTATAGAGTGGTGAATCTATGGAATTCATTGCCACAGAAGACTGTGGAAGTCAGGTCACTGAGTATATTTAAGACTGAGATAGATAGGTTCTTGAGTATCAAAATGATCAAGGATTACGGGGAGAAAGCAGGAGAATGGGCTTGAGAAACATATCAGCTGTGATTGAATAGTGGAGCAGACTCAATGGGCTGAATGGCCTAATTTCTGCTCCTCTGTCTTATGGTCTTATAGGATATAGATAAGTCAAGAAAACAATTTGGAGGGCTCAATAAAAGTACAAAAAGTTTGTAGAGGTATATATCCAGGAGACAATCATGAATCTGTTCGAGGTGACAGCATAGCCAAACCTGGAGAATGATGTACAATTTTGATCAAAAAGTAAAAAATGAGGTCTGCAGATGCTGGAGATCACAGCTGCAAATGTGTTGCTGGTCAAAGCACAGCAGGTTAGGCAGCATCTCAGGAATAGAGAATTCGACGTTTCGAGCATAAGCCCTTCATTATGAAGGGCTTATGCTCGAAACGTCGAATTCTCTATTCCTGAGATGCTGCCTAACCTGCTGTGCTTTGACCAGCAACACATTTGCAGGTACAATTTTGATCACTCAGCTTCAGCAAACATCTTTGAAGACCACATAAAAATTGGTAACTAAACAAATACTGTACCTGATGTTACTGCATCTGATTTTTTTTGGAGAAAACGAAGAGTCCGAGATTTATTTAAAGTGGAGGAGAGAAGTTCTTAATGGAGATAATAGTCAAGCATACAGGATACCAAGGGAATATACGATTTGAAGCTCCACAATATGTTTTAGATTGCATAAATCTGGAAGCAGATGACAGATTATAGGATAGTCTTAGAAGGGGTAAATTGAAAAAATGATAGTTTAGGCTTCTTTGTGTAGAAGATGGTGAACCTCCGCTAGTGTGTTGCTATAGTTCCCAAAGAGCTTAATTTTGTGACATCTTATCTGACTTCCCTATTGCACTGAAAAATTCACTCTTTTTGTTTGTAGTTCTCCAGTGTTTTGAGGTCTTTCCTATTGCATGTCTAAATCTCTGAAATGTGTAGAAGTACACACGGACATACAGTAAACCATGACCTTAACCCTCAAACACTCTCTTAATGTATGCAATCACTCCTTTTCAATTATTATTTCCTTCTATGAATTACCCTCATTGTATACTCTTAGTGTTGCTATTGTTTGGAAAGTTTCATCAAGAAACTATAAATGGACAATTTGAATTAAAATTATACCTTTTCCTGCTGTGACTGTAATATAGTTATGTTGTTTTAATTTGGAATTATGCCACTTTCCAGTGCTTTAGTGCACTAGTTCTGAATGCAAGAACAATGTGGATTTCAGAGCACATACTTTGATAAAAGTCCTGAAGATGCTATTCAAAATCCCAATTGTACTCAACTATTAAATCTATTAAGATCTGTTCAGGGCATATAGTTACAGGGTATTAGTATCATTTACAGTGTAGTAGTATCATTTTAGAACTTAAATTTGTATATTGGAACAAAAGAAACAACAATTTACCAACGTTGATAAAATTGCAAAGTAATTGTAGTGCAATGATGTTTACCTTTGCAATGTATGACATGACAGCATACCTGGAAATACTTTTATGATATTTGATAAAAATGCTGATTGAAGGAAAATATTTAAATAGACATTAGGGAGAGTGAGTTTAATTGATTAATGGGATTAGGCTTTATTTTAATCATCTACCAGAATGGTTGAAAGTGAGTAACAAAGCCCCACTGGGCTCTGGTCAAATTTCTGTTCTCCAATTAGGATGGAAAGGTAGAATGTTTTCAAATTTTCAAATAGTAATAAGAAACATAGTAGATAATTTTGAGGGCAAAAGAAACTGGAAAAGAATATTAACAAGACGATGAACTGGTCCAAGAAAATAGTTGATGGAATTCAATGTCAAAAAATGGTGTATTTTACAAAAATAAAGTTTACAATAATGCAGTTTGAATAGGGGAAGATTGAGTGATGAGAAGGTGCAAAGAGGAACTAAGAATCAAAAGCTGAATTCCAAGTGGATAAGGTAAAAAAAAAACTATGTTTTAATGCAATTTGTATCAAAAAGTAAAAGGAAAATGTAATAGTGAATCTGAATAAAACATTAGGAATAATTTACAGGAAGCACAATGAAACTGTAGCGAGGATATAATGCAGATCCACTGCTATTCTGCCCGTTCTCAGGAGATTAAAATTCTAAGTAATAAATTGACAATTGAGATTATTTTCATTAGAATGGAAACATGTTCAGAGTGATTCCATAAACCTGTTTAAATTTGTCAAGTGATGGCTTTATTTTGAGTTGTTGAAAGGCCCATATTAAGGATATAAGGTTGAGTTCAACAGGTTTGGAATAGAGAGATTGGATTGGTTTTTTTTTGGTTAATACAGAATATATTTTGTGTCTCCCTTCCAACTGTCTGAATTTTTCTAGTTATTTCTTCTATCTGGTTGTCATCTTTTTTTGGTAGTTTTTTAAAATTGCCTCTTTGAGCTGCAACTGGTTTATAACTTGTCATCACATATTTCTGTATTTATCATCTCCAAGGAGTTTCTGGTTCTTAGCTAATGTCATGCCTGTGTTGTCTCACTTTCTGTATCCTATTCACCCTAGCTTATTGCTTTTGTACAGGCGGCATCACTGACCTTTTACAATTTGCACTTGGACAATACAAAGCAAGGTTTGAAAGGATATAATAGAACAGAGATAGTTGGGAATGTCCACTGTGTGGAGAACATGAAGAGTCTTAAAAGAGGTGAAGACAAGTTGGATGAGTGGGAATTCTTGTAGAGTATAATGTCGGGAAGGGCAAGGTTATACACTTTCGTATTAAGAATAGGGGAAAACCTGATATTTTTAACAAGTGTGCAACTTATCAATATTGATGTTTAGAGATATTTTGGTATACCTGGACAAGGACACACAGAAAAATTAGCATGAAAATGAAATGCAAGACATATCAGAACATTGACATGGATACTACCACTACAGGTAGGAAAACTATTCACCACCTACATGGCAGATACTCACTCATGTGACTTGGCCAACGTTGTCTATCTCATGCTGCGGGCAAGGATGTGCCGAGGCATGGTGTATTGGTGAGACCATGCAGACGCTACGACAACGGGATGAATGGATGCTACGCAACCATTGCCAGACAGGGATGCTCCCTCCCAGTCAGGGGGTCCTTCAGCGGTCAAGGACATTTGGCCTTGGATCTTTGGGTAAGCATCCTCCAAGGTGGACTTTGGGATACACAACAATGCAGAATTACCGAGCAGAGGCCGATAGCCAAGTTATTCAGATCTCTGCTGTAAATGGGATTGCAGGGCTCACTACTGTCCACTTTTGAGATTTCAGTTCTCAACCTACCTTGGATGGCTGCAGGACTCAAGAAGCTTGATACCATCCAGGACAATGCAGCCCGATGGTTTGACACCACATCCACTCCCTCCATCACAAAAACCAATGTGTGCTATCTACAAGATGCAGAAATTCACCAAGGCTCCTAAGACAGCATCTTTCATACCTTTGTCTACTTCCATCGAGGAGGACGCCATCACCTGCAAGTTCCCTACCAAGCTACTGACCATCCTAACTTGGAAACATATTGCTGTTCCTTCACTGTCATTGGAGTCAAAATGCTGGAATTCCCTCCCTAAGGGTTTAATGGGTCAACCTACAGCAGACGGACTGCAGCGGTTCGAGAAGGCAGCTCACCACCTTCTCAAGGACAGGCAATAAAATGCCAGCCAGCCAGCGATGTCCATATCCCATGAGCGAATTTTAAAAACAGCTCTGTTTCTACATCAGTACAATGTTTGTGATGGCACATGGGAGATGATGATAAATTTCATTTTCTGCACCTAACTTTGTTGAGAGCAGGCACCTGTGGTACGAAAATGGTTAATGGTGTTCCAGGGCTGAAAATGTGTTGCTGGTTAAAGCACAGCAGGTCAAGCAGCATCCAAGGAACAGGAAATTCGACGTTTCGGGCCAGAGCCCTTCATCAGGAATGAGGAGAGGGTGCCAGGCAGGCTAAGATAAAAGGTAGGGAGGAGGGACTTGAGGGAGGGGCGATGGAGATGTGATAGGTGGAAGGAGGTCAGGGTGAGGGTGATAGGCCGGAGTGGGGTGGGGGCGGAGAGGTCAGGAAGAAGATTGCAGGTTAGGAGGGCGGTGCTGAGTTGAGGGAATCGACTGAGACATGGTGGGGGGAGGGGAAATGAGGAAACTGGAGAAATCTGAGTTCATTCCTTGTGGTTGGAGGGTTCCCAGGCGGAAGATGAGGCGCTCTTCCTCCAACCGTCGTGTTGTTATGTTCTGGCGATGGAGGAGTCCCAGGACCTGCATGTCCTCGGTGGAGTGGGAGGGAGAGTTAAAGTGTTGAGCCACGGGGTGGTTGGGTTGGTTGGTCCGGGCGTCCCAGAGGTGTTCCCTGAAGCGTTCCGCAAGTAGGCGGCCCGTCTCCCCAATATAGAGGAGGCCACATCGGGTGCAGCGGATGCAATAGATGATGTGTGTGGAGATGCAGGTGAATTTGTGGCGGATATGGAAGGATCCTTTGGGGCCTTGGAGAGAAGTAGAGGAGGAGGTGTGGGCGCAAGTTTTACATTTCCTGCGGTTGCAGGGGAAGGTGCCGGGAGTGGAGGTTGGGTTGGTGAGGGGGGGGGTGTGGACCTGACGAGGGAGTCACGAAGGGAGTGGTCTTTGCGGAACGCTGATGGGGAGGGGAGGGAAATATATCCCTGGTGGTGGGGTCCGTTTGGAGGTGGCGGAAATGACGGCGGATGATACGCTGTATACGGAGGTTGGTGGGGTGGTAGGTGAGAACCAGTGGGGTTCTGTCTTGGTGGCGGTTGGAGGAGCGGGGCTCAAGGGCGGAGGAGCGGGAAATGGAGGAGATGCGGTGGAGGGCATCGTCGATCACGTCTGGGGGGAATCTGCGGTCCTTGAAGAAGGAGGCCATCTGGGCTGTACGGTATTGGAACTGGTCCTCCTGGGAGCAGATGCGGCGGAGACGAAGGAATTGGGAATATGGGATGGCGTTTTTACAGGGGGCAGGGTGGGAGGAGGTGTAGTCCAGGTAGCTGTGGGAGTCCGTCGGTTTATAGTAGATGTCTGTGTTGAGTCGGTCGCCTGAGATAGAAACGGAAAGGTCCAGGAAGGGGAGGGAGGAGTCTGAGACAGTCCAGGTGAATTTGAGGTCGGGATGGAAGGTGTTGGTAAAGTTGATGAACTGTTCAACCTCCTCGTGGGAGCACGAGGCAGCGCCGATACAGTCATCGATGTAGCGGTGGAAAAGGTGGGGGGTGGTGCCAGTGTAGTTGCGGAAGATGGAATGGTGTTCCAGGATCTCAACATTGATCTTAATCTGTGAAATGACTTGATGTTTTGTGAAAGCGGTTGGAAGAGGATGAATGAAGTAAGGAAAATTTAAGTGTACAGTTGGTGTGGTGGTACAATCTTCTTTGACTATAGTCTTCACTAAGGTCGGGTCCATGGTAGTTCACTTGGTGAGAATCATGGCTAGTGGTTCCGTAAGTATTAAGTGAATAATGACAAACTTTGGAGAGCAGTTACATTTGAGGGGGATATTCTATAAGCTTTTGTGTGTCCAATGTCCAGAAATTGGTACCGTTCCTTGCAAATTCACTCTTTTGTTTACTCATACGCCAGTAATCTCTTAGAGTCATAGAGATGTACAGCTTGGAAACAGACCTTGTGCTCCAACTCGTATATGCTGACCAGATATCCCAAAACAAATTCAATCCCACTTCCAGCACTTGGCTCATATCCCTCCAGACCCTTTCTATGCAAATACCCATCCAGATGCCTTTTAAATGTTGCAATTGTACTACCCTCCACCACTTCCTCTGGCAGCTCATTCCATACGCGCACTACCCTCTGTGTGAAAAGGTTGCCCCTTAGGTCTCTTTTATATCTTTCCCTAAACCTATGCCCTCTAGTTCTGGTCTCCCCCATCCCAAGGAAAAGGATTTGTATATTTATCGTATCCATGCCCTTCCTTATTGTATAAACCTCTATAAGGTCACCCCTCAGCCTCCAATGCTCCAGGGAAAATGGCCCCAGCCTATTCAACCTCTCCCTATAGCTCAAATCCACCAACCCTGGCAACATCGTTGTAAGTCTTTTCTGAACTCTTTAATGTTTCACAACATCCTTCCAACAGGAAGGAGATCAGAATTGCACACAGTATTCTAAAAGTGGCCCATCTAATGTCCTGTACATGGCCTCCCAACTCCTATACTGAACACTCTGACCAATAAAGGAAAGCATACCAAACACCTTCTTCACTGTCTTATCTGCGACTCTACTTTCAAGGAGCTATGAACCTGCACTCCAAGGCCTCTTTGTTCAGCAACACTCCCAAGGACCTTAATATTAAGTGTATAAATCCTGCTGAGATTTGCTTTCCCAAAATGTAGCACCTCGCATTTATCTAACTTAAACTCCATCTGCCACTCCTCAGCTCATTGGCCCATCTGATCAAGATCCCGCTATAGTCTGAGGTAAACTTCTTCACTATCCACTACACCTCCAATTTTGCTGTCATCTGCAAACTTAATAATTATATCTCCTATGTTCACATCCAAATCATTTATCTAAATAATGAAAAGAAGTGGACCCAGCACCCATCTTTTTGGCATTGATCCCTGAAGAAGGGCTCATTCCCAAAACAATGATTTTCCTGTTCTTTGGATGCTGCCTGACCTGCTGCGCTTTTCCAGCAACACATTTTCAGCCCCACATTCCATTGGTCACAGGCCTCCAATCTGAAAACAACCCTCCACCACCACCCTCTGTTTTCTACCTTTTCAGCCAGTTCTGTATCCAAATGGCCAGTTCTCCCTGTATTCCATGAGATCTAACCTTGCTAACCAGTCTCCCATGGGAAAATTTGTTGAACACCTTATTGAAGTCCATATAGATCATGTCCACCACTCTGCCCTTATCAATCCTCTTTGTTGCTTCAAAAAGCTCAGTCAAGTTTGTGAGACATGATTTCCCATGCACAAAGCCATGTTGGCTATCCCTAATCAGTCCTTGCCTTTTCAAATACATGGCTTAAAAATGTGTTGCTGGAAAAGCGCAGCAGGCCAGGCAGCATCAAAGGAACAGGAGGATCGATGTTTCGGGCATAAGCCCTTCTTCAGCTCATCCTCCTCATTCCTGAAGAAGGGCTTATGCCCGAAACATCAATTCTCCTGTTCCTTTTATGCTGTCTGGCCTGCTGTGCTTTTCCAGCAGCACATTTTTAAGCTCTGATCTCCAGCATCTGCAGTCCTCACTTTCTCCTTTCCAAATACATGTACATTCTGTCCCTCAGGATTCCCTTCAACAACTTGTCCACAATCGATGTCAGGCTCACTGGTCTATAGTTCCCTGGCTTGTCCTTACCATCTTTCCAAAATAGTGGCGCTATGTTAGCCAACCTCCAGTCTTCCGGCACCTCACCTGTTACTATCGATGATACAAATATCTCCGCAAGAGGCCCAGCAATCACTTCTCTAGTTTCCCAAAGAGTTCTAGGGTACACCTGATCAGGTCCTGGGCATTTATCCACCATTATGCGTTTCAAGACATCCAGCACTTCCTCCTCTGTAATATGGACATTTTTCAAGATGTCACCATGTATTTCCCTACAGTTTATATCTTCCATATCATTCTCCACAGTAAACACTGATGGAAAATACCACTACCCCCCCTCCCCCCACCACCGATCTCCTGCAGCTTCACACAAAGCCTTGCTGATCTTTGAGGGGACCTGTTCTCTCCCTAGTTACCCTTTTGTCGTTAAAGTATTTGTAAAAACCCTTTGGATTCTCCTTAACCCTATTTGCCAAAGCTATCTCATGTCCCCTTTTTGCCCTCCTGGTTTCCTTCTTAAGTAAAATCCTACTGCCTTTATTTTTTTTATAGATATTTTTATTGAGCATTTAACATATCTTTACAAATAAAAAAAACCCAAGTATAAACATTGATATACATTTAAATCTTAAATAAATAATAACCAAAATTTATCAAACAGAAAAAAAATACCGAGAGAAAAAAAACAAAACTAAACTAACTAATAATCTAATGTACAACTAACCAGAGTGTATAATTAAGTCTCTTACGTTATTCAAAGAAGAGAGAAAAAAAAGATGGATAACACAGAAATTGGGTAGTGAGATACATGCTCGGAAAGTATTAACATCAAATTATAACAAAACCTGTATTCATGCGGGATTCCTCTCCCAAGGGGCCCCAATCCAGCCAGGTTCACCATCTCAATTAAATAAAAGCCCTTGTTAGGATGGTTGAAATATCTGTGTTTATGTAATTCAAGAAGGGTTGCCATATTTTATGGAATAATGGAATAATGCTGTCTTTTGGTGCACTATATTTGTAAGGAAGTCAAGGGGAATACATTCCATGATTAATCTGTGCCATTTCGAAAGTCCAAGGGGTCCTC
This sequence comes from Hemiscyllium ocellatum, assembly GCF_020745735.1. NCBI lineage: Eukaryota > Metazoa > Chordata > Chondrichthyes > Orectolobiformes > Hemiscylliidae > Hemiscyllium > Hemiscyllium ocellatum. Next base: position 81,895,570 of record NC_083404.1, read on the forward strand.
AGCCACCCAGTTCACCAAAATATTTTTCCTTGCACAGAAAGAGAGAATAGGAAATAATCTTTTCCCGTGCATACCCAGGGAGGGTAAGTTCGAAAGGCCCAAAAGGAGAGATACAGGTCCACTCTAATTTTTGTTCCTAAGAGCACTTGCTACTTTAGTCCAATATCTGTTGATCTTATGACAGGTCCACAAGCAATGTACAAGAGTGCCCACCTCTATTTTACATTTGGAACACATTGGAGATGCTTCTGCCTTAAATTTTGCCAATCGGTCCGGTGCTATATGGGCCCTATGAAGTATCTTCAACTGAATGGCCTGAGTTCTGTTGCAGATGGTGATTCTTCTGTCATTTTCCCAAATGCCATTCCACATTTCTAGAGAGATTTCCAGTCCCAAATCCTGATCCCATTTTTAAGCAGATTGTCCATATCTCTCGATACTTCATCATGTAATAAATGATAAATAGTGCTGACGGAAGATACCCCCATTAGCCATCACACACTTTGTTCTCTATCTGATTTATAAAGATTATCTAATAACGTAGTCTTCTTCTGTAATCTCGAATTTGGAAGTATCGAAAGAGGTCTCCATGAGGTAATCCAAATTTCTGATGCAGCTGTTCAAAAGACATCAGGACCCCTTCTTTAACCAGATCCCCTAAATAGGAGATACCCCTGGATCTCCAGAGTTTGAAAGTGGCATCTGTAAGCCCTAGTTGAAATCCCCATGCTCCCACTATTGGAGCATAGGGGGATGTTTTATGTGAGTTGCCCTCATTTTGCAGCATTATATTCCAAGCTTTACTTGTGTTTAATATTATAGGGTTTTTACATTGATCCATGATGATTTTCCTCTTGTCTGAAAACAAGAGGTTAATAAGTGGGCATTTTACTTGATTGATTGTGGGTCAGACAAGACCCAATCAGCTATGTAACTTAATAGGGAACTTAACTAATATTTCCTAAAATCTGGGAAATCCAATCCTCCCCTTGCCTGTGGAAGCTGTAGCTTCTTCAGCTTAATGAGGGGCCGTCTATGATTCCAGATAAAGGAACCCAGCCAGCCATATAATTTACATAGTGCCAGCCTCGGCAGCATTACCGGAAGCATTCTCATAGGGTATAGGAGACGGGGCAGGATATCCATTTTAATTAGTGCTATTCTACCCAGCCAGGAAATTGGAAGGTCTCTCCGTCGCTGGAGATCCTGCCTTATCCTTTCCAGTAAATGCACAAAGTTAGCCTTGTATAAATGACCAAATACTGGGGTAATAAAAATGCCTAAATATAAGGCATAAGGCATCCAGGGACCACCGAAAGGGAAAGTGGGATCCGTTCAATAAGTGGGATATACTAGCAAGGCCACGCATTGGCATAGCCTCCGATTTTGAGAAATTAATTTTATAGCCTGAAAATAAACTAAATATATTAATAACTTGGATTAAGTGAGGCACGGATGTCAAAGGATTACTGAGAAATAGAAGAACATCATTTGCATAAAGGGTAATTTTATGTTTACCTGTACCAATCCTCTGGGCCGTTATATTAGGATCAGCCCCCATATAGCTTCTGCTAGTGGCTCAATTATTAGCGTAAGTACAATGGCGAAAGAAGACTCCCTGACAGGAGCCTCTATTCGCACTGAAGGTATCCGAGCCTAATCCATTGGTAATCATGACTGCTTTGGGATCACTATACAGTGTTGAGACCCATTTGGTAAACACCTTTCCAACGCCAATTCTTTCCAATGTGTAAAACAAATATGACCATTCAACCCTGTCGAATGCCTTTCCGCATCTAATGAGACGACTACTCCTGGTATCTTTCCCTGATTGCAGGCTTGAATCACATTCAAAACCCTCCTAACATTATTGGATGATCTACGGCCCTTAATAAACCCCGTCTGATCCTCCTTTATAATATGTGGCAATACCCTTTCTTGCCTCAATGCTAATGTTTTAGAGAGGATTTTAAAATCTACATTTAGCAAGGATATTGGTCTGTATGACGCGCAATCTTCTGGGTCCATTTTTTTGAGGATAAGAGAGATATTCGCCTCTTTCAGCGAAGGCGGGAGACAGCCTTGACTGTATGAGTATAGTCATACATGTCTTATGGACATACTTATGCATGTCCATAAGTGGACCAGCCAATATTCCTGTAAACTCTTTATAGAATTCAGCTTGAAAGCCATCTGGGCCTGAAGTTGCCCGATTGCGTCAAGTATTTCTTGGATTGTTAGGGGAACATTCAAGACCGATACCTGTTCCGGAGTTAGGTCCGGAAAGGTCAGGTTTTTAAAAAATGACTGCATCCTCCTAGTTCTGTCCTTGCAATCCTGCAATTTATATAAATCAGAATAAAGTTGCGTTAATCCTTTTATGATCATGAGTCAGAATAGCCGTACTTTCCTTGATAGACGTGATAGTTTGAGGGGCCTTTTTATCTTTGCGAGAAATGCTAAGTATCTACCAGGTTTATCGCCAAATTCATATAACATTTGTTTTGCAAATTATATTTCCCCCTTAGCCATTTGGGTAAGCGTTGAGTTTAGAGCTGCCCTAAGGGCCGAAATCCTTTGTAATTTGATAATAGAAGGTCTGTAAGCATATGCTGTTTCAGCCACATTTATCGAGCTTCGAGCAGACGCTGTTGTTCTCCCTTTAATTTTTTCTGGGTCGCTGAATATGAGATGATCAAACCTCGCGCATAAGCTTTGATGGTCTCCCACATCATTTATGGGTTGCTAGCCATACCTGAATTAATTTCTAAAATTGTTTAAATTCTTGAGAGATGTACTTTACAAATTTACTATCTTTCATCAGGAAAGAGTCCATACGCCAATGCCAGGGGGATGTCTCATTGTTCCTTGCCTTGATTTCCATATATACACCAACGTGATCAGAAATTGCTATACTGCCTATTTTACAGGATGATATGGAATTTTAAAAAATCGAGGGGACAAAAAACATATCAATTCTGATATGACATTTATGTGGATTTGAGTAAAAAGAAAAATCTCTGCCCTGTGGATGAAGGCATCTCCATACATCTACTAGTCCTAATTCTTTGTTCAAATCTACCAATTGTCTAGATCCTGCACTACTCTTGGGAATCCTATCTATTTCCGGATCCATAATACAATTAAAATCTCCCCCTATAATTGGATGACAAGCACCGAGAACCATCAATTTTGAGAAGGTTTCCATTATAAATTTAAAAGAATGTGCCAGTGGGCAATACAAATTTAAGATCCCATATTCGTCTCCATTTATTATAAGGGCTTTAATCAGAATATATCATCCAGATTCGTCTTTTATTTGATTTAGGATTTTGAAAGGGAAATTCTTCTGGATAAGAATAACAACTCCCCTACTTTTTGAGCTGTAGGAAGAAAAGAAGGCCTGATCAAATCCACCCTCTCGTAATTTCAAATGTTCTTTATCCAATAAGTCTGTCTCCTGTCGGAGAGCTATATCAACCTTTCTTTCTTGAGGTTTGATAATTTCTTTTCCTTTTGACTGGTGAATTACTCCCCTTGACATTCAAGGTGGACCATTTAACTGACTGATTAACCATAATGGTCCGGGCAAGTCCGAGACCCCTTGGGAGGGGAAACCCAATCCAGAACATCCCGAGCATAGAGCATATAAAATTCTCAAAAATAAAGGCTCTTTAATACACTCACATCAATATAATAAAAAACTATTTCTAAATAACAAAAAATATAAGAAGTATTTAAATGGAGATTTTCCTCCTTGTTCCCAGGGGGTATCACTTCCTTTCCAAAAGTCCATCATATCCTCTCCCAACCAGTGCCCCACCCTTGACCCAGGCGCCCCTTGGTAGGATGAAGAAAATTCAAATATACTACAGAGCTAGAGTTAACAGTAAACAACCTACCCCCCCCACCCAAACCATCACCTGGATATATTTGGTAATGTTAATACCATATATAAACATATATAACTATAAAATTACAGCCTCAACAAGTAATAATTAAATATAGTAATACGAAATAACAGGGGAAAACAACCCCTCTCCTAAAGAAAGAAATAAAACAGGATAAAATACCCACCTCCCCCCACCAACATTAACCAGAACCCCTGGCCTATATATATATATTAAAAAAAGGGGAGAAAATTGCTAAGTAGAGAACAAATAAATAAATCCTTCTCCCCAACCACCCCGAAGATAATATTAAACAGCAAGGTAAAGAAAGGGATTAATATAAAAAAGGGGGGGTGTAAACCACAGTGGGGGGAGAGCAAAACAACATCAATTAACACTTACAATTTATCTAAGGGAGTCCAAACATTCCTTGGCCTTTTCCGGCGATCCAAAGTTATACACGAACCCTTCATGGTTAAAGCATAGCGTTTCTGGATAGTGCAAGGAGTACTGAATATTTAAGTTCCTTAAACACTTCTTCGCTTCGTCAAATGCCTTCCTCTTTCGGATCAGAGCTGGGAAAAAGTCCTGGAATAGCATAATCTTGGATCCTTTATAAATCATGGCTTGGGGATCTTTCCCAATATTTCTGGAAGCTTCTAAGAGCATCTGCCTCTCCTTGTAGTTCTGCAGCTGGAACAGGAGAGGGCGGGGGTTCTGGTTCAAGCTGGGCCCACATATTGCAACCCAGTAGGCCTATTCCACCCTTCCCCGGCCTGATCCAGCCTCCAGATTTAAAAGCTGGGGAAGCCACTGTTCGAGAAACGCTGTAAGCTGGCCTTCCTCTTCCCGTTCGAAAGGCCTGGCAAACGAATATTTTTTCAATGATCTTTAGCTCTGCCCTCCGTCTCGATTCCCTTGATGTCTCGGTCGTGCTTTTGTAGTGCGGCCGAGAGTGAGTCCCATCGGCTCTGGGACTCTTCGATGAAGGCGTTGATCTTCGCATCGAGTTTAGAGATTATTTCCATGAGGCTCGCCACCGTAGGTAAGTCCCCTGGGGTGGCTGCGGGCACCTCTGCTGCAGCTGGGGAGGGTGGGGAAGGGTTCCTGCCTGCTGAGAACTGCGGGCTCCCTTCCCTTTTGTCATTTTTATAGGAGATTAAATTGTTTAAATTCAGTACTGAGCAACTAATTACATTAAGTAAAAACTATTCTAAATGATTTGGTGAGTGTGGTGGAGGTGGGTGGCCCACTTTGCCTAAGTCTTGGGAGGAGCACTATAGACTCAGACTTGCTGGATCGCCGCCATCTTGGATCCCCCTCCTACTGCCTTTATACTCTTCTAAGGATTCACTCGATCTCTGCTGAATATACCTGACATGTGCTTCCTTCTTTTTCTTAACCAAACCCTCAATTTCTCTCGTCATCCAGCATTCCCCACACCTACCAGCCTTTCCTTCACCCTCACAGGAATATAATGTCTCGAGTCTCTTGTTATCTCATTTCTGAAGGTTTCCCATTTTCTCGCCTTTACCTGCAAACATCTGTCCCCAGTCAGCTTTTGAAAGTTCTTGCCTAATGCTATCAAAATTAACCTTCTTCCAATTCAGACCTTCAGCTTTTAGATCTGGTCTATCCTTTTCCATCACTATTTTAAAACTAATAAAATAATGGTTGCTGGTCCCAAAGTGCTCGCCCACTGACACCTCAGTCACCTGCCCTGCCTTATTTCACGAGAGTAGGTCAAGTTTTGCACCTACTCTGGCAGTTACGTCCACATACTGAATCAAAAAATGTTCTTGTACAGACTGAACAAGTTCCTCATCTTGTAAACCCTTTTCTTGATGATTCGATATTGTTTAGTGTATCAAAAGCACATTTACGTTGCCTAGAAAATTAAATGGGCTAGATTTTAAATTCTTCATCAGTGCTTTTGTTGTGAAAGCCCAAGATAAATTTTAACTTGCTTACAAAAGCAAGGCCAGTATCCTACTTCTGTTATTGAGTATTTTGGATCATGAGTTAGTTTGTCACACTTTCATTTTTGAGTCAGAAAATAAGAAACAGGAGTAGGAGTAAGTCATTCAGTCCCTCAGCCCACCTTACCATTCAATAATATGATGTCTGATCTGCTCCAGGCCTCGGCCTTTTTTTGTGCCATAGCTGGCAACTTATGGATATTTCAAAAATCTAGCTACCTCCTTTTTAAATACTTTAAGTGACCTAGCCTCCACAAATCTCTGATCTAAAGAATTACAGACTTTCACTACCCTCTGAAGAAGAAATTCCTTTGCATGCCAGTTTTATAATTAGTGTTCCCTTATTCTGTAACTATACATGACATCAGCAGTTTTCCTTGGAAAGGAACTTCCTTGGAATCCAGCACATTCTGGAATGTTTATATTTCAACCAATGCTTCCACTATCTCTGTAGCCTCTTCCTTTAACATCCTTGGATGTAGGACATCAAGGACTGGCAACTTATCTACTTTAGTTTAGATTAGAGTGGTGCTGGAAAAGCACAACAGGTCAGGCAGCACCCGAGGAGCAGGAAAGTCGATATTTCGGGCAAAAGCCCTTCATTAGGGAGGGACCCTCCAGGGTGGAGAGATAAGATGGGGGGCGTTGGTGGTGGTTGTGGTTGGGGGGGCTGTGGAGAAGGTAGCAAAGAGTACAATAGGTGAATGGGGGTGGGGATGGAGGTGATAGGTCAGAGGGGAGGGTGGAGCGGATAGTTGGGAAGGGAGATTGGCAGGTAGGACAGGTCATGAGGACAGTGCTGAGCAGGAAGTTTGGAACTGACGTAAGGTGGGGGAGGGGAAATGTGGAAACTGGAGAAGTCCACATTGATGCCCTGGGGTTGAAGCGTTCTGAGGCAGAAGATGAAGCGTTCTTCCTCCAGGCATCGGGTGGTGAGGGAGCAGCGGTGGAGGAGGTCCAGGACCTGCATGTCCACGGCAGAATGAAAGGTGGAGTTGAAATGTTGGGCCACGGGGTGGGGTTGATTGGTGCGGATGTCCCGCAGATGTTTCCTGAAGCGTTCTGCAAGAAGGCATCCACTCTCCCCAATGTAGAGGAGACCGCATCGGGAGCAACGGATACAATAAATGACATTGGTAGATGTGCAGGTGAAACTTTGGATGTGGAAGGCTCCTTTCGGGCCTTGGATGGTGGTGAAGGAGGAGGTATGGGTGCAGGTTTTGCAATTCTTGCAATTGCAAAGCTGATAGGGGTGGGGAGGGAGATATATCTCTGGTGGTGGGGTCCGTTTGGAGGTGGCGGAAACGTCTGCGGATGATATGGTTTTGCGAAGGTTGGTAGGATGGAAAATGACCAGGGGATTCTGTTCTTGTTACAGTTGGAGGGGTGGGGTTTGAGAGCGAAGAAGTGGGATGTGGATGAGATGCGTTGGACGGCATCTTCAACTACTTGGGAAGGGAAATTGCAGTCTCTAAAGAAGGAGGCCATCTGGTGTGTGTTGAACTGTTCCTGCTGGGAGCAGATACAGCAGAAATGGAGGAATTGGGAATAAGGGATGGCATTTTTGCTGGAAGTAGGGTGGGAAGAGGTGCAATCCAGGTAGCTGTGAGAGTCGGTGGATTTGTAAAAGTCGGTCGTCGTTAATGGAGATGGAGAGGTCCAGGAAGGGGAGGGAAGTGTCAGACCCCACCACTAGAGATATATTTCCCTCCCCACCCCTATCAGCTTTCTGCAAAGACCGTTCCCTCTATGACTACCTGGTCAGGTCCACACCCCCCCACAACCCACCCTCCCATCCTGGCACCCTACCCTGCCACCACAGGAATTGCAAAACTTGCACCCACACCTCCTCCTTCACCTCCATCCAATGCCTCAAAGGAGCCTTCCACATCCATCAAAGTTTCACCTGCACATCCACCAATGTCATTTATTGTATCCGTTGCTCCCGATGTGGTCTCCTCTACATTGGAGAGACTGGACGCCTACTCACACAGCGCTTTAGGGAACATCTCCGGGACACCCGCACCAATCAACCCCACCACTCCGTGGCCCAATGTTTCAACTCCCTCCTCACACTCAGCCGAGGACATACAGGTCCTGGGCCTTCTCTACTGCCGCTCCATCTTCCGCCTCGGAACACTTCAACCCCAGGGCATCAATGTGGACTTCACCAGTTTCCTCATTTCCCCTCCCCCCACCTTACTTCAATTCTAACCTTCCAGCTCAGCATTGTCCTCATGACCTGTCCTACCTACCAATCTCCTTCCCACCTATCTGCTTCACCACCCCACCGACCTATCACCCCCCACACAGCCCCCGCCCCACATATCTGTCCACCCTGGAGGCTCCCTGCCTCCATTCCTGATGAAGGGCTTTTGCCCAAAAAGTCGATTTTCCTGCTCCTCGGATGCTGCCTGACCTGCTGTACTTTTCCAGCACCACTCTAATCTAAACACTGGTTTCCATCATCTCCAGTCTTCACTTCTGCCTAACTTATCTACTAATTGCTTTGTCAAATACTCTGTCCCTCATGATTGAGACTGTTATTCAATTTTTCCATTATTAGCACCTTGCTTATCTTATTTTTGGATTTTTAAAATTACCGATGCAAAATTTAGATTTAAATGACCTGTTACATTTTATTAATTCCCCCCATTGAATTCTCCAAGAGTCTTGCACTTTTTTTAGTTTCTCTTCAATAGGAGGACTTGCTGTTTGTTTTTATATTTCGTGCCAATTTACTTTCACCATCAATTCTCTGTATTACATTTTTGATTATCTGCTGTTGGTTCCAAAAGAATACCCAATATTTTGGCCTGTCACTAGATTTTGCCATTTTGTATGCATTTTTGTTTTGTATGCTAACTGACTGCCTTTGCTTATGCTGTGTGGTTCATCTTTCTTAAGTAGTCCTTATTTTTGACTGGAATAATTTTTTTACTGAACATAATATCTGCTTAAACGTCTGCTACTGCTCCTCCATTGACGTCTCACTTTTTCTGTTTTCCCAGCTCACTTGAGACAACTCTTCCTTGATACCTCAGTAACTGCCCTTATTTAAGTTGTGGACATTGATTTGAGACCTGAGTTGCTCTGCCTCAAACTGAATTTGGAATTCTACCATGCTGTCATCACTGCCCTCTAGATGATCCATAACAATGATATTTCTTATTAATCCTATCTCATTACACAGTAGTGGATTTAAAATTGCCTGTTCTTGGGTTGGTTGTGCAACATACTTCTGTAAGGAGCAATTTCTGATGCACTCAACAATTCATTGTCTATGTTGCCTTTACCTATCTGATTCGTCTGATCAATATGCAGATTTAAAATAATCCATGACAATTATTGTGCTGTTCTTACACACCTCCATTACTTATGGATTAATACTTTCTCCTACAGTGCAACACCTTTTTTGAAAGCTATAAATGACTCCCACTCATGACTTCTTTCCCTTGCCATTCCTTATTTACACCCAATCTGATTCTATATCATGATCTGTTGCAACTATACACACCACCACCATTCTGATTCCTTTATTAATAAAGCTATAACACCTCCTTGTGCTATCAACTTGTCTATCTTGTTTCAAATGCTGCATGCATTCAGTTAAAGAACCTTAAGGTCTGACTTTTTACCATTATTAATCTGTCTGGTTCTACTTTCTTCTGCAATCCTCTGGGGACATTTTCTGACTCTTCCTGTTTTTCATCTCTTGACTACACATCCATGCTGTCATGTCTTTGTGATTTTTTTTAAAACTTCCTTTGAATTGAACATGCCCCCCCCCGCCAACCTCCACTAATTACCTAAAAACTGTCCCTATAATCCTTGTTGTATGATCATCCAGGACAGTGGTGTCAGCATAGTTCTAATTTAGCCCATCCCAATAGAACAGCTCTTTCTTTTCTCAACACTGATGGTTAGTGCCCCATGATTTAGACCTTATTTGTCCCACACCACTCTTTGAACCACGCTTTTACTTCTCCAATGTTATTCACCCATAGCTAATTTTCAGAAGACTGTAATTTCAAATTTTACACCAAGACACAGAAATTAAGGCTTGCACTCCAGTGCAGTACAAGGAGTGAGGCATGAAACTGAGGCCCTACTTGCCTCCAGACGGATGTAAACTATCCAGTGGCACACTTTTGAAGAACAGAGGAGTTATCCGTACATCCTGGCCAATGTTTGTCCGTCAATTAATATCACAAAAAACAGATTATATTATAATTTTTATGCTTTCAATGTACAGATATTCACCTGTGTTTCCTGCAGTACAATGTAAACTATACTTGAAAAGTACTCAATTGGCTGTACAATGTTTTGGGATAATGCTTCCTTTACAAGGACATTTGGACAATGCACATTGTTGCTAAATGTTGAAACAATGTAAAGAAAAATTGGAATGAAAGGCATTAAATTTAGGAGCACCTCTCCTTCCATAGAATTCCAAGCTTCTCTTTTGTGAACATGTTCCCTCTACTCATCACTTTTCTGTTAATGTGAGGGGCCAGGCTTATGAAATTGGCAATAAATCACACAGGTTATAATCCAAAAGCTTTGGTCCAGATATTCCATGATACCTTCCTGTAATTTCTACAGAAGTTGTTGTCACCTCAATAGAAAAGAACATGACTGGCAGAAAGTTGAGTTTGCACAATGCAGCGGGAGTTCATCAGTCTCCCAATGAGTTAACGACAAGAGATGAGGTAGATCATTCAAGGAGATTCATGGCTACATTTTTGCATTGAGTCAAATTTAGTGCCAAATTCAAAGAAGTTGTTGCATTGAATTTAACTAGATTCAGTACAGTACCTCAAACTAAGATGAGCAATAATATCATGATGCAAATTATGGGACAAGTTATTTTGTAACTCTTACTTATTTTAAGCGTGTTGACTTCCATAAATAAATGGCTGAAGGGACCACACACAGCAATCTGTTGCCTTTCAAACTCTGGTACAATATTGCAAATGCGTAGAAATACGCAACTGTAACATTATTATATGGAGATTGCCTACTGGTTAGTTCCTGGTTGCTGTGTAAGATATCCCTTTAGTTTAATTCATATCGGTCTCAATTTTTGAGAGTTGCTATTTGTAAGGCTATTAAATTAACTAAGTTAGATCTATTAGCCTCATGACTTGAATGTTGGTTTAGAATAATAGTGATATATATTCCGTATGTTAATAATAGTAAAAAATGTACATCAAATATCAGGAACAGAAACTTTGCCCCAGACTGGGGTCGAGTCCAGAGACAGGTGGAAAGAAAACATAATACAGCCAATAATGATGTCAGTTTGCTGTTACTATTCTGGTGATTGTGGAGAGGAAAGATGGTGCTCATCAATCTACCTGATATATATACAGAGGAACGTTGATTATCTGAATGATCTGGGTGGGCAGTATTTTGTTCAGATCCTCAAATGTTCAGATGATCGAATGTTTGGATAACACAGTTTAGCCAAGCATTGGAACCTTGTGATCTTGTTTGGATAATCCAAATTCGGATACTCGAGGTTTTTTCTGTATTGGCTTTGTTAACAAGATCTTGTGAAAAGGCATGTTGTCAGTGCATTAAGATCCAGTTTGAAGTACTCTTTTCAGTAGAAAACCAGAGGGAGATTGGGGAATCTCCATTCAAAGCCTTGATAGATTTTTATGGCAAGCCTCATTCCATCCCACTAGCTCACTACTCATCCACAAAGGTAGTGAGAGGCTGCAGGCTAAATTCAGGCAAATCAAAATTGAATGATTTTAAAGCCTCTTGTAGTGCACTGGCAGTGTGAGCCAGGAAACCTGGGTTCACGACCCACTTACTCTAAAGGTGTATAATAAAATCTCTGAAGAGGTTGATTGGAAAATGTAAAGAAAGACAAATAATAGTTAAGAACTGCAAAAAGTGAATGTGAAAAGAATGTTGAGGGTCTGCCACTAGCACTGAGCTAAGTCCTTTGTGTTGAGTTGGAGAGGGTGGAATATGGTGACTGTTCTCAAGCAGGGACTTGGGAGGATACTAAGCAGCAGTCTTTCCTTGTGGACCTCACAGAAACACTACATAAATAGGCATGAAACAAACATAGTAGAGGCAAAGTTGCTGAGCAGTGCCTCATACCTGGGGAATGTGCACTACCAAATTGGTATATATTAACTTCCTAAAATACTGGAAAGTTAGCATCTATCAATAAGGAAAATGTATTATCCATACAATAAATGCACACTACTTTGAGTTGGAAATTTAAAAAAGCATATTTTTTTTAATGTGAAGCTTATTGAAATTATTGACATCAATACAAAATTCTGTTCTAGCTATGTTTCAATCCCATGATTTTCGATTGTACTTCATGCTGTTAGACCAAGAGAACTTCAACTGATGTTGCAGAAAATTAACGTTTGGATCAGTTAAAACTTCCTAAAATCTGGCACTTTTGTCTTTACAGAAGATTCATCTGTGGAGTGTTTCAATGGAAATGAGAACTTGATGCTTAATTCTGGTGCCGCAGAGGCAGGTCACTGCGGGGAGATGTATGCAAGTATGGGAGACATTAATGGTAACGGCACAGCCAATTCAGACCACATTGCTGGCCAGGATGAGCAACCAATAAACCTCAGTGATAGTCCTCTTTCAGTCCAGATAACACCAGACTATGGCACAGAAAACAGCAGTAATGGAAGAAGAAATCGCATGAAATACACAGTTACTGACATTAAAATGGAACGAGATTCAAGAGATTTGGGAAGTAAGGTAAGAAATGATTAAATATTGCAACAAATTTTAGTTTCAGAAGTTGTGATATGTTAGCGATTCCACCACACCTACCAGAAAAATCAGTCTTCCAGCAGGTATTCAAAAACAAGTATAACCTTAAAATTCTTCTGAGGAGGAAGGATACAGCAACGGAATTGAATTTTTTTAACATATCTGTTTTACTTTGAAGATTTGAAAAAACCTAGTTGTTTAATTTCTTTTAGATGTTGGTATTTTCATGATAACCGTTTGCATTCAGTCTGAAGAATTCAGATGGAAAATTATGGTTTGTTTCCAGATTTTTAAGACAACTTGGAGTCATAGTCATAGGGCTGTATAGAGTGGAAACAGATTCCTCAGTTCAACTTGTACATTCCGTCCAGAGTTCCTAAATTAATCTAGTCCAATTTGCCAGCATTTGGCCCATATCCCTCTAAACCCATCCTAATCATATATCCATCCAGATGCCTTTTAAATGTAATTGTACTAGCCTCCACAATTTCCTCTGGCAGCTCATTGCATACACACACCACCCTCTGTGAGAACATGTTTGTCTCCCTTCTCACTATATACCTATGCCCACTAGTTTTAGACTCCTCCCATCCTGAGGAAAAGACTTTAGCTATTCACCCTATTTATGCCCACATGATCTTATATACCTTTATCATGTTACCCCTCAGCCTTCGACTCTTCAGGTAAAATAACTCCAGCCTCTCCCTGTAGCTACAATCCTTGTAATTTTTTCTAAACCCTTTCAAATTTCACAACATCCCTCCAATAGCAAGGAGACCAGAATTGAATGCAATATTCTTGCTGCCTACACCTGACATATGTTTCCTTCTTTTTCTTGTCCAAAACCACATTTTCTGTAGTCATCAAGCATTCTGTATACATACCAGCCTTACCCTTCACCCTCACAGAAACATACTGTCTCTGGACTCATTATCTAATTTTTGAAGGTTTCCTATTTTCCAGCCTGAGAATATTGTTTTGCTATTTGCATGATGGTGTATTTTGTAAATGCTTCCATGACTGCATCTCTATTTATTTGCACCAATAGTGGAATGTTTAGACTTGAAATGTTAGTTTCATTCATAATTTTCAGCCAAAAGAACTTTTCAGGATCGCTCGATACTCTATCCTTAAATTTACTGTCATTTATGTCAGCATGCCAGCTTTCTGTGTGAACATCAGAAAAGAAATGATCCAGTGGAAATGCAAAGTACATTTCTTTTTTCGCATCAGAGGCAAAATTAAAAAAAACTCCTGGCAGTTCAGTGAGTTTATAGAGTTAAATAGTGAGTAGGACAGAGCAGGAAGGTCCCAGATGTATTCGCTGTTTTGCTACTTTACTACTTTACTATTGTATTACCAGAGCATCTTTGGAAATGGGAGCATGGAAGTTGAGGTGGAATTGGTCAGAATTTGCTCCCTGTTACTAACCCGGTGTTTCTGCTGGAAGATGGGCTCTCAACTGTGGTTGGACATTGTCCTGGAATTTTCATTACATGCCCCCAAGCTCCTGTCATTGGTCGTTAAATGTGTCCATTCTTGTGATACACTACTTTCTTTCCCCAATCAATTTGGGAGAAAAACAAACTACATTTGATAATTCTTGATTGTCAGCTGAAGAAAATTTGTCATTTCCAATATTTTCATAAAAGAAATGTGTTCAAATAGTTTTTAAAAAATCTATTTGTTTAATTGACGACTCCTGAAGTGTTAACCATGAGATTTCTTTTTCATTTCTGGAATCTCGAGGGCTGCCCTGAAAAGTCTGGTAAAATGTGAAAGTGAGAACTCAATGGGATTGAATATACCAGCCTTTCTGGTCATTTCACAATGAACAAGAAGTGAAAGCTTTCAGGCAAGGTTGAAGAAAAACAAATAACTAAGCAAAAACTAAATAGTTGCTTCGGGCCATCATTTACCATACCTAAAACTTCATTTTGAAGGAGGAATTGAAATATACCCATGACAAAGTACAAGCTTAAGAAAATGAGACTTTGTTCTTCTGAAGCCAAAGCTTCCAGTTTAAATGAAGTACAGTGAGTTCAAGAGATGGGAGATTTTATACTTACAAACTTCAAAATTATTAATTTCTGTAGGATTAATGACATTTGTTGATTTTTGTGGAGTTGTGGGAACTCTGCAGATCTTTGAAAATGGCAGGTGAGACCCGATTGCAAGATTTTTGCCCCATTCCTGTTGCCCTCAATTTTGACTTGACTATCTGCACCTAGATAACTCCATTTGTAGTTGTAGGTATCTTTTAGCTCTCTGCCATTGACCCCTTGCCAATTCATGACACTTCCACGATCATTTGCGCAATATATAGTCTGCATATATCCAATGAACCCTACAGTAGCTATGGCTAAAAAAAAACACTCCAAGTTTTTTAAAAAATAGTTGTTACTACAAGCCTGTAAAACTGTCAATGAACTGGGACTTTAAAGTATGAATAATGGAAATTATAAGTACTTAAATGCCTCTATCTTTTGTAAATAGCATTTAGTCATTGACAAAATAGATCTAGGAGAAAAAAAATGCAAAGCTTTTATTCGAGCACTTTCTTTTTCTGATGAAAACTGTTTCAACAGAGGAAACTCTTATTTGAGGATGTAGGCTTTGAGCCCTTCAAAAGTAAAAATCCAATCATTGCAACTGCAAGGTACAATCTTTGTTCTATCTAAATTGGAAGGTGAAGAAATGAAGATAAATGTTCAGATCTTCATGAAATAAGGAACTCAATTTTACATAAAGATTATAATAAATAAGGATGAATTCTTAAGGAGAATAGATAGAAGATATTTAGCTTTGTATGAAATTTGGATTTTGTAAATGTGATGGTATGTAGGGAGATACAGAAAAATTATTTTTCGGAACAGCAAATTGATGGTGCTAGCTCTTTCTGAAGGCTTTTGTGTCCCTTTGTTTTAAAAGAAATTTGAATATTCATATGAGGCAATGTGTGAGGAAATAGGAATAAATATTGTTTGGTAAAGGTCACTCTTGGCATGTGAATGGTTGCGAGCAACTTCCTTGAAATTAAATAAATAATGTGCAACATTTTACAGTCCCCCACTAACAAGTTGACAGGTGGATGGTTGTAAAATTCACAAGATGTCTTTCTTACCTTGAAACAGTCTTCAATTTTCGCACTGACTTGTTATTCCATAACTCTGAAACCTATTTCATATCCTCAGATGAAACAATAACTTACCATAAAAACTTATCTTCATCTTGAGTACTACATTCACTGATGCTAACTGCCTGTCCTGTCCTCGCTGTGCTTGCTCCTTTCCAAACAAGACATCTGTTACAGTCGAGGTTGGAGAAGTGCACTGTCTTTTTTCTGGTTCCACTATGCCAGTGGTCACATCATATTTAAATGTTTCACCTGGTAATTGATATAGCAAAATATATAGTTTGTATTGGTTTGTTTATAATTGTTGACTTTTTTTTAAAAAAGCCAATTTTCTTTAATAATCAACAAAATTAGTGATTTATTATAAAGGCAAGGCATATTCACCAAAGATGCACTACTAATTAGCACACGATTTGAAATATGGTACTGTACTTTATTACCAATCCTTCTAAATAACTAGGCACAACACAGTCTTGATAGAGAAAAATAAAGAAACCGTTTAAATAGACCTCATGATAAAGGAAAGATAAGAAATGAAATGATCCAGATTACTATGGGTTTGGTGTCTTGATACACATTGACTCTTGTCCCTAGGCCCATATGGTTGTCACTGGGATCTTTTTCAGAAGCAGCCTATCCAATCTCCTTAAATCTTCTTTGATCATCCTCAAAATACACATCTCCACCTAGTCTCTATCACCTACAAAGTTGCATTTGGTCTTCAAGTTATTGATATAAATTGTGAACAGCAAGCAATCAAGTACTCGATCTTATAGCACCCGACTAGTGATCACAATCTGCAAATTTAAGAATGGGCCATTTATTTCTAATCTCTGTTTTCTTTAAAGTAATCAATCCACAATGCATGCCTCCTAGTCTGTGTCCTATAATTTTGTTTACTTGGGACTTTATTGACCATCTATTGATTGCCCTTTATTTAAAGTGCTAGTAATATCTGACAAATATTGTAGCCAGTTGGCCAAACATGATTGCCGTTTATAAATTTAAGTTGACTGTACACAATTAGATAATTTATTTTCCAAGTGCTTGGTTGTAAAGTAGATCCTCTAAAGTAGATCCTAGTACTTTTCCTACTCCTGATGCCAGGCAAACAGGTGTCTCGTTTCCTGTTTTCTTTGCCCTCATTTTCAAGCTATCCGGTTACATTTGCAACCTTCCTGTCTGTAGAGATCATTCCAGAATCTGTAGAATAATAAAATCTGTTCACCAATGCATCCACTGTGTCTATACTGGCCTGTTTCAAAACTCTGAGATGTTGATCATCTGGTCTCATTGTCAATCTTCAGTATCATTAATATTTTTGAATAATACTTTTTTTTGATAATATTAAATTATTTCAGTTCCTTATTCTCACTTGTAATGATTTAGCTTCTGTGAAGCTTCCCCATTAAAAATTCTCTTGTCTCTGCCTATAATGGGCCACCTTTGTCTTTGCTGATTGTTTCCTTTTTAGGCACCTATAGAAGCTTTTACAGTTTGTTTTTATGTTTAAAGCTAGTTGATATTCATATGCTCTTCTCTCTTGCTTTGTTAGTTTCTTGGTCATCAATTGCTGAATTTGAGTTAGTCCGACTGCAACTTTTTTTGCAACTTTTTAAGCCTCCGACTTCAATCTTATACAACCTCTAACTTCTTATTAGCTATAGTTGACTCAATTTTCCTGTTGACATACCATTGAAAATAATTAGATTAGTATCTTTTTCAAAATAATTGTCAAAAAATTTCACTCGCCGGCAGTTAAGACACATGCATAATGTTACTCTATTGACTGTACTCCACTAATTGAAGGAAGTGTAATAATGGATTACATATTTCTCCAAATCTTCAACTCAGATTTTTAGGAGGAGACAAATCAGCTTCATATATTTTATATATTCAATGTCAAAGACAAATACCCACCTATTCTCTTTCATTTTCAAATTTGCAAAGCTCCTGTCTCCCTTTATTTTTTGTCAACTGAGTAACTTATATCCCCTGAACATAGATTCTAACAGTTTTCATGAACTGCTGGTGATAGTATTGACTAATTCAAAAGTTAGTTGCCACACATGGTAAATGTTAATAGTTACAGTTCTAAATTTTGATAACTTGCATGCTGAAGTTAACAATCATTTTTTTGTTTGAATTGAATAACCCAATTCCAAGAAAAAAATATGGAAGTTTCATCTTTTGCTTGCAATTCTCAGCCATGCTATCCTCCAAGATGAAGTCATAGACACATGTAGCATGGAAACAAGCCCTTTGGTCCAATACATTCATGCTGACCAGACATCCCAATCTGACCTCGTCCCATTTGCTAGCATTTGCCAAATCCCTGTAAATCCTTCCTATTCATATACCCATCCAAGTGTCTTTTAATTGTTGTTAGTGTACCTGCCTCCGCCACTTCCTCTGGCAGCTTGTTCCATACATGTACCACTCTTTGTAAAAAATGTACCCCTCAGGTCCTTTGCAAATCTTTCCCCTTTCACCTTAAACCTTCTGATGTTCCAGGAAAAAAGGCTCAGCCTATCCAGACAAACCCTATAACTCAAACTCTCCAATCCTGGCGACATCCTTGCAAGTTTTCTTTGCACCCTCTCAAGTTTAACAACATCCTTCCTGTAGAAGGGTGACCACAATTGGACACAGTATTCTAAAAGTGTCCTCAACAATGTCCCGTACAGGCATAACAGACATTTCAACTCAATGTTATGACCAATGAAGCAAGATATACTGGCTGTGATGAGAAAAATATTTGTGCAGCACTGCTGGATTCTCTGATCGTTTTATTTCTATACTACTCAAACTTGATGTGGTAATGCATCATGTGCAAGATGCTTTATCTGAAAAAAATTGGCTAACATCAAGGCAAATTTTGGAAAACGGATTTGAATATTAATAAAACCTGGGATTTGATGCTGCCGCAGAATGGAATTCCAAACTCTAAATTTCTGGGTTGTTCACAATTAATAGAAATGTATTTTAAAAGGTCAGGGTGAACAAAAATTGATTCAACCTATCAAAGCTCTATATTAATTCTTCTGTAGCGTAACAGAATTTGCCTTTTGACTTACCCTGATAATTAGCCTCTGTTAGTTTTTTTTTGACGGAATATTTTAAATATATTTAATTGTTGTTGATCAAGCAGAGATTTGCAATATTGACCCAGTTGTAGTACTTTATTGCTCCCATACTGTGGGGCTGTTTCTAAACATTTTAGTAATATGTTTGGCTGTTATTGAAGCATGCTATATTGACAGTGTGTTTTAACAATTTGCAAAATTATTCCTTTAGTTTCTCCAGAAGTCTCATAAGTAGGCATGCATCTGTCTGTTACCATGACTTTGATAATATGAATGGTTCTGGTGTTGAAATTTTATTGCAGTCAAGGAGTAATTCAACTGTGTGAATTCTGTTTTTCATCAAAGGTGTTATACTTCCCCACGAACTGAGATTTTTCCCATTTATACTTTGCTTATACCAAAATAGATTTTCCTCAAACATAATTTCTTAAATGAAATGTGCCTGTTCAAAGAATTGAAACATTTTTCTGATTCTGACTAAGCACCTAGCAATATGAATAGCATAGAAGGTGATGTTTCTGCTGGCAGTTCTGTTAGTCTGCAAGGTAGACAGTGAATTTTATCTACCTGGACCATATTTCAGGAATATAAATACAAATTGCTCCTCAACATAGACGAGTCACAATTTTATCTCCTAAAGGTTGCAAAAATGTGCCAATAATTAGCTTCCCAATTAAAACCAGAGGAATCACAGCTATGGGGTTATTTATTTAAGGATTGGAGAATACGTGAGGAGAAATGTTTTGGCAAACAGAAGGTGGTGATTATTTGTTTGAAATTTGCTGCCCAGTTTGGTGGTGGAGGCACAAACTTTCAATGCATTTGAAAGGCATCTGGATCTTCACCTGAAGTGCTGTCACCTGCAAGTGTACAGGCCACATGCTGGAAGATGGAATTAGAATGGACAGCTAATTTTTTTCCCCCTTTTCAGCTGGTACAGACATGTTGGGTTAAATGGCCTTTTTACTGTGCTGCGCCTTTTCTAAGTGATTCTTACTGGTTCTACATGATTAATTAATTATGACTAGGAAAGCAATAACATGTACAGAAATTGCTACTTGAAATAAGTGCACATACATTAAGGCCCTATAAAATATGGAATTATTTCATATTACTCAAAAGACATGTGTGCAAACCTGGCTTACATTTAGAATAACGGAAAAGAGAAAATCAAACACACCACACCTCGCATGTATGAAAATGGTACCAATGTAGTCATGTTATGGAATGGTATTCCAAAGGCGTGGATTAATGATCCTGGGACATAAGTCAAAATTGCACTGATGGCTAAGGAGTTTAAATTCCATTAATTGACTAAATCTGTGAGACCATCGAGATAAAAGGAGTGGCCAACAAAGTGATTGAGTTGTTCTAAACCCAGTGAGAGTATGGAGAGCACAGCAGTAAGAAAAACAATGGAGAGTGTAATTGTCTCACTGAGACCAGAGGGTGAGGCAAGAGCACAGTGACAAGCAGGAAAGTAGTGGTGAGTGTGTAAGACTGACAGCAAGACCAGCAAGCAGTCTTAAACTAAAAATTACGGTGTGATGTTGCAGGAAACCAGGTAAGTGTTTGGCAAGTATTTTTATCTTTTCTTTGAAACTTCCTGAAATTTCCTTGAAATTTCCTGTGGATGAGAGAACAATGCCTCTTTTAAAAATGTGCACAGCCTTTTACCTGGGTATCAGTGACCCAGCTGCTTGTAATTTCTGCATGATCTGGGACATTCCAAAGCTTTGAATGTGTTGGGTGACCATATATCGGAAATGTCTCCAGCTGTTCCAGCTCAAGCTCAGGATTTGCAACCTCGAAAGGCAACTGTAGTCACTACAGCTCATCAGGGAGAGTGTGTTATGGGCGATTCGATAATTAAGAGATATAAATGATCTATTATGGTGAGTCGGATGTGTTGTATTACCTCATTGGCGCCAGATTAAAAGATATGACAGAGAGTTAGGAGTTGTTTAGCACATTGGTTCCAATGGAGCAGGGAGGAGGTCCTATGATTAGATTTTCAGAAGTTACAACATAAATTAAAAGCTTGTAACTTGAAGATTTATTATGTTAGATTGTTTCCAGTTCCATGCACTAGTGAATATAGAAATAGGAAGAGAGCAAAAGCCAACATGTGGCATGAAGCATGGTACTGGATGGAAAGTTTTGTGACTTTAGAATCAGTTCTAGAATACCTCAAGTCACCAATGTCCTTGCAGAGAGGTTTACTTGAATGGTTGGAGAGTGTTTAAAGTAAATTTCCAGGTGATTTGAGCAGGAGCATATGGAAGTAGAGGAGGAATAAAGTGCCTAAGGCATAGTTGGAAGACAGTATTGTGACAGAGCAGTCGTCAATGATCAGATACAGCATTAGAAATAAAAGTCTACCTCACTAATATCCTTTTAGGAAGGAAAAACTACTGTATGTGAGTCAAGATGAACAGTAATATTATTGACTCCTAATTGATCTCTGAAATAGTTATATTCATAAAAGTGACCATGTACCTACCTTCTCAAGGGAGAGGCAGTAAATGACCACACCTCAAATGCCAGGAGCTGGTAGGAAAGGTAGGCAGGTGTAGCCACTGGTAAAAGGATTGGGTGGAGACTTGAAGTGTGAAGCCTGTGGGGCTTAGAGGATGAGTTAATTCAGTGCTTGGTTCCATGGCTGGGATGGATGCACCCTGCTTCAATGTGGAGCTTGTTGGCTTTATAAGGTTAGTAGGGCAACCCTGGTTGCAGTTTTAACTGGAAAGAGGCAGTCTTGCTGAGGGTTTTCTTGCCTGAGCCTTGTTGACCCACCTCAGCCAGCCAAGGATTGGAGAATGCAAGCTGGATGGAGATGTACGGTTCACTTACATCTGGAATGTCAAGGTTGTTGCAGAGGTGGCCTGCGTGTAGTCCCACCTCTAGCTGGATGCCTCCTGGCAGCATCCTATCTCCTGGCTGGACCTGGCTTTCAAAGGCAGCTGCCAAACTGTCCATAAATGCTGACAGACATTGCAGAATTTGCTACTCTGATGCAGTATGGTTGACCAGGTGGGTGGCATGGCCTTTAGTACTGATGCAAGTGGGGAACATTTGTGAGGAATACAAAAGACTGAGGAGGCAGTGCAGAGGGCATTTAGGTTTATTGGCATGAGAAATTTGGAGAGGGTAATCTAGAGTGAGCAAGGGAACATTTTGCAGGCAAGAGTGAAAAGTGTGTGAAATTGCAGGCATAGAGTAAATATGAGGTGACAGAGTGTTGCATTTATCCTGGCTGAGCAAAGAAGATTATTGAACTTCTTGCAGCATTGCTGTCTGTTCCTTTGGGGATAGCCCTGACCAAGCCAATAGGCTCTGGTAGAACAGCCTTTCCTGCTGGTGCTCCGGCACTAGGACAACTTTCTTTTGCACCACCCTGTCTACTTGCACCTCCAGGTCCCTGACAGAGAATTGTGGTGCCATCTTTCCTTTCTTCAACATGTTCAGAATCTATCTCTTAATTATCAGGGCAGCTTCAGAATGCCAGTGCTTGTCCAGGTGCACAAGAGACTTCTAAGGAATGTGTTGGGGAATGGGATTCCCATCTTTGGGCAGATAGCTGTTGAGTGGAGAGTTGCTTTTGAAATTGATCGTGGTAAGATGGGGTGGAATGCAGATGTGAGAGACGCTGTAGGGTTGTGATAGGAATTAATGCAGCAATATTGGTAAGAAAGGGTGAAAAAACCCTTAAAAAAATTAACACAACTCAAGTTAACCAAAAACTGTAAGATTAGTACGAATGTTCTCATTGAGAATCTGAACAACATATTCTGCATTTACACATAAGTCACTTTATACCCTGTCCTTTATTATTCCCTTGCTCCTAATGCAGAAAGCAAACTTTTTTTGTGAAGTATTGGTTGAGATCTGGAATGTACAGCCTGAGAATGCAGAGGAGGCAGTTTCAACTGAATCATTCAAGAGCAATTGTGTTATTATCTGAAAAGGAAGATTGTGAAGGTTACAGAGGAAAACGGAGAGTGGCACTTATAAATCACTATTTCAAAGTACAAATAGACTCCTCCTGTGATGCAACAATTCTGATTCTGGAAGAAAATATTGTTATCAGTAATGGTAAATCTGTAACTATCGATTATCATAAAAACCCACTCCATTAATATCCTTTTAGGAAGGGAAATCGACTTTCCGTTCTAGTCCGCACTCTGTGATTCAAGATGAACAGCAATTGACTCCTAACTGATCTCTGAAATGGTTTGGTTGGACATTCAATTGTATTCGTAAAAGTGACCTGCAATAAATACTAGCCTTACCAGATATATTCACATCCAAAGAATGAATAAAATAAGTAGTTAATTTTATCTCGAATTACATTGTGTCCCTGATATGCCCATTTGACTTGTCAGGCACCATTAGGAAGAAGACTTCATGCACTGATGACTTGTAACAATAGGGTGAAATTGTATTTCTATTAATTTATGCAAAATTCTATCTGAATGTGTTGCAATTTTTATATGTTACTGATTTGTTTGTACTCAATCTTAACATTTTCCCTGCCACAGACACATTCAATCAGCTTAATGTGTGTTAATATGGATATGAATTAAAGGCTGTACATGTAAGTACACTTGTGCTTTGCAGCCACATTATTTCAGTGGTTCTTACAATAAAAATCACATTAAGATAATAGGAAGCAGATATTGTAGATATTGTAAAAACAAACTCAGGTTTTACGCTTTGTGAGACAATCGCGTTGCTGATAGGGTTAACAATTGTTGCCCTCCTGTAAATGTTTATGAAAATACTCCTTGAGCCATTGCAGGCCATCTGGTATCGTCTTACTCAGAGTACTCAAAGGTGTTCCAGATTTTGACTCATTGACAGTGAATTCCGATACATTCCAAGTCATGATGTGTGACTTAGAATGGAATTTGCAGTATAGACCATAATGAGGCCATAAGACATAGGAATAGGATTCCCTGCTCTGCTATTCAATTACTGATCCAATATTCTTCATGTCCATTTTACTGTCCTTGATATCCCAACTGATCAAAAATCTGTCTATCTCAGCTTTAACTATAAATAAGGACTCTGTCTCCACTGTTCTCGGTGGCAAAGAGTTCCAAAGATTCTGAACATTCTGAGAGAAGAAATTCCTCTTCATCTTAGTCTGGTTTAACATCTTCTGAAAGTCCAAATATAACACACCTACTGGTTTCCCCTCTGTCCACTCTTGTTGAAAATCTCTAATAAATTAGTCAGACATGATTTTCCTTTCATGAAGCCATGTTGACTCTGCTTGATTAGGTTATAATTTTCCAAATGTTCTGATATTACTTACTTAATAATTGATTCAAATATTTTTCGAACTATAGATGTTAGGCTAATCAGCCTACAGTTACCTGCTTTTTGTCACCTTGCCTTTTTGAACAGGGATGTCAGATTAGCAGGTTTCCAATTCTCTAGTACTTCTCCAGAATCCATCAACTTTTGGACAATTTTAGTCAATGCATCTCTTATCTCTGTGGCTAACTCTTTTAGGATCCTAGGAAATAAGCCATTCAGTGTCAAGCGGTTTCTGTGACTTAGCCTTATAAATTTGTCTAATACATCTTTAATGATGGTGATTGTAGTTAATTCATCCTACATATTCTTCAGTATTATTGAAATGTTCAAAGTATCTAATGCAAATTATCTGTTTAACTCCTCTGCCATTTCCTTGTTCCCCAAAACCATCTCCCCTGATTCACTTTCTAAGGGGCCTATGTTCACCTTGACTTCTTTCCTTTTTATATTACCAATTTTTATGTTCCTCACTAGTTTACCCTTGTAGTTTGTTTGCTCTACTTTACTGTATTTTTAGTCTTTTTGATTCTGAATTTATCCCAGTTTTCAGTGCTGTTGACCTCTTTATATGCTCTTCTTAACTTCCTTGGTTAGCCATGCTTGGTTATCCCAATCTTAGAATCTTTCCTCCTTACTGAGATATATTGTTTCAGAGAGTCATGCACTACTTCCTTAAATGTCTGCCACTCATGCCGACTGTTATTTCTGCTAATCTATCCATCCAGTTTTCTTTAGCAAACTATCCTTATTTCATTGTAATTCCCTTTATTTAAATTAAACACAGTTGTGCTACGGACAGACTAAATCCCCTCAAAATATATTAAGAAGATACCTCGACCCCAACATTTTTAAGTGTATGGCATTGTGTTCCGGATGCAATTTGATTGATCAAACTACCAGACATGATGCAAGATACACTTAATTCTTGCACTATAGTTAAAATACAAACAAAAGAAAGAAAAATTGAAATAGCAACTCTATTGGACAACTTAACAGACTAATAGATTATTTAACTACTACTGATTAGCTGTTCTAATATAGGAGCACCCTATAAACATCCTTGGCAAAGTCAAATTCAGCAAAATAAACCTCCCTCACTTGATCTCCAGACCGGTAGAAAGGAAATAAACTCAAAAGAAGAAAAGAGAGAACTCATGCTTTTGCAACAGCAAAGAGCTGTATCTCTCTCCAAAGTCCTAGTTCACCAACTGAAAAGCAAAACCTGCAAACTCTAGGTCTCTGTGTTCTTCACTCCACCCACTCATGCTTTGAGAACATAGAACAGTAGAGCACATTAGAGGCCCCTCAGCCCTTGATGTAGTGCTAACCTTTTATCCCATTCTAAGATCAAACTAACACACATATACTTCATTTTACTATCATCCATCTGCCTGTCCTAGAGTCACTTAAATGTCCCTAATGTATTTGACTCTACTACTACTGCTGGTACTGCATTCCATGCGTCCACCACTCTCTGTGTAAAGACCCTGCCTCTGACATCTCCCCTAAACTTTCCTCTAATCACCTGAAATTATGACCCCTTTTAATAGACATTTCTGCCATGGGACAAAGTATCTGGCTATCCACTCTATCTATGCCTCTCAACATCATGTACACCTCTATCAAGTCACCTCTTATCCTTCTTCATCCAGTGAGAAAACTCCTAGATCCCGCAACCTTTCTTCATAAGACTTGCCCTCCAGTTCAGGCAGCATCTTAGTCTCTTTTTAAAAAATACCAAAGCTAGCTTTGCATTGCTGGGCTCAGAACAGACAGCTCAGCTTCAAATTTATAACACTTGCTTTCAAAAGAAACATGACAGAACAAAACCTTCTTAAAGACACATTTGATACACCAATGCAAGTTTCTCACTTTTGAACTGAAAATTAAATGCTATCATGTTATGATCGCTAATTGCTAGGGGATCTTTTAATCGGAGGTCATTAATTAGACCTGCCTCTTTACCTGTTACCAGATCCAAAATAGCCTGCTCCCTGGTTTGGCTCCATGAAATATTGCTCTCAGAAACAATCCCTAATCCACACTATGATTTTGTGATCGTAGCTGCCCTTTCCAATTTGATTAACTCAATTAACATGAAACTTAAAATATCCCATTATTATTGCTTTATTATTTTTAGGTGCTCTTATTATTTATTTGTTGCAAATAACCTTTCCCACAGAGAGGCTACCATTTGTGGGTCTGTACACTACTCCTACCAGTTGCATGTGTTCCCCTAAACCTGCTGCTCGGGTTGTTTCAAGTTTGGATGGCACTGATGAAGGACAGTTGGCAAGTTGCTGAAGTGTCCCTTTAAGATAGTACACGCTGCTACCACTGTGAAGGTGGAGGGTGTGAAGTTAAGGAAGTGAATGGTATGTCAATTAAGTGGGTTGCTTGGCCTGGATGGTGTTGAACTTCTCAATTGGTGTGTGGTGTGGCAGCTCAGTGCCTCCCAGTGTCAGGGACCTGGGTTCGATTCCAGTCTTGGGTGACTGTCTGTGTGGAGTTTACATGTTCTCCCTGCATATGTATCTCTTTCTGCCATGTGCACTGGATTCCTCCCACAGTCCAAAGATGTGCAGGTTAGGTGGATTGGCCGTGCTAAATGTGGAGTTATGGGGAAAGGATAAGGTCTAGAACTGGATGGGTGTGCTGTTTGGAGAATTGGCGCTGAGTCAGTAGCCTCTTTCTGTATTGTAGGGATTCTCTGACTCTATGACTGTTGTTGAAGCTACATACATCCAGGCAAATAGAATAATTTATCATTCTCTGTAGCTGATGAACATGTCTAAGGAGTTGGGATGTGAGTTGCATGCCACAAAATTCCCAACATGCTCTTGTAGCTCTTAGTGGAATAACCACTGCTGAAATTATGGCATTGGAAATGTTGAAATTATGCTAATCAATCTTCTCACATCCAACCTCCTCCTCATCGCACACTGTTGCAGATGAGGTCATTATACACCTCTTACCTTTCTCCTCCTTCACCCACCACAGCATTACTCATAGACTTATATTTTAAACAAATATTCCTAATGAGTGCCTTTAATGAGGAAAGCTGCTTCAAATATAAACAATGAATCCAGAGTTTGAAGTTTTTGTTGCAAATATAATAATGAAATTGGCTGCATCATGTTTCTGAGCTGACTCCAATGGTGGAACCCTTTACTGTCAGAAAACAGAAACCAGAAAATCAGACACATTGCTTACAATTCTCTGTCCTTTAAGATAATTAAGATTATCAACACACGTTCAAAACATTTAGGTTGTTATTTGTATTTAATGTGATGTGCTGTGCTTAATCCTTGTTATAGAAAATGTTGACTCTGTCATTTCTACAATGCAACTGCTTGTCTTATAGTACTGGATTAAGAAGAACTGTTTTATTTTTACCGGCCATTCAATTTGTTGCTAACACCGTGTCTGTGGGCTGCAAGTTGTGCAACAGTTTAACAGCAGTTTGGTGCTTTTGAAATGGCAAACACCACAATTGCAGAGGCATACAGAAAAGGGGGTATTTTTAACTGTATCCCTGGAATGGGCTGAACAATATCATGGGAGAAGTTAAATTGATAAGATTGAGAAATGGAATTGTAACCCACTGTAAGCATGCTACTTCTAGTTTAACCACATGGGTCTGGGCTCACTAAGTAATTTAATCTTGACAGGCAGGTCGCTAATCATTACATTTAAATAAGTTACTGTATCATCAAAGGCCGCGTCTGACCAAGTTTGGCATCAGTGAACCCTGGCAATCATCATCTCATCAGTGGACATCACTGCAAGAGTTCCTCAGAGTAGGGTCCTGGATCCAATCATCTTTAACTGGATCATCAGTGATCTTCTCTCCATCTTGAAGTCAGAAGTGTGTCAGCAAAATCCAATGTTCTGCATTATTTGCAATTACTCTGATACTGAATCTGCCTGTACCCAAGTTCAGCAATATCCAAGTTTAGAATGGCAAATTGCAGGCAAGATTTAGGCCACGCAAGTATCAGATAAAGATCATATCCAAAAGACAGAATCTAACTGCCATCCCTTCATGTTCAATGACAGTATCATCACTGAATACCCTCACTATCAACATTCTGGGGGTTATCATTGACCAGAACTGGACTAGCCATACTGTGATACAAGAGCAGGTCAGAGGCTAGGAATCCTGCAACAAGTAACCCACTTTCTGACTCCCAAAGCCTGTACACCATTTATAAGGTACATGTCAGAATTGAATGAGTACTGCAATTTGCCTGGTTGAGTGCAACTCCAACAACACTCAAGAAGTTTGATACCATACAGGACAAAGCAGCACACTTTATTGTCGGTGCAGCCTCAAACATTCATTCCCTCTATCTCCAACATTTATTCTCCTATCCAAATAACATTCTCCACTGCAATCTCTGATCTGCAGTCTCCAAGCCATGAATCTTTCTATCCCCTGATAAAAACATGATCTTCATAATTCCCTCACCTTTCATGACCCTCCCCACAGGCAATCTGAGTGAAAAGAATTTATGTAATATTCATTAAATTTAGATTGATGTGCTTTCAGATTTCTCCAGGTCTGACTGGCAGTTCACTCCTTCCTGCCTCACCATCAGTATTGGAGTCATAGAATCAGAATGAGACACAGAAGGAGACTGTTTAAATTGCCCTGGCTTTTTGAAAGACTGATCCAATGAGTTTAATTCCTAGAAACTATTTCTTCATTTTTTTCTATATTAAAATGCTTCAAAGTTTTGAACTCCTTTGTTTGTTTTTATTCGGTCATCAGGACCAAATCAAGTATATCCGAGGTTATTGAGGGAACGGTGAAAATTGGGGAAGCACTGGTCATAATCTTCCAATCTTCCTTATGTTGAGAGAGAGCATTCCAAGGAATTGCTGAATTACAAATAATTACACCACTGTTCAAAGAATTCTTCTAAGAATAAAACCAAATGCTACAAGCTAATGAGTTTAACCTCAATGATTGGAAAGATTTTAGAAAAAAATCTGGGACAAATTTCAGCTACTTGAATAAATGTGTATTAGTTATGGAAAGCAAGCAGAGATTTATGAAAAGTAAATCATGTTTAACTAACTTGCTTGAGTAACTTTGGTGAGGGAACATAGAGGGTTGTTGTGAGTAATCTAGTAGATGCAGTGTACATTTTTTCTTCCAAAACATGTTTGGTTAAGTGCTACAAGGCAAACTTGTAGCAATGTTAAAGTCCAAGGAATAATGATGATAATTGCAGCCTGGGATTTGAAGTTAGCTGAGCAGATCAGGTAGTGATGATATTTTCAGATGGAGAAAATGTTGGATTTTATTAGGACAGTCATTTTCTTGATTTACTTCAATAACTGAAATGAGTGCGCCTTGGACAATTTTGTATTGTGGATGACATAAACCTTAAAAGTACTGTGAACAGTAGGCACAATAATGATAGACTTTAAGATGACAGAAGCAGGCTAGAGGAAAGGGTGAACATCAATAATACCCTTATTGGCATAACGTTTACTCAAGAGGAGGAAAACACCAACAAACTGCCATTCCTAGATGTCACAGTAGAGTGAACAGCCAATGGGCAACTTCAAACCAGTGCCTCCAGAAAAACAACACATACAGACCAAATATTGAACTACAGAAGCAATCATCCCAACATCCACAAATTAAACTGCATCATAACATCATTTCAACGAGCCAACACACACTGCAGCACAGTGCTGGGTCCACTACTTTTCGTCATTTATATAAATGATTTGGACGTGAGCATGAGAGCTATAGTTAGTACATTTGCAGATGACACCAAAACTGGAGGTGTAGTGGACAGTGAAGAAGGTTACCTCAGATTACAACAGGATCTGGACCAGATGGGCCAATGGGCTGAGAAGTGGCAGATGGAGTTTAATTCAGATAAATGCGAGGTGCTGCATTTTGGGAAAGCAAATCTTAGCAAAACTTATACACTTAATGGTAAGGCCCTAGGGAGTGTTGCTGAACAAAAAGACTTTTAAGTACAGGTTCATAGCTCCTTGAAAGTGGAGTCGCAACTAGATAAGATAGTGAAGAAGGCATTTGGTATGCTTTCCTTTATTGGTCAGAGTATTGAGTACAGGAGTTGGGAGGTCAGGTTGTGGCTGTACAGGACATTGGTTAAGCCACTGTTGGAATATTGCATGCAGTTCTGGTCTCCTTCCTATTGGAAAGATGTTGTGAAACCTGAAAGGGTTCTGAAAAGATTTACAAGGATGTTGCCAAGGTTGGAGGGTTTGAGCTATAGAGAGAGGCTGAACATGCTGGGGCTGTTTTCCCTGGAGTGTCGGAGGCTGAGGGGTGACCTTATAAAGGTTTACAAAATTATGAGGGGCATGGATGGTATAAATGGACAAAGTATTTTCCCTGGGATAGGGGAATCCAGAACTAGAGGGCATAGGTTTAGGATGAAAGGGGAAAGGTATAAAAGAGACCTAAGGGGCAACGTTTTCACACAGAGGGTGGTACATGTATGGAATGAGCTGCCAGTGAAAGTAGTGGCGGCTAGTACAATTACAATATTTAAGAGGCATTTGGATGGGTATATGAATAGGAAGGGTTTGGAGGGATATTGGCTGAATGCTGGCTGTGGGACTAGATTGGGTTTGGATATTTGGCCGGCATGGATGGGTTAGACCGAAGGGTCTGTCTCCATGCTGTATATCTCTATAACTCTATGACATTCATTGGCTTTCCTTTATCTATTTTGCTCATTACATTCTGAAAAGATTTTTAATGGATTTGTTACGCATGACCAACTCTGGCCATCACATTCTGGTAGGTTTGAAGGTCATTAGAGTGTGTTCATGAAGCATTTACAAAACTGACTCCAGAGTCATGGACTTTGGTTTTGTGGATAAATTGGAGAAGCCAGGGCTGTTCTCTTTAGAGAAGAGGAGTTAAGAGAAGATTTGTTGGAGGTGTTCAAAATCATGAAGGGTCTGAAGGCATAAATAAAAAGAAATTGTTTTCTTGGTATTCAGGTTGAGTACCAGGGGACACTGATTTATAGTTATTTGAGCATTGCTGAAAACCAGAGACTCTTTGTCAGGCCGCATCTTCTTGATGATTCCACCACTAGGGGGCATTAGCAATGAGTAATTAAGGCCTGTTTTCAACCTTGTGTTTAAATTGAGGCATACAGTATGGTTGGAGTGACTCGGGGCTGTGCACACCATCTTCTCAATTCAGGGGCCTGTCGGAGCACAATGACAGAATATATGTGGGCTAGGGTTGCTACCCATTTTTCTGCAGTCCCTGAAGATCAGGAAACTATTCCCAGCCAAAATCCGAGACCAAAATCTGCCAGTACTTTTAATTGTTATTCTGAGAGTTTTCCTCATGAGCAGAACTGGCCTCATCCTTGAAATACAATACAGATTCTATAACAGAGTGCTATAATTCAAGGTAGGATGTTGTCTTCTTGGCTTCAGTGTAAAATAGCATTCTTGTGTTCGTGGGTCTCATGGCAGTGTGACATTCCTAACACCATCTGCTCACTTTCAGACAGCCACATAGGCATTGGCAATACATATTCTGGTTTGTTAAAGCTTTTAGTCTCACACTCCTCAGGACAATTTGCAAAAATTACCAAAGTAAAGAGAAAATAACATTTATACTGAATAAAATGAGAGAGCTTATTAGCTGGCAAGTAGACTGTGATAGGTGAAGGTGTTGCCACTGAGAATGTATAATTTAATAATTGCCAACCTTTGTTTAAAGTTTAAACAAGTCAAGTTAACTCTAATTGGTCAAGGCATTGTCCTGAGTAATGAACCAGGAAATGACTGTCACCCATTTTGTTACTCAAAACAGGTGTAGTGTGTATACATGTCCTTTCTGTCTATCAGTAACAGGGTCCTGTGTATTAATATATATAAATTCCAGTACACTGAAGTACACCACACTGTGAATTCAATCGTATATTTTTTGGCAGAATAATTCTTTGCATGCTCAGGATTATGTTCAATTACAGATCGCATTTAATATTGGACACCATGTTGGAAATCTAGCAAGCACAGGTTGGCTGGGTGTTGCAAATAGCTGAAGGGATATGCTGTTTGATAATGATCCACCAGTCTTCACAATGCACAGGTTACCTGCCTAGCATTATGCCACGAGTGAAATTATTCATTTGTTTGGCTTATTGGCAGCATCCTGTTATTGGCAAAACCCAATTGTGTTGCTGCTGCAAACCAACAGCCAATGTAATGCTAATTGTGACCATGGTTACATTCACGCCAAAATGCTTCCCACTCAATTGGAAGCCATGCCTGACAATCAAGCTGCCTTCTGAGAAAGGTTTCTATTCAGATTAAAAACATAATCATGTGAATTTAAGTATCCACAACCTTAGCAAATTTGGATTCCTGGGTTCCTAGCTGAGATTCCCTTACCATTTACAATCTTCCTTTTTTGATGTTGGGCCATTTTTCTAATCATGTTACGAGGCTTCGCACATAATGTATTGGTTTCGTTTTTGCTCTATTTTGTAAATCCAAGGAAATCATATGATTTTTTAAGTCTTGCTAACTTTTCCTGTTATCTTTAAAGAGATGTGTGTGTAAACCCCAGATCTTTTGGTTCCTGCACCTTCTTGAAAATTATCTCTGTATTAAGTGTATTGATTAGATATATGCTGTTCTGACCATATCCTCCTAAAGTATATTGCTAGTGACCTCATTGTTTGTTACAATTGCAAGTGCTTCACTATCTGAGGAGCCATGAATGATATTGGACATTATGCAATTATCAGTGAACATCCCCACTTTTGACCTTACAATGGAGGGAAGGTCATTCATAGTGCAGCTAAATCTATCCTGAGGAATCCCTGCAGGAATTTCTGGATTTAAGCTGATAGACCTACAACAATCATAATCATCTTCCTTTATACTCGATATGATTGTAACAAACAGAGAGTTTTCCCCTTGACACTATGGAATTTAATTTTTGATGGCACGCTCTATCAAATGCAATCTTTACACTGAGGACAGACACTCAACTCGGAAATTTACCTTGTTTGTCCATGTTTGAATCACAGTTGTGGGTTAGCAGTTTGTTGCCAAGCAAGTAGTACTTCAAAGCACTGTTCATGATCCCTTCAATCACTTTATGGAAAGTACACTGATGAGCTTGAAATTGACTGGATTAGATTTGTCCTGCTTTTTGTGTGTAAGCATACCTGACCAATTTTCCACTTTATCTGGTAGATGCCAGTGTTGTATCAATACTGGAACAAAACCAATTACCCCATATTCACAAACCTGACTGCCCTGGTCGACCTATTGTCTCCACCTGCTCCTGCCCCACCAAACGTATCCCCTCGTATCTTGACACCACCCTTTCCCCCTTGATCCAGGGACTCCTCACATACATTCAGGACATCACCCACGCACTCCACCTCCTCCATGACTTTGATTTTCCTGATCCTCAACTCCTCATTTTCACCATGGACATTCAGTCGCTGTACACATCCGTCCACCATGGCGAAGGCCTCCAAGTCCTCCGTTCCTTCCTTTCCCACCAATCCATCCAGTACCTCTCCACCGATATACTCATTCGGTTGGTGGAACTGGTCCTTATCCTCAACAACTTCTCCTTCAAATCCTCCCACTTCCTTCAGACCATGGGCACCACAGCAATGCCTGCCTCTTCATCAGATGACTGTATCGGCTCCACCTCGTGCTCCCATGAGGGGGTTGAACTGTTCATCAACTTCATGAACACCTTTCACTCTGACCTCAAGTTCACCTGGACCATCTCAGACACCTCCCTCCCCATCCTGGACCCTTCCATCTCCATCACTGGGGGCCGACTCAACACAGACATCTACTTCAAACCCAACCGACTCCTACAGCTAGCCGGACTACACCTCTTCACACCACCCCTTCTGTAAAAGCGCTATCCGTTATTCCCGATTCCTCCACCTCTATCATATCTCCTTCCAGGAGGAGTAATTCCACTCTAAGACATCTCCTATTCAAGGATTGCAATTTCCCAACCCACGTGGTCAACAATGCCTCTAGCATAGCTGCTCTACTTCCCACACTTCCGCTCTTGAACCCTACCCCTCCAACCGCAACAAGGAATGAAACCCCCCCCCCCATTTTGGCCACCTACAGTTGGACCCCACCACCAGAGATACATTTCCCTCCCCACCCCGTTCCCTCCGCAACTCCCTTGTTAGGTCCATGCCCCCTACCAACCCACCCTCTGCTCCCAGCACCTTTCCTTGGCGCAGCAAAAGGTGTAAAACCTGCACCCACACCACCTCCGTCATGTCCGTCCAAAGCCCCAAAGGATCCTTTCCCATCAGGCAGAGATTTTCCTGCACATCCAAATCCCTCATCTACTGTGTCCGTTGCTCTCGATGTGGTCTCCTCTACATTGGGGAGATAGGACACCAACTTGCAGAACATTTTAGGGAACATCTCTGGGACACACGCACCAAACAACTACCCTGTCGCCGACCACTTCAACTCCCCTGCCACTCCGCCAAGGACATCCAAGACATGGGCCTCCTCCAAATCCAAGCCACCCGACACCTGGAGGCAGAACGCCTCATCTTCTGCCATGGGACCATCCAACCACATGGCATCAATGTCGATTTCACTGGTTTCATCATCTCCCAATTCCCACCTCATCCCAGATCCAACCCTCCAACTCGGCACCACCCTCTGGAAATGTCCTACCTGTCCATCTTCCTTCTAGTCTATCTGCTCGGCTGTCTCCTCTGACCTACCACAATCACCCCCACTTGTATTCGGCTATCACCTTCCCAGCTACCTTCTGCCCTCACACTCCTATTTATTTCTCAGCCCACCCCCAAATATTCCTGGTGAAGGGTTATGCCTGAAACATTGAGTTCTTGATCCTCGGATGCTATGCTTTTCTAGTGCCACACGTTTTGACTCCTCAATACTGGAACAGCTTGGCAAGTGGTCCTGTAAGTTCACAGCACCTGTCTTCAGTACTAGTGCTGGAATGTTGTTAGGTCCCATAATCTTTGCAGTATCCTGTGCCTTGATATCGCACGTACTGAATTGAATTGGCTGAAGATTAGCATTCCTTTTCAGTTTTGTTTTTGTGTATTTGATTATATTGCTACTGTACACTTCCTCTCCACAGAAAAAAAATTAGAGATATAAGTTTGCCAATCCTAACCTTGTTTGAGGCAGGTCTTTGTTGTTTCCACAATATCATAGATCCATGTAGCGACTTGTGGCTGCAGCTTCCAAATTTCTTTTCTGAAATCATACTCTATGCTTAATAGGGGAGGCATGGTGGCTCAGTGATTAGCACTGCTGCCTCACAGCACCAGGGTCCCAGGTCTGATTCCAGTCTCAGGTGACTATCTGTGTGGAGTTTGCACATTCTCCCCCTGTCTGCGTGGGTTTCCTCCCGGTGCTCCGGTTTCCTCCCACAGTCCAAAGATGTGCAGGTCAGGTGAGTTGGCCAAGCTAAATTGCCCATAGTGTTAGGTGCATTAGTCAGAGGGAAATGGGTCTGGGTGGGTTACTCTTTGGAGGGTCGGTGTGGACTGATTGGGCTGAAGGGCCTGTTTCCACACAGTAGGAAATCTAATCTAATCAGCACATGCTGTCCAAAACAAACTTCACATTTCATTGTCTCATTCTCCAAATTTTTAATGACAGTATTATTTATTCCTTTGCCAATTTTTCTTCCAGTGTATACACAATTTGTTTAGTTTCTTCAGTGCTTCTTCTTGGTGCTCCTTCTTCAGCCAAATTGGTTTCAGTTATTCATCACAGAACCAGATAATATCTCCACAAGTATATCTGTTCCAGCACTGTTGAAATTTTCAGTGGATACCTTGCATACTTAGCTCATGTCCCAGGAATGGTCCCATTTTTCAGTTAAAGCTTGGCTATGCATTTGTATGAAAACAGGCATGTGAATTCCTCGGTTAGAAAGATACGTGGTTTCTGTTTTCAAGGCTGCTGTGGAATTTATTGACAAAATAAAGGCTTCCATCAGCAATATAAATAAATAACTGATGAATGCAATGTTTGCAGTGTCATAGTTATGATTTATTTCTGTAATAGTGTATGTGAAATAAACAAACAGCAATATTGTGATGTGTAAGTATGCTTATCCCTGAGCTTCATACTCAACTATATTTACATATGTCGAATGGACATATGTTGTGGTAGTTGTTTCCTGAGGTTCATTTGAAGATTTTCCATCCACTTTGTTATGATAAAGCACGGTGGCACTGGAAAAGGGAAAATGAATTGGCAAAGTCAAAGAGAAATTTTAGGTTAAAAATAAAAACTGAATTTATGAAAAAAGCCTCACTAAGGTGTCGAGGCAACAATAGAAAACTGGGAAAAAGACTCTGATTAGACAGCAGTGAGCAAAGACCTGAAACCATGCTCTTTGGAATAAATGTAGTATTAGATGCACATATAGGTCCAGGAAACATAGAATCATAGAATTCCTACAGTGTGGAAACAGACCGTTTGGCCCAACCCTCCAAAGAGTAACCACTCAGATCCATTCCTCTGCTGTATTATTCTACATTTACCCCTAACTAATGCTCTTAACCTACTCATCCCTGAACACTATAGGCTATTTAGCATGGCCGATGGATCTAACTTGCACATCTTTGGACTGTGGGAGGAAATCGGAGCACCTGGAGGAAACCCACGCAGACGTGGAGAGAATGTGCAAACTCCACACAGACAGTCGCCCAACTGGAATTGAAGCCAGGTCCCTCGTGCTGTGAGGTAGCAGTGGTAACAAGTGAAAAAAGTGTGGAAGTCAACTGATCAGAAGTATTCCATGTAATCGAGGAGCTGGTTATGCACTTCTGCGATTGCATAGAAAGCTGCTGTCAGGGTGTGGAGAGGTGTTGAGAGTGGACTGGACTGCCATGAAAGGAATGGTCTCTGCTAACTGCTGACAAGGGGAGGGTGATATGTGGTCTAGTCATGACGTCCCACTGGAGGTGGTGACTTATGATCCTGTGAATGTGGATGCAAAATGGCTTGTAAGTGAGGACCAGGCGGATGCTGGTGGGAGAGAACAGAAAAGGTGAGGGCAGAAGTGCAAGAAATGGGTCAAGTCCAGTTGAGGACCCTGTTAACCACAGTGGCAGGGAGTCCTCAGTTGAGGAAGGATGTGGACATTTTGGAGTCCCACTTATGCAAAGTGGCATCACAGGACAGATGCAATGGAGACAGAGAAACTGGGAGAATGGAATAACGTCTTTACAGGAAGCAGATCATGAGGATCTGTAGTCCATGAGAGGCAGTGGGTTTGTAATGGATATTAGTGGCCAGCCTATCCCCAGAAATGGAAATAGAGATGTGGAGGAAAAAAGGGAGGAGTCAAGATGGACAGGTGAAGGTGGAACCAGAGTGGAAATTGAAAGTAAAATTAATAAATCCTTCCAATTCAAAATGAAAGAGGGAAACAATACCGATGATATAGTCGCTGTATTCGGGAATGAGTTGTGGGAAGGAACCTGAGTAGAATTGGAACAAGGAATGTTCCATATATCCCATAAAGAGACAGGCATAACTGGAGACCATGCAGATACCCATGGCCACACCTTTGATTTGAAGCAAGTGAGAGGAGTTAAAGATGACATTATTTAAAGTGAGGATGAGTTCAGCATGCAGAAGAGGGTGGTTGTGGATGGCAAGGTTGAGGCCTTATTTCCAGGAAGAAGCCTAAGAATATCCTAATGGGGAATGGAAATATCGAAGGATTGAATAGGAGGCAGCCGGTGCTTGCAAAACAGACATTTCAAAATAACGTCTGAAGATTCGCGGACATGTGTGTAAAGCGGCTAGACAAGGGAGAAAAAAATTCATGTTGTGGTAGGAAGAAATAAGTGTTTCTGCCTATTCCTGCCTGACAAAAATGTCTGTCTCGGCAGTCCTGTTCGTTGATCTTAGGAAGACAGAGCAATATTATCCACTTCTATCTTCTTGGTTTTCGGTAGAGGAGACTTCAACCGGTATTAGTTGCAGTTTTAAAACATGCGGCTATGGGCAGTGTCCCATTAATACAGTTAACAGAGGTTGGATTGTTTGGCTGATAGGCAACCTCAAAGATGCTGGCAGAGTAATAGTGCTGGGAAAACAAATTATGTTATCCTGAGAGAAAACAGCAGGTTCACATTCAACAGAAAACTGCTATTCCTCCATAGCAATGCTTCAGCAATATTAGTCATATGGTGTTGGACAACTTGCTGGACTGCTGTGAGATTTTGCATGTCCATTTGAATATTGTTATCTTTCAGAAGTTGCACTTGCATGATTTCAGTCTGAACTTCCATTATAACACTCAAACATTGGATGATTTATGTGACATTGGCCACGAGATGCTACATTATAGGTGGATCTATGAGTGTGCCAATGGAAAGACTGGGCTTCAAACTCTGTGCAAAAGTTGATGATTCATGACACTGATGGTGGTCTTACTATCCATTTCACTAATGCAACATGTACTCATCGTGTGTATCCATCAGCTTTTTGTAGCACCATGGAAACCAGAGTCCTTCTGAGTGGGCACCTTCTGACGTCTGAAGGAAGGTCCTCGACTTGAAATATTAACTATGTTTCTCTGTTTAGAAATGCTGCAAAAGCTGCTGAATGTTTCCAGCATTTTCAGTTTTTATTTCAATTTTTCAGCACATTGCTTTTGCTCATACTTTAATTCACAAATCCTGATTATTTCTTCAATAAATGTTCAAAGCACCAGGATTCTAAAACTAATGTCAATTATGGTATTAATTATTGTTGGTCTGTTTTAATCATTTTGTGAAGACCAGCTTTATTGGTAGGGGCACCTGGATTGATTGTGT
This sequence comes from Hemiscyllium ocellatum, assembly GCF_020745735.1. Lineage (NCBI taxonomy): Eukaryota > Metazoa > Chordata > Chondrichthyes > Orectolobiformes > Hemiscylliidae > Hemiscyllium > Hemiscyllium ocellatum. Next base: position 81,934,606 of record NC_083404.1, read on the forward strand.
CTTTGTCATGTTCTGAGAAACACTGCCAAGTGGTTTTCCTAGCCAATCATCTGATTTTGTTCTGCAGTCTGTTTTAGCTGTTCTTATTTTGAGTGATACTGCAATGGCACTGCCTCTTTGTAGCCAGATTAAGTGGCCCGCAGAAGTTTACCACAATCCTTAAAACCTTAGCTAAATTGGACTGCAGGATGTCCCTAGATCTATTTCAGTCCCTGAAGAGTATTTTCAAATATTTCATAAATTATTGATGATTAGTCTAGTGTCAGCATTTAACCTCATGACACCTAGGTTTGTTTGGTATCCTTCGACAACAGAGATTTTATAAGCCAATTCTATAAATCTGCCATCCTGACAATTTATTGGCAAATGTGATGGTTGATGAATTGCTTTAAAATAAACATAATAGCAACAGCTGCCTGAGAAGTAAACACTGGCATTTATGATTTGCTCTTTATTGTAGAATCCTTTCTTACATAGGTATTTGAGTGTGCAAGGAAGTATAGAATTCTATAAGTGTGTGATTGATAACCCCATGCATACGAGAGATTGCTGTCTCTTTGTAAACCTGTATAGCTCTATTAAGCTACGGTTTGTTGTCAAATTGAGAAGATGAAATTGTTTGCTTGAGAAAACAAGGCATCAGTCCATATTTTCTTGTTTTTCCCTGCATGTGGACACCCAGTACAGCTAAGAAATATTTTATCTGTCATTGGTTCTATAATAAGACAAATAACAGGATTTAGAAGTTACTTCTGCAGCTGTATTCTATTTCTCCCATCAGATTATAAGCCTGTTCCAGGAGCATTTTAAGTAATTTTGCTTCTATTCCACTATTACCAAAGCAGCACATTGTAAGAGATTACAAAATGATTTTACTAATTTTAAAAAAAGTTGCTTTGTCTGCAATAATAGGAAACTGACTCTATTTCTGAGTTTATCACAAAGTGGCTATCAGAGCAATCCAAGATGAGCAAAAGCTGTTACCTAATAGTTTGAACTCCAAAAACCTTGCTCAACTCAGTTCTGCATTTAATAAATGGCAGATACAAGACTGATTTCTACCCTTTTGTGATTGTCTCTCTAGAGCATGTTAGGAAAGTAAGATGGAAGATTTTGAAATGCCCTCTCCCAGCTCATTTCCACACTGCCCTTTTGCTTTTGTCTACTCCTGACTTCCTCAAAGAAATCGTTTAAAGCTTGGGTAATGCAGAGTGTTGACAACCCAGTGTGACATTTTTCCACCTTCTTTACTACCTGTTATACCTTGATAGACTGTTTCCAAGACACATGAAATAGGAATATCAGTCTTTTGGTGTTATACAAATGAAAAGTTCAATGACCTCTCATGGGTGGCCAAGATGAATTATTATATGAAAATTCTGCCCCCAACACTACCAAATTTATATGCTGCTCAACACATCACACCCTCAATACTCACCCATCAGCACTCTTGTACACAGGACTAATCCCTCATATGCACAAAATTAACCTCACACTAATTATGTAAAATTCAAAGGAATCTTTACAGGCTAGACATGAAGAATATGTTCCTTCTTATGAGAGAATCTAGAACTAAAAATCATTATTTAAAAGTCTGGGATCACCCATTTACAACTGAGATCAGGCTTTTTGTTTTTTTTTAGAATGTAGTGAGTTTTTGGAATTCTGCCTGACAAAGTGGGTGAAGCAAACTCCCTGAATTTAAGGCAGAGTGCATAGATTTTTGTGGGAATGCAAATTTGAGGTTACAATCAGATTAGCCTTGATATTATTTTGTGATGGAACAGATTTGGGGGACTGAATGGCCTGCTCCTGCTCCTGCTCCTGCTCCTAATTCATACATTGAAAAATAAAGGCTGAGGGGTGACCTTGTAGTTGAAGCATGTTGATAAACTGGATACAGAGAGAATTTTTCCATTTGTCGCTAATAGTTTAACTAAAGGCCATCAATCTAATGGCCATCAATTTACACCTAGAAATTCTGAAGAATCTCCTTCACCTCAAGAGAAGTAAAAATGTCAGATTTGTTACTAAGGAGATCTATTCTACTGCAAGTTAGTACTCCAAGGTACTTGCCGGGTCAAAGTTTTACAAGTCCTCACAATGGGTGTATCTCGACCTAATGGATGACTCAGAAAGGCAGCTAACCATCTTGTTGGCCTGGCCATTGGATTGCACAGGTCCTGAATGAATAAGAAAATTTACATTGTTATGTATAATCCGGTGAAATAAAATGAATGTAAAAATAAGTCTTTATAGTGTGTGAAATTAAGGGATTTTGAATGTTTTTCTTCTAATTTTCTGTCTTAATTGTTTTCATTTTTTGATAGCAGTGCATGACATGATGTTTGTTTAGGATGACAGAAATTTTTCTAAGCTGACTGCGCAGACATTTATGAGCAACGTGACAGCGAAATGTTATCATGTCTTTGTCTGATATCCATATTTCTGCCTGACACAATTTTAACATACAGCCTCACTTCTCTTCTGGTTCAAAATGGCATATTTTAAATAAGCATGAGATTGGTGGTAGAGTAAGCTAAATAGACTTTGTTGATGCTTAGTATGAGTGATTGGCTCAACTTAATGCTGATAATTTTTTTTATTTCAGTATCTTTCAAGTTGCATGTTATAGCTAAAATTTAATAACATAACCTTCAATAATTTGAAAACTGTCCAATTATGTAAACAATGATTTACCCCAAAATTACATGTCTTGAATAAATCTTGGAGAGACTGTAGATTTCTGCACCTTTTGGACCTGTTCTGGGACAGATCAGACCTGTTCAAGGAGGGATTGCACCTTATTAGGACCAGGATTAATATCCTTGAAAGGATATTAACTTGTAGTCTTGAGCTGAATTTAAACTAACTTGACAGGAGGTTGGGAACTTGAGAGGGAATTTGGAAAGGAGACGAACACAGCTAGAAATGCAGGATAGCAAAATAATAAACATAGACAGGAAGGCGGCAGAAATAAATGCAAGCATCAAGTAAAGCCAAAATGTAAAATAATGTTACAAATGCTGAATTAAAAGAAATCCAGCTGAATACAGACAGCAATCAGAACAAGTTGTGAATTGATTGTATGAAGGGGTCCTAATTGTCATCATGGAGATGTGGCTGAACAGTAAGAATAAGAATATTCAATATTTGGGAAGGATTGGCAAAACTGAAAAGAGGTGGGATCACTGTGATAATAGTGGATGGAATCAGTATGTTTGTAAGAAAGGATCTTAGGTCGAAAGAACAAGTTGTAGAAATTGCTTAGGTAGAGCAAAAAGTAGCAAGAGGCAGAAAGTATTAGTTAGAGTGTTTATAGGCCTCCACACTAGTGGTAATGTATCAAATGATATAAACAGGAAAAGATGGGTAAATGTAACAAGGATAATACAGCAATCACAGATTACTTCAATGTACTAGATAAATCTAAAGACTGCCAATGCTGTGGAGGAGGATTTCCGAAGATGTGTATGAGATGGTGTTCTAGAGCTATTTGTGAGGGACCAACTAGGTAATATGCTGTTTTAGATCTAGTATTATGTAATGAGAAAGAGCTAATTAATAATCTAATCCTGCCACAGCAGATAGTAGAAATTCAGTTCAGTAACAATCTGGAATTGAGAGGCTAATGATGGCCATGAAACCATTGTCAATTGTCTGAATAACCCAACTGATCCACAAATGTCCTTTCGGGAAGGAAATCTGCCAATCTTACCTTCTCTGGCCTACAAATCACTCCAAACCCACAGCTATATGATTGCATTTCCCTTTGAAAAAGCCTTGCAAGCTTCTCAGTTTTAGCAATCAATGGAAAGTCTCAAAATGAAATGAAACTAGATAAGGGTGACATGGTGGCTCAGTGGATAGCACTGCTGCCTCACAGCATGAGGGACCTGGGTTCAATTCCACCCTGGGGCGACTGTCTGTGCGGAGTTTGCACAGCCTCCTCATGTCTGCATGGGTTTACACTAAGTACTCTGATTTCCTCCCACAGTCCAAAGATGTCCAGATTAGGTGCATTAGCCTTGAGAAGTGCAGTCGTACAGGTATACAATAGGGACATATGGCTGGCTGGGATGCTTTTCGGCAGGTTGGTGAGGACTTGTTGGGCTGAATGGCCTGTTTCCACACTGTGGCGATTCTATATTTTAAAAAATCCTAGATGTATCGTCTGGGATTATATGGCAACCTAATTGCCATAAATGACAATGGCAAACACAGCTCTGCAATATCCTCCTTACTTATAGCTGGGAGCTAATGCCAAAATTGGGAGAGCAGTCTCATAGCTGAGTCAAACAACAAACCTGAGATATCGTACTACGGAATCATACCTTAACAAACAATGTCCCAGTAACTGCAGTCACCATCTCTAAGTATTTCCTATCCTATCAGCACGACTGACCCAGCAGAGGTGGCGGCATAGTGGTATACAATCGGGAGGGTGTCTTCAACATTGTCTCTGAAAACCATGAAGTCTCAGCACCATATGGCAAGAAAACCCCCTGCTGATTACCATATACTGTCCACTGTACCAAACATCAAAGACATTTTAAAGATGACCACCAGACTACTCTGGCCCCTAGGCATCATAGTAGCCCAGAAACCTACTACCCCACTAAAACAACTACTGATGAAGTTAAAGAACCCCATATCCACAACCAGCAGAATGATTGTAATATACAAAACACCCTGCAAGGACTGCAATAAACACTACATTGGGCAAACCGGCAAGAAACTAGCAACCAGGCTGCATGAGCACCAACTAGCTACCAAAAGACATGACCAGCTACCACTATACACACAGGCGAAGAGGGACACGAGTTAGACTGGGACAATGCATCATCCGTGGGAAAGGCCAAACAGAGATACTCGCAGGAATCCCTAGAGGCCTGACATTCAAATTAGAACTAGCATTAACAAACAAATAGATTTGAATCTCATTTACCAACCTCTCAGAAACCAAATCAGAAATGATACCACCCACCACAACAAACCAAGACACATAAATAGCAATGGGCTGGAGCAGCAGTGCTTCACTGGAGGCTCACCAATGATGTTACCTAACTTGCTGATGAAAAGTCTGAGAACAAACACATTAGCTCATGAGCAAACCAACAACCTGTCCCCTCTCAGCTAAGGAAGTAGTGATCCTGTATGTTAAACACCACTTGGAGGAAACACGAGGGTGGCAAAGCTGCAGAATGTACTCTGAATTTGGGGTTTCAATGTTCACCACCAAGGCTGGCTCGGCAGCAGCTCTACTGGTCAAGTTGATTGAGTTCTAAAGGACATTGTTGTTAGAGTGGGTCTGTGACAGGTGGTGAAGGAACCATCAAGAGGGAAAAGCATACATGACCTTAAACTCCCCAACCTGCCTACCGCAGATGTATCTGTCTGTGACAGTATCAGTAAGAGTGATGACCACACAGTCCTTGTGGAAGCAATGTCCTGCCATCACATTGAGAATACCTGTTGTGTTGTGTGGTATTATCATTGTGCTAAATGGGGAAGACTTCAAACTGTTCTAGCAACTCAAGCCATGAGGTGCCATCAACCATCAGCAGCAGAATCATACTCAAACACAATCTGACCTCATGGCCAGACATATACGCCACTCAACCATTACCATCCAGCCAGGAGATCAATAAGGAATGCAGGAGAGCATGTCAGGATCAGCACCAGATATACCTAAAAATGAAGAATTCACTTGGTGAAGTTACCAAACAGGATTACTTTCATGCTAAAAAGCATAGGCAGTAAGTGATAGATGGGGTGAAGTCATTCTGCAACCAACGGATCAGATCTAAGCTTTGCACCTGCCACATCCAGTCATGAATTGTGGTGGACAATTAAACAAATCATTTGGAGGAAAAAGTTCCACAAATATCCCCATTCTCAGTGATAAGGGAGCCCAGCACATCAGTGCAAAAAGATAAGTCTGAAGCACTTGCAACAATCTTCTGCTAGAAATGCCAAGTCAATGATCATTCTTGCCTCCTTTGGAGGTCCCCAGCATCAGAGATGCCAGTATGCAGCCAATCATATGATATCAAGAAACAACTGGAGGCACTGGCTGTGGGCCCAGACAATGTTCTAGCATTGGACTGAAGGCTTGTGATGCAGAACTTGTTATGCCCTTAACCACATTACAATACTGGTATGTACCTTACAATGTAGAAAATTGGCCAATTATATCCTGTACACAAAAAGCAGGAAAAATCCAATGTGGTCAGTTACCACCCTTTTTGTCTATTTCTGGTAATCTGTCAAGTGTTGGAAGTTGTTTGTACTGTTGTTAGTAAGCAGTATTGACTCAGCAAAAATATGTTTATTAACGTCCAGTTGGGTTTTGCCACTGACACTCAGCTTATGACCTAATTACAACCTTGTTTCAAACATGGAAGAAAATGCTGAATTTCAGAGTGACCATCTTTGACATCCATACTGCAATTAGCCAAGTGTGACACCAGAAACCCTAGCAATAGAAGTCAATGTACTCTCCAATGGCTGTGGTCACACCAGGCACAAAGGAATTTGATCGTAATTGTTAAGGTTATTTATCTCTGTTCCAGGCTATCTCTACAGGTATTGCTTAGTGGTAGATATTTTCTAATCAAACGGTTCAGAGATGTTATTGCACAGCTGTCAAGTAGCTATGCTTTCAATGTAATTGTTTTATAAATGCCCATAATCAGAGGTGCATCAGCTTGTCGACATTTATCTAAGCTGTTAGCCAACTTTTTCTACTGTTCGGAGCTTGTAGATGTGGTTGTGGACAACATTTGTTCTTGCTTCATCAGAAGATAGCGGGTCAGTTAATGTTACCTCACTATGGAAAGAGTTCTAAAGGTATCAATTATTATTTAGAAAGACACGGATTTGTCAACAGCAGTCAGCATGGATTTGTTAAAAGTAGATCATGCCTAATTAACTTGATAGAATTGTTTAAGCGGGTTGCAAGGAGAGTCCATGAGGGCAGCACATTATATGTACTCTAAACATAGCTGGTGAAATCTATGTTGAAATACAGTTGTGTCACTAACTGGTCAAAATTTCAATTAATGTTTACAAAGCACTCACAATGATTTGTTTTTGAAGCAATACAGCTATCAAGTTCTTATGTATGAAAGAAATGATATTGAGAGAAATCTTATCAATTCAAGTGCAGTGTTCGGATAGCCCCAAAAATAATTTGTCTACTGTCCCTTTGTTAAGTAATGTTATAAGACACAGGGATTCTCCCAAAAACAAACAGCATACGATAAAAACACCAGCAAAAATGAGAATTCCACTCTCAATTTTGCCTACTGTTGTTTAGCAGATGCATTGTATGAATAGCATGGAAATTGCAGTTGTTGAATTGAGCAGTTGAACAATTGAAGCATAATCAATCATTTAGTACATTAAATATTTATTCTCACCATTTATTTCGCAAGTTTTGCAAAATTGTGATAAAATGAAAATTGTTTTGAATGCTACAGTGCTGAAGATGTGTGCAATGTTCATTAGCCTTATTCTTCCCATTGTAACATACACCACTTCAGCAACGGAATATAGTATGTACAACTTAGGACTAACCCTGACATTAAATCACTGTGGCTTGCGGAGACCACAATTTATGTCCTAGGCTGCTGAAAGGAGAGCTGCTTTAAACTTCAATTACTTAGCACACCATGAAAATTGAATTTTATGCTTCACTGGTACAATATTGGCAGAGAAAAACAAGAGTAGGAGAGGTCTGCCTCTGATATCAAGTGGCACAGATTTTGTTTCATCAGATATTTGCACTATACAATGCTGCGGGTTTATAGGGACAGCTACCGAGAATGATAGAGCAAACTGCCTATGAACATTGAGATTTAACAGGTGACAGAGTTGTGCCAGCTCATTCCTTTCTCTGTGTCAATTTTGTGCGATATCAATTCAAATGGATGGTATTCTTTCAATGTCCAGCTGTTATGTGAGCAACAACATTGAATCATGCAGATTTACTTCACTGGGAGCTGTCACAATACTTTGATTTTAAGTCAACTGTCTGACTCGCGGGGAAAGAAGAATGGAATGTCAGCCCTTGGGAAAGCGAGACTACCTGCTGCATTCTTAGACCATACACCTTCACATCAAAGGTAGAAGAATCTGAGTACTGGGAAAACAAAGGTTATACAATAACACACATTTTGAAATCTTGAAGCAATGCTTGATTGATTGGAGATACCACAGAATCAAATATTGTCACCTATAACATGTTGCACAACTTTTCTTCGAAACAGTCTCTTTGAGATGGTTGATCAACAGGAAGTCAAAACCATAGCAAAGTAGGTGAGAGAAAATTACATTGAGATTTTAGTTTGAGTTGACAGTGCAACAAGGCAACGTGGTAAAAGAAGCAACAATCCATATCTTTTAAGCGATTATGTTCCTCTAAATCCAAAGGAAATGGGATGTAAATGTTTAAAAGACCTAAAGAGCAAATTCCTCCCCCAAGCTTATTTTGATGAAATAATTCCTGAAGAAGGGCTCATGCCCGAAACGTCGACTCTCCTGCTCCTTGCATGCTGCCTGACCTGCTGCGCTTTTCCAGCAATACATTTTCAGCTTTGATGAAATATGGCAAGTTTCTATAATTACAAATGGAAGAAATAACTTGAACTTAATGTGTGATTCATTGATTGAATATTAGTTTTGATTAATTAGCTTCAGTCTTAAGATAAAAACAATCAGATATAAACAAAAAGTTAGAAAAACTCCAATACAATGTGATGCGTCACTGGTTGGTGTGCTGCAAATCAAGCTGTGCTCTTCCTGGAGTCATCAAAAAATTAAAGATTTTACAAAACAGTATAAACTCTTCCATTTACCTGTCTTTTAGACCTAGATTGACAGAGCACAGACCAGGTTTCTGTACTTTAACAAGAATTACCACTTATTGTAAATAAATAGATTCTAGTTATAGTTAAACAATTATGATCCATTGACATATAACTCTACTAATTAAAACTGCAATCCCCTTCTAAAACGCACGACAAAAATAAAAATATGGTTGTCATGGTGGATAAAAAGACTGAGAAGGCAGTTTAATGGTCCTTGCTGAGGTGAACCTTTTTGGTTCCTTGAACTTCCTTCTCCAGGTAATTTCACTTGTTTTCAGAAGGCATGGTGCATTAGTTCATATTTATAATATCTCTTACTTATGGGTTAAGAGCTACAGCTTACAGCAACTGATGAGGGAAATAAACTGGCTTTCTTCAGGTTTGAGGTGATTTTTTTGCCTGAAGGGAAAGGACAGCTCCTTCCTTCTAAGAGGCACAATGGCTTCTGACCCAAACATTCATAGGCTGCTCATCTACTTGGGAGGCCATCACATAGTTGTTGGTAAGCAGAATGCCTTTGTCATCGACAAAGGGTCACTGTTCTCCAGACTATTCAACTACTTGTTGCCAGCCAAGTGTCCATTTGTACACACTTCCTTGGCTTTCAACTCATTTAAAGTTCTTCCCCTGCACTCCTCAACTGCTTGAGCAAACAGCAGCATAAACCTCATTTACAATGAGTATCAGGCAATTTGCTTTTAAAAACAGTGCAGCAATCCTTTTCACAAACCTTCCTTATTAACACTGTCCTTGGCCCATTTCGGTCCACAATCAAAATATTGAAAAATAAAAGGTTATGGTCTTTACAATAAGTAAAGTTAAAAACTCCCAAATAAAACTGAAAATCTTAACCAGTGCCCAAACTCTCTTTTCCACTTCCTTCTTAATTCTTGAAACTAACCCAAACCAAGTGTATTAAGTTATTTATTTCATTACGTAATGATTACATCTTGTTAGTTGGCAGGGTGCCATATCTAGAAGAAAATACATATACTTTCAGAGTTGTGACAGTTAACCTTTTAAACAATCCAGTTAGCACTGGCAAACTGTAAGCTATACTGACAGTTGACATATTTAATATTCGTTTGTGAAATGTGAATATCACTGGCAAGGCCAGCATTTACAGCTTATATTTAATTACCTTAGAGAAATTGATGATCCCCTTGAAGCATTTCATTCCATGTGGTGTGGGTGTAGGGAGAGTTTGGGGGTTTTGCTCCAAGGTCAGGGAAGGAGCAACAGTGTAACTCCTAGCCAGGATGATGTGTTAGGAAATTTGCAGATAGTGATGTTTTATGCATCTGCTCTCTGTTTTCTTTGAGATGGTAATGGTCATAGGTTTTGAAATTGCTGTCAAAGAAGCCTTGTTGAGATGCTGCAGTACATTTTGTTGGTAGTAGACACAGTGTGGCAATGGTGGAGAAAGTGAATAGTTCTAGTGGTGGATGGGGTGCTTTGTCCTGGAAAGTGCGAAGATTCTTGAGTGTAACTGGAGCTGCACTTAACATGGAAAGTATTCTATCACATTCCTGACTTGTTCCTTGAAAATGGTAGATAGGCTTTAGAGAGTCAGCAGGTGTATTATTAATTGCAGCATTCACAGCCTCTAATCTGTTCTTATAACCCCATCATTGATGCATCTGGTTCAAGTGCAATGATTGATGGCCCTATTGGTGTAGGCATCAATGGGGTTCTATGTGAGTCAACAAGTCCACAATTGGCTGCTTTTTGCTACCTTCCTTCATGTCATAGAGCAAAATACTATAATGTTGTCTTTATCAGTTTCAATCACAATGTTTCTTTTCTACTTAATGTCATGTCCAGTACAGGTTACAACGATAGTGCAAGTTGTAAAATTACATTTTTAAAAGTGAGCACAACAGTTTTGAGGTGACTATAGCATCCCAGGTGACTTTTGGCATTTGAATTATAAGCAATAGAGTTTGCAGCCAATATCAGATTAAATATGGACCTGAGTGAAGGAATCTCACAGTCACTTGTGAAATTCACTTAGCTCCTTGTTTAAGGTGGTCCATCAACAAAAAATATATAGCAAAGTAGCTGGCTTATCTGTATTCATCATGGGGAAAGAGACGTTGGATCTCAATGTGTGTGCAACGAATGTCAAATGGATCCCACTGACTTTTCATTGTATTGTGATAGCCCCTCATGTAGCCACAAAGACCTATGTTTTCTCAAACTCTCAAGATATAAAAAAAGTCACATTACAGGATGTTTATCAACCTATCAGACACATCACCTTATTTCAGAAAGAATTCTGAACTTGCAACTTGCAACATCCACATGGATGGGAGTTTCTGGATGACACTTGTCTGTGGAGGAGGAATGCATGTGACTAATGCTCATGTAGCCTGTCCCGAGATACTGTGGTGACTGACCGCTGTGACTTCTGTTTAAAGAATTTACAGTGTCTGGTTTGGTAGTTGAATGTAGTAGGATAGGAATCTGCATATTAATAATGCAAGATGTGCAGTTATAAGGCATCCTACTAAACCTTCTCAAGACCAACTAGGAATGGGCAATAAATACTGATATAGCCAGTGATGCCCATATCCCATGAATAAATAAAAGCCAACCATTTGGTGGTAAGAAATTACATATGCCTCATATAAAAGCATTGTTCATAGGCAGTAAGAAAACACATGATATAAACATTTTTGATGCATTTCCAACTTTTGTGTAATATATCTGCTTCTCTTCAACCTGAAACATCAATTTTTCACTAGTTTTTCCCAATTCTCATTTGCTCAATGAACAGCTGCCTTGGCCTGTGCCCATTTTTATTTCCTGTTTAAATGTCGCTGAATTGCAGTTTACAACTGACTATAAGGATAATTGCTTCTTCCACATCAATGGATGGCCTGCTGTGAAGTCATTTCTTAGTATACTGAAAATAGGAGAATAATAAATTATGCAGCTTTCTTTATAATACTTAAAAACTTATTAACAGTCAGTTAACCCTTCAATTATTCACCAGGAATATTAAAGGCTAATAGAAATTCAATGCAACATCAGTGCTGTAATAAAATATATGCACTAATAGATTGTATATGTTCCTTAAAAGCAACGATCAGTATTGAGGAGTCAGTTCATGTCTGTCATACTTTGTTGAGAATTGGATTTTGGTTTTTACTTTTAATCCTAGTCATGGTTTATTTTCTTGATAATTTGTTTTCCTGTTGGTCCAGAATATAAATTTTACACCAATGAAAGTACATCATGGGTTCATAGAAGAAACACTTTACAATACTTTTGTTTTGATGGGAAAGAAAACTGTGCCAGAGCACTAAATGATTGCAAGTCATAGAAAAATAGAAGGGAAAATGAGGCATACATTGTGATATTTGTTTCTGAATGTAACATTAAGGCTGAAAATACCACAGATAACTATCCTTACTTCACATGTTATTGAAATATGAGTGTAATATAATGGACAATTAAAAACAAAGTGTATCAATGCTATATGTAATGAAGTGTAAATGAAGGTGTGAATTAACTAAGGCTGAAATTCTAATTAGTCCATGGTGATAATGTTTGTTGGTGGTACATGCCCAGCTTAATACATAGGACCCAAATCCTGTTCCAAACATTGTGGAGAGGGTTATCTTTGTGTGAATGCATGGTCAGCGCCTATAACAGCATATCAGCAGCCCAGGTCTGAATAGGGACACAGAAATTTGGAGCAGCACAGTCATGTTCTAAGAACAAGAGAAAGGCATCAGAAAAGTCTGACAAAGGGCAGACTTATGCTTTTTTGAAATTTATTCATTCATAGGATTTGGGTTTTGCTGACTTCATTTATTCTATATCACCAATTGCCTTTGATAGTTGCTTTTTTGCACTGCTGCTGGCCATCTGTCAGGTGCACCCACAATGCCATTAATTGGAGAATTTCAGGATTTTGACACATCACAATTGTAGGACCAATAATATGGTTCCAAGTTAAGATGGTGTGTGACTTCATAGTGGTGTTCCCATGTGTCTGTTCATTCTAGGTGAAATAATGTCATTGGTTTTGAATGCTATCTAAGGTAGATGGGATCGGTTAGTTCAGTTTACTGGACAACTAGTTTGCAATGCAAAGTGTTGTCAACAGTGTGGGTTCAATTCTCACAGAAATTGAAGTTACCATGAAGTACTCTCCTTTGCCTTCTTAACCTCTCCTCTCACTGAGATGTGATGACCCTCACAGTAAAGCACCACCATCAGTGGTGAAGGAGGTAAAGGTGGTGGATGGAGCACCAGTCATCTGGCTGCTTTGTCTTAGATGTTAAACTTCTTGAGGGTTGTTGGATCTGCACTTACACAGGGAAATAGGGAGTAGCCTATCATCCTTTTCACTTGGAGACAAGTTTTGGGATGGCAGTCAGTCAGTTACTTTTGGCAGAATTCCCAACCTCTGACCTGCTGCTCACAGCAAGACACTGTCCTGGCTAAAAAAAATCCCAAAAAACTGTGGTTGCTGGAAATTTAAAACATTGCTGGAAAGGCTCAGCAGATCTGGCAGCATCTGTGGAAGGGTCACTGTACCCAAAATGACAACTCTGCTTTCCCTCTGTAGATGCTACCAGACCTTCTGACATTCTGCAGCAATCTCTGAGGCTCTTCACACATCAGCATATAAACATCTGTTTCACCATATTTTACACGGTAAATGATTAAGACCATGTTTAACTGCTTTAGGTACAGTCCTGACTACAATTTAGATTAGATTCCCTACAGTGTGGAAACAGGCCCTTCGGCCCAACAAGTCCACACCGACCCCCTGAAGAATAACCCACCCAGACCCATTTCCCTCTGACTAATGCACCTAACACTATGGGAAATTTAGCATGTCCAATTCATCTAACCTCACATCTTTGGACTGTGGGTGGAAACCAGAGCACTGGAAGGAAACCCATGCAGACATGGGAAGAATGTGCAAACTCCACACAGTCAGTTGTCCAAGCCTAGAATTGAACCCGGGTCCCTAGCGCTATGAGGCAGCAGTGCTAACCACTGAGTCATCGTGCTGCCCACGTACCTGATTTTGCTTCTTTAACTCATTGAACTGTAGCCTATGCTACAAAAATAAGTAATGGTCTTTAGATTAGATTAGATTTACAGTGTGGAAACAGGCCCTTCGGCCCAACAAGTCCACACCGACCCGCCGAAGCGCAACCCACCCATACCCCTACATTTACCCCTTACCTAACACTACGGGCAATTTAGCTTGGCCAATTCACCTGAACCGCACATCTTTGGACTGTGGGAGGAAACCGGAGCACCCGGAGGAAACCCACGCAGACACGGGGAGAACGTGCAAACTCCACACAGTCAGTCGCCTGAGTCGGGAATTGAACCCGGGTCTACAGGCGCTGTGAGGCAGCAGTGCTAACCACTGTGCCACCGTGCCGCCCACGTGGCACTTATTCTTGTGGAAATCTTTTCTCCTGCACTTTCTGCATGGCTCTTCACCCAATAAATAGTATTATCTCAGTCTAGGCTGGCTGAGTCTGGCAGCATGTCCTCCTTTATTAGTCAGTAAGAAAAATACAACCATCCTTTCCACCACACCATGACCAGCTTCTCCAAACCCCTGTTGGTGAACTAGTGATTTAATTTGCTGGGACATTTCTTTTAGAACTGTGATGCAAGATAACAGTATGAAGGGCAATTCTTAGTTTACAATGCCTTAAAAATGATGCTTGAACTTTCTGAAGGCTTGGCAGTGGCAAACACTTCCACTTGTACCATGTGATTCCATGAGATGGATGCCAAAGATGTCAGTTGCGTGATCAATGAGATCAAGTGCGGAAGATTATATGAGAATATCCAAAAAATTAAACAAAGAAACCTTCTACCCTCCATGGCCCAGCTCTGTGGCAATATGATGTCCTGTGGATGGCTCTGATGGAAATGCAACCAAATTATTTTTACCTTTAGCAGATCTCTTTGATTCAATAACCTACATGAATAATTTCTATCTCTAATTGATGCACTTGCTCTCCCTCTAACCTTGCTTTATGGCAAGATTTGGGTCAGAATTAGTTCGATCAGAATCAGAAGTCCAGTGAGACCCATTTCAGTGCCAGAAGCATCTTACTCCATTGTTCATGCTTTTGATAAGTGGCATGGTGACGTTTTTGCTAGTGGGGATTTTGCAGTGGGATTTGCCAATTTGGGGTACTATTGCTTACTAAATGCCTTGTTCATGGCATAGCTTGCCTCATTAATAACCAACTTTCTTTCTTACCAAATGGACAAAAGCAAGCTAGACATGGAGAAAACTCAGACCAGTTATTTGGTGAATTCACATCATTACTTTTTCTGAAGGACCTCCATGTTGTATATCAACAAACAGTGTCTTAGAGCATAATCCATTGGCACTAATCGCATGCACCCCCATTCATAGACATTTTTGTCTATCATTTGCAGACTGTAAATGACGATCATCACACCTCTCTGAAGCATTGACAGAGCACATCAAAAGCACAGTCCTATGATGCAGAATGCACTAGCAAGTTGCATTGATTGGCTACAGCAAGGATAAGCATTCAGCTGAATGTTTGGACCAGGCTGCATCTCAGGACTGCTCAGTTGCTCTCTTAGAGATCACTTACTTAGTGCTTACTTCTATGTTGACAGCATCCCTACATTGCCTTGTCTTGCATTCCAATTCATGCAGTCAAACAACCAGGCCATTTACCTTGTAGGTCAGCAGTCCTCAGTCGGGGGAGGGGTGGGGGATGGGGTTGTACAGCAGTGTGCTATATAATTCTCACACCTTCATCATGTACCAGCAGTTTATGCAACAATCACATTACATGAGCAATAATTAAGTAACCGTGTTTCATGGTCTTCAGGTCTCATCCTCACTGAAGTCTACTGAGTCTCTGTCAGTCAGGGGTCCCAGCACAGTATGTCAAGGGCAGTCTTCCATGCCAGTCCAGGGGATTGACCACAGTCAGGTTGCTCAGTCAGGGGTTCTGTGCCTCTGCAGTCTGGGGATTCCATGCTAGTCAGTCCTGTGGCTCTCTTGCAGCAGATTTGGGGACGGGGTAGGGCTGATGTGGTTGTGATGATGTACAGCCATCAAGTCAAAGCTTTGGGCACTTCTTGTCCAGGGCTGTCTGGTTAGGTTACTGAAGGAGATGGCTACCATGGTTGGATTCTTCACAGAAACTAATGGGAACTGTTGGAAGTACGAACAAGGAGATTGCAGGGGGAAGTAATCTTACAAGTTATTCTTCCAGAGTAGGGACTGCAAGCGGAGGCGAAGAGATGCTGACAGTTGTGAAAGGGGCAACAGGGTCATAGAGTGGACAGTGAAGAAGGCTATCTCAGAGTAGGATGGGACCTTGGTCAGATAAGCCAGTGGGCTGAGGAGTGGCAGAGGGAGTTTAATTTAGATGAATGTGAGGCGTTGCATTTTGGTAAGGCAAATCAGGGCATGACTTTTCCAGTTACTGGTAAAGCCCTGGGGAATGTTGCTGAACAAAGTGGCATAGGAAGAGGTGGGGGGGGGGGGGGGGGGATGCGAGGAGGCGTGCAGGTGTTTTAGTTCCTTGAAAGTAGAATTGCAGGTAGACAGGGTGGTGAAACAGGTGCTTGGCATTGGTCAGTGCATTGAGTATAGGGGTTAGGATATTATGTTGTGGCCTTACAGGACCTTGCTGAGGCCACTTTTAGAATACTATGTTCAGTTCTAGTCTCCTTGCTGTAGGATGGATTTTAAACTTGAAAGGGATCAGAAAAGATTTACAAGGATGTTGCTGGAACTGGAGCGTTTGAGTTGTAGGGAGAGGCTGAATAGATTGAGGGATTTTTCCCTGAAGTGTCAGAGGCTGAAGTGTGACCTTGTATAGTATTATAAAATCATGAGGGGAATAGCCAAGATCTTTTTCCCAGGATGTGGGAATCCAAAACTAGAGGGCATTGGTATAATTTGAGAGGGAAAAGCTTTAACAGGGACCTGAGGAGCAACTTACTTATGCAGAGCATGATGCATGTATGGAATGAGCTGCCAGAGGAGTTGGTAGAGACGGGGCACAATTACAATATTTAAAAGGCATCAGGATGGGTATATGAATTGGAAGGGTTTAGAGGGATATGGCCCAAATACTGGCAAAGTTAGGAAATTTGATCGGTGCAAATAAGTTCAATCAAAGCACCAATTTCCATGCTGTATGACTTAGTGACTCTATAACTTAATGAAAGAGTGTGTAAAGAGGTGTTACCATAAATCGTGGATCGGACAAATCCTGCAGGAGCGGGGGTTTGGCGTGGGACAACTTAGGACTACACTTGGCATGTGAAAAGGTGGGCAGCTTCAGACTCATGTGTACAGACTTGGGAGGTGCAAAGTCTAAGGATTTTATGGGAGGAGACAGTACAAAGAGGAATTAGGTGCCTGGGGTCTCACTGGCACACAGAGGCAGAGGCTGGAAGCCAGTGGCCAAGGAGTGCTCACTGTCAAATTCCATTATTCCATCACTATGGGAAAGGAAATGGATGCCATCACACTCAAAGTGGGCAGGATAAGTGACTCAGCCTGTGAGGGAGGGGGCTGCAGGACCAACCAATGTGAGGAATTTTAAATGGAAAGAGCATTACACACAGATCTGAGGATTCCTTAATCCCTGGCCATCTGAATGTATTGCTGTCCTGTTTAGTTTGCACCTCCCTGCCCCAGACATCACTGACCAACTCATTCCCACTAACACTTTTGATGCAGAGACCAAGAAAGAATAGGGGTGTTGTTAGGCAGGGGCCAAAAGTGAAAGCAGGATCCTTTGCCTTTTATTTGTCGAGATTCTCCTGGTCCCAGAAGCTGCAGGAGGTTTTCAACACAGACATGTGTCCTGTGAAATATCCTGTGTGACAATGAAGTAATGCATCATGCTGGAACAATGACATTCAGGGCTGTACAGAGAAACAAACAATCAAATGTAGGGTGAAAGCCGTCTCATTTATATAAAAGTACAAAATTACATATTGTGCCTTGTTAATTGCACAACTAACGTGTCCTCAATAAGTTTCTTTTCTCCTCTCCCTTGCATTACATCTTAGCTGCAGGACCAGGGAGTACACTGAGGTGGAGGAAGCCTGCTTGGTAGTGGAACTTGTCGGGCCTTGATATGCTTGTGCCTGTTTAGGACAAACATGCACGGGCAAGCTGATCCACCTCGAAATGCATTGAAACGTAGAAACATTCCAGAGCAAGAGCATCCTTCCTCAGAAAAGGAGACCAAAACTGCACGCAATATTCTAGATGTTGCCTCACCAACCCCCTGTATAACTGCAACATTACAACTCTGCTCCTGTACTTAAAACCTCTTGCAACGAAGGCTATCATACCATTTGCCTTCCTTACCACCTGCTGCTTACTTCAGCAACTGGTACACACCCCACTCTCCCAATTTACAGGCAGTAATCTGCCTTTTTGTTTTTAGCCTCACATTTATCCAAATTATGCTGTGTCTGCCATTGATTTGCCCACTCAACCAACCTGTCCAGATCATGCTGAAGGATCTCTGTATCCTCATCACAGTTCACCCTCCACACAACTCGGTATCATCTGCAGGCTTTGAGATGCTACATTTTGTTCCCTGATGCAAATCATTAATACATGTTGTGAATAGCTGGGGTCTCAGCACCAATCCCCGTGGCACCCCACTAGTTACTGCCTGTTGTCACAGTGCTGGTCTTTTACCAGGTTACTATGCCCTTGAATTTATTCCCCAGTGGGGGGTAATTGGCCAGGCTCCAATTAGCCTGGGTTTGAAAGGCTTATTGGAGGCCTTTTTATTTACCACTAACAGATCATGCATCCTACCTAAGGCTTTCATGTCTTTAAAAACACTGGTATAATCAAAGGGGAGTGGCCAGCTAGCTGTGTAGCTAGCCTTCGTTTAGATTAGAATTTGTATTCAATTCAGCAGCAGTATGTATGAAGAAAGGCTGCTGGTTCTCTCCCTCCTTCTGCCCTTCTGACTTTGTAACCTATAAGCTTATGTGTCATTTTTACTCTTTGTGCTAAGGGATGTGTTTATTAGGACTGTTGCAAGTATTTCCAGAACAACATCACTAAGTCAGGATAGTCTGTCAGGTTTTGGATAGGATAAGTTTTTCGGTATTCTATTTTCTGTTCTTTGTGTATCATTCTGTAATTTTGTAAATAAATTGTTTGTTTAAAACTTGGCAGTTGGATCACCTAATTCACTCTGGATATCCACTGTACACTTACCTGAAACAACCAGCAAACTTACAGTCTGGACTACCTGCTTAAAAGTGTTTTGAAGGGTCGAGCCTAGTCCACGACACTGCCAACTTAAAAAGGACTCATTAATTCCTACTCCTTGTTTCCTCTCTGTCAACCAGTTTTCTATCCATTTCAATACATGTCTCCCAATCCCAAGTGCTTTCATCTTGCATAATAATCTCTTGGATGGGACTTTGTAGCATTTTGGACTTTCAAAAAGCCCTTGATATCGACTGGCTCCCCCTTGTCAACTCTACTAGTTACATCTTCATAGAATTCCAACAGGTTTGTCAGGCATGATTTCCTCTTCATAAATCCATGCTGACTTTGCCTGAACTTGATACTGCTTTCTAACTGATCCGCTATAAAGTCCTTGATAATGGATTCGAGAACTTTCCCACTACAAAGGTTAGGCTTACTGAACTATAATTCCGTCATTTCTCTCTACCCCTGTTTTTGAATATTGGAATGATATTAGCTACCCTCCAATCTGCAGGAACTATTCCAGAGTTGATAGAATCCTGGAAGATGACCACCAATGCCTCCACTATTTCTAGAGCCACTTCCTTTAGTACTCTGGGATGTAAATTATTAGATTCTGGAGTTTTATCTACTTTCAATTTCCTAGCACCATTTCTCTTCCAGTACTGATCTCCCACAGTCTTTCCCTCTCACTAAATCTCACATTCTCCAACATTTCTGGTATCTGATATGTGTTCACTTTTGTGAAGACAGAAGCTAAGGTATATATTAGTTTGCTCAGCCATTTCTTTGTCCCCCACCTCTGTCTGCAGGGGACCTACATTTGTTTTCATCAATCTCTTTCTCTTCATGTACCTATAGAAATTCTGAGTGTAAGTCTTTATGTCCCCTACAAGCTTACTTTCATACTGCATTTTTCCATTCTTAATCAATCCTTTGTTGCTTCTTTGCTGAATTTTAAACTGCTCCCTATCCTCAGACCTATTTTTTTGGGCCAACCTGTATGCTTCTTCCTTGGGTTGAACACTATGTCTAATTTCCTTTGTAAGCCATTGATTGGCTCTCTTGTCCATTTTGCGTTTGTGCCAGACAGGAATAAACAGTTGTTGCAGTTCGTCCATGCATTCCTTGAATGGTTGCCATTGCCGATCCACTGTCATCCATAGAGTCATACAGCATGGGAACAGACCCTTTGGTCCAACCTGTCCATGGTGACCAGACATCCCAACCCAATCTGGTCCCACCTGCCAGCAGCCGGCCCATATCCCTCCAAACCCTTCCTCTTCATATACTCATCCAAATGCCTCTTAAATGTTGCAATTGTACCAGCCTCCACCACTTCCTCTGGCAGCTCATTCCATACCCGTACCATCCTCTGCAATATTCCAACAGTGGCCTAACCAACGTCCTGTACAGCAACATGACCCCCCCAACTCCTGTACTCAATACTCTGACCAATGAAAGAATGCGTGCCAAATGCCCTCTTCACTATCCTATCTACCTGCGATTCCACTTTCAAGAGCTATGAACCTGCACTCCAAGGTCTCTTTGTTCAGCAAAACTCCCTAGGACCTTACCATTTAGTGTATAAGTCCTGCTAAGATTTGCTTTCCCATAATGCAGCACCTTGCATTTATCTGAATTAAACTCCATCTGCCACTTCTCAGCCCATTGGCCCATCTGGTCAAGATCCTGTTGTAATCTGAGGTAACCCTCTTGCTGTCCACTACACCTCCAATTTTGGCGTCATCTGCATACTTACTAACTGTACCTCTTATGATCGCATCCAAATCATTTATATAAATGACAAAAAGTAGAGGACCCAGCACCGAACCTTGTGGCACTCCACTGGTCCAGTCTGAAAAACAATCCACTACCACCTTCTGTCTTCTACCTTTTGAGCCAGTTCTGTATCCAAATGGCTAATTCTCCATGTATTCTGTGAGGTCTAACCTTGTTCATCAGTCTCCCATGGGGAACCTTGCCGAGCGCTTTACTGAAGTCCATATAGATCACATCTACCACTCTGTCCTCATCAATCTTCTTTGTTACTTCTTCAAAAAACTCAATCAAGTTTGTGAGACATGATTCCCCACACACAAAGCCATGCTGACTATTCCAAATCAGTCCTTGTCTTTCCAAATACATGTACATCCTGTCCCTTAGGATTTCCTCCAACAACTTGCCCACCACTGATATCAGGCTCACTGGTCTATAATTCCCTGGCTTGTCCTTACCACCCTTCTTAAACTGTTGCTGTTGCAAATTCCTCATTGCTTATAACTGTCTCTCTATCCAATCCACTCGATCCGACAAGATTCACAACCAACAGCATTTGTGGCAGATATAATCCGCAGTAACCCTTGAACTCTCTTTAAAGCCTCACATCTGACAAGAAGCACATATCACTCATCTGAAGGCCATTTTTGCTCCTTCACAATCTACAGACCCAGAAAATAACACCATCTTAATCCTCTACAAACACTGCCCCAGGCTAAATTAATAGTTATGGCTTATGTTTTAAATTTCATTAAGAGACATCTCTCCAAAAACATATAATCAAAAAGAACCCACTCTACTCACTACTGCAGACTTTCTGTAGGCCACACTTAAAACAAAATACTTATCTGATTCTGTGCTGTGAACTTCATCCAACAGTTCCTCCAAGATCAGTTGTGAATTTCACTGTTTGTTAATTTTCCCAGATGCACTCCGATGTCCAGCGATTAATGAATTCAAACAGCAAAGGCAGTGTCAGTTTCTTTCTCTCTTTCTCTCCTGCATTGCCCTCACCATGTGCTTCCTTTGTCTGTTCTTCTTCCTTTTAAGACTATTGTTGTTTTGATTTTTTTTTCCCCAAAGTTCCAAAATAATGCAACAGCATATAAAACAGTAATTAGTGCTCCTGGAATTCGAGAAAATCACCTCCAGCACTTAAAATGCGTCAAACAAGGAGCAGCTGTTACAGCCAGAACTTTTTCCTGCCCTCCATCTTGGATTACCCCCTTTAATTTCCTCTCCCCATTCTATCAAGGCCAAGTCATGCCTCATATCTTTATAGTTTCCTTTATTAAGATGCAGCACCCTAGACACTGAACCAACTACCTCACTTTCCATCTTGATAAAATGTTATGATCATTCATCCCCAATGAGTCTTGCACAGCTAGATTGGCAATGATTCCCTTCTCCTTACACAGTAATGGCTTCAGTGGGTGCAGACAGTGGTGGAGATAGAAGGCCCAACCATTTCTGGAGTGTTCTGAGTGGAGATGTCTGAAGGCCCACATGTGATTTCTCCTCTGTCTGGATGCTTCCTGGCACTGTCCTGTCTCCTCTGAGGAAGAATGAGTGCCAGTTTCCCCATTCCTCTGTAAACATGCCTTTGATCCTGAGGACCAGTGACTAGGGTACAGGGGTACAGGTGGTACACCTTTCCAGCAGACTCCCATTGGTTCAGGACCTGGCTGTCCTTGGTAGCTGTCAATCTGTCCATGGAAGCAACCAGGCAATCAAATAACTCACTGTACTGGTGAAACCTCTGGGCTAGAAGGGTCATTACATTCAACGTACCTGTCTGCAGCTCCTTTTCCTCCTAGTACATACAGACAAAGTTGACAACACAGGGTCAGCTCCTGCTTGGGGCTCCAGTAGTCTTCCAAATGACAGTGCCTGGAATGCTTTTCACTTGGCCAGCTCCAGAGCTGCTGCAGTGAGGTGCTCACCACATTGTGGCCCCACACGTTTTGAGCCTAACATTTCCATTAAACTGTCAGTACCTCTAGCCAGCAGGGGCTGCAAGATGCACCTTGCTGATGCTCCCTCAGAAGCCTCGGTGTACTCATCTTCAGAAGTCAAGAAGGTGGCTTCTAGAGGAGCTGGCCTTTTCTCCATGGACATGGGGTGGGCATGCTTGGTGGTACTTGCAAGACACAATGAAAGAATACATTGCATGAGAAGTGGTGTGCAATAAATGGCATAGACAGTAGGATTAATATCAGAATTGAACCGGAATGGAGTGGTACTTATTGATTAATGAGCCATATATGTATCATTCCAGTCCCCTTCTGCAAGGGCCAGAATTCTGTCCTCATATAGGATGAGAAACTTAATGTCCAGCATCTGTCCACTGCTATGAGCTCTCTCTACCCTCTTATGGACTGACTTCTCTAATCAGAAAAAGGGAGAAATTGAGTGAGGTGAAAGTGGGTGACACAGATGTTATTGCTGGTGAGGGTGACAAAACGTGGTGAGGTGTTTTGGGCGAGTGAGTGGGCAGATCATAAAACATGCAAGATTAATGGTGTGGGAGGTTGGAGGGGTGTTGAGTGGATGAAGAAAGATGTTGTAAGCAATAGTGAGAATGGCAGAGCATGCGCCCTGCTGGGAAATGCATGCAGTAACAGAGAGTGAATGTGAGGTTACAGAAAGAAGAATATGACACTTACCCTGGCACAGCAGAGATGTTCACTGACTTCTTATGGCACTGCTGCTTCTTCTCTGCACCATGGAGACCACACTGATCTGAATGATAATATCAGACCAGTCTACCAGGAGCAGGTGGCCCTGTCAGAGAATCATGCGGTAATATGGGTTTAGAATAGGATATGATGAATGTCACAGGAGCTGAGTAGTTAGTTAATAAGGCAAGTTTGGTAAAACATGAGGAGAAAGCCCATGAGGTCTTGCAGTGGAATTCCATCTAATAAAACTCACCCGACTCCAACTCAACAACAAAAAAATAAAGATTCATCTATAATTGGCAAAGGGCTAGAAAGTCTCAGAAATTGGTACTAAACATTTGAATTGGATCAACTGCTTCTTGCTTGCAGAACTGAGATTTATTGACTGCATTTGAACAAAATCTTGTGCACTCTACATGATAAAGTTAACCTGATATCCATTACACAACTGTCCAAGGTGAATTTCTACAGCGAAGCTTTTGTGTAATTGATGAAAGATAACATGTATTAAGGAATTAATAGCTCGGATATACTCATTACCACTTTCTTCAAAAATAGTTTCCTGTTGATGACCAAGCTAATGACTAAATATAAAAATCAATTCAAAGCAACGAATAAGTTGCACAATATTGGTAATGTATATAGATATTAGATTGGTAATGTAAATAGATTCACTAGAGTTGTGCTTGATTAGGATAATGAATCAAAGTATGAGCACAGGTCCCAATGCCTAATTGTTCATTTCTTTTCTTAATAGTTCCCTCATTTAATTACTTTTGGTGTATGCAAAGTCACCATAATATATGAATATTTAATTCAGAATATGATGTATGTATTTCATTACATACTGTGGATCTATGCAAATTTGCATCTTTAGAAGTTCCTATTAATGCCGTGTTTTCCATTGATCGCAAGCAGCAGAATGAACGATGAGAGATCATTCAAAAATTGCTGTGTTGTGTTTGGTAACATATATAGAAGGAACTGTTTGCTGATGATTGTGGAATGCTTTTCCCCACTATCTGTTCCTCATATAAGTTAGTCTATGCCTGTATCTACGAAGAAAGGGGAAACATTTGATGTGAAAGATTTTGTAACGTAAGAGTCTAAGAAATAGTAATCCAACTGGCTATTTGACCCTTTGAGACTGCTCCATCATTCAATAAAATCATGGCTGATTTGCTTTGCAGCCTTAACTCATTTCCTGCCTATTCCCCATGACAGTTGATGTCCTTCGTAGATTGAAAATATATTTAGCTCAGCCTTGAATAACCCAATCTTCGCTACTACAAAAGGAGAAGAATCAAGAAGGAGAAGAGGAAGTTGAGAGGGACTGAAGGGATATTAGAGGCCTTTAGATAGACAGTCCTCACTTATCAGGTATGTTCACTGCTCTACATTTGAAGAATTTTCTCAAGAGATGTGTTCAACTATCAGATTTCATAGTTCTGGTGTCATGCTGTTTAAGTCCATAACTGAGACCCTGTAGAAATCCACCATCAGCTTTAAATCTTTTCAACACATCCCATGTATTATAGCGATGACAGGGTGACTGTTCCTCATTTGGTTACTCTGGCACAAAGTGATGGATCTTACTTCGCAGGGGACTTTATGCAGGGCAGGATAGCTCCCAGAATCACAGAATTGTTATGGTGCAGAAGGAGTCCTTTTTGCCCATCATGTCTTCTCTGGCATTCTAAATGAACATCTTGCCTAGTACCATACTCGTGCTTTCCCAATTGTATCCCTGCGCATTGTTCAGTTTCAAAGAATCATCTAAATCCCTCTTCACAGTGTTTTGGACTGGGCCAGACTCCTCAAAACATTTCAAGAAGGTAGCCCAGACCCGAACTTTACTAGTTGTTTTAACCAGGTATGAAGTGGATATTCCAGGAGAGAATCAGCTGATCAAACCACTTCATTCTAAATAAAACAGAATTTATTTACAAGATTACTGAATGAAACACAAACAACAGAAAACAGAATACCGAATAACTTATCCTGTCCGAAAACCCAACAGACTATCCCAACCTAATGGTGCTGTTCTGAATACTTGTA
Source organism: Hemiscyllium ocellatum (assembly GCF_020745735.1). Taxonomy (NCBI): domain Eukaryota; kingdom Metazoa; phylum Chordata; class Chondrichthyes; order Orectolobiformes; family Hemiscylliidae; genus Hemiscyllium; species Hemiscyllium ocellatum. Next base: position 81,960,243 of record NC_083404.1, read on the forward strand.
ACAATCACCATAAACACCCCTTGGTACAAAAGGTAAAATCAAGCACAGGTTCTTACAGGAGGGAAGTCAGAGAGAGAATACCAACCTGGACCTGCTTCTCTGGATCCAGTAGCCTTTCTTTTTCACATTATCGCTTTAAAAAAAAGAGAAAAGCTGAGCTGGGAGAACTAGCCACACCCCTTTCAGTGTACAAGTCTTTTTAAACTCAAAAACCTTCTGCCTGAGGCAGTATCTGTTAGCTGTTATCAAATTGGCCCTAAAACCCTTCAACCCCCCCCCCCACAAACCTTTCAGAGTCTGTGTTGTTTACAACCTCTCCGCGAAAAAAAAAGCCAAGGACTGCATAATCTTGTTAAAGGTGTAGCTCCGTCACAACAGCCTTAGTCCAAACATGGAGTAAAGAACTAAACTCTACACATAAAAGTGACATCAAGTAATATTTAATTAAGTCCCTCGAATAAAGGGACAGATTTCTATCTGTGTTAGAAATCTAAAACAAGCACAGAAAATGCTGGAGAAACTTAGTTGGTCTGACATTATCTGTGGAAAGAGAAACAGAGTTAATACTTTGAGTCCAGTGTGACTCTCCTCCAGAACTGAACTCCAGCCCATAGCAGTCTGACAACCAATGCACCACCTTCCACTATCAGTCCCTTCACCATTGACTGACAGTAATGGTAGTGTGTTCTATCTACAAGATGCACTGCAGCAACTCACACCAGCACTTTCTAAATCCTTAACCTCTACAATCAAGAAGGTAAGGGAAGTAGTCACATGTGATCACCACCACTTACAAGTTGCTGTCCAAGCCACACTCTATCTTGATTTAGAATTTTATCCCTGTTCCATCACACTAACTGGAACAAAATCCTTAGACTTGCTCCACAATATTACTGTGGGTATACCAAACACCAAGGACCATAGTAGTTGAAGAAGACAGTGCACTACCTTCTCAAAAGGATAGATAATAAATGTTGGCCTGACAAGAAAATTTTAAAAAGTCACATCAAATAGCATGTCACATTGGGTATTTACAATCTGCAGCTTACTGACCATTTTCAACCAGCTTGTACCTGCAATGACCAGAGCATTATCACTAACGTTAAATGTGATTCCTTGATTGGATATAACTTGCAATCTTTGCTATCACTTAGAAAAACAATGATAGCAAACAATTTGAACAACACAACATCCAATTTCTCCTTAAAGTTGCATACCATCCTGACTTTGCAATATATCAATGTTCTTCCATTGCAGTTTGATCAGAATCCAGGACTTGCCGAGCTAACAACATTGTGGAAGTGCTTCACCAAATTACAGAATTGTTGCGTTGCTAACAGAGGTCACACAACTCATTATTTCTGCTCTGGTCCTAAATGACTATCATGCCCTAATGTTTTCTTGCCTTTCCTCAGTAATCATGCACATTGTTTCTGTTTGGATAATCACCTAATGCCCTCTTCAATCTCTTTGTTGAACCTGCCTCCATCACAGTTCCAAGCAGTGCATCCTAAACCTGAACCATTTACTGTGTGAAAAGGTCTTTCCTCGTCTTGTATTTACTTCCTTTGTAAAGCATATTCAATCTGTGGCCCTCATTATTGAACTTTTATGACTGGGAACATTTTTTCTCTAGGAGAAAGTGAGGTCTGCAGATGCTGGAGATCAGAGTTGAGAGTGTGTTGCTGGAAAAGCACAACAGGTCAGGCAGTATCTGAGGAGCAGGAGAATCGATGTTTTGGGCCAGAGCCCTTCATCAGGAATGAGGCTGGGCACCTCGGGGGTGGAGAGATAAATGGGAAGGGGGTGGGCTGAAGAGAAGGCTCTGAGAGTGCAACAGGTGGTTGGAGGTGGCGGTAAAGGTGATAGGTTGGAGAGGAGGGTGGTGTGGATAGGTAGGAAGGAAGATTGACAGGTGGGACAGCTCATGAGGATGGGGCTGAGTTGGTAGGTTGGAACTGGGATAAGGTAGGGGGAGAGGAAATGAGGAAACTGGTGAAACCCACATTCCTCCCACTTCCTCCAGACGAAAGGGTTGGCCATGGGCACCCGCATGGGCCCCGCTATGCCTGTCTATTTGTCAGTTATGTAGAGCAGTCTATCTTCCGGAGTTATATCGGTACCACTCTCCACCTCTTCCTCCGCTACGTTGATTACTGAATCGGCGCCACCTTGTGCTCCCACGAGGAGGTCGAACAATTCATTAATTTCACAAACACATTCCAGCCCGACCTCAAATTCATGTAGACCATCTCTGACACTTTCCTAGACCTCTCCATCTCCATTCACGCGGACCGATTCTACACTGACACTTTTTACAAATCCACCGACTCCCACAGCTACCAGGATTACACCTCCTCCCACCCTACCTCCTGCAAAATGCTATCTCATATTCCAAACTCTTCCACCTCCACTGCATCTGCTCCCAGGAGGACCAGTTCCACCACAGATGGCCTCCTCCTTTAAAGACTGAAATTTCCCCTCCCACATGGTTGAAGATGCTCTCCAATACATCTCATCCACGTCCGCACCTCCGCCCTCGAACACCACCCCTCCAACCGCAACAAGGACAGAACACTCCCCAGTCCTCACCTTCCACCTCACCACCTTCCGCATAAATTGCATCATCCGCCGACATTTCTGCCACCTACAAATGGACCCCACCACCAGAGATGTATTTCCCTCCCCACCCCATCCGCTTTCCTCAAAGACTGTTCCCTCCGTGACTACCTGGTCAGGTCCACACCCCTAACAAGCCATCACTCCTCCTTGTACCTTCCCCTGCCACTGCAGGAATTACAAAGCCTGTGCCCACATGCCCCCTCATCTCCATCCAAGGCCCCAAAGGAGCCTCCACATCCGCCACCTACAAATAGACCCCACCAAGTTTCACCTGTGTTTCCACACATGTCATTTATTGTATCCATTGCTCCCGATGCGGTTTCCTCTACATTGGGGAGAAGAACGTCCTTAGAGAACGTCTCCGGGACACCGCACCAAGCAACCCTACCACCCTGTGGCCGAACACTTCAACTGCCCCTCCCACTCTGCCGAGGGCATGCAAGTCCTGGACCTCCTCTATTGCCCCTCCCTTACCACCCAACGCCTGGAGGAAGAGCGCCTCATCTTTCGCCTCGGATCCTGCAACCCCAGGGCATCAATCTAGACTTCACCAGTTTCCTCATTTCTGCTGCAATTTCAAACTTTCCCTAACATCCAAGTGCATCTCCTGCAATAAAGCAATATCCACATTATCCTTTCTAAGACTCAAGAGTACCTTTTTCTTCTTAATTGGCGAGTGACTCCCCTTGATTTCCAGGTACATCATTTAACAGAGTCATTCGCCATAACCTTCTGCAGTGCCATTTAGACTCCAAAGAGGAAGAACTCGAATTAAAAATCACTGGGCCTTAATAGAAGAGACTCCACAGAACATAAAAACTACACAAACTAAAACCACTACAGTTAACAAACCTACACAACTATCAAAGGCTATATATGACAAAAAATAAAAAGCAAAAAACAAAACAACATATAAAGCGCCAATGACACTGGACATGGGAATTCACCCCCCACGCCCAAAAGCGGTAACTACACACCCCAAAACCCAATTTACCACCTTGCTGCCAACACAGCAACCAGGGCATTTAAATACCTGAACTGGACTTATACTACCCATAAGTAGGCATCTAGCCACCCCAAACATTTTCTCTCCTCCTAGCTAGAGTCACACCCCAAACACAAGCGACATAAAAGGGAAATACAAAAAAAGAATAGCAATGTGAACAAAGAAGTTAAAGTAAATAGTGTGTAAGTAAATACCCCACCCATCCCCTGTTATAACTTAACTTAGAAGTTAAAAGTAAATACCCCATCTGTCCCTGAGCATAATTTAACCCAAATTATTGCCAATAAGTAAGAGGAAAAGAAAACTCCAACACAACTTCCTTTTTTTAAAAAGCAGGTAAAGACATATCCAAACAATGTTGTTATCTGTACATATTGAATTGTTTGGACTAAGTTAACTTGTCTTCAAAGTCTCTTGCATTCGCTGATGAGTCAAAGAAGTGTACAGATCCATTAAAGGTAATCTAAAGCACTGCTGGGCTCCCTCAGTCTTTTCTTAATGCCATCATAGGATTTCCTTTTCTGAATTACTGCCACTGAGAAGTCCTAGGAAAAACATGACCCTTGAGCACTCATAAACTAAGGCCTTCAGATCCTTTCTTTGGACTCTGGAAGCTTCCACAATTTTCTGCTTGTTTCTATAATTATGGAACTGCACCAGGATAGAGCAAGGGCATTGGTCCAGACCTAGCCTCTATGCCATGACTCGGTGAGCCTTCTCAATCTTCAGACTTCCTATTCCAGCCTCCAAATTAAAGATTTTCAGCAGTCAGTCCTCAATAAATTCCATTGGTCGCTCACCTTCCTTCTCCTCCGGCAGACCAACGATCTGAATATTTTCCCTCCTGCCTTTGTTCTCAAGATCGTCGACCTGTACAAGCAAATTACGGACCTACATCTCCAGGGCCTGGATTCTATCCTTAGAGGAATCAGTCTGAGCTTCTACCACCGTGACCCTGCATTTGACCTTGTCTGCCCTTTTTCTGAGGCCTGCCAGTTGCAGCTCGTGCTTCTGCAGCATAATAGAAATCGAGGCCAACTTCTCTTCAATTTGCTTATCCAGCATCTCGTGAGATTTCATGAGCTCCAACACCAGGGCCTGGTAAGAAATCGAGTCCGAGGATCCTGTAGGTTGAGCTGTTGCCCCAGCCTCGGGTGAGCCTGCTCCCTTCTTAGGCATTCCTGGACTGCGAGAATGCAGGTAAGTGACTTCTTAGAACTTTCTAGGGCTCTGTCATTTTCAGAGTCCTAGAATACTGCAATGACCTGGATAGGGTGGGTTAGGGCTTTGTCCCACCTGTGATACGGTGTGAAGCTCTGCAAAGCCACCTTACTAGATCGCCGCAATTTTGGATCCACCCCCCCCCCCCAAAATCTTTTCATCTTTATTGGCTTATGTGCTTGTACATCCAGGTCTTGTCACTCTTGCAAATCCTTTAGAATGGTTCTCGACGTTTTATAATGTCTCTCCATATTCTTGTTAGCAAAGTGTATAACCTCACAATTCTCTGCACTAAAGTTCATCTGCCACCTACTCACCTGCTCCACCGACTTGTCAATGACGTATTGAAGTTCTACACTGTCCTCATGGCTTTCACCACAGGGACTGCAGAATTCGAGAAGATTACTCATCATCACCTACTCAATGGAATGGGCAGTAAATTCTGATTTTGCCATTGAAGCCCACATTCCATGAAGGAATATAACACCACCCTCATTCTCACCAACAATGTAAAGCATAGTTAGATCCTTATCATGCCCAGAATAAAATAAAATAATGAAACTCAATGTTTTGATGGATTCAAAGTAAAGTGATTACAGCACACATGGAGACTGTCTATGGTCATTCAGGCTAGCTCGTGGCAAAAGCAGTTTACATAATCCCATACCTGTGCTCTTTTTTTTTGTAAAACCTTTTCTCCCTTTTGTTTTCTCTTAGGTCTTTATTAGTTCCCTTGTGAGAAAAATTGTTTGACACTGTGCCATGGTGCATTTCAGATTTTAACCACAGATTCTAAAAAATGTTCTCATATAAATAAAAGAAATACACTGTGCTTGAAATCTGAAATGAAAACAGAGTTTTGAAAAGTCTCAGCAGGTCTCACAGAATCTGTGGAGAAAGAAATTCTGAATTAATGTTTTGCAGCCAACATGACTTCTTCAGAACTTTGAAAAAGACTTCCAAAAATGTTTTGTCGTCTTTATCTGGAGCCTGAATGACTTTGAACATGTCTGTCAAATCTCCACCCTTTGTTTTCAAAACAGAACACGCCCAGCTTCTCCATGTTTTCATTTCTGTTGTTATTCCTCCTCCATTCTCGTAAATGAAACTATTCTCATAAATCTTTTATGTGCCCATTTGCTTTTCTATTCTGTACCTATAATTATTAAAATCCAGGGACCCCATGTGCCTTTTAAACATTTTTTTCCTCCTGCCCTGCTACCTCAACAATTTATGCATTTTAGAAACAAATCATTTATGCCATCACTATCACACCCTGTATCCTGCTACTAAGGCAATTTTGGATCCAATTTGCCAAATTACTCTACATCTCACAGTTCTTAGCTTTGTGACCAGTCTCCTATGTGAGTTCTTCTCAAAAGCCTTACTGAAATCCGTGTGCACTACATCTGCTGCACTACCTCCCTCCACACATTTAGTCATCTCCTTGAAAAGCTCAATCAAATCTGTCAGACGTGATCTACTTTTGACAAAGCCATGCTGACTGTCCTCAATCAATCCTTGTCTTTCCAAGTGGAGATTATTCTGTCCTTCAGAATGCCTTCCAATAGTTTCCTCACCTTTGAAGTTACACTCACTGGCGTACAACCAAACAAACACGGAGAATGCTGGAGAAACAGGCCTGCCAACATCTGCTTAAAGAGGAACAAAATTAATAGCTCAAGACTGGTGCATTTCTTTTTCAAAACTGAAATGTGTTTGGAATTTTTTTTTACTTTTAACAGAAGCAGAGGCTTAGTGCAAAAGACAAAAGTGGTTTTAATGGTGAGAAAGAGAAAGGGAGACATATAGTGAGTGCAAATTAAGGTGTAAAGCAGAGAGGATGGATCCTCCCTACCAAAAGCAAAGTAAAAAATGTCACAAACAAGTTAAGGCTGTTGTGTAATAATATAAGAATATGGAGAATAGGCGTTATGTGGTCAGTTTCTGAAGTTATGGAATTTAATATTGAGACCTTGAGATTATAAAGTGCCTAAGCAGATCATGATGTGGGGCTGCTGTTGTTAGACTAGGGTGGACAAAGTTTAAAAATCACACATCAAGTTATAATTCAACAAGTTTATTTGGAAGCACTAGCTTTCGGAGTGCTGCTCCTTCATCAGGTATATATTGTCCTCTGCTATAATAATATTTATATTTCCTACCTCACTTGAACATCTCCCTCTACCAATGTGCTATGGTCAGCTTGCTCATCTTACTCAACTTCAACTCCAAAATTCCTGGAGCTGTGAGCACTTACAATATATGTACTGGCTTTGGACCACATTAGAGTCCAGCAGCTTCCATATTTCACTATCATAGAACATAGAACGTAGAACATTACAGGCCCCTTGGCCTTGATGTTGCGCAGATCTTTTATCCTACTCCAAGATCAAACCAACCTACATACCCTACATTTTACTATTAACCATGTGCCTATCCAAGAGACACTTAAATATCCCTAATATATCTGACTCTACTACGACTGCTAGCAGTGCACCCTTTCTAAAGCTTCCACATCCTTCCTATAATGAGGCAACCAGAACTAAATACATTATTCCAAGTGTGGTCTAACCAGGGCTTTATAGAGCTGTACCATAACCTCGTGGCTCTTAAACTCAAGTCCCCTGCTAATGAGAGCTAACACACCATATGCTTCTTAACAACCCTATTAACTTGGGTGTCAACTTTGAGGGATCTATGTTTGACTTAACCTAGAAATTAATTACTTAAGATACCCTGCTCTTTACACTTCACTATAATAATATTTGATTTCTATAAACTAAAATGAAAAAAAATCATATCAATCTGATACTTAAGCAGTTCTTTTCAAGAAAAGAGAGAAGAAAAACAATGTAAACGTTAACACAAACTGTAAACATTACTTTAACTTTGCTAGAAATATTCACAATTGCTACTTACTGGTCAGCTGCTTTCCCTGCACTCAGACCATGCAGTGGTTTGTGACACTGCTCTGCCACTGGTCCCACTGTATGATAATTACCAATGCATCCACTATCTTTACAGCCATCTTTTTCAATACTCTGGGATATAGATAATTAAGTCCAGGAGATTTATCAACTTTCTCCATTACTACATTTTTATAACTTTTTTTCTCAGTTCCTTATTCTCACTCATCTCTCGGTCCTCTAATGTTTCTCAGATTTTTTTGTACATTTCTCCATGAAAGCAGACACAAAGCATTTGTATAGGTTTTGAAATTTCCTTATTCCCCATTGTGAATTCTCCTGCCTCTGCCTGCAGTAAGCTATACTTTAATTTTTGCATAGCTCTGAAGGTTTTACTTTAAATTTAGTTACTGGGCTTATCCTTACAACTATTTTTAAACTAGGGGTACCATTGCAATTTTCCAGAGGACTGACACCATTAATGTATCTGAGAAGTATTGGTATCTCCACCCTTAGCTCTTTTTTTCAGAATGTTCTAATTCATTCCATCTGGTTTTGATGACTAACGTTCTATACAGCTAAACTTTTACTATCTCATCTTTAGTTCATCCAATACCTCAATTACTCCATCATTTATGACGGCTCCAGAATCATCATCATCCTTTTCCAGATAGATGTGTACGCATTGGTTTAGTATAACATGTGGATCCTCTTCCTCCTTTTTGGTCACCTTTTTACTAATTATATGATGAAAGAAGACTTTTGGATTCTTTTTTGTGTTAGTTGCTAATGTCTTCTCAGACTATTTCGTTGCTTCTTTTATTTTTCTCATTTTACTTCTGACCTCTCTGTATTCAGCCTGGTTTTCATTTGCATTGCCAACCTGATATTTGCCATGTACACCTATCCAGAGGATTCTGGCTTTTTTTACCCTCGTGTTCTGCCTCATAAGAATATACCTCAATTGTAACCGAAGTATCTTCCCTTCAATAAGAACTTGTTATTCAGCTGCAATTCTACTTGCTAAACTTTCATTCCAGTTTCCAGAATAGGCCCATTCTCAACCCATTGAAATTGTCTATCATTAAATAATTTTACTCTTGATTACGTCTCTATGGTTCTGTAATCATAAACAACTTGGATACTGGCCAGCAGAACTGTTTTTCTCTCACACATGCATTGAAGATCCAGGTATTTTGAGACCACAACTTTAGATTCAATTTTCTCTTGATGATTCATTATGGTATATCAATGTCACCCAAGAGCTCAGCATTTATAGGCAATTTTTAGTTGCACTTGAGAAGGTGGCTGTGTACATCCCCTACACAGTCCATGCTTTGGTCCTTTTTAGATAGGTATTCGAGGGATGTGATTCAGGGACAATGAAGTGGTGGCCATATATTTCCATGTCAGAATGATTTGTGAGTTTGTGGGAATGTTAAAGCTGATGGTGTTCTTATGCACTTTCTGCCTTTGTCTTTCTTGGTGTTAGAAGTCAGAGGCTTGAGAGGTGCTGTCAAAGAAGCTTTGTGGCAGTGCATCCTGCAAATAATAGACAGTGTAGCTACAAGGACCAAAATTGGAGGGATGAGTGCTTAAGGCTTTGAAGAGGCTGTCCATAAAACAGGCTAAAGTAGTCTTGATCTGGTTTATGCTGATATTCTCGAGTGTTTTCATTGCTGCACAACTGGCAAGATTTTTCATTTCTGCTGCAGAGGTTTTAGGAATTCAGGAGTTGAGCTACTCTGTAGTAAACCCAGTCCTGTGTCCAGGGTATTTATATGGAAGGTCCAGTTGAGTTTTCAGTCAATGATGACCACTTCTCCAGAATAATTATAGTGGGAAATTTGAGATGTAGTACCATTAAACACTGTGGACACATTCCCTCCTGTTGACCATGGCCATTGCCTAATACTTGTGTAGTATTCGTAAATTATCAGCCAAAGTTTGGATGTTGCCAAGGTCATATTACATTACAAAATGTTGAATTATTTGTGAACTTCCAAAGCATTTTTCAATAATCAGCAAACAGCTTTGCTTCTGGTGTGATAATGGAATTAAGGTAAATGAGTTAGCTTCTGAAGATATTTGGATCTTAGATTCTGGCATAAGAGAATATGTGTCAAAGATGATGCCAGCCAATGGAAAGTACCTTTCCTGACCTCCAGTGATTTGAGTTTTATTGAGGTTTCTTTATGCCACAAGAACAGTCACTCTCACCAAAATTCAGGAATGCAACTCTTGTCCATTTTTTAATCAAGCCTGTCATGAGATCTATAACTGAATGACTCAAACGGAACTCAAATGAGCATCATTGACCAGGCTATTGGTGAGTAAGTGCCACTAATAGCATCATTCATGACTCCCTGGATCACTTTGCTAATGACTGAAAGTAGTCTGAAGCATTAATTTGCTCAGTTGTTCCAATTGCTAACAACCATTTGTATTCTGATTCAGAATATTTTGATTAATCAGACAACTGGCTGTTAGGACTACACTTAAGAATCATGAAATTTGGAGCTATAATGAGGATACTCTTGTTTTAATGTCAGTTTAAAGTAGAACTTGAGGTTTGAAATATATAGAAGTAATTTTTAACTCTTATACATGTCTGAAGTTAAAACTAATTTATTTATTAAAAGTGGAGATAGATCTTGATTGTTAATCAAAACTCAACAGGAAACTCATAGTTATCTAAATTTACTAAATTGTTTTTAAGTTGTATTTTATCCATAATAATTAATACAGTTGCTAATTATGTTTCGTGTCTGTTTTTTTCCCGACTCAGTCACCTGCACACAGCTATTCTAGCTATGAGTCTCTAAGAAATGAAAGTGTAGGAGGTGGTCCTGAAGATCTGACTGTGAGTAGAACTATCGAAGATGATGATGATCAGGATGATCATGATGATGCTGAGAAGATAATTGATTCAGATGGAGCAGAATCAGAGCGCCTTAAAGCTTTTAATGTGAGTTACAGATAGATTTTCAATCTATATCCTCAAGAAATGTCTCCACAACATTTGTATTCACGTCGTTCTTTTTGTAAGTGATATACCATTGTAAAATCCAAATATTTTTCTGCACTTTTAGTAGAACTATAACAAATGCAGTGTATAAATATACTCTTCCTTTTGAAAACGTTTAGTTTTGAAACCAAGTTTCTGTCTTATTAGTTATCTGTACTACAGCATTCCATATTCTAAAGATATTTGTGGAAATTTTTTTTAAACGTTTCTTTAAAAGTTCTAATGATAATCCTTACCACTAGTTAATCAGTGGAATCAATCTTCCACTATTGATAATTTCAAAAACTTCCGCAACTATCAAAATCCTGGATTTTGGAATTGACCAGAAACTAGACTGGATGAGCTATATAAATACTGTGGCTACAAGAATATGTCAGAGGCTAGAAATTCTGTGGAATGTAACTCACTACCTGTTTCCCTAATACTGGTACGCCATCTATAAAGCAAAATTCAGGAGTATGTTAGAATATTCTTCACTTGCCGAGATGACTTTGACTTCAACAACACTAGGAAAGTTCATCTAGGACAAAGCAGCCTGTTTATTTGGTATCTCGTTCATTACCTTCAAATGCACTTCCTTGTCCACCAACCCAGTGGGAGCATTGTGTGTAATTTACAAGATGTACTGTAGCAACTCACCCTGGCTCTTTTGGCAATACTTTCCACACTGGCAAACTCTATCATCTTGAAGGAGAAAAGAATAGGTACATGGAAACACCGCCATATGTAAGTTTCTCTGCCTGTCGTACAGCATCCTGTCTTGAAACTTCACTGTCATTCGGTCAAACATGCATACATATCCTTCTGAGCAGCATTATGGGTTTTCCTGCCCTCTGGACTGCAGCAGTTCAAGGAGGTAACTCATTATCATGGTTCCGGGGCAGTTACAGAAGAAAAATGCTGACTAACCAGCCATGTCCAAATGCCACAAATGATTGTAAAAACAAAAGTGAAAACTCTGTTGTGTCCCTAATTAACTTGCCCTTATTTAATAATAAAAATAGTTTTCACTCCTTTCTTTACAACTGTATTGTGTAACGTTTGAAATAATATTAACATTGTGTGCTTATCACGGCTCTAATCACCTTTCTATAAGGTATAAACAGAGCTTCCTATAATCTTAATGATGGGCGAACAAATATTATATAAAATACTAACTTTTTTATACTTTTACGGGATGTGGACACCACTGATTAAGCCAGTGCTTATTGGCCATCCCCAATTACTGCTGAGAAGGTGGTGACGAGTTTTTTCTTGAACCATTGCAACCTATGTAATGAGGTTGACCCAATGATAGTGAACGAACAGCAGTAGAGTTCCAAGGATCATGTGTGACTTGGAGGTGAATTTGCAGATGATGATGTTTATCAGTGTCTCAAGAAGTCTTGAAGAGATTGTTGCAATGCACCTTACAAGTGAATGTTGAATGTATTAGATGTGCTGCCAATCAAGTGGCTGCTTTGTCCTGAAGGGTATTGAGCCTCTTCCGTGCTTTTGGAACTACACTCATCCAGGTAAGCGGACAGCATTTTGTAATACCTCTGACTTATGATGTGTGCAAGTTTCGAGTGGTTACAATTAATATGTAATTTTATTGTTTTGGCATTCAGTGACCCTGTATATGTAAAATGTCAATAACTATATTGACCCCATTTATTGCTTTTTGTTTTACCTGCACCATGCCCTTCAATGATTGTGATATATAATTGTCCTAAAAGATAGCAAGCATCAGTACTGCAAATTCATAAAATGCAGCCTCCCATTTAGCTTTCAGACTCTTCTTACATTACGATAGTCTGAAGTGAACTGCGCTTGCATCTGTTTTTAATGATAGCTAAATGTAGGAGGGCACATTAAAATATCAACCAAAATGACAAAAGGCTTTTTTTTGGTCAAGTAATGGAGAGGCAAGGAGAGCTGCAAAAAGGTCTAACTAGGAAGGATATATTGCTGATCTGGTGATCGTGAATGACGTTTGTGGGAAAACACTTGAGTAGGGGTTATCATTGGATCCTAAGTCTTACATTAGTAATGGAAAAGGACAGTTAAAAGTCAAAAATAGATGTTTTGAACTGGATAAGGGCTAACCTCAGTGAGATGAGAGCACATCTATCTGGGGTAAAATGGAATCAGGTTTTGATATAAAGAACTGAAATGGAACAGTGAATTACCTTTTAAGGAAGCAATGTCTTAGGTACTGACTAGTTACATTCCAACAAGAAGAAAAGTCGGGAGGACTCTATAGATGACCACAAAAGAAGCTTCCTACATATGTCTTCATTTTTCTGTTAGCTTCCTTGACTCCTTCATCATCTTCCAGTCCAACCTGCATGAATATCTTCTAGTGAGACAATAATTTAACTGACCATTGGAGGACTAAAAATATGTTTCTAGTGCTTATACTGGAAGTGTAGCTCCCTCCAATTTGCTCCTTCAAGCAAATCAGTAATTGCAGGGTCTGCTGTGTTTTCTATAAGATACCCATCCAGAGAAATATAGACATTGGACAGTGAGGCCCTGGATTGACATAGGAGAGGCACAGAAGGTAAGAGAGAAGGTGGATTTAGAGATGGAAAGGAGATGCTCCAGATGTAAGGTTGTCAATATTAAAACCTTTAAGTTGTTTTTCCAATTGGTGTTTCCAATCTAAAAATGGCAATGAATTCTGCACTACTATGCCTTTGTGACAGTTATTGCACTGTGGCCACAGTGGAGTTGTAAGATTTGGATATGTAGGCATTTTGCTCACTTCACACAGTCTCATGGGCTGCAATATTTTGTGTGTAGCATACTTTTTATTTGTTTCTTAGACAAACCGAGGGCCTAGATTTCATTCAAGCATATTAAGTAAACATTTTGTTTAATTTTGCACCATTCACTGCAGGTTTGCTTTTTTTTCTTCCAGTCCTTATTTAGATTAGCAAGAGAATTACATGGCTATGGATTTGTATACTTCTGAAATCTTCAGAATATATTTTATGTGAAAAGGTTTTGGACTGCTTAGATGGTAAGTGTGGCAGACTTTCAACTTGATAGATTTAGAGACCTTCCCTCAGTACTACTGTTGCAGCTGAAGGATTTCAGTCCCCACCTGAGCCTTTGATTGCACTATTGGTTCTTCTAGTTTTTTGAGCTTCAGCAGTAGTCTGTTTCTCGGCAGTGATTGACTCACATGGGTAGAAGTACAGTTTTCCATCACTCCTGGATCTTATTACAACTTCCAATTTGGCCATTATCTTTCTTCCCAGAAGCATTTCTGTGCATACCTTGGATATTAATTCCTTCAAAAATGCCTTCAACAGTGCATCCTCAGATTCCCTTACCAAAAATACCTTTGTAATTTTTCCTCAGTCACTGCACTTGTTTCTGAACGCGGGCAATAGTTTATCAAGGCTGCATGCATATTGTATGCACTATTTGTCAGCATTATCTCAGCACAGAACCTTAAACGTTCACTCTGGTCTCCCTCCACTTGTTGTCCAGTCTATACCCTGTTTCAACCAAGTACTCTGTGCATATTTTAAATTGCTCCATAACCAGATCTACATCCTGCTTCCATCTGAGTGTGTATTTTGTTTGCCACTCTGGATCCAAGTACAGTACTTATGTTTTCACCTTTTTCTTACATTTTATGTTATTTATATTTTGTGTGAAAACATTTTGGACTACTTTGATGATGAGCATGGCAGGCTTTCAAGTAGATTTAAAGCCCTGGCCCGAGTACTATCAGTATTATTACTTCAACTGAAAGATTTTAGTCTGCAGCTGAGTCGATGATTGAGCTGTGTGTTGTGATGATTTTTCTTTGTGTCTCCTAGATTTTTTCAAGCCTTTTTCTTTTCTCATATCTCTGATACTGTTCTCAACCAAATCTCTGTTGTGACCCTTCAGGATTCCTTGACCTTCCTACAACCCTGTCATCCATTAGAAATCTGACTGAAGGCTAATGAGATATTCCCTCTAAATTAAGCAGAAACAAACTATCTGACCAATGAGTCTGCTTCACCTGGATTTCCTGATAGATCAAAAATATGTCTATTCCAGCCTTAACTGGAATAGAGGACTTCACAACCTCTCCAGTAAATTGTTAAAGAGTTCACAACACTTTGAGTGAAGATATTTCTCATGATCTCAATCCTAAATCTTGAGTCTGTTTCCCTTATGAATAAGTCTGCTTGACTACCAGAACTAACCTGAAAATGTGTTGCTGGTTAAAGCACAGCAGGTCAGGCAGCATCCAAGGAACAGGAAATTCGACGTTTCGGGCCGGAGCCCTTCATCAGGAATCATCCTGATGAAGGGCTCCGGCCCGAAACGTCGAATTTCCTGTTCTTTGGATGCTGCCTGATCTGCTGTGCTTTAACCAGCAACACATTTTCAGCTCTGATCTCCAGCATCTGCAGACCTCACTTTTTACCATAACTAACCTGTCAGCATCTATCCTATTAAGTTCCTTCTGAATCTTGTGTGTTTCAGTAAGAATGCCTCTCATTATTCCAACAAAGAATTTGGAACCATATTGACCATTTGACTCCTCGAAGCTGATCTAACCGTTAATAAGATCATGGCTGATCTGATTGTAATCTCAATTCCACAATACTGCCCACCCTTTATAACCTTTCATCTCATCCTTCTGACAAATCTGTGACCCTTCAAAATTTTCAAAAACTTTGCTTCCACTGCCTTTTGAGGAAGAGAATTATAAAGACCCATCATCCTGTGGGAGAAAATGAAATTCTTGTCATGTCTGCCATAAATGACTCTTTTTATTTTTAAATGGTAACCTCACGTTATACATTCTCCCAGAAAAGAAAACATTCTTTCTACATCCATGTTATCAACCACATCTTTCAAAATTTGCATTAAAATGTCTTCTGAAAAGGCAGAAAGTGCAGGAAAACACAGGAGAATGGAATTAAGTAAATTGCTCATTCACCGAGCTCATACAGTCCTGCTTCCGTGATGCCACACTTCTGTTAATCTGCGATGCTGTTGTTGACAATGCTATCAAATTGGGAAAAAAAGCTTAAAAAAATACTGCAGAGAATACTGGTGGGTAAGAAGATTAGGAAAATTTAGAAATCAGTTAAAGAGGGCGAAATTAGGATGTGAGAGAAAAAAGTAAAAAAAAGTAAAAGCAGATGCAAACACTTCAAGTATATAAAAAAGGAAAGAATAACTAATTTGAGTGTTAGTCCATAAAAAACATGAGACTGACAATTTTAATAATGGGAAAGAAGGAAATAGTAGAGACTTTGAAAGGGTTTTTTTAAAATCTGAGTTCAAGTCAGAAGACACGAACATTATTCCAAAATAATAGATAATAGAAGGTGTAAAAGAGGGAGAAACTTAAAATAATCACGATCCTCTTAAAAAAAGGTCTAATAAAACTAATGAGGCAAAAGTCTGGCATATCCTCTGAATCTAATGGGATACATTCTAGAGTATTAAAGGAAGTGGTGGATCAGTTGTAATCTTCAAAAATTCTCAGTTGGAAAGTTGGCAATGTAACACCACTATCGAAGAGAAAGAAAGAAAGCTGGAAACTTTGGATGAATTAGCTTATGGGCCGTCATTGAGAAAATGCTAGAATCCATTATTAAAAAGCTTGTAGCAGGACATTTCAACAATGTTAGTACAAGCAGAACCAACATTTTTTGCAATCAGATTTATGTTTAATAGTTTTAATTTGAGAATTAACAAGCAGTTCAGATAGAGGGACATTAGTAAATGTTGCATATTTGCATTTCCCAAACGCATTTACTTAGTCCCACATAAAATGTGGCTGTACAAGTTAAGAGCTGGTTGTTTTCAGATACTGTATTAGTTTGGATGTCAAAATCTCTGGGTCACAATCCTGTAAGTACCTCCCTTACAGCACTTCTGAGGTTCCTGTGTCAAATGGACTATAGCGGTTCCAGAAGGCAGGTCACCACCACCTTCTCAAGGTCAACTAGGGATGGGTAATAAATGCTGCCTGAATCAGGACTGTCTACATCCCATGTATCAATGTAAAAAATTAGGAAATTGGTGACATATGAACTTACAGATTAGGAGCAGATGTGCTATGCAATGCAATAAGATAATGTCTAATCTATTTGTGTTCCAAATTCCACATTTTAATCCCTCTGTGAAAATTGTTGATTCCCTTGCCTAACAAAAAATCCACCTCCATCTTAAAAATATTTAATGACCTTGCCTTCACCACCTTCTGAAGCAGGGAGTTCCAAATTCACACAACTCTGTAAGAGATGTAGTGAAGCAACAATCCTTGCTATGGTGGTCTTTAGAGTGACTTGGGTTGGGTAGGTTAAGTCAGATATTGAAAGATGCATAACGGCCTAAATGTTGGGGTCAGTGCTATCAGCGATGGTGCCTTGATGGCTGAAGTACAGGTCAGAGTGTTGAAGGTAACAGTTACATCCAAAGTAGGAAGTTGTGCTCTGAATGGAGACAGGTCCAGATTTGGGATTGGGGTGGGTAATGAGGATGAACAAAAGCATGGAAGAGGATTACTAAGAGGGTTAAGGGTGTCATAATCATGTATAGAAACAGACAACTAATCTTTAATTTCCATCTGCTGATTTAATATGTGTGATTTTCCGGAGTGGAAACAGTCTTTGAAAAGGGACCAAAACTACACAGCTTGGTTAACCTTCATGAAACTGACTAGGATTAAATCCAACACAGTCTGAATATAAAATCCATTTGAAGTAGAAGAATGTTGTTTTGGTAAATGAAGATAATATTGTGCACAACTGGTCCATTAAAAGGATGCCCTAATGACTAGCTTTTAAAAAATGAGAGCTATGCTTTCACGCATACATCTATCCTCTTCATATAGTGCCATTAATGCTGTAACAATGGGTCTCATTCACATGTTCCTGTAACATCAGATGCATGAAGAGAGAATGCAAAGAAGGAGAGCTTTAGTTGTCCAACAGAGGATGCAAAACTAACAGCAGGCAGTCTCCGAGAAGGATGCTGGTCTGATGAAAATGTCTGGGGAACACATCAGTAAAGACAGGCAAGAAGAAACTGACTCTGGATATCATAAAGGCAATGCCAAGGGCACATGAAAATTCTAGAGGATATGATCGGTGAGCCATGTTGGACTGTGTAAAAGATGTTCAGCTATGTGGATTTGGTGGGAATCCCATTGCCAGTGACCCTAAAGGTTACAGTGGTGCTAAATCTTTGCAGGGTGGGGCTCCAGAGCATGACAGATGATGGCATCTTATAGGCTGCTCCACATAGTTATATAACGGGATGACAGACACCCTATTTCATGTCAGTGATTTATCCATTTCAACACCAATGTCAACTGCATTCAGTGACAATGCAAGGTTTCATTGAGTGTATGATATCATTGACTGCACTTACAGTCAAAATGACTCCTTGGGAGCAAGCAGCTGCATTTGTGAGTTGAAAAATGATTCCCTCCTCAAATGTACAACTGTTTTGCATCACAAGAGGAGAACAATGCACCTCTTGATCGTTACTTGTGGAGCTATCCGATACATCTTGCACAACTCAAAGCTCCCAGAGCTTCTTGAAATTCCATCTGAGGTTGATTAATGGCTCCTTGGTGTCAAAGGCTATCCTCTCAGATATTCGCATGCACCATTCTCAGAAGGAGCCAGAGGAATGCTGCAATCAATCTCATGATTCAGCAGACCATTATCATGCGTACCACCGGTCTTCTTAAAATATGCCTCTACTTCTTTGTTCACTCTGGAGAAGTTCAGCAATGCATACCCCAAAGAATATCTCAAGTCATACTGGTCTGCTTTGCACTGCACAACTTAGAAGAGCATTGACAAATGTGGATGTAAAGGGAAGAATGCAAGGAACATTAGCACTCCTCAGATGACAAGGATTTGTCAGAATATGAGAAGGATTTTATAAGTTCATGCCGAGGCCTGGAGAGATATCCAAGGGATGTCAGGGCTGACCATATCTACATATGGTTCATACAACAATATCGGATCATCGCCTCACGTCCATCATCTTCCTGGATCATAGACCCGGCCTGGCCATCTTCCCTTGCTAAGTTATCTCTAAATCTGTTTCATGTCTTATCTCCTCTCTAGAAATCACATTGTGACAAACATGAGACTCAACAGGATCCTGATCCCCAGCCATCTCCTAATTGTCTGGGGACCCAGCTGTAACTCCATCTGTGAGGTTAGATTAAATTAGGTTAGATTCCCTACAGTGTGGAAACAGGCCCTTCAGCCCAACAAGTCCACACTGACCCTCTGAAGAGTAACCCACCCAGACCTATTTCCCTCTGACTAATGCACCTAACACTGTGGGCAATTTATCATGGCCAATTCATCTGACCTGCACATCTTTGGACTGTGGGAGGAAACAGGAGCACCTGGAGGAAACCCACGCAGACAATGGGAGAATGTGCAAACTCCACACAGACAGTTGCCCGAGACTGGAATCAACCTGGGATCCTGTGCTGTGAGGCAGCAGTGCTAACCACTGAGCCACTGTACTGCCATGCTGGGGCATATCTGTGGTGTGCTTACCAGATTGTACTGCAAACTATACGTGACTGCCTCTGTGAACATTGTGGGGTAACTGCTGGTGGCAGTTGAGGGAGGTGATGTTGCATCCTTATAGGCTGTGGCTGCTTTGTTTCCAGAGGTGCAGTTATGCAATTTGTTCTGTGCCTGCCACTTGGTCCTTAGATGATGCAGAACAAAAAGAATCAGATTAAGAACCATTAAAGTTTGAACACCTCATGTTTTGTCTTATCTATCCTGTGTGTCCGTATCATAGAATCCCCTACAGTGTGGAAGCAGGCCATTTGGCCCATCACGTCTTCACCGACCTTCCAAAGAGCATCCTACTAAGACCCACCTGCATCCCTTCTTCCCCCCACCCTCTCCCTGTAATCCTGTGTTTCCAGTTGCTAATCCATTTAGCCTCCACACCCTGCATACTCTGAACACTTTAGCATAACCAATGCATCTAATCGGCACAACTTTGGACTGTGGGAGGAAGCCAGAGCACCCAGAGGAAACCCACATAGACACAGGAAGAATGTGCAACCTCTACACCAACAGTGGTGCAAAGCTGGAATTGAACCTTGGTAATGGTGACCAAAGAAATTCCATCTGAGGTTGATTAATGGCTCCTTGGTGTCAACAGGTATGCCCTTCAGATGTGGCTGATACAACAATGAGTCATTCCCAGAGTGAGCCAGAGGAATACTGTAATCAATCTAATGAATTCATAAGAGCATTATCAAGCATACCATTGGTCATCTTGAAAAATGCCATCACTTCCTTGACCATTCTGGAGAAGTTCAGCGATGCATACCCTCGGGGATATGCTACCAGCAAGATGGTTGTGTCATTAACTAGGAGCAAGGCGGATGACACAATCATATACTAACTAGGAGCAAGGCAGGTGTATCATCATCTTCTGCCAAAGATTACGCTCCTTCTTCACCAGCGATCCTCATTGTTTCCTGCTTGAATGCTTTGAGGACCTTTAGGTTCAAAACTTCTCTCCTTGTGTGTCTCCTGTCCTTAGCGTTATTTCTTTATGTTACAAAGGGCAAAGATATTTTAAGTGACAACTAACCCTCTTGTCTGCATGCATCCCTGTTACAGATATCAACCTGTCATTCAGTCATTGCATCCAAAAGACAAACCTCCATACACTTTGCCCTCATTGCAATCCGGCACAAAAGCTGATTGTGCATTCACTCTTATGGGAAAACTGCCAACTGGCAAATTTTCATATAGTTATTAATAGTGCATGACTCCTGCTGAAGTTGCAACACTAGCACTTATACGTAGGGATTGGAGCAGGTCATTGACCAGTGTCCTGCACCAGACCCATACTAGTTTTGTGACCCCTCGCCTGGCTTTCTTGACGCAATTTTCTGAAGGAGACAAGAGCTCAAGACTGTGGTGTGTTCCTGCCCTTTGTGAAAAGTTGGACACAGTTCCAGGGCCTGGGACCAGAAGGTGGGTAGGACAGTGTTTCCAGCTGCAGCTCCTGGAAGCCCAAGTGTCAGAGCAGAGCAGTAGCTGGGGACACGTTGAGGATCAACCAGAAGGCTGTGAGTATCATGGATAGCACATATAGTGATGTGGTCACTGAAGGAGGGATTGGATAACCACTAGGCAGACAAAGTGGACTAGACAGGCAGTGCAGGAATCCCTGTGGCCATTTCCCTGCAAAACACCTTATATACTGTTGGGTTGAATAGCCTCTCTGAGGAAAATAGCAAGAACCAAATTCGTTGCACTGCAATTGGCTCTGCTGCATGAGGGAGGAGGAGTAAGTGTCGAAAGGCTATAGTAATAGGGAATTCAGTTGTAAAGAGAAAAGATAGACTTTCTGCGGCTGCAAACAATATTTTAGGATGACACCAAAAGCAGAAATTGCTGTCAAAATTCAGCTGATCTGGCAGAATCTGCGGTGGGAAGAAAGGAGACTCTTCACCAGAAGTGATGACAGCTAGGAAAAAAGTGTTTTTTATGTTGAGATGAGGTTGCAGGGAGAGGTGAGTGGACAGGTCAAGATGGAGCCCAGCAAAAAACTCCTATGAAAGGGGTATGTTGAAAATAGGCCAGGATAGAAGAGAAGCTGGGTAAGTAATAATGTGAGCTGAGAGTAGGTGAGAATGGGTAGGCCCATGTCATGACAGGACAGGGCATGAGATGGGTAAAACAAAAACATGGAAGGACAGAATCATGGTCTAAATTTATTAAACTCTATATTGAGTCTGAGAGGCTGTAGGGTCCCCAAGCAGAAAATGAGATGTTGCTCATAGAACTGCACTGAGGTTCTGCAGAACACTGCTGCCGATGACAGAAATGTTGGCATGGGAATATTGTGGTGCATTGAAGTGGCAGGTGCTCAGGGTTATTTTTATGGACAGAACATAGCTGTTCTGCAAAGCCATCACTCTGTCTGCATTTTGTCTTCCCAGTGTAGAGGAGACCACATTATGAGCAGTAAATACAGTAGATTGAATGTAGTGCAGCTTGCTGCTTCATTTGGAAGGTATGGCAGGGGTCTTGGATAATGTGGATGTAAATTGATAAGATAAACAAAGAGGAAGCTGTGGGTATTTTATACATGGATTTCTAAAAGATATTCAGTAAACACAGTTTTGCATGCTTTTCAGTTTGATTCCACCCTTAATTTCTTTAGTTAACCACATGTGCTGCATTTTTCATTTTCAAGAATTATGAGCTATTTTTTAAATGTCACTGTGTATCACCTTCATCTTCCTTTTGAACCTATTTTTCATGTCCATGTTAGTCAACTCTGTCATCATGTCCTTGAGGTTGTCTTCATTTAACTTTAAGAGACCAGTTATTGACCTACATTTCTTACTCTCTGAAATGGAATGTGAAATTCTGTCATGTTATGATCACTCTTGGCTAGAGGGCCATTTACTTTGTAATCTTTACCAATCCTGGATTATTATACATGTTTTGATCCAAGTATTCTGTTCCCTAGTGGGTTGTAGAAAATATTTAAACATAGAAAAATAGAAAATAGGAACTGGTGTGGGCCATTCAAGCCCTCATGCCTGCTCTGTCATTCAAATGCATCTAACAGACCTAGTCCCATTAGAATTTTGAAGGTTTCTATGAGATCACTCTCACTTTTTGTAAACTCCAGTGAATACAATCGTAACTGACTCAATTTATCCTTATTCGTCAATCCTGCCATCCCAGAAATCATACTGCATTCCCTTTTTCGCAGGAACAAACATCAGACTCATTCTTCTAAGAAACTGTTCCAAAGCTGCCCCATCTCTGTTTCCTTTTCTTCCCATCCTACCAAAATTACAAATATCATGAATATTCAGCTGCTAAGCTTGGCTACGTTGCAACTATATTTCTATAATTGCTATTACTATCTTGCTTATTTACTTATATCAATTCATCCATCTTGTTATAAATGCCAGAAGCATTCAGATAAACCAAATTTAAATCTGCCTTTTCATCATTTTTGCTTACTCTGATATTATTTGCACAGCTATGTTTCCACGTTCTGCTCTTGCCTGGTATTCATTACCTCTCATTCTGCACTTTTACCGTACCTTTTTAACATTACAAATCTCTCTTCATGTGAACATCTCCTCTATTTAAGTTAAAGATCTCTCTCTGTTATGCAACTTTCCAGCATTCTGGTCTGATTGTTGTTTACGTAAAGGCTTTTCCAACAGTACTGCTCCCTCTTTCTGCAGTGCTTGTGCCAGTTCCCCATGAATCAAAACCATTTCTCCTAAACCGGCCTTTGAACACACGTTTAACTTGGATCGTATTATCTTATGCCAATTAAAGTGTGGTTGATGTAATAATCTAGAGATTTTAACCTTCGTGTTCTAACTTTTTGCTTTAGTGCATAGATACTTAAGTTCTTTCAGCAGAATCTCTTTCTTATACTGATGATAATGGTACCATGTGGATCATGGGAATTGGGTCATTCCCCTCTTTTTCCAAGTTCCATAAGATCATAATTCCGCATGAATTTGGAATAGGAATAGGCTGTTCAGCTGCTCAAGCCTGCACTGCTATTCAGTAGGATTGTGGCTGAACCAGCATTCCTCTTTTCCACTTTCTTGCCCTTTCCCCAAAAACCTTTATTCTTCTACTAATCAAGACTTGATCTCAGCCTTAAACACTCTGTCCCCAAATGCTATCTGTGGCAAGGAGTTCCAAAGATTCTGAATCCTCTGAGGGAAGAAATTCCTCCTTATCTGAGTCTTACATTGGCTTTCCTTTATTCTGAGGCCGTGCCCTTTGGCTCTAGACTGTCCCATAACAGGAAACGTCCTTTCAACTTTTGCTCTGTGAAGCACCATATCCAATATGTTTCAATAATATCACGTCTCATTCCAGTGAGTTGTGTCCCGATCTGTTTAGCCCTTGTTCATAAGACAATTCCCTCATACCAGAGATCATCCTAGTGAACCTTCTTTGAACTGCCTCCAATGTAAGGATATCCTTTCTTAAATAAGGGGTCTACAGTAATCCAGATATGGTCTCAACAGCACCTTATACAGTTGCTGTAAGACTTCCCTACTTGTATACTCCAACCATTTGAAATAAAGACCAACATTCCATTAATTGCTTTCTATCTTTAAAAGGAAGTCCTTAACTCTAGGTTGAAGAGGCAAAACTTCCTTCAGGACTCTCACTCTTGGCAGCAGAGAACCATATTTATCTCAATAACTGTATTGTCCCTTACTAGAACTAAATTCTTTTGAACTGTCCACTTGAATTGCATCCTGCACCATGGTGTAATGGTCAGTGAGCTCATTGTCCTTGCAGTGCTGGCTCCCATCCACACAGGGAGTGCCACATAAAAGATGAGATGCAAGACAAGAAGTCATGAAGTTGGGAGTAATATTATTAGCATTGATGGAGAGTTTGTTAACAGCATGTAGCAGTAAGTGGGATAAAAAGGGCACTTTACATTTTGCAGACTGTAACTAGCGAAGTGCCACAAGAATCCATGCTGGGTCTCAACTGTTTACATTTTGTACTAAAGACTGAGACGGAGTGTCTTTGGAAAATATAGAAGTTTGCTGAAAATACAAAGCAAGGTACAAATGTAATCGTGAGGGTGATCCAAAGAAAGATAGGGAGGCATTTTGAGAAGAAGACATAAGGAAGCTGCAAACGTAGGTTGAATCAGTAAGCAAACATTTGACAGATGGCGTATAAGTCTCTTAATAGTCAAAAATTCATCTACCTTCCATGAAGGAGAGAGTTCCAAAGTCTCTTTGAGAGAATAAAATTCTCCTCATTTCCATGTTAAATTTTTAAACCACATTTTTAAACTTTGCCCTCCTTTTTCTAACAAAAAGGAAACATCCTTTGAATATCCACTATTCCTTAGAATCTCATATGCTATGATAAGATCAACTCTCATTATCTAAACTCCAGTAGATACAGGCCCAGTCTGTCCAAATCACCAAGGCTCCTACGACAGTACTGTGACTTCTACCACATGGACATATGCATATAACATAACCACCTGCAAGTTTTCTTTTAGGATGCATACCATCTTGACTTGGAATATATCACCTTCACTGTTACAGGGTCAAAATTCCAGAACGCTGTTGCGAACGTCAGTGTGAATGTACGTATGCCACACGGACTGCAACGGTTCAAGAAGATAGATCAGGACCAATTTTACAAATGTACTTAGGAATGGACAAAGCCCACATCTGGTAATTTTTTAAAATAAAATAACCCTTCATCCTAGATATTAGTCAAATGAACTTATTCAAAATCAATTATGTCCTTTTCTAAATAAGGATACCAAAACTGCACACACTACTACAGGTGTGGTCTTACTACTACAGGTGTGGTCTTACTACAGTCCTGAACAACTGTAGCAAAACATGTCTACTTTAATATTCCAATCTCTCCACAATAAATGACAACACTCAATTGTATCTAAAAATTAACTTTTGTAACTCATCTATCAGGATATCCAGATCCCCCTTTTCTGTTGAGTTCTGCAGACTCTTTCTATTTACATAATATGCTGCTTTTCTATTCTTTGTCAAGGTGGACAAGTTCATAGTTGCCCTCATTATACTCCATCTGCCAGATTTCTGCTCACTCACTTGCCCTACTCATTTCGAGAGTTCATTGTTTTAAATCTGCTACCTCTTATCCTAAACATGAGATGAAGAGAAACTACTTCTCTCAAAGGGTTGTGAATCTGTGGAATTCACTACCCCAATGAGCGATGGATGTTGGGACATTGGGTAAATTTAAGGAGAAGCTAGTCAGATCTTTAATTAACAATGCGTTGAAGGGTTATAGAGAATAGGAAAGAAAATGGAGTTGAGGCCAATATGAGATCAAGCATGATCATATCAAACAGTGGAGCAGGCTCAAGGGATTAAATTGCCTACTCCTAGTTCTTATTTACTTTGCAGGTTTGCTGTATCCCCTTCTCAACTTATGTTTCTACCTTTCTTCGAGTCATCAACAAATATAGCAACCATACATTCGGTGCCTTCATCTAAGTCATTGAGAAAAATTTTAAACAGTTGAGATCCTAACATTGATACCTATGAAACTCCATTCATCTAAAAATTGCCCATTTCTGCCTCAGGCAGAATTTTCCACTCCCTTGAGCAGTATGGGCCATAGTGAGAAATGTGGGAAGCCATGGCCAAAATGAAAATAATCAGAATCTCGAAAGAGACTGTGAAAAAGGTTACAATTTTCTACTTATTGGTTAAATTCAGAATTCAGATCTCCAATCTTTATTTTTTTATAAAGCAGAGATAAAATAGATTAGATTAGACTTACAGTGTGGAAACAGGCCCTTCGGCCCAACAAGTCCACACCGACCCGCTGAAGCGAAACCCACCCATACCCCTACATTACCCCTTACCTAACACTACGGGCAATTTAGCATGGCCAATTCACCTGACCCGCACATCTTTGGACTGTGGGAGGAAACCGGAGCACCCGGAGGAAACCCACGCAGACACGGGGAGAACGTGCAAACTCCAGTCAGTCGCCTGAGTCGGGAATTGAACCCGGGTCTTCAGGCGCTGTGAGGCAGCAGTGCTAACCACTGTGCCACCGTGCCGCCCACGTGGCACTTATTCTTGTGGAAATCTTTTCTCCTGCACTTTCTGCATGGCTCTTCACCCAATAAATAGTATTATCTCAGTCTAGGCTGGCTGAGTCTGGCAGCATGTCCTCCTTTATTAGTCAGTAAGAAAAATACAACCATCCTTTCCACCACACCATGACCAGCTTCTCCAAACCCCTGTTGGTGAACTAGTGATTTAATTTGCTGGGACATTTCTTTTAGAACTGTGATGCAAGATAACAGTATGAAGGGCAATTCTTAGTTTACAATGCCTTAAAAATGATGCTTGAACTTTCTGAAGGCTTGGCAGTGGCAAACACTTCCACTTGTACCATGTGATTCCATGAGATGGATGCCAAAGATGTCAGTTGCGTGATCAATGAGATCAAGTGCGGAAGATTATATGGGATGTGTCACCATGGATTTGGCAGATTGGACACCATGAATTTCACTCAATAAAATACTTTGCCAGAAAGTGGGAAAATTAATCCCCAACTTTGTTTCTTGTGGGCTAACCAATCCTCTGTTCATGGTAATGTGTTACCCCTTTCACTATTTGCACTTATTTTGCACAGTAACCTTTAATGTAGCATCTTGTCAAATGTATTCTTGTAATCTAAGTAAGTACAGTGTATCCACAGCTTCTCTGTCATCTATGCTGTTTATTACAAAGAAAACAAGTAAATTAACCAAACATAATTTTCCTTTCACACACCATGTTAACTCTGCTTCTCGCCATGAAATTTCCTAACTATACCCTTTTAATGATAGATTCTAGCATTCTTCAAGATTCACACATTCTTCAAAATTCCAGTATTCTTTGTATTCCTACATTTTTTCTATCTTTCTTTGAGCATTTTGTAGGCTACTTGCAGCTCATGGCATTGTCTCCTCTGCTGAAGGAGAACAGATAATTATTTGGCGATAGATTTGCCAAAACACCCCAATCTATGTACATGCAACTTAGTTCTTACCTGTATCCTGTGTAACAAAATTCATGTGTAACCTTGGTCATTGATGAACTGATACATGAAATATCTATTTTCCATTCAAACCCAGTGACTTACCTTATACAGATCCTAACGCAATAGTAAGGCACATGTAGTATCA
The DNA here is from genome assembly GCF_020745735.1 of Hemiscyllium ocellatum. Taxonomy (NCBI): domain Eukaryota; kingdom Metazoa; phylum Chordata; class Chondrichthyes; order Orectolobiformes; family Hemiscylliidae; genus Hemiscyllium; species Hemiscyllium ocellatum. Next base: position 81,987,757 of record NC_083404.1, read on the forward strand.
GTACCTTAGCTGATGAGACATTGCAAGTGTCAGAAAAAGTAAAGGGGTCCCTTCATCAATGAAGTGGTGTTACTCTTCTTCTGCCTGGGGATGCTCTGACTGGACATATAACAGATCTTAGGTGTTTGACTGCAAACCATCAGAAAAGCAGATTGGGGTGAGACAATAGCGTGACTTGGAAATCAAGAGGTCCTTGGTTATCATCAGCAACAAGCACATTACAGATAACAGGATGGGAGTAAGCTAGAAGTGGAGAAAGGGCATAAACCCAGTGCGTAATTTCACCCCAAATGTTGTAAGTGATGTCTGAAGCCATGGACTCTGTCATTGGCTCAGCCGATGTTATAGAGAGCCATCTCCTCCATCAGAACCAGGAAATCCCAGATTTCTGTTTTTATATTCATTTGCGTTGTTCCTGGTGGTTGTAGTTGAACTTTCCCACAAGAGAGAAGGCAGAACATTAATTATTGTGTTACACCTAATTTTGGTGGTGTACCTGCCATTGCTGAATGACTAGAGATATGTGAAAGCTGTGACACCTCGTAATGAGACTGATATCTCGACAATATGTACTGGATGTAGATTATGGCTATCAAGCACATGCCCTGGGTGCCACAGATTGCTGACAAGTAATGATGGTGCAGTTAACTACGTTGGAAGTAGTGGATCAGTGAGTATGAAGTTCTTTTTTTCAAGATGCATTCATTTATCTTGATCGCCTGTATAATGTCATCAGATGACTTGTGACACTGCTGCCAGTTTCTTCGCAGAAGACTTCTTGTATTGGCCACATGGATCCCATGAAAACCTGTCCACCTCCATTACTAAGGTTTTCCTCACTACATCCTTGAATCTAGGCAACGTCTCACTTTCCAGGTACATTTGTACAACTCTTGTATGCCAGCCAGGCAGACTAGTTCCCTATTACTGAGTGCTAATTCCTTTGAAGTGGGGGAGACTTACTGTAATGAGTTGCGTGCTGGCTGCATCCTACAATACAAACTACAATTAGGCGAATGAAAAGGCAGCACCACATTTATGTGCTGCCTGCCTCAGTGGCAACGTTAGTTGGCTGTTCTTGAAGCATTGTTGCCACACCCCAATAATGAAATTTTAGCCCAAAGAACTTTAACATCATCACCTTTAGGCACATTAACATTTGCAGTAGTAAGATCTAGCTACATCCGAACTGACTAAACTTTAATGATTGGTAGAAATTATATTTTATAAGATTTATAAAAATGAGATACATACAGTTGCCATTGCCAGAAAATATTTTTGATAATCCTCATGCTAAAATAATTTAAAGGGTTATTCATAGGTTGTGCAAAAATAGAATCCATGTAACTTCCATAAACTCTGTTTTTATCTCCTCCCATTTAATTTTGTGATTTGGAGGTGCTGCTTTGGACTGTGGTGGATAAAGTTAAAAATTACACAACACCCGGCTGTAGTTCAACAGGTTTATTTGGAATCACTAGCTTTCGAAGCACTGCTTCTTCATCAGGTGGTTGAAGCAGCGCTTCCATTTAATTTCAGCAATAGTCCAGATTGTACAATAGGAATAGATGTGATGTCATTAGCAGTAGCAGGGAGTAAATTGGATAATAAAGTCTGACAATGTACATGTGCAGTGCAATTCAGAAAACCAGAATTGAGGTCTAAGATACACCGATTCTTCAAAAGCCTCACTGCGGTTGGTATTTCATTGAAAGATTTTGGCACTGAAACTTAGAATATTGAAAGTCTTTGTACTGATGAACAAGTGTCAGAAAACATTAGGGCTGCTGCATTCAGCAGGAATGACACTCCCAGATAACTTCTCTCAACCTGAACATTTAATTTTATGTGTGAATTTTTATTCTTTCAGGATATAATTATTGTTTGAGAGACTTTCATTTTTAGTTTTCTATCTACTTAGGTTGGTTGCAACAATGGTTTAAGTTATTTTTAGTATGCGGCAAAATACCTTTCGACTATAAATGTAATTCACCAATTACATGGTTTTCTTAGTTTATTACCTGCTCAGATCAAGGAAAATAAAAAATAGTAATGTCAAGCATGCAACATTCATGCAGTCATTTTGGGCTCTCTCACATCCATGCACAAGTGGAAAGTTCAAAGGTGATAATGTTCAGTGCAAAAGGAAGATAAAAGAAAATACAATTTAGTGTAAAAAATACAAAATGCCAGAGAAACTCAACATGCATCTATGAGAAGAGAAACAGTTCATGTTCGAGACCAGTATGACTCCTTTTCAAAACTACTGAAGTTCGAAACATCAACTGTTTTTCTCTCTGCTCAGATGCTGCCAAACCTGCTGAGTTTTTCCAGCACTTTGATTTTTTTTTCAGAATTCCAGCATCTATAGTATTTTGATCTGAATAGTGTTCAGTGTCACTGGAATGCAAGATTTAAACCTGAGGCGCTGGTGGTATTCACTGGCTGACTGCACTCAAGAAACCATAGTGAAAGTTGCATTTATTTTAATGCTCTTTGCTCCCCATTGCTTCCTCTTTGTTGTTTCTATGGGAACCAGGCCAGTTTCCTTTTAAGAAAGAGAAAAAAATTCTCAAACAGTTTAATTCTGAATCCATAGTTACATATCATCATCTATAATAGGAGAGGATAAGCCCCTTTGACTCCTGGAACCTGCTCTGCTGTTCTAAGACCATGGCCAATCTATTTGTGTTTTCAATTCCACATTCCTGTCTGTCCCTGTTAACCTTTGATTCCCCTTCCTAGTGAGAATCAATCCACGTCTCTTCAAAATATTCATTGAACTCTACTCCACCACCTTCTGAGGCAGTTTTCTAAAGTAGCACAATCTAATTTCCGTCCTAAAAGTGCAACCCCTAATTTTAAAAATGTGTCCTGTAGTTCTGGACTTACACATGGATTGGTTAAGACCATATTAACTGGGGTTTAGGGGAGTGAAAGGGGTTCTTTATAAAATTCTAACAGAACTATTCAGGATAAATGCAGAAAGGATGTTTCCGATGACTGGGGAGTCCTGGGGTAGGCAAGACTAACATAAGGAGACCTTTCTTCACCTAGAGGATGTTTCTAGTCCAATGGCTCATGTATCACCCCATCTGAGAAGGGAGGGAGGCAGAAAAAAGGAAACTAAAGACTATTTAACCTGACCAGGATTCTTGGTAAGATTTTATAGTCCACTATTAAGGATGAGATTGTGGAATACTTAGAAGTGCATGGTAAAATATTGCTCAGTCAGCATGGCTTTTTCAATTCTATACCACAAAAGGTGGTTGATGTCAAACATTGAATGTTTTCACAAAGGAGTTAGACGTAGTTGTTAGGACTAAACGAATCAAGGAGTAAGGGGAAAAAGCAGGAACAGAGAACTAAGTCGATTGATCAACCGTGATCATATTTAAGGACAGAGCGGTCTCAAAGGGCTGAACTGCCCCCTTCTGTTCCTATTTCCTATGTTTCCATAAGCAAGAACCTTCAAATTCTTAGTGGAGCATAGAGTATCCCAATCACCAATTCAAAAATTTATTTTTGAGGGGGAAAGAGAGTCGCCTGACCCAATTGAAGAAGTTAAGCTTGGCAGACTGGGTGAAGGACTTCTGCTCCTTCTAACCAAAAGCAGTGCTGTAAGGGCTCAGATTTCTCATTGAGTTTTTTCCTTTCCTCCTTCAGTTGCCAGGATTCCTGAAGGCTGGCCATCACTAAGGAGAAGGTGCTGGGGAATCTGAAAGGTCTGAAGGTGGATAAATCACTTCGACCGGATGTATTACGCCCAAGAGATCTGAAGAAGATAGCTGAGGAGATAATAGAGGCATTGGTGGTGGTCTTTCAGGAATCACTGGTGTTGGGGAGGGTCCTAGAGGACTGGAAAATAGCTCATGTATTACCCCTGTTGAAGAAGGAAGCGAGACAATAGAAAGGAAAGTATAGGTCAGTTAGCTTGACCTCAATTGTCAGTAAGATTTTAGAGTCCACTATTAAGGATGAGATTGTAGAGTACTTGAAAGTGCATGGTAAAATATTACTGAGTCAGCATGGTTTTGTCAGGGGGAGGTCATGCCTGACAAACCTGTTAGAATTATTTGAAGAGGTAATGAGCAAGTCAAACAAAGAAGAGCCAGTGGAGATAATCTATTTGGATTTCCAGAGGCCTTTGACAAGGTGCCACACAGGAGTTTGCTAAATAAGATATTAGAGGCAAGGTACTAGATAGAGGATTGGCTGACTGGCAGAAGGCAGAGAGTGGGGATAAAGTGGTCTTTTGCAGGATGGCAGCCAGTGACGAGTGAAGATCTACAGGGGTCTGTGTTGGAGCCACAATTATTCACATTGTACATTGATGATCTGGATGATGGAACTGAGGGCATTGTCTCTAAGTTTGCAGATGGCACAAAAGATAGATGGAGAGACAGGTGGTGTTGAGGAAGCAGGGAGGCTGCAGAAGGATTTAGACAGGTTTGGACAGTGGGCAAAGAAGTGGCAGATGGAATACAATGTAGGAAAGTATGAGGTTATACACTTTGGAAAGAATAGCACGGGCTTAGACTATTTTCGAAATGGAAAAAGGCTTTTGAAATCTGAAGGAGAAAGGGGCTTGTGACTCCTAGTTGAGGATTCTGCTAAGGTTAACTTGCAGGTTCATTTGGCAGTTAGGAAGGCAAATGCAATGTTAATGTTCATTTCATGAGGGCTAGATTATAAGATTAAAAATGTATTCTGAGGCTGTACTTTGGTCAGACTGCTAAGGTTTGGCTCAGTGGTTTGCACTGTTGCCTTACAGCACCAGGGACTCTGGTTCGATTCCTGCCTTGGGCAGCTATGTGGAGTCTGCACATTCTCCCCGTGTCTGCCTGGGTTTCCTTTGGGTGTTCCGGTTTCCTCCCACAATCCAAAGATTTGCAAGTTAGATTAATTGATCATGCTAAGTTGCCCATAGTATTAGGTGCATTAGTCAATGGTTAATGTAGAGTAGGGGAATGTGTTTAAGTAGGGTACTCTTTGGAGGGTTGGTGTGGACTTGTTGGGCCAAATGGCCTATTTCCACTCTTTAGGTAATCCAATCTATATTTGGAATATTATGAGCAGTTTTGGGTCCTATATTTAAGGAAGGATGTGTTGTGTAGGAGGGGTCCAGAGGAGGTTTACAAGAATGATCCCAGGATGAAGGGCTTGTCGTATGTGGAGCAGTTCAGGACTGATGAAGTTTAGAAGGATAAGGTGGAATCAGTTTTAAACTTACATAATACCAACAGGTCTGGATAGAGTGTGCATGGAGAAGATATTTTGACTAATAGGAGAGACTAATTCCCAAGGGCATAGTTTAAGACTGAACCTGAGGTGAGGAGGAATTTCTTCAGCCAGAGAGAGGGTAGTTAATCAATGAAACTCATTGCGTAGAGAGCTGTGAAAACCAGTCATTCAGTGTTTTAAGGCAGTTTTTGATTTGTAAGGGGATCAAGGGTTACAGGGAGAAAACAGGAGAATTTGTCTTAGAAACATATAAGCCATGATCAAATGGCAGAGCAGACTTGATGGACTGAATGGCCTAATTCTGCTCTAATGTATTATGATCTTATCCAGATTGAGTCATTAGAGTTAAACTTGCAAAGCAGGTTTAATCCATGGCCGTCAGTCTTATTGCAATATTTGAATTGTTATTCTGCCTTCTGGTAGCAGGTTGATTTTTATGTCATTGTGTGGTCTCTATTAAATCTGGTATTGGACAAATTGAAAATCAGTTGTGCTGTTTAATATTACAGGATGTTAAAATTTTCACCTGCTTGACTTAGTGAGAATTCTTCAATCCAGTTAGTTCACAAAACCATTTGCTTGAAAATACCACAGGTAACAAACTGTAATGTTAGAAGGTACTTCTCATAATCCAACAGAAAATTGGTGGATTATTGTAAGTTTAATAGTCAATGACCACCATTAATTTTCCAATCACTGGAAAATCCAGATATTTAAATGTTAGCCATAATAATTTTCAAGGTAATTAGCATTTTCATCATTGTCTATTTTCAACTGTTGCTGATACTCTTACACATAACTTTGTTACTTCTAGACTTGACAAATCCAGTTCTATCCTGGCTGTCTTCTATCTTTATTGTTAATAAGCTTAAGCTCATTCAAAATTTTGCTGTCCGTATCCCAAGTTGCAGCAAGTCTCATTTACCCTTCAGCCCTGTGCTTGCTGACTTGCATTGATTTCTAGCCCTTGTGTAGCAGTTCAATTTTAAAATTCTTATTCTTGTTTTCAAAAACCTGCATGGTCTCACTCCTCCTTCACCTAATACTCTTCTCTAGCCATACAAACCTATGAAATCTCTGCACTCTTCCAACTCTGACTTTTTGCATGTCATCAATTTTATGTACTTTAACATTGACAGCTATGCTTTCAGCTATCGCAATCTTAAGGGAGAAAGCAACATTCTCTGTTACAACTTTTGATTATCTCTTTTTTGGCTTGGTGGTAAATTTTGTTTTATAATATTTCTGAGAAGTGACTTGGGACTATGTTAAAAGTGCAATATAAATACAAATTGTTATACATGGCTATGTGTACTGAAGCTCCTTCCTCTTGCAAATTTGGTGTACCAATCCATGTCATGGTTTCATAAGCATTTTTTATCTATAGTAGCACTCTACTTTTCAGAGAAAGCTGACACATTCAGTTTTCTGTTGTTAGCCTATTTCAGTATGGCTTGAATTCATCAACAGGTTAATTATAAAAATGACATGATAGGACTAGAACTTTAACTTTGGTCCTCATGAAAATAAGAATCCAAGCTTTACCACTAGAACAAATCATCTGGATGCACAGGAACATATAACTTAGGAGCAGGGAGAGCCCATTTGGCACTTCACACCTTCTCCATTGTTCAGTAAGGTCATGTCTAATCTGATGTGGTCTCAGCTCCCCTTACCGTTACCATTCTTGTTTATCAAAATCTACCAATCTCAACCTTTTAATGAATACACTTAAAGACTCAGCCTCCAGTACTTTCTGGGGAAGAGAATCCCACACTCCTAACAACCCTTCCAGAGAAAACAAATTTCTCGTTATCTCTGTCCCAAAAGGCAGAACTTTTCTATTTAAACTATGTCCCTTAGTTTAGTTCTGCTCCATAAAAGGAAACATCCTCTCAGTATCCACTCAATCCATTCCCCCCAAAATCTTATACATTTCCATGAGATCAATAAGATCCTTACTCAACTTAACCACTTTCCAAAACTGGATATTTGAATTTTCTTCATGTTTGGTGATTTTTTTTTATGTCTGCCATTTCTCTGCCTATTTTAAAAAAAGATTAAATATAATATAAAGAGATTGATGTCACTCAATTTGCTGATTTCTTCCTCAGTTGTGTACAACACAAATCTATCTTGTTATTGTTGTACAGATACTTTTTGCGACTTCATCTTCTGCAGCAGATTGTTGGAGTTGCTAAAAGCAGTTTTCATCTCTTTTAAATTATCATAAGAACATATTTGATTCAATAATTATTATTGCTTGCTTTATCACAATTAAGAAAATTTAAACTTATCACTATTACAGGTTAATATGCTAAGATATTTGGATATTCTTATCTTTGGATCGAAAATTTAAAGATAAAACCTTTCAAGCACCATTCGGGTCAACAATTTGAAGAAATTATTAGGCTATGGTTTCAATGGCATAATCTGCAAAACTCAGATTTGTTTGTTACTAGATCTTCAAATAATCCTAATTAAGTCGACATTGTAAGATATTTCAATTTTACAACTACTTGAGGACTGTTATAAATTCATTACAATTTTGTAGCTGACATATAGGAAACATATGATAGTAGAGATCTGCAGCTCTTTTTTTAATGTAAAATCCAGTTTTATTCTTAGTGTAATATATATTGACAGCTATTAGTTTACTTTCTCATTGTGTTTGGATATTGTTTAAAGATTTGTTTGAGACCCTACCAACATGGTGTTAATTAGAACTGTAAAACACTTGAATCAACTAAAATGTTTAATTTAAATGTTTGTGAAAATGTAGTTTCAACATCTTACTGAAAAGTATAATCTAGAAAATTTGCATCTTGAATAAGAAATTTATAAACATAATATATTTGGATGTTGGGTTACCTATGAAATTTGTTTTCAAATTATACATTGTAGCTAGACAGCTTTCCTCTAAAACAGAGCAATTATGCTCAGGACTCAGATTTCTGCATAAAAGCATTATAGATATAAAAATATAGTTCTTCATGAAATGGAACAATTTATCAAATAATATTCTTAGATATCCTTAAAAGCTTATATTTTCTTAATGTTTTATCTTCAGAATCATAGAGAGGGTAAATGTATGTATAGGTTCTAATGGAAGTAAGGGAAGAAGAGACAAATGCAGCAAATGCTGAATTAGGACCGTTAAACATGACCAATGTATAGTTTTATTGGTTTCAGCGAACACAGCCAAATTACATTATTGAACTTCACTTCTCTGAACTTATTGGGTCACAGCAGAGAATATATTCCCATAATGCATTATGCCAGTAGCTTGCTCAGTGAATGTAAACTCATGTCAACTTCAGATTTGATAGTTATGATGGATAGTCTGGTACTAGTTCTTTTATAGTGCACGTGCACACACACACACAACAATAGTTAGTTCAAGAATAATCTCTCATATTCAATTAGCCAGCATTTTTTGTTGCTTACTAAATTTTATAGATGTTAAAATGGTCCTGCTTGGATAGGGTTGCAGATATAAATGTTTATTCACTGAATCTGCACCCCAGTGGAAAGCCTCACAAGACAGCAACATGTATTGGAAAATCAGTGTTGATGAATTATAGCACCATCACCACATCACCCTCTTCCATCAAGCTTGGTGGCCTATTGTGAGTGCAGAGTCATTGAATTTATCCTGCAGTGCCCACTTAAGATGGGAGTAAAGAAGTACAAAATAGAGCAGCGGTCCAATGCATTCTTTTCCTCTGTCTTCCTCTTGCCAACAGATGTTTGTGAGGCTGTTTGTAGATGAAAACTTGGACCGAATGGTCCCCATTTCTAAGCAGCCCAAAGAAAAGATCCAGGCAATAATTGAGTCATGTAGCCGGCAATTCCCTGAATATCAGGAGCGTGCCCGGAAGCGCATACGTACTTACCTCAAGTCCTGCAGGCGGATGAAAAAGAATGGTTTTGAGACGGTGAGTTGAACTGTCCAAATACAACCCATTCCCAGTCTGCATCTAATTCCCATGCATAAACTCATCACAAGACTTCTCCACCCACACTCTTTCCCCCCCCCCACCTCCCAATCATTCTGATGATTTTTTTAAATGTTATTTTTGATAACATCAGCTCAAAAGACCCTTCCCTATCATCCAAACCATATTTATTTTTGTGTCACTGGTGTCTAGGAGAATATTTTATGTGAATGTTTGCAGTTTCAAGGTTGCTTATCAAAATGCCGCATAAAGCATTTTAACAGTATATTATGCCTGATGTACCTGTCTATACTATGTGCCTGTCTACAGACTTCTAGCATATTCTGAGTTATTTCTAATAAATGTGGTTATTCCTTTTCTTCATTCTCATTAATACACTGCATAAAACTAGTAACTTAAGCATAATTTAACAGAAGTGCAAATGAAAGTTCCCCCATATATACAGCACAGGAACACTTGGCCAACTAGCCCTGAGACCTGGAATATCTTGGCCTCCTTCAATTCCTATGGACGTTTCATGTCAACTGGCTAATGTACTATGTGACAGCCTGAGTCTTCATTACTATCCTGATATTGGTAACAAAAGTTAAGGATTTAAACTGCTTGAAAATGCTTTAATCCCTCTTTTCAGAAATAAATGGTGAAAGAATTTCTTTGAAAGGTGAGCTATCTTATTTTCTAGCATATGTTATGTAGTGCTTCATTCTGTACATATTTCAATTTTCAGAACACCTTTTGTCATACACACCAGACCAATTAGTTTGTAGAGTTTCCTTTACTATAATGTCCTTTGAAAAAATGGAAATAATAGGGTTTTCAGAAAGAAATTAGTGGAATTCAAATCAATCAATCAGGAGAATTTTACTTTTGTTGGTTCCTGTTCACTTTGAAAAAAAAAGATAATTGATTTGTTTGAATTTAAGACAAACAAAAGCCAAAAATGCTGGAGAAATTCAGCAGGTCTAGATGCTGTGTCATTGAACTCGAAATGTTCACTCTGTTTTCTTTCTCTGTATAGTTACTGCCAGACATACTCATTACTCCAGCACTTTCTGATTTTGTTTATATTAACTCTCTAACATCTGCAGGTGTTTGTTTTATTTCTGGCAGATTTACTTCATTCTGAAAAGTAAAACAAAAAAATACTATTGCTGTTTAAAACAAAATTATGTTTCAGTTTGATCTGTTAAGTTAATGTGGAAGCTTAGGTGGAAAACTTCTAAGGAAGTTAGAATTCAAAACATTTTTCAACATGATTAGTTGTATCTGCTGAAGTAAAATTTATATTTTATTATCCCATGAACATGAGTTTCTTTCAGTTATTATCATAAATGATGGTATTCTTTGGGCAAATAAACCTAATTTTCAACTTGTATCATTTAATCCCACACCAGTATGCTTTGGGAATAAGATTGACATTGTGGAACAGAATCACTACATAATTGTATTTCACTGAAATTGCTAGTAACTACTGATTTTCATCAATGTTATTATATATTTGGTTATTTGTCACACATGTTTGTTCTTTTCTGTGGATAAGTGACCTTTTTGGATCCTCTAGAGATAGCAGAGCTCTTTTGAAGTCATATTTAGTAAAAAAAATAAAGTAAGCCTTTACAACATTGATCATTTTGTCAAAGAAAATCAAAGATGATGAGGAGAAGAGTTCACAGGAACAGAGGGCTCCCTAATCTCCCGTTGATGCCTTTTATCTACTCATTTGAGGATGCAAAATTTGTCACTGCCATCTGTTACTGCCATTCAGGAAAATATGGCTACCTCTTGTCTGGTCCAATGACATCTTCTTATGAACTCAATCAGTACTTCTAATGACTGGACACAAACAAGCTGTTTAAATGGTTGCTGCAAATTGTGTGAGCTTTAGCATTTGATCTGCAATAAATATTAAGTCTCAAATGATTATCTAATTATATATAGACATTCACAACCTTTGAGGAAATTCACAGATCTTTGTTCAAGAATAGGCAGACATAGAAGAAAGATGGAGTTTCCAGACTGCCTGTCTCAAATTGGGCAAAAGGAAAAATTTGGTAGAGTGAAGTAGCCAACACCGTCCTTCCATTATTTCACACTGGCTTTCCCCATCCAAACTAGACCACATGGATCTCAGAGATGTTAATGAACAACACAAGATGTAGGGTCTGCTTGATACAGCTTCCCTTATTTGGAGAAAAGCTTACACTTGTGAAAAGTCATATGGTGAGACAGTTGTGTTTCCTTGATTTATTTGAAAGATCAACCATGCGTAGAATGCTGATGATTTCCTCAAAGTAATAAAAATCATCAGGTCAACCATTCTGCAGAGTAGACTTGGAAGCAAGTTATCAGGTATCAGGCAGCGAGAGTACCTAACACGGTGCAGTTTAAGATCACCCTACAGAATCGTAACTAATGGACAATATAAAGGACACCACCTTTGCCATCCTTGGGTATGTCTTGTCCCACCAGCAGGATTTAGCTACCAGATGTCATGGCAAAGGGACATACAATAAGGAAGGAACTGCCATGGTTTATTCAACATTGGTTCCAAACCCCATGAAGTCTCATGGCAGCAGGTCAAAGGTGGCCAAAGAAACCTCCTGCTGATTACCACCAACCACCCCTCCTCAGTTGATGAACAATAATCACCATAAGTGTAAGATAAGATCACAAGACTTTGGATCAGTAGTAGGTTATTTGACCTACTGAGTCTACTCCGCCATTTGATGTGGTCATGGATTGTCTGATAATCCTCAACTTCAGTTTCCCACTTTTTACTCCATAACCCTTTGACTACATTACTGATTAAATGTTTGTCTGTCTCAGCCTTGAATATACGTAGTGACTTGGCCTCTAGAACCCTCTGTTATAAAGAATTTCAGCAATTCGTTAACCTCTGAGAGATGAAATTCATCTTCACCTTTGTCCTAACTGGGTGACCACTTACTCTGACATTATGTCCTCTAATGTAAGATTCTCACACAAGGGGTAACAACCTCTCCACATTTACCTTATTAATCTCCTTAAAAGCTTTAAATGTTTCAATAAGGTTGCCTCTCATTCATCTGAACAGTACAGGCCCAATATACTCAATATGCAATCCCTCCATATCTGGGATCAACCAAGTCAACCTTATTTCAACTGCTTCCAATGCCAGTATATCTTTCCTTCCATAAAGAGCCAAAACCTTTTCACTGTATTCTAGGTGTGTCTAGTACCTTGTTTTAGCAATATTTAACTACTTTTTAACTCCATTCCCTTTGAAGTACAGGCCAACATTCAATTTGCCTTTCCTACTACCTGCTGAATTTGTATGCTAGATTTCAGTGATTTATGCACATGGATTCCCACTCCCTCTGTGCTTCAGCTTTCTGTCGTCTTTCTCCATTTAAATACTATTCATCACCTCTATTTTTCCTGCCAAATGTACAACCTCACATTTTACCTCATTGTATTCCATCTGCCAAGATTTTAACCAGTCTATCGCCCTCTGTAGACTCTTTCTGTCTTCCTCACCATTTGCCTTCTCACCTGTTCTTTCCACAAATTCCCTCATCTAAGTCATCGTAAATAATTATGAGTTAAGCACTGATCCAAGTGATACTCCATAATTTACAGATTGCCATCCTAAAAATGCGCCTCTGCTTATCCTAACTCTCTGTCTTTATTAGTTAACCAATCTATAATTTTACGTAAACTACAGTGGGGAACCTTATTGAATGCCTTTTGGAAATCCAAGTGTATTGTACCTATGAGTTCCCCTTATCTACCCATATTGTTACCTCTTCAAAGAATTCTAATAAAGCTATGCTGCTTAAATTATGTTAGGGATTTCTAAATGCTCTGTTATTACATATTTTATTATAGCAAAATATTTTCACAATGATACATGTATTCCATGTTGAATGGAAGAAGTACTGATGGTGGAAAGGACACAGAATGTACTCCAACTGGATAATCTTCGTGTTCATCCCTGGGAGTGGCTTGGTAGTGCCAATACTGACCTAGCATGCCAAATCCTAGCTTGCACATCCCTGGACACAATGGACAACTTAGCATGGCCAATCCACCACACCTGCACAGTGGGAGGAAACCGGAGCACCTGAAGGAAACCTATGCAGACCTGGGGAGAATATGCATACTCTACACAGAGAGTCACCTGCTGGCTTCCTGGCACTGTGAGGCAGCAGTGCTAACCACTGAACCAACCTGCCACCCCATCCGAAATGATATATCTGCCAGACTGGATTTACAGCAGATAGTGTAGGTGTGAACAAGAGGGGAAAAAACTTAGTTAACCTCATCCTCACCAATCTATCTGTTGCAGAAATATCTGTCCATGACAGTATTGGTTATAATGACCACTGGAGAAAGTGAGGACTGCAGATGCTGGAGATCAGAGCTGAAAATGTGTTGCTGGAAAAGCGCAGCAGGTCAGGCAGCATCCAAGGAGCAGGAGAATCGATGTTTCAGGCATGAGCCCTTCTTCAGGAATCCACTGCACAGTTTCTGTGGAAAGAAAGTCTCATCACATTAGTGACACACTCCATCATGTTGTGCAGCATTACTAGAATGTTAAATGGAACTGACATTGAACAGATCTAACATCTTAAGACTGCTCTGTAACTCATCAGCAGCAATCAATCTGTAACCTCATGGCCTGGTATATCCTCCATTTTTCCAACACCGTCAACCCAAGGGATCAGTCCTGGTCCAATGAAGACTGGAGAATGGCCTACCAAAAGCAGCACCAGCTATACCTAAAAATGAGGTGTCAACCTGGTGAAGCTACAACAATATGTTTCCTGCATATCAAACAGAGAATGGAATAATCGAGGACTAGTTGATCCCATAGTCAACAGATTAGTTCTGAGCTCTGCAGCCCTGCCACATATAGTCCAAATAGTTATGGAAAATTAAACAAATACTGGCAGGAGGAGGCACACTGTTTCAAACTGAAAGAGCCCAGCACATCAGTGCAGAAAATAGTGCTGAAGGATTTGTATCCAGCTTCAGCCAAAAATGCTGGGTAGATGCCTCCTCCTGAGGTACCCTGCATCAAAGGTGCCAATCATCAAACAATTTCATTCACTTCATATAATATTAAGAAACAGCCAAAGACACTGAATGCTGCAAATCATGATATTCCCGCAGCAGTATTGAAGGTTAATACTCTGGAAATAGCTATTAACTACAACAGTGGCATGTACCTAATAATGTTGGAAAATTGCTTTGAAATGTTCTGTCTTCAAAAAGCAGGATAAATTCAACATTGTAAGTCTATATCGCACTCAACAGCCAATTGGAAAATAAATGCTGGCCAAGCCAGCTATGACTTCTGTATCTGCTCAAATTCGAAAACAAGTAAACTCAACCACAGAATCTATCTACCTCTAAGTTAGGTAAAGACCTTGTGTGCTAAAAAGTGAGCAATGAGTCAAAAGATGCCTGGTTGTATGTCAATACTAAATGTCCTGAATAAATAAATGAAATGCCTGGCCATCCCTCAGTGCAAAGTGGCCTGGCAAAAATGTGCAAGTCCTATGTGTCCTTCAGCTACAAAGTAGATAATTGTAGTCCTGAAGTAGTAGCTGAACTAGTCTGAGAGCAGGCATGATTTTTTGCTGGTGCTTTCTCAATGCTGAGCTGTGTTGACCATCATGGGGCCTTGTACAGAAAAAGCAGTGGCACATAAAGCAAAGTTAGGGCAGTGGCATTCTGTGAGCTACACCAGATTCTGGTGAGACAAATCATCAGGTACCCATTCTGTTTCACTTGTTAAGGCTTTGCGCCATTGAGTTTCTCATTTAAAGAGTGAAAGATTGAAAGTGCAATGTTGGAATATTAATAACATTCAGATGTAATTCAGTAAGCTTGCTATCACGCAAGTGTGAGATTACAAAATCACCATCTCAGGCTGATGAATAAATCAGCCAAGGCTTTCTCACAGTTGACAAATTCTGTTTCCTCACTCTCCTGTTATTTTGTGATTTCACTTGCCATTTTCATTGAAACACCAGGAACAGGAAAATTCTGCCCTTCATGTTTGTTCACTAATTTTAAGTAATGCAGTTGAACATCATCTCATGACTTAATGGGTTAAAGTGCCTATCTCGTAGCCAGAATATTCTGAGATTCAATCTCATCGCTTGGTAGGAAAAAATATGTACAAAACCTTTATTGGTTCCAACCTACTACTCCAGACCTTTTGGAGGGCTGCTGGGCTCTCTCCTGCCTGTATTTGGAATGGATAATTACATGCTTTGGGCATCTCCCAGTTTTGTAGAACAGTATTATGTGAGGTTTATGTATCTATAAGAACATTCATGGAAAACAACTTTGGAGTTTAGAAGCAGAGAGCAGGCATCGGATCACTGCGTGTGCAGAGTCACATTTTAACCTGCAATAACTGTTTTTGACAAATCATGCTGCATCATCTTTAACAATGCAATTACACTCAAATTCAGTTTGCAAGATATTCAAGTTTTTTTCCTGAACCATTGAATAACTGAATTTCTAAAAGTAAAATCTTTTTGTTGTGGCCATGTTATTATTAACATGGAGAGATTGGGGGAAAAATTGTTATTCCAGATTTTCCAAATGACTGCACTAACAATTCAAAGGCAGCTGAGAAACCAAACTGTGTTTTATGAATTAATTGTCCTTCTGAAATAATGATTTAAAATTGTAAAATAAAAATTCTTAGTCCGTAAAGACTTATAGGAGGTAATATTCAAGAACATGAAACAATTTAACAGCAAATCCATTTATTCTCTTTTTTTTGTGTCGCCGGGTTTGTTCTGATTTTTTTTTAAATTTGGTGTGCTATTGTCGATGTCACCAATGCTATTTCTAATTCCATGAGAAAAAATACACTTGATAGTAGTTCTCCATCCCAGTATTACTTACTTATGTATGTTTTTTCTAGCCATGGTACATCAATTTTCAAACCTGTTCAGATTTGTTTTTACTTGGGAAGTAACTGGTGGCATCATCAGTCAAAGTTTTAAATACCTATGCACCAGGAAGTACACAAGGCGTGGGGACAAAAACAACAGTTGGCTGGAAATCCCATTCTGTTTCAGTTGCCCAAACAGAACTGGATTTGGCCCTAAGATTCTATTAAATTAATGATTTAATACTGAAGTGACAAATTCTGTTCTATTCACTACTTAGAGAAAAAAAAAATCTAACATGCTGTGCTTCTATGAGCCAAATCAGAATAAATTAGGTTTTTTGTTAACTCGGCTATGTAAGTGAGGAGAAGGGATATGTTTTGTACACATTTTGTTCTAACTATTTTCGACCTCTAAATATTTGTGCTATTTCCACAGTACTCAGCATTTGAGATTGATATCCCTTCTCACCAAGTGAAACAAATATAGATTTGATCTTTTACTCCCTCTGTCTTTCAGCCCACCAAATGCAGAAGTACTGATCAAGGAATGTGGCTTTTCCTGCAAGGGAGAAATAGCTTTAAAAGGAAGAGTCATACTTGAGTAAAGCAGAGGGTCTCTTGATATGAGAATCCACTTGAGTCCATTCAGAGCACTTTTCTAGGAAAGATTAGATTAGGCCTAGAATCAGATACAGGCTCGTGATGTGCAACCACACCTACTTTTGGACTTATTGAGGCAGGCAGCAGGGATGCTTTGTACTACCACACGATCAAATGATTATGGTGTGAAGCTCAACATTAAGTGTGTTCTGACTGGCTGCACCCTCAGTTAAAACTCAGCAGTGAGCATTATACAATGAACATCTAGCTTGCAATTCCTAAAGGCAACCTGCACCTCTCAAAGGGTAGGTGTGCTCAAGGTACTGTAGCTGCTGTAACTGTTAGAAAGACTTTACTTGAAAGAAAGTGACTGGCAGTGGGGGTGAAATAGAACACAGATGTCTTGAGGCCTTATTGATAGAATTCAGAAGGAAGAGCAAGGCAAGTTTCTGAGGAGTGTTAGGAAGCTCTTAAGTCATACACTGTGAAAGCAACATGATCTCGTGACCAAGGAGATATATTTCCAGAGACCCTTAATTCAGCTATCAGCCATTAGGACTCATGTCTAACATTCGAGTGCTCCGCAACTTTGACACATACTGCTCAATGCTGCAAGTGTCTCACATGTGTCTTATGCCTTGGAGAGGTTTTATTATAGCCATGTTATAAGGTGTGAATCAGTTCCCCTCTGTTTAGTCTTCTCAGTTGATCACAGCAAAGATTGAAGTTATTTTTAGTACAAAACTATATTTTCTGCTAATTAAAGACTGTTAACTAATTTCATTGTCTACAGTAAAAAGCCAGTCACAAGGTATCCTTAAATTTAAGAAATAACATGCTTATTAACTGCTAATCCTGAGTAAATAAAAATACAATATTGAAAATACAACTTTTGTGCAATCACTTGAGCACGCATGTATGTTCACTTACACCACACACATATAATGTTAAAAAGGGATAGAAAGGAAGATTATAAAAGATACAATTGAAAGTCTTTTTGATGTCTTTGCAATGTAACGATCGACTGTAACAAGCTTGGTTAATTTGGTTTCTTCGATAAATTCAGCAGTAACAAACTTTCTCAATGTTTCAAATCTCTGCGTTTTTGGAATGTTTTTACTATGATTATTTTTTAGGCCAGTTTCTTTGAGAAAGAGAGTGATTAGTGGTGATAGCTGTCTCCCATTCAATAACCTCCAATTGCTCTTGCAACTTCCCTTAAAATAATGGTGCCAGTTTGCATTGTAAGAAATTATTTCAGGTTACGAAAACAGAAATATCTGAAAATGTTCAGCAGGTTTGGCAGCATCTGTGGAGAGAAAGCTGTCAAAATTTTGGGTCCAGTGACCCTTTACAGTTCTTTCAGGTTAGATCATTGATAACAACCATAGTGTCAACATCTAGTACTTCCCATTGGTTAAGGTTTTCCTTAGACAGTAATAGATTTTGATGGATTTGTCAGGATTTTCTCTCTTTTGCAAATTCCCTCCCACCTCTCCTGAGAGCGATTTGTTTGTTCTGCCTTCCTTCTCAAAGTGGTTTTGCATTTTGAAGTAATTTACCTTGTCTCAGTTCAATTTGTGACAGATCCATTCGGTTTAAAGTTTAAAAACTCATACCTTCATAAATAAAAGATATAGCCTCTTGATAATATGTACAGACCAATTTCTGCATATATTATAGAAATTTTCCTTACAAATACTTCTAAAATGTCTGCTCACTTTCTATTTTTGCTTCAGTTTAGTGTCTCTGTGTCAGCGCACTTAGTTTTGACTAAAAGCTTAGAGTGTAGTTCATGGATACAATTGAATACTACATATTTTTCCTTTTGTTAAACTACATGCTTTATTTTAAATTAACCATCATAAATAACAAAGATTGGAAGAGTAAGACATTTCTTAGAATTTGCAGTGTTTTCTCCAAGTACAGAAAAGTTTTTGAGACATGAAGATTTTTGATAAGCACTAATGTCCACAATCTTGAGGTTTTAGGATATGAATAGATTGTTCAAGCATTCCCCTGAAACTCTCAGACGATCCTTCATGACTTCGCCAAATTGTTTAATGCCATAATTCAGTTGCGGGTTGCATCACAATGTCACATGTAATGTAAAAAATTCTGTGGCTTGTGTCCAAAGTCTGTAGTGATTGTCTTTGGCAAACCTCATTTTGCAAGTAAGTTATCTTGAATGCCACTGAAAAATAAGTGGTTAATATATTAATATTAATTTGCTATAGTGATTTCTGTCCAATAGCTATATAGTTATTAAGTATAACAAACAAAGAAATGTTGATTGCTCAGGACTGCTTGCATTTCAATAAAAAGTATTATTGCTGTGTTTTCATTGATCATCGGTTTGGTTTAGAGATGCAGAACAGATTTTACACAGTGTAAATGATGTAATTTCTAGTTAACGCTTCCAGTCTGTAAAATATTACTGGCCACCAGACTGTGTTATGGGATCATTATTTCTTCTTAACGATGTCCTTTATGGGCAATATATGTTTTTGTAGCACTTCCTGGATAACCAGTCAAATGCTTATGTGTGAAATTATACCGAAAGTACACAAGGAAAAGCAAATTTACCTCCAAAAGTGGGCAAACAACACAGAAGAAATGAATCATGGTGACAACCAATCAGAAAAATGTCACTTTTTTATGTGAGAAATTTTGAAAGGAGCTAATCCTCCAAGCACAGGCCGCTTAACCTGTGGGTTTGCTGCTGATAGACTTACTCATGGAATCTATCAGCAGCAAACTCACGGGAAAAACAGTCTGTGATTGGAGGTGCAAAGAGAAAGTGAGGAGCAATGGTGATCAAGGTAAGCAAAGCTATGGAGAAGGGAGGATGTGCAAGCTCATCTGCCAGCTGAGGCCATGTGGGAGTCATTTTGCCAGGTGAGGTAGGAGGGGGAAGGTGTATTATTGAGCAAAACTGAAGATTAGCAAGGTTAGTGTGGAGTGGTCAGTTTGCCAACAACACCAATAGAAGTGAGAGTCTATTAGGTAAAAGGAGCAGTGGGTGACTAGACACAGGAGTAGAAATGAGTGGCTGAAAATTGGCGAGGGAGAGAAATGAGTTGACACAAAGGGAATAAGGAGAGAGCCTGCCAACCTAAGTAAATTCTATTGCAATTCATGGAGCACTGGCACCAACTCTGAGGAAGAAGAGAGTTGTTCCATCAGGATAACCTTCACTTGAACCATGCTTATCCTGGTGAATTGTATAATGAGAGTTGTAGATAGGACAGAATCAAAATAATATGACTTGATAGCTGTTACTGAGACATGGTTGACTGGTCACGAGAACTGTGAACTCAATATTCAAGGATATCCCACATTCCAGAAGAACAGGCAAAAAGGAGATGGAGTAGTTTTGTTAATAAAGGAAGGAGTCGATGTGGTGATGAGTAATAAAGACATAAGTGCAATAGATCATTCTTAAGAATCAGATTGAGTGGAAATAAAGACTAACAGGGGAAAGAAGTTACTTGTGAGTAGGCTCCCCAAAAAGTTGCCTCATTGTAGAATAAAGTATAAATAATGTAAGTATGTAAGAAAGGCAAAAAATTGTCATGGGTGATTTTAACCTGCATATTGGACAAATGAGATAGGCGAGCAAGAGCAACATGAAAAGAATTTACAGAGTGCATCTAGGATCAGCTCTTCCTCTGTTTTGTGAGGCTGGTGAAGTTTTAGGTACTGAATGTCAGGCACTTTTAAAAACTTTCTGGAATATGCTGTTTTTGACAGATTCTGTCTTTAGCTACTCTTGTGTAACAAGATTCATTATTGCATGTAGAATTACTGTGATTATAGTATTCATTGTTGCAAATCACTTCCCTGTTGAAAATGCTGTTTGTGATAGTAATTTCAATAAGCATGTCCATTACTTGATTATGTGAACCTCTGAGATACTGAACCTCAAACTTGCACTGATAAAGACAATTTGACCATCTGCAGATGTGTAAAGGCTGATGGCCTCATCCTGACATAGCTAACAATATTACCAGGCAATTGGTGATTGTTACTGAGAGTGAATTTTATATCATGGAGATGTTGTGCCAATGTTCACTAGTATAGATTGAGGCAGTGATTTGGAAGAACCGGTATTGGACTGAGGTGTACAAAGTTTAAAAATCACACAACACCAGGTTAAACTCCAACAGCTTTATTTGGAAGCACTAGATTTTAGAGTACTGCTCCTTCAACAGGTGCTTGTCACACAACACCAAGTTATGGTCCAACAGGTTTATTTGGAAGTACTAGCTTTCAGAGCACTGCTCCTTCATCGGGTGGTTGTCACACAACACCAGGTTATGGTCCAACAGGTTTATTTGGAAGCACTAGCTTTCGGAGCACTGCTCCTTTATCAGATGGTTGTGTTCAGGCTAGTTTTCTATGCTCTCGAACAAAATATTTGCATACAGTTTCCAACAATGGAAGTGATTGCCAATGATTTATTTTTAATTTCTATCAGCTCCAGACATTTTTCCTGATACATCTGTTGTAGCGTTTGGTTTTGCACGTAGGTTGAAATGTGCAAGGATTGATGAAGATATTATCTTCACCTTTAATATGTCAAATGCTGTTTGCTATATGATTGACTTTTCCCATTGTGCATTTTTGCATAGTAGCTTTCAAAGAGACTTTGCGGTCTCTGCAAACTTAGGCATGAATTTGTGATAAAAGTTGATAGTACAATAGTGAGAACAGTGTCAATTATTTCATCTAAGACAAGTTTGGAAGTGCACGAAAGGCTTTAATATTGTCAAGTATAGGATTTATTATATGAGTTGTCACTCTGCAATTAAACCTCAGATGCCATGAATATGCACCTTTGCTTGGGGAATGTCAGTTGTTTCTTCGTGAGCAACAAAATTGTAAAGTAGATTGAGCATCTCCTCAATGTCTGACCTGACTGAAAAAGCTATCCCTTCGGATGAGCTGAATTTAGTCCGTAGAGCATTCTGTGGTACTGTAATACACCTTCATATGTAAGAAAAGCTGCAAAGTATCAGCTTTGCTCCACTAGTGGTATTGAAAGCATGCTCTGTCACATAATGAACTTCTTAAAGATTGTGGAGTCTTGAAATAAAGATGGTAATTCTTGGATTATAGAAAGTGGATACCTGTTTGATCTGTTGACCGCGTTTTTTTACATTCCGTCCCTAATTATCCTTGAGGGTGGTGGTGAGCTGCCTTGTCAAACCGCTGTAGATCATGTGCCGTAGGTTGACCCTCAATGTCCTTAGGGAGAGAATTCCATGAATTTGACTCAGTGACAATGAAGGAACTGCAATATGTTTCTAGTTAGAATAGTGAGTGGTTTGGTGAGGACTGATGGATAATCTTGAGGTTTTTTTTGCACTGAGCACTGACTAGTTTTGATATCAATGTGGATGAGTCAATGTGCTCAATGGTCCTGTTTCAAGTCTTCTAAGCTCCTGTGACACTTGGGTACAGATTTTAAATGGAAACCACTCCAAATATTATGAAACTGGCAAATTTGAGACACCAAGTATGACAGTACCTCTTAGTCTATTCAAATCTAATAATTTAAGGATTTTGTTATTAAAGACTATATCATCAATCAAGTTGGGCCCAAATCTTCTGTTATGTGGAGAGGCTTCTGACTCAATCTATATTCCTGATGTACCATAGAATCCTGAGTATGTACAGATCTGCAGTAGTTTGATGGGAAACTTACACTTCCAATTACCAGACTTACCCACCATGAGTCCAACTACAACAGAATCAGAATCTAATGGCGATTGCACGCCATTGGACGCTTTGTTAGGCCATTGGATGCTTTGTTAGGATTGTCCAATCTGAGGCCAAGTCTACTGAAT
Source organism: Hemiscyllium ocellatum (assembly GCF_020745735.1). NCBI lineage: Eukaryota > Metazoa > Chordata > Chondrichthyes > Orectolobiformes > Hemiscylliidae > Hemiscyllium > Hemiscyllium ocellatum. Next base: position 82,010,310 of record NC_083404.1, read on the forward strand.
AGAATTTTTTCCATTGGGCTTCTGCCTTTGACAAAGTAGCATTTGAACCTGTCTAGGGTGACATTTTTTGCAGTACACTGGAACTGTAATCAGTCTTGAACAGAAACAGAATAATCAGCCCATCATTTACCTGAAAAGTGCCTGTGACAGGGATGAGAGTTTGAGAAATATCAACGGTAAAGTTTGTTGCTGTATTGATGAGAAAAGACACAAAACTACCTACAGTCTCACCTGAGTATTCACCACTTGTAATGGCATACATATTCTGCACCTCATTCTCAGCAAAAGACTTTTGACTTAGATTAAAATGCCTACTCAATTAAACATTATTATGCAGTCCACATTGTAGTTGGAATGGAGACACAGAGTCTATGGAGACCCCTTCAGAAACAATAATCACCCAAGGAATGTTAGGTAGAGCTTTAAACACTTCAAAATGTTTATCTACATTAAGGATGTTTATCTGTATCCAGACTTCATTCATATCCACCATTTTCTTTGTCTAAATCAGTATGAAAATTAAAAAAGCCTACAGACATCATTACTCTTTATTTGATGTGAAAGCCATCTGCAAAACCTGCAACTACAAGCATGAACATCTGAAACATTTAGCCTACAGTTCTTAGAGTTGTAGTTTTAAAGGGACCAGAAACAACCTAGGAGCAATGTCATTGAGAAACTAAGGGATACAGAAACAAGGAAATGAAAAATAAAAGGAGAGAAAAGCAAAACCAATAAACAAATACTGCTCTTCATTCTAAATGTAAAAATAAAGCAGGACCTGCAATGGAAAATAGAAAGAAAAGGCTTAATTATGAAATGGCATCATCCAGTGACATCCTTACTGAATTATAACTATTCAGACAACATATGGAGTTTATTTTAACAAACCAAATCATTGCTGATCCTGAAAAAAGAGCACACTGAAAACCTGACTTGCCCTTAGCAAGATGGGGCTTCACAGACTTAACTTTTCTGATCTTTCCATGGATGTTCAGAAAGAATCAGAAAAGATCTTATAAATTCTCGAAGACCCAGGTTAGGATTGACTTCTGGGTGAACAGACTAACCCATGTCATCAGACAACAATTGCAAGATTTTATTGACCAGTTTGGCTGGAAGTACCACTGCAAAAGGCTTTCTGAAAAGGAACAGAGAGTTCCATTGAGCTAGTGATTGCCTCCACACCAAATAAAGCCTGTTAGAATTATTTTTTGGATGATGAGATCATGCAGAATCATTACTGATCATGGTGTGATATTATAAAAGAACAGAAGCCAGCACAGACCAATATTTGGCACACCAAACATCCATGAACAAAATGGGGAAGAAAATAATGATTATGCAGTGAACAAAAACAGCAAGACAACAATGTTTGAAATGTTAGTCTCGTATACATCTATACTTGTACAAATTGTTGAATTGACAATATGTGCCTATGTATAACCAAGTATAATACATCAGTTTGGGATATGTTTTTATATTTGGAACAAGTGAGATGATGTATTTTATTTCCGGTCAGCATCCATTTAATAGACATGCTCATGTCACCATCACTGTGTCACAGCATGTGATCAAAAGGTTTAAAGATTTCTTTCTTCATCTTACCCCTGGGATCAATTGAACTATGAAACACTATAATAAGGGAAAATAGGGAAGTTTATGGTAGATACCAAGGGCTCAGAATACCAGAAACCCTAGAGCATATAAAATGTGCAGGGAGGTTACTTGAAAAAGAACTTGGGAAAGTGAAGAGGGGATAAAAACAATCCATGGTTAGATTAAAGAAAAGGGGCAGTCCAGAAGTATTTTATAAATAACACAAAGGCAAGAGGATAAGCAGCAAAAGCGGGGGGGGGGGGGGGCATGAGAGATCTAAGTGGCAAATTGTTTGAGAATCCTGAAGACTTAGGTGAGGCTATAAATGAGAATTTTACATCTGTAATAATGCTAGAGAAGAATGATATAGGTATAGAAATTAGAGAAAAGTGATATAATCTAAGAAGGCACTATTGGTGGTTTTAGCAAGTTTAAAATTAAGTCCCCAAGCCCAGACGAGATATTTCCAAAGCTACTGTGGAAGCAAAGGAGGAAATTGCAGAGACTTTAACATTAATTTTCAAATCATCTCTTGACACCAGAGAGGTGCTTAAGGACTGGAGGACTGCAAATATGGTATCATTAATCAAGAAGGGTGGCAGGGATTAACTAGAAACTTACTTGAGGTGTACAAAATTATAAGGGATGTAGATAGAGGGTAGATATAAAGAAACCTTCCCCCTTAGTAGTGAGATCAATAACCAAGTGGCATGGATTTAAGGTAAAGAGCAGGGATGTAGAGGGATATATGGAAGAATCTTTTTCAACCAGGGTTGTGGGTATCTGGAACTCACTGCCTGAAACAGTAGTAAAGACAGGAACCATTCCAATATTTAACACGTATTCAGATGATCACTTGAATCACTACAGCATATAAGACTATGCTCTGGTGCCAGTCCATCTACAGCTTCCCCCACTTCTTGAACAAAACAACAATGTAAACACAACCTAAGTTTGGTTTTGGTAACTTGCTCTTTCAAAGTGCTGCAATTTCATCTACAATCCTTAGTTGTAAAACAATTGTTTTCCTAATCAGCCCACAATCAAAAGAAAATAAAATTTGAAAAAAAAATGTTATCTATACATTATCAACCTTTGCAAGTTGCTACCTAATCCAAGTTGTTCTTCTTCTCATGGAAGATTTTGAACCCCAAAACCATAAAATTGCTGGTGCAAAAGGAGGATATTTGGTCTGTATGTTGCATTGGTCCTGTCATTTTCACCACAAGCCTGCTATGTTCTCACCAAAATTCATCAGTTTGCTTGGCTCCACATCGAATTTCATCTGCCACCTGTCCACCATTCCACCATAGCTTTTCTGTGATTTTTTTTTAAAGTAGTTCTGTCCACGGTTTATAGTGCTTCCCACATCTGTATCACCCACAAAATTGTGTCCTGTACAGAAGATCTTAGTCAATTAATATATATACGTGTGTGTGTGTGTGTGTGTGTGTGTGTGTGTGGAAATGCCAGGGTCAAACGCCTGTATCTATGTCACTACTGTCCCTTTTATTCCATGTAGTTTAACTTTGCTCATAAGTCTGTTGTGTGGCCTTTTGGAAGTAAATGTGTATTACATCAACTGCATAGCCCTCACCAAGTCTTTAAGTAACCCCTTCAAAAGATCCCAGCAACTTGATTAAGCACAATTTATCCATACTGGCTTTCCTTAATTAACCTGCATTTGTCTATGCTGACTATATATTTTCACCCAAATTACTATTTCAATAAATGACCTCTTCACCAAAATTAAACTGACTGCCTGTAATTTCTGGGATTATTTTTACACTCTTTGAACAAGTGTATAACATTCACAATTCTCAATCCTCTGGCATCACACTGAAGTCTATGGAACAATGAGAAATTGTGGCCATTGCTTCCATAATTACCATTGTCACTTCTTTCAGTATCCTGAGATGCATCTCATCCAGCCCTGTTAGTAATTTGCTCTTTCAAAGTGCAGCAATTTCATCCACAATCCTTGTTTGTAAAACAATTGTTTTCCTAATCACCCAAATCCAAAAAAAAAGTAAAATTTGAAAGATATGCTGTCTTTATGTTATCAACTTTTGCAAGTTGCTGCTTTATTGAAGTTGACCTTCTTCTAAGGGAAGATTTTGAACCCCAAAACCATAAAATTGCTGGTGCAAAAGGAGGATCTTCTTAACCAACAGATAAACTGCAAAAACTGGTTAGAGGCAAATAATAGAGCAGACATACAGTTAAAAGCTTATAAGGAATCCCAGAGTATATATGACAAAAGGAGTGTTGTAACTGCAAATTAGGGCAGGCTTGTTTATTGAACAAATAATATTGATCTGTAAGATAAAGCTGACATAAGTTAGGTAAAGATAAATCTCGCAACTGCACAAACATTATCATTGGTATTGTAATAGATCTCCAAGGCCACATGCTCAAAGGGGCAAAGTACTATGAACAAACACTAATTACCAGGACGGTACAGTTGACCAGATTTTTGTGTTAAACAACAATTAATTGCCTAGGTGGTTCAAGTATTGAGGAACATTGGACTGTAACATTTGCAATCCTTCTCCTGGCTCCACACATACTGTGTTTTTAGGCCAGTGCTGTTAGCACTGCCTGCTCCTCTTCCACTCTGGGCACCAAGCCTGATATCGGCCTGTTGACACTGCTGAGGCCTAACAGGAATCAACTGCATCTGGGCATCTGCTCAGCATTACAGCTGTCTAGATCAATTCAATTGAGGCCAGAACTTCAAATTTGTCAACTCTTTCTCACTGGTGGAACAGATGACTGGCTAGCTCATTCTATCTGTTGGCTGACAAGCTCTGAAAAGCAATCTTGCTAAAGTGTCCTTCTGATGTGAGATGTCAAAAACAAAGCTTTTCATCTATCAATCACACAACATTAGTAGATCAATTGCAGAAGAAAGGAAAAATCTTGGTGCCAACAAATTTAATATATTCTCCATCTTGTTCCAAGTTGTTTTTTATGTTTTGGACAAATGTAGAGATGACAACATTTCTTTGTATATCATGTAACAGGAGTTTTATTGTCAAACATGTCTTACATATTTGCTCTTATGCTTCCCCTTTGCTTGGTCCTGTTCGGTTTGCCCAACTCAGTAACCACTTGATATAAACACAGAACAGTTAAGAATATTTAAATACCAAACAGATAACAGATACCAAACAGAATATCCTATTGCAATTTTCACACACCTCTAGCTTTTTAGCTGATTAGGTAGCTGAAGAGTTACAATTTGCTATCGTATTGTAAAGCAAAGTTGCACACAACCACAGTGAAACATGCAAAGACCCAGTGGGCACGGCTGAAGGGCTTATGCCCGAAACGTCGAATTTCCTGTTCCTTGGATGCTGCCTAACCTGCTGTGCTTTAACCAGCAACACATTTTCAGCTCTGCATATGAAGCCCAGTTGAGCGTAGTGACTGCCGTTGATATCAAGACAGCATTTGATGAGATGTATTAACAAGGAATCCTAGCAAAACTAAAGTTTAAGGGGATCAGGGAAAACTCTGTTTCTTTGAGTCTTTCTTAGACTATAGGAAGTGGGTGTGGTTGTGTGGTCAGTCTTCTCAACTCCAGGATATCTCTGCAGGAGTTATTCAGGATGTATATTTTCTAATTGACGTGTTCAGAGATGTTATTTCACTCTTCTGGGACTTGAACCCAGTTCTTCTGATTCAGAGGAGGGACACTACCACTGTCCATGAGGCCTCAAGTTCCTTAGGCTATGTTCTTGATCCATCTGTCTTCAGTTGCTTCATCATGGCCTTCCATTATAAGGTCAGAAGTGGTGATTTTCACTGACAGTTGTATCATTGTCAACATCATTCACAATTCTTCAGATACTGAAGCAGTTTGTGTCCAAATACATCAAGACCTGAACAGTGTTCAGATATAGGATCAAAAGTGGCAAGAAATATTTGTGGCTCACCAGTGCCAGGCACTAATCATATTCAACAAGAGTATTGAACCTTTTCCTCTTGACATTCAATGGCATCCCCTTCACTGAATCCCCTACTATCAACATCCCCATGATTACCATTGACCAGAAACTGAACTGGACTAGCCATATAAAATCAGTACTACAAGAGCAGGACAGAAGTTAGAATCCTACGGTGAAAAACTCCCCTCCTGACTTCAGAAATTTTGTTTATTATCTGTAAGGCACAAATCAGGGACGCACTGAAAAACTCCCTGCTTGCCAACATGAGTGCAGCTCCAAAAATACTCAAGGAGCTTGGCACTATCCAGGACAAAACAGCCCACTTGATTGGCATTCACAAGTACAGGTCATTCTACTATAACGTGTGTTTCGTTAATGCAAATTCACTGTAACGGGTTGACGAATAAAACACAAACTTTTAAAATGTATGTTGGCTACAACGTGATTACATCACCAGCACTTTAAGCGCTGCTTCTAAAGTGATTTTTCTATAATGCGGGGTGGCATACAAACACAACCATTGCATTACAGAAGAACTACCTGTGTGCACTCCCTCCAACACTGATGCTTTGTAGTAGCAATATGTAACATCCAAAAGGTATGCTGCAGAAGTTCAACAAGGCTTCTTAAACAACACCTTAAAATCACATAACCATTTAGAAGGACAAGGGTAGCAGATACATACCCCCTCCATGCCACTCACCATCCTGACTTGGAAACATATCACTGTAACTGTTACTGCCATTGGTCAAAATTCTGGAACATTCACCAATGTATTGAATGGCTCAGGAAAGCAGCAACTTCTTGAGGGATTGTTTATTAATACTGGCCCCGGAAAGCCTACATCCTTTGAGTGAATAAAAAAGAATCACTGAGAATTTTTAAAATTTTATGCCCATTCTTAAATCTCACCACTTCATCTGACTATCTGGTCTAAAGTCTAAAACTGCAGAACTATTGAACCTATGAATTATTAGAGAGTAGAATCGAGTTTCTTTCAATAGCTGGTGAGTCACCTAGAAGTCTGGCCAGTTGGTAAGAATTGTTTGATGGTAGCTGTTTAGAGAGCAAAGTAACAGAAGAATTTTGCTAAAGTAGACTCTAATGAGAATTTTGTTGGAAAGCTCTGATGTGCACATGTACTCCGTATGCTTAGTGCGCTGGCAGCCCTGCCTCAGAATCTTTTATCACTGTCAAGGAACATAGAGATTCTGCTTGTTATAGGTATCCACACAAAGCTCAGAACCAATCTTTTATGGTGTGGAATTGGTGGCTACCTCTGCAACAGCGATGAAGGAGTATCTAATGGCCAATGGCTCAGCTTCCACTGAGCACGGGCAAAATCCAGCTACAGCAGAAACTCAGGCTGACAAGTTAGCTCTGCTTGGGTACCAGGTAGACTCATGCTGTTACTTTCGTGGCTGCAGGCATTATGTTAGTGTCTTAGGTCCATGCATCTGATGTCCTAGGACCAGTCATTTTCAGTTGCTTCATTAATAACCTTCCTTCTACTATAATGGTAAAAAATGAGGATGTTCATTGATTATTGTACCATATCCAGCACCATTTATGACTTCTCAGCTACTGAATCAGCCCATGTCTGTATGTAGGCAGAGCTGGACAGCATTCAGGCTTGGGCTGACAATGCCAATAGCATTTATGCCAAACAAGTGCCAGGCAATGACTATTACCAACAAGAGAGAATCTTATCATCTCCACTTAATGTTCACTAGATTTCCATTGCTGAAAATCCCACAGCAATATTGTATCCTCTACCATCAACATTCCCTGAACTGCTGACATACAGTGGCAGCAGTGTGTACCATTAAAGATGCACTGCAGTGTTTTACTATTGTTTATCCAGCATCCATATATCAAATTGACAACCTCTACCACCTAGGACAAGGGCATCAGATGCATGAGAACACCATCAAATGCACATTCCCCTCCAGGGCAACACACTAACTTGATGCGGAAACATATAGCCATTCCTTTCTGGACACTGGATACAAAATCCAGAACTCTATTCCTAACAATACTGTGTGTGTCAGTATGCCCCGCAGACTCCAACAGTTCATGAAGGTAGTTCATCACCACCTCTTCAAGGGCAAGTTGGGATGAACAATAAATGTTGGCTTGCCTAGCAAAGCCCATATCTTGTGAACAATTTTAAATAAAGATCCCAAAGAGGCATGCAGGCAATCACAGCTTTGTTGAAGTACCACCCATGATGTAAGGCACATATTCACTGGAGCGTGAATGTTTTGTCCTGGTTCAGGTTGACACCATTCATGTTGCACCACTGCACCAAGTCCCCTGATGATGCCTCAACAAGTCAGTGCCTGTACTGAGTTGGTGCAAACTGAAACTGCTTGAGGTCTTTGTGCAGTCTGTCTCTCTCTCTCTCTCTCACTCGCTGTCTTGTTTCAGATTATAGGTGTGCTGTCCATACATAGCCAGTGACTGAAGGGTATTTTGAGGATATGGAGATCCTTCATCACCCTGTAGTTAGCTTCTCCTTCATCGTGGTAACTCAAAGCTGACAGAGAGTGAGAGTATTGCATCATCTAGTGACAGCCATCCACTAATAGGAATTTCTGGGCATGTTCACATACAACTTGATCTTAGAGTGGTAACCCTTGTAATTGGGAATATCTCCCTGTGAATATTTTGGCCCACAGAACCATGTAATAGCAATGAATAGGACTAGTGGAACTCCTGCTGGCAAATGCTCACTCCTCCTTTTCTCTGGTAAGGGAGAAGGTGATGAAGTTCCCTCCCCTTGTGTAGAGGGTCTTTGTCACCTCCCTGATGCAGTGATGCCTGGTGAAATGTGAAATATTAAAAAGAACATTATCTGCTCTCACATGGAAACATCCACTGACTTAGAAATTGAGGGTCATTGTTAACTTAATGGACACTGATATTACTTTCCTAGGCCTGCAATGCAGTTGAGTATTCAGTTATGAGAAATAGCACAGTTCAGACAATTGATAAAAGCTAGCCACTTCAAAGATTATCTAGTTTTGAGTTGGATGTGGAGATTGTTCTCCTTGAAGATATTTGGTGATATGTCTTTAGTTGAGAGCTTTGTCCTTAACCAAGCACTTCACTTCTGCCAGTATGTCATCTTCAAACCGTCAGCCTTTCTGAATCCAAAAACCTGTTAACTCATCCAACAGTCCTCAACACAATACTTTCACTAACTGTGAAGCACCAAAAGAACGTCAACTTTAAAAGAAGTTTGCCTAATGCTTGAATGGAAATCCTTTAAATAAGCACTAGTGGAGTGCCCCTCTGAAAGTACTTAAGAGAGGGCTTTCACAAATTAATAAGGCTCAAAATGAAAGATCAGTACTAAGTTCATGTTAGATACTGAGTCTAACATCCTTACAGTTGAGCCAAAAATATTCTGAAATATTTTTTGAGTTTTGGACATCCATTGCATTGCATCAGTATCACTACAAAGCTAAATTCCATTGCCCTTATTTCTCATCTATACATGTTGAAAATAGGCACTCCTAAGAATCAAATCTAAGTAAAATACAAATTTACCAATTTACAAATTAAATGAAACTACACTATCAGTAATAGATCAACATTTATAAAGAATATTTTTCATTTGCTTATGTGGAAGAAAAGCCTAAAAGAGTTCTTTGAGATCCAGAAGAAATGGCAAAAGAGTAGTTCAAGTGTAACGTTTAATTTATTACACAGCACATTTTGATGAAGCTGGAGCTGTGGAAACAGTGTGATGCTGAATACAGCAGTTCATTCTTAGGTTTGAGTTTGAATTGAGATGTATTATTGGATGCTTTGTCAAGAATTAAGACCTGCTCAATAATTTGTAATATGTAATTCTGCTGAGATTTATTTTCAGCAGCATTGTCTTTGAAGGCTGAAATCATTTTTCCATAAGGAAATCAGTAGAAAAATCTTGGTGTTTGCATGTTTGGAATTATAAAAAAGATCTGCAAACACACAATCTGCAGCTATGTGATAGTGCCTCTGCTATCCATAAAAGACTTTTTTTGCTTTTTATCTTTCTGTAGAATACTATGTGCTGTCTATTGAGGCTATAGAAGGGACAAGCAGTGGAGGGGTGTTGATGATACACAAGAGACTAGGAATTGTCTGCATAGTTATTCATTTCTTAAATATTTAATCTGAAGTCATCCTTTTCTTCGGAGATATTAATAAACTGACATACAACTGATGTCAAACTACAAGCATCAACGAATATAATTCTAAATGGAGATTACCATAGTTTTCTAAAAAAAATCTATTTATTTGTGTATCTACATTGAGTCCAGATAGTAGAATTGGATTAATAGAAAGAAATTGCTTTGCTTATGGTTTCACAGTTAGAATAACACTCATTAAAGATCTGGGAGAACATTTTCCTCGAAGGTAGGTATACAATAGCATTCAAAGTTTTCTTCCCCAACCTATATATGTGGTTTCTATTGCTTTAAAAATCTGAAGAGACAATCAGCTGCTGCTTTGTCCAGTGTTAGTTCCTGCAGCATTACTGCTCACTTATGTGGGTTTGGTAAAACAGATGACTCTGCTGTTGAATTGTTTTATTTTGTTCTTTTGTTAGCAGTGACTCCCATACTGGATATGTAACATTATTTAAGTCAACACCCTTTACAAGAGCAGATTGAAACAGATAGTTCCATCGTGCTTGCTGATCATAGTGAGAAAAATGACTCCAAAGCATACATACTTAAATGCACGGACAGAGCTCCACTTACTGGCATAACAATGCTAGTGACACTTTTAACATGAAAAAAGACTGGCCTATTCTTTCAACTGTTCTGTACCATTAAAAATTCAGAAGATAGTTCCATGGATTACCGCAATGCTTTTCAGTGGTTATAGTACCCTAAATAAGGAAAGATTTACAGGATGTGGCCTTCTCAGGCATTTTAATACTGCTTCACATAAATCAACAATTGTTTTAAACTATTTTATACTCTATATTCTGCGTTTGTGCAATGATTAAATAGTGTCAAATCGAGGTAAAGTCTGCAGCACTGCTCTTCCTTTGCTTGTGACACACAAATAACAGCAAAGGCGATTGTATGTACAGCCAGGAATCACAGTGTGAAGTATATGTATTTGTATACGTGTTTGATAATGCTGTTTCAGTGTGGGGATTGTAATGACCAAGTGGTGAATGTTCAGGTGTTCATTAAAGTTGCATGTCTGGACCCTGAGGAAGATGGATGGTTCCAATCCATGGCACAGTGCCTCACAGTGCTGAGGACCCAGGTTCGATTCTAGCCTCAGGTGACTGTCTGTGTGGAGTTTGCACGTTCACCCTGTGTCTGCATGGGTTTCCTCCAGGTGGTCTGGTTTCCTCAAGCAATTCAGAGATATGCAGGTTAGGTGAATTGGTCTCAGTAAGTTGCCCATAATGTTCAGGGATGTGTAGGTTAGGTGCATTACTCAGGGATAAATATAGGATAAGAGATTGGGTCTGGATAACTTACTCTTCAGTGGGTCGCTGTGGACTTGTTGGGCCAAAGGGCCTGTTTCCACACTAGGGATTGTAATCTGTAGGGAAATGTCAAGCTTCCAGTAGGCAGAATTACACAGCTGAACTGTTTCATGGATGTCTTGGCCACTGAACCTATCAATGGAGACATTGGCTAAATGCCCAAAACTTGTATGGATGCTTACCCCAGCTGTTAATCAGAGACAAAGATCTTGAGTTAAAAGTGATTAACAGCAGAGAGAGTATCAGAAAAGCGTCAAGCTGTACTTAAAAGTAAACCTGCTAAAAAAAACTTGAGGAGAGGCAGTGCATTGTAATCATGTGCCCTCTGGGGAGACAGGTACAGATCCCATCTTGTTTGCTGATTGAATTTAAATTGAACTTACTAACTTTGGATTTGAAAGCAATTCCCAGTAATGGTGACAATAAAATTATCATCAATTATCTTAAAAACACATCATTTCAATAAACCTTTTAGAGAAGGAAATCATCCATCCTTACCTGGTCTGGCTTACATCTGACTGCAGACAAGCAGCAATGTCATTGACTCTTAAATACCCTCTGAAATGGTAAAGCAAACAATTCAGTTGTACTAAACCATAACAGAAAAGACAAAAAGAAATAAAGCCAGACTTATCAGAGCTGACTAATCCATCATTACAATACTGGCAACTCTGGGCCAATATAAATGCTTTTGTAAAAGTTCATGTTCAGTGTTACTTGGAGATGTTTATCTTGTTCCCACTTACCTTATAGACTGAAAGCCCTTTTCTGTACAAATATTAGCTTCTTCATTTTCAGCTTATTTTATCTTTGTGCAAATTCATTTGTACTAATTATACATTTAATTCCATGTAATTGAAAGATATTTTAAATTCCATCCAGGTATGTTTTATGGAAGTTTGAATATACAGTAGCTACTTTTGGACTATATAATTAGATTACTTACAGTGTGGAAACAGGTCCTTCGGCCCAACAAGTCCACACCGACCTGCCGAAGCGGAACTCACCCAGACCTATTCCCCTCCATTTAACCGTTCACCTAACACTATGGGTAATTTAGCATGGCCAATTCACCTAACCCGCACATTTTTGGACTGTGGGAGGAAACCGGAGCGCTCGGAGGAAGCCCACACAGACAGGGGGAGAATGTACAAATTCCACACAGTCAGTTGCCTGAGGCGGGAATTGAATCTGGGTCTCTGACGCTATGAGGCAGCAGTGCTAACCACCGTGCCGCCCACAAATCTTTGGGAGTTTGGGAATTGAATCTGTGCTCGGCATCTCATTTACAATGAGATATGTTGTTCTGTGAATCTGAACTTTGTTATTATTTTCAAGTCAGTCAAATTCTGCATTTTGTTACAAATTATTTATCACTGTTTCTGCCAGGATGGCAGGTACCAAACCAGAATGAATTTAATTTTTTGTCTAATTAACCCAATGTTCCAATATAGGATCCTTAGAAATTAAAAGCATTGATTCAAAATTAAGTTGTTTAGACAGTTATTGAGAGCATTTTCTCATTTGTCAACCTAATTTATCATCAATATAGCTTATAGTGCACTAATGGTCAATGTCACATCATTGTTACAATAACAACTGTCAGTTATAACAAATTACTGTCAAGAACGTACTCATATGCCCTTGGCAAATAACTTGTTAAATTATTGTGCCATCTATTTTTTACATGTTCTATAAGTGAATAAATGATGTATATTACAGGTTACAATTGTTTCTAGTTTCACTATGATATATTTTAATGTTCTCAATCTTCAGAGAAAACTAACACTGGAAATCAGATGAAAATAGTGTAAAAATCATGGACTGTGTTTTCATTAGAAATGTTTCACCAAGTAACCATAGACCCAATCGTACTTGTATTAATTACCATTTTGTCTTGAGATTTCTTCATAATCAGTCCTTTCACATTACGACTTTAATTTTCATACATTTGTATTTGCATGCAAAGATAATTGTAGTAGCTTACCTATAATACAGAATAGCTGTTTTTATGTCTTCTCTGTAATATTGTTGAAACAAGGGTCTGAAAAAGAATACAGCATTATAATCCATGAAAAATTGCAGACTCCACAAAATATTTTCTTATGGTGCAGGAATGATTCCATATATTTTAGGTAGTACATGACAATTGAGTTTAACGCAAGGTAGTAACTCAGCAATTGATTTGCAGCACAAATATCCAGAAGATGCCACTTTCTTTAGAAATATGACGGCAGGCTAATGAAGTGGACTGAATTCTGTTGACAGAAAAGCAAAACAGCTCAGTTTTAATGGATTTCTGTGGCATTGCCAGTGTGGCCTCCCTGCTACATTTCTTTTCTAATTATGATTTGTAATTTTTGTTTCTGATTTATAGAATATTGGAGCAATCAAGTGTGTTGTGGGTTTATGATAGCAGTTTTTAAATACACCATAATTAAATATATTACGTATATTTTTGCTTATCTCTATTTAAAGGCTGATATAATATTTTGTTTGTATTTTTTTCTTCAGTCACGTCCCATCCCTTCACATCTCACATCTGCAGTTGCAGAGAATATCTTGGCCACAGCTTGTGAGAGCGAAAGCAAAAATGCAGCGAAGAGAATGCGTCTGGATTTGCGTCAACAGCAACAGGTATTAGATTCAAATTAATTTAATATCTCATGATAAATCTTTTGCAAGTTAAGCATTATGTACATTTTAAGTTTTTAGTCCAATAACTAACTTGCTCATTGTGAGATGAGCACAAATTTGAAACAGACACTCACTGAGAAAATACTTTACGACTGAAAATTTTCTAAATTGAAAGGTGAGATGTTACAAAAAGTCCCGAGATGCTAAGGTTTCTATGGTGCTATTTTAAAATGAACATAAATTCTATAAATGCTGCAATATTCTTCCCTTGTGTAACATTGCCAAAGATATAAAGGAGTATTGATTTTGTGACTGGTTGTGTGATCTTGCTGTGTGTCTATTGTAAGTCGAGTATATTAAATTTGATTTGCAATATCAAGAGACTACAGAGAATTTTGTTCTAAATTATAACAATTTTATTAAAAGGTCAAAGTAAGTAGTCAAAATGTTAAATACAAATGTACATCAATAGTATACTAAACAGAGTGTAAGACAAAACCTCACAAAGGTTAATGCCAAAAAGGTTCTAAATGCTTTAACTTGCATGACCTTGCTAGCATTTCAGCATGCCCAGTCTCAGTCTGAGAATATTCTAACATCCACCGTTAAAAGTCAGCCTTATATATATCAAGCTTCATCAGTTCTTACTGAATTTTGAGTCTGTTTTGTCTTGCATGCCAATCAATTCCTCCCAAATCAGTCACATGCTTATTTCTGTACTTTTCTCCTTCAGACAGAAGGACAGCTAAGAGTTTCTCATGATCGCATAACTATGAAATTACAAATGGATGTCACTTTGCATAGTTTACAGTAGGATAGAGTATCTAAACAATTAAGCCGTCTTCAGGCAAAACAGCTGATGCTTTTGTTAATAATAATAATTCTGCAGTAGTTTGCTAAAATGCTTCCCTTTCATGTGTTTACCTAATAGAAATAACTGAATTTAAAAATTATTCAATTTAATGTCTGGTTTTAGACATTTTGGAAAAATATTTTATGTTATTATGTGATTGCTCAACTTTATTTCTTCATATTCCTACATGCTCACAAGTTTTGGAGTCACAGTTTAATCTATGTTTATGGCCACTCCTATGTAGTGACACCACCCTCTCCATTTTTGCTATTTTTGATTTATTTTTCCTTAAGTACAGCATCATTTTTTTGTGTAAACTCACTATCTGTGTATTCTCTATGGGTGCTTCTGTCAGTTGCTGGTACATTCATTTTTTAAAATCAGAAAGTGGACAGTCAACTAAAATGTAAGTGAGGAAACGCAGAAATTGATTTAAATACTTACTTGATTTATTTAGGGATAGTTTTGAACTTGCTAAAAGCAGCTTCTGCAAGCATAGAAGCTTGAATTATTGCATTATTCCAAAGCTTCCCAGGGGACAGCCTGTCACCTCATCAAGATGTGCCACATGAGACTAATATTAGGAATGGGAGAACACCATTTCCTTTGTTGTTATAATAGACTGGGAGGGAAGAGATATTGATATTTGTCCTGAATTTGTAGCAGGCACATACCCTTCTACTTGACAGTAGACACAGGATTCACAAACCATTTCTTTGGTAATGATATATGACTGTTCAAGCTGTTGTCGGGCTTTAACTTGTGCACCAGCAGGTCATTTTCAATGCCTGTACAGATAAATGTCAATCTGAGATATTTTCAACACCTGGGTCTTACTCTAAATTTCTCATTAGAATAACTCAGAAATTAAGGTCAGGGTCAGTATTTATTAATGTAAGTGAATGCAAATTGTGTGTCACCAAACTTCTAGTCAGTCTGTTCCAATTGATAAATCATGCTGTAAAGTCTCGTTCTTCCTAAATCTCAATTATTAAAAAGATCAGTTTCAATACTATGGAAACAGTGTAAGCATGCATTGACTGTTATAAAACCATTTCATTGTTCTTAAGATGAATTATCAATGCTCAACCTAAACATGTTGGAATCAGTATTGAGATGTCCAGCACCAGTAGAGGCTGTATACACTCACTCACGGTCCTCCTGGAGGAGTACGCTCAACTGCCAGCTGTTTTCAGTGGAGCCTTTGAAGCAGTTGAGGAGGGTGTCACATAGGCATACCCAGCATGCATAATAAGCTTCTCAAAAGATTCAGTCATGGAGTTAGATGGCCTTACTGGCTGTTGTTACATCCATTTTCCAAATTTGGGCCACCTGGGTTCATTTAAATAGTTTGCTTGACACTCACAAAGATAAAGCATATATCTGAAATTGAGGCTCAGCACTAATATCATTTAGAGGGGCACCACCAAGTGCTGCCTGTTATCACAAAGTTTCTGAAAACACAGTAGAATGGCTTTAGAAGTGTTTTGGTGGATTCCTGGCTTTGACAGAGAATATTTCTGCATCCTCACCATGGAGAGCAAACTTGTTGATCTAGCCACACTTGGTACAGGGACTCTGGATCTACATCATGGCAGGGTGATGGAGCAGAGGCTACACAGGACAGAAACCTCTGTATGATTATCTGTTAGCGCGGATTCCGACTCTTTTCATGCTTCTCAACAGTGATAAGAGGTTAGAGGAAAGCTAAAACATGCAACATCTTGGTAAGCATCCTCTTGAGCACCCCTTTTGAGGTGTGCACCTAAGTTTCATGGAAGAATTCACCTGTGTCCTAGTTCTCTATTGAGCTAGCAAATTAACTACCTAAACCTCTGGCCAGATGCTACTCATTTGTGCTTAAAATCTTAGCAAGTTCTGTTCTCGACTTTACACTAACCTATGTGTAAAGTGCAATGGCAGTATTTGAACTGGTGCATGTGAATATTTGATGGGGTGATAGAGCCTGTTCATCATTGATATTGCTCTCTGTTCCCCTTCCTGATGCAGCTGTGTTTGGGCATCTGAAAACAGGAAATCAGAAAGGAATGGTTGTGATAAGGCAGTGGATAGAGAGAGCAAACAAGTCCATGATCACACTATCTGAAGCATGCATATTATGTCATATGCCAGCGTGAAGATGAACTACAATTTGGAAAGGGAAAGGAAATGCGAGGGAACCCGACTGAATGTTTTGAAAGTCATTAGACAACATGAGGACTACTGCAGCCAGCAGCATGATGTGAAGCATGATCTCTTTAAATTTCAAGAAATGTTGTTGTACCTGGATCTTTTTAGTATTATTCTGATCTTCCTATTGTGTGCCAACTGTCCTTCAAAAGAGGAAGGGAAGGATGGTAGTGAATTATGATTTTTGAGGTGGAGGGAGGCAGAATGTAAAGTTCGTACTGTCATCTCATCTATCTGATTGTAGTATAAGGCTGAAAGTATATAAGGCATACTGCTGCCATGCCTTAGTACCTGTTGCTTCATCAACATTTCATAATGATGAATGCACTCAATCAAGATCAGCTGATTGTGATTGTCAGGGATTAATCATTTCAATCCCTGAATATCAATGCAGGAGTTACTCAAGGTAAAATATTAGGATAAATCATTTTCAGCTGCTTTATGAAATGTTTCCTCAATCATATGTGTCAAAAGCATGAATGTTCATTGGTGACTGCATAATGTTCATCAGCACTTACAATTCCTTAGTTTCTGAAATAGTCTGTGTCTATAAGCAGGGAAATCTGAATAACACGCAGGCTTATTGAAACTGTCAGGCAATGACTTTTGCCAAAAATAGAGAATCCAATGATCTCCCTTTGAAATTTAATGACATCACGTTGCGGAATACTCCAACATTAACACCCTGGGTGTTACCAAAGGAAACTGAATTGGACCATCCAGATAAATACTGTGGCTGTAAGAGAAAGAAGATATAAATAATAGTGACTATGAAACTTACCATTCATTGCTGTCACAATCCATCTGGTTCATTGTTCTTTGGGGAAGGTAACTACCATCCTTATCTTGTCTGGTCTGCATGTGATTCTAGACTCAAAGCAATGTGATGGACTCTTAAATAACATTTAAATGGTCTAGGAAACCAGTCAGTTCAAGGGCAATTAGGGATGAACAACAAATGCTGGCCTTGCCACTGATGACCATATCCTATTGAAAAATAAAGTAAATCAGGTCAGAGGTTGGGAATTCTGCAGCAAATATTCTTCATGTAGTGACTCCCCAAAACTTTCCTAACGTCTAGAAGGCACAAGTCCACTGTGTGAAGAATAATCTCCACTCTCAAGCCCACTTTAAACGTCCAGTCCCTCCACTGATGACTCGTAGCGGTAACAGTGTGTACCCATTTAAGATACTCCTACAACTTTTGATTAAATCAAAGGTTATTGCGGAATTTTGGAGTAAAATATTGACATGGAGGAAAGATTAGCTGTCTGACAGGAAACAGAGAGTAGGAACAAAGGTTCTCTTTCGTAAGCCACTGGGGACTGTGCTGGAGCCTTAGCTCTTTATAATTTACATAAATAATTTGTATGAAGGAACCATAATTTGGTAGCTAACTTTGCTGATGACACAAAGATAGGTAGGAAAGTGAGTTGTGAAGGGGACATAAGTAGCCTAAGGAAAGGTACAGTTATATTAGGTGAGTGGGCAAAGATCTGGCAAATGGCATATAATTTGGGAAAGTGGGGAATTGCCCGTTTTGGCAGAAAAAAATAAAATATAAACATTTTATGTAAAGAGATGTTGCAAAGCTCTAAGACACAGAGAGATCTGAGTGTCCTAGTACATGAATCGCTGAAGGTTAACGTGCAGGTACATCAAATAATTAGGAAAAGTAATAGAATGTTATGTTTTACTATGAGGAAAATTGAATGCAAGAGTAAGGAGGTTATGCGTCAGTTATACAGGGCATTGGGTGAGACTGTAACTGGAGTACGTGTCACCGTACTTACGGAAGAATGTTAATGTGTTAAAAACAATTTAGAGCAATTTTATTGGACTAAAACCTGGAATGTGTGAATTGACTTACGGGGAAAGGCTAGACAAGCAAGGCCTGTATCCTCTGGAGTTTAAAGAGTCAGAGGTAATTTAATTGAAATATGTAAGATACTGAGTAGACTTGACTGAATAGATTATTGAAAAGATATTTCCTCTGGAAGAAGAATCTAGATGTAAGGTTTGTAATTTAAAAATAATTGATTGCTATTTAAGTCAGAGGTGAGGAAAAGACTTCTTTCAGAGGGTTGTGACTCTTCCTCAAAAGCAGTGGATGCAATATATTTTAATCTTTTTAAGATAGTGGTGAATCGATTCTTGATTACTGAGGGAATGAAAAATTATTGGTGGTTTTTTAAATTAACTTGTGGGATGTGGGCATTGCTGGCTGGCCAGCATTCATTGCTTGTATCCAGTGGTGGTAAACTGCCTTCTTGAACCACTATAATCCATGTACATAGGTGGACACACAATACACTTAGGGAGATAATTTCAGGATGTTGATCCAGTAACAGCGATATATTTCCAAGTCATATGGTGAATGGCTTAGAGGGGAACTTGCAGGAACACCATTTAGTGATGGTTTTCCCATAATTACTGCCCTTATCCTTTGAGATGGAAGAGGTTATGGGTTTGGAAGGTCTTGTCCAAGGATCTTTGGTGAATTTCTGCAGTGCATCTTGTAGATAGTAGTAACACTGCTACTACTGAGCGTTGGTGGTAAAATGAATGGATATGGTCCCAATCAGACAGGCTGCGTTCTCCTGGATGGTGTCAAGCTTCTTGAGTGTTGATGCAGCTGCATACATCCAGGCACATGGGGAGTACTCCATCACACTCCTAACTTGTGCCTTGTAGATGATGAATAGACAGCATACTCCAAACCCTGCAACATCTACCATGTATGAAAACAAGATACGCAAGGGAACAACACCACTTGTAAGTTCCCCTTCAAGCTTCATACCATCCTGTCATGGGAATATATCATTATTGTCTACTTCTGAGTCAAATTCGTAGAATCCCTTCTCAACAGTACTGTGTTTGCATCTATGCCACATGGTCTGTAGGGGATCATGAAAGCAGCTCACCATCACTTCCTCAAGGACAACTGGGCATGGATAATAAATGTTGGCTCAGACAATAATGCCCACATCCCATGAAAAAATTGTTTTAGCTGACATTATTACTAGACACATCAGAACTATGGCTTGATACATCATAATTTGATTTCTTTTAACTTCATGTGATGGCCTTTCACTGAAACATAAGCAGATAAGGCTGCAAACTTGATTTTAACTTCAAGACACAGAGTAAGTTTATTAAACAAAATAAATAAAAATAAAATAAACCATGCTACCTACATTTAATACAGGTTGAAAGATTTCAAATCTCACAGTAAAACAAAATTCCATCTACTCCCCAATACCATCATATTATAATTACTCAAAAATTCAGAGAAATTCCTTCTCTGCCTAATCCACAGGCTTGACCGAGCTGCTTCTTTTCGGTTGCAGCCCTGTCAGCTGTGAGGTTTTTTCCCTTGACCACTCAAAAGAAGAGCACAGACTTGCTCAGCCTTTTAATAGCCTGCAATGTTGTAATCAAACTACAGGCTTTCACTAAAGTAACTTATTCCTTAACTGCTTTAAACAAACTTCTTTTTCTAGGAGAGACTATATTTGCTTCTAACCATAATCAAGTCTCCCTTCAAACTTCCATTAACATTCCAGGAGGCTCTTAGTGGCTTTAAAACCATGTTTCCAGAAAGACTGACCTGCTTAATTTTCAAAGCACTTCACAAAAATAGACTAACATCCATATGCCACTCCTATAATATCAGTTAAAAAATTGTCAGTTTTAAATTGATTACACACCATGCACTGTATAAAAGGAAAACATCTGAATGCTGAAATGTAACAAAGAATTTATATTCATTGTCCCCTTTTTTTTTGTTTGTTTTATTTTTATGAATGCATGCAAACTAATTTGCATAACAATTCTGCGACTATTTATTGAATAGATGTGGAGAGAACTGTAATCCATGTTGTTCCTGCCCTGGGGCTGTTTGATGGGACAGTAAGTCAGAAGGTGTGCAAAAGTTTGATATCTGATGTGTGATGTCTGAAGTGTTGGACTAAAATGTGAAATTAACTGTGATCCTTACAGAATCATTTATTGTATTAAAAACATAAATATGTATCCATGTAACAGTTTGACTTCTGGGAGCAGAGATATTTCATATTTTTGGATGCAATTCAATATCATGAGAACTCTTCAAGTAGCTGATGATTATAGTAGATAGTGGTAATTGAAAGTATTTTCTTAAAGTTTCTGAGTTGCATGACCAGCACATATACAACCCTATCCAGCCTAGCAACTCCTCACACCCTTTTTCACCAAAGTTGCCTCATTAATTATCAACTATGTCCTATGATGTCTCTCATGTCTAATTTCCACCCCATCTTGCCACATGTCCTTCTGGGGACAACTCGTCACTCCACATATATACCAGAACTCACCAGCATCCATGGCAACTGTATCACTTTAAAAGCCTGTTATGCACCTGGACAGGCACTATCAGTTCTGACCTGCCCTTCATTGTTCCTCACATTTACCTCAGATATGGCAAATTGGGGAATTCAGAGCCTTACTTTGTGTTTCAGGTCTTTGAGCCCCTTACAAGCTGTAGGGCTGATACAGAACCTCCTGCCCCACAGCAATCAAAGGGGCCACACATCAGATTGTGTCATCCTTTTCTGACGTTGCAAAACAGTCTCAGCTGTTTGGCAAAATGCCCAGTGATATAGGAAGATGGTCAATATCCATTGTCATGCTGTCAGGTTCAGATCTGCCATCTTTTCCCCCATTACCTCACACTCACTATACCAATGTTCTGTCCCTACATCCTAAGGCTGACACTCTACCAGTCTCATTATTGCTTGCAACATTTTCCCTTAGTCTCCCTCACCTACCTCAATCCCCAACAACATTAACCTTACATGTCCTCTGAGCTGTCTAATCATTCACTCAGGATATGTCCTAACATTTACCAAAAGTAATAGCTGTGCCATCACTTTTATCTCCTGTCATTACCTGCCTCTCTCTCATTTCAAGAGAGAAAAAAATAGTTCACAGTAGGGCACAAAGAGTCAATATGTGTAGTGTGCTGTCTGTCATTCGGCTCCTCACCCTTTTTGTGGAGAGGATTCTGACTCTAATCTAGATGACCAGCTCCTGGACTTTTTGTTACCAGAACCTCCTGAACGAAGGCTATTCTCCTTGACTTCATTAAGGACTGCTGACAACACTGACAAGATTCTTGCTTTTGTGTCAGCTCTAAACAGCAAGGCAAGCCAGCAGCAATATGAGATTGTTATCTCTAGCTCAGGGGGTAAGGTGCAAAAAGGCAAGCCAAGGCATTGATGCCGTGGTCATCCAGGTAGGTTCAAAATGATAATGTTTTGACTGTGAGCGAAGAGCCCAGAGATACAACCTGGTCCATTCTGTGTACATGAGCTGAGTATATGTCACTGAGCACAAATTATCCTTGCTGTGGCATTATCATGAAAATGGTCAGTTCATCCTGTGCCACAGCATTAAAGCAAGAACTGAGCTGTAAGTGAATCAAGGATTCTTAGATTCTCAGGTGTCACTGTCTGGATGTGAGGTGTTTGTGGCTGGTGCTCATGAAGCAGCCATGGAGGTTATTCAGAGCATGAGTAAGCTGAATCTTCCATGTGCTCACTTTGGTTTCTCTGTCAAGCTCGCCTGATATTTAGTATGCATTCTGCAAATGTGTTGCTGGTCAAAGCACAGCAGGTTAGGCAGCATCTCAGGAATAGAGAATTCGACGTTTCGAGCATAAGCCCTTCATCAGGAATAAGAGAGAGAGAGCCAAGCCGGCTGAGATAAAAGGTAGGGAGGAGGGACTAGGGGGAGGGGCGATGGAGGTGGGATAGGTGGAAGGAGGTCAAGGTGAGGGTGATAGGCCGGAGTGGGGTGGGGGGAGAGAGCCAAGCCGGCTGAGATAAAAGGTAGGGAGGAGGGACTAGGGGGAGGGGCGATGGAGGTGGGATAGGTGGAAGGAGGTCAAGGTGAGGGTGATAGGCCGGAGTGGGGTGGGGGGATGAGTTTGATAAGATGGGAGTCTGAATATTAATGAAATTGGTTGTGGCATCAACAAGACATTTAACAGGCAATAATGGCTATCTGTTCGTATCTCACTGCTGCTTTGTGAGAATTTCACCCCGACACTTGGGAAAAGCATAAAAGATGAATTGAGATTATCTCAACGTTAAGATAAGCCTCAGTGCAGTTGTTGTGTTATTCTGCCACACATCATACTAGAATCCATGTTTGTCGGGTTCTTATAAGATTCCACCCATATGCACAGATTTTAGCCTAGGTTATGAGACTTTTGATAACATTCCTTGATGAGGTTATGTATATAGTTTAAATGATTATTGAAATAATGGATTACAAATGATTATTCACTCTGTGACATATCACACTGGGAAGGCAATGGCCTAGTGGGATTATTGCAGGACTGTTCATTCAGAAACCCAGATAACGTTTCCTGAACCTAGGTTCGAATCCTGTCACGGCAGATGGTATAATTTGAATTCAATAATTTGGAATTAAGAATCTAATGATAACCCTGAGTTGATTACTTGAAAAACACATCTGGTTCACTAATGTCCTTTAGGGAAGGAAACTATTATCCTTACCTGGCCTGGCCTACATGTGACTCCCAACTCACATCAATGTGGTTGACTCTTAACTCAATTAGGGAAGGGCAATGAATGCTGCCTAGCCAATGGTGCTCTCATCCTGTGAATAAATAAAGAAGAAAACATCAATCTATATGTTAAACTTTTGAAAATATGTTCATTGAATGAAGTATATTAATGTTTAGGAACACTTTTCAATTTGTTTTTGCATTTTAGAGGATATGGGCATTGCTTATTCAGTCAACAGTTATTGTCCTTGAGAAGATTGTGATTGCCAAATTTTTGAACCACTGCAATCTGTGTGATGTATGTCTAGCCACAAACTGTTAAGATGGGAATTCCAAGGTTTTAATCCAGTGAAAGTGAAGACACAGGAATATAGTTCCAAGAAAGATGATGTGTGGCTTTGGTGGGGAATATGAAGATGGCGATGTTTCTCTTCAGCCTATGTCCTTGCAGTTAGTATAAGGTGTGTGTTTTTGAAAATACCTAGGAGTGCCTCTGCAACATGTCTTATTGATAGTCTATACTGCTGACTGTGCATCAGTGTTTGAAGGTAAAATGGTGGACAGACTGCCAATCAAGCAGCTGTTTTGTCATGAATAGTGTCAAACATCATAAGTGTTCTTGGAGCTGCATTTTTCAGACAAGTGAAGATTGTTCCATTACACTGCAGTGTTTTGGAGATGTAGATACATTTGGGGTCAGGAGGTGAGTTCCTTGCCACAGAATTCCTTGCCTATGACTTATTGTTATATCCTTATGAAAACACCACATTGTAGTGAATTCGCAATGGGAGTGTCATTGAATATCAAGGGGAGCTGGTTAGATTCTCACTTGTTGAAGTTGGGCACGACAGTTATGTGGCACAAAAGTTAAATGCCACTTATCAATCGAAGCCTGAATGTTGTTGTAGTCTTGCTGTAAATGGACACAGATTGCTTCAGTATCTGAGGATTTGTGAATAGTGCTAAATATTGTGTGACCATCAGTTAACATCCTAACTCTGAACTTTAGATAGTAGGATGGTCATTGTTGAAGTAACTGAATATGGTTGAATCTTAGACACTATGTTGAGGTGTTCCTGCAAAGATATCCTGGGACAGAAATAATTGGCCTGCAATAACCCCAATCACCTTTCCTTTGCACCAGGTGTGACTTCAGTCAGCAGATCACATTCACAAAATTTGCAGATGACACTAAAATAGCTGGAAAAGTAAGTTGCAATGAACAAATGATAAATAAGAAATTTACTAATCAATAGGAATAAGTTAGATGAATAGGTGAAAATTTGACAGGTAAAGTTTAACTGGATGAGGGTCAGGTTATTCATTTTGGCTTGAGGAATAGAAAGGAAATGTATTATCTAAATGGAAAGAAATTCGAGTGCTTTGGTACTAAAGGATAATGGCTCAAGGTATTGTCGTGCATGAATTGCAGAAAACCAAAATGCAGGGTTTAGCAGGTATTAAGAAAGGCAAATAGAATTTTGGCATTTATTGCAAAATGAATAGAGTATAAAAGTAGGGAAGTTTATTGCTGCAAGTATTCAAGATATTAGTGAGTCTGCACCTGGAGTATTGCATGCAATTTTAGTCTCCTTGCTTGAGGAGGGATATGGTTGCATTGGATGTAGTTCAGAGAAGATTCACTAGATTCATCACAGGGATGAGAGGTTTGTCTTATGAAGAGATGTTGAGCAATTTAGACCTATGCTCTCTAGAGTTCAGAAGAATGAGGGGATATCTCATTGAGGTATATAAATGCTAAATTAACAAAGTGAACATAGAGAGGCTGTTTCCTCTTGTGGGGCAATCAAGGTCAAGAGGTCACAATTTTGGCCTAAGGGGTAGCAGATTTAAAACAGAGACAAGGATTTGATTCCCTACAGTATGGAAACAGGCCCTTCAGCCCAACAAGTCCACACCGACCATCCGAAGAGTAACCCAACCCCCTCCGACTAATGGACCTAACAATTTGTGGAATTCACTACCTCAGAGTACTGTGGTTGCCAAGATATTGAGTAAATTTAAGGAGGAGATAGATTTTTAACTGATGATAGTTTGAAGGTTTATGGGCAAAAAAGTGAAGTTGAGGTCGAGATGAGATCAATCATGATCATATTAAATGAAGCTTGAGGGACTGAATTGCCTACTCCTGCTCCAAGTTCTTTGATTCTTAAGTTTCCCTATTCTCATTGGCTCCAGTTTTGCTAGGGCTGCTTGATGCCTAACTTGGTTAAATGCTGTCAAGATGGTCACTCTTGCCTCACCTATTGAGTTCTGCTGTATTGTCCATATTTTGATTAAGGTTTGTGATGAGGTCAGGAGCTGAGTGGTTGGAACACAAACTGAGCAGTAGTGAATGGTTCATTGCTAAGCAAGTGGCAATTAAACAGAATTATCTTCAATCCCTTCCATCACTCTGATGATGATCGAGAGTAGACTAATGAAGTGACCATTGGATGGTTAAATTTTTTCCTGCTTTTTGAAGTCAGGACATATGTGGACAATTTTTCACATTGCTGGTTAGATGCTAGTGCTGTAGCTGTACGTGAACAGCTTGACTAGAGACAGTGCTAGTTTAGGAGCCATAGTCTTGAGTACTATTGCTGGAATTTTTGTCAGGGCCTATAACCGTTTCAGCTTCTGGTGCCTTCAGCTGTTTCTTGATACCATGTGGATCAGTATTTTAGGCTGTCAGGCTAATGCCTTAGAGACGCAGGTTCCAATCCCACCAAAATATGGTGAGCTGGTCTACGGACAAGTCAATCAACAGCCTGACATAGTCATTTTTATCTTAGTGACAATATCCCAGCCACCATCATTGGTATGCCCTCAACCACCAGCAGAACAAAGGCAGTAGAAGTGATGGCACACAAATACAGTGAGGAGGGAGGTTCCCTGGGAGTCCTCAACATTGACTTTGGACCTCATGAACTCATCTCTGAAACTCATTGTAGCCTTGGTCCAAACATGGATGAGCTGAACTTCAGAGGTGACATTAGAGTCATTGACATCAAGTCAACAGTTGATCAAGCATGGCGTCAAGGAACTCTAGTAAAATTTGAGTCAGTGGGAATCAGGAGGGAGAACCTTTTCCCTAGTTGGAGTAATATTGAGTACAAATAGTTATGGTTGCTGAAAATCAAGCACCTCAGTCTCAGGATGTCACTGCAGCCATTTCTCAGGCAAGTGTCACAGGTAAGACTGTATCCGGAGTACCATGTATAGAGCTGGTCATTGTGCTTAAAGAATGAATTGGAAGTAGTTCAGAGATGGTTTACTAGACTATTATCTGGAATGAATGGATTTCCCCATGATGAAAAGCTAGCTAGGCTTTAGGTGATTCAGAGGTAACTTAATTGAAACATACAATCCTGAGGTGACTCGACTGGATGGATGTTGAAAGGATGTTTCCTCTTGTGGGTGAATCTAAAATGAAGGGTCATAGTTTAAAAATAAAGAAACATCCATTTACAACACCTGGGCATCACTGCTGCCTCACAGCGCCAGAAACCCGGGTTTAATTCCCGCTTCAGGCGACTGACTGTGTGGAGTTTGCACGTTCTCCTCGTGTCTGCGTGGGTTTCCTCTGGGTGCTCCGGTTTCCTCCCACAGTCCAAAGATGTGTGGGTCAAGTGAATTGGCCATGCTAAATTGCCCGTAGTGTTAGGCAAGGGGTAAATGTAGGGGTATGGGTGGGTTGCGCTTCGCCAGGTCGGTGTGGACTTGTTGGGCCAAAGGGCCTGTTTCCACACTGTAAGTAATCTATTCTAATCTAAATGAGGAAAGGAAAGGTTACAAGTCTTTGGAATTTCCTTCCTCAAAAGGCAGTAAATGTAAATTCTTTCAGTATTTTTATGGCAGAAGCAGATAGATTCTTGATGATCAATGATCTTAAACTATCTTAAGCTCAGAAATGAGGATGTTGTTGACGATGGCACAATTCATGACTCCAGATATTGATGCAATCCCTTTCCATATGCAGCAGAATCTGTTACAGTGTGTTTTCAAAGAGACAATGATGATTGTGTACACCAGTTTGTCAGAAGAACAATTTGCAGAGTACAAAGCTGTCAAGGAGGAAATAATGAGTGCTTACAAGCTTGCGCTTAAAGTGTATCAATTAAAATTTAGGACTACAAGAAACCCAATCAGATGTTTATAGAATTTGTAAAGAGAAAGAAAAGCTGCAGGATGAGTGATTTATATTACTCAAATTTGGATGACTAGAATTATTTTGAAATGATTATGTAAATTTATTCTCAGAAGGAAAATATCAAGAGTGTGTTGGGTGAGATATCGTAGAATGCTTGCAAGTCTCATGTTATGCGATCACAACTGGTGCTAATTGCTTCAGTCTATAGTTTACAGTGAGGCCCAAAGCACTTGTCCTAAATTCTTCTTTCTGGGTTTGTAATCATGTCACCATTAACTCATGAATGGACATTGAAAACGACTCGGTCATTATTTTGATACACACCAGGAATAGTTTCAGCGTGTTGTCGAGAAAGGGAACAGAAAAGATTCACCTCCATTCTCCATTTTTCTCTGTCTTAATCACATCTATTCTGATCATGACCAATGCCACTGTTGCATAAGATTTCTTCTCAACTCAGGTTGACAGAACCCTCAACTATTTCATCAAATTTCTCACACTTCTGCTCTTACCCATTCCTCTTTATTTCTCAGAATCACAATAGGCTTTCCCTTGTCCTCACCACCACTCTGCCAGCTACCATATTCAACAAGTCATTCCCCATAGTTTATGCCAACTCCAACACTAATCCACCAGTAATTAATCATTTTTATCTCCACTGCTTTTTGTATTCCAAGGAAAACATTTTGTTCTCAACACTCCGATCAACTCTTCAATAAAGCCTGACACTTGCACCTTTTCTAACAACATCCTGCATAAGCAGGAGATATTGTATCTAACATACCACTTCCTCCTTACCCATCATGCATCTTCCAAGTGAAACTGCGAGGAACGTTTTTTTTAATTTACTGTATTTGATGTTCCTTACTGCACAGTGGAAAACTGACCTTCAGATTTGCCTTGGATGAAGGAGAACAGCAGCAAAAGGTCAGAAGTGCTTATATCTGCCATTGTAAGAATGACTCTTTGTATATGTTTGGTGGACTGTCAATTTAAGAGTCCAGTCACATGATCTAATCATTATGTCAACAGCCATTTTGGCAGAAAATAACTTGATCAAACTTTGCTTCCCGTTGAATGATCATCACCTTAATGAAGCTCCTGCTGTTAAACATCTCGGCTTTCTGGTCCTTCTTGGAACTTAGAAGAAAGCTGGTGATGAAGATAATATCTGCTTTGTGATCAAATGGATTAATTCATTGTAAATTTTAAAAACGTTGTGCTCCTCACTGCTGATCTTAAAGGTGCTTCAATGAGAAAAAGAAATGAAATCAAAAGATGCCATTGCTGCAACAAAGTAGTTACAATCAGTAAAAAGAATTCATCCCAGGAAAATGATGAAGAGTGCGGAAGGCACTTGCCACATGCTCCAGTGAAGGAACACTGAGTAGTGAATAACCCTACATGGAGGAAAATGTCTTGAGCTAAAGACACGACTCAAATAAACACACAGTCGCAGGAATATTTGTTTTAATGGGAAGAAGTGAAGTAGCTCTAAAATCTTCATGTTACATTGTGGCACTCAGTCCTTCCCATTAAACAATAATAAAATGTCAAGAAAATACTGCATTTTCCAAAAATGTCAAGTGAATCTGAATATATACCTGAGGACAGAACAATAACTGGAACATCTGAGGGAGACGGTATCTTAATGGATAATGCCAAGACATTATGTAAATGTCTGAATATTCAGGAAAAGACAATGATAGAGTATGTTCCCATTGCACCTAAACCACCAGAGGTTAATGTCAACAGGAAAAATAAACAGACACAGGAATCGATGACCTCCACAAGATCTTACCTGTTGACTGTTGTATACTTGATTGTAAATATTGTGAATGTTCTCATTGCAGGAGTCTCTGATGTAAAAGGGAATGGATTTTGTATATTTGTGTAAATATGGTGGACTGCCACTTTAAGAGTCCAGTCACATGATATAATGATGATGTAATTTGGGTAGGAAACAACTCCTTAATAAAGAAAACATCTCCTTAATAAAGACCCACCTGTTAAACAGTTTCTCCAGGTTCTTCTTGGAACATAACAGCCATTTACTCCTATTATCTATTTTAAGTCTGTTAGCCAAATCCTTAATTCATACCAGTATGCTGTTTCATATTCTGTGTGCTGAATTGTGCTATCCAACCTTCTGTGGTGGACTTTATCAAGAGAAAGTGGGCAAGTTCCATGTGTGACTTTTTTTCAGATTGCCTGGCATCTTGGTTTCCACTGACAGGCAAGGGTTAAAGTTACCATTTAACCACCTTTTACTGCTGTTCCCCTTTTAGTCATATCCCGCTTTTCAAACGTTTGCTTTAAAGCCACTTTACAAAAGATCTACATTAGTGCCTGTTTTCGCGAATCCGAAGAGGATTTTCGCTTTTATGAAAAATGGCAACATGTTTCTCATGTAAATCATGCACCTTAACATTATGCCATTTTCGGCATACAAAAGGTTTCCTGGGAATACTCTACTTTTGAATTTGCATTCCTTACCCATAAGCAACCATAGCATCTCATGCTTGAGGAGAAAAACTTCTACATATAATTTTAATTAATTGACCATGGTAAATATTTTGAAATCAGTTTTCCACTGTACAGTAATTCTAAACCATTTTACCTGGAATCGATGAATATGCTCATATATGTCTAATTTATATTTTTCAAAAGAGAAATCTTATATGTCTATTAGGTCTCAGCCAAAACAGTTATGTCTCAAAAATGTAAACTAGTGGCTGACCTGGCTTTCCCCTCTGGATAGTTGTCATGGCAGCAACCAAATGTAGGCAGGCTTTGTGAATCTCAACTGTAAACCTTGAACAACACTTTGAATTACTGTAATACAAATGCTGTTGCTAAAGCATTTTGAAGCATGATACAAAATGTTCTCTTCTACTTAGGGTTCATTTGTAGCTAATTTAAACATTTTCACTTCCTACATGGCTCAATTTCAAAATGTTATTTACTCTGAATATCAAAGACTTTCTTTGTTTCTGGGAAACTGATCTGATCAAAACACATTTTCCAGGACAAGATAACTTGCTTGATCTGCAGCTCATCCGCTAATTTCAACACTCACTCCTTCCACTGCCAACGCACAGTGACACCAAGTTGTACAAGATGCAATGCAGTAGACTAGGCTCTTTCAATAGCGTCTTCCAAAAGTTCTGGCCTCTACCAGCTAGAACTACAAGGTCAGCAGATACAGCATCACCTCAACCACAACACATAAGACATAGCAGCACAAGTGAGTCTTTCAACCTATCAGGTCTGTCCCCCATTCAATGAGCTCATGGCAGATCTCATAATCCTCAACTCCACTTTTCTGTTTCTTTCCTGTAATCCTTGATTCTCTTACCATTACAAATATGCCTCAGCTCTAAATATTATTAATGACACAGCTTTGACAGCTGTTCATGATAAAGAATTCCACCCATCCATTATCCTCAGAAAAGAGAAACCTCTTTTCATCTCTGTCTCATTGAGTAATCCCTTACTGAGATTATGATCTCTGGTCCTACCCTCCCACAAGAGGAAACAACCTCTCAGCATTGCCCATATCAAGCCCCCTAAAAATCTTAAATATTTCAATAAAGTCACATTTCATTCTTCTAAATTGCAAAAAGTATGGGCCCAGCTACTCAGCTCATCTTATAAGAAACCCCACCATACCTGGGATGAAAAAAGGACCTTTTCTGACTGCCTCCAATGCCGGTATGTCTGTCTTTAGACAGAGGGCTAAAATTGCTCAGAGTACCCCAGCTGTGGTCTGATTGATATAGTTTTAATAAGATTTCCTCTATTTTTGTACTCCATTGCATTTGTAATAAAGACCAAAATTACATTTGCCTTCCTTAATCATTATGAACTTGAATATAAGCTTTTTTGTGATTCATGGATAAGGACTCACAAATCCCTCTGTCCTGTAGATTTCTGCAGTCTTTCTTTATTTAAATAATATTTAGCTCCTCTATAATTCTTGCTAAAGTGTATAATTTCATATTTCCCCATACAACATTCCACTGTCTGTCTAGATCTCTCTATTGACTCTTTGATTTATTCTCACCACTTGGCTTCTTTTATACATCTGTTGTTACATTCTTTATAAAGAATATTTAGAAATATATAATATGAGCATTCAGTTTTGGCATGGCTTCATGAAAAGGAAATCTTGCCTGACAAATCTATAAAAGTTTTGTAAAAGGGAAGCAGTGGATTTAATATTTTTGGATTTCCAAAAGATGCTTGATAAGATATAGCATATTAGGCTAATTCAAAAGAATCAGTGGGTGTTGGCGGCAGTATGTTAATTTGACAGAGGTGTAGTTAATTAATAAAAGACAGAAAGTTAGGGTGAAGCTGGGAGGCATTTTCAAGATGGCAACCTGAAACGAGTGGAGTGCTAGAGGAATCCATTGCTGGGGTCACAAATGTTTATGATTTTTACTGACTTGGATACAGGAAGTAAATGAACTCTTGTCAAGTTTGTAAATGGCACAAAAATGTAATCTATAAACGACGTATTGTATTAATTGTAAATTATTCTTCTTTATCGCTATTGCCTGTTACCTCCTAAAATTATTCTATAAATGTGTCAGGCATGATTTCCTTCTCATGAAGCCATGATGAATCTGTGTGATGTATTTCTAAATGCTGTGCTATTACATACTTAAATTCTTAATAGACTCCAATATTTTCCCATTGAGAAGTATTTAGCTAATTGGCTTAGTTACCTGTTGTTTGTTTCCTTCCCTTTTTGAATAAGAGTGTTACGATGGCAGTTTCCCAATCCTTTGAAGTTTCTCTGAGGCTACAAGACTACCACCAGTACATCCCTCTGCAGTCGCTTGTTTCAAAATCCCTGGGTGCAATCCATCATGTCCAGGAATTTTATGGGCCTTTAGCACCATTAGGTTCCCTAGTCCTTATTCTCTAGTGAGAGGTATTATGTTCAGGTGCTTATCAAGAAGTTTTGTCCTAAATGATGTAGATCTTAAGTATTGTTGGAGCAACACTCATCCAGAGAAGATAGAGAACAGCCCATCACACTCATGATTTGTTACATGTAGATGATAGACAAGATTAGAGGAATGAAAAGATGAATTGCTTACCACCAAATACACAGATTCTGACCTGCTCTTGTAGTTACAGTATTTATAATCATTAAACCAATTCCGTTTCTGGTTATTGGTAAGCCCCAGAGTGTTAATGGTAGGAATTCATTGATGATAATGACAATGATTGTTGAGGGAAATGGTTAAAAATCACACATCACCAGGTTATAATCCAATAGCTTTTGGAGTGCTGCTGCTTCATCAGATGGTTGTGGAATATAAGATCATAAGATACAGAATTTATAGCAAAGGTTTACAACTGAAATTATATAGTGAAAAATACCTGGATTGTTTGTTAAGCCTCTCATCTTTTAGAATGACCTTGTTAGTTTCAGTTCTTTCATATGTAAATCCCAGAACTTTTTAAAAAGTTACATTCTCAAGTGAACAATAGGTGCCATGTCGCCCCAGATAATGCATCGAAGGTGGGAGGTACCCTGTATGAGGTTGTCTGTGCCCCAATGTTCAGACTGATTCTATTTCTAAAAAACAGATTTACAGAATCTTACATGGATTCATGCAGTTTTTGAGCAAAATGAAATGTAATCCTGCAAGTACAAATTCATCTTGCAGACTTTTGTGTGTGTGTGCATGTATGTGAGTGAGAGTGTAAAGGGGTATTGTATGAGAGAGGATCTGCGTGAGTGTATGAGTCTGTAGGTGTGTGTGTGTGTGTGTGTGTGTGTGGTGCAGTGGGGTCACCTGTAGTGTGACATGAACCCAAGGTTCCAGTTGAGGCCATCCCCATGGATACCGAACTTGGCTATTAGCCTCTGCTTGGTCACTTTCTGAGGATGGTCACCCAAAGATCCGAGGTCAAATATCCTGGACCACTGAAGTGTTCTCTGACAGGGAGGGAACACTCCTCTCTATTGATTGTTGTGCAGAGTCCATTCATCCATTATCATACCCTCAGCTCGATCTCACCAATGTACGATGCCTTCGGGCATCCTTGTGGAAATCCAGGTGGAAGTCTATGTTATGAGGAGGTTGCAAAGGTACTTCAAGGGAAATTGAAGAATGTGTAATTCAGATGGAATACAATGTGGAGTACTTGGAGATTAGTTGGAGAAACAAATAGATAATTTTTGAATGGTGAGAGTCTGAGAAGTGTTGAGCATCAAAGAAGCCTGGGTCTCCTTATTCATGAGTCATTGAAAGCTAACACACAGGTCATCAAGTAATCAAGGCAAATGGTATTTAGATTAGATTAGACTTACAGTGTGGAAACAGGCCCTTTGGCCCAACAAGCCCACACCGACCTGCCGAAGCGCAACCCACCCATACTCCTACATTTACCCCTTACGTAACACTACGGGCAATTTAGCTTGACCAATTCACCTGACCCGCACATCTTTGTGACTGTGGGAGGAAACCGGAGCACCCGGAGGAAACCCACGCAGACACGGGGAGAACGTGCAAACTCCACACAGTCAGTCGCCTGAGTCGGGAATTGAACCCGGGTCTACAGGCGCTGTGAGGCAGCAGTGCTAACCACTGTGCCACCGTGCCGCCCACCTAAGAGGATTTATACCAAGAGGATTTGAATATGGCAGTAAAAATTTCTGGGGCAGGGGAATCTTACAATCAGTGGACAGAATCTCACAGTAAGGCTATTTAGGACTGAGCAGAGGAGGAATTTTTTCCATTATAGAGTCATGAATTATTGGAATTCCCTGACTGAGAAAACTCTGGAGTCATTGAGTTAATGAAAGGTTAATATTCATAGATTTGACAAATTAAAAACTTCAACGAAACAGGGATAGTGCATGAAATGGTGGACATTTTGGTCTCACCACACAACTGTCAAGGTCACTGGACTATGTGGATCAACTCCCAAAACCTGTGAGCCTCCTGTCAGTGAGGACAAACATTGAGGATGAAATTCAATGTGTCATTGCAGCCTTTGTCTGAGGAACAGAGTGTTAGATGAAAATGTCATCAAGCCTATTATCAAACTCATGGTCTGAAGGACAACAATGCTTTCATTCCTCCTGTATCCATCGGAGACCTGAACAATGTACAGCAAATGCATTAAACCTCTTGAGAAATATTGCAAGTGATAAAATCCTGAAATCCTGGAAATCCAGGATATGTATTCCAATATTAGTGTCCTCTGTCAGGCCATCATTCCCAGTACTGAACCAATGATTACTGTCAATCAGTTGCCTTAGGCAGGCCATACTGTCTGCATGCCTGACTTCCAAAACATACTCTGAACTTTGTCTTGGTAAGTAGTTACCATGAAGGGTGAGAGCATTCTTCAAGGAAGTCTTTTAAAATTCCCTGAAAAAGTGCAATATTCCCACCTGACCTGTGAAAATCTAAGTCAAGAACAGTCAAACAGAAGAACAAGCATTTATGAAGTACCAACCATCTTGAGCTTCCCTGACAGGCCGGGATTGAGGCCGGGCACAA
The DNA here is from genome assembly GCF_020745735.1 of Hemiscyllium ocellatum. Classification (NCBI taxonomy): domain Eukaryota; kingdom Metazoa; phylum Chordata; class Chondrichthyes; order Orectolobiformes; family Hemiscylliidae; genus Hemiscyllium; species Hemiscyllium ocellatum. The sequence goes on from NC_083404.1 coordinate 82,045,307, forward strand.
AGAATGAAAGGGGGATGTGAAAACCAAAGATTCCCAAACTCCTGGTTCAGCAGGATGGCTGTGGATGTAGCTTTAGACTGTTTAGTCACCTTTAACCACAAAAGAGTAGAAGAAAGGTATCCTTGATCTTGAGTACGGCCTAAGAAGAGAAATGAGAGATGTTTAAACAGGTCTAGCACCCATAAAGCACTATGGACCATTAACAATTCATTATTATTATTACATTAACAATTCATTATTCAAATTACATTCAACCACAATCTGTAAGCAAACAGCCTGGCATATCCCCCATTCTACCACTACCATTATGCTGATTCTGAAAGAGATTCCATGACTTCTACACTTAATGGTCAGGTTCTAGGGAGTGTTGCTGAACAGTGTGACCTTGGAGTACAAATTCATCATTCCTTGAAAGTGGGATCACAGGAAGGTAGGACAGTAAAGAATGTTTTTGGTATGCTTGCCTTTATTAGTTAGTGCATTGAGTATCAGAGTGGGGAAGTCATTGTGTGGTTGTACAGGACATTGGTTAGGCCAGTATTGGAATATTGCGTGCAATGCTGGTTTCCCTACTATTGAAGAAATGTCAAACTCAAAAGGGTTCAGAAAAAATGTAGAGGGTGTTGTCAGGGTTGGAAGGTTCGAGCTATATGGAGAGGCTGAGTAGGCTGGGACTATTTTCCCTGGATCAATGAAAGGTTTCTAAAATTATTAAGGACATGGATAGGGTAAATTGACAAGTTCTTTTACTGGGGGTGAGGGAGTCCCAAACTAGAGGGCATAAGTTTTAGGTGAGAGGGGAAAACTTTAGAAGGGATCTAAACGACCACTTTTTCATGCAGGGAGTGGTGTATGTGGAATGAGTTGCCAGAGGAAGTGGTGGAGGCTGGTACAATTACAACGTTTAAAAGGCATCTGGATGGGTATATAAATAGGAAAAGTTTAGAGCTGTAAGAACCAAATGCTGGCAAATGAGACGAGATTTATTTAGGATATCTGTTCGGTATATACATGTTGAACCGAGGGGTCTGTTTCCATGCTGTATATCTCTATGACTCTATAAATACATTCATTCTCAATGATGAGGGAAAACAATGTAACATTGCAAAATGAAGAATTTGCTGAAGCAAACTGAAAGTAATGTGCCAAGTGGTTTTTCCATCTCAGCCTCCTCATTAGGACAAAGATGTCAATCTTCACCCAGTTCAACTTACTCCACATGATATCACACAGCAGCTGAAGGCACTGGATGATGGACAGACTGTGGGCCCTGAAAGCCTTTTGACTGTTGCATTGAATCCTTATGCTCCAGAACTGGCCACATCCCTCACCAAGCTTTCCAATACAGGTTTATCACTGACCACTATCTGATAATGTGAAAAAGTCTATGTCTTGGGATACTCAATGGTGCTAGGAAAGAGGTTTTAAATTCTTGAGCCAATAATAATGAAGGAATATTCCAAGTCAATGTGATTTGTGGCTTTGAGAGTGATGATCATATGTGTCTCCTTCCCTTGCCTTTGTGGAGTAGGAGGGCCATGTTGAAAGTTGTTGTCAATGCAGGTTGTTATGATGCAATTCTTTGGATAATGCCTGCTGCTGCTACTGTGAAGCAGTGGTGGAGGGAATTAACCTTTAAAAGAGTTCATGAGATGCTGATCAAGTTGGCTCACAGCGCAATCACTAGCTTTTTGTGAACACGTCAAAACTGGCTAATGTTGTACATTGCCGGGTAGATATCATTGTTGTGGCTGTTGCTGGCCTTGGAGCATGGCTCGTTCAGGAACTAAGAGCTTCAGTCAAAGTATTACCACGGCCCAAAACTTTGGTGTACTTGGGACTAAGTGAGTTTTCAACAACACAAAAAGTGATATTTACTATTCAAAAGCCCATTGTATGGACTATTATTCCTAAATAAGAAAATTAATGTTGTATGTTTTCTTTTATGTTTGATACATTTATCTCTTTCTTTTAATCAAATCTGTAATTCACAATATTTATTTTGCTTTCTTTACACCATTTACAAGTAATACACTTGTCCTGGGTTTTTACTTCCTGTTTTGGATATGACAGGGTTCAGTGGTAATACTGCAATCGGATTGGTTGAAAATCTTTGCTCTTGCATGGTCTGTCCACAAACATCATAGATCCCCTAGAGGGTATGATATTGGAACAGAAAGCAGATTGTTGGATGTCACTACAAACAAGTTTGCAGCAAGTATATAGCAAGATGAATGTTGAAAGCCATTCACTCCATAACTGAGAGCAAAACTTTGGTCTTTGTTCAGCCATATTAGGAAAGTTTGTTTTGGTTCCAAAAGAAGATGTACTTCCAGAGCTTTTACTAAGAACAGGACTATTTTAATTTTGAATGGAAGTTTTAGGCTACTTTTGCTTCTATTGTTACCATATAAAATTTTCTTATATGAACTTTGCACTCCAATAAGGAAATTGTTTTGTATTTTTGCAGGAAGAGCCAGTTGCACTTGGAAAACAGTGGACAAGAGAATCTGCTCAGGTCACTTATACAGCCCCAACAGTTTCTTACTCACAGGAGTTAATGTATATTAATGGAAATACAAGCTATAATTACCACAGTTATGGAGGCCTGGGTGGTGGGAAGCAAAATCCATCTTCCTTACCAAGTGATGGTACCAACAGTGGTAAGTAGCATTAGTTATGCATTATCATCATCAATAATATCTCAAATGGTTTCAATGTGAAACAACAGTCTTTGCACAACCATCCATTATTTATATCCATGTTAATTCTATCGTATAAAGATTTTGTTTTGATCCCAACTGATGTTGTAACTGGACAAGACAGATCCCAAATGGGAACCTGATTGGATAGATCATAGTTTGATTTATTTGGTTTTTTTTCCAAATTGTCTTTTGCTGAAACACAAGACCACATTGGTTCAGATTTTGCTTTGACAATAAAACAGAAATTTATTTTTAAAAATACTGAAGATAAAATAGAATAAACCAATTATCTAATTATAATACAAATACAAAAAAATAAATTCAGTAGAAGTATGTGCCCATTAATCTCAAGACACTTGTATAAATTGAAAAGAAATAAAACATGCTTCCAAAGTACTTAAAATCACACCTCTAAAACTGTACCCAAAAACACTACCCTTAACAGTATTCATGCCAAAATCCATATATCTAACAACTCAGTAGATTTAAGTCAGTTGTGATTTCATTGTTTAGCATAGAACTGCAAATAGGTTCTCCCTGGAGCTTAATTACACCCAATCTTAGATGTACTTAGCTTTAAGTTTTTTGGTTTTTTTGGTTCTTCATGGTTTTTTACCAACACTAACTTCACTCTTAAGGGAACCTAATTCATTATATATCCATCCATTCTCTGAAGCACTAGTCTATACACCACCACGAGACATCATGGGACTGCCCAAATTTCAAAGTAAAAGTGAAGACAAAAAAAATCTTCCTTTCTTTGTTGTGGTCATTGTCCAGAAGTATCTAGCAAATCTGAAGCCCCATTCTTTACTTTGCTGAGGCACCAAACAATCCAAGATAAATTTTAAAATCCATTCATGGTACATATACCTTTTACGCTAAAGCTAGGCTTCAAAGATAGTTTTAAATCACCATGGCTGCAGAAATACTTACAAGTTAATCATTAACTCGAGACACAGAAAATTCACAGGTTACCATTTCAACTACCAAACCCAAATTTACAATAAATGCCATTAAATACTTATATATGTAAGTCACAGTATACATCAATATATCAATTACAAATATAAATTACACAACAGGATGATGACCTAAACAGAAAAAGGAGACATTATAATTGTAAATGAGTGAAGAGATTTAACAAGTTGTCTCGCATTAGTACTGTCTCAGTTCAGACCAGGATCCCAAGTGTCTATTCAAAGCCATTGGTTTTAACATTGTAACTTGGTCAAAGTTTATCCCTTATACTTTGCAGTTGTTATCAACAAGCACAGTACCTGAATACTAAAAGATTATACTGTTTTTAGTCAAGTTTGTACGAAAACAGCTGCAGCTAACAATCTCCTAATATTGATAAAGAACTTCCCTGATAAATAATGGTGTAGATTTTACCATCCTCATCAGAAAAATAAATACACACTTAACATTAAATCAGTTCTGTCCTGGAATTTCCTGATCAGGAGATCTCTTCTGAAGTAGAATAGAGGGGAATCTATCAATAGGAATAGAGAGGATCATTATGGAAACTTATCTTCCTTTTTCAGCAGTAAATACCATATTCTCTTTGAGGACTGTAAAAGCTGAGAGAAGCTAGGTATATAAAAGGTAAGTGTGGAGGTAGGGTGGTAGGTGTGTCTGTTTTATAGAATGTCAGATAGATAAGAATGTAAGTAGCTAGGTAGGTTATGGTAGCAGGTATGAGACAGTTAGAGGATTGGATGTTAGGAGTATAAGGTAGTGATTGAGGAAGCAGTTAGGATGCAAGGTAGGTGAGGATCAGAGGGTGTGAAGGGTCAAAATCGATAATTGGGAGAAGTAATGAGGGGGAATTCAGAGTTAAGTCAGAGTTGAGCTAAACAGTTATCCAAGAGTTAGATCAGGTTTTTCTGGGTAACTATTAAACTTAGGGGTGAGTAAGACCCATCTGAAATCTCCAACTCTTAATTCAGGGTTAGGGACTTCTTCCAGAGCGTTTCAGACATTGTGCAATTGTCTGCAAGAAAATTTCACTTTACCAGTCAATTTCCAATTAGTCTACTGCATTAGGATTTCCACATAGTCCTGACATGCATCTCCAATCTACACTGCTGCAAAGTTTATCTTCTCATCAGAATTTCTGGGCCATTATATTTCATTTTTGTTGTTTTTAAAGATTTACAGTACATGATCTGTTATATATTATGTAATCCTACCAAGGGAAAGTTGGAATATCAAATATGTAAGTAATGTTTTTTTGCTTATGGAATTATCAAAGCAGGAATTATGAGAATGATTTAAAATTGTGGAGAGATATTCATTTAGAAATGAATCCATGTATAGAGTAATGTTTCAATTCTGTTTAAAGGACCAGCAGATCTCAGCGTGAAGAAGTCACTTGCATCACACTCTGGGTCATCCAACATTAACAATTCCAAAACCCCACCAGCTCAGCTGAGCCCAACTGAAATAAATGCAGTACGGCAACTTGTTGCAGGATATCGGGAGTCAGCAGCATTTTTACTTCGTTCTGCAGATGAGTTGGAAAATCTAATTTTACAACAGAATTAATTCCTGATAAGCTACCATCGTTGCTGTTGATGTTTATATTTTCTGGGGCAAATGCATTTCCATTACTCTACGGTACCATCGAACAATAACTATCACAGTTTCCCATCATATCCCTGAATGTAAGACATGTTGGAACACCTCTTGTCTTTTTGTGGAACAATTGCCTTTTTAGCATAAGGCTTCAATCTGTTCTATTTCATATTTTCTAACTGAAGTAACAAAAAAACCACAAATATTTAACCATCTTCAAATGACTGAAAGCCAATTAAAAACAGCAGCATCAATATTGTCTTATGTTCCAAGTGCAATATGATTTTAAAGGTGCTAATAGTTTATTTTGGACAATGGCAAGATGAAAAAAGTTTAAGAAGGTTTTAAAATAATCATGTTGTAGTAGTTGTGGAGCAGAAGTTGGGAATTTGGTGCTGGTTTTCAGGGTTGTGATGACAGATTTATGGGGAGTTATCTGAGCCAATATCATTTATCATATTGGTTTTATACTCCAACTATTATCTATTCCCCATCTTACTCACAAGTCAGTCTGCCCCTATGTTCAGGTAAATTCAATCCTGAAAACTAATATGGTGCCTGGATAAATGCATCTGAACACGAAATAGACAAGTTGTTTATTGGACTAATTTAAATCTCATGTTTGTTGGAGAAAAGAATAAAAAAAACTAAGAGATGTATTTCACTGTAGGGTGTATATTTTGCAAGTAACAATCTGAGAACTTTGTACAGTTTAATTTTAGAGAATTCTATGAGAGGATGTCTTCAGACACCATTTACTGTGGGATGTATTTTGCTGTAGGTTGTATATTTTGCAAGTAACAATGTGAAATCTTTGTACAGTTCCATTTTACAGAATTCTATGAAGAGGCCAGGAGACATTTTTTGATGTGATGTGCAAAATGTGCAGTTTACTGCAGTATTTTGTTGTTCCCTGAAATCTGTATGACCGGATGCAGTTCTCTCACAATTACTGTGGGTGTACTTAAATTCTGTCAATTATTTTATAAATTATTACTTATACACAAATTGATGTTAATTTCTGTTGTTTAGGACCATTTTATCAGTAATTCTTGAAAAAATTGCTTTTCATATTAGAATATAATTTAAATTTTGTATTTTGCTGTGCACTTAGTGAAGAGGTATAGTGGGAATCCCTGTATAGTTTCTACACTTGTGAATTCCTTAATTTGTCTCATTCATGTTGATTCTCATTTATGTTTTGATAATTGTGTTTAATGAATCAGTAACATTGAGTAGATGTTTTTCAATTTGTTAACAACTCCTGACTGTGATTGTGAACTGCGTTATGTGCACTTTGTTCTATAGTAATTGGACAGCACTGACATCTAAGCTTTTTTGTAATGTTTATTTGATTGATTGGTATACTGTTTAACAAAGTCAAAATGGTTGGTATTGTAGGTGAATATAAATGTGAGAAAACCATCACTGCTATAATCCAAATATTTGTGGATTGTTCCTTCTGCAGCATATACCTCTTATTAGAAAGCTGGAACCAATAAATATTGAACAAAATTAGTTTTGAAACATCTTGACAGATAATGCCAAAATATATTTGTAGTGGAATGCAAATGCCTTTCTGTCCTTGATAACACCTGAGTTTAGTAGATTCTAGCTATGCACTTGCTATTCTTAAGCAATTCTATGCATTGCTTAGGAAAAGGTTCTATCATAGTCTTTATTTACATCAATTGTTGGCTGTGTTTAAGAGATCCCGCTTCTGCAGTGTAAACTCAGTCTTCAATTTTGGAAGAGCAGTTATGATCCAATAAAAGCAAAATACTGCAGATATTGGAAATCTAAACAAACAGAAAATGCTAAAGAAACTCAGCAGGTCCGGCAGCATCCGTGGAGAGAGAAACATAGTTAACGTTTTGAGTTTGGTATGACTTTTCTTCAGGCACCCCTTCACAATGTTGAATGCTACAATCAGTCATTGGATATCTGAACAAGGGAGACCACCACTGTGCTCCAGGATCACAAAAACATCTGGATTTGCTTAACATGCTTCCAATAAGGCAAATCCCCTGTTCTCCACTGGATTAATATCAATAACAGAGGGACAAGGCCCTTAAGTGGCCATAGGCGTTGGTGGATGCTGATTGGTTGGCAAGTCAACTATGATTGGCTGAGTCTTTATGATATAGTAAGTATGGGAAATGAAAGGCTCTCTTGAAAAGTGCAAGAATTGAAAATATTCTCTTTGCAGAAAATGGGTTCCTCAATATGAATGTGTACTTCTGCTGTTTTAAGCAGAGAAATTGTGGTTAAACAGACTCTAATGGAGCACTGAAATAAATTAACAGTTAGTAGAGACTTACATAATGAAATCAAAACTTATTAAAGCAAAATAACATTGAATGTACACTTCTAGCAAGTGTAAGTTATTAGTGCAGCTACTAGTGCATTCTGGATTGTTCAGCGTTTTCTCCCCAGTCATGGAATCACTTCTTCTAGAAGATACTTTTATTTGGGTTTTGTAAGCACAGACTGGCTGAGGACTATTGTGTGTGCAGCCTAATAAGAAGAGACAAAGGAATGTGTTGTTTGATTTAATCAGCCTATTGTTGAAATGTACAGCCTACATACATCGCAATGACACTGCAATTCATACATAGCTCTGCTCAATTATCTGGGAGGTGGTCTGGCAAGATTTTCCACTGACCAGGCAGTTGATATGCTAGTCTGGAGGGGAGTTGCTTCTGGGGAGGCTGTCCAATTCCCATCATAATAGACCAGACCTTGGTCAGGCACCCCTAGGAGCTAGCACCTCCCTTCTTCGAGCTCCCCTCACCACCAAATTCCCCCCCGCCCCGGAAACAACATGTTCTCCACTGGATCTGACCCTTGACCCCTCTCTCCACCAGACTTCATTCACACATAAACCTCCCCCAGCAGACCCAACCCAATCCCTCAACCACTCTCACTGTCACCACTTGTCCCAGCCCTTTATCATCAGACCTGGTCCTGACTCCATATTTTATTCTAGGCATGACCCAACCCAACCACCCTAAATGTTAGCAGACCTGAACCACACAGACCCAATGCCCCTTATTCCCTCACCAAAGGTGATCACTTCCACCCCACCCACATCTGGACCTGAAATCAGACTCAACACCCATCCTCACCATTTCCTGCCAGAATAACTCCAGCTCACCCCAACCTATTATAAACACATACTGGCCCTCCTGCAACCTTGCTCCCTGTCATTCCCACCCACTCCTCACAGCAGCCTACAGTTGGACCTTACCCTACCCCCATCCCAGGTGGAACTCTGCTAACCCCCAACTGTCACCCTATTTCCCTACCTATCAAAACTCAACTCTCTCAGCAGCTTAAAACATCACACTTAAATATTTATCCTTTGAAATGGGCTGTCAGGAATTTTGAAATTTCAGAATGTGGTAGCTGACTGCTAAGGAAAAGGAGCATGCTTTGCCATTTTCTGACAGTTCTGTACCCAAAAGAACTGACCAATACTAATCAAAGATCTGCTTCTCTCCTCAAACTCTTGAGTTGGCCAAGTAGCATTAATATACAGTTCAAAATGTGCTTTCAAAGTCTGCAAAATCTCTCCAGGTTCTGGCCTTTTGTGTTAATCAGTGGGATTTGGACTGCAAGATCACATTCTTTCCATATCACTGCTAGCAGGATTACAACTCTTACCTGCTCAGGAATCTATAAGAAAAGAAATCTGTTGCTATTTTACAGTTCTGACATTGAGAATAGAAACACTTTCAATTTTGTCTCCTATCTCCTTTCATTTCCACATCAGCAGAAAATAAAAATATACATTTTGACTCACCAAGTTATTCAAAGTGACAGACTGGTTTATTTTTACTACATACTTGCTGCTCCTTTTAGTAGCTGGCTTTCTTACAACTCTGAAAATCCACACAGATGCACTACTCCATTAATAGATTCATTGCTTATTTACTGGCTTTCACAAACTTCACACAAAAGCATTTATATTAGAGGTAGAAGTCATGTGACTACAGCAATCCAGCCAATACATGAAGGTATAATTACATTTCTCCAAACACTTAGGAATGTTCTTGTGGTACAGTTTTAACCTGAGACCACAGTTGTTTAATTTCTATTTTGTAGACTCAGGAGTAGAGAATATTGCAAATATCATTGAATTCTCAGTGAAGGGTTATTTCTCAAATTTGCTTTAGCATCAGTCTGTGCCTTTAAGAACTGACAGAAAACAGAGATGGTTCAGTTCCAGTTATATATCCATCTTTCTATCTCGGTTGCTTGAAACACACATCATTTCTGTATTTTCATGTCTGGGCTTATTGTTTTCCAAATTGGATAATTTGCAGGCAGCTCTTTCATCTTGAATATATGAAATGTATCCATCAAGGTGCAAATCAAACAAAACATACAAATCTGAGCCTTAATGTCTTTTGAAAATGTTAATTTGGCAAAATTTCAGTTTGTGAAATTAACAAAATTTAAACTGTTATTAAACTGGAAAGGGTGCAGAGAGGGTTACAAGGATGTAACTGAGACTGGAGGGTTTGAATTATAAGGGGAGGCTGGATAAACTGGGATTTTTTTTCCTGGAATATAGGAGGCTAAGGAGTGACTTATAGAGGTTTACGAAGGGCATAGATACAATCAATAGCCAAGGACTTTTCCCCAGGGTAGGGGAGTCCAAAACTAGAGGGCATAGATTTTCAGTGTGATGAGGAAGATTTAAGAGACACCTGAGGGACAACATTTTCACACAGAGTGTGATGCATATGTGCAATACGCTGCCAGAGGAAGTGGTAGAGGTGAGTACAGTTACAACATCTGAATACATTGGATGGATACATGGATAGGAAAGATTTAAAAGAATATGGGCCAAATGCAGGCAAATGGGACTAGGCAACCTAGTCAACATGAATGGGTTGAGCAGAAGGTCTGTTTCCATGCTGTGTGACTCTTATGACTACAGAATTCCAAATGTGATCTCACCAATGTCTTGTATGAATGAAGCATAACCTCCCTACTTACAATTCCATTTCACAATATGTTATAATTTTCTGTTAGCTTTGCTAATTACTTGTTCTGTCTACCATTCATATATTAGTGGACCCAGATTCCTATGCATCACAGCGCTCTGCAATCTCCCAACATTTGAAAGATTTTTATTTTTTATTTTCCCTGCCAACTGGACAATTTCACTTTTCCCCCATCATACTACATTTGCCAAATATTTGCCTATCTCTTAACTTATCCATGTTGCTTTGCAGCGTCCTTACATCCTCACAACTTACTTTCCTATTAGGTGGTCAATTGTGCAAGAAATATATCTTCAACTGCAAAACTCAAATATTTGGAACTCAAGTCGCAACTGGAATCACTGGTACATTTGTGAAAAATACTGTCCACATAACTCTCAGCTTCACAAAGTGGTCACACAACAGATGGATGCAGTCAGGAATAGAATGAGTGACCCTCCTAACTCTGCATCCTCCTCCAGTCTTTACACACTCCCTGTCTCTGTAATCTCCTCTGGTCCCTACAATCTTCCTTATGTCCGTAACTTTCCAGTTGCTTCAAACCTCTGTAACCTCCTCCACTTGCTAAAACACTGTCTGTGTAATCTTCTCCAGCTCCTGCAATGCTTTCTGTATCACTAATCTCTTCCAGTCCCTGCAGTCCTTTCTGTCTCTAACTTCTACCAGTCACTTCAACCCCTCATTATCACCACAACAGTCACCAGCCCCTAAAACACTTAACATCTTTGTCGCCTCTTCCAGCCACTATAGTCCTTACTAGCTCTGTAATCTCCTCCAGCTCCAGGGGGGTGGAGGTAATGGCACAGTGGCATTGTCACTGGAATAGTAATCCAGAGATCCAGGCAATGTCTGGATGGTGGAATTTCAATCTAAAATATCTGAAATTAAGAAGATAACCATGAAATCATTGTCAATTGTCATATGTCGATTGTTGATATCCTGGTCTGGCCTACAGATATATTCAGACCCACAAAAATGTAGCTGACATCTTTGTGGTTGATTCTTAGCTGCCCGATGGAATGGCTTAGTAAGCCACTCAATTAAACTGCCACAAAGTATCAAAGGAATGAAACTGGATGGACTACCTGGCATCACTTTAGGCATTACAGACAATAATGGCGCAACGGTAGTCTTCCCTACCCCTGAACTGAGAGGCCCAGGTTCAAGTCCCACCTATGCCAGAGGTTGATTCGAAAAATAGGTTAAAGGAAAATGAACTCAGCCTTGTTTTAGATTAGATTAGACTTACAGTGTGGAAACAGGCCCTTCGGACCAACAAGTCCACACCGACCCGCCGAAGCGCAACCCACCCATACCCCTACATTTACCCCTTACCTAACACTACGGGCAATTTAGCATAGCCAATTCACCTGACCCGCACATCTTTGTGACTGTGGGAGGAAACCGGAGCACCCGGAGGAAACCCACGCAGACACGGGGAGAACGTGCAAACTCCACACAGTCAGTCGCCTGAGTCGTGAATTGAACCCGGGTCTACAGGCGCTGTGAGGCAGCAGTGCTAACCGCTGTGCCACCGTGCCGCCCACAAACCCTGTAAAGTTGTCCTGTTTAATAAAGAGACAAATGCTGAGAATATGGAGAACTGTCTCACAGACTAGTCAAGCAGCGGTCTGACATAATCATAGTCATGGCATCATATCTTACAAATAATGACCCAAGCACCCTCATCACCACCCTGACGTTTTTTCCTATCGCACCAGCAGGACAGATACCACTAGAAATGGCACTATAGTGACATACTCTTGGAAGGGAGTTTCTGAGTCTTCAAAATTGGCTCTGGATCACATGAAGGCATGCAAGATCAAACAAGGGCAAGGAAGCCTCTTGCTGATTGCTCATAGTACATGGTCCACCCCCACCACAGCTGATAAGTCATGATACCTCCATGTTCAAAATTACATAGAGGTACCCCTGAGGGTATCAAGGGCACAAAGTAAACCCTAGGTGGAGACTTAAATGCCTTCACCAAGAGTGGCCAGTCATGGCACTGCTGCCCAGTCTGGTCAAGTGTTAAAGGACAGTGATGCTAGACTAGATCTGCAGCAGTGAGGGAACCAACAAGAAGGAAAAAAACCATACTTGACCTCATCCTCACCAATCCAACTGCCACAGATAAGTTTGTTCATGACAGAATTGGTAAGAATGACCACTGCGATTTGCTTGTAGAGACACAGTCTCATGTTCAGATAGAGGACAATTGTAATCAAATACAATCTGTAACATCTAACCCAGCATACCTTGCTATGTAATGCTACCATCAAGTTAAGGGATCGACCACAGTTCAATGTAAAATGCAGGTGGAAATGCCAGGAACAGCATTAGATACACATATAGATTGGGGGGGTGAGGTTCCAACCTGGTGAGTTACACACTTTCCTGACTGCTTTGAACTTTCTAAATACCCTCTTTTCACTCCCTTATTTTTAGTCATAGCTTCTAAATCTTCACTTTGACAGATGTTAAGCTAATTGGTCTGTAGTTTCCTGCTTTCTGTCCATATTTTTGAATAAAAGAGCTACATTCGCTATTTTCCTATCTAGTTTAACCCTTTCCAAATCTGAGGACTGTTGGAAAATCAAAAACAAGTTATCAATGTTTCACTAACCATTTATTTTTAGGCCCAGTGGCTCAGTGGTTAGTACTGCTGCCTCACAGCACCAGGGACCCAAGATTGATTCCAACCTCAGGCAACTGTCTGTGTGGAGTTTGCACATTCTCCCAGTGTCTGCGTGGGTTTCCTCCGGATACTCCAGTTTCCTCCCACAATCCAAAAATGTGCAGGTCAGGTGAATCAGCCATGCTAAATTGCCCATAGTGTTAGGTGCATTAGTCAGAGGGAAATAGGTCTGGGTGGATTACTCTTTGGAGAGTCGGTGTGGACTTGTTTGGCCGAAAGGCCTGTTTCCACATTGTAGGGCATCTCATCTATTATAGAGTCCATCAGGACCTGAAGACTTTTCACCCCACAGTTTCTAAAATTTGCTCACTATTCATATTCATACTATTTCTCTAGAGACTATAATTTTTTTAATTCCTTTCTCCCTGCCATTTTGTGATTCACAGCTATTTCTGAAACATTACTTGTATCCTTTATAATGAAAAACCGAAACAAACACCTGTTCAATTTATCTGTCATCTCCTTATTTTTTGATATTAATTACCCAGACTCATTTTCAATAGGAATAATGCTCACTCTTTTAAAACAATCTATAGAAATTCTTAGTATCTGCTTTTATATTTCTAATTAGTCTTTGTACCCTATTTTCACCTTCTGTTAATATTTTAGTCACTCTTTATTGTTTGTAATATTCTGATCTGCCTTCCAACTCCATGCAATTTTATACTTTTTCTTTAAGTTGGATACTGTAATTTTTAAAATGTCTATTCAGTGTATTCTGAAATATCTCTGTAAATGTCTGCCACTGAACTGCATTGACCTATCTGTAAAACTAATTTGCCAGTTCAATTTAGCTAGCTCTAGTTTTATATCCTCATAATCACTCTAAACAAATTTTAAATTGGCTTGCACCTACTGTCCAACTAAATTCAAATTTCAATTAATGCTGCTATGTTTGATCAGCTAACTTTTTCATTTTATGGGAAAGTTAAAATGCCGCATAATTAGTACCTTCTGACAAGCTGATTTCTTTCTTTATTTTCCATCCTACCATTTGGTCACTGATAAGGGGTGTGTCTACCACTCCCACAAATGTCTTCTAGCCTTTATAGTTTTTCATCTCTACCCAACTGCTTTTACAACCTGGTTTCCTGAACTTGGGTTATCCATTTCTATTGTGTTAATGCCACAGAGCCACCCATTTATCTTTTCCTAGTTCCCTATCTTGTCATGTACCCTTCAAAATTCAAAACCTTTGTTATTCTACAGCCATGTCTCTGTAATGACTATAATTGCACTTCTATTTAAAATATCAGTTCAACTGTTTTGCTTTGAATGCTATGAGCATGTGGTTACGCAACCTGTCATTTTATTCTTTTATTATCTTGGAATTGCTAACCTTACCTGTTGATTTATGCTTAGATATGTACTCTTTCCTGCTTTCACATTCTATTTATCCTTATCTATTTTAATACCTTCCTCACTTTTCTCGACTCTTTGATTTACGACACCCTTCCAAATTTGATATCCTTTTAGTTTTATTGTTGGTCAACAGTGTAAGTCCCAAAAGGGGATCTTCAACATCATTCTCCTCCAACCAAGGTTCCCTTCTGAATTCTTAAGGTTGTTAATATTTCCTTTGGTTGCAGAAGACTACCTCCTGTAGGTTGATAGTTGGGAGGTTGGAAAACAGCATCACAATGAGCCATTAAAATTGGTTCTCACCCATATTGCCATTCCCAAGTGAACCTGTTTGCTTATTTTTCTGTAATCTCCCCCAGAAGTTAAAAATGAGCACTTAGTTCTCGAATACAGAACCTATCAGTAAAGGAATATTTGTCCTTAAAAAACCCAGGATATTATGCAACAATGCTGGGATTTATTTCAGAATGGCAGTCATCCAATGCAAAATTGAACAATGAGCAGTTGTAATTTGTTTTGTATTCACCTGCTACGTTCAATTAAAGTCCAATTATTAATCTTGTCATTCTTCTGCACCTGCCTCTTGTATTTTATTGTATATTGGCTACATATATATTCATATCAAATATGCAAACTGGCAGGGGGTTCAAATCAAGAGGGATAATCTTAAAATTAGACCAATAGTATTAAGATTTAAATGAGGAGACACATTTTCATTGGAAAGGGAAACAAATCTGGAAGCTGATTAACTGAATTCAGGACTTACGGAAAACAATTTGGGGTAACTAATGCTTAGATATAGATCAGTCATGATTGAACTGAAAGACAGACAAGGCACATTGGGTCAATTAGCCTCCTTCTGTGCTCTAAGGTACTGGACTAGATTTAATGGGGCACCATGTTTTTCCCCCCAAACTCCATCTAATAGGTCAGTGGAGAGTCTACCCATGGAAACAATGCCCCACTGTGATTGACAAGGTTTGAGGCAGAATATCTGCTCCTAAACGATAAAATCTCCCATCTTAGAGTGCTGCTGCCAATCAGTTCCCTTTGGCCATCATCACAGGAGCTGGCCACCAGGGAGTACGGGAGAAGAGTATACTCGTGTCAGGGAGGCAGCCCATGCAAATGGCGAGGGGGCAGACTAGAAAGGTGAGAGGTAGGGCTTTTAAAAGTGCATGTCTGACCTCAGGAACCCCTGATAGGCAGAGGAACCGTAAAGCTGGTTTTGCACCACTTTTCCCCTGCTTGCCTGATGTTAGCCTCAATAGCTCCTACACTGCCCCTTTGGAATAGGCCACCTCTGCTTTGAGTAAGGTGGTAATGGAGGTTGGATGAGGCCCATAAATGGGTGCACTATCATCCAAAGCCCCAGTGTCCATCTATAAAATTTCATACAGGATCTTTGCAGTAGAAAGGCCTCTCATCAAATTTCAGACATCCTCCAGGCTTCAAATCCGCTGATGAAAGGAGTAAAACCAGCCCAATAAGATTTTATGGCTTTATACAGAAGCTCACTAGACTAAATGATACACCACTCTTCCAAAGGCAGGATTTTGCAGATGGCAAAGTTTCCCACTGTGCCACTCAACCATTTAAAGCTTTATGGGATGTTAATTGGCTGGAAATAATACTTGCTTCACTCATTCAAAATCTAGTCTTGCCTCAAAATCAACTAACAGCCCATCTGATTGGTCAGCAGCGTGATTAGGTATGGTAGCCACAGCTGGCCTACACAGATTAAAAATACTGTGAACAAAAATGCAGCTAAATGTTGGGCCAGGAAATGGTGTGATGAGGAAAGGAAAACGGTGAGGACAGGAAAAGAGGTAAGGCTGGGAAAGGGGGATGGGAGGGGTCACATCATGCAGGAAAGGCAGAGGCAGCTTTTGGATGGCCTATCAATTGGGAAAGGGGGGCAATTTTGGAGGCATCACCACCATTTCTTTTTTTTATTTCAAAAATATACTTTATTCATAAAATAATTTGATGGTCTGTACAGTTGGTCATGCCATACATACGTAAACATTTGCATACAGAGATCAGCATTTATCATTTGTATATACAGGTCTGTATGTTTATCGATCATATGTCCATATATTTAGCTGAGGCATCAGCAGAGCCCAAAGGACTGCGTGGGCCCCTTGTTCTTCTTAGGCAGGCAGATGTTACAAGGTGGTCTTTCTCCACCGCGCCTTGGCGGCAGCTGCACCAAGCTTCAGTGCGTCCCTCAACACATAGTCCTGGACCTTGGAATGTGCCAGTCTGCAACACTCAGTCGGGGTCAACTCCTTCAGCTGGAAGATCAACAGGTTTCGGACCTCACAGAGAGCGTCCTTCACCGAGTTGATGATCCTCCAGGCACAGTTGATGTTTGTCTCGGTGTGCGTCCCGGGGAGCAGACCGTAGAGTACGGAGTCCTGCGTCGCAATGATGAACCTCGACAAACACCACTGCATTCCTCTCCAGACTTCTTCTGCATCAGCACACTCCAGAAGGAGGTGTGTGACAGTCTCGTCCTCCTTGCTGCTGCTTCGAGGGCAGCGTGCGGTGCGGCTGACAGTCCAGGCGTGCATAAAGGATCTCACAGGAAGAGCCCTTCTCACCACCAACCCATATCTTGGTGCATGTTGGAAAGTCCTGGCGATGAGTCATTCTGACAAATGGCTTTGACAGTCTGCTCAGGGAACCGCTCAATAGGATCTGCCCTCTCCTTTTCCCAAAGGGTCTCAAGGACACTATGTGCTGACCACTTCCTGATGGACTTGTGGTCAAAGGTGTTTTTCTTAATAAACTTCTCCACAAAGGACAGGTGATACGGAACAGTCCAACTACTCAGAGCATTCCGCGGCAGCGAGGCCAGGCCCATCCTTCACAACACTGGGGACAGGTAGAACCTCAGTACGTAGTGACACTTGGTGTTTGCGTACCAGGGATCCACACACAGCTTGATGCAACCACGCACAAAGGTGGCCATCAGGGTGAGGGTGGCATTGGGTGTGTTTTTTCCCCCATTGCCCAGATCTTTATACATCGAGTCCCTTCAGACCCGGTCCACCTTTGATCGCCATATAAATTGGAAGATGGCCCGGGTGACTGCAGTGGCACAGGTTCTTGGAATAGGCCAGACCTGTGTCACGTATAACAGCAATGACTGTGCCTCACACCTGATGACCAGGTTTTTTTCCCGTGATGGAGAATGACCATAGCAAGCATCTGCCCAATTTCTGCCTCACTTTGCTGATACGCTCCTCCCAAGACTTGGCGCATGCCCCAGCCCCCCCGAACCAAATACCCAGCACCTTCAGGTGTTCGGTCCTGACGGTGAAGGGGATCGAGGATTGGTTGGCCCAGTTCCTGAAGAGCATGGCTCCGCTCTTGCCTCGGTTTACCTTGGCCCCGAAGGCCCGTTCGAACTGGTCACATATGCACATCAGTCTGTGCACGGACAGCAGATCCAAGCAGAAAATGGCGACGTCACCCACGTACAGGGAGGCCTTAACCTGCAGGCCCCCGCTGCCCCCTCAGGCTCGCATCCTTCCTGATGGACCTGGCAAACGGCTCTATGCAACACACAAACAAGGCAGGAGAGCCTGACTCCAGATCTGACTGGGAAGCTATCTGATTCCCACCCATTGATTGAGACTGCACTAACAATGTTGGTGTAGAGCAATCTGATCCCCTCCCCAAAGCCCATTTTGGAGAGAACATCTCTCATATACCTGTGTGATATCCTGTCAAAGGCTTTCTCCTGGTACAGGCTGATCAGGCAGGTGTCCAACCCTCTGTCCTGCACGTAGGCATCGTATCACTGAGGAGTGTGAGACTCTCAGCAATCTTCCTGCCCAATACAGCACAGGTTTGGTCAGGGTGAATCACCGACCCCACAGCAGACCTGACCCGGTTGGCGATTACCTTTGACAGAATTTTGTAATCTGCATTCAATAGTGAAATTGGTCTCCAATTTCTGAGTTCCTCCCTCTCCCCCTTCCGCTTGTAGATGAGGGTGATGATGTCTTTCCTCATGGATTCACTCATGGTACCTGCCCGAAGCATACTGACATATACTTCCAGCAGGTCCTGGCTAATCAAGTCCCACAGAGCAGAATAGAGCTCAACTGGTAAGCTGTTGCTTCCGGGAGTGTTATTCTTTTCAAAAGACTCGAGGGCCTTGGTCAACTTGTCCAGAGACAGCAGCTGGTCCAGCCTCTCCCGTGTTCTGTCATCTAAGACCTTCGTGATAGAGGACAGGAATGACAGGGAGGCCGCGCTGTTGGTTGGCTTTGCATTATACAGATTGGCATAGAAGGATTTGCTGATCCTCATGATGTCAGCCTGAGATGACCTTATCGAGCTATCTTCTTTCTTCAGGCTGCTGAGCACGGAGCTCTCTTTGTGCACCTTCCGGAAGAAGAAACGTGAGCACGTCCCATCCTGCTCCACCGAGTGGACCCTGGACCGGAAGATTATCTTGGAGGCCTCCGAGGCAAAGAGCGAGGCTTGCTGGCCCGTCACCTCCTTGAGGTCCTCTGTGACATTGATCCCCATCATCTGCAGCAGGAGCAGGTTTTGCATACTTTCCTGGAGCTGGGACAGTTTTCCCTGCCCCTCTCTCGCCTCCTGAACACCTTTGAGGATGAAGAACCTCTTGATGTTCCCTTTTACTGTTTCCCACCAGTCTGCTGGAGACTCAAAGTGAGGCTTCATGGTTCTCCAACCTGCATAGTTCCTCTTGAGCTCCTGAATGTTTCCCGGGGTCAACAGCTTTATGTTCAGCTTCCATGTTCTCTTACCAGCCCGCTGCTCATCCTGTAGGTGACAATCGTCCAGCAGGAGGCAGTGGTCAGAGAAGAACACTGGCTTGACATCGATGGATCTGACCGAGAGCATTCAGGACACAAACAGGTAATCTATCCTTGAGCGGATAGACCCATCTGCCCGTGACGAGGTGTATCTATGCTGCACTTCGTCTGCAGGGGTGCTGAAGGCATTGTGCAGCTTGGCATCTTTTACCGCGTCCATCAGAGCTCTGGACGTTTACTGTTTCCGCCCCCCCCCCGCCAGATCGTCCATCTGCATACAGTTGAAGTCTCCGGCCAGAATGACCAGCCTGGACATAGCCAGCAACAGTGGAAGCTGCTGCAGGATGGCCAACTGTTCACTCACCCACTGGGGCGTACACATTAATCAGTCTCAGGGGAGCATTCCTGTACATGTCGTCGGTGACAAGGAGGCACCTGCCACCACCTCCTTAACCTCGGAGGTGGTGAAGTTGCCTTCTCGCAACAGGATACCCAGGCCGGAGGCATGGCTATCATTGCCCCCCAACCAAACTGATGGCCCATAGACCCACAAGCTCGACCATCTCCTGTAGCTGCTGAGGTGCGGTTTCCCACATTCCTACAGAAACAGGACATCGGCTTTAACGTTGGCCAGGAAGACCATCAAAGAAACACATCGCGTAGCTGATTTGATGCGACGCACATTGATGCTAGCAATTTTTATCCCCATTTTAAAAGTTTACAAGGTTACCAGTATCCATTTGCAGCTAGTCTTGACTCTCTGGGGTAGTTGTGTGCATCCCCGTGGTGACGGTAAACTGCTGGACCCTCCCAGGGCTGAGGTAGCTGTCCGGCTCCACACTGGAGCCATTTCCCCACTCTGGTGTCTTCGGGTTGGGCCCAGGGTCTGCACAGTCCAGTTCTCCATCTGACAGCGGGGCTGTCACAGGACCACTGCTCCCGGTTACCTGGAGCTGTGGGGCGGTGGGTACCTCATGGTTCTCATCGGGTGGGGGGAGGTCTTTATCCGTCCCCTCAGAGGGATCGTCTTTTCCTGTTTGGGCGATGCTGCCCTCCTTTTTCCTTACGGCACTCTGTCTCTTCCTCTGGTGACGACCCTCCTTGCGCCCGTCCTCACTGTCGGAAGAGCTGCCTGTATCCTTGCATGCCATTTCTATCCAAGATCCAAGTGAGCAAGGCGCCCACCAACAAATATGCTCCATTCCTCCCCACAGCTCCTCTGCCTTCTGGCCACACATCATAGGTGGGAAGCAGCACTTAATTGACTATTAAATGACCTCAGTTGTAGTGAAAATAGGCATCAACCACCCCGTAAAAATTACAGAGATATCTGAGGCTGACAAGCAGGAGATGGGAACTGTAGACAGGGAATTTTATAGGTCTGCCTGAAAATCTGCTGGCAGTGCAACCAATTGGCTTGCTGCCTTATTTTTCTATGTAACATGGTTGACTCTTAATAGTCCTCAGAAATAGTCCAGCAAGCCAATTGGTTGCATCAAACCACAACGGTTTAATCAAAAGAATGAATCTAGATGGGCCACCCAGCATCATGCGGCAGACAGGAAATGACAATGGCAAACATAACCCTGTTGAGTGTACAAAGTCTTCCTGTCTAACAGATGGTACTCATTCCAAAATTAGAAGAGCTGTCTCGTAGACTAGTTAAACAACAGCCTGATATTTCCATACTCAATCATACCTTATGGGCAAAGATCGAGCCACTGCAATCACAATCCCTGTGTAAGTCCTGAACCATTGGAAACTCATATTCACTAGTGGTGATAGCATCATAACATGCAATTGGCATGGAGTTGCCTGGGTCCTCAATGTTAACCCCAGATTCCATGGTATCGTATCAAATATGGGCAAGGT
Organism: Hemiscyllium ocellatum; assembly: GCF_020745735.1. Taxonomy (NCBI): domain Eukaryota; kingdom Metazoa; phylum Chordata; class Chondrichthyes; order Orectolobiformes; family Hemiscylliidae; genus Hemiscyllium; species Hemiscyllium ocellatum. Next base: position 82,066,341 of record NC_083404.1, read on the forward strand.
AGCCCCTGTGACTATCACCTACCGTAACTCACACCCACTCCTTAGCTGATGGATGAGTGCTCCTGCATGTTGAGCATAACTTAAAGGAAGCACTGAGGGTAGCAAGGGCACAGAATGTGCTCTGGGTGGGGGATGTCAATATCCATCACCATGAGTAGCTCAGCAGCACCAATTCTGACAAGGTTGACTAAGTTCTAAAAGGCAAAGCAGCTAATCTGTGTCTGCAGCAGATGGTGAGGGAACCAACAAGAAGGAAAAATATACTTGACCTTTTCTTCACTTGTCTATCTGTTATAGATGCATCCACCCTTGGCAATTTTGGTTAGAGTGACCAATACACAGTCCTTGTGGGGACACAGTCATCTCTTCACATTATTGTGGATATCCTTAATCATGTTGAGACTCTCCATTATGTTACTAATGTGCTAAATTGGATCTAAAAAGATCTAGTAAGTCAAAAGTCGAAATCCAGGAGCTGCTGTCAGCTATCAGCAGCAGCAGAATTGTATGAAACTGCAGTCATTACCATTAAACCGGGAGATCAACATTGATTCAATGAAGAGTGCAGGAAGGCATACTAGGTGCAACATGAGATATAATTTTAAAATGGGATGTCATCCTAATGAAGTTACAACACTTGCATGCTGCATGCAATAGAGAGGGCAAGAAATTCCCACAACTAACAGCTCAGATATAACCTTCAACCAGGTTCAGTCTTGAATTGTGGTGGGCAACTAACAAATAACAGATGTGCTGATTGGATGATCCACCTCAACCTTCTCTGGAGATCTCCAGTATCACACATACCTGTGGTCAACCAATTCATTTCATGCCATATATTAGTAACAAGCAGCTGAAGATCCTGAATACTAGCTACCCTGACCACTTTGCGGCAATAGTATTGAAGGCTTGATCTATAGTCAAAATGTTCCAATACAGCTAAAGTACTAGAATCTGCGACAAAATAGGAAATTGCCCAACTATGTCATGTGCGCAAAAATAAGGACAAATCTAACCCAGTCAATTACCACCCTATCAATGTACTGTTAATCATCAGTAAAGTCATGAAAGAAGTCATTGATTGTATGACCAAATGACACTTTTAAATGAAAAATCTGTTTGCTGCCACTCAATTTGGATTTCACCAGGGACACTTGGTTCTTGATGTCATTACAGCCTTGGTCCAAACATGAAAAAAGTGCTGAACTGCAGAGATGAGGTGAGAATCACTGCCCTTGATATCATGGCAGCATTCGACTGATCTTCAACCCTAGCAAAACTGGAGCCAATCAAAAGAAGGGATAACGCTGTCTGTTGGTTGGAATCATACCCAGTACAAAAGGAGATAGCTATTGATGGTCAATCATCTCAGCCATAGGATATTACTACACAGGTTTCTCAAGGTAGTGCCCTAAGCAAAACTATCTTCAACTGCTCCATCAATGGCCTACTCTCCATCATAAAATCAAAAGTGGGTATGTTTGCTGATGATCGACTGTTCGATAACACTCACAACTCTTCATACTGAATCAGTCCTTGTCCATATGTAGCAAACCTGGGCAATATCCAGACCTAGAATGATAAGTGACAATTAACACTTATGTCATGCAAATGCAAGATATTACTGATAAAGGTTTATGCTCGAAACATCGAGTCTCCTGTTCCTTGGATGCTGCCTGACCTGTTGTGCTTTTCCAGCACCACACTTTTCAACTCTGACTCTCCAGCACCTGCAGCCCTCACTTTCTCCTAAATGCAAGACAAAGACTATCTCCAACAAGAGACAATCTAGCCATGGCCATCGCCACTTGACATTCCATAGCATTATCATTGGAATTACCTCCTATACTGGAATTGCCTTCTGTACTGGAATTACTTCCTGTACTGGAATTGAGTCCTGAATGGCTGCAGCTACAGCTCCAGTATGGTTCAATCTGTCCAGTATCAGCACGACCACATTTTTAATCATAAACTATATTTTAAAGGCAACATTTAAATAAACTCTGGAACTCAAGATGGTTCTGAGGACTGTCAAATAAATTTGTGGATTGAATTATTTTATCTCATGAGAGGACTAAGTTAACTATACATTTGATTATGAGTCGAGAGTGTGGTGCTGAAAAAGCACAACCAGTCAGGCAGCATCCGAGGAGCAGGAGAATCGACGTTTTGGGCGTAAGCCCTTCATCAGTACTTGATTATTACTGCCTGATTTCGGTCAAGAGATAAATGAACCCATTTGACGCCTCCTTTGTAAAAAATGCAGATTTGCTTTGCGAGAAAGCAAATGGTTATGGTTATTTAAAATTGTGGGTGAGACATAGATAACAGACTGCTCATTGAATTACCATTCTTTTTTGGACCATGTCTTGATGCTTGTTACAGGTCACATGATCAACCTGGCCATTGTGGCCCCCTTTGCATCTTTTGAAAGAAATTCAAACTAAGGCTTTTTAGACCCATATCAAGGAAGAGGAAGGATTTCATCAGAGAGGGGGCGTCTTGCAAGCATCTGACTGTTGGAATCAACTTCATAGCTAAAGTGCCTAACGATTGTTGAAAAGAAGCAGTGACTCCATCTTCTCCACAAGACAACCACCTGATGAAGGAGCGGCACTCCAAAAGCTAGTGCTTCCAAATAAAGCTGTTGGATCATAACCCGGTGTTGTGTAGTTTTTAACTTGCTCCAAAATATTTCGTCTTCAAACCTTCCTCAGAAATTAACCTCTAGTCAAGGATCATCATAGCAAAAACCTCTGCCCTCACAAAACCTTCACTTTATCCAAAATAAAAAATCAATTAAAATACACCAGAACTGCAACAAGATAGAGACTAAATTAAATTTTATATTTATAGTTGTTGTTTATCTTCATTTAACTTTGGTGTGAGTGGTAATTTGGATGAGACATTGTGAATGAGACATCACACTTGCATTAACCTGTAGGCAAGGGTGTGAGAACTAAAGTAAGTTTACTTATTTGAAAGAACAACAACGTTTCTACTGGATTATTAAAACTGACTCAGTCACTTCATGAGCAGAAAAATACACAAATCCACCTGGAAATATAACCTTCCATGACACAAAACTTTAACCAATATTGATCACATAAAGATTCAGGAGCTTTTCCAGTTGTCCTTATTAAGTGGTTTTAGAAGTGTATTTATTCCAAATATGCATATGTTGCATTATGCAACCTTTAATCTTTTTGTTAGAACTTTTAATTTATGTTTCTTCCTATTGTCTTTATCAGTATGTCAGTGACTATCTCAAAACAGTCAATATAACTTTTGGTGCAAGTATTGCAGATTCAATACAATAATTGATCGGCACATAAATGAATTATAAAGTGAATGATGTGCAAAATAGAGTTAATAAATGAAAGCAAAGCTCTTTAATGATTGATTTGAATCATAAACCAGGCACCATATGACTGATATTTGAGGCAGCATTTCCTTGCCACTTTCACCTCCTTAGCACCCCTAGAACAGGAAGCTAGAATGGAGTGGGAATTACTAAAATCACAGGGATGGGGCACCATTTTACGTTGTACCTCTAACTGTGTCCTGCTATTATTAAGTTCTACTGATGCCAGGTCTGGAATCAGCAGGCTGCCTGACACAAGGAGGTGTGCAGCCAGTTTATAAATACACAAGACATTGTCATTCTGCCAAAAGTAGATTAATTCTCTACAGGTCAACATTTACAGCTCTAGCTTCCAGCAAATTCTACAGTTTATTTACACTTTTCTAATTCAAACTCAGGCTTAATTAATCAAGTACAGTGAGCATTAATAGTATATAGACTTGTAGAATCAAGTGGCGAGCAATTAAACATTACAGTGCAAAACTATAGAGATGGGGAAAGTGAGGACTGCAGATGCTGGAGGTCATAGTCAAGAGTGTGTTACTGGAAAAACAAAGCAGGTGAGGCAGCATCCGAGTAGCAGGAGAATCGATGTTTGGGCATAAGCCCTTCATCAGGAATGAGGCTTGTGGGCTGGGGCTGAGAGATAAATGGGAGGGGAATGGGGTTGGGGGGAAGATAGCTGAGAAAGCGATAGGTGGATGAAGGTGGGGGAGAAGGCAATAGGTCAGAGGGGGCAGTGATGGATGGGTCCAGAGGGCGTGCTGAGCTGGAGACTGGGATAATGTGGGGGTACGGAAAATGAGGAAGTTGTTGAAATCCACATTTATCCCGTGTGGTTGCAGGGTCCCAAGGTGCAGTTTGAGGCACTCCTCTTCCAGGCGTCAGGTGGTAACAGTTTGGGGGTGGTAGAGGTCCAGGGCCTGCATGTCCTTGAACAGAGTGGAAGGGGGAGTTGAAGTGTTCAGCCACGGGGAGATGATTAGATTACTTATAGTGTGGAAACAGGCCCTTCAGCCCACCAAGTCCACACTGCATCTCCGAAGAGCAACCCACCCAGACCCATTTCCCTCTGACTAGTGCACATAACACTACGAGCAATTTACCATGGCCAATTCACCTGATCTGCACATTCTTTTGGAGTGTGGGAGGAAACTGGAGCACCCAGAGGAAACCCTTGCAGACACGGGGAGAATGTGCAAACTCCACACAGACAGTTGCCTGAGGTGGGTTTTGAACCCAGGTCTCTGACACTGTGAGGCATCAGTGCTAACCACTGTGCCACCGTGCCGCCCATGATCTCTGAAACGATCAGCAAGAAGGCGTCCCGTCTCCACGATGTACAGGAGACCACACCGGATGCAACGGTTGCAGTAGATGACATTGGAAAGATGCAGGTGAATTTCTGATGAATGTGGAAGGATCCCTTGAGGTCTTGGACGGAGGTGAGGGGAATGGTATGGGTGCAGGTTTTGCACTTCCTGCGAAGGCAGGGAAATGTGCCAGAAGTGGGGTGTGGACTGGTAGGGGGTGTGGACCTGACGAGGAAGTCACGGAGGAAATGGTATTTTCAGAACACTGATAGGGGTGGGGAGGGAATTATATCTCTGGTGGTGGGGTTTATTTGGAGGTGGCAGAAGTGACGGATGGTGATGGTTGTATGCAGAGGTTGGTGGGGTGGAAGGTGAGGACCAGGGAGGTTCTGTCCTTGTTTCAGTGAGAGGGGTGGGGTTCAACGATGGTGGTGCATAAAGTGGAGGAGATGTGCTGGAGGGCATTGTCAATCACATGGGAAGGGAAGTTGCAATCGTGGAAGAAGGAGGCCATTTAGGACTTTCTGAGGTGGAACTGGTCATTCTGGGAGCAGATGCAGAGGAATTGGGAACAAGGATAGGCATTTTTATAGGATGCAGAGTGGGAGGAGGTATGGTCTAGGTAGTTGTGGGAGTTGGTTGGCTTGTAGTATATGTCCGTGGTTAGTCAGTCACCAGAGATGGTGATGGAGAAGTCCAGGAAGGGGAGGGAAGTTTTCAAGATGGTCCAGGTGAATTTGATGTTGGGGTGGAAGGTGTTGGCAAAGTTGATGAACTGTTCAACCTCCTCGTGGAAGCACAATGTGGCGCTGATACAGTCTTCGATGTAACGGAGGAACAGGGTGAGGGTTGGTGCCGGTGTAGCTGCGGAAGATGGACTGTTCCACATATCCGACAAAAAGGCAAGCATAGCTTGGTCCCATGCGGGTGCCCTTTGGAGGAAATGGGAGGATTGGAAGGAGAAGTTGTTGAGGGTGAGAACCAGTTCAGCCAGGCGGATGAGGGTGTTAGTGGAAGGGTACTGGTTGAGAAGAAATGGAGAGCTTGGAGGCCTTCGTCATGGTGTGCACAGAGCCTGGATGTCCATGTGAAGGTGAGGCATTCAGAGCCGGGGAAACAGAAATCTTGGAAGAGGTGAAGGGAATGGGTGATGTCACGAATGTAGGTGAGGAGTTCCTGGACTAAGGGGGACAGGATGGTGTCAAGGTAGGAAGAGATGAGTTCGGTGGGGCATGGCAGACTGAGACAATGGGTTGACTGGGGCAGTCAGATTTGTGAATCTTAGGAAGGAGGCTGAATTGGGCAGTGCAGGGTTCACAGACAATGTGGTTGGAGGCTGTGGAAGGGAGATTCCCAGAGGTGTTGAGGTTGTGGGTGATCTGGGAGATGATGGTTTGGTGATGGGATGTGAGGTCATGATCAAGGAGGCAGTAGGAGGAGGTTTCTGCAGATTGGCGCCTCGCTTCAGCAGTATATAAGTCAGTGCCCCACACTACTACTACACCCCCCTTGTCAGTGGGTTTGATGGTGAGGTTGGGGTAGAAGTAGCGGGAGTGCAGGGCTGCACATTAGGAGGGCGAGAGGTTGGAGTGAGTGAGGTGGTTGGACAGGTTGAAGTTGTTAGTGGGTGGGCAGGAGTCTGGGTTGAAAAAGTGGGCACAGAGGCAGAGATGGCAGAAGAAACATTCAAGGTCGCAACGTGTGTCAAACTCACTAAATGGGAGTGTAAAGGTGAGGCCTTTACTGAGGAATAAGCGTTCATCCTCAGTGAGGGGAAGGTCTGGGGAATGGTGAAGACATGGCAGGGATGGGAGCTGGGAGCTAGGACCTGGACAGGGGCTAGTGCTTGAGGTGGGGGTGGAGATAGTTGCTTAAGTTGATGTGGTTGTAGGGTCAGTTGTGACATCACCAACAGAAGTGACGCTCACAAAGGGGGCATTAGTAGTGTTTATGGCTGTGTTAATGGGGGGCGGTAGTGACATCACGACTGGTAAGGGCAACGTTTCAGTTAGGTAGTCAGCTGATGACATCACAGGATGTGACGCCTTGGCGGTTGTGGAAGGAGCAGCCGTGTGGCTAATGGCATGTGGGCGGTTCCAGAGGCCGGGGGAAGGTTATAGAAGGTTTGAGGAAACCTGTGTATGGAGGGAAATATATCAACATTTGTTTAACTTAGATTCTTTTATGTCCAATGCAGTAGAAAAATACTGTTAGTTGAATGCATGTATTCTCCTGTGGATGTAAAAGTACGAAGGTCTGTTTTAGGTCTGGGAAAGTGAGACTATGAACTGGGCAGGGGTGACTGCAGGTAGAGAAGATGGCAGCGCATAGCTATAGTGTGGTGCAGAGGGTCTGGAAAGAGAATTGTTGTTGAAGGTTTCGGATTTGTAGTCTGTACAGGGTATCCTGTTCAGGTCCAAACTGTGTTGGTCTGAATGTGGTCCGGAGTCCACGTGGGATCAGACGGTCCCAGAGGCAGGTACTGAAGGTGATGTGGCTGTGGTAGCGAGCCTGATTGAGGACATGGCTGAAGAGCTTCAGGGCAGAGGAGAGGACTTGGGGGTACAGTCAGAGAGAGACTCAATGAGATCTTTGTAGAGAAAGGAGGAGAACCTCTTCAAAGTAGGCATCCTTGGAAGAGGCTTCGCAGTAAGGTTGAAATCAACTAGGAGAAAATGAGGATTGCAGATGATGGAGATCAGAATCGAGAGTGTGATGCTGGAAAAGCTTCCCTTCCCACGTAGTTGATGATGCCCTCCGGTGCATCTCCTCCACTTCACACACTACCGCCCTTGAACCTCACCCCTCCCAACGCAACAAGAACAGAAACCCCTGGTTCTCACCTTCCACCCCACCAGCCTCCGCATACAACGCACCATTTTCCATCACTTTCACCACCTCCAAACAGAGATATATTTTCCTCCCCATTCCTATCAGAGTTCTGAAAAGACCATACCCTCCACAACTCTCTCGTCAGGTCCACAACCCCCACCAATCCACACCCCTCTCCTGGCACCTTCCCCTGCCACTGCAGGAAGTGAAAAACCTGTACCCACAGCACTCCCCTCACCCCCGCCCAAGGCTCCAAGGGATCCTTCCACTTCCCTTTGCCTGAAATGTTGATTCTCCCGCTCTTCAGATGCTGCCTGACCAGATGTGTTTTTCCAGCAATACACTCTGAAAATAGCAGAGTATAAAATTTTGGCAGACTTTAAAAATAGCCACCAATCGTGGATTGATTTCAACCAAGGCTATTCAAGGGGACAAACTTAGAAGCACACAGATATCCCAGAGAGTTGTAAGGCCAAAGGAGACTACAGAATCAAGAAGGATTTAGGTTCTAAGGAGATTTTATATGAAGGATGAGAATTTTAAAATCAACATATATAAATTCCCCACTTATTGTTTTGTTCTTGGTTAACTACACAAAAGGCTGATCATTGTGATTGAGCTTTGGAGATTCTTTCAAAAAAGTGTGCTAAACCCATCATTTTACATTGTAACCTTCCATTTTATTTTCTAGTGGTCTTCTTGGCTATTGAATCTGCCACACATTTAAACAAAAAAATCCCTTTAGTAGGATGAGACTGTTATTACTGCATTTACATTTAGATATAAAGTGAAACTGCCAAAATCTACTCTCAGTAATGACATAAAATCAATCAGCACTGCCCCTCTTCACACTGTTTTGTGAGTTGTAATAGTGAAAGCTTATTCAGAGCTTGGATAAAAGCCAGGAAGGTGGTGTCATGCATTGCTGACATTACCTTCTCTGCATCCGTTGCCAGGCAATTGCAGTCTGCTAGGAAAGCGATTTGGCTTCAGGCAGGAAAACTGCTTCCATTATTGCATTGTAATAGTCATGCAAGTAACTGTGTCACTGTCTCACTGCCATTTGTAAGCATAAGCAATGATGTTAATATAAAATTAAAGTATGCAGCTTCTGGAAACCTGAAATAATGGCAAGAAAGAAATGATGGGAATATTTAGCAGAGCTAACAAGTGGCTCAGCTAATAATCCAGAGATTGTTACCTTAAAGCTTCTGTTTTATTATTTGGCACCTAGCTCTTTATACTGATAATGGAGACTCTCTTTCCCTGTCCTGCCTATGCTATTGATTCCAATATGGACCACAATGACTGGATCCTTTCCCTTCGACTGTTAGTTCGTCAACCATCTTGACCTGGCACCATGCAGACAATACAGATGTCGGAGCTATTGCTGTTTTCCACAGAGAACATCATCCATCCCTATCACTAAACTGTTCCAACAACTTGAATGGCATACTGTAACATGGTGTCACAGTCAGATAGTTCGCCTTCCTGCAGCATTCACTTTTTTATTTGTTTATGGGAGGTGGACATCATTGGATTGGCCACCTTTTATTGCCTAACCCTAATTGCCCTGGAGAATGTCTGGCAAAGTAACTTGAATAATTGCAAATACTAAGGGTCCATTTCTCCTGCCCTCTGGATTTCATCACCTGCCTTATTCAGTCATACCAGGAGAAAGTGAGGACTGCAGATGCTGGAGATCAGAGTCAAAAAGTGTGGTGCTGGAAAAGCACAGCAGGTCAGGCAGCATCCGAAGAGCAGGAGAATCGACAATTCGAGCATAAGCTCTTCATCGGGAATGTGGGGGTGGCCCAAAGGGTCTGAAAGATAAATGGGAGGGGGGTGGGACTGGGGGGAAGGTAGCTAGGAATGCAATCAGAGGATGAAGGTGGCGGGGTGATGGTGATAGGTTGGAGTGGAGGGTGGGGCAGATAGGTGGAAAGGAAGATGGACAATTAGGACAGTTCAAGAGGGCAGTGCCAAGTTGGAGGGTTGGATCTGGGATAAGGTGGGGGAGAGGAGATGAGGAAACTGGTGAAAATGACATTGATTCCAAGTGGTTGGTGGGTCCCAAGGCAGAAGATGAGGTGTTTTTTCTCCAGTCATTGAATGGCTAAGATTTGGCCTTGGAGGAGGCCCAGGATTTGGCAGAGTAAAGGGGATGTTGAAGTAATTGGCCACAGAGCAGTGGGGTTGCTTAGTGTGTGTTTCCCAGTGATGTTCTCTGAAACGTTGAGCAAGTTAGTGTCCTGTCTCCCCAATGTAGAGGAGACCACATCGAGAGCAACAGACACAGTGATGAGGTATTTGGAGGTGCAGGAAAACCTCCGCTGAATGTCGAAGAATGATGTGGGGCCTTGGATAGAGGTGAGGGGGGAGGTGCTTTTTTTTACACCTCTTGCGGTGGCAAGGGAAGCTGTCGGGAGTGGAGTGTGGTTTGATGAGGGTGTGGACCTAATGAGGGGGTCGCGGAGGAATTGGTCTCTGCTGACTGCTGTTAGAGGTGGGGAGGGAAATATATCTCTAGTGGTAGGGACTGACTGTAGGTGGCTGAAATGGTGGAGGGTGATGCATTGTATCTGAAGGTTGGTGGGATGGAAGGTGAGGACCAGGGGGTTTCTATCCTTGTTGCGGTTGGAGGAGTGGGTTTCAAAGGCAGAGGTACGCCCTCCTCTGCGAATCCCCCGTTAAGTCCACACTCCCCACCAACCCAGTCTTCACTCCCTGCATCTTCCGTTGCCACTGCAAGAGGTGTAAAACCTGCGCCCACACCTCCCCCACTCACCTCCATCCAAGGCCCCAAAAGATCCTTCCACATCCGGAGGAGATTTTCCTACACACCCAAACACCTCATCTACTCTGTCCGTTTCTCTTAATGGGGAGAGAGGACGCCAACTTGCGTAATGTTTCAGACAACATCTCTGGGACATATGCACTAAACATCCCCACCGCCCCATGGCTGATCACTTCAACACCCACTCCCACTCTGCCAAAACATGCAAGTCCTGGGCCTCCTCCAAGGCCAAATCTTAGCCATTCGATTACTGGAGGAAGAACATCTCATCTTCTGCTTTGGGACCTGCCAACCAGATGGAATCAATTTTGATTTCACCACTTCCCTCATCTCCCCTCCCCCTACCTTATCCCAGATCCAACCCACCAACTTCGCATCACTCTCTTGAACTATCCTATGTGTCCATCTTCCTTCCAACCTATATGCTCCACCCTCCTCTCCGCCCTATCGCCATCACCCTGCCACCTTCATCCTCTGGTTGCATTCCTAGCTACCTTACCCCCAGCACCCCACCTTCCCATTTATCTCTCAGCCCCCTAGGGCCACCCCAACATTCCTGATGAAGAGCTTATGCTTGTATTGTCAACTCTCCTGCTCCTTTGATGCTGCCTGACCAGCTGTGCTTTTTCAGCACCACACTTTTTGATTCACTCAGTCATATACTCCTTTTCCTGACCAATGACTAAATCAGAATACTTTGTACAAAGGCTTGTAACCATCTCCTAGAAGAAAATAAGGAGGGGGATTTATTCTCTCCCCGGTGTGCCACAGTGCCTGAAGCTCAGCCTCCAGATCACGGATCTTGAGATGACATTGCCATAGCAGTAGATACTTTCTGCTGATGTGTTTATCCTGAAACACACTTGTCTCTGGAAATACCCGCATTCTGCAACTGTAGCCAATATGCCACTCTGCTACCTTTGCTATCTGTTAATTAATTAATAGTTTTACTTCAAAATTTAAAAAGCCTACATATCCTAATGAGCTTTAGCACAACTAATAAACATTAACAATGCTAATAAAATTTACAATTACTAATAATTGTAGGGGCTTGAGAGTTTGAAACAATTTTCAAGTGCCAGCATAATACGTATAGCCCCTACCAGCAATCATTCACCAAAGAACCAACTCACAACTGTCCTATGATGTCATTATTTGTTGTTATCGCAATCCAGTGTTCTGCTAAAGTTGCTGTAGTCAGACCCTGCTAGCCCTGTCTCTCCTGTCTGTAAATCTCAATATTCTAAAGTATCTTCTTAAGTGCCTGTCTGTTTCTCTACTGATGTCTCCTTTAACCCAACTCCCCAGTTCACTTTAGCTAGGACTACTCTCATGCCTTCACAACTGTCCTTGTTAAGTTTAAAACAGTAGTCTTAGATCCATAACTCTTTCCCTCAAACTAAATGTGAAATGTATTCATATTACGATGCATGATAATCCCTTCCTGGTATATACTCAGACCTTGCATCTACTTTTATGATTACAGCCCATGAAGCAGTGTGAACAAGGGAAAATATGAATTTTATTCAATTTGGTTGTTATTTGTGGCAAGTTTACATAAATAATCATCATTGATTGATTTCTAGATGAGTGTACACTACCCAAAGGAAAACAAGACTGTCATGAAAACCAAGGGAAGTAGGGGACTGAAAGGAATATGGTATTGACCTTGTCATCCTGAAGAATGAATGGTTTTAAAAGGGTCAGTCCTCAAATATCTACCTAATTGTATCATTGGAAGGGAATGGGAGAAAGTATTGTACCTGTAATAAGTAGACATCTGGTCAGCTATCTGACTCTCAATTGGGTGGAAACCTTCCCTGCTACCAGTCTGAAAACCTATGGATAAAAATTGTTAAAAATGTAACATGTTGAGTAAATAACAAAATGAGAGGAAATACTTCAAGAAATGTGAAATAATTTACAGGATACATTGTCACACACCATTTTTATGAGGTTTGCAAAGCACCAATAAAATGATTTGATTTTCAAATGGCAATCCCTTTCATTATTTTAACCATATTTTGATGATAAAACAGTTGACCTGCAATAGAAGCTGTACCTGTCTGTGCCTGCCTGCATCCATCTGCAGCTATCTGCACCTGTCATAAGAACATAAGGACCAGGAGTAGGAGTAAAAAGTGAGGTCTGCAGATGCTGGAGATCAGAGCTGAAAATGTGTTGCTGGTTAAAGCACAGCAGGTTAGGCAGCATCCAAGGAACAGGAAATTCGACGTTTCGGGCCAGAGCCCTTCATCAGGAATGAGGAGTGTGTGCCAGGCAGGCTAAGATAAAAGGTAGGGAGGAGGGACTTGGGGGAGGGGCGGTGGAGATGTGATAGGTGGAAGGAGGTCAAGGTGAGGGTGATAGGTTGGAGTGGGGTGGGGGCGGAGAGGTCAGGAAGAAGATTACAGGTTAGGAGGGCGGTGCTGAGTTGAGGGAACCGACTGAGACAAGGTGGGGGGAGGGGAAATGAGGAAACTGGAGAAATCTGAGTTCATCCCTTGTGGTTGGAGGGTTCCCAGGCGGAAGATGAGGCGCTCTTCCTCCGGCCGTCGTGTTGTTATGTTCTGCCGATGGAGGAGTCCAAGGACCTGCATGTCCTCGGTGGAGTGGGAGGGAGAGTTAAAGTGTTGAGCCACGGGGTGGTTGGTTTGGTTGGTTCGGGCGGCCCGGAGGTGTTCTCTGAAGCATTCCGCAAGTAGGCGGCCCGTCGCCCCAATGTAGAGGAGGCCACATCGGGTGCAGCGGATGCAATAGATGATGTGTGTGGAGGTGCAGGTGAACTTGTGGCGGATATGGAAGGATCCCTTGGGGCCTTGGAGGGAAGTGAGGGAGAATCAATGAGTTCAACACGCGGCGAGATATTGAACAAGTCTTCCGCCGCCTTCGCCTCCGTGCCTACTTTTACAACCAAGACTCCCGCCCACCCTCTGACGACCCCTTCTCCCGCCTCCAACACACCCCATCCACCTGGACACCCCGTGCTGGCCTCTTACCTGCCCTTGATCTATTTATAGCCAACTGCCGCCGCGACATTAACCGACTCAACCTGTCCACCCCTCTTACCCACTCCAACCTCTCACCCTCAGAATGTGCAGCCCTCCACTCCCTCCGCTCCAACCCCAACCTCACCATCAAACCGGCAGACAAGGGAGGCGCGGTAGTAGTTTGGCGCACCGACCTTTATACCGCTGAGGCCAAACGCCAGCTCGCGGACGCCTCCTCTTATTGCCCCCTTGACCATGACCCCACCTCCCACCACCAAACCATCATCTCCCAGACCATCAATAACCTCATCACCTCAGGGGATCTTCCATCCACTGCCTCCAACCTCAGTCCCACAACCCCGCACCGCCCGTTTCTACCTTCTGCCCAAAATCCACAAACCTGAATGCCCCGGCCGACCCATTGTCTCAGCCTGCTCCTGCCCCACCGAACTCATCTCCGCGTACCTTGACACGGTTCTGTCCCCTTTAGTCCAAGAATTCCCCACCTACGTTCGGGACACCACCCATGCCCTCCACCTCCTCCATGATTTTCGCTTCCCCGGTCCCCAACGCCTTATCTTCACGATGGACATCCAGTCCCTGTACACCTCCATCCCCCATCATGAAGGACTCAAAGCCCTCTGCTTCTTCCTTTCCCACCGCACCAACCAGTACCCTTCCACTGACACCCTCCTTCAACTGACTGAACTGGTCCTCACCCTGAATAACTTCTCTTTTCAATCCTCCCACTTTCTCCAAACTAAAGGAGTTGCCATGGGCACCCGCATGGGCCCCAGCTATGCCTGTCTCTTCGTAGGATATGTGGAACAGTCCATCTTCCGCAACTACACTGGCACCACCTCCCACCTTTTCCTCCGCTACATCGATGACTGTATCGGCGCTGCCTCGTGCTCCCACGAGGAGGTTGAACAGTTCATCAACTTTACCAACATCTTCCATCCCGACCTCAAATTCACCTGGACCGTCTCAGACTCCTCCCTCCCCTTCCTAGACCTTTCCATTTCTATCTAGGGCGACCGACTCAACACAGACATCTACTATAAACCGACTGACTCCCACAGCTACCTGGACTACACCTCCTCCCACCCTGCCCCCTGTAAAAACTCCATCCCATATTCCCAATTCCTTCGTCTCCGCCGCATCTGCTCCCAGGAGGACCAGTTCCAATACCGTACAGCCCAGATGGCCTCCCTCTTCAAGGACCGCAGATTCCCCCCAGACGTGATCGACGATGCCCTCCACCGCATCTCCTCCACTTCCCACTCCTCCGCCCTTGAGCCCCGCTCCTCCAACCGCCACCAAGACAGAACCCCACTGGTTCTCACCTACCACCCCACCAACCTCCGTATACAGCGTATCATCCGCCGTCATTTCCGCCACCTCCAAACGGACCCCACCACCAGGGATATATTTCCCTCCCCTATCAGTGTTCCGCAAAGACAACTCCCTTCGTGACTCCCTCGTCAGGTCCACACCTCCCACCAACCCAACCTCCACTCCCGGCACCTTCCCCTGCAACCGCAGGAAATGTAAAACTTGCGCCCACACCTCCTCCCTCACTTCCCTCCAAGGCCCCTAAGGGATCCTTCCATATCCACCACAAGTTCACCTGCACCTCAACACTCATCCTCTATTGCATCCGCTGCACCCGATGTGGCCTTCTCTACATTGGGGAGACGGGCCGCCTACTTGCGGAACGCTTCAGAGAACACCTCTGGGACGCCCGGGCCAACCCAACCACCCCGTGGCTCAACACTTTAACTCTCCCTCCCACTCCACCAAGGACATGCAGGTCCTTGGACTCCTCCATCGGCAGAACATAATAATACGACGGCTGGAGGAGGAGCGCCTCATCTTCCGCCTGGGAACCCTCCAACCACAAGGAATGAACTCAGATTTCTCCAGTTTCCTCATTTCCCCTCCCCCCACCTTGTCTCAGTCGGTTCCCTCAACTCAGCACCGCCCTCCTAACCTGCAATCTTCTTCCTGACCTCTCCGCCCCCACCCCACTCCAACCTATCACCCTCACCTTGACCTCCTTCCACCTATCACATCTCCATCGCCCTTCCCCCAAGTCCCTCCTCCCTACCTTTTGTCTTAGCCTGCCTGGCACATTCTCCTCATTCCTGATGAAGGGCCCTGGCCCGAAACGTCGAATTTCCTGTTCCTTGGATGCTGCCTAACCAGGAGTAGGAGTAGGCCGTCCGGCCCTTCAAGCCTGCTCTGCCATTCAATAAGATTATGACAAATCTTTTCTTGGACTCAGCTCCACTTACCCGTGCTCTCACCATCACCCTTAATTCCTTTTTTTTTAAAAAAACCTACCTGAGCTTAAAAAGCATTTCTTGAAGTTGCAATAACTACTTCCCTGGGCGAGGAATTCCATAGATTAACAACTCCATGGTTGATGAAGTTCCTTCTCAATTTAGTCCTTAATCTGCACGCCCCCTCCCCCCAATTTTGAGGCTACGCTCTCTTGTCCTAGTTTCACCTGCCAATGCAAATATCCTAGCTACTTCTATCTTATCTATTCCTTTCATTATTTCAGATGTTTCTATAAGATCCCCTCTCATTCTTCTGAATTCGAATGAACATAATCCCTACCTACTCAGTCCCTCCTCATAAGCCAACCCCCTCAACTCCGGAATCAACCTAATGAACCTCCCCTGTACCCCCTCTAGTGCCATACATCCTTTCTTAAGTAAAGAGAACAAAACTGCATGTAGTACTGCAGGTGTGGCCTCATCAACACCCTGTACAGCTGCAACATAACTTCCCTGCTTTTAAACTCAATCTCTTTAGCAATGAAGGACAAAATTCCATTTTCCTTCCTAATTACTTGTTGTACCTGCAGACCAACGTTCTGTGATTCATGCACAAGGTCATCCAGGTCCCTCTGCATAGCAGCATGCTGCAACTTTTTACATTCAAGTGATAATCTTTTTTACTGTTACTGCTACCAAAATGTATGACTTCACGTTTACTAACTTTGTATTCCATCTCCCAGCCCTTTGCCCATTCACTCAATGTATCTATGTTCCTCTGCAAAGTTTCACAGTCCCCTGCACACTTTGCTCTGCCACTCATCTTAGTGTCATCTGCAATCTTTAACACTGCACGGGTGGTCCCCAACTCCAAATTATCTATATAAATTGTAAATAATTGTGGTCCCAACACTCATCCCTTAGCCACACTACTAGTAACTGCCAGCCAGAATTGCACTCATTTATCCTCACTCTTCGCTTCCTGTTAATCAACCAATCCTCTATCCATGCTACTACTCTACCCCTAATGCCATGCATCCTTATCTTATGCAGCAGCGTCTTGTGCGGTACCTCGTCGAGGGCTTTTGGAAATTTAGGCATACCACATCCACTGTGTCCCCATTGTCCACCTTGCTAGTAATATCTTCATAGAATTCCAAAAGATTTGTCAAGCATGAACCCATGCTGTGTCTGTCCAATGGGACAATGTCTTTCGAGATGCCCAGCTATTTTTTTCTTGATAATAGACTCAAGCATCTTCCCCACTACAGAGGTTAAGTTAACTGGTCTATAATTCCTCATCTTTTGTCTACTGCCATTTTTAAACAGTGGCATCACATTTTCTGTTTTTCAATCTGCTGGGACTGCCCCGAAGTCCAGTGAATTTTGGAAAATTACTGCCAGTGCACTGCTATTTCTCTAGCCATCTCTTTTAGTACCCTGGGATACATTCCATCAGGACCAGGAGACTTATCTATCCTTAGCTCCATTAGCTTGCCCAACACTAGCTATTTCATAATAATGATTGTTTCCAGGTCCTCACCTACCTTTGTCTCTTTGTCACTTACTGGCATCTTATTAGTGTCCTCCACAGTGAAGACTGATACAAAATCCTGTTCAATGCCTCAGCCATTTCATCATATTCCATAACTAAACCCCCCTTTTCATCCTCTAAAGAACCAATGTTTACTGGTTCTGTGCCTATGGCTATCTGTGCCCATCTGAAAATTTCTACTTGTACGTGTCTATATCTGTCTGCATCTGTCTATACCTGTTAGCACTTTAATGCATCTGTCTGCATGAATCTGCAGCTATCTGACCTGCCTGTATCTGTCTACAGCTATCTGACCTAGCAGTATCTGTCTACACTATCCGACCTGCCTGTACTTGTCTGCAGCTATCTGGGGGGTGCTGCAGCTATCTGACCTAGCAGTATCTGTCTACAGCTATCTGACCTGCCTGTATCTGTCTACAGCTATCCAACCTGCCTGTATCTGTCTACAGCCATCTGAACTGCCTGTGTCTGTCTACAGCTATCCAACCTGCCTGTACCTGTCTACAGTTTTCTGACCTGCCTATATCTGTCTGGACCTGACAAAGTGAAAAACATACTCCCTGATTGCTGTGAAGCACCAGCTGCCAGCAATGTTAAACAACAGCAGGCCCAGCCTTGTTACTACAAAATCTGTCTTGGTGATAAACCAACTGGGTCACATTCAGCTGATATTGCTATTGATCACTTGAATGCAGTGATTTCTAAACTGATTAATCTTCACAGTGTAGCACCTGGAATATAAAGTTGGCTTATTTTGACTTCAGCATGCAAAGCCACAATGCAGAATCTTCCCTCAGCAACCTTGGGGTGGGTGAGAAAGTTGGGAACATTGAATGAGATGTTCAGCAAGGAGCTTCTTGACATTTAATGCAAAAAGCCCCATTTTCCAAACAATTTTGAAAGGAAAAATAAGATTTTCACTAGTCAGCAGTGGGATGTCTAATTGCATGCATTATCATCATTACTTAATCCTAAAATACCTATGGGGAGGAAGAGGGCTGTTTGGCCTATCAAGTCCACAATGACCCTGTGAAGAGCTTCCTAGCCAGACCCATCCCCCGATCCTATAACCCTCATTTTCCCATGGCTAATCCACCTAGTCTGCACATCCTCTGGATACTATGGGCAATTTGATATGGTTAATCCACCTAATCTGCACATTTTTGGACTGTGGGAATAAACCGGAGGTCCCAGAGGAAACCGAGGCAGACATGCGGAGAATGCACAGAAAGTCACCTGAAGGTGGAAGTGAACCTGGGTCCCTTGTGCTGTGAGGCAGCAGTGCTACCCACTGAGCACCATGCCGCCCTAATCTCATTAATATGCCATCCCCCATTCTCCCTCTGCTAGACAGAAAATGGATTCTAATAATTTCCTACATGAATGTCACAGTGGTTAACAAGTTACTTCAGCTTGCCACTTGCTCCTGTGGTCTTCTATATTGGACAGTCTCAGGGCCTACATCATGGGCAGTGGCTGCACATCCATGGACCTTGACATCTGACACATATCAGCTCACGCATCATCATGGCATATCTCCAATCCACTTGCAGAATGGTTCTGCGTTCAATATTGTACTTTGAAGCTTTCATAGGAATGCTGCAGAAAGGACAGGTACCGAGCTCATGGTTTGGACTGGGTTATTTGTTAGGGTTCCTCGCTTGCTCCTTAGCACTCACTTATTTTGTACCTCCATGATGCTCACAGCTCTCCTTCCTTGCCTTGCCTTTTGGCACTTTGACTCTCTCAGCTGCACTTTAAATTCTCACAGTACATCTGTCCAATACATCATCTGGGAAGCTTTTCATGCTTACCAGCAGTCCTCCGTCAAGTAGTCATGTTACTGTAGAGATCCTACTATGCCAATATCAGGCCTACAACATGCATCAGTGACCAATGTGCCAAACACTCAGCACATGCAGGTTATTTTGCTATAACGTGTCTTTCATCAGCGCAAATTGGCTATAACACAATTGACAAATTGTGAACGTTGTTTGGATAATGCAAGCTTTCTACTGAACAGGCATAGTGATTTTCTACAGCAGTTTTTCATAGCTTGCAGATTAAGACAACTGTCGTGTTATAGCAGAACAACATGTACATCCAACCATACCTAAAAATCAAAGAGAAGTAGTCTTAAGTCAGAAGTGATTGTCTTCAGTTCAGCATTCCAGTATAGTCAGGCCAGGCTATTAGACTAGATCACAGTCAGTGGAAGTTGCACTCAGTTCAGGGACCATGTCAGTCTTGTAGGTCTTGGGCAAACAGGGAATTCATGGAGTGTCAGCTAGGGAGCTGTAAGGAATTCAGGTGCCTGATCAGTCATCAGTCAGGACTGTTCATCCACATTGATCAGGGATGTGGGTCACATTCAGTTCAGGGACTATCAGGATGAAAGTTAAGGCAGGACATCAGGAGACACTGCTGTGGTGGGGAAGTGGGAAAATTCAATGCTGGGCTTTGGGGGCAACAATGCAGAAGGAGAAGAAGGAAAATTTGATACATAAGTGGAGGAGATGCTAGTTGACGGAAAGACACAGGATACTGTTGGCTGGGGGATTTTATCAACACTCACCATTACTGTGGCCTCAAGCAGGGGAATGTGTATTACATTGGTGGGCGGGATTAAATTTAGGGATGGAATTCAAGGGATAAGGTGAGAGTTAGTCATAATTTCAGGTGGTGTCACTTTGTAATACTTTACAAAGATCCCCAGTATTGGAAGTATAAAGACAGAGCTCTGAAATTTTCAAAAATTTTTAAAACAGTGTTGTCTTTGCTGAGGGGTAAACAAACCACCAGCAGGACCTGGACGCCACTACAAAGAAATGACTGTCGGCAGGGAACATTGTCGCAATCCAACATTTTGCATTTACAATTTACACTTTGCATCCAAGACAATCAACACAAAAATCAAAGGAATCCAACCCAAAGTTGTTTTTTTACAAATCTGGACACCTGGCTCATACAAAGTACTGATTCATGGGACATAGTGGAGCCAAAAGGGTTACTGTGGTAATCACCAGCATCCAACATCAGTCAAATCCATTCACATCTTGTCTAAACATTGGGAAACCCAATCAAAGGGAGCATCAACCAAACAATGGACCTGGAGATTGGCACGAAGATTTGGGATATAACTACAGGCCTTGATCTCACATCTATGGGGTATCTGAACGGAGAGGTATCTGAACTGAGAGCTTCTGAACCAAGAGACAGAAACACCGACAGCAAACCTCAACAACTATCTTGACCGACCACGCTAACGAGAAACAAGATTGACAAAAATTCAATGCACCAATTAATCTGACCGACACTGCCAGTCCTCAGACAGAAACTGAAGTGAAGACTGAACCTGACAAACCAGCAAAAGTAAAGAATACCCAAGTATTTACCCAATGGATCCAATATGCAACCAATCATATCAGTGGACTCAACCTAGACTGAACGGTTTTTCAGCTCAAAGTCCTCTACCGTGCTCAGGATACAGCAAGCCAGAGCTTATG
Source organism: Hemiscyllium ocellatum (assembly GCF_020745735.1). Taxonomy (NCBI): domain Eukaryota; kingdom Metazoa; phylum Chordata; class Chondrichthyes; order Orectolobiformes; family Hemiscylliidae; genus Hemiscyllium; species Hemiscyllium ocellatum. The sequence continues at coordinate 82,086,983 of NC_083404.1, forward strand.
CATCAGGCAAACATCAAAACCACATTTGAAGTGGTGAGCATAATCCCGAGATTCGGATTTAGTACTGGGAAGCAGGTGGTATCACTGTATTGTGGTTCTAATATACTAATTCTAATTAATAGTATATTTTAGATAATAGTGCATCCTGTAAAATAGGGAATAGTTTTGCTACCTTGTCTTGTGTCGTTGAGTTAACTTTTCTTGTACTATTGTGTTACCTTTCTGAACATAAAGAAATGTAAAGATTCTTTTGCCCTCAAACATCTGTTTTCTGCCTTTTCATTATATCCTGATTAATAAATCTAGGGGTTGGGAGCGGTACAAACTGCTTAAAAGTCAAAAGTACAACTGATTGAAAACCAAATCCCTGCAATGGGAACACGTGAGGGTTTTGTAATCATGAGCTGTTCAAGTCCAAATTGAAATGGAGTTTTGGGGCAAGGTAGGGAAACACCATTGATCGCCAAACAGAGCCTGTGACTCAATGTGTCAAGTGCAACCTGTGTTTTCTGCCATAGTCACTCAAATGTGAACTGCGAACTATAAAAGGCTGTGGCCACAACTGATTGGCAGAGTCGGTGTTTATTTTCTATCCCAATGTATAAGACAATAAGACCATAAGAAATAGGAAGAGGAGTACAATATTCAGCCCCTCGAGCTGAAATTTCACCTTTCAATAGGTTCATGGCTGAACCTACATTCCTCACATTGACTTTCCTGCCTTTTCCCCATAACTCATGATTCTCTACTGATCAAGAACCTAGCTATCTCAGTCTTAAAGTAACAAGGGCTCTGGTCCCACAGCTGCCTGTATCATGGTGTTCCAAAGACTCAACTGTTTGGGAAAAGAAATTCCTCCTCATCTCAGTCTTAAATTGGCATGCCGTTATTCTGAGCTTATGCCCTCTGGCCTTAGATTCTCTCATGAGGGTTAATAGTCTCTCATCACTTACCCTGTCAGGCCCTTAAGAATCCTCTAAGTTTGAATGAGTCTACCTCTCAATCTTCTAAACTCCAGTGAATAGAGCTAATCTGTTTGACCTTCACTTGTAAGTCAACCCTTTCAAATTGGGGATCATCCTAGTGAATTTTCTCTGAACAGCCTTCAATGAAAAAATGTCTTTCTTTCAATAAGGGAACCGAAACTGCTCACAGTGATCTATTCGTAGCCTCCCCTTTGCCTTTTACAGTTGCAATAAAACTCCCTTACTCTTACACTCAATTCATTTAACATTCCATTAGCATTCCTGATTACCTGCTGTACCTATATGAAAGCTTTCTGTATTTTGTGCACAATCATTCCCAAGTCCACTGACTTTCTTCAGATATCTCCATTGAAATAATGCTCTGTTCTTTTGTTTTGCCTTCGGGGGAAATTGCATCAATCATGCACTTGAGTAGTACAGGTTAAAGCTGTCTGTAATCTTAGAATTGTGCATGTGAAAGGTATGCAGTATACAACTGTGCGGGGTAGTCCCAATCAATTTTAACCATGTCATTGGTCTTTGCAGATTGAAGACAGTCATCTCTGTGACTCAGGTAGTCATGGACAACCTTAAATTTGGCAGCTGAGGGCCATAATTCATAAGTATAAGGCAAGCTCTCATAGGTTGCCCAGTGGAATGGAACACATCCCTCTCACCTTCAACTGTAGGTATTCTGTAATGGTTTCTTATATAAAACAATACATTTTTGGGGCGATGTGGGTCTCAGTGCATAAGATGGCAGTACTCATGAGATATGGGCCAAATGCTGGCAAATGAGACCAGATTTATCTCGGATTTCTGGTCGGCATGGACGAGTTGGATCGAAGGGTCTGTTTCCATGTTGTACAGCTTTATGACTCTATAATTATAGCCTCCTACTTTTTGTGATGTAACTTGTCCTGCATTCATTTGGCCAAGATCCTGTGTCAAAGTGCATGTAGAAGCATTCCATGGCCATCCTGTCAGAGTGCTCCATGTTCCACTGAATGGAGATGAACGTTAAACCATCATTTATGCGTGATACATATGCTGACTGTTCACATTACTGGTCTGTTTCTTACACAGGCTCATTGCAAGCATGATTTAGCCAAAGCAAGAATTAGCATTGAGTAAAGTATAGCATTGCCACAGATGTCACAGAGCTATGCCAAAAGCTGAAGCAAGACTTCAGAAATGAAAGAGTGGGTGACCATTCTATCCCTATTACCATCAAGGTGGTTGCTTATTGAACTTTAATACAACTGGTTCCTTCCAAGGTCCATTGGGACCTGTATGGGGTCTCTCAGTAATGTACCCACAAATGTATCAAAATTATTAGCAATGCATCTATGGTCGATCAGGATAAGGTCAAATTTACAGCTTGGGCAGTAAGCTTTGTCAACAAAGGGCCAGGTGCAGGATGTGATAAACTACCCACATTGTTTTGAGAACGACATATCACAACACAGTTGAGTTCATCAATACATTCCATCCATGGCCAAATGACTTGTGATCATTGGTAGCACACCTTAGAAATCTGTGCTAGGTACCCAGAGACCTGTCATATTGCCTATATCTTTGAGAATTCTTATGTTCCTGCTGCGTTTGAGGGACCAGATGTCTGACAGATTACTGTGGAATGATGACTACCCAATGAACATGGCTGATGACTCCATTCCACAATTCCTGAGTAAGGCTGAGCTCCAGGACATTTCTGTGGAGGCTCCATTGGATTGTGTTCTGGAATCAACCACCTTTAGTTGTTTTATCAATAACCATTATAAGGTGCCATGTCAATGCCACATCTACGGCATGTTCCAAAAGCCTTTACAATAAGCATGCGCTGCAAACAAAAGACTAGGTCTGAAAGTCAAATGGGAGTAGTCCTCACTGTAGTCACAGAGTTTTAAAGTCAGGCAGGGAGTACTGCCACACTCAATCAAGAGGCTCATTCATTTTCATTCTACAATTTGGTCATTGTCCAGAATCAAGTCCTAACAGCGTGCAGGAATCCATAGCTTTGTTGGAGCATTGTCAGAGTCCTGAAGATCATGCAATCAGTCTGAGAATTACAGATACATCAGTCAAGGTGTGGTGGGGAAATCTATTGGGTGAGTCATGCTCAATCATGGCTGTCCTGCTAACTCAATCCAGGGGGATGAGCTCTGGTCAGTCTAAGAGTTTGAGCATAAATATTCAAGGATTTTAATCAGGGACAGTCAATGGAGTCCTGCAAAAAGTGTGAAACATTTGTAGGGATTGGATACTTTGGATCATGTCACTGAAGAAATGGCTACAGCAAGGTGGGCATTTCATGATGGAAGACTGAGACATCAATATTGTGGTTAAACTCACCACAAGTTACCTTTAATTCAGTTGCTTATTAAGAAATCTCACAGACAATCAAGTACTGAGAGAATGATTTAAACTTTATTGCATGTACCAAAATAAAATCCCTCAAGTAAACAAGTTAAGCCTCATAACCCAACCTGACTATTACGCAGCCAATAGTGGAATTCCACCAACAGCAGGCTGTCTCCAGCAGTGTCCAGGGTTTGATCTTTATGCAGTTTTTTTCTCTGAAGTTCTGCTACTGAGTTGTTCTGGTGTTCAATTCTTTTTGACCTTCAGAATATTACTGATGATTCTTCAAAATCCTCTCATCCAAATTATTGCAAGTCTGTACCATGCATTCTTCTCAGAAGTAGCTTCTTTGTTCTTGTTTTCAATAGGTTATTCCAGACAGGGTAATTGCTGCTACTTTTTATGCATAATAATTTATCTTTTGTTGATTCTTTCAATCCATGAGCAATTATAATGTTCTGAGGTCTATAACAGGGGGTGGAGTTGCAGGTGGAGAGAGTTTCTGTGTGAGTAAACTGTATTGCCAATAAAAGCAATGCAATGTTTAAGGCCATTGGCTCTGTGGATAAATTAAGAACGTTACAGTTACAGAAAGGTGGTGGAGGGTGAAAGGTTATTGGGTTACAGGGGACAGGAACATGAAAGGAAATATGAGGAATGGAGAAGGAATCATCCTGAATCTCAGGCAGGGCCTTGTAAGTTGAAACCTTTCTATCTCCTGTCCAAAATCAGCTGCATAAAAGGGATACAAAATAGCTACCCATGTGTGCAATGTGGGCAGAATAAGTTTCTTTTTCTTTGGAAATGGAGTAAAATTGTTCGAATTTGAGGTCCTGCTGAGGCATTAACCACGTATGCACTGATTCAGTGATACCACTCGTAAGGTCATAAAGTCATTGAGATGTACAGCATGAAAACAGACCCTTTGGTTCAACTTGTCCATGTCACCTGACATCAAATTTTACTTCATCAGCAATAAACACTATAGTTATGGTTCAAGCAATCAAGATTATTAGAATATTTGCATGAATTAATTCCTTCTAATTTCAGCTAAAAATGAAATGAGACACACTAACTGTAAACTGCTACCTGAGCTTGGGAAATTTCTGAAATTAATTCCATGGATGTCATAAGAAGACAATATCTCACAACCATCACACTTACACAATGTACTGTAAGCATTCAAGCACCTATTTTCTGGTGTTCAAGGGTGCATAGTAGCATACTATGAGAATTCCACTCTCCCAATGTACTATGGTTATGCAACATGAATTTAGATGAAACGACATACTTCAGAATTCCTTACTGAAGCATTACATTGACCTTATTGCAAAACTTGCATGGTGCATTGTGTTAAAGAATAACATAATATAACATTTTGCTTGATGTGAAGCCACAGAAGTACCATGACTGATACACTGTTCTATTTCCAACATTACCCACAGATTATCTGACAGAAATCCTGATATGGACATTACTGTGGCTTGGGTCCTTGAAGTGTTGCTTCAAATGCCAAAACAGTGTCATAGGAGAAAACTATTACAATATCTTCAGCAAGTAAAAAGTGAGGTCTGCAGATGCTGGAGATCAGAGCTGAAAATGTGTTGCTGGTTAAAGCACAGCAGGTTAGGCAGCATCCAAGGAACAGGAAATTCGACGTTTCGGGCCAGAGCCCTTCATCAGGGGTCTGGCCCGAAACGTCGAATTTCCAATATCTTCAGCAAGTCCAGCAGCCTCCCTGTTATTTCCTACATCTCTTGGAAAGACAGTGCAGGCAAAGATTAAGGATGTCTTGGGCCATTATCAATGAACCGTGTCATCCGCTGGAGAATGACTTGTGCTCTGAAGCACTTGGTAGCAACCCCAGTGGCCATCAAGGTCACAGCTACCCTGTATTTTTGTGACAATGGCTTATTTTAAGGGACACCTGGGAACTTGTGCAGCATCTTCCAATCCTTAGCCCATAAATGCATCTGAAATGTTACTCTTACCATTTTTTCCAAATCACAGCTGTTCACCGTTACATCAAATAGCCAAGCAGTGGGTTTTTTTCACCATCACTTGGCTTCTCCCATGTACAAGTTGCTATGGACTGCACACAAATTGCTTTGAGAATGTCTCAGAGCTCACCAATAGAAAATGGTTCCACTCAAATTATATTTGACCATACATGTCAGATATTGGAGACCTGTGCTAGATACATTGGCTATTGTCAATGCATACGAGAGAACTCATCTGTCCCTGCACCATTCCAAATCCTTTGGCCGAATAGCAGTGCCTGCTGGGAGAAAGTTTTATTCCCTCAAATATGGTTCATGACACCTTTATGAAACTCTCATACTGAAGCAGAATAAAGATAAAGTACTGCCTAACTTTCCATCAGGGCACTAGTAGAATAGACCACAGCCCACATTAAGATGAGATTTCAATGCCCACAGTACTTTGGTGAGTCCTTGCAATAAAACTCAAGAAAATGTGTTCTGAATCATGGTAATATGCTATGCCTTTCACAACTGGATTTGACAAAGGAGGATGCAGATGAAATGTAGAATCAACAATCTTCTAAAGATGAAGATGAGGATAAGAATAATAGCATTTATTAAAGAGAGATCCCAGAGACCATGATTACACAATGCATCATCAAGTGCAAGAAGCAGGGGAGAACCAGACTGAAACCAACATCCAGAATGAACGAGCTGGTTTTGAACTTCCTTTAATTGCGTACCTTTTTATTGATTATACAGCAAGATGCCCCTGCTGAGTGCAGGGATAGTTGAATCTGGATGTGTGTTTGCTCGCTGAGCTGGAAGTTTCAGTTTCAGACGTTTTGTCACCATACCAGATAACATCATCAGTGAGCCTGTGGAAGTAAACATGCAGCAGGCATCGAAAACAACAAATGGGATGTTGTCCTTCACAATGAGAGGATTTGAGTACAGGAGCAGAGCTATCTTGCCTCAATCGTATAGAACCATGGTAAGAACACACCTGGAGCATTTTGATCTCCATATCTGAGAAAGGATGTTTTGGCTATGGAGGGAGTACAACAATGATGTACCAGACTGATTCCTGGGATGTCAGGACTGACGTGTGAAAAGAATCTGGATTGGTGAAGCCTATATTCACTGGAATTTGGAAGAATGGGGTGGGGAGCGTAGTGTCATCAAAACCCATAAAATCCTAATAGGATTAAGCAAGGTAAATATAGGAGGATAGTCCGATGACCAGGGAGTCAAGATGAAGGGGTCACAGTCGAAGGATAAAGGGTAGCCTTTTAGGACTGAGATAAGGAGGAATTTCGTCACCTAGAGAGTGTAATGGAAAATTAACAAAATTAACATTTACAGTGAAATCTGAAAGAGAATACTTTGCTAAATCTAACACTTTGCTAAACTTTTAGGTAGACAGCCTGACTTTGCTGGATTTTGTTGGATTTTGTAATCAGACAGCTTGGCCTTGCAAGTCTTGCAAACAGTCAGATTCAGCAGAGTCAGGGAATACATAAGGGCAGTAAGCAATTATATCAACAGCAAAAGAATGAGAAAAACAACTCCATATGTGGAAAGGAGCTCGAATACTCCCAGCTCTTGTCCTTGAGTGTGTGATAAGGATAAGTGAAGTATAGTATAAAGAAAATATGTGAAAGCTGTTCAGGACCATTACATGAGGCATTTTGCCAAGTGCATTGGATCCCCTGCAGAGATTACAATAAAGCTTTTTCTTTGCTCTTGCTAGCATTTGAGTTGAGTCGATTCAATTTCCACAACAGTAAACTTAGGGGCTCGTCTGGGATCCCATGACTGGGTAAGATTCTGAAGATTCCCAGGAGGAGTAGGTGCCAGCACTTCATCTCAAGCACTAAATTGGCCCCTTTGCATGAGAGGACTGGGAATCTGGATCGCCCCAGTGCCGGGGTTCAAATCAAATAGGGTCGGGGTAAGATCGTGGCTTATGTAATCCTACATAGATACTCATTCTAAGAGAATAAATTAATCAGGAAGAGGGTCCAGTGAATTCTTGCGTGGTATTCGAGCAAAACTCAAGGAAAAGGATTTCCGTCTCTAGAGTGTTTAAGAGACAGTGGGTTTAAGGGTGGTTTTAGACTTAGAACCACCACTGGCTGAGTTGGATTTGCCGAAGTTGTACAGGGTACATGGTTTCTTGGTTTATGAAAACCAAGCCATTGAGGCGGACATGCCTAATGTGAGAGGGGACCTCCGGAGGTAAAAGCAAGTCAAAGGAGAAAGATAATGGTACCGTGCGCGCGCGAGAGAGAGAGAGCTGAACACTTTTTCAGTAATGCTGAAAATGGACTCCAGAAAGAGCAAACAAAAAGAGGGTCCACAGGTAACTTGGACAAAACAGTTGAACAATTACAGCCCAGAGTCAATAAGGCAGTTAGAATTATGGATCAAGGAATTGTGGTTTTCAGGAGGGAGGAAGTTTTAATAAGAGGCAGTTGGAATATTGAGGTTATGGTTGAAGGAGAGAGAGAAGGAGAAATGGAAGGAAAAAATAGAACCTGTGAATTGGAGTGCTTATAACATGTGAAAGGCTGAGGCTGGTATTAGAGAAAGGAAAGATAGATCAAATGTACGTACAAACACTAGCGCATATGCAGATGCACGCGGAAAACAACTTACTGAAGCTGTACAGTGTCTTAAGTCTGTTTCAGATCCTGACCTTGGTAACTGCCCTCTGAGACCTACAGCAGCCCCCCTCCCACGGTGAGAGTACTGACGTACGATGATCTAACCAGGTAGTTCTCAAGCACCAATGTTTGAAGGTGCAGGTCCAGATGGGCATCCGATGTTGGTCAACTGACCATGGACCATGAAGGATTTGGAAAGTACCTATGGGCAGTTGCCTGACCCATGCGAGGTTGGAGGTAATAAGTTCGCTGAAGAAGTGACAAAGTTCTATGTCGAGTTCCGTCCCACATCACATGAGATAAGACATCTCCTGGGACGAAATCCGGGTGCCGATGTCACCAAAATCAAGTATAAATGGCCAGCCGTAAACATCCATGCCAGAGCAGTCAACCCGTAAGCGGAAGAGAAGGGAGACTTTAGTGCTTTTGTTGCAGCGCTGGCAGTCGCCTGTACGGAGGCATTCCCAGTGCAAATGGACATGACCAAAATTGCAACGTGCAAACAACAAAAAGGTGAGACACTGTCCCAGCACCTTACATGCCTTACTGAAGTCCATAACGCCCATAATGGACTTAGACCACTCGAGGACATAACAGCGGCAGAGATCACACCATATGAAGCACACCTGAGGAACAGCTTCATCAATGGAACGAAGGATGAAATAGCGAAAAAGGTAAAAGACACATGTCTTACCTGGGACACAGGAAAGCTGAATTTGATAGAACAACATGCGATACATGCTGAAATATTGCTGGCTCAAGAGAAGGATAAGTGGAAACTAAAGATGGAACAGCAAGCACATAAAGCTTAGCTTACTCTGATGCAGGCCCAGCCGTTGGAGGGAGGTGCTGCGGAAAAAAAGAGATGAAGAGGGGCTGGCAGAGGTAGGTCTGGTGGGTGCTTTGTTTGCAGAGGAATGGACCACTGGGCGAGACACTGCCCGCACAGACAGCCCCAATCGGCCCTGGAGGCTGGACAGCAGGGTGACTGACAGGGAAAGGCTGAGGTGGTGGTGGGCAGCCCACAAGGTACAGGTAAGCCTCTTTCCGTTATGTTTGGCAATGAAGACTCGCTTATGCTAACTTCTTCTACCAACCTTACGGGCACTGAAACACATCCCACCTCTATACTGAGCGCTGAGACTGCGAAGCGTGGACTCTATGTCCAGTACAACAATGATGCATATAAGTCAATGCCTACCTCTATGTTATATGTGGAGGGTATGCCAGTTACCTTTTCGGTAGATACAGAGGCAACATATTCAGTCATTAAGTCAAGCCAGTTCCGAGAGTCTACACCAATAAAGATAAGTGGAAGGCTCCTGAACTCGATGGATACATCAGGTGTCGTGATACGAGATTTACCACACCCCTATTGTGCAAAATCAGTACTGGGGAAAATTCCAATTCTTATTTCTGTTATCAGAATTCTGTCCTTTAAATCTGATGGCTCGGGATCTCATAGAGACTGTGGTTGGATTTGCTCAGCTTGCGGAGCTGATTGCTTTGACTGAGGCATGTAAATTGGCCAAGGGAAAGACAGTGAATATTTACACTGATAGCAGACATGCATTTGGGGTTGAACATGATTTTGGAACCCTGTGGAAACACAGGGGCTTCTTCATCTCCACCGGGAAGCCCATCATACACCGTGGCCTGATTCCTGACCTCCTGGAAGCGGTCCTATTGCCTAAATCAAACCTGTGTGTAAATGTGAAGCCCACATGAAAAATAACAATTCTATTTCTCAAGGCAATGCGAGGGCAGACTCAGCAGCAAGAACAGCAGCCTAGCAGCCAATAAGTGAGCAGATTGACATGTGTATGACAAAAATTTGTACCCCAACAGCAGACGTACGGGAGTTACAGTCGCAGGCCACACCGGAAGAAAAGCGTGAGTGGACAAAAGCAGAGTGTAGTGTGAGGGAAGGGGTATGGTGTGGCCCCAACAATAAACCCTGTCTACCACGATCATTATTCCCATTCTATGCCAAACTGACACACGGTAAAGACCATGTGTCAAAAGGGGGGATGTATGACACTATTTTGGCACACTGGTACACTAAGGGATTTCTCATTACTCCCAGAAATATTGTGAACTATGTGTTATATGTGCCACTAATGATGTGGGAGGGGAATACAGATGAGTCAGGCAGCACAACCCCAACCCCAAAGACCCTTTGAACATTTACAGATGGATTTTATTGAACTAACACCCGGCAAAGGGAAAAGGTATTGTCTGGTAATAGTTGATATGTTTTCCAAATGGATAGAAGTGTTCCCCACATCTAAACAGGATGCCAGTGCAGTAGCCAAGGCTTTGCTAACTGAGATAATTCCAAGATGGGACATCCCTGAAAGGCTTTTAGTGACAATGGGACACCATTTGTCAATAATGCCCTATAGCAGATCAGTGATTACTTGGGAATAAACATGAGACAACGCTGTGCCTACCACCCAGTGAACGGTGGGGCAGTGGAAAGAGAAAATGCTACCTTAAAAAATAAATTGACAAAATGTTGTGAAGAACTTGGGGTGACATAGACAAAGGCACATCCGATTGTACTGATGAGATCTAGGAGGAGAGGAAGAGCTAATCTTAGCCCGTTTGAGATTTTGTTTGGTCGGCCACCCAACGTAGGAATTGGCCCAAGGTCTAAGGTTTTTTTTCCATGTTACATGGAATTTATTCCTGTCAAATTAATTTGGTCTTGCCAGTGAATAAGGACTGCACAGGTATCCAGAATTTCTGATTAACGGAGCATTCTGTAACGTTCCACGACAAGAGTGGTGAGCCTGTAGAATTCTGTGCCACAGAAAGTGGTTGAGGTTAGAACATTGAGTGTTTTCAAAAAGAAGTTATATACAGTTGTTAGGGCTAAAGGGATCAAAGAGTACGGGGAGAAAGCAGGAACATGATGCTGAGTTGGATGATTAACCATGATATATAGTATTGAATGGTAAAAAAGATTCACAGGGATAATTGTCCAACTACCTATTTTCTATGTTTCTATACTTCTGGTCTCTTGAGGGTTCTATTAGCATATGATGTCCACTGTAGTGAAGTGAAGTTCTCATAAAAGGCAGGAGGTTGAGAAGAATCCTCATGTACTATTGACTCTTCCATTAGTTAATCTCCAATATCTCAGAATAAATGTAGACTGCTAAATTGCCCTGAGATTATAGAAGGATCAGAGAAGAATCACAGCAGTTTGACAGCACAGATGGAGGCCATTCTGCCCATTGTGTCTGCACTGACATTCAAAAGAAGATGACTTAGTGCCATTTTTGTGCCTATTCCACATGCTCCAATCATTATTTCTATTTAAATAATTATCTAATGCCCTCATTTGAATCTGCCTTCAGCATACTTCCAGGTAGTATATTTCCAGGCTTGATCCTCTCGCTGTCTGAAATATTTTTTCTTCTCTCTCATTAAACCTGTGGCCACTTCCTGAGAAGATACAGCATCTGGAATGAAGTCAAAGTCCTTCCACCATCATAAGGTCTGAAGGAGACATATTCTCAGATGAGTGCAGAACATTTAGCATCATTCATCCATATGAAGCAAGACCTGGACAGCATCCAAGTTTGGGCTGACATGTGACAAGTAACATTTATGCTGTGCAAGGGCCCAGAAATGATCAATGTTGTGCCTCACTGGGAAACCATGCTGGAAATCAAGCCTTGCTATTCCAGGAGCTGTTTCAAATGATTTTATAAGGCACATAGATTCCCCAACATGTTGGTGACAGCACAGTACTCATTATACTAGTAGACTTGTCCATCCAAACCTGCTTGCTGTTCCTCTGTCTCTCTGTACACTTTGGCAATGCTATTAATAGTCAAAACCATGGGATTTGGATAACTTCCAGATCCCTAGCAGTCCTCTTAGTGCCAGAGACATGACATTTTTTTTCTCTCATAGAGTTGTGGAGACTTTTTATTTTATTTGTTCATGGAAAGCGGATGTTGCTGGCTGAGCATCTATCCTAATTGTTCTTGAAAAGATGGTGGTGAGCTAAATTCTTGAACATTTGTAATCCATTTAACACAGGCGGACTCACAATGCTGTTAGGGAGGGAATTCCAGGATTTGGGCACAATGATACTGAAGGAGCAGCAATATATTTGCAAGTCGGTATGGTGAGTGGCTTGGAGGGAAACTTTCCAATGTAACTGTTCCTCTTGTCTTCTCAAATGTTTGATTATGAATTTGGAAGGTGCTGTCTAGGGAACCTTTGTCAATTTCAAAGTTAAAAATTACATAACACCAGGTTATAGTACAACAGGTTTATTTGGAAGCACTAGCTTTTGAAACGCTACTCCTTCGCCAGGTGGTTGTGGAGTATAAGATCGTAAGAAACAGAATTTGTTGCAAAAGTTCTATTTCTGCACTGAATCTTGTAGTTGTAAACATGTTCCTGCTCCTGTATATTGGTGGTGTTGGTGTGATTGCAGATGTGATGCAAAACAAGTTCACTGTTTTGTACTGGATGGTGTCAAGCTTGTCAAATATTGTTGGAACTGCAGTCATCCAGTCAAGTGAGGTATATTCCACGATATTCCTGGCTTGTGTCTTGTAGATGATTGACAGGTTTTGGGGAGTCAGGAGGTGAGTTAATTAGTGCAGGATTCTTCATCTCCAACTTACTCTTATAGCCACAGTATAGATGAGTACCATTTGGTTTCTGGTCAATAATAATCTTAAGGTTTAAGAAAATTGAGGATTTAGCACTTGTGATGTCATTGAATATCAAAGCAAGTTAGTTAAAGCTCCTTAATTTATTTTTGTAATTTTGAGTATGGACTGAAATAGGAAAACATCTGTATTTAAACTAAGGATTTTTGAAGGTTTGCTGCACTTTTCTTTTAAAATCAAGTAACCTGACGTTTATTGATGTACTGTTTACAATTCTGCTTATTCAATCAATAGCAGAAGCATAGTTTACAGGTAAGCTAGTGTCAAGGGGTGTTTACAAATGGAGTTAGTGAACAGTTATTACAAAAGCAGGAGTTGTATGTTTGCTATGCAATATGAAGTATTAAAACCTGAAGGTAGCCATTTTTTTTCACATTTTCAGTTGCAGTCAGCTTTGACTTTGAATTGGAGTCATAGACCGTTATAAGTGGTAACCAATATCACTTGTGTCTCTGGCAAACAGATGAAAATATCTGGAGATGGAAAGTCACTAATCAGCATTCTGAACACTTTAAGATCATCTACCTCTGTCTCTGTATGTGTGTAGTTATTAACTGATGTCTCATAGTGGTTTCTTTGTAGCCAGGCTCTCTGTATTTTTAATAGATGGTATATTTTGTGAAGTATAGAGACGTGTTAATGCTTTTTGTCAATCTGGATCTATCAGGCAGCTAAATTGGGAAGCTATGTGCCTTTTAAAATCTTTAATGTTTGAAACAGCAAGGAATAGCAAGGCTTGATTTCCAGCATGGTATCTCAGTGAGGCACAACATTGATCATTTCTGGGCCCTTGCACAGCATAAATGTTACTTGTCACATGTCAGCCCAAACCTGGATGCTGTCCAGGTCTTGCTTCATATGGATGAATGATGCTAAATGTTCTGCACTCATCTGAGAACATGTCCCCTTCAGACCTTATGATGGTGGAAAGGTGATTGATGAATAAACAGAAGATAGTTGGCCTCAAGAAGTCTACAGTGATGTCCTGAGACTGAAATGATTGACTTCCAATAATCACCACCATCTTCCTTTGTGCTAAGTATTACTCTAACCAGGGGAGAGTTTTCCCCTGCTTCTCATTCATTCCACTTTTGCTAGATATCTTTGATGGCATACTGAGTCAAATGTTACTTTAATATGAAAGGCAGTCACTCTTATATCACCTCTGAAGTTTAGCTCATTTATCCATGCTTTTTCAGAAGCTGTGACCCATGAGGAACTGAAACTGAGTACCAGTGAGCAAATGAAGCAAGTGGAGCAAGTGCTAATTGTTCCCATTATCAGTGACCCTTCCCATCACTTTTCTGATTATCAAAAATAGAATGATGGGATAGTAGTTGGCCAGGCCTGATTTATCCTGTTTTATATTGCCATGATATTGCACATTGATTGATTGATACCTGTATTGCTGGTGATTGGGACAGCTTAGATATGAACGTGGATGGTTCTGGAGTACAAATATTCAACACTATTGCAATAATGTAAAAGCCCATTGTCCTTGCAGTATCCTGTGCATTCAGCCATTCCTTCATAATCAAGTTGTTCTATAATCCTGTGGACTTCAAGAGGAAGCCAAAATGAATCATCCACTCCGCAGTTCTGTTTTAAATGGTTGAAAATGCTTCAGCCTTGGGTTTAACATTGATATGTTGGGCTCCTCCATCATTGACAACAGGAATATTTGTGGAGTCTCCTCCTCCTTAACTACTATAGTTGAAATTATGTTGCAGACCTGCAGAGCTTAGATCAGATCTACTGCTTTGGTTTATTGATCACTTGTTGCTTCTGCTGTTTTACAAGCTTGTGTTGTAGCTTCTTAAAGTGAGGTGCCTAAAATCCAACTCCAGTGATTTGTGAAGATTTAATACGATTTCCACTTGTTTGTATTTAGTTTCCCTATTCACAAAGCCAATTGTCCCATATGCTTTCTGACCTGTCGCAACCCACTTTCAAAGGTTAATGTATGTGCAACTCCAGATAACTCTTGCAAACTTTTGATATACCACCTTTGAGATTGTACTATCTCTCCTTTGAAAATTCATTTAGCAATTAAATTCTACTTAACAAATGCCCATTTTATCAGCTTATCCATATCATCCTAAAGGTGATTATTATTGTCTTCACTGTTACTACATATCTACAGTCTGAGTCATTCCTAAACTTTGAAATTGTCACCTGTATATCCAAGTTCAGGTCAACGATGCTTTTGAATTCTGGGGGATATCACTGCATGCTTATTTCTGATATGAGTAATAACTGTTCACCACTACTCCCTGCTTGAATTCATTTCATGTCCATGCAGCAGTGTTGCTTTGATACCTCCATGGACTTCAATTTTGCTAATAATTATATCTTCTAGTACTTTACGAAAGATCTTTCAAAAGACAATACACACAATACCAACACTCAACCCTTACCCACCTTCTCATTACTGCATTAAAGAAACTTAATTAAATTATTCAAACATGATTTACCTTTAACAAAAATTGTGCTGGCTTTTATTTATTAACTGATATATTTCCAAGACAGTTAATTTTGTCACTGATATATTTATCTAGAAAAGTTTTCCACCCAAAGCAGATATCTGAGTAATTACCGTATTTATCCTTCTTCATATTCTAAGGAATGTTGTAATATTTGCAATATCCAGACTTCCGGCATTGCTCCCATCTCAAAGGAAATTTGAGAAATTCTGCTCAGAGCTTTTGTTTCAGCGAACAATGTAAGATGCATTGAACCACATATATTGTTAACTTAAACTGATGTCAACCTATTTCACATCTCATTTTTACCTAATTTTATTCTATTCAATATCTCTACACCTTTACTCTACTGTGACTATCCTGATTCTGCAGTACAGAGTAGAGATTAAAAGAGTAAACCCCCAACTCCTGAAGTGACCTGACAGTGTGGGAAAAGCTATAGTACAGGGCCTGAACATAGTCTCTCAGACAGAAATCTCAATATTCTGACTTACACTTAATTAGCAGTCACTACGTATCAGGTAGATGAAATAAAGGTAACAGTGGGACTGGCTAGTTGCAATTAAACAAAGGAGCTCCTTCAAAAAAACTGTGCAATTGGCTTTGTAGCAGTGATCTGGCCAGGAAACAAATGTCTGAGACTGTATAGCACTAATGCACAGAGTCTGTTCATTACCCTTGCTTCAGAAAAGCAGCAGTCTGCACCCAATGCTCTTCTTTAGAAATCAAAGAAATCCACAAGGGTTGCCTGACTGAGGAAGCTGTCGAAAAAAAGGAACACCTGAGTCTTATATTATACTTTCAGTGAATTGTGCATGTGGTGTTAGTCTGATTGCTATTTCTGGCACCTCGTGGAACCAAGGTGAAAGTGAGGACTGCAGATGCTGGAGATCAGAGCTGAAAAATGTGTTGCTGGAAAAGCGCAGCAGGTCAGGCAGCATCCAAGGAGCAGGAGAATTGACGTTTTGGGCATAAGCCCTTCTTCTCCTGAAGAAGGGCTTATGCCCGAAAAATCGATTCTCCTGCTCCTCAGATGCTGCCTGACCTGCTGCGCTTTTCCAGCAAAACATTTTTCAGCTCTTTTCACCTCATGGAACCTGTCAACTCTACCAGCATGTGGCAAAGAGAAACTGTTTTTTAAAGTAATTTGCTGCGTCAAATCCTTCTTGTCTATAACAAAGACAGAAAATGCTGGAGAAACCCAGCAGTACCTGAGGAGAGAGAAATACAACTTAACATTTTAACACTGACATGACCCTTCTGTCGATTGAATTGAAATGGTTTGGAAAATGGTTTTTAGGCATTTGACAGATGTGACGGAGGAATGAGGGGTACAGATGATGTGGAGCAGCAGTGGAAAAGATGAGAGAGTTGCTAATTGTATTGAAAAAGAAATTGGAAATATAAAATGGGTGTAAATCAAGGTGTGAAAGGGAGAAAATGACTCTCCTCTGTTAAAATGAAAGTAAATACTGCAGGGCTGTGGGAGCAGGGGAGCTCATAAAAATGTAAGGAAAATGGAGGGCTCTGAAGTTATGGAATTCAATATTGAGTCCCAGAGGCTGTATAATATGTAAGCAGAAAATTAGGTATTGTTTTTGGAGCCCAAGTGCTTGACTTCACAAACTCTGGATGCTTCACAGAAAGTATTCTATTTGGTCTTTGAAGATTGGTAAGCTTTCAGCTTGAGGAGTGTTGATCTTGACTCTGATCTGTACATTACCTTTCCTTTGGAAGATCTTATATCTTTTGAATATTCTTCATGGAGGAAATATTAATTGTAGATCTTGTTGGTGATCCATTATTAGAGTTCAATATTGGCACTTCTAGACTTTTTGGTATGCATCATTGACCTGAATTTGGGTATACAAGAGACAATTTCAAAGTTTAGGAATGACTCAGACTGTAGACATATAGTAACAGTGAGGACAATAATAATCACTTTTAGGATGATGTGGATAAGCTGATAAAATGAGCATTTGGTAGGTAAAATTTAATTGCTAAGTGGGTTGAATTTTTAAAGGAGAGATAGTACAATCCAAAAGATGGTATATCAAAAGTTTGCAAGAACAGAGTTTTCTGGAGTTGCATATACATTAATCTTTGAAAGTGGGTTGCGACAGGTCAGAAAGCATATGGGACATTTGGCTTGTGAATAGGGAAACTAAATGAAAACGAGTGAAAATCATATTAAATCTTCACAAATCATTGGTGTTGGATTTTGGGCACCTCACTTTAGAAAGTTACAACACAAGACTACCTGCTTGTAAAACAGCAGAAGCAACAAGTGATCAACGAAACAAAGCAGTAGATTCATCTAAGCATGCAGTTCTGCAACATAATTTCAGTTATAATAGTCGAAAATTAAATAACTCACCAGAGGAGGAGACATCACAAATATTCCCATTGTCGATGATGGAGGAGCCCAACATATCAATGCTAAACACAAAACTGAAGCATTTGTAACCATTGAAAACAGAATTGCAAAGTGATGATCCATTTTAGCTTCCTTCTAAGGTCCACAGGATTACCGAACAATTTGTTCCTGAAGGAATGGTTGAAAGTATAGGATACTGCAAGGATAATGGGCTTCACGTTGTTGCAAGAGTACTGAATATGTGTACTCCAGAATCATCTGCGTCCATATCTAAGCTGTCCCAAACACAAATAAACAGGGCAATCATTAATCTCCTGAATTTCTTTCACAGAGGAACTTTCTCCATGAAATTCAAGTAGATGCCACATAACAGTGTCTGGGAAACCTTGAATTCACCATGTTCGGCTGCTGAAACAATTACTTTCATTCTTATAGTAAACTACGTATCTTGAGGCAATAATTTTCTACTTGGATGAGGTTGTTTCCATTTTTTAGTATACTGGACGTGTACTGTAATGCAATTTAAATATACAATTGCATTATTTTCCTCTCCTGGAGATAGTAAGAGAGGTGGTGAAAAGAAGGAAATAATGGGTGATCTTGTCCTGGGGAAAAACGTCCCTTTTCTCACCAACCCACTAATTAAGTTCTGGGCAGGAAGATCCATGGGTGAATGTTTCAATCAACTACCAGTTTAGACTCTTAATTGGTCAATTAATGGCTACTAAGGGGCCTCAGCTAAGCATACCCTTTTTTTAAGCTAACAGCATACTCTTAAATCTAAATAAAATTTCTAGAATCCTCTATCTTAATATTTAGTGTACTACATTGTTTACTTTGTTTGCTTGTGTGTGAATTCTCTCAATGTAAACCCCATTATTCTTTAAGAAATCACTAGTACTGTACTTTGAAAAGAAATTTGCTATGGCCACAGATACACGGACCAAACCCTCACACCTCTAGTTTGAAAACCAAACTCAAAAATAAATAATATTAAAATACACCCACATATTACACCACACTCCTCTCTCAGTCTCCACAGCAATCATTAAACCCTTTTTGAAATTAAGGTGTGATGTGTCTTTCTAAATAGTCAAACATAGTTAATGATTTTTCCATTGTGTAGGTCTCAGAGAAACATTTTCCCATCTCATATCATTACTATTCATTTGTCTACGGATCAACATGGGGGCGTCTGGGGAAATATAATTTCTTTAATCCAACCTTTTCAAATATAAACATGTTCCATCTTTGATCCTTAAAAAAAAACTCTAAAAGATTCTCTGACAAAGACACATCACAATTCACAGTAGGAATAGGTCTCTGTGCAGGAGGAAAAGAACTGTTTTGAGCTTTACTTACGGGTCCCTTCACATTGGTTTGGATCTTTTGAAAGACTTCATGCTTTTGAAGTTCCATGCACTACTCATCACATTATGTCTGATAGCATTATTCTGCTGTGCCATTTTACAGTTGCATTTCTGTTCCTTTCACTAAATGCAGTTTTCCTATAAAAGTATAATCTTCTTGTACTGATAATATTGTGTTATACTGTGAAATCAGCTATTTAAGGACAGCAAATTACCTTCCCTAGTCATGAGTGAACCAGATAGGTCTTGTTTAGTCATCCTGTAGTGGCATATGCATTGTTATAAACATCAGCCTTTATTTTCAGATTTTATTTATTTTGTCATCTTTTGTGAACTGTCTAAGGATAGGTCCTTTGTACATTTTCACAAACCATGCTTTACTTATCAGTTGCTCATCAGTTGCCATGGCTACAGAAATACTTAAAAGTTAATCATTAATCCCCTTTAGACACGCAGACCAAACTCACATATGTCTTTCGTTTTCAATTTCAAGTTGTATAACATCATCACTCCCTTTCCCTTTAATCTACATCCCTGTAATCTTTCTTCAATGACCTTCTTCAGCAATTTCTCATAGTCAGAATGTGGAAAATCCAGACTTGTTGTCTTTTTCATTAATATTTATCGCACATTTTGTGGGCTAAAGGGTCTGTTCCTATGTTATACTGTTTTTTCTTCTCTGTTATTAATAATATTTATCCTTCTACTATGCCAAGAATCTTTTAAAAATTTTTCTTTTTCTCCCTCCAAACAACCATTCCTATCTATCTCCAGAAACACGTTTCATATTTTCTAGGTTTTGCATATCCTCTCGTCAAAGGATACATTCAATTCAAATTTCAAATTATGGTCATGGTTATTCTTTCCATAAGATCGCTGCACATCTCTATACTGATAAATTCTTTATTTGTTTAACTGAAAAGTAATGTATTGAAAATCTCACTGTGCATGTTGTCTACTTACGGCTACCAAACCCATGTACCAGCAGAGTAAGAAGTGTGTAATATTCTCACTCTCCTCAGACATGCCATTTACAAAATACCTTGCAAGAACTGTACCAAACACTACATTGGATAAACTACAGAAAACTAGCCACCAGGATCCATGAACATCAACTAGTCACAAAAATACATGACCTACTCTCACTGGTATCCTTACATACAGATGAAGAAGGACACCATGTTGACTGACTCAACACATTCGTCCTTGGACAAGCCACTCTGAGACATGCATGAGAATTCCTAAAAGCATGGCATTCCAACCACATTGACATGGATCCCATTTATCACCCCTGACAAAAAGAACAGATAATGATGTCACCAATAAAAGAAACCCTAAACACATAAATAAAAAGCAGGCCATACCACCAATGCTTGATCTGGAAGCTCACTGATGATGTTACCTAGTATGGTGATGAAACTTCTGAAAATGAACCTTCTAGCTGAGTGAGCAAACCTATATCCAGATCCTCATTCCCTTGCCCTCTCCTGCTTGACATCTCTCTAAAATCCACCAGGGCTCACAGAGAGAAACCCCTCCATAAAACTTATCAGAAATAACATTAAGCCAGTTTCTGGTAAGATTTGGTCCTGGTTTTTAACAGCATGTATAGCAATTCTGTATCTTACTGAACCTTATCATTTCCTCTCAAGAACTTCACAATGACATCAAATAGGAAATATTGATGTAAAGAATGAAACTTTTGGAAGGTGGATATCTATTTCCTGCAGACGGTGCAGCATTTTAAATTGGAAATTTAGGGAAAATGTTGAGGTTTAATCTTGTCATTAAACGTACAAAAGACAGAGATTTTGAAATTAGCAAAAAGAATGCCTGCCCAATGTGCACACACATTAATCACACAAAAATAATAATCGGATATTGTATATATAATCTTAGATTGTTACAGAAAAAATCTTTCTTTGCAAAGAGTCTGAGTTCATTGCTGCACTGCTGATCAATTACAATTGTCTACACCAAATCTGCCACATTTTGATGTGTATTTGGAATCATCTCTATTCCAAATTGAACATGATATTTTGAAAGCAAGCTGGCAGGTTTTGCAAAAATAAATGCACCCTGGGAAGGTAGATGACTGTGAGAGCTATTGGAGCTTGCTTTCAGGATTCAAAACCATCGAATTTGAAGTAATCAACATAAACTCAAGTTTGAGTCTTGTGAACACTTTTTCATCATTCAAGTATTAAGAAAACATTTGCAATATAACAACAGTCTCATTGTGACATTGTTTTCACTGTTCCAATGCTTGAAGAGTTGAACTCAGATGAGAGTGACTGTCCTTGACTTTGGGCTGGCATTTGACCTAGAATTGCATTGAAAATCTCTCGCAAAACTGGAATGAATGGGAATAAAGGAGATAACTTTCTGTTTGATGCATTTCGAACTATCACAAAGGATGATGGCTGTCGTTATTGGAGATCAATATTCTTTGTTCCGAGACATCACTGCAGGTATTCCTTAGGGTAGTGCCCTAGAGCCAACCATTTTCAGCTGCTTACTCAATGATCTTTTCTCTGTGAACAAAGAAGAAGACCAAAGAAAATTTACAGCCCAGGAACAGGACCTTCGGCCCTCCAAGCCTGAGCCGATCCAAATCCACTTTCTAAACCTATCGCCTAATTCCTAAGCATCTGTATCCCTCTGCTCCTCACATACTCATGCATCTGTCCGGATGCACCTTAAATGAATCTACCGTGCTTGCCTCTACCACCTCCCCTGGCAATGCGTTCCATGTACCTACCAGCCTCTGTGTAAAGTACTTGGCGCGTGTATCTTCCTTAAACATTTCACCTCTAACCTTGAATGTGCGACCTCTCGTTATTGAATCCCTCACCCTGGGAAAAAACTTATCTCTATCTACCTGTCTATATCCTTCATGATTTTGTAGACCTAAATCAGATCCCTCCTCAATTTCCTTTTTTCTAATGAAAACAATCCTAACCTACTCAACCTCTCTTCATAGCTAGCACCTTCCATACCAGGCAACACCTCGTAAACCTTCTCTGCACCCTCTCCAAAGTGTCCACATCCTTTTGGTAATGTGGCGACCAGAACTGTTCACAGTATTCTAAATGTAGCTGAACCAAAGTCTTGTACAATTTTAACATGACCTGCCAGCTCTTATACTCAGTACTCTGTCTGATGAAGGCAAGCACGCCATATGCCTTCTTGACCACTCTATCCACCTGTGCGGCCACCTTTAGCGTACAATGGACCTGAACTGCCAGATCTCTCTGCTCACAATTTTTCCCAAGGCTCCTCCATTTACAGCATAGTTCGCTCAAGCAGTAGACTTCCTAAAATGCATCACCTCACATTTGTTTGGATTGAATTCCATCTGCCACTTCTCCGCCCAACTCTCCAGTCTATTTATATTCTCGTGTATTCTCTGACAGTCTCCTATGCTTTCTGCTACTCTACCAAACTTTGTGTCATCTGCAAATTTACTGATCAGACCAACAATGCCCTCTTCCAGATCACTTAGGTATATTACAAACAACAATGACACTGATCCTGTGGAACACCACTGGTCACCTTTCTCCATTTTGAGAAACTCCCTTCAACTACTACTCTCTGTCTCCTGTTGCTCAACCCGCTCTTTATCCACCTAGCTAGAGCACCCTGCACACCATGTGACTTCACTTTCTCCATTAGTTTACCATGGGGAACCTTATCAAATGTCTTACTAAAGTCCGTGTATATTACATCTGCAGCCTTTCCTTCATCTAACAACTTGGTCACTTCCTCAAAGAAACATGCCATCAGAAGTGGGAATACTCACTGATGGTTGTACAATGTTCAGCAACATTTACTGTTGTTAGGTCAATATCCTAGTACTCCATGCAGTACTGTGGATCTACCAACACCTAAGACTACAGAGATTCTAGTTGTATCCCACCACTTTCTCGAAGATAGTTTATGTCATACAGTATCATCAACGTTACTTAATATACTTGATACATGTCAAGAAAAAAGAATAATGTATACACATGATAAATTTGCTTTTTAGAAATATTCCTTGCCTTTACACCAAACTATTATACATAGCTGTTATTATAGATTCTCACAGTCCTCATGTTCTGTTAAGTATTTGAAATAAACTAGTTTAATAATAAGAGTCATCCATATCTGATATTCACAGAAATCAGGCAGTGATTGTGATTGTAATTACAGAGGCAAATTTTAGAAGCAGAGAACCTACTCTTCATGCAGAAACACTCCTCAAGGAGAGAAATGTCCTTTTGGTTTTAGTTTATTGCCCATGGTCCATTAGTGGTTCCCAGATTACACATAGTGCAAAGAAAATATTATCCTTCATTCCTGGATATTTCATTCTCTCATCTGCATTTCAAGTGTCTATAATAAAAACAAAAAAGTGCTTGAGAAATTCAGCAGGTTTAGCTGAATCTGTGGTGCAAGAAACAATATGAACCTTGGAGTCTGATATGACTCTTCTTTGAAATGTATTAGACTTTTGATCTGTTTCTCTCTTCACGGATGCTAAGTTTCATCAACACTTAGCGTTTTTATTTCAGATTTCCAGCATTGCTTTTACTTCAAGTGTCTATGATGATCAACTGGGGAAAATAAATATCCACTTAGAACTTGCAGAATATTTTAAAACAGTGTTGCTTCAAAATTAAACAGTGAATAATTTGCTGGCTAAGTTATACTTAAACAAAGGAGAAGATTTCATTCTAATATCTTCCTTCAACAAGTCAAATCTTTATTTCCTATTGTGATATTTATCCCATTACCCCAAACTAAGGTCCAAGGATGGTAATGAAGTATTGAAAAGGTTTTACTGGATTTCCTGGAATATTTGTTAGGTTTTAAAGATTCCTCTATTTACATCAGACTACAGATGGAACATGGTGGGAATGTCTTACAAGGAGAAATTTGGTCACTGTTTCATGGAATTGAAATTGAAGTCAGATGTCAGAGAGGTGAGTGAGGCACATAGGTACACAGCAGCAGCAGCAGTGCTGAAGACTTTTGTGGTGCCAAGAACAGCCTTCAACAGCTTCTTTATTAGTTGATTTGTTATTACTAAAGGGTTGAGCATAAACTGTGCCAAGATTACTAAATTGTAGCTCACAGAGATATTGGGCCCATTGATCTAGTGTTGAACACATATTTAAATTCTTAAAGAAGATCTAACTGATATTTATTATAAGTTCTTGCTGCCAGAAAATTACAGTGGTTGGCTCTTGGGCAGCCATCAGATAGATAGCTTAGAAAAATATCTTTCATTGTTGTTTCATTCTTCACCCTATTCTCCATTAAAAAGGAAACAGCCAATAGTTGAAAATTGACATCATGTTCTCTAATTTATCATTGCCAATGTTTTGCTCCCTCTGTTGGATTTATTTGCTACTGCATGGCATAGTCAAGCAACATTAACACACGATGCAAAAAACTGTATAAGAAATGTAACAAACAATGCAATTAATATGCTTTAATTTTATTGCTTTAAGCTGAAGCTCAAACTTGGAAGTATTGTTACCTGTCAAGAGGATAGCTGAAAATGTGTTGCTGGTCAAAGCACAGCAGGTCAGGCAGCATCCAAGAAAGAACTGTCAGAGGATAGTAAAATTTCAAAAGGACTGTTCGTGTAATGGGTGTATAAATGGTAGATTAAATTCAACATGGAGAAATACAACGTAATTCATTTTGTTATGAAACATTGCCTGACCACAAAATATTTTCTGCTATAATTTATCAGGGTGCCATACCAGATTATGGTGGCTTCAGATTTAGTAAATTTGATGGACTTGAGTCTGAAGTGCTCTGGAAACCTGAGTGGGCTGTTTTTAAAGAAGTCAATAAAAGAACAGCATAATATCTTTTCTACGAAGAACTTTACTGCGAGTTACATGTCTTGTCATAAGTTGATTTTTTAATGAATCACAACCCCTGCTCCCTCACCATGTTTCTGAAAAACCTCTTGTAATAGATCTAGTGGTATCTAGAACCGTGGGTCAGTCTGAACCCTGACTGTCCTCCTGAAGAGGATTCAGAGGAGTTATCAATATTGTGCTTCCTGAGCAAGCTGCATTGGAAAAGATCCCAGAGATATCTACTCAGTTAGTGACATTTGTCTTTGTGCACCATTCTTGCATGTTTTATGTTATTGATCTTTTTTCCAAAGTGAGTCTCTGCAGCAAGAAATCAGGTTTTGTGTGTGTGTGTGTGTGTGTGTGTGTGTGTGTATCTGTGTGTTTGGGTTATTTAAATAGGCAAACACATATGTTCTCATTGTACAAACAAGGTGTGTTAACCAGTTTTGCATCATCATCATTGAATAAGTTTTGTTTACAACAAATCCATAAATCTGTGTAGATTTAAGAAACTCGAATGATGGATCTTTTTAAGTCTATACAGAGAAAAGTTACAATTAGCCATATTGGGAGCAGATAAAGCAATTAAATTATGTTGTGACCATGGATTGATGGAACTAGAGAATGGTAGAGCACTTCTCCCAGCTTAATTATAACAATTGTGACTTTTTTTTCACTTATGTCTTTTTGAAAGGCTTCCACCAGCTTTGAAGATCTAACCATAACCCTTATCCACTCAGATGACTCAAGTCCTGTGAAATCACAGCACCTCTGAATGAATAGCTCAGTTGATTCTTTTGGCTGTTGTCCATGAGTCTAAATTCGGGAAGACATTTGTGGCCTTCCAGTTCATGATAGGGAATATTTATGATAATACATGCCTTTTATGGATACAGTTGAATCATTCATTCTTTAACAGAATGATGGCATCACTGGCTAGGCAACATTTATTGCCCATCCCTAATTGCCTAGAGGGCTGTTAAGAGTCTACATTGTTGTGGTTCTGGAGTCACATGTAGTCCTTAGGTTAGGATGGTAGTTCCCTTCCCTAAAGGACATTAGTGAACCAGATGTAGTTTTCCTAAAATGAACAATGAATTCATGGTCTTCATTAGATTCTTAATTCCAAATTTGTTTTTATTGAGTTCAAATTCCACTATCTGCCATGTGTGATTCAAAACCAGGCCCCCAGAATGTGGAGTGGGTCTCTGGATTGATAGTTCAGTGATAATGCCACTTGGTCATAGAGTCATAGAGTTAGAGAGCTGTACAGCATGAAAACAGACCCTTCGGTTCAACTCATCCATGCTGACCAGATATGCTAAATTAACCAGCATTTGGCCCATATCCATTTAAACCCTTCTTATTCAGAAACCCATCCAGAGTCCTTTTAGATGTTGTAATTGTACCAGCTTCCACCACTTCCTCTGGCAGCTCATTCGATACGCGCACCACCCTCTCCGTGAAAAAGTTGCCCATTCGGTCCCGTTCAAATCCTTCCGCTCTCACCCCAAACCTATGCCCTCTAGTTTTGACTCCCCTATTCCAGTTATTGCCTCCCCACTTTTTTTATCAAGATTTAAAGCTGCGCCACATGTGGGAAGTTTCAGCAAGGTAGCTATTTTTTTCATCCAGTTTTCTCTTGTAGTTTCTGAATTTCTTTCCCCATTTTGTACACTTTTCCTGTGTAGGAATATTTGCTTGTGTGAACCAGTCGCCCAGTCTGTTCATTGACCTTGTACTCATATGTCAAGCAATTCTGCCTCCTGATATTTTAATAAATGTACACGTTCTGTACTGTTTCAAATTTCACATTGTCTAAGAAAAGTTATTGCTGATCATCGAGTTTCTATTTTTTTTTCTTTTTTTGTGTGTGTGCAGGTGTGAGACACAGTGAAAGACACAAGGTGCACAAATCTTTATTCAGTTTCCACCACCAGGAAGAAAAGAAACACTCAAGTAGCCAGTGATGAGCAGTGCCCTTCACATCAAAGGGCAATGCTGCATGATCAAACAGTGAAGGGGAGGGCAGAGATTAAATTAAAATAGAATTGGATGGGGAAATCATACACTCCACTTTTTCAGGAACCCACCTTTCCATAAACAGCTCAAGGGTGTTGTTGGGCACCACTTGCTCCCTCTCCAGAGACACCCAGGCTCTAACATAACCGCAGAAGAGGGGGAGGCAATTGGTCCTAATGACCCCCTCCACGGCCCCTGCCTGGACCTGTTTATGGCCAGTTTGGCCAGGCCCAGGAGCAGACCCACAAGCAGGTCCTCAGACTTGCCCTCCCCCCTCCGTACCGGGTGCCTGAAGGTCAGGAGCGTGGGACTGAAGTGCAACCAAAAACAGAAAGGGTTTTTTTAGAAAATCAAAAAGGGAGTGCAAGCGCCCACATCCAATATACACATGGTTCACGGACTCCACAGCACCACAGAACAAGCAGTTGGGCTGGGAGTCTGTGAACCACCGCAATCTGCGGTTGCATGGGACTGCTGCGTGCAGCACCCTCCATCCCAGATCCCTGAGAGAAAGGGGGAGGACTCCCACATAGACAGGTCTCCATCACCTGGTGGAAAATGGGCATGTCAAGATGCGTCTGGGCAGTGGATAAGGGAGAAGAGGTGGACAGTGTGCAGCAGCAGTCAATATAGGGCCCGCCTTTTTATGTCCTTAAAGGGGGTAAAACTAAAACTCCGGAGACGGTTCAGGTTGTGGGGCACAGGTTCCCACGTGAAGTGACCTTGGGGCCAATGTGCAATTCCGTCCAGGCAGGGGTAAGCTCAGACAGGATTTGACCACACACCCAAATATCCTCCAACTAATGATTACGTTGGGTACGAGCACTGCCCTTTTAAGGCATCAAATGGCAGTGGCCACGAACCGGACTTTAACCGCTGTCCTGCTGGCTATGTCCTGCGGCAGTGTCCAGCCCAGGCCCCCGCCACCCAGCAAGTCCCCGATCCTGGTCACCTCACAGCCACAGCCTTCCCTTCTGACAGCCACTTGAACCTGCTAGTGCGGGGGTGCGGATTCCTGGGCAACGGCTCCCTGACAACAGCTGCTACTCCTGCCAGAGGGTAGGCGCGACGCGATTCGACCATGTTCCTGCCAGTGATCAGGTTCTGGTAAAAGACAGGCAGCAAGCTGAGGGGCAACCTCCAAACTGTCATGGTCGATGAACAGGAGCTGCGTGTCGTAGTTGAGGTTACGCACCTGGCGGAAAAAATATGTCGCCAGGGCTCACCACTTAGGAGGAGACTTGACGTAAAGGTACCGCTGTAAGGTCTGAAGATGGAAAGTCGCCACCTGGATGTGAATGCACACCAGCAACTGACCGCCCTCCTCAATAGGGAGACTTAGAACCTGCACAGCAACCCAGTGCATCTTTTTGTTCTAGAAGAAGCCAACCAACGTTTTCTGGATGTCATCGACAAAACCAAGAGGAGGGACCAAAGGGACCAGCCAGTGCCACAGCATAGTGGCCACTGGCTGGTTTATGACCAGCACTTGACTCCTGTAAGATAGCACTCAGAGCAGTCCTGTCCAGTGGCCTAGGCAAGCCAGGATTCCTCAACTGGGCTGAGGTAGACCCCCAGGTAGAGGAGATAGGTGGCACACCAAGCTGAACCCGTGTAAGTCCTCCGGCAGACAGTCAACCCGCCACAGACCGAACAGTAGTCTGGACATTTGGCCCAGTTGATCCTGGCGGAAGACGCTGCCAAATACGTGGCCTGGCACTTGCGTATCATCCCAGGTCAGCCGGGTTGGGAAAAGTGAGGAGCATGTTGTCGGTGTAGGCCGAGAGGACCACCTCCATGCCCGCACCATGCAGTACCAGCCTCAACAACGTCCTCCACAAGAGGCACAGTAATGGCTCCATGCACAGGGAATACAGCTGGGTGGACAGGGGGCAGCCTTGACGTACTCCTCTCCCAAAGCGAAGGGCTGCCGTCAGGGACCGGTTAACTTTAATCATCAAGTTTTTATTTTTTACTTTCTTTTCAGGATATCTGACACTTCTGTTTTTTACTTTTTAAAAATTTTTTTTCATTTCTTCCTCACACTACCGCCTAGTGCTTCTTTTTCCCCCAGCACCCATGTTGTGTGTGTGCAGATGTGAGACACAGTGAAAGACACAAGGTGCACAAATCTTTATTCAGTTTCCACCACCAGGGAAAAAAGAAACACCCAAGTGGCCACTGACAAGCAATGCCCTTCACAACAAAGGGCAATGTTGCGTGATCAAACAGTGAAGGAGAGGGCAGGGATTAAATCAAAATTGAATTGGACAAGGAAATAATACACTCCACTCCCTGCGGTACCCACCTCTCCCTGAACAGCTCAAGGGTGTTGGTGGACACCGCGTGCTCCCTCTCCAGAGACACCCAGGCTCTAACATAACAGTGGAACAGGCGCAGGCAGTTGGCCCTAATGACCCTGCATTGATGATTTAATCAACCTGCTCAGACACATTATGAAATACATCTGGAACAGGTGGGACTTCTGGCCCAGAGGTAGGGACACTATCACTATAGCACAAGGTCCTTTGCTTTCACAAACTTATCAATCTCACACCAGGTCTGGCAAGCTAGATACAGGTTCTGTTGATTTGAAAATATATTACTGGATTGCTTAGCAACAATTTGACATAGAGACTCCAGGACCACTGTTTCATGAAGTTAGCACACTGGCACTTTCTCAGACTGCATGTTGCATGCCAGGCTATGCAATAGCTGCAAGCCACTTGATCTACACTCTAATTACTTTTTAAAAAAATTGTTTGTGGGCTATGGGCATTGCTGGTGAGAACAGCATTTGTCCATTGCGGTTAGCTGAGAGGGCAGTTAAGACCATGTTGCTGTGCATCTGGGAATCACAACAAGAATCTTGAATGGTGGCAATAGGATCAAGGTTGATGGCAGCCATGAGTTCCATCATTGCTGACAGCCATTTGTGCCATTGAGGAGATTTACAGGCCTGTTTTCCTTATAACAATGAACTGAATTTTTGAAAATATAAGGAGCTGCACAAATTCAAGCAGGATGAGGCATCAACTCCCCAGCATGATCCGTAAGAGAATACAAGGCAGAATTATGTGAGTGCATTTCCATGTCAGCTGTGTGCTTGTGTCATTGGTACATAGGCACAATTTTACATGTGAACGGTAAGGATAATTGCCCTTGATTTGCATAAAGCTGCACGTTCATGGTGTGACAGCCCTTACTATTCATGAATAAAACTAACTGGGGCTAGGAACATTTCGATGCCGTTAATTCTAAACTACACTTGTGAGAATAGCACCGCATGATGTAAGTGGAAGATTCTTTCAGCTGACTGCTTCTCAGATATAAACACCACAGTAATGACCTACATAATGCAAATATGCACTGAAATCTGGATGTTGTGGTTTGAACTTCCTACATTTACCTGAAAGGAAGCTGCATGTCAACATGGGCTCCAACTTTACTGACTATCATTCCTATACAGGAAGTATAACTCCATGTGGAAGTGTGGCACTGGTCCAAATGTGAGAATCTGGCATTATCCATACATAAAGATGTTTAAGAGGAGTTTCTCAGGTGCACTTAACAGACAACAGGATCCGACTGAGAGAGGTCTCACCATGTCTGCACTCTCTTTAAAGAGCTGATACTGTTTAGGATAAGAAATGGAATGGCTGCAGGCAGAATAGGATGTATACTGCCTGTCATTTTTAGATTCTTTGATGGAGGGCATGTGTCATTAACAAAGCTAGCATTTGCTTTCGATGAACTAAGCCATTTCAAAGGACATTTCACTATCAATCACATTGCTGTGAATGTGGAGTCAGATATGTAGACTAGATCAAGCAGGGCTGACAGAATTCCTTCTCTGAAGGACACTCATTTCAGGTAACTTTTAATATAAATTAAAAAAAAACGTTTTGTGATTTACGTATGAAAGAACTGAAACCAACATGGTCATTCTTAAAGATGATAGACTTAACAAATAATCCAGGTCTTCTTCAATATATAATTTCGGTTACCACATCACACTGTAAACTTTTGCAATAAATTCTGTGTCTTACAATCTCATTCTCCACAACCACCTGATGAAGGAGCAGTGCTCCGAAAGTTAGTGCTTCCAAATAAACCTGTTGGTCTATAACCTGGTGTTGTGTGATTTTTAACTTTGTACACCCCAATCCAACACCGGCATCTCCAAATCATATTTCAGGTGGATTATTGTGATCGTCTATGCTAGTTTCATGGTCATCATTACTCAGACCAGATTTAAAATCCAATTTTTAAAAGATTTAAATTCCATTAGCTGCAATGTTGGGATTACAACCCACCTACATGATCTCTGGGATTACTAGCCTAGTGACATTGCTATTACCATTACCCCATTCCCTCTCCTCTCACATGCATTGCTTCCACTTGTTTACAGATTACAACTGTTGCTCACTATTAGTTCCTAAAGCTAGTGCTTTAGGAAATTCCTTTCTTAGGTATATCCTGAGATTCACCTTCTTGGAAAGATGCAAGTAAGGAAGTAAAGGGTCCATACAGATGTCCATAACTCCATGCAAATGATCTCATCGACAGATTTATTACCAAAGTCAGAAATTCAGTATTGCTTTATATTCCTCATGTTCTCTATGTCTGACAAGATCAAACATCAGAGGAGAAAGTGAGGACTGCAGATGCTGGAGATCAGAGCTGAAAAATGTGTTGCTGGAAAAGCACAGCAGGTCAGGCAGCGTCCAAGGAGCAGGAGAATCGATGTTTCGTGCATAAGCCCTTCTTCAGGAAAGCAGCAGCCCTTCAGGAAGAAGGGCTTATGCCCGAAAAGTCGATTCTCCTGCTCCTTGGATTCTGCCTGACCTGCTGCGCTTTTCCAGCAACACATTTTTCAGCAAACATCAGAGGAACAGTTATTTGATAAGACAAGCAAGAATAGCTATTTGCTTTATTAATAAAGACACAACATGGGGGAGAACTACCTCTCTTACCACATTTATTTTCTATAGCTGATGGATTGCATTATGAAATCTTATTCTCATTCATCTGACATGTATCTATTTGAAAGTTTTCCATACAGTATAAAGATAAAAATGGAAAGGAAACTCAAGGTGCACAGCATGTAGCAGCCAAGTATCATGCATTTTATGTTGCTGCCCATCGATATAATTCCCTCGTGCAGCCGGCAAGCTCTATCAATTGCGAGGTGATCTTTTCTTGCCACTAAGAAATAAGAGAACCACAAATACTCTAGAAGACCCACAAAACTGATTTCTAGATTCAGAGGACCGAGTTGGGTGGAAGTATTGTATAGTGTCCTTCAGGACCATTGATTTGACTTGTCAACTGCCTGAAGAAACTGACCATAATATGGATGATTCATGCTGCAACATTTACAAAAAGGGCCGGATATCGGCATTAGACCTCTAAATTGCCAAAATAAATATATTTCAGGGGTATCTACAAAGATTCCTTAGTCAAATGGCAGGCAGTAAAATTCAAATACAGAATGATTGTGTCCATTCTAGGTATCTATTGAACTTTCTTTTCCAATTGTAAAATGAGTATAGTATAATTTATGTTCAAACCTAAAAAAGTACCTATTCATCCACAAATATAGGCAAATATTTCAGAGGATGAGCTGATGAATCTAGGCATTGGAATTTTAAGTTCAGGATGTCTGGTTGGCAAATGTTTATGGCTGGGCCTCACTTTAAATTAAACCAGCAAAGCTGGTAACCTAGATGGTGGTTGTTGGGTTTGAACGTTGCAAGTTGGGACAAGATGGCTAGGTACAGGACAGTTGAAAGAAGAAAGAACTTGGGAGAGATTTCGGAGTGCATATGTCAGGCAACCTGGAATGGGAGAAGCATCAAATTATTTTATGTGGTGTCTGCAAGAACACTCTTGCCTCTCCTGATGCTAGAAAAATAAGTATGTTGAACAGCTGCTACTTCTGACATGACAGTTTTTACTGGATGGTCTCCATGGCAACACTTTGCCCAGGAGGCCAGAAAGATTGTTTTGCTGATCTATGTGCCATCTAGGACCCAACGAGCATAAAATCATGAGCTATTGCCTACGTCAGGTGCTTCCCTGCCCCACCCTTAGCATCCCCTCACTTTCCAGCCTTCTAGTTTAAACAGAACTAAAGATATGAGAGCTAGCTAATTGCTTTAACTCCTGTGCCACACAATCTCGACTGAACAGAGTTAGAAAAACCTCCATAGCAAGTTTGCTGCTCACGGAAGGATAAAGAAAACTGGCAAGGATTTCCATTTTCAGCTGAAATATTGTGATCAGATTTCTTAAATAATGTCACATCTGCCATGGTAAAAGGTGAATTTTCTGAAGCGGTCATCAGGTTTTTAGTTTTTTTTGCAAACATGTTTTTTGGAAACATAAACAGTGAATCACAGGTGCTTGAGTCATGGAAATTCTCGTCCCCTTTGGCACCTTCTGAGATCAAAATATTATGTGCCAGGCTTACAGGCCTCTTGGCACTTCTCCACCCATTTCAAGCCAGGAGCTCCATAATAGGCAAGTTATTATTTCAACCACCCACCCCCCACCACTAGACCAGTCTGCCAAATGCCAGAAGGTGGCTCTTTACCTCACTGAACACTCTTTTCCAGCTTGTTTGGGCCAGAGAGGAAGTCCTGTCTCACTGGCTGACGAAGACCTTCCATCAGAGCCACGCAGCCTCGACCAGGTTCACACACAAGGTTAGTGCCCCAAGTAGGAATAAAAGAAACAGGACTCAGTTGAATTAACAGATGGATGATCTCCCTTATTGCACAAGGCTAAGTTCCAATGTTGCAACGTCACCCTCATAGCACCATCATTCAGTCCGACACTGTCACTTTATAGCCACATCACACAGGTATGCTGCCCTCAACATCTCACGCATAATGTGCACTGAAGGGCTCACAATACATATATTGACAAACTTCTAAAGCCTTTGGGCACCTATTTACTTACTGGGGAGAGATAACCACATTAAGTGCATATTAAGAACAGATGACCCTCTGTTTTTCTCATTACAGGATAAACAGAGAGTGCTCAGACTGGTGGAGAGCTTGTCATCTCAACTCCACTGAAGGAGATGCAATTCAGCTGGGGAGTGGGGTCAAGACCAGGCCTGCATTGACAGAAAGATCGGTATTGGAGGAGAACCAGTGAGAAACCTTGCCATCTGATTTCTTCAGAAATGCAGCCATGATCACACATTCACCCACATAAGGGTTTGTGCTTCTTCACCAACTAATTAGGATGGGCGATGGCCTAAACGTACAATTACTAGACTATTATTCCAAAGACCCAGGTAATGCTCTGTAGACTTAGGTTTGAATCCTGCCATGGAGAAATCTGAAATCAATAAAAATCTGGAATTAATAATGAGCACTGAACCACTACCAATTGTTGGTAAATCCCATCTGGTTCACTAATGTCTTTTAGAGAAGGCAACTTTTATCCTTACTTAGTCTAGCTAACATATGACTTTAGACCCACAGCAATGTGGTTGACTCTTAGTCTGGGGAGCTCATCACTGACACTTGTTTGCAGCCAGTGAAGTCCCCGAAGCTCAAATGATGGTTGGGGTCAGGTACCTTCTCAGCACCAGACAGAAGAAGTTGCTCTTCACTTGGCCATATAATATATGGTCAGCCTACAGAGACAGATATGAGAACATCAGGCATGGATGGCGAAGGCCCTCACTAAACTGGAAGGAAATATAGTGGGGTTTGACCATCTTTTGTCATTTGTGGTGGTTGACTTGGAGATCCAGATCTGGTAGAAAGCTTAGTGATCATTGGATTTGTACTTAATCCTTTACTACCTTTTCCTAACTCTGCATGCTCAGCATCATTAGCCAGATGACAGAGATCAGCAAGCTTTTTACTCCAGGTGTCTTCCCAAGGAGAGAAAGTGGTATCAGCATTCACTTACAGAAAGCAGGAGTGACAGACAGCTACCCAAGAACTTAATTTCAGGATATTTCCGAGGTGCTCTGAAAGGGCTACAGTCCCTAATGTCATAATGGCAAAAGCATTGATGAGCTATGCTCCAGTACACGTCACACCCTAAGCCAAGCTATTCCAGTACAGCTACAATATTGGCATCACCACAACAATATTGAACATTTTCCAGGTAAGCCCTGTACACAAAAGACAGGACAAATCCAACTGAGCCCAAAGACTGCCCTATCAATCTGTTCTTGATCATCAACAAGATAATGAAAAAATGTCATCAACAGTGCTATCAAGCAGCTCTGCAAAAGAATAACTTGCTCCCTGATGCTCAGTTTAGGTTTTACCATCGCCATTCAGCTCCTGCCCTGTTTACAGCCTTAGATCAAACTGGCCATGGACCTCTGCAAAACTAGAATCAATGGAAATGCAGCAAGGATATTCTTTATTATGAGAGGAATTGAACATAAAAGTAAGGATTTTAGCTTAGTTATCCAAGTAAACAGTTATGGACCCAGTGGACTGCCCTCTCATTAGGCCGAGTGAAACAACTGGGGAGAAGGTGTCACACTGCCTCAGGCAAGGGGAAAGGTTAATGAGGTGGGATTGTTCATGGTAATCACAGCTGGTGTGGGAATTGAATGCATGCTGTTGGATATTATCCTATCACAAACTAGCTGTCCAGCCAACCAGGAATCCACGTGTTGTGGTGCAGAAGGAGGCCATTAGGCCCATTATGTCTGCAAAATTCTCTAACAAGCATCCTGACTTAGTGGCATTCTCCTGGATTTTCTCCACACTTCTGTACATTTTAAAATTAAATAATCATCTAATACCTTTTCAAATGTCTCAAATTCATGGAGTTATGACATGGAGTAGCAGGCATTCACCTGCATAATGCGCTGCCAGTGATCACTCATGAGCTGCTGTTGAGACAAAGAAATCCCTTCCATTTCCTGAATGTATCCTAAGGAAGAGCTCATGTGGTCACATTTGTCCTTTACTGTGTAGTTTGATACTACATTAGGAGTTTGGGTTTGGGACAGACTGGTTAAGTTGAAGATAAAGTCATGATTTTCTGCAGGATTAGACTTTGAAGCAACACTGTTTATTATGCATTAATAATAAATACTGAAATACATGGTAATCCTAGATATACCAGGGCTCTGATTTATAGGGCATGATTTTACCAGGTATTGAATGATTTGGGCACTAATGACAAAGTTGAGAAAATTCCTGAGATTGACAGTGAGAACTTGTTGACATCGAGAGCATAAAGGCCCATTTTCAAAGCAAGTGTTGAACGTGAGACAAAAGTCTTGCTAGTGAGAGGTGAGGGGCATTTTTGCAAATTAATGTGTAATTATTAATTAATCTCTCCTTGTTGACATGCAGTTTCCCATTCCACCACTCATTGGATAAAAACTAGATGCTGACATTTTCCAATATGAAGGTCAGAGCAGTTACCTGGCAACCCCACTTCACTTCTTGCCCCACTGGACCTTCATCTTAGAGCTCACCCGCTTTGTGCTTGGATACTCACAGCATCCTTGGCTTACCTTGCCCTGTGTTCCCTTTTTGTTCTTGCCCCTTAGCAAAGCAGTACTTAAGTCTTTCCTTGTCATTTAACACAGACTCAAAGACAGGCAGCTCGTTATGGATGTCAGAAGTAATCAGTCAAGTGATGAACATATTGCTGTACAACACCATACAATGTCAATTTCATACCTCCACACATGTCAGCAACATATGCAGCAAAGAACTGCATGCGCATAAATGTCCCAAAGTCAAAGAGGAGTTTTACACCTTTCACTCAGGGGGTCCAAGCACATTCCATTGTAGGCATCATTTGACATCAGTCCACAGCATTCAACATATTAGGTTCTCCATGTATTGGAGAACATGGTCATGAACACCTTGGCATCAATGGGAAGACAGTATAGCACAACGATTGGCATGACTAAGATTTGGTGCCGGGGATCAGAGGTAATGTTGAGAGATGAAAATTTAATTTGAAATGATGTGTGGAATTGGTCAGAGGTTCAGTACTGACAGACTTAATAGTGGAATGACGAGAACAAAGGAACACAGAGGTTCGGGGTTGGGGTTTCTTGATGACCAGACTGAGCCTAGTACTCACAGGCCAAGTGTGACCTGCACAGTCTTCCAGAATCATTTCTGCGTGTCATACAGCCTGCAGTATTTGGGAAATCTTAAACACTCCTGGCAGTCTGGGTGACAATATCTTCAGGAAGTGTCATCCATTTGATCAGCTTGAGCATTGGGGTTTTGAGCCTGAACACCAGCTGGAGGCACAATAGTGCATCCACCAATGACGTAGATTGCATTTTTTTTATGTAAGAGAGTGAATGGGTAACCATCAGTCAGAAGAATGGTAGCAGGCAGCTAGTTAGAAAACCCAGATCTTACTCTATGTCGGAAAATGGTTAAGAATAACATTGGAAGTTCAACCACAGCTCCGTTGCGCAAATGGAATGGTACACTGAGGTAAATGAAAATAACTGATGATTGCAACAGTCATCTGTCTGGTTGTCTGACACTGCCAGTTGCCAATTCAAGGCATGGCAGAGCAAGCATGGATGTAAAGGACACGCTAGTAACCAGGTGAATGTATACCAAGAAAGCAAGGGAACAGTCTTGGTAGACAACTTGGTAAAGGCCATATAATGGGATCTTTTCTCTGTGCAGTACCTGTGGAGTGACAAAAACTATGGTGAAAGGATTGAAGAAAACCTTTGACAAGGTGCCGTATGTGAGGCTGCTGAATAAGATAAGGTCCCATGGTGTTAGGGCACGTTAGGGCAAGATGTTGACACGGATAGAGGATTGGCTGACTGGCAGAATGCAGAGTGGGGATAATGAGGTATTTTTTAGGTTGGCAGCTGGTGACTAGTGGAATTCTGCAGTGGTCAGTGTTGGAACCACAACTATTCACATTACAATGATCTTGATGAAGGAATTGAGGACATTGTTGCTAAGTTTGCAGATGATCCGTAGCTGTTGGAAGGATAGATAGTGTTGAGGAGGTGGGGAGGCTACAGGCTCGGACAGGTTAGGAGAGTCGACAAAGAAATGGCAAATGGAATACAATGTGGGATAGGCTTTGGAAATCTGAAGCACAAAGAGACTTAGCAGTCTTTGTTCAGCATTCTCTTAAGGTTAATATGCAGGTTCAATTGACAGTTAGGAAGGTAAATGCAATGTTTGCATTCCTTTTGAGAAGACTAGAATACACCAACAGAGTTGCACTGGTGAAGCTATATAAGGTTCTGATCAGACTGCATTTGGCAAATTGTGAGGAATATAAGGAAGGATATGCTGGAGTTGAAGGTGCTCCAGAGGAGGTTCACAAGAATGATTACAAGAATTAATGGTTTGTCATAAGGAGTGGTTGAGGACTCTGGATCTGTACTTGATGGAGTTTACATGAGGGGGGAATCTCATTGAAACCTACAGAACACTGAGAACATGCAGCCCTCTGCTCCCTTCTCTCCAACCCCAACCTTACTATTAAAACCTCTGATTAGGGGGCAGGGCACAGCGGTAGTTTGGTGAACTGACTTCTACATTACTGGGGCCAGACACCAACTCTCTTGACACCTCCTACTGTCAATGACCTCACATCAGCTCAACAAGCCATCATCTCCCAGACCAGCAACAACCTCACCACTTCAGGAGATCTCCCATCCACAGCTCCAACCTGATAGTTCCCCAACTCCACACTGCTCATTTCTATCTCCTACCAAAAATCCATAAACCCACTGCCCTGGTTGACCTATTGTCTTTGTCTGCTCATGCTTCACTGAGCTCAATACCTCCTACCTTCGTTCTTTTGCATTTGGTCCAGAAACTCCCCACCGACATTTGAAACATAACTCATGCCTTCCACCTCTTCCAAAACTTTCAGTTCCCCAGTCGCCAACACCTCATCTTCACCATGGACATACAGTCCCTTTACACCTGTAGCCCACACATGGAGGGCCTAAAAGCCCTCCACTTCTTCCTTTTCTGTGGGTGAAACCAGTCTCCCTCCATTGACACCCTCATTCGCCTGGTAGAATATGGATAATAAAGAACATGAAAGCCTGGGAAGGGTTAAAGCATGAAGACCACTGGCAATCTGTGGTCTGTGGAAGGCAACATGGGAAAAGAATAGTGGAATATTTTTACACCAATTAGCAGAGTAAGGTTAAGACTGAAAGGTCACTATGGTGAGATGAGATAACACAAGTAATAAAGCAAGTTTCTCTGTTAAGTGTTATTATGACAGGATTGGGACAATAAATATTTGGGACATGACATTAAAATATCTAATTAATAGTTAGTAGAGTCAGCTTGAGACAAGAGACTATTGTAATAGATGGAATAGTTAAATATCTATCATGACAAGTTAATCTGAAATTGAAGATCACTGTAGCACAGTTAGCAATAAATATCTAACCATGACATTACAATAACATTAAGTAAAATGTACAACTAAAGAGATAATGAGAACTAACATCACTGGTTTATTGTGTAGCTAGAGTGAGGTACTTTGATTTACATGCTGATAAGCTAACAGGAACACGATAAAAAAAGATATAAAAATCCATGGACCCTGAGGTTCGGGGGCATTCGAGAATCTGCTTTCTCAGTGTCACGGTTTTTTGTTTGCAAATAAAAGACATACTTCTTGAAGAACTCTCTGTGTCTTCTGGTGATTCTCTATATTTTCTCCACACAAGAACTGGTCCTCATCCTTGACAATTTTTCATTTGATTCCTTCCATCTCCTACAAACCAAAGTAGCAGCCATGGGCACCTGCATGGGCCTGAGCTATGCCTGCCTCTTTGTAGAATTTGTGTAACAGTCCCTCTTCTCCCTCACTGGCACCATTCCTCAGCTCTTTCTCCTTTACATTGATGACTGCATCGGTGCTACCTTATGCTCCCGTGAGGATATCGAGCAGTTCATCAATTTTGACAATACCTCTCCCCACCTTCAAATTCACCTGGCTATTTCTGACACCTCTATCCTCTTCTTTGACCTCTCCGTCTTCATCTCCAGAAACCAACTAACCACTGATATCCATTTCAAACCCACTGACTCCCAAGTACTTCAACTACACCTCCTCTCCCTGACTCTTCTGCAAAAATGCTATCCCATACTCCTCCTCCACATCTGCTCCCATTATGAGGGTCTCCATTGCAGAACATCCCAGCTATCCTACTTTAGGGATCTTTGTTTCACCACCTCAGTAATTAAGGCCGCCTTCAACCACATCTCCTCCATCTCCTGCACTTCTGCCTGTAAATACCTCCCCCCAATAAGGATAGAGTCCCCTTCATCTTCACATACAACCCCGCCAACTTCCAAATTCAACACATCATCCTCCAACATTTCCGCCACCTATAATCTGAAAACCACCATCAAAAAGTTAGTTCCTTCCCCATTCCTGTCTGCTTTCCACAGGGACCACTCACTCCGTGACTCCCTCAACTCTACATTCCTCACCAACTTCTCCACCACAGCCAGTGCCTTCCCCTGCAACTGCAAGAGGTGCAACATCTGCCCCTACACCTCCCTTCTCACCCCTGTCTGAGGCCCTAAACAATCGTTCCAGATCTGACAGAGATTCACCTGCAGATCATTTAACCTCATCTATTGCATCCATCGAGCCCATGCCTAGCCCATCCCTCCTTGTCTTCCTGACCCTGTTCTAATCTGTCCATCTTCCCACTCACTTATCTGCTCCACTCTTCCCACTATCCAATCACAATAACCCTTTACCCCCTGCATCCACCTATCACCATCCCACCTACCCTTTCTCCTCCCCCTTCTGATGAAGGGCTTTGGACCAAAACATTGACTTTCCTGCTGCTTGGATGCTGTCTGACCTGCTGTGCTCTTCCAGCTTCCACTTTACTGTCTCCTAGAATACTGCAAAGCCTGGATAGAGTGGAGAAGATGTTTCCACAAGTTGGAGAGACAAGGGCCTGAAGGCAAAACCGCAGAGTGAAGTGACAACTCTTCAGAACTGAGATGAGAAAGAATTTCCTCAGCCAGAGGATAGTGAATCTGTGGAAGTCAATGCTGCAGAAGGCTGTGTACAAAAAGTCATTGAGTGTCTTTAAGGCAGAGATATGTAAGATCTTGATTAGTAAAGGGATCAATGGTTATGGAGAGAAGTCAGGAGAATGAAGTTGAGAAATGTATCAGCCATGATTGAATGTTGGAGGAGACTCAATCGGCCAAATGGTCTAATTCTCCTCCTATATTTTACGGTTTTATGTTGTGGCTGATGCTGGTGGATCATGCCATACTCTCCAGTTTGCTCAAGGATCTCCTGGAGCAGGTAGCAAACTGAATGACCCAAGAATCTACTCTGATTTCTATGTTGCGTTTTCTTGATGGCTAGTTTGCATGGTGAGTTTGACAAGTTGGGCTGTTAACAAGAAGTTTAACCTATTTTCTTATCAACCTGTTCAGATGTTATTACACATCTCTGAAGTAGGTGAAACTTGAACCCAAGGCACCAGGCTGAAAAGTAGGGATAATACCACTGTACCATGTTTAATAAGCAATAAGGAGTGTCAACAGGAAACTTGCTGCTCCCTTTCAAGACAGGTGTTCTGAAAAATTTTGAACAACTTTTCCTCTCACTACAGAAGATTAATTGAGCAAATGATTGCTTGGTACATGTTTTAAGCAGCAAAAATACAGAAAACACATACACAATAATTTTTTTAAAAAGTTTATGACAAAGTGGAATGTCATTTTATGTGACTGGAAAACAGAAAGATAACAGACAATGCAAAATGTGGTTCCCTGAATTTACAACAAAATAAACACTTTGTTTAGTTATGAAAACTGAATTGGCTACTTGTTCTGTTAGTCACTGTTAGGCAATACATGTTAAGTAATAGAAATGCATCCAGAAGAAAATATATTGCCTCTTTAGAGGACTTTGTAAACCATTTCTGAATTTGTGTCACCTGACTCAATTTATCTTTTCTTTGGTAAACAGAACAGAAAAAAGAAGTTGCAACAAAATGATTATTTTAGTAAACATCATATTGTTGCATGATATTTTAAATCATATTTATCAATATAGATAATGTCTGGATCAATGAGATACCATGAATACAATATTATATTAAAGGAAAACATTTGCTTATGTAATGACAAACACAGTGAACAAATGACTGAAATATAAAAGATGGCAGAGATACCAGTTAATTATTATGAAAGACATCAAAAGCTGAGAACTATACTTGAACCACTTTTGTTTATTCCTTCAACATGGCCATAATGTATGAATAAAATCAAAGATTATATAATTATACATATAGTCATAAAATGTTAATGCAGTATAAGTGACTAATTAGTCCATTGTGCCAATCCTGTCCCTCTGAAACAATTACCCACTTATTCCCATTGGTTTATTCTTTCCTATGCGCTTTAAAGCTTTTCTTGAAATTAACTTAATTTTAAATGTTAGGAATGTAAGCTGATAGATTTATTTTTTAAACCAGAAATTTGATCACTTGCATTAATTTTGGTAGTGAGAGTGGTTCCAGTTATGTAGTTCAACTTCATTTCTTTCCAAGTTATGGAATGGATGCAGAAATATCCAGTTGCAATTGTACAATTTACAGGCTTTAAAATCAATGATTTATTCACAACATTTATTAGAACCCTATTTGTAAATTTTTCAATTAAAAGAAGTTTGTACAATTGTTGGAAGAAAAAGCATCTAAAATTAAAACTTACGCGGCACAATAGTTGTAGCATTTGGTTTGAAAAAGATGCTTAAAGTTTGAACCTGTGCCTTAACTAACATTCACATTTATGGTTTCTTTCACTGAAGGCATTGCGAGACTGGGATGCTACATAGAATATTCTGAAACAAGATGTATTTCCAATAATTAAAGGCAGCACAGTGGCTAGCAGTGCTGCCTCATAGCACCAGGGACCTGGGTTCAATTCCACCCTTGGCCTACTGTGTGGTGTTTGCACATTCTCCCTGTGTGTACGTTGGTCTCCGCCCACAGTCTGAAGATGTGCAGGTTGGTTAGATTGGCCATGCTAAATTACCCTGTAGTGTCCAGGAATGTGTAGGTGAGATGCATTATCCATGAGAAATGCAGGGTTACAGGTATAAGGTTGAGGGATGGGTCTAGTGGGATGCTCTTTAGTGGGTTGGTATGGACTTGTTGGGCCAAATAATGGCCTTTTTCCAAACTGGAGGGAATTCTACTATATTCTAATTCAGCCATTTTTGCACTAAAATTGTTTGAATTGTCTAATAATTTGAATTAAGCAAAATAACAAAACTGATAGTGGGAAGAAATGTGAAGTAGGTCTAGCAATAGCAATGGGCAACAATGACTTGAAAACCAAATGGAATTTTACTCTAAAATAATTTGAAATGGTTCATATTGAAAATTTAAAAATACATTTTAACATACACAATAATCAATTCTTGTTATATTAATGCTGACTGCTGTGTTAACTGGTTCTGCACTTGTATAAGTCTAATAATATTCATAATTGTTAGCAATCAATGCTTACTGTCATGTTTATGGTTCAGAGTTTTACAAACACTCTTGAAATCATATTCAATAAACATTTATGAAAGTTAAGTAAAATACATTGCTAAAAACTTAACCATGGCTTTTTCACACCAAAACAAGAAAACAACATAAACAAATCCCCATTAATACCCATTTCATAGTGCCTTTTGTTTTCTTTATACAAGAGACAGAGTCCTGAGGATAATTAATGATCTTTTACTAAAGGCATTTGAGGGAACAAATCGACCTGGTTTTATGAATCTAACACAATGGACCCAATAATTATGATCTGGCAACGATTTAGTCGACTAGATAATCATTCATACATGCAATCTCTCAGGCAATGATGAATACAAACTCATGCATTAAATCTGATCATGAGAAACAGAGATAGAATAGCTTGCAAAACTACTTCAATTGCCATGGACACTTACCAGGCTTTAGATTATTTACGTTAAATCCAGCAAAACCATTTCTATACTCTAAGCATATTGCATTGGAGGGTGTTAAGACAATGTAGCATTCATCAACATTGGCAAAGTACTGAGATGTTTGTTAATTTATTCAGTTCTTTCCATCTTGCAAGGTCCTGCAGCAGCTTTTACTCTTGATCGGGGGAACAGATACCATTGCTAGCAGGATACATGCAAACAAATAGTATCCAGGTGAGAAAAATGCATGATGGGCTTCAGGTGACAACTATCTGCTGCACATTATTTCTTGGGTATGCAGTGGATCATCAAAAATGTATGTCAAAAAATACAATTTTTCAGGCATTTCCTCCCTAAATGCATGTTACATGTTAAACTATGTTACAGTAGTGATTCCTATCATTTGATTGGGATGCATTAAGTT
This sequence comes from Hemiscyllium ocellatum, assembly GCF_020745735.1. Taxonomy (NCBI): domain Eukaryota; kingdom Metazoa; phylum Chordata; class Chondrichthyes; order Orectolobiformes; family Hemiscylliidae; genus Hemiscyllium; species Hemiscyllium ocellatum. The sequence continues at coordinate 82,131,162 of NC_083404.1, forward strand.
ACTGGATCAAGTTTACTTATTCTACCTGAGTCTAGGTATAAAAATTGGTTTGCTTTCTGATCAAAATTCCATACTCAGTTTAAATTTGTTTAACTTGTAGTAAAAACAAGACAATGGAGCTAGTAAATTATAGAACTCTTGATTTGCTGGTAAGTGCTGATACATGGATCAAGAAGGTGCTAAACCTCATCCCAGATCAGTATCCTGTCAAGTGGCATTATACAGAATAGCAGATAAGGGGGCATGTTATTAGACTACTAAACTAGAGTTCTAGGATGAGAACATGGGCTCTTTGCTGCTTTCTGCTTGCACTCCTGTGAATAAGCCTTCCTTCTTTTAAACTGATTTCCTTCCTCCAGATCTGCCTGACTGGCCTAGAGGTCTGTAGTCTCTGTTGGCTGGCAGCACTTGGAAGGAGAACATTGATCTTGCTGTGCCCAGAAACACAAACACTTAACCAATTGGTGGGTAATCAGTTTTAATCATGTGGAGGCTCTTGAAAACGGCCACAGCAGGTTTATCACAGACTATGGTTGAGTCCAACAGCAACTGCATCTGTACATGTGTGGATTATTGGATAAGATCACAGTAGGCATTCTTGTGACTCCACATTCCATACTAGTACTCATTGTCCATGTTAACAAATGGATATTGGACAATTGCTATGAAATTATGAGCGATTCCACGAGTTATGAATTATTTAAATTCTGAGGAGGAGGGTGAGAAAACAAACCTTTGAAAATGACTAGTAGTTAAAGATTAATGCAGTTAAAATAGTTTGTGATAGCAGCAAATACGGTTTCATGATTTTAAAGATTCTTGACATTACATATAATGCCCATCACTGGTAATTTCTTGGGCTTCAAGCTTACAGTGGTCTATAAACACCTAGTAACCCAGTTTAGCAGCACCAACTTCCTGTGAGAGCCTTGTGTTTTTTGTGCAATGCATGGATTGGTTTAAAAAAACCAAAATATTTGCATGATCAGACCATATTCCATTAACAAAAAAAATCACAAAAAAACCAAGTTCAATCAATTCTACATTTGTTGAGTTTGCTGCATACTCTTACAAAGTGCTATCGCATGATAAAAGTAACAAAAAGGTAACAAAATGGATGAGCAACATTAGTGGTAACACTATGTTAAATAAATGCGGGCTACTATATTTCTCTGAGAAATAATGTACTTACTTATTTTCATCTATTTCTACAATTTAAAAAAAAATTTTTATGTGTAATACTTGAATGATCTAATTACTCAAACAAGTTTTACAAGGGACTTACACTCATTTGGTTATAATATTGATCAACTGCAACAATATCATTCCCTGCTTTATCTAACATCGCCAGGATCATTACAGTATCATGATACAATTTGGGGTTAAACTAGCCCCAGAAGCAGCTTGTGTAAATTCTCAGTGCTTTTAAAAGGTTAAAAATTCCTCACACTGATAAAGAGTCAGAGAAAGTAATATACCTATTTTAATGACAAAACTACACAAAAATACACTTAAACTAATGCACACTGTCTTTCAATCTCAGATGTGCTAACTTTCAGGATCCTGGTGGAGAATTCATTTCAAGACTATAAAACCTACTGTTATAAAACTTAAAAAATAGTGCTAAGATTTAACCAAGCTTTCCTTTTATACAGCTTTTCTATTTTCTGTATTTAAAAACACAGCTGGCTTTAGTATTTCAGATATGGAGTATGCAAATTTGTGCATTCAAGTATTATGATACATAATTAACAAAAGTGTGTAAAAGACCTAAGAACAGACCTTTGCAAAGACAAACCCCGTAAAATGTTGAACTTTTCTTATAGGATTCTCTGAAATCCTCCAAAGAAAGTAAAAAAATGCATCTGCAAATGATAAAAATCTCTCAAGAAGCTATTTGCAAAGCATTTCAGTATCCAAAAGGATTTTTAATCCTATAAAAACAGAACATTCTTTCAAAGTAACATATTTATTATTATATCCCACCAGAATAAAAGATTTCCCTTTTTTTAACCTGTGTGTTTTTGGGTTGCTCACTGACAAGTTCATTTGCCATCTGACTGAGAAAGACTGACCACTTGTTCTCACAATGCTGCCAATAACCCAAATGATATTCCTGTTGCCAGCAAGGCAGGAATATTGCCCCACTCTTTTTATACTGCATGAGATTGCCTGTGCAGCTCTCTCTCCATACCAATTCACTGAGGCCTGAAGTGGCATATCAACAAACAGTAATTATTTATAAACATCTACAACTATCACTAACTCATCCAGAATTAGAATTTAGTGAATGCAGGGAACTATGTTATACTTATTAATCCAGAACATTATTGGAATAACATTATATTCTTGAAGCTTTATACAGCTCAACGGACTTCTCCAAGGATTAACAAGATACTCCTTATGATTCTTTAGCATGATCACATACAGTCATAACCTTGCTACTCCTGTGCTATACATTGGGTAGAAATAATCCTTTTGATTATACATTCACTATCGTACTACTAAACAGGCTACACATAATTTTGAAGGCCCTATGCAGTCATCGTGACAGAAGGCTCCACATCCTTTACACATAATCATGGCTTTTAGCCTACAAGAGCACTTCAATTCTAGTTCTTCACCACCATTATCAGAAAATCTATGAGTTGGAATGGGAGTGTTCTGATTAGACAAAGTAATAGTGCTATTTCCACTGCTTCCCAAGAAACTACCAATGGACTGTTCAATAACAGAAGCAGCTTGTTTTAAATTAGTTCCACTGAAATGTAATGTAGAATAATTGCCGTAGAGTTGCTGTTGGTGCAGAAGTTTTGAAGTAGCAACCTGTGAAACTGGTTTACCAGACCCTGAGGGCAAAGGAGAAGAAAAGTCAGATTCATTTACTATTTTGCCTAAAAATACGTCCATTGTTGGTCTAAAATCCTTTAGGTGCTCTTTTGTTTCATGATACTGACTTGAAATATCTTTGACATCCACTGTACAGCCATTGTTTATGCCCTCAATACAAAACTGCTCCATTTTAATTGCACGACAGGTGTCAGTTGTGGAAAGCAAACTTGGTCTTTTATTGGTTTCCATAGTAATAGATCCTAGGTTTTGATTAGGTGGTGCATTACATTCGCTTAGAGTCACAAGATGTTTTACAGATTTATTCTGGACACTTTGTTTTGCTCTGCAGCTGCTATCAGTTTGCTTATTTGTAACACTATTTGAGAAAATAGCATCTGTGCTTTCCTCGTCTGTGTCTGTTGATGTATTGACTTGTGTCGTGGAGTTAAATGCTGGGCTGCTTCTTTCCAGAGCTTGGTTGAATGTTAATGCATTTGGAGTGGCATAGGTCAGTGTGGTTGGTAGGGCAGCTTGCAGTGAGGTTTCAGAATCAGTCAATCCTTGCAAAATAACAGATTTTTGGTGAGTGTGCTGTCTTTGTGAGACAGGGTCTGCAACATTCAAGTTGCTGCTGTTGTTATTACTGGTCAACAAGTTCTGCTCAAAACTGCATGAAGGCAAAGTTCTCTTGCACTCTTTAAATACTGAGCTTTGAGTGACTTTGTGCTGAATAAAAGTTTTGTTGATCCATTCCTGTTTAAATAACGTCTGCTGTTCCCCTGATTGATCCTCGGCCCACATTTTTACTCCTACAGCAGTGAACTGCTTTGCTTGATTAAACCTACTTTGTGACTGTTCTCCTACTGACTTAGCCTGTCTCTTGCTTATATGCATATCACGGGTTTTGCATTGGATTTGCCACACTGTACCCCACGTATGTCCTGTTGAGGCCTGAGGAGAGTTAGGAATATTAATGGTGACATCTCGATCTGCTGTAGTCACTTTGGATTCAGTACACCCTTGAGAAGGCAGTGGAAGTCTATTAATTTCAAGCCTGGCACCTGATCTAAGCTGAGGCAGTACTTTCTCCAACGGCAAATTCCCTTGCAGCAACTGTGTCACAAGAGGGTTATTGGCTTCGACTGATGAAAGATGACGATTATTGCTTCCAGGAGCAGAAGTTCTTTCTTGGTTTTCAATAGTTGCTAATGTGAAGGTCTGAGACTGATTTGTGCTTAAAGGTGCTTTAGAACCTTTTCCTTGCAAATTGTCGATCATTGGATTGATTTGATGGTGATTTTCTACAGCATTACACTTTTCCGGATATTCTCCCAGTTTAGTTTCAGAGACCAAATATTGTTCCTCAAGCCTAGACTGATCAGCTTTGGCCTCAGCACGAATGCTAAGTGACTCCAATGTTCTTTTTTTGGTACATGTGGTTTCTTCAGGATTTGTGTAAGTGTACAATTTGTCATTCTTTACCGGACCATCATCATATTCTTTATGGGTATTCAAACTGTGTCTTTCATTAACATTACTCATTAGTTCATTCACACTTTGTTTTTCCTCATTAACAAGATGACTAGATTTACTTTGGCTTGAGGTATTTTGCTGCTGGTTATTACTAACTATTCCTTCTAAATCTGTTGAGTTTTTAACTGTAAAGGTTTGATGGTGCAGGTCACTAAGTTCAAACTGTAGACCATTAGTGTCTGTTTTTACAGGTTGGAATGTTGTTCCATGTGAGTCTTCAGATGGTAGCAGAGATCTACCTTTTTCTTGGTCTGTTAAGACCTGACAGTAATTGCTTCTGCTGTTATTTTGTAATTGATTATCATAGTCTGATTCAGGCCAGTTACTGACAAATTCCTGAGAATGTATTTTATTGTTCAAGGCATTTTCAGTTTTAATCATTTCAACCTGGGAATCTATACTGAAATTTGAAAAGTAGTTTCTAAGCGTGGTTTGTGAATTAGTTTCACTGCAACCAATATCAGGATTAGTGGGTCCTTCTGTAATGATAAGAGGTTTCAAAGAGTTCAATAGCTCAGCATTTGTAATGCTATTGTTGTTTTCCTCGAGTACTGAAGTAGATTTCAGATCTAGTGACAGGTTTGTAGAACTTGGGATAGTTTCAGCACTGAAGTTGGTTGGCATATTGATATCACTCATAAAATTCAAACTATTATTGAAACTTGAAATGCCTGTCCTGGTAACAGAGCTGCACAATGTGGTGTTAGCAACAGACTGACACCCAAAAGAATCATGACAGTTATGAACTTCATTTTCATTACTGTTGAGAATGGTCATATCATCACTAGAGCTTGGAGTTGAGCTTTGATTAGGAGAACTTGCCCTGATGCAATACTCAGACAAAACAATGACTTCAGGTGAACATTGTATGGATGTATGTTCAGTGTGAGCTTTGGAAACAATACCAACCGAATATGGAGAGACTATGTTATTACTAACATTTTTAGTACTTGGGACAATAATTTCATTAGTACACAGTGTGTTATTAGCAGCACCACTTGATATGAAATTCTTGTTAGCACAACTTGATGTAGCACAATTATCAACACATCCTTGCATACCTATGTTGTTAGCATATTTCTGTTCAATAATATTGTGAGGATACTGTTCCTCCACTCTAGAGTTGGGTGCAGTGATATTATCAGTAAAGGTGGTCAGAGCAAGACGAGCAGTGCTTGGCACTGCAATACTGTCAGTGCAGTGTAGAACTGTAGCATTACTGACACAGCTGGATACTGTACTACTGACAGCAGGGTTTGCCACTGCAGCATTATCAGGAGAGTAAGACATAGCATTATTTGTGACATTGTCATTTACTTTTAGAACAGGGGTGTTTTCAGTACAGCATGTTATAAATGTATTTATGGAAGGGATATGTTCTGCTTTAACCATCTCCTCACTCTTTGAAAAGTTGGTATCCTGCAAATCCCCCTCTGCAATCCTGTCTTGTTTACAAGAAGGCTGTTCATCTGAATGCAGTAACTGTGTTCTTGCAAGATGCTTTGCCAGTAACTTTGCCTTTGTTTGTGCTTTAATATCTGCCAATGTTCTGGTCTGTACTCCACTTGATCCTGTATTACTGGTTCCTCCATTTCCTGCTGTACCAGCTGTTGCTGCTGCAGCTGCCTCTCTCTGTGCTCTAGCCTGCTGTGCTCTGGCCTTGATATCTGCAAGGGTCCTTGCACCTGTATTTCTTCCTCCACCTAGTACAACACTGGAGGATGTCTTTGGACAAATCTGGTAAGATGGCTGGCTCTTGATGACAAAAGGAAGTTTGATTCTTGATAAGTGAATCTGATGAAGAAAAGTACATAATTAGATTATTGCAAAAACACTGAAAAATCAAGATAGATCTGAGCATTCTGTTATGCAGATTATTTAACAATACTCTACATTAGTTCAACTTTTGTTTTGTGCAGTTATGCCAACAATACATATTCATGATGCTTAATTTAAAAGAAAGCCTAGATTCTGTCATTGTTTCAGGATTTTTTAATGGATATTCAACAGCAAGTTCTGTTTCAAGAAATGTCATTTTTACAGTTATTACTTCAATGCTGTTTATATTCTCATTATGCTTTCCAAAGTATTTTGAAAAGGTCATGGGATCAGGCATGAAGGGTATTATTTGCACATATGCAATTACTGTCTTGTAACACTAATTTCTGTTTCTTGGAGAGAGAATATATTTGGAAATAATGGTAAGAAGGATCATTTTGCGCCTGGCTACATCAATTAGGGACCCTCTCACAATGAGTCTTCAATTAGTGAATTATGATTGCGTTGTCAACAATTTATCTTTTATTCATCTTAGTGGCAGAATAATTTAACATGGTGAACTATGAGATAATAAACTTTGGGAAGGAAAATAAGGTTGTAAGTTTGAGGCAAACACCAGTGAGTGTTAACTTTAGTACCAAGAAAACTCATGGAAAATATCATTGAGCAGATGGTCCAGAGTGAGCAGGCCACTTTTAATCCAAATGTTTGTGGAGAAGACATAAAGGAAGATGCCTACATCATTTTTTGTGTGATTGGGTGCACACATCAACCCCCACCAACCACCCAGATGTTACCCACATATTGTTCCTCCTGGTTTGGCCTCTAAAGCTTTTCTTTCATTTCCTCTTCACTGTGCTGTGAAGACAGCACTTCCCAGATAAAACAAAAATTAAAGTTTGCCATGGTATGTCATGGATAAGGGGCTCAGTGGAGAAACTCTGACACGAGGCCAGCTCACTAATCTTGTCAGCTCACTAAACTTGCTGGAGAGAAGTGGGAAAGAAAGAAAAACTAACAACTTGAATGTTAGACCATAGGTTTAAAGACTTATTGTCTCAAGTTTTCAGACAAAAAAAGATTTGACCGAAGATTTTTAAAGAAGATTTTTAAAAGGCATGTTTCTTTATTTTAAAAGCCTGGAGGATAACAGCTTCTCTGTTAATCTGTCACTTGAACAACCAAGACAAACAAAACAGGAAATTGGATGTATTTATCACTTCATGTTCCACATACTGCATAGGAAATCTGAAGAGTAAACAACAAAGTACACTAAGATAAAAGAGATGCACAAAGGAAACAGAGAAACGATTTCTCAAATTTCCAAACAGCAAATGCACAAGACCTTCTCTCACCTCTCCGAGGCCTTCAAGAACTGATATGAACAAATCTTGGAATGCTTAATAGCCAGCTGGAATATAGCAGGTTTTATTGGCTATAAATCAAGAATTTAGAAATCACACAACCAGGTTATAGTCCAAAAAGTTTATTTGGAAGCACGAGCTTTCAGAGCACTGTTCCTTCATCAGGCACTCTACAACCACCTGAAGGAGCAGTGGTAAGAAAGTTAGTGCTTCCAAATAAACCTGTTGGTCTATAACCCTGTGTTGTGTACTTTTTAACTTTGTACACCCCAGTCCAACACCAGCACCTCCAAATCATAAATCAAGAAATAGTTATTCAGAATATATTGACACTTAAGTAACTTAGTCCCATTCCATTTTAAACTAGAAACTACACCAGTTTATTATTCCTGAGAATTCTCTTTGGTTGGGGCCCTTTTCCATGTCCAGTGACCAACATGAATGTTTTCATTGATGATAAAATCTTCCTAATCAATCCATTCAGAGATGTTACACCTCTACAGCAGATGGAACATGAACTGGGCCTTCTGGCTCAAGTGTAGCCAGTCATTAATGCACAAAACCCGTACCTGTTTGCAGACTGTTGAATGGACATGAATTAACATTTCATATTTATGTTTTAAATGCCTTTAAAAATAAATTTCAAAAGTACATTTGGAAAGTAGCATCTAAATAGCTGCCATTGGAGCATCAAAATAACAATGGGATTGTTTGAATACCTCCTCCTCTAAGCCCACCACAAACTGGTCAAAATTTTTAAAATCTCAAACTCTATCTCAGCCATCTTCAACCCTTTCAATTGCAGCTGTATTGGACATGGGGACTTAGCTAACCAACCTAATCAAAGGAAATGGTTATCCATTTGAATGTTTGCAAGAGGCTGTCTCAGATTTTTCCAGGCTTAACCCTGGCTGGCTGGGTTTCCAAGACCTCAGGAAACACATTAAATAAAGGAATTAAGGAAAGCTTTGTGGAGAATCTGTCTATACAACACTACTTGAGGGCCAAAAGAATCAGAAGAGCATCCCACCCCATCAGCTCATCAAGCTAACCGTCCGACATCAGCCTCTCCCTGCTCTTAGGCTAGGTGCCATCTCCTCCTGAAAATGGACTTCCTATGAGATTGACTATCATTCTCACTGGGAATAGACCGCACACAAGGAATTGCTTCATCACTTTACACCTTTACTCTCCTTTTCACTAAGGTACAGTTTCCTGATTTTCTCTAGGAGTCTGGCCAACTTTGGAGTGTTTCTAATCCAACAAGGGCCTAAGCCTGCCAATTAGACTAATTTGCAGATTTCTGATCTTAAAATTCTTCCCCAACACTCACACCTCAATAAATTTCAGGGCTACTTGTCCATGGCAATGAAGGCTAGAATAAACATTGAATGAAGCACCAAATCAACAATATTGAATATAATGCCAATATGGCAACCCATGAAACAGTATGCCATTTTTAAGCAACATAATTTAACACCATGCAACTGTGTCAATTCTGTGAGAAGCTTCTAGAGGACTGGGACTGAGCAAAAAAAAATCATTCCATTACACCCTTGCTTATGACAGTATCAGCATAGTAAAAATAGAAAATGAAGTTCATTCTGTCATCTCACTGAATTATCCATTGATCCATCATCAACTTTCTGAAATAAAGCTTTAAACAAATAAAATTAGCCTGGATGTATCTGTTCAAACTTCAGTTTAATTTTTTTTGTCTTACTTATTTTCGTGGTACCTATCTCTTCAGGATTCATATGTTTTCCACATTTCTTAAATAAGACTAATTTCCACCTTTACTGTTTGACTAATAAACTGATGGAGTGGATTGTCAGCCTATTATAGAATATGTCTCATCTTTGTTCGATACAATTCATTATAATGAAACATGGGTAAATTCTATGATGAGTGACTGATCCACTCCAACAGATTGTCACCTGATCAGCAAAGATGAAAATTATGCTCATCTCCTTAACTTCTCCTATTATGCCTCCTGTGGCTTGTCAATCTCATTTAACAATCTTTTATTTTCTACTTACCACTTTACAGGCCATTCTGTGTCAGTTGCTACGTGTACATAGAGTTGTATAGCATGGAAACAGATGCTTTGATCCAATTTGTTCCTGCAGACCAGATATCCTAAATTAACCTAGTCCCATTTGCTAGCATTTGGCCCATATCCCTTTAAAATTTTCCTATTCATGTACCCATCCATGCCTTTTAAAATGATGTACCCATCCACCACTTCCCCTGACAGTTCATTCCATACACGCACCACTTTCTATGTGAAAAACGTTGCACCCTAGGTCCCTTTTAAATCTCCCCCCTCTCACCTTAAACCTATCCCCTCTAGTTCTGGACTCCGCTATCCTATGGAAAAGACATTGACTATTCACTGTATCTATGCCCCATGATTTTATAAACTTCTATAAGGTCATCCCGCAGCCACTGAGCTCCAGGGAAAATAGCCGCAGCCTATTCAGCCTCTCCTTATAGCTCAAATCCTCCAACCCTGGCAACTTCTTTGAAAAACTTTTCTCAACCCTTTCAAGTTTCACAACATCCTTCCCAAAGCAGGGAGACCAGAATTGCATACAGTATTCCAAAAGTGGCCTAACCAATGCCACAGCCTCAATATGACCTCCCAACTCCTATACTCAATGCACTGACCTCTAAAGGCAATATCTTAACTATTTATTCATTAATTGCTTCATGAAGATGTTGGTGAATCTCTTGTGTTTTCAGCATTTTTAGTGTTTGTTTCAGATTACCTGCATCTGAATTTTCTTGTTTTAGCTCTTTTGTTTTTATCTCATGCATTTTTCTTTGTTCAAAAGCTCCATTTAAACTGAGTGAATAAGCTTGTTTAGACTTGGAGGGTCAATTACTCAAATAACAGCTTGAAACACAAATTCCCACTTCTTGAAGTTGTTATTCCATTTTGAAGTGGGACATAATAGATCAAACTTACAGTGACAGGATTGTAATTTAATTCTACTACAGTAGACCTTCCAGATTTGAACTGAATTAATCTTTTACAAACCTTAAACAGGAGCTTAAGATTTATTTAATTAATTGTCTTTTTTGTGATTTCTTTATTCATTACTCTTTTCACATTTTCTGTAAACATCTATCTGCAGCCATTAAAAGTAATCAGTATAATTTATTGAATTCATTTTGTGTCAGCAAAGCATTGGTCAAATTTTACCATCTGCACCATGAGATAATTTTCAGTTTTCAATTTCTTTTCAACATAACGAAAGTGGTAGAGACAATGCAAGTAGGCAAGAATGTGAATAAGCAAGAGCACTACAGATAGCAGCCAACAAACGTGGCTCATACAACCCTGCTCCATTTCATACTTTGGCCATTTTCATGAGGGTGGAGGGAGGGAGAAGGGCTTAGTACAGGATCGTTCCTACAAAGGAGGCAATTCACAACATTATGGCTTGTTTGACAGCTTGTTGCCAGTAAGTTTGTTTAATGCTCAGTGAGGCAGCCAGCCAGACTTTAACAGCTGTTGGTTTTTACACCGACTTCATAGAAATGCAAACCATGAATTTGAGGTGGGAAGAGTTTAAATGTGAGCGAAATGATTTTTTTACAGTTCATCATTCAATGCTGTAGCATGAGTTGTATCTGTATTGTTGAAAAAGCCACACATTGCTGAAGCTTTTTATCACCACTCATCAGCACATTTTGCAAGAAATACCAAAGCAAAGGGAGAACAAAATTAATGTATGGGAGTAAAAGTGCAGATTGGTTCGTAAGTGGATGCTGATTTGTAGAGGTGTTGTCATGGCGAATGTCAATAAATGATGACTAACAGGTAACTGCTAAGCTTTGTTTCTATTACGCACAAGACAGTAATAAAGACACCCTTAGCCAACTTCTGAATTAGGACATTAAGGAAGAGGAGCTTATTTGACTGCTTCAATTCAAATGTGAACTTCAGTGCAAGCTGGTCTACTAAGGCATGTAAAGAAATTCTTGTTTCAACTGTAGTGACATCCATTCTCTGGTTCATTTCTTAGAGCAGTCCCTTTATCAATGATGCAATCTGCCTGCTTTTAAATTTAAGCAAAGCATAGCAGTTGATTGTCAGTCATTTTAGCTGATGCATTCTACATAGCAACACTTGTACCATTCAGAGAATGCTTGCATATCAATCAGCACTCTCCTGTCATGCAGCATAAATCCTGTTTTCGCTTTGATAATTTTGAATATTTTCTGATTATTGCAAGATGAAAAGTTTTGCAAAATGTGTCTTTTTCAGCAATACTGAAGTTCTGTAAGACCAAATGATTTGCTGTAAATACATTCATTGAATTGTGATAGTGCTATGATTGAAAAGATGTAACTACTCTTTAAACAATGGACAGAAAATTAGAGGTTGGGTGAACTGTTAGCATCTTCCTGAAGTGACTAGAAAGAAGGCCATGATGTGGTCATGACGTGCTCCCAGCAGGGCTGAAATTCTGCAATATCAGACTTCTGTCTTTCACTGGGAAGGAACTCCCAATTTGATAGCAGCCAGCCATTCAGATTGGCTGGCATCTCCATCAATCTTAGCAGTGCCAGCATTCAGAAATGGGTACTACCATCCTCTAGTGCTGTTCTCTGTAACTTCATTCCCTTCAAATCCTTCCATATTTCTCATTTTCAAATATTTATTCCATTTTCTTTAAAATAATGTTCTGTCCTCTACCTCAATCACCATTAATGAAGAAATAAACTCGTCCAATAGTCTTCAGTTCAAATTTTGTCCTTTTAGCATTGGTTCTTTCAGAAAGGACATTCTCTGGATGATCTGGCAAATATTATTCCTTTAATTAACATGACTAAGAGAGAATACCTGGTCATTATCAAGTAACTGTATAAGAAACCTTGTTGTGCATATATTGCCTTTCGTGATTGCTGGATTGCAATGAAGACTGTACTTCAGCAGTATTTCATTGGTTGTAAAACATTTTAGAACATCCTGAAGTGATGAACAGTGTAATTTTGAGTCAGAATCTTTATCTTCACTCCACTCTTCCATATTTACCCACAAGAAGAAACAATCTTTTACTGTTTACTTACAGTTAAGATCCCTGGTTTCACTCATCCTGCTTTCAGCATAGCTCCCTCAATCCAAATTGCTGCTGCTCCCAAATCTGCTGCAAATGCTGGGCCCCATGCCTGCATTCCCTCAAGGTTCCCTACAAAGTTCCAATGTTCAAATATGCAAACTATTAGGTCTTTCTCCCCAAGCTTCAGACCCTGTGCACTGAGCCCAAATTCCTCAACAGTTCTCAAGCCAAACCCTTTGCTCACAAGACATAATTCCTCATTAAACCTACAGCTCAGCGAGCAAACCTACACCCCATAATTCCTCATCATGTCTATTCTGGTTGGAAGAATCATTCAGTGATGTTACAGAGTTGGACAACTATTGCGATCGCAGCAAATTTAAAGGACAAAAGTTATCTACCAGCAATATCTAACCCCAGGCTATGATTGTGTGGTCAAGCAATCACAAGCCCAAGATTGAAAATCATAAAATGACCCAGAGCTGGAGAAATTGGGCCTGACAGAAAATTGGCCAAACTAAATTAAATAGCAGCTAGTGACTAGAGAACAGCATAAACCAAGGTCATAGGGGCCATAAAGGTTCGGGGGAACCAGTTACAACCAGCTTGAGGGTTGTGTACTAGAGGACTGTTGATCAGACTTCCAGGTACCTTTACTTTCAGCTAGTGCCTGAGGATGTTGGCACTACTCCACTGAATGCTTTAAAACCTAGTCATGACCTCTTTAGTCAAAGACCACAGAACATTCAAGAAGGGCTGAAACAAGGGAAATTAAAATACACAACTGAAAGCCATCTCTTCAGTGAAGACATGCAGCAAGACTGATGGTGGAAGACCATGCAGCAATATGCTCTAAGACGTAGCTTGGCTGATGGTGAGAAGAAGAGCTGATGGCATCCTTCATGAATGCCTTTCTGCCACCAAACACTGCTCCTGAAGCATCCTCTTGTAAAATGTGCCTTTACAAAGAAGCTTCGGAGAGAGACGCAGTGATTCCTGTTGAGGTTCATCCTGAGCAGTTCCGTAACACAGGACCATCTGCTTTACAGTCTGCTCCCTGGGAAGCACATCGAGGCAAACATCAACTGCGCCTGGAAGACAATCAACTTGGTGAAAGATGCTCTTTAGCCTTCCCAAAACAAGTTGGTCTTCCACTATAAAGAGTCGACTTCAACCAAATGCCCAGACTGGCACATTCCAGTGCCCAGGACTGTGTGCTGAGGGACATACTAAAGCTTGGGGCAGTTGTCGCCAAGGTGGAGTGGGGAAACATCACTGTCTAAGATGCCAAAATGCAATGATGATCCATTCAGTTATATGACTCTCTCTTTTTCTCAAAATATATATATATACTGTTGCCTCACAGCGCCTGAGACCCGGGTTCAGTTCCCGACTCAGGCGACAGACTGTGTGGAGTTTGCACGTTCTCCCCGTGTCTGCGTGGGTTTCCTCCGGGTGCTCCGGTTTCCTCCCACAGTCCAAAGATGTGCGGGTCAGGTGAATTGGCCATGCTAAATTGCCCATAGTGTTAGTTAAGGGGTAAATGTAGGGTTATGGGTGGGTTGCGCTTCGGCGGGTCGGTGTGGACTTGTTGGGCCGAAGGGCCTGTTTCCACACTGTAAGTAATCTAATCTAAACAGTCAAAAAAAAATATATAAATAGCATCCTGCATGAGTAGGAAATGTCATTGTTTTTGCAACTGCAGAGAATGTAAAATTCCAATATATATTTTCTCTTTATATGCACAGACTATATACAACTGTTTTAGTACCTTATGTACATAAAGATACTTTGTAAGTTATATTTTTGCCAAAAAAGCACATGTGACAAACCAACTAGACCCAGGAGAAGATCTACCTATCATAAACTGCTAGCCCCACCTTTGTGGAAGAGAGCTAGCCCTATTTCAGAGAGGCAGCAGATTCCAACAGCCCAAAATACCCCAATACATTCAAATTGTCGTGGTTAGTATCCTTTTTCAGGTGGATAGAGCTAGGTACAGAGTAAATATTGTGCGAACTTGGGAAATGCTTCCATGATGATTTTTAATAAGGAGTATTTTATTAATAAAATCAAGCGTAACTGCAAACTGAATTCTGTGTTCCTTGGTCAGCCTCACCAACTAGGTGGTTTGGGTAAATTGTTTTTAATACATAAAATGGTTAAAGTGTCAAAAACATGGACAACAACTGGCTAAAGTATCTGAAACAATCTAACAGTATTTGCAACACTAAACTACCACTTTAAACGGAGAAACGATGTCAAGCAAATGAAACAGGAGGTTACTTTTTGTACTTTATCATATTGGCTGTAATTAAAGGACCAACTCAATCTGAGAATTTTGTTTATCCTCCATTGTTCCTTAGTTGTTTTGAAATTATCACCATTGAGATTTGATGAACCACATGGCACTCTTATTAAAAGTGTATGCATCATCCTTTAAAAATGGCTACTGTAGCACTGGCTAAAACTTAGAACTAGCATGCAGCAACAACTTCAAAACAATTATGTCAGAAGAAAAACAGTGACAAACACCTCTTCAGCTATTAAACTTGGTTCAGCTCCTGTTTAATTATATATGCAATTTTATTTTTAATTGAAAGATTTTTCAAAAATTGTCATCTTCTTCTCATATTTTGTTCTAATAATTCATACATAATAATCTATCCCATTTTATAGGATAAATAGTGGTATCCATAAAGGTGACTTTATGTACATTTCAAACTGATACAGTATTGCCTCATTAAATATACTTCAATATCATTATTGAATGATGATGGAGAAGTTTCTGAAATTGAATAAATTAAAGTTTATTGTCATGCTCATTTAAACTGGGAACAGTAGTTTGCGGACGTTAGTTCTCACTATGCTTATATTAGTGAACAAAGGTAAATATTGGAACACATATTCAATTAAACTCTGATTTTTCAGCCTTAACTATTCATGTTCTATCTGAATAAAAGTATCATTAGTCCTATTTTCAATTACCACAATCTGATAATGTGCTTGAGCAAAAATGCTGCAGAGTATTCTGATAATTTATTGAATTTTCAGGTAGTTACAGAAGTTTTTTTGTTTGTTTCATCACATATAATTCCATTTTCTTCACAAGTAGAGTAGCTGGTCAAAACAAAAGCATATCTAAATCCAAGGAGCAACTATAAAAGTCAACATTGTGAGTATTATTGAAAAACGATCTATATATATATATAAAAAAGTATATTGGCTACACATTGTCATTTCTTTTCTTTGTAACGTACCTTGATGGGTGGGACCTTTGGCTCTTCTTTTGTGGGGATCTCTTTTTCATTTTGTGCTCCACTGGGCAGAGTCTGAAAGGGCTGATCATTTTCAATTCTAGGCCTTTTCTCCTGACAGATCTCCAGGCTGTGCTGTTCCATGGGTTTTCTCTTTTGTAGCTCAACATCTTTGTTGTCATTTCTTCCGTCTGCTGAAGATGATGTTGAAAAGTCTGAGGGTGTTGGCGTTCGTGTAGGTGATTGAGAGATGGATTGAAATGTCCTTGGTTCATTTTCAGGCTCTTTGCTCTCAGTTTCAGAATGCTCAGTCAGTACAGGGGTTTCAGAGTATGCAGAGGTATGTTGTTGTTGAGATGTGTATTGTATATTTCTCTCTGGTGAAGTGGTCATATTGATAACAGCCTCAAGCTCATCACAATAAGATGAGGATTGTAAGCACACAGAAGCACTACATTGTTCCAGGGTACTTGTGTTCAGTGCCAGTTCACATAAGTCACTGTTAGATTCATTAAAAGAACCAGAAAGTTGAGATGGTGTAGAAGTGGAAGTAATGTGTTGTAAAGAAATGCTAGATATCCCAGAAGAAGGCACCTGTAAGTCACCAGTGTGTTCAGATTGAGACTCAAATTCATTGATACTCTGTGTAATAGGAACAGGCTTCAAGTCTTCTGCTGGCATTTCTTGTTCCAACTTATCAAGGCTCAGCAAGCAAGACTGTTCAAAGTCACAGGCACTGGACTCTGGAGATCTATTTTCACCAAAGCTTCCACAAATATTTAGTTCAACTTCTTCTGCTATCTCTTCCTGAATAACAGATTCATTTGAGGTAATGTCTGAACATAAGGATATTAGTATATCCTCCTCTTTAGCAGTTTTGGATGGTTCTTTGGCCGGGATTTGCTGTACATTGCATTGTGTTTGCTTTAGATCTGTATAAGGCACAACACTTTCTTTGCTTTCAAGCTCAATACCAGATGTGATCTCACAGGGCCCTGATAGGATGTGTGGTGCTGAAAATAAACAGCTAACTTGGTTTTCAAAAGACTCTTTTACTAATTCCTGCTTCATTGCTTCTTCTTGTGTTACACCCATCCTGAATTCAACAGAAAGGTAGATGTCACAATTACAACTTAGAAAGCTGAACAATTCATAATTAGTGTCCTGAGTCAAACATGTTACCTGCCACAAAGGTTTACCAGAATATCTTAAAATTCACAAAACTTTCAAATAAAGTGTGAAGTGGAAATTAGGAAATTGCATTTAGGGCTGGAATGTAATTGTTCAGTTCCACAGATTTGGAGAGGATAATTCTTGGTGTGACCTCCAGTAGGCAGGAGACACTGAATGAACACTGCAGCATCTCTCTTTGAGGATTGATGCAAATTAACGCAATTGTTCCTATCTAAACAGCACTGTGTGACTGACCAGGAGGGATTCAGAAAGGGGTTCAGAAGGTACATTGCTCACCCTTTTGGCAGGAGTTACTTTATCAAATTTGAGTGAAATTCCCTGTGCATTTATTTCCAGAGGTAGGTAATCAGGGTATATTGCAAAGTCTTATAAAATCTCAGGGATATATGTCCACAAATGTACCTATAATTATGGACTTCATTATTCTTTTGGGCCATTTATTGATCTCTGGGCTTGAATGTATCTGCAACTGTTATAATTGCTCCATCTGAGGCTGAACAATCAAACATGCTAATTGCTTGTATTAGGTTGATTCAAAATGTATGTAAAGTTAAACAATTGGGGAATATTTCACAACTGAAAAAATATTGCAACACAAGACACAAAGGTGTAAAACTGGTTGCAGCACACTCCAAACATGAATAAACAAAATGCAAAGAGGATTAGTTGCAATATTAAAGAAATACTAAGATGCTTACTTTTCTCCATAATATTGTTCAAAGAATGTTTCTTTCCATTGTTCTATCTTCTTCTCCTTTTCAATTTCTTGTCGAATCCGTAACTGCATTTCTGGAGTAAATTCACCTGCACCAAAATTCAGAGCATGAAGTAAAAATGGCATCATCTTTGTTACAATGGACAAGTTTCAAAAAGAAGCTTTTGTCATGTTGCAGTGCCCAGTAATTTAGCTTATGTCTATGGATTCTGAATAAGAGCACAGGAATAGTTTGTTTAGCGGACCCTACCCTACCATTCAGTGAATCATAGTTGACATGTATCCAATTACTTTAATCAACCTTGGTGCTACACCTTGACCAGCAACAAAATCTTAAAAACGTGTTGCTGGAAAAGCGCAGCAGGTCAGACGGCATCAAAGGAGAAGGAGAATCGACGTTTTGGGCATAAGCCCTTCCGAAACGTCGATTCTCCTTCTCCTTTGATGCTGCCTGACCTGCTGTGCTTTTCCAGCAACGCATTTTTAAGCTCTGATCCCCAGCATCTGCAGTCCTCACTTATTCTCAGCAAAAAGATCTGCCAATCCCTAGCATAAGATTATCAATTCACAAAGTATCTAACGTATTTATGTAGGAAAATTCCATTCTTCTGTTGTCCTATGCATGAAAACGTGTTTCTTAACTTTCCTCCTGAATAGCCTAACTCTGATATTAAAGTTATATTCCCTTGTCCAAGACACCATTGCCAATTGAAGAAAATTTTCTTATCTACTTCATTAATTCTCTTCAGAATTCGAACCAATTTTATGGAAAACGTCCTTAACCTTTCCCATAAAATATAAAACAAAAGAAGCAAAACTGTTTAGCAGAGATTTCAGGTTTAGTTCTGTGAATCAAGATTGTAACTCAAGAATATGTTGATATCTGTCACTTCACAGTGACCCTTAACTTCACCTCTGAGCAATTATAGAGTTGGTAACTGGAATCAAACAGCATACATTAACACTGCATACTTATAAGCTGTCACTTACACAATGACACATTGTGTAAAACAAAGTTTGGCATTATTGGCTGAAATTTCCTGTGCATTGGAGTCCAGAGACAGGTAGTCAGTGCATACAGCAAAGACCTGTAACATTTCAAGGACATACTTGCACAAGTGTTTTGTACCTGTAATTAGGTGCTTCATTATTCTTTTAGGCCATCTATTGATCTCTGTGCCCGAATGCATCTGAAATTGGTATAATTGCTCCATCTGAGGCTGAACAGTCAACATGCTATTTGCTTGTATTATGTTGATTCAAATACAAGATATAAAAATAAACTCAATACAACTTTAGGCAACATATGAACAAAGTCATTGTTCCAGTTTTATTATGATTTTTGAGCAATTTAATTTATTCTCACTGTGTCCACATTCTCTTTATTTTTATACTATAATGATAGATCATATCTTATGAGGAAACAGACTTGTAAGTGAATTATGGAGAGAAGATGACATGGGAGAAGACCAAGAGGAAAGAAGAGTATGTAGGAAGCTAATGGCAAATGAAAAGATTGGCCAGGATGGAGAAATATGGAAAGACTCCTTTGTGTCAAAGTCCGAATACACCATTTATCATGGTCAATATGTTATTCAGTCTGCTTACTTAACCTGGAAGCCCTTTAAATTTCATCCACCTTTCAATTCAATTATAAACTAAATATTGCAGGATTTACCTTTGTGAAGAGATAAGCAAATGGATAAAAAGCAGGACGTGGCTCTGATAATAATAGATGCATACATGACAGCAGAGAAAAATTATCTTAGCTCTGAAAATCAAGAAGTAGAATTAATCGGGTGGAGTTAGGAAACTGAAAACATGAATGGGCCTTTAACACCAGATTTGGATTCTATGATGATGATAGTGGTGGCACGGTGGCTCAGTGGTTAGCACTGCTGCCTCACAGCGCCAGGGACCCAGGTTTGATCCCAGCCTCAAGCGACTGTCTGTGTGGAGTTTGCACATTCTCCCTGTGTCTGCGTGGGTTTCCTCCAGGTGCTCCGGTTTGCTCCCCCAATCCAAAGATGTGCAGGTTGGGTGAATTGGCCATGCTATATTGCCCATAGTGTTCAGGGATGTGTAGGTTAGGTGCAGTAGTCAGGGCTAAATGTAGAGTAATGGGGAATGAGTCTGGGTGGATTACTCTTCGGAAGGTCGATGTGAATTTGTTGGGCCAAAGGGCCTGTTGCCATACTGTAGGGATTCTATGATATGATGATTATACTGTAGGCCACAGCAAATTAAAAGTAGGTGTAACAAGTAGTAGTGAGAGACTGTCAAGTTTGTACAGTCTGGGAAACCAAATCTGCAGTAGTCTATTGCAAAATCTAACCAAATTTGCATTAGAGTATGTGTTAATGGTATGGAAGACAATTTGGCAAAGGTAGTTTGGACAATCTTTATGAAAGTATATGAATAATAAATAAAAAGACTTGCAATGACACTGAACTTCGGAGGTATAGTTAGTAAATTTGCAGATGACACCAAAATTGTAACATAGAAGACATTGAAGAAGGTTATCTCAGCGTACAATTGGGTCTTGATCAGATGGTCCAATGGGCTGAGGAGTGGCAGATGGAATTTGATTTAAGTTAATGTAAAGTGTTGCATTTTGGAAATGCAAATCAGGGCAGGACTTATGCACTTAATGGTAAGGTCTTGGAGATTGTTGCTGAACAAAGACACTCTGGCGTGCAGGTTCATAGTCCTTGAAAATGGAGTTGCAGGTAGACAGGATAGTGATGAAGGCATTTGGTATGTTTTCCTTTATTGGTCAGAGCATTCAGAGTTGGGAGTTCATGCTGTGGTTGTTGCCAGTTTTGGACGATTTATGCTACAGGGAGAGGCTGAATAGGCTGACGCTGTTTTTCCTGGAGCTTCGGAGGCTGAAGGGTAACCTTATAGAGGCTTATAAATCATGAAGAGCATGAATATGGTAAATAGACAAGGTATTTTCCTTTGGGTGAGGGTGTCCAGACTAGAGGGCCTAGGTTTAGGGTGCGAGAAGAAGGATTTAAAAGCAACCTAAGGGGCAATGTTTTCACGTTGTAATGCATTCCAGATCTTATTTAACTGGCAATAGATTAGGAAATGGCAATGTACAAAGGGACCTGGGTGCCTTGAACACCAGACACTGAAAGCAAGATGCAGTTGCAGCAAATAGTTTGGAAGCAACTTCTATGTTGGTCTTCATTGCAAGAGGATTTGAGTACAGGAGCAAGGAAAACCTACTGAATATGTACATGGCCTTGGTGAGAGTAAACCTGGAGTACTGTGTGCAGTTTTGGTCTCTTTACTGTAGCAGGCGTTTGGGTGTTAAAACACAAATAGATTGCTATCTTTGCCAAATAGCAAATAATGTTGGGTACATTGGTCAAGTAGAATCATTGAATCTCTTCGGTGTGAAAGGAGGGGCCATTCAGCCCATTGAGTCCACACCAACCCTTTAAACAGGAGCCCATTCAGACCCAGCCCCTACTGTATCCGTGTGCCCCACACTTACTATGGCTAATTTACTTAGCCTATACATCCCTGACTGCACTACGAAAATTTTTTTTTAAAGCATGGCCAATCTACCTAACCTGCAAATCTTTAGACGTGGGAGGAAACTGGAACACAGAGAGAAAACCTACACAGACACAGGAAGAACATGCAAATTCCACACTGACCAAACACTGTAATTAAACCCAGGTCTCTGGTGCTGCAAGGTAGCAGTGCTAACCACTGAGCCAGCACGCTGCCCAAAACTTAAGCCACAATCCTAGATACAAGACACAGTGCAAACACAACAGCCAGATGCTAATATCATTAGCATAAAATAAAAGGCAACAGTTATCCTGGACTGACATATCTATTCTATTTCTCATTTCTGAATGTTCATCCACTGTCACATTTAGTAAAGATTTTTCAAATGACTGATGTAAGGCTTGCTGGGCTGAAATTCCCTGGATATGTTCTGTTCCTCTTCTTAAATAAATACATTAGCTGTCTGTCAGTCCTGTAGCATGAGGAAGTGGGGAGGCTACAGAAAGATCTAGACAGGTTGGGAGAGTGGTCCAGGAAATGGCTGATGGAATTTAACGTGAGCAAGTGCGAGGTCTTGCACTTTGGCAAAAAAAATAAAAGCATAGACTACTTTCTAAATGGTGAGAAAATTAGTAAAGGCAAAGTACAAAGGGATCTGGGAGTGCTAGTCGAGGATTCTCTAAAGGTAAACATGCAGGTTGAGTCCGTGATTAAGAAAGCGAATGCAATGTTGTCTCTTATCTCAAAAGCAGAGATGTGCTACTGAGACTTTATAAAGCTCTGGTTAGGCCCCATTTCGAGTACTGTGTCCAGTTTTGGTCCCCACACCTCAGGAAGGACATACTGGCACTGGAACATGTCCAGCGGAGATTCACACGGATGATCCCTGGAATAGCAGGTCTAACATACGAGGAACGGCTGAGGATCCTGGGATTATATTCATTGGAGTTTAGAAGATTAAGGGGAGACTTAATAGAGATGTACAAGATAATACATGGCTTGGAAAGGGTGGATGCTAGGAAATTGTTTCCATTAGGCAATGAGACTCGGACCCGTGGACACAGCATTAGAATTAGAGGGGGTCAATTCAGAACAGACATTTCTTCAGCCAGAGGGTGGTGGGCCTGTGGAATTCATTGCCACGGAGTGCAGTGGAGGCCGGGACGCTAAATGTCTTCAAGGCCGAGATTGATAGGTTCTTGTTGTCTCGAGGAATTAAGGGCTACGGGGAGAACGCTGGTAAGTGGAGTTGAAATGCCCATCAGCCATGATTGAATGGCGGAGTGGACTCGATGGACCGAATGGCCTTACTTCCACTCCTGTGTCTTATGGTCTTATGATACATTTTATGAACTAATTATTCAATATAACTAGTAATTCTGTGGCTATTTCTTCCTTAGATTATTTTAAACAACTTAGAATCCATCTGGACAATCAACTTTATCTTCTCTTAGTTTGTTTAAATTTACGACTATGTTTTTATTATAGTTGCAACTATCTCATTAGTCATCCCTGAATTATGCTTATCTATTTCATTAGTATAAAACAATATGACATAATTATTTAATATTTCTGCCATACCTCTATCATCTGCAGTTTAACTATTTATCCCTTGGTGATTTTGTTCTTATTACATATTCAAAATATTTTTGTCTTCTATTCCTTGAATTTAGAATTTAACTTCATCGTTCATTTTTGCCTTATATACAGTTTACAAGAATTTTACTAACTAGCATGGTAATTGGTAATTGGTAATCAGATTGATTGAATAGTGAAAACAAAAGTTGCTGATTGAATGTTACAATCTCCTTTGTTGGTTGTGCATCAGTTTGAAGCAGCGATAGGCAGAAATTTCCCCTCCTCGAAGAGTTGAGAGTGAAAAATCAGATTCTCAAAGTGAAAAACTACTTATAGAGTTTGTCATCAAGCCGAGGATGACAAGTTTAGAATCTTGTCTGTGAGGAGTGAGAAACTAATTTCCAAGCATTTCCATCTCATTAATACCCATCCACCATTTTAAAATTACACTTTCAATCTTCCATTTGCCACAAAAAAATCGCTTCAACAACCAGTGCAGCTGGTGACCATAATAACTGTGACCATAATCTTATGAAGATGAAGATGAAGCACAAGATCTCTTCATGGTCAATGGTCCCACTCTTCCTGGACCTGTCTAGCATGCAACTTGCCATTGGCAAAGCAGCAGCCACAGAATATCATTATACTCATTTTCTGCCCAATTTCAATACTTCAGACTTCAAGCATATATTCCGGAGTTGATGGATAGTCAGGAATGTGTATGTTTCTGCCAGGTCACTACATAGGATTTTAGCACTAACCTACAACCAACCATCTTCCATATCTTATCATGTTTAGAACATAGAACATAGAACATAGAAGGATACAGCGCAGTACAGGCCCTTCGGCCCTCGATGTTGCGCCGACCGAGTCCTACCTAACCTATACTAGCCCAATAACTTCCAAATGCCTATCCAATGCCCGCTTAAATGAACATAAAGAAGGAGAGTTCACCACTGATACGGGCAGGGCATTCCATGAACTCACAACCCGCTGTGTGAAGAATCTACCCCTAACATCTGTCCTATACCTACCACCCCTTAATTTAAAGCTATGTCCCCTAGTAACACCTGACTCCATCATCGGTAAAAGGTTCTTAGTATCTACCCTATCTAAACCCCTAATCATCTTATACACTTCTATCAGATCTCCCCTAAACCTTCTCTTCTCCAATGAGAACAGCCCCAAGTGCCTCAGCCTTTCCTCATAAGATTTTCCTACCATTCCAGGCAACATCCTGGTAAACCTCCTCTGCACTCGTTCTAAAGCTTCCACATCCTTCCTATAGTATGGCGACCAAAACTGCACACAATACTCCAGATGAGGCCTCACCAGAGTCTTATACAACTGCAACATGACCTCAGGACTCCGGAACTCAATTCCTCTGCCAATAAAGCCCAGTACACCATATGCCTTCCTCACAGCACTATTTACCTGGGTGGCAACTTTCAGAGATCTGTGTACATAGACACCAAGATCCCTCTGCTCATCCACACTACCAAGTAGCCTACCATTAGCCCAGTAATCCATCATCTTGTTATTCCTACCAAAGTGAACGACTTCGCACTTAGCTACATTGAATTCCATTTGCCACATTTCCGCCCAGCTCTGCAACTTATCTATATCCCGCTGTAACCTACCACTTCCTTCCTCACTATCCACAACTCCACCGACTTTTGTGTCATCCGCAAACTTGCTTACCCAGCTTTCAAGTCCTTCCTCTAGATCATTTATAAAGATAACAAAAAGCAATGGTCCCAAAACAGATCCTTGTGTTACACCGCTAGTAACTGCGCTCCAAGATGAACATAATCCATCAACTACTACCCTCTGTCTCCTTCCAGCCAGCCAATTCCTAATCCAAACCTCTAATGTATCCTCAATGCCATACCTCCGAAGTTTTAGCATTAGCCTACCATGGGGAACCTTATCGAACGCCTTACTAAAATCCATATACACAACATCTACTGCTTTACCCTCATCCACTTCCTTAGTCACCTTCTCAAAGAACTCAACAAGGTTTGTGAGGCACGACCTGCCCTTCACAAAACCATGCTGGCTATTCCTGGTTCAATTGTAGACTAGGGGTTTGGCCATAGTCAGGTGCTTGGTGGTACCAGAGACTGGAGATCCATGTCCTTTCAGTCCAGAGATTGGGCAACAGTTGTCTGGGGATGGCCTACCACCTTAGTCAGGGGAGTTTGGCTGCCAGTAGTCAGAGGGCTTATCAGGTACAGTCATAAAGTCATACAGTCTTAGAGTCATAGAGTCCAACAGCATGGAGACGGACCCTTCGGTCAAAAATGGTACATGCCAATCAAAATGTTCGCCCAGACTAACCCCATTTCCCTGCACTTGGCCCACATCATTTTAATCTTTTCTGCTTACATACATTTGTCCAAATGCCTTTTAAATGTTATTAGTGTACCCATCTTAACCACTTTCGCTTGCAGCTCATTCCATATGCGTACCACCCTCTGTATAAAAAAGTTGCCACTCAGGTTTCCTTTTATTCTTTCCCCTCTAACCTTATACAGATGCCCTCTAGTCCTTGATTCCCTAACCCTGAGAAAAAGACTTGAGTACTTTTACCCTATTCCTGCCTCTCATGATTGTAAACATCTCTATAAGGACCAGCCCTCAGGCTCCTATGCTCTAAAGAAAAAAGTCCTCACTTGTCCAACTTCTTCCTATTACTCAGACCATTGAGTCCAGGCAACATCCTTGTAAGTTTCTTCTGCACTTTTTCCACTTTAATAACATCTTTCCTATAACAAGGTGACCAAACTGAACACATTGCTCCAAGTGCAGCCTCACCAGTCCTGTATAACTGCAACATAACTTTCCAATATCTATACTCAGTGCCCTGACTGATGAAGACCAGTGTGCCAAAGGCCTTCTTCAGTGCCCTGTCTACCTGTGACTCCACTTTCAGAGAACTGTGAACCTGAACTCCAAGTTCTCTTTGCTCCACAATACTCCTTAAGGCCCTACAATTCATCATGAACCTCTTACCTTTATTTGACTTTCCAAAATGCAAGACCTCACGTTTATCTATATTAAACCCCATTTGCCATTTCTTGGTCCACTTCACCAGGTGATCCAAGATCCTGCTGCAATTTCTGGTAATCTTTCTCACATTCCACGATCCTGCCTATTTTAATGTTATCAGCAAACTTACTAATCATGTCTTATATGTTCTCATCCAAATCACTAATATAGATAATGAACAGAAAAGGACCCAGCACCAATTCCTGAGGTCACAGGCCTCCAGTCCGATAAGCACCCTTCCATTTTTACCATCTGCTTCCTACCATCAAGCCAATTTTGTATCCAATTTGCCAGCTCACCCTGGATTCAATGTGATCTAACCTTCCAGAGCAGCCTACCATGTGGAACTTTATCAAAGGCCTTATTGAAATCCATGTAGAGTACGTATACCGCCCTGCCCTTGTCAACCTTCCTGGTCAACACCTCCTCTTCCGTGATATGGACTGTCCCCAAGATATCACTACTAACTTCTCTTAGTTCACAAGTTTTCATGTCTTTCTCCACGGTAAACACAGAGAAGGAATATTCATTGAGAGCCTCGCCCAGTCTTCTGCAGTTCTATATATACATGACCGCTTTTGTCCTTGAGGGGCCCTATTCTCTCTCTAGTTATTCTTTTTCCTTTAATATGCTTAAAGTACCTCTTTGGATTCACTCTAATCTTCTTAGCCAAGGCTATCTCTTGACCCCTCTTCGCCCTCCTGATGTCCTTCTTCAGTAAACTCCTGTATTCTCTGCATACTTCCAGGGATTTCCTTGATCCCAGCTGCCAGTACCTTAGCCAGGCCTCCTTTTTATTGGTCAAAGCCTCAATATTTCCTGTCATCCAGGGTTCCCTATTCCTGCTAACATTGCCCTTCACCCTCTCAGGAACATATAGACATTGAACTCTAGCTATATCACTTCTAAAGGTCTCCCACTTGATGGAGGTCCCTTTGCCTGCAAACAAATTACTCCAATCAAGCCCTTCAAGCTCCTGTCTAATTCCATCAAAATTCGCCTTGCCCCAATTTAGAATTTTAACCTGCGGACCAGTTTTGTCCTTCTCCATAACTAGTTTAAAATTATGGGATCTTATTCAGATGGGCCAATGGGCTGAGGAGTGGCAAACAGAGTTTAATTTAGATAAATGCGAGATGGTGCATTTTGGGAAAGCAAATTTAGCAGGACTTATACACTTAATGGTAAGGTTCCGGGGAGTGTTGCTGATCAAAGAGACCTTGGAGTGCAGGTCATAGCTCCTTGAAAATAGAGTTACAGGTAGATAGGATAGTGAAGAAGGCATTTGGTATGCTTTCCTTTATTGGTCAGAGTATTGAGTACAGGAGTTGGGAGTTCATGTTGCAGCTGCACAGAACATTGGTTAGGCCACTGTTGGAATATTTCATGCAATCCTGGTCTCCTTCCTATCGGAAAGATGTTGTGAAACTTGAAAGGGTTCAGAAAAGATTTACAAGGATGTTGCCAGGGTTGGAGGATTTGAACTACAGGGAGAGGTTGAACAGACTGGGGCTGTTTTCTCTGGAGCGCCAGAGGCTGAACGGTGACCTTATAGAGATTTATAAAATCATGAGGGGCATGGATAAGATAAATAGACAGTCTTTTCCCTCGGGTGTGGGAGTCCAGTCGAGAGGGCATAGGTTTATGGTGAGAGGGGAAACATATAAAAGAGATCCGAAGGCCAACATTTTCATGCAGAGGGTGATACATGTATGGAACAATCTGCCAGAGGAAGTGGTGAAGGCTAGTACAACTGCAACATTTAAAAAGCATCTAGATGGTTATATGAATAGGAAGGATTTGGAGAAATATGGATAGGGTGTTGTAAAGTGGGACTAGATTAGGTTGGGATATCTGATCGGCATGGACGAGTTGGACTGAAGGGTTTGTTTCCGTGCTGTATAACTCTGTGATTCTATGACTATAAGTTGAGAATTGTGATAGCCTAAGTGTTTTTGAGTGGAAGAAAAGTGTATTTAATAGATGTTAGCATTTTTAAGAAGTAGAATACATCAGGAGTTGATTTCTGGTAAAGCACATAGCTTCCAGTAAATGATTATGTGACCAAGTTACATCAATGAACAATAGGAAAGCAATGATCAACAAGAAGTTAAGAACAGGCTGAGTAGATTGTGAATGTGGCTTAGAGTTAATAATTTTTAATTTTTAAGTCATCTGGCTGCAGAGCAAGGACCATGTATTTCTAGTAGAATTAATTTGAACTTCAGTGTGCTGGATAAATGATGTTAAACATCTTATTGACTGCAGATTTTCATTTTAAAATTTTTTTATGTGAACGCTAAACTGAAGAAAGAAAGACAGACAAACAATTTCAGGTACAAGACTAGAAGTTAAGAGTATTAGAACCGTTAGAATTCTGACCTGATGATTCTGCATTTAAGAAGTTAGCTACATCAGTGTTAAATTGAATGTTGACACTATGGGACAGTTGGAGAAGATTTAAAAGGAAATCTTTGCTATAGATAAGTAGAACAGCTGGTAATTGCAACCCTTACAAGAATCTTTGAAACAACACTCAAACCAAAAGATGAGTCTACCAAATTTGAGTGAAGAAGTTCAGCTTAATGTATAAATTACTGCATTAATTGAATATCTTTGTTCATGTATACAAACTTTTATATCTTCTGCCTGATGGAAGAGGGTGGAAAAGTGCATAACTGGGATGGGAGGGATCTTTGATGATGTTGTTTGCTTTCCTGATGCAATAGAAAATCTAGATGGAGTCAATGGTTGGATTGCGTTGTGATGAATTGGGCTGTGTTCATAACTCTCCGTAGTTTCTTGAGGTCTTCGGAAGAGCAGTTGCCAAACCATAATTTGATGCAATCCTGATAAAACACTCTCTATAGTGCAGCCATAAAAATTGAAACTTGACTGAAGGCATTTAGACATGGAGTTCAAGGCAAGCATGGAGTTGGGTGTGATCCTTCTTCAAATCTTTGTTCGAGGATTACATTTAAGTAATATTGAATCATGCTATTTCCTTCTTAAATCATTGAAATTATATATTTTTCCGTTGAAAATAGTTATATCAGTAGTCTTTCAATTCAGATAAATTGGGCTATCATAGTGTCAGGCACAATGCCCGGTATCAGTTCTACTTGCATCCATGAAGTGAATTGCTGTTTATAAATATTGTAAGTGTGTGCTATATTTAAACCATGATACAATGGAATTAGGGTCACATTTATCAGACTCAGTTATGCTTAAATTCAATAGTAAAATTCAATATTTAAATATTTTGTATTTCTTGCAGTAAAATATATTTTTAGTTTAAAATATGAAATCACAAGACGAAAATGTCAGCATATGTGCTAAATAAGAGGTCAAAATCAAAATTTGTCTAGGTTTAACCTCTAAATCTAAATGTCTACTAAGGTTTCTTGCCTGGTTTAGAAATTAATGAATTTTGAATATACTTGCCATTTAAATTATGACAAAGCTATGTCTTTGGAATTCATATTTTCACAGGTTTTATATACAACTGACATTCATTCTGAAAGAAAATAGGAATTTATGAATGTTGACACAATTTCCACATATAGCTATTATTATAGGTTCAAACCTCATCTGATTTAATGTTCACAATACCACATGATACGTTTGTGAAAAGACTCCAATAAATTGTCTAGAGGACAATGATGCAGATTTTACATTGACATTGATATTAACTTTTACTGACCAGTAAAACAGCCTGAAATTCAATGACAATTATTTGGGAGGGCTGCTAATGTGAGTTTTGTTTGTGAGGCTAGTAAGCAGGAGCTCATTTGAACTCAACCTGCTTACTAGTTGCCATTCTATTAGGTAGAGGGTCTCGAAAGCTACACTAACAATGCAGAGAATGCACCTGAAAATTTTTTACTATTCATGGGAGAGAAGGTTGAGGAAATACTACAGGAGAAACATGGCCATAGGCTAGACAAAATTGAACACTCCTACTTTGATAAAAGCATCAAATTCAAAGTTCTGCTTGTACACCACAGATTTAGATGTATTGATGAATTAATTGTACCTTCTGCTAATCGTTCCTTCCAACCTTGTGCTGCGTAAGCAAAGAATTCATTATTCAGGGCTGAAGCACTGAGGCGAGAAACCCCATCACACCCAACCTGAAAACAAGATAATCTTAGTATCAGAGATAGAATGAAATAAATATTACAGACTTAAAATGTTCCTTCATCAATTGGGAACAAATGTCTCTACTTCTCTATTGAATTGAGTTCATGTTATGTGCAGTTAGCAGCTGTGATTGTATTAAACTGTTTCACACATGGATTATGGTTGGTGAGTTTAGCTCAGGTACAAATCGATATTGAACTTGGCTTGTAAACTGAAATCTTTCCAGCAGCATAGACGAGACGCTCATCTCTATAAATCAGTGACCCTGGACTTCTATTGGCATATGTCTGTATGGAGTGCATAAATTGTAATTTCCTGATCTCTACCATGCTGACACCAAGGGCAGTATTTTAATGAAGGGGACAGTGGCCTGGATAGCTTCTGAAAGCCTTGCATCACTTCTTCCTGGAAAGGTTTTCAGAGCTGTGCCTGTCAGATGCTTAGTTAGAAAGTGATGACATTTCTCTGGGAGGTGGAGGTACTGCCCCACCAAAGAGTTGCTGGCCATTTAGAGACTAGCAACAGTGGCAGTGGGGAAGCAGTTGCTGCTGCTGGCACTATACCCACTCTAGGGTCTAAGATTGCCAATGGATTCAGATGCAGGTGAGTGATGCTAAGTAGAAGCCCAGGATGGGTATTGTAAAGGTTTATAAGGGCCAACAACAAGACAGGGAGTAACTTTCAGCAAATCCATCCCACCTTCTAAGTCTCCTGATGAGACACATTTTAGTGTGACCCTATCTCCCGGCACCAACCGTCACGTTAAGTAGGCATTAATTGACCACATGCTGTTAGTAGGCATTATTAACTGGTGAGAAGGATGGTCGTGTGTAAGCTAAGATAGTGGCATAAAGGCAGCAGGGTCCTCACAAGCAAACATACCATTGGTGGAGGGCATCAAATTCTGCCCTCAGTATGTCATTCTAGTTTAAGATGTTTATATGTGGAATTACCTATGACAGGCAGTTTAATTCATTCAGGGCAGACAATTTGTGCATCATTACATAATATTGAGGTCTACAGCATTTTAACATGGGCATTGAAATGAAAGTATCAAATTTGGGTGCTACCAGGATTTTATATAAAACAACATCTGTCAGGCATATAGCAGGTTGCTGTTATTCTGCATCTTTGACACAGCTGGTAGAATCTTTATCAAAATGTGGAGTGCATCATGACCCTCAAGGAGAGCAGTCCAGAGCAAATGTAAAGCAGTCATTATCAGTTTACTTTTCCTTTCTTTTCTTCTCTTTTTTCATATCCAGAAGTGCTCTTAGACACAACTGAAATACTTTCTTTTCCTCACCATCACCAAATCACCTGCATTTTTTCATCTATTGATCATCTCCAGCAATCACTGCCTGTTTAATATCTTACACAAAACACTAAACATGTGGAAACAGTGCAGAAAAATGCTGGCTGAAAGGTTAAGAAAGGAGAAACTATTAATAATTAGTAAGTATTTATGACACTAATGCCCATGAAACAGATCTCAATATGTACAACATATAAGATATATGACATATACAGCCCAATATTCCAGAGAAATTGCTTATTCATTCAGCTCTGCAAGCGGTCAAATGTAAAAGAAATCATCTAACATGGCACAATATTATGTATACATGTATACTTCAATCATAGATAGCATGCTGACAGACCCCAGATGAATTTCCCATTTTATTACAGTTCTGAATGGAATACCCCAAACTGTTAAACCTTCAAATGAGGAGAAGTGAAGTAGCTCATTTTCTTTTCTCATCTCCTCCTGGATTGATTGCAACACGATTATTTGAAAAATGGTCCCATTCTTTGTGGATGTATTCCTTTCAGAACCAAATTAATTTGTTTTAAAAAGAGCCAATTTAAGTAGGCTTCCTTGAATTAACAAAAAAGAGAATTTATCAGTAGCTACATGCAAGATAAAATACTAATGTACCATATATGAACACAAAAGGAAAGGTAAGGAAAGGTATACAGATCATACTCTGAATTGTTTGGGAAGAGTGGATATTTGAATATTGTGACCATTTTCAAGGAGGTTTCCAGTAATATTTATGTTGGCAGTTGAAGAGTTAGATTAGATTAGATTCCCTACAACGTGGAAACATGCCCTTCGGCCCAACTAGTCCACACCAACCCTCCGAAGAGTAACCCACCCAGACCTATCTCCCCTAACTTTATGGGTAATTTAGCATGACCAATTCACCTAACCTGCACATCTTTGGACAATGGGATGAAACTGGAGCACCCAGAGGAAACCATGCAGACACGGGGAGAATGTGACAGACAGTCACCAAGTCTGGAATTGAACCTGGGTCCCTGGTGCTGAGACAGCAGTGCTAACCACTGAGCCACCATGCTGCATTAGTTTTGCAATTCTCAGTTTTGCAGATTGCATGGTATTCTATAGCTTGGATTCATTTTGAGTGTGACTGAATTCCAGCATTCAGGGTGAGAAAAATTCTTTTTGTTGTCCTATTTTCTTTTGTCTGGCAGCTAGCTAGGTGAGAGAGTGTCTTTACCTGCAAAATATAGATAACTAGGTTATAGTTCTTTTACTGTGACCTTCACAGCATGCTAATTCTCAAAAGCTGCCTGGTTTACCTGAGAATGTTCAGTCCAGCTAGCACAGTCCAGCTGAGTTGAAACTGGCTCGGTGTGTGTTCTTCGAAGAGAGAACACAAAATGTGCCTACAGTTTGGGACGTAATCTGCAAGGGCTAGTTTCCTGTTGAGCAGGAAGTCATCAGCCTCTGGGATCAGTTTTGTTTTGCCTCATCCTTCCTTTGAAGGGCTGTTGTTTGAAATTTCCTTCTCGTCCATAGATATGACTTCTCTGTAGGTATTGCCTTAACTTACACTCACAGCCATTTTGGCTGTATCAGCCTTCTTTTAAAAACACACATTTTAGAATTATAGGTCAAGGATGTCCTCAGTAATTTGAAATTCTGATCTGTGGCCATGACATTATTAATTCACCATGAACAGTTGGAAATTCTCTTACTGACTCACTGCAGGATACGAACTAAGAGTGGGGCCTATGAAATATCGGTTCTTGTAGGTAAATTCCCTATTTCAAATGTCTTGACAGATTTAGAAAAGTGAACTGGAAGGGTATAATTTGTGTGAAAGAGCTAAGAAAACAGAAGCAGATAATGATGAAACAGGTGGTAGAGAAACCTGGTGTCTCGAGTACTATCTTGCATCCTGCCTCAGCTATCTTCCACCCTTGATCAAAAGAAAAGCAAAGTCAAACATCAGTCAGTTTAAGGAGGAGAAAGTGAGGACTGCAGATGCTGGAGATCAGAGTTGAAGAGTGTAGTGTTGGAAAAGCACAGCTGGTCAGGTGGCATCCAAGGAGAAGAAGAATTGATGTTTCGAACTTATGCCCTGATGAAGAGATTGTGCGCAAAATGTCAATTCACCTGCTCCTTGGATGCTGCCTGACCAGCTGTGCATTTCCAGTACCACACTCTTCAACACCATTCAGTTTAACCCCAGTAATAGGAACACTTTTAAAAATCAGAATCTGGGCTAAAATTTAACAATCATAGGATAAGTATGGATTAATTCAGGAAAAGTCTACATTGATTTATTAAAGACAAATACTGTTTAATTAACTTGACCTTATTTTGATGGGGTAATAGAGAGTTAATAGGAATAAAATGTTTAAATTATCAATCTGCTCAGTTATCTCTGGAGCAGATGGGACTTGAACCCAAACTGGAATAGGATCTGAAGGCAAAACACAATGCACCACAATGGGGCAAGGACAGAGAGTGGAATCAAGTAACTTACGCTTGCAGATAGCAATAATGGTCATATGGGCTAATTTGTCTCTTTTTGTATGGTAACAATTTGATGGCTCTATTTCATATTATCTGCTTTAAAGTAAGGGTGTTTTGTTGCATTAGAAATTGGTGCAGATATGAGGCTAAGTATTTTAGACAGTTGCTTGGGAATAGGAGCCTAGAAGACTACTGTTCAGGATGGTTTTACAATAATGCAGTTCACAATGTAAATGTGTGTCAGTTTTAAATCAGTATGTCTACACAGCAGCCTAAGAGCAAGTGCAGCCTTTCTTACGGTTATTATCATCGAGTTCATGGATTTCAGATTGTGCTGCATTATTCATTTGAACCTTGACATGTTGGTTATCCAGAAAGAGGGTTTCACTGATCTCAAAAGTACTGAAATGCAGAAATGAGCATGGATGGTGACATTGTAACTCAGTTATCAGAGTATTTTGCCAATCCCGCTGGCTTGTATCCTGTGGCTGAAAACAGCTAGGCTGCTCATACAGTTGTGGATACATTCAGTTCCCAACAGTTCTGCATCAGACAACTGATTGCAGAAAGTGAGTCATTTCAACCTCACGAGGCTTCAACTTATTCAAAGGAATAGGTTGGCTTTTAGTTTTGAACTGTAGATTAAAATCGGGAAAAGATACTGCTTTAATCCATGGAAATTGTGAAAGAAGACCTTTTTTTATTCACTTGTGAGATTTGGCCGTTGAAGTCCACATTGATGCCCTGGGGTTGAAGTGTTCCGAGGCAGAAGATGAGGCGTTCTTCCTCCAGGTGTCTGGTGATGAGGGAGCGGCGGTGAAGGAGGCCCAGGACCTCCATGTCCTCGGCAGAGTGGGAGGGGGAGTTGAAATATTGGGCCACGGGGCAGTGTGGTTGATTGGTGTGGGTGTCCTGGAAAAGTTCCCTAAAGCGCTCTGCTAGGAGGCGCCCAGTCTCCCCAATGTAGAGGAGACTGCATCGGGAGCAACGGATACAATAAATGAGATTAGTGGATGTGCAGGTAAAACTTTGATGGATATGGAAGGCTCCTTTAGGGCCTTGGATAGAGGTGAGTGAGGAGGTGTGGGCACATGTTTTGACAGTTCCTGCGATGGCAGGGGAAAGTGCCAGGATGGAAGGGTGGGTTGTAAGGGGCGTGGACCTGACCAGGTAGTCACGGAGGGAACAGTCTGTGCGGAAGGCAGAAAGGCGTGGGGAGGGAAATATATCCCTGGTGGTGGGGTCTTTTTGGAGGTGGCGGAAATGTCGGTGGATGATTTGGTTTATGCGAAGGTTTGTAGGGTGGAAGGTGAGCACCAAGGGCGTTCTGTCCTTGTTACGGAGGGGTGGGGTCTGAGTGCAGAGGTGCGGGATGTGGACGAGATGCATTGGAGGGCATCTTTAACCACGTGGGAAGGGAAATTGCGGTTTCTAAAGAAAGAGGCCATCTGGTGTGTTCTATGGTGGAACTGGTCCTCCTGGGAGCAAATACGGCGGAGGCGGAGGAATTGGGAATACGGGATGGCATTTTTGCAAGAGATAGGATGGGAAGAGGTGTAATCCAGGTAGCTGTGGGAGTCGGTGGGTTTGTAAAAAATGTCAGTGTCAAGTTGGTCATCATTAATGGAGATGGAGAGGTCCAGGAAGGGGAGGAAGGTGTCAGAGATGGTCCAGGTAAATTTAAGGTCAGGGTGGAATGTGTTGGCGAAGTTGATGAATTGCTCAACCTCCTCGCAGGAGCATGAGGTGGCGCCAATGCAGTCATCAATGTAGCGGAGGAAGAGGTGGGGAGTGGTGCCAGTGTAATTACGGAAGATCATGGCTACCTCTTTGGTCTGGAGGAAGTGGGAGGATTCAAAGGAGAATTGTTAAGGATGAGGACCAGTTCGGCCAAATGAATGAGAGTGTCGGTGGAAGGGTACTGTTGGGGATGTCTGGAGAGGAAAAAATGGAGGGCTTGGAGGCCCTGGTCATGGCGGATGGAGGTGTAGAGGGATTGAATATCCATGGTGAAGATGAGGCGTTGGGGGCTGGGGAAATGGAAGTCTTGGAGGCGGTGGAGGGCGTGGGTGGTGTCTCGAATGTATGTGGGGAGTTCCTGGACTAGGGGGGAATAGGACAGTGTCGAGGTAGGTAGAGATGAGTTCAGTGAGGCAGGAGCATGCTGAGACAATGGGTGGGCCATGGTGGTCAGTCTTGTGGATCTTGGGAGGGAGGTAGAACCGGGCAGTGCGGGGTTCCCGGACTATGAGGTTGGAAGCTGTGGGTGGGAGATCTCCTGAGGTGATGAGGTTCTGTATGGTCTGGGAGATGATGGTTTGGTGATGGGGGGGGTGGGGTCATGGTCGAGGGGGCAGTAGGAAGAGGTGTCCTCGAGTTGGCGTTTGGCTTCAGCAGTGTAGAGGTCAGTGCGCCAGACAACCACTGTGCCCCCTTTATCCGCTGGCTTGATGGTGAGGTTGGGATTGGAGCAGAGGAAATGGAGGGCTGCGCGTTGTGAGGGTGAGAGGTTGGAGTGGGGGAGGTGGGTAGACAGGTTGAGGCGGTTAATGTCCCGGTGGCAGTTGGAAATTAAGAGGTCGAGGGCAGGTAATAGGATGCAGTGTGTTGGAGGTGGGCGAAGGGGTCCTCAGAAGGTGGGTGGGAATCGTGATTATGAAAGTAAGCTCGGAGGCAGAGGCAACGGAAGAATTGTTCGACGCCACGGCGTGTACTAAATTCATTGATGCGTGGATGGAGGGGGATGAAGGTAAGTCCTTTGCTGAGGACTGATCGTACGTCCTCAGTGAGGGGGAGGTCAGGAGGGATGGTGAAAACTCGGCAGGGCTGGGAGCTGGGATCTGGTGTGGGTACGGAGCTGGGAGTGGGGTCGGAGCCAGTAACTGGAGTGGGTGTGAAGGTGGGGGGAATGGGGGTGGAGTCATGAGCAGGGGTAGCGTTCCCCTCGGGGTTCTGGGAGGTGGGGATAGTGACAGTGAGGTCTGTGGGGGGCGTGTCAGCAGAATGCAGGTGAGTGGCGCTGGTGGGGGCAGAAGTGGTGGTGACCACGGCAGTAGGGGTAGCGGAAGTCATTAAGCATGTGGCATCAGTGATGATGTGAGGGGCGGATGTGATGTCACGTGTGATGCATGAGGAATTGTGAGGGGCGAAAGTGGTCATGGGTGTGGCCATGATGAGAGCGGAAGTGACATCATCAATCAGCATGAGGATGGTAGCTGCATCAGCCACATGGCTAATGGCGTATGAATCGTTTCTGAGGCCAGGGGAATCTTCTGGAATCTTTGAGGAGCACTGGTTATGGAGGTGGGTGGATAAAAGTTTGTTGTACTTACAGTTTTTGATGTTTGAGATGGAATTGAAATACTGTTTGTTGAGAGTATGAATTCTCCTGAGGATGTAGTACAGAGTGGTTCCTTTGCACACTTCAGCCTTGGAATACTTCAACCCCAGGGCATCAATGTGGACTTCAACAGTTTCCTCATTTCCCCTTCCCCCACCTCACCCTAGTTCCAAACTTCCAGCTCAGCACTGTCCCCATGACTTGTCCAGACTTGTCCCACCTGCCTAGCTCCTTTTCCACCTATCCACTCCAACCTCTCCTCCCTGACCTATTACCTTCATCCCCTCCCCCACTCACCTATTGTACTCTATGCTACTTTCTCCCCACCCCCACCCTCCTCTAGCTTATCTCTCCACGCTTCAGGCTCACTGCCTTTATTCCTGATGAAGGGCTTTTGCCCGAAACGTCGATTTCGCTGCACTTTGGATGGTGCCTGAACTGCTGTGCTCTTCCAGGACCACTAATCCAGAAGCAGAAACATCTAGTCTGCCAAGAGAAAGCATTTTAACTTCTGCCTCCTTCTTCTGAGTGGAGAGCAACATAAAACCCCACTCATCATTTCCCTTAAAACTGCGATCTCTCCAACTTGTCTTTTCAAAGTTAAAAGAAGACTCAACAAGGGAATGAAAGACAGCATGGTGCGCAAAAAAAGCTTATCACATCAGCAAAAAAGAACTGAATAAAAGCAGAAGGAATTGAAAGAAGCTAACTCAACTCTTGTGGTCTGCATTTCTTTCTGTTTTTTTAAACTCTTAATATCTTCGCCTTGTCTTTTACTGAGTCTGTATGTGTGTGGGAATTTTTGAAAGCAGCAGAGTTTACATTATGGAATTATTAGTTAATGATCCATATTTCTCTTCCTGAAGTTGGTTCAAAACTGTTTTATTACAATAAAACAAAATAGTTTCTTTTGATAATGAAAAACTAATGTAGTGCATATGGCTGTCACCTGAATTAAATGGCTAAGGTTAATTAACCATTTGGTGGTTTAATCAAAATTTTACATTGTGGTAAATCTGGAAATAGCAAGGCTTGATTTCTGGTTCACTACCATTTGTGTCAACTGTTTTCACTGAAGCATCACCTAAAAAAAGCATCGTGTTAGTTTTAAAAAAATATTCAACATACATTGTTACTAAGGTGACCATGTAGCTAAAACTATAGTCAAATAGGTTTTAATCATTAACATTTGGTTATATTAAAGTCTCATGTGCAGAATGTTGTGAAGGTTTAGAAAGTGATTCAGGTACCAAGAAGTCATGATTTGTAGCCTGCATTGAAATGTAGGGGATAGCACATTGTTGAAACCCTGGGCAAAATATAGATAAGATGTTGAAGTAGTGGGCTAATTTCATTGTAATTTAAGGTGAGCACACCCCTAACAATAAATTACAACTTGGAGTGATATTTGGTGCTGGATTAGAGTGATGCTGGAAAAGCACAGCAGGTCAGGCAGCATCCGAGGAGCAGGAAAATCAACGTTTCGGGCATCAGGGTGTCGATATTTGGTGCATCCTGTAATGCTCAATATCTCTCCTTAATTGTTTCCTTCTCTCAATCCTGGGAGGATTTCATGGGGAAAGCCTTTTAGTTCATTATGTCAGTTGCTGTACAAAGAAAACACCACAGCAATTCCTCAAAGGCTTTTGAACATCTAAATGATAACAGGGGAAAAAAACAAAGCAAAACAATTGTGAATGACCTGGAGATCTTCCTCCTGGCTCGTTGCTTTGGTCCACAGCTCAGCATGCTGCAAAGCTGGCTGTCAAGTCTATACAGTACTTGGGTAGGGAATCAAAGCAGCACTAAATGAAAATCAGTTCCAATGATAAGTCACAGACTTGAATTGTTAAGTGTTTCCCAGATATGTTGCCAGTCCTGCTAAGTATTTCCAGAGTATTCTGTTTACATTATGGAAAATTATGTCCATTCATTACAACTGTCATCATTTATATGCATCAATCCACAAACTCATGGATGTTTCCTACACACACTGAATCTGACATCATAAATTTTAATCAGGTGAGAATGAAAATTTAATGGGTAGAGGTCTAATTTTCTGATTCGTTAGGCATACTGCTATATCCAAAAATAACATGGTGAATGCAAAAATATGTCTAACATGTCCGAAAAAATGTTTCATGAAATTGTCGAAATTTACTGGATAATACCTAATTGTATAATTTAATTATAGATAATTAGACTGGTGTGTTAAATGAGAAAGTAACTTTAGGACACCGCAGTGAGAGGTAAATACTTATTATGCCAAATAGTTGTATACTTTTTTAAAAAGCATTTCCTACTGTAAATCAGCTCTGCAGACACATTTTCAAAACAGGTCAGGTCCAGTCTGCTCTAGAGTTGGTGATTCATCCTGACCAGACCTGTACTGTACCTGGAAGGAAGATCTCTAAGAGCTTTGTGCTACTCAGAGATACAATTGCCTAAAAGCAGGAAAGGGATGATGGACACAGCCTGGGCCAAAAGATGGAATCTGACAGAACATTACACACTACAGGATGGATCTGTTATCAAAAATGGGCTTTGGGGAAGGATTTGCAATTGGATCCAGCTGCTTTACACAAACATCATTAGGGCAATCTAAATCATTGATTGCAAATCTGAAAGTTTCTCATTCAAGTCTAGAGTCAGGCAGTGCTCACCTTGCTCCCTACCTTATTTGTGTCCTACGTACAGCCTTTTTCTGAATACATCAGGAAAGGTGTGAGCCTGAGAGAGGTGACACTCTTCGGCAGAGATGCCATAAGCTTAAGGCCTCCTTGTGTAAGGAAGATATCGTAATCTCCTGTTACAGGCCTTGGGAGCAAAGCTAGGAATGAGGCCATGTTCTTCAGAAACTGGGCCAACTCCCTCTCTCTTTCTCCATCAGCATGAAGGTACCAGTATATGGTTTGGCATTACTAAAAACCACAGTGAAGCAGAAACTGGACACCATGGGAGCACCACTTCTTCTGGATGATGGAAATAAAACTAGTCATGAGGTATGATCCAGTCTTGGTATTGCTCTACGTCGGCAGGTCTGGCCTATTCCCCAAGCCTGCATTGCAGCAGTCACCCAAGCCATCTTCTACTTTACCTGGGTGATGTTTCAGCAGGGAAACGTTATACAAATCTTTCAACTGGAGGGAAGAACATATCCAATGTTATTCAGATCCTGATGACCTCCTTTGTCTGCAGTTGCATCAAGTTGTTCATAGACCTGGTCCCCATATATCAAGTGTCACTCTGTATTGCAGCTTTATCTGTACTCAGTGTTGTGAAGGATAGGTCTAGCACCATTGCTATGGAATAATCTTCACACTTGGACCTTATCATATCATGTGGCCCTGATGGAAATATTTGTACAGAAAAATACCTTTGACCATAAGTCCATGAGGCAGGGGTCAGCATGCAATGACTTTGGGGCTCTGCAGGAAAAGGAAATGTTTGATCCTGTTGTGTGGTTCCCTGAGCAGGCTCTTTGACCACTTTACACTGTCCTTGAGATAGCTGCAGAGGTAAAGGGGCTGTCACACATCTCCTCCTGGAGCATGCCTTTGCAAAGGTTTGGCGAGAAATGCAGTTGTTTATATTGAGGTTTATGTCAAGCAGTTCTGTGATGCAGGCCTCCGTGCCTGAACGACCATCAACTCAGTGAAAGATACTCTTTTGTCTGCCCAAGACATGTTGGCCTTCCAGAGCAAATGTTTGACCTTGAATAAGTGTTGCAGACTGACACATTGCAAGCTGAAAATGTGTTGCTGGAAAAGTGCAGCAGGTCAGGCAGCATCCAAGGAGCAGGAGATTCGACGTTTCGGGCATAAGCCCTTCTTCAGGAATAATTCCTGAAGAAGGGCTTATGCCCGAAACGTCGATTCTCCTGTTCCTTGGATGCTGCCTGACCTGCTGCGCTTTTCCAGCAACACATTTTCAGCTTTGATCTCCAGCATCTGCAGTCCTCACTTTCTCCCTGAAACATTCCAAGGTCCAGGACTATGTACTGAGGGATGCTCTCAAGCTTTGAAACAGCCAC
Source organism: Hemiscyllium ocellatum (assembly GCF_020745735.1). NCBI lineage: Eukaryota > Metazoa > Chordata > Chondrichthyes > Orectolobiformes > Hemiscylliidae > Hemiscyllium > Hemiscyllium ocellatum. The sequence continues at coordinate 82,172,368 of NC_083404.1, forward strand.
TGCCAGGGCGCAGTGGGGAAAAGCCACTGTCTAAGGTAGAGCTGGGCGGAAATGTGGCAAATGGAATTCAATGTAGCTAAGTGCGAAGTCGTTCACTTTGGTAGGAATAACAAGATGATGGATTACTGGGCTAATGGTAGGCTACTTGGTAGTGTGGATGAGCAGAGGGATCTTGGTGTCCATGTACACAGATCTCTGAAAGTTGCCACCCAGGTAAATAGTGCTGTGAGGAAGGCATATGGTGTACTGGGCTTTATTAGCAGAGGAATTGAGTTCCGGAGTCCTGAGGTCATGTTGCAGTTGTATAAGACTCTGGTGAGGCCTCATCTGGAGTATTGTGTGCAGTTTTAGTCGCCATACTATAGGAAGGATGTGGAAGCTTTAGAACGAGTGCAGAGGAGGTTTACCAGGATGTTGCCTGGAATGGTAGGAAAATCTTATGAGGAAAGGCTGAGGCACTTGGGGCTGTTCTCATTGGAGAAGAGAAGGTTTAGGGGAGATCTGATAGAAGTGTATAAGATGATTAGGGGTTTAGATAGGGTAGATACTAAGAACCTTTTACTGCTAATGGAGTCAGGTGTTACTAGGGGACATAGCTTTAAATTAAGGGGTGGTAGGTATAGGACAGATGTTAGGGGTAGATTCTTCACACAGCGGGTTGTGAGTTCATGTAATGCCCTGCCCGTATCAGTGGTGAACTCTCCTTCTTTATGGTCATTTAAGCGGGCATTGGATAGGCATTTGGAAGTTATTGGGCTAGTATAGGTTAGGCAGGATTCGGTCGGCGCAACATCGAGGGCCGAAGGGCCTGTACTGCGCTGTATCCTTCTATGTTCTATGTACTTCCATTATAATATATTGAAGGATTTTAAATTATAGAATTCTTTGGCCTGTATGCTTCTATCGGCATGTCTATTTGAATTGTTTTGCAAAGTACTTGTTAATATCTTATGAACATTTTTGCAAAACCATAAGTAATTGCCAGTAGTTTTTGAAGTAAATGAGCTCCAGGAAAATCAAAGTACCTCCTTGGTGGGTATTAACTTCCAACCATGAGTATCACTTCCTTTGCTTTGTATCCACTTTGCTGAAGAATACTGTTCTTTCTGAAGTGATTATCATTACATTACAAAAGGGTAATGTGTGTTGCAGACAGGGAGGAGAAAATTCAGTTAACCCTTTCAGAACTTGTGACGTTTGCCTGGTTGCCCAGCATAGCGTTTTCTGGGCAAATGCTTGAATAAAATCAATAACTCAATCCAAGACTCAAAGTGGCTACTTTAAAACCACAACAATTTGCTCAGCAAGGCCTTTATAATATCAGTGACACTGGATTGAATGTTGACATCAAAGGAAGGAAGTGCATTTTCATTTCATCACCCATTAGATAGATGTTAGCATTCAAAACAAGCTGTCAGTAAGCCAGCTTGAAGATCTATACCTGTCTGAGAGAATGAAACCAACATGTTTCAGGCAGGCAAAAGAGTATCTTTCACTGAGTAGACAGTCATCCAGGCACACAGGCCTGCATCACAGAACTGCTCGAAATAAACCTCAATACAAACAACAGCATCTTTTCCCAAATCTTTGCAAAGGTGTGCTCCAGAAGGAGATGCGTGACAGTCCCTTTACTGCTGCAGCCATCTCAAGGACAGCGCATAGCATTCAAAGAGTCTGCTCAGGGGGTGCAGTAATCAGAGATGATGTGGCATCATGATTGCGTTTTCCTGTCTGTGCAGTTTGTTTTCCAAGCCACATTGGCTTACATCAACCTTTCAGATGGTCAGTTCCACATGATTCCAATTTGCTGCATGAAAATAACCTCATCTTATCTCTGCTTTTTTTCCCCTAATTGACCAATAAAGATAACAAAAACTAAGCTAATGTAAGAAAAGGAAGGTAAAATTTAAAATAAAACAAAATGGGAAAAGTCAAAAAAAAGTAAAATAAAAAATGTCCAAAATAAATTCAAGAAGGTTTCTTTTAGAACAAAAGGTGGCACAGAATGGCTGCTTTTGCATACAATAAACTATCAAAGAGCGGTATCAAAGAGCGGTATCAAAGAGAAAACAGATGAACGACGCTAAGGGCCAGAATTTCATGCAGAGGTAGGGGTTGTGAGGATGGGGGATTCGGTCAGTGGAAACTGCAGTTCTGAAATTCCCCATTGGATTTTGTTGATCAGGAAGTGAAGCGGCTGCACGTGGGGCTTCTGCTCCTTTAAGGGAGAATGTGCACCCTTCCTGCCAGAAAGCTGGTGCTTCTTGACTCTCAGCAGCTTCAACTGGAGCAGTGGCTACTTTTGGACCGCAGCAGGCCTGGACCAGCCGCAATGCAGGAAGCTCCAGTATGAAGCTAAGGTTGGGTTTGTTAGAGCCACTCAGGCAGAGGATAAACACAGGAGGTCATGACTCCAAATCCTGGCAGCCTGGTCTGAGGTCTCCACCTAGGTGGAGAGGAATGCCCAGCAGTGTCAGGAGCATAAACGAACTTCTCTGCTCCGCCAGAATAAGCACCACATTCATCTCTCTGCTATCTCAAACTCACTCAATTGCTGTTACTGCTTCTAGTGTCCACCAAGATCTACGCTCTGCCATTCTTGCTACTGCATGTACTAATTCCCTCACTCGCTCTGCCTTCCATCAACACCAACCCTGCGTGGTCTCAATGCAGCCTACTTGCTCATCTAGGACAAACCTTTCCACCACCTGAACCAGTACTAACTGCTGTGCCACCCACTATCCTTTCAATCATTCCCTCTCTTGCTCTCATGCCAGGAGAAAACCGCCCACTGTAGGGCAGAGAGGGATTGGATGGATGGAGGGCTGGCTGACAGAAGGCTTCTCTCACTCTACTGACCAGGAGAAAATCCTGGCCCTTGCAGGAGAAGACTGAGACCGTTCCTGCAGGAATCCTGAAATATCCATGTTCCAGCAACCATGTAAATACCATTCTTCATTCCACTGCAAGTCTCACATTAACACTGATGCCAGTGTCTTTCATTGCACACTATCACAAATTCATTGCACACCATTGGCAGCAATGTCTTCTCTCTCTTGTGCCATGCAAGTATCAGAGGAATGTCCATGACCTCTACACAGAAACAGCTGGCTGTAGCCAGAAGCCACTGCCTTGATCTCTGAGGAAGTGAGTACTGAGGCCTCAGAGGAGGCATGGGCAAGGCTGCCCCTTGATATTGATAATTCAATGGAAATGTTAGGTTCAGAATGTCTGAGAGTAAAATCTGTGAGCACATCACTGTGACAGTTCCACAACAGACGGAGGAAGGAATACAGCAGACGCTCAGAAGACTGCGGAGACTAGACATCTGCTCAGTCCAAGACAGGCCAGGCCCCTGTGGTATCAGTAATCAGGAAATTCATACACATCATAGAGAGGAACAGGAGTAGTAACTGATATGTAGGAATGCAATGCCCACAGAAGCTAGAGGCTGCACGGACAGGTTGGCAGCTGCCATGGAAAGCCAAGTCCAGCATACTCAGGGTCTGCTGGATATATGCACACCTGCTCCCCAACATCCCCACCACTGGTCCTCAGGATTGAAGGCATGGCAACAGGGACACAGGGCACCTAGTGTATACAGCTGGAGCCTCTTCCTCACAAGGATACAGAGAGTGCCAGGCAGAGAAGGAACCACACACAGACCATTCCGAAGTCTCATCTTGGGACACTGCAGAAGTGGCTGGGCCCTCTACCGCCATCCTGCTTCATCTGTTCCAACCTTTGGGAGTTGTCAAGAAGGCCACCTCAGCATATCACGGCTATCCAGAAACTAAGATCCTCAGGGTCACTCAACCACATTTCCAGAGCCAAGACATGTGGTGCTGGAAAAGCAAGCCAGTCAAGCAGCATCCAAGGAGCGGGAGAGTTGACATTTCAAGCAAATGATGACTCCTTATGAACAGCCTATGCTCGAAATATTGACTCTCCTGCTCCTTGGATAATGCCTGACCGGCTGTACTTTTCCAGCACCACACTTTTGACTCTAATCTCCAGTCTCTGCAGTCCTCACATTTCCAGAACCAACAGGCTGCACTGGAAAGCTAGCTCCTCCTTCCCAGCTGCGGAAGCTTGAACAACACTAAGACAGATTGGGAGGGAGAGAGAGAGAGAGAGACAAAAAAAACCCATCAAGAGCACTTTCGTGAGTGACATTGCACTCTACAGAGAGTATGACATTTGTATTCTTTTTGGTACTACATCTGTTTGTTTGACTCTCTGCATAATCCCAAACATAACCATGCCAACATAATACTTAACCTCATTTCCCTACAAGAAGTACTATAGATTGACGTCTCTGTTGACAGTTTGCTGCACAATGTGAAAGCAAGATGAACAAGATGTACATGGGCAATGGGTTCTGCTGACACCAGTGAATCTCATCTTAATACATCCCTATTCTTTCCCTTGCCTCTGCGTCCAAAAGTGGAATGAGTTAGTCAGCAATGTCTGGGCAGAGATGTATGCATCATTTAGGGAGCCAGTGCATTTGGATCACTAGGATTTAGGGTTGCTACAGGTTTGTGCCTCAAACAGGGCATAAGTCTGTATTTCTTGTTCTTTCCCTTTAAAGTGCCTCACATCGATAGGTCTTGGAGCCCCCTCCCTCACAAGTTGAGACACATCATCAACGCAAGGTGTGCTTGAGCTTTTTTCTTTGTATTGCACAGTTTCAACTTCCGGCATGATGGAAGATGACAATGAGTCCTTTACAGCCAGTGGCTTCTCGCCTCCGAGTCTACGTTTCAATGAGTACCTAATATTTCAGATCCCTCCCCAACTGGCATTCCCATGAACGCTATCAGTTTCAAATCGTTCCAAGTTCTCACCCAACTCATCCATGTGAGCTAGCACCTGTCCACCTCTTTTCCCCCCCAGCCCCTTAGCATTTGAGGTGACCATGACAGGTGTGGGAATTCTTCTTGAAGCCACAATCCCAATTCCATTGTTTTACTTTATGTCCCTCTTGTAAATACAGTTGACCCATCCCCCCCACCCCACATCCTCCCTGGCAACATAGCTGGCCTAGCCATATAAACCCCATGGCTTCAATAGCAGAGCAGAGTTTGCGCAAAGTTGAGTGGGTGAATGGAAAGAATGGCAGAGAATGACTAAAAGGTTAATCAGGAGGAACTTTGTGTTGGAGAAGAAGCTAGCTAGGGATGTAAACATTGATAGCTTGAGTTTCTACAGGTACTTATAATGGAAAAGAGTAAGGGAGATGAGTGATGCTTCTCTAGAGTGAGAATGGAAATTAATTGCAGATAATCAAAAAATGGCAGATGACAGGAACAAACATTTTGCTTCATTATAGAGTACACAAAAAGGCATTCCAGCAAATCTGGACATTGAAGGGAGTGAGGAACTTGGCAAAATCACAATCAAGAGAAGTGTCACTAAACAAAATGATGGAGCTGTGATTGATAAGTCTCAGAGCTCAGATGGATTTCATCCTAGGCCCTTAAAGAGGTTGTGAATGAGGGAGTCAATAGGCTGATATTAATTTTCCAAAATTTCCTAGACTCAGGAAAAGTACCGCTAGCTAGAAAGTACCAAATATAACCCTTCTATTCAAAAACAGAACATAGCATAGGACAGAAACTATGGGTAACTTTATATATGTCAAAGGGAAGGTGTTGAAATTAATCATTGAAGTGACTGCCACTGCACTCATAAAAGAACTCAAGGTGCTCAAGGAGAGTCAGCATGGTTTCTTCAAAGGTGAATCGTGTTTAACTAGTTTGTTGGAATTCTTTGAAAGAATAGCATACATTCTCAATAAAGGGGAGCCTGAAAATGTGCTTTACACTATAACTGGATTTTTAGAAGGCATTTGTAAAAGTGGTTCCATTTTTGTTCATCATTTATATAAATGATTTGGATGAGAATATAGGAAACATGGTTAGTAAATTTGTGGATCACACCAAAATTGGTGGTTTAGTGGACAGTGAAGAATGCAATCTAAGATACAAAGACTTCTTGATCAATTGAGTCAATGGGCTGAGGAGTGGCAGAAAGAGTTTAATTTGGATTATTGTGAGGCATTGCATTTTGGTAAAACAAACAAGGCAGGACTTATACAATTTATGTCTGGATTAGAGTGGTGCTGGAAAAGCACAGCAATTCAGACAGCATCCGAGGAGCAGGAAAATCGACGTTTCGGGCAAAAGCCCTTGATCAGGAATAGAGGCTCTATTCCTATTGAACTGCTGTGCTTTTCCAGCACCACTCTAATCTAGAATCTGGTTTCTAGCATCTGCAGTCCTTGTTTTTACCTTATACAACTAATGGTAGGGCCCTGGGTAACACCGTAAAAAAGAGAGACCTCGGGGTTCAGGTAAATAATTCTTTGAAATTTGTGTCACATTTTCACAGGGTGATTCAGAAGGTGGTTAGCACACTTGCCTTCATTGCTTAGACCTTTGAGTATAGGTGTTGGGATGTCATGTTGAGGTTGTGCAGGATGTTGGTGAGACCTCTTCTGTGTATAGGTCTGTTGCTTTGCTATAGAAAGAACACTGTTAAATTGGAAGGAGTTCAGAAAAGATTTACCAGGATGTTGCTGGGAATGAAAGGCTTGAATTATAGGGAGAGGCTGGGTAGGCTAGGACTTTTTTTCTCTGGAGCCTAGGAAGGTGAGGTTATAGAGGTTTATAATATCATAGAGGGTACAGGTATGGTGAATAGCAAGGGTCATTTCCTTGAATGGAGGAGTTCAAAACGAAGGATATTTTTTAAGGCAAGAGGAGAAAGCTTGAGAAAGGATGTGAGAGGCATGTTTTACACAGATATTGCTCATACGTGGAATTAACTGCCAAAGGAAAGTTAAAAATCACACAACACCAGGTTATAGTCCAACAGGTTTAATTGGAAGCACACTAGTTTTCGGATTGACAATCACCTGATGAAGGAGCGTCGCTCCGAAAGCTAGTGAGCTTCCAATTAAACCTGTTGGACTATAACCTGGTGTTGTGTGATTTTTAACTTTCCTTTGGCAGTTAATTCCACGTATGAGCAATATCTGTTGGACTATAACCTGGTGTTGTGTGATTTTTAACTTTGTACATCCCAATCCAACACCGGCATCTTCAAATCATGACTGCCACAGGAAGTAATGGATGCAGGTTCACTCACAATATTTCAAAGACATTTGGAAAGTACATGATAAGGAACGGTTTGGAGGAATATGGCCCCAACATAGGCAAGTGGGACTAGTTTAGTTTGGGAACATGGTCAGGGTGCACTAATTGGGCTGAGGATCTGTTTCCATGCTGTATTATTCTATGATTCTAAGTGTGGCATCAAAGGCTATTGTGGAAAATCAAAGCTCCTGATGTACGTGGTAACACATTTGTAGAGATAGAAAATTGAATGAATGATAAAGCACAGAAATCTGCATAAACTGGAGTCCCCTGGGGACTCAACTTTTAATTTACATCAGTGACTAAGGTGAGGGGAGGGAAGGCATGGTGGCTAAATTTGCAGATAACATCAAGATATGGAGGAAAGTATGTTGTGAAGAAGGAAGTTGCAGACAGATACGGATGGTTTGTTTGAGTGAGTGAGTATATTATAGGAAAATGTGGAGTTGTTCACTTTGGCAAGTAGAAGAAAAAACACAAAGTATTACTTAAGCAAAAATGGCTCATGAATTGCAAAAAGTTAATATGGAGCTACACCTGGTAATTGAGATGACTTTGGAACACAATCCCTTATTACAAGAGATATTGAACATAATGGTAAAGATGCAATATTTCAGTAAACAGGGCATTAGGGAGACCACATCTTGAGCACTGTGTGCAGTTTTGGTTTCCTTATTTAGGAAAGGATGTGAAGTTTCAGAAGATGTTTACAATATTGATACTTGAAACAAAGGGTTACCTTATGAGGATAAGTTGGACTGACTGGGCTTGTTTCCATTGGGGTCAAGAGCATGGTACTGGAAAGGCACAGCACATCAAGGAGCATCCGAAGAGCATCCGAAGAGCAGGAGAATCGACGTTTCGACCCCTTCCTGATGGAGGGCTTATGCCCACAATGCCGATTCTCCTGCTCCTTGCATGCTGCTTGACCTGCTGTGCTTTTCCAGCACCACACTCTTGACTCTGATGTCCAGATCTGCAGTCCTCACTTTCTCCTTCTTTCCATTGGGATCTAGAGTGAGGGGTGACTTAAAGTATAGAGTCATAGAGATGTACAGCACGGAAACAGACCCCTTGGTCCTACCTGTCCATGCCGACCAGATACCCTAACCTAATCTAGTCCCATTTGCTGGCACTTGGCCCATGTCCCTCTTAACCTTTCCTGTCCATTTACTCATGCAGATGCCTTTTAATTATTCTAATTGTACCTGCCTCCACCACCTCCTCTGGCAGCTCATTCCATGCATGCATCAACATTTGCCCCTTACATCCCGCTTAAATCTTCCCCTCTTAGCTTAAACCTATGCCCTTTAGTTCTGAACTCCCCCAACCCAGGGAAAAGAGCTTTTCTATTTACTTTCTCCATGCCCCTCATGATTTTATAAACCTCTATGAGGTCATCCCTCAGCCTCTGACACTCCATGGAAAACAGCCCCAGCCTATTCAGCATCTCCCAATGGCAACATCCTTGTAAATCTTTTCTGAACCCATTCAAGTATAGGAGGGAGGCCAGAATTGCACACAATTTGTCAGAAGTGGACTACCAATATCCTGTACAGCCTCAACATGACCTCTCAATTCCTATACTTAATTCCCTGACCATATTAAACACCTTCTTCACTGTCCTATCTACCTGAGACTCCACTTCAAAGGAACCATGAACCTGCACTCTTTGTTCAGCAACACTCCTCAGGACTTTACCATTAAGTGTATAAGTCCTGCCTTGATTTGCCTTTCCAAAATGCAGCACCTTATGTTTATCTAAAGTAAACTCCATCTGCCATTCCTTGGCTCATTGGCCCATCTGATCAAAGTCCCGTTGTACTTAAAAGCATAAAAGATCCTGAATGGTCCTGACTAAGTAGACATAGGAAGTATGTTTCTTTCCTTGGGTAAGTCAAGAAATAGGGCGCACTCTTTGAAAGTTAGGAGCTGCTTTTTCAGAAAAGAGCTGGGAAGATTTTTTTTTCTCAGATTGTTTTGCATCCTTGGAATTCTCTGTATCAGAAAGTGGTGGAGGCAGGATCATTAAATATTTTTAAGACAGAAGTAGGTAGATTTCTGTTGGGCATGGGAATCAGATGTTATGGATGGAAGGGAATGGAGAATTCAAAGCATCAAGAGATCAGCCATGTTCTTGTTGAATTGGGGAACAGGCTTGATGGGTTCAATGATCTACTTCTTGTCCATTTCTGCTGTTATTTCTAATGTTCACTATGACCATGGATTTAGTTTTGTTGAAACATGGACATAAAATAGAAAATAGCTGGAAAATCCCATAAGATGATGTAAAAACACAGATCCGCATTATATTCTCAGAGCAGTTGTGTCTACACACCCACGTGAGTCTGAATATATTAAAAATAAATTGGGGATTTTCTTTTGTTTTTGAGTATAAACTAGTGCATAAGTTATTTTTCTAAAGACTCAGGCACAGTAATTTTGTGAAATTACAAAAAACACTAATCACAACGACTGAGAGTAAAGCAAATTGGATGCACAGCATCTGCAAATATTGAGAAAAATGTTTCTCATATCGTTGCAAAATTTTAAAATGTATTAATAAATAATGATAAATAACCATCTGATCATTTATTTCTTTTTGCATTCTGGGGGTTTTCAGTAAGAATTATAATCTAGATGAATAATGAAATTGCAATTTTCAGCACCAAAATTCCCTGAAGTCCTTGCAAGACTAGAAGAAATGAGGGAACATAGAAAAATGATGAACGTTATGCAATCTTAACCCAAAACAGTTAAGTTTTCTGCATAAGCTTTACATTTTAGAGTCTTACCATTCATACACTGACACCCTCCTTCGACTGACTGAACTGGTCCTCACCCTGAATAACTTCTCTTTTCAATCCTCCCACTTCCTCCAAACCCCATCCAGTCCCTGTACACCTCCATCCCCCATCACGAAGGACTCAAAGCCCTCTGCTTCTTCCTTTCCCGACGCACCAACCAGTACCCTTCCACTGACACCCTCCTTCGACTGACTGAACTGGTCCTCACCCTGAATAACTTCTCTTTTCAATCCTCCCACTTCCTCCAAACTAAAGGAGTTGCCATGGGCACCCTCATGGGCCCCAGCTATGCCTGCCTCTTCGTAGGATATGTGGAACAGTCCATCTTCCGCAACTACACTGGCACCACCCCCCACCTTTTCCTCCGCTACATCGATGACTGTATCGGCGCTGCCTCGTGCTCCCACGAGGAGGTTGAACAGTTCATCAACTTTACTAACACCTTCCATCCCGACCTGAAATTCACCTGGACTGTCTCAGACTCCTCCCTCCCCTTCCTAGACCTTTCCATTTCTATCTCGGGCGACCGACTCAACACAGACATCTATTATAAACCGACTGACTCCCACAGCTACCTGGACTACACCTCCTCCCACCCTGCCCCCTGTAAAAACGCCATCCCATATTCCCAATTCCTTCGTCTCCGCCGCATCTGCTCCCAGGAGGACCAATTCCAACACCGCACAGCCCAGATGGCCTCCTTCTTCAACGACCGCAGATTCCCCCCAGACGTGATCGACGATGCCCTCCACCGCATCTCCTCCACTTCCCGCTCCTCCGCCCTTGAGCCCCGCTCCTCCAACCACCACCAAGACAGAACCCCACTGGTTCTCACCTACCACCCCACCAACCTCCGCATACAACGTATCATCCGCCGCCATTTCCGCCACCTCCAAACGGACCCCACCACCAAGGATATATTTCCCTCCCCTCCCCTATCAGCGTTCCGCAAGGACCACTCCCTTCGTGACTCCCTCGTCAGATCCACACCCCCCACCAACCCAACCTCCACCCCCGGCACCTTCCCCTGCAACCGCAGGAAATGTAAAACTTGCGCCCACACCTCCACACTCACTTCCCTCCAAGGCCCCAAGGGATCCTTCCATATCCGCCACAAGTTCACCTGTACCTCCACACACATCATCTATTGCATCCGCTGCACCCGATGTGGCCTCCTCTATATTGGTGAGACAGGCCGCTTACTTGCGGAACGCTTCAGAGAACACCTCCGGGCCGCCCGAACCAACCAACCCAATCACCCCGTGGCTCAACACTTTAACTCTCCATCCCACTCCACCGAGGACATGCAGGTCCTTGGACTCCTCCACCGGCAGAACACAACAACACGACGGCTGGAGGAGAAGCGCCTCATCTTCCGCCTGGGAACCCTCCAACCACAAGGTATGAATTCAGATTTCTCCAGTTTCCTCATTTCCCCTCCCCCCACCTTGTCTCAGTCGGTTCCCTCAACTCAGCACCGCCCTCCTAACCTGCAATCCTCTTCCTGACCTCTCCGCCCCCACCCTACTCCGGCCTATCACCCTCACCTTGACCTTCTTCCACCTATCCCACCTCCATCGCCCCTCCCCCTAGTCCCTCCTCCCTACCTTTTATCTTAGCCTGCTTGGCTCTCTCTCTCTTATTCCTGATGAAGGGCTTATGCTCGAAACGTCGAATTCTCTATTCCTGAGATGCTGCCTGGCCTGCTGTGCTTTGACCAGCAACACATTTGCAGCTGTGATCTCCAGCATCTGCAGACCTCATTTTTTACTCTTACCATTCATTGGCAACTATGTTAGTTCCATGTATTTGCATTCATCAATACTCCAATTAACTCTCTTGCAACTCTACACTCCTACCCTAAGCAAACTGACGTGCAAAGTCTGGACCTGTAGTTCAAAACTAATGCCTGACAGCCACAGCTCAACTACTGCTAATCCCAACAGGTTTTTCACCTCAATGTCCATACACGTTCCATCGGCTGTATCCTCCTCAACCCTTCATCCAAGGCAAGCCAACATCCGCAAAACACTAGCCTCAGCACATTATCGTGACTGCCTTTGGCCTAACCAGTACAGCCTTTCAACACTTCACTTTCGTACTGAAGGATATTTACAACTTGCATACTTCTGCAAAGATTGTTTTGTCCACAACGCTACACATTCATTTCACGTATTTACTTAAGGATGCATCTTATGGCTCTTAGTTTCTTTTCCAGCACTCACATACATTGTGGATATTTGGAGGCTGCTACCCTACTTCACATTGCTTTCTTAGTGCACATTCACTGATTTCAGCACAGGGTGCCAGCCAAATGGCTCATGTTTTTAGCACGTAGGGTTTTTGGTGCTTACTTGCAGGCTGCTGTACTCCATGATTTCCATTGCTTTTTCAGAGCAGAGAAAGAAGCAGCAGGAATTACAGATCAGTGAGTCTCACATCAGTGATAGGGAAACCTTTGAAGAAAATTCTGAAGGAGAAAATTAATCTCCAATTAAAGAGGTAAGGTTTGATCTGAGGTGGTCAGTATGGCTTTGTCAGAGGGAGGTCATGCTGAACAAATCTGGTTGATTTTTTTTGAGATGGCTACCAAGTATGTAGACTATGGTTGTACAGTTCATGTAGTTTATACTGATTTCAACAAAGCCTTTGACACGGTCCCACATGAGAGATTGATAAAGAAAGTAAACGTATGTGGAATCCAGAAAAATTTGGAAAGTTGGATTGAAAGCTGTTTTAGTGGCAGAAGGTAAAGTTGGTGGTAGTAGGCTATTTGTGTGATTGGAGTCCAACGTCCAGTGGCACAACACAGGGATAGAGGCTGGGTCCTTTATTGGTCATGACATATATAAATGATGGAGATGAGAATGGGGGTGGGGGGAATGCTAAGTAAATTTGTGGATGAAACAAGGACTTCCCTGTAGTTGACAGTGAGGAAGAAAGCCTTGGGTTATAAGATTTTAAATGATTTGATCAAACGGGCAGATCAGTGGCAGATGGAATTTAACTCCAAAAAGTGACGAAGTAATAAGACAGGAGATTGCACAATGAATGATAGGATACTAACAGGATCAGAGGAGGAGAGGGATCTTTGGGCGCTTATCTACAAATACCCGAAGAAGGCAGGGTAGGTTAATAGGATAGTTGAAAAGGCTGATGGGTCACTTAACTTTATCAGTCACAGCAGAGATTATAAGAACAAGGAGTTGATATTGCAGCTGTATCGAACTTTGATTAGACCACAGGTGTAGTACTATATGCAGTTCTGGTCTGCACTCTATAGGAAGGATATAATTGCATGGAAGATCTGCAGAGGAAATGTTGCCTGGGATGAAGCACTTTAGTTATGAAGAGAAGCTGGACCAAGTTGTTTTCTTTGAAGCATGATTTGCAGGTGTTGTTGTTAGACTGGGGTGGACAGAGTTAAAAATCACACAACTATAGTCCAATGGGTTTGTTTGGAAGCACTAGCTTTTGGAGCACTGCTCCTTCAGTGCTTCCAATTAAACCTGTTGGACAATAACTTGGCGTTGTGTGATTTTTTTTCTTTGGAGCAGGAAGGGTTGAGTGGGACCTATTTGTGATGTATAATATTATGAAGGGCATGGGGTGGGGTGGGGTGGGGGGGAGGGATGGGGGGGTTGGTTGAAGAGACAATAACAAGGATGCACACTTTTAAGGTGAAAAGCAGGAGGTTTACACCGGATTTCAGGATATGTTTTATCACCCAGGTTGTAATGGCAGTCTGGAATGCAATGCCTAGGAGAGTAGTTGAGGCAGGCATACTCGCAGCCTTTAAAATGCACGTCAATGAGCACTGAAATGTCATAAAATTCAATACTATGGGCCAAATGCTAGAAAGTGGAACGAGTGTTCATTTAGTGCTGTTTTGATGATACAGTCTAAATAGCTGAAGGGCCTCTTCTGTAAAATTCTATGATCAGTTGAGAATAATCCTTTGATTTCCATTGACTCTGGTTTTACCAGGGTTTCAAGATGTCACACTCAGTCAAATAAATTTTTGATATCAAGGGCAGTTACTCACATTTTACCTCTGGAGTTCTGGTTTTTTTGTTCATATTTGAACTGAGGCTGTAATGAAGGCAGGAGCTGAATGACCCTGATGGAACCCAAACTGAGCATTGGTGAAAAGGTTATTGTTAAGCAAGGACTGCTTCAATGCATTGTTGATGATACCTTACAACACTTTATTAATTATTGCAAATAGACTGATGGGGCAGTAATTACTAGTTTGGCTCTGTCCTGCTTTTTGTGTACAGGATGTACCTGGGCAATTTTTCATACTGTCAAGCAAGTGCAGACATTGTAGCTGTGCAGGTCGTTCTGCCATAACACGCGTTTCGTCAACTTGAATTTGCTGTAACATGATTGATAAATCGGGGACGCTGTTTCTAAAGTGCAAACTTTTAAAACATGTGTTGGCTGAAACGAGATTACATCGCCATACTTTAAGCACTTCTTCTAAAGCGTGATTTTTCCACAACGCATATTGCACAAGAATGCAACCATCGTGTTATAGAAGAACTGACTTTACTGGAAACCGTTTGGTTAGTTCGGGAACACAGGTCACAGAGTCATAGAGATGTACAGCATGGAAATACACCCTTCAGTCCAACCTGTCCATGCCGACCAGATATCCCAACCCAATCTAGTCCCACCTGCCAGCACCCAGCCCATATCCCTCCAAACCTTGCTATTCATATAACCATCCAAATGCCTCTTAAATGTTGCAATTGTACCAGCCTCCACCACATCCTCTGGCAGCTCATTCCATATACGCACCACCCTCTGCGTGAAAAAGTTGCCCCTTAGATCTCTTTTATATCTTTCCCCTCTCACCCTAAACCTATGCCTTCTCGTTCTGGACTCCCCAACCCCATGGAAAAGACTTTGTCCATTTACCCTATCCATGCCCCTCATAATTTTGTAAACCTCTATAAGGTCACCCCTCAGCCTCCAACGCTCCAGGCAAAACAACCCCAGCCTGTTCAGCCTCTCCCTATAGCTCAAATCCTCCAACCCTGGCAACATCCTTGTAAATCTTTTCTGAACCCTTTCGAGTTTCACAACATCTTTCCGATAGGAAGGAGACCAGAATTGCACGCAATATTCCAACAGTGGCTTAGCCAATGCCCTGTACAGTCGCAACATGACGTCCCAATTACTGTACTCAATACTCTGGCCAATAATGGAACGCATACCAAACGCCGCCTTCACTATCCTATCCCTACCTGCGACTCAACTTTCAAGGAGCTATGAACCTGCACTCCGAGGTCTCTTTTTCAGCAACACTCCCTAGTACTTTCCCATTAAGTGTATAAGTCCTGCTAAGATTTGCTTTCCCAAAATGCAGCACCTCGCATTTATCTGAATTCTTCAGTACGTCTTCAGTACTTCTATATTGTTAGCATCCACAGCCTTCGCAGTATCCAGCAGCTTCAACCATTTTTTGATATCACAAGAAAGATTCGAATTGGCTGAAGACTGGCATTTGTGATGCTAGGGATCTCTGGAGGAAGCCACGATGGATCATTCATTCAACACTTCTGGCTGATGATTATTATCTTTAGTATTGATGTGCTCAGCTCCCCTATCATTGAGGATGGGAATACTTGCGGAACCCCTGGTGCGTTGTTTAATTTTCCACTATCATCCATGGCTGGATGTGGCAGAGCTGAGATCTGATTTATTGATTGTGGAATTGCTTAGCTCTATTTATCATTTGCTGCTTATGCTGTTTGGCAGGCAGGTGGTCCTGTTGTGTAGGCTCAGCAGGTTAACATCTCATTTTTACATATGCTTGGTGCTGCACATGGCATGCCCTCCTCCACTCTTCATTGAAGAGTTGATCCTCTCGACAGTAATGGTAGAGTTGGGGATATGCTGGGCAATGAGGTGCAGATTATGTTGGAGTACAACTCTGCTGCGGCTGATGACCCACAGTGTCTCATGAACATTGAACTTGCAAGGGCAGAGTTTCACATCTATTGCTGATAATGATCCAAACTGCACATTTTTAGCATTACCCCATCTCACCACCCTGTCAAAGTTATATGGTCTTGAGTTACTAGATCTGTTCAAAATCAATTTCATTTGATGCTAGTGCCAAAAAACATGATGGACGGTCTTCATATTGCAAATCCAGGACTGTGTGGTGGTCACTCTTACCAATACTGTCATAGACAGATACATCTGCAGCTGGCAGATTGGTGAGGATGAGGTCAGGGGTGTTTTTCCCTCTTGATCGATCCCTTACAACCCACCTTAAATCTGAACAGTTATGTCCTTTAGGACGCGACCAGGTCTGCCACTGATATTGAAGCCCCCTGATCCCAAATACATTCTGTGCCTCTCAGTGTTACTTCAAATGTGTTCAAGTAATAATTCGTCAGCAAGGGGTTGAGGATGGTGTTATATGGTAATCAACAGGGGTGGCCCTTGCCCATGTTTGACTTCATGAGGTATGGAGTCAATTTTGAGGACTTCCTGTGCAGCTCCCTCCCAACAATATAATACTGTTACACCATCTTTGCTGGGTATGTCTTGCTAGTGGCACAGGACATACAAGGATGGTGATTGTGATGTTTGGAACATTGTGTGTAAAGAGTGATTCTGTGAGTATTACCATGTCAGAGTTTAGTCGATTCCTTTCTCATTCCAGCAGTTGATATTGAATACCTTGCTAAGCCATTTCAGACAGCTGTTAATAGACACTCATGTTTCTGTGGAGTCACCTGTAGACAAGCCCAGGAAAGGACGACAGTTTTCCTTTCCTGAGCCAGATAGGGTTTTTTTTATAACAATAAATAAAAATTATATGGTCATTATTAGACTTAAAATTTCATGCGTTTATTAAATTTAAATTCCACCCTCTGCTGTAATTTAAACGCAGGTTCCCTAAAGATTATCTGGGTCTCAGGATCACTAGTTCTGTGACAATACCACTGGCTATCACCACCTAACTCTCCTTGCATGCAGTGGGACAGTAACCCCAAAGCCAGGGCAAGTACATGGTACAGCTGACACTACATTGAACTTGCAAGGGCAGAGTTTCACATCTATTGCTGATAATGATCCAAACTGCACATTTTTAGCATTACCCCATCTCACCACCCTGTCAATGTCAGTGCTACTCTTTCCCCAGTCTCCAGTGTAGCCCACAACAGGACCATAAGATAAGAAATAGGAGGAATAAGCCATTCAGCTCCTCAAGTCTGCTTCAACATTCAATAGAATTACGGCTGATCCAACATTGCTCACATCTACTTTTTTGCCCTTTCTGGTTCTAGACTCCTCCATGAGCATTTACTCTGTCAAGCCCCTTAAGAATTTTATATTGTTTGCATCTTTGCATTGTTCATTACAGTCCATCACACATCGTGAAACTTCAAAATTGTTCAAAATATGCACTTTTTCTCAGCAACAGAAGAGAACAGTAATCAAACAAAGAGAAACTGCACTTGGTTGTCAGAACAGAAACTTGGTTAGAGACAAAAAAGAAACTGCAGATGCGGGAATCCAAAATAGACAGGCAGGAGGCTGTAAGAACACAGCAGGCCAGGCAGCATCAGGAGGTGGAGAAGTCAACGTTTCGGGTGTGACCCTTCTTCAGGACTGGTGTGCAACCCCACTGCAACCCATCAGTTCTAGCAGTCCTGAAGAAGGGTTACACCCAAAATGTCAACTTTGCCACCTCATGATGCTGTCTGGCCTGCTGTGCTCTTCCTGCCTGTCTATTCTAGAACAGAAACTTGAGCACACACTGTGACAAACAATGGAATGGATCATCATAATTCACCCTAACACTAAATTGCACAGACATTGGAATATTGTTATTTCGATATCTAAACAATTCCAGTCCAGTTTTCTTAAGGGAATGTGACTTAGGAATGCTTTGTACTCTCCTGCTGAGATAATAGATACTGCTGTAGAGCTGAATCAGTGATATAAGTATGTGGTGACTCACTGACGTTTTCTGAGAGTGCTGAAATTTTGTCTTCAGCTGTTTTATTTCCATTTTCCAAGTGCTGTTTAACGGAGTACAACTCTTGATCTTCCTGTATAATAACGGTAATTTTTGTTTCTCTATATAACTTATATACAGTCCAGAATATCCAGATACCTAAACTAGCTTTACATCTACCACAAACATTGCTGATTCATCACAACTGGAACACTACTGTTTTGTCTCCTCCTGTATGTGATCTGAATATGATTGACTTAAACACAGGAATAACATTGTTACTCGACTATGACTGTGCATGTACTGCAATGGTAACATCTAAGTTTGTGATTCTGAGTCTGTGAACTTGGCTACTGTGGCCTAGATCTTAAAGAAATCTGGTAGACTTCCCTTGCTGGCTCATGAGAAGGTAGCTTTTGTGGTTTGGAGCTATCCCTTTCTACCGCTTCCTTGGACAAGTTACTTCTGCTTCCATGTCACTTTATTGCCTTTGATTAAAAGTTTGGTCTGGATGTTATTTTTCTTTAGGCCTCAGTGATGAAACAGCTTCTTTAATTCAAGAACATGATCTGCAATTGTTTTACTTGACAACTGCAACCATTGACAGAAATAACTCTCAGTGCAATTTCATCCTTATTTGTATCATAATAAGATTTGGATCTGCCAATCCAAAGATGTGCAGATCAGGTGAATTGGCCATGTGCAATTGCTGATAGTGTTAGGTGCATTAGTCAGGGGTAAATATAGGGTAGTGGAATTGGTCTGGGTGGGTTAGTCTTCGGAGGGTTGGTGTAGACTTGTTGGGCTGAAGGGCCTGTTTCCATACTGTAGAGAATCTATTCCAATCTAATCATAATAACTTCAGCATATTCCATTGTACTGTGGTATTATGGGTAACATTGTTTAGACATCAAGTTGAAAGTATGTGGCTCTAATTTGTGGAGGAAAACACTTACTATATTCTCACCTCCTATTTCATTTTTTTTTCAATCCAAATGGGAAACATTTGTCCACAATTACATAGCCCCCTTTGTGAGGGTTGAATTCGCTCCATTGTCTCCAAAAGTGGTCTTTTTCAAGACGTACTGTGCTGACTGATGGTTCTGTGTGTACACTACATTCAGGTGCACAATTTCCCAATTGCTCAAATTCCAAAAAAATCAGCTTCAGAGTTTCAAATTGTGCTTCACAATGTTCTTACATTCGTAATTTCTCAAATGCAATCTAAAAGGAATTCAATTTTCAGCTTTTCAATTACTGCATGAACACATGCACATTCAGATGCAGACTGCCATTACTGAACTAACTTTATGTCGACTTCCCCAACAGACAGAGCAGCAGAAAGGGCTTTTCCCCACATCTAAGGCAAATAATTAAATAGTGCTTGTTTTGCATTTTGTGCTGTATTTGGTTGAAATTATTTAGGCAGCACCCAAACTTTTAATCACCAGAATCATGTTGAATCTCAAGATGGATATTATGGAAATAGACTAGGATGAAGAGTTCAGCTTTGTTGGATAATTAGGAAATGTTGTTGGATAAAGTAGCAATATAATAGTTTTTGTGCCATTTTTATTTCAAAATTTTGGTGAAGTAGCTGCTATAATTGAAAATGGAAAGGCCCTGTAACATTGATGTGGTGATAGTTTTAGGGAATTAGAGTCTGATTGGAAAAGCAGCACATGAACAGATTGCCCACAAAATCGGGGTTACCAATTCCTCCTGGTGCTTTTCCTTGTCCTCTTCATCCTCCCAAGCTAATTGCCAAAGACCTGATGAAGAACCAGATTGTTGAGCCTGCAAAGACTACACTGTAGACAGTCCAGGCAGCAGAAATATTGCTTTAGAACACTAATACTTGCTCCATGAGCCTCTTGATGACAGCATGTGGTCAGCTGGTATAGGGGAGTCATGAGCCATGTACGATATGGACGATACAAAGATTGGTGGAGTTGCGGATAGTGAGGAGGATTGTCAGAGGATACAGCAGATCAGTTGGAGGCATGGGCAGACAAATGGCAAATGGAGTTTAATCTGGACAAATGAGAGGTGATGCATTTTGGAAGGTGAAGTATAAATGGAAATTATACAGTGAATGGCAGAATATTTAGGAGCATTGATATGCAGAAGGATCTGGATGTGCAGGTCCACAGATCACTGAAGGTGGCAGCGCAGGTAGATAAGGCAGTAAAAGAGGCCTAAGGCATGCTTGCCTTCATTGGAAGGGGTTGAATATAAGGATAGACAAATTATGCTGCAGCTTCATAGCACTTTAGTTAGACCATATTTGGAATATTGCATACAGTTCTGGTCACCAGAAGGATGTGGATACTTTGGAGAGGGGACAGAAAAGGTTTACCAAGATGTTACCTGGTATGGAGGATTTTAGCAATGAAGATAGGTTGGATAGATTGGATTTGTTTTTATTGGAATGCAGGAA
Source organism: Hemiscyllium ocellatum (assembly GCF_020745735.1). Taxonomy (NCBI): domain Eukaryota; kingdom Metazoa; phylum Chordata; class Chondrichthyes; order Orectolobiformes; family Hemiscylliidae; genus Hemiscyllium; species Hemiscyllium ocellatum. The sequence continues at coordinate 82,192,762 of NC_083404.1, forward strand.
GTTGAGGGGTGACCAAACAGAAGTTTATAAGAGTGTGAATGGCATGGATAGAGTGCAAAGTATAAGGCTTTTTTCCCAGGGTGGAGGGGTCAATTACTAGGGGACACAGACACAAGGTACAAGGAACGATATTTAAAAGAGATGTGCAAGGCAAGTTTTTCACACAAAGATTGGTGAGTGCCCGGTACGCACTGTCAGAGGAGGTGGTAGAAGCAAACACAATAGCAGCATTCAAGAAACACCTGGAGAATACATGAATAGTAAGGATACAGATTTTGTCAGTGAAGACAGTTTTAATACAGAATGGCAAAAGTGTGTGCACAGGCTTGAAAGGCTGAAGGGCCTGTTCCTGTGCCATATTGTTCTTTATTCTTATATCAAGTTGGGAGTCATTATCTTTATGGAGTTGCTCTGTGGTTTATATTAATGATTTGAATATGACGAGAATGACTGACTGGCACAGAATGTACAGAATGATGTTACATGTGCGGCTACACTCTGCTCGTTTAGACAGTGAAACTGCAGATCTATCAAAGACATTATATGTATTGTTTATTTAGACCCTAAACAGTGTGTTTTCCAGTGGTAAAAGGCTGTCTAGGTCTGAGCTCTGTTCTATTGGATGACTGTTTCATACTTTTGTATTCAATACTGCTGTCAAAAAGTCACTTATAACACAGGAAGTCTACAACTTCATTCTCTTGGCCAACAGGTCAACTATTCAACTGTGTAAATATTTATGACTTCTGAGGGGAAGAATAAATCAGCTGGCTTAAATTCTGGCTTGGTAACAGAAAACAAAGGGAATGATAAATAGAGAAAAGCTGTGGAATATTGAGTTTGTTTCTGGACAACTATTTGCATTAGCCATAGAAGATTGAAGGAAGAGACCCTTATTAATATTAGTCATAGAATATGCTACCAAAGAAGGGGTCACTGAAGCAGAGAATGTAAATGGATCACAAGAGAAAGGGCTTATGAATATTTTGGTGTCAGAGAACTTTGCCTTAACCTTGACAACGTAAGTGAGAAAACCTTGTGCCATCAATGATTTCAGATCCTCAATTATTTTGACTCTTAAAGGGTAATACAAAACCATTCAATACAGATGTGAGGCTTATTGTTAAGGAGAAAGAAGATGTGAAGAAAAGCCATGTAAAGTTGAATGGTAAACTGAATGAGAAATTTCTTCTGCTTCATGTTGTGGAAACTTTGGCAGTGCTTTCAGAAAATGTTTATTATCTATTGATAAAACAGGATTGAACTAAGACATGTTGTTCGAAATTCTGTGCACATACCATATAAACCAATTTCTGTTTGACAAGGGATTTTTCAACCTGACTCTGAAACAGCCTGATTTGTCTCTGCAAGTGTAAACTGTGGTATCAAGTACAATTCTGTTATAAATTTCTTTCTTTAAATTACATCTTCAGTATTCTTGTAGCCAAGGGCAGGGGGAGCCTTTTTTGATGGGATTACAGTTCAAGGCATTCAGCAAAAGTGTTGCAGCTCTGAGTAGAATCCTGTTGTGGCATTGGGGGTCTCATCAGCCAGCTGGAGTGCTGTCAAGATGCCTCCCACCCTCTCTCCCATTTAGTTATGTCTTGTCAATAGTTGGTAATGTTTGTCCGTTTCCCTGTTTCAGTTTCAAATCTCTTAGTTATTACTGTTTTCATGATGAAAATATAAAACAAGAACTGCAAGTTAGATACAGTATGTTTGGAGAACAGAGATTTTGGACAGCATCTGAAAATGATAATTTATTTTTATCATAATTACAACAGGATTTCTTTTTACATTTTCAATTTCCCAATGTCAGTTAGCTGAGAAGAACAAATTAGCCACAGTTTGCTTTCCTAAATTGTGAGGCTAAATGATCCATATCTATATAGCTGACACAGCACAGAAAGCCATTGAGACTCTGCTTACCTGCCTATCTACCTCCGGTAGTAAAATCAGGAGCTGTTGTTGAAAGTGATGTGGTAGAGAGGCAAATGTGTGCTTGTTTATTAGAGCTCGCAGGTTGGTGTTTACTAGGATAGATCCTGGGGTCTCAACATCAATTTCCTCTCCTCGTGTCCGTTTTAATTGCCCTGTTTAAAAGATACAGAAGTGTCATTTGATATAAGATTCACTGCAGCCTTGGTTACACATATTTTCACAAGAAGGAAAACATTGCTCATTACCAGGCATTACAGGTATCCTTTCTCTCTGCAGTACTAATTTTACATAAATTTTCATTTTATTCTCATGTGACGGTTATAATCACAGAAAGGGGATCGATATAATGGTCACAATATTTATGGTTTGCATGTAGTGCTTTAATTACTTAAAACAAAAAGGTCAGGATTCTTAAGATGCTTTGTTATGCAGTGGTTATCTCATATACTTACTATTCAGAAAGTATAACTTCTAAGATAGTTTTAAAGGGGTCAAAATTCTGCTACCAGCACAGCTGGAGATTTTGCAACAGATGGCAAACACATACTGCACCATGCACTGAAAGCTCCAAGTGTTCTGTTTCAGCTTAGTGAGTTATTATTATTGGATGCTGGAGCTGTAGTAAGAGTGCCACTGCATTGCAGCGCCCCCTCTTGAACATACCTGAAAAGGCAGCCCATAAGATCTTTTACAGACTTTTGGTCTTCCTGTAGTCCAGTTGGCTCCTCTTGGCTGACCAGCTTTAAAAGCTTGCCTTTAGTTCTTTTTTAAAAACATACATTTGGGAACTATTCAGAGTCCAGGCTGTATATAGATATCTTTACACAACCAGACACACTTCTGGAGCAGGCAGGATGACTGGCTCAGAGGTCGGGACACAATTACTGTGCCACAACATTCCCCACTTGAGTCATACAGTCGAAGAGCTGTACAGCATGGAAACAGACCCTTCAGTCCAACTTTTCCATGCCTACCAGATAGCATACATTAATCTAGTCCCATTTGCCAGCATTTGGCCCACAGTCCTTTAAACCCTACCTATTCATTTACTCATGCAGATGCCTTTTAAATATTGTAATTGTACCAGCCTTCACCACTTCCTCTGGCAGCTCATTCCATACATGCAGCACTCTGTACGTGAAAAAAGCTGCCCTTACATTCCTTTTAAATCTCTCCCCTCCCACTTTAACCCATGCCCTCTAGTTCTGGACTCCCCCTCCTCAGCGAAAACACCTTACCTATTCAAACTATCTATTCATCTCATAATTTTATGAACTTCTATAAGGTCACCCCTCAGCCTCGGACATGCCAGGGAAAATAGTCCCAGACTATTCAGCCTCTCCTACAGCTCAAGCCCTCCAACCCTGGCAACATCTTTGTAAATATTTTCTGAACGCTTTCAAGTTTCATAACACTTTCCCATAACATGGAAACCAGAATCGAATGTAGTATTCCAAAAGTGGCCTAATCAATGTCCTGTACAGCTTCAACATGACCTCCTAACGCCTATACTCAATGCACTGACCAATGAAGGAAAGCATATTAAATGTCTATCCTGTCTACCTGTGGCTCACTTTCAAGGAACTATGAACCTGCACTTCAAGGTCTCCTTGGTCAGCAACACTTCTGAGGACCTTAACATTAGGTGTATAAGTCCTATCCCGATTTGCCTTCTCAAAATGCAGCGTCTCACATTCATGTAAATCAAACTCCATCTGTCACTCCTTGGCCTACTGGCCAATCTGAAAAAGGTCCCATAGAATTCTGAGGTAATTTTCTTCGCTGTCCACTACACCTCCAATTTTGGTGCCATCGGCAAATCTACTAATCGTACTTCCTCTGTTCACATTCAAATCATTTATATAAATAATGAAAAGTAGTCCTGTTCTTAATTGGCCAATTTAGGAAAATCACTGTCTGTTCCACACACACTGAAGTTTTCTGACATCCATCTAGTTGTTGGGGTCCTAAGGCTGGCTGTAAACATCCTGCCTTGCATATTGATGCCACAGTACGACTGCAGTCTAAGCGAAGGTGTCAGTAAAGTACTTGTATTTTCCAATTTGTCTGTTTGCCTCCTACTTACAGGATTAAAATCTTTCTCAATGTTTTTCTTTAGTCTGATTTGAATCTCGGTTCTTCATCCTGGAACTGCTCCAAGCCTTGCATCCTCAGAACAGTGAGTACCTCTGCTAGTCCTGCTTCAAATGCAGACGCATCACCACAAATAGGAAAATGTATCTAATGATCCTCTCTCCCCAAAGTGTGAACAACAGCATGGCAAAGCAACAGGTAAAAAATGTTGCCTCATTTCACCCCCTTCAATTAGATTATAGTATTTTGAAGACAACTAAATCAAGCAATGTCAATAAAGTTTGGTTTGTAAAGTCTTGAAATTACATGTAAAATGTGGCTTTATCTAGATTTCTTTTCAAAATTTGAACTGCATGAATTATTTTGCATGTGTCTGGCAGTAGTAGCAGTTTCTGTACTATTCTAATATTTGTCTCCTCTAATGTAACTAATGAAACAATAAATTGAATGTTTACCCTCATGCAGTAGTGCAAGAATGGACCACTGTTTTCGCATTTTATGTTGTTCAATCATTGCAATAATTTAAATGCTTCTTTCTACAGTAATCTAATCTATACTTTGTACATATATGAGATATGCAATGTCTTTGCATTCTGTTCTCATATTTAGGTGTGCTGTCACAGAGTCATAGAGTTGTGCAGCATGGAAACAGACCCTTCGGTCCAACTCGTCCATGCTGACCAGATATCCCAATCCAATCTAGTCCCACCTGCCAGCACCCAGCCCATATCCCTCCAAACCCTTCCTATTCATAAACCCATTCAAATGCCTCTTAAATGTTGTAATTGCCACTTCCTCTGGCAACTCATTCCATACACATACCACCCCTCTGTGTGAAAAAGTTGACCTTTGGTCTCTTTTATATCTTTCCCCTCTCACCCAAAACCTATGCCCTCTAGTTCTGGACTCCCTGACTCCAGGGAAAAGACTTTGTCTATTTACCCTATCCATGCCCCTCATAAATTTGTAAACCTCTATAAGGTCACCCCTCAGTCTCTGACGCTCCAGGGAAAACAACCCCAGCCTGTTTAGCCTCTCCCTATAGTTAGCCTCCTATGGGGGAAAAGCTCTTTGAATCTTTTGAAAGATTTGAAATGGATTGAAGGAGTTTACAAAAGCTGCCTGGAGTAATGATGAGAAAAAATGACTGGGAAAGTGAAGTGAAGCAAAATTAATGCAGCAGATTGAAATAGCCCGTTAGAAATGTTTGTCAGTAGCAACCAAATCCTCATTTGATGAATGCTTCAAAAAGGAGCATACTGTTGTATAATGTAGATGCAAGGATAGCCCCACTGTTTGACACATGAAATGATCCTATACTGGAAATGTTATTGGACTAGTAATTCAGAGGTTCATGTAAATGTTCTGAAGAATGGCCTTAAATTATAAGAGCTGATGGAATTTATATTCAATTAATTAATATATTCAATTAATTAAATATGGAATTGAAAAGTTGTTTCAGTAATGCTGGCCATGAAATTATGATTGATCGTCATAAAAACTGACCTGGTTCTTTAATATCCTTAACAGAAGGAAGTCTGCTGGCTTGGTTTTGTCTACATGTAACTTGGCTCACAGTGAAATGGCTGACTCTTAACTGCTTTCTGAAATAGCCTAACATTCAGTACAAGGGCAATCAATGGTGAGCCGCAAGCACTGATTTTGTCAGCAACACCCATATACTATGAAAAAAATAAAGGAAGATAAAAAGTACCTCTCACGTTCAACACAGAAATGTCCATGCTAATCATGAGGTAATGGTCATGATAAATGCTCTGGACAGTACCAGCATAATGTAGGTCATAAAGGTGAATGAGGTTGGCATAATTTAAGAAATCTGGTAAAGTAAATCAACATGGCACAGTAACGATGGCCCACATTACATACCACACAATATTCTGTCAGCCCCTACCTTTCATATTGCTCAAATATACTAAATCGTCACACCATTTTGTAACTTTTCCATTGTTTTTCCTACATGAGGCCAAATTCCCTCCTATTCTTCCCATGCCACTGCTGGAATTTTACTGGAAACCATTAATATGTATGGATGCAATTTCTAATGAACCACAGGTCGTCATACACGCAAACTCCAATAGGACATAAGAGCAAACTATAAATTACAAATGTAGTTACATTTGTGCTCAAGAACTTTAGTATGTGGTTCTTAGATAGAAGAGAAATATGAAGAAGTAGGTCTCCCTCAGGCTCTGATCAGAATGATGCTACTCTTTTGATCTGGCTCATTCTCATTAAATCCCAGAAAGTCATACACACAGCAGTTGATTATAAGGCCAGTTACTTGAACATGTTATCTTGAAGCAGTTTTCTAATATCGATTTATTTTTCACCATCCAGCTTAGAACAGCAGTCTGCCAGCATTGCCAGTGACATAGATTAAGACTGACATGAACAATTAATATCAGTGTTCTGGCAATAGTGGACAAGGGGGGCAGGCACTGCAGATGGATTAACAGTTATTAGATGGCAGTGCATCATCTTTAAAATTGTCAGTAATCTGAGAATAAAATCTCCTTCACTGTCAACATTTAACAATACTTTTAAAGCTCTGAATGATATGGCCTTTGTCAGCCTTAAAATATATAGGGTGCAGTTTTCCTGTGTTGTCGAGGAAAATTCACATCACACAATCCACTAAGGCTTGGAGCTTCTTTATTCACTTGATCTTCCACCTGAGACCTCATTGCTTATTTATTTCATAAGACGTTTCAACTTTTTACTTAATCCATTTAAACTCCCAAAATGTTTGATTACATGTAGAGCAGAGAGCAAGACATTTCCATGACTGGCCATCTCTTTCAAGTAGCTTGTTGGCATCTTTCTCAGGGAATCATGCAGCAAAGATGTAGAACTGCTCATCACTACTGGAAGCAACCATATATTCTGTGATGCTTGAGTCACTACATTCAGAATACAGTCTAGAAGAAAGGCAACTTGGAAGCATTGGTGAATGAGATGGTGAAGAGGAGAGCAGACCTTCTTCCAGCTGACTGTCACAGGAGGCCAGGTCATCAGACCAAACTAGCCTGGACTTGGATTGCAGCCTGGATTAGTCATGATTTGGAGATGCCGGTGTTGGACTGGGGTGTACAAAATTAAAAATCACACAACACCAGGTTATAGTCCAACAGGTTTAATTGGAAGCACACTAGCTTTTGGAGCACCGCTCCTTCATCAGGTGGTTCATCTGATGAAGGAACTAGTGCTTCCGATTAAAGCTGTTGGACTCTAACCTGGTGTTGTGTAATTTCCAACTTAGGCTGGATTAGTGCACTGTCCGAAGTGAAACAAAATGCCCAACACAGCAAATTAATTCAATTATTTTCTGTGCTCCACAAAGTTAAGTCCCATCATCTCATCACTACTATCTCACATGACCATCACCCACTCTAATTCTGCAAGAGTACACACATTTCACCAAGACTCATGCACAACAACTCTCAATATTGCATGTCGAAGATCATCTCAATGGCTCCCACACACCTAATCCTTGCAAACTAACTAAACAATTGCTGTCCTTCCTACTCGCTTTATGGACACATTGTGCCAACTCTGTACAAACGATCACTTTTCCATAATTTCCATCATACTAAAGCCTCCTTTTGGTTTATTGCAGGGAGGTGGCCCAGTTCCTCAACATTATTTCTCCAGGACACCCTGATTGACCTATCTGTAACTGAGCACTAAAGAGCCATACATTGAGAAAGCAATGTGACCAGCACAAAGCCTGGCAGGTCGTAAGTCAGGGCTGAAGTCACTAAGTGTTTGCTAAGATAACATTACAAAGTTATTAGAGGCTGGCAGCCTCTAAACAAGCGCAGAGTTAATGAGTACTAAGATAAGAAGCCAATAGCCAAACGATAAATCCTGTTAGATGCATGTTTTCTTGTGAGCAAGCAAAGAAAAATAGGAACAGAAATAAGCCATTCAAGCCTTTGAGCTTACTCCTCCATTCAATATGATTATGTTGATCATCCAACTCAGGACACTGTTCGTGCTTTCTCCCCATATCCTTTAATCCTTTCAGCTGTAGCAACTATATCTATGTCTGTCTTTAAAACGACCAATGGTTTGGACTCAATTGCTTTCTTTGGCAGAGAAATCAATAATTTCACTATTCACTGGCCGAAGAAATTTCTCCTCATCTCAGCAATAAATGGCTTACCTCGTATCTCTGGTTCTGTGACCCCTGGTTCTAGGCTCCATGGTCATGAGAAACATCCTTCCTGTGTTTACCCTGTCAAGTTCTGTTAGAATTGTATAGGTTTCTGCTAACCTTTTACATAATCCTTTCAAAGCTCTGATGTGACCTGGACAAGCAAACAAGCTATTTATGTCCTTGAGTTCCAAAGTTACATGTTGGAAGGCTGAACTGGTGTAAGCATTGGTCCCAGAGCAGGTACAGCAGTGTGGTGAGGCTAGTGGTTTGCTGATGCTGACTTGGGTGGATGAAAGGTCAAGGAGGATGGTGACCATGGGGCATGCAGGGACATTGCTGTGAAAAAGCATTTGGATGATTACTGGGATAAGAATTTGGTGAATTCTAGCCACCAAGTACCTGCTATGATTTATATGTCAGCAGGTTGGACCAGTTTGTTTCTTAGGAAGTTAAGGATAATTGAAAGTTTGTCTAAGATGAGTTTGAGCTTTAATGAGATGAAAATTCATGGAGATAAAGTAGTCGGCGCTCAATGGCAATTTGCCAGTTAAGACTTGAAGGAAAAATTAGGAAAATCTTTCTTAGTGTTGAGAATTAGATTCTTTTTTATTTTTTCCCTTATTTTCCTAACTTACTATTAGCCATGCTGCACTGGGGAAAGGAAAGTTCCTCACGATTCCTTTCAGACGGCGTCTGTGCCAATAATTTTCCTTAACTCATGATTAAAACTATAATGATCTAAATTTTTTTAAAATCTCGTAAAAAATGAGTAAATCATAATTCATTTCAAATTAACGGAAAAATTAATTTCAGGGGAAACTGGCTCAGAGGGCGAACTGTGAGGTGGATGCAGAGGTTTATCTCTGTGACTTAGACAAGTTCAGTGAGTGACTAAATGCAGGGAAGGTGAAGTATAATGCAAATAAATGTAAGGTTATCCACTTTGGTAAAAAAATCAGGAAGATAGATTATTATCTGAATGATGATTTATTTGAAGAGTAGGAACTACAATTAGATCTGGTGTCCTTGTACACCAGTTACTGGAAGTAAGCATGCAGGTGTAACAGACAGTGAAGAAGGCAAGTGTTATGCTAGCTTTCATAGCGAGAGGATTCAAGTACAGGAGCAGGGATGGTTTTCTGCAATTGCTGTCTTAGTGGGACCACACTTGGAGTATTGTGTGCAGTTTTGATTTCCAAACCTGAGGAAAGATGTTCTGGCTATAAAGGGAGAGTAATAAGGATTTACCAGACTGATTCCTGGAAGGACAAGGCTGATATATTGTAAAGAGACTGGATTGGTTATGATTATATTCATTGGAGTTTAAAAGAATCAATAAAATTCTAACAGAATGAGATAGGCTAAAAGCAAGAAGGATGTCTCCAATGACCAGTGAGTTCAAAACCAGGGTCACAGTTTAAAGATCAGTTAAGGCCATTTAAAATTGCGATACAGAAAATTTTCTTCAGCTGTGAATTTTCTGCCATAGAAAGTAGTTTAATGTTTTCAAGATGGAGTTAGATATAGTTCCTAGGACTAAAGAGATCTAAGAGTATGGAGGAAAAACGGGAACTGAGTTGGATGATCAGCCATGATCATATTGAATAGCAGACTAATTCAAAGAGTAGAATGTCCTACTCATTCCTCATAGGGGAGGTAATGGCCGATTGATATTATTGCTAGACTGTTAATCCAGAGACCCAGGTGATACTCTGCGGACTTGGGTTCGAATCCTGCCATGGCAGAAGGTGTAATTTGAACTCTATAAACTCTGGAATTAAGAGTCTAATGATGACCATGAATCCATTTTTGGGAAAACCCCATCTGGTTCATTAATGTTCCTTAGGGAAGGAAACTACCATCCTTACCTGGTCTGGTCTACATGTAACTCCAGACCCACAGCAATGTGGTTGATTCTTACCTGCCCACTAGGCAATAAATGCTGGCCTGGCCAGCAATACCGTCATCCTGTGAATGATCAAAAGAATATTCTGTTGTTGTGTACCTGTTTTACTGTTTTCAATTAGTTAAATAAAACAGTATCATAAGCTTTCTGCACTGTACATACTTCAGCATAAACTGTTTGGGCAATTCAATTCTTCATGTCAAGTCAATGAATCTATTGACTTGAGACTATGTATGAATCAGTACTCATAAATGATACTAAGTGAGGACAAGTCTGGGATTTAATGGGTCCAGTTTAGTGTACACAATTATCATGATCTGAAGATTTTTTAGATATCATCCTCTTTAAGGATTACAAAAGGCTGCAGCTGTCAGTGAGAGTTTAAAAAGACTAAATTGTAATGCATTGGTTGATAGAGTTTTTTGTTGACATTTTCCCAAAGGCTATCATTGTGTCATTATCAGAATTGGCTGAGTATCAAAAATTATGTCAGCAAAGTATTCTGAATTCACAGTTGGAGAATGGAGTAGTGTGTGAGCTAGTGGCATATTTGATTGTAAATGGCATGTAACTTTTGAGAATGATGTGAAGGCATAAAGCAGAAAGAAAAATACAAGGAACTGTAAAATCATAGAATAGTTGGGGGGGGGGTGGATTTTCAATTACCCACGTATAGACTGGAATAGCGGCAATGACGAGGGCACAGAGAAGCCACACATTCCAAGATTCTGCTGAGAAGAAATTCCTACAGTAGTATCTGTCAAGGAAGATGGCACTGCTAGACTTGGCTCATGGGAATGGAGTGTTCCAAGTAGATCAAGCAACAGTTTGGGAGCATTTGGGGGGGTTACAGTGACTACTGTATCATAAGGTTTAGGATAAGAATGGAAAATGGCATTGACCAATGCCGAATAAAAATACTCAAGTGGTGATCAGGCAACTTCAATGGGGGTGGCAACAGCCCAATGGTATTATCACTGGACTGTTAATGCAGAGACCGAGGGAATGTTCTGGGAGCTGGGTTTGAATCCCACTATGGAGATGGTGGAATTTGAATTCAATAAAATATCTGGATTTAAGAAACTAATGATGGCCATGAATCGATTGTGGGAAAAAAAACATCTAGTTCAGTAATGCCATTTAGGAAAGGAACTGCTATCCTTACTTGTTCTGGCCTACATGTGACTCGAGACTCTCAGTAATGTGGTTGACTCTTAACTGCCTCCAGGTAATTAGGGACGGGCAACAAATACTGGCTTAGCCAGAGATGCCCTCATCCCATGAATAAATTTAAAGGAAGAACAGGGCTGAAATGAATTGTCTGGAACAAAAGATTAATGGGAAAAATAGCTGAACAATTGGTTACCTGCAAATAGGAGATGGTTCAGGCACAGTTAAAGTACATTCCCTCAAAACTGAAAGATAGGACAAACAAATCCAGAATGACAAAGAAAATAAAAACTGCATTAAAGAAGAGAAAATATGTTTATGGCAGATATTGGATAGTAAATACCAGATAGTAAGAACTCAGATGAATACAGAATGTCCAGAAGGGGAGTGAAAGAGCAAAAGAAGAAAAATAGGGAGGGTGTATGAAGACTGACAAGTAATATAAGTGGAAATCTCAAAGTCTTTTAGAAGGATATCAATGGAAAAACAATGGTAAAAGGAAGAGGGACACAAGAGGCATAGGTTTATTTGAAATCACAAGCTTTTGAAGCACTGCTCCTTTATCAGCCTCTGAAAGCTTCAAGATCAGCCCGGCAATTACATATCAGTCAGTTTCACTTCAGTGGTGAAAAAACATTGATTATGGAAAGTGTATTTATACAATATAGATTGTTTGCTGCTTCTATGATTATATACATTAACATTTATTTTAGAGTTTGAATTTTGAACTAGTGGCTTGTGGATTTTGGTCCATGAGAATGAGTACTTATTTGTCAGTCTCTCTGGAGGGCGAACGTGGATACTGCAGATGCTGGAGATTAGCGTCAAGATTAGAGTGGTGCTGGAAAAGCACAGCAGGTCAGGTAACATCTGAGAACCAGGAAAATCAACATTTCTGGCCAAAGCGCTTCATCAGGAATATCAGCCTCTCTGCAGCCCTGATTTTCAAATCAGTATGTGTGAGAGAGCAGGTCCTGGAGTGATAATGGGAATTTATTTGTATTGTGAGAGTGTTATGATTGAAGAGAGTAAACATTGAAAAGAAATATCATGCTTTCACTTTAGAAGAATGAGGAATTGATTTACTTTTGCTTAAGAGAAAACCCATAGACTGAAAATCTTTTTGTGGCAGTTTTGAGAAGATCTAGCTGATTTAAGAGTAAGATCTATAAATAACTTTTCCTGGTGAGCCGAGCTAATTTAGAACAATTGGGAATAGATTATCTCAGTACAGGGATTTTAGTTTGAAAATTCCAGAGCAGAGGTTTTGGTTAGAAATCATGAATGGGTTATTTGAAATTAATAAAGTTTATCTCAAGCTGTATGACTTATCTCAGAAACAGCTCTCAAGACTGGAATTGAAAGAAGTAGCTATGTTAAACCTATAGATGTGATACAGAAAGAAACTCTCTCTGGTATTAAAGTCCTGTAAAGTGATGCAGTTGGGAATAGATGGGATTTTATTTCACTGCATTTTAAAATCTTTTAAATGAGTTACATGCAAATAGCTTGGGTTTGTTCAATTTTACAGTTATTTCTATTGCTTCATGAATTTTTGTTTTATTGTTAAAACCAAATCTGCAGCATTTGAGTGAAGGACGGCCTTGTCAAATCAAAAAAGGTATGATTTATCAAACCAGTTGTCAATCTGGGATCTGAAATGACCAATCATGACATCAGATAGATTTATAAGAATATGGACATCCACAAGGAATTCAATTCAGCGCCACGCAGAAATGTGAGCAAAGTGACAGGTCAGAAAAAATAGTACCAATGACTGCACAAAATAGCTTAGAATGTGATGGGAAATTGGAGTGGCACGTGATAGGCTCTGTACCACAGAATTTAACTCAAATGTAGAGACTATATGGACTTCTGAATGAATCCAACACTTGCTACTCATAATCCAGATCTTCAAAATCTATGATACTTTTTAAACTTAATTTTTATATTCATGGTGCTTCCATTTATGAGGAGAAAGTGAGGACTGCTGATGTTGGAGATCAGAGTCAAGAATGTGGTACTGGAAAAGCACAGCTGTCAGGCAGGAGAATTGACATTTCAGGCATAAGCCCTTCATCAAGAAATCCTTTTCCACCACCACACTCTCGACTTGTGCTTCCATTTATGTCTGCACAAGCCAGAAGTGCAAAACTTTTATTTTAAGCTTGCAAATAGTGATACATCTATAGTTTCAATAATTACTGTACCTGAGCATAATTAGTGATATTTGAAGTGAATAAAAAGTTATCATTGACATGATATTCCTTGCCAAATCACTATTTCACATTGTTGTTTATTACTGCAAGGCTTAAGGATACAAGGAGCACTTTGCATACTGCACTAAAATGGCAAGCTCTCAAGCTAACTTCATCACAACAGTACTCTTGGCATTGCAGAAAGCAGAGCACAGTGATTTTTACAAAATTGCATAGCAACCAAATCAGTAACCATGTTATGAGAGACATAGCTGAATTAATCATAGGACTGCTGCAAACCCATTTCAATATAACAACTGAATCCTTACTAAAGCAGTTATACAACTTAATTTGCAGTTCAGGGCAAAGGCAATCTTTCATTGGAAAGTATTGGTGTGTTAATGTAGGCTGAGCTCTGAATCTGAGGTGTACAAATGGCAACTATTGGAGGTTGTTTATAACCCTTCTTGGTGGGAACAGTGTAGTTGGCTAGGGTGAAGAGAGGCAGTTGGAGGATTATTGGTGATGGTGGGGGGTTTAATGCCACATCCACAGCATGTTGACAACATTCCTACCTTAAGCTGTGTCAAATTGTGCATCAGATATCTGTGTATTCCACTCAGGTAAGGCTGGGCCCACATACAAAGATTATATTTTAAAGACTTCACTGACTCTGCAATACATTTTAATTTAACATCTTGAGAGACTAGCAGAACACTAAAATCAATGTCACATGCTGGTGGAGGATAGTGGACTGACTGTAACAGTCTTAGCATAATAGTAAAACTCGCTATATGTGAAATTTTGTGCACCAGGAGAACACTGCTCATCTCAGCCATTCAGTCTCACCATCCAACCCACATTTCTTCCAGCTTCAGCTTCTTTATTTACAATCATTCCTAAGCATGAACTTCATGCCCAGGTCATACCCCAATCCCAATGTCCTCAGGCCGCTGGTCTTATATATGATGTTGTTTGCTTCTAATTCTGTTCTTGATTCAGGAAAAAAATGGCCTAGACATCACACTGAACTCATTGCAGGATCTCGCCCCTTACCCACATCCCACTAGACCCATTAGTATCCATTTTCTAATTGTTTCAAATTGTGATATGACACCTTTAGAATCTGACTGTCTTACAAGTATAGATTTTCTGTTACTAAATGTACATTTTTGGCATGGATAGCATTTAGTGCCCATTTATTGTTGCTTTTGAAAAGCTGATAGTGAGCCATGCTCTTGAATCGCTACAACTCACGCATTGAATGAATGCTGATGGTGCTAATAGGTAGCGAATTCCAGAAATTTGATTCAGAGACAGTGAAGGACCAGTGACAAAAGTCCAAATCAAGATGGCATGTTAATGGGGTTTGGAGGTGATTATGTTTCTTTGCATGTGTTGTTCTTGATCTGTTAGGTGTTGGAGATCAAAGAACCTTGGAAAGTTACTGGACATCATTTTTTGCATGGAAAGGAGTAACTCATTTTCTTTACTCTTTCATGGGATGTGAGCATTGCTGGCAAGGCTGACGTCATTTGTAGAGAGGTGAATGATAAAGGTGTTGAATGAACGGTTGATTAAGCAGATGTTACTCTCCTTCTTGACTGTTGTTGGAGCTACATCTATTGCAGATTGAGCATAGTCTGTCACACTTCTGATTTTGATCATCGACAGGCTTTTGTAGAATCAGGAAGTAATTCTCAACCTTTGAAACGGTCTACGAGCCTCTGTTTTAATAGATATTTTCAGTCAACTTGTTTAGGGACTATAGTTTGTGTCCTGCTGCTGGGCTAATAGTTCTGTGGTTCAAGTGCTTTTCCAGAGGTGATATTGTTACAGGGAGCAAGTAGAACTTAAATCCAGGCTTTGTGACTCAGCAGCAGGATCAGATGAATTTTTGATCCACAGTGATCCTTATGATGATGATTCTGGGGAATATCAATATCACACAATACCCAAGGAGCGTAAAAAAAACTCTCTTCTTGAGGGTGTTCACTTTCTGGCATTTGTGCAGCCCAGCTGTTACTTATCAGTTACCAAATGAAACCTGAATGTTGTCCAGGTCTTGAACTATGTGATATGGATTGTTTAACTATGTAAGCAATTGTTTGAGTCTCATTTCTGACTTTGAAATCAGGTAGTTTTAACTTGATGGAGTAAAGGTTGTTGACAAGACAGTTAAAGATGGTTGGGTCTTGGACACTACCCTGATATCCTAAGGCTGCAATGACTGGGCTCAATAAACCAGAAATTAGATTAGATTACTGACAGTGTGGAAACAGGCCCTTCGGCCCAACAAGTCCACACCGACCTGCCGAAGCACAACCCACCCGGACCCGTTCCCTTACCTTTACCCCTTCACCTAACACTACGGGCAATTTAGCATGGCCAATTCACCTAATCTGCACATTTTGGGACTGTGGGAGGAAACCGGAGCACCCGGAGGAAACCCACACTTACACAGGGAGAATGTGAAAACTCCACACAGACAGTCGCCTGAGGCGGGAATTGAACCCGAATCTCTGGCGCTGTGAGGCAGCAGTGCTAACCACTGTGCCACTGCACCGCCCACAGAAATATCTTCCTTTATAATTTCTATCTGTGGAGATTTAACTCGTCTCCACATTTGGACAATATTTTAATAATATTTACAAACAAAAGTGGACATGTAAATAGCAATCATGGAATTGCTACAAACAAGTACTGTCCAAAGAATTGGATGCAAATGAACTGTTGCAATTAATGTTGAGACTGGAAGGCTGTAAAGTTCTTCACTGCAAGGAGAGTTACTGCTCCTCAAATTGACATTGCATTTCATTGTAAAATATAAGAAGCTTAGCATGAAGAGGTTAGAATGAGCAGCATGGTGGCTGAGTGGTTAGCACTGCTGCCTCAGAGTGCTAAGGACCAAGATTCAATTCCAGCCCACAGCCAACTGTCTGTATGGAGTTTGTATGCTCTCCCCTTATCTATGTGGATTTTCTCCAGGTACTCTGGTTTTCTCCCACAGTCCAAAGAAATGCAGGTTAGATGGATTGGCCATGCTAAATTGCTCATAGAGTGCAGGGATGTACAGGTTGGTGGATTAGCCTTGGAAAGTGCAGAGCAAAAGGTTGGGAGTTGGGTCTGGGTGGATTGCTTTTCAAAAGGTCAGTGCAGACTCAATAAGCTGAATGCCCTATTTTCATACTGTAGGAATTCTATGATGCTATGGAAGTTGTAGAAAATTAAAATAACTGAAGATTGGAAGCTCAGAATCATGCTTGTGGGTCGAATGGAGCTGTCTGCAGTGCAGAAGATGCTACAAAATGAAGTGTGAATACATAATACTAAATGGAAAATTGGTGTTTGATCTGGATGTGGAAGGCATGTTGGGATCATGGAAGTTCCTCAAGCCTGTACATGGCCACTTCTACAACCTTCAAAAGATCTAGAAAGATACCAACTCTGGTAGGTTCATTGTTTCAGCCTGGTCTTGTCCCACAGCACTGATTTCTTCTCATCTTACATTTACCATTTCTCCTCTTTTGTAATCTCATTGCACCTGCATACAAAATTCTTCTGTTGCTTCGGTTACTTTAATGATTCCAGTTTTCATGTCGTTTCTTTGCACCATCATTCCCTTTGCTGTTTAACCTCTCCTGCCTTCCAGCCAATCGAACACTTGTTTTTGTTCTCAGTACAGTACTCCTTTCCCTCTTCACTTGCTTAAAATCTGCTACATCTCAAAACCTTTTCAATTACAGTGAAAGCACACAGCCTGAAATTTTACCTCTATTTCTCTCTCCACAAATGCTGCCAAGCCTGTTGAGTATTTTCAGGATTTTCTGTTTTATTTCAAATTTCTAATGGCTGCAATAATTTGTTCTTCTATTCTGTGTTGAAATAGAGGGTTTCAATAATAGTTGAACTGATGCAAGGATAGAATCAAGCAATGTTACGCAGGTGAAAATAGGTGGTCCTAGTGATGGTATGGATGTGTTAAGAAATTCATCTTGGATAACAAGCATGACACTGAGATTGCAAATAGCCTCTGTTCAGTCCTGGACAGTTGGCAGGAAGTGGGATGGAGACAGTGGCTAGGAAGTAACGTCATAGTAGGAAATCAAAATATTAATTACAATCACCCAGAGCCTTAGATTTTGGTAGGACAGTGAATTATCTCAAAATGAAGACATTCTGGTAGTTACATGGAAAATGGTATTGACATGTATAATCTAATAACATATGTGAAATATCAATGAATTAGAATAACTTCCATTCATACAGGTCATGACATTGTGCAAGAGGTTATCACTGGTGCATTGTGCCTGGACCATTAGGAATTCAGAAACTCTATAACAATACACTATATCTCAAGTTACTGGAGGTTGTCGATAGGGAAAGAGATAAAATTTATTGCTCTAGTAAACAGGCATTATTCATTTCTTTTAAACAGTTATGGACAGTTGATTGGCTTATGTGCCCTGAAATTATATCAGACTATAAAACCTAAGAGCCCTAGTGACCTTGAAAGCCACTGACAAGAAATTTGCCTACAGAGGAATTTGGCTGCAGATTGGAGTGGAATATTTAGTATAATGATCACTGAAAGTTTTTGCAAATTTCATTCTCTATAAACACTGCATCTCTGATGCTAAAGGAAATATGATTCTAATTGTAAATTCTCACATTGGGTATACTACCAAGAGTTCTTGCTACAAGACGGAAAGCAGAGAATTGATGTTAAAAAAATAGTTTAAGTTATGGAAAGAAAGACATGTTCCACAAAAGTTAGCACTAGCATAATTGACATCAATATATACTAACAATTTTGACTGTGGTATCAAAAACACAATTTCTACATGTAGTTGGGAGGAGTACTACAACAAATTACAAGAAAACAAAAAAAAAACTTGAAGAAAGTGCCCACATTTAGGAAATTAATTTCAGCATGGAATAATGTAGGGATTATATTTTGGTAGAGAAAACACAATGTTCCATATTACTTGTGATTTGGAAACTTGAAAAGTAAGAACCTAAATGGGACAAAGAAGCACTTCACAATCTGATAAAACTGATTGGGCAATCTATCCCATTATGTTTGACACATAAGTGATAAAGAATATGTGTTATATATTCTAAATAACATACAGGCTGCACAAATATGGGATTGCACCAACTGCTGAACTATGTCCTACCAAAGTTGATAAAGTCAGGATAATGAGTAGATTTGGAGTTTGTTGTGGCAGCACCCCATTTAAGGTACTGGTCATGCCACCAGAAGCTTATTGATTCAAATGGGTGGAAGCAGGAAAGTATTACATTGCTTCTCAAATATAAATTGGGTGTTTCCCTGCATGAAACATTTGAGGCATTGTAAATAAGAATATGTTGTAGTATAACCAGTTGTCTCCTGAACTCAGGTGTTTCTGCAAGACAGCATTTATTAGCTTCATTTGATGAACACAAAGTTCATGATTCACAACCAACCCTTTTCTGTTCAGGTCAAGGTTGGCAATATACTATTCTTTTGTGCCCTTTACATATAAATGATTTAATGTTTGTCCAAGCAACTCTAACACTCCTTACTACTACTGAAAACTACCTGCAACCTCTCTGCAAAGGAGAAGGATGCATCAGTGTTGTTTAATGGCCATGTGGAACAGACATTCTGCACTTCTTAATCCATCTTAAAGGAAAACTACAAAAAAAAATTGCTACAGTGTAAATTATTATAGAGTGAAAACTGAAGAAACAGGGATTTATAGTAGCTGATGCATGCCGGAGGTAGAAGTGATACAAGTGGACAGAGGAGAGATGCAATAGATCAGAGGACCAGGAGACCCTCAACTCAAGGGCCACCTTGAAATGTGGATGAAAGCAGGTGCTCAGAAGAGTTAATCTTCATAGGTTTGAAGACCTAACATTAGTGCCTTTTGAGGTCTAATGATCTCAAGTAAGTGGTTAAGGTTGGTGATTGCTTTTTCACAGGGCATCTCCAAACAATTACACACCAGCCTTAACATTGCTCAATGCAACACACTCACATCAAGTATCCAACAGCAGTCTCTAGCACTCAATTATGTAACTGCTACATACTCACCATCACCTTCACACATCCACCAATGCTGTCAGCCTCACAGCCTCAGATCCTCCATTACCTCCAGCTATCAGCTGTAGCAGGCATATTATGCAATTACAGTGCTACACAAACACTTGCAGTGTATATGCTCTTGCAAGTCAATGTGATGAACAGTAACAGGGAACAGAGCAGAACTAGCAACTAGTAAGGTTGCTTACATCTCTTGAGTCCTATGAAAGAGGTAGTTCTTTGCTTTATGATGTTGATAATGTTGGGCCTTTAGCATCTAATGTCAATGGAAACATTATTGGTATGATCTTGCCTTATACTCCATTACCTCCTAACTTATTGAATAAGAGAGCTTCTGATGATGTGGCCATGGATGGAATGATTCTTGCCCCAACCCCACCGATTTTCCTGTACTGAGTTCCTGTTTTGAGACACCTGGGAAATACCACCTGCACAGGAATCCCAGGAGGAGGAAAGAGAAAAACAACATAGGAACTAATTATGAGATAAAATTAAAGAGGTTCGGCTTTGATCTAACTCTTTATAAAATCTCTTCTCTGGGATGTGAGGGTGACTGGCAGTATTGCTGCTCATCCTTAGCTGCTTTGGAAAAGGTGGAGATGCATCATTTCCTTGAATTGCTGTAGTCCATTAGGAAGCTCCAGAATAGTGATATAGTTCCAGGATGGAATGGCATTTGTCCTGGAGAGGAACTTGCTGGTAGAAATTGAGAGTTTGGAAGATTCAGCTGAAGAGTCCTTGACAGGTTGCTGTAATGCATCCAGTAGATGGTTAAGACTGTTGCAACTGTGGAGGGAGTGGTGGTGGTGGTGGTGGAGAGAGTGAATATTTATGTTGATGGATGATACACCAATTATGTGGGCTGCTTTCTTTGGGACAGTCATAGAGATGTACAGCATGGAAACAGACCTTTTGGTCCAACTTGTCCATGTTGACTAGATATCCTAAATTAATCTAGTCCCATTTGCCAGTATTTGGTCCCTATCCCGCCAAACACATCCTATTCATATACCCATCCGGATGTCTTTAAAATGTTGTAATAGTACCAGCCTCCACCACTTCCTCTGGCAGCTCATTCTATACACGCAACACCCTCCACATGGCAAAGTTGGCCCTTATTTCCCTTTTAAATCTTTGCTCTCACACCTTAAACCTATGTCTTCTAGTTTTGGACTCTGCCACTCTGGGAATAGGACCTTGGTTGTTCACCCTATCTAAGCCCCTCATGATTTTAAAAACGTCTGTAAGGTCACTCCTTAGCCTCTGATGCTCCAGGGAAAACAGCCCCAAGTCTATTCAGCCTCTCCCTCTCGCTCAAACCTGCCAACCCTGGCAACATGCTTGTAAATATTTTCTGAACTCTTTCAAGTTTCACAACATCCTTCCTACAGCAGGGACACCAGAATTGAGGTGGTGTCAAGCTGAATATTGTTGGTGTTGCATACATATAGGCAAATGGAGAAAATTCCATCACATTCCTGATTTGTGCCCTGGAGATGGTGGATGGTGTTTGAGGAGTTCAGAGCTGTTGATTTCCCAGCCCGTGGCTTGTTCATGTTGCCACAGTATTTGTATGGACAGTCCATATAACTGTTTGTAATAACTCTTGGGACACTAATGGAGAATGAAATAGTGATGATGATATTGTTAAATATCAAGGAGGGATAGTTGGATTCTTTCTTGTTAGAAATGGATATTTATGAGGGGCAAATGGCACTTAGCCTGGTTTTGATATTGTCTGGTATTGCTGAGTATGTATGTAGACAGTTTCAATATCTGAGGAGTAGTGCATGGCAAATGAACACTGAAAACTTCGGCAAACATCCCACTTCTAATCTAAAGGTGGAGTAAAGATCATTGGTGAAACAGCTGAAGATGGTTGGGCCTAGGATACTATTTGGAGTGATCGTGTGGTACAGTGGATTAAATCCCACCTACTTCAAGCATTTGCCATAACATCTGTGAACAGGTTGATTGAAGTAACTACACTGACAGTGGATGCTCATGGCACTGTGGCAGCGTCCCTACCACTGGGTCAGGAGGCCTAGGTACAAGTCACACTTGCTCCAGAAACATGTAATCACATTTCTGAATAGTTGCTTAGAAAACAAAATCTACCCTAACAAAGTCCTGTAGTGACAAGCTGGGCTGAAAAGATTGGAATCCAACAACCGCAACCATTTTACTTTGTGGTAGGTAAGACTCTAGCAGAGGAGAGTTTCTCATGGATTGCTAACCACTTAAAATTTTGCTTTTGCTCGCTGATACCACCAGATCACTGCTTTGTATTAACCTTGACAGTTGTTATAAAGTTGCGACCAGCATTAACTAAGTAACATGCAGTGAGGCTGAGGTGAATGGAAGGATAATTGCCCAGCTCTCTGGAGTGTGAGGTGGCAAGTGCATCATCTACAAAGGTATGAGATGAGGACCTTGATAGGGCACGACAAGCAGAGCACACTGAGAAGACCAGTTCACTGGTTAGCCTACCTTCTGTTACTGTGAAAGAGCATGGAAGAGTCCATCTTCAATTTGGGGCAGGGGGCATTAAGCAGAGCTTGACTGCTCGGCAGTATTTGTTCCACTTCCCTGTCATCCTGCAGACCAGGAGATGCTGTGTCTGCTAACCCCATTCAAGTTTCAGTCTTTGTGTTGACATTTCACTTACTTCACCAGCTTGCCTCCATTGGCTTGACTCCACACAAAGACTCCACACATTGTTTCAGCATTCAGTTTGCTTTTGCCAGTACCTGCTAAATTTAGATGCCAGCTTTTTGTGGTTCATGGCCAAATCCCTATGTTCTGTAGCTTTCTGTTGTCTTTCTCCATTTATGTAATATTTAGCTCCTCTATTCTTACTGCCAAAGTACACAACCTCACGTTTCCCAATATCGTATTCCACTTGCCAAGTTTTTGCCCATTCACTTAACCTACACAGCCCTCTTCAGACTCTTTGTGTCTTTCTCACTATTTACCTTCCCACATATTTTTGGGTCATTTACAAACTGGGCTATCGTACTCTCTTTTTCCAAGGCAATTTGATATATTGTAAATAATGTGTCCCAGCACTGATTTCTGCAGCACACCATTAGTTAAGGTGTAAAAATCTACCCCTTCTCCAAGCTTCTTTTTTCTATTAGTTAGTCAACCCTGTATTATGCTAACATGCTATCTCTAACACCATGGGGCTCTTACATTCTACTGAAAATTCAAATATTTTACTACCTTAAAGAATTATTGCAAATTTGTTAGGCATAGTATCCTCTTCATGAAGGCATGCTGACAATGCTTGATCATCTCACGCATTCCTAAGTGCAGCTAACATTTTCCCAATATCAGTCATTAAGCTAACTGGCCTATAGTTACCTCATTCTTGTCTCCTTCCCTTTTTAAGTAAAGGAAATACGCTGGCAGTTTTCCTATCCTCTGGAACTTTACCAGAATCTTAGAATTACAGTGCATCCAATATCTCTGTCACTATGTCATTTGATTTCATAGTATACATCCTACCAGATCCAGGGGATGTATTGGCCTTGAGCTCCATTCATTTCCTTAGCACATTTTCTTTCATGATGGTCATTGTTTTTATTTCCTCCTCTCTTTTTGAACTTTGAATACTTAGCAATTTTGGGATGCTATTAGTGTCTTCTACTTTTCATGAAAAGTATTTGTTCAACTCCTCTAACATTGCCTGGTTTCCCATTATCATTTCCTCAGCCTCATTCCCTAAAGGGTCCATTGTTGTGTTGCCATAGTCTTACCAGACCACAGGGGCTGCTCTCTCATTAGAGAGATGATTTAACCTGAGGGTCACCAGACTTCAGGCAAGAAAAGAGGTTGAGAAGGTGCATCCGTTTTGGTAACATCAAACTGGCGATGGGAATTGAATTCAGGCTGTTGGGATCACACTGCTCTGCAAACCAACCATCCAGCCAACTGAGTTAAACCAATCCTTTTAAGGGGTGTATATTGACTTTGTCTTCCCATTTGTTAGCAAATTAGTGCAAATGGTTCCTGGATATCCTTTGCCCCAATTTGAGATCTGGTGTCGCATCAGCTACTTGGGCTGTTGAGGCAGGTCAGAGCCTACCAAAGCACACAGGAGGTGTCCTGGACAGGCCACACAGAAAGCAGATATGGAGGAGTAGAGACGATCAAGTCCAAAACAGCATTACATAAGCAATAAGTTGTTCTCAGTGCTTTTTCTGACTTTGCTCCCACAAGTCTATACCAGGAATTCTAATTCAAGGCCATGGTAACATATCAGGGTTCTGGGTGATTTTATGGTTATTTTTACAGTTACCTTGCAAAATTGTGAAACAGTTCATTTTTGATGTTCTATATTTTTAACTATTTACAATTCAGAAACAGCATATGAAATCGCTGTGTCAAAGGCATAGGTGTACATCTTATAAAATCAGATAAGAACTAGTCTTTGATTCTAATTAAGAGGAGCACTCACCTATATTATTTAATAGAAAGATATTTTAGTGAACTGGTCAGAAGTCTGATAAAATCACCTAAAATATACAAAGTACAGGATTCATCATACCTTCAAAAGGGCCTTATCTATCACGGTCACTTGTATGAAAAGGACATGTTGGCTGGCATCTGGCCATGATATGTACACATCACTACTTCTTACTGAGCCTTAAAATGCTGCTTGGCAGCATATAAAAATAAAATTTAATACGCATTACTGAACATAGCTAATTTGAAAATTTCAATACACTCCAGCAAGCTGTTAGTTAGAGAATATGGAAATGGATCTCTGAAACTTACTGGGTGGGGGAGGCGGGAATCCAATAAAGAATAAGGATAAAAAAGAATTTAAGTGATATAACAGTGAATGCTGACAGGATAGCTACTTTTTCACAACAGACATACTGAGTAATTTAAACCATAAGAATTCAAAAAAAAATGTTAAAAATGTAAAATCTGAGCTCATCTTGCCCATTTTTAATACAGTCAGATAGCAAGGAGCAGGCAGGCAATCAATTTGTTATCAGAAAGTGTGCACCTCCATGTTAAAAGCACTTTCATTGTTAACTAAAATCAGAAGGTTTTCATGAGGCTTGGGAAACTTACTAGCTAAAAGGAGGTGCAAAGTGTTGTATTTTAGCACAGTGACAGGCCTGTACCTTTAAGTAATTACATGAAATCAACGCATATGATAAAAGGTACCTTGCTAGCCTGCAGTTACTGTCACTATAACTTGGAGTCAGTGTACTCAGTTTATGCTGTGTATAATGGAGAGTAACATCAATAATCACAGAGCACAGATTATATGAGTGAATCTGTAATATTGTAGCACTGTAAACAGTGAGTGTTGCAAATAAACTTCAATTATCTGACTCAAGAAGAATCTGACTATCTGTGGTATATGTTAAGCAAACTAACAAACAGTACACCACAAGCCGGCATAGTAGTGGGTGCTAGTAGTTAGTTGTGATAGCATCAGAAGAAAGGCCAAAGGCCGAAAATGTGACAGCAATATTATGGATATGAAAAGTCCAGTTCTTCTAATAGTTATCTATTAACCTGAGTTCAGAGCTGAAGTTACCACTACAACAAACACTAAAGCGCTACAATGAAATCTAAAGGCTACATAAATGTGCTGAAGCACAGTGATTACACTACCTCTCTCTCTCTTAAAAAAAAGGGAAGCACGACAGATTATAATTCAAAACAAACAGTTGAATGGGCATGAAAGGACAGTTCCAAAGTAAACCCAGAATAAAATACAACTTAAAATGTGATAAAATAGTTATAAAAGAATACCTGTGTTCAAATGTCAATGAATCTGCCAATTCATTGTTCCAAACTGTGAAATACTTCAATTCCAGAAACTTCAAAAATGAAAATAACCTTTCCTTCCTCACAAGATTCACTCTTAGCCATGATTCAAGATTACATTCTGGTGGCTGATTCCACTGCTGTTATGCCACTGCTGTTACACATGGTGTATAACTAATACATTGTGTAGAGGAGTAAGACATAGATTTAACATTTATGATTTAACATACCTGAACATATCAGGTCCAAATTTAATGATCATAGATTTTACAGTACAAAAATTGTATTCTGCAAAACCATCAAATTGAGGGTAATGAGGATAAGTGACCTGTTGATTGTCCTATTTCATACACAAATCTGAGAATGGTGCACTAGCGTACTATTGTCAGACACAATTTGACACAATCTGAGGTATTATGTGTGTAAGTCTATGATAATGTAGCTTGGTAAATAGTTGTAAATAAACTTCAGACTTCTGACTGAAGAAGAATCTGACTATGTGTGGTACAGGTTACACAGACTAACATAGAATAAACCCCAAGAGGACACCAAATAAAATCCAGACTCATAAGATAAATATATCCATAGCACTGTTTTTGAGAAGGAGTAGGAGCAGTTTCTCCAGGCCTAATCAACAAGTCTGTCAAAACAACACAAATCTGGGTGATCTCCTCTCTAATCTCACCCACCTTTCACCAATTGTAACTTTACTGTGACCTGTCTCCTCACAGCCCTGCAACTTTCTCCCCACAAACTCCGCTTGGCACTGCAGATTCAAATCTCACCCCTGTAATCTCAACCCTTACCTCATCCAGCTCTCACCATCAGTCATTTTATCCTTTGCACACCATGACCTAGTAGCCTGTATGCCAATATAAAGCTCAACAATGCCCAGTAATCTACTATCTTTTGCTCATATATTTAAAATACTAATTCACCGAATAGCCACAATGGGCATAGTTCAGGATCCATGCAAAGATTAATCAAAAGAAAATTTTGTGTGTCTTTCACTATCTTGAAAGAGCCTTCCATTAATATAAAAAAAAGACATCTACTTTCTTTCAATGATATAATGTCACATAATAACAAATATTTAATTCAAGTGCATGATCCCTTATGGCAGCAAGCATTGGAGTTTATTATTCCACTTCAAAGTCAATAATCTCTTAGGTCAGTCAATTAACCTGTAAAATGACAGGCACTCTAATTTCCGAGGCCCAGATCTCTAAAGCCAAAACAAAAATGTTGAGAATCTCAAGTTGTAAACATATGTGTTTTAAACTGTAAATGTTCTTCAAGATGAAAGAAAGTTGAGGTCATTCCTTCTGAGTTTACGTGATTCATATTGCCCTGGGAAATCATTTTTGAGAGCAGCTTACTGTTTATCTCAAAAATGAGTATCTCAGACAGTGTTGAGTGGCTAGTGAAGTATTTTGAATTAATAGTTGTCTGCTGTTATGAAGGTTTCATATTTAATCATTTTTGATGATTTGAGATTGAAGGATTATGAAAACTCTTCTGTCTTTTTCAAGAAGAGGCCTATGAAAGGACACTGGATCTTCTTTTCAACAAGACATTGCTTGGTGATGGCTGCTTGTTCACTGGAGACTACCTGCCTGGGTGCATGAAGGTCAAGTTACAGTGTCTGCTTTGAATATCACTTGAAGTAGTTGATGACTAGTCTGCTGAAGGCAAGCAATGTCCTCGTTTGGCTCTCTTGTTTCTGAAACAATTCTTGATGAAAGTCCATTGTGGTAACTGGAGCCATGATCCAATTGCTTGCTTATGATGGGCCTCTGAAAGAATTCTTGATATTTTTTGAATGACTACTTCTTCAAAGCAACCCAGTAATAATTGCATGAATTCAGCAATATCTGTTTTTATGCACCAGACCAGCTGTTTTCTTAAAGTGTGCAGTTCATTTGCTGTAGGTATAGCAAAAACACAATAAGGGAAGGAGTTCCAGAACACTAACCCACAGTAAATATATTTCTAAGTCAGGATGCTGAGTGACATGGAGGGAAATTTGCAAGTGGTGGCGTTCTCATGGCCTCTTGTTTTTCTAGATGGAAGTGGGCGTAGGTTTGTAAGGTGCTGTTAAAGGACTCTTTCTACAGTGTATCTCATAGATGGTACAAACTGCTGCAGCTGATTGTTGGTTTGGAAGGTGGCGGTTTGTGACTGTGCTGCTAATAAAGCAGGCTGCTTTGTCCTTGATGGTGTCAAGTTTCTTGAGTGTTTTTGGAGCTGTACTCATCCAGACAAGTGGGGAGCATTATGCATTTCTGAATTGTACCACAAAGATGATAGTCTTTGGGAATCAGAAAGTTCAGAATTCACTGAAGGATTTCTAACCTCTAAATTGTTTGCGTATGTGTTTAGTGTTATTTAAGGGGTAAACATTTATATTTCCATTGTCCAAACTGTGAGCAGTAACCAACTCCACATCTTCAGTGAACAAGCTTTGTTGATAATAAATCAAAATTCAGTGTTTATTAAAGAAACTTAGTTGACAGATCTCTTTTTTCAAAGACTAATAAAGAGTAAACATGTAACGGCCATATCAGGAACTAGATAAAACATTTAAACTTATGTTGTGACCCATGTTGAACAGGAGAATGAAAGTGCATTCCTCTCATCTCAGTCAAAATGTTAAATTCATGGGACTTACTAGCAACACAAGTTTAATACAAAGAAAGCAGCTTAAAAACACAAGGTTACTGCACAGAAAGTAACTCTCATTGAAAGGTGTTAGTTATAGCTCTGAGGGCAGCTATGAGACAAAATACAAACATTGCTGTGAATGTGAGGAGGAAACAAAATACTTGGGGGGTTAAGGGAGATTCATGTCAAGTGGAAAAGTAACTTTTTATTCCTCAAACAAGCCAAGTAAACCTATAGTCATGCTTCGGATGG
Organism: Hemiscyllium ocellatum; assembly: GCF_020745735.1. Taxonomy (NCBI): domain Eukaryota; kingdom Metazoa; phylum Chordata; class Chondrichthyes; order Orectolobiformes; family Hemiscylliidae; genus Hemiscyllium; species Hemiscyllium ocellatum. The sequence goes on from NC_083404.1 coordinate 82,221,057, forward strand.
TGGGGAAAAGCATGACTTATCCACTAGAGAATTACATGAAAGTCAAGGTTTTGTGAATGATATTGAATTTTTATTCCTTCAGGGGTTGTGGACTTCACTGGCTGGGACAGCATTTACTATCCTTCCTTAACTGACATTGAAAAGGGAAGAGTGAGCTGTTTTCTTGAAATGCTGCAGTCCGTTTGGATGGGTATACACTTAGTGCTGTATTGGGAGGCAGTTCTCAGATTTTGACACAGCCATACTGCAGGATTTATTTCTAAGTTAGAATGATGACTCGGAGTGGTACTGGCTGGTGGTGCTGCTCCTAATTATTTGCTGCTCATGTCTTTCCAGATGTCTCGGGTTGTTCCTTAGGAAGATGTTATTATTATATCTTTAATTCCAGAGTTTGAAAGTGCAAATTTCATTAGGTGCCTTGGTGGGACTTGAACTTGGGTCCACAAAGCATTATCCAGGTCTCTATGTTATAGTCCAGCAACAATACATTACATCATCACCTTCCCATCGGATTCGGATGTGTCCAGATTGTGAACCAATGTCTGAACAAGGATTGTTCACTGAAGATTCAGAGTTGATTACTGCTCATAGTTTATAGATGGAGATGCAGTTGACCTACTCCTGGGAAATGATTTAGCCAGAGGAAAGGTAGCAGCTTCCCCAGTAGTCAAGGAGATGGTGCAGTTATGAGAAAATATTCTAAAAATGTTTTCTTTATGTGTCATGATCCGAATGAGAGATAAAAATGCTCCAACATTGGTTGGTCAAATTGACACTTTAAACAGATATTTGATTCTTGAAGCCTTCTTCCGAGATTTAGTTAGTCTGAAGGAAATGTTCAATGTGGCAAGCAATCCAATTGTCTCAAACTGAAGTTGAAACAGAGGATGTTTCAGAATGCTACTACATTAAAAATGGAATTCTGATGAGGTAGTGAAGACTTAATAGGCAAAGTCTTTTTCCTGGGGTCAGGGAGTCCAGAACTAGAGGACATAGGTTTCGGGTGAGAGGGGAAAAATATGAAAGAGACCTAAGGGGCAACCTTTTCACACAGACAGTGGTACAGACATGGAATGAGCTGCCAGAGGAAGTGGTGGAGGCTGGTACAATTGCAACATTTAAGAGGCATTTTGATGGGTATATGAATAGGAAGGGTTTGGAGGGATATGGGCCGGGTGCTGGCAAGTGGGACTAGATTGGGTTGGGGTACCTGCTCAGCATGGACGGGTTGGACCAAAGGGTCTGTTTCCATGCTTTACAGCTCTATGACTCTATGACTGAAGATTACACTCTTGTTCAGCAGATTACACTCTGGTTCTGCCCAAATATTGTCAAGAAACTTTAAGGGTGGCCTCATGAAATTCTGCTAGCAGAACACAGAGGAATTTAGAAGACCCAACTTATGCCTGCATCAAATCTTTACAGGCCGGGTCTTCACAGGGACGTGATGCAGCTTTGTTAAACATGTCGTACACGGCGGAGGTAGGTAAAGCACAATATACAATCAAAGTGACATCTCTAATTCTCATATCAGTTATTGCTGAATCATTTAGTGTGGTGTTAGTATACTGTCTAGCAACTTTATTGAAAGCAAAAATAGGATAACAATGTATCCATACTATTATAGGTTAGCTATTTGTTTCCCAATGGCTACTTGCTTGCGAACAAAATACTGGAAGGGAATTTAACCCAATTCTTCATTATGCATGTGTTCAGTCAGATGAAGGCTTATTTTACATCTAGAATTTTTGAGGCAGCTAAAGTTATCCAGTCCAACCAGTTCAAGTTCTATGGTTGTGTTAATGACTTAACCTGATAGATTTTGCATAGCGCACAGAAAGGTCAATTCCGTAACAAAAGTTGATTCCTATCCAATTCCTCACCTGTAAGACTGTATTGATAGGTTGGTAGTGTCAAAATTCTTGCTAAAGTAGATTTGTGAAAAGGGTATTGGCAACTTCCTTTTTCCTAAGCTAAAAAAATTGAACATAGAACAGTACAGCAGAGGACAGGCACTTTGGCCAATGATGTTGTGCTGAGCGTGACACTAAATTAAGTTAATCCCTTATATCTACCCTTGGTCCATATATCTTCATTCCTTCATTTGACTATCAAAAGATCCTTAAACACCCCTATCAAATCTATCTCCATGACGATCCCTGGCAGCACATTTCAAACACCCACCACTTTCTGTGTAATAAAACTTACCCCTCACATTTCCCTTGAACTTTCCCCTCCCACCTTAAGTGCATATCCCCTAGCATGAGACCTTTCAAATCTGGGAAAAAGATTTTGACTGTCAACCCTATCTATGCATCTCATAATTTTATAGACTTCTATCAAGTCTCCCCACTGCCTCTGCCACCAGAGAAAACAAATTGAGTTTTTCTCATCTCTCCTTATAGGTCATACCTGCTAATCCAGGCGGCATCCTGGTAAACCACTTCTGTACCTTCTCCAGACCCTCCACATCCTTCCCGTAATGTGGCAATCAGATTTGAACACAATACTCAAAGTGCAGCCTAACCAAAGTCTTACAAAGCTGCAATATGACATCCTGACTCTTGTACTCAATACCCTGACCAATAAGGACAAGTATGCTGTACACCTTTCTTATCCCCATATCTAATCATGTGGCCACTTTCATAAAGCCATGGATTTGAAACCCAAGATCCCTTTGAATATCAATGCTGTTCAGGGTCCTGCCATTAACTGCATACATTGTCTTAACATTTGATCTCCCAAAATGCAGCATCTCATACTTGTCCAGATTAAACTGCCTTCTCCACTTCTCAGTCCATATCTATAATTGATCTATATCCCACTTATCCTTTGACAACCTTCCATATTATTCACAACTCCCAGACCCTTGTGTTGTCTGCAAACTTACTATTCATACAAGTCATGTTTTTTAACACAAACAGCAGAGGTCCCAGCACAGATTCTTGAGGTGCATCACCAATCACAGAGCTCCAGCTAGGAAAACACCCTTTCACCACTATCCTCTGCCTCCTGTGGGCAAGCCAATTCCAAATCCAAACAGCTAAGTCATCATGGATTCCAGGCATTTTAATCTTCTGGATGAGTCTACCATGAGGGACCTTGTCAAAAGCCTTAATAAAATCTCTGTAGACTTCATCCACTACTCTACCCTCATTGATCAATTTTGTTACCTCCTTGAAAAATTCAATCAAGTTAGTAAGACATGACCTGTCCCATGCAAAGCCTTGCTGACTGTCACTAATTAGGCCATGCTTTTCCAAATGTATGTAAATCCTGTCCCTAAGAATTTTCTCCAATAGCTTCCCAACCACCAATGTGAGATTCACTGGTCTATAGTTTCCTGGATTATCCCTATTTCCCTTGTTGAACAGAGGAACAACACTAGCTATTCAACAACACTAGCTATTCACCAGACCTCTGGGACCTCTCCAGTGGCTAACAAGGTTACAAAGATTTTGGTCAAGGCTCTATCAATTTCCTCTCTTATCTCTCTAAATAACCTGGGGTAGATAACATTGGGCCCTGGGGACTAATCCACCTTAACTCTCTTTAAGACACCCAACACTATTTCTTTCTTGATCTCAAAATTCTCTTGCATATTAGCATGCTCACATAAGTCTCATTAACCTCCAAATCCTTTTCCTGGGTGAACACTGATACAAAGTATTCATTTAGGATCTTGCCTACATCGTCTGTCTCCAAGCACAAGTTCCCTCATTTATCCTTGCGTGGTCCTACCCTCACTCCAGTTATCCTCTTGTTTTTAGTGGATGTATAGAATGCCTTAGGATTGTCTTTAACCCTACTTGCCAATGTCTTTTCATGGCCCTCCTTACTCTCCTAATTCCCTGCTTTCTTTATATTCCTCACCAGCCACTTCTGATTTTAGATTCCTATAACTTACATATGCTTTGTTTTCTCTTCTGATTAAATTCACTACCCGTCTTATCTGAACTCAGATCAGTAGGTCTTTAAACAATTCCATATATCAAATGTGGACTTGTCTGATAACAGGTCTTCCCTAGATCCTGCCTAATACTGTCGTAATTTGCCCTCCTCCAATTTAGTACTTTTCCCACAAGATCCTAACTTATCCTTACTCATAGCCATTTTAAAACTTAAGGAGTTGTGATCACTGTTTGCAAAATGCTTTCCCAATGAATGTCAGTCATCCAGCCAGGCTCATTAGCCAATACAAGAGCCAGTATGGCCTCACCTCTCGTCAGACTATCCTCAAACTATTTCAAGAAACCCTCTTGAATCCATCCTAACAAATTCTGCCCTGTCTTAGCCACTTGCTCTAAGGGAGTCCCAGTCAATACTGGGAAAGTTAAAGTCACCCACAATGATAACTCTATTTTTGTTGCCTCTTTCCACAATCTGCCTACGTATTTGCTTCAAAGATCATGGTGCTGGAAAAATACTGCCAGTCAGGCAGCATCCGAGGAGTAGGAGGATTGATGTATTGGGAATAAGCTCTTCATTAGGAAATTCATTCCTGATGAAGGGCTTATGCCCGAAACGGTGATTCTCCTGCTCCTTGGATGCTGCCTGACCGGCTGTGCTTTTCCAGCACCACACTCTTCAACTCTGATCTCCAGCATCTGCAGTCCTCACTTTCTCCTACATATTTGTATTTCAATGTCTGGATTGCTATTAGATGGGGCCAATAGTATAATCTCATCTCAGTGACTGCCCCCATCTTATTTTTGAGCTCTATCCATATTGCCTCAGTGGATGAGCCCTCCAGTGTGTCTCCTCTTAGTGCAGATGTCACATTCTCCCTGATTAGTATTGCAACTCTCCACCTCTTTTACCTCCCACTCTACCTCATCTAAAACAGTAAAATCCTGGAACGTTGACAGCCAGAGCAATCCCTCTCTCAATCAAATCTCTATAATGGCTACAACATCATAATACCACACACTAATCCAGGCTCTAAGTTCATTTTCCTGACCTATAATACTTTTTGAAATAAACACACTTCAGCTCATCACTCCCATCGTGTTCATTTACCTGCCTCTGCTTGTCTTTCCTACCAGACTTACTAGTCCTAACATTTATCTTCCCCTCAATTCCTCCACTTTCTGACCTGCTGCTCTGGTTTCCAGACCTCCATCACTCTAGTTTAAACCTTCCCCACTAGTACTATTAAACATCCCTGCACTGGTTCCCTTTCAGTTCAAATGCAACCAGTCCCTCTTGTACAGATCATCCCTCCTCCAGCAGAGGTCCCAATGATCCAACCTCCTGAATCCCTGTCTCTTGCAGCAGTTCCTTAGCCACGCATTCATCTGTCCTATCTTTCTATGTCATGCCTCACTAGCTTTGACACTGTTAATAATCTAGCGATTACTATCCTTGCGGTGCTGCTTTTCACCTCTTTTCTAACTCTCTGTACTCACTGTGCATCCCACTTTCTACCTACATTGTTGGTACGAAAGTGCACAATGACCCCGGGATGGTCACCCTCCTCCTTAAGAATTTCATGCAACTACTCAAGGGATGTTCTTGACCACGACACCAGAGAGACAACACACCATTCTGGAGTCTTGAATGTGCCCACAGAAATGCCTGTCTGTGTCCCGAACTAGGGAGTCTCCCACCATTATCACTCGCTTGGACTTTGCCCAGCCCCTGCTCTACTACAAAGCCTGTCTCCCCCGGCGGTCACCCATCTATCTGACCAAACCCGTAGTGTGACCAGCTCCCCATAACTAATGTCGATCATATTCCCTGCTATCTGTATGGTTCTCAGTGTGTCCAACTGCTGCTTCAACCGAACCATGCATTCTATGAGGAGCTGCAGCCAGTCACACTTTCTGTAGACATAGTCATTATAATACCAAGCTCAATCACACCAAATGATCTTTTCCAATGCTGAGTGACTAAAGATGTGCAAGTTTGGTGGATTGCCTGACTACATTACCCCATAATGTTCAGGAATGTACAGGTAGGATGCAGTGCTGAAAAATGTGTTGCAGCATCCAAGGAGCAGGAGATTCGACGTTTCAGGCATAAGCCCTTCTTCAGGAATGCAGGTAAGATGCAGTGGCCATAGAAAGTGCAGCTTTGCAGGGTGAGGGTAAATGGATTGGTCTGGGTGGGATGCTCTTCGGATGGTTGGTGTGGACTTGTTGGGCCGAATGGCCTGTTTCTCCACTGTGGGGATTCTCTGATTCTATTCTATTATTCTAAGGCATTGGAGTGGAAGTAGGCCATTCAGTCCATCAAGCCTGCTCTGCCACCCAATAAGATCATGGATGATCTGATAATTCTCAAGTGTGATAACATTCCAGTTAAAAAAAAAGGGTTATTTTTAAAAGATTAATGAACAAAACGGTAGCCAGTGTTCCAAATTGTGTAGTTTACCTTGATGGTCTACTGGTGTATAGCGACACTTCAAAGGACGCTCTATTGAGAACATTCCAAGCAGCTGTGTTGATAATAAACCCTGTCAAATAATGAATTTGCAAAAGAACAGGTATTTTGCCTAGGGAATATAGTAGAGTAAGGACAAGTACTTCCATGAATAGCAAAATTACAAGCATTGATGGAGCTCTCTGCCTCTAAAACTAACTAAGAAATTATGAGGTTTTCTTTGGATATGTGTTTTTTTTGTCAATAGTTTGTACCAAATCTCAGAACTATAGCTGTTCCACTGACAGATTTACTACAAAACAGAGGCTAAAAGCCAATGTGAAGTTAACTTTCAGTCATTATCTAACCAGCGCATTCTCTACCAATTAGAGTCCACTTGCTAACCAATCTGTATTCTCTTTCTCTTACAGTATAAATGAAGGTTTCCTTTTATACTGGTATTTCTTGCAAATTGCACTGATCAAAGATACAAGGGCTTGTCAAAATATATCTTTCTTTAGCAATACTCAAGTTTTGAGCTACCAAAAGATTAATTAAATTTATTGTTCTGACCTGTGGAGTGATGAAGCTCCAGTAAGACAGTGCATTTTTCTTATCTCAGTCATAACAATATTAACAGCTAAACTATATTATCAGTGATGTCAGATCAAATGAACCTGGAGACTAAGTTTTGAAGGTTCTCAAGATGTCCAGCTTAGCCCCAGCTGAACATAACATAATTAGTTAATAAAGTTTGTTTGCACTAATACATTTTCAGCGCCTCTTCTGCCAGGAACATTCAAAACAATAATTCTAATGTTACAAATGCCAGTAGAGAGCAAAGTCTACTGGACTTTGTGAGCTATCAGAGTGGTGCAGGAAGACGATGGTTTGTAGTTAAGCCCCGCAGACTTCTACAGATTTCAAGAGATTTGTTCCCTGGCATGACTAGGGAAGACGAATCATTGCAATAAGCTTTAATACTGTTTTTGGCTTTGAAATCCTCTGTGAAACCTGAGACAAATCCCTGTTGATGGTTACTCAAAGGTATTACCTAGTGAAACTATAAAGATCATAGGAACTAATTAAAAACTAGGGTAACCGCAGACTGTTTGGTTAAATTGACTGCAATTCCGTGAAGGGTTATTGTGTGATAGCAGACAAGGCGAATGTCACTTTTTGTAGTTCATAAGTTGCTGCACAAAAGAAATCATTTAATCAATAATGCTTTTACTGTCATAAATGCTTAAAAATGTTTTAATGTGTGAAATCTTGTCTGGTAATTCTTTCAGCTAGTAACTGGAAATTTTGGTTTTTTAAAAAGTATTGCTGCAAAAGAGGTACATTTTGTTGAAGCTTTTTGTCTTGCATTCACCAAAATAGTTTGCAAAAATACCAAATTAAGGGGAAAACATTAAGGCTAGAGTGTACTGATAGCTGGCAAATGGACGGTAATTGGTGCAGGCATCGCCATGAAAAATGCACCAGTCAAAGATGACAGTTTCAATTGTTTAAATTTTAAATTAGACAGGTTAACACTGATTGGTCAAGATATTGTTCTGAGAAATGAAACAGTGAATGGCAGTCACCTAGTTTGTTGAGTTGAAACAGGCATAATGCGCATAAATATTATCTTTATCTGCAAAGAACAGGTAAAATTAATTTCACCAGGGCATCCAATGTCAAGGAAATTGATGAATGCAGAGTGGTACAATCAACAAAAAACACAGGATAGTTTGCACTCAGGAGCGGAAGTGTTATTCATATGAAGACAGAACAAAATAGGAAGGAGAATATAGCTTTTGGCAATCACCAAGTTAATACAAAACAAATCACAGGATGAGCTGTCAACTGCAGAACAGATAACGATTTGAGAGGAATTTGAGTAACCATAAGAAAGGCTTTGGTAGAGTGTCACATTATGGTAATTTGCTTAAAACTGAACAGTCCCAGGTTTGTCAAAGGCTCTAGAGGTGTTATGGTCAATTATAGACAATTTATCAAAGCCTTCAAGGTAGCTGCTGAGAAACATGATCAGTTGCGATATATATAGAATATACAGAGTGATTGTTATATAGATTGTTATAAGACTAACAGATACTTTGCCTGAGGTGAATAGGCAGTTATTAAAGGGTACAGGGATACACTTTTCTTGGAGACACAGGAAATCAAGCTGGATTTGCACTAATAAAGCACAACTTTCACATTGTAAATCTCTGCGTGATTTGGAGGTGCTGGTGTTGAACTAGGGTGTACAAAGTTAAAAATCACACAACACCAGGTTATAGACAACAGGTTTATTTGGAAGCACTAGCTTTCAGACCGCTGCTCCTTCATCAGAGGGTTGTAGAGAATAAGATTGTAGGACACAGAATTTATAGTAAAAGTTTATAGTGTGATGTAACTGAAATTATATATCAAAAAAGACCTGGATCATTTGTTAAGTCTCTTGTCTTTTAGAATAGGCAAGTTGGTTTCAGTTCTTTCATATGTAAATTCCAGATCTTTCTTAAAGTTGCATTCTCAAGTGAACTTTAACAATAGGTGCCATGTTGGCCCAGAAAAATGCACTGAAGGTGTGAGGCTGCATGTGCTTCAATGTGCAGACTGATTCTTATCTAGAAAAGGGATTTACAGAATCTTACATGGATTCATGCAATTTTTGAACAAAATAAAATATAATTCTACAAGGACAAATTCACTTTGTAGACTTATACACACACACACACACAAACACACATCCCTCATCCAACCTGCTTTCAAAACTCCAAGACCTAAGTCTTGGCTCTGCACTTTGCAACTGAATCTTTAGCTTCCTGGCCTATAGACAGGCAGAAAATTCAGAAGCTTGAACACATGTACCAACAGGTTCATGAACAGTTTTTTCCTTACTGTAATTAGACTGATTAATGGGCCCTTTAACTTAAAATAACGTTGATCTTGCTTTGCACATCTCCTGTGCAGTGTAACATGCATGCCTCACTCTGTCTAAGCACCCTATGATCTGTGTATCCTTGCCAGTACTGTGATTGCAAACAAAGCTTTTCACTGCACTTAGGTACGTGCGACTACAATAAACAAATCAAATCAAGAAAAAGTATACCATATGCCAAAAGCTCAACATTGTGGAAAAAAAAAGGAGTATTGAAAATGCAGAGGGTGAAACCAAACTGAAAATTAGAAAAGCAAGTGAGGGCATGAAGGAAGAGAGAATGAAAAGTTAGCGTTTGAAAAGGAACAGAAAGATAAGAAACTGAGCAAAATAAAGAGAAAGCAGAGAAAGATAAAGAAAGGGAATTGAATTGAGAAGAACAGAAATGCAAAAACTCTAAGTAGAAATGCAAGGGAGCAAGAATATCATTTTAAAACAGTACAGATGAAGTAGGAAATGTCAGATATTGATGCAGGTCCTGAGGAGGAGAAACTGAGTTATAATTTGAGGCCCAGTACAAAAACATTTAAGGATCTACCAAAGTTTGAGGAAGAAGATGTGGAGACATTCTTTATGTCTGCCATTGAGAAAATGGCTAGGCAAATGTGGACTGGGTACTGCTCATACAGAGTAGGTTGCAAGTTAAAGCACAAGAAATTTATGCTTCACTGTCAGAGGAAATTACTCGGGATTATGACAAAGTGGCGAAGACTGTATTGGCTACACACAAGTTGGTGTGTCAAATGTTTCAGAATTTAAGGAAATACCTGGGGCAATCCTTTATTGAAATCAAGAGAAATAGACATAGGAATTTTGACAGGTGGATACCGGTGTTAGAAGCTGAAAACACTTAAGATGTTTTTAAAGGGATTATATTCTGAAAAAAATTTAAAATTCAGTACCTTTGTCACAAAGCTGCCCCCTTTTTTCTAAAAGCTGTTCTTTTTCTCAAGGATGCTGAGGTCCTTGATTTTTTCAGAGGGATCATAAAACTCTCCCAGTTCTAATTGGACTAGTTTGGTACAGAGATTAAAGGGTATTGAGAGACCTTTTTGTTGATAGGTAAACAGATGATACATCAGGCCAAAGTGGTCATGTTTTAGAAGTGACGCGTACAATAAAAGGGGTGTGGTCAGCTTTCTAGCTGAGCAGTTCAGTCCAGAACTAGTTATGAGTTCATCAGTGTGTCGTGTGGAAACTCTCTGTCTATTCCTGCCCTTCTAACTTCAACCTGTAAGTGTTTCTTCCATTTTTTACTGGTATTTAAGGGGGTTTGCTTACTAGGCCTGTTGTGTCTATTTGGAACAGCATAATTAAGTATAGTTTGGATAGACTGAGTTCTGCAGAGTTTCTTTATTCTGTTTTTTGTGTTTCATTATGTAATTTTGTGAATAAATTTCTGTCTGTTTTAAAACCTAGTACTTAAAAATGTGTTGCTGGAAAAGCGCAGCAGGTCAGGCAGCATCAAAGGAACAGGAGAATCGACGTTTCGGGCATTAGCTCTTAAAATCTAGTAGTCAACCTAGCTAACTTGCTCCAGGTAATTTTCACTGTACACTTACTGAAACAAAGTGCAAAGTTATGGTCTGGGTTGCCTGTTCAAAAATGACTTGAGTGGTCTGGCCTTGTCCATAACAGATTGATGGCTCTTTGCAGGATTTAAAACAGCAAGTGGTAGGTGCTAGTGTCTTTATTTCGGGTGTTGGTTTGATTGGGTCAACAAAGTTGGGACATTAATGGCTCTTTCAGTCGCTAAAAGTTTTCTGGAAGTGGATGCGGTGACTTTGGAGGTTTTGCAAAGAGTGAATAAGACCAAGCTACCGGAATTAGCTGAGATGCTGGAATTGGAACTGCCAACTTCCAAGAGGAAATGAGAGATAATTACAGCAGTGGCTCAGCATTTAAACTTGCTGGAGAAACCACCAGTATCTATAGTGATGGCAAGAATTCTATTGCAAATGAAGTAACTTGAGTTAGAGGCGAGAGATAAGGAAAGGGCAACAGAAATGAAATATTTAGAGTTATGATTAAAAGCAGAAGAGAGGCAAAAAGAGAGAGCAGCAGAAGAGAGGGAAAAAGAGAGAGCAGTAGAACAGAGAGAGAAAGAGAGAGCAGCAGAAGAAAAAGAAAAAAGAGGGAGCTTTTGAACTTCAAAAACTGACACTTAAAAAGGGAAATCAGCTTAAAAGGCCGAGATAAAGGCTGAAGGTAACCTTAGCGAGGAAGTAGTGCGAACTCATTTTGAAAGGTAAAGAGTTGAAATAGCAAGATTAGCAGCTGAAATGGCTGATGATTATGAGCTGGTTCATAAAACACGGTTTGGCTTCTAGAGTCAATTTCAGTCCATGAGGGATAGAAACTGGGGCAAATGGAACTCCCCATGTGGAAAGCGAAAGGTAGATCTCAGTGAAGATCATAAGGACAATTTACCACAGGGTAAAAAGAAACTGTTGAGGGGGACAAATAAGTTATAAAGGTCCAGTGTTTTTATTGTAATAAAGTGGGTCACACGAAATCACAGTGATGGTGGGCTAGGAGAAAGCTAGATGTAGGAAAACTGGACAAGCCTGGACGTTTTGTGGACTAGTAACAAAAAACACAAGGGAAGGTAGACAATTGCCTCAGAATGTACAAGATGGTCAGAGGTTGATTAAGGAAGAAGTGCCAGATCTGCTTAAAAAATATACAAGCAAGCATAAAGTTGATACACATAGGCCAGGAGTAGCAGGTAAAGAGGTTACAATATTAAGGGACACAGGATCCTCTCAGTCTGTAATGCTGAAGGATGAGGTGTTATATACTCCTGAAGGACTAGTGCCAGAAAAGGTACTGGTAATAGGAATTCACAGCGAGACAAAAAACACTCAATTATATAAAGAGAAGTGAAAGAGTCCAGAGAAGAGTGGAGAATTTGTGGTAGAAGTATTGGACAAACTCTCAGCTCCAGGAATACAATTTGTCCTTGCAAATGATATAGCTGATTCACCAGTAGGCATGCTGCCTACTTGAGTTGAAAAGGTAGCGGAGACGCAGGTGACTGAAGAAATGAAGGATGCTTATCCAGGAATTTTCCCAGATTGTGTGACAAGATCACAGAGGCACAAGTTGAAGCAGGAGAGATCAAAAGGTACAGATAAGGAAGCTGACATAGCTTTATGAGACTTTTTTTTGATCAGATAAGTGGAACTGATCAGGAGCAACTAGATCAACATGTAGTTATCTTTAGCTCTGCTAAACTTATTGAGTTACAGCAGAAAGATGAGATGTTAAAACAGTTGTATCAAAAAGTATTTACAGAGAAGGAGAATGAATGCACCCCTGTGTGTTATTACTTAACAAATCTTGTCTTAATGAGGAAATGGAGACCATCACACATTCAAGCAGATGAGAAATGGGCATAGATTTATCAAATTGTTTTGGCAGTAGGGTATAGAAAGGAGGTGCTGCGAGTGGCGCATGAGCTACCGCTTGGAGGTCATTTGGGGTGAGGAAAACACAGGCTAAAATACACTGACATTTTTACTGGCTTGGACTACAGAAGAATGTAGTTGAATTTTGCCAGACGTGTCATACATGCCAGCTAATAGTTGGCCAAACCACAAGCAGTAATAAAACCTGCACATTTAGTACCTATTCCAGCAGTTGAGGAGCCTTTCACAAGAGTCTTGTTTGATTGATTGAATATGTCCTCCACTCAAACAAAACGTGGAAATAAGTATTTATTAACAATATTGGATGTGTCAACTAGATTTCCAGAGGCAATCCAATTATGCAACATCATAGCTAAAAGTGCTGTAGAAAATTACTTAAATTTTTTACGAGATACGGACTATCAATAGAGGTCCAGTCAGATCAAGGATCAAACTTCACATCCAAGTATTCAAGAAAGTTATGGATAAATTGGGAATAAAGCAATTTAAATTGACTGCATACCATCCTGAATTGCAAGGAACACTAGAAAGATGGCATCAAACATTAAAGACCATGTTGATGGCTTATGGTCAGGATTATCCAGATGTTTGGGAATAAAGGAGTTCCATTTGTACTTTTTGCAATCAGCGATGCACCAAATGAATCGACCAAATTCAATCCATTTGAATTAATTTTTGGGCGTGAAGTAAGAGTGCCATTAAAATTGATTAAGGAGAAATTAATAAGTCAGAATTCAGAGACCACCCATTTAAACTATGAGCCAAATTTTAGAGAATGTTTCAATAGAACTGGAGAGTTGGCTAGACAGTGTTTAAAAGTATCACAGTATACAATGAAACAGAAAGCAGATAAGAAATTACAAATTTGCAATTTTGTAATTGGGGATAAGGTATTGGTGTTACTTTCAGTAACAGATGAGCCTTTAAAAGCAAGGTTTAGTGGACCTTATTAAATCGAGAGGAAATTGAGTGAGGTAAGCTACTTGATAAGGACTCTTGAAAGGAAGAAGTCTCACAGAGTGTGTCATGGGAATATGCCCAAAAGATATCTTGATAGGGAAGGGAAGCAAGAGGAGGTGTTAATGATTATAGCACAGAAGGAAGAACCAAGTTCAGAGGATTCTGAATTGGACATTCCTCAAGTCAAATTGAACAATGAGGAAATTGTCAAAAATTGGGATAAATTATTGAGTTACCTTCTACAAGGAATTCAAAATGACCTGAAAGAGTTGTTAATATCACATGGAGAGATATGCGGAAATAACTGGGAAGTACTAATCTAATTGTGCGATGTAGATATAGGAGATGCTGCTCTGATATCATCATCCTTATAGACATAATCCTCTAAAGTTCAGAATAACATAAGAGCGTATGCTCCAAGGTGGCATAATCAAAGTGAGTTACAGTAACTGGAGCTCACCCATAGTCATGGTGCCAAAGCCAGATGGTACCCAATGGCTATGTGTGGACTATCGCAAAGTCAACACCGTTACAAAGACTGATGCATTTCCAATTCCACGGCTGGAGGACTTGTGTCAAAAAAATGGGACAAGCAATTTCCGTTTCCACGTTGGACTTGCTCAGAGGCTACTGGCAAGTACCTCTGTCAGAGAGAGCAAAGGCAATTTTGGTTTTCATAACGCCAAAGTCATGCCATTTGATGTGATAAGCGCTCCGGCCACATTTCAGAAACTGAATAATAAGGCAATTGCTGGGTTACCTAATTGCGTTGTTGACATTGATGATCTGGTGGTTTTTAGCCACTCATGGATGGAATATTTACAGCATTTATTGGACTTGTTCAGTCGACTTTGGAAAGCAGGCTTGGTGGTAAATCTAGCTAAAAATGAATTTGCCAAAGCCAAAGTCACCTTTCTGGGCCATGTTATTGGACATTGTCAAATGGCTCCACAGGATGTGAAAATGAAGGTAACTGGGGAATTTCCCACACCATTGAAGAAAAAGCAGTACTATGGTTCTTGGGATTGAGTGGATTTTATCGAAAGTCTGTACTGAACTTTAGCAGTGTGGCTGCTCCACTCATTGAATTGTTAAAAAAAAGGGCAAGACGTTTTAGCGGATAGCAGACTGTCAAAAGGCATTTGACAGCCTAAAAACTGTATTAACCACTGCCCCAGTATTAGTCACACTGGATTACACAAAATCTTTCAAGATGGCTATCGATGCCAGTGATGTGGATGTTGGTGAGATGCTCCTGCAGAAGGATGATGAGGGAATAGAAAGACCCATTAGGATTCTTCCAGAAAGTTGAACATTCATGAACAGAAATATTCAACGGTGGAGAAAGAGACTTAGAGTATGGTGTTGGCAATTACAAAATTTAAGTGTTTATATTGCTAGCAATGCATCTGAGACAATCGTAGACACTGATCATAACCCATTGACATTTGTGGAAAAATTTAAGGACAAAAATGTCAGGCTGTTTAGATGGAGCTCATTGTTGCAGTCATTCAATTTGACAATTGTGCATGTGGCAGGTCGCGAAAACGTGATTGCCGTTGCGATATTGAGGTTTGAATGAGATACAGGGACGTTCATTGGCGGGTGTGTCACGGCCTGAATTCGCATGTGATTGTGCATGTTTGCATGTTAATAGTTAGTATAGTTATATGTGTCTTTTAGACTACTAACCAGCTTGTTTTTGAAGGGCTTTAAGAATGAAGCCATCTTTTGGTATTGATGATTCATTTTTTTAAGTGGGGAGGTGTCACAAAGCTGATCCCTTTTTCTAAAAGCTATTCGTTTTCTCCAGGATACTGTGTCCTTGATGTTTTTCAGAGGGGCCATAAAACTTTCCCAGTCCTGATTAGACTGGTTTGGTACAGAGATTAAGGGATATTGAGAGGCCTTTTATATATGTGTAAACAGATGAAACTTCAGGCCAAAGTGGTCATATTTTAGAAGTGACCTATATAATGAAAGGGGCATGGTCAGCTCTTTAACTGAGCAGTTCAGTACAGAACTAGTTAGGAGTTCAAACAGTTGGCTGTGTGAAAACTCTCTCTCTGCTTCTGCCCTTCTAACTTCAACCTATAAGCATTTGTTCAATTTTTTTTATTGGTCTTTAAGGGGGTTTGCTTATTGGGACAGTTGTGTATATTTGGAACAGCATCCTGTTCCCTGGATGCTGCCTGACCTGCTGCGCTTTTTCAGCAACACATTTTCAGCTCTGATCTCCAGCATCTGCAGACCTCACTTTCTCCAACAGCATAATTAAGTCTAGTTTGGATAGACTGAGTTCTGTAGGGGTTCCTTATTCTGTTTTTGTGTTTCATTGTGTAATTTTGTGAATAAATTTCTGTCTGTTTTAAAACCTAGTAGTCAACCTAGCTAACTCTGGGTAACTTTCACTGTACACTTCCTGAAACAAATTGCAAAGTTATGGTCTGGGTTGCCTGTTCAAGATTGTTTGAGTGGTCTGGCCCAGTCCATAACACCTTCTGAAATAAGAACTCCAGATAAAGACCAAACCGCTAGATAGGTAGCAATAATAGCTTATGAGCTTATGCATAAAACTAAACCATCTCTTTCCAGCACCCTAAAAATTTGAAAAAAGGATAGAAACAGGTAGAGTGAAAGGAAGGCAAGTAGGCTGAGTAAAGCATAGACAAATTAACATGCCCACGATCTCTTCCTCAGATCAGAGGGAGAACACTGAGGATGGAGGTGAAAATTGGAATCCAAGGTATTTTATTGCAGCAATATAGGACACTTAGATTTGGAATGCTGAACATTAAAAGGAAAATCTATGGGACTTACTGGAGTTTGTACGAATGAGTCTATAAAGGAAACTCAGAAAGAAATTGCCACAGATCAGATTGTACAACTAAGAGACCAGAGGTAGACATTTCTGTAAGTATAGAAGAGGTACATAAGATTGAGAGAGATATGAAGGGTTTTTATCTAAAGGGAAGATAGCCCTTTTGTATGCAAAGGAAGCATACAAGCCCATAACTATTCCAAAGGATATATGGGCTAATCAAACTCGCTTGTTAGAGAAGGATTTAGTTTTCTCTCCAGAAAGTTCAATGAAAGTTGAAGTGTTAGTATAAGGGATATGTGAAGAGTATATCTCAGTTTCATCATACAATGAGAGTACGATTTATTTACCCGAGTGGTAGTTAGGGATGTTGAGAAATTACTTCTGAATGGAGTTGATTTACTCAAAGGAATTATTTGTCGAGAGTGAATGTCATAGCTATGTCGATAATCACGGAAAGTCCAGTTGAGGCTAAAGAGACTAAACAGTTGCAGGAGAGGTTCTGGGTATTTTTCCATTGCGTATTGTGAGCAGAGCAATGATCAAACAAAATCCAGAGGGCACAGTAATACTGCAATTGTGTATGCTTTTTAAAAGATATGGACTGAAATGAGAGAGAACTGTTCAAAATCAGAGATTTACAAGGATGACTGCATGTTTTGAATGTAAGGAATTTGATTGCTGTTGTGAATTCTGTGTAGCTGTGAGTTGCAGCAATGTGTAGATGAACTGGAAATGAGGAATTGTTTCCAAGTTGAACTGATTGGTTTGTAGGCTAGGGAGTAATTATCAACAATAAAGGTTTTCTGTGCCAACAATAAGATGATTGGTTGTCATTTATCTGCAAGTTTGGTTGTGAGCAAGACAGACAGAAACTAATTAAATCAGAAGAGAAACAAGAAGGTTGGCAGCAGCCAAACATTTCCTCTCTTGGTTCTCTGCAGCAAGTCACTTTAACTCTGAAGAACACCATGCTGCCATGCTGCAAGTTATGACTTTGAATTGTATAAGTGAGAGACCTTTCAAAGTGAACCAGCCATCATGTGCCTCTTGCAAACCAGTGGAATACTTTTGTGTGCGTGTGCACGTGCGAGCGTATCTATGGAGAAGCTTAGGATTTAGGGTGACATGGTGGCTCAGTGGTTAGCACTACTGCCTCACAGTGCCAGGACTTGGGTTCGATTCCACCCTTGGGCGACTGTCTGTGTGGAGTTTGCACATTCTCCCTGTGTCTGCGTGGGTTTCTTTCAAGTGCTCTGGCTTCTTCCCACAGTTCAAAGATCAGTAGGTTAGGTTGACTGGCTACGCTACATCATCCATACTATCCAGGGATGTGCAAGCTAGGTGGTTAGCCATGGGAAATGCAGGTTACAAGGGTAGGGTAGGCGAGGTGCATCTGGGAGAGATGCTCTTTGGAGGGTTAGTGTGGAATCAATGGGCTGAATGGCCTTCTCCCAAACGGGAGGGATTCTATGCAGTTCACCTAATTGTAATAAATAGTGATTCTTGTTAAATACAAAATCCTGCTATCCCAGTGAATTATAACAACAAAAATAGGTGAATTAGTCTGTCCTAGTATTTATACTCCACACAAATCTTCTCCTATTTCTTTACTTTAAAACCATTTGACATATTTCTCTTTTTTTTCTGTCTCATGTGCTTGCCTAGTTATCAAAATGTCAAAAAAGTTTAATCCATAGCTGAAGTGACAGTGAGTGATATCGACTGTCCCTTGTAAACTTGACATCAATGGAAATCTATGGCAACTTTCCACTGATCAGAGTCACATCAAGATCAAAGGAAGATGGTTGCACCCGCTAGGAGGCAATCATTTCAGCCCAGAGCATCACTGCTGGAGTTCCTCAGAGGAGATACTTTCTCATCAGTCTGTTCAGAGTTGTTGTTACAAATTTCTGGAACAAATAGGACTTCATCTCTTGGCTCAGAGGCTATGACAATACCAGAAAGGCTCTTTCCTATTTAAGTGTAGATAGATATTTTTCATCAAGATGTTCTGTGCCACAGTGATTAACATTGCTGCCTCCCAGCGCCAGGATCCTGGGTTCGATTCCACATTGTCTGTGTAGAGTTGGCATATTCTCCCTCTGTCTGTGTGGGTTTCCTTCAGGTGCTCCGGTTTCCTCCCACAGTCCAAAGATATGCAGGTTAGATGGATTAGCATACTAAATTTGCCATAGTGTTCAGGGATGTGCAGGTTAGGTGGATTAGCCATGAGAAATGCAGTGATAACGAGATAGGACAGGGTTTGGGTTTAGGTGTGATACTCTTCAGTAGGTCAGTGTGAACTCGTTGGGGTAAATGGTCTGCTTCTGCATTGTAGGGATTTTATTATATGTTATGACATGCCTCTAGAGCACTTGGGACTTGAACCCAGGTCTCCTAGCCCAGTGGTAGGGACACTATCACTGATTCTATCACAAGAGCTCGAATTCCACGGGGTGGATATTCAATGCATTTAAAATTCACAAGTTGCTGCCTAAGACTCATGTGCTGTATGGTAACTGCAAAAAACAGTAACTCACATTTGAATTATATTCAACAGCATGAAATTTCTGCCCTGACAACATAGGTATGGGCTAAACTTGCCACAAAAGCTTGTTCACTTTGGTCTAAGGGTGCTTTTAATGGCACGGTAAGTTTTCATTACTACTAGATAATCTCTTCAGCACTGTTTTTTCATGAACGTTCAACTTTTGTTTATTATTTGACAACTTAAGATTTTTCTTTTTGTCACTTTATTTCTCTCTCTTAATCCAATCTTTCCATCATTTGTTCCTGATTGTGCTGAATTCTGTATTCGAACTACATGCATTGGTACACTCTGTGCTGTTCATTCACAATCTAATCAGACTGAAAACAGAATATTGCTGTTATTTGTTCTGTTTACACAGATCCCATTTTCCTTACAGGTGGACCAATGGGCTGAGAAGTGGCAGATGGAGTTTAATTTAGATTATTGTGATTAAAATCTGATTGAAGATTTGTAGCTCGGGTATCCGTTGTTGTGGTTCTGCTCGCCGAGCTGGAAGTTTTTGCTGCAAACGTTTCGTTCCCTGGCTAGGGAACATCATCAGTGCTGTTGGAGCCTCATGTGAAGCGCAGCTATGATGTTTCTTCCGGTATTTATATTGGTTTGTTCTTGCCGCTTCTGGGTGTCAGTTTCAGCTAGCCACAAAACGACACGACCAGCTATCTCTAGTAGCCATACACTCAGACAACCAGCAACATGAATTTGACTGGGAAAACACCACTATCATAGGACAAGCCAGACAGAGAACAGCCAGAGAATTCCTAGAAGCATGGCATTCATCCCCAAACTCCATCAACAGACACATTGACCTGGACACCATATACAAACCACTACAGCTGAAACTGACACCCGGAAACGGCAAGAACATCCATCAACAGACACATCGACCTGGACCCCACATACAAATCACTGCAGCTGAAACTGACACCCGGAAGCGGCAAGAACAAACCAATATAAATACCGGAAGAAACATCAAAGCAGCGCTTCACACGAGGCTCCAACAGCACTGATGATGTTCCCTAGCCAGGGAACGAAACGTTTGCAGCAAAAACTTCCAGCTCGGCGAGCAGAACCACAACAGATTATTGTGATGTGCTGCATCTTAGGAAAGCAAATCTTAGAGGGACTTATACACTTAATGGTAAGGTCCTAGGGAGTGTGCAAGTTCATAGCTCCTTGAAAGTGGAGTCGCAGGTAGATAGGATAGTGAAGAAGGCATTTAGTATGCTTTCCTTTATTGGTCAGAGTATTGAGTACAGGAGTTGGGAGGTCATGTTGCGGCTGTACAGGACATTGGTTCGGTCATTGTTGGAATATCGTGTGCAATTCCGGTCTCTTTCCTATTGGAAGGATGTTGTGAAACTTGAAAGGGATCAGAAAAGATTTACAAGGATGTTGCCTGGGTTGGAGGATTTGAGCTGTAGGGAGAGGCTGAACAGGCTGGGGCTGTTTTCCTTCGAGTGTCGGAGGCTGAGGGGTGACCTTATAGAAGTTTACAAAATCATGAGAAGCATTGATAGGATAAATAGACAAAGTCTTTTCCCTGGGGTGGGGGAATCCAGAACTAGAGGGCATAGCTTTAGGGTGAGAGGGGAAAGATATAAAAGAGACCTAAGGGGCAACTTTTTCACACAGAGGGTGGTAAATGTATGGAATGAACTGCCAGAGGAAGTGGTGGAGGCTGGTACAATTGCAACACTTAAAAGGCATCTGGATGGTATATGCGTAGGAAGGATTTGGAGGGATATGGGCTGAATACTGGCAGGTGGGACTAGATTGGGTTGGGATATCTGGTCGGCATGGACAGGTTGGACTGAAGGTTCTATTTCTGTGCATACATCTCTATAACTCTATGCTGATTGATTGGAAATTTGGTTGACAGCAACTTATGCAAAAGCACACAAATGGTCTATGGTGAAATGTAAGTTGAACGAATGCCGATGGCAGCAAAATCTGTCCCAATGTATTTTTTAATTAAATAAAAGAGTGGTCAGAAATTTAGGATTGATGCTTTTTAACTGTCAGAGCTGAACTATAATGAAGGGAAAATGCTTTGGCCTGAAGGTCTTTTTGAACCATACCTGAGCTGGATCTTTTGAGTCTTTTCAGATGCGGATCTGTTGTTTTAATGAGACTTGGTGAGAATCTTGGACCTTCTTTTAATTCTTTATCAGAACCATTCAGTTCCATATTGCTTGATTCAGACCCTGAAAGAAACATATCAAATTAACTTTGTTTTAATATATCAGTGTTTTAAACATCTGCCTTTAACATTTAGCTCTTAACTTTAAAATAGGTTGAAAATTTATAGTATCAAATAAAATAGAACTGGTTTATGTCTAAAGGCATGGACTGTGGTGTCAACTATTAAACCGTCATCATGAAGGGCTCTTGCTCGAAACATCAATTCTCCTGCTCCTCAGATGCTGCCTGACCTGTTGTGCTTCTCCAGCACCACACTCCCAACTCTGATCTCCAGCATCTGAAGTCCTCACTTTCTCCTCAACTATTAAACCTGTCAGGAGATGACTATCCGTTGCTGGCACATTGAGTCATCTCCAGTATGTTAGGTCATTGTTTCTAAGTCACAACTTTTGTGTTATTTACAATGTTTTATTGGACATTTTCAGGACTATCTATATTATCTATCTCATTTAATGAAAAACATTAGCAGTTATACAATTGCTGCAAATTAATCCCCGAGAAATCATTTGTTTCGAGACGAATAATTCATTGATAGCTGGCTGATTCCAACAGGATGATTTTATTCAGCAGGTTTTCCATTCCTAAGTAGCAAATATTTCCAGATAACCTACGGTTCACACAGAATAGTTTTGTGTTTGTATTTTTTTAGGCTGATACATAAAGAGGCTTCAAGCTACAAACAGAAAGCATTTATCCCACTGCCTTCTGCACTTGGAAATCTATAGTATGTTGCTTGCTCCAAGCAGTTAGTATCTAAGTAGTCAAGAATATTCTAAAATCAATGTTGTGACCACGTTTCGCTGATATAGAATGATTTCTCATTCTCATTTAGTGTTTACTAAACATGCATTTTATCCATGTGATGCTCATTGTTGTCATGACTAAATTCTGGTGAGCTCTTTCTCCAGACTATTAGTACTGTGCCCCATGTACAGTGTTAAAACATTTCCCTTTGGTTTGTGAGTCTGCTGAATACCATTTGAAAGTTTGTAACCGTACATTATTGATTCAGATTTCCCCTACATAGGTCAATCCATCCCTCCCCTACAAACCAAACTCTTGAGAAGTGGACAGCAGTACACAACGACATGCAAAATCATGAATTGAAACGTACAGAACACCTGATGATAAAGTCATAAGTATAATATGTTCCTATTGTTTGAATACTAGATGGCCCCTTGATGGGAATAAACCCATTATGATTGTTATAACTAAATGTCTTCTCCCACATTACTTTTTTGTTTACCCCTAATGAAATATCCGAGAGGGTCTATAAATAATAGCAACTAGTTAGTACCACATTAATTTGAATGGTTACTCAGACAAAACAGTAAGGTAATACTAGTTCATAGTTCTCCAGAAAACTAAGGTCTAACAAACCAGGATATGTTTGATGTTGTGTTAGAAAAGATACCTTACATTTTGCTGCAAAAACTAGTGACATTTTGGAGAGTTTTATGCTCAACATTTGCTTTGTTTGCCAAAAGTATCAGATTCTAGATTTGAATTATTAATTTTACAGGAAGTACACCATCTTATAAATGTATTTATTTTATTCATTGTCAAAACATTTAACTTGTAGTCTGTAAAATGTGATCACATGTATTAATAAAATGATGGGCCATATTTCTAAGTAAGTTTGTGTTTGCTGTATTGGGTTTTTAATATAACACACTAAGACTATTTGAGATAATCACAGCCAAAGTAATGTTTTCAAGATAGCAACAATAACATGATTGAAGAACAGCAAATATAGTTCTACACTTGTGCTAATTTGAAAAATTAAAAATGAATGGTGGGTCAAGGTATCAGGTCAGGTCTGCCTGTGGTGGTGAGGAGGAGGTGTTTGAGTCAGGGCAGGTAAGGTGTATATAGCCTCTGGTGGGA
This sequence comes from Hemiscyllium ocellatum, assembly GCF_020745735.1. Taxonomy (NCBI): domain Eukaryota; kingdom Metazoa; phylum Chordata; class Chondrichthyes; order Orectolobiformes; family Hemiscylliidae; genus Hemiscyllium; species Hemiscyllium ocellatum. The sequence goes on from NC_083404.1 coordinate 82,244,207, forward strand.
AAAGATTAAGGACCATTCCCGGGGCTTTGGAGGAGGGTCCTGTCAGCTTGATTTATGCGGAGGTGATGGGTTGGGTCACAGGATGGGGCTGTATGCTATTGGATGAGGTCATGGGGTATGTCTGGTCATGGTTGGGAGTAGGGTGGGTGTCAGGGCAGGTCCCTGGTTGGTTTAGGTTTTGAGGCGATGATGAATCATACCTGGGAAAGGGGTATATGTTGTTTGGTCAGCTTTGAGAAAAATACAGTCACACATCCTGTAACTCATTTAAGATCCAAAATATTTTCAAATCAACTTGTTCAGAGATGTTATTACACACCATTGCAGGTGAGATTTGAACCTGTTTCTCCTAGTTCAGAGGTAGGGACACTACGCTGTACCACAACAGCCCCAACTTAGGTCAAAAGTTAGACACAGAATTTATAACAGTTGTTGAATGTTGTCAAATGCCAAGTTTCCTCAGCGAGCTTAAAATTTCAGAAGTCATTTCTAACATTAAATAATCAAGTTTAGTGTAACCTTGTCCTTCCAATGCTGATGTGATCCCTCCTGGTATTGAATAGGGTAGTGATTCTTGATTGGTTAAGATCTTTGAAATCCACTCAAAGTTGTAGCTATCCATTTGGCTTGTCTTTTAATTACCAAAATAGATTTTATTCAGTCTTAAGGCTCTGTGACTCAGGTGAACATTTTCTTTTTCTTTCATCTCTTAGAGCTCCGTTTCAACTGGTATTTTATGTCGGGGAGAATCACTAATTTCATCGGTGGGTTAATAGTGATGTGTTACTCAAAATCATCAAAACATTTAATCATTTCATCAAAACGTACTGGGTAAACTTGTACCAGATCAGCCTTGCTTTTGCTGGAAGTACTACCTTCAACTCTGTGTTCAGCTCATCATTCATTAAGAAAGCTGCAGCTCTTCTCAACTGCTCAACTCCAGGAAAGCAGAACCACAGTGGTTTAAGTGATGTAGAACATACAGTTAACATATTTTGCTTTGTGTGGCCCTCTGAGTTAGGTGATTCCTAGTTATTGAATTTAATTTCTCCCATGTGTGCCATGAGCACTGGTGTTTTTCAGTTTTGCAGCACCATTCCTGGATTTTAGATAGAATCCCTATACCATGGAAACAGGCCCTTCAACAAGCCCACACCAACCCTCTGAAGAGCAAACCACCCAGACCCATTCCCCCCACCCTATATGTACCCCTGACTAATGCATCTAACCTACACATCCTTGAACACTATGGGCAATTTAGCATGGCCAATCCACCTAACCTGCACACCGTTGGGTGTGGGAGGAAACCAGAGCATCGGGGGGAAACCCACGCAGACACAAGGAGAATGTGCAAACTCCACACAGGCAGTCGCATGAATCTGGAATCAAACCCGGGTATCTGGTGTTGTGAGGCAGCAGTGCTAACCACTGAGCCACTGTGTCACCCGTTTTTCCCTTCAAAAATTTCAGGACAGATCGGGTATCGTCTGAGTAGGATAATGTTACTCAATGCTCTGGTATTAAGCTTTGGCTTTGGAATTATAGTTGTGGACTTATTTCTTGCTCTCGTCCTGATCTGAATGGGTGTGGAATTTTCTTTCTCTGGGAACCGTCACATACAGAATATTTACGGTTCTATAGTTTCTTACAGGGCACAGATTTTTTTTCACTTTGCATTGTCTTGTTGCTCTGTCTTTGATTAATCATTTGCAATCTTAGAATCACAGACTCCCTACAGTGTGGAAGCAGGCCATTCAGTCCATCAAGTCTATGTCAACTCTCTGAAAAACATTCCACCCAGATCTGCTTTCTTTGTTCTACCCATCTTCTCCCAATATTTGGCTTTCCACAAGCTCTGTAGCTTGATAAACATGTGGAACATTTCCTTCTTGTTTAACTGCGAATTCATGCATCTGTCAACACCGCTTTCATATTCTTTTATCTGCATGATGTGTATTCTTTGTTTCATGATACCATTCTTTTCACTTGTTAGTCTCTTGGACATCAAATAACACCAGGTTATAGTCTAACACGTTTATTTCGAAGCACTAGCTTTCAAAGTGCTGCTTCTTCAGGTGGTTTTGGAGCAGAATCATGAGACACAGCAGTCCGGAACATTCGGCCTCGGACCTTCGGGTGACCATCCTTCAAGGTGGACTTTGGGACAGGCAACAATGCACAGTGGCCGAGCAGGGACTGATAACCAAGTTCGGTATCCATGGGGATGGCCTCAACCAGGACCTTAGGTTCATGTCACTCTACAAGCGACCCCACTGCACTATACACTCTCTAACACACATGCACACAAGTGCATGCACACACGCATACACTCCTACAGACCAACACAGTCACGCAGACTCTCTCTCACACATAAGGTCTCTCTCTATGCTCACATATGGACCTCCCACACTCACACCCACACACATACTTTCCAAACTTATACTGCATTATACTCATGCACACATACATACACATACACACACTCTTTCAGAGACACTCACACCCCCACACACACACACCCACATGTACAGACTCACTTAGTCTCCCCTGCAAGTGCACATATATAACTTTGTGGATGAATTTGTACTTGCAGAATTACAGTGTATTTTGCTCAAAATTGCATAAGTCCATGTATGATTCTGCAAATCCCACTTTAGAAATAAAATCAGTCTGTCCTAGCAGTGGGACACATACAGAATTTAACTTCACACTTTCAATGCATTATCTGAGCTAAGATGGCACTTATTGTTAAAGCTATCTTGAGAATGCAGCTTTAAAAATGTTCTGGAGTTTACATATGAAGGAACCAAAACTAACCTGATTATTCTAAAAGATGAAAGACTAAAGCTAAATTGGTTTAATTTTACATTCTATGACACTGCACTCCTGTCGCTTTAAATTCTGTGTCTTATGATTCTGTCCACAATCACCTGATGAAGAAGCAGCGCTTTGAAAGCTAATGCTTCCAAATCAACCTGGTGGACTATACCTGGTGTTGTGTGATTTTTAACTTTGTCCATCCCACTCCAACACCAGCTCCTCCAAATCAGGACATCAAATAGACTTAATTTGGTTAAAAATCAGGCAACACCAGGTTATAGTTCAACAGGTTTAGTTGTAAGCACTAGCTTTTGGAACACTGCTCCTTCATCAGGTGGTTGTGGAGTATAAGACTGTAGGACACAGAATTTATAGCAAAAGCTTAACATGTGATGCAACTGAAATTATATATTGAAAAAGACCTGGATTGTTTGTTACGTCTCATCTTTTAGAATGACCATGTTAGTTTCAGTTCTTTCATTTGTAAATCCCAGAATTTTTTCTAAAAGTTACATTCTCAAGTGAACTTTAACAATAGGTGCAATGTTAGTTCAGATAATGCATTGAAAATGTTTGGTGCCATGAGTGAGGCTGTCTGTGCCTCAATGTTCAGACTGAATCCATTTTTTAAAAAGGGATTTAAGGAATTGTACATGGATTAATGAGATTTTTAAGCAAAATAAAATGTAATTCTGCTCGTACAAATTCATCCCACAAATATGTGTGTGTGTGTATGTGTGTGTGTGTGTGTCAGGCTCCCAGTTGAGGTCATCCCTCCGACTTGCTGGTGATTGTTGTGTGGTATCCGTTCATCTGTTGCTGTAGTCTCTGCTTGGTCTCGTCAATGTATCATGCCTCAGGGCATTCTTGCCTGCAGTGTATGAGATAGACAACCTTGGCCAAGTCACAGGTACCTGCCGTGTATGCGCCAAAGCATGACTTGGCCAGCGTTGTCTATCTCATACGCTGCCATCAAGGATGCCCTGAGGCATGGTACATTGGCGAGACTGAACAGAGTCTATGGCAACGGATGAATGGACACCGCACAACAACCAACATCCAGGAGTGTTCCTTCCCAGTCAGAGAACACTTCAGCGGCAGGGACATTTGGCCTCGGACATTCGGGTAACCATCCTCCAAGGCGGACTTCGGGACAGGCAACAATGCAAACTGGCTGAGCAGAGGCTGACAGCCAAGTTTGAAACCCATAGGGATGGCCTCAACCAGGACCTTGGGTTCATGTCACACTACATACACTCTCACACAACACAAGCGCACACACATACACACACTCCTACATACGCTCACACTCACACACACACACGCATGCAAATCTTCACTCATACACAAGCTCTCTCTCATGTGCACACACGTGCATCCCCTACACTGAAACCTACACATGCATCCTCTCACAGGCCTATACCCCATCACACTCACGCACATACTTGACCAAGCTTACACACCCATACACACACTCTTTCACATGCACTCACACCCACATGCACACATGCACGTACACATACCCACCCTATTTCTCCTACACGCGCGCATATATAAATTTATGGGGTGGATCTGTAGTTGCAGAATTACGTTTTCTTTTGCTCAAAAACTGCATAAATCCACGTAGGATTCTGCAAGACTCATTTTAGAAATAAAACTGATTCAACATTGGGACAGAGTTTAAGTTCACATCTTTAATACATTGTCTGAGCTAAGATAACACCTTGAGAATGTAACTTAAAAGTGATTCCCGAATTTATATATTAAACCAGCATATCCCATCCTAAAAGATGCAAGACTTAATCTAAGTTGGTTTAATATGTCATTACACCTCCGTGACACGAACCCTTTGGCTATAAATTCTGTGTTGCATGGTCCTGTTCCACAGCCACCTGATGAAGAGTCAGTGCCTTGAAAGCTAGTGCTTCCAAATAAACCTGTTGGACTATAACCCCTGTTGTGTGATTTCTAACTTTGATCATGCCAGTCCAAAGCCAGCACCCCCACATCACCCAAATCAGGCATTGCTATTTCAATCTAATTCAGTGTTTAAAATGTTTTTGAGTTTTTCTCCCCTACAGACAATTATTGCTACCAGTTTGTGCCCTCAGATTCCCACAAATGAGAAACTATTCACACTTAGGACATAAGTGAAGAAAATCTGTCCTTACCTGACCTGATCTACATGTGAATCCAGACCCACAACCATGTGGAGGACTATTGACTACTCCCTGAAATGGTCTATTGAGCCCCTCAGTTCAGAGGAAAGAAATATACTTTAAAGCTACACAAGGAAGGAAATATACTTTTATTTTCATTTTGAGCATTAATTTCTGAGAGGCATTGGGGTGTCTGGAAATCTTTTTTACATACATTTGAATGAAGAATTGAAAATAAACTTGGGGGTTGTAGTTAACACTATAACTTATCTCTTCTCCTCTTAAACCTTGGCTTTTTAAAAGTCACTTAATATACTTCAACTCTTGACATTTCAGTAATTGCTGCTGAACACAACTCTCAGAAATCACGTGGTTAAAACTCTTTTTAATGTAGAATAAGAGCCAGAATACCCAAATATTGGAACTGTCTGTTTTCTCCTCCATAAATATTCCCAACACAGGGTTGAAAAAAGGAAAAGTCCAGAGTGGCTTAGAATGTAGTAAAAGCTGCAGAAGCAGAAGGCTTTAAGACATCAGTGAGGAAGGCAGGCAGACTACAAGCCTGTTGACAGCATACATTTAAGGAATATATTATGGAACAAGTGACCGATGTTAGCAGTTTGTTTAGTTAATGTTTCTTCCTGAGAGATTTAAAGGAATAATACTGAGTAAATGTAGATGTTTGCCAGTAAGAACCCAATTGCAGCATGTCATTCTGAACAAGGACATTTAAAGTGTAAACAGAGTGACTCTTCACTGAGATTTGAGAATCTGCAAGAGCATTGTTGAGTGTAAAAGGTTTGAATCTTAATTTTTGACATTTGTAATAATATTGTTTCAAACACAGTAAAATAAGTTTTGCTTTGTTTCCTTTTTGTGTGTAATAACTTTGAACTCCCTTTGGTAAAATCAATTAATGGCCTCTTGTGAATATGCTCAGTGACTGATTGCCAAGGTAAGTAAATTGCCAAAATAAAACTATTGATATATCAAATGACGTTTCATTCTGCAATCTAACTTCCCCAACATTATAATCAGTTGGAATCATAACAATATACTTGTTCAGGTTTTTAAATTAATGCTGTAGCTACTTCATAGTTTTGCTATTGACAGTGGGGAGAAATTTCAATTCAATTTCATATCTTTTCAATTTCACAGCAGCAGTGAGTGGAAAATGCACAGCCATTTTGAGTCACCCAGTAATTCAAAGTTTTTTTTTACTGCTTTCTTGCTGTTTCTTTCAACAGGTGACCAATTACAGCTCTGAAAACCCACACATTTTTAGTTGCATCGTTCCTGATACTTTAGTCCAAATGATATGTATTTAATGGCTGGCACAGGTTGTTCATCAAGGCACTTAGGACAAAAATAGACGTTGCATGATGATGACAAGCTAGCCAATGTACTAAGAATATCACCAAACATGTTTGAGGACAGTTGGAAAGATACATTGCTGCCTGGCACCTGACTCCAGAGCAGCAGTAAATATAGCAGCTAGAATGTGCATCTATATAGCAAGGAGGTTCTAGGTCTTTTTAAATAATGCAACAGTACTGTATAATAGTACGACTCCCCTTTTCTTAATCCTGTACTGTCCCTGGTCATGATAATGGTCCATTGAACTTAGCCAGAGGTAATGCTGTACCTATTTCTCAGAAGCTGTTTTAGCAGATCAGTGAATATGGGCACAACATTGCTGTAATATGGTATTATCAAAGGGATAAATTGAAAAGTTGGAGTTGTCAGAATGGCAAAAGCATTACTAGAAATTTATTTTACAAATTGCAAAAATGCTGGTCAAATACACAACACTGTTTATGCTTTGATTTCTATTACTTTCACATGTCTCAACTGCTCTCTGTAACTCTCGGCTATAGCGAGTGCATTGCAGATGCAAATGCCGGGCATCTGGATTGGCCACATTTTTGTCTTTCATTACCATTCAATGATAGAAAGACACATGCAACTTGGCATGGAGGTTGGATTTGGATTGTGGGAATATCTAAAAAGCATAAACTAAGCAATAGTGGGCAACAGACATAAACAACTCTTGCCTGACTTCTGTGATACAAAGTCTTGCCCCATTTCTATACTCCAAAGGTATTAAAGAAATTCACCACATACTCTGGATTCTTGAGAACCTAGGGTCGTCTTGCAGGAATGGCCTTTGATGCTAAGCTTATGTGGAATGTCTAAATATAATACAATAAAGGCCTTTTTATTGCATCAAGGATAATGAATAATGATCAGACCGGTCAAACGTCTAAATCTTTAGTTTGTCCTCTAAAAAACAATCCAAAATCCAATAAGTAATAACTCGTATGATTCATAGGATATCACAAAAATGAATTTGCGAATTGCACAGTAATGCTCTCATGGTTCAGTGCAGGCATCTGATGCATATCTGTAGTGCAGTGATGGGTGTTATATTGCTGGCTGATAAGCTTCAGAAAGCATTTGTGGATGTAAGGTTATAGTCCAAAAACCACCACTATAATCCCCAATGGTTTTGGGTGCAAATGAAATGTTTCTAAGATGATAAAATGAATTAGACATGGCGAGACCCTTGTTAAGAAACAATTGTGCATATAATATTCATTGCATCATAAATTGTGTGATCGCCATTATATGATTTTTGTTTGACGTAGCCATTTCATCCACCATGCATGTGGAAGAAACTAGGTTCAGAATCTTAAGAAAAGTCAGCAAAATATTGTAATTAAAAATCTTGTTTCCTATACTGCCACAGAAAAGTAAACAAACTATTCAATTGACAACCATATTGATTAATATGGCAACCTATGGACACTTTATGTCTTTAAAAGAATGATGGAGACTAAACAATTCTACCTGTAATCTTCTGACCTGCCATATACAGGTCAGAGTGCTTCTGTGCAGTTGCAATAACAGTTCGGCGGAGACAACAAGAACTCATATGGCGTCTTTAATGCAATGAATCATCCTGAAACATCCTAAGGCACTAGAGGACAGTACTACAAGGGATCAAAATTTTAAAATTTGAAAGGAGCAAATTAGTTCAGAACAGACAGTTAATAGAATTTAAGAAGTGTTACGGCCGAAGTTTGAGGAATATATAGTCCCATTTCTGCTCTAGTCCCATTACTGTATGATTCATAAATTCAAATGCAATTTCCACCAAGATGACAACCTTTAAACAACAAGACTTATCAAATTAGTTTCTTTATTAGCATAATTATTAGAACAAATATTACTCAAGTGTAAAAGTTGGTTAACACACACAGTAATATTGAAGCAGAAATGCTATCATAGAACATAGAACATAGAAAAATACAGCACAGTACAGGCCCTTCGGCCCTCGATGTTGCGCCGATCCAAGCCCACTTAACCTACACTAGCCCACTTTCCTCCATATACCTATCCAATGCCCGTTTAAATGCCCATAAAGAGGGAGAGTCCACCACTGTTACTGGCAGGGCATTCCATGAACTCACGACTCGCTGAGTAAAGAATCTAACCCGAACATCTGTCCTATACCTACCACCCCTTAATTTAAAGCTATGCCCCCTTGTAATATCTGACTCCATACATGGAAAAAGGTTCTCATGGTCAACCCTATCTAAACCCCTAATCATCTTGTACACCTCTATCAAGTCACCCCTAAACCTTCTTTTCTCCAATGAAAACAGCCCCAAGTGCCTCAGCCTTTCCTCATACGATCTTCCTACCAAACCAGGCAACATCCTGGTAAACCTCCTCTGCACCCGTTCCAGTGCCTCCACATCCTTCCGATAGTATGGCGACCAAAACTGCACACAATACTCCAGATGCGGCCGCACCAGAGTCTTATACAACTGTAACATGACCTCAGGACTCCGGAATTCAATTCCTCTACCAATAAAAGCCAGTACACCATAGGCCTTCTTCACAGCACTATTTACCTGGGTGGCAACTTTCAGAGATCTGTGTACATGGACACCAAGATCCCTCTGCTTATCCACACTACCAAGTATCTGACCATTAGCCCAGTACTCCATCTTCTTGTTACTCTTACCAAAGTGAATCACTTCACACTTACCTACATTGAACTCCATTTGCCACCTATCTGCCCAGCTCTGCAGCTTATCTATATCCCACTGTAACCTGCCACATCCTTCCTCACTGTCAACAACACCACCAACTTTCGTATCATCCGCAAACTTGCTCACCCAACCTTCTAGCCCCTCCTCCAGGTCATTTATAAAAATGACAAACAGCAATGGTCCCAAAACAGATCCTTGTGGAACACCGCTGGTAACTGCACTCCAAGATGAACCTTTACCATCAACTACTACCCTCTGTCTTTTTCCAGCCAGCCTATTCCAAATCCAAACCTCCAATTCCCCCTCAATGCATATCTCCGTATTTTTTGCAGTAGCCTACCTTGGGGAACCTTATCAAACGCCTTACTAAAATCCATATATACCACATCAACCGCTTTACCCTCGTCCACCTCCTTAGTCACCTTCTCAAAGAATTCAATAAGGTTTGTGAGACACGACCGGCCCTTCACAAAACCATGCTGACTATCCAAACATCCTCAGTGTACATATGCAACAACAAACACACAACTCTTCAGGAAGAGAGAATCAAAAATCAGATTTCTCCACCGATATTAGCTTCCTGGAAAAAATGATTTGAGCTAATGAGTTATTCTTAAAAGCAACAGTATAAAGCTTAGGATGTTCTATGGTATGTTGCTGTTGATGTTCTGTCATGTGATAAAATCACTAATCATGCACAAGTATCTCTGAACCTTCTCAAGAACTATAATTTTGATGTTCCTTCAATCACTTTTTCAAAATAACAAATAACTTTCACACTGAACTCAACAAGGTGGTCAGGGTATCTTTCAGAAATGAGAAAGATCAGCTGAGTAAATTGTTCTTAGCAAGTATTTCTCCAACTCAGCTTGTTCTCAGCATGCTTTCCTCCAACTGAACCAGACAGAATGATCACCTCTCTAAACCCATCACTCTTCAAAGTAAATAAGAGTTCATAGTAATGCCCATAATTGTCACTAGTCATGTGATTTTAGGCAGTCAGCTAAAACCATCCTCAATGCTATCAGGGAACTTTCAAATGACCAATTTTAATGAAACAACTCCAGGAAGTTCCACAAAACTTGAAATAAATTCATTTTTCAGAATTCTTTTAAAGTTAATTCCCCTAGGCAATATTTGGTGTAAAGCACTTTCATAACAAAAGCTTCATTAAAGAATGTAATACTATACTAATGCAAAACAAAGTTTAAGAATACAGACAAATAAATTACTACAACATGAATGCAAAATAAAAGCTTAAGGAACAGCACATGACAAATAATTTTGAAATGCTATAGGTTTGAAACACTTTTACAGTGCTAAGAATTAATAAGCACACTGAGAATAAATGGAAAGAGAACTAATATTTAACAGATTTTAGGTTAGAGGCATAGCACACAAAACACAAAACTAGACATTTTAAAGAAAATAATTCTTAAGATACAGAGTTGCTTCAAAATTGAATACAGGGCATTCTGCTATAACATGAGTTTTGTTAACGTAAATTCAATGTAACGCGATTGACAAATTAGGGACATAGTTTCTAAAGCACAAACTTTTAAAATGTGTGTTGGCTGCAAAGCAATTATATTGCCCATACTTTAAACACTGTTCTTAAAGCATAATTTTTCTATAAGCATGCAACCGTAATGCTATAGAAGAACTACCTGTGCCAATATTAAAGCTGATCAAGTTTAAATATAATTGCACTGAGCAGATACTAAGATACTAAGAATCTGTGTTAACTCTAGGAACAGCAAAGTCTCACAAATTGCCAGCTATGACAAAATAGTTTTACAATCGTAAGAATGTGGTTATTTCCAGAAGAAATGTAGAAACAAGACACAGTTATAGAGCTGCAATAAAAAGTGGGGGCTATCCGTGGAAAAAGCTCAACATGATGCTAACAGCTCAGGTTTCACAGAACTTATGGATATTGATGTACATCCTGTTACTTTTAAGCTTAATAAAACTGTGAGTGCTGCTATCCTAGCGGATACTGTGCAGAAGGATCAGAAATTACAAGCAACAGGGATGAGATTACATGGCAGAGGTGCAATAACTGTCAAGTGCTTAAGAATGCTGCAACTTTCAATGAAACCCAAATAGCATGAGTGAGTTGAAGATGGTTGCATAAATCACAACCAACACTCTTCACATCTGAGTCTGCACGCATCTTTTAACTCCAGCATCTTTATCGGTGCAGAAAGAATCTAGTTCTAAGAGAACAACTGATCCAGAATCAGATGTTAGTCAAGACGATTCTGGGTAATCCAAGATGGAGGACAGGAAAAATTTCTGGCTGTAACAGGCTGCTCCTTGTTTGAGGTATTTTTGGTGTTGGAGGTGACTTCCTCGAATTCTAGGAGCAGCAACTACTGTTTTATATGCTATTGCATTGTTTTGGAACTTTGAAGGAAAAAATAGTCAAAACAACAGCAGTTTTAAAAGGGAGAAGAATAGATAAAGGAAGCGCATGGTGAAGTCAGTGCAGGACAGAGAGAGAGAATGAAACCATACTGCTAACTGACACAGCAGTGAACCTGCACAGTTACTGTCTTTGCTGTTTGAATTCATGTATCATTGGACATCGGAGTCCGTCTGGGAAAATTAACACACAGTGAAATTCATAACTGATCTTGGAGGAACTTGTTTGGGAGAGGTCACAGCACAGAAACAGATAAGTGAATATTTTAAGTGTGGCCTCACAGTAAGTCTGCAGTAGTGAATAGAGTGGGTTCTTTCTTGACAATATATTATATTAAGATATGTCTCTTAATTAAACTTTAAAAATATAAGCCATAAGTATGACTTTAACCTGGAGCAGTGTTTTGTAGAGGAATAAGACAATGTTATTTTCTGGGTCTGTAGATTGAAAGAAGCAAAAATGGCCTTTAGTAGAGTGATATGCTCTTCTTGTTGGGTGTGGGAGTTTAGGGAGAGTTTATGTGTTACTGAGGATTATATCTTCAATAAATGCCATTGGTTGTGAATCCTATCAGATCAAATAGATTGGTTGGAGAGACAGTTAGAGGCAATGAGAAATTTACAAGAGCAAGGGAATGTGATGGATGGCAGTTGTAGGAAGGAGGAAAATTGCAATTACAGTTACATAGATGGGTTAACTCCAGGAAAGGTAAGAGAGTTAGGCAGGTAGTGCAGGAGACTTCTGTGGCTAACCCCCTTTCAAACAAGTATGCTGTTTTGGAAAATATAGGGGGTGATGGATTCTCAGGGGAATGCAGCATGAACAGCCAAGTGTCTGGTATTGAGACTGGCTCTAATGCAATGAGGGGTATTTCGGGTTCCAAGAGATCAATTGTGTTAGAGGACTCTCTAGTCTGAGGTACACACAGATGTTTCTGTGGTCAGCAGCGAAAGTTCAGAATGGTGTGTTGCTTCCCTGGTGCCAGGATCAAGCATGTCTCATAGAGGGTGCAGAATGTGCTCAAGGAGGAGAGTGGCTGGCAGGAGGTCATTGTCCACATTGGAACCAACGACACAGGAAGGCAAAAGGTTGAGATTCTGTAAAGGAGATTACAGAGAGTTAGGCAGGAATTTAAAAATGAGGTCCTCGAGATTAGTAACATCTGTATTACTCCCGGTGCTATTATGCTCGTGAGGGTAGGAATAGGAGGATAGAGCAAATGAATGCATGGCTGAGGAGCTGGTGTATGGGAGAAGGATTCACATTTTTGGTTCATTGGAATCTCTTGGGGTAGAAGTGACCTACACAAGAAGGACGGATTGCACCTAAATTGGAAGGGGATTAAAATATTGGCAGGGGGATTTGCTAGAGCTGCCCGGGAGGATTTAAACTAGTAAGGTGTTGTAATGGAGGGGAAAACTGAGGGAGATAGTGAGGAAAGAGATCAATCTGAGACTGGTACAGTTGAGAGCAGAAGTGAGTCAAACAGGTATAGATAAAGCAGAGAACAAGGTAGGACTGATAAATTAAACTGCATTTATTTCAATGCAAGGGGCCTAACAGGGAAAGCACACAAACCTAGGGCATGGTTAGGAACATGGGACTGGGATATCATAGCAATTACAGCAACATGGCTCAGGGATAGACAGTACTGGCAGATTAATGTTCCATTATACAAATGCTACAGGAAGGATAGAAAGGGAGGCAAGAGAGGAGGGGAATGGCGTTTTTGATAAGGGATAGGATTACAGCTGTACTGAGGGAGGATATTCCGGAAATACATCTAGGGAAGTTATTTTGGTGGAACTGAGAAATAAAAAAGGAATGATCACCTGATTGGGATTGTATTATTGACCCCTGAATAGTCAGAGGGAAATTGAGAAACAAATTTGTAAGGAGATCTCAGTTATCTGTAAGATAGGAGAGAAAGATAGAAACAGATCTGTAAGAGAGGAGAGGTCACAACGCTTGGAGTTTTTTATAGGCCTCCGCAGAGTTCCAGGGAGGTGGAAGAGACGATTAGCAAAATTATTCTGGGTAGGAGTGAAAGGAACAGGGTAGTCATTATGGGGGACTTTAACTTCCCCAACATTGACTGGAAATGCTATAACTCCTGTACATCAGATGGAACAGATTTTGTCCAAGATGTCCAGGAGGGTTTCCTGACACAGTATGTCGAAGGGCCGACAAGAGGGGAGGTCAAACTTGATCTGGTGCTTGGTAATGAACCAGGCCAGGTGTTTGATTTAGTTGTAGGTGAGCACTTTGGAGACAGTGACCATAAGTCAGTTACATTTAGTTTAACGATGGAAAGGGATAGATACATGCCACAGGCCAAGAGTTATCGATGGGGCAAGGGCAATTATAATGCGATTAGGCAAGAATTAGGATGCATAGAATGGGGTAGCAAAATGCAGGGGATGCAGGCAATGGAAATGTGGAGCTGGTTTAAGGAACAGATATTGCGCATCTTTGATAGGTATGTCCCTGTCAGGCAGGGAGGAAGTGATACGGTAAGGGAACCGTGGTTTACTACAGAAATTGCATCTCTTGTTAAGCAGAAGAAGGAAGCTTAAGTGTTGATGAGGCAAGATGGTTCAGATGAGGCAATGAGGAGTTACAGATCAGCGAGGAAGAATTTAACGAGAGAGTTAAGAAGAGCAAAGAGAGGACACGAGCAGTCTTTAGCAACTAGAATAAAGGAGAACCCTAAAGCTTTCTATAGGTATGTGAGTAATAAAAAGATGATTTGGGTAGGAATAGGGCCAATCAAAGACTGAAGTGGGAAATTGAGTGTGGACCTGCGGTGCTAAATGAATACCTCTTATCAGTTTTCACTCAGGAAAAGGAAGATATTGTTGAGGAGAAGAATGAGGTACGAGATATTAGACTAGAAAGGATCGAGGTTAGTTACGAACAGGTATCATCAATTTAGAAGGAGTGAAAGTAGACAAGTTCCCTGGGCTGGATTGGATTTATCCGAGGATTTTCTGGGAAGCTGGAGAGGAGATAGCAGAGTCTTTGGCTTTAATACTTGAATCGTCATTGTCTACAGGTTTGGTGACAGAGGACTGGAGGATTGCAAATGTGGTGCCCTTGTTCAAGAAGGGCAGTAGAGATGACCCAGGTAATTATAGACCAGGGAGCCTTACTTCTGTTGTAGGAAAGATTTTGGAAAGGATTATAAGAGATAAGATTTATAATCAGCTAGCAAGCAACAGTTTGATTTCAGATAGTCAATATGATTTTGTCAAGGGTAGGTCGTGTCTCACAAACCTCAATAATCTTTTTAAGAAGGTGACCAAGCATGTAGATGAGGGTAGGGCAGTCGACGTAGTATACATGACTTCAGTAAAGCCTTTGATAAGGTTCCACATGGTAGGTATGGAATTGAGGGCGATTTAGCAGTTTGGATTAAAAACTGGCTTTCTGAATGAAGGCAGCGAGTGGTGGTTGATAGAAAATATTCAGCCTGGAGTCCGGTTACTAATGGTGTGCCACAAGGATCTGTTTTGGGACCACTGCTGTTTGTCATTTTTATAAAAGACTGAGATGCAGGCATAGGTAGATGGATTAGTAAATTTGCAGATGACACTAAAGTCGGCGGAGTAGTGGACAGTGTGGAATAATGTTACAGGTTGCAGGGGGACTTGGTTAAACTGTAGAATTGGGCTGAGAGGTGGCAAATGGAGTTGAATGCAGCTAAATGTGAGATGATGCACGTTGGGAAGAATAACAGGAAGGCAGAGTATTGGGTCAATGGAAAGATTCTTGGTAGTGTGGATGTGCAGAGGGATCTTGGAGTCCATGTACAAAGATCCCTAAAAGTTGCCACCCAGGTGGATAGTGCTGTTAAGAAGGCATATGGTGTGTTAGGTTTCATTCGTAGAGGGATTGAGTTCTGGAGCTGCAATATCATGCTGCAACTATACAAAACGCTGGTGCAGCCGCATTTGGAATATTGTGTACAGTTCTGGCTCCATATTTCGGGAAGGATGTGGAAGCATTGGAAAAGGTGCAGAGGAGATTTACCAGGGTGTTGCCTGGTCTGGAGGGAAGGTCTTATGAGGAAAGGGTGAGAGACTTGAACCTGTTCTCATTGGCAAGAAGAAGGCGAAGAGGGGATTTGATAGAGACATACAAGATGGTCAAAGGATTAGATAGAGTAGACAGTGAAAGTCTTTTTCCTAGGATGATGACGTCAGTGTGTATGAGGGGGCATAACTACAAATTGAGGGGTGATAGATTTAAGACAGATGTCAGAGGCAGGTTCTTTATGCAGAGAGTGGTAAGGGTGTGGAATGCCCTACCTGCTAATGTAGTCAACTCAGCCACATAGGGAGATTTAAACAATCCTTAGATAAGCACATGGGTGATTTTGGGATAGTGTAAGGGGTTGGGCTGAGAATACTGCACAGGTCGGCGCAACATTGACGGCTGAAGGGCCTGTTCTGTGCTGTAATTGTTCTATGTTCTATGTTCTATAACAGGGTGGTTATGGTAGGGGATTTTAACTTCCCAAACATAGACTGGAACTGCCATAGTGTTAAGGGTTTAAATGGAGAGGAATTTGTTAAGTGTGTACAAGAAGATTTTCTGATTCAGTATGTGGATGCACCTACTAGAGAAGTGGCAAAACTTGACCTACTCTTGGGAAATAAGGCAGGGCAGATGACTGGGGTGTCAGTGGGGGAGCACTTTGGGGTCAGCGACCATAATTCTATTAGTTTTAAAATAGTGATGGAAAAGGACAGACCAGATCTAAAAGTTGAATTTCTAAATTGGAGAAAGGCCAATTTTGATGGTATTAGGGAAGAACTTTCAAAAGCTGATTGGGGCCAGATGTTCACAGGTAAAGGGATGACTGGAAAATTGGAAGCCTTCAGAAATGAGATAATGTGAGTCCAAAGTGTATATTCCTGTCAGGGTGAAAGAAAAGGTATAGGGAATGCTAGATGACTAAATAAATTGAGGGTTTGGTTAAGAAAAAGAAGGAAGCGTATGTCAGGTAAAGACAGCAGAGCTCGAATGAATCCTTAGAAGAGTATAAAGGCAGTAGGAGTATAAGAGGGAAATCAGGAGGACAAAAAGGGGACATGAGATAGCTTTGGCAAATCGAGTTAAGGAGAATCCAAAGGGTTTTTACAAATATATTAAGGACAAAAGGGTAACTAGGGAGAGGATAGGGCCCCTCAAAGATCAGCAAGGTGGCCTTTGTGTGGAGCCGCAGGAGATGGGGGAGACACTAAATAAGTACTGTGGAGAAGGATATGGAAGATATAGAATGTAGGGAAATAGATGGTGACATCTTGAAAGCTGTCCAGATTACAGAGGAGGAAGTGCTGAATGTTGTGAAATGCATAATAGTGGATAAATCCCCAGGACCTGATCAGGTGTACCGTAGAACTCTGTGGGAAGTTAGGGACGTGATTGCTGTGCCTCTTGCTGAGATATTTGTATCATCGATAGTCACAGGGGAGGTGCCGGAAGACTGAAGGTGGGCAAATGTGGTGCCACTGTTTAAGAAAGGTGGTAAGGACAAGCCAGGGAACGATAGACCACTGAGCCTGATGTTGGTGGTGGGCAAGTTGTTGGAGAAATCCTGAGGGACAGGACACATGTATTTGGAAAGGCAAGGACTGATTAGGGATAGTCAATATGGCTTTGTGTTTGGGAAATCATGTCTCACAAACTTGATTGAGTTTTTGAATAAGTAACAAAGAGAATTGATGAGGACAGAGCGGTAGATGTGATCTATATAGACTTCAGTAAGGCATTCAACAAGGTTTCCCACGGGACACTGGTTAGCAAGGTTAGATCTCATGGAATACAGGGAGTACTAGCCATTTGTATAGAAGTGGCTCAAAGGTAGAAATCAGATGGTGGTGTTGGAGGGTTGTTTTTCAGACTGGAGGCCTGTAACCAGTGGAGTGCCACAAGGATCGGTGCTCGGTCCACTACTTTTCATCATTTATATAAATGATTTGGATGTGAACATAAGAGGTATAGTTAGTAAGTTTGCAGATGACACCAAAATTGGAGGTGTAGTGGAAGCAAAGAAGATTACCTCAGATTACAACAGGATCTTGATCAGATGGTCAAGTGGCAGATGGAGTTTAATTTAGATAAATGTGAGGGGTTACATTTTGGGAAAGCAAATTTTAGCAGGACTTTTACACTTAATGGAAAGGTCTGAAGGAGTGTTGCTGAACAAAGAGGCCTTGAAAGTAGAGTCGCAGATAGATAGGTTAGTGAAGTAGGTATTTGGTATGCTTTCCTTTATTGGTTAGGCCACTTTTGGAATATTGCGTGCAATTCTGGTCTCCTTCCTATCGGAAAGATGTTGTGAAACTTGAAAGGTTCAGAAAATATATACAAGGTGTTGCCAGGGTTGGAGGATCTGAGCTACAGGGAGAGGGTGAATAGGCTAGGGTTGTTTTCCGTGGAGCTGAGGGGTGACTTTATAGGTTTATAAAACCATGAGGAGCATGGATAGGATAAATAGACAAGGTATTTTCCCTGGGGTGGGGGAGTCCAGAACTAAAGGGCATAGGTTTAAAGTGAGAGGGGAAAGATATAAAAGAGACCTAAGGGGCCACTGTTTCACGCAGAAGGTAGTGAGTGTATGGAATGAGGTGCCTGAGGGAGCAGTGGAGGCTCGTACAATTGTAACATTTAAAAGGCATCTGGATGGATATATGAATAGGAAAAGGGTGGAGAGATATGGGCCGGGTGCTGGCAGGTGGGACTAGATTGGGTGGGAATATTTGGTCGGCATGGACGAGTTGGACCAAAGATCTGTTTCTGTGCTGTACATCTTGATGATTCAATGACTCTAAGTGGTTGAATCTGTTGAAGAGGTGCAACCTGTTGAAGATTTCTTTGGGCATCTTAGATTCAGAACTAAAATTGAAGGAAGAACACAGTGAGACTATCTACAATGACATGAAAGAAGTATTTCATATGGGCAAGAAGAAATGGAGACCAGCAAGTCAAAACTCAACCAAATTCAACAAAATTAAGATCGTAACAAATAATGTGCTACCATTTGCCAGTACTATGCTGAAGGAAGATCAGGAATGTAGCAAGTTGGATAAGAACATAATAAGAGCATGTGATCCATGATATGATTATGGTCCATGAAGTAATATTACAAGAATGACATAAATGTACTTGAGAACTGTTGAATTTTCAAATTTTCAAAATGCTTTGGAATAACCGAAGAGTGTTCTCCCTGTAGACATTGTATTGATCAATGTCCTACCGCTTGATTCACCTTACAATTGATTCATATTGGCACAACAGTTGGCACTGCAAGTCGTGTCAACCACAATGCAACTGAGGAACTGGTTAGAAGCACTAGATCAGACGGTATATTTATTTTACCACTCACTTAGTCATTGTGTAATACAGTTTGCAGAGGCCCTAAAGGTCAGCTGAATGTCAGCAAGTGGGAATTGCAGTTAGAAGTGCCCAGGGTAGAGTCATGGGCACAAATTATCCATTGGCCACTACCACCCAAGAACATAGGACTAGGAGCAGCAGTAGGCAATTCAGCCCCTCAAGGCTGCTCCACAATTTAATATGATCATGGATGATCTCAACTTAGCTTCTACCCCACTTTCCTGCTTGCTCCCCATTACCTTTCAATCCATTCTTAATCAACTCATGTACAAGGGCACCTAGATCCTTCTCTCCTGTTTAGATTGTAAGTTACCTTTTTATTCCTATGACCAAAATGGACATTATCACACATTTTATGTCTACTTTGCATACCTCAGTTAGATTTCTTTTCATTCTTCTAAAACCAAATGAACTTTGGCCTAAACTGCTCAATTTCTCCTCATAAGACAAGCCTTTCAAGCCTGGATTTAATCTAGTGAATCTTCCCTGAACTGCCTCAAATGCAGTTATTGCAATCCTTCAAGTAAGGCAACCAAAACTGTAAGCAGTTCTCCAGTGTGTTGTATAATTGCAACAATTCTCTACTTTAATATTCAATTACCCACTGTACCTGAATGTGACTCATGTACAAGCACACCAAGATCCCTTTGCATCAAAGCATTCTGAATTTACACTCCCTTAAGATTATATATTGTCTTTATATTCTTACAATCAAAATGGATAACCTTACATACATCTATGTTAAACATCAGCTGTCAGATTTTGGCCCATTCACCTAGCCTGTCCATATACATTTGTAAATTTTTAGTTTCTTCATTGCAATTTACTCTCTCACCTATTTTATTGGAGACTTGGCTGATATCCTCCAACAAGTTCAATACTATATAGTTAACAAATTGATCTTTCGTGGGAGGGACCTAGACTGGGGACTGGAGAGAACCCAAAATTTTGTCACAGATGAACATGAAAATCTGATTAGGGAAATGATAAGTATTAGATAGGTCCTCAAGGCTGTGCCTGATGTCCAAATGGCATAGTGGGATAGAAAGACAAATGCGGAACAGGTACGCTTATAGTAATTAGTAGCTACTAAAGACTTAGTAAATGTGTAAAAAAGACAGACTGAAAAGAGGCAAAATAAAGGGAGTAAAATACAAGCGCCAAGACTGTGACTCAAAGACAATAACAATGATGTTGACTGGGAAGATTAAAGAGAAAAGCCACTGAGTATGGTTCATGAGGAGATGATTGGGAGCAGCTACCAGATTGTGAAGTTGTGGGTCTGTCAGCCCCTGAGACAAGAGGAATGTTGGCTATGGCTCTTTGAATATAAGACTGAGTGACTGACACACAGAGTAATACCTAGACAATGGTGCATTATATATCCTTCGCCCTGGCCAACAAACAGATGCTGATGGCAGCAGTGATTATGATTAAACAGAATCATATGAATATTGATGTCTGGACGGAAGTTAAACAAGTTGTGGATATAGGCCTATATCCACAAATCATGGAAACCCCATGATTTCCATGCACCATTAAATGATCCTTCAGCAGGGAAATAACCCACATGTCGAAAGCAAGGTCAACAGTCCTCAAACAGAAGATCATTATTCTAAGGCTGAAAAGGGTACATTCTGGGAAATTGTGAAACACCTAGGTCACCTGTATTTATGAAGTCAGAGACTTCGGGGAAGATGGATTGGTGAGTGTCGGATTGTAATGCACACAAATGTGTAATGGTTAACTGTAGGGAAAAGGCTTGCGGGGAAGTATTGTAGAAGGCAATGATTCTAAGTTACATTGAGGTCTACACAATCTGATGTCACACGTCTTTGGGTGCAGACAGTTGTGTTCTGCATGAAAACTCAACCACAGCAGATATTTCATGTAAAGTCATGATAATGTCAAAGTATCATTGGGTTGCTCTTTCATTAGAAATACAGAGAGATAACTGGTGTAGGTTTAATCTGAGGGTCATCACTCCTCAGGTAAGGGGAGAGGTTGAAAAAGGAGACCTTCATGGTAACCTCAATTTGTCTGGGAATTGAACCTGCACCGTTCGGGTCACTTTGCATTGCCGACCATTTGAGATAAATAACCACCAAATATCTTCTTTCCAGTCCTGACAATCCTTAGTCATTATGTCCAGTAATGTAAAGTAAACTGTACCTATTGCTATTATGCAATAAACAATTGTGTTTTGTAAGACAGGTGCCTTTTCTATTAAGAATCATCAGTGGCCTATCATTCTCAACTCAGAATTAGACATGATCTAGACCAGAGGTGGGGAACTTTTCATGTTGGCAGGCCGCATTATGTTAGTTGTAATCTAATAAGGCCGCATCCAAGAAACTTCAATGAATTATTTTTCAAAATTCACATTTTTTAATTGTGGCAGTCAGTCTGCAAGGATTACTTCATTGAATTGTCTTTTACTCTCTGGTATTTTAAATACATTCATTTTAAGATTAAAATAAAAATAACAAAGGACGAAAAAAAATCAACAAAAAATAAAAGATTTGTTCTGTAAAATTTGGATTCACTCAAAAGGCCACACACAATGGCCTAGAAGGCTGCATATAGCCTTAAGGCTGCAGGTTCCACTAGCACCCCCTCCCCTCCAGCAGCACACACCTAGCAAAATTGGTGGCAGTGAACTAATCAGAATACCATAGACTGACAGCAGTGCTATTTGAAAATACAACAGTTAGTAGCAGTGTGAGGATTCCAGAACTATGGCATTATGGATGGGGCAATAGTATAGTGAATTGAAAGAAACAGAGATGGCAATCAATAGCATTTTATATATATGTAAATAGATAAAAGTTACTGTAATAACATTTTATTTTCTCCATAAAACTTGACAGCTCTAGAGTCAAAATCTACTTATACTTTCCTAAAGCACAAAGTTAATTGTCTTGTTAGTATGGTATGAAAACCAATGTGCTGAACATAAGAAAGAAGTGTAAGAATTTTTTTGGAACAGGAAAAGGGCATACAGCTGTCAAACCCAGTCTTTGCTATCAATCAACCTCCCAACCTGCCTTTTCACCACAGCCTGAACTCCTTCTCTCTCCAGTGGTGCAATTAATTGCCTCTTCAATCATGTATACCGTCTTCTTCAACAATTTACTTCACAACTCTATTGGCTTTTCAGATGAAAAGTTTCCACCTGAATTTTCTGCTCCTACCTTTCTGAATTTAGCACATGTTCTTTGATAGACAAATCCATCATCTTAGTGAATATCGTATCTGGAACAATCCTGTCAATATTCTTGAAAATGTCAGTTATTACATCTTTACATTATTTTTCCAAGTTACTCTACATTTCTATAGGATAAATAATTTACATTTATAATAATACTATCAATAATAGCTTGTACCCTCTCAAATGATTAGATCAGATTACTTACAGTGTGGAAACAGGCCCTTCGGCCCAACACTGCCTGACCTGGACAGCGATTGCAGCACAGTGAGGTCCAGAGGTCCACTTTGGTGAAATGCATGAAGAGCATCAATGGCTTACTCAACATTGCCAGGGAGAGGTACAATGGTAGAGTTACATTAATATGGCTCTTATGAGGGTAGCGAGCAGTGATTTGGAGGTCTGGATATACCTGAATGGAGCAGGAACAGATATTTGAGCCGGAGATATTTTTGGGCCCATACTTTCAAGCTTACACTTATCATTCAAGTACATGTGAATAGTCGTTGAGATGGATTATCATAAAAGACCAAACATCTGTCAAGGGAATGAATGCTGATAATGAGATTGGGTGCCTACTGCGATCAGGTTCGTTTTCCTATTCTGTTTCCTGGAAAAAATGGTGCATAATACCAGAGAATATGTGAAAATGTATGAAGGATAGACCACTCACAGCTACACATAAGGAGACAGTAGAACTGACTGGAGAAGAGTGAAGCTTGCAGTGCAGAGAGAAGACAGTGAGGAGTCCTCAAGCTTGGTGCTGATCAGTGAACAGAAAGGAGACAAGATTGGAAAAGCAATTGTCAATGGCATGAACATTATTCTTTCGATTCTGAAATGTAGGTTCTCACATTCTGGAGGTACAGCCCACTCCATTGTCCTGGATCCCTTGATCCACTTCAGGGAGGAGACGTCAATGTGTCAGAGAGGGGTCCTATTGTATCTTTTTCCTGCAACATCTGCAGATACATTCACCTCAGTAGGTATGTATTTGTGCTTACAGTTGAAGTCATAATCTGGAGAGTGTATCTCAGGCATACAGGAGCAGCTGATGGTGGATATGAGAGCTGAGGCCCCTGATACTTACAGGACTGTTGGAGGCCATACCTACACTGAGCTGCTGGTCAGTGACAGGCCTCTTTACAGCTATACTTAACCTCCTGGAAATTTGGAGGAATTTTTTTTTAGATTACTTACAGTGTGGAAACAGGCCCTTTGGCCCTTCGGTCCACACCGACCCGCCGAAGCGCAACCCACCCATACCCCTCCATTTACCCCTTACCTAACACTAGGGGCAATTTAGCATGGCCAATTCACCTGACCCGCACATCTTTGGACTGTGGGAGGAAACCGGAGCACCCGGAGGAAACCCACGCAGACACGGGGAGAACGTGCAAACTCCAGACAGTCAGTCACCTGAGGTGGGAATTGAACCCGGGTCTCTGGCGCTGTGAGGCAGCAGTGCTAACCACTGTGCCACCGTGCCACCAGATTTGACAGATCTGGCAGAGGCTTTACGTAAATATGCACCAACAAAGCGGGGAAGCCGTGAGTTATGTAATGTCGCAAATAGATCAATTGTTGGCTCCCTCCATGGAGAAGCCAGTGGCTGTCATGGAGATCCAGATCCAGTGGATCAATCAGAGGCTGCCGGAATTGTGTC
Organism: Hemiscyllium ocellatum; assembly: GCF_020745735.1. Taxonomy (NCBI): domain Eukaryota; kingdom Metazoa; phylum Chordata; class Chondrichthyes; order Orectolobiformes; family Hemiscylliidae; genus Hemiscyllium; species Hemiscyllium ocellatum. The sequence continues at coordinate 82,267,953 of NC_083404.1, forward strand.
TGAACTTATGTGCCCCATCTTTTGTGTCTTGGGATATATTCATCAACAACTATGCCAGAGGAGGAGCAAGATATCTAGAATTCCCTCCCACTATCTTTCCTTTTTAGATCGACAGGCAGGTGCTATTACTCATGGAAATGGAGGAAGAGCAGAAGCTCTTTTTTATGGGGACTCCACTCAGGGAATTTCAAGAGTGAACAGTCGCTCATCAGTCCCTCAGCCAGTTTCCCTCAGTGACAGAAAGGAAAATGTATCTGCGCCTGTGCCTTTTATTTTTCAGGACCTGCCAGGCCTTACAACACCAGAGGTCAGTTGCCAAGGTCATCTCAGCAATAACGCGCATCATTCATCATCCTGTATCCACCTCACTGGCAGCTGTTGGGGTTGCAATATGATGAAGTGACCAAAAGCATAAACAAAAGAGCATGTAGATGTGTAAGGTTGGCACAGGTTTTCAAATGTTGCATTGCAGTCTATGTTAATATGTGAATAAATAGTCACATTCACTTTATTTGTGTCTGTTGGATGGTCAGGCTGTCAAGAACTGGTCAGCAGTACAATCACTTGTAGAATAAAGACAGTGGAGGAGGTGGTGTCTTATTATTAAGGAATCAGTTACTGCCATAAAGAGGGAAGACATCTTGGAAGGTTCTTCAAATGAGGCTTTGTGGATAGAAATTAGGAATGAAGGGGGAGCAGTCAGAGACCTGGCAGCGTATTTGAGGTCCCCAAAGCCTCAGGGGGCAGTAGTGTTACAGGTATGCAGACAATTCTCTGAGGTAAATACAAACAATAATAAGTAATTATATTATGGGATTTCAACTTCTCCAACATTAATTGGGATAGTCCAAGTGTAAAGGGTTTGGAGAGGGTAGATATCTTGTAATGTTTACAGGAGAGCTTTTGTATATCAACATGAAGAAGGTCCAACAAGACATGGTGCAGAGCTGGATCTAATGCTGAAGAAAGATGCCGGAAAGTATTCAAGGTAGCAATGGGACGGCATTTTAGTGAGAGCAACCACACTGCCATATGTTTTAAGTTTGTTATGGATAAGGAAAAACATGGTCTGCAAAAAGGGTTTTTGAATTGGGAGAGGCATATTTTATTGAAATTGGGCCGGATCTGGCCAAAGTAGATTGGGAGCAGTGACATCTGGGTAAATCTACAGCAGAACAGTGAGAGGTGTTCAAACAAGAATTGATAAGAGCACAGGTCCATCATGCTCCATTTAGGGTGAAATATAGGAGCAACATGCCCTGGGAACCCTGGATATCTAGGAATATTCAGGAATGAATTAAAAGGAAAAGGGAGGCTTTTACGAAGTATGAAGGGAGCATATCAACACAGACCTTACTGGAATATAGAAAGTGTGATGGGGATCTGAAGTAAACAGTTAGGAGAGCAAGAAGGAGGCATTGAAAACACTGGCTGGCAAGATTAAGGAGGATCCAAAGATATTCCGTAAGTATATCAAGGGGAAAGCGGGCAACCAGGGAAAGAGTAGGGCCCATTACGGAGCAACGGAACAATCTATACATGGAGTGGAGGACAATGTTAGGGTGTGAAGTCAATACTTCACATCTGTCTTCACTCTGGAAAAGGGGGATATAGGAAGAGGGACTATGAGGTTCTTCAGCAGATTCACCCAGTGAATGAGGAGATACCGGAGATGTTAGTGGACTTGAAATCCCCAGATCCGGGTGAGTTGTATCCCAGCCTGCTGTGGGAGATAAGGGAGGAAATTATGGGGGTTTTGACCCAAATTTTTAATTGCTGTCTTGCCACAGGGGAAGTGCCAGAGGACTGCAGAACAACTAAAATGGTTACACTTACAAGAAGAGTGGTGGAGATAAACCAGGGAATTATAGTGAATATAAGATCAGTGGTAGGGAAAATATTGGAGAAAATTCAGAAGAAGAAAATGACTCTCTAGTTGGAAAAGAAAGGTTTCATCAGAGATAGTAAGCATGTGTTTTTCAGAGGGAGGTCATGCCTAACAAATCTGGTTAATATTTTGAGGAGGTAACTACATGTGTAGATGAAGGTAGTGCAGTTGATGTAGTTTATATGGATTTCAGTAAGGCCTTCAACAAGGTTCCAGTTGGGCAACTGATAATGAAGGTAAAAGCACATGGGATTAAGCGTAACTTGACAATTTGGATCCAAAGTTGGCACAGGGGCAGGATTCAAAGGGTAGTATTAGAAGGCTGTTTGTGTGACTGGAGGCCAGTGTCTAGTAGCAAGGGAGCACTCAGTGATTGGCAGGACATTAGGAAGCTCAGAAGAATGGAGGGATTTTGGAGTACTGTCCACATATCCTTGAAGATGGCAGGGTAGATTAATAGGGTAGTTAAGAAGGAATAGGGGACACTTACCTTTATGGGGTTGAGGCATAGTAATAAGAGCAGGGAGGTGCATTTTGGTTAGACCACAGCTGGAGTAGTGTGTGCAGTTCTGGTCACCTCAGTATGTGAAGGATATGATTGCACTCGAGAGGGTGCGGAGGAGATTCATCAAGATGTTGCTTAGGATGGATCATCTTAGCTATGAAGAGAGGCTAGATAAATTCAGGTTGTTTTGTTTGAAGCAGAGAAGATAGAAGGGGGCCTGAGGTGTATAAAATTATTATGCCCCATTGATCCTTCGTTGAATTATCAAGGGGCATAATTTTAAGGTGAAAGGCAGGATGTTTAGAGAGAATTTGAGGAAAAGATTGACTTCACACCCTAACATTGTCCTCCACTCCATGTATAGATTGTTCCGTTGCTCCGTAATGGGCCCTACTCTTTCCCTGGCTATTAAATTGGGCGGCACGGTGGCACAGTGGTTAGCACTGCTGCCTAACAGCGCCAGGGACCTGGGTTCAATTCCCGCCTCAGGCAACTGACCGTGTGGAGTTTGCACGTTCTCCCCGTGTCTGCGTGGGTTTCCTCCGGGTGCTCCGGTTTCCTCCCACAGTCCAAAGATGTGCGGGTCAGGTGAATTGGCCATGCTAAAATTGCCCCTAGTGTTAGGTAAGGGGTATATGTAGGGGTATGGGTGGGTTGCGCTTCGGCGGGTCGGTGTGGACTTGTTGGGCCGAAGGGCCTGTTTCCACACTGTAAGTAATCTAATCTAATCTAAAAACCTGAAGGGTAGTGGGAATCTGGCATGCACTGTCTATGAAAACAGTTGAGGTAGGTAACCTCACAAGTTTTAAAAGAAGTACTTGGATGAGCACTTGAAATATCATGACATTCAAAGCTATGGGTCAAGTAGTAGAAAGTGTAATTAGTGTAGATTTAAACAAGATTTTTATTGTTGCAGATTTGAGGAGCCTTTTCTGTACTGCATGATTCTATGAGTGAAGGATGAGTGTTAACATCTGAAACTTGAAAAGACAATGGTGGCCATAAAATGTAGGCCATTCAGCCTATCAAGTATGCTCCGTTATTCAATGAGCTGATCTGATAATCCCCAAATTCACTCTACTGCCTGTTCCTTAAATTCTTGACGCCCTTACTGATTTAAAATCTGTCTGACTATCTCAGTCTTAAATATATTTAGAGTCACAAAGTTATAGATATGTACTGCAAGGAAGCAGACCCTTCAGTCCAACTTGGCCATGCCAACAAGATATCCTAGATAAATTTTGTTCCATTTGCCAGCATGTGGCCGAAATCTCTCTAAACTCTTCCTATTCATATAACCATTCAGGTGTCTTTTTAATGTTGTAATTGCACCAGCCTCCACCACTTCTGCTGGCAGCTCATTCCATATACACACTACCATCTGCTTGTAAAAGTTGCCCCTTAAGTCCCTCTCACCTTAAACCTTGAAGTTACAGCTTTCCAGGCAGGGAGGGTTTCTCTGCTTTAGGACCCAGACAAAAAAAAGGGGGATGGAAGGAGTGATCCTGATTTGGGATTGGTTGAGGACGAAGCTGCATGTTATTCAGTTCAGGGTAGGTAATACAATTATAGTTCTCTCTGTCCCTCTGTCATACTCAGATAAAGGTTCCCCGCATCCACCTATACCAGTCTGGTACAAACCCAAAGAAAAGATAACGATTTAATGAATATTCAACAACACAAATGAGAACTCAAAATTTACCAAAATTGAGTTATAAACCAAAGTTTTGAAAAATGAGACAAACAAACAGCAGAATGTGAAGCTAGGTTAAGGGTGTGGGTAGAATTAGTCAGCCATGAGAAGGGCTAAGATCTATCTCCTGGATATGCTTTTCTAATACACTTTAGACTTAGAGGGTCTAGAACTGAAACTTAGCGAAACCCAATTGATTCCCATATTCCTGTGATGTACCCTAGAGAGACAGTAAAGAGGAATAAAACTGAATTTGAACTGCAATCTTTTATTTGTCTGATAAAGTAACAGCACCTAGGTAAAAGTGTTTTTAGATTAATAAATTGATCAAAGTGTCTGTATACATCATTTCACAGGCAACAATCCTGATGAATACAAATTTTGGTAGAACAAAATTCAAACTGAAGTTGATTATTGGAACTATATTGCTGGCTTAACTTTTCCAAGTGAAGTACGGAGTCAGCAATTGGGATCCAATACTCAGTAGAAATGGACATGGTGCATGTACAAAACCAAACACTGATATATGCAGACTGACAGTGTTGGGAGATCCCTCTGCCCACAACTTCATGCATTAATTCTCCATGCAACAGGGAAGGCAAGTCTATTTATGCTGATGATATGCACAGAATTTCAAATCATACTCATACTTACATCAGAAGTGACTGAACATTCTGTCGTGCGTCCTGTAAGAAAGGGAGGACCCAGAGGAGGGATAGACATGCAAAGTGCAGATAAAGTGTTATATGAAAATGGTCATTATGAATTGGTACCAGTTTTTCTGAATGTCTCAGGTATTCAGTTACCAGCATAGCATCTTTTTCCTAGCATTTATAAGGAATTAGCCAAGAGGTTGTTTAATCAAAAGGGACATACAATTGAAGGGGAAACAGGAAGCACAAAATCGGGACTGCTACAGGCATTTATAGTGCAGGCGCTTTTGCAGTTAATGGCATAGACATCAGTGTTCTAAGTGGTCGATTAAATCAATTAACTTCTCATGTTAAAGGTATGCTATGTGCGATGAACGTCAGGCAAGGGACACCATTAACAACACCATACCTCATCATTAACATCATAAACTCCCATGTTGGTGCATTTAACAAATTAATAAAGGAAGCAGGAGAGAGTGATCAACATCAAAGAAATATAACTTTGTGTAGTATATACAGCAATTAGGATATTGGATCAGTACAGAGAAAATATAAATCAAATTAAAAAGGGAGAAGTTCCCACATGGGCTGACGACACTAAATTAAGGAAATTAGCTGATGAGACAGGAACTTGAAGTAAAATCGCTATCTGTGAGCTGGGAAGATATATGGTCTAATAATTCATGTATGTGAGGGAACGGAATAGGTCTTATGTTAGGCATACCTTGTTATATCTAACGATGACGAACCATTAAATGGTACTAGAGTACAAAATATTGGACTGATCCAAAACACTATCTGTATGCTACTTAAGGAGGTTCTACCAGATGTGATGGAAAAGTAAGGGAAGACTAGTAAAGGCAGCAACTATGGAATGCCGAAAGACTGATAAAACTATTGTTTGTCCCTATCCCATTTACACAATTGGACAAGCCACATGCAGTTTTGAGTCCAGCAGTAACGAAACATTTAATTATACCCTTGAAATTTCAAGTACCATTCAAGGCAACATAGTCAGAGTTGGAAATGCAGGCAAAGGAGAATACTGTAAAACAATATCTTTAAAAGAGTATCATTATCATAACCTGTCTTATTGCATCACTGACGTGACATTTTGCATTTATCCTCAAATACCCATGCACAAAAACACAGTGGAATTGATTAACATCAAGAAGAGAACATCTTTGACCTTTGATGTGACTGATTTAGCTAGAGAAATGGTCATGTCTTATGAGCAAATATATGAGGATCACATTGCTCTAGAAAGGGAACATTTGGATGAAATAATAGGAATTTTGACAAATGCAGAAAGATTCAAAACTGATATTAAATGTGTTAAGGAACAGTCTTGGTAGGATGATATCTGGAATTGAGGAAGTAATGTACACACGAGACACAGGAGGGTATTTCACATCTTTTTGTAGATTTTAGATTTCTATTAAGATATAGAGTCATAGAGATGTACAGTACGGAAACAGACCCTTCGGTTCCGCCTGTCCATGCTGACCAGATATCCCAACCCAATCTAGTCCCACCTGAAAACACCAGGCCCATATCCCTCCCGAACCCCTCCTATTCAAATACCCATCCAAATGCCTCTTAAATGTTGCAATTGTACCAGCCTCCACCACATCCTTTGGCAGCTTATTCCATATACATACCACCCTCTGCATGAAAAGGTTGCCTCCTAGGTCTCTTTTATATCTTTGCCCTCTCACCTTAAACCTATGCCTTGTAGGTCTGGATTCATCAACCCCAGGGAAAAGACTTTGTCTATTTACCTTATCCATGCACCTCATAATTTTGTAAACCTCTATAAGGTCACCCCTCAGCCTCCTACGCTCCAGGGAAAACAGCCCCAGCCTGTTCAGCCTCTCCCTATAGCTCAAATCCTCCAACCCTGGCAACATCCTTGTACATTTTTTCTGAACCTTTTCAAGTTTCACAACATCTTTCCGATAGGAAGGAGACCAGAATTGTAAGCAATATTCCAACAGTGGCCTAACCAATGTCCTGTATAGCCGCAACATGACCTCCCAACTTCTGTACTCAATACTCTGACCAATAAAGGAAAGTATACCAAACGCCTTCTTCACTATCCTATCTACCTGTGACTCCACTTTCAAGGAGCTATGAATCTGCACTCCAAGGCCTCTTTGTTCAGCAACACTCCCTCTCACCTTACTATTAAGTGTATACATCCTGCTAAGATTTGCTTTCCCAAAATGCAGCACCTCGCATTTATCTGAATTAAACTCCATCTGCCACTTCTCAGCCCATTGGCCCATCTGGTCCAGATCCTGTTGTAATCTGAGGTAACCCTCTTCATTGTCCACTACACCTCCAATTTTGGTGTCATCTGCAAACTTACTAACTGTACCTCTTATGCTCGCATCCAAATCATTTATGTAAATGACAAAAAGTAGAGGACCCTGCACTGATCCTTGTGGCACTCCACTGGTCACAGGCCTCCAGTCTGAAAACAATCCTCCACCACCACCCTCTGTCTTCTACCTTTGAGCCAGTTCTGTATCCAAATGGCTAGTTCTCCCTGTATTCCATGTGATCAAACCTTGCTAATCAATCTCCCATGGGGAACCTCATCGAAACCGTACTGAAATCCATATAGATCACATCTACTGCTCTGCCCTCTTTGTTACTTCCTCAAAAAACTCAATCAAGTTTGTGAGACATGATTTCTCACACACAAAGCCATGTTGACTTTCCCTAATCAGTCCTTGCCTTTCCAAATACATGTACATCCTGTCCCTCAGGATTCCCTTCAACAACTTGCCCACCACCGAGGTCAGGCTCACCCGTCTATAGTTCCCTGGCTTGTCCTATCACCCTTCTTAAACAGTGGCACCACATTAGCCAATCTCCAGTCTTCCGGCACCTCACCTGTGACTATCAATGATACAAATATCTCAGCAAGAGGCCCAGCAATCACTTCTCTAGCTTCCCACAGAGTTCTAGGGTACACCTGATCAGGGCCTGGGGATTTATCCACCTTTATGTGTTTCAAGACATCCAGCACTTCCCTCCTCTGTAATTTGGACATTTTGTAAGGTGTCACCATTTATTTCTCTAAAGTCTATATCTTGAATATCCTTTTCCACAGTAAATACTAATGCAAAATACTTGTTTAGATCTCCACCATTTTCTGCGGCTCCACATGAAGGCTGTCTTGCTGATCTTTGAGGGGCCCTATTCTCTCCCTGCTTACCCTTTTGTCCTTTATGAATTTGTAAAAACCCTTTGGATTCTCCTTAATTCTATTTGCCAAAGCTATCTCATGTCCCCTTTTTGCTCTCCTGATTTCCCTCTTAAATATACTCCTACTGCCTTTATAATCTTCTAAGGATTCACTCTATCTATCCTGTCTATACCTTACATATGCTTCCTTCTTTTTCTTAACCAACCCTTCAATTTCTTTAGTCATCCGGCATTTCCTATACTTACCACCTTTTTCTTTCACCATGGATATACTTTTTCTGGATTCTCTTTATCTCATTTCTGAAGGCTTTCCATTTTCCAGCCATACCTTTACCTGCAAACATCTGTCCCCAATCAGCTTTTGAAAGTTCTTCCCTAATACTGTCACAATTGGCCTTTCTCCAATTTAGAACTTCAACTTATAGATCTGGTCTATCCTTTTCCATCACTATTTTAAATCTAATAGAATTATGGTCGCTAGCCCCAAAGTGCTCTCCCACTGACACCTCAGTCATCTGCCCTGCCTTATTTCCCAAGAGTAGGTCAAGTTTTGCACCTTCTCTAGTAGGTACATCCACATACTGAATCAGAACATTTTTGTGTACACACTTAACAAATTCTTCTCCATCTAAATCCTTAATGCTATGGCAGTCCCAGTCTATGTTTGGAAAGTTAAAATCCCCTCCCATAATCACCCTATTACTCTTACAGATAGCTGAGATCTCCTTACAAATTTGTTTCTCAATTTCCCTCTAACTATTAGGAGGTCTATAATACAATCCCAATGAGGTGATCATCCCTTTCTTATTTCTCAGTTTCACCCAAATAACTTCCCTGGACCTATTTCCAGGAATATCCTCCCTCAGTACAGCTATAATACTATCCCATATCAAAAAAACACCACTCCCCTTCCTCTCTTGCCTCCGTTTCTATCCTTCCTGTAGTATTTGTATCCTGGAACATTAAGCTGCCAGTCCTGCCCATCCCTGAGCCACGTTTCTGCAATTGCTATGATATCCCAGCCCCATGTTCCTAACCATGCCCTGAGTTCATCTGCCTTCCCTGTTAGGCTCCTTGCATTGAAATAAATGTAGTTTAATTTATTAGTCCTACCTTGTCCCTGCCTGCCCTGATTGTTTGATTCGTTTCTGTTTCCAACTGTATCAGTCTCAGATTGACCTTTGTCCTCACTATCTCCCTGGGTCCAACCCCCCCACCTTACTAGTTTAAATCCTCCCAAGCAGCTCCAGCAAATCTCCCTGCCAGTATATTAGTCCCCTTCCAATTTAGGTGCAATCCATCCTTCTTGTATAGTTCACTTCTACCCCGAAAGAGATTCCAATGATCCAAAAATGTGAATCCTTCTTCCATACACCAGCTCCTCAGCCATGCATTATTCTGCTGTATCCTCCTATTCCTGCCCTCACTAGCATAGTGGCACCAGGAATAATACTACTCTTGAAGACTTCCTTTTTAAATTCCTGCCTAACTCTCTGTAGTGTTCCTTCTGACTCTCAACCTTTTCCCTTCCTATGTCGTTGGTTCCAATGTGGACAATGACCTCTTGCTGACTCCTCTCCCCCTTGAGAACATTCTACACATTCTCTGAGACATCCTTGATCCTGGCACCCGGGAAGCAACACATCATTCTGATTTTTCGCTGCTGGCCACAGAAATGTATGTCTATACCTCAGATTAGACAATCCCCTAACACAATTGATCTCTTGGAACCCGACGTAACCCTCGTTGCATTAGAGCTAGTCTCAGTACCAGAAACTTGGCTGTTCGTGCTACGTTCTCCTGAGAATCCATCCCCCCTACATTTTCCAAATGATAACCTTAAAGCTGCAATGGGTGAAGCATAATGCATGTTTCTTATTCTGTTTTGTTTTGTGCTTATTTATTTCTTTGTGCATGTTTATTACACTTGTGATTTATTTATGGATCAATATTCTATAATTCATTTATTGATTATTGGTTTGCATATATCTGTACAGCGCAATAAAATGGTGCATTTTTAAATAGTGCATGGTGTAGCAACTCAGCTTGCAAATGAACCAATTTGATAGAAAATGGCTAATTAATTGTATTTGTTCACCATATTAAAAATAATGAACAAAGAAGAGGGACTGTGATATTGTAGACTTCAGAACTTTAATAACTGTTCATGGATTGAAGGAATCAATGAAAGATAGATGAAAAGAAACAGCACTAACTCTGTCTGGAATAAGCTGTTAAAGAATGAACATTTGCAGTTATATAAAGACTGAAAGCAATCAGCCATGTCTTGAAAAGTGGAGTCACGATCACATGAACAAAACTGCTTTGACACCTGTTTGATAAACTGGATGCTTTATTGCCACAAAGGACAAGTACTGCGCTGCAGAAGAATTTAAGGAGTTAGTCACAGGAAGGCCAAATGTAACAAGGAACAAAGAAATTACTCCTGGTAAGGAAGCAAGCTGCAATCTCAAGGACTCCAAGAGAATAATCAATAATTTGAATGAAAAGACTTTAAGAAATCATTAATTTATCACCTCAGAGATTTGAAGCACAAACATTTGTATAAGAATTGAAGATCAGAACTCTTCTTTAGCAGAATACTGGAGAACAACTTTGCATAGGAATCAAACCCTGGATACTTCCAGACACAGACCACTATTGGTGAGACCATGGTGATGCTCCACCATTAATCAGTAATAGCCAAGTTCAGTTGTCAGGCTTAACATGCTTACTTGAGGTATTTTATTTTGGTTGCTACATGCAATAAAATTTAAGTCAGTGATTCAGCACTTGATTGTCTGTGAGATTTCTTAATAAATAGCAGAAATAAAGGCAACTTATGGTGATTTATCCTCAACAGGCTGATGGTCTGCTCAATTGTGAAGCCAAAGATTTATTGAAATTCAGCTTGACTGGGGTTTGAGGATTTCTGACTAATGTCTTCAAACAGAGAATGTCCATATTAGAGAGGAGGTAGACTGAAAGACTGGAGGTTGGCTAATGTGGTCCCACTATTTAGGAAAGATGGTAAGGAAAAGCCAGGGAATTATAAACCGGTGAGCCTGACATCAGTGGTGGGCAAGTTATTGGACAGAATCCTGAGGGACAGGATTTACATTTTTTGAAAAGCCAAGGAATGATTAGAGATAGTCAACATGGTTTGGTGCATGGGAAAATATGTCTAACTAACTTGACTAAGTTTTTTGAAGAAGTAATGAAGAGGATTGATGAGGGCAGAGCAGTGGACGTGTTCTTTATGGACTTCAGTAAGGCGTTCGACAAAGTTCCTCATGGTAGGCTGATTAGTAAGGTTAGATCATGTGGAATACAGGGAGAACTAGCCATTTAGATGCACAACAGGCTTGAAGGTAGAAGACAGAGGGTGGTGGTGTAGGATTGCTTTTCAGACTGGTGGCCTGTGATCATTGGTATGCCACAAGGATCGAAGCTGGGTCCACTGCTTTTCGTCATTTATATAAATGCTTTGGATGTGAACATAGGAGGTATGGTTACTAAGTTTGTAGATGACACCAAAATGGGAGGTGTAATGGATAGCAAAGAAGGTTACATCAGAGTGCAATGGAATCTTAATTAGATGGACCAAAGGGCTGAGGAGTGGCAGACGGAGTTTAACCTAGGTAAATGTTAGGTGCTGCATTTTGGAAAGGCAAATCAGGCAGGACTTATACACTTAATGGTAATGTCCTGAGGAGTGTTGCTGAACAAAGAAACCTTGGAAAGCACTTTCAGAGTTCCTTGAAAGTGGAGTCACAGACAGATAGGATAGTGAAGAAGGTATTTGGTATGCTTTCTTTTATTGGTCAAGAGCATTGAGTTTAGGAGTTTGGAGGTCATGTTGCGGCTGTACAGCACATTGGTTAGGCCACTTTTGGGATATTGTGTGGAATTCTGGTTTCCCTCCTATAGGAAGGATGCTGTGAAACTTGCAAGGATTTAGAAAAGATTTACTTGGATGTTGCCAGGGTTGGAGGGTTTGTTCTATAGGGAAAGGCTGAATAGGCTGGGGCTGTTTTCCCTGGAGCATTGGAGGCTGAGGGGTTACCTTATAGAGGTTTACAAACTCATGAGGGGCATGGATAGGGTAAATAGACGAAGTCTTTTCCCTGGTGTAGGTGAGTCCAGAACTAGAGGGCATAGGTTTAGGGTGAGAGAGTAAAGACAAAAAAGATAAGGGGCAATCTTTTCACACAGAGGGTGGTGCGTGTATGGAATGAGGAAATGGTGGAGGTTGGTATAATAACAACAATTAAAAGGCATCTGGATGGGTTATGAATAGGAACAGTTTACAAGGGTATGGGCCAAGTGCTGGCAAATGGAACTACATTAATTTGAGATAATTGGTTGGCATGGGTGAGTTGGACTAAAGGGTCTGTTTCTGTGCTGATCATCTCTATGACTCTAAAACAGGATGCTGCCTTCAAAACTTTAAAACGACATTCCATGCTAACAGGAGCCCTTCCTGAAGAAGACTCATGCCCAAAACGTCGATTCTCCTGCTCCTTGGATGCTGCTTGAACTGCTGCACTTTTCCAGCAACACATTTTCAGCTCATTCCATGCTAACGGCCTGCTTGTTCTCTGGTATCAGTGAACCATCCCAATTGAGTCCCTCCTTTATCTTTGACCATTCTGCTCAACATCAAGTGAGCTGTCAGCTCCATGCAAATAACAGTGGTGCCTACATTAATGCAGCCTCTGGTGGAAACTCTGATATACTGCTGAGAGGTTCAAATGGCTGGCGTCTTAACTTTGGAACCATTGATGATGGATGCTTCCAGACTGTCATTTCAATCTTATTTGATGAGCTATTTCCATTATAAAAACAATTCTGTAGTAAGGGATTTGTTCAGAATTTCCACTTACCTGCTGGTGATTCTGAGTGCTCATCTGGCACTTTCAATGGTGTCAATACGACACAAGGTATGGCCTTGTTCATCATCATTGAAACGCCAATCCTCCGCTTTTGTTGCTGCTTCAGTGCCTATTCATCACATAAAAATCAGTGCAGGAAACTTTCAGTCACAATACTCTTTATTTGCATTACACGTTTTTTCTTAATAACATGATTACCACTTCAGTGATTAACTTTAACAGCTTTACTCAGCATTATCAAGGGTTTTCATCAGATTTGTCAGAAAGCCAATTACCTTAATTCAAGACCTTCTGTTTTTTTTCTGGTAACAATACTGCTCGTAGCACTAATATCTGTTCAACCTTTAAATAGAATATTACCATTAAGTGAAGGTATTTTTAATCAGAAGATTGCTTTCTCTCCTCCCATGGGAAATCGCTCTTCTAGATGTTCACCATTTACATGCTGTAAAAGCTGTTCAAGGATGTGCACCATGTTAGGGCTTCCAAATGACCACCTAATTATATTTCTGGTTAACTGTCAGAGATCTGAGCAAAGGGCCATTCAATAGGAATTATGAACTGTAAGGTAGTTCAGCTTGCAGGCTATAATATTCCACATTTTTTTTCTAATATGCAAGATCTTACAAAATCCAATCAAAACTTTTAGAGTCATAGAGATATATAGCACAGAAACAGATGCTTCGTCCAACTCCGTCATGCCAACCAGATCTCCTAACCTAAATTAGTCCCATTTTCTAGCACTTGGCCCATATCTTTCTAGGGGTTGGCAAATTCAAATGGAAATTCCAATACTGGCTAATATTGCCCTCATACTTGCATTGAACATGACCTAGAAACAGTATAATACTGCAGTATGCCCTATTTAAGGTTAAAAATCACACAACACCAGGTTATAGTCCAACAGGTTTAATTGGAAGCACACTAGCTTTTGGAGCGCCGCTACATTCACTTGATGGAGTGGCACTCCGAAAGCTAGTGTGCTTTCAGTTAAACCTGTTGGACTATAACCTGATGTTGTGTGATTTTTAACTTTGTATACCCCAGTCCAACACCAGCATCCCCAAATCATGACTATTTAAGGTTGTTCTGCTTTAAAGGATAGTCATCAATAAGGCTCCAATCCCATACTGTGATCTTAAATTTGCTGGCATTTCATCTTGTTGCCATCTCAATGGTTGTCAACCCTTTCTCTCACTGTTGACCCTCTCTCTTGCTGATTGTCCAAATCACTCCCTCATTGTCTCTCACCCTGACCCTCTGGCTGCTACCAACCTTCCCTTTGTTAACCCTCCTGATCACAGCAAATCCTTCCTCCCAATGACCCTCTCGGTCATTGCCAATTTTTCTTCTCACTGATCATCCTTTGCCTCACCTCTCCAGCCTGTAGCTTATCTGTGCAACTTGAAATTGCCCTTTCTATCTCTTGCTGTTTATCTTGTGTGCAGTCAGTTATAGTGCATGTTCAGAAGGAGACAATGACCAGGAGAGGTGGCAAAAGTTAGATTCAGCAAGAGGGAACTTTTTTTGGGGTGTTGTGGGGGTTTGAGGTCAATTAGCACAATTGGACCGAAAGGTCTGTTTCTGTGCTGTATATCTCTATAGAGCAAAAAGTAGTGAGCTGAACAGGCAATGACTTGGAGGCTCAGGGAGTGGGAGAAAAGTGAGTTGGAGAGGCAGTGAGCCAGAGAGACAAAGTGTCAGCGTTAAGTAGAAAGAAAAATTCAGCATTTTCCTTTTGTGTTTTCAAATTTATTTTACTCTGAAGCATTTCATTTATGAATATAGGAATTTTGAACTGTAAGGTAGTTCAGCTTGCAGGCTATAATATTCCACATTTTTTTTCTAATATGCAAGATCTTACAAAATCCAATCAAAACTTTTAGAGTCATAGAGATATACAGCACAGAAACAGACCCTTCGTCCAACTCCGTCATGCCAACCAGATCTCCTAACCTAAATTAGTCCCATTTTCTAGCACTTGGCCCATATCTTTCTAAACCCTTCCTATTCATAAACCCATCCAGATGTCTTTTAAATGTTGTAATTGTACCAGACACCACCACATCCTCTGGCAGCTCATTCCATACACGCACAACCCTCTGAATGAAAAAGTTGCTCCTTAGGTCCTTTTTATATCTTTCCCCTCTCAACTTGCACCTATGCCTTCTAGCTCTGGACTCCCCCACCCCAGGGAAAAAAAAACTTGTCTATTTATCCTATCTATGCTCCTCATGATTTTATAAACCTCCATAAGATCCTTGTGGCACTCCACTGGTCACAGGCCTCCAGTCTGAAAAGCAACCCTCTCCCAACACCCTCTGTCTTCTACCTTCGAGCCAATTCTACATCTAAATGGCTAGTTCTCCCTGTATTTCTTGAGATCTAACCTTGCTAACCAGTCTACCATGAGGAACCTTGTCGAATGCTTTACTGAAGTCCATGTTATAATGCAAAATCTGAGATAAACCAGCATGTGCTGCAGAAACTCAGCAAGCCTGGCAGCAACTGTGAAGAAAGAAGCAGAGAAAGTATTTTGAGGCTAAAATTACTTTACTTTGCAATGGGAAAAACTGGTCTACTTAAAAATTGTTTCAGTTTCAGGAACATAACTACAATGTCAAATGGAGCCCTACTGTACTTCCACAAAATCAGAAAAAACATGATAGAATAGTATTTCTGCTTTGCGCACAATTCTAATAGTAAGTATATTTTCTGTGCATTTCTGCACTTCTCCAGTTCTAATCATATCAGGGTCCCCCATGAAACATAACAGTATTTGACATCAACAGTTTTAATGCGTTCACCCATAACCAAGGAACCATGTGATAAAATTCTTTATATTACATCCACATTAACATGAATTTTACATTAAAGTGCCACATAAAACAAAATCATCAAAAGAGACAATGATTCACATTTCACAGGTGGCTCTGTCGGGACCACACCTTATTCCAATATATACAAATGATCTTGTATTGAAAGATCAATATTAAATTTCACTAAGCAAACCAAATTATGGATATGGCAAATTGTGATGATATGATATACTCTTAAAAAATAAAAGAGTGGACAAATAAATGCGTGTCACGGTTTAATGGATACCTAAATCTTGAAATAAGAAGAGAGGAGTAGGGCAGCAGAGAGAACAATTATCTTAATTTCTGAAGTGATGATGATCTGCAATAAAGTAGTACAGATTCATTCATAATAAAAAATGTCGATGTTTTTATGTTAGTCATTTGTACTCCCCAACAGATACTGGTTAGCTGACCAATTAATCACTCCCCACCAAGTGTTAAAAAGATTAACAAGGGATTCAATCTATTCAACTGAAAGTCTCATGGCACTCATCATTTTTTAGAAGTCAAAATCCGAAGTGTGAAAAGTTACAGAAAATTGAAAGTCATCATCATCTGTCAGGTTCCTATTTGGCAAAGGGTCATAGGGTTAAAAACAGATGATAATCTACAGGGAAACAATTCTCCTCTAAGTGACTCAGACTCTACCATTATCAGTCAGCAATTAGATATTGTCTTCTTAAATATAG
The DNA here is from genome assembly GCF_020745735.1 of Hemiscyllium ocellatum. NCBI lineage: Eukaryota > Metazoa > Chordata > Chondrichthyes > Orectolobiformes > Hemiscylliidae > Hemiscyllium > Hemiscyllium ocellatum. The sequence goes on from NC_083404.1 coordinate 82,284,353, forward strand.
GGCAAATTATAAACACACATTATGCATAGGCAAAAAGTAAGTGTGATACATAATATGATGTTTTTGTATTTTAAATAAACCACAGTAGGCATGAAGGACTGCTTGAGGAGGACATAACTTGGTGTGGGAGGGCACAAGTTACCATAGGAATGTATAGACTGGGCATGGATAGTATGTACACGTGTAAGAGGTGAGGACTCCACAGTCTTTCCATTTTTATTCTAACAGAAGCACAGTCCCACAGCACCAGCGTGGGCCATTGAAACAGCTTGTCAACCAGGCAGCATTTATTGATTAATTTTTCAGGGTTGGCTGATCTGATTGAAGTCAGCACCTATCCACTTTGCACTCCAACAACAAAAAAAGACAATGAAAATCCCTACACTGAATGCATTTTCTCCTGAAGTGGGCAGGCTGAGCCAAACAAATTCCTGCCTCTTGCTCCTGACCTTGAGGATGAAATTCCACATCTTTATATAGAACATAGAACATGACAGCGCAGTACAGGCCCTTCGGCCCTCAATGTTGTGCCGACCTGTGAAACCAATCTGAAGCCTATCTAACCTACACTGTACCTTTTTTAGATTAGATTACTTACAGTGTGGAATCAGGCCCTTCGGCCCAACAAGTCCACACCGACACGCCGAAGCGCACCCACCCAGACCCATTCCCCTCCATTTACCCCTGCACCTAACACTACGGGCAATTTAGCGTGGTCAATTCACCTAACCTGCACATTTTTGGAGTGTGGGAGGAAACCGGAGCACCCGGAGGAAACCCACGCAGACACGGGGAGAATGTGCAAACTCCACACAGTCAGTCGCCTGAGGCGGGAATTGAACCCGGATCTCTGGCGCTGTGAGGCAACAGTGCTAACCACTGTGCCACCATGCCGCCTCTATTCTCGTCCATATGTTTATCCAATGACCATTTAAATACCCTTAAATTTGGCGAGTCTACTACTGTTTCAGGTAGTGCATTCCACACTCCTACTACTCTGAGTAAAGAATTTACCTTTGACATCTGTCCTATATCTATTACGCCTCAATGTAAAGCTATTTCCCCTCGTGTCAGCTATCACTATGTGAGGAAAAGGGCTCTCACTGTCCACCCTATCTAACCCTTTGATTATCTTATATGTCTTTATTAAGTCACTTCTTAACCTTTTCTCTCTAACAAAAACAGCCTCAAGTCCCTCAGCCTTTCCTCATAAGACCTTCCCTCCATACCAGGCAACATCCTAGTAAATCTCCTCTGCAACCTTTTCAAAGCTTCCACAATCTACGTATAATGCAGTGACCAGAACTGTGCACAGTATTCCAAGTGCAGCCGCACCAGAGTTTTGTCCAGCTGCAGCATGACCTTGTGGCTCTGAAACTCAAACCCTCTACCAATAAAAGCTACACACCGCATGCCTTCTTAACAACCCTATCAACTTGGGTGGCAACTTTCAGGGATCTATGTACATGGACAACGAGATCTCTCTGCTCATCTACATTGTCAAGAACCTTACCATTAGCCCAGTACTCTGTATTCCTATTACTCCTTCCAAAGTGATTCACCTCAAACTTTTCTGCATTAAACTCCATTTGCCACCTCTCAGCCCAGCTCTGCAGCTTATTTATGTCCCTTTGTAACCTACAACATCTTTCAGCGTTATCCACAACTCTACCAACCTTAGTGTCATCTACAATTTACTAATCCATCCTTGTATGCCCTCATCCAGGTCATTTATAAAAATGACAAACAGCAGTAGCCTCAAAACAGATCCTTGCGTTACATCACTAATGACTGAACTCAAGCATGAACATTTCCCATTAACCATCACCCTCTGTCTTCTTTCAGCTAGCCAATTTCTGATCTAAACTGCTAAATCACCCTAAATCTCTTGCCTCCATATTTTGTGCAAAAGCCTACTGTGCAGAACTTTATCAAACGCCTTACTGAAATCCATATACACCACATCTCTCATCCATCTGTCAAAGAACTCATTAAGGCTTGTGAGGCACGACCTACCCTTCACAAAACTGTGTTGACTATCCCTAATCAACTCAATCCTTTCTAGATGATTATAAATATTATCTCTTACAACCTTTTCCAATACTACCTATAACCGAAGTAAGGTCCACTGGTCGATAATTACCAGGGTTGTCTCTACTCCCTTTCTTGAATAAGGGAACAACATTTACTATCCTCCAGTCTTCTGACACTATTCCTGTGGACAATGATGACATAAAATCAAAGCCAAAGGCTCAGTAATCTCCCCGGGACTTCCCAGAGAATCCTAGGATAAATCCGATCGGGCCCAAGGGACTTATCTATTTTCACACTTTCCAGATTTGCTAACACTTCCTCTTTGTGAACATCAATCCCATTTAGTCTAGTAGCCTGCATGTCAGTATTCACTTCGAAAAAACTGTCTTTTTCAAGCGTGAATACTGCTGAAAAATATTCATTTAGCGCTTCCCCTATCTTCTCTGACTTCAGGCAAAACATCCCACTACTACCCTTGATTGTTTGGACCTAATCTTACTCTAGTCTTTCTTTTATTTTTGATATACCTATAGAAAGCCTTAGGATTTTCCTTGATCCTATCTGCCAAAGACTTCTCATGTCTCCTCCTGGCTCTTCTTAACTCTCTCTTTAGGTCTTTTCTGGCTAACTTGTAACTCTCAAGCACCCTAACCGAGCCTTCACATCTCAACCTAACATAAGCTTTCTTCTTCCTTTTGACAAGAGATTCAACTTCCTTTGTAAACCATAGCTCCCGCGCTCGACAACTTCCTCCCTGCCTGACAGATACATACTTATGAAGGACCCGCAGCAGCTGTTCCTTGAATAAACTCCACATTTCAATTGTGCCCATTCCTTGCAGTTTCCTTCCCCATTCTATGCATCTTAAACCTTGCCTATTCGCATTGTAATTGCCTGTCCCCCAGCTATAACTCTTGTCCTGCATTATGTACTTATCCCTTTCCATTGCTAAAGTAAACATAACTGAATTTTGGTCACTATTACCAAAGTGCTCACCTACCTCCAAATCTGACACCTGGCCGGGTTCATTATCCAGTACCAAATTTAATGTGCCTCGCAGGAGAGGAAGAAATGGAGGGCATGGAATCCCTCATCAATTTGGCGCCAACTCCTCCTACACCCCCACTCCCCTCTGCCACAACCTCATCTGCCATCATCAAACTACCATCTCCCAGACCATACACAACCTCATCACCTCAGAGAATCTCCAACCCACAGCTTCCATCATCATAGTTCAGGAACCCTGCACCGCCTGGTTCTACCGCCTAACCAAGATGCAAAAGCCTGACTACTCTGGACAACCTATCGTCTCAGCCTGCTCCTGCACCACCCACATGCGTTTGGGACACCATCCACAGCCTCCACCTTCTCCAAGACTTTTGTTTCCGTAGCTCCAACACCTTATATTCTCCATGGGCATCCAGTCCCTATACACCTCCATTTGCCATAACACCTCCAAACCCTCCATTTCTTCCTCTTCCGATGCCCCCACCAGTACCATTACTGTGACAGTCTCATTCGTTTGGCTGAACTGGTCCGTACCCTCAATAATTTCTTGTTTGAATTTTCTCACTTCCTCCAGACAAAAGTGGTAGCCATGGGTACCCACATGGGCCCAGCTATGCCTGTCTTTGTTGGTTATGTGGAACAGTCTATCTTCTGCAGTTACACTTGCACCATTCCCCACTTTTTCCTCCACTACATTAATGACTGCATCGGCGCCATCTCGTGCTCCCAGGAGATGGTTGAACAGTTCATCAACTTCACCAACACATTTCACCCCAACCTGGAACATCTCAGATGTTCACCTGATATCTTCTACAAACCCACCTACTCCCACAGATACCTGGACTACATCTCCTCCTACCCTGCCTCCTGCTTTTATTCCAAATTCCTCCGCCTCCACCTCATATGCTTCCAGGAGGACCAGTTCCACCACAGAACATACCAGATAGCCTCCTTCATTAAACACCGCAATTTCCCCTCCCATGTGGTTGATGCTTCCCACTTCCTGGAACTCCCCCCTCGAACTCCACCTCTCCAACCGCAACAAGGACAGAACCCTCCTAGTCCTCACCTTCCACCACACCAACCTCCATATACATTGCATCATCCACCGCCATTCCAGCCACCTACAAACGGGCCACACTACGAGAGATATATTTCCCTCCTCACCCTTACCTGCTTTCTGTTAAGAACAGTGCCTCCATGATTCCTTTGTCAGGTCCACAATCCCCACCAATGCACCCTCCCCTCATGGCACCTTCACCTGCCATGGCCAGAAATGCAAAACCTGTGCCCGCACTTCCCCCCTCATCTCCATCCAAGGCTGCAAAGGAATCTTCCACTTCCATCAGAGTTTTACCTGCACTTTTTTAAAGATTAGATTAGATTCCCTACAGTGTGGAAACAGGCCCGTCGGCCCAACAAGTCCACACCGACCCTCTGAAGAGCAACCCACCCAGACCCATTTCCCTACATTTATCCCTTCACCTAACACTATGGGCAATTTAGCATGGCCAATTCACCTAACCTGCCCATCTTTGTGACTGTGGGAGGAAACTGGAGCACCCAGAGGAAACCCATGCAGACAGGGGTAGAATGTACAAACTCCACACAGACAGTTGCCCGAGGCTGGAATTGAACCCATGTCCCTGGCACTGTGAGGCAGCAGTGCTAACTACTGAGCCACCGTGTTTCCCCCCCGCCCCCCACCCCCGACCAAACATGTAATTTACTGTATTCATTGCCCCTGATGCTGTTTCCTCTACATTGGGGAGATAGGACACCTACGGGAGCGCTTCAGAAACATCTCCGGGACACACCAGCCAACCCACTGCCCCGTGGCTGAACACTTCAACTCCCCCTCCCACTCCGCCAAGGACATGCAGGTCCTGGGCATTCTCCATTGCCACTCGCTAACCACCTGATGCCTGGAGGAGGAATGCCTCATCTTCCGCCTTGGGACCCTCCAACCCCACAGCAATAATGTGGATTTCACCAGTTTCCTAACTTCCCCTCCCCCACCTTATCCTAGTTACAACCTTCCAACTCGGCATCACCCTCATGACCTGTCCTACCTGCTCATCTGCCTTCCAACCTATTTGCTCCACCCTCCTCTCTGACCCCCACCTTCATTCACCTATCGCACTCTCAGCTACCTTCCCCCCAGCCCCACCCCCCCCTCCCATTTATCTCTCCAACCCCTCGGCTCACAACTTCATTCCTGATGAAGGGCTTTTGCCCGAAATGTCGATTCTTCTGCTGCTTGGATGCTGCTTGACCTGCTGTGCTTTTCCAGCACCACACTCTCGATTCTAATCTCCAGCAGCTGCAGTCCTCACCTTCACCCTGTCTACATACTGTGTCAAGAAACTCTCCTGCACATGTTAGACAAAAACTGACCCATCTAACGTACTTGAACTATAGTATCCCCAGTCAATATTTGGAAAGTTAAAGTCCCCCATAAGAACTACCCTGTCATTCTTGCTCTTATTGAGAATCATCTTTGCTATCCTTTCCTCTACATCTCTGGAACTATTTAGAGGCCTATAGAAAACTCCAACAGGGTGGCCTCTCTTTTCCTGTTTCTAACCTCAGCCCCTACTACCTCAGTAGGCAAGTCCTTAAATGACTTTTCTGCAACCATAATACTGTCCTTGACCAACAATTGCCACCCCTCACCCTTTACCATCTTCTCTGTTCTTACTGAAACATCTAAATCCTGGAACCTTCAACAACCATTCCTGCCCCATTCTACCCATATCTCCAAAATGGCCACAACTTCGAAATCCCAGGTACCAGCCCATGCTGCAAGTTCACCCACCTTATTCTGGATGCTCCTGGCATTGAAGTAGACACACTTCAAACCAACTTCTTGCTTGCCGGTACTCTCTTGCAACTTGAAACTTTATTTCTGATCTCACTACTCTCAACCTCCTGTATCCTCGAACTACAATTTAGGTTCCCAGAACCCTGGTGAATTAGTTTAAACCCACCCTGGAATGTGAATCTTCATGTTCTGTTTTAGAAATTTACTTTTGGAATGTGGGCATCACTGGCAAGGTAAGTATTTATTGCTGATTCCTAATTATGCTTGAACTGGTTGAGTTATGAGGTTCATTTCAGAGGACAGCTGCAAGTCAACCACATTGCTGTGGGTATGGTTTCAAATGTAGACCAGACTGGCAGTGTACAGCAGCTTCCTTCCCTGAGGTACCTTTGTGAACCAGGTAGGTCTTTAAGCACAGTTTAATTGTCATCATTACCGTGATTAGAGTTATAAATTGAATTTAGCTTTTGCCAGCTGCTAGGGTGGGATTTGAACCCATGACTCCTTATTATTAGCATAGGCCTTAAGATTACTGCTCCAGTGACTCCTCTATATTGTGGAGTTAGAGATATTCTCTGAAGTGTCAATATTTAATCAGATAAGAAAATTAGTTCAGACTGCGCAATACATATTGCAAACAAATAGTGTCTTATCAGAAATCATAATAAATCTAGTTACACATTTATTGCTCTGTGTTAAATTAAGAAGTTTAAAAAGTCTACAATATGAATAATGCTTCTACATGTTATTTGGAACAAGCAGCAAAGGGATTTGGTTGTCCGTGTGCAGAGATCACTAAAAGCCAATGCATAGCAGCAAAAAGTAATCATAAAAGCTAAAAACAAAAACTGCTGTTAAAGTAAAGGAGGCAAGAATATAAAATTGAGGAAATTATACTTCAGTGAATCAAACCCAACTGAAATATTTAATTCAGTTTTAGATAATGAACATTGGAAAAGATATAAGCAAAGTACTGCAGATGCTGAAGATGTGAAGTAGAAACAGAAAGTGCTGGAGAAACTCAGCAGGATGGTGGCATCTGTACAAAGAGAACAGGGTTAACATATCAAGTCTAGTGTGACTCTTCACATTGTGTGATGTTGGATTTGAAATGTTAAATCTGTTTTTCTTTGCACAGAAGCTACTATACCTGTGGAGTTTCTCCAACACTATTTATTTCAGTGACTTCGGAGGGGGTACAGTGTACTGACACCAAATTTTATCCAGACTCAAAGATCGCACTGCAGTTGGCTTGGAAGGATAGATAGGTCAAACCAGGTAAGGACCCGCAGATATCCTTCCTTAAACAACATTCCTGAAGGAGATGGGATGTTACAACATTCTTTTGATAGTTTCATCCATCATCACTGAGCCTAGCTTTCAATTCCAAAATTATTAATTTTGGATTAGTAGCGATTAATAGCGATTCTGGTCTCCTTCCTATCGAAAGGATGTTGTGAAACCTGAAAGGGTTCAGAAAAGATTTACAAGGATGTTCCCAGGGTTGGAGGATTTGAGCTATAGGGAGAGGCTGAACAGGCTGGGGCTGTTTTCCCTGGAGTGTTGGAGGATGAGGGGTGAACTTATAGAGGTTTACAAAATTATGAGGGGCATGGATAGGAAAAATAGACAAAGTCTTTTCCCTGGGATCGGGGAGTCCAGAACTAGAGGGCATAGATTTAGGGTGAGAGGGGAATGATATAAAAGAGACCTAAGGGGCAACTTTTTCACGCAGAGGGTGGTACGTGTATGAAATGAGCTGCCAGAGGATGTGGTGGAGGCTGGTACAATTGCAACATTTAAGAGGTGTTTGGATGGGTATATGAATAGGAAGGGTTTGGAGGGATATGGGCCGGGTGCTGGCAGGTGGGACTAGATTGGGATGGGATATCTGGTCGGCGCGGACAGGTTGGACTGAAGGGTCTGTTTCCATGCTGTACATCTCTATGACTCTATGAGACCTAAGGGGCAACGTTTCAAGCAGAGGGTGGTACGTGTATGGAATGAGCTGCCGGAGGAAGTGGTGGAGGCTGGTACAATTGCAACATTTAAATGGCATCTGGTATATGAATAGGAAGGGTTTGGAGGGATATGGGTTGGGTGCTGGCAGGTAGACTATCTGGTCTGCATGGATGAGTTGGACTGAGGGGTCCATTTCTGTGCTGTACATCTCCATAACTCTATGACTCTATTTGGAGCCTGGACTGCTAGATTACTGGTCCAGAATATAGCTTTGAATTCTTTTATTGAGGCAATAAGGGAGTACAAAAGTAGATTGCATAAAATATGGAATTTTTAAATACAATGCAGAGATTGCTGTGGAAACTGAGCAGGTCTGGCAGCAGGTGGAGAGAGAAACAGAATTAATGTTTTGAGAGTAGAGATAGGACACTGAGGGAGAGAGGAAGAGAGAAAGAGAGAGGAAGAAAGGAAAGGGAAAGAAACAAATCAAGGGAAAAGACAATAAAGAGAAAATGAGGAAGCAAGAAAGAGAAAGAGCTGGATAGTTGATGGTGGGGATTATAAGAGAATGAAATGAGGCTGTAAGAAACCCGTGCCATGACAGAGCTTGGGGTGTGGGGGTGGGTAATAGACATGGAAGGAGTTTTTAAATGCAAATGTTTTTCCACTGACACATTATGGTCCAGAATGCAGAATTGGTCGGTTTGCCCGAAGCATGCAAGAACATATTGATATTGTTAAGAAAATAAATTTGTAGTGTCATATTTGAGCTGTTCGATTAGCTTGATAGAGCTCATTCACAGGCCTGAGAATAGAGGTGGGTCATTTGATAGATTCTAAATCAATTGAAATTAACACAGTAGACACCCAAAATAATTCAGTCACTGTTAAAATATTTTGCCTTCAGAAAAGAATCTGCCAATTTAGCAGCTAACAGATTTCAAGAAGCAAGATATTAAATTTGAAGCATTAAAGTAAAATATTACTTGGATTGTACAGTCATGTCTGAGGGGCTTAATCACAGAGATAGCTGGTTTTGATTTATAAATTACTGAGGCATCCTCAATTCTAAACTGTAATGTAAAAAATGACATAGTTATTGGATATTCTCCTTTTGTGTTGTAATGATTTAATATGCAGTCTGTTAACAAGACTTAGGGTGAGGAATTCGTTCATGGAAGCTGTGGCACAAGATTTATTTTTAAAATCAAATTGTTTAGGCATGATGTGACACAACTCTGGAGCAAATGGAACTTAACGTGGGCTGCCTGGCCCAGAGGTACAGACACAATCCATTGTGCCACATTGAATGAATGGTGGCTACTAGAATCTCAAGGTGATGGAATTTTGTGCAAAGTCAACTTACCTTGAATTACCTCCCTATCATAATTGATTGCCATGCTTTCAAGTGTGTACGCCTTTGGAATTTCCTTCAGTGGGAAACAAAGCTATGGATCAGAGGATGGAGTAGCTAGTGTACAGCCAGATACAGCGGGCACAGAGTCTGTGAGATGGGACAGACAGTTGATAGGACAAATTCACAGTCAGTGTGATGGGCTGGAATGTGCCTATTTTAATCCAAAAAATATCAGGAATAAAGGAGATGAGCCTAGAGCATGGATCAATTATTGGGACTATGATTCTGTGGCCATTACAGAGACTTAGTTTTCACAGGGGCAAGAATGGTTGTTGGATGTTCCAGAGTTTAGATGGTCCAAAAGGAAGGGGTGGGGGGGGAGGTAAAAGAGGTGGAGGGAGGGGCAATGCTAATCAGGGATAGTATCACAGCTGCAGAAAGGGAGATCGTCGAGGAGGGTTTGTCTACAGAGTCAGTATGGATGGAAGTCAGAAACAGGAAAGAAGCAGTCACTTTATTGGGAGTTTTCCACAGAGCCCCCAATTGCAACAGAGACAGAGAGGAGCAGATTGGAAGGCAGATTTTAGAAAGATGCAGAAGTAACGATTGTTATCATGGTTGATTTGATTGGAATTGTATTGATTGGAACCTCCTTAGTTCAAATAGTTTGGATGGAGCAGTTTTTGTGAAGTGTGTCCAGGAAGGATTCTTGGCTCAATATATAGATAGGCCAACTAGAGGGGGGGCCATATTGGATTTGGTGCTTGGCAATGAATCAGGCCAGGTGTCAGATCTCTTAGTGGGAAAGCATTTCAGTGATCGTGATCACAATTCCCTGACCTTTACTATACTCATGGACAAAGATAGGAGCAGATGGTATGGGAAAATATTTAGCAGGAGCTGGGGCGCATAAATTGGGATAAGATATTCTCAGGAAAATGCATGACAGAAATGTGGAGGTTGATTAGGGAGCACTTGCTAATATTGCTGGATAGGTTTGTCCCACTGAGGCAAGGAAGGGATGGTAGGGTGAAGGAATGTTGAGTGACAAGGGATGTAGAACTTCTAATCAAGAGGAAGAAGGAAGCTTACTTAAGGCTGAGGAGGCAAGGTGCAGACAGGGCTCTAGAGGGTTATAAGGTGGCCAGGAAGGAACTGAAGAATAAACTTAGGAGAGCTAGACGGGGATATGAAAAAGCTTTAGCGGATAGGATTAAAGAAAACCCTAAGGCATTCCACACTTATGTGAGGAGCAAGAGGATGGCCAGAGTGAGGGTAGGGCCAATCAGGGATATTGCAGGGAGCTTGTGCCTTGAGTCGGAGGAGGTGGGGGTTCTTAATGAATACTTTGGTTCAGTATTCCCTACTGAGGGGGACCTTGTTGTTTGTGGGGACAGCATAAAACAAACTGATATACTCAAACAGGTTGATGTTAAGAAGGAGGATGTGCTGAAAATTTTGAAAAACATAAGGATGTATAAGTCCCCTAGGCCAGACGGGATATGCCCAAGGTTATGACAGGAAGCGAGGGAAGAGATTGTTGCGCCTTTGGCGATGATCTTTACGTCCTCACTGTCTACATGAGTAGTGCCAGCTGATTGCAGGATGACAAATGAAATAGGGGCAATCCTGGGAATTACAGACCAGTTGATCTTACATCTATCATGGGCAAATTATTAGAGAGGATTCTGAGAAACAAGATTTATGATGACTTGGAAAACCATAGTTTGATTAGAGACAGTCAGCATGACTTTATGAGGAGTAGGTCATGCTTCACAAGCCTTATTGAATTCTCTGAGAATGTGACAAATCACATTGATGAAGGTAAAGCAGTGGGTATGGTGAACATGGATTTTAGCAAGCGTTTGATAAGGTTCCCCATGGCAGGCTCATTCAGAAAGTAAGGAGGCATGGGATACAGGGAAATTTGGCTGTCTAGATATAGGATTAGCTGGCCCAAAGAAGACAGAGGGTGGTAGGAGATGGACAGTATTCAGCCTGCAGCTCGGTGACCATTGGTGTTCCGTAGGGATCTTTTTGGGACCTCTGGAAGGGTGGGTTACTAAGTTTGCTGATGACATAAAGGTTGGTGGTGTGGTGCATAGTGTAGAGGGTTGTTGTAGGTTGGAATAGGACATTGACAGGATGCCGAACAGGGCAGAGAAGTGGCAGGTGGAGTCCAACTTGGAAAAATGTGAAATGATTCATTTTGGAAGGTTGAATTCGAATGCAGAAAACCAGGTTAAAGACAGGATTCTTGGCAGTGTGGAGGAACAGCAGGATCTTGGGATCCACGTCCATAGATCCCTCAAAGTTGCCACCCATGCTGATAGGGCTGTTAAGAAGTCATATGGTATGTTGTCTTTCATTAGCAGAAGGATTGAGTTTAAGAGCCATGAGGTTATGCTGCAGCTCTATAGTCCCATGGTTAGATCACACTTGAAATTTTGTGTTCAGTTCTGGTCACCTCATTATTGGAAGGTTTTACAGGGGTTGCAGAGGAGATTTACCAGGATGCTGCCTGGACTAGAGGAATGCCTTATGAAGGTTGAGGCAGCTAGGGCTTTTCTCATTGGAGCGAAGAAGAATGAGCGGTGACTTGATAGAGGTGTACAAGATGATGAGAGACATAGATAGTGGAGAGCCAGTGACTTTTTCCCAGGGTGGAAATGGCTATCACATAATTTTAAGGTGATTGGAAGAAAGTTCAAAGGAGTTATCAGAGGTAGGTTCTTTACACAGAGAATGGTAGGTGCATAGAATGAAATGTCAGCTGTGGTAGTAGATCCAGATACATTAGGGATATTTAAGAAACTCTTGGATAGGCACATGAATGACAGTAAATTGAAGGGTATGTAGGTTAATTTGAACTTAGAATAGGATAAAAGGTTGGCACAACATCAAGGCCTGAAGAGACTGTACTGTGCTGTACTGTTCTATGTTTTAAGAAACATTTCCACATCTCTAAGTAGCCTTCCTGTTTTAAGACACTTCTTAAATGTTACTCAGTGACCAAGCATTTGGTCATAATATCTCCTTATTGTGAATACATTTCATGCTTTGTTTGAGGAGCTAATAACACTAAAGGTATTTTAGAAATACAGAGGAACCTCAATTATCTAGCTTTCGATTATTCGAATATTGGATTATCTGGCAAGATCGCAAGTTCCCAATGCTCAGCTGAACTATGTTATCCAGCATTTGATTATCCAGAATTCGATTAACTAAATAAAGTACTGCCCACCCATATTCTTTGGATAATCAAAGTTCCTCTGTGTGTTATTGTTGGTGATATCTGGGGCAGGCAGCACTGTAATCTGCTATATACACCTTTGAGATGGTCTGTGTGGTGTGCAATGTGAACAGATCTTTCTCTAGCAACTAAGTGAGATCACTTTAACCTTTGTTGATTGATTGTTGGTATACTGATGAAGCTGACTTATCTTTCGAATCTCTGGAGCAAATAGGACTTGAACCTAGGTCTCTCAGGCCAAAGTAGGGACACTGTCACTGCAGCACAAGAAGATCCCCACCTGTTCCATTGTAGAATTCATCTGACTTCAATTCAATTGATTTGAATTAAAATAAAAATAAGGGATTCTTGTGGTACAGTGGTAGTGTCTCTAGCCAGTCCAGGAGGCCTGCATTCAGGTCCCAGTTGCTCCAAAGGTGTAATAACATCTCAGAACAAGTTGATTAGGTTACATTAAAAAAAAAGGCAATAAATGCTGGCTTCACCAGCAATGCACCCATTTTGTAAAGAAATTTCAAAAATGATTTGGAGGTTGTGCAAAGCACTATATGATTGCAAGTCGTTATGGTTCCTGTGGCCTCAGTCGTCGAGGCGGCCCAGGTCCAAGTTTCACCTACTCCAGAGGTGTGCACTGACCTCTCTGAACAGGTTGATTCGGAAAACAGGTGAAAATGAAAATTAAATGCTCTCTTGTGGCATAATGGTAGTGCCCCCACTTAGAGCCACGAGGCTTGAGTTCAAGAACCACCTGCTCAGAAGTGTGAAATAACAAGTCTGAAAAGGCTGAGTAGAAAATAGATGAAAATGAAAATGAAAATTAAGGGCCCTCTTGTAGTGCAGTAGTAGTGTCCCTTCCCCTTAACTGGGAGGCCTGGTTTCAAGTCTCATCAGCTCCAGCGGTGTGTAATAACATCTCTGAACTGGTTGATTGGAAAAATATAATCAATAAAAAAGTAAAAATGAAAATTAGGCATATTCCATCTTTGCAATCAGATGGTGAACTCATTTTCAAAGCAATGAAGGTCAATACTATTCTTAAAGAACTTTGACAAATATTCCATCCCTAAAGTACATGACAGAGCTTCTACCCAACACACAGGAGCAGATTTATAAGATAATTTTCTATTATGAAAATAAACAGCAACTTCAGAGTTAAGAAGCTAGATTACAATACATTACTTTGTTAATAGTGCAACCATATTTATTTACTTAAGTAAGTGTGATGAGTTACAAGCCATAATCTAATAAAGGATTTGAAGAATGACTGAAATCATGAGAGTGAAAGCTGGGTAATTTATAAGAATCAGATGTCAAGCTTTTACACCATGCTTTGTATTCATATGCTGGAAAGGTCATTATGCAGAACAATACCCTTCTAAGTGAGTGAAATAGCATTTGTTTCTATTTTGATAATTATGACCAATTATTCAGTTCAAAAAAATACCTCACTATAAATTAACCTTTCTTCATCTGGCCATGTCCTTGTCATTCTGAATTTGCTGGTAATTCTGGGGCATAGTCACAGCTGCTATGTCCCAAATACATTGGGTATCTTTAAAATACTAAAATGAATGAATTGTATTATTTTCCTTTTTCTTAAATGAGCATATTTCTTGCAACAGTTACTCCTCCAGGAGCTGTTGATATTTTGTTCTGAGGGTGGATTTTGGAGATAAAATTTCTAACAGTACAGTTTCAGCTTTTATTACTTCTAAATCCTGATATACATAATTAAATAATTACTGTTATTGCAGCAACAGAAAACATTCATCTGCTATTCTAACTGATAACAAATTCCTATCTGGCTGCTGCTAAGTCTTGACCTGAGAAATTGACAAATACAATAAAATTTTATTATTTTGACAGTCACAGACTAACTATTACAAATGGCTAGTGTTCAGAAAATTGTTTAACAAATTAGATACTGCAGTCCCTGGTAATCATTAGTCTGTTGTTTTTCCTTTTTTTTGGTTTCATGCAAAGCTAATGTCAGAAATTCAGTCTTTCATTACGACAGCCATTATATATTGAGGAGACAGAAAGAACATTGTAAATTTTCACAATGATGGCCAAAATCTACACAAAATTCAACCCATAAATTTCTACAATGCTGACCATAATATATATATATATATATCCCAATAGACATTTCATGTTTAAAAGGTGATGAAAGCTGGGATCTAAATGTTGAAGGATACTTAACATATTAGAATGACAGGAAGGTAAGAGAAGGTGGCAGAACAGCTCAGTTAATTAAAGATAAAATTACTTCAGACTTGAGAGATGACCTTAACTCAATATATCAAGATGTAGAAACACTTTGAATAGTGATACAACTAGCAAAGCTAAGAGGTCACTTGTGAAAGCAACTATTACCCCCCCCCCCCCCCCCCCACAACAGTAGTTACTCTGTAGGACAGAGGATAAAGTAGGACGTCTAAGAAATGTACTACAATAACTATACATTACTCTAGTCTACATATGGATAATTAGAATCAATTCAACAATTGCATCCTGAAAAAAATAGTTCATATAAACTAAATTGTCCATAATGTCCATGGATGTGCAGACTAGGTGCATTAACCACAGGAAATGCAGGTTTATAAGAATAGGGTAGAGGGGTAGGTCTGTGTACGATGACCTGCGGAGGGTCGGCGTGGACTCAATGGGCTGAATGGTCTGCTTACACACTGTAGGGTTTCTATGGTTCTATAAAAGAGTTTTCAGAACAAGACTTTAAACATTATATCTCTGAATGAGACAAAGTTTGACATAACATGAAACAAAACAAAATGCTGAAGATCTGAAAGGAAAATAGAGATTGCTAGAGAAACTCAGCCGGTCTGACAGCATCTGTGGACAGGAAGCATAGTTAAAATTTCAAGTCCAGTGTAGCTATTTTGAAGACTTAGAAAACTTCCAAACATAAGTGAAAGTAAAGAGGTGACAGGGACAGATGGCTTTCAAACAATCATCACCATCAGTGAATAGTTACTTAAAAAACTACAGGCTGAAATATTCCTAAGACTGGATAGCCTGCATCCCAGGGTCTTAAAATAAATGGTGGCACACTTAGTGGATGCATTGGACAGACTCTTTCAAAGCTCTTTAGATTCTGTAAGGGTCCCAATGAATTAAAAAACAACAAATGCAACATTTTTATTCAGGAAAGGAATGGAACAGAAGCAAGAAACTATTGACAGAAGGTGCTCAAATCCATTATTAAGGGTGTTATAACAGGATACTTGGAAAAACTATGATTTTATCACACAGAGACAACTTGGCTTTGTGAAACAGAGATTGTGTTTAACTAATTTATTAGAGTTTTGATGAAGTAATTAAATTCACAATAGTTAGACTGGATCTGATGGATATGATATTTGACTTGTGTTTGATATGGTTCCACATCAAAAACTGCTCCAAAATGGATAGAAAACAATGTTGTATGGATAACTTTTTAGTGTTGATAAAAGAAAATGTGTTAGCTAGTCAGAAGCAAGCTAGATGGGATAAAGAAGTCTTTCTCAGGTTGACAAACTAGAAATTGTGCAGCAAGTCAAGGATCAGCTCAACTACTTACAAACTATGTCAATGATTTAGATGAGGGGATAAAATATATGGTAGCTAAGTTTGCTGATGACACAAAATGCAGTAACCAACTTAAGTGTCAGAGGCAGTAGAAAAAATCTACAAACGTACAACATAGAACATTACGGTGCAGTACAGGCACTTCGGCCAACGCCGACCTGTGGAACAAATCTGAAGCCTATCTAACCTACGCTATTCCATTTTCAACAATATGTTTATCCAATGACCATTTAAATGCCCTTAAAGTTGGTGAGTCAACTACAGTTGCAGACAGTGTGTTCCATGCCCCGACTACTCTCTGAATAAAGAAACTACCTCTGACATCTGTTCCATATTTATCACCCCTCAATTTAAAGCTATGTCCCCTTGTGCTAGCCATGATCATCTGAGGAAAAAGGTTCTCACTGTCCACCCTATCTAACCCTCTGATTATCTTATATGTCTTAATTAAGTCACCTCTCAACCTTCTCCTCTATAACGAAAACAGCCTCAAATCCCTCAGCTTTTCCTCATAAGACCTTCCCTCCATATCAGGAAACATCCTAGTAAACCCCTTCTGCACCCTTTCCAAAGCTTCCACATCCTTCCTATAATGCAGTGACCAGAACTATACACAATATTCCAAGTACTGTCGCACCAGAGTTTTGTACAGTTGCAACATGACCTCGTGGCTTTGAAACTCAATCCCTCTACTAATAAAAGTTTACACACTCTGTATGCCTTCTTAACAACCCTAGCAACCTGGGTGGCAACTTCCAGGGATCTATGTACATGGACACCGAGATCTCTCTGCTCATCTACATTACTAAGAATCTTACCATTAGCCCAGTACTCTTTATTCCTGTTGCTTCTTCCAAAGTGAATCACCTCACACTTTTCCATATTAAACTCCATTTGTCACCAGCTTTGCAGCTTATTTATGTCCCTCTGTAACCTGCAACATCCTTCCGCACTATCCGCAACGCCATCGACCTTAGTGTCATCTGCAAATTTACTAACCTATCCTTCTATGTCCTCATCTAGGTCATTTATAAAAATGACAAAGAATCAGCGGCCCCAAAACAGATCCTTGCGGAACACCACTAGTAACATATAAAGACCCCTGGATAAAATGCCCTCTGCTAGTACAGAGGTATATGGGTATCATGGTACATGAATCACATGAAGGTGAGGATGCAAGTGCAACAAGTTTTTGAAAAGGCAAATGAAGCATTGTTGTTTGTTGTGATGGAATTGAAATATGAGAGTATGGAAGTCTTAATTCAGCTGTGCAAGGTAACGGCAAGGCCACATCCAGAATACTGCGTACAGTATTGATCTCTTTATTTGAAAAAGAGTATACAATTGCTGGTTGACGTCCAATGGGGTTCTGACAAGGCCACTCAGCTCCTGACCTCATTACAGCTTTGGCTCGAGCATGGACAAAAGAGATGAATTCCAGAGGTGAGGTGAGAGTAATAGCCCTTGACATCAAGGCCACATTTGGCTCAGTGTGACAGAAAAGAGCCCTAGCAAAACTGCAATCAGTGGATATCAGGAGGCAAACCCTCTGATGGTTGCAGTCATAGGGTTAGCACATAGTAATTGGAGGTCAGTCATCTCAGCTCCAGGACATTCTTGCAGGAATTCCTCAGGGTAGTGTCTTAGGCCCAACCATGTTCAGCTGCTTCATCAATAACCTTTCCTCCATCATAATGTCAGAAGTGAGGGTGTTTGCTGGTGATTGTGTAGTGTTTGCAATACCTCAGACACTGAAGCAGTCTACATTGAAATGCAACAAGATGTGGAGAATATGTGGGCTGACAAGTAACATTCACGCCACACAAATGGCAGGCAATGATCATCTCCAGTAAGATGCAATTTAATCGCTATCCCTTGACATTCAAAGGTATTACTATCACTGAATGCCTTACTATCCTGGGGTTACCATTGACCAAGAACTCAATTAGACTTGACACAAATATAGTAGTTACAAGAGCAGGTCAATGGCTAGGAATATTGCAGTGAGTAACTGACTTCCTGACGCCCCGAAGCCTGGAGTGTGATGAAATGCCCATTTACCTGGATGGTGCCAGTTCCAAGAACACTCAAGAAGCTTGACACCATCCCGGATAAAGCAGACACTTAATTGTTTGTGGATGTGGTGCTAATGAGTCACTCCATCACTGATGTTCAGTTGCAGCAGTATGTATTATCTACAAGATGCACTGCAGAAATCACCGAAAATCCTGAGACAGCACCTTCCAAACCCACAACCATTTCCATTCAGAAGAATAAGAGCAGTAGATACATGGGAGCACTACCACTTGCAAATTCCCCTCCAAACTATTCACCATCATGACTTTTTAATTCATTCACAGGATGAGACATCTGGCGAGGCTAGCATTTATTGCCCATCCTTAATTAACCAGAAGCAGTTAAGAGTCAGCCACATTACTGTGGATCTGGAGCCACATATAGGCCAGGTTGGGTATGGATGGAAGTTTCCTTCCCTAAAGAACGGAAGTGAAATAGATGTCTTTTTTCCAACAATTGACAATGAATTAAATGCCATTTGCCACTCTTTAACCGATTGACTCAATTGATTAAGATCTCTTTGTAATCTTAGTTAACCTTCTTCACTGTCCACTATACCACCAACCTTGGTGTCATCCATAAACTTACGTGCCATGATTTCTATATTCTCTTCTAAATCACTTATCTAAATGACAAACAAAAATGGACTCAGCACCCATCTTGTGGAACATCAATGGTCATAAAGGTCATCCCTTCACTCTGAGGCTGTGCTCTTGGGTCCACATCCACTCTATTCAGGTCTCTCACTTTCTCCACATCCACTCTATTCAGGTCTCTCACTGTTCTGTAAGTTTCAATGAGATTCCCCCCTTGTCTTTCTAAACTCCAATTACAGACCCAGAGTCCTCAACTGCACCTCATGTGACAAACCCTTCATTCCTGGGAGTATTCTTGTGAACTTCCTCTAGACCTCTTCTAAAATCACCCCTTCCTCACCTCAACAAATTGTCCTTCGAATTCTCTCACTTCCTTCAGACCAAAGGGATAGCCATGGATACCTGCATTGGCCCCAGCTATGTCTGCTTCTTTGTCGGATACATGGAACAGTCCAACTTCCGTAGTTACACCGGCACCTATCCCGCCTTTTCCTCCGCAACATCAATGTCTTTATCGGCTGGAGGTTGAATAGTTCATCAACTTCACCAACACCTTCCACCCTGACCTCGGGTTCACCTGGACCATCTCTGACACCCCAGCACTCCCCCCCTCCTGTACCTCTCCAACTCCATTTCTGGTGACTGACTCAACACGGACATTTATTTCAAACCCACCGACTCCCATAGCTACCTGGACTACATCTCCTCCCACTGCTCCACCACCCTAACCCTATAAAAAAATCCAATGTGGTATCCTTTACTTTGAGGAAACAGGACGCCAACTCCCAGAACGTTTCAGAGAGCATCTCTGGGACATATGCACTCAACCAACCTACCGCCCTGTAGCTGACCACTTCAACTCCCCCTCCCACTCCGCGAAGGACATACAAGGCCTGGGCCTCCTCCATCGCCAAATCCTAGCCACCCGATGCCTGGAGGAAGAATGCCTCATCTTCTGCCTTGGAACCCCCCAATCACACAGCATCAATGTCGATTTCACCAGTTTCCTCATTCTACTGCCCCCACCTCACCCCAGATCTAACCCTCCAACTCGACACTGCCCTCTTGAAATGTCCCATCTGTCCATCTTCCTTCCCAACTATCTGCTCCACCTTCCGCTCCGACCTATCACCATCACCCCCTCACGCCTCCAAGCTACCTTCTCCCCAGCCCCACCTCCCCCCTCCTATTTAGCTCTGAGCCATCTCCCACATGTTTCCCTCCCCCCAGATTTCTGATGAAGGGCTTATGCTTGAAAAGTTGATTCTGCTGCACCTCAGATGCTAGCTGGCCTACTGTGCTTTTCCAGCGCCACACTTTTTGCCTCTGATTTCCAGCATCTGCAGTCGTCACTTTCTCCCTTTTAACAACAGCTCATCCTTAGATACAGGACCCAAAACAGCACACAATATTCCAAACGCTGTCTGACCAGAGCCTTATGCAGCCTCAGCAGTACAACCCTGCTCTAGTATTCAAGCTTTCTTGAAATGAATGCTAACATTGCATTTGCCTTCCTAGTTGCCAACTGAACTAGCATGTTAACCTTAAGAGAATCCTGAATTACGATTCCCAAGTCCCTTTGTGCTTCAGATTTCAGATGCCTTTCCTCACTTAAAAAAAAGTCTACGCAACTATTTTTTCAGCCAAAATGCATACCCTCTCACTTTTCCACATTGTAGTCAATCTGCTACTTCTTTGCACACCATCCTAGCCTGTCCAAATCCTTCTGCAGCCTCCTACTTCCTCAACACTATCTGTCCTTTCACCTACGTGTCATCTGCAAACTTAGCAACAATGCCCTCAGTTCCATCCAGATGCTGGTCCCAAAACTAACTCCTGTGGAACTCCACTAGTCACTGGCTGCCATCCTGAAAAAAGACAACTTTTTGCCCAGCCCTGCCTTCTGTCAGTTAGCCAATCCTCTATCTGGGTCAGTACCTTGTCCCTAACACCACGAGCTCTTATCTTATTTAGCAACCTCCCATGTGGCACCTTGTTAAAGGACTTCTGGAAATCCAAATAGATCCAATCCACCAACTCTACTTTGTCCAATTTGCTTGTTGCCACCTCAAAGAATTCTAACAGACTTGTTAAGCTTGATTACCCCTTGGTGATGCTGTGCTGATTCAGTCCAATTTTCTCAAGCATTTCCAAGTACTCATTCCCAATAATGGGCTCCAAAATCTTACCAATGATTGAGGTCAGGCTATCTAGCCATAATTTCTAATTTTCTGCCACCCTTCCTTCTTAAACAAAGGTGCTACATTAGCCAATTTTCAGTCCTCTGGGACCATTCTTATCTCCAACAATTCCTTAAAGTTCACCACCAATGCCTCTACAATCTCATCAGCTAACTCCTTCAGAACTCTGGGGGTGTAGTCCATGTAGTCCAGATAACATAGTTAACTTCAGACTTTTCAGCTTCTCCAGCACTATCTCCTTCGTGATGCTCACTACAAATCTCTCTGCCCCTTGACTCTCAAGTTCTGGTGTGCTACTGGTGTCTTTCACTGTGAAAATTGATGCAAAGTACCTATTCAGTTCTTCTGCCCTTTCTTTGTTCCCCATTACTACCTCTCCAGCCTCATTTTCCAGCTGTCCAATGCCCACTCTTGACTATTTCACAATTTCGATATTTAAAAAAGACTCTCGTAATCTCCTTTTATATTATTAGCTAGCTTCTCCTCATATCTTCTCTTTCTTACTTTTTTTCAGTTGTACTCTGCTGGTTTTTAAAGGTTTCTCAGCCCTCTAGTTCCCATTAATCTTCAACATATTGCATGCTTTTTCTTTTTCTTTACGCTGTCCCTGATTTCCCTTGTCAGCCATGGCTGCCTCATCCTCCCCTCAAAATGTTTCTTCTTCTTTGGGATGAATTTTTGTTGTGCCCTCCCAAAATACCTCAGAAATTCCTAGCATTGCTGCTCCACCATCTTCTCTGTTAGCCTCCCCTTCCAACTTACTCTGGCCAGCTTTTCTCTCATGTCTTTGGAGATAGCTTTACTTAATTTTATTGCTGCTATATCTGATTCCAGCTTCTCCCTTTCAAACTATAGGGTGAATTCTATCATTGTTCTTGAGGGGTTCCTTCACCTCCAGCCCCCTAATCAACTCTGCTTCATTACACATCACCAATCCTGAATCCTGTTCCCTTATGGGCTCTACCACAAGCTATTCCAGAAAGAAAAATCTCATAGACATTACACACATTCCTTTACTCAAGATCCACTGCCAACCTGATTTTCCCTGTCCACCTGTATATTGAAGTCCCCCATGATGATTGCAATTGTATCTTTCTTACATTCCTTTTCTACCTATTGATTTATTTTCTGCCCCACATTCTGATTACTGCGAGAAGGCCTGGACATAACTTCCATTAGGGTCTAATTTCTCTTGCAGTTCCTTAGCTCTACCTACACAGATTCTGCACGTTCCATACCTATTATTGCTTCTCACTATTGATTTAATTTCATTTCTTACTGACAAAGCATTTAGCCCCCTCTGCTCATCCTCTTCTCCTTTCAATAGGACTTGGATCCTGGAAATTTAATTTCCAATGCTGATCCCTTTGCAGCAACATCTGTCATGCATATATCATCACACTCAACAAATTCAATCTGTGCTACAGTCTCATTTACCTTGTTTTGTACTTAAGTACAACACCATTGATTGTCCCCTTATCATTGTTGTTCCCTTATCTGCTCTGCCTAAAATTAGATTCCTGACCCTTTCCGTACTCTCTTTCCTTTTACATGCACTGAAAACTTTAATAATCTCTCCAGAGCCCTCTGCCCACCCCTTTAACTAGTTTTAAGTCCATGTGACCACTCTATTTCACTTTTCTGCTTGGATGCTAGTCCTAAAACGGTTGTGTGTAGCTTTACATTTTATCAATAAGTACATTTACAACTGAATGTTTAGCTTGTTATGAAGGTGTAGATGTGTACTGTACTTTAAGAGAGAGAGGAAGCTGGCAAGGACTGACTGAAAGCACAGAGTGTGCTGAACAATTTAAAATGTAACATTTGGTTGAAACAAATAGCTGGAGTTGCGCTGCCATGGAACAAAAACAAATTCAAATTCAACCAATCAGGTTAAATTATGCCCTAGATACCAAAATGCAATCGAATTTGCATTTTACTGTTTGGGATGATATCAAACCAATGAAAAGATCCAATATGTTGAGGTAAAAAATTGGACATTTTGAACTGTTAGAGGGGAGAACAGCAAAGGGCACCAACAAGTACAGACTGCGAGCTGAACCGCTCTCTGAAAGCTTCCTGTCCATAAGAAAAGCTGTGCAGCAGAAGATTGAACAAGAGATGACCCAGGCAAATACAGAGGAAAATCTACAATGGAGAATTGACAAAGCTGGTTGGTTTTGAAACTTGATAATTTTTTGTAAATCTTAATCAGGCTTTTTTTAAATCAGACCAGTATTGTAGAGAGTGAGGTAAAAGAGGTTTAAGAGAAATGAGTTGTAAATAGTTGCTGTTTTAATGTTCTCTGTTGGATTTAAAGAATAAAATTGTTAATTTTTACTTTAATCATTGACACATGGGATAATTCTTTGCCTTTTGAAATTTAAACGATTACAGTGAGAGGTGAGCTTCTCTGTGTGTAGAGTTTTAATTAGCAGAGGGGTTTACCCTGTGTAGTAACAAGTCAATTAATATAATAATCCTAGTAATTTATGATAATTTGCATTTATTCCACAGCCAACATTTGGAACTTAGTTGAAGGGTCAAGAACAAGAAGACACACTTTTAAAAGAGGTTTAAGTGGAATTTGAGGAAAATATCTTGCACTAGAAGTTGGTGGAGTCTGGAATGCACTGCCTGGGAGGGTAGTTGAAGCAGGTGACCTCAACCTTTAAAAGAACTTGGATGAACACCTGAAGTGTCATAATGTTCAAGGCCATGGGCCTCATGCGGGAAAGCAGAACCAGTGCAAGTTGTAGTGTATTTTTGGCAGCATAGACTTGAACGGTCAAAAGGGATCATAAATTTCACACTTCATTTGAAATATGTGAACAAAAGATTGTTGGTGCCAGACCTGCTGAGTTTCTTCAGCATTTTTCATGTTTGTTTGCAATATCCTCAGTACTTTTTTATATAAAAAATGTCGCTATACTACAATTTAGCTGAAAATAATGCTTTCAACTTTCAGAAAAAAATCTGTTTGCTTGTTCATAAAAGAATACAGTTTAAATTTCAGGGGAAATAAGTATTTGATGAGCTTCGTCCACAGACAAATCATTTGTGAAGTGATAAATTTGTTTGCAGATGAACAGTTAAGATTTAAAACTGACAAAATGGAAAATAGAGTTGTAAATCTGGCACTACAAAACAATAAATACATTTTCTCATTAGAAACTGCAGGCAACTGTTTGCTGTTGTACATGTCAATTGCATTTGTTATACAAAGATTGTTTATACCATTCAAGAAATGCCGTTAACTGTGTACAATATCATTTACTGTTGAACTGTAAGATAATAGAACGAATAATTAAAGATCACAAAGCAAATTCCATGGCATTTTATTTGCCTTTCTCTTCAAGTAGCTCCCTTATTTATCAGAGTTGCTAATCGTGGATCTTTGATGCAAGGATATCACAATGGGACAGGTAGAAGAGACAGGTCCCAAGAACTACATCAGGTAATACAGGAATTAAACAGATGGCTCAAACGTATTCACAAGTCAAACTTATTACCACGAACTATGACCAGGGGAGTTTACCTTTAACTTTCTTAACACAAGTTAGAAATCAAATAGTACATAATATTTGAGCTTTTGCACCGTATGCAGCCACATTAGACGTTTATACTTGGAGGAAGGCAACAATTGCAAAACACTTTATTCAACACAGAACAATTTAGCTTGATTTTAGAAGAATATTGAGACATTTCAAGCAGCAAACTACCGATCATGCCCTTTTGCTCAAAGATAGCATGTGGCATGGGGAACGGAGTCTTGAAAAAAAAATGACTTGAGGGTTCTATTTCTCTTCCAGAAATGTTGAAAAATTCAGCTCATTTCATGAATACATTTGAATGGATAGTTTGTTTAACTTTGATACATGAAACTTTCTGAATATCTGTTGAAATATGTGGACAGTATCATTGGCAATTTGCTACTTTAGCTAAGCCTTTTCAGATTCTTCAATGATTTTCTTTCCATTTTAAAGTCAAAAGTGGGGATGTTTGCTGAATGCACAATGTTCTGCACAATCTGTGACTCCTCAGATACAGAAACAGTTTGTGTCTATATGCAGTACTACATGGGTGACATCCAAGTTTGTAATGATAGGTGGCCAGTAAAAATTCACACCGCACTCTTCCCCTATCAAGAGAATTGAACCATCACCTCATGACATACAAAGGCATTACCATTGTTGAATCACATGCCATTAACATCCTAGAGGTTACTATTGACCAGAAACTAAACCGGACTAGACATATAAATACTGTGGCTATTAGAGCAGGTTAGAAGCTGTGAATCTGAGAGTGACTCACCTCCTGAGTCCCTAAAGCATGATGACAATCATCAAGGCACAAGTCAGGAGTGTGATGGAATTCACTCATAAGGAAAGCGCATCTCTAACAACACTCAAGACACCATCCAGGACTAAACAGCTCACTTGATTGACACCTCATCTGAAGTAAGAAATTGGGTTAATTACTGCCAGTTAAGTTGGTGCTTTCATGTCTCCAACTTGTACTGAGTTATGTTGAACAAACCATCGGGGCAGAGTGCAAAAGTTATATGTCTCACACAAGATCGAAACTTGAAACTGATGGAGGTGACAAGACAATATAGATATGAGCCTGACTTTGGTTCTACGGCCAAAGTTATGCAGGCAGACGCGGAAATAAATACAGCCTAATCAGATAGTTAAGAATTACATCACTACCAGAGTGACTGCCCAGGAACAGTTTTTTTAAATTTATTCATTCATGGCACGTGGGTGCCTCTAGCTAGGCCAGCATTTATTCCCATTCCTAATTGACCAGAAGGTAGTTAAGAGTTAACCACATTACTGTGGATCTGGAGTCATATATAGGCCAGACTTGGTAAGGATGACAGATTTCCTTCCCTGAAGGACATTCGTGAATCAGATGTGTTTTTTTTCTGAAAATTGACAATGGTTTCATGGTCATCTTCAGACACCCAATTCCAGATTATTTATTGTATTCAAATTCCATCATCTGCCATGGCAGGCTTGAACTTGGGTCCCCAGAGTATCTGCTGAGTTTCTAGATTAATAATCTAGTGAAAACGCTACTAGGCCATCGCATTCTCATAAGTTGTAAGTATACACAAGTAACAAGAAGGAAAGCTAGCTAGAATCACACTGTACAGAAGTGGCCTTTAGCCCAGCAAGTCAGTGCTGCCTAAAATATGCTACCTACACCAGTCTGACTCTCCTGCACTAGGCCCTTAGCCTTGAATGTTATAAGACTTCAAATACTCATCTGAGTACTTTTTAAAGATTGTGAGGTTTCCCACCTCAACTACCGTCCAGGAAGTGCATTTCAGACCCCCACCACACTTTGGATGAAAAGGTTTTTCCTCAAATCCCCTCAAAACCGTCTGCCTGTCACTTTAAAGTTCTGCCCCTTGTTACTGACCCTTTGATTAAAAGGAACCCTGTCCATGTTTCTCAGTTATATACAATTATATCTTAGAAACAAAACAGAGGTAAATTTATGACTAAATTGAAATTTTGAATCAATGTTTCATAAGTACTACTGTGAGGTGACCAGCGTTGAGTATTTTTAATTTTGTTTTGATAAATATTCACCATAATTCGAAGCTCTCAGACTTCAGTGTGGGGAAGTGAAAGCAAAAGAAGTTGGTAGTAAATCCCCATGCATTTTTGGAACCATGAAAGGACCCTAGCAGGGGAGGATGGCAGAAGGCAGAAGCAAGAAAAAAGTGGATAAGAAAGGGAAAACATTAATAGATACGGTAACAAGGTTGCAGGTGTAATCTCTAAGAATTTAAATATAACTGAGTGACAATTGAAAGTTTATAGTGATGATGTAGCAGTCCATGCTAAAGTTGACAAGGTGGCCATCTGGGGCTTTTTTTTAGGTGACACAAAATGGCCGAAACGAGTTGGCAGCTACATGCAGTGGATGTTCACAGCCAGAATTGTGGTCCCTGTATAGAGATGCTGGATAAAACAAGATTCCCTGTCGAAAGGAACATCAGGGAAATTAATTAGGTTTTTGTAAACAGGTAGTTCTAAGCATGTGTGCATTTTAATAACAGAAGATTTTATAAACCCTAGTTTAGTCATAGTCCCAAGTTTGTTAATTAGTAAAAAGTAGAAGGAAAAGTCTAACTCTACAATATTCTGAACTTCTTAGGTAATTGTAAATTTGGAAATGCAAACAACAAATTCATCTGAAAAGGTTAGTTGCATTCCTCGAGTGAATATTTGTCGGCAGTAAAGAGACCCAATGCATTATTAGGGAAGATAAAGCAATAAATGGCATGAACAGACAACCATTAAGAGAACAAGAGTTTGCAAAACATGGAGAGATAAACAATTGCAGTTTAAGTGCAGATTCTTACATCCTAAAATCAAGGGAAGAGTGACAGAGTACAAAGTACACAGTGAAGCTGTGGTTATGTTCTCTAGTTATTTGTGGAATCTAAACAAGTTTTGTTTAACAGCTTGGTACAGTTGTAAAGTGATTGAATTTCATCCTCATCAGTGGAATTTAAATAGATGCTTCCTGTTAAGGGAAAGAAAATTAGTAATGGAAAGTGTTCAGAATAGGAACAATAAAGGATTCATTCAAGAAATAAATTCTGGTTTAAAAATCACTATAGGCTAGTGTGCTTCCAATTAAACCTGCTGGACTATAACCTGGTTTTGTGTGATTTTTAAGCATGTAAGAAGCAGAGATCATAAACTGCAACTGCAAGTTGGAAGGACTGTTTGTTTGATGTCTCAGGCTGAAGTGAGAGAAGGGTTGTCCCAATCTGTCACCACATCTGTGTATGGCCTGGAGCTGCTCAAATTGCTTGATGAAGGAAGTAAAATCACTTCCATGCTGAAGGAGTGGTACACCATATGTTCTTTCAACTGATGATAAGATTATCCTTGCATGCATTGATAAATATTGGTTGATTGTCCTAGCTGGCTGGCTGAGGTCCATATTTGGTCTGATGCATAGGCACCTGCAAGCCACATATTGGGCAGTACAACATTCAGATGTTTATACAGAACCAGAAGATGGCCTTGCTTCTCTTCCACATTCTTGATTATTAGTAGAAGGAAAAATTCAGGATGGAATAATTAGTGGTGCTAAAATAGTAAGTTAGATCTTGATATTGAATCAAGCTAGAGTGAAACCCAATAATTAGTAGAGCCCAAGCTTGCCACAAACAAATGTGTGAGAATAAACCCAATGCTGTACCAGAGAGGAAGCGAGATATTCTTAAAGAGATTCAGATTAGGATTATGTCCAGAAGGCAAGAATATCTTTGTTAATTGATCAAGCTTATTGCAAAATGGTGATGAGAAAGCTGGATTTCCATTGGTGGCTTTGATTGAGGAATGAAATCATGGTAGCTTAATTCACATGCACACAAAAGTAGGTAGGAAAGTACATTGTGAACAAGGCATAAGGAGCTTGCAGATGTATATAGATAGGTTGAATGAGTGTGCAAATATGGTAGATGGAGTAAAATGTGAGAAAATATGAAGTTGTTCAATTTGGCTGGAAGAATGAAGAAACAGAGTATTACGTAAATGGAGAACAACTGCAGAACTCTGAGGTGCTCAAGGATTTAAATGCTCCAATATATGAATCACAGAATTAATATGCAGTCATGATAGAAATCAAGAAAGTGAAAGGTATGCTATCCTTTATTATACAAGGGCTTGAATTTAAAAGTAAGTAGGATATATATTGTTATATACTGTTGTAATTGGTGAGGGCATACAGTAAATCCTTCGTTTCTGCAACTTCACGATTCATAAATTCAACAATCCGCATTAAAAAAAGGAGAAACAAAACTCAACATCTGCAGCAAAACCCATGTACTTTTAACGGTTTCCACACTTTCACCACCTGTGGGGGTTTTCAGAAATGAAACCCTTGTGGATATGAAGGAATGACGGTATCTTGGACATCATGTGCAGTTTTGATTTTTTTTATAAAGTTATATCAATGTGTTGAAGGCAGTTCTGAGGAATTTATGAGACTGATACCTGGAACGAGGGGACGACTTAGATGGATAAGGCTGACAGGATGAAATGGCAATCTAGTTTTGTTCAAAATATTGTTTCAGTTGCATGACACTGTAATTTTTTGCTATAAGTTCTGTGACTCAAGATCCTATTCCACAACTACCTGATAAAGGAGCAGTACTCCGAAAGCTAGTACTTCCAGATAAACCTGTTGGACGATAACCTGTGTTGTGTGATTTTTAAGGCGGAAACAAGTGGGCTTGTTTCCACTGGAGTTGAGAAGAGTGAGGTCTGAATTGATTGAAATATATAAGATTCTGAATGATCTTAACCAGGTGAACAAGATATTTATTTTTGTGATTGAGTCTAGTTCTGTTTAAAATTATGAATCACCCTTCTTAGGACCAAAATGAGGAGAATATTTTTTCTGAGGGTTGGAGAACTTTGGAACTCTACCTCAGAAGATGATGGAAGCAGGGGTCATTGAATAATTTTAAATTAGATTCTTGTTAGGAAAGACAATCAAAGGCTGTTGGAGGTAGGTAGGAGTGTGGACTCTGAAACACAAGCTGCTTAGGCATGATTTTATTGATTGATGGAATAGACTTGAGGGGTCGAATGGTCTACTTCTGCTCCTATTTTGTATGATTCTAGGTTGATCAGACTTCTCTGGCAGAGTGCAAAAATCACCAAGTTACAAATGATATCAAGACATAAAGCTGATAGAAATGCATATGTGACAGACAGAATAAATATCATCCAGAGTTTGGCTTGGGATGAAGATATGCAAGTTCACACAGAAAGTGAATAATGCCTTGTCATCTTGTTCAGATCTACATCATCGTCAAAGTGACTACCCAGGAGCACTACAGGTATACTTTCCAGTAACAAGAAAGGACATCTAACTAGAATTTATAGGTGACTTTCAGTTTGACTTTTTCTCAATAACTAGTGTGTTGAGAAGTTCCTTGGACTCAATAATCATAATTTTAGGTAATGGACGTAGGGTAATAATAAAGCTTTGTGCATCATTTACATACAATGATCATAATCTGTACCAAGATGTACAGCAGTAATTTTCCAAGACTGCTTTGACAGCACCTTCCAAATGCACTGCCTCTACTATTTAAAGGACATGAATACAGATATATGGGAATACCAACACTTGAAAATTCCCCTCCAAGCCATATATCAACCTGACTTAGAACTTTGTCATTGTTCTTTCATGGCCCTTAAATGTTGAGCCTACTGACACCCACATCCCATGAACTAATAAAAAGCATTGTTCTAATACACCTCTATGAAAAAGACATATTTCTAAAAGTAACAACCATGATTTGTACTTATATACTACATTTAACACAGAAAGATATCACATTGCCTCAGAAAGATGTTATTGAACAAAACTGGACAGTGAAAGTGATATTATATGATTCTATAATTCACATATGAGATCAATAGCTTGTTTGAGGAGCTGGTTATTAATAAAGTTCTTACAGGTGAAGAGATGAGAGAGGAAAGTGGACTGTGAAGTGATTGTAATGAGGTTAGCCAGGTGAACCTCATAGAATATGAGTTCCCTGATTAGGGCTGTTAATCTGGTCAAATCAGGGAACCCTGGCTGAAAGATGTAAACCTGAGTGTTAGAGAATCTGTTCACTCCTCAGAGCTGGCTCTGAGGAAGCCAGACCAGTGTCAAGTACAATGCATGTGCAAATAAAAGGTGACTTGGTGATAAGATACTGACCTCTGTACAGTTATTTCAGAGGGGAGATCATTTTTTTTCAGTGAAATTCTGAGGGTGTTCCTCAATAACTAAGGCATTGTAGTCAATGGGGGGCAAAGGAATTGGCTAGGAAAGACCAGAGACAAGATGCTGGGGATCAAAATGGCAAAATGTGATGAATGTGAAGTTCTGGGCAGGTTATAGGGCTGGAGAACTGTGCAAATATAAGATTTGGAAAGGCTACAATAGAATTTAAATTGAAAATGAACATGAAAGGCAAGTTTGGGAAATGGCAGTACAGCTCAAGGTAATGGATAAAGGGGATTTGGTGTGGTATAAGACATGCAAAGCAGATTGCTTGAGGAGCTGAAATGTGTGTGGAATGTAAGTTGGGATACCTGCTTGTGGAACACTGCAATATTTGAATCATGAAATAATGAGAGACAGAGCCTAAGTCTTGGTGGAAGGTGTGTGCAGTGGAAGAGATAGATGGTGCAGAGAAGGTCTTTAACTTTTATCTTACACTGCTGGGCATTCTTGATCTAGCTGAGACAGCACTGATCTGGGTGGAAGACTTTGATGGAGTGGCATCTTCTACCAGGGACACATCCATACACAATCTCATCCATAAATACCTTCAGGTCCATAAAGTAAACCACCATCTTCCCCTTATCTGTCATGTCCAGGGCAACTGTAGAATGAGAGCACTTTTAGGATTCTCATTCTTATTCATAGAGAGATTCAGGGGCATAGTGGCTAGTAGTTAGCCCTGCTGCCTTACAGAGCCAGGGACGCAAGTTTGATTCCACCCTTGGTCAACTGTCTGTGTGGAGTTTGCACATCTCTCTATGTTTGCATGGTTCCTCCCAGAGTCCAAAGATATGCAGGTTAGGTGGATTAGCAATTTTAAACTGCCACATAGTGTCCAGGGATGTGCAGGCTAGGTGGATTAGCTATGATGAATGCAGGATTACAGGGATAGGGTACGAGATGTGTTTAGTTGGGACGGTCTTCAGAGGGTTAGTGTGCACCTGATAGACTGCATACCCTACTTCCATGCTGTAGGGATTCTTTGGTTCATGCCTCCCCACTGTAGATATGTGCTCCATAGATTTTGTCATTTTGAATAACTGCAAATTGCTCCATCATAACTGAAATTCCCTCTCTAAATTACTCCATATTCATAATTTTCTTCTTTCCTCTAGGTGTTCCTGAAGCCTAATATTTTAAACAAGCTTTTGGTTAACTGCCCTAATTTCTCTTCATATTTGCAATACTCTAAAATGTTTGCATTTTATTACATTAAAGTTGCCACATGAATAGTGTAGAA
Source organism: Hemiscyllium ocellatum (assembly GCF_020745735.1). NCBI lineage: Eukaryota > Metazoa > Chordata > Chondrichthyes > Orectolobiformes > Hemiscylliidae > Hemiscyllium > Hemiscyllium ocellatum. The sequence continues at coordinate 82,316,317 of NC_083404.1, forward strand.
TTGTTTAACTCGTGCACATTGAAACAAATGGGCTGATTAATTATGACTATCAGGATCTCAGAACACACTGAAGATCAGAAACCAAACGTAACCTGAGAACAGATCAGACAGCATCTGAGGAGCAGGAGAATCGACATTTTGGGCAAAAGGCCTTGTGAGCCAAGAAGAGATTTTTTTTTATGGCTCACCTCACCCACCTTGGGTCCTATCAGACTTCACTTGCTGTGAAGCTGGGTGGGTTTGCAGCCACTTGACATAGTTCAGAGGTGGCCAAAGGGATTGCTGTGTTGAGATAGATTCTTTAAAATGCCCGTCTCAGTTCTTTGTGACTTTGCATTAGTTATTTTTCACTAATTAGGCACTTTAGTCCTTACCTCACATATACATCAATTGCTCATCACCCTCACCATTCATTCCTCTTCATTGAAACACATTCCTCTGTCCACAAAATGATCTACTATGCTAACTTAATGGCAGCTCTTGTCCACCAAAAACGTCGAAAGCCACCAACAACTTAATGCCAATACATGTCGGTGATCAACCCATTGGCCTCTTCTGGACCACCCACCATCATTTTCCTTACAGTGAGTCACAGTCATAGAGTCATAGAGGTGTACAGCGTGGACACAGACCCTTCAGTCCAACTTGTCCATGCCAATCTAGTCCCACCTGCCTGCATCCGGCACATAGTCTTCCAAACCCTTCCTATTTATACACCATCCAGATGCCTTTTAAATGCTGCAATCGCACTAGCCTCCGCTACTTCCTCTGGCAGCTCATTCCATACACGTACCACCCTCTGTGTGGAAACGTTGCCCCTTATGTCCCTTTTATATCTTTCCCTTTTCACCCTAAACCTATTCTCTCTATTTTGAACTCCCCTACCCCAGGGAACATACTTTGTCTATTTATCCTATCCATGCCCCTCATGATTTTATAAACCTCTATAAGGTCACCCCTCAACCTCTGATGTTCCAGGGAATACAGCCCCAGACTATTCAGCCTCTCCCTATAGCTCAACTCCTCCACTCCTGGCAACATCCTTGTAAATCTTTTCTGAACTCTTTTAAGTTTCACAACATATTTCCAACAGGAAGGAATCAGAATTGCACACAATATTCCAACAGTGGCCTAAGCAGTGTTCTATACAGCTGCAACGTAATCTCCCAACACCTGTACTCAGTACTCTGACCAATAAAGGAAAGCATACCAAACGCTGCCTTCACTATCCTATCTACCTGCAACTCCACTTTCAAGGAGCTATGAACCTGCACTCCAAGGTCTCTTTGTTCAGCAGCACTCCCTAGGATCTTATCATTAATTATATAAGTCATGCTAAGATTTGCTTTATCTAAATTTAATTTAGATAAATTAGATTTACTTTATCTACATTAAACTCCATCTGCCACTTGTCAGCCCACTGACCCATCTGATCAAGATCCTGTTGCAATCTGAGGTAACCTTCTTCACTGTCCACTACACCTCCAATTTTAGTGTCATCTGTAAACTTACTAAGTATACGTCTTATGCTCACATCCAAAGCATTTATGTAAATGATGAAAAGTCGTGGACCCAGCACCAATCCTTGTGGCACTCCACCGGTCACAGATCTCCAGTCTGCAAAACAATCCTCCACCACCACCCTCTGTCTTCCACCTTTGAGCCAGTTCTGTATCCAAATGATTAGTTCTCCATGTATTCCGTAAGTAACCTTGCTAACCAGTCTCCCATGGGAAACCTTGTCAAATGCCTTACTGAAGTCCATTTAGATCACATCTATCACTCTGCCCTCATCAATCCTCTTTGTTACTTCTTCAAAAAACTCAATCAAGTTTGTGAGACATGACTTTCCATACACAAAGCAATGTTGGCTATCCTTAATCAGTCCTTGCCTTTCCAAATGCATATACATCCTGTCCCTCAGGATTCCCTCCAACAACTTGCCCAGCATAGACATCAGGGTCACTGGTCAATAGTTCCCTGGCTTGACCTTATCACCTTCCTTAAATAATGGTACCACGTTAGCCAACCTCCAGTCTTCTGGCACCTCACCTGTGACTATCGATGATACAAATGTCTTAGCAGGGGCCCAACAATCACTTCCGTAGCTTCCCACTGTTGGGGAGAATCTGCTATCGGGGTACCTACATTGGGGCTAGGGAGGGGAGCACCATTATTAAAGCAGACACTGTCAGATACCAGCTAAAACACAGCCATGTAAAGTAAACCCAGCCACTGCAGGACTGCCTGCCTGGGGCCACATTCCTGGGGGATTAGAACATGTCCGTCAGTTTCAGATCATCCTATTACACTCTCATTGTTAATAAAGGAAACCGGTAACTATCGGATAGTGTAAATCGCACCGATACTACACTTGATTGATAAAGTACTTGCTAATGCCTCCGCTGACGTCAAACTCATTCGGGTCCTATGTTAAATGATAATATCTGTATATTCAACTATGGAGAACTATTGTGAACGCCCAGACAGCCAGACGCATGGCAATGAGGAATCCCTTCCAACAATAAACTTTTAATTTACAAGATCGGAAACTGCCGAACCCAGGATGTCTACCCATTGTTCGGCACAGCAGGAGTGGGACAGGTATCTCGGGGCAGCCAATAGAGACACTAATCCCTTCACAGACAGGTGAACCGACCGATGAAAGAGCCGAACAAGGGGAACCTGACCGGGAACTTGAGGAAGCGCGAAGTATAACTGCACCAGATCCGAAGGGAGAGACAGAACACCTTCTCCAACGAATTTGCATGCTTTTGAATTCGTTGTATAGTGTACCAGTTTTGATTCTGTAATAAACGGTGTTTTTGCTCCAAACTCTAGCCGGTTTGATCTCTCCTTCCAACGAACACGTAGAGACGAGACCATTCGGTTTCCGTCTCAACACCACACAGTTATTGGGTACACCTGATCAGGTTCTGGGATTTATCCATTATAATGCGTTTCAACACATCCAGCACTTCCTCCTCTGTAATATGGACATTTTTCAAGATGCCACCACCTATTTCCCTACATTCTATATCTTCCCTGTCCTTTTCCACAGTAAATACTGATGCAAAATACTCGCTTAGTATCTCCCTTATCTCTTGCGGCTCATCATAAAGGCCACCTTGCTGATCTTTGAGGGGGGGAAAGTGAAGACTGCAGATGCTGGAGATCAGAGCCGAAAAATGTGTTGCTGGAAAAGCGCAGCAGGTCAGGCAGCATCCAAGGAGCAGGAGAATCGACAATTTGGGCATAAGCCCTTCTTTAGATCCTGAAGAAGGGTTTATGCCTGAAACATCAATTCTCCTGCTCCTTTGATGCTGCCTGACCTGCTCTTTGAGGGGCTCTATTCTTTCTCTAGTTATCCTTTTGTCCGTAATGTATTTGTAAAAATTCTTTGGATTCTCTAAAACTCTATTTGCCAAAGGTATTTCACTTCCACTTTTTGCCCTCCTGATTTCCCTCTTAAGTAGACTCCTACTGCCTTTATACTCTTCTAAGGATTCACTCGATCTATCCTGTCTATATCTGACATTTGCTTCCTTCTTTTTCTTAACTAAACCCTCAATTTCTTTAGTCATCCAGCATTCCCTATACCTACCAGCCTTTCCTTTCACCCTAACAGGAATATCCAGTTTCTGAACTCTTATTTCTGAAGGCTTCCCATTTTCCAGCTGTCCCTTTACCTGCGAACATCAGCCCCAGTCAGCCTAATATCGTCAAAATTGTCCTTTCTCCAATTTAGAACTTCAACTTTTAGATCTGGTCTATCTGTTTCCATCACTACTTTAAAACTAATAGAATTATGGTCGCTGGCCCTGAAGTACTCCCCCACTTACACCTCAGTCACCTGCCCTGCCTTATTTCCCAAGAGTAGGTCAAGTTTTGCACCTTCTCTAGTAGGTACATCCACATACTGAATCAGAAAATTTTCTTGTACACACTTTACAAATTTCTCTCCATCTAAACCCTGAACATTATGGCAGTCTCAGTCTCTGTTTGGAAAGTTAAAATCCTCTACCATAACCAACCTATTATTCTTACAGATAACAGAGATCTCTTTACACACTTGTTTCTCAATTTCCCTCTGACTATTAGGGGGGCTGTAATACAATTCCAATATGGGATCGTCCCTTTCGTATTTCTCAGTTCCACCCAAATAACTTCCCTGGAGGTATTTCCGGAACTATCCTCCCTCAATACAGCTGTAGTGAATAAAGAACGGAGTTGGAAAAAGCACAGCAGGTCGAGTAACATCAGAGGAGGTAGGGAGTCAATGTTATAGGCCAGAACCTTTCATCAGGATGGGGGGGGAAGGGTAAGGGAGCTGAGAAATAAATGGTGGGAGTAGGGTTGTCGGATGCAGATAGGAGGTGACTGTGATATATGGAGAAGGTGGAATGGATAGGTGGGAAGAATGATGGAAAGGTAGGGTCAGGTCAAGGGAGCAGGGTGAAGAGGGAGAGTTGGATCTGGGAAGAGGTGGGGGGGGGTAGGGAGATTTGGAAGCTGATGAATTCTATATTAAGATTGTATGTTGTAAGTTCCTGAGGCAGAAGATGAGGTGTTCTTTCTCCAACTTGCATGTGGCCTTGTGTTGAAGATGGTGGAAGCCCAGGATGGACATGTCTTTGGGTGAGTGGCAGGGGAAGTTGAAATGGAGTGTATGGACTATAAAAGTTCCCTGAACCAGTTCTCAAGTTTGCACTTGGTCACTCTGAAGTAGAGGAGACCACAGCGAGAGCAACAAATGCAACAAATCAAGTGAGAGGAAATGCATGTGAATTGCTGGCAGACTTGGAATGATTCTTTGGGACCTTGGATGGAGGTGGGAGGGTTGGAGTGGTGTTGTGAGGGCACGTTTTGCACCTCCTGTGGCCGCAGCCGAAGGTTCTGGGTGTGGAGGAGGCTTTGGAAGGGAGTGTGAACCTAATGAGGGTGTCATAGAATCTTTATAATGTGGAAACAGGCCATTTGGCCCAACAAGTCCACACCGACCCTCCAAATAATAACACTCCTCTACCCTATTACTCTACATTTACCCGACTAATGCACCTAACCTATGCATCCCTGGACATTATGAGCAATTGAGCATGGTCAATTCACCTAACCTGCACATTTTTGGATTGTCGGAGGAACCCAGAGCACCCAGAAGAAACCCAGGCAGACATGTGATGTGCAAACTCCACACAGCCACTCGCCCGAGGCTAGAATCTAACCTGGGTCCCTAACGCTGTGAGGTGCAGTGCTAACCACTGAGCCACTGTGCTGCCCTGCAGAGGAAACAGAAACTGCAAAAAGATGGGGAAGGAAATATCATTTTGGTGGTGGGGTCAAACTGCAGGTGTTGGAGGATGATATGCTTTACTTGGGTGATTAGTGGGGTGGAATGTGAGAACCAGGGACTCTACCCTTGTTTTGGAGTTTGTGATTGAGGGCAGAGGTGTGAGAAATGGAAGAGATGTGGTTGAGTGTACTGTTGCTCAAGGGGGTGGGGAAATTGTGGTTCTTTAAGTCAGCAGACATCTGGAATGTCCTGGAGTGGAATTGCTCATCCTGGGAGCAGATACAGCGGAGGCAGAGTATTTGGGAGTAGAAGATTGTGTTTTTGCAGGGGGTGGGGATTGGAAGGAGATGCAATCGAGGTAGCTGTGGGAATTGGTGGTTTTGTAATAAATGTTGGTGTTGAATCAGTTGTTGGAGATGGAGAGGGAGAGGTCCAGGGAGGGGAGGTAGGGGGGCCAAGCTGAACTTGAGGGCAAGGTAGCGGCTGTGAATGAAGTGGTTAAAATGTTCAAGCTCCTTGTGGGAGCACGAGGGAGCACTGATACAGTTATTGATCTAGCTGAGAAAAACGTGGGGGATGCTGTTGATGTATGTGCAGAAGAGGAGCTGTTCCACATACCCTACAAAGAGGTAGGCATAGCTCAGACCCATGCAGGTACCCATGGCCAAACCTCTGGTTTGTAGGAAGTGGGAGGTTTGAAAAGAAAAGTTGTTAAGAATGAGGATCACTTATGCCAGGCAAATGAGTGTGCCAGTGGAGGGGGACTGGTTGGATATGCAGGAAAGGAAGAGATGGAGGGCCTTGAGGCCCTCCTCTTGGGAACATAGATGTAGAGAGACTGGTTAAGATGAGGTGTTGAGGGCTGGGGAAATGAAAGTTGTGGAGGAGGTAGATGGCATGGGTGGTGTCTTGAACATAGGTGGGGAGTTTCTGGACCAATGGGGACAGGACGGAGTTGAGATAAGAGGAGATAAGTTCAGTGGGGCAGGAGTAGGCAGAGACAATCAGTTAACTAGGGCAGTCATGTTTATGAGTTTTAGGGAGAAGATCGAAATGGGCGGTGTGGGGTTGGGGAATAATGTGGTTGGATGATTTAGAGATGCCTGTGTTGGACTGGGTGTACAAAGCTAAAAAATCACACAACACCAGGTTACAGTCAAACAGGTTTACTTGGAGGCACAATATGGATGGACGTTGTGGATGGGAGATCTCCCGAGGAGTTAAGATTGTGGATAGTCTTGAAGGTGATGATTTGGTGATTAGACTGGCACCATCCCCCACCATTTCCTCCGCTACACCAATGACTGTATCGGCGCTGCCTCATGCTCCCATGAGGAGCTCGAACAGATCATCCACTTCATCCAGCCTGACCTCAAATGCACCTGGACCATCTCTGACAGCACCCTGGACTTCTCTGTCTCCATCTCTGGCAACCAACTTAGCATGGACATCTATTACAAACGCACTGGCTCTCACAGCTACCTTGATTACACCTCCTCCCACCCCACTCCTGCAAAAATGTGATCCTATAATCTCAAATCCTCCAATTCCACTGTATCTGCTCGCAAAGTTAGTAATTCCACTCTAGAACATCCCAGGTGGCCTCCTACTTCATGGACTGCAATTTCCCCTCACCCATGAACAACAATGCCCTCAAGTGTATCCCCTCATTTCCCACACCTCTGCCCTCAAACAAATTCCCCCAACTACAGCAAGGGTACAGACCCATGTCTCACATTCCACTCTACTTCCAATTTATCATCCTCCGTGACTCCTTGGTTAGGTCGACACACCCCACCGATCCGTCCTCCAAACCCAGAACCTTCCCCTGCAGCCGCAGGCAGTGTAAAACATTCCCCCACACCTCCCTGCTCACCTCCATCCATGGCCCCAAAAAATAATTACAAGTTGTGCAGAGATTCACGTAATTTCCTCTAACCTGATTTATTGCATTCGTTGCTCCTGATGTGGTCTCCTCTACATTGAAGAGACCAAGCGCAAACTTGGGAACTGGTTCAGGGAACATTTATGGACCATATGCTCCAATCAACCACACCTTCCAGTCACCATTCATTTCAGCTCCCCCTCCCACTCATCCGATGACATGTCCATCCTGGGCCTCCTTCACCTTCAACATAAGGTCACACGCAAATTGGAGGAAGGAGACCTCATCTTCCGCCTTGGGCGCTTACAACCATATTTCCTTAACAGAGAAGCTTCCAAATCTCCCGAACCCAGGCCCAGCCCTCCTCCTCCACCCCACTCCCTTAACTTGACCCTACCTGTCTATCTTTTTTCTTTCCTGTCTGCTCCACCCTTACCATTGACCTATCACAACCACCTCCTATCTGCATCTACCTATTGCCATCCCACCCACCTTTCCCCCAATCCCACCTCCCTCCCTCTATTTACTTTGCAGCCCCCTTCTCCTCCCCGAGTCCTGATGAAAGGCTCTGACCTGAGACATCGACTCCCCCCTCCTCTGATGCTGCCTGACCTGCTGTGCTTTTTCCAGCTCCACACTTTATCCATTTTGACTCTCCAGCAGCTATAGTTCTCACTGTCTCCATCTTTTTTCTTACAACTTTCCATGCTAATTTATCCAGAATTCACCATAGCCAGAAATAAAACAGAGGTCTAACCATTTATTATAGACTTTGTGGTAGTTAAATAAAAGCCCATTCATGAAAGCCACTCAAACTTTAAAAGCTCCGCAAATAGCTTGTATTTTATAAAGCAAAGAAACTTATACCACACAAAAACAGCTAAACCTTTCAAGTTTCTTTGAATTGTCAACTAAACTGTGAAATTATAGCCCCCTTCGTCAATGGGATAATATGAGATTATGGGCACCAGCCAAGCATTAATGATGTTACAATGCTTGACCTTGGGCTAATGTCAACAGACAGCTAGAACAGATGTTTTCCAGCTTTCACTAACACAGGTACCTTATTTCAAATTTAGAAATTGTTGAGAATTTCATTTTTCACAGCTTGATAGTTCAGACTTTATATGCCTTTCATGAGTGCTCATGGATCTCCTCCACAAATTAGTTATTCCCACACTGCAGGCTAGTCCATTTCCACATCAAAGATGGGTCCTCTTCAAACTCAGCACCATTATGTTACTTTCAAAATGGCAAAAATCACCAGTGGAAGTTATCCTGCTCACAAAATGGACTATGAAAGCCTCTGCATTATTTGAACCGTTAAGGCTTCCAAACAAAAGAGTAGACAATATGAAGTTGGGCAAGCATAGGAAAAGGTAAATAAAAAAAAGCAGAGCTAAAATGATAATATATTAAATTAACAGTGGAATAGAACTCCACAAAACATTGAATTTTATCATTTGGAATCCTGGTATGTGCTTTAATAATCAACATGCTAGCATATACACCTTACAATTTAAATAACATCATATTTCTTATAAATGGTCCACAAGGGTGGCACTTAAATTACATTCATTAAATTCATTTACACTTCATTGGTTCAGAAACTAATCTTTTGATTTTGCATCCTGCACACATTAAAAGGTACATGCAGAAAAGCAGTTGCTCACTGAGAATACCAAACAGAGACATTAAACAGAGAATCTGCAAACAAGTCCAAGACACATCAAGGTTGAAATTCACCTTGAGCAGTGTTGCAAAACAGACAATAGAAGATTGGGAGCCACATTACTGGGCCTGATCTTTTTCAACGGAAATAAAATTGGTTGGGATACAAAACAGTTGTTGATTCATAGAAACATTATATGTTTCCAGCACAGAAGGAGACCATTCAGTTCACTGAGTCTGTGCAAGTGCTTTGCAGAAGGAATAAATCTAGGCCCATTCCCTGTAGCCCCGCACCTTTTATTTCCCCTTCAGGTGCTTATCCAATTTTGCTTATCCCTTTTTTATGCTATTGTCCAAAATTGAATTTTACCAACATGGAATTTTCAATTTAAAATAATCAATAAGTAACATTTCTAGCAAAATAACACTTTTTATTGATTACCTTGAATATTTCTAACAATTTTACATTTTTTATTAGCAATTCTATTCATTTCAAAAGCACAATTTTTAAACGAATTATTAAATCAATAGAAGTTCATTGTGGGACTTGACTAATTATATCTTCAGAGCTCTGATTTCTACAATAGCCTCATTTTATAATAGTTTGCAAATGGCAGAAAATAACCTCTTGGTTACTGCATTAACTTAAGCTTTCCACAACCATAAAAATAAGAAAAATACCTTTTAGGTTTACTGCTAGGAATCCTGAGTCTTGCAAGAATTTCAAGGTATATACTGATAGCAAGTAGTAAAGAATTCAAACAAAAGTAGATTGGCAGTGGATGTTTGCAGATAAAGGAATGGCTGGAAAATAAGAAGCCTTCAATAATGAGATAACGAGAGTTCAGAGACAGTATTTTCCTTTTAGGGATAAGACAAGGCTGGTAAGGCATTGGGAATGCTGGATGACTAGAAAAACTGAGGTTTTGGTCAAGCAATTGCCAGGTATAGACAGCAGAGATAGAGTAAATCCCTGGAAGAGTATAAAGGCAGTAGGAGTATACTTATGAGGGAAATCAGGAGGGCAAAAGGGTGACATGAGATAGCTTTGGCAAACAGGGTTAAGGAGAATCCAAAGGGATTTTATAAATATATTAAGGCCAAAAGGGTAACTAAGGAGAGAATAGGGCCCCTCAAAGATCAACAAGGCAGCCTATGTGTGGAACTGCAGGAGATAGGGGAAATACTAGACAAGTATATTGCATTAGTGTTTACTGTGGAGAAAGATATGGAAAATGTAGAATGTAGGGAAATAGATGGTGACATCTTGAAAAATGTTCATATTACAGAGGAGGTGGTGCTGAATGTCTTAAAATGCATAAAGGCGTATAAATCCCCAGGACCGATCAGGTGTACCCTAGAACTCTGTGGGAAGCTGGAAAAGTGATTGCTGGGCCCCTTGTTGAGGTACTTGTATCATCGATATCACCGGTGAAGTGCCAGGTTAGCTAACGTGGTGCCACTTATTTGAGAAAGGTGGTAAGGAAAAGCCAGGGAACTATAGACCAGTGAGCCTGGCTTCAGTGGTGAGCAAGTTGTTGGAGGTAACGCTGACGGACAGGATTTACATATATTTAGAAAGGCAAGGACTGATTAGGGATAGTCAGCGTGGCTTTGTGCGTGGGAAATCATGTCTCACTAACTTCATTGAATTTTTTGAAGAACTGTCGAAGAGGATTGATGCGGGCAAAGTCATGGATGTGATCTAGTTGGACTTCTGTAAAGCATGCGACAAGGTCCCTTATGGTAGACTGGTTAGCAAAGTTAGATCATATGAAATATAGGAAGAATGCCACTTGGATAAAGAATTGGCTCAAAGGTAGAAGACGGAGTGTGGTGGTGGGGTTGCCTTTAAGACTGGAGGCCTGTGACCAATGGTATGCCACAAGGATTGGTGCTGGGTCCACTGCTTTTCGTCATTTATATAAATGTTTTGGATATGAACATAAGAGGCATGGTTAGTAAGTTTTCAGATTACACCAATATAGGAGGTGGAGCAGACAGCGTAGAAGGTTACCCCTGAGTACAATGGGATCTTGATCAGATGGGACAATGAGGAGAAAATGAGGACTGCAGATGCTGAAGATCAGAGTTGAAAAGTGTGGTGCGGGAAAATCACAGCAGGTCAGGCAATATCTGAGGAGCAGGAGAATTGACATTTCGAATATCAGCTCTTCATCAAGAATGGGGGCGGGGGAGATGGCCCAAGGGGACTCAAAGATAAATGGGAGAGGGGTGGGACTAGGGGGAAGGAGCTGGGAACGTGAGAGATAGATGATGATGGGGGTGAAGGTGATAGATCAGAGAGGAGGGTGGAGCGGATAGGTAGGAAGGAAGATGGACAGGTAGGACAGTTCAAAAGGGTGGCGCCGAGTTGGAAGGTTGGATCTAGGATAAGGTGGAGGAAGGGAAAATGGGGAAACTGGTGAAATCCACATTGATCCTGTGTGGTTGGAGGGTCACAAGGTGGAAGATGAGGCGTTCTTCCTCCAGGCGTCGGTATCTAGAGTTTGGCGGTGGAGGAGGCCAGGACTTGCATGTCTTTGGAGGAGTGGGAGGGTGAGTTAAAGTGTTTGGCTATAGGGTGGTGGGGTTATTTAATGCGTGTGTCCCAAAGATGTTCTCTGAAACCCTCCACAAGTTGGCATCCTGCCTCCCCCACTCACCTCTGTCCAAGACCCCAAAAGATCTTTCCACATCCGACAGAGATTTACCTGTACTTCCATGCACATCACCTACTATGTCCGTTGCTCTCGACGTGGTCTCATCAACATTGTGGAGACAGGACGCCAAATTGCGGAATGCTTCAGAAAACGTCTCTGGGCCACATGCACTAAACAATCCCACCGCCCTGTGGCCGAACACCTTAACTCCCCTTCAGCTCTGCCAAGGACATGCAAATCCTGGGCGTCCTCCACCGCCAAACTCTAGCCACCCAATCCTGGAAGATGATCACCTCATCTTCTGGCTTGGAACCCTCTAACCACAGGGGATCAATGTAGATTTTACCAGTTTGGTCATTTATCCTCCCCTCACCTTATCCCAGATCCAACGTTCCAAGGCAGCACCACCCTCTTGAACTGTCCTACCTGTCCATTTTCCTTCCCACCTATGCGCTCCACCTTCCTCTCTGACCTATCACCTTCACCTCCACCTTCATGTACATATCACTTCCCCAGCCCCTCCATCCTCCTCCCATTTATCTCTCAGCCCTCTTGACCGCCCCCCCCCCCCCCACCCCCCCAATCCTGATGAAGAGCTTATGCTCAAAATGTCAACTTTCCTGTTCCTTGGATGTTGCCTGAGGAGGGTTATACGGAGTTTAACCTAGATAAATGCAAAGTGCCGCATTTTGGAAAAGTAAATCAGGGCAGGACTTATACTCTTAATGGTAAGTTCATAGGGAGTGTTGCTGAACAATGAGACTTTGATGTACAGGTTCATAGCTCCTTGAAAGTGGAGTTGCAGGTCGATAGAATAGTGAAGAACGTGTTTGGTATGTTTTCCTTTATTGGTCAGAGCATTGAATATAGGAGTTGTGGGATCATGTTGCGGCTGTACAGGACATTGGTTAGACTACTTTTGGAATATTGTGGGCAATTCTGGTCTCTCTCCTTTGGAAGGATGTTGTGAAACTTGAAAGGAATCAGAGAAGATTTACAAGGATGTTGCCAGGGGTGGAGGGCTTCAGCTATAAGGAGAGGCTGAATAGCTGGGGCTGTTTTCCCTGCAGCGTTACACGGTGAGAGGTGATCTTATAGAGGTTTACAAAATCATGAGGGACATGGATAGAGTAAATAGACAAGGTCTTTTTCTTGGGTGGAGGAGTCCAGAATGACAGGACATAGGTTTAGGCTGCGAGGGAAAAATAATTAAAAGGGACCTAAAGTGCAACTTTTTCATGCAGAGGGTGGTGCATGTATGGAATGAGCTGCCAGAGGAAGTGACGTGGGCGGGTACAATTACAACATTTAAAAGGCATCTGGATGAGGAGATGCATAGGAAGGGTTTAGAGGGTCATGGACCACGTACTGGCAAATGGGACTAAATTAGTTTAGGATTTCTGGTTGGCATGGACAAATTGGACTGAAGGGTCTGTTTCCAGGCTGTACATCTCTATGACTCTATAATTCTATAAAGAAAGTATTTTGTGGAGCAAGAAGAAAATCAGCACTCCTAAAAACAGTGTTGATGCCTTGACCAAAACATGAGAACACAATGCTATAACTACAGTTAAGGATAAATATTATTTCACAAAATCCCGACAGTGCAGAAGCAGGCTGTTCGGCCCATTGAGTCTATACCAACCCCTTCGAAGAACATTCCACTCAGACCCACCCCACCCCATCCCTATAACCTTACATTTCCCATGGCTAAACCATCTAACCTACAGATCCCTGAACACTATGGACAATTTAACGTAGCCAATTCACCTAACTTGCCTATCTTTGAAAACCATTTGATTTTAGATATAACAAGATTAACTATTCCTGCTCTAATCAAAGTATTATTTTAGTCCATTTATAAAATGTACAAGAGTAAGGAACAAAAGGCATAGATTTAAAAAGTTCTGCAAAAGACACATAGGTGAAGTGAGGAAAACCTTTTTTCACACGGTATGTAGTTGGGTATGAGTGCAGTTCCTGGATGTGTGGTGTAGCAGTTCAATCAAAGCATTCAAGGTAGCATTGAATGATTATTTGAGTAATAATAATGTACAAGTATAAAGGGAAAATGCAGGACAATAGCTCTAGGTAAAGCTATTTATTTAATGAGCTGGTACAGGCACAATTGGCCAAATAGTCTCTTTCTGTTTCATAATAATTCCATTACAGACCATCATGGACCCAGTTTTGAAAGCTTATTAGTTGTAATGATTCCACTTAACAGCTACAAATAAAATGATAACTAGAACACATACCCAATAGCTGGTTAGAAATGTTAGCCTCGTTTGCCTGTTTACTGAGGAATTGGAATGGATGACCTTCTCATAAGCAGACAGTTCTAATCAAACGAATGAGAAAGTAAAAGACAGCAGAGGAAAAGCGAGCACATTTGGTGCAGAAAGTACAGTTTTGAAGTAAATAATTAGGTTATTTTAGTTCAGCTCTTTCAAACCTATACGCGCAGCAAGAATTCCAGAAAACCTATTAAGACTGTTAATGCTTGAAAGGAGACCCAGCAGGATGATGCCAATTCAGTTGTCATACAAACTGTAGTGTTCTCTAGCTGTATCAGTGCTCTGTATATATTGCCAGGATTAATACTGTGGTTCACCTACAAGGACAAGCTGGTCTTCAGTTGGGATGAACAGGTTGTACTGGTAGGACAGCAGGGGTACAGACTCCTTCTAGGTGGTTCAAGGAAACCATAATGGAAATTGTTGAAGAGCAGTGACAACAAATTGTGAAATTGGAAGCATTCTCTGCTGTCATAGCAAGCAGCACAATGGCATGTAAAAGTAAAATATTGCAGATGATAAAAATCTGAAATACAAATTGAAAACGTTGGAGAAACTCAGCATGTCCAGCTGGGTCCGCAGAGAGAAAAACAGAGTTAACATTGAGTCCAAAGGTTCTTCAGAGCCTGTTAACTCTTTCTCTCTCTAAATGTGCTGCCAGTCCTGTTGAGTTTCTTTTCAGTTTTATATACTATAACGGTCATGTTACATTTTCTTTGCAACAATCACATAAGGATATTCTGGTTTATACAGAAAAATTGTTTTTAAAATATGTTTTTATAATCAATCTGAGCTGTTATTTCATACCTCAGGAGAAGGTGGGCCTTGAACCAAGACCTCCCAGTCCTGGGGTAAAGAGGGTCCAAAAATGATAATATCACTGTCATTGCATCATATTTCCAATCTACTAGGGTCTAAGGTTTGGCCCATCTAGTGCAATTCTCACCTCTGGCTCAGAGACTTGTGAGTTCAAGCAGGATGAGATTGTATCTTTTATATTGGTCATTTATTGCAATTCATTATTGGAGCTACACATCCAGGAGAAACAATAAATTGAGACCCTGTCTATCTTTTCAGGTTTATGTAAAATATTGTATGGCACTCGTCATTGCAGAGCAAATGGGTTTTTTCCAATTTGTGGGTAAATAATCCAACTAACACCAAAATGGATTAACTATTAACTCATCTACATACTAGTTGTGGAATCTTCCTCGATGCTAATTAGCTGTCACATTTGGCTACATATAAAGGGTTTTAGATTAGATTACTAACAGTGTGGAAACAGGCCCACCAAAGCGCAACCCACCCAGACCCATTCCCCTACATTTACCCCTGCCCCTTACACTATTCACCTTAACCTGCACATTTTTGGACTGTGGGAGGAAATCGGAGCACACGAAGGAAACCCACATTGACACCGGCAGAATGTGCAAACTCCACATTCCTGAGGCGGGAATTGAACCCAGGTCTCTGGCACTGTGAGGCAGCAATGCTAGCTACTGTGCATTTCAAAAGTAATTAAATGGCTGTAAAGGTATTTGGAAAAAGCAATGAAAGGTGCAGTGTAAATTTCATTTATTTTCATTTAGGAGTAAAGGTAAATCCTTTGATCCCATTATTTAATGAAAGATATTAATTCGTTGGAGGCAGACCTGAGAAGGTTCACGGGGATGAACACAGTATGTAGGGACTGCCTTGTGAGCACAGACTAAGCAGTTTGGGGCTCTACTCACTACAGTTTAAATGAATGGGAGGGGATCTCATTGAAAACATATAGGATTCTTAAAGGGCTTGGCAGGATAAATTTGAGAAAAATGTTTCTCCTCATGTCTAGGATCAGAGGGCATAGTCTCAGAATAAAGGGACGCTAATTTAAGACTGATATAAGAAGGAATTTCTTCTCTCAGATGGTTCAGAGTCTTTGGAATCCTTGACACAGAGAGTTGTTGGGGCAGAGTCCGTGTGAATATTTAAGGCTGAGATAGATTCTTGATCAGAAAGGGGAATCAAGGGGTATGAGAAAAGGCATTAGGAATGTCGGATCCTAATGAATTGTGGAACAGACATAAAGGGCCAAGTGGCCAACTCCTCTTTGGATTTCTTGTTGTCTCATGCACCAACCTGTGCCTTTAAAAATGAAATCTTAAGGCAATGCCTTTGCTGTTCTTATCTGCCTCTGCTAGTGCTTTCTTTCTCACATTGTTTGTTATCAGAGTTGCCCTGCTTGTTGTATTATTCCTCTTTTCTCCTTATTGTTCTTCAGTTAAACAAAGTGTGTTGTGACAAGAAGTTATTTGTTATAAATTCCATTTGTGGCAGCAGAAGAACAAAAGCAGAGCAGTGGGAGAATGGGAGTGTGAGAAATCTCTCTCCATTTAGTTGACAGAGCTGGAAAAGAATGAGTTGTGTGCATAAACCTTTTTCTTTCATGTGAGACTTCTCCACTAGAAACTAGTGAATAGAATTGACAGAAAAATGGTAAAAGCTGCAATGAGGCTGAACAGAAAAAAAACACAAAGCACAAACCTGCTTTGCTATCACTATGACAACAAGGACAGGTGGTGACAGCAGCAAAGAGACACAAAGAGAAACAACTGAACTGGATAACGCAAGGAAAGTTAAAGTACTGCATAAAATTAAGGACAGAGTGGCTGTACAGTTTCAGAGGTAACATTTAGGAATGTAAAAATTAATGAAAACAGTCAAATTTAATTACTATCTAAATTTGCATGAAGGGATACTCCAGCAGACAAAAACAAAACATCCTGCTTTCAGATAAAAGAGTTAGGAATAGAGAAGAACTTGAGAAAGCAGCTGAGGATTTTGCTTGATAACTGGGTTACATTACATTAGATTACATTAGACTTACAGTGTGGAAACAGGCCCTTCGGCCCAACAAGTCCACACCGACCCGCCGAAGCGCAACCCACCCATACCCCTACATTTACCCCTTACCTAACACTAGGGGCAATTTAGCATGGCCAATTCACCTGACCCGCACATCTTTGTGACTGTGGGAGGAAACCGGAGCACCCGGAGGAAACCCACGCAGACACGGGGAGAACGTGCAAACTCCACACAGTCAGTCGCCTGAGTCAGGAATTGAACCCGGGTCTACAGGCGCTGTGAGGCAGCAGTGCTAACCACTGTGCCACCATGCCGCCCATAAGTAACAGGTCTTGAAGCACAATCTTACTATAGCACTTGTCTCCTCAGTTTCTTTCATCCTCTATAAGTTACATATGAAATATAAATATCACATCATAAGTATTCACAAGCTCTGCTCTGTTGCTGTAGACATAACAACTTGTTGTGTTTGCAGTGATATTTTATTTTCTTTCTCCCTCTAGCTATACTCCATTAGAATCAGCAAAAGTAGTTGTCTCAACGAATCCCATACCTCAACACAGACCCTCTAAACTAAAGCAGAAGTTGTTTTTTTAATCAAAACCTAAAATACTGGAGAATAAGGAGAAGAAACGCAGATAAATGATGGGAAATAGCAAAAATAAGCTAGAGGAGAACAAAACAGACAGAGTGAAATAAAAGTAGTAGAAATTAAACTAGGAGCAGAAATAGATCATGCAACCCCTTAAGCCAGTCAATAAGTTCATGACTAATCCACAACTTCACTACCTCACCCCATCTCCATATCATTCAGAGTCCAAAAATCTATCAATCACAACCTCAGGACTGAGCAGCCACAAATCTCTGGGGGTAGAGAATCCAAAGATTCAAATTCCTCTGAGTGAAGAAGCTGTCTACCTCCGTCCTAAATGGCCATCCCCTTAACCTGATAGTACGAACACCAAGAACAGAATTAAAGTTTGTGATGTGGGGTGCTTGGCCACTGGCTGGTAAAACAATGAAAGACCCACATTTATAAGCTCTGGGGAGCCTGGCACTATTTCAGGGCCATTCAGCACCTAAGTGGACAGCATGGCATTCTCATCAAAAATCCTACACAGGATAAAATTCCTATCATTAGGAATTACTGGCCAATTAGAGGCTGACATCACTCCAGTACAAGCAGCAACATAGAGAGAAGATGTCAATTGCTTTTAGTACATTGCATCCTCAATTGGAATCACTGATGGATTACTGGAGAGAGGCTAATATGAGCAGAAAGGCAGTAGCAGGATGGTGAGGTGAGGGGGAAGTGAGGGGTGGTGTGAAGGTGGGTAATCTTAAAAGCAAGGGAAGGGAACTGGATTTCTATGCTGCCTCCCACTAATGTCAGCTCACTTGATGGCACAGAAAGGTACTGAGAATAAGCACGAGCCCCCTCACCATCCCAACTAGAACAGAGGTAAATAAAAACAGAAATGCAGAGAAACACAGCAGGTCAGGCAGCATTTGTTGAGAACAAAACAGAGTTAACATTTCAAATCAGATATGACTCTTCTTTAGAACTTCTCCCGGCTCAGCTGGTACCACTCTTGTCTTTGAGTTAAAGATTGTGGGTTCAAATCATGTTCCATGTTTATGAGGACAAAAGAATTGAACTGAGTCTGGGGTAGTATCGAGGGAATGCTTTCTTGTCAGCTATACACAATGTTGCATGCAATTTTAAACAGAAGATCCATCTGCCCTCCGAGATGGGCACAAAAAAAAATCCCATGGCATATTTCAAAGAATGGCAGGAGGGCTATCCTGGGATTTTGAAAATTTTTCCCTCAGTAACTAAGAACAAGAGATCCAGTCAGAAGAGTTTAAAAGGGGCTGCAAATAAATAGTGATTGATATTCCAAAGGTTAACTTGCACTTTTCAAGATTTAGTCTGAGGGATGATTTGTTTTGTCACTTTGAACTGAATTAATAAAACTGCTCTTTCAGTAACTTGATCAAAATATTAATTTTCAAAGTAGTTAAGAAAGCAAAAACTAAGAAATCACCAATCGAAACCTAGGTACATATCTATAAGTGTAAATTATTGTTTCTCTCCTCCTGCTGATAAAATGTATAGTTATTAGTAAACAGCATTGAACTATCAAACCATAAGATGTACATCATATAATTAAAATTGGGCCTTCTTACTTTATTAGAATGTTGTGAACTTGACCTATAGTAGGCTTTTGAAGGAAAAGTTAAAATTGACGGTACAGTATGTTGCTTTCTCCATAAAACCTAGAGTCAACTGCTAGAGAGCTACTGGGAAGAATACATGTTGTACATTAGAATGAAAAAATATCACTATGAATATTATATGGGCTTAGAAATGTAGCCTACTTTAAAGTGAGTGAGTGAAAATTACAACAGAAAATAAAATAATAAAGTGAAATGGATTAGAAAGAAAACACATTTCAAATGTTATGAATACTTAGAAATAAAAGTGCTAACAATACACTTGCAGAACTTCCCAAATAAGGGGGTCAGGGCCTCAACTGAGGTCACAAGTAGAAGTTTTGGGTAGCAAGCTGTGATGACCACAGAACAGCTCTGGTCCAGTTATAGCAGCTGCATAGCTGTCCTCCAGTACTCTCAATTCACATTGGTGGGTTCTGACAATTTTCATGCCTCAAAATAAGGTCACAGACGGAAAAGGTTTGGGAAGTACTGTGTCAATGCAAGATCTCGTGAACAGCACTGAGGTAAATGACCAGACAGCTTGCATCTTTGATGATGTTGATTGAGGGACAAATATGCACCAGGCTAAAGGAAGAATGTTTCTGTTCTTCTTTGAATAGTGGTACGGGATCTTTTATGTTTCCATTAAAAGGCCAGATAAAGCTTCAATTTAAAATCTCATTCAAAAGGTAGTGAAATATCACCCTAGCTTGTGTGAACAAAGGAATAAGAGTAAGCCATTCAGCATCTCAATCTGTTCTACTATTCAATGAGATCATGGCTAGCCAGTGGCCTAAATTAACATACCAGCCTTTGGTCCATCTTACTTCGTATTTTTACTCAACAAAAATTATCTCTCTCAGATTTAAAATTAACAATTGATCCCAGATCCTAGTTCCAAATATCTACCATCCTTTGCATGTAGAAGTGCTTCTTAACATCTCTCCTGAACACTATGGCCTTAATTCTCAGACCACGTCCCCTAGTTCTAGAATCTCCAACCAACTGTGATAGCTTATCTGCCCTGTCTTTCCCGTTAATGTCTTGAGGACTTCAGATTGTGTTTAACCTTCTAAATTCTCGAGAAAACAGGCCTAATTTATATAATCTCACTTTATAACTTAACCCCTGCATTTCAGACAACATTCTTGTACTCTCTCCAAGCCATGATATCCTTTCGAAGTCTGCTGCCCAGATCTGATCACAGTGCTCCAAGTGTGATCTAACTAGGGTTTTGTATAACTTCTGTATCTTTGTACTCCAGTCTTCTAGATATTATGCCCAGCATCCTATTAGCTTGCTTGATTATTTTCTGCACTGGTTTGTGACATTTTAAAGATCTATGCATTGAATCCACAAATCTCTTTGGACATCCTCTGTATTGAACTTCATACAATCTAGAAAATATCCCAAATATCATTTTTCAGCCCAAAGTGGATAATTTCACACTTTATTACATTTAACTTCATCTGCCACAGGTTAACCAATTCACTTAGTATATCAATTGGCTTTTTTCAGTTACCCCATCTTTGATTAAAGACTCCAACAATTCCATAGATGTTAGGCTAACTGGTCTGCGATTCCCTCGTTTTCCTCTTTCACCATCAGGAGTGACATGCAATTTTCCAATCCACAGGGAGAATTCCTGCATCTAGGAACTCTGTAAAGTTATAGATAGGGCATCTAATGTGCTCCTCAACTTCTGTTAACACCATTGGACGGAGACCATCCTGCAGATTTGACAACTCTTTAATTCCATTAATTTTGTCATTACTGATGTTTTATTTAACATTAATTTTAGCCCCTGCTCTGATTCACTATTAAATTCCTGGGACTTCCGGCAAATTAACCTTTTTTTCTACTGCAAATACTGTGGTAAAGTAATTATTTAACATGCCTGCCATTTTCCCATAGTCATTGACAATATCTCCACTTTCTGTTTTCACTGGTTTGACATTGCTTCTTTATGGAACAGGCAGCATATGAGGAGTAGGAGAATCGACATTTAGGGCATTAGCCCTTCATCAGGGTATCTATTGAGTTGAGACTCATTCTCCCCTTATGTTTGCAGGAGAAAATGGCAGAGAGAAGGAGAGTCTGACAGTAGACCACTCACAGCTACACAGAAGGAGATAGTAGAATTGACTGGAGAACAGGGTGAAGCTGGAGTGCAGAAAGAAGACAGTGAGGAGTCCTCAAGCTTGGTGCTGATCAGTGGTCAGAAAGGAGACATGAGTCAGAGAAAGATTGGAAAAACAATTGTTAATGGCATGAACATAAATGTTTTTATTCTGAAATGCAGGTTCTCACATTCTGTAGGATCATCACACTCCATTGTCCTGGATCCCATAGTCCACTTCAGGGAGGAGACGTCAATTTGTCAGAGAGGGGCCCATTATATCTTTTTCCTGCAACGTCCACCGCAGATACATCCACCTTAGCGGGTATATATTTGTGCTTAGAGCTGGTGTCACAATCTGGTGAGTGTATCACAGACAAACAGCAGTCGCCGATAGTGGATATGACAGCCGAGGGCCCTGATACTTACAGGACTGCTTGGGGCCACACCTACATTGAGCTGCTGACAGATGACAGGTCTCTCTGTCACAAAATCTACTGTAGTCACAATGACAAGGCAGAGGGACATAAGGCCTCTCTGTCAGAGGCATAGTGCAGGTATGCAGCGCTAATAGAATTCTGCAGTGAGTAAGTCAATTCTGTCTCCCCAAAGGAGGTCTACAATCTATAAGAAGCAAGTCAAGAGTGTGATCAATTCAGTGAAATACTCTCCACTTACCTGAAACAGTGCAATAGCAGTCAATATGTCTACAGATCTTTCCACCTAGCTCGCTGGATCTGTCCTGAAGCTGACAAATTCTCTAACTCTTTTAAAGAGGCAATTGTCATTTCTTTAATTCAGAGATGAGAGGCAGAATGGAGACGTGTGTGAGACACCACTCAATTTCATAGTGGAACAATCTATTTGTGTAGAAGGCTACTGCTGCAGCAACTTTTAAAGGCACTGGCATTGGCTCCTTCCTATACCATGGTATACAGTGATTTTGATAGGAAAATACAGGAACTGTCTCCTGAAACCTCAGCCAACACTGGCCTTGACATCTGCTGGTTGTAGAGGCAGGAGCACAGGATTCTGTGACATGCCATTGGTCTGCCTCAGACTGGCTCCTCATTGTCTTCCATGGGTACATCCTCAGTCTCTGGTTCTGCTGCACTTCTGTCTACACATTGAATGCACATCGCTCCATCATATTTCTTTGTCATTATCTCTCTGCCACCAAGTGGAAAAGACCCATATTGGCTCTAAAGCCTCTTGCAGATGTCCTGCAATTATTACCTGGCTTTCACCAATACTTGTCCCTGTGGTTGAATGGTCATCACAGTCATCTTGTACATACTCATCCTGGCCTTGGTGGTTTTACTTTGTGGCACTTGGCCTCTTATCAATTTCCAACTTCCTTCATTCAGTCATCCTCAATTTGGTCTGAAATGTTTCTTATCCTCTTCTTACAACATTTGTGAATTGTGGCAGACAACTACATATGGATCAACTTCTACCTAAAAGACTCCTTTGCCTGCTCACTTCCATCTTAAACTGGAGTTCACTGCCCAACATCTCTGCCTTGTTGAGAGGTAACTGCTTCAGCAGAAAATCATGCTATGGCTGTAAGAAATGATATCTTTAGGAATATTGTAAAATTGGTATTTTGAACTTTTGCTAGAAGCTTGTATGCTTTCCTTGCTCTGCCTTTCAGTTGCAGAGACAAGGTAAGGGAGGAAAATAGTAAGATGGAAAATGAGGGTTAGGGAATGGCAGGAGGGGGCAGAGAGAAATAAACCTGGGAGTACACCAACAATGAACACTAGCTGTTACAAATGGAAGAGATGGCCTTGTGTTACTGCCATTGGTCAGGTAATTCAGAGACCTAGGTTAATGTTTTGAGGATCCTACCAAGGAATTGAATGAATGGAATTAAAAGTCCAATTACAACCATAAAACCATTGTTGCAGAAACCCATCTGCTTCATTAAAATCCTTTATGAAAGGTGATCTACTATTCTGGTCTGGCCTACGTGTGACTCCAACAATATCTGAAATGGCCTAGAGAGTCATTTATTACTTTTAACTCGAGTCCTGTGTGCAGTTTCCTCACTTAAGGGAAGACATAAAGTGCATTGGAGGAGGTTCACTAGGTTGATACTTTGAATGATCGGTTCTGTTATGAGACAAATATGAAAAGTTCTGGAGAAACTCAGTGGGGCTGGCAGCATCTGTGGAGAACAGAAAACAGAATTAACGTTTCAAGGTTATGATTCCCGTTTGGAAAATGATGGTTGTTATCCTTCTGACAGAGGTGGAGGAGGAGCAAGGGGAACAGAGAGTGCAAAAAATAAATGGGCTGATTGTGATGAAAGAGAATTAGAGACGTAAAATGGGTATAAAATTAAGATGTAAAAGGGAAAAAAAAAGTCCTCTCTGCTGAGACCAAAATAGAACAGAAGGAAAATGGAGGACAGACATCATGGGGTCATAGTTGCTGGAGGAGGGCATTAGGCTCTTCAAGCCTGCTCCTCCATTCATCAGGGTCATGGCTGATTATCCAACTCAATAGCCTAATCCTGCCTTCTCCCGATAACCTTTGATCCCCTTCGCCCCAAGTGCTATATCCAGCCGCCTCTTGAATGCATTCAATGGTTTGGCATCAACTACTTTCTGTGATAATGATTTCCATAGGCTCACCATTCTTTAGGTGAAGAAATGTCTCCTCACCCTCTACCCCAAATCCTCAGACTGTGACCCCGTGTCTGGATGCACCCACCATCGGGAACATCCTCCTGTTGGAATTTTATAAATCTCTATGCGATTCCCCTCTCACTCGTCTGAACTCCAGCAAAAACAATCCTAACCTATTAAATTTCTCCTCATATATCTCTCCATTCCAGGAATCAGCCTGGTAAACCTTCTCTTCACTCGAGAGAGAGCAAAGGCATCCTTTATCAGAAAAAGAGACCAAAACTGTACACAATAGGTTTTGATGTTGTAGATTTCAATATTGAGTATTAGAGGTAGTAAAATGCCAAGCAGGCAATGAGGTGTTGTTCCTCAACCTTGCATTGTGCTTTGTTGGAAAATTGCAACAGGCCAAATGCAGAAATGTTAGCACAAGAGCAAGGTGGGTTATTGATAGGGCAAGGAACTGGGAGGTCAGAGTCATTCTTGTGAACAAAGTGGAAGTGTTCCATAAAGTGCTAACCTAGTTTGTATTTGGTCTTGCCAAATGTATGGGATATCGTATTGTGGACAGCAAGTACAAGAAATAGATGAAAAACATTGCTTCAGCAGGAAGATGTGTCTGTGTCTTGCACAGCGAGGAGGGAGGGAGGAGGAAAATAGGCAAGTATTGCTCCTTCTAAATTGGGGAGTGATGAACTTTATGAGTGATGATGAAGTGGACCAGAGCATCATAAAAGGAATGGTTCCTGAGGAATGCTGCTAGTGGAGGGGCAGGGAAGGTGTGTTTGGTTGTGACATCCTGCTGGAAGTGATGGAAATGGTCCAGGTCGTCTTATGAGGATGAGCTGGACATAGTTGAGCTTGTTTTAACTGAAGTTTAGAAAAGTGAGGGTGATTTGAATGTATCAGGCCCTGAATGATCTTGACAAGGTGGACATTTTTCTTCTTGAGAGCGAGTCCAGTACTGTTTTAAAATTAGGAATTATACCTGAAAGGACCAAAATGCAGAGGATTTTCTTCTCTCATAATGTATGTGAATTTGGAGATCTCTGCCTCAGAAGGCAGTGGAGACAGGGCCATTGACTGTTCTTAGGACGGACATGGATAGATTCTTGTTAGGCAGGGGCCACAAGGATTATTGGGGATAAACGGGAATGTGAAAATTGAAACACAAGTAGGTCAGTCATGATTTTAATGAATGGCTGAGCATATATGAGGGGCTGAATGGTCTACCTCTGCTCCTATTTTATTTGTTTGAAAGTGTATTTACAAGCACTTACAGACTGGGGTCTCAGGGGAAGTATGGGTCCTCATTAGGCAGAGGCCTAGTTTAGATGGAGGAAGACCAGGGAAAATGAAGAAGATAAAAGAGGACTGGGGAACATTTTCCAAATACTTTGGCTATTAAGCTGAATATTGCTTGTCAAGCTGCAGAGATCAACACACACTGTACCATCTGTCTGTTTGTTTGTAGAGTCAGTAAACTGCTCTCAAAAGGCACAGGTTGTGAATATATATAAACTACTGCTTCTTAACTCACCAAAAGAATGACCTTAAAATCATTTGCGAAGTCTTGACTGACTATTTTGGGTAAACTGTGCTTGCTGAATCTTAAAATCTGACATAGCTACATAATTTGCTCCCATGCTGCAATGAACAGGAAAATTGAGATTAAGGTGAGCAAAGTAGACAAAATGCCTTCCAAAAAAATTGGAGATTACAGTTAAAGAACTATAATCACTGTTTCAGAACATGTCTGTGAGTACAAACATTTGCAGAAGCTGGTCATAAGTTTGGCAATTTCACTCTTTAAGGGCTTTTGAATATGTTTCACTGAATAATGATTCCTTGCTGCACTCTCGCCTTGTTGACCCATGAGTTGTTAAAGCCCACATTCTAGGTTAATGCTTAAATTAACCGGGGAATTGAATGTATTAACTACTCACTGGCAGCTCATCGTTCTTCTGCAAACTTGCTTGAGTTAAGCCAAGAAGTTGACAGGATCATGTTGAGTTGCTAAAAAGATTTCATTTTTTGTGGTTTAAACCCCAACCACAACTGAACCTGCTTTCTGCAGCAAGGTTTGGATCTCTCACCCTCAGCAGTTCACATTCAGCCCAATGCATTATTTGTAGATCACAGTATTCCAAATGGTCTATTTTCTGCTTTGTTAATCTGTTCTGTCAGCTTCAAACATTCCGACCCAGGCACACACAGCAATATTTAGCTTATATTCACAAAGTCCTCTAAAATTCCTACCAGGAAGTGTTGGCATTTTGTGCTCAACAGTAATTGATTTCATTCATTCAAGACTTTTCCCCAGGGGAGAAATGGCTGTCATGTGGGATTATAATTTTAAGGTGATTGGAGGAAGGTATAGGGGAGATGTCAGAGGTAGGTTCTTTATGCAGAGTGTGGTGGGTGCATGAAATGCAGTGCCAACAGTTGTAGTAGAGTCAGAGGCTTGAGAGACATTTAAGCGAGTGCTGGCAGTAAATTGAGGGGTGTATAGCTTAGGTTGATCTTAGATTAAAACAAATGCTCTGCACAACGTTGTGTACTGTGCTGTAGTGTTCTATGATCTGCATTTCAAATTATTCATTAAGTCATCATAAATATTGATTTACTGAAAGTAGTGATTCTGAACAAAAGTACAGTGTTTAAACCACATTAATTGCAAATATTTACTTGTCGTCAATGGTGTTCAATTGAAATCGCTGGCAATGAGCTGAGGAGGTAGTGAAGATGATGCAAAAATACCAAAGCAGTTCCTCAGTCTAGATGTGATCAGAGATGACACTGAGAGATTACAAAGTTCAGACATTTTTCTAAGACACAGCTTCAGTGACATGGAGTGTGTGATGTATTAAGAGAGACAAATTTATCCAGTGATCATTTTCAAAAAATCTTTAGCGATGTGATCTTCACTGACAAGGTCAACATTTGTTGCCCATCCCTAGTTGCCCTTGATTTTTTGGGCATTAGAAAAGGCAGTTAAGAGTCAACAATATTGCTGTCATCTGGAGTCACATGTAGGTGAGACCAGGTAAGGATGACAGATTTCTTTCCCTGTGGCAAGTGAACCAGATGGGCTTTTACAACAATTGATGGCGATTTCTTGGCACTTCAGACTAGCTATCAATTCAAGACATCATGAATGGAATTTCTGAATGTTTCCCTCTTCTTTATCCTCTCCTACTTCTTAGACACTCTTGTCCTTATCCTCAATATAACCATCTCTCTCCAACCGCTCTCCACTGCTGTCTCTCTCCTGTCACACTCCCGATACCCTTTCCCTCCCTGATATGCCCTGCTCTCCCCATCCTCCACTCAGTTTAAATGCCAGTTGGAATGGGTAATTAGGTGCAGACTTGTTCCTCTCTTGTCCACACCCTATGTGCGACCCATTTAAAGCTGAGGCATGGAGGCAATGACAGGCAATTTGGTTTTGGACAGGAAGCTGGTAATAACTCATGGGAGCAGAATAATTTGCGGAGAAACAGACAATTCGTTGAGGAGAGAGTTGGTAAGGGATATAGTTCTGAGGGGAGAAGGTTCATAGGAGAAATTTTGAGGCAATTTAAGACTTTGAGTGGCAAGAATTCTAAGGAAGCAGGAGAATTTGCAGCGAGAGTTCACAGGGGTGCAAGCTTGTGGGGATAGAGCTCACAGGATTGGAAGAATGAAGGAAGCTCTTGAGGAAATGTTTTGAAAATGTGGTAGGATTCATTTATTGTTATTTATACTATAATCTGTAGGAAAATGCTGCAGAGTGGAGTTTGAAAGAGTTCCTGAAGGGAAATAGTTCAAGGCAGGGGCTGAGAAGGGAAGGATTCAAGCAAAGGAGGGGTGATGTGACAGTGTGGGATCTGAACTTGGGGGAGATTGGTTTCTCGTGGAGGGGGCTGGGACTGAAGGTCTTGAGTCTGCATGGAAGATCGTTATATGAAGGTCTTAAGATAGAGGAATGAGGGATATAGTACCCTTTGCCCTTGAGGGATGGTATCTGCACTCCAGAGATGTGGGAGTGAGGAAATGTAGTCTCATCCCTCAGGATTGTGGGTGTTACAGGGTAGATGAGGGACATAGGCTCATGCCAGTTTATTCCCAATAGACCTGGAGGAGTCAGCATGAGAGTTGTGACACTGTGGGCTATGCTACTCTTGCTTAAAAGCCATTGAGCTGCTTATTGTAGTTGACAAGCTACAGGTGTTGGGATGATCCAGGTCTTCTTTGTTGCCTTGGGTCACATCGGTCCACAACTCCAGGGCTTCAATGGTCACATATTTGAGAACAAAGTCCATGTAGATGAAGAACATTAGGAAGGGAATTTAAGGTTTTGACTCGGTGACAGTGAGAGTGCAGGATATAGTTACCCTCCAGTTTTGGACTCCCACACCCCAGGGAAAAGACCTTGGCTATTCACCTTATTCATGTCCCTCATAATTTTATAAACCTCTGAAAGGTCACCTCTCAGCTTACAACTCTCCATGGAAAAAAGTCTCAGCCTATTCAGACTTCTCCTATAACTCAAACCCTCCAGTCCCCCCAAGTTTAACAATATCCTTCCTGTAGAAGGGTGACCCAAATTGTACACAGTATTCTAAAACTGGCCTTACTATACTCACAATATGACATCACAACTCCTATACTCAATGTTCTGACCAATGAAGACAAGCATCCGAAATATTTTTTTCACCACCCTGTCTATCTGCGACACCAACTCATCCCTAGGTTTTTTTGTTTGGCAACATTCCCAGGGCCCTACCATTAACTGTACAAGTCTTGCCCTGGTTTGCCTTATCAAAGTGCAACTTCGCATGTTTTATCTAAATTAAACTCTATCTGCCATCCTTAGTCCATTGGCCCATCTGATCAAAGTCCCGCTATACTCTGCTATTCACTGATTACTACACCACCTAGATTAGATTAGATTACTGACAGTATGGAAACAGGCCCTTCGGCCCAACAAGTCCACACCAACCCGCCGAAGCGTATACCACCCAGACCCATACTCCTACATTTACCCCTTCACCTAACACTACGGGCAATTTAGCATGACCAATTCACCTAACCAGCACATTTTTGGATTGTGGGAGGAAACCGGAGCACCCAGAGGAAACCCACGCAGACACGGGGAGAATGTGCAAACTCCATACAGAGAGTCGCCTGAGGCGGGAATTGAACCCGGGTCTCTGGCGCTGTGAGGCAGCAGTGCTAACCACTGTGCCACCGTGCCGCCTACTTTGGTGTTATCTGCAAACTTACTATATTTACATCTAAGTCATTTATATAAATAATGAAAAGCAGTGGATTCCGCACCGATCCTTGTGGCACACCACTGGTCTCCAGTCTGAAAAACAAACCTCTACTACCACCCTCTGTCTTCTATCTCCAATCTAATTTTGTATCTAATTTCTTCCTTACTAATTTAAAGCTTGATGCTATGAACACTATTCTCAATATGCTACCAAATTTTTACTTGACCCTTTCATTTTCCAAGATTACAGCATATAATAGCTCCTTCCCCACTGGGCACACATTTCAGAAATGTTTCTCTTTCACTGTCCTTAAATCAATCCTGGCCCAATCAATATTAAGTTAGTTAAAGACTTCTGCTATAAACTTGTAGTTTTTGCACACCTCAGCAATCATTTTGCAAATTTACTCCCCTATCTCCTTCCCACTATTTGGTGGCTTATAAAATACACCAAGTAGCACAATGGCTCTTTTTTTTCACTTAATTCCAATGAAATAAGAATCTGTCTTTGACTTCTCAAAGATATTCTCTCTGGAACAAAGCAAATATGTAGAATTCCCACTGGAATGTTGATTACAGCTTTTTTCAGTAAAGTTATTCGCTATTTGCTTGAAAGGAATATTACAAATTGTATGGAGATAAATATGCAATTTTGTGTTGTAGTTTGATTCAGTTGGTAGCATTTTTGGCTTCTAAGCTACAGCCTCATACTGAAGGTTTGGGTCTTCAATACTTTCAGGGTTCACGTTGAAACTCTAGTGTAGTGCTCAGGGAGTGACAATATTCAGAACAGGTGTTTTTTCAGAAAACAGTAAACTGTGGTATAATTTTAAGAGATTAATTTAAGAATCCCATGGAAGTATTTACAAGCAGCGTATAGTTCTCACCCTACTTAATTGAGCATCAATTATTTATACTAAAAGTTGTGACTGTGACTATTCAACAGACATTTATGTGCAGTTTGTTTTTGGGACACCATTTATGAAAAATGGCTACAGCATTTGTCAGCAGTCACTGCAGTTCATAACCAATTTCCACTTTAATATAATAAAATAATGTTATAAGTATGACAGCTAAGTGTGGAGCACATTGTTTCTACAGTCCTGGAAACACACAATATCAATTGAGGAATGGTTCAAGAAAAATATCAATTAAATCTTTTATTTATGAAATGTGATGAACTAATTACTTGTTTTTACTGGAATATTTCAGAGAGATTTTGAATAATTTACATTTCCATTTACAAATATTACAAAGGATTGTTTGTGTCTGTGATGCAACAGATTAAACCAGTCTACAGAATTGGTCAACACGATAAAATTTTCCTCCATTCTTATTTCATATGCTAATTATACTTGAGATCACATACTTAACGTGGGGAAAATCTTAATCAACATACCTAAACAAGAGATTTGAAGTTCACTCAATATGCTTGGAGAAAAAAAATCTAACAAAAATAAAGTATCAACTGCGGTCTAGGAGGAGAAACATAACCGAAGTGGTCCGATATTTGAAAAGGTTACAGTTGCAAATGTAATTGACTGATACATGGAAAAAAAAAGGAAAAGGAATTAAAAGAAAATGACTACAATATTATACATGGAGTGAAGATTGCAACTGCATTAAGCTTACCTGTTTTAGTGCTTTTTTAGTATGTTGTTGAGTAGAAGACAAGACTTTGTTTTGCGCGACTGTAGTTGAAACACTTGTGCTAGTTGGAGAAGAATTGTCATCGGGCATAAGTTTGGGGTCTGGACACACTGGAAAAAATATTAAAGATTGTAAGATCACTAAGTACATGGAATGCACAGTGGGACTTCTTCATCGTAAGAAAGATGTTTGATCTATAGTTTTAAATCAAGATTTTAATTTACAATAGAGCACAAAACAAATTTTGATGTGTGTATATAGTATCTCTAATTAAGTCTACTAAAAAGACAAACAAGCTTTGGCATTGTTTCCAGCGGCAGAGATTACAATTGCATGGCAGTAATTCTAAATTTGTACACAATATGATTTGGGTTATAATTGAAGTACTAGGCACCTCATTACAGGAAGAATTTAAAAGCAAAATTATGCTGCATAAATCACTAGGATATTTCAGAGACAATGAATTACATTTATAAAATCGGAATTAAAAATTAGGCAAGGAATTTTCCCAATTTCAGTTAAGATATTTTGTTTAATGATATGCATGGTACTTGGTCTGTCATGACTTGGATTTCTCAAATGATGTTCCATTTATTTCCTTATTAATTATAGCTGCACCCTTGGGTATCTTTTACAGAGAATCACATGCTGGATGTACTTGCTAGTGTCAAGACTTCAGCTTTAATGCTTTTGAGGTTCTATTTAAAGCCCAGATACACACCACTTCCCACTCTGTAAACCAGGAACTCCCCTCGCACTGTGATACTCAAGATTCTGTGCCTAACATGCGGTCCAGATGAAAGGAAAATTTGCATTCTGCTTTGCAGACAGGCACCTGGAAGTACTGGTGGGAACTGGGAGTTGGGCGGTGCAGGTGGAGACACTGGCAGTCCTTCTTCCAGTTGACACCAGAGGACACCATGCTGCCAGACCTAGACAGCCTAGCTGCATATGATGGTGCAGGTCAGTGCTGCATCCCAGGTAGTGGGATGGCCAGCACTGTAGGAAGAAAATCGAAGATCTTCTTTGCTCTGGAAAGCAATTATCTCTTTCTGTTACCTCTCACAGGTTCATCACTCATTCCAACACTACCACTGGACCTCAAGTTACCAAGGCTCATGGATTACAACATTCAGTATTGCATGCATCATCTCTATGGAATGGTTCTTAACCAGCCCATCCTCCCAAATTACTAACCTTTCCTTCTTTATACTTCTTACTCACTCACTGGGAAAACCTCACCACCTCTCTTGTTCATATATCACCATGAACTGCTCTTCCATCCACTTCCAACATTCTCAATCTACCCCATTTGTCTCCTTGGAGGAAAAACTTACCAGACAGATTGCTTCCACAGTGCTCTGACTGAGACAATTGTTTATGAAAGTAGAGAGGTTTTCCTTCCGTTTTGCTACAGGGCACTGGATAGACTGTACCATGAACGCTGTGCATAGCATTGGTCACCGCACTTAAGTGGAGTGGAAGAAATTCAGCAAAATTCAACTAGACTAATTACTGGAATGGGAAGGTTGTCTTATGAATAAAGGCTGCACAGGTTGTAGTCCCGGAAATTTAGAAGAGTAAGAGGTCACTTGATTGAAACAGAAGATGTCCTGATGGGTCTTGGTAGATGTGGAGAGGAGATTTCCTATAATTGGAGAATCTAGAACTAGGGTTCGTTGTATAAAGCTGAAAATGTGTTGCTGGTTAAAGCGCAGCAGGTCAGGCAGCATCCAAGGAACAGGAAATTCGACGTTTCGGGCACAAGCCCTTCATCAGGAAACATCGAATTTCCTGTTCCTTGGATGCTGCCTGACCTGCTGCACTTTAACCAGCAACACATTTTCAGCTCTGATCTCCAGCATCTGCAGACCTCACTTTTTATTCATTGTATAAAGGTCAGGGATCACTCATTTAAAACAGAGATTAGGCATAACGAAAGCCTCTTGAAGTCACGAGTCTTTGGAGCACTTCCATTGAAAACTTAGTAAATACATTTGAAAATTATTAAGGCAGAAGCTAATGGATTCTTGACCACATATAGACACACCCTGCTCCCTGCAAGGATTTCAAACCACTATTCCAGTTTCTCCATTTCCATTGTTTCTGTTTCCAGTTATGTCTTCTTTCACGGGGGTACCTCTGACATGTCCTCCTTTTTCCTCAACTGAAGTTGACAGGGCCATCAGTGTATCTGTCCCATCTCTTGCCCTCATTCCATCCCCTCACTTCCAGAACAATAATAGGGCTCATCTTGTCCTCACTATCCAGCCAACAAATCTCATTCAAAGAATCATGTTTCACCATTTCTGCCATTTCCAGCAGGAAATAAGCCCCCACCCACTATCAGCATTCCACAGGGTCTGTTCCGTGGGGATGTAGCACCCTGATCCACTTCTCCATTACTCTTAACACTTCATCACTCTTCATGGCACCTAACCATGAAATTGCATAAGGGGTAACATATTTTCTTTCACCTTCTCCCTCCACACCATTGAAGGACTTAAATAAGTATCCCCTTATTCCAGCTTAGTGCCCTCTTATCCTACAACTTTCAGGTGAAGCAGTGATTTACTAGTATTCTCTCAATGTAGTTTACAGTATCCACTGCCCAGAATGCAGTCTCCTTTATATTGGTGAGGTCAAACATGGATTGGGTAACTGTTTGGCAGAACACCACTGCAGAGTTCATAAGAATGATCATAATCTTCCAGTTGTTTACCATCTCAATAAACCATGCTAATATTTCTATTGTGTGTTCCCATTAAGGTTAACCCATGCTGTACAAACAATACTTCATCTTTTGTTAAGTGAACCTAACCCTATTGCAATTAGTACTCACAAGACCCTATCCATGAAATAATTAAAATAGCTTTAAAACATCAAGGATACAAATAAATTAAGTAAATAGGCTAAAATTGGTTCTACATTTTGGCAGGAAGAATAGAGGTGCTGAATATTATTTAAATGGAGAAAAGATCGCAGAAATTTACAGCAAATAGAAGTTTAGGAGTCCTCTGTGTAAATCACAAACAAATTTAGCATGCAATTTCATTGGGTAAGAGGGAAGCCAAATGGAATGCTAGCCTTTATTTCAAAAGGAATGGTGTATCAAAATAGATAGACCTTTCTGAAACTACACAAGGCACCAATCAGATCTCCTCGGTAAAACCAATGACTGCAGATGCTGGAAACCAGATTCTGAAGTAGAGTGGCGCTGGAAAAGCACAGCAGTTCAGGCATCATCTGAGGAGCAGTAGAATCGATGTTTTGGGCAAAAGCCCTTCATAGGGAATACTCTGAGGGAATATCCTGTCAAGGGAACTGGACAGGGGAGGTGCAGAGAAGTTGATTCCCTTTGTGGGAGAGCCTAGGATCAGAGGATATTATCTCAGATTAAGGGGGCACTCATTTAAAACGGAAACGAAAAATAATTCTTGTCTAACAATGTAGTGAGTCTGTGGAATGCTTTACTACAGAAGGCTGTAGCACCTGGGATAGTTATATATATATATATATTCAAAGCTAAAATAGATTCTTAATCAGTAAGGGAATCAAGACTTAGAAGGAGAAGAAAGTGGAGTTCAGGATTATAAAATCAGCCATGATCTCATTCAATGGTCAAATAGACTTGACGGGCTCAATGATCTGCTTCTCCTGCTATGGCTTATCTCTCAATATAGGGTCCCTGACCAATACTTTCACTTTTGAGAAAATTAGTGTTTGCTGACTCCAGCAACTGTGGACAACTGTGGGCAAATACGCATTCTGTGCTCACCTGGGAACAGGCAGGTACCCAGTACCTGACACAATATGTCACCACATAGAATTTGCGTGTGACATCATGAACAAATGCAGAACTGCACATGTGCAGGGAAGCACATGCCATTTTAACCTGGGAATTAGTCGTGGAGTGAAGGGATGCCGGACAGTGGGCATTCCCCGAGTGAGAAGGGAAGAAGCTGGAGTTGGGGTGAGCTGTGCAAAGAGCCCTCAGGACAAGGGGGAGGCTGGGATGACAGGGGGTTAAAGGGTTGTTAAGAGGGAGCCAAGAAGCCTGCTCTTTCTCTGCCTCTCTTGTTATGTGTTCCCCATGGCTCTCCTCCTGCCACCCCTCTATCCCTGTCCCAACTCCAGTCTCAAACACGCAAACTCTGGTCTCAAAGTCAAAGGAAAATGTATGAAATAATTATAAAATTTTACATAGAAAAGATTGGTTGTCTTATTGCTTCCTGACATTACTTCTCAGACACAAATAACACCTTGGACCATTTTTTTAAAGAGTTGCTAATTGGCTAGGTACAATCTTGCCATCGCCAGATTGTACTTGGAAGAACACTTTAATGTGCCTATGCTATGATTATCCAGTAATCTTGAATTAAAGGCTCAGTTTTTTGGGGGGGGACCCAGGTATCCCACCCCCTCATTGGACATGCATCAACAAAATAAGCAATGTTACTATGTGGCAACAAATGTTAGTCTGCAATACACAATAATTTTGGCAGCATAGGAACATTGTACAGTAGAACATTTACTCCAAGTTGGTAAATCTTGATGAAGTTCATTAACAGCAAATGTAGAAAAACTTGCATCAATACTTTCCTTTTCCAGTCCACTCTGTCTCAGTCTATTTTATAGTTAGAATATATCTGGTGAGGCTAATGAGCATCTGTGGTTATTCAGTCAGTGACTATTATTAACTAACTGTGCAGAGGTCAATCTCTGCAGATTAGAAAGCTACTCAAAAAAAAATTTAAAAATAATTTGAATAAATTAGAGACTTAGAGATATAAAGCGGTGATTCATCACAGGATTAAAAGCTGCTAGAACAGCATGAACTTTTCTAAATTATTCAGTCAGCATAGGGATACAGAAATGCACTGTAGTACAATTAGTAATGTTGATTGAATCATTCAAAATATCCACTTTATGCAATTTTTAACAATATCTATATTGAATTAACTCCACTATGATTAAAGCCACACATAGAAAGGTTTTAAATATTGTACAAACATTATAGAGCAATTCTGACTCCAGCAGTGTTAGAATTTGTAGGATACTATTTTGTTAAAGGGTAAGGTAAATAAATTGTGTCAAATATTTCTCTTTTCCATTTTTCCCCTACTGAAGAATAGATCCCAAGGTAAAGCAAGAATAAAGACAACCATCTTTCAATATCACTTTGTACCTGATGACCAAGTGCACTACAACAGTCAACATAATTTATAGAAGATTATTTGGCCTTGTGAGCCCACCATTCAAGAATATCATAATTGATCTTATACTTCAACTCCTATCTTCCACAATATCTCCATACCTCTTAATTCCTGTTGTACACAATCACTCATTAACTTCTGACTTGAACATATGTGTAAAGACTGCGTATCTATAGCACTCATAATTTCAAAGATTCACAAACTCTTGAATAAAGAAATTTCTCCTCATCTCATTTCAATAGAATGATCTTGTCATGCCCATGTAATTATGCCTGCACATCTATAAAGAAAAAGAAAGCTTATTTTTAAAAGTAGAACAGAAAATAGATAATTTACCTAGATACGAGATGGAGTTAAATGATTCAAGTAATCTTTCCATTGTCTGCAAACACACATGAAACTGCCCAAAGCTTGAAGTAACCTGTTTCTATGGTGAGGACATTAAAATGAAAAAGCTCTCTATTGCAACATCTATTATTATTTAAGAGCTGAATAAAACTGATATACAATGGCGTATAGACTTAGTTGCTGCAGAACTGAACTTCCTCTCATCCAAATCAAAATCCTACATAACTGAGGACCAAACACTTACACTCATCTATCTACCAACTGAAAAATGTCAAATTTAGTTCTACTCACATTAACCAATCCTAAATCCATTCAAAATCGTAAATTCTATTCCTACTGGACCTAATTTAGTGGAATAACATCTTATGTGCCACTTTTCAAATGGAAATTCAATATAATAAGCAGTCAAATTATTTCTTTTTGCCCTGTATACTTTTATGCACTTCATTCCTGTGATTGGGAAATGCTCTACTATAGACTGAACAATTTGCATGTGTGCAGGAGAAGACTTGATCATTAATGAAGGACATAGTGTGTGGAGAAAGGGATAGAACCACAAGGTGGGGGCACCATTACGAGTGCTCCCATTGCCACTAGCCTTTACTCCATCTTCATCTCAGGGCTCACATGTACTCCCTGTTAACCATGACCAGGAGAACTTGACTGCACCAAAGCTGTGCTCTGATCATGATGCACAAGCTGACAATAAGAATATAAAGACTTTGGTGTGAACCAGCATGCACTAGGTGGCCTGCCATGCCCAACTCTCTCTGAGGTCGATCCCTCTTTCAATGAGGGTGGTCATCAGCGGAAGTGCCTTAGAAATTATGACACTCGTGCAAAAGTTGGGCTCCTCCATTTTCAATGCAAAGGTGTACCATGCTCTGGAAATGGTGTTAGATGGATATATATTTCATGTTGCTTCTCCACAAGTAAACTTTTGGGGAATGACGCTCTCCCTTGCCAACATACAATTTCTACTTCCAATCAAAGTGAGCTTGAAGTGATCAGCATTCTCCATTGCAGATTCTCCACGATTGTTCCTGTCTTAACATGCTGCTTCTGCCTACATGTGACGCAGACTCACCATATGCCAGCCCACTAGCTAGGAAACCAAACCCACTGGGTTACATGTGCCTGCACTGGTGGAGGTTGCACAAGATTTATGTGATTGCATGCTTAGTATGCTGGTACTCCTCTGAGGGCACTTTGGACCCCTCTCACATCACTTTTAGTGGTACCATCAAGGCACCTGTGGACAATGATAGACATGGGTTAGACCTGAAAGTGGGTGAAAGAGGGTTCCAAGTTCCCACAGATCATGATATTTAATATATTGATGACGTCAATTCAAACTGAGAAACAATTAAATATCAGTAGCAGTGGAATATCTAATGCTGTTGCCAGATTTTTGGGAAATCACATCTCTCCATCAGCAATAGTGAATTCACAGTTGCCACCTTGTTGATCTCCAGAGCTTCTTCCTCTATTAATGTTAAGGTGACCATACATCTACCTCCTGGTTCTCTGTTTCTGCCTAGAACTGTGCCATCTCTTGTCTGGCACTGGCTAAAGACAGAGAGTTACGACAATGATTAATTGTTCGATTGCAAAGAGTGCACAGCTATAGGTCAGTTAACTTAACATCTGTCATATGAAAATTGCTATAATTCATTATCACAGGTTACTGCTGGATATTTAGAAAAAGGTTGTTGGATCAGGCAGGGTCAGCACAGATTTCTGAAATGGAAGTCACTTTTTAAGAAAGTAACAGGCAAAAGAAAATCTGTAGATATGGTGTGCTTAGATTTTCGAAAACAATTTGGTGAAGTGCCATTTAAATGTTAACTGTGCAAGAACATGGGGTAGCAGGTAATATATTATTGAGGATAAGGGATTGGCTAGGACAAATGAGTCTTATTTAGGCAGGCATGCTGTAACAAGTGGAGTGTCAGAGGGATCGATAGGCCTTATTTAAAATCTGTAATTAAATAACTTGGACAAAGAGTCTGCAACATAAGACAGTGAAGAAAATAAGCTGTCAAGAGGAGGTAGTCTGCAAAGTGATAAGACAAGTTAAGTGGGTCGGCAAATGTTTGTAGTTTGAGTGTAATGTGAGAAAATGTGAACTTATCCACTTTGTGATGAAGAAAAATAGTACATTATTTAAATGGAGATTGAAAAAGTTGGCACTATGTATATCCCAGTACATGGATCACCAAAAATTAACTTGCAGATTTGGAAGGCAAATGATATGTTGAGGTTTATTGCAAGTGGAATGGAATTCAGGAATAAGGAAAGTTTATTGCAGCTCCATAGGGTGTCATTAAGATCATGCCTGGGGTACTGCATACATTTTTGGTCTATTATTTAAAAAGGTATATAATTGTGTGGGAAGCAGTTCAGTGAAAGTTCAGTTGACTCATTCTTGGAATGAAGGGATTTTATTGTTACAACAAATTCTGGGGGAGTGAATAAATACATCTCTTTTCACTCTTGAGATTGGGAAAATAGCATCTGAATTTGAAAAAAATGTTTTTTTTCCCAATTCGATATGTAGTTGACCATTTGTTAAACTATGTAGAACCAAGCCAGTCAGATCCCTTGAGTTAACCAAAATTAAGGACTTTGTTTTACTGGAAATATTAACAAAAGGCAAAACACATCTCTAATCCTGCAACATACACATACACAAGCACATATGCAAGCAAATAAACAGAGCATGTGGGTGATGGTTGAGGGATGGTGTGGTGGTTAGAATTGGAAAAATGTTAATGTTCGTAATTTAATGGATTACATGATCTGATGTTGATCATGAGACCCTGTGGCAGTTTCACCTGGGCTAGATGTTCTCCTGCTGACAGTGCCTCTTACACTGTAATTAGTCCTTTTTCCACAGTAGGGACTATAGCACTTGAAGTTTTTTTTATTGTAAATATTCCATTTATAAGATTTATTCAAGCTTGTAACAAAGATGGCGTGTGAACTTGCAAACAAAACTGTTGAAAGCTGCTGTTATTCCACTCTGCAGCCTTTTTGTTTCTGCCTTTCTGAGATAGTCTGCAAATTATTCTGGTCTGTTACTGTTAAACTTCATTGTTTAAAGGCCAGCTTTTGTGGTCTTTTACAGTAAGTTTCTATGTTCTCTTCAATCATATTGTCATATTCTATTTTTCTCCTCTTGATTAAACATCTTGTCTGTGGAATTCAGAAATGATGCTTGGCCTCATGCTTGCTTTTTTTTCTGGTAATCCTATATGTCTCCTCTTTGGATCTAATACTATCTCTAATTTCTTTTGAATGTCATGGTTGAACCGCCTTTCTGCTTTTACCTTTGTGCCAGACAGGAATGAATAATTGTTGTAACTCACACACATGTTCTATTAAATGTGAACTATTGCCTAAGCACCGGCAATCCTTTTTGAATGTTCCTCAGACCATCCCAGCCAACTTATGCCTCATATCTTCATAGTTCCTTTTATTTAGATTCAAGGCCTTAGTTTCAGATGCAACTACTTTACTCTCCAAATTAATGAAAAACATCTATCATATTGTGGTTGTTGTTGCTCAAGGGACTCTACACTGTTGGTTAATTCTTTCTCATTACACAGTGCCCAGCCTAGAACAGCCTTCACTGGGGAAGGAATTCCATAGATTTACAACCCTGTGGGTGAAGAAGTTTCATCTCAATTCAGTCCTAAATCTGCTCCCCCTAATTTTGAGGCAATATCCTCTTGTCCCAGTTTCACCTTCCTATCTTCTCTATTCCCTTCATAATTTTATGTTTCTATAAGATCATTCTTCTAAAATCCAACGAACATCATCCCAGTCTCAACAGTCTCTCCTCATAAGCGAACCCCCTCAACTCTAGAATCAACCTAGTGAACCTCCTGAGTACCCCCTCTAGTGCCAGTACCTCCTTTCTCAGGTAAGGAGAACAAAATTGCACACAGTACTCCAGGTGTGGCCTCACCAGCACCCTGTACAGCTGCAACATAACCTCTCTGCTTTTAAACTTAATCCCTTGAGCAATGAAGGACAAAATTCCATTGGCCTACCGAATTACCTGTTGTATCTGCATGCACCTGCAGACCAACCTTCTGTGATTCATGTACAAGGACATCCAGGTCCCTCTGCATAGCAGCATGCTGCAACTTTTTACCATTCAAGTAATAATCCTTTTTACTCTTGCTCCTATCAAAATGGATGACTTTGCATTTATTAACATTGTATTCCATCTGCCAGAGCTTTGCCCACTCACTTAAAGTATCTATGTTCTTCTGCAAAGTTTCACAGTCCTCTGCACACT
Source organism: Hemiscyllium ocellatum (assembly GCF_020745735.1). NCBI lineage: Eukaryota > Metazoa > Chordata > Chondrichthyes > Orectolobiformes > Hemiscylliidae > Hemiscyllium > Hemiscyllium ocellatum. Next base: position 82,356,725 of record NC_083404.1, read on the forward strand.
TTGCTTTGCCACTAATCTTAGTGTCAGCTACAAACTTTGACACACTACATGTGATCCTCAACTCCAAATCATCTCTATAAATTGTGAATAATTGCAGTCCCAATACTGATCCCTGAGGCACACCACTAGTTACTGATTGTTAACCAGAGTGACACAAATTTATCTCCACTTTTTGCTTCCTTTTAGTCAATCAATCCTTTATCCATGTTAATACTTTACCTGCAGCACCATGCATCTTTATCTTATGCAGTAGACTCTTGTGCGGCAACTTGTTGAAGCCTTTTGGAAATCTAGGTACACCACATCCACCGGGTCCTCGTTGTCCACCCTGCCCGTAATGTCTTCATAGAATTCCAAAAGATTCATTGGGATTGACCTGCCTTTCATGAACCCATGCTGCGTCTGCCCGGCAGGACAATTTCAATCTGGGTGCCCTGCTATTTCTTCCTTGATAATAGACTTAAGCATCTTCCCCCCTACAGAAGTTAAGCTAACTGGTCAATAATCTCCCATCTTTTATCTACCTCCCTTTTCAAAGAGTGGTGTCACATTTGCTGTTTTCTAATCTGCTGGAATTGCCCCAAAGTCCAGCAGCTTTTGGAAAATTACCTTAAAAATAGTATTTGCTATTTCTCCCACCATCTCTTTTAGTACCTTGGGATGCATTCCATCAGGGCCAAAAGACTTGTCTATCCTTAGCTCCATTAGCTTGCCCAACACCACCTCTTCTGAAATAATGATTGTTTCCATGTCCTCACTTCCCTTCATCTCTTTGTCAATTTCTGGTATGTTATTAGTGTCCTGCTCTGTGAAGACGGGCACAAAATACCTATTCAATGCCTCAGCCATTTCATCATATCACTAAAGGACCAACGATTCTTATATATTTCTTATCTCCATCAATAAAGATTCTGCATCGTAATTTTCTGAGCCAGTATCCTTCCTCACTATAGCATTGATTAATCCTTTACTAACAATGCTACCCAACTTCCTTTCCAATTTTTGTCTGTCGCTGTTCAATATGGGATTACTCTTGAATGTTTAGTTCACATCCTTGGTAATCCCGCAGCCATGTCTCTGAAATTGTAACAATATCATTACGGTTAAATCTATTTATCCTGTAAATTCATCTATCTTATTGTGAATTAAGACATATAGCATCATAGAGTCACAGAGATGTACAGCATGGAAATAGATCCTTCAGTTGAACTCATCCAGGCCGACCAGATATCTTAACCCAATCTAGTCCCACCTGCCAGCACCTGGCCCATATCCCTCCAAACTCTTCCTATTCATATACCTATCCACATACCTTTAAAATGTTCCTTTACCACTTCCTCTGGCAGCTCATTCCATACACGTACCACCCTCTGCGTGAAAAAGTTGCCCCTTAGGCACCTTTTAAATCTTTCTCCTCTCACCCTAAATCTATGCCCTCCAGTTCTGGATTCCCCCACTCCAGGGAAAAGATTTTGTCTATTTATCCTATCCATGCCCCTCATGATTTTACAAACCTCTATAAAATCACCAGTCAGCCTTTGACACTCCAGGGAAAACCACGCCACGTCTATTGAACCTCTCCCGATAGCTCAAACCCTCCAACCTTGACAACATCCTTGTAAATCTTTTCTGAACCCTTTCAAGTTTCACAACATTCTTTCGATAGGAAGGAGACCAGAATTGCACACAATATTCCAAAAGTGGCCTAACTAATGTCCTGTACAGCCACATCATGACCTCCCAACTCCTGTACTCAGTACTCTGACCAATAAAAGAAAGCATACCAAACGCCTTCTTCACTATCCTATCTACCTGCAACTCTACTTTCAAGGAGCTATGAACCTGCACTCCAAGGTCTCTTTGTTAAGCAACACTCCCTAGGACCTTACCATTAAGTGTATAAGATTTGCTTTCCCAAAATGCAGCACGTCACATTTATCTAAATTAAAATCCATCTGCCTCTCCTCAGTCCATTGGCCCATCTGATCAAGATCCCTTTGTAATCTGAGGTAACCTTCTTCACTATCCACTACACCTCCAATTTTGGTGTCATCTGCAAACTTACTAACTATACCTTTTATGCTCACAGCCAAATCATCTATCTAATTGATGAAAAGTCGTGGACCCAGCACCCAATCCTTGTGGCACTCCACTGGTCACAGGCCTCCAATTTGAAAAACAATCCTCCACCACCACCCTCTGTCTTCTACCTTCGAGCTGGTTCTGTGTTCAAATGGATAGTTCTCCCTCTATTCCATGAGATCTAACTGTGCTAACCATCTCCCGTGGCACTATACCTCTGCACTTCTTCTACCTGCCCTTGTATGCACAAGAGCCACTCATGGTGCCATGGTACTTCCACTGATATCCCACAAGAAGGCACTCCCCTCCAAGAATCCAAAATGGCATATACATTAGGGAGGGTGATGGCCACAGGGATGTCCTGCACTACCTGCCTTCCTCCACTCTACCTGGTAATTGCTGATCCTTTTTCTGCTTGTTTAGCTTTTGCCTGAGTTGTGACCAACTCAACAAATGTGTTGTCCACAACAATTTCAGCATCTCAGATCCTTTACAGCACAGAAAGTGTGTCCAGCTACAGCTCAGAAATGTCATTGACCAGTAGTTGTAGCTGGACACACTGTCTGCACAGATGGCCACCAGGGACTGTTGAAATGTCCCCGACTCCCCACATAGTGCAGGACGGGGATATGATGGATTTGAATGCTGCTACCATGACTTCTCTTTGGATCAAAAATATTAATTATGCTAAGGACCTTGTTTCATTTCAAAAACTTGCACAGCAATGCAAAGCTCTTGCCTTAAGTCTTTGAAGACCTTACTTTAAGTCACAAATTCATTTCCCTTACATTATCATTATTACCTTATTCAATCGGTTTAACTTCCTTGGTTAAAATAAAGTATAATTACCTGTTTAAAAAATGCGCTTTTCTAATTTATAGTGATTTGTAGACAATCCCTAAAAATAGTTTCTTACCAAATAATGAAGTTGATGTTTTCCTTGATGTCATGCTTTTTTTCCACTCTCTTACCATAAGACCATAAGACACAGGAGTGGAAGTAAGGCCATTCGGCTCATAGAGTCCACTCCGCCATTCAATCATGGCTGATGGGCATTTCAACTCCACTTACCCGCATTCTCCCCGTAGCCCTTAATTCCTCGAGACATCAAGAATCTATCAATCTCTGCCTTGAAGACATTTAGCATCCCGGCCTTCACTGCACTCTGCGGCAATGAATTCCACAGGCCCACCACTCTCTGGCTGAAGAAATGTCTCCGCATTTCTGTTCTGAATTGACCCCCTCTAATTTTAAGGCTGTGTCCACGGGTCCTAATCTCCTCACTTAACGGAAAAAAATTCCTAGCGTCCACCCTTTCCAAGCCATGTATTATCTTGTAAGTTTCTATTAAATCTCCCCTTAATCTTCTAAACTCCAATGAATACAATCCCAGAATCCTCAGCCGTTCCTCGTAGGTTAGACCTACCATTCCAAGGATCATCCGTGTGAATCTCCGCTGGACACGTTCCAGTGCCAGTATGTCCTTCCTGAGGTGTGGGGACCAAAACTGGACACAGTACTCCAAATGGGGCCTAACCAGAGCTTTATAAAGTCTCAGTAGCACAACGATGCTTTTATATTCCAAACCTCTTGAGATAGCAGGGCCCTGCTGCCTCTTCAGCTCCCAAAGTAAGTGGTGTGGCCTTGATTTATGTCTGCCTGCCCCTTCAGAATTCCTGGTGTTTCTCTGACTTGTTAGGTAACTTTCCAAAAAGTTAATACTTGTGCCAATAAATTTACAGGTTTTGTGTGATGTCACTTTTGGTGGATTTTTTTTTAACAGTAAGATGCAAATACAAGGTACTATTGTGAACATCATTGTGATGTTCATTGCACCACATTCTTCCCAGGCTGCTTCTCTGTCATGCTGATTCCAGGACACTCTTCCCAGACTGTTTCACCATGATGCTGACTGCAGGATGCTCTTCCCAGACTGTTTAATTGCAAACTGACAATTGTCATGGAGCCAGACCAGCTTGTTAAAGCACTTATGGTTTAGGAAACTTCAGAGTTATTGTGAACCGTGATTTGCATGAGTAAACTCTTTGAATGTCTATGCCCTTCAACACAATGCCTTCAGCCACCATATGCTAGGTTACATCCTTAAAACTTTCTCTTATGGTTGTTAATACCTCCATGTCAAATTATGTCACCCTACCCTTTTCTTCATGTGCTCATATGCTCATTCACATACATATAATGTATTGAAGCAATAAGTACATCATCCTTTTTAATCATCTTTGTGCGATGTTAGCATTGGTGGCTAGCCAGCATTTATTGCCTATCCTTAGTTGCCCTTAAGAAGATGGTGGTGAGCTGCCTTCTTGAACTGTGGCAGTCCACCTACAGTGAGTTGACCCACAATGCCATTAGCATGGGAATTGAAGGATTCTGACCTAGGAACAGTGTTATATTTCCAAGTCAGGATGGTGAGTGGCTTGGAGGGGAACTTGCAGGTGATGGTGTTCCCATATATCTACTTGCCCTTGCCATTCTAGATAAAAATGGCCATGAGTTTGGAAGGTGCTGTCTGAGGGTCTTTGTTGAATTTTTGCAGTGCATCTTGTAGATAGCACACACTGCTCTTACTGAGTTGGTGGTGGAGGGACTGGATGCTTGAGGATGTAGTGCCAATCAAGCAGACTGCTATGTCCTGGATGGTGTCAAGTTTTGGGAGTGTTGTTGGAGCTTCACCCATCCAGTCAAATGGGGAGTATTCCATCACACTCCTGACTTGTGCTTGTAGATGATGGGCAGACTTTGGGGAGTCAGGAAGTGACTCGCCACAATATTCCTCTCCTCTGACCTGCTCTTATAGCCACAGTGTTTATGTAGCAGACCAGGTGAGGTTCTGGTCATTATGGACTGCTTCAGTATCTGAGGAGTCACAAATAGTCGCTGCTGAAAATGTGTTGCTGGTTAAAGCACAGCAGGTCAGGCAGCATCCAAGGAACAGGAAATTTGACGTTTTGGACATAAGCCCTTCATCAGGAAGGGCTTGTGGATTAAGGATTATGCCCGAAACGTCGAATTTCCTGTTCCTTGGATGCTGCCTGACCTGCTGTGCTTTAACCAGCAACACATTTTCAGCTCTGATCTCCAGCATCTGCAGACCTCACTTTTTACTCGAGTCACAAATAGTGCCAAACATGGTGCAATCATAGGCAAACATCCCCACTTTTGATCTTATGGTGGAAAGAAGGCATTGATGAAACAGTTGAAGATGGTTGAATCTAGGACACTACCCTGAGGAACTCCTGCAAGATGCCCTAGAGCGGAGATGACTGCCCCTAACAACCCCAACCATCTTCCTATGTGCAAGGTATGATTCCAAGCAACAGAGAGTTTACTTCTGATACCCATTGACTCCAGTTTTATGGGTTCCTTGATGCCATACTTACTCAAATGCAACCTTGATGTCAATGACTTTCACTCTCACCTCACCCATGGAATTTAGCTGTTTTGTCCATGTTTGAACCAAGACTGTATTGAGAGCAGGAGCTGAGTGGCCATGGTGGAACCCAAACTGGGCATCACTGAGCAGGTTATTACTGAGCATGCGAAACTTGATAGAACTGCTGAAGACACCTTCCATCACTTTACTGATAATCGAGAGTAGATGATGGAGGTAGATGCTGGATTTGTCCTGCTTTTTAAGTACAGGACATATCTGGGCCATTTTCAACATTGTTGGGTAGACACCAGTGTTGCAATTGCACTGAAAGAACTTGGATAGAGGAGTGCCAAGTTCTGGAGCACAAGCCTTCAGTACTATTGCCAGAATGTTGTCAAGGCCCATAGCCTTTCCAGTATCCAGGGCCTCCAACTGTTTCTTGACATCATATGGAGTGAATTGAATTGAATGAAGTCTGGTATGTGTAATGCCTCCTCACTGGAGGAGGCCAAGGTAGTTTATGCACTCAGCTCTTCAGCCTGAACAGTGCTCATACAGAATCATAGGCAGTCATAGAGTCCTACAACATGGAGACAGGCTGTTCGGTCCAAACTGCTCCATGCTGACCAAATATGTCCATCCATGCTAACCCCGTTTCCCTGCACTTGGCCCATATCCTTCCAATCCTTTCCTATCCATGTATTTATGCAAAAGCCTTTTAAATGTTATTAATGTACCCACCTCAACTACTTTCGCTGACAGCTCATTCCATATGCGTACCACCCTTTGTATAAAAAAGTTTCCCCTCAGGTTCCCTTTTATTCTTTCCCCTCTAACCTAAAATTGATGCCCTCTAGTCCTCGATTCCCCAACCCTGGGAAAAAGACTGAATGCATTCACCCTATCCATACCTCTCATGATCTTATGCACCTCTTTAAGATCTCCTCTCAGTCTCCTACTCTCTCAAGAAAAAGATCCTAGCTTATCGAACCTCTATAACTCAGAACATTGAGTCTGAACAACATCCTTATAAATTTCTTCTGCACTCTTTCCAGTTTAATAACATCCTTCCTATGTTGTGATTCTGTTCGCTGAGCTGGGAATTTGTGTTGCAGACATTTCGTCCCCTGTCTAGGTGACATCCTCAGTGCTTGGGAGCCTCCTGTGAAATGCTTCTGTGATCTTTCCTCCGGCATTTGTAGTGGTTTGAATCTGCCGCTTCCGGTTGTCAGTTCCAGCTGTCCGTTGCAGTTGTCGGTATATTGGGTCCAGGTCGATGTGCTTATTGATTGAATCTGTGGATGAATGCCATGCCTCTAGGAATTCCCTGGCTGTTCTCTGTTTGGCTTGTCCTACAATAGTAGTGTTGTCCCAGTCGAATTCATGTTGCTTGTCATCTGCATGTGTGGCTATAAGGATAGCTGGTCATGTCGTTTCGTGGCTAGTTGGTGTTCATGGATGCGGATTGTTAGCTGTCTTCCTGTTTGTCCTACATAGTGTTTTGTGCAGTCCTTGCATGGGATTTTGTACACTACATTGGTTTTGCTCATGCTGGGTATCGGGTCCTTCGTTCTGGTGAGTTATTGTCTGATAGTGGCTGTTGGTTTGTGTGCTGTTATGAGTCCTAGTGGTCGCAGTAGTCTGGCTGTCAGTTCGGAAATGCTCTTGATGTATGGTAGTGTGGCTATCAACAGATGCCTAACGGAAAGACAACGGAACGAGCACATGCTGCAACCCAAAGGACTAGCCACACTACCATACATCAAGATCATTTCCGAACTGACAGCCAGACTACTGCGACCACTAGGACTCATAACAGCACACAAACCAAAGCCATTCTCAGACAACAACTCACCAGGACAAAGGACCGATACCCAGCATGAGCAAAACAATGTAGTGTACAAACTTCCATGCAAGGACTGCACAAAACACTACATAGGACAAACAGGAAGACAGCTAACAATCTGCATCCATGAACGCCAACTAGCTACGAAACGACACGACCAGCTATCCTTAGTAGCCACACATACTGATGACAAGCAACATGAATTCGACTGGGACAACACTACTAATATAGGACAAGCTAAACAGAGAACAGCCAGGGAATTCCTAGAGGCATGGCACTCATCCACAGATTCAATCAATAAGCACATCGACCTGGACCCAATATACCGACCACTGCAGCGGACAGCTGGAACTGACAACCGGAAGTGGCAAATTCAAACTACTATAAATGCCGGAGGAAAGATCACAGAAGCACTTCACAGGAGGCTCCCAAGCACTGAGGATGTCATCTAGACAGGGGATGAAACGTCTGTAACACAAATTCCCAGCTCGGCGAACAGAACCACAACAACGAGCACCCGAGCTACAAATCTTCTCACAATCCTTCCTATAACAAGATGGCCAAAACTGAACACAATACTCCACGTGCGGCCTCCCCAACGTCCTATATAACTGCAACATAACTTCCCAACCTCTATACTCTGTGCTCTGATTGATGAAGACCAGTGTGTCAAAAGTCTTCTTCAGTGCCCTGTCTACCTATGACCACTTTTAGAGAACTGTGAACCTGAACTCCAAGATCGCACTGTTCTACTACACTCCTTAAGGACCTGTCATTCATCATGAAACTCCTTCATTTATTTTACTTACCAAAATGCAAGACCTCACACTCATCTATATTAAACTCCATTTGCCATTTCTAGCCCACTTCTCTATCTGCTCAAGATCCTGCTACAATTTTTGATAACCTTTGTCACAGTCCACGATACTGCCTGTGTTAGTGTCATCATCAAACTGACTCATCATGTCTTATACATTCTCATCCAACTCATACAAACAGTACTGAGCCCAGCACTGACCCCTGAGGCACTCAACTAGTTACAGGCCTCCAGTCCAACAAGCATCCTTCCACTATTACCTTCTGCTTCTTACCATCAATTTTGTATCCAATTTTCCAGCTCACACTGGATTCCATGTCATCTAATATTCCAGAGCCATGACTGCTTCAGCTACATCATTTGCAATGATGCGCTGGGCTTTTTCATCATTGAGGATTGGGATATTTGTGAAACTTCCTCCTCCAGAGAGTTGCTTAATGGTCCACCACCATTCGCAACAAACATCTAGGTCCCTGCTTGAGCTCTGGCCATCTGATCTCTGTTGTCAATTGCACAATTTTTAAAAAATAGTATGAAGAGGTTGCAAATGCTTGCAATTTCAGTTATTGATCAATTTAATCATCTGAAGGATCTAATTTTTTTTCCCAAAAAATGGAAAGTTTTTTGCAATTCATCTTACTGTGTTTATATTATCTAAACAGTTTAAATGGGCACAGCAGTGCAATTGCTTGGCATTGAGATCATGACGGGTGGGTGTATGAACAGGGATAGCAAATAGGGAGTGCATGGGTGTTGAGGTGTTGTGAGAAGTGAGGACTGGATGGTTTTTTTTATTATAATGTGGATAAAGTCCCACAGCACCAAGGTGGACCTTTTAAATAAACCACCCCACGTTTTGCAGCCCAAATGGCTACCTTCAAATCTTTTAATGGGTTGGCTGTCTTGACTACAGTGCATATCTATCACTGTCACCTCAAACCCCTCAACCAACAGTGAATATCTTGCACTTTATCCTGAGGTGAAAAGGCCAAACCATGAACTTTCCCAATTTCTGCTACTTTCTCAAGGTTGAGAAACGTATGGTAAATAATTCAATTCTTTTAGATGGAATTGGGACAAAACTACTGGATAGCAGTTGCTTGAGCTGATTTGTTCATGTTATTTCTCATAGTCATTACTGAGGCCTATTTTCAATTTTATTGTGCATCTTCAGTGTCCTGTCATTCTTTGGCCATATTTGTTAGTGCCTCACAAATTTCCTTTTGAAACTCTTTCAGAATCAATGATACATGCCATCTGTAGTGATTGTCATGAGGTCAGCCCGTTGGATATCATAGAATATGAATTCCCTGATGAGGGCTGTTAATTTGGTTCAATTAGGGAGCTGTGGCTGACATATAAAAAGGCTGAATGTCAGAAATACTAACACACTGGTATCTGATTCTTAATGAGGCAATACTAAAGTCAAGGATAGTTCATGTGCAAATAAGTGGTAACTTGGTGACAGGATACAAGCCTCTGTGGAGTTTCTTCATCATCTATCCCTGTTGATTATTTGTTCTGTGCCATTTTAGCCATGACAATAATCATTAATTGCCTCGATAATCCAATGTCCAGAGAGTCACTGCAGCAGCAATATGCATTGCGAATATTTGGGATCCAAACGCACTTGACTCGATGAGAATTGCTGAGGGAATTGAAGATCCCAATCAGCAATTCCTTGGAATTTGGAACCTTCTGGAAAATATCCATTAAATTCGGAGAAGGTGGAGGGTTCCGACTCACTTAAGCGTAAGAGTTACCCAAGGAACGTGAGAGAATTAAAACTAATCTACCTCAAATAGTGGCTTGGAACAGAACTTTCATACAATCATTGTACTGAAATTTATGAATGTTGATTTCTTTTTACTTTGGTATTTTGCATGCAAATTTTGCTAATCTGTGCAAAACAAAAAGCTTTGACAAAACGTGTATTTTTTTCAACAATTCTGGCTAACTAATAAACTGAACTCCTAACTCTCAAATGATACCCACAATTATACCAGCCCTGATGCTGACCTGATCTGATGCTTCCCCATCCCCTAACCCGTGCTAAACCAGTCACTGACCCAACACATACCTATCACCCACCATATCAAACGCTCCTTACAACTCAATCTGATACGCCTCACCTAACCTGAACATCCCCCAATCTAATACCCAACCTATCCTAAGCACTCATTCAGTTACCTGACATTCTACTATCTGGCACCCTATTCCACTCACCCAACAAGAACCCTAACCACACCCCTAACTCCCACCCCACGTACATAAATGTATGCACTTAAATTCTTACTCTTTTATGGTTGCTTGTTGAATGTCTACTGAATATTTAACCTGAAAAGTGCTATAAAGGAGGACATGGTGTCTATGAAAATCTTCTTGCTGCCAAGTTTGAGGATTCATACAGTTTAATAACAGGGCATCCCTGTCTAAGTGTCTCCAGTGCAAAAGCCATCCTGACTGATATCTTGGACAACGTGTACTTGAACTCTTTACCGATTATATAACATTTTCACTTTGGTTCCTTCCACCCATCAAAACCCATAAATATTACTGTATTCCTCAGTTGGCACAACAGGTTTCTTGTCTATAGACAGGCAGAAAGTTTGACTCCCAACCTGATCATAAGGTCGGAGAACAGCTGAAGGGCAAATGGTGGGTGTTGGAGGTTGAGGCCAGTCAACATCAGTCAGCGAGGTTGTTTTCAATGAGAAGGGACTCCAGAACCAGGGGCCACAGTTTAAGGGTACAGGGTAGGCCATTTAGGACTGAGTTGAGGAAAATTTCCTTCACCAGAGTGGTGAGCCTTGCCACAGAATGCAGTTGAAATGAAAACATTGAAGGCTTTCAGGAAGGAGTAAGATATATTTCTTAGGACTAAAAGGATAAAAGGATATGGAGGACAAGCAGGAATAGGATACTGAGTTATATGATCAGTCATGAACATACTGAATGGCAGAGCAGGCTTCAAGGGCTGAATGACCTACTTCCTGCTGCTGTTTTCTATATTGATGAAGAGGAATGGTTGGGAAATTAAACATTGTGGATTTTTTAGAAGATATGATTGGCAGGCTGGTAGAGGTACTTCTTTTATAGCTACTGCCTTTCCTACTTTGATTTGCTAGATTTTCCTGATTGCTTGTAAATCTTGCTTACAGAAACTAAAAATAATGCATTACTTAAAATAAAATAATGTATCTTCCGTAAAATATTTTATTGACGGACTAACCCTTTACCTAAGTATTAATTACATGTTATTTGACTCATCTTCAACAAACTTTAAGTGGGTAGATTGGAGGTAGGTTGGAGTTATGTTTTCATTTTGTGAATCTTTGTCCCACCTATGGATGCTGCCTGACCTGCTGTGCTTTAACCAGCAACACATTTTCAGCTCTGATCTCCAGCATCTGCAGACCTCACTTTTTACCCACCTAAATCTCCACTTTTAAAACTCTTCTCTTTGACCAAGCTCTCAGTCACTTCATCTCATCCCTTTCTACAATTTGGCATCTGTTTTTCTTACATCTATTTGTGAAGTGCCTTGGGATACCTTTTAGATTAACAGTACTTCATACCGTAAATGAAAGTTGCTATTGAAAGAAAAACTACCACAGTCTTTATAGTTCAATCAATCAATCAATATACCCCAGGGCTTTCTTTATTAATCCTGCAATCTGACTCAAACATTGAAAAATAGATCCAGACAAATACAATAAAACTCACTATATCAAGTGTTTATCTTGTGAAATGATTGTATCATATAAATTATGTAAAAACTATATTCCAAAATTTAAATTGTTAATGAATAATGGCAGCAGGTGAAACATTTACTTTAACATTCTGAAATATATTCAACAGATTACTGCCTGCAATGGTATACCGACTAAATGGCACAGAACACATTTATAGTACATTCACAGAATGTGTTGCTAGATGCAGTCCATAAGAGCATTTAACAGTAGGGTGAATATACTAGACAGACCTACTGTGTCTTATTCATTGTTTCTAAATTGCATCTGACAAATGTCAAAAGCCTACCTTCTCAATTTGCAAACTATCACAGCACCATATCCAAAATTACTGAAAACTCCACATACCTCCATTTTCCTCTCCATTACTGTTGTTTGTCTCAGCCATTTCACAGCTGTCTAAATCTGATTCGCCCTCCAAATCAATGACCCCCTCTGCTGACATTACCAATTCATTTTTCTGTAGATAAGAAAATCAGTTAAGCAGTGGTCACATATTCTTTTCACAAAGCATTTTAATATAAAATAACATAACAATCATGTTTGGTTTGAGCAGTAGGCAGCTTGACAACCTTAAACCTTGATGTATATCTTGTTAAGGCTTGCTGCGCATACAAAATATGAGGGTTATTTTTGACATATATCTTTATGAGTACACTGAACTGTGATAAGTTTATTAGTATCAACTCACAACAATAACTTACATCTTCAATTCCAGTTAGTAACATCAATAACTAGACTACAAAGAGAAATATAAATCTTTCTGTATTAATAAGGCTGAACTGTTACAATAATTTTGCAGATATCAATACATTCTATGTTCTAGATAAAAGCTATATTTAGAGTAATTATCTTCCCAGAAATTAATTTTCAAAAGTGAAATATTTGTATCATTTTTCACAGTAATAATTATGACTTGCACGATACCAATTGGGGAATTCAGATGGGCACAGAGAGAGGGTTGATATTGCACTACCACATTCAGCTTCAGAAATCCTACGGAATCAATAATTGACTGCAGGCTTATTTATTGTTGGAGACTTTATTCTGCATTTCAAGCCAACTGCAGTGCAATGCCAGTTTACTTCATTTGGTAGCACTCTTGCCTCTGAATCAATAAATTATGGTTCCTGCTGGAATATAAGACTTGAGCACATAGATTATCTTGACATTTTAGTTTAGTACATTTCTCTAAGCAGCATGCCTTGGGACACTTGCAATGTTAAAGAGGCAATGCAAGTTGTTATTGATTGCTGCATTATTAAAAACGATATACATCAGTTACAATGTGAAACTGTGACTGTCCATTCAACTGACATTATAAATCTTGATGTACAGAGAGTTCTCCTGGTATACCGGAGTCTTGTACTTCAAATAAATATACTGTTTATGAAGTATTTTGATATGTCAGAGTTGAAATGGCATGATGCACATGTAGGTTTCCTCCAGAAAATGACTGGCTTTGCTTGAAAATTCACCATTTCTGCTGCTTCACCAATATGAGCAACTAATTGATACACAATTGCTTGTCCACATGAGAACATCCTCAATTGAGTTTGATCTCAGTCAAGATTTAATCTATAAAACTGATAGCATATATCATATGCCATATCTTAATATACACTGAAAAAAATTGAAGGCCAATAGATTGCTAATTAAAAAATGAATTGAATTTATATTTGATTTTGAAAACACAACAATAACATTATGGATTTTAAGATTACTTAAGTTAATAATCTATTCAAAACAGATTGGAAGGAATAAAGTCGCCGTGACAATGTGATGTAATAAAACGCAGTTATTCTCTTTAGTTACAACAAAACTGAAAGTAATATGTCTTTTGTCTCCAATGAAACTTGAATACATCTGTGTTTTATCATTTTTAGTTGAATGACATACAAACCAACAGTTTCCTATGTATTAGTGATAATAAAACAATAGAAATGCAACAAATCTTACATATTTACTTACTTTAAGAGCATAAAGCCCCATCTTTCCTGGAATTCGACAGAAAGCTCCATCTTCCACACGAGCATTGGTATGTAGCATGGCGTTAAGGCAAGCCAGAGGAGAGGTTCCACTGATTTGAGAGACAAATGCATAAATAAACGTGTGAGCCCTTCTCACACAATATTCACTTTCCACTTGGACTTTGTGCAAATGCCTCCAACCTTGACCAGCATTAACATTACAATAGCAGACATGAAGTGCAAATTTTAACATTGATCATTTGTAAAATCGGCCATAAGGCATCAAAACAAACAAAATCCAAATTAAATCACAACCAAGTTGTCAATCTAAAACATATGCAGTCATTGAAGACTAAAGACAAATCAAAATATGTAATGTAACACACACAGCAGAAATCTCAGAAACCATCCTTGTGTTTGAAAATGCCAGAATGATCAAAGGGGAAAGTTCAAGAGTATCAGTATTCAATGAAATAAAAGAAAATGCATTAGAATGACCTGGAAGTGGAGGCGGGGGAAGCTGAGAGACACTGCAATTGCAAATCTTTGTTATCATTTTCTCTTTACAGAAGTGGTATAACCTGATGTTGCCTACATAACTCTTTTACATAAGGTGAAAATTCTTTGGTTTTGTATTCATCCTATTTTATCATGAGAAAAGAAACACTGTACAGCTGATAACATTTAAAACACAATAACTTGCCTTTTACATAGCAAAATCACAAACGATTCCACACTATTATTTCTTCAATCTAACTATGAAATAAAACATAAGCAGTTAAAATTATGCATATATGTATAATATTGTTGAACTCAGGGAAAAAGGTTAATGTGGTAAAATTTTGATGTTTTCTATCTCCTTGCCTAAGCTGAATACTTTTCACGAAGTGTATCATCAATTTATTCACAACGTTAAGTTGGGTTATTAATAATAAGAATGTGGAGATAATAAGGAAAAAATAAAATCCAACGTATTTGTTAAATGTAATATTGTTACAGTTGATAACATCACCAGGAAACAGGTATTTCAGATATTGGCAGCTTTATGTTCCCAATAGATTGACAGATGCATCTAGTTTCTAGTATAAAGAGTTGGCATGGCTTTCACTTATGTGTGCTCGCTTACTTCTCATTTTCAGCCTATACTGCTAGCTAATAGAAATATGAAAAAGACAGCCAGGTGTGTAAGTCTTACCCTGACAGGATACAAGGAGAAAGTGAGGTCTGCAGATGCTGGAGATCAGAGCTGAAAATGTGTCAGGCAGCATCCAAGGAACAGGAGATTCCTGAAGAAGGGCTTATGCCCGAAACGTCGAATCTCCTGTTCCTTGGATGCTGCCTGACCTGCTGTGCTTTTCCAGCAACACATTTTCAGCCCTGACAGGATACAGCCTATGCATCATAGAGTTATAGAATCATAGAGATGTAATGCATGGAAACAGACCCTTCGGTCCAGCTCGATCATGCCGATATCTTAAATTAATTTAGTCCCATTTGTCAGCACTTGGCCCATATCTCTCTAAATCCTTCCTATTCATATACCCATCCAAATGCCTTTTAAATGTTGTAATTGTACCAGCCTCCACCACTTCCTCTAGCAGTTCATTCCATACATACACCACCCACTGCATGAAAAGGTTGCTGCGTTTAAATCTTTCCCCTCTCATCCTAAATCTATGCCCTCTAGTTCTGGATTCCCTTGCCCAAGGGTAAAGACCTTGTTTATTTATCCTATCCATGCCCCTCAAGATTTTATAAACCTCTATAAGGTCATCGTTCAGCCTCCAACACTCCAGTGTAAACAGTGCCAGCCTATTCAGCCTCTCTCTATAGCTTAACCCTCCAACTCGTGTAAATCTTTTTGAACCCTTTCAAGTTTCACAACACCCTTCCTATAGGACGGAGACCAGAATTGCACACAATATTCCAAAAGCACAAGATCTCACCTGTGGCTCCAATGGTAACACCTAAAAACTGGCTCCGTTACAGCACCAGACTAAAACTTGAGAGGATCTCAAAGGATAATGCGCCAGATATGCAATGTGCATGTTCATTAGCATGTGGGCAAGCTCTGACACCCACAAATCAAACTCACAGCTATGGGGAAATAGCTCGATTCCTTGTGGATATCTTAGGAATGTGCAAAGACAAGGGACTAAACCCTGACAAAAACTCTGGAATGGTGTCCAAAGCTGGACTAATGTCGTAACATGTTATCTATCCAATATATCCTTCAATAAAGTCAGCACTAAACACATACACTGCATTCCTGTAGCCTCAAGGGGTGAAGGTGAGAGTTCCCTGACATTTAGGCCACATAAGTTCTCCAAAACCTTGTCCAGGCTTGCATCCTGAACAAGACTGCCCAGTTTTGTTGCAGAACACAAACATGACATAGAAGATAGACCATTCCCTCCGCGACTCCCTTGTCAAGTCCATATCCCCTACCAAACCACCCTCCCCTCCCGGCACCTTCCCCTGCCAGTGCAGGAATTGCAAAACCTACGCCCACACCTTCCCCTCACTTCCATCCAAGGCCCCAAAGGAGCCTTCCACATTTATCAGAGTTTTACCTGCACTTCCATAAATGTCATTTACTGTATCTGTTGCTCCTGATGTGGTCTCCTCTACATTGGTGAGACAGGACGCCTTCTTGCAGAGCATTTCAGAGAACATCTCCAGGACACCCACACCAACCAACTCCACCGCCCCGTGGCCGAACACTTCAACTCCCCCCCACTTTGCTGAGGACATGTAGGTCCTAGGCCTCCTCCATTGCTATTCCCTAACCACCTGACAACTGGAGGAAGAACGCCTCGGCTTCCACCTTGGGACCCTTTAACTTTATGACATCAATGTGGATTTCACCGGTTTCCTCATTTGCCACCCCCCACCTTATCCCAGTTCCAACCTTCCAAGTCAGAACTGTCCTCATGACCTATCCTACCTGTCCATTTTCCTTCCCACCTATCTGCTCCACCTTCCTCTCTGATCTATCACCATTACCCCCACCTCTATCTACCTATTGTGCTCTCAGCTACCTTCCCCCAACCCCACCCCTCTCATTTATCTCACCAGCTCCTCAGCTCACGCTTCTTTCCTGATGAAAAGCTTTTGCCAAAATGTTGATTCTCCTGCTCCTCGAACGCTGTCTGACCTGCTGTGTTTTTCCAGCATCACACTCTCGACTCTAGTCTCCAGTATCTGCAGTCCTCACTTTCGTGTTATGAGTGATGAGCT
Organism: Hemiscyllium ocellatum; assembly: GCF_020745735.1. Classification (NCBI taxonomy): domain Eukaryota; kingdom Metazoa; phylum Chordata; class Chondrichthyes; order Orectolobiformes; family Hemiscylliidae; genus Hemiscyllium; species Hemiscyllium ocellatum. Next base: position 82,373,826 of record NC_083404.1, read on the forward strand.
GAACCCAATTTCCACATGGAATGGGTGCACGTGGCTGTTTCTAATGATAGAACATATCATTGTGTCCTGTTGCTAAGACAGTACTTACCTCCAACTAGAAATGCTGAGCTACCATCATCAGACAGCTAAGTGCTTGGAGTTTAGAGTCTCTGCTTTACAAGCGAAGAGAATTTATTGCACTGGGCAAATAAACAAAAAGCAAAAAAAAAGGCCAATTCTTCAATAAGACCTTAAGAATTAGGAACATTAGCATGCCATTTGGCACTTTGAGCTTGCTCCACTATTCAATACAATCATGACTGACCCAACATTCCACCTAACCTTAGATTCCCCTACTGATCAAAAGCCTGTCTCAGCCTTAAATATTCACAAGGATTCTGCCCTCACAGTCTCTGTGACAACAAGTTCCAAACACTCACAACCCTATGAGAGTTGAAATTCCTGCTTCTCTTAATCTTAATTCCTCCAAACCTCAATCTATGCCCTCTGGTCCTGGACCCTTCTGTCAGGTGTAATATCCTCTCAACATTTATCCTGTCAAGCCCCTTAAGAAGCCTTTAGACTTCAATGAGGTCACCTTTCATTCTTCTAAACTCCAGTGAGTAGAGTCTGAACCTGTTTAACATTTGATCATCAGACAATCCCTCTGTACTAGAGATCATAGTAGTGAACCTTCCCTGAACTGCCTCCAATGGACCAATATACTTCTTTAAATAAGGGAACAAAACTGCTTGCAGTATCCAAATGTGGCCTCAACAGCACCTTGTACATTTACATTTAAACATCTCTACTCTTACGTGTCAAACCTCCTGAAATAAGGGTCAGCATTCCATTAGCCTTCCTGACTACGTGCTGTACCCGTGTGCTAGCTTTCTGTGTTTCATGTACAAACCTCAAGTTCCTTCATGCTGCAGCTTTCTGCAGATTATCTCCATTTAAATGATGTTCTGTTCTTTTGTTCTCCCTTCCAAAACTAACTACTTCACATTTTCCCAAATTATACTCCATTTACCATTTGAACCAAGGCTATAATTAGATCGAGAGTTGAGTAACGCTGGTGGAACCCAAACTGGGCATCAGTGAGCAAGTTATTACATTTTGTTTTTGTGCACAGGACATACCTAGGCAATTTTACACATTATTGGGTAGAAGTGGGTGTTATTACTTTTTTAGTCCTCCTTTGCTGGATTTGGATTTATTTTAGTCTTTGCGGTTATCACTAACATTGGCTTCCTTTTCACTTTTTCTTTCGACACTAAATAATCTCCTTATCTTCTTTGATTAACCATGATTTGTTTATCCCACTCTTAGAATCTCTCCTCCTTCCTGGGATGTATTTTTGCTGAAAGTCATGAATAACCAACTTAAGTGTCTATCACTGCTTCCTTACTATCATTTCTGCTAACCTAATCATCCAGTTCACTTTAGCTAAATCTATCCTCATTTCTTTATACTTCCCTTTACTTAAGTTAAACATGGTTGCTTCTGACCCAATTTTCTCTCTCCAATTAAATATTGTTATGGACCAGGCCAGACCCCCTCAAAACATTTCAAGAAAGTAGCCCAGACCCTAACTTTTCTAGTTGTTTTATGCAGATGTAGAGTGGATATTCCAGAAGTGATGCAGCTGGCCCAATCATTTAGTTTTAAACAAAACAGAATTTATTTGCAAGATTACTGGATGAAACACAGGCAAGAGGACAGAATTAGAATAACAACCAATCCGAAAACCGAACACATTATCCCAGTTTAATGATGCTGTTCCTAGTACTTGCAACAATCCCCCTAAACACCCCTTGGCAAAAAAGAAAAAAATAATTGCAGGTTCTTACAGAAGAGATGTCAGAGAGAGGAATGGCAGAGAGATTCAGCATGTACACCTTCTTCCATGTAGCTGTTTCTTTGACCAACAGCCTCAAAACTGACTGACTGCTTTCTCTGAACAGCTAGATTGCTAAAACCCAACCCACACCAAACCAGAGAAAAGATGTGCTGGCAGAATTGGCCATTCCCCTATTATTGTCCAAGTGCTTTTCTTAAACTTAAAAGCTGGATCAAGCCAGACAATTCAGAACCACTGTCTTGTAAAACACTTTTGAAAAAAAACAATGACAACACAACCTTGTTAAAAGAGCAGCATCATCACAATATTACATTTTATAGTGTTATGACCACTACTTCTTAGGGAATCCTTTATTCGGAGATCATTTATTAAGTTTCGCTCATTATCCATTACCAGATCCAAGATAGCCTGTTTCTGATTGGCTTCAAGATTGCTCAAGGAAACTAGCTCTAATGCACTCTCCAAATTTATCATTGCAGCTACTCTTTCCAATATGATTAATCCCATCAACATGAAGATTAATTCTTTTTACATGTTGCTATTACGTGTTGATTTATATTCTTTCCAGAATGGTTACTTTTTGGGGGTCTGTTCACTAATGTCTTTTTCTCCTTTGCTGATTTTTATATTTCAAATGGCTTCTACACCATCCGAGCTTAGATCATCTCTCACAACTGTCTTCTTTTCACCTCTTATTAACAGTTAACCCCACCACCTTTTCCATCCTTCATGTTGCACTGAAAGTCAAATATTACTGAATGTTGAGTTCCCGTTTTGACCTCCTTATAGGCATGTTTCACAATGACTATGAAATCAACCTTGATTTGTGCTGTCAGTTTACCTACCTTATCCCAAATGCTTCATGCTTCAAGATACAAAGCCTTTAAATTTGTTCTTTTGTTGAGTTTTCCTATACTTTTATGGTTCCTTGGTACAATATAAAATTCACACATTCTGTCCTTTCCTTTCATTTTCTGGTAGCAATCAGCACATCACTAAATTGCAATCCTACCTTCCCTTTTACCTTAGATTTTATAATTTTCCATGCAACTCAACTGACCCCTCACTATTTAGTTTAAACCTCTAAGTGGCAAGCTGGAACATTATAACTGTATGCAAGAATTTGACAGACAACTTATGCCTGGTCAGTAATACACGCAAGACAAATGTGATCTTGATGTGGAACTTGATAAGCTTGACATTGCCATAACTTCTTGCCAAAGAGTATGATTACTCAGAACATATTGTTGAAAGAAACTACTAACATTCGTTTTCAAGGGAAGAATTCCAAGGAAACATGAAAGCAAAGTGTCGGCATCTTTGTTGTAAGGAATTTGATACTCTTGATGATGGAACTCCCTCACAAATGTTGCAGAACCCGTTTTATCCATCCATATCCGAATCAAACAAGGATAGTAAACCTCATGAGTATCAGTGTTCCAATACTGTGTTCTATTACAGAGTCAGATAACCAGTTCCACGAGGAGCTTTGCACTGCTATCAGTCAAATGACCAAGACAAAACATCTTTATCTATTAGGGATTTCAATGAAAAGGTGGATGCAGACCATGAGCCACTTTCTGCCTTACACATAAATGAGAATAGACAGATATGACCTGAAATTTGCTGCCACTATGAGCTTTGTGCGACTGGCACTTCTTTCAGAAGAAACCATGCCACAAAGTATGCTGGAAGTATCCAAGATCAGGGCACTGGTGCCAATTGGATCTGCTCATCATCAGAAGTGACTCTTAACAGCATTTTTAACACACATAGCTCTTACAGTATTGACTGTGATGCAAATGAATCACTGTTGTGCACCTCAAGTAAAATGGAACATACTTCTGAGACAACTTCACTGTACACTCAGCATATGTGAAGAAAGAGTGGTAAAGTGCTGAGTGATTCAAGACTATTATCACAGTGATACAAACTGTCCCGTGAAGCCAGGCAGTCCACTCTCATTTATCACAAGAATGATTCAAGCATGAAGATTCTGAATATTGTACACTACCAGCTGCTTGAAGTAAAGTCCAGCAGACTGCTCATTGCTGCTCTGGTGACTACTGGTTGTAACTTTGCCAGTTCTTCACAGCAGTGAATGTAAGGGCAAGTATGAATGAATCAAAAAGGCAACGGGTCCATGAAAAAAGAAGCTCCAAACAAAAACCGCAGGGCAGTTAATCACCAACTGCTATCAAGAGCTGGAATGATTGATGGAATACCATTGTTTTGAAGGAAGATTGCTGGACTTGAACAATTAACTCTATTTTCTCTTCACAGATGCTATCAGACGTGCTGACTTTCTCCAACAACTTCTGTTTCATTTTTTAAGAATACTACTTTGAGTTGTACTGTAGGAAGAATATTGTCACCAATAAAGCACTTCACAGAAAGTCTATTTGTCTTGACAGAGTTAGTCATGGGAGAGCATTGCAAAAATATTGACTCACTTATTATGGGTAAAACTCCAGGCGCTGATACCTGGATCACATGAACACATTGAACGCATAGAAAATCAGCAATGCTGTAGAGTCTAGATTAACTTCGCTGTCTCTGGTGGAGAGAGGTAGCAATGTGTGATGCAAAAATTATGACCTTGTACAGGGTTAAGAATGACTACACGAGTTACATCAACTACCAATGCATCTTTCAACATAGCATTATGAGAAAAGCATTTGTCCAATTTTAGTCAGACCTTTTGGTGCTAGGGAAAAAACAATTTCACATAGAAGTCTGAAACATGAATGAATCACCAGTTCAGGAGACTGGTGAGATTTTTATATTTTCTTGTGAGTTTCCTGGGGAGTAACACAGTTGCCTTGTTCAGATTGCAAATCCTGGTTGAATATATCCAACTTCAATCTATATAATTTCAAAATTGGAAAAGCTATAATTGGTATGACATTCATAAACTGGAAATTTCAAAAGGAAACCATGATATTTATATGTTGCCTTCATCAAACTCAACAAACATTCAATCATGTGAGCAGAAATGACATTTTTATGCTGCTGGAGAAGCCAAGTTGTTTGTCAAAGTTGCTCAAAGTGAGCTCTCATTCAGCAATGAACATTTGATGCTGGAGATTATTGATAGCTCTCTGCATGACAACATGATAATTAGGGTCAGCTAGGATGGGACAACATCAGGACACTCAGATCCATAGTCAGCTCAAACAGACTTGCTTACTGGCACCAAACATTCTTTGGCACATTGCCTTCTTTCTTCCTGCCATATGCCTTCAGCCATCTACTGAGAATGTTCGCACACACGCCAGAACTATCAGACTGTGTTCCATCCTGTTCGTTCATTTTCGAGATAAAGAAATACCATGTCTTCACCAGAGGGTTGTCCCACACTGATGCACTAACATTCCTTGCAGAGGAGCATCTTCAGAATCAAATGGTCAGACTCCTTTCACATGCAAAGAGTTTGCTTTGACTATCAATATCAAGATGACCAATGCCATCATCCAGTACTTTGCATACTGCTGTCAATGGCCACTGAAAGTTTGATGCTGGATGTTTTGATAGCTTCACATATGTAAGCTCCTCAATCACCAATTTGTCACAAACGCTGAAATCAACAAATGGAACACAAAATCTATAGGTGTTATATTCAAGCTGAGTAAGAGATGGTGCAATAACAACAATCAGATTGACATCTTCAAATTGCCAACAACCAATTCTGCAACTTCAGTGCATTTCTTTTCAGAGTGACATCTGGGCAACTTATGGTAGACAGGAGGAAAGGGTGAACAGTTTCCATCTTTATTGTCTCCACGACATTCTTAGCATCTTCTGATAGAACAAGATCATCAACCCCAAGGTCCAGAACTGCTTTAACTCCATTAGTATACAATCATTGCTCAGCCAACAATGTCACTGCTGGATCAGCCACATTCATCAGAAGCTTCTGGGTGCCCATAAATCTGTAACAATGATGTCTGGCAAATGAGATTTGAAAATGGTGGCCACTGACACTGATAACAGAAGGAAAGTAGTCACTGATGGCTGTGACCACTGAAGGTTGACTATTTGGAGGTCAGTGGAGGAGACAAATAGAATTAAAAGCTCTGTTGACTGAAAAGATAGCCCAGAGTAAACAGAGACAGGTGGATCTGACATATTCACTGTTTAATGTCCTCCTCTGCAACAAATATGGTAGAGTCAAGATCAGAGTGGTGTTGGAAAAGCACAGCAGGTCAGGTAGCATCCAAGGTGCAGGAAAGTCGATGTTTCGGGCAAAAGCCCTTCATCAGGAATTCCTGATGCTTTTCCAGCACCACTCTAATCTTGACTCTAATCTCTAGCATCTGCAGTCCTCATTTTCACCTAACAGATGTGGTAGAGGCTGCCATGGCAGAGTGTGGCTCCTGAGCCATACCAGGCACTGCGGAGAAAGTGAGGACTGCGGTTGCTGGAGATCAGAGTCGAGAGTGTGGTGCTGGAAAAGCACAGCAGATCAGGCAGCATGTGAGGAGCAGGAGAATCAATGTTTCAGGCATCAGATTCCTGGATACTGCCTGACCTGCCTGCTTTACCAGCACCACACATATCAGGCACTGTGCAACATAGAATTGAATCAAGCACGTATTATGAGATAGGAGGTTCACGTATCTTGAAACATCACTTTGTAAAAGGAAGATAAATAGTGTTGAGGTATATTGAAACTTAGGAATGAGAATAAGTTTCTTCACCACTCAAGCCTGTTTTGCCATTCAATTACAGCTTTGCGGAAAAATAAATACCAAGTAAGAACAGGTTGAGGTAAATTCTCAGTTTGTGTCACATTCAATGGTGCGACTCTGTCTACCATTTATGTTATATCATTACTTCTTAACTGATATATTCTATGCATTTGTGATAAAACCTAGAAAAACTCTATATCTTTGTAAATATAAGAGGTTGCCTCTAATATCCAGCAAACCTGTATCCCTAAATCTCTTTGTTATACAACTTTCATTCACTGTATAACTGCTACTGTTATTGTTTATAATTAAGATGTATTAAATCATGTTTACTATTTGCCTGCCATTGAGACCCATTCTCCCCTCTTGTCTATAAACTTTTCTGCAGTTTTCTTTATTTGGGCCTCAGCTATTTACAACCTATATTAGTTACTTAGATGATTGGACCCAGCACCAATCCTTGTGGCACACAACTAGTCACAGGTCTCCAGTCTGAAAAACAATCCTTCACCACCACCCTCTGCCTTCTACCTTCACGCCAGTTCTGTATCCAAGTGGCTAGTTCTCTCTGTACTCCATATGATGTAACCTTGCTAACCAGTCTCCCATGGGGAACTCTGTCGAACACCTTACTGAAATCTATGTAAATCACATCCATCAATCTACTCTCATCAATCCTCTTCATTACTTCAAAAAATTCAATTATATTAATGAGACTTGATTTCCCATGCACAAAGCCATGTTGACTATTCCTAATCAGACCATGCCTTTCCAAATAAATGTAAATTCTGTCCCTCAGGATCTCTTCCAAAAATTTACCCACCATCAATGTCAGGCTCATCGATCAATAGTTTCCTGACTTTATCTTACCACCTTTCTTAAATAGGGGCACCACATTAGCCAACGTCCAGTCGTCTGGCACCTCACCTGTGGCTATAAATTATACAAACATCCCAGCAAGGGGCCCAGCAATCACTTCCCTAGCTTTCCATAGAATTCTAGGGTACACCTGATTGGGTCCCAGGTATCTATAAATATTTATGCGTTTTAAGACGTCTAACACCTCCTTCTCTACAATGTGGACATTTTCCAAGTTCTCACTATTTTTTTTCTCCACATTCTATATCTTCATTGTCCTTCTCCCCAGGAAACACTGATGCAAAATACTCATTAAATATCTCCCCCTATTCCTGCAGTTCCACACAGTGACTGTCTTGCTGATCTTTGAGGGGTCCTATTCTCTCCTTTGTTAATCTTTTGTCCTTAATGTATTTGTAGAATCTCTTTGGATTCTCCTTAACCCTATTTGTCAAAGCTATTCTCTTTATGCCCTCCTGACTTCACTCTTAAATATACTCCTACTGGCTTTATATTTTTTCAGAGATTCACTCTATGTCTGCTGTCTATACCTAGAGTCATAGAGTCATAGAGATGTACAGCATGGAAAAAGACCCTTTGGTCCAACCTGTCCACGCCAACCAAATATCCCAACCCAATTTACTCCCACCTGCTATCACCCGACCTATATGCCTCCAAACCCTTCCGATTCACATATCCATCTAAATGCCTCTTTAATGTTGCAATTGTACTAGCCTCACCACTTCCTCTGGCAGCTCACTCCATATACATACCACCCTCTGTGTGAAAAAGTTGATCGTTAGGTCTCTTTTATATCTTTCCCCTCTCAGCCTAAACCTATGCCCTCTAGTTCTGGACCCTCCGACCCCAAGGAAAAGACTTTACCTGTTTATTCTATCCATGACCCTCATAATTTTGTAAACCTCTGTAAGGTCACCCCACAGCCTCCAACGCTCCAGGGAAAACAGCCCCAGCCTGTTCAGCCTCTCCTTATAGCTCAACTCCTCCAACCCCTGCAACATCCTTGTAAATCTTCTTCTTGACGAAAAGCTCAATCTCTCTAGTCATCTAGTTTCCCTTACACCTATCAGTGTTGCTCTTTCCCCCTAATTGGAACATACTGTCTCTGGACTCTTGTCAACCCATTTTTGAAGGCTTCCCATTTTCCAGCCGTCCCTTTGCCTGTGAACATCCACCGCTAATCAACTTTGAAAGTTCCTGAGTTCTTGCTAACACCACTGAAATTTATTTTCCTCCAACTGAGAAATAAAATTTTTAGATCGGTCTATCCTTTTCCATCACTATTTTAAAACAAATAGAAATATGATCACTGGCCCCCCAAATGCTCCCCCATTGACACCTCAGTCACCTGCCCTGCCTTATTTCCTCAAAAAAAGAGCAGCTCTCACAGCCACAATATTTTCCTGTTCCCCCATCTTGGGTATCCTGAATATATTTACTTTTCAGAGAGTTCAATGAAAATACATTAAGCATATTCCTGAGATGAGGGAATTGTCAGATGATAAGAGATTGAGTAGATTAGGTCTATATTCTTTAGCATTTGGAAGTGTGATGCTCTCACTGAAACATATACCATTTTTAAGGTACTGCTACTGAGGGGACTTCTTCCTTTGGCAGAGAAGTCTAGAATTATGGCCCTTGTCTTAAAATAAGGGATTGGTTATTTGAGATTGAGATGAAAAGAAACCTTTTCACTCAAAGAATAGTGAACTTTCAGAATTCACTATTCAAGAGGGTTGCAGATAATCAGTCAATAAGTACATTCAAATTAAAGATCAAGAGATATTTAGATGTCACAGATGGAGGAATCATTTTGATTAATGAAGCTGGGGTTGAAGATCAACACTGATCAAACTTGAAGGGCAGAATGTTCTACACATGATTCAATTTCTTACATTCTTTGTTTTTTTTAATAATGGTACCGTCTATTTTGGTTTCATCTTTAAATTTTGATACCGCCTCCTATCTTACTGTCCGTGAAATAATTTATATACAAAGTAAACAACATAGTTTCAGAACTAAACTATGTGAGATATCACTGTGCTTCCAACCATTCTGAAAAATTAGCCTTAGGTCCTACCATTTTCACCTTTCCTTTCTCTAAAATCAACCTTGCTATCTTCTGTATAAGTCATTGAGTTTAATTCTCTCTTGTAACATCCTCTGTGGCATCTATTGTACTTGCTCGAAACAAAATGATCTCCTTGACAATTTGAGCGATGTTTACGGAGTATAATAGTTACGCTTGAACGTCATGTTGATTATTCCTAGCTATTTTATTCTAATCTAGACATATGACAATTGGCATCTTTAATTAAGGAGTGTAAAAATATCATATTGTAATTATCCTGATTAGTTCATGCTCTTTTAAGCCTGCACATTGTGTTTGAAATCATAGAATCCCTACAGTGTGGAAACTGGCCATTTAGCCCAACAAGTCCACACTAACCCTCCAAAGAGTAACACACCCAGACCATTCCCCTAAACTATTACGCCACATTTACCCCTGACAAATGCACCTAACCCACACATCGCTATGGGCAATTTAGCATGGCCAATTCACCTAACCTGAACATCTTTGGACTGTGGGAGGAAACCCATGCAGACACGGGGAGAATGTGCAAACTCCAGACACACAGTGGCCCAAGGCTGGAATCAAACCTGGGTCCCTGTTGCTCTGAGGCAGCAGTGCGAACTACTAAGCCACCGTGCCACCTGTGTGGGGTTTGGCACACTCCCAGCCTCAATAGTGCCTTGGAGTATCACTTTGCAGGTCAATGCAATTTCCTTTTTAATCTCAAGTGGCACACTGGCTCAGCGGTTAGCACTGCTGCCTCACAGCACCAGGGACCAGTGTTCGATTCCACCCTTAGCTGACTGTCTATGTAGAGTTTGCACATTCTCCGCATGTCTGCGTGGGTTTCCTCCAGGTGCTCCAGTTTCTTCCCACAGTCCAAAGATATGCAGGTTAGGTGGACTGGCCATGTTAAATTGCCCATAGTGTTCAGGGATGCACAGGCTAGGTGGGGTTAACAATGGGAAATGCATGGTTAATGCATGGATGGGGGAATGCTCTTTGGAGGTCAGTGTGGACTCAATGGGCTTAATGGTTTGCTTCCAGACTGTTGGGATTCTGATTTTTTTTCAGGATCTTAGGATGACAATTATTGGTCTCTGCCATTTGTTGACCTCAAATATATTATCTGCAAGTTTCCTTTTATCTATTTTAATATCGATTATCTTAAACATTTCATGACTGACCGTATTTTGTATACTGGTCACTTTAAAAGGATAGGGATTGAGAGACATAGGAATTCAGACAAAGAAATCTTTAAAAGTGGAAGATGTGAATAAGCTTTTTAATGAAAACACAGAATCCTAGGTTTGTAAATCAGACACAAAATAAGAAGCATGAGGGAGTCACATTAAATCTGTCCAAACTAATATTCAGGCCACATGGAATGCAACTTGAATGCTCAATTTTTTGAAGGATGTCAAGGCTATGATACAAAATAATTTTTCTTTGATAATACCAGTGGTTGGAGACATCGGCTTTGATGAAAAATTAGAGGAGGAGCAAACCTTTCTACTAAAACAGAAAATTAACACAGGTAAAGATGTTTAAAATTATTAAGTGTTTTTGTGAGATAAATTGCAAAAAGTTAGTAACCTGAGAATTTAAGATCATCAGCAAATAAATGAAGGGAAGGAGGGGATTTATTTTAAATTGAAGTTTATTAGGACATAGAATATTGAGTTAAAAACACAGGTGGATATAAAATGGATAATTACTTGTAAAACAGAAGTAGATATATATTTTCAGAGAAATTATATGTTAAGTGGCTAGCTTTTTCAGAAACATTGTGTAAGTGTGATAGACTATAAAATGTTATAATTCTACAAGCAGAACTTAATGCCTCCATCCAAGAGCTGAACCAGTTTTTGCTGCTGCAAAGCCTGGGAAACAGAGGAATTTCAGAGTTATCATAGTTGTGGTAATCGACTGATAGGGATAAGTGAAGTTAGGCAAGAAGATTGAAAAAACTGAACTGTGGACTAAATTTGATTTACTTTCACAGTTATACAGTCTTAAAACTCTCAATAGATATATAATTTAACAATGTTCACATACTGACAGTGAGGATTGTTTATTGCAACAACTGTATATTTTTGTTTATGACAATTTGGGCAAAACTTAAGAGTAATTATTAGAAGACAAAACAATTAAAAATATTATTCATGGAGGTGGGCTTTGCTGGCTGGGTCAACATTTATTACCTATTCATAGCTGGCCTAGAGAAGGTGTTGGTGAACTGCCTTCTTAAACTACTACAGTCCATTTTGTGTTTTGTGTTTGGCATTTGGTGTTTTCCATTTAGATTTTTATCCAAGGACTCTGAAATAAGGTGGCTTACTTCCAAGACAGGATACTGACTGGCTTGGAGGGGAGCTTGCCGATGGCGTTGTTCACATGTACCTGCTGCTGTTGTTCTTTTACACGGTGGTAGCCATGGATTTGGAAGGTGCTATGTGAAGAACATTAGTGAATTTCTGCAGTGCATTTTGTGGATGGCAACACTGCTGTTACTGGTGGTGGAGGAGTGTTTTGTTTTGGTTGTGGTGCCAATCAAGTGGGCTGCTTTTTCCTGAATATTGTCATGATATTGAGTGTTTTTGGATCTGTATCATTAGGCAAGTGTGGAGTACTTTATCACACTACTTATTTTTACCTCACAAAAGTTGTAAGGTTTTGGAGTCAGGAGGCCAGATACTCGCTGCAATATCCTCTGACCTGCTTTTGTAGTCCAAGAATTTATATGGCTAGTGAAGTTCATGGTCAATAGTAGACCCCTCACCAGAATGTGGATAGTGGGGGAAGGGGGGTTTCAAAGATGGTAATACTGTTGAATATCAAGGAATGATAGGTAGATCCTCTTTCAGGAGATGATCAATGCCTGGTACTTGACAGCATTTGTCGCACAAGGCAGGGACACATGGGTTAGGGATCATTTAATAGCTTGGATAGAAGATTGGCCAACCAATAAAAGCAGAGATTTTGGAAAAATTTATCTTTTCCTAGTTGACAAGATGTAACTAGTGCGGTGCCACAGAGTTCAGTCTCAATTCAGTCCTCCAACCCCAATTATTTACAATCTGCGTTAATGAACTTGGGTGCAGGGTTAAAAAGTTGCAGAATTTCTAGTCAGTTTCGATGAAGAAATAATAAATTTACTAATGGATTTTAATGGGTTAGGTGAATGGGCCAAAGTTTGGTCGATGAAGTTTAATGCAGATGAGTGTGAGGTTACACATTTTTGTTGGAGGAATAAAAGGCATATTATTATTTACAAGGAGAGTTAATGGTAAGCTCCTTTTTAAAATTAAATGTGCTGGAAGTTTTCAGAGCAGTTAAAGACAGCAAAGCATAATTCAATTATTTTCCATCAAAACCATTTTTCTCACAAATCCAGAGGTCTATTCGTACTACAACAGAAAATAATTTACAATATTGGTGAAAGTCAGAAAAAATGTTCAGATGTGTTGACTTAATGTCGATAATAGAAGGCTGGCAATCCAAATATCTAGACTATAATAAATCAGAGGAGGAAGTGAGGTCTGCAGATGCTGGAGGTCAGAGCTGAAAATGTGTTGCTGGAAAAGCGCAGCAGGTCAGGCAGCATCCGAGGAACAGGAGATTCGACGCTTCGGGCATAAGCCCTTCTTCAGGAATTTCCTGTTCCTCGAATGCTGCCTGATCTGCTGCGCTTTTCCAGCCACACATTTTCAGCTATAATAAATCAGACACATGAATTTAAATTTCACCACAGAACTTGAGGAATTTGAATTCAATTAGTTACAAAGTCTGGAATTGAAATGTAGTATCATTAATCGTGACCATGAAATTGATTAATTGCTCTAAAAATGCAACTAGCTAATTAATGTGCTTTAGGACAGGAAACTTGCTGCCCTTACTTTTAACTGCACTTTGGAAATGGTTGATCCAACTCTTCTGTTGTAAAGAAGGCAGCTATTAACACTTGCTCAAGGATAAGTGGAGATGGGTAATAAATGCTGGCCCTCTTACTGATGCCACATTCAATGCAATGAGAAATTTAGTTTGCAGTTAACCACACTAATAACTTCTGAGAATATTTAATTTTCAAAAAGGGCCTCTTTATTACTGACTCAGAGAATTTATTAGAGTTCTTGTAACTGATGTCAATAAGTTAGTGATGACATTGAAACACTGTAATTGTGTCACAGACTGGTATTGTGCCATCCAAAATTATGGCCGTATATTTCTGTAGAAGAGTTGCCAATTTTCGTCAAGCTTTTTTCAAGTGCCAGGAGAAAACAATTTGAGAGAGAAGTGTGAAACACAATTGAGTCACCAGTTCAAGTGGTGAGGAGACTTTTACATACTTCACTGAATCGCTCCAGATTGGAAACAAGTTGTTTGGTCCAACAAATCCACATTGTCCCTCCGAAGAGTAACCCACCTAAACCCAGATTCCTACCCTATTACTCTACATTTACCCCTCACTAATGCATTTCACCTACACATCCCTGATCACTATGGGCAATTTAGCTTGGCAAATTCACCTTTGGATTGTGGGAGAAAACTGGAACACCTGGAGGAAACCCATACAGTCACGGGGAGAATCTGCAAACTCCACACAGATAGTCGCCCGAGGCTGGAATTGATCCTGGGTCCCTGGCACTGTGAGGCAGCAGTGCTAATCACTGAGCCACCGTGCCACCCCTTCATACTAGTTGCTTGAAGAGAAACACTGAAGAACTGTAATCAATGGTAATAGCCAAACTTAATTAAGCAAAACAAGTAAATAGCAAGTAAAACACACCCTTTCCATATTTACTTTGTCAATGAATGGAGGAGATTTTGAATACTAATCTTTTTGTTCCATTATAAAACATAAAAACATGAATTATAAAAGTACAGAACATCAAATTATACTAGCTATCAAAACAATTAAATTGCTGTCTATCAAGACTGCTTACCTTCTAAAACATGTCACCAGACGTTGAATAAAATCCAATGTGTAAAAGCAGAAAGAGAAAAGACAACATATAATCAAATTAAATTAAAAATCTTTAATGAGCAGAACTAAATGACTACATCACAAAAACATATAACTTATAATATCTTTTACAGATTGAATATTTAAATGTTTTCCCGTGTTTATAATAGAACATGTTAAAATGCCATCTTAATATTTTACAATCAGGTTCAGCTAAAAATCAGGAAAGAAAACTTCCACATTCCATTTTAGTTGATAAAATAAACTACTGCAAATGCTGGAAATTTGAAATAAAAGCAGGAAGTGCTGGAGAAAGTCAGCAGGTCTGGTAGCATCTTGAGAGAGAGAAACAGAAATAATGTTTTGAATCCATTATTACTCTTCTTCCACCAGACCTATAGAGTTGCTCCAGCATTTTCTATTTTTATTTCAATTTAGTAAAGTTCGATTTCAGCTACAGAAGCAAGGAAGGCTCCACAGTCAGAAACACTATTTTGGAATCAACAAGGAAAATATGTCAGCCAAATGTTTTGCAGTTGGATGCATGATCAATGCATGTGTGTGAGCTGTAGATGAAAATAAAATCATAACTGAGTGCGCAGCCATGGGCAGATCAATAATTGTCATCGTAAACATGAATGGCCCACTCAAACAGAATGGTGTCTATATCACCCTAACTTAAAATCATGTCTTCAAAGAAAGAAGGAAGCAAGTGTATTGCAAGTAGCTTATATACTTGAGTAATAATCAAATGTTTTGACTCTTTTTTAAAGTTACGTTTATGGGGTCGACTATTACATGGATATATTTTTGAAGGGTCTGCAATTCATGCCCATCAAAACTCATACTGGATCATTAGCAGAAGCCCAATTGGCAAGTTGTTGGAGAGAATCCTGAGGGACAGGATGTACATGTATTTGGAAAGGCAAGGACTGATTAGGGATAGTCAACGTGGCTTTGTGCGTGGGAAAACATGTCTCACGAACTTGATTGAATTTTTTGAAGAAATAACAAAGAGGATTGATGAGGGTAGATCGGTAGATGTGCTCTATGTGGACTTCAGTAAAGCGTTCGACAAGGTTCCCCATGGAGACTGACTAGCAAGATAAGATCTGATGGAATACACGAGAACTAGCTATTAGGATACAGAACTGGCTCAGAGGTAGAAGACAGAGGGTGGTGGTGGAGGGTTGTTTTTCAGACTGGAGGCCTGTGACCAGTGGAGTGCCAGAAGGATCAGTGCTGGGTCCTCTACTTTTTGTCATTGACATAAATGATTTGGATGTGAGCATAAGAGGTACAATTAGTAGGTTTGCAGATCACTCCAAAATTGGGGGTGTCATGGACAGCAAAGAGGGTTCCCTCAGATTACAACAGGATCTTAATCAGCTGGGCCAATGGGCTAAGAAGTGGCAGCTGGAGTTTAATTCAGATAAATGTGAGATGCTGCATTTCGGAAAAGCAAATCTTAGCAGGACTTATACACTTAATGGTAAGGTCCTAGGGAGTGTTGCTGAACAAAGAGACCTTGGAGTGCAGGTTCATAGCTCCTTGAATGTGGAGTCGCAGGTAGATAGGATAGAGAAGGCGGCGTATGGTATGCTTTCCTTTATTGGTCAGAGTATTGAGCACAGGAGTTGGGAGGTCATGTTGTGGCTGTACAGGCCATTGGTTAGGCCACTATTGGAATATTGCGTGCAATTCTGGTATCCTTCCTATCGGAAAGATGTTGTGAAACTTGAAAGGGTTCAGAAAAGATTTACAAGAACGTTGCCAGGGTTGGAGGATTTGAGCTATAGAGAAAGGCAGAACAGGCTGGGGCTGTTTTCCCTGAGCGTCGGAGGCTGAGGGGTGACCTTATAGACGTTTACAAAATTATGAGGGGCATGGATAGGGTAAATAGGCAAAGTCTTTTCCCTGGGGTCGGGGAGTCCAGAGCTAGATGGCATAGGTTTAGAGTGAGAGGGGAAAGATATAAAAGAGACCTAAGGGGCAACATTTTCACACAGAGTGTGGTACGTGTATGGAATGAGCTGCCAGTGGAATTGGTGGAGGCTGGTACAATTGCAACATTTGAGAGGCATTTGGATGGGTATATTGAATAGGAAGGGTTTGGAGGGCTATGGGCCGGGTGCTGGCAGGTGGGACTAGATTGGGTTGGGATATCTGGTCGGCATGGATGGGTTGGATGGAAGGGTCTGTTTCCATGCTGTACATCTCTACGACTCTATGACTCTATAATTGATTTCTAAATGAAGTGAAAAAAAGTTATGGTAATTATGAAAACCCAGATGGAACACAGCAGCCAGTGGAATGGAAGACCAGGAGTAGAGCAAAACAACCGGCAGACTGGAAAGCTGGAGCTGGACGTGATGGTCTGCACACTGACTCATAATCATTGGTCTGGTATCTGTGAAGAACAAGGGTCAACATTTACACAAGATATGTGTAAAATTCTAGGTTATTTGGCCAAAAATAGGGGGTTGACTTTTACATGACATCGACTATTGCTCAAGTAAACATGCTATATATCAAAATATATTACTTGCTGGTCTAGTCATAATGCTGCAGTAAATTGTCAGTTCATATTTTGAAGTACATAAAGTCTCTTAAAATTTTAATTTTTGCCTTTTTTTTCTTCCTGGAACTATGCATTGATTTGCACAGGTCCAAGCTCATTTAGTTGTAAAGTAAAAGTTTTTAGAACTTGTCAGATCATGCTGCTGGAGAGGAAGTTGAATGGCAATTCAGTATTTAACTGAATATTAGAGCAATATTGGAAGTTCACTTGCCTCTCTCAATATATGAGCAGACTGAAACCATGCTTGTTGGCTTTGAAGGTGTATAGCTATGTGTATCATTGAAATAGAACATATAGAGCTGAAAATGTGTTGCTGGTTAAAGCACAGCAGGTTAGGCAGCATCCAAGGTACAGGAAATTCGACATTTCGGGCCAGAGCCCTTCATCAGGAATCCTGATGAAGGGCTCTGGCCTGAAACGTCGAATTTCCTGTTCCTTGGATGCTGCCTAACCTGCTGTGCTTTAACCAGCAACACATTTGCAGCTCTGATCTCCAGCATCTGCAGACCTCACTTTTTACTAAATAAAACATATAAGTGTGTTAAGTTTACAATTCTATCCTTCAGCATGTAGTGATCTGCATAAGACCAAATCAAGCTGAATACCAGCATCTATTAAAATTCAAATACATAATGCATGATTTTCTGAATTTTTTGATCTGTACACATTTCTGATATTTGTCCCAACTGGGCAATATTCCTGGATAAAAACAGTGTTTGAAAATTATCATACAGTTTTACAGATATCTACATGATATCTGTAAAATAGATCTTTAATACTGAGCATTACTTCTAAAATTAAGTTGTAAATTATGCAGCCTCCTGATACTCCAGATAGTCATTTCAGTAATTCTAAATTTTTCGTTAGTCTAGTTTATGCATTATAATAAAAATTCCCAAGACTGCCTCATTCAGCATTCACTGAAAAATTCATTGCATCAACAATTCTCTTTTTATCTTATTCAAATTAAGAATAAGGTCATGAACAAAGGATATTATTCATTAGCATCCAGTTTAGATGAAATACCATTGGTTTGAAACATTAACCCTGTGATTCTGACCCCAGATATTGTCAGTCTTCCTGTCTACCTCTAGCATCCTGTTTTTTAGAATAACTATAATAATCAAAGAACTTGATTAACAACACTTTAAATAGTAGGATAATAAACCATCAACCCTTAAAAATATTCTAACTGCATTAGATTTCACCAGATTTCTCTACACGAGGTTAGATTTTAGAATCAGGATGGCGATGAAGAGAAGGCTGCCCTGTTCAACAAGTTAAAAAAAATCACAGATCTCACAATATAAAAATATTCTTTATTTATTTGTTCACATGATGTGGCCATTGAGAAACATCTTATTACCTACTCCTATCTCCTCTTGACAAGACTGAGGTGAGCTGGCTTCTTGAACTACCACAGTTGATGGGAAAAGTGGGAAAAATACTCTCAGTGGAGTTAGAAAGTTTCCAAGGTATTGACCCAGTGACAGTGAAGGAATGGTGATACAATTCAAAGACGGTGTGTGGTTCAGAAGGGAACATGCAACTTGTGAGTTCCTATCCATCAACAGCCTTGTTCTTCTATGTGGTGGAGGTTACAGGTTTGGAAGGTGATAAAAAATTAGCCATGTTAGATTGTTGGAGTGCATCTTGTAAATGGTATGCATTGCTGCCATTGTATGTTGATGCTATAGGGACTGAATGTTGAAGGGGTTGGATGGGGTATCAATCAAACAGGCTTCTTTGGCCTGGATGGTGTCGAGCTTCTAGAATGTTGTTGGAAATACAGGTAAGTGGGGAGTATTCCATTACACACCTGATCTATGGTCAACTCCTGGTACTTTTATGGCTGCATATTTACTTGTCTTTTAATAACATAGGCGAGAATACTGTCTGTGTCAAGTCACTTGTGGAACCGCCATTTCTGAGGAATGCTGAGTGGTGCTAAACATACTGCAATCATCAATGAACACTCCTGACTTTATTATGAAAGGTTAACGATGAAGATCTGACTCAGTACGTGGATGTACCGATTACAGAAGGTGCAAAACATTTACCTACTGTAGGGAAATAAGGGTTGGCAGGTGAGTGAGGTGTCAATGGGGGAGCACTTTGGGGCCAGTGATCACAATTATATTAGTTTTAAAATAGTGATGGAAAAGAATAGACTAGATTTAAAAGTTGAAGTTCTAAATTGGAGGAAGGCTAATTTTGATGGTATGAGGCAAGAACTTTCAAAAGTTGATTGGGAGGGGCTATTCGCAGGTAAAGGGACGATTGGAAAGTGGGAGGCCTTCAACAATGAAATAATGAGTGTCCAGAAACAGTATATTCCTGTTATGGTGAAGGGGAAGGCTGATAGGTGTAAGGAATGCTGGATGACTAGAGAAATTGATGTTTTGATCAAGGAAAAAAAGGGAGCATATGTCAAGTATAGCTAGCAGAGATTGAGTGAATCCCAAGAAGAGTATAAAGGCACTAGGAGTATACTTTAGAGGGAAATCATTAGGGAAAAAAGGAGACATAAGATAGCTTTGGCAAATAGGGTTAAGGAGAATCCAAAGGGATTCTATAAATACATTAAGGACATAAGGGTAATTAGGGAGAGAATACAGACCCTTACAGATCAGTTTGGCCACCTACGTGTGGAACTGCAGTAGATGGGGGAAATACTAAACAAGTACAAGATGATTCTTTATCTGAAGTTCCAAAATCCGAAAAGCTCCAAAATCTGAAGGTGTTTTGTGAAACATTTCTTTACATTAACAAAGATGTTTGGCATGCAAACAGTTCACCCAAGTCGACACCCACCCGGTGCATGTCACTCAGATGCAACGTGCGAGGTATGGCCCAGCACCAGTTGGACTGGATTCTCTCTCAAGGCCTGTTTTACTTAGTAAGTCTGCTCCTCTGGTAGGGTTTTTAAAAATTTTACCATCAAATTGTCACTTATTCTGAAATGCGAAAAACTCTGAATTCTGAAAAATAGCTGGTCCCGACGATTTCGGATAAAGGATTGTCTACCTGTATTTTACATCAATGTTTACTGTGGAGAAGGATATATAAGATAGAAAACATGGAGAAATAAATAGTGACATCTTGAAAAATGCCCATATTACAAAGGAGGTGATGTTGGATGGCTTAAAAGTATAAAAGTGAATAGATTCCCGAGACCTGATTAGGTGTACCCTAGAATTTTGTGGGTAGCTAGGGAAGTGATTGCTGGGTTGCTTACTGAGATATTTATATCATCTAAAACCTCACGTGAGGTGCTGGAAGACTGGATGTTGGCTAACGTGATGTCACTATTGAAGAAAGGTGGTAAGGAAAAGCCAGGGAACTGGAGATCGATGTGGTAGTGGGCCAGTTGTTGGAGGGAATCTTGAGCCACAGAACTTACATGCACTTGGAAAGGCAAGGACTGACTAGGGATAGTCAACTTGGCTTTATGCATGGGAAGTTGTGTCTCATTAACTTAATTAAACTTTTTTGAAGAAGTAACAGAGAGAATTGATGAGGGCAGAGCAGTGGACATGATCCCTTTGGACCTCAGTAAGGCGTTCGACAAGGTTCCCATTGGTAGACTGGTTAGCAGGGTTAGATCACATGGAGTACAGGGAGAACTAGCCATTTGGATACAGAACTGGCTTGAAGGTAGAAGGCAGAGGGTGGTGGTGGAGGGTTGCTTTTCACACTGCAGGCCTGTGACCAGTGGTGTGCCACAAGAATCAGAGCTAGGTCCACTGCTTTTCATCATGTACATAAGTGATTTGGATGTGCGTGCAGGAGGTATAGTTAGTAAGTTTGCAGATGACACCAAAACTGGACGTGTAGTGGACTGCAAAGATGTTTACTTCAGAGTACAGTGGGATCTTAATCAGATGGACGAAAGGAGTGGAAGATGGAGATAATTTAGATAAATGTGAGGTGCTGCATTTTGGAAAGGCAAATCAGGGCAGGACTTATACTCTTAATGGTAGGGTCCTGGGGAACGAAGAGACCTTGGAGTGCAGGTTCATAGTTCTTGAAAGTGGAGTCACAGGTAGATAGGATAGTGAAGGTGTATGGTATGCTTGCCCTTATTGGTCAGTGCATTGAGTCTAGGACTTAAGAGGTCATGTTGCAGCTGTACAGACATTGGTTGGGCCACTATTGGAACAATGCGCGCAATTTTGGTCTCCCTGCTATAGGAAGGATGTTGTGGAAATTCAAAGGGTTCAGAAAAAATGTACAAGGATGTTGTCAGGATTGGAGGGTTTGAACAAGAGGGAGAGGCTGAATAGACTGGGCCTATTTTCCCTGGACCTTTGGAGGCTGACGGGTGACATTATAGAGGTTTATAATATCATGAGGGGCATGGATAGGGTAAATAGTCAAGGTCTTTTTCCTGGGGTGGGAGCATCCCAAACTAGAGGCATAGGTTTAAGGTGTGACGGGAAAGATTTAAAAGGGACCTGACGGCGATGTTTTCATGTAGAGGGTGGTGTGTGTATGGAATGAGCTGCCAGAGGAAGTGGTAGGGGCTGGTACAATTACAATATTTAAAAGGCATCTGGATGGGTATATAAATAAGAAGGGTTTAGACAGATATGGGCCAAATGCTAGGAAATGGGACTAGATTAATTTAGGTTTTCTGGTTGGCATAGACAAGTTAGACCGAAAGACCTGTTTCCATACTGTACATCTCTATGACTCTATGAAGCAGCTTAAGAACATTGGGATTAGGTTGAGCCTGAGAAAGTACCTCAGATAAGTCCTGGGACTGATATGATTGACCTCCAATAGCATGGCCTATTATATACAAACATTACATTCACAAGCATATAAGTGCCTGGGCTAACATTAAACCATTAGGTTACAATGGAGGAGTGTGGTTCCAGTCATGTTTCATGCTTCAAGTCATCCTGGAATAAGATGGAGGATGAACATTTATACTTTTAGGTCATATGCTATACAGTGATCTTATCATGAACATATGTGTTAAATGTATACTAACTTAATGACTGTGAGAAATAACACAACACTGGGTGTAAATTGGGTAAAGTGGGTATATTAGTAGTTATCTAAAGAAGATCAATAGGAATAGAGGGAGGTTGAAAGGTCATAGGGTCAGAAGGATAACAACAGAAAAGAGAAGAAGAATGGGGGTGTTATCTGGTATCCATGTAATGTTCTATGTCCTATAAAAGGCAGAACCTGGAATGCACTCATAAGAACACATGGGAAAATTTGTCAGAGGAAGTGGCTGGTGGAGGCTGGTACAATTGCAACATTTAAGAGGCATTTGGATGGGTATATGAATAGGAAGGGTTTGGAGGGATATGGGCTGGGTGCTGGCAGGGGGGACTAGATTGGGTTGGGATATCTGGTCATCATGGATGGGTTGGATGGAAGGGTCTATTTCCATGCTGTACATCTCTATGACTCTATGAACTGTACAATTATGGTTGACGCCTTGTGCAAAGTAGGTAGAGGAAGATGCAGATTTTTCTTTGGTGAGGCAGAGTAACATTTTTGATTCAGCAATGCCAACAATCTGGTTTCAATTTGCACATCATCAGCAGGTCATTCATTGTCCAAGAATGCACATTAAGAATTATATATCAAGCAATCATGACCATTGTGTACTCCAGAGATATTTCAACCAGGCAACCAAGAACAAGGCACAAGATGACAAGTGTGCTGCAAAATTCTCAGGAAGCAGTGCTGCTTTGCATCAACTTCCGACATCACAAATGTGTGGACATTCATCATTATGCATATGCAGGAGAAGGGAAATTCGCCCAGTCATGCAGCTTGCTTGCACGTGCACAGGTGCAATGATCGAAGGTTGGGATGAAAAGAAACTGCAGATGAACAGTAAAAAGGCTCATAATTGAAACAGCTGTTGAAGTAACCTGTCTGCCTGGATACGTTTTCATCTTAGGATGGATTTTATGGTAAATATTTTTGGAATTGTTTGTTAGTTAAGCCACTGAACTAAGTCTTAGAATAGATTCTAAGAATAAATGGTTACGTTTCTTGTTAATGTGCATGAGAAATCATGTCTCACAAACGTGATTGAGTTCTTTGAAGAAGTAACAAAGAAGATTGATGAGGGCAAAACAGTAGATGTGATCTATATGGACTTCAGTAAGGCATTCAACAAGGTTCCCCATGGGAGACTGATTAGCAAGATCAGACCTCATGGAATACAGGGAGAACTAGCCATTTGATTACAGAACTGGCTCAAAGGTAGAAGACAGAGGGTGGTGGTGGAGGGTTGTTTTTCAGACTGGAGGCCTGTGACCAGTGGAGTGCCACAAGGATCAGTGCAGGGTCCTCTTCTTTTTGTAATTTACATAAATGATTTGGATGCGAGCGTAAGAGGTACAGTTAGTAAGTTTGCAGATGACACCAAAATTGGAGGTGTAGTGGACAGCCAAGAGGGTTACCTCAGATTACAACAGGATCTGGATCAGATGGGCCAATGGGCTGAGAAGTGGCAGATGGAGTTTAATTCAGATAAATGCGAGGTGCTGCATTTTAGAAAAGCAAATCTTAGCAGGACTTATACACTTAATGGTAAGGTCCTAGGGAGTGTTGCTGAATAAAGAGATCTTGGAGTACAGGTTCATAGCTCCTTGAAAGTGGAGACGCAGGTAGATAGGATAGAGAAGGCGGCATTTGGTATGCTTTCCTTTATTGGCCAGAGTATTGAGTACAGGAGTTGGGAGGTCATGTTGCAGCTGTACAGGACATTGGCTAGGCCACTGTTGGAATATTACATGCAATTCTGGTCTCCTTCCTATCGGAAAGATGTTGTGAAACTTGAAAGGGTTCAGAAAAGATTTACAAGGATGTTGCCAGGGTTGGAGGATCTGAGCTATAAGGAGAGGCTGAACAGGCTGGGGCTATTTTCCCTGGAGCGTCGGAGGCTGAGGGGTGACCTTATAGAGGTTTACAAAATTTTGAGGGGCATGGATAGGGTAAATAGGCAAAGTCTTTTCCTTCGGGTCGGGGAGTCCATAACTAGAGGGCATAGGTTTAGGGTGAGAGGGGAAAGATATAAAAGAGATCTAAGGGGCAACTTTTTCACGCAGAGGGTGGTACGTGCATGGAATGAGCTGCCAGAGGAAGTGGTGGAGGCTGGTACAATTGCAACATTTAAGAGGCATTTGGATGGGTATATGAATAGGAAGGGTTTGGAGGGATATGGGCCGGGTGCTGACAGGTGGGACTAGATTGGGTTGGAACATCTGGTCGGCATGGACGGGTTGGACCGAAGGGTCTGTTTCCATGCTGTACATATCTATGGCTCTATGACTAGAGGTGATTCAATGAAATATTTGAAGCTCAAGGAAAAAATGCAACAACTGTTCAGAGGCAGTATAATGGGAGCTATTTGGATTTTGGATTTTCATGGACAAGAAATGCTGCTTGCCGCTTACCTGAACACCTGATCTACAGTGAGAAGTTGGCAAACACTGGAATAGTACAAAGTTTGTTAAGATGTTATTTACAGATGAACAAACGCATTCAGTACTTCAAGAGTACTTCAACCTCAGACAGACCCATGTCTGATGGAATGTGTACATTTAGATAAAGTTCAAGAAACCCAGTTATCTCATGGCTAACCTTGCTACAAAATCAAAGAAGCCTCATCCCATCGCCAAACTGTTAATCATGTCTGCATATAAAAAGATTGTAGATGTGTTGTCAGGAGTTGATGCTGCTGATACTGCAGTTAAAACAGTGAATAGATGGCATATCAGCTGATATCAAGGAGATGCTGCAAATGAAGTTAGCTACTAATGATAAGTCCGCTGAAAAGAGTGGACACTGCCAGCTGCTGGTCAAGATTCAGTATGCTAATGAGAATTCCATTCAGGAAATTTTCATGTGACCATTGAATAAATATTTTGAGTAACAGATATCTACCTACTTGAGGGACTGCAAACTTACATGGGTTACGTGTTGGAGAATTTGCACTCGCAGAGAAAGCCCCCACAATGCAGAAACTTGTTATTAAGGTGAAAGAGCAAAATACTGCTTTCAGATTACACATTGCATCCTCCACCATGAAGCTCTTGTAGCCAAACAATGACAGCAGAGTTAGCTACAGTATTAGAGAAAACTGTGAAAATCATGAATTACATAAAATAATTCATGGTTGTTCACTATCTTGGGTGCAGAGTTAAGGCCAATCATCGGAGTTTACTATTATACATCAAAGTACAATCGTTATTGCAGGGCAAGGTTCTCTCCCATGTTCATGAGCTCCAAAGTGAACTGAGAGGGTTTTCAACAATACATGAACTGTCTTATAAAGAGTTACTATCTGATGATTACCAGTGGGCTAAGCTGGTATATCTTGTATACATGTTCAGCCATCTGAAAAAGATGGATATTAAAATGCAGAGGAAAACGAGGTGATTCTGAACATCACAGATAAAATTTGAAGTTTCAAGTCAAAATTGAGCTTTTGGCAAGAGACAGTGGCAGGGGATTCACATGAGATATTTCCACTCGCATCCACAGCAGCAATCAGAGCTATCAAGGTGTTAAACCTCATATTCAAACAATATGAGGTTTAACAAGAGAAGTTCAAAATCTCAGTAAATGTGGAAAACTGAGACTGGGTATGTGATCAATTTAGTTCACTGTCTTCTGGTTCATCACAAAATCTGAAGGTAAAAGAAGAAGAGCAAAATACAACAGTAGGGATGAATCAAACAATGAAAGGTAAGGAAGGTTTGGCGAGGTGTCTGTGTACCCATTTTGGCTGACTGTGGAATATAAATAACCGACAGTGTCAGACCATGCTTTTGCTGCACTCTTGCCGTTTACAATAAAATAACTCTGTGTACTCTAGAGAGAGCTTACCAGTGGAGCAAGATCAATAAGTGACCCGCTCATCAATTCCTCTGTGGATCAAAACATTCTGTGCAAACTTGGCATGCCCAGGTTTCCCACTAATCTAGTAAATTGCAGTTTATTTTATGTTGTGTTTTGCTCTGATCCATTGTTCATGAATAGTTAGAAATAGTTGAGCAGGTTTTTAAAATGTGCTTGTGTCTGCATTTAAAGACCTGATCCTAGCGCTAACTCTAATTCTATGGCAGTTGTATTCTTGCTGATGAATTTGAAACATTAATGTTTTTGAACCTTGTTTAGTTTGTTGTTTACACTTGGTTGCAAGCCTCTCCACTAAGTCCATAACCATAGTAAATTCAAGTAAGTGTGACATTTAACAATCAATTCAATTGAAAAAGTGATTGTGTTGTGAAATTATTTGTCTGATTGAAGTGTGCCTTGAGACTGAAAAGGCTGGGAATCATTTATGTACACTAATTATAATCTTAGTAAATGTTATTGGAAGTAGGTGGGAACTTAAAACATAGGCAGATCAACCATGATCTTTTTCCATAACAGAGTAGGCTCAATGGATTAAATAGTATACTTCTGCTCCTAATTTGTAGGCCAACTAAGCAAATTTAATCAGATAAACACATTTGGAAGTTTCACATGACTATTTCAGTTCAGATACACATTCTGTAGCTAGAGTTGGCAGATAACATTTTTCAGCTCCACATTCACACAGTGAACTGTAATTATTCACGGATATATTATGTGCAATGGTGTCATTTCATTGGTGGTTGGAGCTATCATGTTGGCTTATTAGCAGACTTTCACTCCCATGATGTTGCATGAAAAACTTTGTTGTGCAGTGTACATTTGAAC
The DNA here is from genome assembly GCF_020745735.1 of Hemiscyllium ocellatum. NCBI lineage: Eukaryota > Metazoa > Chordata > Chondrichthyes > Orectolobiformes > Hemiscylliidae > Hemiscyllium > Hemiscyllium ocellatum. The sequence continues at coordinate 82,400,586 of NC_083404.1, forward strand.
AGTGTGATGCACCTCAAAGCAACTTATGGAAGCACAATATTGATCTGCTTGTGAAGCCTCTATGTCACAGTGTGCAGAGTCCTGCACCTCAAGACCCTCTTGTCTCATTATCAGCCATTTTTATCTTGTACAATCAACCCTTTGTCAGTCATGTCCTGATTTCCATCTAATCAGCAGCCTTTTTCTTCTCACCCTTGCATTTTTTGCCTGCTTTTGTTCTTACTTATAATATATTATACATTTAACTTTGTTCTAACAAGTGTATGATCGCTGACGATAATCTAGTAGAACAAGGCAGAAGCTGGAATTATCGACAGAGACAGGTATTAATATAGATAGGGCATTTGGTGCCCTATCTATATCATGAAAAAATCTGAACTTGTAGTCTGAACTGATTCACAAGAACAGATTCACAAGTAAAGTGATTTTAAAAACTTGACTAAAAATCCCTACGAAGTTAAAATAAATTTAAATAACAAAATCCAGAATTAGGTGTCCCAAACGGAATTGTGTTGATACTTACTGACCTCATTTCTTTCAATCCCTCTTTCTGAATGACTTGTAATATCTGCTTTGGTGTCATTGGCGTGTTAGGATGTTTTTCCAAGACCTAGCAGAAATAAATGCATACAAACAACAAGAGATCAAAGAAAGAAGACCAGTTTTCTGAGATTTACATTGATAGAAAAAAAAGTCTATTTTCACAATTGCAAAGATACATTAACTTGTTCTAAATTAGATAGAGAAGGAATGTCATTAAAAATGACACTAAATATGGTCTTTATTAAAAGTAGTATATTGCTTCACTCTATTACTTATCAGTCAAAATAACAATCAATTCATTGTAAGAAATATGAGAATTCCCAGTTCAAGTACATTGCACAACTAGGATGTGGTGTGTTCCAAAAATAGCAATTATTTATTTTGTTATTCTTTTTTCAAGCAGTTACATCATCTAGATATTCCTACAATCTCAAATGAATTTCAGCCAGTTCAATTCACTTTACATACTATCAAGAAATGACTGAAGCCATTGGATAGACGAAACGATGTGTGTCCTGACAGTATTTTAACAGTAATACTGAAGACTTTTCAATGATTTGACCCCTAGCCAAACAGTGCCACTTGTTCTACTGGTACAGCTACAACACTGGCGTTTACCTGGCAATGTAGCAAATGCTCAGTTATGTCCAGTTCACGAAAACCATGACAAATCCAAAACAGCCATTTATCATCCCATCAGCCTACTCTGAATCAGCAACAAGTTGATGGAAAGTATCTTCAACATTGCTATCAAGTGCCACCTATACAGCAATAACTTGCTTGCTGACATTCAGTTTAAGTTTTGACAGGGCCACTCAACTCTGGACTTCATTATAGTCTTGGTGAAAACAAGGGCAAAAGAACTGAATTGAAGAGATGAGGTAAGAGTGACTATCCTTGCTGTCAAAGCAGTATTCGACTGAATGAGGCATCAAATAGCCTAGCAGAACTGAAATTAGTGCAAATCGGGAGATATTTCTCCACTTGGGAATCCTACCTAGCAGAAATTGGAGCCCAATCATCTCAGTTCCACTACATAGCTGCAGGGGTTCCTCAGGATAACGTCATGGGCCAAACCATCTTCAGTGGCTCCATCAATGAAGTCAGAAGTGGGGATGCTTGCACAGTACTCAATATTATTTGCTACTTATCAGGCACTGAAGCAGCTCATCAGGTCAGGCAGCATCCAAGGAGCAGGAGAATCAACATTTCAGGCATAAGCCCTTCATCAGGATTCTTGATCTGAAGCGCTTTTCCAGCACCACACTCTCAACTCTGATCTCCAGCATCTGAAGTCCTCACTTTCTACTGAAGCAGCACATGTCCACATGCAACATCATTCAAAACATTCACCCTTGGGCTGTTTTGTAGAAAGCAACATTTGTTACACACAGTGGCAGCAATGACTTCGAGAGAATCTAACCAACCCTAGTTGACATTCAATGGCATTACTATTTTTGAATTCCCCATCTTCAGCATTCTGCAGGCTACCAGTGACCAAAATATTTATTGAATCGGTCTCGTTAATGTTGTGCCTATGAATGGTTCAGAGACTGGAAATTCTGTGGCACGTAATTCACCTCTTGACTCTCTAACAAATTGCACTATTGCAACTTTGCAAGGCTGTTTTGACAAACCTGCAACTTCTACTACTTAGAATGAGTAGTACATCAAATGCTCTTGGCCTGAGGAAAGCCTTACAGCAACTTCATTGAGAATTGAAATAATTGAGTATAGTTGTGTTACTATTTCTATTATAACTTTAAAATAAAACTTTAACTTTCATTGGTCCAAGGGATAGGCTAGAATTTCTCTTCTAAAACCATGTGATAGAACTTCTAACAGTGGTCAAGTGACAGTTTACACAAAACAGCGCCTTAACCTACTTCAAACCATTCTACAAAACTATCTTTAATTCTTACTCTTTTTTACCCTTCTGTTATTTGAATTCTTTATTTTGCAATAATTGTCCATGTGCTTCCTGGTCAAAGGCTTTCCCAATTTCATGTGCACTCAATGAATTACCTATCTATGATGTAATTTATCTCTTTTAAATAATTAGTTTGGTCAACCACAACCAGCCCTTAGAAATCTAATTTCTCTTTTCTGAAAACAAAGTGACCCCATTCCTAAAGATCACAAAAAAATTATCATCAAGAATGTTACTTAAATAGTCTATTACCCAAACTAGCACTCACTCATCTATCTTTTTGATGGACATTCATTTACATAGACCCCTGAAATAGAATTTCTTGAGACCCCATAATGTTCACCTTAGGATGCTTTGATGTGTTCGATTGGAGTCTGGTGCATTGTCCTGCTTCATCCTGACACCACTTAAATTTTCCTCTTATTCATTATGATATGCCTTCCCTCACTTTCAATTGTTTCAGGATTCACTTCTATGGGAATATTTTCCTTTTTTGGTGGGCTGCCTTCTTGAATTGTTACAGACCAGCTTCGTCTCTGTTTCCAGCATCTCAGCCACTTGAGGCTCCCATTTTTCAACAATTACGTGCAGATGTAAGAACAACTGTGGGCTTCCTGGCCCTTTGAGCTTATTCTGCCATTCGATAAGATCATGGCTGCTCTGATTTTAACCTCAAATCCATTTCTTGCATCTCCCCAATAATCTTTCCTTCTTGGTGATCAAGAATCTATCTATCTTTGCCTTAAAAGTATTTAAAAATTCAGCATCCACTGTCTTTAGAGGAAGAGAAATCCAAAGAGACACAACCTTATGAGATACTCTTTCATCATCTCTGTTTAAATGGATGACTCTTATTTTTAAACTATGACCTCAACATTTAGATTCTCCCACAAGAGAAAATATCTTTCTACATCCACTCAATCAAGATCCTCTCCACGCCCCTGCCCTCCCCTGGGATCTTTTTTGTTTTCATTACATCACTTCTGACTTTCTAAACTCCACAGGATACAAACCTAGCCTGTCTAACCTTTCCTTGTAACACAATCTGCTCATTCCAGGTATTAGTCTAGTAAACCTGCTCTGAATTATTTCTAACAGACTAACATACTTCCCTAAGTATAGTGACCAGTACAGTACTACAGATGTGGTCTCACTGATGCCTTATATATATGAAGCATATTATAGAACAAAGAACAATTTAGCACAGGAACATGCCCATTTGGCTCACCAAGTCTGCACCAACCTAATTTAATCCTATCTGTGACATCCTAGCCTTTGCATTCAAAGAATTCCAATAAAGTAGTTAACCATGATTTCCATTTGGCAAAACCATGTTAGCTCCGGCTTATTATCTTCAACTAATCCAACTGCCCTATTGTAACATCTTCCATAATAATTTCTAAAATATTCCCAATAACAGATACTAAGTGAATTGGCCGGTACCTTCCTGCTTAATGCCTTCCTTCCTTTTTGAATAAAGGTGTTATGTGAGCCATTTTGTTTTTAATCTAAAGGGACATTCCTTGAATGTAATGAGTTTTGGAAAATTGAAACCAATGCTTCAACTATTTCACTGGCTACTTCTTTTAAGACACTAGAGGACCTAGGGACTTTACATTACAGTTCCAACAATTAATCAATTACTACTTTCCTGATAATTGTAGGAAACTTGAGTTCCTCTCTCTTTCAATTTCTAATTTATAGGTATTTCAAGGAGATTACTTGTATCCTCTCACATAAAGACTGCCAAAAAATATCTGTGCACTTCATCTGCTATATCTTTATCCTCCATTACTAATTCCCCAGACTCACTTTCTGTAGGACCAGCAGTTATTTTGTTATTTTCTATCTGTTATTTATGTTTTGGTTACCTTTTTCTCATACACACATTTTTTCAATCCTTAATAATCTTTCAGTAGTTCTTTAGTGTTTTGTTTTATATACTCTGTCCAAATTTCTTACCTGCTACATACCTTTCCAGAATTAAATGAATGTAGCCTCTTGAGTCTGTTACAACATTCAGTAACATGCTGCTACCGCTGTTAATCATTGACTCCCTTGTTGTTCAAGAAACTATCTTCCTCCACTCTCAAAGTATTCTTTAAATTTTCCTCTGCCATTGTATGGGGAGGTGAATTCCAAAGGCTCAGGACTCTCAGAAATGTGCAATGATATGTTTTGAACATGGCTTTGCCAAATATGAGTTCCATGTGTTGGATTATAAAGTCAAAATAATAACACTAACTTCAAGATTTCAGTATACCAGTCTATTGAATTTTGTGTTTTCCTGCGCAAACTAAAGTGATTTTACCATTCACAGATAGAATTTCTGTTACTGCTACATACGCAACTGAACTTAAGCAAACTGAGTTCTCATTCAAGAATACAATTTGTACACAGGCAAGGAGTCTTCATGCTTCGATGCATATGGCTGATGTAGCAGAATAATCCCTTTCATAAAGCGATACAACTCCTGAATACTCAAGTGCTGATCCAAGCTGTACTCTTATGGAGAGGCCAAGAGCTTTTTCAGAGAGACCAATGTGTATTAGTTTAAACTGGCTAAAAGACTGCTAAAAGGTAATGTTACTAAGAGTTTATCTTCTATAGTATCTGTCTGTCAACCATGCATGGTCCTTGGAACTATGTGATGGGGGAAGAGATAAAACTAATAAAGTCTACCAATTTAGCTTGAGATCTAGTACATAAATATGGCAAAGTGAAACAGGAAAAAATGGGCTAAATTAGCAATACAAAAACAAAAATCTTTATTCAAGAGTGATGGTCAAAACAGATGCAGATGCTTTGTTTTCGAGAAAATTCTAACATGAATATTCATTGAAAATAATAAAGCACAAGTAAAAATTGAATGAGTGAATGTGGCAAATAAAGATAATGATGTCTGTCATGATAATGCTGAGTAAATGTCAAAGACATTCAGTCACATTAGCAGAAGTGAGAGAGGAAATATATGTATCATAAAATCATATTTGGGGATATATAGAGTCTATACAAATGTGAATGTTGGGCTGCTGAAAACTCAAAATATGAGACATATCAAAACAGTATTTTGCTTCCTTTTCTCTGTATAATTATTGCAACAGCAACTTGCATTCACACAGGTAAATATAGGATATTCAGTACAAAAACAGGCCATTTGTCCCTACAGACTATGCAGATGTTTATGCTCCACTTGACCTTCCTCACATCTTTGCACATCTAAATTTACCATCCTACCTATACTTCATTCTCCTTTAAGTGCTTATCTAGCTTCCCTTTTATACTGTTTGTTCTGACAACTGCCTGTGGCAATGAGTTCCACATTCCCACTACATTTTGTTAAATCTTTCCTCTAAATTTCTGAATGGATTTCTTGATAATTAATTGTCTCTAGTTTTCCTGCAAAAGAAGAAACATTCTTGCTGCATCCACTCTATCAAACATTTGATACTTTAAAGTATCGCTTTCTGTTTCGTCAACCCTATGCCTACCATTTAAGGTAGAGGGGATCCAGTCTCTATTGTTTTCTGACAGTTACCGCCACGCATCCTTGTAATTTTTCTCTGCACCAGCTCTAGTGCATTAACATCCTCATAGTAATATAGTGGCCAGGAATTACAGATCACTCTAAACATCGTCTAACCAAGGTTTGGCGTAACTTCCATACTTTTCCATTCAATTCCTCTAAAAACAAAGCCTACTGTTTGGTTTGCTTTTTCTTAGGTCTTGATAACCCATGATGCAACTTTTCCAGAAAATATAGTCAATTTGAATATGCGATCACCAGTGGCATTGTTTTAATTCAGAAAATTTTATTTTAAAATTTAAATAAGAAAGTATAGGTTTTGAAACAATTTATGATCACCCTTCTTATCTCATGGACATTACATTACTTTGTTTTATGTTCTTTGATAATTTATTTTCATTGTTCCTCATTGTGCAGTGTTGAAAACTGTGATTTATACCCTAGGACAGGCAGATTCCTCTGCATCTCAGAGCTCTGCAATCTCTCACTGTTTAGACAGTATGCTTACTTTGTAATTTTGCTGTTAAAATGGACAGTTTTAAATTTACTCACATTATACTCCATTTACCATCTATGAGGCCCCTCAGTTCTGAGCAGTATGACAGTGTGTGGTATATCAGCCCAAAGCTTTTAAATTTATCCTTTTATTATTTTTGGAACTGCTAACATTCTTTATTGAAACATTGGGTGATATATCACAAGCCTGCTTGCATCACAACTGCTTCGTTGCCAATATTCCTGTTTTCCTTGAGTGTGTTGTTGTTTCCCATAACTATGCCCATATTATCCCTAATTGCATGTTTGAATCCTATCTTGCTACAGTACTGAAATTGCCCTTTAAAGTCACAGGTGACATGCTTTGTGATGTGATTGTGTTGAACTATTCTTAACTTCCTTAACGGCCTACAGCTTTCAATACACTAGACCACACCATCTTCTACCAATGCCTCTTCATTGTTGTCCAGGTTGATGGAGTTTCCCGAGTTTAATTCCATTCCCATCTTTGTAATCAAAGCTACAGAATAACTTTCAATGGGTATTCTTTTCTCTCCCATGCTCTTTCTCATAATCTGGAGTTGACAAATGATTTAACTTTGGTCTCCTTTAACTTCTCATCTGTCATGCTGTCTAGCCATTAAGCTCTGAAATTCATTGTTTAAACATCTCAGTCTCCCACTTCCTTTGTAAGAAGCTCCTAAAAACCTAACTTCTTTGATCAAGCTTTCAGTAATTCCCCTGAGAGTTTATGGACCCGCAGCTTTTTCGGTTATTCAGAGCCTAACTTTCCTTGAGGCACCAGATACTAAAACCTTTCAAGAGTTGACGGATTTAGTTAACGAATATTACAACCCTACGCCTCCTCTAATTCTGAGACACTATTGGCTTTACTTGGCAATTTAAGAATTAGAGGAATTCCATATCGGGATTTTTGACTAGGTTAAGATGACTGGCAGAGGCATGTGACTTTGTTTTAACTCTTAATGAGATGCTGAGAGACTGATTATGTGGGATTAATGAACGTAACCATGAAAAAGCACCTGGTACCTGAAGCCCAACTGGACTTCAAATCGACTGTACAAATGGTATTACCATTGAAAAATGCAGTAAGTAGAGCATATGAGTTGTAGGGTGTTCCAAGGAAGTGGACATCCTCACCCCGCCTACTGACCTTGTGAACACCACTTCGGTGAAGGAAATTGCATTGCTTCCATCAGGACATAACCTGAACAGAGGGATTCTAGGTCAGCCCACAGCAAAACTCCAAAACAAAACCAAGCCTCAGCCAAACAGTTAAAAGTTTCTTCAGGATCTGGGCCAGCAAGCCACTGTAGTTGCTTTCAGTATGCGGATTCAAAACAGAAAATCAGTCCCACTAGGCCTGAATTGAGGAAGAGAACTGAATAAGGTATCCAGAAGAGTGCGTACCCTGAAAGTCTATCTGGAACAATTAAATTCCTTAGCAACATCCAAATCAGAACCAGTCAAAACTAAGGTCTGGTTAAATGGTCACCCAGTTGGAAAGGCAGCCGATACCACTGCAGCTGTTTCAGTGATCGGAGAACCAGTCTTTAACAAAATTTGCTGTGGAATTTAATCCTTACGTTTTTGCAAGACTTTGGCTAGACTGAGAAACTACACCGGGAAACCTTTACAGATGAAGGATACAACTTTGGTTCCCGTTACTTATGAGAAGCAACTGGTTAAGTTACCACTGCTCGCAATAAAAACTCAGGTCCAAATTTGATGGTGCGGAATTGAAAAAGATTCACTTAGACTGACATTTTTCAAATAGAAAACGATTTTCAGGAAGGCCTAGGGATTATCAAAGGAGCCAAAGCTGCCTTGCATGTTGATCAGGAAACAATTCCACCATTCTTCAACATCTGCCCAACACCATTTGTCTAATAGGCAAAACTAGAGACAGAACCCAGAAGATTGCAAAGTGAAGGAATCATCAAACCAGTCCAATTTTCAGACTGGACAGCATCTGTCATACTGATTGTGAAGACAAGATGGTTTGTCTTTCTGGGAATTTTAAATAAATGGTTAACCAATTTTTGTAGCTGGATAAAACTTAATCCCTTGCTTAGATGATTTATATGCAAAGCTTCTGGGGTGATGGTGATGGGGGGGATTGGGGTGGTGGTGTCCTTCATACATCTGGGCATGAGCCATGCATACTTGCAATTGTGATTAGATGAGGATTTCCACAACTATGTTACAATTAACACTCATAAGGATTTCTACAAATGTATGAAACTCCCATTTGGAATATCATCAGCTTGTGCAAGTTTTCAGTAGACGATGGAGAACATTTCACAAGAGCTAGCCCCAGGTTGCCGTTCATCTAAATGGCATGCTGATAACAGGGAAGATCAATAAGGATCACTTAGAGAACATAGATATAGTCTTTAGATGTTTCTCCTAGACTGACATATGCCTTAGAAAATAAAAATGTGATCTGCATGGGCTAGAGTTGATAATACCAGGCTTCACCCGGTAGATAAAGTGAGGCCGATCAAGGTGCCCTGGCTCCCATATTTGTACTAGAGCTGAGGTATTTCCTTGGGTTGATGAATTATTACAGTAAGTTCATACCTGACGTCCATCCTGGCACTATTACTTCAACTCTTAAAAAAGGGTCAGCCTTGGAAACGGTCACGCTGCATAGTTTTCAGGGAAGTGAAGAAACAACTACCATCCTCGAAGATGTTGACACATTGTGATCCCAAGCGAGATCCTGTATTGACATGTGATACAACTCTGGGGTAATATGAGCTGAAAGGTGGCCCAACGGTGCGGAATGCCCAATAGTGATTGAATCCAAGACTTTGGCTAATGACGAGAATAAATAGATAGAGAAGGAAGGCTTGGCAGTCATATTGGTAATTAGGAAATTCCACCAATATCTTTACGAACATAAATTTGAAACAACTATGGACTACAGACCCCTGCTAGGTCTACTTAAAATGGATAAGACAGTGCCACCCATAGCTTCAGGCTGAATTCAGTGGTGGGCTCTAATACTAAGTGCATATAGTTACAAGTTGGAACACCATCCAGGAGGCCAAGTAACGAATATGGATGCATTGAGCTGACCCCAGCTGGCATCATGACTGGAAGAATCCATAATGGTTTTAAATTTTCTATACGCACTTCCAGTCATAACTGACAATATCAGACTCTGGATGCAGGAAGATCCAGTCCTGACAAAACTGAAACACCTGGTAGTGATGGGTGAAACCCAAAGGGCAGTCACAACCAGAATTGAAAACCTTTTGGACCCAAAGAGACCAGATTACAGTAGAGGATGGCAGGCTCCAACAGGGTCATTCAGGAGTTTCCACAATGAAGATGTTGGCAAAAGGAATTATGCCAACGAGGACAAAAATTACAGCCAGCAAGCATCCTCACATTCGTAGGAATGGCCAGGTAAACCCTGGATTCAGTTTTACAGTGATGATGTAGGTTCTTTCATAGGCTCAATGTTCTTGTCATGTGGGTGCCCACTCAAAGTTGGACATGCATAGAATTTGTTCATCAAACACAGGGATGACAATAAAAAAACCTGCATGCATCTTTTGCCATGCACAGATTACCAGAAGCAGATAATGGGCTGTAAGTTACCAGCAAGGGATTTATGTATTTTCTGAAGTCAAATGGCATTCGATTTACAAGGACAGCTCTATACCATTCATCATCCGATGGTCTGGCAGAAAGTGCAGTCCAAACTTTGAAGGTAGGCTTAAAGAAATAACCTACAGCTTCACTAGATACAAAACAGTCCCGGTTTCTAGTTGACTTTAGGACTACCCCTCATGAAACTGCAGGGATAGCTCCATACTAATGGGGAGAAGACTCTGCACTAGGTTAAACCACATCTTCCTGGAGGTGGTGGGGGGGGGGGGGGATGTGGGAATGGAGGGAGGGAGAATAGAACATAGAACAATACAGTGCAGTACAGACCCTTTGGCCCTCGATGTTGCGCAGTCCCAAGCCCACCCAACCTACACTAGCCCACTATCCTCCATATGCCTATCCAATGCCCGTCTAAATGCCCATAAAAAGGGAGAGTCCACCACTGCTACTGGCAGGGCATTCCATGAACTCACAACTCGCTGAGTAAAGAAAATGTCTTCAAGAATGCCAAACTGGACACAAGATTCTGCCATTCCCTTCAGGGGGTAAACCACGATGTCAGAATCCCAGAAATGGCCCTGCACAGGTAAGAGACTTGGTAAACGCATGTTCAGGGTAAAGTTTGGGTAGGTGCAACAGTCCTGAAAGCTGTAAGCTCACAAACAGGGCTGGAACAAAACATGTTCAGCTCCTCAGAACAGTCAGAGCGTTCTCCCTCTCCATTCAGCATTGGAGACCATGGAATTGGAGATGAACATGCCAGATGTCACCACCTTGACGTATTAGCTGCCTGAAGAAGAGAACAAATTTCTTCTGAGATGCTCTGGGTGTAAGAGGCCAGAGACCGTGTGTTACACGCTGCTCATATCAAAGGCAGAGTTGGAGGAATCTTGGTGTTAAAACGTTCCAGAAGGACCTACAAGAAAAAGAATGGGCCTACATCCTCTGTCTCAGGGGCTGGTGGTAATGGGGATATAGCAAGTATAATGAGTCAGAAGTGTGGCACTAAAAAAGCACAACAGGTCAGGCAGCATCTGAGGAACAGGAGAGTCAACGTTTTGAGCATAAACCCTTCATCAGGACAGCATTCCTGATGAAGGGCTTATGCTCAAAATGTTGACTCTCCTGCTCCTCAAATGCTGCCTGACCTGCTGTGCTTTTCCAGTGCTACACTTTTGACTCTGATCTCCAGCATCTGGTTTCCTCACTTTTTCCTGATTGTAATGAGATCAGTCAGGTGGACATACTTGATTATGAGTTCCCTGACTGGATCAAATAAGGGAGCCCTGACTGAGAGATAAGGAAAGGAGTGTCAGATATCCTGACACTCTGAGAGCTGGCTCTGAAGGAGCTGGATCAGCATCAAGGACTTTCCATAGGAAAATAAAGGGTGACTTGGTAACGGGGTATCACCCTTTGTGAGTTATTTCACATGGCTTGCAATCAAAGGAAGCAACAAATATATCTTATTGATAATGTTCTTTATAAAAGCACATTGAGGCTTTTTTTTACATTAAGTATGCCACGTAAAACAACATTGCCCTCTTTGAGGTTTCAACTCATGCTGACACCAAAAACTGTTGCATAATGAAGTGTCAGAAGAAATTCTTGGATAACTAGCATTCACAAGCCTTAGAAATAGATTTGAATGCTACGTATACTGAAATACAGGAATACATGGGTACAGTGAAATTATAGGTGTACAAGGTTGCCATTCTCTGACACCATCTTGATTACAAAACCAACAACTGAATCCAGAAACTATAACGAATTGCCGTGATCAGATACCACCTGACTATTACATCTGCCTCTTTCCTACTCTGGAATACTTGAAATCTCCAAACTTCTATTTCTCCTTCTTACATGTTTGTTTTGTGGTTACCTGTAACTCTGCTATTTCTACTAGTAATTTCTTGCGCAGAGCCTTCTCAAATTTTCATCTATTCATTTTGGCTGTGATTATGCATTGCACTATGGCTCTTCACATAGGCTTCTTTGCTATACATATGTTTCATAGATGGTCCAGATATGTTATTTAAAGGAAATTTAAGGGCTCTCCATGCTGAAAGCTAATAGCAGGCTTTCAAGTTTGAAAGTACCAGCAAATGCCTTGGCCACAGAAGTGAGACAGGAGGTGCCCAAATTTGAATATGGACAGAAAGCCTATAAACTCAGCTAAAAGGCTGCTCACTACCTCCCGTATATATCCTTTACCACCCTCTCTGATGCAAGAGGTCACATCCAGCCAACTGTCCCTCATGGCCTGTAAGAACCTGGACATTGACTGTAAAGCTCCAGTTCACCTCCTTGCTCCTATCATTCGATCCTAGGAAGATGGCCTGCAGGGAAGAAAGTGAGAACTGGCGTACAAGGTGTACACTCAACCATCTCTGTGCCTGACTACAGCTGAACTTAAAAACCCTATACTAAGTCCCAGTTCAATTTCTGAACAGCCAACTTCAGGCAAGGTAAAGATTGAAGTACCTGATATGGCCTCAGCTTTCCATGTTAAAATAAAATCAGATTTCATATGTTAAGACTGATATCCAATGAGTGCTGCTAAAAATTACACAGAAGTTTACTGGGTTACCACTGTATTCAGCTTAATTGTGACCTCCCAGATTGATAAATATGCTAACTAACCAGAAAAATTGCCAATGTCAAAAAACATTCAAGATTTTTTCAACTACAGTCTGACATATCATCCGGCTTTCTGATCTGGAGAGAAGACAGTGGGCAGAAGAAGAATTGAGGTCTAGATTTTGAGGTAAATACAATTGGAATGCGACCTGTTAGCAATTGCTATTAAAGAATAAATCAAACAGTAACTTCCGATAACCACATCTAAGTAGTTAACTGCAGAATTAGATTTGGTGTGCAAGTTATACTACTTCTCCAGAAGGTTTATTATATTAGTATCTCATTGAGATTTAGTATTGAAATAGATGGAAGGATGCAAAGGTACTGTATTTACAATGACAATTGTATTAATATATTTTTAATGAGAGAAATTCCTCACAGACACATTATAAGACAAAATATGATACTAAGCCAAACTGGACAATATTAGGTAACAGGACCACAAATGTGGTCAAGAGATATTCTTTAAGGAGTGTCTTGAAGGAGGACAGAGAAGTAGAAAGGCAGAGAAATTTAGATATTTTGCAATCAACCTTTTCAATGATTAGGGAGATAACTTCAGAGCCAATGACTTTGCCAAATTCAGGTACAAGCACTAACACAAGAGTGTTTAAAATCAGGGATATTCAAAAGGCCAGAATGGAAGGGCTTCAGATACCTTTGTGGGTTGTGAGCTAGGAGAAGATTCCAGAGTCAGGAGGAATGAGGCTGTGGAGGTATTTGAAAATATGGATGAGAATTTTAGGATCAAGATGTTTATTAACTGGGAACCATAGTTTGGTTGAAAAGTCATCTCAGGGTCAAATATGAAACCAGGTTGTGAACAAGCTAGTTTAGTATCTTACAGTGGTCTGAGTGATGTAAACTATTGTGAGGTTTCTAACAGAATTGGACAAGTGAGACCTGCCTCAATGCTGGGAGCACCTCATTCCACCATTTATGCTTTTGTTAAGTGGTGTGGCAAGTTTCTCACCAGACAATAGAAAGTTGCCAATGAAAATGCATTAGTGCTTGTTAAGCTCTTGTTAATGACCCAACTCACCTCAGTAACAGTCTGCTCCCTACTTCTTCATTGGTGGGCCCAGTGCAAGACTTGTTGTGGTGGCAGCACTGGCATTGACAGCAGCCTTATATCAGCATTGCATCTAAGGGCTACACTCTTGAATTGGTTCAGGAAAGTTGTGGACTCTGATACTTCAATTGATTTCAAGATGGCAGCATCGTCAGCAAGGTGGGCCCAGTGGCAAGTGATTGTGCCGGAGTGTGGCGATTTCAACGTTAGTGGGTCCAGAGCAAGCAGTGTCAATGAACCCAACTGAAAATTCATGGCAGGGAGGGTGATCTGGATATTTTCTTTTCCTTTTTTATGGTTTCTTTAATTTCAGTTGTGATTTCTAATTATAACTGATTCTGGTCTCTTTACTATTGGAAGGATGTTGTGAAATTTGGAAGGGTTCAGAAAAGATTTACAAGGATGTTGCCAGGGTTGGAGGATTTGAGCTATACGGAATGAACAGGCTGGGGCTGCTTTCCTTGGAGTGTCAGAGGCTGAGGGATGAACTTATAGAAGTTCATAAAATCATAAGGGGCATGGATAGGGTAAATAGACAATGTTTGTCCTTGAGGTGGAGAGTCCAGAACTAGACGGCATAAGTTTAGGGTGAGGGGGAAAAATTCAAAAGGACCTAAAGGGCAGCTTTTTCTCGCAGAGGCTGGAGTGTGTATGGAATGAGCTGCCAGAGGAAGTGGTGGAGATTGGTACAATTACAACATTTAAAAGGCATCTGGATGGGTTAATGAATAGGTAGGGTTTAGAGGGATATGGTCCAAGTGCTGGCAATTGGGTCTAGATTAATTAGAATATCTGGTCGGCGTGGATTAGTTGGACCGAAGGGTCTGTTTCCGTGCTGTACATCTCTATGACTCTCTTCTAAGATGGCATGGAGAGTGGCGACTCTATACCATCTTTCACCATACTCCTATAATCTTGTACATGTATCCAGTACATGCGACAATAAAATCTAAACTAGTCCAATCTAGACTGGTCTAACTATCCTAACTTAAATCTAATCTAATCTAACAAAGTTGATGTTGAGATGCAGATCACTGTATGCTCCTGGTGAATTCAGCTCACCACTTGATTCAAAGGACCTCCATATTGGACACCAAGTACATTCCATGACCAGACCAAACCAAACCTATGGACATTGGCATCATATAAGTGCCAGCCTCTAAGAACCTTGATGACACATCTCAGTCACTTACAGGACACCTTTGCACTTCAATGCTGCTCCTCAGGCTGTACTGCCGACTAATCTTTGTAAGCTGTGCAAAGACATTTTGCATTTATGGCACACACACTACTTACATATTGGACCAGGCTGCATCCAGCATTATGCATGATGGTTGTGATGAGTACCTTGCCTCTAAGAGAGTTCAGCTTCAAAGACTCCATGCAATGTGTGCATACAATATTGTGATTTAGTTTACTGTGAGACTGCAAGAATGACTCACAGAAATCAGTTGGTTTGTTGTAATGGTTGCTTCTAACATATAATACTTTTAAAATTCACTTTCAAATAAACTAATCCAAGGGTTTAATCAATCCAAAGCACGTAACTGATTATTAATCAGACTATCATCATTTATATGACAATGACATGATAAAGAGAAAAATCTGCAAAAAAAATCTACAATTTTGGGTATTTTTGAAGTGTGGCACAATGACAACTGGTAAGTAGACTCTTAATTTGCAAGAACAATGGCAAAAACTGTTATTTTGACAGTACCTCAGGAAATGCACATTTGGAGTATTAGCTTTCATAAGGTATTTAATCATTTGCACAATAGGTAGGCTATATGGTCCCTTACCTTTTCCTGTCATTTATGAATGATCTTCAATATTAACTCTGTTTTCCTATTAGAGGCAAATTTCCCTGATTTGCTTCAAAAGCTCTACTGATCTCTGTCTTGAATATATTTAATAAGAACTAAATTCCATAGATCCTATACAACCACATGATTTCACAGTGAAAATAAATACTTTTGAAGTTTGATTACTTGAAAATGGCAACCAGGTTGTAAATAGCAATAAGATTAAAAACTAAATACTTTGTTTTTGAACTATTGCTGGAGAGGCAGAAAGAAAAAGTCAAGACTTTGAGAGAAGTTACGAGTTCTTCTTTGTGATGTGGAATCTGTCACACATAATCAAAATAGCAGATAAAACGTTGGCTAAATGTTTCTGAAATAACACCATGGAGGCCAGTAATCCATCACCGAGTCACCCTTTATTTACACATGCAAAGTCCTTGACACTAAGCCACCTTCCTCAGAGATACATCCCAGAGTGGATAGGATGTCTGACACTCCTGCAGTATGTCAGCCAGGGCTCCCTGGTTGGATCAGATTAACAACCCCAATCAGGGACTCATATTCTATGATATCCACATGGCCGACCTCATTACAATCACTACATTTCTTCTTCTCAGAGTCCCAGGATATAGGCTGGCTCTTTTTTTTTGTAGCTTTTCCTGAGCTGTCTTAGTATTAGGTCAGGTTCCTCCAACTCTGTCTCTGATACATGCAGAATGTAATGCACAGTAGCTCACCTATTGTGCCTAGAATGTCATTCTTATCTTCAGGGCGGCAAAAGCGCTGAGGCGGCAACATCTGCCATGTCCATCTCAAATTCCAAGGCTTCCTCAACAGTTGATGGAAACTGAGAACCCACAGGTTCCGCAATAGTTAGAAAAGAGAAGCCTGGCACATTTTGCTCTCAAACTTGGCACCATTTGCAAGTTTACAGCTTTCATACAGTTCAGAACCTTGTTCAGTTCCATCACATCCAAAGTTGAAAGGTCACCGGACCTGGTCTTGCATTGACCATGCCTCTTTTCCATGCAGGGCCATTCCCATGGTTCCTACACCAAATTTTGTCTCTGAAGTAAACTGTCTCTCCCACTTAGCAGATTTTTGTGTTCTATCTGTGGTAGCATCTATTTATTTGTAATCAATAATAATTCTTGTTTAGAAACCTGATCCATGTTTTCTGGTCACCTAGATCTAAAAGGTCAGGTAAATAGGGGAATATTTTCTTACTTGAATAAAATTGCTAATTTGATTGGGATAACTCCTAGAAGAGCAGCCTTGATTTCCAACATCCTTACCTCAATGACACATGACACATAAGAAAAAATTAAGCATTATAGTGGATTAGGCTTTCAGCTAGAAGAATCTGGAAACTGATTTTTTCAGCTTAGGGGTGTAGTGATTGTAACAAGGTCAGCCAGGTGGACCTCACAGAATGATTTCCCTGGTCAGGGCTATTTACCTGGTCAAATCATAGAGGCCTAGCTTACAGACAAGAACAGGACTGTCAGACATCCGATTCACTCAGAGAGCTGGCTCTGAGGGAGCTGGATCAGTATCGCGGGCTCTCCATGTGTAAATAAAAGGTGACTTGGTGACATGTTACCAGCCCCTATGGAAACATTTCAATAGCGATGAGAGAAAAGCATGGTACTGAGGAAATTTGCTCACGACAGTCATCTTTGAGTTAGGGTAAGCATTTCTAGCATCATGCCATTATTTGGGAAACTGGATGCTTTCAATTCTGCCATCAAAGACGGGGCCCAGTATGTGGGAAGCATACAATATTTTTTTCCAAACAAATAACATCGAGCCGTATGAAAAGTAATGAGTAATTCTCCTGACAGCTTGTGGACCCACAGCTTTTTCAGTTAGTAGAAGCCTAATTTTCCCCAAGACACCAGACACTAAAACCTTTCAAGTGGAGTCGCAGATAGATAGGATAGTGAAGGAGGTGTTTGGTATGCTTTCCTTTATTGGTCAGAGTATTGAGTACAGGAGTTGGGAGGTCATGTTGCGACTGTACAGGACATTGGTTAGGCCACTGTTGGAATATTGCGTGCAGTTCTGGTCTCCTTCCTATCGAAAACTTGTTGTGAAACTTGAAAGGGTTCAGAAAAGATTTACAAGGATGTTGCCAGGGTTGGAGGATCTGAGCTACAGGGAGAGGCTGAACAGGCTGGGGCTGTTTTCACTGGAGCGTCGGAGGCTGAGGGGTGACCTTATCGAGGTTTACAGAATTATGAAGGGCATGGATAGGATAAATAGGCAAAGTCTTTTCCCTGGGGTTGGGGAGTCCAGAACTAGAGGGCATAGGTTTAGGGTGAGAGGGGAAAAATATAAGAGGCCTAAGGGGCAACTTTTTCACGCAGAGGGTGGTACATGTATGGAATGAGCTGCCAGAGGATGTGGTAGAGGCTGGTACAATTGCAACATTTAAGAGACATTTGGGTGAGTATATGAATAGGAAGAGTTTGGAGGGATACGGGCCGAGCACTGGCAGGTGGGACTAGATTGGGTTGGGATATCTGATCGGCATGGACGTGTTGGACTGAAGGGTCTGTTTCCATGCTGTACATCTCTATGACTCTATGAGTTGAGGGATTTAGATAAAGAACATTACAATTCAAGCCTCCTTTAACCTGAGATGCTATCAGTTTTACTTGGCAATTCAAGACTTGTGGGTGGCATTGTGGCTCAGTAGTTAGCACTGCTGCCTCACAGCACCAAGGTCCCAGGTTCAATTTCAGCCTCAGACGACTATCTGTGTGAAGTTTGCACATTCTCCACGTGTCTGCGTGGGTTTCCTCCAGATACTCCAGTTTCCTCCCACAGTCCAAAGATGTGCAGGCTGGGTGAATTGACCATGCTATATTGCCCGTAGTGTTAGGTGCATTAGTCAAAGAGAAATGGGACTGGGTGGGTTACTCTTCGGAGGGTTGGTGTGTGCTTGGGCTGAAGGACCTGTTTCCACACTGTAGGGGATCTAATCTAATCTAAACCAAGGGAATTAGTATTGGGATTTTTGACTAGAACTAGATGACTACTAGAGAGATATGACTTTGACGAATGCAGAACATAAGTACGCCCAGGTAGAGAAGGTAGGTTTAGGGGTCACATTTGGAATCAGGAAGGTCTACCAATACCTTTATGGACATAAATTTGTAATAATAACATACCACAAATCCCTGCCAAGCCTACTTTAAGAGTACAAGGCAGTGCTGATCCTAGCTTCAGGCTAAATTCAGTGGTGGGCTGTTCTCAGGGTGTATAATTACAATTGGACACCAACCGGCCAAGGTACACTCGTGATCATCTCCCAAGATTGTTTGGACTCTGGAATAGTTCCTGCAGATTGGACAGTAGCTAATGTAATCCCATTATTTAAAAAGGGAGCCAGAGAGAAAACAGGGAATTATAGACATCAGTTGTGGGGGATGTGCCAGAGTCTATATCAAGAATTTTATAGAAAAACACTTAGAAAACTGCGGCAGAATCAGACAGAATAAGCATGGATTTACAGAAGTGAAATCATACTTTATAAATCAGGAATGTAACTAGTTGAGTTCATCAGGGAGCCTGTGGAAGTGGCTTACTTGGATTTTTCAGAAGGCTTTCAACAAAGCCCCACATAAGACAGTAATGTGTAAAATTAAATGCATGGGATTGGGGGTAGTGTATTGAGATGGATAGAAAATTGGTAGTAATAATAGGTCTTTAATGCAATGCAGTGACTAGTGGGATATCATAGGGATCAATACTGGGACCCCAGATATTCACATAGTATATTAATGATTTAGATGAGGGAACAAACAGTACTATCTCAAAATTTGCAGATAGCACAAGGCTGGGTGGAAAGGTGAGTTGTTAGGATGCAGAGATGTAGAAATATAATTTTGACTGGTTAAGTGGGTGAGCAAATGCATGGCAGATGCAGTATTACATGGATAAATGTGAGGTTATTCACTTTGGTAGCAAAAATAGGAAGGCAGATTATTATTTGAATGGCTGTAAATTGAGAGAGGGGAACGTTTAAAGAAACATGGGTGTCTTCATGTACTAATTCCTCATATACTTTGAGGTTTACAAAATCATGAAGGGTATAGACAGGATATATAGAGATAAGCTTTTTCCCAGGGTGAAGGATTCAATAACAAGAGGTCACACTTTCAAGGTGAGAAGTGAAAAGTTTAAAGGGGGTACATACAGCAAGTACTTTACACAGAGGGTGGTGGGTGTCTGGAATGCATTGCCAGCGGAGGTGGTAGAGGTAGGCACGGTAGATTTGTCTGGATAGATGCATGAATAGGTGGGGAGCAGAGGGATACAGATGCTTAGGAACTGGGCGACAGATTTAGACAGTATATTTGGATCGGCTCAGGCTTGGAGAGCAGAAGGGCCTGTTCCTGGGCTATAAATTTTCTTTGTTCTTCATTCCTGAAAGTAAGTGCGCAGGTGCAGCAGGCAGTAAAGAAAGCAAACCGTACATTGATATTCTGAGTGAGTATAGATTTGAGTATAGGAACAAGGATGTCTTTCCACAATTATACAAGGAATTGGTGAGGCCACCTTGCAACACTGTGTACAGTTTTAGTCTCATCATAGGACGTTCTTGCCATAGAGAAATGCAGCAAACATTTACCCAGATTGATTCCGAGGATGTCATGACTGACATATGAGAAGAGATTGAGTCAGTGAGGATTGTATTCATTTTAGAGGAATGAGGGGGGTATCTTATAGTAACCTACAAAACTCTAATAGGACGAGACATGCTCGATGCAGGATGGATGTTCCGGGTGGTGGAGGAGTCCAGAACAAGGGATCATAGTTTAGGGATAAAGGGCAAACCTTTCAGGACTGAGATGAAGAGAAATTTCTTCACCTACAAAGTGCTGAGCCTGTGGAATTCACTGCCACTGAAAGTAGTTGAGGTCAAAACATTGTGTTTTCAAGGAAGTAGATGTAACTTTTGTTTTTAAAAGGTATCAAGGAATATAGGAGGAGAGTAGAGTTAAGTTATTGAGCTTGATGATCAGCCATGATCATATTAAATGGTGGTGAGGCTTAAGATGTTTAACAGCCTACTCCTGCTCCAATCTTCTATGTTTCTATGTAAACAGTGGTGTCATGAACAATAATCATGAACTAATTGGATTACCACAAAACACATCTGATTTACTAATTTATTGAAAGGGAGAAAACCTACTGTCACTACCTGGTCTAGCCCATTTGTGACTGCAGATCCACAGCAGTGTTTTACTCTTAACTTTCCTCTAAATGTTAACCAGGAAGAATAAACATTGTCTTGTGAAAGTGCAATCATGTTGAAGCAATTTATAGGAATTTGTTGAATAAGTAACGTGCTGTAAAAGGACAGCCAATAGGTGCACTGTACTTAGATTTCTAAAAGGCATTGACAAAGAGCCATATTAAAGGTCGTTCAATAAAGCAGTAGCCTGATATAGGGGTAACACATTAGCATGGATAGAAGGTTAGCAAGATTGTACAAAAACAGACAGAATGCATTAATAGGTCTTATTAATGATTTTCACAATGCGCTCAATGGAGTCCCACAGGAGCCTTTGCTGGGGCCTCAGCTTTTTACAATATATGTCTACGACCTGATGAGAGAAGTAAGGACATAGTAGCTAAATTTAGAGATAACAGAAAGATAAGGAGCAAAATATATTGTAAAGAGGTCATAAGAATGTAGAGATGGATACAGATAGATTGAATGAATAGGCACAAGTCTGGAAGATTGAGCATAATATGAAGTTGTTCACATTGTAAGGATGAATAAAAGAAAGATTATTACTGAAATGGAGAATGACTGCAAAATTTTGAGGTGTAGATGGACTTAGGTGCTCTACTGCATGAGTCACAAAATGTTAACAAATTAGGTAGAGCAAGTAATTAAGAAGGCTAATGGGATGCTATCTTTTATCATGACAGGAATAAAAGATACAAATTGGAATGCCATGCTTTAGTCGTATAGGGCATCGGTGAGACCAAATCTTTAATATTATGTGCAGTTTTGATCTCCTTATTTAAGGAAGGATATAAATGCTTTGGAGACTGTTCGGAGGAGTTACACGAGATTTACACTTGGAATAGATTATCTTTGAGAGAAGATTGAATAGGCTTGCTTCCAGTAGAATTGAGAAGAATAAGGGATGACTTCAGTGAAATGTATAAGATCCTGACTGATCTCCATAAGGTGGACATGGAGAGCACATTTCTTTTTATGAGTGAGTCCAGAACTAGGAGGCACTGTTTAAAAATTGACTTGCCATTTTATGGCAGAAATGAGAATTTTATTTGTGAGGATTGAGGGTCTTTGGAATGCCCTGTCTTAGGAGGCAGTGTAGGTGGGGGTAAAGAATATTTTTAAGCCAGATAGATTCTTGTTAGAAAAGGGAATTAAAGATTAGTGAGAGTTAATGAGAATGTGGAATCCATTAAACAGTTCAGCAATGATCTTATTAAAGGTGGCGGAGGTTTGAAGGGCCGAATGGTGTACTTCTATTCCTATTTCATATGTTCTTATTAGTAAGTTATTCTACTACCAACTGCATTTCAGATGGCTCCAGTGAACACTTACACCATGTTAGTAGTAGATAGGTACGACTATCTCATATAATGTTCGCAGTGGCAGACTCCTGAAATCTTCAGCCATACAAAAACCACAGCCAAATGAGGAAAATAGAGCAAGCTCAAGGCCAAATGGCCTACTTTTGCACTTAATTAACATCCAAAACATATCTTTCCTCTTGAACTTCAAGTAATGAAAGTTTTCCCAGCTGCTAACAGGAATGGTTAAGCACGGTGGCTTAGTGCTTAGTACTGCTGGCTCACAGCACCAGAGACCCAGGTTCAATTTGGGCATCTGGTTGTGTGGAGTTTGCACATTCTCCCCGTGTCTGCGTGGGTCTCCTCTGGGTGCTCCGGTTTTCTCCCACAGTCACAAAGGTGTCCAGGTTAGGTTACCTGTAGTGTTAGGTGGATTAGTCAGGGGTAAATATCGAGGGGTGGGTTTCTCTTCGCAAGATGAGTGTGGACTTGTTGGGCCAAAGGGCCTGTTTTCACACTGTAGGTAATCTAATCAAAAAAAAAGCAGTATCACAATGCAAATGATCATTACAGCCAGAAAAGGTCAATTCACAGCTCAAAAAAGCTGTTGCCTGAAGTGGGGAAAGTCAGTTGGTATCAGCAACTTGAAAGTTTGTTCATAATGGTTTAGCAAGAAATTCAGTTCAATGGCAGTAAATGTTGGTCTTACCAGTGATGCTCAAACCTGAAGAACATAAATGCCTAGCACCTAGGTGAAGCAGTCATACCAAAGAAGTCATTCTGATAACAGGTTTTTTTTCTTAATTATAAGCACTGTTTTAAAACCACCATAGTTTCCTGTTACAGGTTTCTGCTGCACTTTTGCTGTAATGACACAGAAGTAGTTCAGGAGAAATTCCAGGCTAAAAATTATGTCTCAATTATTCTTTCCATTCAGAAAAGTAATAGA
Organism: Hemiscyllium ocellatum; assembly: GCF_020745735.1. Classification (NCBI taxonomy): domain Eukaryota; kingdom Metazoa; phylum Chordata; class Chondrichthyes; order Orectolobiformes; family Hemiscylliidae; genus Hemiscyllium; species Hemiscyllium ocellatum. The sequence goes on from NC_083404.1 coordinate 82,423,755, forward strand.
ATGTTATTATATATCACAAAGGGATTTGCATGTGAAAATAATGATGCTATGCTTCAATTATATGGATTTTAGTGAAACTGCATCTGAAGCATTGTGCATGGTATTAGTTACCTTATTTAAAGATATAAAGGTGTTGGAGGCACTTTACAAAAGGTTTACTAGCTCAATACCTAGAATGAGCAGGTTATCTTATGAATAAAGGTTGGACAGGCTAGGCTTGTATTTGTGCAGTTTAGAAGAGTAAGAGGTGACTTGGTTGAAACATATAGGGTAGATGTGTATAGGAACTTTCCACTTATAGGAGAATGTAGAAGTAACATTCACTGTTTAAATAAATAAGGGTTCATCCATTTCAAACAAACTAGATGAAGTTTTTTTTTCTCTGAGCAGGTCATGAGTCTTTGCAACTCTCTCCCTGAAAAGGCGGTGAAAGTAGATTCCTTGAGTATTTCTGAGGCTGAGTAGATAGACTCTTGTTAAGCAAAGGATTGAAAGATTATTGGGATAAGCAGGAACTTGGATTTGTGGTTACAATCAGATCATCCATCACGGAGCAAACTCAAGAGAGTGGATGGGCTATTCCTGCTCTTGATTATGTATAGGTGTCAATTATCTCAGTTGTTTGGACAAATCTTTGCATCTTTCTTGGGTCATCCATCTCGACTCCCAATAGCTCTAGTTCCCTGGAATGACAACCCAAAATTCTGGGGCACTTTCTCACAAGGTTGATTTGTGGAAATAAGAAATGCCTTGAATCTGCTGTCCTGCACCAGAAGTGAGAATTTAAATCTTTGATTCTAGTACACAACCACGGTATCACATCTTGAAAAGCTCATATATCTAATATTCAAACAGGAGTGATTCAAATAGCCTTAATGTTATATTAGCAATGCCAATTAACTCATATGTTTGATTCACTAAATCAAAGCATTTTAAAAATGACTAAATGACCTGCTCCTATAATAACCAATTCCATTCATGAGACAGATTTGAAAAAAACCGCCCACAAGTACAAAACAACCAAACAAATTACTCTTACACTTTCCAGCCTGGCAACCTGGAATCATTGATGATTCAAGATTGAACTAGTTAAATAAATGGCTTCATGGATAACATAAAGAAGGCAAATTAACAATTTCAGTGGAGGTCACGAAAATGACCTATTGCAATGGTTGTTTAATATAGGTCTGTCACCCTCATCCACAACATACACATATGCACTTCTTCCTTAGGCATTGGATACAAGCTAAAAATTTCATTCGACCTTTGGTGATGGGGATTTTCTGATCATGTGGCCAAATTCTACATGCATCTTGGAGTTGTGTTCTTCCCTTGCATAAAGACACTATTTACAGTATACTCTTTCAGGCAGTCTTATATAAGTTAAGTGAGTATTTACAACTTATCTGCAAAATTGACATAAGATTAAAAAAAGGCACTATTTTATAAAATGCAAGTTTTTAATTAAAAGTAAAAGTATGGAGAAGGGGACTGGTGTTTGCAGCAGAGACAAATGCGGATGATTGTTTTGTGCTTCGTGCTGACCTTGGATATTGCAGCCAGAATCAGTCAGCCAGACCTTTACACTAATGAATGGCCATCTGTTCAAGATGCTGATCATTAGAAACTAGTAGAAACGTTCCTGGAGCACTACGACACAAATGGTAGTTTCAACAAGAAATACAACTCACAAGAGGCAGGGGAGATGGGAGAACATGTTTTAAAATCATGTGACAAGTTTAGTTGAAGGATGAATTTAGGAAAGGAAGACAAAAGAACAAACAATTATTTGCACCTTAAGAAAATACCATGATTCTATTATGGGAGGTTAAGCAAATAAACTTATTGTATTAACAACTGCAAGTAAAATTTTCCAGAAAGAAAGAATAAAGTAAAACAACTGTTATACTATCTCCAAAGCTTTCTTTCAATACCTCTAAAATGTCTACTATTTTACCTTGATTTATTGATATTGCTTTCATAAGCTTGTAATACATAGTTAAGCAGACTGAATATAGTACTTTAAATCACAAATACTTTAAATCATAAATTGCAGATGCAAGAGTTAAAGTTTTCCTAAATTCTTTTGATTTGGGGATTGAGCCATTGGATTTGGGAGTAGCAAATACTCGCCACTCCAATGTTTAAAAATGGAATTTGCATACGTATCAGTTCATCAAAAACAATAAGATGTGCCTCAAATGTCATCAGAATCTTGGATCCTTCATTTCTCTTTTTCGCATACAACATTCTGAAATGTCAATTTAGCACTAAGCTGAAGCAAGAATTAGTGGCAAAAGGATCACAAGAAGCTGGCATCAAATGTATTAAAATAGATGTCACAAATACAAAAAGAAAATAATATGGATACTGGAAGTCATGGAACTTGCACATGATGGTAGCTTAGAGCATAAAAAGAATTGGGGAAGTTGAGTTGCAGCAACCGTGAGCCAACCAGCCTAACAGATGTTCTGAAGAACACATATTGGACTTGAAATGTTAATTCTGTTACTCTCTCCAAATATGCTGCCAGAGTTGCTGAGTTCTTCAACATGTTTTGTTTTTATTACATATTCCATAAACCCTGACTCAACATGTGCGCTTCTTATTCTCCATTCTTTTGGGGTTATATTCCAAGGAATAACATTTAATGAAATTCCACAGGCAGGAGAAAATGTCAAAAAAAGAGTCACTTTCTTTTAAACTGGTGAAAAAAATTAGGTCATTTGCAACAGCTCTTGTATTCCTGGCAGTAATTCTTCACAGCTGTTACCAAAAAAAAACTTGTATAGAAGTGATGGTCTTGCCACATCTCTCTCTATTGCAGAGTTTGGGTTTGAGCATAGACTAACCCATCCTTATCAAGGCTATTGGTCTGGATTGTACTAGTTCGCAAGCAGATGGAATATTTAAAGCCCGATTTGTCATCACTAAGTGGATATAGTCTTTCCACAAATTTGAAGTTGCTGATATTGATTCCATCCTTTCCATTCATTTGCCCTAAAATAAAAGAGTTAAAATTACCAAATTAGTGAATTAAATGTTTATGACAAAAAGAAAATGCTGAAAATACAAAACAGATCATCGAGCATTTGTAAAAAGAAAAGATAGGTTATCATATTGAGTGTGTACCCTTCAGTTCTCATAAAGGGTGTACACCTAAAATGCTATAAACCTGTCTTTTAACTTTATAGTATTTTTAAATAAAAACTTTACATATGCTGACTGGCTTGCTTTGTATTTCAGATTTTCAGCAATTGTAGGCTCATTTTACTAGCTTGTAACTAATGGGGCATCATTAACAATGGTGTTATTGCTAACATTCAAACCTAATTAAAAAAATTCAGCCGAAACATGCTTCCCGGAGGAGTTTTTCATAGGAGTTGCAACAAAATAAAATTGTAACTTCTCACCTCCTGTAAGGAGGCAATATTTGTAGTTGAGAACATTGTATGTCACAATGATCAAGTGTATGATAAATTAAGCATTTTAACCAAATTTAGTTTAAAGTTAAATCAAAATGCAATATGCTGGAAGTACCCAGCGGGTCTGGCAGCATCTGTGGAGACTGAAAACAAAGCTTTACATTTGTATGGTACTTTCCATAACCACTAGATGGTCTCAAAATACCTTACAGCCAATTGAGTACTTTCGTAGTCACTGCTGTAATGTAAGAAACATATGATTTGAGCACGAATCACAGCAAGTAGTAAAATGGTGATAATAAGAGAAGGGGTCACCTAGTTGAATATTTACCGCTGCTACTATGTGTTAACTCAATGTAGTTATAAGTTCACATTTTCTGTTGAAACTCTGTAACTATAAAGCTGAGAAAAAATGTCCTTATTAATAGCATCCACTTCATTAAAGAGGCTTCAATCTAATCCACATTCAAGAGCCTGCTCTGAAACCCTTGCTCACATTTTGACTACTTTGAAATTCCACCATAGGTGAGACAATCCACAGCTTTCTAGGTAAAGCAAACCATAACATTCAAAATAAAAAAAAGTCAATTTGCTTTATCTCCTAATGTTAAAGGATCCTTTAAACATTCTAGGATTTAGCTCTGTATTTTCACCAAAACTAACCAGTGTTTCCTTGAGCCAAATCTATCTGTGTACCACCTTACATTTGGAGTATTTGTAATATATTATTTATGGATAATCAGAGCAACAGGGCGAAAAATATCCCTGCCCACACTGAGTGGCAGAGATAAGGCCGCATGGTCCTTTAATCAGCTTTTTTTGTGACATTAATTGGGAGACAAATATATAGGAGATAACTCCCCTGTTTAGCAGCTGAGATCTCTCTCTAACATTTCATTCAAAGGCAGTGTCCAACAGTACATTGCTACTTTTCAGTACTGAAATATTACTTAAAATGAAACATTAACTACTTTTTGTCAACTACTGTATGCATACTGTCTGGTCTGCTGAGTATTTATAGTACATTACAGTTTTCTTTACAAGGAAAGATATAAAAGAGATCTCGGGGCAACTTTTTCACACAGAGGGTGGTACGTGGAATGAGCTGCCAGAGGAAGTGGTGGAGGCTGGTACAATTGCAACATTTAAAAGGTATCTGAATGGGTATAGGAATAGGAAGGGTTTAGAGGGATATGGGCCGGGTGCTGACAAGTGAGACTAGATTAGGTTGGGATATCTGGTTGGCATGGACGAGTTGGACTGAAGGCTCTGTTTCCGTGCTGTACATCTCTATGACTCTATGACCTGTGGTATTTTGCTCTATTTTAACTTCACATTGGCTCCATTAATTTTGCCGTGCAGAAGTTAAAAAGCAAACCATAATTCAAATAAAAATACATATTTTGTAATTTTTTTGAATATAAGGTGTAACTTGATCTATTATTTAAGTAACTGCTTAAGTCTAATTATTGCTTTGAGTGGTTAGCAGCATTTATTCGTCAGTGCTTTACACATCAACAAATTTAATTTGAAATCTATGGTGGCGATGATGTTCATCTGATCAGAATCTCTGAAAATGAGACAGAACAAACAACTAATGCAATTAATGAAGAAAGAACAGGGCAGCACAGTGGCTCAGTGGTCAGCACCGTTGCCTCACAGCACCAGGGTCCCAGTTTCGATTCCAGCCTCAGGCAACTGTCTGTGTGGAGTTTCCACATTCTCCCAGTGACTGTATGGGTTTCCTCCGGGTGCTCCGGTTTCCTCCCACAGTCCAAAAGGTGTGCAAGTCAGGTGAATTGACCATGCTAAATTGCCCATGGTGTTAGGTGCACTAGTCAGAGGGGAAATGGGTTTGGGTGGGTAACTCTTTGGAGGGTCGGTGTGCTCTGTTTGGGCTGAAGGGTCTGTTTTCACACCGTAGGGAATCTAATCTAATAGAAAATGTAAATAAATGCAGTTCTGGAACAAGAGCTTCAATTTATCTATTGTATTTTCTTCCAAAATGCACTAGTAAACTTCAAATTATAATGTATAACCTAGCAGATCTTCCATGATCCAACTCAATGATACAAGAGTAAAAGTAAAGGCACAGAGAGACATATCAGAATTGCCATTTGAGAGGTCCGTTCAAAAGTCTGATACCAAGGGCGAACAAACTGTTCTTGAATTGGTTTGTACAAGTATTCAAACTTTTATATCTTTTGTCCAATGGAAGAGGGTGGTAGAGCATAAAACCAGGGTGAGAGGCATCTTTGATTATGTTGGTTGCTTTCCGGAGGCAGTGGAAATTATAGATGGAGTCAATGGGTGAAAGGCTGGATTGCGTGATTTTTTTTTTGGGCTGTGTTCACGACTCTCTGTAGCTTAGAGTCATAGAGATGTACAGCATGGAATCAGATCCTTCGGTCCAAACTGTCCACACCGACCAGATATCCTAACCCAATCTAGTCCCACCTGCCAGTGCCTGGCCCATATCCCTCCAAACGCTTCCTATTCATATACCCATCCAAATGCCTCCACCACATCCTCTGGCAGCTCATTCCATACACGTACCACCCTCTGCATGAAAAAGTTACCCCTTTAGGTCTCTGTTACATCTTTCCCCTCTCACCCTAAACCTATGCCCTCTAGTTCTGGACTTCCCGATCCTAGGGAAAAGACTTTGTCTATTTATCCTATCCATGTCCCTCATAATTTTGTAAACCTCTATGAGGTCACCCCTCAGCCTCCGACGCTCCAGGGACAATAGCCCCAGCTTGTTCAGCCTTTCTCTATTGCTCAAATCCTCCAACCCTGGCAACATCCTTGTAAATCTTTTCTGAACCTTTCAAGTTTCACAACATCTTTCCGATAGAAAGGAGACCAGAACTGCATGTAATACTCCAACAGTGGCCTAACCAATGTCCTGAACAGCTGCAACATACCCTCTCAACTCCTGTACACAATACTCTGACCAATAAAGGAAAGCATACCAAACGCCGCCTTCCCTATCCTATCTACCTGCGACTCCACTTTCAAGAAGCTATGAACCTGCACTCCAAGGTCTCTTTGTTCAGCAACACTCCCTAGGACCTTACCATTAAGTGTATAAGTCCTGCTAAGATTTGCTTTTCTAAAATGCAGCACCTCGCATTTATCTCCATCTGCCACTTATTTTGAGCCCATTGGCCCATCTGGTCCAGATCCTGTTGTAATCTGAGGTAACCCTCTTTGCTGTCATCTGCAAACTTACTAACTGTACCTCTTATGCTCGCATCCAAATCATTTATGTAAATGACAAAAAGTAGAGGGTCCAGCATCAATCCTTGTGGCACTCCACTGGTCACAAGCCTCCAGTCTGAAAAACAACCCTCCACCACCACCCTCTGTCTTCTACCTTTGAGCCAGTTCTGTATCCAAATGGCTAGTTCTCCTTTATTCCATGAGATCGAACCTTGCTAATCAGTCTCCCGTGGGTAACCTTGTCAAACGCCTTACTGAAGTCCATATAGATCACATTTACTGATCTTCCCTCATCAATCTTCTTTGTTACTTTTTCAAAAAACTCAATCAAGTTTATGAGACATGATTTCACACGCACAAAGCCATGTTAATTATCCCTAATCAGTCCTTGCCTTTCCAAATACATGTACATCCTGTCCCTCAGGATTCCCTCCAACGACTTGCCCACCACTGAGGTCAGGCTCACCGGTCTATAGTTCCCTGGCTTGTCTCTACCGCCCTTCTTAAACAATGGCACCACATTTGCCAACCTCCAGTCTTCTGGCACCTCACACAGGTGAGCAATCACTTCTCTGGCTTCCCACAGAGTTCTCGGGTACACCTGATCAGGTCCTGAGGATTTATCTACCTTTAATCGTTTCAAGACATCCAGCACTTCCTCCTCTGTAATTTGGACATTTTGCAAGATGCACCATCTATTCCCCTACAGTCTGTGTCTTCCATGATCTTTTCCACAGTAAATACTGATGCAAAATAGTCATTTAGTATCTCCCCCATTTTCTGTGGCTCCACACAAAGGCCACCTTGCTGATCTTTGAGGGGCCCTATTCTCTCCCTAGTTACCCTTTTGTCCTTAATGTATTTGTAAAAACCCTTTGGATTCTCCTTAATTCTATTTGTCAAAGCTATCTCATGTCCCCATTTTGCCCTCCTGATTTCCCTCTTATGTATATTTCTACTTCCTTTATACTTTTCTAAGGATTCACTCGATCTATCCTGTCTATACCTGACATATGCTTTTCTTTTTCTTAACTAAACCCTCAATTTCTTTAGTCATCCAGCATTCCCGACACCTACCAGCCTGCCCTTTCACCCTGACAGCAATATACTTTCTCTGGATTCTTGTTATCTCATTTCTGAAAGCTTTCCATTTTCCAGCCATCCCTTTACCTGCGAACATCTGCCTCCAATCAGCTTTCAAAAGTTCTTACCTAATGCTGTCAAAATTGGCCTTTCTCCAAGTTAGAACTTCAGCTTTTAGATCTGGTCTATCCTTTTCCATCACTATTGAAAAATGAACAGAATTATGGTCGCTGGCCCCAAAGTGCTCCCCCACTGACACCTCAGTCCCTTGCCCTGCCTTAGTTCCCAAGAGTAGGTCAAGTTTTGCACCTTCTCTAGTAGGTACAGCCACATCCTGAATCAGAAAATTGTCTTGTACCCACTTAAGAAATTCCTCTCCATCTAAACCTTGAACACTATGACAGTCCCAGTCGATGTTTGGAAAGTTAAAATCCCCTACCATAACTACCTTATTATTCTCACAGATAGCTGAGATCTCCTTACAAGTTTGTTTCTCAATTTCCCTCTGATTATTAGGGGGTCTATAATAAAATCCCAATAAGGTGATCAACCCTTTCTTATTTCTCAGTTCCACTCAAATAACTTCCCTGGATGTATTTCCAGGAATACCCTCCCTCAGCACAGCTGTCATGCTATCCCTTATCAAAAATGCCACTCCCCCTCCTCTCTTGCCTCCCTTTCTATCCTTCCTGTAGCATTTGTATCCCGGAACATTAAGCTGTCAGTCCTGCCCATCCCTGAGCCATATTTCTGCATTGCTATGATATCCCAGTCCCATGTTCCTAACCATGCCCTGAGTTCATCTGCCTTCCCTGTTAGGCCCCTTGCATTGAAATAAATGCAGTTTAATTTATTAGTCCTACCTTGTCCCTGCCTGCCCTGACTGACTCACTTCTGTTCTCAGCTGTACCCATCTCAGATCGATCTCTTTCCGCACTATCTCCCTGGGTCCCACCCCCCTACCTTACTAGTTTAAATCCTCCCAAGCAGTTCTAGCAAATTTCCCTTCCAGTATATTAGTCCCCTTCCAATTTAGGTGCAATCCATCCTTCTCGTACAGGTCACTTCTAACCCAAAAGAGATTCCAATGATCGAAAAATGTGAATCCTTCTCCCATACACCAGCTCCTCAGCCATGCATTCATCTACTCTACCCTCTTATTCCTGCCCTCACTAGCTCGTAGCACTGGGATTAATCCAAATATTACTACCCTTGAGGACCTCCTTTTTAAATTTTTGCCTAACTCTCTGGAATCTCCCTTCTGAATCTCGACCTTTTCCCTTCCAATGTTGTTGGTTCCAATGTGGACAATGACCTCTTGCTGGCCCCTCTTCCCCTGTGAGAACATTCTGCACCCTCTCTGAGACATCCTTGATCCTGGCACCAGGGAAACAACACATCATGCTGATTTTTCTCTGCTGGCCACAGAATGGTCTGTCTGTACCTCTGACTATAGAATCCCCTAACACAATTGATCTCTTGGAAGGTGACGTACCCCTCGTTGCATTAGAGCCAGTCTCAATACCAGAAACTTGGCTGTTCGTACTCTTGCCATCTTGAACAAAGCAGTTGCCAAATCACGCTCTGATGCATCTAGATAGAATGCTTTCCATGGTGCATCTATAAAAATTGCTAAGAGTTCTTGTGGATATGCCAACATTCCTTAGCCTCCTGAGGAATTAGAGACATTGTGTGCTTTCTTGACTATTGCCTTGATGTGGGTAGACCAGGACAGGTTGCTAGTGATCATCACTCCCAGGAACTTGATGCTCTCAACCATCTTCACCTCAGCACCATTGATGCAGACAAGGTCATTCCCTCCATTCTGCTTCCTGAAGTCAGTGACCAGCTCCTTCACATCACCTGCTCCAGTGACATCGATGGAGAGATCGTTATCTTTACACCATGCCACTATACACTCAATCTCTTTCCTGTACTCTGTCTCGTTATTGTTTGACATTCAACCCAAAACTATGGTGTCATCATCAAACTTGTGAATGGAGTTGGGGCAGGACTAGGCGATACAATCTGGGGTATATAATGAGTATAGTAGTGGGCTAAATATGCAGCCTGTGGAGCACTGGTGTTGAGGATGATGATGGAGGAAGTGCTGTCATCTATTCTTACTGATTGTGGTCTGAGAGGTCACTAAGTTGAGAATCCAATTAAAAAGGGGGGAGTTGAGACATAGGTCGAGTTTTGAGAAGAGTTTGTTTGAAATTATGGTGTTGCAGGCAGAACTGTAGTCAATAAGTAGGAGCCGTACGTATGTATTCTTGTTATCCAGATGTTCCAGGTTGAGTGTAGGGCCACAAACATGGAATCTGCTGTGGACCTGTTGCACCAGTAGGTGAACTGCAAAGGATCAAGCCAGTTTGGTAGGCTGGAATTCACATGAGCCATGACTAACCTCTCGAAATACTTCATAATTATGGAGATCAGAGCCACCGAGCAGTAGTCATTGAGGCCTGCTGCATGATTTTTCTTTGGCACTGGGATGATGGTATCTTCTTGAAGCAAGTGGGGACTTCAGATCATGGCAAGGAGAGGTTAAAGATGTCTACAAATACTCCCGCGCTGGTCTGCACAGGATTTGAGTGCACGACGGGGGGGGGGCTCCATCGAGGCCAGTTGCTTTCCATGGATTCATTCTTAAGAAGGCTGGTCTAGTATCTACGGCAGTGACCGTGGGCAGATGCATCAGAGGCTGTTGTATAGGTGACATCATTTCACTGACTTTTTGTTCAAAGAGAGCATAAAATGCATTGAGCTGTTCGGGTAGGGATGTACCATTGCCTGTGACTCTGTCCGACTTAGCTTTGTGGTCTGTCATGTCATGTAAGCCTTGCCACAAATTATGGGTGTCCTTGTGGTTAATCTGGGTCTCAAGATTAGTTTGGTATTGCCTCTTGGTATCTCTGATGGCTTTATGAAGGTCATAGCTGGATTTCCTGTATGTCAGGAGTTGCCCGACTTGTACACCTCAAACCTGGACAGGAGTAGAAATGGATCTCTTGGTTCATCCATGGTTTCCGACATGCATGTTTACTAATGAAGTTTGTAATGGTAGTGACATACTTGTTTAGGTTGCCTGCTGAGTTCTTGAATATGCAGCAGCTCACAGACTCTTAGCAATCAAATAGAAGCTATTCCATTGCCTCAGACCATCTCCATCCTAAATGTTCCACCCTGAATCCTTAGACTGTGACCCTAGCATCGAGGCACTGATCACTCTTGATCGGCTATGATGGGCTTGGCATGTTCTCCACATGACTGACACGAGACTCCCCAAGCAGTTGCTCTACTCCCAGCTTCAAAACAGCGGGTGAGCACCAGGTGGCTAGAGGAAGTGATGTGATACCTTCAAGGCCTCACTGGTGAAGTGTGACATTCCCACAGACACCTGAGAATCAATGGCCCAAGTGGAGGAGGAGCATCCAGGAAGGTAGCGAGCACCTCGTCAGGGAAGAGCAGAAGCCTTATGAGACAGCCAATGCCACCCATCTCTTCCCATGACCATCTTCTGCTCCAGTGTAACAGAGCCTGCGGAAACCACATTGGTCTGTACAGCCTGAGAGTGGAAGAGAGTCATCTCCTTCTGCAAGGGACTGCCAAAAGAATGAATGGCTTCTAGACTTGACTACTCTAATGCATTCCTAAACAAACACTCACATTCCATCCTGCATGAAATCATCCCAAGCTCTAGTGCCCATGTCCTAATCTGAACCAAACGCAATTCACTTTTTGTTCCTGTGCTTGCTGACCCACATTGACTCCTGGATCAGCAATACCAATTTTAAAATTTCAATCCTTGTTCAAGGTTTGTGTAAAGATTTGTAGCTCAGTTCAATCCTTGTTTTCAAATCGTTCCATGGACTGATACCTCCTTTTTCCATAATCTCTACAAAACTCACAACTCAGATATTTGTGTTCTTCTAATTGTAGCCAGTTGAGAGTCCCAATTTTAATTGTTCATCCATCGGTGGTCCTGTTTTCAGTTCCCTAGGCTTAAAGGTCCCTACATCCTTCTTCTCTCCACCTACTCTTCACCCAAGCTTTAGGTGATCTGACAAAGCATCTTATAGTTTTATAACACTTCTTCAAAGTACCATGGGAGATTTCACTGTGTTAAAGGCACTATATGAACATATATTGTTGTAATACACAAACACCGAGAAATTTAAATTTAAGGAATAATTGGTTATGTATTTCGATCTGGAACATATGCATTTTAACATTGAGGATGTGCAGCTGTAACCACAAGTTCTAAATATTGGGTTGCTTCTATAATTGAGACAAAAGATAGAATCGAACAAATAGCTAGTAAAAATTCTTAAATCACCGAAATATATGGTTTAACACATTAGATCTACAATGCTGAATTTAAACAGTGCCCCACCTTATTTTGAACATGGGTTGGAATCTTCATGTTTCCTGACAAATTAAATATATATTATAAATAATACTTTAGTGTGCTGGTTAAATTCCAACAGAACAACTGTGTGTGCTGGTTAAATTCCAGCAGAACAACTATTTAGTTCTGCCAAGTTGTAACTTAGTTGAATGGGTTTTGGCAAGTGAGTCGAGTCCAAGTAGGGAAGAGTGCATGCACTCTGGATGACATTGACAAAAACCTGACTTGTGTGGTTTACTTAGTAATTTGGTTTGGAGGTTCTTGAACATGGTGATATGCTTCCACATATTGTCTCATATATTTTAACTTTTTTAAAAAAAAAGTAATAAAAACCCAATGACAATCTGTTAGTTTTTAATTATAATAAAGATTTAATGATAATTGGCTCTTCATTAAGTTTAAAAGTATCATTGGTACTTCAAGCAGAGTTTGCATATAATGATTAAATTGGTAAACTTCACATTCTACTTTTCCGAAATACAAACTCACTGGCATCAGCTAGAATCATTCTAAAGCAGATGTTGTAGCAAATTAATAACCATACTCATAGCATTATTAGAAAACTTGCTAATTGCACTGTGAACTTATCTACACATTTTACAAAACCTTAAAAAAGATAATTGGATCCAGCCAGTGTTTAAACACAGGAGTAAGTCAGACATAACGTATTGTATTGTATTGTGAACATCAAAAATGACCACCATCACATACAATAGAATAAACATGAACAATATACTCCAATAGCTCACATGCTAATTTCTAAACTCTACAAATAGATTTTCCAGTCTCTAAGACTGCAGCATTATTAAGACATCCACAACTCAAACGTTACAGTGACGTTCAAGTGATACATAAAGTAGTCTGCACTCCAAAACTGTATTGTAACCTTACATCCCACAAATGTGGATCTGAAAAAATGGGTATTTTTTGGTGCATACTTCTTTGGAACATTGTATGCAAGCAAATCCAAACAGGCCCACAGTTGTTTCCCAATGCAATGCTTTCTCAAAGGGGGGAGGGGAATCTCTGGAATGCACAGAAGTCTTTTGACACTGCAGCTATTTCACATCTAAAATAAACATAATTTACATCCCAATGATATGTTAAAGACATTTGAATTAAAAAAACACAAAAGAATGAAAGCCTTGACCTCTTTCTCCCATTGTCCTTTTCCTGAGAAGACACTCCCTTTGTCGTCAGCACAACTCTGGAGCTTGCTCATCTATCACTCACTATGCTCTCACATTCCCATTTGCGTGTCTCAATATTTCTTTGGCAATTTCATGGCATTTTTTTTACCCTCGCCTGAAGAACATCAAGTAAACTTGTACTAAGAAAAGTTTTAGCTTCCAATCTGGCAACTCCTCTGTTACTGTATTTCAATCTGATCTCTTTGCACTTCACTGAGCCTGTTCTTTACACTTTATACAATGTGTTCAGAGTTTTATAGTTTTAACTAATTATTCAGTGCACAGCACCAATGAATCTATCTGCTTTCAGAATTACTTTATATATTGTTTTATGAATATATTTACTTTCCACATTTCATGGCAAGATTGTGATAAAATTAAAATTCAAAACTTGACAATTCACTTCTACAGAAGATGAAGTCCAATGTTACTGTTTCTTGTGTTTCCTTCACAAATCCTATATGCAATTTTACAAGCTAACATCTGCATGCAACACTAATTGGGAAACATGCAACTAAAATTGAAGTTTCTTTGTCTTAAATGTGTGTTTATAAAGGCAAATGATGTGGTGACTGCTGAATAGATAATCAGTTCTGGGTGCAAAGTGCTATTAGGTCAGACACAAACATAACCTTACATCCCACCTTGATTCCTGAAGAAGGGCTCATGCCCAAAACGTTGTTTCTCCTGTTCCTTGGATGCTGCCTGACCTGCTGCGCTTTTCCAGCAACACATTTTCAGCTCAGACACAAACAGTCAGATTCAGAGAATAGCTGCCTCTACTTGACCTAATAATCTGCTTCTCTTCCATATTCTGGACATTGGTACTGGATATTGTTCCATTTTTCCAGTTGAATTATGCTTCTGTCTTAAGATCGCCACTGTATACTAAATCATGCTAACTCTTTGTACTGGTGGCTACTAGGAATTACAACAAAACAACTCAAATTCATTGCATTAGTTGTTGTACTGAATTCAATAAAATGTTAAAAAATAGCTAAGACATCATCTATCTATTTCTATCTTGAATTGTGTGAGTTTAAAACTTTATTATCACTGCTGTATTCTTTAGTTTCTGTGATGAAAAGAGAATGATAGTGAAACAGCCTTAAGTGACATGAGAACATGAGTGGTATTTTGTGTGGCAACATACAAGCAAGATATTCACAGAAATAACTATAGTATTGAAAATTAAACAACTAGCATGTAAGGAAAGATCAGTTCTTACTAGTTAAACTGTTTGCTTTTCAGTCATCAAATCGATATTTTAAAATTGTAATCAAGGGTAAACATTATGGACAAGATTTTGACATCATCAACAATTTATTGTTTGCATTCTTTTACAACAGATGTATAACTAACTGAACATATTATCGGGTTATAGATTAGTTTATTACATTTAAATTATTCCTATAAAAGTCTTAAGAAATATAGATAATTACAAAACAAAAACCCGTTTTATTGATGCATCCTCAGTAAACAAAGCCCTAGGCAGACAACAGCAGTTGCTGTATCCGCTTGGCACTGACCTGACCTGGATTTGATTAAAAATAAAAGAAGAAAAAAAAGCATACCAAACGGGCCGCCTCAGCCCAAGTGCGGTCCTTCTTTTTCCTTTTGTCTTTCATTCTTTATTTTTCTTTTTCACTCAGAACATTATTTTTTATTTTTTGTTTAAAAAAAAGGACACTCAAGCAGCAAAGGACTAGACTAGAAGACAACAATCCCACTAGCACATATAGTACACAGCTTCCTCCCACCAGCACCCCCCACCCCCCTGACTGCACCCTCCAGATGACAGATCTCCCCTCCCCCTCTCCCAACTCAAAACAATACAAAACCCAGCGGCCCCAGCGCCGCCCCAGTCAAAGGTCACTCAACCCCCGCCCCCCTACCCCCGAAGCACACCACTTCCTTCTCTTGCCGGATTACCGCGAGTCTTCATCACTTTTGCGGTTCACATTTGTTCATTTTCCTCTGAGTGAGAAGAGTTCAAGTTAAAAGTCTCAACTTCTCCCGTGCACGGGGAATGATTTTTGTGCGATTCGTTGGTACTCCATGATTGTTTGGAAGATGGCTGCGAGCCTGGAGGCTGCGCTCTGTGTTGGAAGCGTCGTTGCCTGGTTACGGCCGCTGCCTGGTAACCCGGGAGAGTCCGCGCGGGGCCCAAACATTGACGAGGAGGTTCCAGCAGCTGCTGTAGAAATCGCAGCGAGATGTAGCCAGGGGTATGATCTGTAAGTGTCAGTAAAGTTAGCAAATTGTATGACCTATAATGTTTAAATTATTGCATGCTTTTTTCAAAAGAAAAAGAAGTTATTTACCTCGTTCTGTACCGCAATTCGTTTGAACTGAGTTCCTAGGCTGTGCGTTTGACAAAATAGTGATTATGAAAGCGAGCGGAGGGTACTAAGTCTTTGGGATTCGTGCTTGTAGTTGTGTCCCGCCTGCGCCTTCTCCCACCCTACTTCATCTGTTCTCTCATTTGTTTCTCTAGCTTTCCTCATCACTATGCCACGACTGTTTGTTGTTCTTTCCAAGTTCCTCTTTTTAAGTGCTGTATTGGATTTACTAGTGACTGGTGGATATGTGTTCTCTATATCTACCTTACTTTAATGACATCCATCTGCCATTGTGTAACCTCTTTTTCTAGAGAAATGTTCCTGATTGCCTGTGGTTTGTAAAGTTGTCTTCGTAAATCCTTTTTTGTATCAGTAGCTCTATATTCTTTTGTGTAATATTGACAAGAACTATTTTCCTATCACAGTTCAAAACAAGTTTGTAAGCTGAAAAGCATTTTCTTGTATTAAGCACTTTTTCCACCTTTTGATAATTTATAACTTAAGCTACTCAGTTTAAATGTTAATTTCACTTGTAACAATTGAGGTTTATAAGAGTTTTGTTTTGGGACTGTGTCTTTGAATTAGTATAAAATGAGAAAATGATGTGACCTGTTCTGAAAACATGCCTCAACAGGTGTGAAAGAAGGGCCTGTTTTAAGAAAAGCCATAGAATCCCTACAGTGTGGGAAAAGTCCGTTTTGCCGACTGAGTCTGTCCCAAGCCTCTGAAGAGCATCACACCCAGACCTGGCCACCCCACCCTATCTGCGTAACCCTGCATTTACCATGGTTAATCCATCTTGCTTGCACTACCCTAGACACTAGAGAGCAATTTAGCACAGTCAATCCACCTAACCTGTGGATCTTTGGATTGTCGTAGGAAACTGAAACACCTGGTGGAATCCCATGCAGATGCTGGCTGAATGTGCAAACTTCAGACAGTCACCCAAGGTTTGAGTCCAACCTGGGTCCCTGGTGCTATGAAGCAGCAGTGTTAACTATTGAACCACAGTGCCAACCTTATAGTTTTGATAGGACAAAGAAGACAAAACAGTTTACAATGTAAGAAGTATAGTTATCATGGACAGCTTTCAGGTAACCAATTGTAAAAAATCAAAGCAGCATGAAGAAACTTATTTTTAACCCAGTGAATTTTTGATATTTGGAATGTACTACCTATTTTTAACCTAGTGAATTTTTGATATTTGGAATGTACCACCTGAAAGGGTGTTGGAAGCAGATTCAGCAGTAAAATTGACTGGTAAATTGGATAGACTGGATAAATATTTGAAAGGAAAACCATTACAGTTAAATCGCAAAAGAGCAAGGCAGTGGAATTATTTGAATTGCTTGATCCAAGAGGGGATGATGGGTACGATGAGCCAAATGACTTCCTACAATAGTTATTGTTTTGATATTCTTGAGATGTGCACCATGTATGGAGCGAAAATGCGTTAGAAGCAGACATCAAATGCTAGAAATATTATTTGAGTAACCGACTTCACATCAGTATTAAAGTGTGTTCCATTTTTGAATCAGAAGTTGAATCCTACATTTAATGTGTGCTGATATTCTGTTTTTTTTTTAATTTAAAGTTCTCTTATTTGTAATAATATGTTTGGTTTTTGGGCAAGTGGTAAAAATATGGGCCCACGTTGTCTTTGCTTGAGACATTGGAAAATTAACCCAGTGTCAGAGATTGGGCCAGTTACAGAAGACTTAAGCAGGTAGCTGGATACCTACCTTAGAAATGTTATGTTGATTATGGATTGGCACAGTGGCTAACACTGTTGCCTCCCTCACAGTGCCAGGGACCCAGTTCAATTTCATTCTCAGGTGGCTGCCTGTATGGAGTTTGCACAGTCTCCCTGTGTCTGCATAGGTTTCCTCCGGGTGCTCTGGTTTCTTTCCACTATCCAAAGATCTGCACGTTAGGTGGATTGGCCCTGCTAAATTACCCATAGTGTCCAGTGATTTGCAGACTAGGGGGATTTGCCATGGCAAATGTAGGTTTTCAGGGATAAGGTAGAGAGTGGGTTTGGGTGGGATAATCTTCGAAGGGTTGGTATGGACTCAATGGGCCAAATGGCCTGCTTCCACACTGTTGGGATTCTGTGATTCTTCTATGATTAGTATCTGATCTTACTCAGTAGTGTGACAATAGAACTGACTGAGCATCACAATCGGTCCCACTGCTGTCTCTGGACCAAATACCAGCTTAAATCATCCCCCAACCATGCTTCAACTTGCCACATCTCTGAACTGCCTTCTCAATAAAGTACTTGAGTCCTTGTAAACCTTATTTGAATATCACAAGTCATGTAATTAGGGGATGAATTCTCTCTTTGACTGTTCTCTCCAGTATTTGTGAGTCTTTCACATTGTTGGTTATGCTGAGGATTTAATTACTTTTAACAAATAGATTTGGGAATTTTATGGGCATTTTAAAAATCTTTAACTCTGTGGTAACTCCAGAAATAACAGGGCTTGATTTCCAGTATGTTATCCTGTGCGTTGTAACAAGATTCTGAAAGTTAAAGTTTTTGGCCTTTTTATGACTGTATGATTTATTCAACTACAGTATTAAAGTGCAGATTAGTGCCTTAATTTTAATATAATTATTTTTAAGAGGAAATATGTTTGTATTCTTTTTTTACAGAAACTACGACAACCAGGAACAGAATGGCGGAGGCACACCTATTCAGTAAGAAAAGTAGTGGATGGCCTGCTCAACTACGAGGTAGATACGTTGATTTCGAAGAAATACAAACACTTAACCCCATCATCCTTACTGAATTGGATGATCGAATCGATTGCTGGAGCAAGGGAACACTTGCTAGGAAACAGACTTTGTATTGGATCTTTTAGTACCCAATTGAGTGAAATTCCTTTGTACTCAGAACCAAATTTTAAATTAGCTGTCTGATCATCTAGCAACTGTAGAGTTATCATTAGGGGTATTGGTTAGGTAGAACCGGGATTGACAGAATACATTTGAAGACTAACTCTGTTATTAGGTGAATTTGATGAGAGGCATTATGTGGATGAGAGATAGAAGTGATGGATCCTTAAACAGACCAGAGAGGTTAGTGTGGAAATGGGAAAATTTTTTTGCAATTGATACTTTCACTGTGATTAGATAGGTAAGATTGGAACCAGATAAGTGCAGTACTACCCAGATGCATAACAGGAGAGGTGGTGATGGTGTGATTAACTATGACAAGCTGTAGACAAATTGAGAAGGATGGAGAGGCCAAACATATCTTGATCACAATCAGTTAGAAAATTATTTGTACCTTTTTGATATAAGAACTTTGATATAAGTACTGGGTGGAAACCTGAAACAAACACAGAAAGGGCTGCAGAAACTCAGCAGGACTGGCAGCAACAATGGAGAGAGAAGCACAGTTAATGTTCTGGATAAGAGTCTTATGTGACTTGAAATGTTCACTCTGTTTCCCCTTCCACAGGTACACTCAAATCTGCTGAGTTTCCCCAGTATTGTCTTTGTTTATTTCAAATAGAGACAAAGAAACATACGAAACTGAGAGCAGGAGAAGGCCATTCAGCCCTACGAGCTTGGTTCAACATTCTATATTCTCATTCAATTTATTACCCTGTTCTTGCTTTCTCCCCATACTCTGTTTGATCACTTTAGTCCTAAGCTTTTGAGCATCTCCACCATTTCTAATGGTGGAATACCTAACATTGCTGCAATCAAAACTTGTTTATTTTGTCTAGCCAACCTATGTGAACCCAATCCTTTTTTAGATTGATGTGAATTAATAGTGATTGAGTTTCTGCATGTGATTAAATTTTAAAGAAAAAAGCTATAACTGAAATTTTATTTATATAGTAGAACCACATTTTTCAGCAATACCACTATTAATATAATTAATGTTTAACCCAGATACTATCAACAGCCTCTTTGGAAAACAAAGTAATATTCAGTTCAGTATGGCTGTTCTTCAGAACATATCAAAAAGAATCCCAATAGACTCTTAACTTTGTTTCTTTTTCCACAGATGCTGCCAGCTCTGCTTAGTTTGTCCAATACTTTGTTATAGTTCCAATCTTCAGCATTTGCAGTATTTTAGTTTTATAGTATTGGTAGCCATTTAGGTAGTTATTTGTGTGGTGTTTTAAAAAAAAATCATGGGATGTGAACTTCACTTGCTGGGTCAGTATTTATTGCCCATACTTCATTGCCTTGAGAAGGTAGTGGTCTTTTTTACTATGAGTTTTTGTGTGTCCTAGTCCTACTCAGGGCTATCTGATATTACATCGTGACTGATGGAAAGCTGCTGGTGTTCTGTACAGTGACTGCAGATGAGTTTCGAAAGTGACAGTGAGGAGCTCTGGCCCAGAATGCCTGACAATCAGCTTGCACCATCTTGACATGTATGGCAGCAGTGTGGCTGAGAAACAGTTGTGGAGAAAGTGATGTCTGCAGATGCTGGAGATCAGAGCTGAAAATGTGTTGCTGGAAAAGCGCAGCAGGTCAGGCTTTCTGAGAAACAGTTGTAACAGCATTGGTGAGAAAAAAAATCACATGTATGCTTCAAAGAGCTGTTGCTATTTCCTAAGTTGGCAACACAGAAATCTTTGTAGTCTATTCGAGGACTAATTGCTGGAGTTCCGTGACACCAAAAGCTCCTTTGCACTAATCCATAGTGATGATAGCAGTAGTCTGAACATGCATGATAACTGCCTTTGCTCAATGTTGGGTGGCTACTGTTTGTGTCACAATGTAAACTGAGACATTGGCCATCAGACACTGCTTTGTTGGGTTCGTGAGTGTATTGATAGAGCTGGTTAGTGATAGTGCAGATTCTGAAGAATGTTTCCTCTTGTAGACCAAGTAGGGGATACAGTTTAAAAATATGACAACTTCATTAAAGTTGAAGTTAAAGACTTTTTTATGGGTTGTTAGTCTGTGGGCTTCTTTTCCTCAAGAAAGTCGGGGAATAGGTCATTGAATTTATCCAAGTCTGAATTGGATAGATTTTTGATAGATAAGAGAGTGGAGGATTGTGAGTACAGACAGGAGAGTACAGTTGAGACTCCATTCAAGTCAGCTGTGATCTTATCAAATGGTAGAGCAAGTTCAAAGGCTATGCTTTCACTGCCTTTTGAGGAAGAGAGTGCCAAAGAATTAGTACCACTCTGAGAGAAAATAAAAGTGACCACTTCTGTCTTAATTGGGCAGTTCTTTATATTCGAACAATGCCGTTACAGATTCCATGCCAGCTCACCCAGAATACACTGCGGTAGACATCAAGAGCCATGCTTCTGGATTAGAGTGGTGCTGGAAAAGCACAGCAGTTCAGGCAGCATCATGCTGACATGGAATAAATTTATAAATATCTATTAAAGGTTTCATGACATATTTCAAAAAGAAAAGTTTTCATGAAAATCTATTCTAAACATTTAAGTACCCTCAAATATGTAACCCTTATGAAAACAATTATTTGTATGCATAAGTCCACAGCCAACCTTTTTAATAATATCTTTGGAGCTGTCAGTAAAATTGTGAACTTGCAACACCCCATTGTGATAATGATAGGTCTGGGAAATCAGTCGTGTAGTAATAATGCTATAGTGATAGTACAAAAAAAAATTTCACAAGTGGCTAATGCAGATTTTATTCAACTTGCAGATATGATCTTGTTTAAATTTTTAAAGGACAAACGTTTTAAGTAAGTTGGCAGCTCAACAGTGCCACAGACATTATTCTCCCATTTTAGATTGGGTCTTAAAAATTAAAAATTCACAGCAGGATAAGGCAAAGAATTACTATGTTTGAACTTTCAAGTAGTCCTGCTGAGTTCACAGTTCTCTTGTGTCAGACACGACCCACCCCTATGCACTTTTGGCAAAAATGGAATCTGTTGTCAGGGCTGGAACTTGGGATCTGAATTTCCAGTATCATTTTGGGATATGATGTGGAGTCTCTCGGACATGCAAAAAATATGGGTTAATGCCTTGTCCCTCCAAACGTAAAATGCATAGCCATAGAGTCATAGAGATGTAGAGCATGGAAACAGACCCTTCGGTCCAACTTGTCCATACCAACCAGATGTCCTAACCCTATCTAGTCCCATTTGCCAGCACTTGGCCCATATCCCTCTAAACTCTTTCTATTCATATACCCATCCAAATGCCTCTTAAATGTTGCAATTGTACCAGCCTCCACCACTTCCTCTGGCAGCTCATTCCATACATGTACTACTCTCTGTGTGAAAAAGTTGCCCTGTAGGTCTCTTTTATATCTTTCCCGTCTTACCCTAAACCTATGCCCTCTAGTTCTGGACTTCCCGACCCATCCATGCCCCCCTATCAGGTCACCCCTCAGCCTCCGACGCTCCAGGGAAAACCACCCTAGCCTGTTCAGCCTCTCCCTATAGCTCAAATGCTCCAACCCTGGCTACATCCTTGTAGATCTTTTCTGAATCCTTTCAAGTTTCACAACATCTTTCCGATAGGAAAGAAACCAGAATTGCACGCAATATTCCAACAGTGGCCTAACCAATGTCCTGCACAGCTGCAACATGACCTCCCAACTCTTGTACTCTATACTCTGACCAATAATGTTCATTGATTTGGTGGATAGAAAGAACAAAGTCTATATATCTATGGATATTCATTTTGGTTTTCTCTCCCTCAAGAGATGAACAAAGGTTCGTGTCATCTTGGTTCCTCTGCATGCCGTAAATGTGACTGGGGGAAAGATGCATTACCGTTTGTCTGCAAAGTGATTCGTCATGTCCGTGAATTAGAAACAAAGACTGAAGCATGGTTCAGACAGGTAAGGCTGGGAGAAGCAAAGTATAAAACACAAAATAATTTTGTGTAATTATTTCTTAATAAAGCTTTGATCGCTGTAGACTTGTTGTGAAAGGTTGGTGCAGCATATGCTGTCATATCCTTGATTACAAGGTGTGCAGTGCACAAGACATTTCAATGACCTGACTAGAACTATTATGGGAAACTTTCTCTATCGCATTTCTCTTGAAAGTATTTCAAATAGGATAATCTAATTTGGCATAGACTAGAAATTGAAGCAGAGCTTAACATTAAATATTGACCTCTTATTAACTATATGGAAATATTAGCATGTTTAAAAGATATTTAGAATATCCGCAAAAAATAGTGAGGTCAGAGTCAGCTAAAGACCAGAACCTGAATTTCTAATTATTATCTCCAGACCCTAAGACTATAAGAAATATGAACAGGAGTAGGCCATTCACACCTTAGAGAGCCTGCTCCATCATTCAATACAGTCATGGCTGATCCAACATTCCTTGTGATCACTTTCCTGCCTATCCCTGTAACCCTCAATTCCCCTACTGATCAAGAATCTATCTAACTCAACCTTAAATATACACAAGGACTCTGCCTGCCATCCCTCCCACCACCATCCCCCACCCCACCCACACCCAACTCCCCCAGCTCTCAGTGGGAAGGAATTCCAAAGATTCACAACCATCTGACACAAGATATTTCTCTTCATCTCAGTCTTAATTGGCACCCCTTTATTCTGATTCTATGTCCTCTGGTCCTAGACTCTGCCATGGGGGAGACATCCTCTCAGCATTTACCCTGTCAAGCCCCTTTAAGTGTTGCTATATTTTTCGATAAGATCACCTCTTGTTCTTTTAAACTCCTGTGAGTACAGTCAAAACATATAGCCCTTTGCTCCTAAGACAATCCCTGCGTTCTGGGGATCATCCTAGTGAATCTTGTCTGAACTGCCTCTGATGAAATGATATCGGTCCTTAAATAAGGGGACCAAAACTGTTCACGGTACTCTAGATGATGTCTTCACCAGCACCTTCTACAGATTAGAATTACTTACTTTTGAACTCCAACCACCTTGAAATAACAGTCAACAGTCCATTAGCGTTCTTAATTACCTGCGGCACCTGTTAGCTCACTTGCTGTGTTTTGTGCACAAGTACCCCAAGTCCTTTGTGTTGCAGCTTTCTATAGCTTTTCTCCATTTAACGAATACTTTATTCTTTTGTTCTCTCTTCCAAATGAACAACTTCATATTTATACTCCATTTGATCACTTTTTGTCCACCTACTTAACCTATCAGTGTCTTTATGAAAATTGTTTGTATCTTCTTTGTACTTTGTCTTTCCACCTATTTTTGTGTTGTCTGAAAATTTTAACTACAGTCCATTTACTCTCTTCCTCCAAGTTATTATTATATATTGTGAACAGGTGTGTCCCAGCACTGATCTCTCTGGAACTCCACTGGTTGCAGTTGGCAACCTGAAAAACAATCCCTTATCCTCAGTCTCTGATTCCTGTCCAATAGCCAATTCTTTATCCACAACAATATGCTATCCCCAACACCATGGACTGTTAAGACTTGACTTTCTGTGCAGTAACTTGTTGAATGCCTTTGGAAATCCATGTACACACACCTACTACCCATTCTGGTTGAGACTTCCTTGTAAAACACTAATAAGTTAGTCAAAAACAAATTTCCTTCCATGAAGTCATGCAGACTCTGATTAGACTATGATTTTCCAAATGATCATCTGTTGGTAAAGTCATGAATGTTCATTGTAACTGTTGGAGAAGGATTTTAAAGAGAATTCCTGAGCCCCATGTTAAGTCAAACTTTACTCAGACCTCCCTACCAATGCAACGTGGGAAAGGCCTCTGGAAACAAATTCCAAGACAATCTTAATTCTCCCAATAAACTTCAGAATATTTGTACATTCTGCATTACAATGATTATATGCTACATCGAAATCAGCACTTCCCACATCCCGAGAGACCGTTCTATCCCTTCTCAGACATTTGCCAGCTGCATTGTACTGAATGGGTGCTGTTTGGTACCTTGCGAAGCTGCAATTATTTATTTTCCTGAGTAATGTTTTGCAGTTGCCCCCTCAGAATGCTGCCTGCTTTCCAGTATCCTTTCACAAGATTAGCTGTTTGTACCTTTTGATATATGTCATTCATCATATGTCCTCTGGTCCTTTGATATTTACACTATTTGTCCTTCAATATCCTCTGACCTGTTTGAGGCTTCTCTCTCCTGTCTACAGCCAGTTGTCTAGAGGAATTCAGCTAAATTCCTTCATATTAGTTTGTTATAATTTCAGAATACCTACATAGATAAAATGTTATGGGCACTACTTAAAAAAAAACTTTGATTATGGTGGGTCAGACTTTCCTTTCTGCACTTTAGTAAGTAACAAACTTTGGACGAGTTGGTACCAGGTACTTACTGAGGTTTCTCAAGGGTACTCCTTATTAAGACTATCTCCAGGAATCTGATTAAATTCCCTGATGTTTAAGACACTAAACCTACAGAAAATTAAAAATACTACTATCATATGAATGACGTGTATATGTCCTTATAACTCCCAAAGGGTCTTAATTATAGTCCAGTTTCTCCCCTTCTATGTAGATTAAATAACAAGTTTTAAATTGGCTTGCTACAAGGTTTCCATCCCAGCCTCCCTTATCAGAAATGCCTGATGTTTATATTCCTTTGCTCTTTCCTACTAAAGTGTGGCACTCCTTAACTGGTTGCCATGTGTATGAATATCATGATTGTGGAAGCTGCTTTGTTCAACTTTTCAGCCATCTTGTTAGCTAATATTACAGATGACCATTTTATGTTACTTTCAGCCATAGTTAACTCCAGTAACTGACTTTTTTCTTGAAACACGAATTTGATCACGTTTTTTTTCTGTTAGCTTCCAGCACCTGTACGATCAGAATCCCAAGAAACAAGTCTATCTTCAGAAAGTGCAAATGGGAATGGTGAGAGGTGAGAACATTAGATCGGGGAATATTTTATTAGTTTTTAGGAGCAAGATGATGCCTCTTCAAGGAATATTTCAGTCTAACATCTTTGACTGGCAAGATGAGACAAGTGGAGTCCTGCAGAGGACTGCTGAAGCATCAATCTTCTGTCAATGACTTGGAATTTAAGATGGTTAGTTAAGTAAAGGAGTCATTGGTTGTCAGGGTGGATGGGAACCTGGGAACCAAAGTGCAGACTGACCTGCCATGAACTTATTGAATAGCAGAGCAGGATTGCTACAATCTACTCTTATTTTGCATATCCTTTTCAGAAACTTAAACTGATTTCAACTACATCTCCGTTGGTTCCCATGGACACTACCATTGTACTTTGGTAGCAGCAGGCAGTCAACATTTCCTCATAATATTCCAGCTATGGTCTTTTGAAATAATTTTCAACTGTACAATAACTATATCTATGTGAGGTGAAGAAGAAAAGTTTCCAGCAAGAAAGCTGTGTGTATATCTTTATATTAGGCAGCTTAATGCAAAGTGAGTCAACCATTCATTACTTGTGAAAGCAACAGTCAGTGGTTAAAAAGGCTGCAGAAGCAATCACAGTCTAGACCTGCCTGTAGAAGGTCAAGCACTCGACATAGTAGGAAGTACTGAAAAATTTCTGCAACATGGTAACGATTCATAGCTGTTTACCTCTGATTTAAAGGCTTTGTTCATGATAAATAGTTGTTTTACATACAGAAATGTGGTCCTTTAGTTTTCTATTAATTGTGATGATTAAATTTTTCCTTCAAGTAAATTAGAGACTTTGTATAATTAAGGGGACGCAATGGCCTAGCGGTGTTATTGCTAGACTATTAGTCCAGATAGGAGACAGTGAGGTCTGCAAATGTTGGAGATCTGAGTTGAGTGTGTGTTGCTGGGAAAGCACAGCAGGTCAGGCAGCACCCAAGGAGCAAGAAAATTGATGTTCAGGCCGGAGATTAATCCAGATACGCCACTAATGTTCTGGGGACTTTGATTCGAATCCTGCCACGGCAGATGTAGGAAGTCGAATTAACTAAGAGTTTGGAATTATGAATTATGAAACCCTTGTCAATTGTCTGAAAAACCCATCTGGGTCATTCATGTCTTTCAGCTTTGGGAAATTTACCATCCTCAACTGATCTAAGCCTATATGTGATTCCAGAACCTTAGAAAGGTGTTTGACTCTCAACTGCCTTCTGAAATGGCCTAGCAAGCTTTGCAATTGGATCAGTTGCTATGAAATCTCAAGGAAATTAAACTGGACTGACCACTGGAAAAGACCTAAGCAGAATCAGCCTGTTGACCCTGAAAAGTCCTCCTTACTCTTATCTGGGGGATAGTGCCAAAATTGGAAGAGCTGTCACATAGACCAGTTAAACAACAGCCTGATATAGTCACACAGAATTGTGTCTTAAAATGTCTGAGATACCATCATTAGCATCTCTGGACATGTCCCATCTCACTGGCAGGTCAGACTCAACAGACTGAATTTGCCTTTAAATCAGGGAATTGTCCTGAGAGTCCTTACCATTGACTCCAAAACACGTGCCGAGTTCTCATGGCTTCAGGTTAAACATGGGCAAGGAAGCCTCCTGTTGGTGTTGTGGACCAGACCAAACCCCCATCAATATATATCTAGACCCTAACTTCTATTTAAAAGCAAACATATGGTGCTGTGTTCCAGATGTAGTTTGACTGGTTACACTATTCAGCATCAAGCAATATACATTTTATTCTTACCATGCAGTTAAAATACAATCAAAAGAAAGAATTGATATAACTTTAATTCTACTGGGAAACTTAACAGAATAATAGATTATTTAACCACTAAATAATAATAGTTCCAATATAGTAAGATCCCATAAACACACCCTTGATATTCAGTAAAATGTCCTAAATAGATTGTCTCACATACAATGTTTTTCCAGTCCAAGAGGAAAGAACGCCAGGAGAAAATTCTGACTGAGAGAAAACTTGAGCGTTTTGCTGTAGCAACGATTACTGAAAGCAAAATTAAACCTCGGTTCTGCTGGAGACTTACTCCGCCCATTCATGCATGCCTTGTTAAACATTTAAAACAAACACCCAGAGATTTCACAAGCTGTGTATTCTATTGGCTTGGGCCAGACAGCTTGGTGCTTATGGCTCAAACCCTCTCCAAAAAAAGGTCAAAAAATAGTTCTCTTAAAGCCATAATATTGTTCATACCTCGGCCTTTTTTTTAAAGTAAAGAAGGGAACCATCAATATACAATGATGGCTTCATTTATAAAAACCTTTAGTCTTGTGCCACCAGTACACAATACATATACATTGCATTGAGTCTAAGCATGCAAACATTCAATACTGCAGTCTATTTCAATCTGTTTCTTCTGCCACTAAGAACCTTCATCTTCCTTCCACAGTCATGACAATGTGTCTATAATTGCATTCTCTCATCCTGACACATGTATAATTTTCAAATTAAATGACTATAAAAATAAACTCCGTTTGAACAGTTTGGTACTTTATATCTTTTAATTTTTCCAAAAATATTAATGGATTACGATCAGTATAGACAGTTGTCTCCGATACATTACTGGTCACATAAATGTTGCCAACATCAAAGTCAAGGTCTCTTTTTCAATTGTGGAATATTTCCATTGGTGAATATTCAACTTTCTGGAAGAATACGAAATAGATTTTTCTACCTCCTCATCATTGTTTTGCAAGATTATGGCGTGGTACGTAAAGCTCAAAGCCTCTCTTCAAAACAAAAAGGACAAAATGCACCTCTTAAAGCCATAGTATCATTACACTGGTCACCACATGTTGAATTGGACTCCTCCACATTGAACTACACATAGAGGAAGCACTCAGGGTGACAAGGGAGGAAAATATATTCTGGATGGGGGTTTTCACCACCAAGAGTGGCTCATTCAGCTGGCTGTGTCCCAAAGGAGGGTGGAATCAAACCTAGGTCCCTGGCACTGTAAGGCAGCAGTGCTCAGCACAGTGCTGCCTTATGGGACAGATTTCAAACAAATGTTGCAACTCAAGACTGGGCATCCATTGAAGCTGTATGGGTTATCGCTAGGGACAAAATTCTACTCTACCACAATTTATAATCTGGCATATCTGCCTACTATACCATTATCATCAGGCCAGAGGATCAACTCTGGTTCAATAGAGATTATAGGACGGTGTGACAGGAGAAGCACTAGGTATATTTAAAAATATGGTGTCAACATGGTGGAGCTACCAAAGACTGCTTGCTGCTTCTGCTATTTAGCATGCAAGTGATAGTTAAGTGAGCCGAAAACCTACAGATCAGATCTAAGCTTTGCAGTCCTGCCACATTCAGTTGCAAATGGTGGTGGATAATTAAATAACTCACTGGAGGAGGAGTTTTCACAAATATCCCCATACTCAGTGATGGTAGTGCCCAGCGCATCAGTGCAAAAGGTAAGGCTGTAGCATTTACAGCAATCTTCAGCCAGACATGTCAAGTAGATGATCCATCTCTGCCTCCCCCAGTGTTCCCCAGTATTACAGATATCAATCTTCAGAAACTCAACTGGATTTGTCATATAAATATAACTGCTACAACAGCAAGTCATTCACTCCATGTGATAGCAAGAAATATTTGGACATACTGGATGCTGCAAAGTCTATGGGCCCTGACAGCATTCTGGGGATTGTGCTGCAAGTTTGAGCTCCAGAATTTTCCATTCCCCAAGCCAAGCAGTTCCAGTATAGTTACAGCATCTACCTGACAATTTGGAAAATTGTTTGGTTTTATCCTGTAACCAAAAAGCAGCATAAATCCAATCCGACCAATTACCGTCCTGTCAGTCTACTCTCGATCACCAGTAAAGTGATAGAAATTTTCATCAACAGTGCTATCAAGCAGTACCTGCTCAGTGGTCCACAGTTTGGGTTCCACCAGAGCCATTCAGCTCCTGACCTCATTTACAGCCTTGGGTCAATCATGGACAGAAGACCTGAATTTCAGAGGTGAGATGGGCGTAACACCCCTTGACATCAAGGCTGCATTCGACTGCATGTGGCATCAAGGAGCTCTACCACAACTGGAATCAGTGGGAATTAAACTCTCAGCCGGTTTGAGTCATACCTGGCACATAAGAAAAGGTTGTGGTTGTTGGGGGTCAGTATTTCTGCAGGGGTTTTTCAGGGTTGTGTCCTAGGCCCAATCATCTTCAGCTGTTTCATCAATGACTTTCCCTCCATCAAAATGTCAGTGGGCTTCGTTGATGTTTGCACAATATTCTATTTCATTTTACGACTCCTCCAATACTGAAGTAGTCCATGTTCAAATCGTAAAAAATCTGGACAATATCCAGGCTTGGGCTGACAAGTAGCAGGTAACATTCACGCACAGAAATGCCATGCTATGACCGTGACCAATAAGAGGTAATCTAACCACTGCCCCTTCGTGTTACCATCACTGAATCTCCCACTATCAATGTCCATTGATATCAGGTACCACTGACCAGAAACTTCACTGGACCCGTTATGTAAATACAATGGTTACAAGAGCAAGTCAGAATCTAAGAGCGACTTACTGGGAACTAGTAATTCACTTCCGGATACCCCAAAGCCAGTGCCCTATCAGCTATGTATCAGTCAGGAGTGTGATGAGACACTCCCCACTTGCCTGGATTTGTGCAATCCAATTATATCAAGAAGCTTGATACCATCAGGATAAAGAAGTCTGCTTTATTGGCACTGAATCCACAAATATCCACTCCCTCCACCACCGATGCTCAGTAGCAGCCGAGTGTACTATCTACAAGATCCACTGCAGAAATTCACTAAAGATCCTCAGACAGAAACTTCCAGACCTATAACTTCCATTTAGAAGGACAAGGGCAACAGGTACCACCATTTCCAAACTCCCTGCTAAGCCATTCTCCATTCTAAGTCAAAATCCTGGATTCCCTTAATAGCATTGTGCGTCAACCCACAGCAGGTGCTGTAATAGTTCATGAAAGTAGCTTGCCACTACCTACTCAAGGGCAACTAGGGACAGGTAATTAATCCTGGCCAGGCAACAATGCCCACATCCCACAAACGAATTGGAAAAAAATAATGCACAGAGCTTCCTAAGTAGAAGCAGTAAAATTAATGTCTCCCCCTAAACTGAGGGTAAAATAACCCAGTTCCCATGCTTGGTAGGTAAAAGTTAGATTTTATTAGGTAATGTGTTAGGTAAGGTTTAGTTGATGATATCGTTGCTATCTCGGCTGAGATGTGAAGGATGGCTATTTGCCGTGGTACTATTATACAATTGTACATGAATGTGTGAAGTGGAAGAAAAACAAAATGTTGTAGAAGTGCTTAATTACAGTTAATTTTATGAACAAATTAAATGTTAAAAAATGGATATCAATGTTGAAAATATAACTTACATTTATAAATATATGACCAACAGTATTCAAAATGTAAATGCTTCTCTCTTTAGGGCTTGCATTTTATAAAGTCACAGCAAGTATGCACAGTCATTTTATTGTGATATTGTTAAATATTTGCTACAATGTATTTATCAGCAATTTTATTCTAATTCCGTATTCTGTAGATATGTAACCTCTGATACAGATGTATCAGATCAAAAATTTTCCAGTGAACTTTGTGTTCAAGGTGTTGGACTTGATCAAAAAGGTATGACTATTATAAAGTTGTCGATTATACTTGTGTAAAGATTGTGTCAAAGGAGGAATTAAAATTAAATGTTAAATATAATTAAGTTTTTATGTATTAAATGTAAGTATATCTCTTTTAAGCAACAATTTTATATTAATGATGATAATAGAAAATAATAATGGGTTTTCTGATATAATCATGGCTGCAGAATTTAATGGTATTGTTTGTGTTAAAGTGGTATCCATATGTGCCATCTACAACTGAAGTTGTTTTGGTGAGAGACCATTGTAAACATTATAGTGTATACATTGGGAGTATGCAGTGTAGGAAGATTGTGATGCCAATCAGTTATAATACTGATTTGACACCAGTTCTACTGTTATTGACCTCGCAACTCCTGTTCACACTGAGCAGAACATGCGCTCTACAGCATATTTTGAGGTTAGCAGCTGATTCTGCTGACTCTTTCTAAGGTGCTAAAACTGTAGTGAGTTTGACGGCTGTGTCAAGTTGATTAAGATTTTTGTTCTGATGTCAAAGGTTCTGGTCAGATCAATTGTTCACAGTCTGGAATGTTGTAGTTATTATAAAATTTTAGAGCAAGATTAATTGGAGGGAGCACAAAAGAAAACAGTTATTGAAGGGGGAAGGGGAGGTAATGGAGAAGATAGACTCTGAGTAGAAAATCCTATCCACTCAGGATTTTCAGGGGATATTTCTCTTACCTCAATCCAATTCAGCACATCAATTATTTTTCTTGCAGCAGCTGCTCTTTGAAATCTCAAGAGGGGTCACTGAACAAGTAATCCAGAGACTCAGGCTAATGTTCGGTGAATATGGGTTTGAATCCCACAGTGGCAGACGGTGAAATTTGAATTCATCAAAATAAAGCTGGAGTTAAAACCTAGTCAAATAACAACGCTGTAACCATTGTTAAGCAGTGTAATAACCCATCTGCCTTCAGAGAAGGAAATCTACCATCCTTGCTGGCCTCGCCTACATGTGACCTCTGACCCACAACAATGCTGTTGACTCTTAACTGAACTCTGAAAAAACCTAGCAAGCCACTCAGTTCAAGGGCAATTTGTAATGGGCAATAATTCTATTCTTGTCAGTGACTTCCACATTCAATGCAAAAATTAAGAATAACAGATCTGCAGTTGCTGAGGAAGGCATGAGTAATGTTGTTGGTAGGTATGAAGGTAATCAATGGGATGAACTTTTGTGTTGGTATCCTTCTACGTTAGAATATGCAACCAATTTGACATCCTCCCAGTTCGCTGTCGATTGCTGCAATAAGGCATTTTATCTTTTGATTCTGAAGCAGGTAAATTCTGTACGAAGCTTTATCAGTTTTGTGAGCTTTCCTGGAGTGTAGAGTGACATCACTTGTACACTCCTGGCTTCACAGACATCATATGTAAATCCAAATTTCTAAGTAACTGCAAAGAGTTTCAATTGCTGAACACTTAGATCGTATGAATCCATGCTCAGCAAATCATGAAGGTATGTTTAATATTCTGACAGTGGTAAGAGTACCTTTATTTCTATTACCTCCAGACTTGGGACACTAGGCAATCCAGAAGGTATTCTGTTGAAAACCAGGTTTATTGGCTTCCCAGTTTGCTCATACTTTGACTAAAGTGTTATATTGTGCACCATGCATAAAATGAGAATTATGCTACCAAGCAAAGCTTTATCGAGCAGACTATTGGGAAGCTGCCAATGTGGTGCGGTTATTCAAGAAGTGATAAAGGTAGAAATCAAGAAACTATAGGCCAATCAGTCTAATTTCAGGGAAGGAGAAATTATTGGACGCAATTCTGAGAGACAGAATTAATCTGCACCTGAAGGGCAGGGATTAATCCAGGATAGTCAACATGGTTTTATTAAACAGAGGTAATGTCTGACCAGCTTGATAGAGAATTTTGAAAGGTGACAGGTGCATAGATAAAGATAGATTTGATGTAGTCTACTTGCACTTTTTGTTTTGGACCAATAAGGTTTGATAGGAGACTGACAGTGAAAGTAAGAGACCATGGGATCTAAGGAAATTTAGCTAATTGGATTTAGCATTAGCTAAGTAGCAAGAAGCATTCTTCTTTCTCTGGTTGAGGGGTGTTTTTGTGTGACTGGAAACCTGTGTCAAATGCGGTTCTGTAGGGATCACTGGAGGCCTCGCTGTTTGTGAAGTGTATATATAAATGATTTAGACTTGAATGTAGTAGCTAGAAATGATCCAAAAAGTAGTGAGGTGTTAAATATTGAGGAGGCTAGCTTCAGATTACAGGATACAGTTGGGCTGGTCAGATGGGCTAATTAGTGGCAAATGGACTTCAATCTGGATAAATGTTTGATGATGCACTTGGCCATGACAAACAAGGCAAGGGAATATATGATGACTGGTAGAACACTGGATCAGAGGGACAGGTAGTTCTCATGTGACATGCATTTATTAAATGCAGTTTATCTGCAACACAATTTTTCAATGTCAACTTTGTAATAAAACAAACTTCCATTTACTGTTACGTGATTCTCATCCCCGGCACTAGGTGACATGTTGCGCGGAGGACTAGACTCTGCATTGACATCACAAGATCAATTGGCTTGTGCACTTTCTTGTCAAAAATTTCATGCAAGGTATTGTGAAATGTTTGTACTAGTGGACTTGAAAAAGCATTATGAAAATGTCTACAGCCTGAGGACAAGAAGCTGGGAGCAAATTGTTAATTTAAAAACTTACAGTTCAGATAAAAGTGAAATTTCACTGGAATTGACTATTAGTAAAAGAACAGTGTGAGGAGCAGTTTGAAACGTTGCTTTGTTGTTTGTATTAAGGGCTTTTTCTTTCATTTTTATTTAAAAAACATAGTCATGGAGATGTACAGCACGGAAACAGACCCTTCGGTCCAACTCATCCATGCCGATCAGATATCACAACCCAATCTAGTCCCATCTGCCAGCACCTGGCCCATATCCCTCCAAACCCTTCCTATTCACATAGCCATCCAGATGCCTTTTAAATGTTGTAATTGTACCAGCCTCTATCACTTTCTCTGTAAGTCCATTCCATACATGCACCACACTCTGCGTGAAAACGTTACCCCTTAGGTCTCTTTTATATCCTTCCCCTCTCACTCTAAACCTATGCCCTCTAGTTCTGGACTCCCCTACCCCAGGAAAAAGACTTTGTCTATTTATCCTATCCATGCCCCTCATGATTTTGTAAACCTCTATAAGGTCACCCCTCAGCCTCTGACGATCCAGGAAAAACAGCCCCAGCCTATTCAACCTCTCCCTATACCTCAAATCCTCCAAACCTGGCAACATCCTTGTAAATCTTTTCTGAACCCTTTCAAGTTTCACAACATCTTTCCGATAGGAAGGAGACCAAAATTGTACGCAATATTTCAACTGTGGCCTAACCAATGTTCTGTGGCCGCAACATGACCTCTCAACTCTTGTACTCAATACTCTGACCAAGAAAGGAAAGCGTACCAAATGTTTTCTTCACTATCCTGTCTACCTGCGAATCCACTTAGAAGGAGCTATGAACCTGCACTCCAAGGTCTCTTTGTTCAGCAACACTCCCTAGGACGTTACCATTAAGTGTATAAGTCCTGCTAAGATTTGTTTTCCCAAAATGCAGCCCCTCACATTTATCGGAATTAAACTCCATCTGCCACTTCTCAGTCCATTGGCCCATCTGGTCCAGATCCTGTTGTAATCTGAGGTAATCTCCTCGCTGTCCACTGAAGACTGGCTAGAATGTAGTACAACCAGCAGGTATAGATGTCAATTGAGAGTAATCATTTGAAGATTCCGATGAATTGCACTGTACGGTACCACAAAACAGGTCAGTTACAACCAATCAAAATTTACTTAGGCTAGCTACTTTTTTTTAAACTTATATTTTTGGTGGTTTGCCCCAATCCTGTTTTTCCCATAGGCCTCATTATTTCCATTATACAATTTTCTATAACATGGCATCGTGTGGGAACGCAACTATGTTGTTATAGAGAACTACCTAGACCTTGGTGTGCAGATCCACTGGTCCCTTAGGATAGTAGGACAAGTAGAATAACTGGCATTCCGAATACTTATCTTTTATTACTCAATGCATAGATTTAAAAACAGGGAGAGAACACTGGAACCATATAATATATTGATTAGACCACAGCTGGAGTATTTTGTACAATTCTGGAATCCATAATTAGAGGAGATTTGGGATTGCACTGGAGAGGGTGCAGAGGAGATTTACCTGAATGTTGTCTGGGCTGGAGTATTTCAGTTATGAGGAGTGACTAGATAGACTGGAATTGTTTTCATGGAAGTAGAGCAGATTGAGAAGAAAAATGAGTCAGATGTATAAAATTACGAGGGACGTAGCTGGGATAGAGAGAAAGGAACTTCTCTTCATGGTGGAGGGATCGGTGACCAGGAGGCATAGATTTAAGGTGAGGGTAGGACCTTTGGAGAAGATGAGGAAAATATTTTCATCTGGAGGGTGCGGTAATCTGGAACTGTCTGTGATCGTAAAGTCAGAAACTCTCAACATTTGATAAGTAGTTTCATGTATACTTGTGATGCCAAGGTGTATAGGGCTATGGGCCAAGAGTTGGAAATGGGATCAGAATACTTAGATGCTTGTTCTGACCTGCACAGATTTGATAGGCCAAAGTGCCTTTTTCTATGCTGTAGACCTCTTTGATTCTGACTCAAAACTATCATGCCAAAGGATTTGTAATTTTCTCTGCAGTTTAAAAAAAGCCTTGAGCCTGAAGAAACCCCTATTACTTTCATTCATCGGTTACTGTAACTATTGTCAGATAATTCCTAAATGTGAACCAGTCACTCTGTGTCTAATGGAAGCAAGTGAAAGTATTGGGAGAAGGAAGTTTCTGGAACAGCACAATGTGACGAGCCAAAAGGATCATGTCAGCGAGCCTTGTGTAAGAGAAGTGTTTGACTTCTTCACAATCGTTCCCTCCATTTGTGACACCCATTTTCCTTTTATTTGTCTTTATGGATATATAGAGGAATGTTTTATATTAGGACAAGAATCTGTTAATGATTCATAATTGTTTATCTGTAGCTATAATTTTTCTGTAATTAATAATAATAATTCTTGTTTAGTCTAGAGACTAGGTCCATACTTTCTGTCAACCTGCGTCTGAAAGACAAGTGACTTTGAGAACTTTACATAATTTTATTTATACTTGTGATGACATGGAAGAGCTGAACTTGATTTCAGTGCACTACTGGAGTGAGGCATAAACTGGAGAGTTAACTCAGTTCATTAAATCAACCCCTATGACTACAGAGAATAGAGTGGCATTTCTAAATAAAACAAAGTAAAAATGCCAGCACAGTCGATGTATTTACATCATGTAAGAGAGAGTGAGGACTGCAGATGCTAGAGAGTCAGAGTGTGGTGTGGTGCTGGAAAATCACAGCAGGTCAGGAAACATCTGAGGAGCAGGAAAGTCAACATTTCGGATATAAGCCCTTAATTAGGAATGTGATGTAACATAGGGATGGGCATCTGTGTGCTTCACAATAATCACAAATACAATGAGTGACTGCAAATTGAGCAACTTAGAGGTGATGAGCTGAAGTCTAAACATTCAAACTGTGCAGTGTATCAAGAAGATGAAACATTACCTGTACACTTTGTTCTAGGAGGCAATCACACTTTTTACACCAGCTTCTTTGAATTTAGTAAAGGCAGGAGCGTGTTATTATCTATGGAATCTGAGCTCTTCTCATTGTTAGACAGGTTTCAAGCTCTTTCAGCTTGTGGGTAAGAGCATTGACTGTGGGGCTGATGAGCAAACTGACTATGATCTGTGGTATTTGTGGTCATTCAAGTAGGATGGAGTTAAAAGGCATGTAGATTTACTCGGGGAGAGCATATTTTAATGGCTAGATAAAGTTCTCTGTAGCTGAGAGAGAGTTCTGAAGACAAGTTGCTTGCCTGATGTCAGAGTTTGGCACATCTCTGGACTGAAGGCAGGATAATGATAAGCATACTGACAGGATGGTACAAGTAGTACGAGACCGTAATGTACAAACATAAGAGTGTACTACCAAATAAGTTCAGTGCTAGCACAAAAAGAAATAAATGTCTATGTGATAGCGCTTGCAGAGATGTATTTGCAAGGTGACCGAGGCTAGAACCAGAATGGTGAAGGGTTTATGACATTTTGGAAGGAGAGTAAAAAGGAAAAGGAGTGAAGTGGATCTATTAATAATGGATGAGATCATAGAATCATAGAGATGTACAACATGGAAACAGACTCTTCGGTCCAACCCAATCTAGTCCCACCTGCCAGTACCCAACCCACATCCCTCCAAACCCTTCCTACTCATATACTCATCCAAATGCCTCTTAAATGTTGTAATTGTACCAGCCTCCACCACTTCCTCTGGCAGCTCATACCCGTACCCGTACCACCTTCTGCATGAAATAGTTGCCCTGTAGGTCTCTTTTACATCTTTTCCCGCTCACCCCAAACCTATGCCCTCTAGTTCTGGACTCTCCGACCCAGGGAAAAGGCTTTGCCTATTTACCCTATCCATGCCCTTCATAATTTTGTAAACCTCTATAAGGTCACCCCTCAGCCTCCAATGCACCAGGGAAAACAGTCCCAGCCTGTTCAGCCTCTCCCTATAGCTCAAATCCTCCAATCCAGGCAACATACTTGTAAATCTTTTCTGAATGCTTTCAAGTTTCACAGCATCTTTCCAATAGGAAGGAGACCAGAATTGCACACAATATTCCAACCATGGTCTAACCAATGTTCTGTACAGCCCACAACATGACCTCCCAACTCTTACAGTTAATACTCTGACCAATAAAAGAAAGTATACCAAACACCTCATTATCCTATTTACTTGTGACTCCACTTTCAAGGAGCTATAAACCTGCACTCCAAGGTCTCTTTGTTCAGCAACACTCCCTCTGACCTTATCATTAAGTGTGTAAGTCCTGCTAAGATTTAATTTCTCAAAATGTAGCACCTCGCATTTATCTGAATTAAATTCCATCTGCCACTTCTCAGCCCATTGGCCCATCTGGTCCAGATCCTGTTGTAATCTGAGGTAACCCTTTTCGCTGTCCACGACACCTCCAATTTTGGAGTGATCTGCAAACTTACTAACTGTACCTCTTATGCTCACATCCAAATCATTTATGTAAATGACAAAACGTAGAGGACCTAGCACCGATCCTTGTGGCACTCCACTGGTCACAGCCTCCAGTCTGAAAAACAACCCTCAACCACCATCCTCTGTCTTCTACCTTTGAGCCAGTTCTATATCCAAATGGCTAGTTCACCCTGTATTCCATGAGATCTAACCTTGCTAAGCAGTCTCCCATGGGGAACCTTGTCGAACGCCTTACTGGTCTATATGGATCATGTCTACGGCTCTGCCCTCATCAATCCTTTGTTACTTCTTCAAAAAACTCAATCAAGTTGTGAGACATAATTTCTCACACACAAAACCATGTTGACTATCCCTAATCAGTCCTTGCCTTTCTAAATACATGTACATCCTGTCCCTCAGAATTCCCTCCAACAACTTTCACACCACCAACGTCGGGCTCACTGGTCTGTAGTTCCCTGGCTTGTCCTTACCACCCTTCTTAAACAGTGGCACCACGTTAGCCAACCTCCAGTCTTCCGGCACCTCACCTGTGACTATCGATGATACAAATATCTCAGCAAGAGGCCCAGCAATCACTTCTCTAGCTTCCCATGGAGATCTAGGGGACACCTGATCAGGTTCTGGGGATTTATCCACTTTTATGCGTTTCAAGACATCCAGCACATCCTCCTCTGAAATATGGACATTTTGCAAGGTGTCACCATCTATTTCCCTACAGTCTATATCTTCCATGTCCTTTTC
Source organism: Hemiscyllium ocellatum (assembly GCF_020745735.1). Taxonomy (NCBI): domain Eukaryota; kingdom Metazoa; phylum Chordata; class Chondrichthyes; order Orectolobiformes; family Hemiscylliidae; genus Hemiscyllium; species Hemiscyllium ocellatum. The sequence continues at coordinate 82,462,805 of NC_083404.1, forward strand.
CACAGTAAATACTGATGCAAAATATTCATTAGTATCTCCCCCATTTTCTGTGGCTCCACACAAAGGCCACCTTGCTGATCTTTGAGGGGCCCTATTCTCTCCCTAGTTACCCTTTTGTCCTTCATGTATTTGTAAAAACCCTTTGGATTCTCCTTAATTCTATTTGCCAAAGCTATCTCATGTCCCCTTTTGCCCTCCTGATTTCCCTCTTAAGTATACTCCTACTTCCTTTATACTCTTCTAAGGATTCACTCAATCTATCCTGTCTATACCTGACATATGCTTCCTTCTTTTTCTTAACCAAACCCTCAATTTCTTTAGTCATCCAGCATTCCCTCTACCTACCAGCCTTTCCTTTCATCCTGACAGGAATATACTTTCTCTGGCTTCTCATTATCTCATTTCTGAAGGCTTTCCATTTTCCAGCTATCCTTTTACCTGCCAACATCTGCCCCCAATCAGCTTTCAAAAGTTCTTGCCTAATACCATCAAAATTGGCCTTTCTCCAATTTAGAACTTCAACTTTTAGATCTGGTCTATCCTTTTCCATCACAATTTTAAAACGGATAGAATTATGGTCGCCGGTCCCAAAGTGCCCCCCCCCCACCGACGCCTTATTTCCCAAGAGTAGGTCAAGTTTTGCACCTTCTCTAGTAGTACTGAATCAATAAATTGTTTTGTACACACTTAACAAATTCCTCTCCATCTAAACCCTTAACACTTTAGCAGTCCCAGCCTATGGTTGGAAAGTTAAAATCCCCTACCATAACCACCTTATTATTCTTACAGATAGCTGAAATCTCCTTACAAGTTTGTTTCTCAATTTCCCTCTGATTATTAGGAGGTATATAATGCAATCCCAATAAGGTTATCACCCTTCCTTATTTCTCAGTTCCACCCAAATAACTTTCCTGGATGTATTTCCGGGCATATTGTCCCTCAGCGCACCTATCATGCTATCCCTTATGAAAAATGCCACCACACCTCCTCTCTTGCCTCCCTTTCTATCCTTCCTGTAGCATTTGTATCCTGGAACATTAAGCTGTCAGTCCTGCCCATCCCTGAGCCATGTTTCTGTAATTGCTATGATCTCCCAGTCGCATGTTCCTAACCATGCCCTGAGTTCATCTGCCTTCCCTGTTAGGCCCCTTGCATTGAAATAAATGTAGTTTAATTTATTAGTCCTACCTTGTCCCTGCCTGCCCTGACTGTTTGACCATCCCCCCCCACCAATCTTACTAGTTTAAATTCTCCCGAGCAGCTCTAGCCAATTTCCTTGCCAGTATATTAGTCCCTTTTCAGTTTAGGTGCAATCCGTCCTTCTTGTACAGTTCACTTTTACCCCAAAAGACATTTCAATGATCCAAAAACGTGAATGCTTCCCCCGTATACGAGCTCCTCAGCCATGCGCTCATCTGCTGTATCCTCCTATTCCTGCCCTCACTAGATCGTAGCACCGGGAGTAATCCAGATATTGCTACTCTCGAGGACCTCTTTTTTAAAATTCCTGCCTAACTCTCTGTAATTTCCTTTAAGAATCTCAACCTTTTCCCTTCCTATGTCATTGGTTCCAATGTGGATAATGGCCTCTTGCCCCTCTCCCCCGTGAGAACATTCTGCACCCTTTCTGAGACATCCTTGATCCTGGCACCAGGGAAGCAACACACCATTCAGCTTTTTTACTGCTGGCCACAGAAACGGATGTCTGTACCTCAAACTAGAGAATCCTCTAACACAATTGATCTCCTGGAAGCTGACGTACCCCCTGTTGCATTAGAGGCAGTCTCCATACCAGAAACTTGGCTGTCTGTGCTACGTTCCCCTGAGAATCCATCACCCCCTACATTTTGCAAAATAGCAAACCTGTTTGAAATGTATATATACACAGAAGACTCCTGCACTAGCTGTCTACTTCTCTCATACCTTTCCTGGAGTTAACCCATCTGTGTGATTGTATCTGAGACTTTTCCCCCTTTCCTATAACTGCCATCCATCACATACTGTTGCTGTTGCAAATTCCTCATTGCTTCTCACTGTCTCTCCAACCGATCCATTTGTTCTGATAAGATTCACAGCCAGCAGCATTTATGGCAGATATAATACGCAGTAACCGTTAAACTCTCTTTAAACTCCCACATCTGACAAGAAGTACATCTCACTGCAAAGGCCATTTTTGCTCCTTTACAATCTACAGACCCAGAAAATAACACCACCTTATTCCTCTACAAACACTGCCCCAGGTTAAATTAATAGTTATGACTTATATTTGAAGTTTAATCAAGAGACATGTCTCCAAAAATATATAATCAAGAAAAAACCTACTCTACTCACTACTGCACATTCTCTGTAGGCGACACTTAAAACAATGATTAACTTATCTGATTCTGTGCTGTGAACTTTGCCCAACACTTCCTCCAAGATCAGTTAGGAATTTCACTGTTTGATAATTTTCCCCGATGCATTCCGCTGTCCAACGATGCATGAATTCAAACCACAAAGGCAGTAACTGTGTAGGTTCTCTCTCTGTCTCTCTCTCTCTCCTGCAATGACCTCACCATGTTCTTATACTGAGAAATGATTTTGGCTCAGAAGATCTACATATGTATAAAATCGCTTTGAATATAAAATAAAACAATGGATATAAATGTTTTGGTATTACATAGCACCACTAATAGTAGAAAGAGTAGATATCAAGCAATTATGGAAGCTTGCAAGAAAAGTAGTGCAATAATCATGTGCGACTTTAATATTTAAATGAATGAATCAAATTGGGAATGGTAACTGGAAAATGAGTTCATAATACATTTGGGATAATTTCTTAGAACAGGATATTTTGGAACTGGTAGTATGTAAGCAGACAGTTTATCAAATACCTCATTATAAATGATCCTATAGGCAAGAATGTTTGTAACATTAAAATTTCACATTCTGGCTGTAACTAGTGTCTTAAACCATTTTTAACGATATGAAGACTGTTGACGAAAGTAGATTTTGGAAAATAGTTTAAAACAGAAAACAGTAAAGCAATAGTGGTAGAAACTTAAGGAGCTAATTCATAACAAAATTATAGTTTCATTCAGGAGGAAAGGTGCAGAAAGGTGTACTCTCATTGCTAATGAAAGAAGTTGAGAGTGGCAGTAAAAGTGCACAATTCTGTAAAGATTATTTGTACAATAGAAGTTTAGTGAAGTTTCAGAAACCAGTAAAAGGATAATTTTAAGACCATCAAAACAGGAGAAATTTGAGAAAGAGAGAATACTGGCTAGAAGTAACACAAAGGTAAAGCCTCTACATGCTTCTATATCTGAGCGATTTAAAGATATGTTAAACACTTTTAAATTTGCTACATTGTAGATTAAGAGCCAGGATACGTGATTATGTTTAGGTGTCATTTAAGTACATAAGAACTAAAGCAGAAGTAATCAATTCAGTCCCTCAAGCCTGCTCTGCCATTTAATATAATCATTGCTGAGCTCATCTTCTCTTCAAATCCACTTCTCCATAATTTTTTACTTTTATTTATTGTTTATTTGAGCAATACTTAAAATGGAAAAGATAAGTCACACACTAATTAGGAACTGCCCATCGTAAAGCCATAACTGATGAACTGATGGACAAAGAGGCAGAAAACTAGCCACTAGGATACATGAACATCAACTAGCCACAAAACGACATGACCCACTCTCACTAGTATTCTTACATACGGATGAGGAAGGTCACCACTTCGACTGGGACAATGCATCCATCCCAGGACAAGCCAATCAGAGACACACACGAGAATTCCTAGAAGCATGGCATTCTAACCGGAACTCTATCAACAAACACATTGACTTGGATCCCATCTATCGCTCCCTGAGAAAAAGAACAGGAAATGCCATCACCGTAGGAAATTATGTCACCACAGGAAATGACATCATCAACCCAAGAATCGCAAACATATAAATAGAAAGCGGACTACACTACAGTGCTTCATTTGGAGGCTTACCTACTATGGTGACGAAACATCTGAAAATGAACCTTCCAGATCAGTGAGCAAACCTACATCCACAATAACTGATGATCTGTTGGAATCAAAAAGATTGATGTTGGAAAGATTTACCATTGAGGGATTTACAAATTCTGTTTTAAGTTCTGGCCAACATCATACACTTGACTAGAATTCAGAGTATAATTTCTGTGATTGAAGATGGTACCAGGCTAGAATATTAATCAATCCTGCCATGCAGATACCTGAGGCATTGATGCTTCAGAATTTTCAAGATACATTGCAGAAAATCACCAAGGATCCTTCAACAATACTTTCCAGATGTGACCGTTGCTACCTAAAAGGAAAAGAAAAGCATTGACATGTAAACACCACTACCTATAAGTTCCTCTCCAAGCCAGTCACTATGCTAACTTGGAGCTATAGTACTGTTTTCCCACTGACCGTGTCAAAATCCTGGAACTTCTTTCCTAACAGCAATGTTAGTATCTCCAGACCAAATTTAATGCAGGTATTCAAGAAGGCAGCTCTCTACCATATTCACAGAGCATCGAGGGATGCCTAATAAATGCTTACCCAGCCAAGATGCCCATATCTCACAAACAAAGTTTAAAAAAACGATTTGGAGATGCCAGTGTTGGACTAGGGTGTACAAAGTTAAAAATCACACAACACTAGGTCAGAGTCCAACAGGTTTAATTGGAAGCACTAACTTTCGGAGCGCTGCTCCTACAACCACTTGATGAAGGAGCAGCGCTTCAAAAGCTAGTGCTTCCAATTAAACCTGTTGGACTATAACTTGGTGTTGTGTGATTTTAAAAAATGATTTTGGTTACTTAGTCACTTTACAAACCTTTGGGGTTTAGAGAATGAGATAGAGGAGTTGGTATTTGGTATATGGAAATCTGAATTGTAAAGTTAATTTTAATTAAGTGTTTGTTTATGTGAGTCAATTTTTTTTTATGTATTTTACCGCTTTAGTTATTTATTTTCTCAAAACTGATTCCTTGCAATTGATGCTGTCTGCTTTTATATGGTAGATGAACAAACCACGGATTTGCAAAAAGAAGTAAGGGCTGTGCTCTCGGAGATCATTGGCTTGATGGAGGAACTTAAAACTGAATGCGAAAAGGCAAATGATGCTTTAAAAGCAGAAAGAGAACGGGTAACAATGCTTGGGAATAAGATTGATCAACTTTCACTCTGGTGGCTGCATGAATTTCCTGAAGCTGTACAGAAAGGTATGAAAATTATTTTTTAAAATAAAATGAAAAAAAAACTATCTGTTTTGTTTGGAAAATTGGTTAGTATAGTTGGCAAGTTTGTGATGCAGAGTAACGGCAACAATATGGATCCTGTTATCGCACCAGCTGAGGCTACTATGAAGGATATTCCTTCTCAACCTCTCCTCTTGCTTGAGGGTAGAGACCATCAGGTTAAACTACTACCAGTGGTCTCTCTGTAAAGAGACAGTAGCCATATGGTTTACTGGGGCTGTGGAACTACTTACTGCTTAATTGATTAAAAAATTATTAACACTGTAGGAAGCTGAAAATATTCCAACATGTGATTATGCAATTACTTAGGTTAGAATAAATTAAGATTCAAAGTAAAAGTTTAATGAATTCCATCTTTTTAGGAAAATAACTTGAGTTTACAAGAATGAAACAAAGAACTGTGGCTGTTAGTTGAAAATCTAAACTAAAACTGAAATTATTAGAAAAACACAGCATACCTGGCAGCATCTGTGGTGAGAAAGCAGAGTTAATGTTTTGTTTCCAGTGCTATTAGATTAGATTAGTTTACTAGATTAGATTAGATTCCTTACAGTGTGGAAACAGGCCCTTAGGCCCAACAAGTCCACACCGACCCGCCGAAGCGCAACCCACCCATACCCTTACATTTACCCCTTATCTAACACTACGGGCAATTTAGCATGGCTATATTCACCTGACCCATACATCTTTGGACTGTGGGAGGAAACCGGAGCACCTGGAGGAAACCCACGCAGACAACATGCAAACTCCACACAGTCAGTCGCCTGAGGCGGGAATTGAACCCGGGTCTCTGATGCTGTGAGGCAGCAGTGCTAACCGCTGTGCCACTGTGCCGCCCACTATCTTCAAATACATGCTATCTTCAGAACATGCTTTCTTTCTACAGATGCTGCCAGACATGTTGAGTTTCTTCAGCAATTTCTATTTTTGTTTCACTTCCTACAACCTGATAACATTCTTAGTCTGTCCCATTTTAATGAACAAAAACAACATATACTTCTGTAGAACTTCGCCTGGTCTCAGAACATCCCAAAGCAATTTGCAACTAATGAGTTACATTCATTATTGTTTTGAATGAAAACGAGACAGCTAATTTACAGGCAACAAAGCTCTTAGTGAGACAAATAGCTAGGATTTCCTACAATTTATGATTAAATATTGGCTGGGACTCTAGAGGACATACAAATGTTCTCTGAAAAATGCTGTTATCATGGTTAGAGAGAATAAAGAGTTATCTCAAAGAAAACTGCAGTCTGTTTTATATGTTTTGGTCGAAACACTTTCTTTTAAAAATCTGCAATATTGCTGGACTCATAAAATGGCTAAGGATGATCACTCTATCGTGTTTCCTGAAGCTTCTGACTCTCCTGAATTGCATAGATATTCCAGCTGAAGCTGACACAAAGGACTTGGAAATGAGCCATCTGCTTCCAGTCAGCTTTGGACAAAGGAAAACATCAGGACTCATTGTGCTAATATCTTTTACAGTTACCAAGTCACCTTGCATTGAAATTCTAATGGAGGTACACTATTAGCTTAACAGCCTTCCAATTAGCCCACCAAAGTGGGTCATCAGTCACTGAAATGCCTGTTTCTGTCACATAATTTGGAACTAGTTGAATTTTTTAAGTTACAGTTCTAGGATTCTCAAATCATTGGCAATTTGACGTCCAATAGACGCTGCCCGATGTTTGGCTAACTGCTATCCGACACTCAAGTATCCGACTAACCGAGCGAAATACGCCCTGCTCGTGTCCTTTGGATAATCGAGGTTCCTCTGTACTTGTGTGCGTGGATGAAAAAGTGATGCAATTTGCTTATGATCTACATGAAACACAGAAATGTAAAAATAGGAGCAGTAGCTGGCCATTCACTCCTTTGACCCTGCGCCACCATTCATTGTGGTCATGGCTAATCATCCTACTCAATTGCCTGTTCCTGCTTTTTCCCCATATTGTTTGAACTTTTAGCTCCAAGAACTATATCCAACTCCTTGAAATCATACAATGTTTTGGTCTTGATTGCTTTCTGTAGTAGAGAATTCTACAGACTCACCACTCTCCAGATAAAAATAAATTCTCCTAATCCTGGTTCTGGATTCTCCAGTCATTGGGAACTGCACTTGCATTGTTTTGCTCCTGTATAGAAAGCCTCTTGCTATGAAGGCCACCATGCCCGCACGTGCAGCTGTCCGCTGTACCTGCATGCATACCTTTAGTGACTGGTGAACTAGGACACCCAAGTCTCATTGTACATTTCCCTCCCTTAGTTTATAGTTATTTATGTAATGAACTGCCTTTCTGTTTTTTTGCTCCCAAAGTAGATAATCTCATTTATCCACTTTATTTTGCATCTGACATGTGTTTGCCCATCCATTCAGTATATCCAAATCAGACTGAAACATTTCTGCATCCTACTCACGGCTCATCCTCCAGCCAGTTTTGTGCCATCTGCAGATGTTGAGATGTACATTTGGTTCCCTCATCTTTCCATTATCCCAGTCATTAATATATGTTGTGAATAACTGTTGTCACTGTGGTACTCCAGCAGTCACAGTCTTCCACTTGACAAAAAAACCCATTTATTCTTAGTCTTTGTTTCCTGGCTGCCAACAAGTACTTTTTATCCATTTCAATGCACTCTCCCCAATCCCACACGCTTTAATCTTGCACACTAATCTCTTATGTGGGACTTTGATAACAGCTTTCTAAAAATTTAAATAACTGACATTCACTAATTCTGCCTTATCAATTTTGAATTACGTCCTCGAAGAATTTCAGGTTTGTCAAGCACAATTTTCCTTTCATAAATTCCTGTTGTCCCTGTACGATCTTACCACCATATTCAAAATGCTCAGCTATTAAATCTTCTATAATTGTCCAGCATCTTCTCCACTGCTGAAGTCTGATTGACTGGTTTAATATTCCTGGTTTCCTCTCTGCCTCCATTCATAAATAGAGGTGTTACATTAGGTATACTCCAATAGAGGAACTGTTCTAGGGTGTATAAAATCTTGGAAGAGGATCACCAATGCATCCACTATTTCTAGGGTAACTTCCTTCAACAGTCTGGGGTGTATGTTATCAGATCTTGAGGATTTAGCTGCATTCAATCCCATCAATTTCCACAACACACTTTTCCTCGTAATACTGATTTCATTCAGCTCCTCCCCCTCTCTAAAGCCTATATTTTCTAACATTTCATTTGTGTCTTCCTTTGTGAACACAGAACCAAAGTATGTATTTAGTTGGTCACCCATCTCTTTGTTTCCCATTACAAATTCTCCTATTTCCGGCTGTAAGGGACCTGCGTTTGTCTTCACCAATCATTTTCTCTTCTTATACCTATATGGTTTATTATGTTGTGTTAATCAATCTTATCTGATGTCATTTTAAAGGATTGTGCGTAGATTTATTTCAAAAATTAAAGTTCAAAAACTTGGGTTCAGGGAGAACCCTTTGGCCTATCTTGGTAAAGGATGGGAGTGAAAAGGGAAAGGAGAAAATTAAATGATACCCTGCTGCCTTGGGTTTTAGTGGGAAAAACAGTCATAGTTTAAATTCACCTCCTTTGCGGCACTGCGATTTTTACATTAAACTGATTCCCTATCCATTATGCTGTTACCCGGTCCACCAAGTAGATGATTTCTATCACACCCAAGAATTAATCAGCAGTACCTCTAATTGAGGTATTTGGAGTTAAACAGAGTAACATCAAATAAGTAATTCAAAATGTAATAATGAGGTCCTTCTGATTAATTCTCCCATTACCTCAGAGCACAGGATCTTTTAATTGTATAGAAGAGACCATTCGGTCCATTGAGTCTGCTCTGACCTTCCAGAAAACAATTCTCTTCTTCCCCAGGAAACTAGATGGCAACAATTCCCAACATTAAATGTCAAGAGAAGTTACCTGATGACACAATTCATTGCTTACTTTTCCAGACCTTCTTCCAGCTCCACTCATCACATTTCCCTGCATACACTATGGACATTGTCATTTGCCACCTTTCCTTCACACAAGTTGGCATTGTCAAACTGCCAGTTTCACCACATAGCAGCTTTCAGAACAACTTTTACCCCATTTTAGCTCTACAGGACATTACTTTTGAGCTCATGGGCACTTATGCAATATATGCTCCTGCCAGGTTGCTTTACATGCATGGAAGTGTACACATCTCATGCATCTTAGCTTGCTTTCTTATTGCTTATCACTGCACTGAATTCAAGGGTTCCAGCTCCCCTGGCTTGTGTTGCTTTTTCGTGCATAGGCTCTCCAGCTATTGTACAGGCAGCCAACATTTTTGCTTTCATCATTTAGTGCAGAAGACTTTTTATTTTTCAGGGCATTGAGCAGTATGACATGTTGCTGCATGGCTATTTTAAGGTTCCACCTACTGCATGTGCCAGTAACTGCAGCAAATGCACGGCAATTTCCTTGGTGTATATGCGATGTCTGTAAGTCTAAGCAGCCAGTCCTTAGTGGAGAGAAGGAGGGTTATGGTTAGTCAGAGAGTATGGCCACAGTCAAGCAAGAGGCTCATTTGGTTTTAGTCCAGGGGGTTTGCCACTGTCAGTCAGGCATGTGATCCAACCAGAATCCAGGAAACTGTGTTCTTAAGGTTTGGTGATTGGGCTTGTACTGCAGGGTGCTTTGAAGACATCTGTCTAGAAGCTGCTTGCTTAATTGGGATTGTCCTCCCAAGTTAGTTGGATCATAATCAGTCCTGGTATTTTGGTTTTAATGGTCAGCCTGCTGATCAGAAGCAGTCCATGCATTTTTAAGGAAAATGTGATGCTCAGATCTGAGGTCAGGATTCACTGGTCTGAGTTGCTGAGGAAATGATCATGGTAAAAGGCAGGCAGATCGAGATAGAACAGTGGGACCAACAGACTAAAAGGGCAGGTCAGGAATATGCTGAGGAGCTGGAAATTTGACAATTCACAATTACCTTGACTTCTCTGAGGGTAGTGATTGAGTAAGGAGGATATGGTAATTCACAAAGTCATGAGCTCTGCTTAAATAGGGAATATTAACACTTAGGAAAAAGGGTTGAGTAAAATGGGAGAGGCTGAAAGCTTATCTGGAATGCAGGGATAGTAACACAAGGGAACACGAGGATGGTGGGAGGGAATCATCATTAGTCTCAGACAGAGCTTGCTACTCCTTTGCAAGGACTTTGGTATCATCACATCAACACTACAGAATAAAGAGTTCAAAATGGCTGCTACTTTATGCTGAGGGACAGAGTAAGTTACTGTTTTTCTGTTTGGAGACAGCATGCAATGAATGATAAGTTTGAACCTGCTAGAGAAGTATTAATTATGAAATCACTGAGTAGTACAATGCCCATCTATCATCAAACTGAGTTGAATTGCAAGGTAATTGTATTGGTCTACGAGTTCCCTTCCTGACTTGGAAATATATTTTTGCTCTTCACTGTTGCTGGGTCAAAATCCTGGAACCCTGTCTCTCGTAGCATCATGGATGCACTCTCGCCAAATAGACTGCAGTGATTCAAGAAAACAACTTACTATTTACCTTCTCAAGGGTATGTAGAAATGGGCAATTAATGCAAGCCTATGCCCCAAAGCCTACATCCTCTGAATGATTATGAAAAATTACCATTTCAAATTATATGCTCATAGCAATCAAAACTGCTACTTGCTTTACATTAATTAGCCCTGTCATGTCAGATATGCAAAGCAATGCACAATGCAGCCAGATGCTTAAAAGCTTCATCTGGCTTTGCCATTTCTTTTATTACTTTACATATCTGACACTAGAACTCTGAGTTGCAACTATCTCACACCTAACTATAGTTTCTGATAGTATAAGGTGGCTTTATTTTTGGAGGGGTGCTATCACAATGAAGTGCTTGAGTTTAACTCCATGTAGAATTTACATTTTTGTTCTGCAACATGGCATCTACATAACGTTACACAGCTTCAAGCTCCTTATAAAGGCATGACATTGACTTCCTTGCAAAGTCAAAACCTCCATGCTACAATGTATGAGACCATAACCTCTCACTTCATTGTGATTGTGAAGGATCAGGAATGCGTTTGCTGATGGGCTTTTCTACTTCTGACATTCCCCGCAGACTATCTGATCAGTCGTTTAAGGTGGAACCATCACTGTTAAGGATTCATTGTCACCTTGTTGGAAATCTGATAGCATCGAATAAGATATCAATTTGACTGTCATCATTAAGCCTGTAACAATAGGAACCTGTAATGACTGTTACAGTCTCATGAGGGAAAGCCAGCAACTGAAGATCCTCTCCCCAAGGAGTGGAGGCGATGCCCTGGATGCAGACAAAGTGACAATCAAACCTCTGAGGATACAGTTTGAGACAGTGACCTGGAGCTACGTCCAAGAGAACACTATAGACCTCAGCACCGTCAAGCTTGAGAGGCCAGCCAGAACATTGTTGAAAGCTGCTTTCTGGAAGAATAAGCAAGAGTTTAGTTTTTCTTTCATTTGATATATAACAGAGAGTAATACAATTAGTTTCTGCTCAGTCTGCAGTATATGTTTACAGTACCTAATTTGTTTGTTTTTTTCACTGCCTAAACTTTTCTGATGAATATTATGAATGCTTGGTTATTCATATGATTGTAAGTGTGGTATCTTCAGCTGATCCCAACTTAGTGTTTGCGGTTCACAGGTGCTTGTTACCATTTAGAAGATAGCCGCAGTCTGTGAAACAAGTAGCAGTGCTGAGGTTGGGTAATTTTTTAAGGCTTTGGGAAGTGTCTGGAATCCAAGTGCTGTGCAGTACAATCCTCATGATACACAGCAGATTGAGAGCAATTGTGAAGCACTGTCTTTAGCGCCTTCCATCATCAGTTGTCCTCCAGTATTTCAGAGTTTGCACAGTTTACTAAATTGCCCTGAAATGCTTGAAGACCCCTGTGGGATAGTGTTTAACTAGAGGGATGCATTGCTTTGTGCACCTTCTTTCAGCATTATGTTAGGTGAGTTATGAGTAATATGACGGAGAGTGGAGGTGCAAATTTCCTATTGTACACCACCCAACCATGACTGGCTTTGCACTCCCTTGAAAAGCTGGATTGCAGTATTGTTTGTAGATATGTATGGTATTGGTACTGATTCTGTTCTGTCACTCATAGGGTGGATGTAAGGGTGGGTGGAGCTATTTAGGGCAGAGCCCACCACAGTCGCTGCACATTGCACTTTAATTTGGACAATACTGTAAGTCATTGTCATCAGTGTCATGGTGCAAAGAGCTCTGATGTCTGAGGCTTTCTGCATGTAATTAATATGTTGTTACCAAGAGGTGAGCAACTTTTCTCGATGACAGCTTCTTTCATCCTTTAGAATGTCTGAAGATGCTGTTCATATGTCAACTAAGTGACACAGCTACCTAGATTACACCACCTCCCACCCTGCCCCCTGTAAAAATGCCATCCCATATTCCCAATTCCTTCGCCTTCGCCACATCTGCTCCCAGGAGGACCAATTCCAATACCGAACAACCCAGATGGCCTCCTTCTTCAAAGACCGCAATTTCCCTCAGACGTGGTTGATGATGCTCTCCACCACATCTCCTCCACTTCCTGCTCGTCTGCCCTTGAACCCTGCCCCTCCAATCGCCACCAGGACAGAACCCCACTGGTCCTCACCTACCACCCCACCAACCTCCAGATACATCGTATCACCCTTCGTCATTTCCGCCACCTCCAAACAGACCCCACCACCAAGGATATATTTCCTTCCCCACCCATAACAGCGTTCCGGAAAGACCACTCCCTCTGCGACTCCTCGTCAGATCCACATCCCCCACCAACCCAACCTCCACTCCCGGCACCTTCCCCTGCAACTGCAAGAAATGCAAAACTTGCACCCACACCTCCCCCCTCACTTCCCTCCAAGGCCCCAAGGGATCCTTCCATATCAGTCAGAAATTCACCTGCATCTCCACACACATCATTTACTGCATCCGCTGCACCCGATGTGGCCTTCTATACATTGGGGAGACAGGCTGCTTACTTGCGGAACGTTTCAGAGAACACCTCTGGACACCTGCATCAACCAACCCAACCACCCGTGGCTGAACACTTTAACTCCCCCTCCCACTCCTCCAAGGACATGCAGGTCCTTGGCCTCTTCCATCACCAGACTATGGCAACATGACGTCTGGAGGAAGAGCACCTCATCTTCCGCCTAGCAACCCTCCAACCACACAGGATGAATGCAGATATCTCCAGCTTGGTCATTTCCCCTCCCCCCACCTTTTCTCAGTCCCAACCCTCAGACTCAGCACCGCCTTCTTGACCGGCAATCTTCTTCCCGACCTCTCCGCCCCACCCCCTCTCCGGCCTATCACCCTCACCTTAACCTCCTTCCACCTATCGTATTCCCAATGCCCCTCCACCAAGTCCCTCCTCCCTACCTTTTATCTCAGCCTGCTTGGCACACCCTCCTCATTCCTGAAGAAGGGCTTATGCCCGAAACATCGATTCTCCTGTTCCTTTGATGCTGCCTGACCTGCTGCCCTTTTCCAGCAACACATTTTTAAGCTATGGCCTCATCAATGTCCTGTACAGCCACATGACCACCCAGCTCCAATGCTTGATATTCTGGTCAATGAAATCGTGTATGCTAAATGTCTTCTTCACCACCAAGTAACTATGCATGTGCATGTCTCATTTTTCAGGATCGCCTCCTAGGATCCTACCATGAACTGTACAGGTCCTGTCCTGATTTGCCTTACAAAAATGCAACACCTCCCATTTATCTAAATTAAACTCCATCTGCCACTCTTCAGTCCATTGGCCCATCTGATCAAGGTCCCAGATGGTGACTTTGAGATCCCCAAGCTTTGAGATAATCTTTTGTGTTAACTATACCACCAATTTTGGTGGTAACTGCAAACTTACTAAACATATCTCCTATATTCGTATTCAAATCATTTATGGAAATGAAAACAAGCAGCGGATCCAGTACTGATTTTTGATCCTTGAAGCACACCACTGGTCACATACCTCCAGTCTGGCCATAGACTTCCATCACCTTCAAGCTAATTTTGTATCCAGTTGGCTAGCTCCCTTGATTCCTATGTGATCTAACCTTACTAACCAGTTCTTTCTGACTTTCTCATCATTGTCTTTTAGATTCCATGTGAATATCTTGAATTAATTTAGAACCATAGAATCATAGAGATGTACAGCATGGAAACAGACCTTTCGGTCCAACTTGTCCATGCCGACAAGATATCCCAACCCAATCGAGTCACACCTGCCAGCACCCAGCCCATATCCCTCCAAACATCCCTCCATATCCCTCCCTTCCTATTCATATACCCATCCATAAGCTTCCACCACTTCCTCTGACAGCTCATTCCATACACGTACCATCCTCTGCGTGAAAAGGTTGCCCCTTAGGTCTCTTTTATATCTTTCCCTCTCACCCTAAATCTATGCCCGCTAATTCTGGACTCCCCCACCCCAGGAAAAGGACTTTGTCTATTTATCCTATCCATGCCCCTCATAATTTTGTAAACCTGTATAAGGTCACCCCTCAGCCTCCGATGCTCCAAGCAAAACAGCCCCAGTCTGTTCAATGTCTCCCTATAGCTCAAAATTCTCCAACTCTGGCAACATCCTCGTAAACCTTTTCTGAACCCTTTCAAGTTTCACAACATCTTTCCATAGGAAAGAGACCAGAATTGCACACAATATTCCAACAGTGGCCTAACCAATGTTCTGTACAGCCGCAATATGATGTCCCAACTCCTGTCCTCAACAGTCCGACTGATGAAGGAATGCATACCAAACGCCTTCTTCACTATCCTAGCTACCTGCGACTCCACTTTGAAGCCGTTATGAACCTGCACTCCAAGGTCTCTTTGCTCAACAACACTCCATAGGACCTTACCATTAAATGTATAAGTCCCGCTAAGATTTGCATTCCCAAAATGTAGCACCTTGCATTTATCTGAATTAAACTCCATCTGCCAACTTCTTAGCCCATCAGCCCATCTGATCAAGATCCTGTTGTGATCTGAGGTAACCCTCTTCGCTGTCCACGACACCTCCAATTTTGCTGTCATCTGCAAACTTACTAACATACCTATTCTACATATATATTAACTTCTTATGCTCACATCCAAATCATTTATATAAATGATGAATAGTGGATCCTTGTGGCACTCGACTGGTCACAGGCCTCCAGTCTGAAAAACAACCCTCCACCACCACCCTCTGTCTTCGACCTTTGAGCCAGTTCTGTATCCAAATGGCTTGTTCCCCCTGTATTCCATGAGATCTAACCTTGCTAACCAGTCTCCTATGGGGAACCTTGTCGAATGCCTTACTGAAGTCCATAGAGGGCATATCTACCGCTCTGCCCTCATCAATCCTTTTTGTTACTACTTCAAATTTGAAATTATCTCTCTTCCTGGTTCGATATGTTTTATGTCACTTAAAAGTCTAAAAAAAGTACTCATTTCAAAAGCTGATCAATCTGCTGTACATTATCAACATTTTGTATTTTTATTTTTATCTAAACTGTACATCCTTTTCTTACAGAGTATGATATATGCTCACATGATATAGATGAATTACAGTGGCATATTGAGGTCAAAACATATAATTTACAAAACCTAGAAGATCGGGTTGCTGATGCAGATGCACTGAACAAGAAATTACAGGAAGAAATAAACTTAATCAGGAATCTTGAAGATCAACTAGAAGAAAAACTGGATTTGGAATACAACATCATTAATGATATTGTACCAAATCAAAAAGAGGTATTTAACATAAAAATATGTTTAATATATTCAACTGATTTTAATACTGATGAATGCATTGAATGCAATTTGCCTTTCCATCATTAAACACTCATAATATGTTCCTAAAAATAAGCATGCTAAATGAAAACCACAAATTTCTTAGACAGCATATAACAAGGGTGGGTTACATTCCTGACCTGTAGCTCTAACATTAAAAAACCTGTTTCCTATTCTGAAACTAACTGGACAAAATATACTAACTCTTTCTTTCTGGATGGGAATGTCCAGACCTAGAGGGCATTGGTTGAGGGTAAGAGGAGAAAATTTAAAAGGGATTTAAGGAGCAACATTTTCATGCAGACAATGGTGCATTTATGGAATGAGCTGCCAGACGAAGTGGTGGAGGCTGGTACTATTACAACATTTAAAAGGCATTTGGATGGGCATATGAATATGCGGGGTTCAAAGGGATATGGTCCAAGTGCTAACACATGGGACTAGATGAGGTTAGGATACCTGGTCAGCATGGATGAGTTGGACCGATGGGTCTCTTTCCATGCTGTACATCTTTATGACTCTATGACTTCTAATAACCTAATAACTCTTAACTTTCTGCAATGAATCTCCTGTTGCTACTTGTTTCTGATGCTTCCACTCATGTCTTTTTGTTCCCTGCTTCCCCTTCCGCATGTGCTGATTGCCACCTCCTCCCTCCATCTTTGCTGCTTGGTACCTCTCACTACAATACTCTTGCTCAGTGAGTTTCTGTTACTCCCTCTTGCTCTCTGTTTCCCTCTGCAATCCTTCCACTTAGCTATTACTTTACTAGTCAACCCATCTGCTCAACATTTTCCATTGCTGCTTCCTCTTATTTGCTGTTAGAATTCTTTGAGAAGTTAACAAGCAAGTTAGACAAAAGAAAGCCAGTGAACATGATCTGTTTGGATTTCCAGAAGGCCTTTGACAATGTGCCACACAGGAAGCTGCTAAATAAGATGAGAGCCCATGCTATTAGGGGCAAAGTAGTGGAATGAATAGAGGCATAGACTATTTCTAGATGGGGAAGGCTTTGGAATTCTGAAACAAAAGGGACTTAGGAGTTCTAGTTCAGGATTTTATGAAGGTTAACGTGAAGATTCATTTGTCAGTTAGGAATGTGAATGCAATGCAAGCATTAATTTCAAGAAGGCTAGAATACAAGAGCAGAAATATACTGCTGAGGCTGTATAAGACTCTGGCGAGACTGTATTTGGAATATTCTGAGCAGGTTAGGACCCAAGTATTCAAGGAAGAATTCTCATTGGAGAGAATCCAGAAGTTTGTAAACAGGACTCTGGAGATGAAGGGCTTGTCATATGAGGAGCAGTTGAGGACTCTGAGTTGGTACTTGGTGGAGTTGAGAAGGATGAGGAGAATCTGATTCAAACTTACAGAATACTGAGAGACCTGCACAGAGTGGACATGGACAAAATGTTTCCATTAGTAGGAGAGATTAGGACCTGAGGGCCCAGATTCGGTGTGAAGGGATACCCCTTTAAAACTGAAACGAGGAGAAAGGTCTTCCACTAGACCTTTTTTTTTGCAAATTATTTTGTGGCCTAAAAAAAGAACTTGCATCCAAACAGCAATTCCAGGTCCTCTCACCACTCTAGAGTCCTTCACAATTAATTAGTTACTTTAGAAATCAAATCGTTGTCGCAGCAACTAATTTGTGTAAAGCAGGATTCCATAAACAGCAAATCAAAATAATGATATTCAATAATTTTGATGGTGGTAGTTGCAAAGTATTTTTGGCCAATTTACCAGGAAATCCTTGCTTTTCTTCAAATATTGCAAGCGATCTTTGCATCAATCTCCATGGATATTATATTGAGACCTTGTTGTATAAATTAGATAATATGTAAATTCCGTCTTAGTCACAGTGTTGAATGTATCTACAGAAGCTAGCATTAAGAACACAAGAAATTGGACTTCAGGCCTCATCTGTTTATTATTGATGAGAATTAGGTGCCACCTTCAGCACCAGAAACAAGAAGCACCACGTCTGAAATGCCTGCTATGGATGTAAGGAGACAAAAAGCACAACCAGTCAGGCAGCATCCGAGGAGCAGGACAATCGATGTTTTGGGCATAAGCCCTTCATCAGGAATTGGGCTTGTGGATCAAGGGGGCTGAGAGATAAATGGGAGGGGGGTGGGGCTGGGGGGAAGGTAGCTGGGAACATGATAGGTAGATGAAGGTGGAGTGGGAGTGATGGGTCGGAGAGGAGGGTGGAGCAGATAGGTAAGAAGGAAGATGGACAGGTAAGACAGGTCAAAGGACAGTACCGGTTGGAAGGTTGGGACTGGGATAAGGTTGGGGGGAGGGAAGAAACTGGTGAAATCCACATTGATCCAGTTTTGAATCTGAGGGCATCATCGACCAGTATTATTTGGCTGGTGTGAAAGATTGAAGCATTCAGCCAGGGCAATGCTGTTTATGTGGAAACAATTCAGAGAAGTTTGAGTAGACAAATATTTGGAATGGTTATGTTGTCTGATGAGGAAGGATTGGACAAATTTAGTTTGTGTCCACTGGAGTTTAGCTGAGTAAAAAGCAATTGAAACAAGTAAGATCCTACAGGGTCCTCGTAGGGTACAAATGGAAAAGATGTTTCCTCTTAGTGGTTAATGTAGAATTAGGCCATAGAATGATTGCCCATTTAAAATAAAGATAAGGAGAATTTATTTTCGCAGAGTCATGAGTCTTTTGGAACCTTCTTTCTCAAAACGTGTAGACCAATGTCCTTCATCATTTTTAAAGTATTAACAGTTAGATTATTGATAAGGAAGGGAATGAAAGATGATTAAAGGCAGATATAGATACCAGTTTATTAGTTTAGCTATGGTCATATTGAATGGCAGTGCAATCTCAAGGGGACAAGTGGCGTACCCCTTCACTTGACTCATGTTTATATTGTACATGCACCTCCAGAATGTCATACAGAGCTATACAGCAGACTTGTGAGCAAAGGTAGAATTCATGGCATAAAAATGACACTCAAAACATGGAATGAAGTTAGCTGAGTGATAAGAAACAAAGAAGCATGGTTAATGGATGTTGTTCAGATTGGAGGATCATATTTTCAGTGGAGTTCCTTAGAGTTCAGTGCTGAGATCTTTGCTTTTGCTGTTACATATTAATATTTTTGTGTATGAAACACATTTCAAAATTTGCTGATTGTACTAAGCTTGGAAATATAAACTGTGAGGAGGTTAGTGTAGAACTTGGTCAAGCTGGTGAAGTAGGTGGTTATGGCGGAAGATGTTCAATGTGGGCAGAGAACTGATTTGAATTGAATTAAGTTTATTGTCAATGTACGCAAAGGAGTACAGTAAAAAGTTTGCAAATCGACACTTACAGCTCAGTCTTAAGTACAAAGATATCTAGGTACAGAATCTTGGTACATAGCAGAGAAATAAGAAAATAAAGTTTTAAAAAGTTACACATTACAGTCCTTCTTACTAAAAAGTAGAAGAACAAGGAAACACAGTTAACAGTTCAAACACCATTGTCCAAAAGCACTGAGCCAAGCTGGGCTCACAGTCCTCACAAGGGCTCAACCTCACTCCCACCGTTTCCCTGGCTGCCTGCTCTTGCTGCCTTACAGCCAGTTTCTACTCCCACCACTGCCTTGGGCTGCTTGCTCCTGCTCGTACCAATAAACCTAATTTAATTCAAATGTGGGCTGAAGCAATTTTGAAGCAAGAATATGGACAGCATAAGATAAAAGATACAGCTACAAGTGGGATGAAGAAGCAAAGAAGTTTGGATGTATGTAACTTGAGATTTAGTATCCAGTTCTAATCCTCCATCTAATTGTTCTGTCTGTGGACTAAGGTAAATTATTCAGCATCTGGAGCATTTCAGGCTTTTGGCTTTACTGGGTAATTTTATCCATTGCTCCATAACTACCATGTTTTAAATGGTATGTACACAAGAATGTTAAGTGCCTCACTACTTAGATTTCCTTTCACTTGAATAGCCTTCAGATCAAAATGAAAAATTGTTGTAGTGTTAGATCAGAAGGATTTGCTGTGGTTTCTCCTTTTTGTAATTGAATAATTTGGATCACTGACACTTTACGTTTTTGGCTTTCAGTCAGTTTATTTTAATGTAATGTAAGAAGGTGATGGCACATTGATATTGTCGCAGGAACAGTAATCCAGAGGACCAGTTATTGCTGAAACTGGGTTTGATTCTCACTATTGTAGATGGCTTTAAAAATGCAATTTTAAAAAAATGCAAAAATGTAAGTTTTAAAATATCTGGAATTAAAAGTCCAGTGATGATCATGAAACCATTGTTAATTGCCATATAAAGCTATCAGTTTCACCAATGCCTTACTTGGTCTGGTCAGCAACGTGTTTGACTCTTAACAATCTCTGATATGGCTTAGTAAGCTACTTAATCATATTAAACCATGTGAAAAAACTTCAAAATGAATGAAACTGGATGAACCACCTAGCACTGAACTAGGAAATGGAAATACCAGGGATATGTTTCCCTCCTCACCCATTTCCGCCTTCCACAAAGACCGTTCCTCTGTGACTACCTGGTCAGGTCCATGCCTCCCTACAAACCACCCTCCCATCCTGGCACCTTCCCCTGCCACCGCAGGAACTGCAAAACCTGTGCCCATACCTCCTCCGTCACCTCCATCCAAGGCCCTAAAGGAGCCTTCCACATCTATCAAAGTTTTACCTGCACATCCACTAATATCATTTATTGTATCCGTTGCTCCTGATGTGGTCTCCTCTACATTAGGGAGCCTGGGCGCCTCCTAGCAGAACGCTTTAGGGAACATCTCTGGGACGCCCGCACCAATCAACCATACCACCCTGTGGCCCAACATTTCAACTCCCCCTCCCACTCTGCCGAGGACATGGAGGTCCTGGGCCTCCTTCACCGCCGCTCCCTCACCACCAGAAGCCTGGAGGAAGAACGCCAGGGTATCATTGTGGACTTCAACAATTTCTTCATTTCCCCTTCCCCCACCTCACCCTAGTTCCAAATTTCCAGTTCAGCACTGTCCCCATGACTTGTCCTACCTGCCTATCATTTTTTCCACATATCCACTCCACCCCCCTCCCCGATCTATCACCTTCATCCCTTCCCCCACTCACCTATTGTACTCTATGCTACTTTGTCCCCACCCCCACCCTCCTCTAGCTTATCTCTCCACACTTTAGGCTCTCTGCCTTTATTCCTGATGAAAGGCTTTTGCCCGAAACATCGATTTTACTGCTCCTAGGATGCTGCCTGAACTGCTGTGCTCTTCCAGCACCACTAATCCAGAATCTGGTTTCCAGCATCTGTAGTCATTGTTTTTACCGAGGAAATGGAAACAGCAACATTGACCCTGCCAAGTTCTGCTTACTAACGTCTGCAACTAGTGCCAAAATTAAGAGATCTGTCTCAGAGGCATGTCAAGCAACAGCCTGACAGAGTGATACTTATGGAATTGTTGCCATGATCAGATACCATTGCTATTCTGAGTATGTCATACCTAGTACAGATGGAAGCACAGTGATATACAGTGTGTGGGCATGGCCTGGGAGTGCTCAACATTGACGTCGGACTATATGAAGTCTCATGATATAAGGTCAAACATGGGCAAAAGACCTCCTGCTGATTACCACCTACCACCACAACCCCAACCTTCTGATGATTTAGTACTCCTTCATGTTGAACACCACTTGGAGAAAGCACTTGAAAGTAGCAAAGTCGCAGAATGAACTTTGGGAGCCAGACTTCAGTGTCCATCGCCAAGACTGGGTCAGGTTGAATAGGGCATAGCTGCTAGACTGTATCTGCGACTGGTCAGAAGGAACTAACAGGTGGAAAGAACATATTTGACCTCATCCTCATCAATCTTCCTACAACTGTGCATTTGTCCATGGCAGTATCTTTAAGTAATCACTGCATTGATGTTGTGGATTTAAAGCCCCATCCTCACATTGAGAATATCTTCCAAAGTTAGTGTGGCTATTATTGCCATGCTAAGTGTGATAAATTTGAATCAATTTTGCAAAACTGTGCATCTATGAGCCAACAACAGAATTGTACGCCCACACAATCTGCAATTTTTCTGCTTACTACTCTCCCATTGCCATCAATTCAGGAGGTCAACATTGGTACAATAAGGTGTGCTGAAAGGCTTGTTGGTAGCAGCACCAGGCATACCTAAAATGAGTCAACCATGTGAAGTTAGAACACGGGATAACTTGTGCGCCAAACAGCTTAAAGAACAAGTAATAGACTAAGTGAATCTGCAACCAGTGGATCAAATTTAAACTCTGCAGTCGACACATCCAGTCATGGCGATGGTCAATAGTTGTGAATTTGGTGTGTGTAAAATTGTAAAATGGGGAAAGCATTGCGAGAGGTCCCGGGTTCAATCCCGGATGAGCTCCCAATCTGTCATAAAGGGGGGGTTGATTAATTGTAACCAAATCACCCAAAGGTGAGAACCAATCTAATTAATAAAGGTACTGCAGCACTCTTAGCTAAAAGTCCTAACAGAAGATTCTATGGAGAAAACATTCCTGACAGAAGGATCAACAGAGAAGACACAGAGTTCTGAGATACTCATAACCTGGCTATAGGTTTGAGAGTTGAAAAATGTGGTGCTGGAAAAACACAGCAGGCCAGGCAGCATCCGAGGAGCAGGAGAATCGATGTTTTGGGCATAAGCCCTTCTTCAGCAATGAGGCTGGTGTGCTAAGCGGGCTGAGATAAAGGGTAGGAGGGAGGGAATTTGGGGGAAGGGTACTAGGAATACGGTAGGTGGAAGGAGGTGAGGGTGAGGGTGATAGGCCAGAGAGGGGATGGGAGCGGAGAGGTGGGGAAGAAGATTGCAGGTCAAGAGGGCGGTGCTTAATCCGCGGGTTGGAACTGAGATAAAGTGGGGGGAGGGAAAATGAGGAAGCTAGAGAAATCTACATTCATCCCGTGTGGTTGGAGGGTTCCTAGGCGGAAGATGAGGTGCTCTTCCTCCAGGCGTCGTGTGGTCAGGGTCTGGCGATGGAGGAGGCCAAGGACCTACATGTGTTCAGCCACGGGGCAGTTGGGTTGGTTGGTGCAGGTGTCCCAGAGGTGTTCCCTGAAACTTTCCGCAAGTAGGCGGCCTGTCTCCCCTATGTAGAGGAAGCCACATTGGGTGCAACGGATACAGTAAATGATGTGTGTGAAGGTGCAGGTGAATTTGCGATGGATATGGAAGGATCCATTGCGGCCTTGGAGGGAGGTGTGGGGGCAAGTTTTGCATTTCTTGCGGTTGCAGGGGAAGGTGCCGCGAGTGGAGGTTGGGTTGGTGGAGGATGTGGACTAGACATCGAGCATTTCTTCCGCCGCCTTTGCCTCCGCGCCTACTTCTTCAGCCAGGACTCTCGCCCACCCTCTGACGACCCCTTCTCCTGCCTCCAACACACCCCATCCACCTGGACACCCTGTGCTGGCTTCTTACCCGCCCTTGATCTCTTCATATCCAACTGCCACCGCGATATTGACCGCCTCACCCTGTCCACCCCTCTCACCCACTCCAACTTCTCACTCTCGGAATGGGCAGCCTTCCACTCCCTCCGCTCCAATCCCAACCTCCCCATCAAACTGGCAGACAAGGAAGGCGCAGTGGTAGAATGGCGCACCGATCTTTACACCGCTGAAGCTAGACGCCAACTCGCGGACACCTCCTCCTACTGTCCCCTTGACCATGACCCCACCTCCCACCACCAAGCCATCATCTCCCAGACCATCCATAACCTCATCACCTCAGGAGATCTCCCATCCACTGCCTCCAACCTCATAGTCCCACAAGCACGCACCGCCCGTTTCTACCTCCTGCCCAAAATCCACAAACCCGACTGCCCCGGCCGACCCATTGTCTCAGCCTGCTCCTGCCCCACTGAACTCATCTCCGCATACCTCGACACGGTCCTGCCCCCCTTAGTCCAAGAACTCGCCACCTACGTTCGGGACGCCCTCCACCTCCTCCATGATTTTCGCTTCCCTGCCCCCAACGCCTTATCTTCATGATGGACATCCAGTCCCTACACACTTCCATCCCCCATCACGAAGGCCTCCAAGCCCTCCGCTTCTTCCTCTCCCGCCGACCCAACCAGTACCCTTCCACTGACACCCTCCTCCAACTGACTGAACTGGTCCTCACTCTTAACAACTTCTTCCAATCCTCTCACTTCCTCCAAACCAAAGGAGTAGCCATGGGCACCCGCATGGGCCCCAGCTATGTCTGCTTCTTCGTCGGATATGTGGAACAGTCCATCTTCCGCAGCTACACTGGCACCACCCCTCACCTTTTCCTCTGCTACATCGATGACTGTATTGGCGCTACCTCATGCTCTCATGAGGAGGTTGAATAGTTCATCCACTTTACTAATACCTTCCACCTCGACCTCAAATTTACCTGGACCATCTCAGATTCCTCCCTCTCTTCCTAGACCTCTCCATTTCTATCTTGGGCGACCGGCTCAACACAGACATTTACTACAAACCGACCAACTCCCACAGCTACCTAGATTACACCTCCTCTCACCCTGCCCCCTGTAAAAACGCCATCCCATATTCCCAATTCCTACAACTCCGCCGCATCTGCTCCCAGGAGGACCAATTCCACTACTGAACAACCCAAATGGCCTTCTTCTTCAAAGACCGCAATTTCCTCTCCAACGTGGTCGACGATGCTCTCCACTGCATCTCCTCCACTTCCCGCACCTCCGCCCTTGAACCCCACCCCTCCAATCGCCACCAGGACAGAACCCCACTAGTCCTCACCTTGCAGCCCACCAACCTCCGGATACATCATATCATCCACCGTCATTTCCGCTACCTCCAAACAGACCCCACCACCAGGGATATATTTCCCTCCTCACCCCTATCAGCATTCTGGGGAGACCATTCCCTCCGCGACTCCCTCGTCAGATCCATACCCCCCACCAACCCAACCTCCACTCCTGGCACCTTCCCCTGCAGCTTCCAGAAGTGCAAAACTTGCGCCCACACCTCTCCCCTCACCTCTCTCCAAGGCCGCAATGGATCATTCTATATCCGTCGGAAATTCACCTGCACCTCCACACACATCATTTACTGTATTCGTTGCACCCGATGTGGTCTCCTCTACATTGGGGAGACATGCTGCCTACTTGCTCAGGGAGCACTCTTGGCCACCCACACCAACCAACCCAACTGCCCCATGGCTGAACACTTTAACTCCCCCTCCCACTCCACTAAGGACATGCAGGTCCTTGGCCACCTCCATCATCAGACCCTGACCACATGACGCCTGGAGGAAGAGCGCCTCATCTTCTGCCTAGGAACCCTCCAACCACACGGGATGAATGTAGATTTCTCCAGCTTTTCTCCTCATTTTTCCTCCCCCCACCTTATCTCAGTCCCAACCCCCAGATTCAGCACCGCCCTCTTGACCTGCAATCTTCTTCCCGACCTCTCCGCTCCCAACTCCTCTCCAGCCTATCACCCTCACCCTCACCTCCTTCCACCCATTGTTTTTCCAGCACCACATTTTTCAACTCTGGTCTCCAGCATCTGCAGTCCTCATTTTTCTCCTATAGGTTTGATAGACTAAATTCTATTATTTTGTTATATCAGTGGAACTTGTACTTATAGGATCAGCATACCATTAGAATCTGGCATAATTCGGGAATAGTTAGTAGAGGGGAATTGTTTGGTTTGTTAATAATCTATTTGTTTACTGTTAGAGTTAAATAAATTGTTACTTGTGAATTGTAAAGTGAGTGTCAGGGATTTCCTTTACTTAACCACCTAGAAGTTGCTGTAAATGGGTTATACCCCTTACACTCTTTTTAACAGGTTATAGGATGAGATGCTCCCCTTTGGGTGATTTAGTTCTCAGAGGGGGGAGGACAACCTCTGCTTTATAACAGATTGTTGGCTCATCCAGGTTTGAACCTTGGAGCTCTCACAATGCTTTTCCCATTTTACAATTTTACATACACCAACTTTGCAACACAATTAAATAATTCACTGCAAGAGGCACCACGTGGATCCTCATCCTCATTGATGGAAGAGCTCAGCATACGTGTGCAGAATGCAAAGCTGAATTATTTGCAACAATCTTCAACCTGAAGTGCTTAATGCATGAACCATCTTGCCTTCCTTTGGAGTTTCCCAACATTGCAGATGCAAGTCTTCAACCAATGTAGCTCACATGATATGAAGAAAAATCTGAAAGCACTGGATTCTGTATAGCCTCCAGGCTCTGAAAGTAATAATATTGATGACTTGTGTTCCAGTCTAGTACAGCTGAACTCCAGAGGGAAGATGAGTGCCTTTGACATCCAGTCTCCATTTGGCTGAGTGTGGTATCAAGGACAACCATGCAAGTCAGTGGGAATTTTTAGATTAGACTACTTACAGTATAGAACCAGGCATTTTGGCCTAACAAGTCCACACCGACCCTCCGAAGAACAACGCACCCAGACCCATTCCCCTACACCTAAGGCTCCAGGCAATTTAGCATGGCAGTTCACCTAACCTGCACATTTTTGGAGTGTGGGAGGAAACCAGAGCACCTGGGGGAAACTCACACAGACACAGGGAGAATGTGCAAACTCCACACAGACAGTTGCCTGAGGTGGGAATTGAATGTTGGTCTCTGGCACTGTGAGGCAGCAGTGCTAACTGCTATGCCACTGTGCTGTTTGTGGTGATTATCGGTTGGTTGGAGTCATACCTGGCACAAGGGAAGATGATTGCAGTTGCTTTGGATGATTCATCAGTGAAGGTCAGCATCAGCCCATCATTTTTACTTTGGAGTTTTTTTTACTTGCTCAGCACATTTAAAACTCTTTTTTTGAAATATGTTTTTTTTTAAACCGGAGAAAGTTTAGATGATAAGTTTAAAATTGAGCAGATATGAATAACAGAGTAAAGGAGTAAAATTTCTTTAAAATCTCTGATAGATTTAACTTGGATTATGTGCACATCGAAGCAAAACTCTGTGGTAATTTATTTATGCTGTAGTTTCATCAAAGCTGTACACTGACATGTTACTTTTAAAATGAACTTTAATTATAAAAGTGCTTTATTAAAAGGACATTGAAACATCAGAATTCAAATTCTAGAAGTAAAATTAAGATCCAGATCTAATGAGCAGCAGTAATGACAATCAGATTGCCATTGCACTGGAATTCTCCTGACTCAGTGCTGCAGCATATTTCCTCCAGTGTATTCAGATCCTGGTTTTCACAGTATCATTGGAGGAACTTCACTGGTGCTGTAGAGTTAAGGCAGACAGGACACATTCCATTTTTATTATTGGATATGGTGTCTCTGTCACGGTCAACATTTCATGCTCATCCCTGTACACCTTGGAAAATATTGTAATGTGCTACGTTCATGAACTGCTGTAAAATGCCAAGATTTAAGATTCTTAAAACCATAATAATAGTCATTATGTCTAGTGGCTTATTCGGATTGTGGTGAGGTGAATTTTACTGGTAATTTCCCTATTTAATTAAAATTTCTGGTCATCCGTTTGATAGTATTTTCCTATAGTTGTTCATAGTGGAATGTTTAAATTTTAGACAGAAATCGGTGGAGAAACTCAGTAGGTCTGGCAGCATCTGCAAAGAGAAAACACAATTAATGTTTTGTGTCCAGTGATTCCTCTTCACAAATGATAGGAGCCAGGAAAAGGTGGCATTTATGCTGATAATGGGGACAATGGGTGGGACGAGGTGGAGGGAGCATGTGGGAGGTAGGGGGATGTGGGGGCAAATGAGGGAGAAGGAGCCCAGTGTTAAGAGGGAGAGAGGATTTAAAAAAAAATGGATAGGCAAAGTGATTGTTGATAATAAGCTAGAAAAAAATAGAAGCTAGATAGTTGATAATGGGTCCTTTGAGTAGGTGAAATTGGGTTAGCTGTACTCTGAGCAAAAACAACCCATGGTGGCACAGTAGTTAGCACTGCTGCCTCACAGCGCCAGAGACCCAGGTTCAATTCCCGCCTCAGGTGACTGACTGTGTGGAGTTTGCACATTCACCCCGTGTCTGCGTGGGTTTTCTCCGAGTGCTCCGGTTACCTCCCACCCAAAAATATGCAGGTTAGGTGAATTGACCGTGCTAAAATTGCCCGTGGTGTTAGTTGAACGGGTAAATGTAGGGGAATGGGTCTGGATGGGTTGCGCTTCGGTGGGTAGGTGTGGACTTGTTGGGCCGAAGGGCCTGTTTCTACACTGTAAGTAATCTAATCTAATTTATGACTGGATCTGGGGTAATGGGTGCGGATCATAGACATGGAAGGAGGTACCCATACCCTAAAATTATTGAACTCGATATTGATTCCTGAAGGCTGTAAGTCCCAAAATGGAACATGATAAGCAGTTCTTCCAACTTGCAGACCTGAGACAGAAATGTTGGGAAAATAGTGGTGTGTTTAATTAGCAGATAGTGGCTCAAGATAATTTTTATAGATCAAACATAGGTGTTCTACAAAATGGTCACCCAGTCTGCACTTAGTCTCCCACTGTAGAGGATACCAATTTTGAACGATGAATACAGTAGACTAGATTGAGTAAGGTGCATGTAAATCACAGTTTCCACTTAAATGGTATGCCTGGACCCTTGGATTGTGAGGAGAGAGGAATTGCATGGGAAAGTGTGGGAAGGTGTTTGGGGGGTAGAGATGGAGAAGGGTGTCTCAAAGAAATGGTTCCCTGTCAAATGCTGACAAGGGAAGGGAAGAGAATATGTGTATAATAGTGACATCCTGCTAGAGGTGGTAGAAATGGCAGCTTCTGATCCTTTGCATGTGAATGCTGAAGGAGTAGGAGGTGAGGAGCATGGGAGCTCTTTCATTATTGGAGAAAAGGGATGAAGGCAAAATGTGGAAACATAGGAGGTGAGGAACAGGAATATGACATTTGATCTCCTCCAGCTTGCTTCACCATTCAAGGAAAATAATCATTCTAACCTCCCCCATATCCCTTGATTCATTTAGCCACAAGAGCTTTATGTACCAGATTCTTAAATCCATTAATGTTTTGGCCTCAAAACCTCTACGTGCACAACAATCTCTGGTGAAGAAATTCCCCCCACCAACTTCAATCGGTGACATCCTTCCTGCATTATTTAACCTGTTGAATCCTGTTAGAATTTTATTGTTTTCTTTGAGATTCTCCCTCACCCCCCATTCATTCTTCTAAACTCAGTGAGTATAATCCTAATCGACTCAATCTTTCCTCACATGTCAGTCCTGCCATTCCAGGAATCAATTTAGTAAATTTTTGCTATACTCTCTCTCTATTGTAACAACATTCTTCCTCAGATAAGGAGACCAACACTGCACACAATATTC
This sequence comes from Hemiscyllium ocellatum, assembly GCF_020745735.1. Taxonomy (NCBI): domain Eukaryota; kingdom Metazoa; phylum Chordata; class Chondrichthyes; order Orectolobiformes; family Hemiscylliidae; genus Hemiscyllium; species Hemiscyllium ocellatum. The sequence goes on from NC_083404.1 coordinate 82,492,222, forward strand.
CAGGTGTGGCCTCACCAATGCTCTGTCTAATTGCAGCAAAACATCCTTGTTCCTGTACTCAAATCCTATTTCCATGAATACCTGTAAACCACCACCTGCCATTCAGAAAAATACCTATTTATTTATACTCTCTTTTCTGTGTGTTAAACTTTCTGTCTATCTTAATATACCACCCTTATCCAACATGCATTAATTTACACATTAATCTCTTATGTGGGACTTCGCCAAACACCTCTGGCGGTCCAAATGAACATCTAAATTCTTCAGACTGAGAATATCCGTTGGCTCCCCCTATTAACTATACTAGTTAGAGCCTTGAAGGATTTGAAGAGTGGATTTGTCAAGCCTGATTTCCCTTTTGTAAATCTGTGCTGACTGTCAATTCTACCAGTGTTTCTAAGTGCTTTGCTGAACAATCCTTGGTAATAGACACTTGCATCTTCCTCACTACCAGTGTCAGGTTCATTGGTTTATAATTCCCAGTTTTGTCTCTATCTACCTTTTTTAAAAATAGTGGATTATATTAGCTAGCCTTCAATATGTCGGAACAGTTCCAGAGTCTGAAGGATCTTGGAAGATGATGACCAACACATCCACTGTTTCTAGAGCTACTTCCTTAAATACTTTAAGATGTAGATTATCAAGCACTGGGGATTTATCAGCCTTCAATACTGTCAATTTCCCCAGTACCACTTTTCTACTACTACAGATTTGCTACAGTTTCTTCCTGTCACTAAACCCTGTGTTCACTATCATTTCTGGTATATTAGTTATGTCCTGCTTTGTGATTCCAAAGCAAAGTGTGAATTTAGTTTGTTAGCCATTTATTGTTCCCTATTATAAATGCCCCCATTTCTGACTGTAAGGAAACTCTGTTAGGTTTCACCAATCATTTTATCTTTACATACCTATAAAAACATTTTCATAGTCAGTTCTTATGTTCCCTGCAAGCTTACTGCCATTCTCTATTTTACCACCGTCAGGCTAATGGTTATTTTCGGGAAAAGTTTGGGAAATGGGTTGGACATAGCTAAAGGAGTCGCTGGCTGAGGAACAATCTATGATCCCCTCCAAGAAGATAACATAATCAGAACAGATGCAACAGAGAGCGAGAAACTGGGAGAATGGAATGGATTCATTACAGGGGGCAGGGTGTGGTCTTGCAATATATATCCGTGATCAGCCTATCTATAGAAATGGAAACAGAAATGTCATAGAATGGAAAGGCAGAGTCAGCATAAATACCACCTTTTCCGACTTCTTTGTTCTGAAGAATTGTCACTCGATATAAAATTTTAACACCCTTTTCTGTTCACAGACACTGCCAGATCCCCAGAGTTTTTCCAGCAACCTGTTTTTGTTTGTTTCAGATCTCCAGCATTCACATGTTTTTGTTTTTTAAAACTGTATTTTTAAATTTAGTTTGCTTTGAAATTTTTGTACGGTATCCTGACCGTAATATGCATTTCAGTGATCATTGTTACATAATTACAAATATCAGAGATGCAGGGTGTGTGACAATGCTATTTTGTAAACTTTACTGGAAATGTATCGTTTTATTGTTTCCTGTTATTGCAAGGTTGTTAATTAAATAAAGCTCTAGACTGATTTTTAAAGTTAATTTGAGTTGTGAACTACTTCATCACATTGCTTTCTCAGTACTGGTATTGAATTCTCAATTTCAATAGCTTCACTCTTTTGTCAGTCTTTGGTCAGTTTAAAGTGCTGTTGTCTATTCCAGATCTAAAAGAGTCTGTTCAAAATATATTTTTCATGCGAAAAGACTGTCAATTGTGTAGTATCAAAAGATTTTCATATCCATATGTATAAATAATTAAAAGCTTGTGCACAGGTACAAAGATCAGCCAGGAAGTCCAAACATTTTTTAGTCTTTATGTCGCCTCACGGTTTTGGAAAATAAAAGAGGAAATCACACTCTTGTTATGACACGGGGTAAACCCCCTATGTTAATTTAGAACAGCCACACAGAAAAGATTTATCCCGTGCAGTAATCTGTGAAAATTCGAGAGGCCAAGAACTAGTTAAAGTAAAAAGTAACAACTTTATTTCTTCAAGTATAACAGACAATAATTAACTAACAATGATTTAGAATTCCTTCCTCTAACCTATCATATATTTTCCCTTCTTTAATACTTGTCCAATAAAACCCTGATTAAGATTTACCAAAATTCAAATTTCAAAACCAGTCAGCTGTCAAATCTTTCTCTGTAGATTTTCTTCTTCTTAGGATTTCTCTTTCACTGGTTGTTGAATTAGAATCCCTACAGTGTGTAAACAGACCCTTCTGCCCAACAAGTCCCACCGACACTGCAAAGAGTAACCCACCCAGACTCATTCCCCTACACTATTATCCTGCATTTACACCTGACTAATGCACCTAACCTACACATCCCAGAACATCATTAGCAATTTAGCACGGCCAATTCACCTAACCTACACATCTTTAGATTGTGGGAGGAAACCAGAGCACCCAGAGGAAACCCACGTAGACACAGGGAGAATGTGCAAACTCTGTACAAACAGTTGCCCAAGGATGGAATCGAACCTGGGTCCCTGGTGCTGTGAGGCAGCAGTGTTAACCATTGAGCCACTGTGTGATCCTTGATAGATAAATGCATCTTTACGAGAGCTAACTTTCCAGGCAATCAGCAGATGTTGGCAGCTTGACAGTTCTGTCCACAACTGTTCAAGTTTTCCCAGTCTTATATTCCAAAGTATCAGATTGTGTCATTGGATTTTCATATTGTCAATATACTAAAGTCAAACTTGATTTGAGATCGGTATTTTGGGGTATAATTTGAAATGATTGGCCGAATTTGGTTTTGTTTCTTTTTGTCTCCAGGCAACCCAGCAAATCTGGCTGTTCGATCAAATATTATGTTGTTCCCTTGTTCAGAACACTTGGTACTATATCAGGTAGTTCTGCTAGCTTTTAACTCTCCTAAAGGTACAGTACCACTTACACCTTCATAACACTCTCATTGTACAATGCACTCATTCAAGCAGATTGGGAGTGGAAAGTTTGATTTCAGTTACCCAGTGTTGAGAAAGATATGTTGACCTTGGGAGGAGACACAAGGATTATAGCAGAGTTGATAAGTTAAAGGCAAGTTCCAAGTTAACAGGACTGGTACTACCTCACAAGGAGATTTGTATTGGCTACTGCAGTAGATTAAAAGTAGTTTGTTGGAGGAATGGGAACCTGAGAGATTACCAAAATTGAAAGGAAATAAAGTCAGTAGCAGGAAGTAGAAAAGCTCCAAGGGAGACTAGACATGGGAGAAACAAAGTAAAGAATCAAGTATGGTTGAAGTTTGGAATACAAGACCAGGCAGGGTAAACATAAGAAAGATGTTCCTCATGACGAGGAAACCCAGAACTAGGGTTCAGAGTCTAAGGATACATGATAAGCCATTTGGTACTGAGATGAGGAGAAATTTCACCCACAGAGTGGTGAGCATGTAAAATTTCCTTCTACAGAAAGTGGTTAGAGCTAAAACATTAAATATTTTTAAGAAGGCGTTGCATATAGTTGTTTGAGGTTAAAGAGAGCAAAGTGTCTGAAGAGAAAGTGGAAATGAAGTTCTGAGTTGAATTGAATTCTGAGCCATGATCATACTAGAAACAGGAGTAGAAAATGTGTTGCTGGTTAAAGCGCAGCAGGTCAGGCAGCATCCAAGGAACAGGAAATTCGACGTTTCGGGCACAAGCCCTTCATCAGGAATGAGGAAAGTGTGTCCAGCAGGCTAAGATAAAAGGTAGGGAGGAGGGACTTGGGGGAGGGGCGATGGAGATGTGATAGGTGGAAGGAGGTCAAGGTGAGGGTGATAGGTCGTGGTGGTGGGGGCGGAGAGGTCAGGAAGAAAATTGCAGGTTAGGAGGGCAGTGCTGAGTTCGAGGGAATCGACTGAGACAAGGTGGAGGGAGGGGAAATGAGGAAACTGGAGAAATCTGAGTTCATCCCTTGTGGTTGGAGGGTTCCCAGGCGGAAGATGAGGCGCTCTTCCTCCAACCGTCGTGTTGTTATGTTCTGGCGATGGAGGAGTCCAAGGAACTGCATGTCCTCGGTGGAGTGGGAGGGAGAGTTAAAGTGTTGAGCCACGGGGTGGTTGGGTTGGTTGGTCCGGGTGTCCCAGAAACGTTCCGCAAGTAGGCGGCCCATCTCCCCAATATAGAGGAGGCCATATCGGGTGCAGCGGATGCAATAGATGATGTATGTGGAGGTGCAAGTGAATTTGTGGTGGATATGGAAGGATCCCTTGGGGCCTTGGAGGGAAGTGAGGGAGGAGGTGTGGGCGCAAGTTTTGCATTTCCTGCGGTTGCAGGGGAAGGTGCCGGGAGTGGAGGTTGGGTTGGTGGGGGGTGTGGACCTGACGAGGGAGTCACGAAGGGAGTGGTCTTTGCGGAACGCTGATAGGGGAGGGGAGGGAAATATATCCCTGGTGGTGGGGTCCATTTGGAGGTGGCAGAAATGACGGCGGATGATAAGCCGTATACAGAGGTTGGTGGGGTGGTAGGTGAGAACCAGTGGGGTTCTGTCCTGGTGGCGGTTGGAGGGGCAGGGCTCAAGGGCGGAGGAGCAGGAAGTGGAGGAGATGCGGTGGAGGGCATCGTCGATCATGTCTGGGGGGAATCTGCGGTCTTTGAAGAAGGAGGCCATCTGGGCTGTACGGTATTGGAACTGGTCCTCCTGGGAGCAGATGCAGCGGAGACGAAGGAATTGGGAATATGGGATGGCGTTTTTACAGGGGGCAGGGTGGGAGGAGGTGTAGTCCAGGTAGCTGTGGGAGTCAGTCGATTTATAGTAGATGTCTGTGTTGAGTCGGTCGCCCGAGATAGAAATGGAAAGGTCTAGGAAGGGGAGGGAGGAGTCTGAGACAGTCCAGGTGAATTTGAGGTCGGGACGGAAGGTGTTGGTAAAGTTGATGAACTGTTCAACCTCCTGGTGGGAGCACGAGGCAGCACCGATACAGTCATCGATGTAGTGGGGGATGGTGCCAGTGTAGTTGCGGAAGATGGACTGTTCCACATATCCGACGAAGAGACAGGCATAGCTGAGGCCCATGCGGGTGCCCATGGCAACTCCTTTAGTTTGGAGGAAGTGGGAGGATTGGAAAGAGAAGTTGTTCAGGGTGAGGACCAGTTCAGTCAGTCGAAGGAGGGTGTCAGTGGAAGGGTACTGGTTGGTGTGGCAGGAAAGGAAGAAGCGGAGGGCTTTGAGTCCTTTGTTTCAGGGTGAGGACAGGAGTAGGCCATTCAACACCTTGAGCATATTCCACGATTCATTGAGATCATGACTATCTGTAGGTCTTTGACCCATTATCCCTTAATCCCTTTTACTTAACAAACATTTATCTGTCTCAGTTTTAAAATTAACTGCAGATCCAGTATCTATGTCATTTACAGAAGAGAGTTCCAAACATTTACCATGCTTTGTGTATAGAAATGCTTCCTAAGTCTCTCCTGAATGATCTGGCCCTAATCTTTGTACCATGTCCACCAGTTCTAGACTCTCCAACCAGTGGAAATAATTTATCTTTATCTACCCTGTGTTTTCCTGTTAATATCTTGAATATTTTGATCAGCTCACCCCTTAATTATCTAAATTCTCAAGAAATCAGGCCTAATTTATATAATTTCTCCTCATAGCTTAACCCTTAAAGTCTAGGTGTCATTCTTTTAAATCTACTTTGTACTCCTTCTAAATCCAATATGTGGTCCCTAAGGTGTGGTGCCTAGATCTGTTCACAGTACTCAATGTAGGGTCTAACCACGACTTTACATAACCAAAGCATAACTTTTTCATCCTTGCATTCCAAACTCTAAATATAATGGCCACCATTCTGATAACCACCTTGATTATTTCCTGCACCTGTTTGTGACATTTTAAAGATCTATGCGTTTGAACTCTTAAGTCTCCTTAGACATCATTTATATTTAAGTATTTCACCACACGACCTAGAAAGTACCCTGGTGTATCCTTTTTCAGTCCAAAATGAATATTGAATAGTGGAGCAGTCTTGAAGAGCTGAATGGTCTACTCTTGCTTCTCTTTTCTATATTTCTATGTATTTTAATTACAAGGTTTAGGGCACTGTACTAGCTTGCACTCCAACCTATCATTTGATTTCCTAACTATTTACTGCACTGCATCCTTGCTTTCATTTACCAGTGTAGAAAGAACACCCAGATCCCATTGTAGATCCACATTTCCCAATATATCTCCATTTAAGCCTTTCTGTTTTTCACATCGAAGTGAATATCTTCACATTGAGCCGTGTGGTACGGCGTCTGCCATGTGTTTGCCCACTCGTTCAACTTGTCTAAAAGTTGAAGATTCCTTGCATCCTCCTCATAACTCTCAATCCGGCCCAGTTTTGTGTCCTCAGAACATTTACACGTGTTACATTTGGTTCTCTTATCCAGATCATTTATATATATTGTGAATTGTTGGGGCCTAAGCACAGAACTTTGTAGCATCAATGGTTGTTGCCTGCCATATGGAAAAAGACGCATTTAACCCCATGCTCTGTTTCTTGTCTGTTAACCAATTTCAATTCATGTCAATATATTAGCTCAATCCCAAGTGCCTGAATTTTGTCCATTTATGTGGAAACCTATCAGAAGCCTTCTGAAATTCAAACTACGTCATATCACTGGTTCTGCCTGATCTATTTTATTAGATACATTCTCAAACACCACCAGATTTGTTAAGCATGATTTGCTTATCATAAATCCATGCTGATTTCAATCTTATTAATGTTTTCCAAGTTTCTATTAGCACTTCTTTGTAATAGATTCTAACATTTTCCAACTGTAGATACTAGGATAACTGTAATTTTTGGTTTCTTTCCTCTATTCCTTTTTAAATAGTAGGGTTATATTTACCACACTGAAATCTGCCGGAACTGCTTCAGTATAAAATTTCATTGCTACAGAAAGGTGTAACAAAAGTTCAGCAAATTTCTTCCTGGGGTGGTGGGACTGTCCTACAAAGAGAGATTAGGCAAACTAGACCTGTACTCTCAAAAACTTTGTAAGATAAATGGTGGTATCTTTGAAACTTATGAAATATCTAAAGGAATAGACTGGGTAGCTGCAGGGATGATGTTTCCTTCCCAGTGGCAAGTCTAGTGTTCGGGGGCACAATTTGGACACTTGAGAATGTGATGAGAATTATTTTGCTCAAAGCCTTCTGAATCTTTGGATTTCTAAACCCCAGAAGGCTTTGGAAGTCCAGTCTTCAAATCTTTTTAATATAGAGATTTACAGATTTCTGATTACCAGTCACCTAGAGGGTTAGTAGTATGGCTGAGAGGCCTTGAAGTTATTGATCAACTTATCACATTAAATGGCAGAGTAGATTCAATTGAATTGCCTATTCCTGTTCCTCTTTCAAGAACAAGTTTCCTTAGTACTTTTTAAACTTCTTAAAATTTTTAGAATGTTCAATATAGTATTTGGACCTGGTAGCAAGTGGTAGTGGTAAGAGAGGGGGCTGAGCAGCGGAACTCAAGAAGTCAATTCGATCTTCTCTGCGGAAAGGTATCTTTGCCAAAAGGAGTTTGTGAGACAGTCAAAGAATTTCCTTAAGCACATGTGAACTACAGAGTTAATACCTGTGTTTTTCTAGTCTGACCTTAATTTCTTTTCATGTTTGTAAGACCTGATACTAACAGAATAAGGAGTCCCTGCTTTATTGTGGTTCTGTTTGCCGAGCTGGGAATTTGTGTTACAGACATTTCGTCCCCTGCCTAGGTGACATCCTCAGTGCTTGGGAGCTCCTGTGAAGCGCTTCTGTGATGTTTCCTCCGGCATTTATAGTGATTTGTATCTGCCGCTTGGGTCTAGGTCAATGTGCTTATTGATAGAACCTGTGGATGAATGCCATGCCTCTAGGAATTCCCTGGCTGTTCTCTGTTTGGCTTGTCCTATAATAGTAGTGTTGTCCCAGTCGAACTCATGTTGCTTGTCATCTGAGTGTGTGGCTACTAAGGATAACTGGTCATGTCGTTTTGTGGCTAGTTGGTGTTCATGGATGCGGATCATTAGCTGTCTTCCTGTTTGTCCTATGCAGTGTTTTGTGCAGCCCTTGCATGGGATTTTGTACACTACATTGGTTTTGCTCATGCTGGGTATCGAGTCCTTCATCCTGGTGAGTTGTTGTCTGAGAGTGGCTGTTGGTTTGTGTGCTGTTATGAGTCCTAGTGGTTGCAGTAGTCTGGCTGTCAGTTCAGAAATGTTTTTGATGTATAGTAGTGTGGCTAGTCCTTTGGGTCGTGGCATGTTCTCATTCCGTTGTCTTTCCCTTAGGCATCTGTTGATGAAATTGCAGGGGTACCTGTTTTTGGCGAATACATTGTATAGGCGTTCTACTTCCTCTTTTTGCAGTTCTGGTGTGCTGCAGTGTGTTGTGGCCCTTTTGAACAGTGTATTGATTCTTTTGTGTGTGTTGGGGTGGTTGCTTTCGTATTTTAAGACTTGGTCTGTGTGTGTGGCTTTCCTGTATACCTTTGTGGTGAATTCTCCGTTCGGTGTTCTCTGTACCATCTTGTCTAGGAATGGGAGTTGGTTGTCCTTTTCTTCCTCTCTAGTGAATCGGATTTCTGTGAGTGTGGCGTTGATGATCCGGTGTGTGTTCTCAATTTCTGTGTTTTTAATGATTACAAAGGTATCATCTACATATCTGACCCAGAGTTTGAATTGAATTTGCGGTAACACTGTTTGTTCTAACCTTTGTATTACCGCTTCTGCATTCCTAGACATGATGGTACAGAGAACACCGAACAGAGAATTCACCACAAAGGTTGCTTTGCAGTAGAACAATGCATCTTTTTGTTGTGTGGGAGGACTCAGTTGCATAATTTTAACATAAGAGCTAGGCCAATTCAGGTAAATGTGAAATCATATTGATGTGGTAGGGATGTTATCGGCTGGCTGTAGGGCCAGTGAGAGACCCATGCTTACTCTTCGAGGGAAGGCCAAATGAGACAACGCTCTAAATAGGCAATGACAAGATAGTCACTTGTAATCAAGATCTATTGAGAGCTACCATCTAATCCAAGGCTGAGGGACAGTTTAGAAGGGTAAACCCAATATTCTAAAACTCCTTGCCATGAAAATCAGGAAGTGAAGTTGCATTGTCAGTTTTAGTGAGAATGGATATATGGAAGGATGCCGTAAGTCTCCTGGTGCCCTAATGGAGGGTATGGGATACAGCAGCAACCACGATGGCATAGTGGTTAGCACTGCTGGGGCTGTTTTCCCTGGAGCATCAGAGGCTGAGGGGTGACCTCATAAAAGTTTATAAAACCATGAGGGGCATGGATTGGATAAATAGACAAGATATTTTCCCTTGGGTGAGGGAGTCCAGAACTAGAGGGCATAGATTTAGGGTGAGAGGGGAAAGATTTAAAAGGGACCTAAGGGGCAACTTTTTCATACAGAGGGGTGGTACATGTATGGAATGAGCTGCCAAAGGAAGCGGTGGAGACTGGTACAATTACAACATTTAAAAGGCATCTGGATGGGTATATGAATAGGAAGGATTTAGAAGGATATGGGCCAAGTGCTGGAAAATGGGACTAAAGTAATTTAAGATATCTGGAAGGCATCGACAAGCTGAACTGAAGGATCTGTTTCCATGCACCACATCTCCATGATTCTATAACACTGTGCTGCTTCGGCTGTGTCCTAATAGGGTAAGACTTACACACTTGGCTCTCTTTTCCCTAGGGTGGGGAGTCCAGAACTAGAGGGCATAGCTTTAGGATGAGTGGAGAAAGATATAAAAGAGACCTAAGTGGCAACTTTTCATGCAGATGGTAGTGTGTGTATGGAATAAGCTGCCAGAGGAAGTGGTGAAGGCTGGTACAATTGCAACATGTAAAATGTATCTGGATGGGTATATGAATAGCAAGGGTTTGAAGGGATATGGGCCAGGTGCTGACACGTGGGACTAGATTTGATTGGGATATCAGGTTGGACTGGACAAGTTGGACTAAAAGGTCTGTTTCCATGCTGTACATCTCTATGACTCTGCGCAGATCTGTTTACATATTCTCCCAATGTCTGTGCGAGTTTCTTTCAGGTGCTCCGGTTTCCTCCCACAATCCAAAATGTGCAGGTCAGGTGAATTGGCCATGCTAAATTGCCCATAGTGTTCAGGGATGTGTAGGTTAGTCAGTGAGTTGTAATCTGAAATGCATTAGTCAGGGGTAAACATAGAGTAATAGGCTACGGGAATAGGTCTGGGTGGGTTACTCTTTGGAGGGTCAGTGTGGACTGGTTGGGCCAAATGGCCTGTTTTGATTCTGTAGGACTTTGTATAGCCTACCGTATACGGTGAATTGGCCATCCTAAATTGCCCATATTGTCCACGGATATGTAGGATAGGTAGAATAGCCTTGGAAAAAGCAAGGTTACAGATATAGGATGGGGCATGTGGGTCTGAGTGGGATGTTTTTTGCAGGGTCAGCGTGAACTCGATGAGTTGAATAAATATTCTATGATGAGTTAGAAACAAAATTGTGAATTTCGGATTAAGATGAGATTGAACAAGATCATATCTTTCAATCCATCATTAGATAGATGCATAAAATGATTAGAATGGCATTGTCCTTTGGGAGCTATTTGAAAGAGTTATCTAATTAGTCTTACTCCCTTGTTCTTTACTTGTGGTACTGTATCTTTGACCCTTATTTATCCAGTTTTCTTTTGGAAGTTGCTACTTAACCTGCTTCCACTTTGTCAATGCATTTCAGATTACAACTCACTACATTTTAAAGAAAACTCCTCTGGTTCGTTTGCCAAAATTCTAAATCTTTATTCCCTACTCATTAACCCTTCTGGCACTGAAAACAATGATTTACTGTTGTCAAAATTGTTCATGATTTTGAACACCTTCTTCAAATCTCCTGTGAACCTTCTCGCTTTGGAGAACACTGCAGCTAATCCAGAGATAATCTCTGGTAGCTTTCATCAGACTAGAATGGTAGAATCATTTTGGTAGAAACAAAAACAGGAATTGAGAAAGAAACTCAGCAGGTCTGGCAACATCTGTGAGAAAAAAACAGAGTTAACATTTTGAATCCAATGATCTCCTTTTTGTTGCCGATCTCCAACATCCACAATTCTTTGTTTTATTTTCTCCTAGGATAGCAGGTTTGTTGTATGAGGAGAGGTTGGGTAGATTGGCTCTGTATTCGCTGGAGTTTAGAACACTGAAAAGAGATCTCAATTACATGTATAATATTCTGAAAGGGTTTGTCAGACTAGGTGCAGAGACCATGTTGTCTTTTGCCAGTGTTCAGAAAAGAAGCCATGGTCTCAGGATATGGGTTAAGCCATTTCAGACAGAGTGATGAGAAATTTCTTCACTTAGAGGGTGGTAGACTTGTGGAATTCTGTATCATAGGAGGCTATGGACGCCAAGTAACTGAATATATTTAGAAAATAACTGATTCTTGGAGGCTAGAGGTGTCAGGGGGTATGGGCAAGACTGTGATATAGAGGATCAGCCATGATTATGTTGATTTATGTAGAATGTGATTAATGTGCTGAATGGCCTACTCCTGCTCTTATTTACTGTTTTAGAAAATCTCTTCTGCAGTCTTTTTTAGCTCCTGACATCTTACTAAAGGAGAGTCCAGAATTGAATAAAATACTGTAGCTGAACCTTAACCAGATGTTATGTTTTACAGAACATTTTTGCTTTTGTACTAATTACATTGTGAACAAAATCAAGTATCGTATATGCAATTTTTAACAGATGCCTTGACTAGTCTTCCGATCTTCAATGATTGACATTTGTGCATCCCTAGGTCTCCCTCGACCTATGTTCCATTTAAGATGATACCTTGCAGTTAATCTTGCCTTTCCTCATTCTTCCAACTAACATCTGTCATGTCTTTCTTCTCTGTGTGAGCTTTAATCACTAGATGGTTACTCATTTGCAAGTAGATGTGTTTTGCTCAAGTCTGTTATAATCCTTGATGTTATTTGTACATTTTCGAGCAACTTGTCATCTTCAGAATTTTACCCGTACATCTAAGTCCACTCCTTATTAGAAAAATGTTCTGAATAATTAACTTTTTTTTTGTTCAGTACATCAAGGAATGAGAAGCAAAGTTAGGCAAGTAAGATCATAAAAATAGGTGGTATCTGAGCCTGTAGGCATTCTTCCCCTCAGTAGCACTCCTTTATTTTCAAAGATACACAAACTCCTAATGCTTGAGGATGGAGTCCGTGAGATGGATGTGGGGAAAAGGGCCAAGCTTCACTTTCCATGCCTGTACTCCATAGATACTATGATATTATGACATAATCTGGATACATGCTGATTTGACTCCAATTCAGCCATTTTCAAACTCCACATTTTAGCCCTGTGCTGTGTCTGAGCTTCACACTGCTCAGCAGAATGAAACAAAATGATGGTCTACCACCCATTCACATGCTGATACAACCTGCACTGTCTAGAGAGATTAAATGACGACTGTATGCATTTAGAGTCATAGAGTCATGGACATGTACAGCATGGAAACAGACCCTTTGGTCCAACCAGTCCATGCCGACCAGATATCCAACCCAATCTACTCCCACCTGCCAGCACTGGCCCATATCCCTCAAAACTCTTCCTATTCATATACCCATCCAAATGCCTCTTAAATGTTGCAATTGTACCAGCCTCCACCACTTCCTCTGGCAGCTCATTCCATACACGTACCACTCTCTGTGTGAAAAAGTTGCCCCGTACATCTCTTTTATATCTTTCCCCTCTCACCCTAAACCTATGCCCTCTAGTTCTGGACTGCCCAACCCCAGGGAAAGGACTTTGCCTATTTACCCTATCCATGCCCCTCATAATTTTGTAAACCTCTATAAAGTCACCCCTCAGCTTCCGACACTCCAGGGAAAACAGCCTCAGCCTCTTCAGCCTCTCCGTATAGCTCAAATCCTTCAACCCTGGCAACATCCTTGTAAATCTTTTCTGAACCCTTTCAAATTTCACAACATCTTTCTGATAGGAAGGAGACCAACAATATTCCAACAGTGGCTGAACCTGTACAGCTGCAACATAACCTCCCAACTCCTGTACTCAAAATTCTGACCAATAAAGGAAAGCATACCACACACCTTCTTCACTATCCTATCTACCTGCGACTCCACTTTCAAGGAGCTATGAACCTGCACTCCAAGGTCTCTTTGTTCAGCAACACTCCCTCGGACTTACCATTAAGTGTATAAGTCCTGCTAAGATTTGCTTTCCCAAAATGCAGCACCTCGTATTTTAGAGCTTTCCCACACTTGATTAAAGTTTGAATATTTTACTGGAAACTGATGCTGAAACATCTTATTTCTTGATTTAAAAGCGTATGTTAAACTATTAAGAAGCTGATTAATGTTATGTGTGGAGGGATTATGCCATGTATGTGCACAAATCACAGAAAGTTAATGTTTAGTTACAGCAAAAAGTTAGGAAGGCAAATAGAATATTGGCCATTGTTGCAAAAGATTGTAGTACAAGAGTGAAAAGTATGGCTGCAATTTGATAAGACTTTGGAAGAACTTCATTTGAAATGCTGTGTAAAACTGAAAGCTTTTTTTAAACCTGAGGTAGTTCTGAGGAAGAGTCATTCAGCCCAAAACGTTAACTCTGATTTCTCTCCACACATTATGCTGAGCTTTTCCAGAAATTTCTGTTTTTGTTTGGGATACAGTGGACAATTTTGGTCTCTGTGTTAGGGAACAGAAATGTTTGATTTAGATGTAGAAGAACGATGGTTGACTGGATTGTTTCCTGGGATGAGAGGCTTAACCCATGAGGAGAGACTGAATGCAAAGGATTTAAATTCATTGGAATTTGAAGATTAAGAGGTGATCTCATTGAAATGTATAAATTTCTTAGAGGACTTGATGGGATAAATGGTGCGAATATATTTCTCCTGGCTGGAGATTCTGTAACCAGGGGTCACAGTCTCTGATTAATAGTTTGGCCATTTTGGACTGTGATGAGGAATAATTTCTTCACTGAGAGTGTTGTGAATCTTTGGAATTCTATACCACAGAGGACTGGGGTTATTGATGTTGTAAAGATTTATAATATGTTATTATTTGAGACCAAGCCATACAGTGTCCTGACTTGCAACTTTCTCATCATTCCTACTCGATAGCTGAATCAACATCCTGGAACTCCTTCCTAACAAAACTGTAGGTGTGCCTACACCACATGGAATTCAATGGTTCACGAAGGTGGATTATGTCTTATTTTCAAGAGCAATTAGGGATGGGAAATAAGTGATAACCTTGCAAGAAATGCCCTCATTGAATGAAAGAGTTTTTAAAAATGTAGTCAAAACAGATTTGGTGTTGAACGAATGAAATAGTTGTCCACTGAATATATTCAAGTCTATGTCCTTCTTACTTCGCCAAGTGCAAACAAAGTCAGACAAGGGGAACGGTCAGAATGAGAGAACGAAATTACTATGAATTAGGGCATTACAGGGTTCAGTTGAGCAAATCAGCAGACTTAGAAATATATCAAAAAATCAAAAGCTGAGCTGGGATATTTTGAAAATGCAGTATAAATGAAATGTGAAATTGTTTTATTTTGAAAGGGCTGATACAAAAAGAAATAGGGTTGAAGGGGATGCAGAAGGTGAAGATTGATACAAAGAAAAAAATGATAAAAATGGAAAATAAAATTATGTTAAGTTCATATACAATAGCTGTGCCTTCATAGTTGCCACATCGTGCAGCACACAGTACGGTGTGGCAAACTTGTTCATCTAAACACTGCAGGGCTCTTCCAGAGCAGGTCAGGCAAAGCCTTGGACACTGAGGTGTACAGTGGTCCAGTAACCAGGACTTGGTTTTCTTGCTAGGCCACTATGCTCGATTCAGCTGGGGGGACATTGTGAGTTGGGGTCTCAGGCTAGGAGCAGCACCAGGGTACATGATTGTTGTCTTTATCCCTGATACCAAGAGAAAGCAATGGTGCTTTAGGATGCCGATGATTTATTCTATAATGTTCTTATGACATTATGATTCATTGTAAGTCTGCTGTGCATGGGTACATCTGTTTAGGACAGCCATGAAGAATGTGACAGATGGATAACCTCTGATACCTAGGCTGCTTAAGCTTGCTCCACCGTTCAATAATATCATGGCTGATCTTTGCCCTCAATGCCACTTTGCTGTCCTTAAGTGATAGTGGTTGTGGATTTGAAAGGTGCAATTGAAGGATACACAGTGCTGCCTCTTTGCATTATAAGACCATAAGAAATAGGAGCATAAATTAGGTCATTTAGCCCAACCAGTCTGCTCTGCCATTCAATCATGTCTGATAAGTTTCTGAACTCCATTCTTCCGCTTTCTCCCCATAACCCTTGATCCAATTAATGCTCAAGAACTTATCTATCTCAGTCTTAAATATACTCAATGACCTGGCCTCCACAGCCTTCTGTGGCAATGAATTCCATAGATTCACCACTCTGCCTGAAGCGGGTCCCCCTTGCTCCGTTCTAAAAGGTATTCCAAATATTCAGAAATCTCATCCTTCATAGTGGATTCCAGGATTTTACTGACGACCGAGGTTAGGCTAATAAGTCTGTAATTTTCCATCTTTTTGCTTTACTCTCTTTTTAAGCAGGCGTGTCACATTCGTGATTTTCCAGTCCTCTGGGACTCTCCCTGATTATAGCAATTCCTGACTCATCACCACTAATGTCTCACTATTTGTTCAGCTATCTCTTTTAGAACTCTGAGGTGTAGCCCATCTGGTCTAGATGATTTATGTACCTTCACGTCATTTAGTTTTTTTTCAGCACCTTCTCCATAGCGATGGCCACCTTATTCAGCTCTGCCCGCTGGCATTTGAATTTTTGGGATATTACTTGTGTGTTCCACTGTGAGGACTGAAGTGAAGTAATTATTCAGTTCCTCAATCATTTCTTTGTTCCCCACTACTATCTCTCCAGTGTCATTTTCCAACAGCCCAATGCCCACTTTTGCCTCTGTTTTAGCCTTTATATTTCCAAAGAAGCTTTTATATTACTGCCTAGCTTACCCTCATATTTAATCTTATCCCTCCTTATTTCTTTCTTTATTGCCCTCTGTTGGTCTTTGTAAGCTTCCTCTGGTTTCCCACTGGCCTTCCCTACATTATATGCCTTCTCTTTTGTTATTATGCTATCCCTTTCCTAGTCAGCCATAGTTAGCTCAGCCTCCCTGTGCCATGCTTCTTTTTCCTCAGGATGAATCTCTGCTATATCTCTTGAATTACTCCCAGAAACTCCTGCCATTGCTGTTGCACTGTCTTTCCTGTTAGGCTCCTCTGCCAGTCAATTCTACCTAGCTCCTCCCTCATGCCTCTGTATTTGCCTTTATTCAGCTGTAACGTTGTTACCGATAACTCTATCTTCTCCCTCTCAAACTGCAGGGTAAATTCTATCATGTTATAGTCACTGCCTCCAAAGGGTTCCTTCACCTTAAGCTCTCTTGTCAAGTCTACCTGATTGCACAACCCTAAATCCAGTATTGCCTGTTCCCTAGTGGGTTCCACCACAAGCTGCTCCAGAAAGCCATCTCGTAGACATTCCATAAATTCGTCTTCTTGCAATCCTCTACCAACCTGATTTTCCCAGTCCACCTGCATACTGAAATCCCTATGATCACTAACTTTATCTTTCCTGTACATACTTTCTATCACCTGGTGTATCTTGTATCTCAGCTCCTGACTGCTGTTTGGAGGCCTCTACATAACTTCAACTATGGTTTTGTTACGTTTGCAGTTCTTCAATTCCTCAATTCTGACCACACAGACTCTACACCATCTTAATATTGATTTAATGTAATTTCTTATTTATAAGACAACTGCACCACCCTGCCCGCCTGCCTGTCTTTTTGATAGGATGTATATCTTTGAATATTCAGCTCCCAATCCTGATCCACTTGCAGCCACGTCTCTGAGATGCCCACCACATTAGTTTCGATCTGGACCACACGGTCATTTACCTTATGCCTTCGCATTGATGATGTTAGGAGTGAATTTTAAGGTGTTTGATGGGATGCCTGTCCAGTAGGCTGCTTTGTCCTCGTTAGTGTAGAACTTATTGAATGTTGTTGGAGATGGAATTATTTAAGTGTGTGGAAAGTTATTTCATCCCAGAGGAATCCATATGATTTCTTACATGTATGTACAAGTTTGATTTTCTTCAAAAATTAAGAAGCTTATGTGTATCATAGAAGATCTGAATTTTATTTCACTAAATTATATGTTTTTGCTTTTAGATGACTGAAATCTTTAATAAAGCTAATTCGGACCTTAATGAAACACAGCAGGAATTTGATGATACTCGTGCAAATGCAGAGTTTGAACAAAAATTGTTCAGTGAGGAACTTCTCGCAATCGAAAGCAAAACAGCAGATCTCCAGTAAGAATATTTTGGTAATCTTTATTTAAAGAACTTAAATGATACTTACCTTTAAATTCCCAAACACTGCAAAAGCATAGTTACTTACTGATAATTCAATTCCCAAAAAGTAGAATTTAATTTTAAGCTCTGAGGGTTTAATCCATACTCAAAAATAAATTCTGAACAGTGTGTATCCCTTTCCAATATTGTAGGAGTTATTGTGACAAAGTTGGAAAATGCAGTAAGAAGGTAACACCTGATCCTTCATGTTGAGAAAAATGGCTTGGATCTTTTTAGTGTATTTCCATCTCATAAAAAAAACCTAATTCGCTGTAACTCTCTGCCACTTTCAATTCTCCTCTCCTCCATGAGAAACTAAATATCTCAAATTCCTGACGTAAATCCGAGGGGGTCCCTGTCAACTGCAGAGGAATGCTTGTCCCAGCCATCATGCAATGCTTCTTCAGGAAAATATCCCTGACTGATAAATGGCAGCATCCCTGTCAACAGTTCATTCACAAATCAGTGTTGGCAATCAACCAGCCTCACCCGATACCATGCCTGTTTCTGAGGCCAAATTAAACACCACTTTCAGCTGTCCCACACTTTATTTTTTAGCTTTGTAATGACTAGGAATTAATGTGGGAAATGATAAACAGACAAAGGCAGACCTATGGAATGCATCCTAAGGTATTAAAGGAAGTAACTACAGACATAACAGGTCAATCTTTAGATTCAGTAAAAGTTCAGAGGATTCAAATTTTGCTAATGTAATACCTTTATTTAAAAGGGAAGGAGACAAAAACAGATAGCTATTGGCCTGTTAGCTTAGTGTAAGTTATTTGAAAAATGCTAGATTCTGTAATAAAGAATGTGATAGCAGATCATCTCGAATGCATAATATGATCAGGCAGAGTCAACATGGATTCTCGAAGAGGAGATCATCCCTGACAAGTTTACTAGAATTCTTTGATGAAGTAATAGGCAGATAGAGAAAGGGGAAGTAGCAAACGTAATATATTTGGATTTTCAGAATGCTCGATAGGATACTGCACATTAGGCTACTTAATCAGATAAGAGCTCATGGTGGTAATATATTAGCACGGATAGGGATTTGGCTGACTAATATAAGATAGAGAGTTAAGATAAGGCCGTGGGAATGGGAGTTTATTTTCAGGATCAGTATTGGGTTGGTGATTATTCATGACCTGGATGGGCATAATAGCCCAGTTGTGAATGACACATCAATAGCTGGAAAGACAAGTAATGAAGATGACACAAAGTGAGTGCAGAGGAATATAGACAGATTAAGTGAGTAGGCTAAAACTTAGCAGATGTAATAATAATAGGAAAGCATAAAATTATGAATGTTGGAAGGACTAATAGAGGAAGTAAATTTAATTTAGTAGAAGGAAGACTGCAGAGAACTACATTACATTGGGATTCAGTAATCTTCATCCATGAAACCCAAAAAGCTAGCATCAAAGTTCAGCAGATAATAGGGAATACAAATGATTTGCTGGCCTTATTTCAAATAGAATTGCATATTAAAGCAGAAGATTTTCTAGAACTGTACAAAGCATTAGCCAGCTCACCGCCTGAATACTGTAAACATTTTTGGGTTCCTTATCCAATGAAAGATATATTGGCATAGGAGGTGGTCCAAAGAAGTGACCTTTTTGAAACATCCAAGATTCTTAGAGACTTCACAGGATAGATGTAGAAAGATTTTTTCCCTTGTGGGAGAGACACGGTCAAGGGGGAGTAATCTCATAATAAGGAGGTGCTTATTGAAGAGAAATTAGGAGGAGTTTTTTTTAATTAGAATGATTAGAAACACTATAGTGTGGAAACAAGCCATTTGGCCCAACAAGTCCACACCGTCCCTATGAAGAGTAACACACCCAGACCCATTCCCCTAATCTATGTTTACTCCTCACTAATGCACCTAACACTATGGGCAATTTAGCATGGCTAATTCACTTGACCTGCACATCTTTGAACTGTGGGAGGAAACCGGACTACCTGGAGGAACCCCACGCAGAGACGGGGAGAATGTGCAAACTCCACACAGACAGTTGCCCAAGGCTGGAATCAAACCTGGGTCACTGGCGCTGTGAGGTAGCAGTGCTAACCACTGAGCCACTGTGCCGCCCTTTCTTTGAGTGTAGTGAATTTGAGGAATTCTTTATCATGGAGGGCTGTAACATTAAGTGTATTCAAGGCAGAGATAGCCAATTTTTAGTTTGTGACGGAATCAAGAATTTAAGGAAATTACAGGAAAATATTATTGAGGATCATCAGATCAGCCACAATCTCATTCAGTATTGGAGCAGACTTAATGGGCTGAATGATCCACTTCTGTCCTTTTGATGGTCTTTTGATGACCATATGGGACAGATTGCAGATCCATGGGCGAATCAGCAGATTAGACTAGAGGTTACAAATATAACAAAAGGACAAAATGTAAGGCATTGTAGTTCAATGCATGAAGAATTGGAGTTTGAGTTTGATTTTCTACTGTCACATGTACCAGGCTACAATGAAAAGTGTTGTTCTGTGTGCAGTATAGGCAGATCGCACCATACAAAGTGCACCAAAATACTAGAACAGAGTGCAGAATATAGTGCTACGGGCACAGAATTAACACTTAAGATGTCTGTTCAAAAGTCTGATAACAGCGGGGATGAAACTGTTCTTTAATCTGTTTGTGTATTCAAATTTTGTTTTTTTCTGCCTGGTGGAAGAGAATATAACTGGGATGGGAAGGGTTTTTGAGTATGTTGGTTGCTTTCCTGAGGCAGCGAGAAGTATAGATGGAGTCAATGGATGGAAGGCTGTTTTGCATGATGAACAGGGCTATGTTCATGACTGTTGTGGTTTTGGAAAGAGCAGTTGCAATACCATGCTGTGATGTGCCCAGATGGGATGCTTTATATGATGCATTTTTTCTATGGTGCACCATAAACATTGGTCAGAGACCTATGGAAATGCCGAATTTGGAAACAAAAAATGAATTAGTCATAAAATTTGTGATAAATCAATATGATATGATGTCTGTAGGGTGACGTAAATTGGAATGTGAATATTGAAAGGTATGTAATGTTTAGGAAGGACAGGAAGCTAGGAAAGCATAAATGGGTTGCTCTGTTAATTGAAGATGATATTAGCACAATACAGAGAGATGACCTAAATTCAGGTAACAATGATATAGAAGCAGTTTGGGTAGCTATGAGGAAACACATTATGACACCAACCATAGAACAGACTGGACTATACCTAGTTTTGACATAGGAACATAGGAATTAGGAGGGGGAGTAGTTAACTCAGCCCTTCGAGACCACTCCATCATTTAACATGATCATGGCTGATATTATCCTTGTCTCAACTCCACTTTCCTGCCAGCACTCTGTAGACCTTTATCGTTTTCATCAGAAACGTATCAGTTTCTTTCTTTTGTATTGGACCAAACCAGACCACCCATACCCCCACCCAAAACATTTCAAGAAAGTAGCCTGAACCCTAACTTTGCTAGTTATTTTAAGCAAGTATAGAGTGGATATTCCATGAGTGATGCAGCTGGTCAAAACCTCTGAGTTTTAAGCAAAACAGAATTTATTTATAAGAGTTCCAAATGAAACACAAATAAAAAAGAATAGAGTACTTCACTTATCTGAAAACCCAACAGACTATCCCAATTTAATGAGGCTGTTCCAAATTTCCACAACAGTCTCCCTAAACACTCCTTAGCAAAAAATGTAAGGTCAAACACAGGGTCTTACAGGAGAGAGAGATGACAGAGAGTTTCTGCATGGAACAGCTATTTCCATGGAGCTGTTTCTTTTACCAGCAGCCTCAAAACTGACTGACTGATTGCTCTGAACAGCCAGATTTCTAAAACCGAAATCAAACCACACCAGAGAAAAGCTGCACTCGGAGAACTGGCCACTTCCCTTTCATTGTACAATTTTTATTTAAACTTAAAACTTTCTTCAAGTAGATCAACACAGACATTTTGGTAACTATGCCTCGTACAACACTTTTGAAAAAAAAACGACATACAACCTCGTTGAAGGAGCAGCATCGCCACACCTCCTCCTAAAAAAACATCAATATTCAAAGATGGCTTCATCTTAAAACCCCCCTTAATCTTACACTGTTAGTACACTACAGCATATATCCATAATACATTGACAATAATCATGCAAACATGCAGACTAATTTCTATTACAGTCTGTTTTATTTCCACCAGCGAACGCCTCTGTTTCTCATCCAAATCTTGACAATGCGTCGGCAAACACTTTTTCTCATCCATTTTCTCATGCACAATTTTCAAATTGAATGGCTGTAACAACAAGCTCCATCTAAATAGTCTGGAGTTTTTTGTCCTTACGTTTCTCCACAAACTTCAATGGGTTATGATCAATGGACATGATTATCTCAGATACATTACCAGGAACATAAACATTGAAATGTTGTAATGCCAACACCAAGCTCAAAGACTCTTTCTCAACCGTTAAATATTTCCGCTGATGAATTTCCTGCAGAAATACCCAATAGGACTTTCTATCTTTTTGTCTTCCTGTAAGAGCACAGTGCCAACACCCACATCACTCACATCGATACCAAACTTGAATGGCTGTGTGTAGTTATGTGTGGCCAACATTGGGGAAGTGGTTAACAAAGCTTGTAGGTTGTTAAATGCCTTCTGACAGTCCGCTGTCCACTGAAACAACCTGCCTTTTTTCCGGTGAATGGAGCAACCACACTGCTAAAATTTGGTTCAAATTTTCGATAAAATCCACTCAATTCCAGGAATTGTAGTACCGCACTTTTTTGGCGATGGTATGGGAAACTCCCCAAGTTACCTTAGGTTTTGCATTATATGGGGTCATTTGTCCATGTCCAATAATATGGCCCAGGAAGGTGACTTGGGCTTTGGCAAATCACTTTTAGCCAGGTTTATCACCAAGCCTGCCTCCTGAAGTCGATCAAACAATTTGGATAAATGTTGAAAATGTTCCTTCCATGTGTGATTAAAAATCAGCAAGTCATCTATATATACGACACAGTTGGGTAATCTGGAAATTGCCTTATTGGTTAGTCTCTGAAATGTGGCATTTTTCGTACTAAATGGCATAACACTTAATGGATATAGTCCATTCGGCATTACGAAAGCCAAAATTGTGTTCGTTCCTTTGGACAAAGGTACAAGCTAGTATTGTCTAAGCAAGTCCAACTTAGAAATATAAGTGAATTATCACACCTCTTCAATACTGTCTTCCAAACGTGGAATTGGATATGCATCAGTCTTTGTAATTGCATTGAATTTTAGTAGTCCACACACAACTGTTGGGTACCAACGGGTTTTGGCACCATTACTATGCGTAAGCTCTAGTTACTGTAACTCACTTCAATTATGTTGTCTTGAAACATGTGTTCAATTTCCTTTTAGACTTGTGCCAACTTTACAACATTATGCCTATAAGGATGTTGCTTAACCAGAACAGCATTTTCTATATCTGCTTGATGCTTAATTAGGTTAGAATTCCCTGCTTATTTCTACATATCCCTCCATGCAATAGCAATAACTTTTTCAGGTCATTTTGATTTTTCTCTGGAAGGTGACTCAATAATTTATCCCAATTTTTGATAACTTCCTTTTTGTCCAATTTAATTTGAGGAATGTCCAATTCAGAATTCTCTGAACTTGGTTCCCTCAATGTTGTAACCAGTAACACATTCTCCTTTTCCATTTAGAAAGGCAAAGGCAGTAGATGCATGGAAACACTACCACCTGTGAGTTCTAACTTGGTAATATATCACCGTTCCTTGAGTGTTGCTAGGTCAAAATCCTAGAATTTCCTCCCTAATGAAATTGTGGATTTACCTACAGCGTATGTGTTTCAAAAAGGCAGTTCACCACCACCTTCTAAAGGATAACTCGGGATGGATAATAAATGTTGGCCAACCATCGGTGCCTGTGTACCAGGAGTGAGCAAAAAAAAACTCACTGCATGTACTTCAAGCAAATTTCCATGTGTGTAATTGAGATGGGAGCAGTCTTCAGTGGAGTGAAACATGGCTACAATCAGTGAAGGGGTATACTTTAGGAGAAAGTGAGGATTGCAGATGCTGGAGATCAGAGTTGAGAATATGGTGCTTGAAAAGCACAGCAATCAGGCAGCACCCAATGAGCAGGAGGATTGACACTTTGAGAATAAGCCCTTCATCAGGAATGAGGCTTGTGGGCCAAGAGATAAATGGGCAGGGTGGGGGTGTGGGGGCTGTGGGGAAGGTAGCTGAGAATACAATAGATAGATGAAGGTGGGGGAGAAGGTGATAAATTGGAGAGGAGGGTGGAGCAGATAGGTGGGAAAGACGATGGACAGGTCAAGAGAGTGGTATCAAGTTGGAGGCTTGAGACTGGGATTGGGGGCTGGGGGCAGGGGAAATGAGGAAACTGGTGAAATCCACGTTAATCCCATGTGGTTGCAGGGTCCCAAGACAGAAGATGAGGAACTTTTCCTCCAGGCATTGGGTGGTTAGGGTTTGGCGATGGAGAAGGACCAGGACTTCTCCTGGTGGGAGTGGGAGGAGGAGTTAAAGTGTTCAGCTACAGGGCAATGGGGTTGGATGGTGCATGTGTCCCAGAGATGTTATCTGAAATAATCCCCACCCATGTTCAGGAGACCACCCATTCCCTTCATCTCCTCCAAGACTTTCATTTCTCTGGCCCCCTACACCTTATCTTCACCATGGACATTGAGTCCCTGTACACATTTATCCACCACGATGAAGGCCTCCAAGCCCTCCATTTCTTCCTCTCACTCCATCCCAACCAGTAACCTTCCACTGACACCTTCATTGGCCTGGCTGAACTGGACCTTTTGGGTAAAGAAGAAGTCAAACAGTCAAGGCTGGCAGGAACAAAGCATAGAATGAGGCAGGACTGATAAATTAAATTGCATTTATTTCAATGCAAGAGTCCTAACAGGGAATGCAGATGAACTCAGGGCATAGTGAGGAACATGGGACTGGGATATAATAGCAATTACAGAGATGTGGCTTGGTGATGGACCAGACTGTTGGCTTAATGTTCCCGGATACAAATGCTATACGAAGGATAGAAATGGGGGCAAGAGAGAAGGGAGATTGATGTTTTTGAGTAGGGATAACATTATAGCTATACTTAGGGAGGATATTCCTGAGAAAATGTCCAGGGAAGTTATTTGGATGGAACTGAGAAATAAGAAAGGGGTTCTATGAACAGGATGATCACCTTATTGGGATTGTACTATAGACCCCCAATAGTCAGTGGGAAATTGAGAAACAAACATGTAAGAGACCAGAGTTATCTGTCAGAATAATAGGGTGCTTATGGTAAGGGATTTTAACTTTCCAAACATAGACTGGGACAGCCATAGTGTTAAGGGTTTGGATGGAGATGAATTTGTTAGCTGTGTATAAAAAATGTTCTGATTCGGTATGTGTATGTACCTACTAGTACTTAACCTAGTCTTGGGAAATAAGGCAGAGCAAGTCACTGAGGTCTCAGTGGGGCAGCACTTTGGGGTCAGTGACCATAATTCTGTTAGGTCTTAAATTGTGATGGAAAAAGATAGACCTGATCTAAAAGTTAAAGTTCTAAACTGGAGGAAGGCTAATTTTGTTGTTATTAGACAAGAACTTTCAAAAGTTGATTGCAGATGTTTGCAAGTAAAGGGACGACTTGTGTTGCCATAGTCTTACCTGACCGTAGGGGCTGCTCTCATTAGAAGGAAGCAACTCAGATGCTTTAACCTGAGGGCCACCAGACCTCAGGCAGGGGAGGATGTTGAGAATGAGAGTTCTTCATAGTAAACTCAAACCGGTGATGGAAATTGAGCATGATGGAAGTTGGCATACCACTGCTCTGTAAACCAACAATCCAGCCAACTGAGCTAGGAAGCCTTCAAAAATGAGATAACAAGAATCCAGAGACAGTCTATTCCAGTTAGGATGAAAAGAAAAGCTGGTACCTACCTAGGGAATGCTGGATGGCTAGAGAAATTGAGGTTTTGGTCACGAAAAAGAAGGAGCAACATCACATACAGACACCAGAGATCGAGTGAATCCTTAGAAGAGTATAAAGAGAGTAGGAGTATACTTTAAGAGGGAAATCAGGAGAGGGACATGAGATAGCTTTGGCAATTAAGTAGGATCCAAAGAGATTTTATAAAAATGTTAAGGACAAAAGGGTAAAAAGGGAGAGAATAGGACCCCTCAAAGATCAACAAGGCAGCTATGCATGAAACTGCGGGAGATGGGGGAAATACTTAATGGGTATTTGCATCATTGTTTACTGTAGAGAAGGACATAGAAGATATAGAATGTGGGGAAATAGATAGTTTTTCAGGAAGTCACCATCTATATTACAGAGGAGGTGGTGCTGGATGTCTTTAAATGCAAAAAGGTGGATAAAGCTTCAAGACCTGAACAGGTGTACTCTAGAGTTCTATGGGAAGCTAGGGAAGTGATTGCTGGACCCCTTGTTGAGATATTTGTATCATCAATAGTGAGGTTCCAGAAGACTGGAGGTTAGCTAATGTGTTTAGACTATTTAGGAAAGGTGGTAATGAAAAGCCAGGGAACTGAGGACTGGTGAGCTGGACATCAGTGGTGGACAGGAGAAAGTGATGACTGCAGATGCTGTAAATCAGAGTCAAAATGTGTGGCACTGGAAAAACACAGCAGGTCAGGCAGCATCCAAGAGCAGGAGAATTGACATTTCTGGCATAAGCCCTTCATCAGGCATGTGGGAGAATGGGGAAGGGGGCTGAGAGATAAATAGGAGGGTGTGGCTTGGGAGGAAAGTACCTGAGAAGGCATTAGGTAAATGCAGGTGAGGGGCGATAATGATAGGTTGGAGGGAAGGGTGGAGTAGATAGGTGGGAAGGAAGATGGACAGGTAGGAAGGAAGATGGACAGTTCGAGAGGGCAGTGCCGAGTTGGAGGGTGGATCTGGGATGAGGGGAGGAGGTGAGATGAGGAAGCTGGTGAAATGATGCCTTGTAATTGGAGGGTCCCAAGATGGAATATGAGGCATTTTCCTCCAGGTGTCGGGTGGCTGGGATTTGGCAGTGGCAGATGCTCAGGTCTTGAATGTCCTTGGCAGAGTGAGATAGGGACAGGGTAGTCTCTGGACAGTGGGGTTGTTTGGTGCGTGTGTCCCGGAGGTATTCCTGAAATTTTCAGCAAGGTGGCACCAATCATCAGTGGTGGGTAAATTGTTGGAGGAATCCTGAGGGATAGGGTTTACATATATTTGGAAAGACAAGGACTGATTAGGGAGAGTCAACATGCTTTGTGCATGGGAAATCATGTTTCACTAACTTGATTGAATTTTTTGAAGAAGTAACAAAGATGATTGATGAGAGCAGAGTAGTGGATGTGATCTATATTGACTTCATTAAGGCATTCAACAAGGTTCCTTACCATAGACTGATTAGCAAGGTAAGATCACATGGAACACAGGGAAAACTAGCCATTTGGATACAGAACTTGCTTGAAGGTAGAAGATAGAGGGTGGTGATGGAGAGTTGCCTTTCATATTAGAGGCCTGTGACCAGTGGTGTGCCACAAAGATTGGGGCTGGGTCAACTGCTTTTTGTCATTTATATAAATGATTTGGATGTGAACATAGGAGGTATAGGTATTAAGTTTGCGATTGGCACCAAAATTGAAAGTGTAGTGGACAGCAAAGAAGATTACGTCAGTGTACAACAAGATCTTGATCAAATAAGCCCATGGACTGAGGAATGGCAGATGGAGTTTAATTTAGATAAAAATGCTGTTTTTGAAAAATCAAATCAGGGCAGAACTTATACATTTAATGGTAAGGTCCTGGAGAGTGTCGCTGAACAAAGAGACGTTGGAGTGCAGGTTCATAGTTCCTTGGTAGTGGAGTTGCAGATAGATAGGATAGTGAAGAATGTGTTTGATATGCTTTCCTTTATTGGTCAGAACATTGTGTAAAGGAGTTGGGAGGCCATGTTGCAGCTGTACAGGACATTGGTTAGGCCACTGTTAGAATATTGTGTGCAATTCTGTTCTCATGCCTACAGGAAGGATGTTGTGAAATTTGAAAGGGTTTAGAAAAGATTTGCAAGGATGTTGCCAGGATTGGAGGGTTTGAGCTCAAGGGGGATGCTGAAAAGGCTGGGGTTGTTTTGTCTGGAGCTTCAGAGGCTGAGGGGTGACCTTATAGAGGTTTATGTAATCATGAGGAGCATGGAAAGGTAAATAGACAAAGTATTTTCCCTAGTGTGGGGGAGTCTAGAAGTAGAGGGCATAGGTTTAGGGTGAGACCAAAGAGGCAACTTTTTCACGCAGAGGGTGGGAAGTGTATAGAATGAGCTACCAGAGGAAGTGGTGGAGGCTGGTGCAATTACAACTTTTAAAAGATATCTGGATGGGTACATGAATAGGAAGGGTTTAGAGGGATATGGGCCAAGTGCTGGCAAGTGGGTCTAGATTAGGTTAGGACATCAGGTCGGCATGGAAGTGTTGGACAGACCAGTCTGATTCCATGCTGCTGTGCAACTTTGAGACTCTGTGACTCTTAAAAATTTACTCTAAGGCTGTTACCTCAGGTACTAAACTCTCCTGCCAATGGAAACATCTTCCCAGCATCCATTCTTTCCAGAAGGTTCAGTATTCTGTAAGTTTCAATTAGATCTTCCCTCATCCTTCTAAATTCCATTGAGTGTAGACCCAGAAGCTTCAAATGTTCCTCAAATGTTAAACCTTTCATTCCTGGGATCATTCTTGTGAACCTCCTCTGGATTTGTTCCAGGGCTAGTACATCTTTCCTAAGGTTTGGGGCCCTAAATTGCTCATAGTACTCTAAATATGTTCTGACCCAAGCAGTATGAAGCCTAAGAAGTACATCCCTGCTTTTGTATTCTAGTCCTCTTGAAATAAATGCCAACATTGTATTAGCTGTCCTAACTATTGACTCAATGTGTAAGCTTACCTTAAGTAAATCTGGGACTAGGATTCCCAAGTCCCCTTGCACTTTAGATTTCTGAATTTTCTCCCCATTTAGAAAATAGTTTTTCCCTGTATTCTTCCTCACGTTATCCAATGTTGTGTTTTATCTGCCCATTCTCCTAACCCTGTCTCAATCTTTCTGCAGCCTGCCCGCCTCCTCAGTACTACATGTCTCTCCAACTGTCTTTGTATCATCTGCAAACTTAACCAGAATGTCCTCAGTTCCTTAATCTAGATCATTAATGTATAAAATGAAAATTGTGGTCTCAATTCTGACCCTTGCAGAACACCACCAGTCACCAGCTGCCATCCTGAGAATAGCATTTTATCACCACTCTCTACTTTCTGCTAGACAGCTAGTTCTATCCATACCAGTACCTTACCTCTAACACCATAAACCCTTATCTTATTCAGCAGCCTCATGTGGGGCATCTTGTCAAAGTCCGTCTGAAAGTCCAAGTAGATATCATCCATTGGCTCTCCTTGTTCATTACCTCCTCAAAGAATTCTAACAGATTTGTCAGGCATGACCTCCTTTTGATGAAACCATGTTGACTTTGCCCTATTTTACCATGCACTTCCAAGTATTCAGAAATCTTATCCTTCACAATAGACTCCAAAATCTTACCAACGGCCGTGGTTGGGCTAATCAGCCTATAATTTCATATCTTTTGCCTTACTCACTTCTTAACTGGGGTTTATATTAGTGACTTTCCAGTCCTCTGAGACCCTACCTGACTCCAGTGATTCCTGGAAGATCACTAGCAAAGCCTCCATTATCTCTTCAGCTATTTCATTCAGAACTCGTGGGTGTAGTCCATCTAGTCCAGAAGATTTATCCACTTTCAGACCTTTCAATTTTTCTAACACCTTACCAACCTTACTGTGGCCACCATACTCACTTTGCCTTCCCCCTGCTAACTCTCATGAATTTTTGAGATGTTACTCGCGTCTTCCACGATGAAGACTGACACAAGGTACCTGTTCAGTTCCTCCGCCATTTCTTTGTTGCCCATTACTACTTCTCTAGTGTCATTTTTCAGCAGCCCAATATCCACTTTTGCCTCTCTTTTGCTGTTTATATATCTAAATAAACTCTTGCAATCTTCTTTTGTATTACAGGCTAGCTTACCGTCATATTTAATCATCTCCGTCCTTATTTCTTTTGCGTTGTCCTCTGTTAGTCTTTGTTGGCTTCCCAATCCTCTGCCTTTAACACGTTATATGCTTTGTGTTTTGCTTTTAAGCTGTCTCTGACTTCCCTTGTCAGCCTTGAATGCTTCATCCTCCCTTTAGTATGCTTCTTTTTATTAGGGATGAATTTTTCCTGTATCTCCTGAAATACTCACAGAAACTTTTGCCATTCCTGTTCCACTGTCTTTCCTGCTTGGCTCCTTTCCCATTTCTGGTCAGCTCCTCCCTCATACCTCTAGATGCCTTTATTCAGGTGTAATACCGATACCTCTGATTCCACTTCTCCCTCTCAAATTGCAGATTAAATTCTATCATGTTATGGTCACTGCTTCCTAAGGGTTCCTTCACCTTAAGCTCCCTTATCAAATTTGCCTCATTGCACAACACTATATCCACTATTGCCTGTTTCCTAGCCTGTTCCAAAAAGCCATCTCATAGATATTCCACAAATTCCTTTTCTTGCAATTCACTACCTACCTGATTTTCCCAGTCTACCTGCATGTTGAAATCTCCCATGATCACTGTAACCTTCCCTTTCTTACACGCCTTTTCTATCACTTGTATATCTTTGTGGCCCAAGTCTTGATTACTATTTGGACGTCTTTACATAACTCCCATTCTGGTTTTCTTTTTAGCTTTGCAGTTCCACAACTCTACTCACACAAATTCTACATTATCTGACCCTACATTGTTTCTTGCTATTGATTTAATTTCTTACTAAGAAGGCAACGCCACTTCCTCTGCACACCTGCCTGTCTTTTTGACAGGATGCATGTCCTTCAATATTTAGTTCCCAGTTCTGACATCCTTGCAGTCACAACTCCGTAATGACCACCACATCATTCCTGCCAATTTTGATCTGTGCCACAAGCTCATTTACCTTATTTCGTATATTATGTACATTCAGATCAAAACCTTCAGTCCTGTATTTACCATCCGTCTTCTCATTGTCATCCTTTTATCCAATGTGCTTGAAGTTTGATTCCTAACTCTTTATAAACACTTTGTCCTATTTTGTGTTCCGGAGACCACAAATATTAAGCTGCTACTTTCTTTCCCATTGGCCATTAAACTTCTTTCAGTTTTACCCTTCCTCCCCACTTTCTATTTTAAAGTCCTCTTGACCACCCTATTTACCCTTTTTGCTAGAACATTGGTTTAAGCTCGGTTCAGGTGGAGACCATCCCAACGGTACAGATCCCTCCTGTTCCAACACTGATGCCAGTGCCCCATGAAAAGGAACCTCTCTTTTCCACACAACTCTTTTAGCTAAGTATTTACTTCCCTAATTTTCACATCCCTGTGCCAATTTGCACATTGCACAGGTAGTAATCCAGAGATTATAACCCTTGAGGACCTATTCTTGAATTTAGTTCTTAGTTCTTGATAACCCTAAACAGGTCCACCTACATACATTGTTTGTCCTGACGTGGAACATAAAACTGGATACTCTCCTTCCCTCTCTAATATCCTTTCAAGCTGTTCAGAGATGTCCCTCACCCTGGTACCGAAAGGGCAACACCATATGGGACTCTTGATCCTGCTTACAGAGGATGCTATCTATTCCCCTAATTATAGAATCCCCTACAACTAGCACTTGTCTTTTGGCTCCACCTTCTTGAATGGCCTCCTGTACCATGGTGCCATGGTCAGCTGGCTCATTCTCTCTACAGCTGTGTTGTTCGTCCACATAGGGAACACCTGTTCAACAAGGTCAAGAACTGAGGTTCCTCTGTTCCTCAATACAGGATCTCTCTACCTGCCTCACTTGCAGTCACACCCTGCTGTCCCTGGCCACAGACCAAATCTGTGGTACTTAATCTGCCAGGTGTGACCACCTCCTGAAACAAGTGAGTGCCCAGATAACTCTTCCCCCTCCCAGATATGCCACAGTGTCCGAAGCTCAAACTCCAACTCATCAATTCTGAGCCAAAGTTCCTCCAGCAGCCAACACTTGCTGCCTATGTGTTCCCTGCAGCTCACAATTGGATCTGCCAGCTCCTACATCATACAGCTACAGCACATCACCTGCCTAGCTATCTCTACTGAGTTAACTAATTTATTAGATGGTTAATTAATTATATATTAATTGGTTTTGAAGGTTTTGTTTTCAAATTGAAGACAGATTTTCTACCAGCCAATCAGGTCACCTCCTGTGACATAATTTTTACGATCTGGTATCAGTAACTGCATGTGCTCCTCCCTCTGACTCCACTCCCTGGAAACAAAGCCGCAAATTCTTCGGGTAAGTTAGTTTTATCCTCACCATTCTGTGCTCCTCCCTCTCACTCAGCTCCCTGCAAAACAAGACTGCAAATCCCCAATGTAAGTTAGTTAATGCTCACTGCTCCATGCTTATCCCTCTGACTCTGCTCCCTGGAAACAAGGCTCCCTGGAAGTTGGACTGCTATAACTGGAATACCAGGAAAGTTTTGTACTTGAGAACAAAGTGTTCCATATTGTTGAACAGGGCAATATGCAGTTTAAGGAATGTGATCCATACATATTTTGATATCATTTATTTAAGTGTTCAGATTTTGAACTAATGGTATATAGATTTTGATCTTTGTATAAAGGGGCTAACTTGTCAGATTTTCTGGAACCATGATTTTAAAATAAACAGAATGATAAAAATAGTTTCAGGTGGGCTAATGGGAATTTATTTGCATCATAGGAGTTCTTACAAGCAGACAGATTAAGTATTGAAGAGCGTTAGGATTTCAGTTAGAAGAATTTGGAATTGTTTTATTGCTTTTTCTTAGAGTAAACTACCATTGCTTGGAGACTCTTTTGATTTCATTACACAAGTAGAGGTTAGGTAAACCAGTTTCTCCTGAAGAAAAGGAATGCTTTAGAGCTGATAGCCAATAGCTTACTTCATGATAAAGAGTTTAGTTTGAAATTTCCGGACCAGAATTATTTAGTGAGAATCTGAAAGGAGTTATTCAAAGCTAAGGAAGTCTAAGCTCAGTTTTGTGAAGACTCAAGGAAGATGTTGTCAGACTGTCAAGACTGGGAATTCACTTTTGTGAATCTCAATCCGATGTGTGTGTATCTGGGATTTTGAAGTGATATAATTGAAGTTGCATGCATTAGGAGTTATTTTGCTCTTGTTGAAGTTAAATGTTTTGAAATAAACAGCATTGTTGTTTTTGTTACTGAAGAAACCTGGTGTGAATCGCTTTTGTTCCGATTAGCAATCAGGTAAATTTGTCATTTTGGTGGTGTTATTGGGATTTTGCACATTTATACATTTTTGTGACAGCCTGTCATGCACAATTATCAGGAAATTCTTTCCACTACAGCTATTGTTAAAAAAAGACAACGTCAACATGGTTAAAATGATTGTCAGAATACTTTGATTTTCAGATGCAGTTGTATAATTTCTTAGAGTTCTTTAAGTTTTGAATTTATGGAAGTTACAGCAATCTCTTTAACACTTTCAAAAACAATTTTTAACGTACAGTGTAGTTTACCGTCTGATATGTTACAAAGGTTACAGCAGATATTTTTTTCTGATTCCAAGGATTGAGTGTAACTTTAAAGTGAATTTGGTTATATTCAATTCATCCTACAATTCACAGCGTGTATTTGGGATAGAAGAGCACAAATAAGCGTAGTTTATTGTTACAACATGTAAGTGATGATCTGATGGCTTAACATGGTATTTTGTGATGCAAGTAATGGTGAGTTGTTTGCTTCACACTTTTTTCATGAAACATTATTTCTATAAGGAGCTGGTTAGATTATCTTAGGGTAATTTTTTTATTAATGGATCATCATTAGAAAAATATCATAACTATATATAAATAAATATGCATGTTTTTCCTGATGTTTTGTTGAGGAGTACTACCTGTTATCAAAATAATGTATCATTTGAATAGTTGATTGTATATAAAACCATAAGATTTAGGAGCTGAAGTAGAACAGTCTGTGACTATCAAGTTTGTTCTGCCATTCATTGACACATGGCTAAGCTTATAATCCTATATTCCATTTTCCTGTCTTATCCCAATAATGCTTGATGTCTTTACTGATAAAAAGGCTGTCAACCTCAGTCTTGAATACAGTTAACCTCCAGTTTGTACAGTTCCCAACAGTACAGAATTTAGTGCCAGTAGATTCACTACCCAATGAGAGCAAAAAATTCTTCTCATTTCAATCTTAAATGGGTGAGCCCTTACTGAGGGATAATGGCCTTTGGTCCTAGACTGTCACCACAAGTGGAAATAACTCTTGGATCTACCCTGTCAAGTCCTCAACAAATCGTATATGTTTCCCTCAATTCATCTCTCAGTCCTCTAAATTTCAATGATTACATGTCCATTCTACTCAACCTCTTCTCATAAGAAAATCCCTTCATACCAATGATCAACCAATTGAATCTTCTCTGGACTCCTTAATGTCAGTATATCTTTCATTAGTTAAGGGGAGAAAACTGTCGTAGATGTGATCTGACATGTGCCTTATAAAGTTTTAGCAAGATCACTCTACTTTTATACTCCATTCCCTAAGAACTAAGGGTCAATATTTGCCTTCCCTACTACATGTTGAATTTGTAAGTTGGCTTTTTGTGATTCAATCATAAGAACCCCAAATCCCTCTGTACTGCAGCTTTCTGTAGTCTCTCTCTATATTTAAATAATATTCAGTTCCTTCTTTTTCCAGCCAACATGCTAAACCTCAAATTTTTCCACATTATATCCCATCTGCAATTTTTCTTATTTATGTACCTGTTTTTAAGTCTCTGTAGATGCTTTATGTTAACCTCACCACTTGCTTTCATACCTATTTTTGTGTCCTCCATAAACCTGACAATATTTCATTCACTTTCTTCACCCAGATCATTAATATATTTTGTAAATAATTGCAGTCCAAGCACTGATCCCTGTGACATTCCAGTAGTCACAGTTACCATCCTGAATGTACTGTCTTATCCCAGCCCATATCCCAATTCCAATTATCCATTTTGTTTGTTTTTGTTTTGCACTAATCTCATGTATGATGATGTATAAACTAATCCAGTGAAAGGTTACATGATATAAACAGGAATTAAAACCACTTTTTAAATACATGTTTTCTATTTAATAGCAAAGACTTGATCAATGCCAAGGATCTCTTTGATATATATACTACTCAGGAGAATGAAATTCAGAAGCAACTTCTAGAAGCAGAAGAATTATACAACCAACTTATTAAAGAATCTACTGAAATGGAACAACAGAAAAATATCAAAGCAGAGAATGTAAGTTTAAAATTTGGTTTTACTTGGGCTGATTTCTTGAGAAACAGTTTAACCATCATTTCCTAATGTAAAGTCTTGGCATCTGTATCTGGATTTGATATATACACAGATATCAAACACAGCAAATATGTATACTTTGGACGCTAAAATGTCTGCTCAAGCATTTTGAGTGAATTATTAGCCATGTTTTTCCATGGATCTACTCCTGCTGCAATTTGTACATTGTCAGAAATTCAGTTCAAACTTCAAAGAGAAGTGGAATATTAGATCAGATGCTGGTAGATAGATAACTGCCTTTTTTTTTAGGTGGAAAGGAAAATCGTGTGGGATATATAACAGTTGCCTTATCCACTCCCACTTATTTCATCTGCAATCTAAAGAATTAATGTTGTATATAAATAACACAGTCACATTATCAATATGTAAGATTATGTGACTATCAGAACTGCTGGATGGTGATTATATCTTGAAGCCTCATCTGAAATATTTATCCTTTGCATAGTTAGAAGTTACTATGTTCAATAAAACATATTATTTACCAAGGAGATTTCCTGCAGTTGGTGTCAACCTGATGTCAGACACAAACAAATGGAATCCGAGATGGTGACAACAGTTTAACCCTATTTCCAAAGTTGGCACCTATTTCTGCAAATAACTTGTGCTGTGGAAACTCAATTTCTGGTACAATTTTAAAAGGGGTACTCAAACAGAGAGATCTGCACAAATCTGTGAAGGCTGAAGGATAAATTCATCAGGTTGTTCAAAAAGCTTATGATATTCTTTGCTTTATAAATGGACTTTTAGAGTGAAAAAGCAAGGCAGTTACATTAAACCTTTATAAAACACTGATAAACACCAGCTGGAGTATTGTGTCAATTTAGATCACCATATTTTCTGAAATAAGATCATCGTGTTTGAAAGGTTGAAGAGGAGATTTATTAGAGTGGCACAAGGAAGGAAACCCTTTAGTTCAGTGGAGAGACAAGAGAAATTGGGTTTTTTTCTCCATTGAAGTCAAGAGAATATCTGAAAGAGTTATTTTGTAAATCACCTGAATGAGGGCTTCAAAGGATGGGTTAGTAAATTTGCAGATGACACTAAGATCGGTGGAGTCGTGGATAGTGCCAAAGGATGTTGCAGGTTGCAGAGGAACATAACTAAGCTGCAGAGCAGGCTGAGAGGTGGCAAGTGGAGTTTAATGCAGAAAAGTGTGAGGTGATTCACTTTGGAAGGAGCAACAAGAACAAAGAATACAAGGCTCATGTTAAGATTCTTGGTAGTGTAAATCAGCAGAGAGATCTCGGTGTCCATGTACATAGATCCCTGATCAATAGGGTTGTTAAGAAAGCATAGTTTTTATTGGTAGAGGGATTGAGTTTCAGAGCCACGAGATCATGTTGCAGCCGTACAAAACTCTGGTGCGGCCACATTCAGAATATTGCATACACTTCTGGTCACCGCACAATAGGAAGGATGTGGAAGCTTTGGAAAGGGTTCAGAGGACATTTACTAAGCTGTTGCCTGGTATGGAGGGAAGGTCTTACAAGGAAAGGTTCAGGGACTTGAGGCTGTTTTCGTTAGAGTGTAGTAGGTGTGTGGAACGCCCTGCCTGCAACAGTAGTAAACTCGCCCACTTTAGGAACATTTAAATGATCGTTGGATTAGCATACGGATGAAAATGGAATAGTGGAGGATAGATAGGCTTCAGATTGGTTCCACATATCAGCACAACATTGAGGGCTGAAGGCCCATACTGTGCTGTAATAGTTTATGTTCTATAGCTGTTTAAATTCATAAAAGCATTGATGGAGCAAATACTTTTGAACTGTTCCCAGTGACGAAAACGTTAATATCCAAAGGGCATGGTTTGGAGATGGGAGTTTTATGGGTAGGCTTAATAAACAGAAAGTATTTAAGGCTACCTTTGGAGTTGAGTAATTGACATCTTGACATATCTGTGAACTATTGGAATGAATGATTTCAGAGATTAGACAACATATACCAAAAGCAGACTGAATTTAATTGGAAATTTTAACTTGTGCATTTACAGATCAAAATTTGTAAGGGGGAGAATATGGTAAAGCATGGCTTGGTGCGGGGTAATGAACAAGGAGGTGGTTGTCCATGGACAGGAGCACACTGGTTTCAAGGGGAGGGGTTATAGAGAATAACCAAATCAATCATGTTCATCTCATGTGGCAAGGCCTAGGTGGGAAAATAACATAAGCACAGTGTGAACTAGAATTCCCGTGCCCCGTCACCAGGTCTTTGGTGCTGAGGGTGGCTGATGGAGTATTGGTATGTGCACTGCTCCAACAGATGCTAAGGATGCTGGCCTTGCTCTTCATGACAATTATTGACTTATCCATGACAGCAGGCAGACTGCACTGATATAGTTTCGGGGCAATGAGGGCCATTCTTGCCACATATCTGTTTGCCACTCCTGTTCCTCCCTATGCATGTGGATGAAATCTCTAAATACTCCTCATTGCCTGGATGAGTTCAGTTCCAATAACACTCTCTTCACAGGTGATAATAGTCCTGCTGCGCTTCTCCAGCAATTTCTGTTTTATATTCTTCAGATCTCCAGCATCCACAATTCTTTATTTTATACTTAATGATTAATTGGTTATTGGGAGGTGGAGGAAGTTTAAATAAAACTTTCAAGAATCTTGGTTCAATAATGTAGATTTGTAGGACAGCAGGGTAAGTTTAAAAGAGTGTCTGTATCAACTCCTTTTGTTTTGCACCATGGTCTCATTGTATTTAACTGAAATTAATTGAAAATAATTGAAAGCAAAAAGTATACAAATACTTTAGATTTCTAAAAGTTGTTCTAATACTTGCATACCTTAATTTTTTTTTGCAGTTGAAGCAATTAAAAATTAGGCGTACAGAGAAACGCACCGAGATAAGTGTCCTGACAACAGCTTGCACTGAGCTTAGAAACACACTTAAGGAAAGAGTAAGAGACTTTTTAAAAAATATGTTTAATAAATGTAACATCAAGCTATATTGTTCTTTTTGATGTTGATTAATTTGCAGAGTTTTCTGTTTTCTGGCAAATTACCTTAATTTGTGGTTTACTTTTCAATGAAAATTCAAGAATTTCATGCTTCAAGTCTGAAATGAAAGTCAGAAACTCATTTCAATGAAGTGTGGCTATCTACTCAAAGGTTTTACCTCTACTTTTGTCACCTATGTATTCAATTCAGAACTTTGTATTACTTATTACTTCAAAAGTCCTGTTAACATACTCATTTATTGTGGTGTAATTGTGTAGGAGGAAGTATCAATTTCACAGGTTCCTCAATTAATATACTTGTAGCCATTATACTCAGTACTGTAAATCCCAGTGGTGCTTTCCAATTCATGCTTAACATTCTCTTGCATACTGTAGCTTTTTTGATGCAAATTTGTTGCTGTTTGTTGCTTGACAGGAAATAATTCATTTGTTAACAGCTTTGATATTTATAGCCAGTGTGCCATTGGTTCAGCCTGTGGGAATTTTTGAACTGAACCTCAACCCAGGCAACCACATTTATGTTAAACTGTATTTGAGCAATATAAGACCATAAGAAATAATACAAACCGACCGACTCCCACAGCTACCTAAATTACACCCCCTCCCACCCTACCGCCTGTAAAAACGCCCCCATATTCCAAATTCCTTCGCCTCCGCCTCCGCCGCATCTGCTCCCAGGAGGACCAATTCCACTACCGAACAACCCAAATGACCTCCTTCTTCAAAGGTCGCAATTTCCCCTCCAACATGGTCGACGATGCTCTCTCCACCGCATCTCCTCCACTTCCCGCACCTCCGCCCTTGAACCCCGCCCCTCCAATCGCCACCAGGACAGAACCCCACTGGTCCTCACCTTCCACCCCACCAACCTCCGGATAAATCGTATCATCCACCGTCATTTCCGCCACCTCCAAACAGACCCCACCACCAAGGATATATTTCCCTCCCCTCCCCATCAGTGTTCCGGAGAGACCACTTCCTCCGCGACTCTCTCATTAGGTCCACACTCCCCACCAACCCCACCTCCATTCCCGACACCTTCCCCTGCAACCACAAGAAGTGCAAAACTTGCGCCCACGCCTCCCCCCTACTTCCCTCCAAGGCCCCAATGGATCCTTCCATATCCATCGCAAATTCATCTGCACCTCCACACACATCATTTACTGTATCCGTTGCACCCTATGTGGTCTCTCTACATTGGGGAAACAGGCCGCCTACATGCGGAACGTTTCAGGGAATACATCTGGGACACTCGCACCAACCAACCCAACTGCCCCATGGCTGAACACTTTAACTCCCCCTCCCACTCCTCCAAGGACATGCAGGTCCTTGGCCTCCTCCATCGCCAGACCCTGACCACACAACGCCTGGAGGAAGAGCGCCTCATCCTCCACCTAGGAACCCTCCAACCACACGGGATGAATGTAGATTTCTCCAGCTTCCTCATTTCTCCTCCCCCCACCTTATCTCAGTCCCAACCTCCAGATTCAGCATTGCCCTCTTGACCTGCAATCTTCTTCCCGACCTCTCCGTCCCCACCACCTCTCCGGCCTATCACCCTCACCTCCTTCCACCTATCACATTCCCAGTGCCCATTTGGCACACCAGCCTCATCCCTGAAGAAGGGTTATGCCTGAAACGTCAATTCTCCTGCTCCACGGATGCTGCCTGGCCTGCTGTGTTTTTCCAGCACCACATTTTTCAACATAAGAAATAATGATTTGATTAGGCTATTTGGTCTCTAGAGCCTGTTGTGGTCTTCAGTAAGGTCATGGCTAAACTCAATGTGGCCTTAACTCCACTTTTCTGCCTGCTCTAGTCGCTCTTTGACAAAATCTAACTCAACTTTAAATATATATAATGAGTCTGCATCCTGCTGTCTCGAGTAATGAATTCTAAAGATTAACAACCATCTGAAAAAAGAAATCTCCCGTTGTCATCTTTAGCTGCCATTTGGTTGGTACCAAACTTGCCTTTGATTGACAGAGGTCCACGTTCAAATACTCCTCTAAGACTTGAGCACAAATATTAATGCAGATGCTCTTGTGGAGTGCTGCACTGTTGGGCATGATGTCTCTTTGGAAAAGATGTTAAATTGAGGTCCCATTAGCCTTTTGGATGGAAAATATTCCATGGCAGTATTTCAAAGAACAACAGGACAGTAAACTCTGGTCTGGTGGCTAACTTTTATCTCAGAATCAACATGGTAAAACCAGATTATATGGTCATTACTGTACTGTTTTTGGGAGTTTGCTGTCCACAAAATTGTGTTTGACATTTCCTGTATTACAACAGAAAATTCACTTCAAGGGTATTGCATTAATTGTAAAGTCCCTTGAAATGTATGGTGCACAGTATAAGCTAGATGTTGTGTTCCATCAGGGTGGGAAAAGTTGCTTGGTTACTTGGCCAGATGGTGTGCTTGCAAATCAAGCAATATAAAAAACTTGTTTGAATCAGTGGAGAAGTCTCAGTCCTGGAATTTATTCTACAGGTGAGCTATCCGTATGGATTTGAATCAGGACTGCAGGGAAGTTGGCGAAACTAACCATAGTTCCTTGGTGCAGGAGACAAATCAAGTGTGGGAAAAAAAGGGAATGTGATAACTTATATAATTGTTAGGAAATTAAATGCTAGTCTGTTCAGCTGAGACTGGAAATTCCAGAAATTCTATTAATTGCAGATCTGGGCACTTAGAGTATCTCCATGTGACTTGAGAAGAACTGCAGATGGAGGATCCATCTGTTGTGGTCCATGTCAGAACCAACGGAGAGGTGAAATAAATATTGAGGTCTTCCCAAGGGATTTGGTAACATAGGTTCTAAATTAATAGATGTTAACTTCCGGATTACTACCTGAGCCACATATAAATTGGCATGGTGTCAACCAGTTGATAGAATTCAATGTGTGATTCAAAGGCTGGTGTGTGAAGAAGAGTGTTGATTCATGGGAAATAAAACATAAAGTTACCACAGTCCTCCTGGACCATAGGCTGCTCTCTCATTAGAGACAGAGGGAGAGAAAAAGAGAGATGACTGGTGGTGATTTAACTTAAGGGTCACCACGCATCAAGTGAGGAAGAAGTTGAGAAGGTGAATCCTTCATGGTAACCTCAGCCAGTGTGGGAACTGAACCCCAGCTGTTGACACAGCTCTGAATCGTAAATCTGCCATCCAGTCAGTTGACATTGGCCAGAAAGAGAAAGATGGTGACAGGTTGGGTTCCACGTAAACACTGATGGTATCAGTGACTTAGGGAAGTTTTTAACTGGAGTTATAAATAGAGCTTTAAACTAAAAAGAGGAGGGCGATCGGTTTGAGGCAATAGAGAAATGCAGCAATTTGGATAAAGATGGGAATAGAACAATAAGGGATAGAAAATTTAATGCTGTTTTTTTTGCAAGACAACTGCATAACGTACACTCACATAGAAGATTGCAAATCCAGAGGGTAAAGGTACAATGGAATCTTGGAGTAGCAATTTATCAGTCACTAGAAATTTTGCCAAACGTTAACAGGCCCATTAATTTAAAAAAAACAAGCACATGACTTTATTTCAAGAAGGATAGACTTGAAAAGTGGGGAATTTAAGATGAACCTGTATCAAACCTTGGCTGGACCTAATTTAGAGGACACAATGGAATTCTGATAGCCATATTCTAGAACAGGTGTAGAAGCACTGGAGAGGAGACAGAGATTGATAAGAATGATAGCAGGAAAATTTGACTATATTTATCTGAAAGGGACTGATCTCTGTACCCTTGTTAAATCTAGGCTGAAGAGTGACATAATTAAGATTTTTTTAATATTATGAAAGGCTTTGGCTTTGATAGAGTTGATATAGAGAGAATGTTTTATTTTGTGGGATAGAAGCTATATATAAGATATCAATAAAAATGCCAGAGAGTGCAGAAAAAAACTTGAACAGTGAAGTGTGAGTATGTGGGACTCGTTACCATTTTGGAGCAAGTATTTTGATGTATTTAAGTGGAAACTACTTAACTATTTGAGGGGGAAAGGAATAGATGCTCATGATGGAAGATATGGATGAGGAAAAGTGGGAGGAGGCTCAAGGGAAGCATAAACACTAGAGTGGATTAATTGAGCTGAATGGCCTGCTTCTGGTGCCTATATTCTAGATAAACCTTAATACCAAGATCTCAGGTGACATATTGTCAAAGTTTTATCAAGGGTAAAGATATCAGTCCTTTCCTGATATGTATAGCTACTGTTATGAAGATGTGGGTGTACTGTACATTCCTGATGAAGGGCTTATGCTCGAAACGTCGAATTCTCTATTCCTGAGATGCTGCCTGGCCTGCTGTGCTTTGACCAGCAACACATTTGCTACTGTACCTTTAAGAGAGTTAAAAGCTTGCAGAACTACTTGACATAGCACCAAGTGTTCTGAGGAAGATAT
The DNA here is from genome assembly GCF_020745735.1 of Hemiscyllium ocellatum. NCBI lineage: Eukaryota > Metazoa > Chordata > Chondrichthyes > Orectolobiformes > Hemiscylliidae > Hemiscyllium > Hemiscyllium ocellatum. The sequence goes on from NC_083404.1 coordinate 82,534,574, forward strand.
AATGTAACATTTAGTCAAAAAACTCAATTAGCTTGTTGCCTGGAGACGACAAAACAAATTCAAATTCGGCTAATCACTTTAAGTTATACCCCGAGAAACTCCAATCAAGTTTGAATTGAGTATATTGACAATCTTAAAAGCCAATGACACAATCTGATTCTTTGGGGTATAAGACCAGGGAAAATTGAACAGATGGGAGGAGAACTGTCAAGCCACCAGTGCCTGCAGACTGCCCAGAGAATAGCTCTCTTAAAGGTACCTTTATTGATCACTAACTTGTGAAACAGAAATCCCTAAGAAAAAGAAAAGAAGACAGTGGAAGATATAAATAGAAGATTCGACATCTGGGTGGTTTTGAAAATTTGGATTTTTGGAAAATCTTAATCGGGGGTTTTATGGACTAGTATTATAGAAGGGAAAGTAAAAGATACGTTAGAGGTAGCAGTTGTAAATAATTGTTAGTTAATTATTCTCTGTTGTACTTTAAGAAATAAAGTTGTTAATTTTAACTTTAAATAGTTCTTGACCTCTCATAGGGTAAATATTTTCTGTGTTGCTAGTTTAAATTAATTAAGAGGGTTTACCTCATATTGTGACACTACTGATGTCATTACAGACAGGTACAATCATTCTAGCAAATCTCCTTGGCACTCTCTCCATGGCTTTAACCTCATCCCTTAAATAAGGTGCCCAGAACTGAACACAGTACTCCATATATGGTCTGACCAATGATTTGTAGAAATATAACATCACGTCCTGCTTTTATATTCAATGTCTCTATTTATAAACCCAACAATCCTTTAAGCCTTCTTAACAACTTGCCTGGCCACCTTCAGAGAAGTATGCACATGAACCCCAAGGTCCCTCTGCTCTTGTACTTCCCTCAGATTTATACCATTGATCATGTATAATCTCTCTGTGTTTTTTCTATCAAAATGCATTACCTGACATTCCTCTGCAGTGAAATTCACCTGCCATGTGTCTGTCCATTTGGCCACCCTATCAGTGTCCCTTTGACATCACTCAGCATCATCTTCGTAATCCATGATTCTACCCAACTTGGTATCATTTACAAATTTAGGGATTTTACCCTCAATACCTATCTCCAAATTATTAATATAAAGCAACAAAAGCAAGGGTCCCAACACCAATCCCTGGGGAACACCACTTTCAACTCTTCAGAGGATGCCCATCCATGACTACTCTGTGTGTACTGTCTTTTAGCTAACTCCTAATCCATGCTGTCAAAGACCCATCAAACCAAGAATTTGTAATTTTTTAACCAACCTGTGACTTAAATATACAACATCCATATCATTAAAGAGCTCAATTAAATTTATCAGATGTTAAGGGAACATATAAAGTTGACCTAGAGAGACTATTTTTATCAGTTGAGAATCTAAGACTAAGGGGTATAATCTAGGAGTATAGAGCTAGACATTTCAGAAGTGAAATTAGAAAGTGTGAGTGCATGCAATGAGTGTAGGAGTTTGAAATTCTCATCTGCAAATGACAATTGATGGTAAACCAAAAGTTCATTTTATATATAGATTGATTCTGTTATCCAGTGTATTAGGGAAATGGTTCAAAGACAATGTTTTAAATAAGTTGTGAGATTGTGTTGTTTAGTACCTTTGTTTGCCTATACCTAATTGCTGTTGAGAAGGTGTTAGTGAGCTACCTTCTTAACCCACTGCTTTCATTGATGTGTAGGGACTCCCAAAATACTGTTAGGAAGTGAGTGCCAGCATTTTAGAATTTAGGAACATAAGAAGTAGCCAATTCAGCCCCTCGATTCTATTCCGACATTTGATCATGTCTTATCTCATTTTGAACTCTACTCTACTTCTTGCCCACTCTCCATAGCTCTCCAACCCATTACTAATTAAAAATCTGTCTATCTCCTCCTTAAATTTACTCAATGTCCCAGCATCCACCACAATCTAGCATTGTGATTTCTACAGATTTGCAACCTTTTATGAGAAGTAATTTCTCCTCATCTCTGTTCTGAACTTGCTAATCCTTATCCTAAACATATAACCTCTCAATTTAGATTGCCTCATATCCTTTTCATGTCTACTTTGTCATCTTATATATTTCAATTAGATCTCCTTTCATTCTTCAAAACTACAGAAGTATAAGCCTGAAGTGTTCAATTTCTCTTCTTAAGATCACCCGCTCATCTCCGGAATCAGTCTAGTGAGAATCAACCCATTAATCAATCAACCTCTGAACTGCCCCAAATGAAACAACATCCCTGTTGAAGTAGAGGGACCAAAATTATGAGCAATACACCAGGTGTGGTCTCACTAATGTCTATAACAGTTGCAGTGAATAACAAATGCCAAAATTCCATTTGCCTTCCTTATTACCTGCTAGGAGAAAGTGAGGACTGCAGATGCTAGAGAGTCAGAGTGAAGAAGTGTGGTGCTGGAAAACGCACAACAAGTTAAGCAGCATCTGAGGAGCAGGAGAGTCAATGTTTCGGGCATAAGCCCTTCATCAGGAATGTGGAGGGGGAAAGGAGTTGGGAGATGAATGGGAGTGGGGGTGTGGCTGGAGGGAATGTAAGTGGGATGAAGATAGGTGGATGCAAGTAGGAGGTGATTGTGATCAGTCAGTGGGGACGTGGAGCAGACAGAAGGAAGGAAGATGGAGAGGTATGTCGGGTCAAGAGGGCAATGCCAAGTTGGAATGTTGGATCTGGGATGAGGTGGGGGGGTGGAAATTGGGAAACTGGTGAAGTCAGTGTTGATGCTTTATGGTTGTAGAGTCCTGAGACGGAAGATGAGGTGTCTTCCTCCAGTTGGCACGTGGCATTGATTTGGCAGTGGAGGGGATCCAGGATTTGCATGGAGTGGATGGAGGAGTTGAAGTTGTTGGATGCAGAGCAATGTGGTTGTTTGGTGTGTGCAGACCAGAGATATCCCCTGAACCACTCTGTGAGCTGGCTCTTAGTCTTCCTGCTGTGGAGGAGACCACATTAAGAGCAGCAGATGCAGTAAATGAGATGGGAGGATGTACAAGTAAGTCTCTAATGGTTTTGAAATGATCCTTTAAGGCCCTGGTCAGAAGTGAGGAGGGAGATGTGGGCACATATTTGACACCTTGTGTGGCGGCAAGGGAAGGTGCCGGTTGTAGACGGTTAGGTGGTGGGGAATGTGGACCTAATGAAGGAGCCATGGAAGGAACGGTCTCTGCAGAATGCTAATAAGGGTGGGCAGGGAAATATATTTCCCGTGGTGAGGTTGTAAAAATGATGGAGGATAATGTACTATATTTGGAGATTCGTGGGGTGGAATGTAAGGACCGGTGGTGGGGGTGTGGGGAGGTTCAATCCTTGTTGCAGTGGGGGATGTGGGGTTCAAGGACAGAGGTACTGGAAATGGAGGAATGTGATGGAGGGCATTGTTGATTACGGGAGGGGAAATTGTGGTCCTTAAAATAGAGACATCTGGGATATCCTGGAGTGGAATTGCTCCTCATGGGAGCAGATATGGCAGAGGCGGATGAGTTGGAAACAAGAAATTGTATTTTTACAGGAGCGGGGAGGAGGTGTAGACCAGGTAGCTGTGGGAGTCAGTAGGTTTGAAATAGATGTCCATGTGGAGTTGGTATCCAGAGACAGAGTTGGTGAGGTCCAGGAAGGGGAGAGAGGTGTCAGAGATGGTCCATGTGAACTTGAGGTCAAGGTGGAATGTGTTGGTGAAGTTGATGAGCTATTCAATCTACTTGTGGGAGCGCAAGGTGGTGCCGAAACAGCCATCAGTGTAGCAGAGGAAAAGGTGGGGCATGGTGCAGGTGTAGCTACGAAACAGGGACTGTTCCATGTATCCTACAAAGAGGTAAGCATAGCTGTGGTCAATGTGGGTGCCTTGGCTACCTCTCATGTCTGTAGGAAATGGGAACTTTCGAAGGAAAAGTTGTTGGCGGTGAGGACCTGTTCCGCCAGTTGAATGAGAGTGTGTTGGTGGAGGGCAAAGTGAGGATTGCAGATGCTGGAGATCAGAATCGGAGAGTATGGTACTGGAAAAGCCCAGCCAGTCAGACAGCATCCGAGGAGCAGGAGAATCAACATTTCAGGCATAAGCCCTTACTTAGGAATTGGCTTGTGGGCCAAGGGGGCTGAGAGACAAATGGGAGGGGGTTGGGGCTGGGGGGGAAGATAGCTGGCAAAGTGATAGATTGATGGAGGTGGGGCTGAAAGTGATAGGTCAGAGAGGAGGATGGAGCAGGTAGGTGAGAAGGAAGATGGACAGGTAGGACCATTTAAGTCTGAGTTGGAAGGTTTGGACTGGGATAAGGTGGGGTAGGGGAAATGGGGAAACTAGTGAAATCCAGTTGGTTGGAAGGTCCCAAGGCAGAAGATAAGGCATTCTTCCTCCAGGCGTTGGGTGGTTACTGTTTAATGATGGAGAAGGCACATCCTTGGCAAGTTGGGAAGGGGAGTTGAAATGTTTAGCCACAGGGCGATGGGGTTGGTTAGTGAGGGTATCCTAAAGATGTTCTCTGAAACAAGCCGCAAGTTAGTGTTCTGTTTCACCAGTGTAGAGCAGATCTCATTGGTTGCAATGGATGCAGTAGATGACGTGTGTGGAAGTACAGGTAAATCTATGTCGGACGTGGATGGATCCTTTGGGGCCTTGGATGGAGGTGAGGTGAGAGATGTGGGTGCAGGTTTTCAACTTCTCGTGATGGCCGGGGAAGGTGCTGGGAGGGGAGGGTGGATTGGTGGGAGGCGTGGACCTGACAAGGGAGTCGCGGAAGTCATGATCTCTCATAAACTCAGATAGTGATGGAGTCTGTTTGTAGGTTGTGGAAATGGCAGAGGATGATGCATTATATCCAAATTTTATTTTATTTTTCATTTTAGTCGTGGAGGGGGACTGGTTGGGTTAGTGGGAAAGGAAGAAACAGAGGGCTTTTAGGCCTTCAGCATGTGGGATGGAGGTGTAAGGGACTGGATGATGAAGATGAAGTATTGGTGGGCCGAGAATCAAAAGTCATTGCGGAGGTGGAGAGTGTATTTGGTGTCCTGGACATATGTGGGGGAGAGTTCATGGGCCATAGGGGACAGGACAGAGCCAAGATTTGAGTAGATGAGTTTAATGGGGCAGGACCAAGCAGAGGCAATCAGTCGACTGAGGCAGTCAGATTTATGGATTTTGGGTAAGAAGTAGAACCGGGCCGTACAGGGTTGGGGAACTATGAGGTTGGAGGCTGTGGATGGGAGATCCCCCTCAAGTGATGAGGTTGTGGATGGTTTTCTGTGAGTCTACTAGTGCCTACTAGTTTTCTGTGAGTCATGAATGAGGACACCCAGATTCTTCTGCACTGCAATACTCTGAAGTTTTAGTCCTATTAAATAATAAGTTACCTTTCTATTCTTCCAATCTCACACTTATCCATGTTAAACTTCACCTGTGAAATTTGGGCCCAATTTTAAAATAAATTTCTTATTTTTCCTCAATTAACACAATCTACCACAATCTCTCTCAGTAAGTTTTATTTAAGACAAAGTTGAATTAATATTGAAGTGATTTCTGCTATTAAAGATTAGATTAGATTAGACTTACAGTGTGGAAACAGGCCCTTCGGCCCAACAAGTCCACACCGACCCGCCGAAGCGCAACCCACCCATACCCCTACATTTACCCCTTACCTAACACTATGGGCAATTTAGCATGGCCAATTCACCTGACCCGCACATCTTTGTGACTGTGGGAGGAAACCGGAGCACCTGGAGGAAACCCACGCAGACACGGGGAGAATGTGCAGACTCCACACAGTCAGTCGCCTGAGTCGGGAATTGAACCCGGGTCTCAGGTGCTGTGAGGCAGCAGTGCTAACCACTGTGCCACCGTGCCGCCCACGTATAGAGTATAGAAGTGATATGTATAAGTCCTGCATTACGTTCCTATTATTTAGCATGTGTTTTTACATTGACTGTGTGGACCTTCTGATTTTCCAGAATTTTTCATCAATTGGTACACTCCTGGTCCCATGGATGCTGGATAATAAAATGTTTACTATAATTGGAGGCCAAGGACCAAACCCGTGGCACCCCACTAGTTACAGCTTGCAGACCAGAAAAGGACCCATTAATTCTGAATATCTGTTTTTTGTTGGTTCACCAATCCTCTATCCAAGCTAATAAATTATCCTAAATTCCATGGGATCTTACCTTATGCAGCACCTTCTCAAATGCCTTCTGGAAGTCCAGGCAGACTACATTTACAAGATCTCCATTATCCATATTACTTGTTGTATTTACAAACAATTCTAACAAATTAGTCAAACATGATTGAGCCTTCATAAAACCATGCTGACTCTGTTGTATTTTGTATTTTGACATTCCAATGGTCCTATTATTACTTCCTTAATAATGGATTCTAACAATTTCCCAACAACACATTAAACTGACTGGTCTGTAGTTTCTTACTTTCTGCCTCTGTTTTTGAGAAAGGGTGTTATATCAATGTTTTTCCTGTTCACTGGAACCTTCCTGCATCCAAAGAATTTTACAATATTATAACCAATGGATCCACTATTTCATCCTTTATCATCCCACGATGTAGGCCATCAGGACCTGAAGACTTGTCTGTCTTCAATCCCAATAATTTTGCTAGATTTTGACCGAGTGACCATGGAAGAATAGTGATATAGTTCAAAATCAGCATGGTACATGGTTTGGCAGAGGAACTTACAAATGGTGATGTTCCCATGTATCTGCAAGCAATTGGAGATGGTCTCAGACCAGCCATTATCTTATTGCATGTTGAAATAACTGTTTAGGTCTGATTCTCCTCTTACGTAACTGATGAAATTTGCCTTCCTTCAATCCTGTTGCATTGTTCTTACTCTGACAATATTTATTTTCATAAAAAATATTTTGTTTAAAAATAAATTTTGATCAACAGCTTAATGAGAAAAATGAATTTTAATTCGCTCAAGACATGATTGGTAACTCAAGTTACTTTGGGAAATCTAAAGCACGGCGAAGCAAATTTTGTTTTCGTCTACCAGTTTTGAATCTTTTTTTTAAAGATGTAAATGAAGGCAAATGTAGTAAACATAGAAATTATGTAATCTTTGACAGTTAGCATGGTACCATCATTGCTATCATTTTACTTGTCAGATGAGACAGGCACTTCTTTATTGCCTCAATTTTTCTAGACTTTTAAGAGCTGCTAAATGGCTTGAACTTTGGCATTTTCTGGTTCTGCCTTGTTCCTTCAATATTTATAGGATTTCTCTTCTCCAGTCCCTTATCGCAACTTTATTTATGTAGCTAACTTGAAAATGAGTTCAAAATAAATAATGGCTCAACGTTGTAATGTACTGATTTCGCAAACTTGGGGTGGTTGAAAGACTTGCCTGCTGTGAATCCACATTACATATTCAAAAAGATACCACTCACAATCTAATGACCATTAGCTGTTAAATGACTGATATTTAGTCAGTATACAATATTTCAATGTCACTTCTAGTGGACAAAATTTCTCATAGAGGAATCATAGAATCCTACAATTCAGCCCATCAAGTCTGCACTGATTTTCTGAAGAGCACCCCACCCAGACCTGGCTCTCTACCCTATCCCGGTAACTCCACATTTACTGTGATTAATTTATCTAGCTTACACATTCCTGAGTTTAACCCTTTAATTTCTCTCAGACCTGACAAGATTTAGGTGTCTTTTGATGAGAGATTGGATAGATTGGCTATGTATGTTCTGGACCAGGTTAGACCACCTCAAGACATCTCAAGAAAGTACCCCAGACCCAAACTTTTCTAGTTGGTTTGAGCAGATGTACAGTGGATATCCCAGCAATGATGCAACTGACCCAACCACTTAGTTTTAAACAAAACAGAATTTATATGCAAGATTACCAAATGAAACATAAAAGAGAACAGAATATAGAATAACTTAACCTATCCAAAAACCCAACAGAATATCCCAACTTAATGATGCTGTACCAAATTCCTGCAACAATCCCGTAAACACCCTTGGCAAAAAAGATAAAATCAAAAACTGGGTCTTACAGGAGAAATGTTAAGAGAGAGATGGCAGAAAGATTCAGCATGGACACGTTCTTCCATGTAGCTGTTTCTTTGACCAGCTTTAAACTGAATAGCCAGACTGCTCAAACCAAACCAGAGAAAAGCTGAGCTGGAAGAACTGGCCACTCCCCTTTCTTTGTACAATTTTTTTTAACGTGAAAGCCTTTTTTTTCCTGAGACAGTATCTGTTAACTATAATCAAATTGGCCCTAAAACCTATCCAAGCCAGACCTCTCGGCAACTCAGCCTCGTACAACACTTTTGAAAAAAAATAACATAACTTTGTTAAAGGAGCACCATCACCACGTGCACTCATTGGACTGTATAAGAATGAGAGATGATCTTATTTAAACATACAAAATTCTCAGTGGGCTTCACAGGGCATGTGTTGAGAATTTTATATGCCCATGGGAGAGTGTCAGACCAGAGGGCATAATCTCAAAATAAGAGGTCACATATTTAAAACAAGATGAGAAGAAATTTCTCCCCTTAAAAGTTTGTGAATCTAAGGAATTATTACCTTAGAGGGCTGTTGAGGTGGGGTCATTAAATATATTCAAGGCTGATATACAGTTGTTTGTTCAGTCAAAGAATCAAAGGTTATGGAAAAAAAACCAGGAAAGTTTAACCCTTTAATTTCTCTCAGACCCAACAAGATTTAGGTGTCTTATGAGGATTTTGTTATGATTTAGATGATTTATGATTTTATCAGATCATCTGCAACCTCATTGAAAGGCAGAACAAACCTATAGGCTGAATGGCTGCTTTCTGCTTCTACATCTTATGGTCTTATAACATGCAGTGGACAGTCAGAAGGTTTGCTTCCTGCCACTTCCTCCATGATTGTAATTCTGCAAAGTTCCTTTCTCTATTTCACCTCCTGAGTTATGGCTAATACTAGAAGGATTTTTGTATTCTGTATAGTGAAGACAGAAACCAAGCATTTGTTAATTTTGTCTGTTATTTCCTTGTTATCTACTACTAACATCCCATTTTCACTCTTAAGTGAAACAACATTGATTTTAATCATTTCCATTTTAAATACTTGCAGAAACTCTGATTATCTGTTTTTATATTCTTAGCTAGCTTCCACTCATACTCTAATTTCTTCCTCCTGATTAACTTTTGTTATTCTCTTTTTTTTCTTTATATTCTGACCAATCATCTATATGGCACTCATCTTTGTGCAATTATATGCTCAATGCTTGCCCAAACTTCTTTAGTTAACCATAGATTTTAGGTCCTCCCTTTATAAGTTTTCTCTACATTAAGAATATACTTATTCTAAGGATTCTGAAATATCCCCTCAATTATCTGCCACTGTCTCTTTGTTGTTAATCTATCCCCTAGCCTTGTACGGTAATTCACATAAGCTAGTTCAGTTTTTGTGGCCATATAGGTACTCCTGTTTAACTTTACAATTCTATTCATAGCCCACAATCTTCTCCCTTTTAAACTGGAAGTAAAATTTAATCATATTCTGGTTGCCACTATGTAGGGATGTCTTAACTGTGAGGCTATGAATTTATCTTGTCGCATTAAACAAAATCTAGTCGAAAACAACCTCTTCAATCAATTCCAAAACATACTGCACTAAGAAACTATCTTGACAGCAATTGTGAGCTCCTCATCCAGGTTATTATGGTCAGTCTAATTTTTCCAGTTGATATGTCGATTAAAGTCACTCATAATTATTGACATCCTTTTATTGTAGGCATTAAATGGTTTTTGCAGCATCTGTGGAGATAGAAACAAAGTAATAACATTTGTTGAGATTGTGTCATGACACAAGTGTTCAGCTCTTTAGTTGTTGAGGATGGGAATATTTGTGAATCGCCCCTCCTCGCAGCCTGCTGTTTAATTGTCTACCACCATCTGTAAATGTATATGGCAGGACTGCAGAGTTTAGATCTGATGTGTTGGCCCTATGATTACTTTCCATAAGACCATAAGACATAGGAGTGCTTTCCTCTGTCTCTTGCATATAATGTATTGCTTCTATTGTGTGTCATGCAAGTTGTCCTGTGTTGTAGCTTCATTTTGGGTATGTCTGCTGCTCCTGACATTCCCTCATTCACTTTTCATTGAACAAGGCTTGGCATCACATACAGTTCTGCTGCTGTTGGCCCACACGATCTCATAGATGCCCAATTTTGAATTACTATATCTGTTTGATGTCTTTTCCATTTAGCAGCTATTTCACATTCCCTTCTCCCAACTTTTTGTTTTTTTTCTCAAAATCATAAATTCGGCAAAAACTTGTCTCTTTTGTGTTGCGTCTATGTGAAAGTAAGGGGGTATAATTTTAATTCCAGAAAATAGCTTACTTGTTAACCAATGATTGCCACTTGATTTAAGAATGAGATTTGTTCTGAATAAACTAATTATTTTGAAGATGGGTTTTCCCTCCTTGGAGCAAAAATTAAAAGGAAAATTGATGCATGTGTACAATATTATGTCATGATGGGCAAAGTAACACTGTTTCATTAGCTGATAGTACAAGGAATCGGTAACACAAATTTAAGATTTTTGGGTAAGCGTTATAAATAAATATAAGGAAGAATGTTTTATGCAATGAGTTGGTATTAACTTGGAACTCTGAGGTGTAAAGCGAAGATGACCAATACATTTTTAAAATTGCAAATGCTTTTGAGAGAAATACATTTAGAGAGTTTAGTGGATAGATTGGTGAAATAGAACTGACTGAATTGCTTTACAGAGATGGGCTTAAGGCCTCTTTCTATCCTGCTATAACTGTGACATAAATGAGTTTTTGCTGGAAATGGTTGACCAATTTGTGCCTCTTTGCTGATTAAGATCTTGAACAAATAGGTTACCAGAGTTACTTCCAGTGATTGTTTTTTTTTCTATATTTGTTCATGGGATGTGAGCATCACTGGCTGGGCTAGCATTTATTGTCAACCCATGATTATCTTTGAAAAGGCAGGGGTGAGTTGTTTTCTTGAACCTGTGCAGTCCTTAGAAAAGAGATCCAACAACAGTGAAGCAAAAATGATTTTAGAATTTAAGATTAACTCATTTTCTAATATATTTCTTAGTCATTCGTTCTCATAGGTTTTAGTCCTAGAATCCAATAACTCTTAGGATTTTATAGTAGTTTGATCTATATACTCAATTGTAGACAGTAGACTTAAGAGGTGGCTGAAGGAAGAAAGGGAAACAACAATGACCAAACATGAACAAGAATTAAAAACAAATGTGTGTTTTTCCTGCTTTTCATTTGAAGACAAGTTTACCCACCTACAAATGGCTAACAATGGAATTCATAGCTGGGCCTATCAAGATGACGACTGAGACCATTTACTTTTAAGAAGGTCTTGGAAAATAAGTAAAGTTCATTTTTCTAGTTGAAGATTGAACTTTTGTGAACCTTGTTATAACTAATTTGAAATGGAAAAAATGCTTGGCAATAATAATCCAAGATAATGTGTATCACCATTGTTTAACATTCCAAAGGGAAGTGTCAGTGTCACATGAGTGACACACTTCACACTATAACCATCAGAAACCTGAAAGGGTGAGGAGAATTGGTCATTAGGGAGCAGTGGTCTAGTCAACCACTCAAGTCATATTTGGGTAGATTAAACACCAGAGAAGACACTTGCATACTGGAAAGCCTATTGCTGATCTTAAAAGTGTACTTTTTTGAGGTGATATATGCTGGCATATGGATGGGGGTGGTATAGGTATCTGTAAAGTTCTGTAACTATTTGCTCCAGTACCTCCACTGGTATTTTACCAGCGATGGGGAAGGTGATGGATGGTGCATCCACTATTGAGCTAATTGCCATTGAAAGGATTCTTCCTGGTGCTGCAAATGTTTTACCATCAGCAAGAGGTATCAACATTACATAACATTTGGGTTCCTATTTGTGGGTTGAGGGATTTCCTCCTGAACAGGAAGCTCTCTGCAACTGAGGCCACACCCCACAAGGTTTGTCACTGTCTTGTTTATCCTAACTTCTTGAATTTGACTTCACACTGGGACCTGCCAGCCTGCCCTAGCTAATCTGATCTCACCTACACCTTTTGCTCCAAGGTTCTTTGGCACTGGTGACTTTGTCATCCAGCATTGGCTACTTCTTCTAGTAGCATAACTGGCAATAATGCACAGTGGACTTTTTTTTTGGAGCAGGCCTCAGCTTCTCAACTGGAGTTTAGTGAAAGATGGGATATGCAAGGTTTATAAAATTTGTGCCATGGCATGACAGAATGGAGCATACAAAGGAAAAGTGAATTTGTGACAACCAAAGCTAGAGGTTTCATAGTGTCTCACTGTTTTATCATCTAAGACAATCAGTGAAAACGCGAATTGTGGAAACAACCATTTACTGAGAACTCAAAAGATATCTTCAAAGTTTATCACCATTAAAAATGCTCATCAGCAAGTAAACAATTATGGTGTCAGGTTAAATATACAATCGGATTCCCAGGTTTTTTCAGTTGCATAGGCTTTATTCTTTCTGTCTGTATCATGCACTTTCTCCTTTTAAATTTATTACCTGTGTTTGATGTTGTATTTTATACTTTTTTCTCAGTGTGAATGGATAATAAAATTTCAATTTCTTTAATTCAAGAAAATCTTGTAATTGACACCTTCATTTTGATCAAGTTAATTAAATCTTTTATTTGACGTGGGATAGAAGAATGTAGAATTTCATGTTTAGAGAGCATGTGACATGTAAAAATAAATAGGTTACATTGGCATTTTTCACAAGGGTCTAGAATGCAAAGGGTACAAAAGCTATGGTAAACCTCCAGTTGGAGTACTACATTCATTCTGGGCACTGGATTTTAAAAAGGATATGTTGGCCTTGGAGAGGGTGCATCACAAATTCACTAGAGTGATATTCTGGTTAAGAAGGTTAAATTATGAGGATATGTTGCTATATTAAACATGGAACTCTTAGATTACAGAAGAATAAGTGATTGTCTAATTGAGTTGTTTTAAGATGCTTAAGATTTAAATAGAGTATAAATAGATTTAATAGTATAAATAGAACTATTTTGTTTGGTTTGAGTCGGGATGAGGGGAATATTTAAATTGCAATAAACTCTTCAGGAATGATGGCAGGAAGCAGTTCTACACACACTGTGGTGGAAATTTGTAACTTTCTATTCCTAACATTTGTTGAGACTAGTTCAATTAAGTTTATAAAAACTGCTTTTGTTAGTCAACAGTTAAGTGTTATGGTTGTAGCCAATAGATGAAGATAAGATATACATCAAACATGAAAATTGAAACAGATTGAAGGTCTTAATAATACTTATTGTTTCTTCTAATGTTCCATAATCTCTGTGTCTTTCTTAAAATCTACCTCTTTCCTAATATCAACATTTGTGACTCACTGGCAAAATTTATAATAATGCTGTTATGAGATGCCTTGGGACATCGGGACATTTTAATATATTAACTGCACTATATAAATACAAGTTGTGATGTGGTGGAATAGATGACCTGTTCATTGTAAACTCCAACTATCCTCACCCCATTTAAATGGTGCCTCCAGAGCAGGCAAAACTAGTGAGGATTGGAAAAAAATAGAACATACTATCTCCTATTTTAATTTGTGTTTATCTTTTAATAATTTCAACCCATACCAGTTTTTCCTCAAACTCATTAGTTTCTTGGAAATTATTATTCAACTTTGCTTTGTTTTGATGTAGTATTTCTACCAATTTTGGTAATTGACAGTTTAGGAAGTCACAGGCAGAAACTCATGCTGTGGTTGATGTCAGTAGCTTTTACATTTTTTTCTTTCAAAATATTTCTTCTACTATTTTAATCTCCATTAAATATGTTACTGGAACACTGATAATTCTTTGTTCAAGATGATACCTTGACTCCAGCTCTCTGTAAATAAACTAAAGTCTCTTCCTAAAAGGTGCATCACAGTTGACTGCTGATAATGTTCTCCTCATGACTGTAGATATCTAAATGCTTGGCTTCCTGCTGACCACACAATAAAACTTATCTTTTTGTGGTGTTACAACCTATTTCTGACCACTTCCTCTCCCTGTTTATTTGACTGGCAAGCTGATTCAACAGTTTTCCCAAGAGAAGATTGATAATTGAGCAACTTGTGTGTTAAATTTGAAATGCTCCAGATCAATGCTTGGTATTTCTTATATAGAAGTGTTTACTTTATTTTACATGTAACTTATGTGTGCATTGAATAATGGATTACTTTCACTTAATGAGCTTCTTGCTGGTGAATGCTTTGATTTTATCCATTTTATGTTTAAACAGATAACAATTGGCAAAATTGAATTGTCACAACAACACAGAGAACTTGGAAAAACATTACGTGAACTTAGGTATTTGGAGAAAACAAACAGAGAACTTGAATTGAATATTGAAAGCCTCAACAATGACATTAAAGAAAGGTATGTAAAATAAATTGATTTTTGTTGAGTCATCAGTAGTTTATTTTTTTTAATTAAAAGCATATCTGTTAAAGTCGGCAGGAAAGAAATAAAATGAAGAAAGAAATCCGGCAAATGCAGGAAGCTCTAAAGATGAATAATACCAAGCTAGTCACAGTGAAGAAACAGCTCTCCCAAGTGGAGAGGACTCAAAGTGCATTGAAAGCAAAGTTGTCGATGCTGACAAAGGCAGCAGTTGATCAGGAAGATCAATTGAAGGTTAGTGATTGATATCGTTTCCAAAACTGAGTACAATTTGGTTTCAGTGAATTAGTGTAAACATCTTTTATAATCCAATGATTTGGTCTTTGATAATTTTAGGCATTTTTAAATCAACCTGTTCGGAAATGTTATAACACATTTAAAGAGCAGGTAGACCTTGAACCCAGGCCCCCGGCTCAGAGATAGGACACTACCACTGTGCTACAAGCATGCTTTTGAATCGTTTAAATAATTTAAAGTTTGTTGACAATTGAGATAAAGTTCAGTTTGACAATACTTTCCATTTAGTCAGCAGATTTGCAACTTAATTGAATCAATTTGTGATCATTTACCTTATACATTTTGTTCAATGGCAAAACTTAAAGATCAGTTGTAAATTGTACGACTGTACAATTCAACTAATTTTTATATATTTTTTAAGAACTTGAAATTTTTAGGTCTACAGTGTATAGATACTGACCAGCAGGTACTGAGATCCTGCAATAGGTCTTGCTGCAGTGTTAGCTTCTTATTTACATTGGTGAATTTTCCAAGATAATAATGCATCTTTATTCTGCCAGAATGCATCTCAGCATTGCTAAAGTGGTAACTAGGCTGCTGTCAATTATTTGATCATGCCCCTTTGGTTGTGTGTGACATGATTTGTCATTTAATATGGATTAGTCTGTCCAACTTTTCCCTTTCCTTGTAAGAAGATAAATTCCTTTTGCTTTGCATCCTCTCAATCATTCAGGTTTGTCATTGTCAGTAAAAACTGAACACTTTTTGCCACAAATCGCAAATACTGTAGGTGCTGAAAACATGGGTAACCTTTTCAATGAAGAAATAGGTGTGTAATCTTTCATCAGAATTAAGAAATAATGCCGATGTAACAGGTACAAGGAAGGAGGGAGGAGAAAAAAGAATAAAAGAAGTCTGCAATGGGATAAGAGGCAGAATGATTTGATGAACAGCAGAAAAACTATTTGCACTTGATGCTAGAGAAGATGGGAGCATTGGTAATGCTTTGAAATTGTTAAACTCAATGTTGAGTCTGGTAAAAGATGAAATTGGAAAGAGGAATGTAATTAGAGGAAAGTGAATAGGAACAAAGGTCCTGAAATATATTGGCATCATGGAGTTGATGAAGCTTGCACTCCTTAGCATTTCAAAGGGACAAAATGTTTTCTACTTTGTTGCACTATTAGTGCTAAAGCAGATAATACTATTGCATCACAATGCAGGAGATAGTTCACATCATGTTTGCCTTTGGTTTTTAACATTTGAGCTTTTCAGTTTGTTATTGTTAAATTAGTACCATTACAATATGGTATTTAAAAAAAACTCTCTAGGATCAAAAACATCATTGTATTAGAGAAAGAAAATGATATTTGAAGTGTTACATGTGGACGGCATTAACCAGTATTTATTTAACTCAAAATGGTCTCAAATAAAATTAAGGAAGAAAATTATTATTTTACTTCGTAGAATTAATAGGTGAATAATTAGAAGCTGATGGTTAAGGATTGAATCTGCCATTCGTTTAATTTAGGATTGTACTGACTTTGCAGGAGGATTGATGAAATAATGAGCAGGAGACAGCGTTGCCTTGGTGTGAGCTGGATACAGGAGCTTAGTTTCACTAGTAATCATGCATTTGTGAGTGGGTAAGCTTTCTCATCAAAGAAGTGTGAGAAAATGACAGAGCACTAAGGGAAGCCAGAACTTCACAGGCCAGATTTTCCCATTTTCAGATTAAAGTAGGAGAGTTTTCAACAGGAAATCTATGATTTAAGGAGGTAAGAAAGCCTGCAGATCTTATGCAAACCAGACAGATGATTGGGCTGCTTGTGGAGTTGGGTGCAGAAGTCTGATCTGCCTCAAGCTGTCAACCAATTAGAGGAGGACAGGCATGCAAGTGAGACACTACCTCCTGGACTGCCAGATGCAGGATCATTGCTGGGAAATGTGTGTGTTGTTAGGAGAGTTTCTAGGGTGGGGAGGTAAGGGAAGAGGACATGGCATAAGAATTAAGAATAGGTGCTGAGTTGCAGCATCCTGATCCTGGTCTTGTACAAATAAGTGGAGATCGAGGGACCACCTCCTTACAGCTGCCAGTGGGTATATCAACTCTCTCGTTGAAATACTTGCAGTCTTGACAGGATTAAGTGGTTATTAATTGACCAATTCAAGGTCTCAATTGACACAGTGGGAAATTCAAGGTTGAGCATTACTGCCCAGAACATGATTTGGAGATGCCGGTGTTGGACTGAGGTGTACAAAGTTAAAAATCACACAACACCAGGTTATAGTCCAATAGGTTTCATTGGAAGCACACTAGCTTTTGGAGCGACGCTCCTTCATCAGGTGATCGTGGAGGGCTCGATCGTAACACAGAATTTATAGCAAAAATTTGCAGTGTGATGTAACTGAAATTATACATTGAAAAATTGATTGTCTGTTAAGCCTTTCATCTGTTAGAATACAATGATAGTTTCACTTCTTTCATGTGTAAATCACAAAACCTTTTTTTAGAAGTTGCATTCTCGGGTTAGCTGTTAACAATGGTGATAGCTAGACAATATGTTGAAGGTGTTAGCCCCCTGTCTTCTCTGTCTATGACCTGATGTTTAGATTGATTCTAATCGTAAAAGTGAGATAACAGAGTTTTACATAAATCCATGCAGTTTTTGAGCTCAGAGTTCTACATGAATGTATGCAGTTTTTGAGCAAAGTGCAATGTAACTCTGCAAGTACAAATTCACCCCACAAAGTATGTGTGCATGTGGGTCTTTGTCTGTGTGTGTCTGTCTGTCTGCGGTGGGGGTTGTGAGTGTGAGAAAGTGCGTGCGTGAGTGAAGAATGTCTTAAGTCTGTGAGGGGGTGCATGTGTGAGTGTGTGTGTCTATAAGGGTGTGTGTGGGTGTCTTTGTGTGCATCTGTGTGTACCTGTGTCCGTGTGTATGTGAGAGTGTGTGTGTGTGTAGTGCAATGGTGATCACCTGTAATGTCCCGGTTGAGGCCCTCCCTATGGGTACCGAACTTAGCTATCAGCCTCTGCTCGGCCATTTCCTCTGCTGTCTGTCCCAAAGTCCACCTTGGAGGATGGTCACCCGAAGGTCCGAGGCTGAATGTCCTGGACCACTGAGGTGTTCCCCAACTGGGAGGGAACCCTCCTATCTGTTGATTGTTGTGTTGTGCCCATTCATCCTTTGCTCAGTTTCCCCAATGTACCATACTTCCAGGCATCCTTGCCTGTAACGTATAAGATAGACAATGTTGGCTGAGTCACATGAGTACCTGCCATGTACAAAGTGGGAGGTGTTCCCATGTGTAATAGTGGTATCTATGTCCACAATCTGGCACGTCTTGCAGCATCCACCCGTGACAGGGTTGTATGGAGTTGTCCTGAGAACCGGGCAGTTTGCTACGAACAATGATCTGTTTGAGGTTTGGTGGTCCGCCAGTTCCGACGTGCCACAGCATACCTCTTCAGGAGACAGACACGTGCTGCAACTGACAGGGTACCCTTCATTGTTCAGTACTTCCCAGGGGCTGAAAAATTACGCCATGTTCTTCGTGACCTGTAGCACATTAATAATGAGGATGACCACCTCACCAAGACCTTCCCCACATCTCCACTACTTGCCTTTAAACAACCGCCAAACCTCAAACAGATCATTCTCCAAGGTGGACTTCAGGACAGGCAGCAGAGGAAAGTGGCCGAGCAGAGGCTGATAGCTAAGTTCGGTACCCATAGGGAGGGCCTCAACCGGGACCTTGGGTTCATGTCACATTACAGGTAATCACCATTGCACTACATACACACACTCTCTCATACACACGGACACAGGAACACACAGACGTGCACACAGACACCCACACATACCCTTATAGACACACACACTCACACATGCACCCCCTCACAGACTTAAGACATTCTTCACTCACGCACGCACTTTCTCACACTCCCAACCCCCACCACAGACAGACAGACACACACAGACAAAGACCCACATGCACACATATTTTGTGGGGTGAATTTGTACTTGCAGAGTTACACTGCACTTTGCTCAAAAACTGCATACATTCATGTAGAACCCTGAGCTCAAAACTGCATGAATTTATGTAAAACTCTGTTATCTCACTTTTACGATTAGAATCAATCTAAACATCAGGTCATAGACAGAGAACACCTTCAACATATTGTCTAGCTATCGCCATTGTTAACAGCTAACCCGATAATGCAACTTTTAAAAAAAGGTTTTGTGATTTACACATGAAAGAAGTGAAACTATCACTGTGTTCTAACAGATGAAAGGCTTAACAGACAATCAATTTTTCAATGTATAATTTCAGTTGCATCACACTGCAAATTTTTGCTATAAATTCTGTGTTACGATCGAGCCCTCCACGATCACCTGATGAAGGAGCGTCGCTCCGAAAGCCAGTGTGCTTCCAATTAAACCTGTTGGACTATAACCTGGTGTTGGGTGATTTTTAACTTTGCCTGGAACATGCTGTACCAGGCGATGCAATGCCTCAGTGGTTAGCACTGCTGACTCACAGCATCAGAGGCCCATATCCAACTCCACCCTTGGGAGATTGCTTCTACAGAGTTTCTACATTCTCCCCATGTCTGCATGGATTTTGTCCGGGTGCTCCGATTTTGTCCCACAATCCAAAGATGTGCAAATTAAGATTGACCAAGCGACTGGTAAGACCAACTCTTATTTAACTGTGGGTAAATACTTTTCTTAAATGCATTATTAAAACACTTTTTTGTGCATTACTTTAATATGAGTTATATGAACTATTATGACGAATTGGATTTGGAGGAATCTATTATAATGAAGAATTTTTCAGCAACAAGAGTTGGGTCTGTATAGCCCTTGGTGTTTTTCCACATTTTTGTGGTGCTGGTCACAGTTTGCTGTTTCTGTTTCATTTACAGCTGCCTTACATTGAAAACAGACTACAAACTTTGGCCCCTAGCACCAATTGTTTGAGACTACAGATGTCATTTTGATTCCAAAATGACATTCACAGAATGCAGGCCATTGATGCGGTTTTGAATAAGGTGTTGGAATGTGTTTGTGGTATCTACTGTGTAAATATACAAAACATTTGTATCTATCTTCAGGCTGAAGTGCTGAGTGGATGATCCGAGTTGGCCTCCTGTTAAGGTTCTCAGCATCACAGATACCAGTCCTCAGCAAATTCATTCACTTTATTAATGTGACAACATGAAGTGGCTGAAGGTACTGGATAATGAGGGGCTAAAGGCCCTAACAACATTCCAGCAATAGTACTGAAGACTTGAATTCCAGAACTTGCTGTGACTGAGACAACTGTTCTAGTTCAGCTACAATATCATTATCTACCCAGAAATGCAGAAAATTGCCCAGAGATGGCCCTTCCACAAAAGAAGTACAAATCTAACATGACCAGTTATGCCCTATCAGAAAGCTGTTGATCATCAGCAAAATGATGAAAGTGATAGTCGACAGTGATATCAAATCTGACTTGTTCAGCAATAACCTGATGACTGACACTCAGAATGGGTTCTGCCATGGCCATTCAGTTCCTGATCTCATTCCTGCCTTGATCCAAATATGGGCTTTTTGACTAACAATGAGCTCAAAAATTCCAAGAAATAAGCAAGTGTTGGAATTGAGGTCACAGTCATGATCTTATTGAATGGAGAGGGCTGACAGGCTAAATGCCCTGCCATTTTGGGATTTGAACCTGTGACCTCAAAAATTAATGTACAGACCTGGTTTTCTTAATCCAGTGACATTATCACATTATCAAAATCTAACCTCCAAAGTAAATTTACATATTGAAATCATACACCTTTCATTACAACTGGCACATGATCCTGAGCTGGATCTCCTGTTCAGTAGCACTTTCAATAGGTTATTGCTGAGATATGGAAAGTGTTCAACAAATTTTAAAGTTTTCCCATCAGTAATAATACGTGGATATTTAAGTACTTGTCTGGGGCAGGTTGGGAAACAAATCCTATTGTGTACAGAGATTGAAAGTGGTCTGGTTTTCACTTGCAATGTAGATCAAAATGAGACAGTTTTTGGCATATTGTAATGCATCGATATGGTGAAGGGTCAGTTCAGTCTTGGCTTGTAGACATTTCAAAGTGTTAAGGACCACACTAAACCCTAAAATATATGAAGAAGATAGCCCAGACCCTAACCTTTTCTAATTTTTAAAGGCAAGTATAAGACATGTTTGGATGTAATTCGATTGGTCTAACTATCAGGCTTGAAGCAAAGCACATTTTATTCTCACACAATAGTTAAAATACAAAGAAAATAAAGAAGAATTGGAATAACAACTCTATTGGAAAACTCAACAGAATGATAGATTATTAAACTACTAAACAGCAACTGTAAACGGCCCATAGACACACAGTTGGCAAAGGCAAATTCAGTGAAATAGATTGTCTCACATACAGTTCTCTAGTCCAGGAGGAAAGAACATTGAGAGAAAATTCTGAGAGAGAGATCTCAAGTGTTTTGCTGTATCAGGGAGAGATGTATAGCAGCTTCCAAACTCCAACAACTACAGAAAGTTAAATTAAAATCCTGATTTTTATGGGAGCATGACCCCACTCTTTCAGACTGCTTCTATTGTTCCAACTTTTTAAAAAAAACCCTAAGTCTCATAATCTGTTTACTTTATTGGCTTGAATCAGCTGGTTGGCACTCTGTCTCAACCTCTCTTCAAAAAATCAAGGATAAAATACACCTTTTAAAGCCATAATATTGTCACAAAAACTTTGAGTTGCTACCCAGAATGATTGTTGTTGATTTTTGTCTGCCTCAGGCATATTTGAGCAAAAGCATGTATGAACTTCTGTCCTGGTATGATGTCAGGTGCATGGGCCGTTTGAGCTATTGGCTGATTAAATCTAACAAAATGTTCCTTGAATTGTTCATAATAGACAGCGAAGTCTCAGTGGACTGAAGAACTGAAAATGTGATACTATACTCAAAATCCCCCATACCAACCAACATCCTGGAAAAATTTTTCTGTACCCTCTCCAACGCACCCATATCCTTCTGGTAATGTGACCAGAAATGTATGCAAAACTCCAAGTGTGGCCTATTAAACTTGTATAAAGCTGCAGCGTAACTTGTCTGTCATTATACTCAATGTCACTTTCAATGAAAGCAGGCATGCTATAGGCCTTTTTTAACTACCTTATCTACCTGCGCTGCCACTTTCCTTGATCTGTGGACCTGCACACCCAGATCTCTCTGCATATTAATACTTCTAATGGTTCTGCCATCTACTGTGTAATTTCTGCCTTCCAAAATACATCACCTCACATTTGTCCGGATTAACATCTGCCATTTTTCTGCCCATGTCTCCAACTAATCTGACAATCCTCTTTCGCTACTGGCAACTCCACAAATCTTTGTGTCATCTGCAAACTTACTAATTAGACCAATACTTTTTCCTTCAAATCATTTACGTAGACCATGACCAGTAGAGGTCCCAGCACTGATCCCTATGGAACATCAATGGTCAAAACCCTCCATTCCTAAAAGCAATCTCCACTGCTATCCTCGGTTTCTTATGACTAAGCCAGTTCTGTATCCATCTTACCAGCGCACCCCAATACCATGTAATTTCACCTTTTGAACCACTCTGCCATGATGGACTTTGACAAAGGCTGTACTAAAGTCCATGTAGACAACATCAACCACTTTTCTCTCACCAATCATTTCATAGAATTCCTACAGTGTAGAAACAAGCAATTGCACCCAACTAGTCCACACTGACCTTCCAAAAAGAATCCCATTCAGACCTATTTCCTTACCTATTACATTTCCCCTGACAAATGCACCTAACCTACACATTCCTGAACACTATATGCGCAATTTAGCATGGCCAGTTCACCTAACCTGCACATTTTTGGACTGTGGGAGGAAACTGGAGCACCCAGAGGAAACCCATGCAGACACGGGGAGAATGTGCAAACTCCACACAGACAGTCACCCGAAGCTGGCGATGCGAGGCAGCAGTGCTAACCATTGAGCCACCATGCTGCCAATCATCTTCATCACCTCAAAAAACTCAATCAAGTACCTGAGGCATGATTGCCCTCGCTGCCTATCGCTAATAAGTCTATTTGCTTCAAAATGCATTTAGATTTTGACCCTGAGAATCTTTTCCAATAATGTCCTTATCCCCAATGTGAGGCTCACAGGTCTGTAATTTCCTGGATTATCCCTGCTACCCTTCTTATACAATGGGACAACTTTGGCTATTCTCCAGTCCTCTGGTACCTCACCTGTGACTAAGGAAGATGCAAAGACGTCTGTCAGTGCTCCAGCAATTTGTTCTCTGGCCATCTTTGATATTCTGGGACAGATCCTATTAGGACTCAGGGACTTATCTGCCTTGATACATTTTAAGACACAACACCTCTTCGTTTTTAATAGCAACTTGGCTTAGATATTCGACGCTCCCTTCCCTGATTTCATTCTCCACCAATTCCCTCTCTTTGGTGAATACCGACACAAATCATTCATTTAGGACCTCACCTACCTATCTCTTCTGCCTCCACACATAGGTTCCCTCGTCCTTGTGGGTCAGTCCTTTCCCTGGCTTCCCTCTTGCTTTTTGTATATGTATAAAAAGCCTTGGGATTCTCTTTAATCCTGTGTACTAATGACTTTTCATGACCCCTTTTGGCCCTTCTAATACATTGTTCAAGCTCTTTCCTACTTTCCTTATATACTTAAAGGGCTTCATAAGTTCCCATCCTCCTTCTTATGAATGCTTCCTTTTTCCTTTTGACCAAGATTATCGAAGATTCATTGTGAC
This sequence comes from Hemiscyllium ocellatum, assembly GCF_020745735.1. NCBI lineage: Eukaryota > Metazoa > Chordata > Chondrichthyes > Orectolobiformes > Hemiscylliidae > Hemiscyllium > Hemiscyllium ocellatum. The sequence continues at coordinate 82,558,139 of NC_083404.1, forward strand.
GTGCTGTACCTTTCATAACTGGAACCAACAAAGGGGGAATGTCATGGATGCAGATGAATTGAAAATCAAGAGCAATTCTCTGAGGATTAGGATATTGATTTGCAGGAACATGTAATACATTGTTCTAGAGCCTTGATTGAGCTGGAGGGGTCAGATAAAATCTTGTAGAATAGAATAGAAACCTGCTGCGAGGAAAAGTAAGCTGGTTTTGGGTGCAGGTCTGTGTACATATCTGACGGGTGCTTAAGTGTGCTAGCCCTAAGTCATATTGGTGGTCGTAAACAGCTCTATTCTTCAATCTTGTTTGCTAACAGCCCTGATAAACCTAATTGCTGTTGTTGAGTCTCTCTGTATGTTTTGACAGAATCCTGAATGGCTGATACTCCAGGATCATTTTCTCCTTGGGGCTGAAGATGTGCCTTATTTCCAGCATTCCTCTGAGGCAATGACCTAAGATGTCTCTTTGTCAGCTAGCTGTGGAGATGTGTCAGTGATGTGTTCACCAGATTAGAGCACATCTAATCTAGAAAGATTACCGATTGAGATGAAAGTCTCTGAGCTGGTGGAGAGTGCAGGCAATTTTTTTTGCTGGTGTATCCTCTGACGGCTGACTAATTTCTTCCGCAGAGACAGAAATTGAGGTGGGCATGAATGGTATTCACCTCCTGCTTGCTATAGGTCACTGCAGAAGAGAGGGAGGGAATCATTTGTGAAAAAGAGGCTAAAGGTAGTTCAGAATAAGTATGATTTAGCACTGGTTTTAATGGGAAAGCAGCACACCCAGTGCAATGAAATTCACTTAGCTGGATCCTTATGGAGGTCATAGTGTCCCACATAAGCCCTATTCTCTGGATAACTCCAGCATTTTTTCATCATATGGAGTGAGAAACTTACTATACACCACCCTGTGGCCTGTCTTGGCCACCTCAACCTGGTTGTGAGATATTATTTTGAGACAAAGAAAGTGGACAGTAGATGCACTCGTGATGACACAAGGGCAGGAGAATTGGAGAGGCATCCAGAGTATGTGAGTAGGAAGTGCAGAGGGAAGGTAGGGCTAGTAGTGTGGAGGATGAATTTAGTTAGAGCCATTGAGTGGGCCTATTGTATGAAGTAGTGATAGTTGCAGTCCGTGTGTTTTAGTGAGAGCTGTGCGCAATGGCATTATTGGAGTGAGTACTGGTAACCCTGAGAGTGTAAGCTATGGAAATCCATTTCATTCGTACAGAGTTCGGGGCAAAACTTAAGATAGCAATATATCAGGACTTGATACTCTAGTACGCTGTGCTCAGCTAAAGGGAGCAGTACTACTATGTTTGGTTTGTGAGGAGTAGGGGTGGAGGGGTGTGGTGTAGGGGCAAGTGTGGCAGGACTGCTGTGCTTGTGGAAGTCAGGGTGGGTTTACTATCCTGATAGGGGCAGAGGCTGCGGGGCAGGGGCTGCAGGCCAGGAGCAACAAAGGAATGATGCAACAAAGGCCCTGCAATTGTGCAATATCATTTGCAATACATTTTGAAACTTGCTTTTGTTTTCACCAATAGGCAGAGATTGAAAAATTAAAGAAAAAAATCAAAGAGGCAATGGTACTGCGCTCAAAACTTCAGGTAAAGGACCAAAGGTATCCATCTGCATAAGACACTGTTGTTGACTACATTGAAGGTACAGAACTAAGAAGTCTGAACTCAGGCCAGATGGAATTCTGTGATTTCTAAATGTCGTACCAAACTTTTGCCAATATCTTAAAGCATTAACAATAAGGAATTTCCTGTACGTATTAAACTTGCTTTTTGCCTGAAGTTATGCAGTTGTGCTGCAGCCAGGATAAAAGATAAGCTTTATGTCTACTTCTTAGAGCTGGTTAACATTTCAATCATAATGCAATCTGTATTGAAATTATTGGCATTTCTGTGTGTTTATTTGAAGGCAGAATGTCACCAGTTACCACATTCCCTGCTCCCTTTCCCTGCCCTGACTGAAGGTCAGTCAGAAACCTGCTTACTAAAATGCAGGTGGCCCTGCGGCCATTTTATATTGGGACCAGTGCTGACTGGCTCATGATTAGGTGGGGTGGGTGGGGTTGTGGAACTGACCAGGTAGTCACAGAGGGAATGGTCTTAGTGGAAAGGGGTTGGTAGGGAAATATATCCCTGGTGGTGGGGTCTGTTTGGAGGTGGTGGAAATGTTGGTGGTTGATGCGGTTTATGCAAAGGTTGGTAGGGTGGAAGGACCAGGGAGGTTCTGTCCTTGTTACGGTTGGAGGGGTGGGGTTTGAAGGCAGAGAAGCGGGATGTGGATGAGATGCGTTGGAATGCATCTTCAACCACGTGGGAAGGGAAATTGGCATCTTTAAAGAAGGAGGCCATCTGGTATGTTCTGTGGTGGAACTGGTCCTCCTGGGGGCAGATACGGCGGAGACAGAGCAATTGGGAATACGGGATGGCATTTTTGCAGGATGTAGGGTGGGAAGAGGTGTAATCCAGGTAGCTGTGGGAATCATGGGTTTGTAAAACATGTCAGTGTCAAGTCGGTCATCATTGATGAGATGGAGAGGTCCAGGAAGGGGAGGGAGGGTCATAGATGGTTCAGGTGAATTTAAGGTGTGGGTGGATTGTGTTGGTGAAGTTGATGAACTGCTCAACCTCCTCGCGGGAGCACAGGGTGGCGCCAATGCAGTCATCAATGTAGCGGAGGAAGAGGTGGGGAGTGGTGCCGGTGTAACTACGGAAGATGGACTGTTCCACATAGCCGACAGAGACAGGCATAGCTGGGACCCATGGCTACCCCTTTGATCTGGAGGAAGTGGGAGGATTCGAAGGAGAAATTAAGGGTGAGGATCAGTTCAGCCAAACAAATGAGAGTGTCAGTGGAAGGGTATTGTTGGGGACGTCAGGAAAGGAAGAAACAGAGGGCTTGTAGGCCCTGGTCATGTTGTTGGAGATGTAGAGGGATTGGTGTCCCTGGTGAAGATGAGGCATTGGGGGGCGGGGAAACAGAAGTCTTGGAGGAGTTGGAGGGCGTGGGTGGTGTCTCGAACATATGTGGGGAGTTCCTGGTCTGGGGGGATAGGACAGTATCAAGGTAGGAAGGGAGGGCTGAGTTTGGTGGGGCAGGAGCATGCTGAGACAGTGGGTCGGCCGGGATGGCCAGGCTTGTGGATCTTGGGAAGGAGATAGAATTTGGCGGTGCAGAGTTCCCGGAGTACGAGGTTGGAAGCTGTGTGTGGGAGATCTCCTGAGGTGATGAGGTTGTGTATGGTCTGGGAGATGATGGTTTGGTGATGGGGGGGAGGGGGTGAGTGAATGGTCGAGGAGGTGGTAGGAGGAGGTGTCTTCGAGTTGGCACCTGGCTTCAGCAGTGTAGAGGTCAGTGTGCCGAACTGCCACTGCATCCCCTTTATCCGCTGTTTGATGGTGAGGTTGTGATTGGAGCAGAGGGAGTGGAGGGCTGCGCGTTGAGGGTGAGAGGTTGGAGTGGGGGGTGGGTAGATAGGTTGAGGTGATTAATGACTCGGTGGCAGTTGGAAAAGGTAAAATAGTGGCAGAGTTGGAATAAGATACTTACATGGCCATTGGTCTTAATAGACCAAATGAAGTATAGGTTGCCTGCACTTTCCCTTTCCATGTAAAAAGGAAGAATTGGCAGAATGGTCATGGGAGGGTCACACACTGCATTTTACAAGCTGTCCCCACCTTACTTCCCAACACACCAATGGAGTGGGAGCATACATAAAATCCAGCTGATTTGTTGTGATGTTTCTGAAATCACTCACCAAACTGATTTATGTATAAAGGATTAATATTGAAAATAGTATTTTAAACGAATACCTATTTCTCAGATGTTTGTAGATATAATTGTATTATACTACTGTTATCCAAACATAGGTCAAGGCTAAAGCAGAGGCTGATGAACTAAATCGTATTAAGGAGGGTGCTGAAAAGAAGAAGGAAAGTGTTTTAAAAAAGGTTAGCCAAGCTGAGAAGATTGTTGAAAGTATTGAAGCCAAGTTTAAAGAACTTGAAGCCATACACAAGGCCCAAAATGAAGTAAGTTTCTTGAAGAACTTTAAGATAATTTGCCCTGTAGAGGGGGTAAATATTTCATTGAATTCATAATATTAATCACTTTATAACTTCATAAAATTGATTGATTGGTTTTGATTCTTTCCATATGAATCTCCTGAAGGTCTCATAATTCAGTGATTTCAGATCTTTTATCTTCAGATATCTTCACACAAACAAGTTTTCTATTGAAAGGAAATCAAAACAATTTTAGTGCCTAATTGTATTATATTGATCATACTGTAATGTAGTAAATATATCTGGAGCAATATATCTCATACCTTTTCCCACCTTGACTCCATTTTGACTCTGAAATGTTGATGCGATCCCAGAATGAAAGCTGTTGACTCAGAGGTGTGAAAACTGTGGGGTGTGTGGGAGATGTGGCAGGGTGGGGTGGAGTGGAGCCATGAGTGCTCAGGGAGGCAGGTACATCTGTGGTGAGAGTGTAAATTTGTGAAAGCTGAAGGTGGATAGATGTGTGAGAGCTATGGTGGTGATGGTGGGGGTGGGGGATGTTTGGGTGGGTTGAGCTGTAGTGATAAAGGTGTAACAGCATAACATAGAAATGTGAGGGCGTGAAAAAGCTGTGATATGTATTAGGGAGGTTGGAGTAGACCTGTGAGAGCTGTTGGGGTAGAGCTGTGACGGTGGGACAGAGATATAAGAGTTGTGGGGGTGGGATTGTAGAATTGTGAGAGCTGTAGGTGTCAGTAGAGTGGGTGGTAAAATTATGAGTATCTGGAGTCACAAGAGCTATGAGAGCTATGGAGATGTGTAGAACTATGACAACTATGGCAGAAGGGACGTGTAGAACAGGGTGTTTAACCTTTTTGCAAGCTGGCAACTACATGTTAATATTTCTCTCTCACTCAGCCAGAAGATCAGGACTGCCACAACAATAAGGATGAATTACATGAAAAAAATTGCAAAGCAATAAATTGATCATTTGAATGAGAAATTAATAAGAATGATCATTAAACGTGCCAAGCATCAGAGGAGGGGGAAGGTGTAGATGTTGTGACAGTGACATTGACTAATAACCAAGAGAGTCAGGCTGATAGTCTGAGGACATGTATTTGAATTCCAAATTGGCAAATAGTGAAATTCAAATTTAATAAGTCTATCATTTAAAAAAAATCTAATCTGATGGCTAACTAATCAAACCTTCTTGGTTAGGAAAAAGTTAAAGAGAGAGAAAAGACAAGGCTCCCAAGTGCTGATCAGATGATGTAGACATCCCTCAGAGCCTGGAAAATAAAAGCTTTTGGGCAACTGCTAAATTTACTTTGCTAGGCCACAGGCCTGACTTTCATTCTGTTACCCCTGCAAGGCACAAACACAGATAAAGTTGGAAAAACTCAGCAGGCCTAGTAATATCTATGGAGAGAAAGCAGAGTTAATGTTTTGGATCCAGAGACCCTTTACAAATGATGAGAGGTAGTAGGGGCAGAGGTGGGGCAGTAAAGCGATAGGTGGAGATGAACCCCAGAGGAGAGAAAGACAAGCAGACAATGGGATGGATAATGGCAAGCCATAACAAATTAAGAACCATTATTGGGAACCATAAGTATATGAAAGTGGGCTGACTGTGTTGAAAGCATTCATATCATGACAGGACCTGGGGTATAGGATGGGTAAAGGACATGGAAGAAGGTGCTCAGGTTCTAAAATTATTGAACTTAATATTCAGTCTTGAAGGTTGCAAGTTCCCCAAGTGGAAGATGTGAAGCTGTTCTTTTAGGTCATGCTGAGCCTTGCCGGAGCACTGCAGCAGGTCTGAGATAGAAATGTTGGCATGGGAACACAGATGTGTTGAAGTGGCAGGTAACTGGAAGCTTGTGGTCAATTTAAAGCTGATATAACTCTTCTGAAGAACGTTGAATTCTGGCAACCTGCGGAGCTTCTCCAGCATTTTCTGTGTTTATTTTAGATTTCCAGATTACCTTTACCTCATCATGACATCCTGTCTCTCATACCCCTTCTTCAGCATGACAGACCAGCTCCCATGGCTCACCTTGCATTTCCCTCCTCCCTATGTTAGCATCTGCCGTCCCTGACCACCCTGCGACAGAGCTCTGGGCCTCAGGCTTAGTGAATCACTGACTGTTCCTCTATTACATTTGCTGCTGATATGTTAAATAATGAACCTTAAAATAGGAAACATAGAAGCAAAATAGCTTTGATTGGAGGAGCAGCTATTTTCAAAATCTTTCAGTTACACTGATGATTATTTTGGACAAAGGCTTAGTGCACTGCATAGTACAACTCAGCAGCTGCCTCTTGGGCAAACCTGGTATATGACATTTGAGAGCTGTGCGGAGGAGGTGGAGGGCTATGAAAGCGGTGAGTTGGAGTGGTAATGATGTGAGAGCTGATGGGTTGGGATTTACATAGTTGTGACTATGGAAATAAGAATGTGAGAGAAATGGAGGGGAGAAGAGCTGTGGAGGATGGGGAAGAGTAAAGTTGTGAGAGCTATGGTGAGGAAGTAGAGCTGGGAGGTGGTAAGAAGTGTGAGAACTGGAGGTTGAGTAGAGCAGCATGATGTGAGAGATGTGGGGTGGCCAGGGAATGACCAGAAAACTGACAGTAGCATTTTTTTTCTCCCCTACCAGTTTTCAGGTTCTGTTGGGTACAGCAATCAGGCCTCGCAGCTGATTTCATTAGGTTATGCCCACCGAACTTCAGCAAAAGATGGAAATATAATTCATCAGGCCTAGAGCTGATACCTCGGCAGAAAGGGAGCTCTGTTTGGGAACCCCTGAAATGCAGGGTAGTCTGCCAAGCAGGAATTGATGTTGATTTTTATTTTACTTGAGTCAAGAAATGTTCTGGCAATATCTTTATAGATAGAACTCCTGTATTAATATACAGAACAGAAGATATAATGTTCAGAACATGCGATTTTAAACTAATTATTTGATGGCATGAAAGATGTTGTGGCAACTTTAATATCTTTAGTCACTTTCAGCTGTGGTAGGTGTGGTAAAAGTCATATGTCATAGTGCAGTCTTGTGCATTTAACAGTCTTAAAAGTGGCAGAAGAACTATTTGACAACCTAGAGTAATTATGGTATTTTAAATAAAGTGTACAAATGTCAAATGTTGCTATTACTTCAAAAATGTCATATTTATGCAACATTGAAAGATTTTGATAGGTATAGTGAATAAATGTCCAATGATACAAATGTGTAATTAACTTTAATATAGCAAGGTGTACAGAATTATATATCAAAGTTTAGAATTAAGTCTTAAGGCTCTAACTGTGTAATGATAGTATCCCTACCGCTGAACCAGGAAGCCCAGGTTCAAGTCCCACCTTCTCCAAAAGTGTGAAATAATATCCAGGAGCAGGTTGATTAGGAAAATATCTAGAAATAAAATTTATAGCATGCACCCAATAAGCCATCAAAATCTTGTGTTCTTTAAATATTTTTTTAGGAGCACTTATGAGACAACGTGTTGTGAATTGTTACTTGTAAGATATCGATACTATTTTGAGATAAAGTGAAGAATTTATTCATTGTCACAAAGCTGACTGCCTTTGATACCACTGCAGCTATGAATGTTTGCATCATTGCAATTAGATCTATTTTTATGTACATTTACAGGGCTTGCTTCAAGCATCCATCTATGGACCTAAACATTTCATTTGTTATGTATCAAACTAAATGAAAATTAGTTATGACCAACTTAAACTGGGAGACATTTACATGAAAATTTCTTGTGTCACTCTAATTGTACTTTGATAGTATAATTCCTTCTCCCTTAAGTACTATGACAGTCATAGTAAAGAACAGGATGATGAGGATGGGGTAACATAGGAGTCCTGACCATGATTAGCCCATGTTCCTCAGCTGTTCACCATATCCCCCACTGCAAACCCCTCCAATATCCCCTTTGTACTGGTTGTTTTCTCATATGCATGCCTCCATTCACATCCTTGCACTTGGGGAACTAGATACTGTTCGTAACTCACAGACTGCTTGGAGAGCTAGAAAAGAAGTAGCTTAAAATATGACACTTTCTCAGAGGAGGGGGAGAAGATTCAATCATAGATTCTTATGTGCAAAGAAAGATATTTGAGGTTGATCAACTACACGTTCATCTGATTTCAGTCTTCAATTTGCTGCAGCTGTCATTTAGAACATTGAAACAGTAGTAGGCCATTCAGCCTGTCAGGTCTGGTCTGCCATACAGCATGATTATGGCTATTGGAAGGCTTCAGTGCCATTTACCCACACTATTCCCATAATCCTTTAAGCCATTGGTAATCAGAAATCTATCAACCTCTACTTTAAGCATAGTTAATGACTGAGCTTTCACAGGCCACTGAGGTAGAAAACATTCACAACTCACTGAGTAAAATAGATTCTCATCTCGATACTAAATGGCATCACCCTTATTTTAAAATTGTGCCCCCCATTCTAAACTCCACAACTGGGGAAACATTTACCTATATCTACCCAGTCTGTTCCTTGAAGTGTTTCATAGGTTTCAATGAGATAACCTTTTATTCTTCAAAACTCTAGAGAATACAGGTCCAATATGCCCACACACTCTCCATTTGCAAATTTTTTAATGTGCAGTAACCATTACAGTATCAAATTTTGGAAGATAATCACCAGTATATCAACTACATCTCTGGCCACTTCCTTCGAAACTCTGGATTTACACTATCAGACCCAAAGCATTTATCAGCTTTCAGCTCCATTAATTTCTCCAGTATAATCTTCAGAATAATATCAATTTCTTTCAACTCCATGTTCTCACAAGCCATTTGAATCTCTGATTCTGGGAGATTTTTAGCATTTTCCTTAGTTGAAAACAGGCACTACAGTAATCATTTAGCTTTTCTGCTGTTTCTCTTTTCCCCATTTTAAATTCTCTTGACTCAGTTGGACCCACATTATTCTTAACCAAAGGTTTACCTTATAGATTCCCATAGAAGCATTTTCATCCATTTTATGTTTTATTGCTAGATTGCATTCTTATTCTATTCTTCATTCCTTACTAGTTTCCTGGTCCTCTTTTACTGGATTCTAAAAACTTCTTCATTCTCAGGTTTATTACAATTTCATAGCTGCTTTTTGTAATCTTTAATTTTCTTTGTCAGCTATGGTTAGCTGTGAGCTTTTGCACCTTGAGGATGCTTGGACACTGTGTAAGCTATATGTTAGTTCAATACACAAAAACAAATTGCTGGAAATTCTCAGCAGAACTGGAGGCATCTATGGACAAAAAGCAGAGTTAATATTTCCAGCCCGATGACCTTTCATCAGGGGTGGAATGAATAAGTGGAGACAGAGTCCAGAGAGAGATATATGAAATGGGTAGGTAAACAAGGAGATTATGGATACATAGTTCTATAAAGACTATCATTACCAATGTACAGCTGAGTTTTTAAAAATATTTTCCCAATCCAGCTCAGCCAACTTGTGCCTCATGCTTTCATAATTTTCTTTATTTCAATTTAACAGCTTTGTTTCCAGTTGGACTACCTCATTTTCAAACATAATGTAAAATTCTATCATATTGTGGTCACTCATCCCTAAAATTTCTTTTAAAACAAGATTGTTAGATATTCCTTTTTCATTATGTAAAACTATATTCAAAGTAGCCTGTCCTCTAGTTGGCTCTGAAACATGCTGCAAAGCATCAATATATCACACCTGAAGTGCATTCTCCATGGTTTTTATATTTTTTTACCAGTGTCTATGCAGATTGAGCCACCCTTGAATACTGTATTTCACAAGCAACAAGCTTCTCTCATTTCCAATTTATGCCATGCCTTACAATACCACTATGATTTAGTGGCCTACAAATAACTCTAACCAATGTCTGTTGCCCCTTATATTTCTTAATTCCACCCACATAGACTCCATGCACTGTCCTTCTGACCAGAGATACGCCCTGCATTCAGCGCTGCCTCCAATGTAAAAGATTTCCTCATCTCACCACCTGCAGCAAAAGCAACACCTATTTCACCCAATTTCTTCTCTTATAATGCCTGTCTCTCTTCATTTCAGGAGACAAACACCTCACAGTATAGCAGAAAGAGTTAAAACAGGTGGTGTGATGTTCATCAAATAGTTCTTCACCCATTATAAGGAGAGGGTCCTGATTCTGTCTGTCTCAAGCAGGTTCTGAAGTGGTATCAGAGGATGCCCTGGTCTCACTGTGCCTGAATCCATTCAGCCACCACCCTGCACCCAATTTCTTAGGCATTTGGTCAGTAGCCCTGTAGATTATGGCACTCGAGGCCCTGCATATCAGGACAACTTTTAAATGAGTTGAAGGTTAATTCTTCTACTACCTTTTCAGACAGAGAATTCCAGGAACCTATCACCCTCTGTTAAGGCAATTGGTCTTTCCCATCCACTTTAGCCTATTTCTTTACAATTCTGCACACTCCAATCAAATCTCACTCACTTCCTCTCTTCCAAGAAGAACAACTCCAGTCTACCCAATCTTTTATCTGCACTTTTCCAGTGCTTGTAGTATCCAAGTAAATGTCCTCTGTACCCTTTCCAATGTAATTACATCCTTTTTGGAATCAGATGATCAGACCTGCACACAATATTAAGTCATGATGTAACTAATTATGTACTGTGTACATTTCCAGTTACCTGCCTGCTGTTGTATTCTATTCCTCAGCCAATTAACCATCTTAATCACCCTATCCTGGCCTGTGACTATCACATCCCATTAATTAATTCAAAACTGCTTGAATTCCAATGACTTTTGTGCTTTTCAGGAATTTTGAGCATTCTGGAATGATTTGTTTGAAGAGATGAGGAGCTCGTGTATGGGAGAAGGATGCATATTTTTGGATCATTGGAATCTCTTCTGGTGTAGAAGTGACCTGTACAAGAAGGATGGATTGCACCTGAATTTGAAGTGGACTAATATACTGGCAGGGAGATTTGCTAGAGCTGCTCTGGAGAATTTAAACTAGTAAGGTTGGTGGGGGTGGCGGGAGAGGGAAGGTGGGGTATCAATCTGAGTCTGGGACCGTTGAGAAAAGAAGCAAGTCAAACTGTCAGGGCAAAAAGTGAGGTCTGCAGATGCTGGAGATCAGAGCTGAAAATGTGTTGCTGGTTAAAGCACAGCAGGTTAGGCAGCATCCAAGGAACAGGAAATTCGACGTTTCGGGCCAGAGCCCTTCCTTGGATGCTGCCTAACCTGTCAAACTGTCAGGGCAGGCAGGGACAAAGCAGAGAACAAGGTAGGGCTGAGAAAATTAAACTGCATTTATTTTAATGCAAGAGGCCTAACAGGGAAGGCACATGAACTCGGGGCATGGTTAGGAAAATTGGACAGGGGTGTCCTAGCAATTACAGAAACATGGCTCAGGGATGGACAGGACTGGCAGCTTAATGTTCCAGGATACAAATGCTACAGGAAGGATAGAAAGGGAGGCAAGAGAGGAGGAGAAGTGGTGTTTTTGATAAGGTATAGCATGACGGCTGTACTGAGGGAGGATATTCCTGGAAATACATCCAGGGAAGTTATTTGGGTGCAACTGAGAAATAGGAAAGGGATGATCACCTTATTGGGATTGTATTATAGATTCCCTAATAGAGTCAGTGAGAAATTGAGAAACAAATTTGTCAGAAGATTTCAGTTATCTGTAAGAATAATAGGGTGGTTATGGCAGGGGATTTTAACTTTCCAAACATCGACTGGAACTGCCATAATGTTAAGGGTTTAGATGGAGAGTAATTTGTTAAGTATGTACAAGAAAATTTTCTGATTCAGTATATGGATGTACCTACTAGAGAAGGTGCAAAACCTGACCTACTCTTGGGAAATAAGGCAGGGCAGGTGACTGAGGTGTCAGTGGGGGAGCACTGTGGGGCCAGTGACCATAATTCTATTAGTTTTAGCGATGGAAGAGGATAGACCAGATGTAAAAGTTGAAGCTCTAAATTAGAGGAAGGCTAATTTTGGCAGTGTTAGGCAAGAACTTTCATAAGTTGATTGTGGCCAAATGTTCTCAGGTAAAGGGACGGCTGGAAAATGGGAAGCCTTCAAAAATGAGATGAGAGTCCAGAAATGGTATATTCCTGTTAGGGTGAAAGGAAAGGCTGGTAAGTTTAGGGAATGACTAGAGAAATTAAGAGTTTAGTTAAGAAAAAGAAAGAAGCATATGTCAGGTATTGACAGGAGAGATCAAGTGAATCCTTAGAAGAGTACAAAGGCAGTAGGAGTATAAAAGTCAGGAGGACAAAAAGGGGACATGAGATAGCTTTGGCATACAGGGTTAAGGTGAATCCAAAGGGATTTTACAAATACATTAAGGACAAGAGGGTAATAGAAACATAGAAACATAGAAAAGTACAGTGCAGTACAGACCCTTCGGCCCTCGATGTTGCGCCGACCGAAGCCTACCTAACCTACACTAGCCCAATAACCTCCATATGCTTATCCAATGCCCGCTTAAATGACTATAAAGAGGGAGAGTCCACCACTGCTACTGGCAGGGCATTCCATGAACTCACAACCCGCTGAGTAAAGAATCTACCCCTAACATCTGTCCTATACCAACCTCCCCTTAATTTAAAGCTGTGTCACCTAGTAACAGCTGACTCCATTAGTGGAAAAAGGTTCTCACTGTCAACCCTATCTAAACTTCTAATCATCTTGTACACCTCTATCAAATCTCCCCTAAACCTTCTTTTCTCCAATGAGAACAGTCCCAAGTGCCTCAGCCTTTCCTCATACGATCTTTCTACCATGCCAGGCAACATCCTGGTAAACTTCCTCTGCGCCCGTTCCAATGCCTCCACATCCTTCCTATAGTATGGCAACCAAAACTGCACACATTACTCCAGATGAGGCCGCACCAGAGTCTTATACAACTGCAACATGACCTCAGGACTCCGGAACTCAATTCCTCTACCAATAAAGCCCATTACACCATATGCCTTCTTCACAGCACTATTTACCTGGGTGGCAACTTTCAGAGATCTGTGTACATGGATACTAAGATCCCTCTGCTCATCCACACTACCAAGTAGCCTACCATTAGCCCAGTAATCCATCTTCTTGTTACTCCTACCAAAGTGAATGACTTCACACTTAGCTACATTGAACTCCATTTGCCACCTTTCTGCCCAGCTCTGCAACTTAAATATATCCCGCTGTAACCTGCTACATCGTTCTTCGCTGTCCACAACTCCACCGACTTTCGTATCATCCGCAAACTTCCTCACCCAACCTTCTAGCCCCTCCTCCAGGTCATTTATAAAAATGACAAACAGCAGTGGTCCCAAAACAGATCCTTGTGGAACACCGCTAGTAACTGCACTCCAAGATGAACCTATACCATCAACTACTACCCTCTGTCTCCTTCCAGCCAGCCAATTCCTAATCCAAACCTCTAATGCACCCTCAATGTCATACCTCCGTAATTTTTGCAGTAGCCTACCATGGGGTACCTTATCGAACGCCTTGCTAAAATCCATATACACTACATCTACTGCTTTACCCTCGTCCACTTCCTTGGTCACCTTCTCAACTAGGATGAGAATAGAGCCCCTCAAAGATCAGCAAGGCAGCCTTTGTGTGGAGCCGCAGAAATTTGGAGAGATAGTAAATGAGTATTTTGCATCAGTGTTCACTGTGAAGAAAGGCTTGGAAGATATAGGATGTAGGGAAGTAGATGGTGACATCTTGAAAAATGTCCATATTGCAGAGGAGAAAGTGCTGGATGTCTTGAAACACCTAAAAGTGGATAAATCCCCATAACCTGATCAGGTGTACTCTAGAACTCTGTGGGAGGCTGGGGAAGTGATTGCTGGGCCCCTTGCTGAGATATTTATGTCATTGATAGGCACAGGTGAGATGCTGGAAGACTGGAGGCTGGCAAAAATGGTACCACTATTTAAGAAAGGTGGTAAGGACAAGCCAAGGAACTATAGGCTGGTGTGCCTGATGTCGGTGGTGGGCAAGTTGTTGGAGGGAATACTGAGGGACAGGATGTACAATTATTTTGAAAGACAGGGACTGAGTAGGGAAAGTCAACGTGGCTTTGTGCATGGGATATTATGTCTCACAAACTTGATTGACTTTTTTGAAGAAGTAATAGAGAGGATTAATAAGGGCAGAGCAGTGGATGTGGTCGAATTGGACTTCAGTAAGGCATTCGACAAGATTCCCCATGGGAGACTGGTTAGCAAGGTTAGATATCAAGGATTACAGGGAGAACTAACCATTTGGATACAGAACTGGCTCGAAGGCAGAAGACAGAGGGTGTTGGTGGAGGGTTGTTTTTCGACTGGAGGCCTGCGATCAGTGGAGTGCCACAAGGATAAGTGCTGGATCCACTACGTTTCGTCATTTATATATATGATTTGGATGTGAACAGAGGAGATATAGTTAGTAAGCTTGCAGATAACACCAAAATTGGAGGTGTAGTGGACAGCGAAGAAGGCTACCTCAGAATACAATGAGATCTGGGTCAGATGGGCCAATGGGCCATGGAGTGGCAGATGAAGTTTAATTTAGATAAATGCGAGGAGCTGCGTTTTGGGAAAGGACTTATACACTTAATGGTAAGGTCCGAGGGAGTGTTGCTAAACAAAGAGACCTTGGAGTGCAGGTTCATAGCTCCTTTAAGTAGAGTCACAGGTAGATAGGATAGTGAAGAAGGTGTCTGGAATACTTCCTTTTATTGGTCAGAACATTGAGTATAGGAGATGGGAGGTCATGTTGTGGCTGTACATGTTGAAATATTTTGGAATATTCCGTGTAATTCTGGTCTCATTCCTATTGGAAGGATGTTGTGAAACTTGAAAGGGTTAAGAAAAGATTTACAAGGATGTCACCAGGGTTGGAGAATTTGAGCTATAGGGAGAGGCTGGGAATGTTTTCCCTGGAATGTCGGAGGCTGAGGGGTGACTTTATAGAAGTTTCTGAAATCATGAGGGGCATGGATAGGATAAATAGACAGTCTTTTCCCTAGGGTGGGCTAGTCCTGAACGAGATGGCATAGATTTAGGGTGAGATATAAAAGGGGACGTAAAGGGCAATCTTTTCACGCAGAGGGTGGTGTGTGTATGGAATTAGCTGCCAGAGGAAGTGGTAGAGGCTGGTACAATTGTAACATTTAAAAGACATCTGGATGGGTATATGACTAGAAAGGGTTTAGAGGGATATGGGCCAGGTGCTGGCAAGTGAAACTAGATTAGTTTGGGATATCTGGTCAGCATGGATGAATTGGATTGAAGTGTGTCTTTCCATGCTGTACATATCTATGTCCCTATAACTATGTGCATCGTTGGAATGGATGCTTTCCTGTTGACAAAGGCTGCTGGGTGTACCGTGGCAGCCTTAATTGTCTCACATGCAGCTTATGCACTGACAGGCCCCAGGCTGTTCAGATTCCACACATTCCAGTGGATTCTTAAAAAGAACTGTTGATGTAGAAGTTGAGAGACACTGTGATTTTCAGACACGTTTGTATAGGATGTAACTAATCTCAATATAACATGGCAGCATGTTGCAATGTAAATCTTTCTGGGAGCCTCAATCTGCACTTAAGTTATTGCTTGGACATCTGTGGTTAGTTGAACCATATATTGTATACCCTTTACCAGGAATAAACCCTTCTTCACATGGCAGACTGTTGTCACTTGCTCTTTCATCTTTCTCTAGCACACCTAACCAGAAGCATGTCCTCTTGCGATTCCTGCTGTTGTTTCTATGGCCCTCTCTCGGTGCCTTATCGCCAATTCTTTTTTCTGCTTCTCCTCCTCAGAGGGGCCATGAAGACCATGTGGATCAGCTCAATTTCAGGTGTATTCTTCCTGTGTCTTATGCTTTCTTTGCAGTTTACATCTCCAAAGCCTTTCTGTTCCTACTCTCTTGAAGAATATTACACTGATCCCTAGTGTCCCTTGCACAATGTCCCCAACCTTTGATGAAGGCACCTTCACATCTTCCCGCCACCCCAACATTTATTGCTTTTAGCACTTTTAGTGATTGTACTTTAACATGGCCTCCCTCACTCTATTCATGATAGCATCTTTCATAGATTTTCTGCTTTTCTCTAGCAGTAGTGTTTGTTCCCCACTCTCCACCTTCCAAAGCACATTGTCTTTCAGAATGACTGATTAATGGAGACTACAGAGACCAGCTTTGTTGCTGCACCTTTAGTCACTTTGGGTACAGTTGAAGTTTCCTCCGCCATTACAATGTAAATTCGAAATGTCAAAAAATTTAATGGTTGAAAGCTCTGTGTTTTCCAGTAGCTTCTGGCAGCTTACGATTGAGCTGCCATGATCATTTTTAAGTATTATAAAATAAATTTCTTGCCCATGTCTTGAGACTAAATCTTTTGGTTTTTAATGTTTTTTGACATATTCAAGGAATATTTTTAAATTCCTTAATAAATACACAAATATACGTAACATCTGGAGAGTATCTTTTATTTACTCAGAAGATTCGAATCCTTTGAAGGCTCTGTATTTGCTATTATTTAAGGTATAAATTAAAATATTTTTGATTGTCTAAGGTTATGGGGATGGAGTGAGGAAAAAGCATTGAAGTATTCTATCAACCACAATCAAATTGAATGGCAAGGTAGGCTGAATGGCCAACTCCTGTTTCTGAATTCCCATGTTCGTGTTCCTAAATACTGGGAACACCACCAAAATACTTAAATGAGCCCACCTCGTATTTTGGAATATTATGCAAAATGTAACAAAACCCTTCCTACACTATAATTATAATTGTTTCTTATGCTAATTTATTTCTGTCAGAGTATGGCGGTGCCTTTGGAAAGTAATATCAGTTTTAATGGCTAAGATTATAACAGCCTCATGATCGCTGTGACTTCAATGGTAGAAATACATGGTAGTTTTGAATTTTTAAAAATATGTATTAATTCATGTGTGTAGGCATCATTCAATTCAACCCATCCGTAACGGCCCTTGAGAAGGTGTTGGAAGGCCATCTTCCTGAACTGTTGTAGTCCATGTACTGTTGGTATAGTAGTTTTGAGGAACACATTTTTTGCTTTCTATCATCATCAAATTTGGAAATCTTACTTTTGGTTCCCACCTCCAAATCATTGATATATTGTGAATAGCTGGGTCCCAAGAACTGATCTTTATAGTACCCCACTAGTCATAGCCTGTCAATATGAAGACCAGTTTGTTCCTGCTCTGTTTTCCATCTGTTAGTCAATCATTAATCATGCCGGTACATTGCTTCCTTTCCTAAGTGTTTTATTCCTTCTAGACAGCCTAAGATGGAGTAACTTCAGCAAAGCCTTCTGACAATCAAAATATGCTACATCCATTGGTTCTCCTTTAATAAATTTTGCTAGTCACGTCCTCAAATAAATCCCCAACAAATCTATCAATCGTGATTTTCCATTCCAAATCCAGGATGACAAGTTCTTATTCATTCATGAGACATGGGCTTTGGTCAGCATAGGAATACAGAAACAGGAGTCAGCTATTCAGCTTACCTCACCACATGCTAGGCCAGCATTTATTGCCCACCCCTAATTACCCACAGGTAACTGCAGCTCACATGTAGGCCAGACCAGATAAGGATTGCATTTTTCTTCCCTAAAGAATATTAATGAACCAAATGGTGTTTTCTAAAATTGACATTGATTTTGTGACCATCATTTGACTCTTAAATCCAGAGTTTTATTGAATTCAGATTTCACCATCTGCCAGTATTCAAATCCAGGTCCCCAGAACATTACCTGGGTCTCTGGATTAAGAGTCAGAGCGTCATACAGCACAGAAACAGAGCCCTAGATCTAACTCATCTGTGCTGACCAGATGTCCCAATCTGACCTCGTCTCATTTGCTAACATTTGGCTCATATCCCTCTTAATGTTTCCTATTCGTATACCGATCCAGATGCCTTTTAAATATTGTAATTGTATGTGCCTCCATCACTTCCTTCCATATAAGCTTCACCCTCTGCATGAAAAAGTTACCTCTCAGGTCTTTTGTAAATCTTTCCCCTTTCACCTTAAACCTATACCCTCTTGTTTTGGATTCCTCCATAGCACCCCTTCCCCAGCCTCCCATCCCCAGACCTAGGAAAAATGCCTTAGTTATTCATCCTATCCATACCATTTATGATTTTATAAATGTCTTTAAAATCACCTCTCAGCCTCCAACACTCTGGGGGAAAAAGCCTCAGCCTATTCAGCCTCTCTCTATTACTTCCTGGCAATATCCTTATAAATATTTTCTACACACTCTCAAATTTAATGCCATTCTTCCTGTAGAAGGCCGACTAGCATTGTACACAGTGTTCTAAAAGTGGTCTCATCAATGTCTGATATAACTGTAACATGACATCCCAACTTCTATACTCAGTGTACTGACCAATGAAGGCAAGCATACTCAATGCCCTCTTCACTACCCTTTCTACCTGTGACTCCACTTTCAAGGACCTGCACCTGCTCTCCTAGGCCTCTTTGTACAACACTCCTCAGGGCCCTACCATTAATTGTATAAGTCCAAGCCTAGTTTGCCTTACCAAAATACAACTTCTTACATTTATCTCCCATTGACCTATCTGATAAAGGTCTAGAAATAAAACCACTAGATTATCATCTCCCCGACTATGCTCAATTAGATCAATAAAAGAAAAGTGTTAGTTTATCCTATCCATCGTAATAGATTCTAGAATTTTCCCTACTACTAGTGATATAAGGCTAATAAGTCTGCAGTTCTCTATTTTCTTTGTAGCTCCTTTCTTAAAGGAACATATTTGCTTCTTTTGCTTTGGGATGCTGGTGTTGGACTGGGATGTACAAAGTTAAAAATCACACAACACCAGGTTATAGTCCAACAGGTTTATTTGGAAGCACTAGCTTTCGAAGCGCTGCTCCTTCATCAGGTGGTTGTGGAGTATAAGATCATAAGACACAGAATTTATAGCATGACACTGTAATCCTTTTGCTATAAATTCTATGTCTTACGACCTTATACTCTACAACTACCTGATGAAAGAACAATGCTTAGAAAGCTAATGCTTCCAAATAAACCTGTTGGTCTATAACCTGATGTTGTGTGATGTTTAAATTTGCTACTTTCTAATTGATAGAAATTATTCTACAATCAATAGATTCTGGTTATTTGGAATTTTCATTTTGAGCAACTGCACAGAGAATCTCCTGAATTTGTCTGGATTACCAGAATTTTAAAGAAATTGCTTTGGATGAAGTGAATATTTTCACTCAATTTCTGGAGGCTAAATGCATAAAACTGCATAAGTGGCCAGGTTAGAAACAGCCTGCCAACAACCAAGCTGCTTTCTGGAGCTGGCCTTCTTGAAGTGGACTTGGAAAATGGACTGTATGAACTGTCAGTGAGACATTCCAGCTGAATACCTCAAGCTTCTTATTTCCATAAAAATCATGGCCATAATGAGTTACTGTACAGGAGATGAAGTGGTTCTGAATATCTCAGTAACTTCTGGGTTGTATTATAAAATTCTGGAATAAGTAGCTTTGCAGCTTCATAATTTAGCAATTGTTGATGGTTGCATGGACACCATGGCTTGTGTTCTGTCCTTTTGATTTAAAAAAAAATTTTTTTTGACAATGCCATGGACAAACAATGGGCCAGATTTTCTCATTCTAACAGCAGCAAACATTAAAACACTGCTATAGAGGTTTGCAATGTCAGTGAAACTTCTGGTCGGCTGATTTGTGCCTGAATCCTAGAACCTCAGAACTGATGGGCATCTAGTATCTGTGTTTACAGTAAGTTGGCTGTCTGCCCTCTATACAGTTTATTTTTAGTACTTGATTTAGTTTTCTTTTATTCATTTGTGGGATGTGGACATCGCTGGCTGGCCAGAATTTATTGCTCGTGCCTAGTTGCCCTTAAAAAGATGGTTTGAACTGCATTCTTGAACCGCTGCAGTTCACCTGATGTAGGTTGGCCTACAATGTCATAGGGAGGGAATTCCAGGATTTCAACTCAGTGACATTGAAGAACTGGTGATGTATTTCTAAGTAAGATGGTGAGCTTGGTCAGGAACTGCAGGTGATGATGTTCCCATATATATACCACCCTTTCCTTCCAGGTGGAAGAGGTTGTGTGTTTGGAAGGTGCTGTCTGAGGATCTTTGGTGAATTTCTTCAGTGCATCATGTAGATATACTGCTACTACTGAGCGTTAGTGGTGGAAGGAATGGATGTTTGTGGATGTGGTGTCAAGCAAGGTGGCTGATTTGATCTATTTGGTGTCAAGCTTTTTGAGTATCGTTGGAGCTGCACCCATCCAGACAAGTGGGGAGTATTCCATCACATTCCTGACGTGTGCCTTAAAGATGGTGAACAGGCTTTGGGGTGTGAGGAAATGGGTTACTCGCTGCAGAAATCCTCGCCCCTGACCTGCTTTTGTAGACACTATTTATGCGGCATGTTTGGTTCAGATTGTTTGGTCATTCAGGAGGTGAGTTATTATGAACATGTGCACAGTCTGTTCAGGGGTGCAGTTCTCAATAATAAGGTAAAGAATAAAACAATCTAGCACTCATGGCAACACCAACATTGCTCATCTCTCCTCTTCACCCATTCTGCTGACAATGCTCATCCCTCTTTACATTACACAGTCTCCTTGCAAACCCTGTTGCTGCTTGCAAACCCTTTCCCATGTCCACATTCTTGACACCTCCACACACACACTGCCCCTCAAGTCTGAGCCTGCATGATCACCAACCTTGTCCCCAACCACCAACCTACTGGTCACCACCATGCAGCCTTGACAATGAGAAAGGGGGCTGGGTCTCCTTAGAATCACACTTCACGCCTAGACATCCTCAGTTTACTTGTTGCTAGATCCTAACTGAACACATGAATAGGAAGATCCCACATAAAAAAGTAAACAAAAAAACTAAGAGCAGTTTTTATTTGGTGTATCTATATACTGCCCTGCTGATTAAAAGGATAGAATCATATTTTGCACCCTTTGACATTGGATAAAGTAGTTTTATGAAAGACGAAGATTTTATTTGTCAAAAATTGCAGTAGAAAATATGTCGAAGCAAGTGTTGCTTTTACTTTTTCTTGTGCATTGTCAATGCAGCAGAAGCAATGGTGTTTGCTGAACAGTATACACAATCAAATGCCAATATGTAATTTACTTCTTCTACAATTTCTTGCAGACATTCTTGAAGTTGAGTGAGAAACTAAATGAATTCAGAGGAAACTATCAATTGAGAACTGACAATCAGGAAAAAGAAAAGAACAGTATGAAACAACAATTGACTGATGGTCAGGTAACCTGATTTGCTGGACTTATATATGCATGCCACTTGCCACAGTGCTCAGTAGATGGCATCATTACATGAATGATGTTTAGTCCAAGATATAGCTTTGTCAAATCCTTAATAATTGTTTCAACCAAACAGACAAGCATTTTTTAAATGATTATTCAGTAATATAATTTGTGATTTAGCCTTATGAGGAAATTGCAATTTCTAGTTGTGGGGTGAAGCTGAAGAACTTTCACGTAATTTAGAATGAACAAAGCAAAATGGGTAGAAAATTAATTGCTGATTTTTGCTGACCTCAGAAAGGCCAAAAAATAGATTTGCTAACACGGCTAGAGCATCAGTGCATGCATTCAGACTTTTCATCAATAACCTCCCTTCTATCATCTAATCAGAATGGAGATGTTCACTGATGATTGAACAGTGTTCAACACCATTCATAACTCATTAGATACTAAACCAGTTCTGTGTCCATATGCAGCAAGATCTCAACAGCATCGATACTTGGGCTGATCAGAGATGCCGGGGAATGATCATCTTCAGCAGGAGATGTCTAATGCCATTGACATTGCTGAATCCCTACTATCAACATCTTGGGGTTTACCAATGACTCAGAAACTGAAGTGGATTAGCCATATAAATAAAGTGGCTATAAGTTTGGAATTCTGTCATGTGTAACTAGCTCCCTGAAGCCTCCGTTTTCAAGAAACAAATCAAGAGTGTGATGGAACATTCCGCACTTGCCTGGATAAGTACAGCTCCAACAACACAAGAGGCTTGGGACAAAGCAGCTGAGATAATTGACACCACATCCACCACTTGAAATAAGTGATGCACAATGACATCAATGTACCATCCACAAATTGCACTGCAGTAACTCAGTATGGCTCCTTCAATAACACTTTCCACAACATATGACCTCAAATACCTAGAAGGAGAAGGGCATGGGAATACCACCATTTTAAAGTTCTCCTTCAAGTTACACAGCATAATGATTTTTAACAATCTTGCTGTTCCTTTACTGTCACTGGCTCAGAATCCTGGAACTTCCTTCGGGGCGGCACGGTGGCACAGTGGTTAGCACTACTGCCTCACAGCGCCAGGGACCTGGGTTCAATTCCCGCCTCAGGCAACTGACTGTGTGGAGTTTGTACGTTCTCCCCGTGTCTGCGTGGGTTTCCTCCGGGTGCTCCGGTTTCCTCCCACAGTCACAAAGATGTGCGGGTCAGGTGAATTGGCCATGCTAAATTGCCCATAGTGTTAGGTAAGGGGTATATGCAGGGGTATGGGTGGGTTGCGCTTCGGCGGGTCGGTGTGGACTTGTTGGGCCGAAGGGCCTGTTTCCACACTGTAAGGAATCTAATCGAATCTAATCTAAACAGCATGGGTGTCCTTCCATGATTTTAGTGGATTGGTTAGTTCAGTGGGCTGGATAGTTGGTTTGTATTGAGGAGTGATGTAATGAGCGTGGGTTCAATTCTCACACTGGCTGAGGTTACCATGAAGGATTCTCATTCTCAATCTCTCCCCGCACTTTAGTCACAGTGACCCTAAGTTAAACCACATGTTGCTTTCTCACTTTCTGACTCTGATGACACAACAGTCCTATTATCCGGTAGGCCTATAGCTATTTTTATCTATGGCGGTCCCTGCATCTAAGGGCTGCAGATGTTTGAGAATGCAACTCACCACCAACTTCTCCTGTGCAATTAAACATTGACTCAGGGGGAATGGGCACCACTGGCTAGACCAGCATTTATTGTCAATGTAGAAAAGGTAAGGGGCAGTAGTTGTCATGCTATTTGCTGTGCAAGCTGAGCTGGACATTCACTGGCGGAGTGGGGAAGTAAAATTCATGTATCTGCAATAGCAAGACTATAATGGTTCAAGAAAATGACTCAACTCCACCTTGTCAAGGACAATTATGTATGAGCAACAAATACTGGCCAGGCCTGTGACACTCACTTTCCATTAAAGAATAGGAAAAACAGTGTCAATTTAAAAGGCTCTACCCAGAAAGCATCTTTTGGAGGTGGTGGTGATGGTGGGGATGGGGATGGTGGAGGGTTTCATTTCAAGGTTACAGTGAGTCAGGAGCAGTGCCTTTGCAGTCTTTGCTTCAACAATGAGGCAGTGATAGAATTGTGTTATCTCCCTCATGACAACTAAGAGCTTCAAACCAGGGCGAGAATGATTCTCCCAATGTTCGTGTGAGATGATCTAGAGTGATACATTTGAATTCATGTGTATGTTTGTAATGGTATGCATAGTCATTTGTAACCTTGCAATTGTGAAAGCCAGTTATTTCCTCCTAAGATCCGGAGGCTATCTTGGGAAATGGAGGAGGAAGAGATAGAAAACGAAGGGAAGAGAACGTCTGCTTCACACTAAACTGGATAGAGTGAAAGGGAGATAGTGAGGTCTGCAGATACTGGGCAGTCAGATTCGATAAAGTGTGTCACTGGAAAAAGCACAGCAGGTCAGGCGGCATCCGAGGAGCAGGAGAGTTAACATTTTGGGCATGATGCTTCATCAGGGCAGGGAAAGAGACATTGTGAGGCTTCACTTCTTGAAATGAGCTTCCTCACCCACAACCATTCCTGAACAGTTCAACCGGTATGAGACCTTCTGTAATATTATTCAATAAAGACCAATAGCAGACATCTTCATTCAACAACAAAAACAGAAATTGCTGGAAAGGCTAAGCAGGCCTGGCAGCATCTGTGGAAGGAAATCAGAGTTAGCATTTCGAGAAGAGTGACCCTTCCTCAGAACTGAGTCCTGATTACTTCATAAGTAGCAAATATTTGACATCTGGAATGATTCTACAAAACTGCTATAATCAGATAGTTTTGCACACCATGAGAGTGAAGTTTTGGAAGCTGAATTCACTGATTTAATATTAAAAGTTAAATCAAAGCTCTGAATTCCCTCAGAGATATTAAATGTTTAATTTGATGCAACTTTTTTTCTTCTTCTGCCAGTGGCAGCCGTGGAAAATGAAGAACTGAAATAGTTTAGAAGATACTATAAGCACAAACTTAGAAGCAGAAATATTGAGCATACATTTACAGTGCCTTTTACCATCTTGGAATATCCCAAAACATTTAATTGCCAGTAAATTATTTTGAAAATACAGTTACTGTTGTTACACTAGTAAAAGCAGCAACCATTTTGTAGAAAACAATGTTCCACAATCAGCAGTGAACTAACTATCCAGTTTATCTTTTGAAGAATTGTTGTACAGTAGCAGTTGGCCCAAATACTGGAGACACTTCTGCATTTAGTCAAATAATGACACGAAACTGGATTTTCTGAGCAGTGACAGTCTCTCACAGTTTGGCATTCTGCTTTTTTTTGGTGATAAGATGAAGTTACATATTTCTGAGAGGAGATTCTGATCAAGGCTACTTCAGGAATGCGTAGCAGTACTTCCATTCTGACAGTTCTCTCACAGTGCAGAACTGACAGGGGAAGGCAAACCATGACCTCTTCACACCATTCAGATGTTGTATTCTGACATGTAAGGTCCAGATAGAGACAGCCATTTGACAGCTCCTGTCAAATTATAAGTCTAATATCAGAGTACTGGGCAGGTAGGATACCCAAGGGGTAGTAGGTGCCAGCTAAGCTCTGTGTCATCTAAATTAGGTGCCAGCTATGTAAGCGGTAGGGCACCTGGGATTAAGATGGTAGACCGTTAGAGGGGAGGGTGCTAGGTAGGTAGGGTATCAACTGGTTTGGAGAATTGTGGGGAAATGGAAGTTGTATCTGATGGTGGGATAAGTGATTTGGGTGTACAATGGGGGCATAGAGGGTGATGGAGTTCAGCTGTAGGTGTGGCAGGAAGGAAGAAGATATGTATGGGATTGGGAAAGGGGTTTTGGCTGCAGGGTTGTGAGAAAGTGGCAGTTGATGCAGAATGGGGGAAGGCGGAGTCTGGTCCATCTGACAGCAGAGGAATGGGTTGTGCATGGGGAGTTGGGTGTGGACGTGGGGGAAAGGGGTTCAGGACCAGGGATTTGTCAGCTTAAGGTCTGGGGTATAAGTGGACCATGTATTGAATAGTCTTAACTTTTCCTGACTAACTAATAACTTATTATCATCGGAAGTCTCTGCTTTCTCAGAGATAATTAGAGTCTTCTATAGAGTTCCAAGTGTAGAGGAATTGCCCAATGAAAAATTAAACTTCTAGGACAATTCCTTCAGAATATCCTATGATTCTATAGGGTCTATATGAACAACTCTTATCTACATTGAAGTAATGGCTTTCTGGCCATATAGTCTTTTAAATGAATACATACAGACTGGTCCATTTAACATTTCATCTGAAAGCCAGAATCTCTGACAATGGAGTACTGTCTCAGTGTCAAATTAGATTTTGCCTTCAGTCCGGGAGAGCTGCTTGATGTAATGATGTTGTGATTCATAAGTTGAGGTTCTGTCAATAAAAGTAAGAATTGAGCAATTTTCTTAAGGAATTAATACCCATTCACTGATTTTCCCCGAAGTGCTCACAAATCTCTTTGTTTTCTGATGCAGTGTTGTAACGGTTTGTTAGGGTTCATTATAATTGGGATAGAAAGCAGATTCACTTACAGAAAAGTGCCCAGCTTGCTGGATACATAATAGGTTCAGAATAGACACTGGATGGTATTTTAATTGGTGGTACCCTGTGAAATGACAGGATATAACATGTCTGGAAAACATTGGGCTCCACAACAGGTTTCCTCCATTTTTGTTTAATTGAGCTAAAACCTTAGAACATTGCTTATGTGTTCTCTGGCCAATTAGAGAGTTTACACACTGGTATTGTGGAGCTGTCAAAAAGATTTCCAATTAATGTGGTCCTGATGTGAGTGAGAAAAGTACGCATGGAATTTTTGGTCTCAATAAGCACAGGAATGGGGAGGATGGTTGCAATGCTCCACTTTTAATGGTAAGTTTGCTGCTGACTCAGAGCACTAATGTACAGGCATGTTGAGAAAGCTGATCCTTTGCCTGTAAACCCAATGTTGGGATCTCATCTGCTTGGAATTTAGATTTAGATTTTAGATTTAGATTTGTTTTATTCTAACATGTACTCAAGTACAGGATTACAGTGAAAAGTGTACAATGTCGCCACTCTTACATCATCTTAACAAAGGATTTTAGGTACAAAAACTTAGGCACAAAGATAGTAAAATAAACAAATAAGTTAAAAAGTTCATCACTACATTTCTTCTTAGTATAAAGTAGGAAAATAAAGAAATAATGTTAAAAGTTAAACATTACAGTCCTTTCGTAAGCCATGGGTCTGTCGTCAATCCACGCTGCGCTTTCCCCATGAGGGCTCACTCCCTCCCGTGCAGGGCATGCTTTCAGCCGTGCTGGGTGAAGTCCTGCTTGAGATTGCCATTGACTGCCATTTGGTCTTGCACTGGGCCCCAGACGCTGCCACACTCCATTGCTGCCACTCCCTCCCCAATTGAGTTCTCTGTAGAAAATAAGCAAAAAGACACTAAATAACTAAAAAAGGGAATAAAAAACAAAAACGAGAAAAGAAGAGAAAAAGAAAAACAGGCGGAATGGACAAGACCTGGGTTCAAGAGTCTGATCGCTGCCTGTTCTGCCACCACCATCTTGGATGAGCATCTTAAAATTGGATCTCTGCCTCCATCTACTCTGCCTCGTCGCATGAGGCTGAGGAAAATGCTGCTATTGCTGTGCTGTTCTTGGCGTTGCTGCTCTTCAGTTTACTGTTGCTAGTGCTATTGGTATTCCTAGTGCTGAATTTCTTATTCTTTATCTGGATTACACTAGCTGCTTCATTGTTGTGGTGAAAACTGAGAGCAGGGAATTGCAGCTGAAGATATGCCAAATGGATGAAGTAAATTCCAAGATGATAGCAATCATTTGTCAAGCACTGAAAGCCCTGAAAAGGAGTGCTGTGAATAGCAAATTTCATTCAACAATCTCTGGATTTCTTCAGTTTCACCAATCAAAGATTTTCCAATATGTTAATCATACTTCACTGTGCACTCACTAAGGTGGTATTGATGACAATTTACAGAAATCTATAAGCTGGCAGTTAAAGCCAGAATTGTTGGTAATATAGTAGTTAATCACCTATTAGAATGTGTAAATTACATGACACTTTCCACACTCACCATTAAGCCACTACCACCACCTCCTACCCGCCTTCCTCACCACCCCCACAACCACCCACCCACAGTAAAATCCAGAAGTTGAAGGCATTGAACTCTTCTCACATGCCCAGAACGGCCAGTCTACCTGTCAAAATTCCTTCTGTTATGTGTGAGGGAGGGACCAAGCCATTTAAGTCAGTATAAGGCTCTTGTGTTTTGGTCAAATATATATTTGATAGACAGAATTTCTTTTAGCTTAATGAATATAATTAAACATCCTTTAGCCCAGTTTGTTCTAATTATTTGAAAGTCCATCTTGTTCAACAATTCCTCCTCTTAAAGATACCAGATACTAGGTTTTGTCTTCCCTTTTGCCCATTTTCTTGACTTTCCTTCCATGTGTTTCTTCCATGTCTTCAGCCCATCTTTGTTTTTGCATATTTGTTCTCTCTTTCATACCCTTTCAAAGACAATTACTGAGATGACCTTTCATATCATTTGACAATATTCTAATCTTTAGTTTGCAGGTCATCCACTCTGCTTTAAAAATGTGTTGTTTCTATCTTATCCTTTTCAACGCCACTGAGAAGTTTGGTTATTTTTCAGTTCTTTAGTTCTGATGAAGATGCCTATTCATAAGTTAACTCTTTCTTTCTTTACAGATACTGACTGATATATAAATTTTGAAAACGTTTTGTTTTAATTCTAGATTTTTAGCACTTTCAGATGTTCCTTGTTTATCTGTTTTGGGAATAACCAATATCATTAAGTTAAATTTGGCTGACTTCCTTGACTCATTCTCATGATGATTTGTCATGTTTTCACAAAGTTTACTGCAAACAATGAAAAACATACACTGTGGAATCTGACCTATCTACTCTAATCTCAGCATGTGGTGAAGTTTTAGAAAAATATAGTAACAGTTTAAATTTAACTTGTTCAAACTTTGACACTATTTTACCTGAATTGTAAATTCTCCCAACCAAAGTTAGTCAATAAGTCAGGCCTACTATGATGAAAAATGCTCATTGACGGGTTTTCTGACATTACAATGAAAACAACCCCAGTGTCTCTTCGTAACATAAACTCTCCAGCACAGGCAACAAGCTGGTACATCCCCTCTGCACTCTCTCCAGGGCAATCACATTCCCCCTATAATACGGATTCCAGAACTGCACACAGTATTCTTAGATATAGCCAAACTAATATTTTTACTGTTCCAGTTTAATCTCCATGATTTTAAACTCTTTGCCTCACCTATTAAAGACAAGTATTCCATATGTCGTCTTAACCACTTGATCTACCTGTTCTGCTAACTTACGGTCAATAGATTAGATGGTTAGATGATTAGATTTCCAGTGAAGCTGGAAAAGCACAGCAGGTCAGACAACATCTGAGGAACTGGAAAGTCAATGTTTTCTGCAGCTGCAGTCTTTACTGTCTCCTTAAGGGATTGGTAGACGTGCACAACTGGGTGCTTGGTCCTTCTCAGGGTTCTATAGTTCATCATGTATTCCCTTGCCTTGTATGTTCAGCCCGAGTGCATCACCTCACACATAGCGGCATTGAATTCCATTTGCTACTGATCAGTCTCTCTATATCCTCTTATAATCTAAAGCTTTCTTGCGCATTATTTACCTACCCACCAATTTTTCTATCATCCGCAAACTTACTGATCAACCATTCTACATTCAATACTAAAAACATTAACGCTCCAACACTGATCTTCATGGAACTTCTATGACACAGCCTTCCAGTCACACAAATACCCTTCAACCATCATCCTCTGCTTTTTGTCACTCTGCCAATTCTGTATTCAATTTGCCAAACTTACTTGGATCCCTTGTACTCTTATCTTTATGTTCAGTTCTCCCATTTGGGACCTTAAAAAACTTATTTTTGAAGTCCAAGTAGACAGCGTTGAATGCATTGCCCTCATCTGTACGCCTGGTCACCTCTTAGAAAAATTCCATCAAGTTGTTCAGATATGACGTCCCCTTAACAAAACCATGCTGACTGTTGTTGATTATGTTGTTTGTGCTTTAAACCAAAAAAACCAAAAGCATCTCTTCCCCTCTGCACCAAATTTCATTAGTGCTCCAAATTTACAAAACTACACAATTACTCAGGATGTGTTCTCTTCATAAGAAGAGCTGATTTTTACACTGTATGACTTTTCGACTCTACCATAACTGCTAGTGTGAAGCTTACCTATGACAGGGGTACGATCAATTCATCGTGTGACATGTTGGTGTAATAATGGACTTTTGAATGCAATGAAAACAAATAATTGTGCTAAATCTTCTAGTGGTTTGGAGTACAGTATTGGTCACTCAACTGGTGCAGCACTTCAGCCAAGTTGGTGCACATTCTGCATCATCCTGGTATCCTGTATTCTGCACAATTTGAGCAGACACAAAGCGATGTGATGAATGCTGAGAGACTGGGGCAACATGTGCTGCCTTCTAAGCAGAAGGACAAAGACCTTGAGGATGAAAGATCTCTCCTGGTGCACCACTGAGTTCAACTGTGTTGGGCACTACAGGTCAGACAGTATCTAATTAACACATGGTCCCACCAGATGAGAGAATGGATGCAGCAAATAATAAAGTCTGTAGACAGATCATTGATCATATCAGCATTTGATTCACATTGTGGGGTGAACTGCAGCCTCTACTAATTTTGTTTGTGCTTGTTTTTGCTATCTGTAAAATACACAATTCATGCAACTACAAATGTAAACAGTCAATCTTCAACAGTTTTATTAAGAGTTCTAGATTAAGTGATATACATCCACAATACCAAGTGTTTACATTGAAGTCTTTCCCAAAGTTTCATGTTTTTCTTCCTTCTATTTTTGTGGCAGTTTTAGAAACTTCTACATGCCTATTCCAAAACTGTGAAGCAGTAAACAATATCAAATAACATAATTTGGCCAAAACTACTCAATTGTTATGTTTTTAATTGTGGAAATTGCATGTAAACATACTTAATAACTGTTGCAGCAGCATCGTGTATTACATCCTATTATACATTACAATGTGCAATTTTTCTTTCATCCTGTGAAAGTTGTAGTATAATTAGAATGTGCAGTCAGTATCCTAATAGTTTCCTTTGTCATGTAAGATATATTTGTGATGATGAATATATAATTTTTATTCACACTAATGCACTATGTTCATTTTCAAAAGTTAATTATGGTGGGAGGTTGACGCAAGGCTGAAAGTTCACTTTGGGCATTTAATACTGTTGTGCTAGCCCTGCCAAGCACACTTTCATATCTCTTTTCAGCAATGAAAAAGAGCCAAGTTTTTCCCTTTTAATGTCAAAATAATTCTACACTTTTTAATATAAAGGTAGATTGTGCTGCATCTCATTTCTAGTATTATGTTATAAAAAAATCTCATCTGTCAGGTAAGGATGTTGTGTTGCTTATTTTGCCAATATATTAATGCTGTTAATTTTTGTTACTTTATTGCAGAAAGAATATTCCGACCGCTTCAATCAGCTTAACGATACCCTCAAGCAAATTGAGGTTATACGGGAACATTTTCTTCAGAAGCAAACCTTAAGAAATAGATTATTGAATGAGATTGAAAAATACAAAAATAGCATTCTGGGTTTACGGTAAGAAATTATCAAGCTCTGATTGATTATTTAATAATTGTAATTTTTTTAATTTTGTCAATGTCCGAGAAAAGGAAACTTATGCTAATTCTTATACTCCCAAATTAGGAATAGAAAATTATTCTTAATTTTTTCATCAGTACGTTCAATTTAAATTAAACTGGCACATTTTATGATCAATATTCATTCAAAAATGTTTTCTTCTACAGATAGATTGCTTTGCAGATGAAATTTATGTTACACAGCTAATATCTGTTTTTGATTCATTTTTTGAAGTTGTGTGCATTGTAGAAACTTAGTGGAACATTTCTCAAACAAAGGGAGGCGTATTTACCTGTATGCAGAGTTACAACTCAAAATTGATGATGAGTTGGCATAAGGACCATTATCCCATCCACATCTAAGTTTACATTGGGTAGGATTAAAAGCATCTGGGGATTTCAGCGAATCCATTAGGAAAACTGTTAAGGCTAATCAAGAAGTAGATTCCTTTGATTTGAACTATGTAAAACATTGAGTTTCATTGCTTCTGTATTGTTCAGACAAGCTCTCCATCACATTTTAGATGTGAACCTTGTACATTCACTCATCAGATCATACCGAATCTCTGTTATATTCTTATTGCCACTGTGTTGACATGGCTGTATGTTTAAACTTCTGCTCAATGCTAAGCCCCAGAATATTAATGCAGATTCCAGTGAATGTAAAGACAGTTGGGAGTTGTTTTGATGGTGATAGTCATTTCCCTGCACAAAGTGTGTTAGCTCAAGCCTGAATGTTTTCCAGGTACTGTTGTAGGCTGGCTTGAGCTGATCCATTATCAGAGGAGTTATGATTTGCACTTAACGTAAGATCATTAGTAAATAGCAAATTCACAACATTAGAATGGAAGAAAGTTTATTGCTAAAACAACAAAAGAAACAGCTTTTAATTACTTTCACAACATCATCACTTGCCTGCACGCCAGAGACCCGGGTTCAATTCCCGCCTCAGGCGATTGACTGTGTGGAGTTTGCACGTTCTCCCCGTGTCTGCGTGGGTTTCCTCCGGGTGCTCCAGTTTCCTCCCACTGTCCAAAGATGTGCGGGTCAGGTGAATTGGCCATTCTAAATTGCCCGTAGTGTTAGGTAAGGGGTAAATGTAGGCGTCTGGGTGGGTTGCGCTTCGGCGGGTCGGTGTGGACTTGTTGGGCCGAAGGGCCTGTTTCCACACAGTAATGTAATCTAATCTAATCAATAATTGGTGTCCAATCGCCATGATAATTCTCTTTTGTGTCCAAACAGAATAATTTTTTGAAAGTGGCTAATATTGTCAGAATCGAGCTCATCATTATTGATTAGACTGTTGGCAAATAAGTGATACTCAATGGAACAATGTTATAAATATTTCCGTGACATTATCTGTTGATTAAGAGGAGACCAAATAGGATCAATCATTTGGCATTTTTGTTTGGCAAATCCTTTAGCCTTGTCTCATATACCCATCTTCTGGGTTTGTCCAGTGATCTGAGCCTCTTTCACCTATTAGTTACTTTATTGTCCACTATCAATTTTTTTTTAGATTACTTACAGTGTGGAAACAGGCCCTTCGGCCCAACAAGTCCACACCGACCCGCAACTCACCCATACCTCTACATTTGCCCCTTTACCTAACACTACGGGCAATTTAGCATGGCCAATTCACCTGACCCGCACATCTTTGGACTGTGGGAGGAAACCGGAGCACCCAGAGGAAACCCACGCAGACACGGGGAGAACGTGCAAACTCCACACAGTCATTCGCCTGAGTCAGGAATTGAACCCAGGTCTCTGGAGCTGTGAGGCAACAGTGCTAACCACTGTGCCACCGTGCCGCCCAAATCTTGACCCAGGACTAAAATTCTTTGGTCTGAACCTCTGGTTGTGGAACTGCTAAGATCCTATGGCTTAGCAGAATCACCACTTCCTGTGCTTTAAACAATTCTATGAAACACAGAAACATAGAAGATAGGAGCAAAAGGAAGCCATTCAGCACTTTGAGCCTCCACTGCCTTTCATCACGATCATGGCTGATCGTCCAACTCCACACAACTTTTGATCCCATTCGCCCCAAGTAGTATCTTCGGGTAAAAAATGAGGTCTGCAGATGCTGGAGATCACAGCTGAAAATGTGTTGCTGGTTAAAGCACAGCAGGTTAGGCAGCATCCAAGAAATAGAAAATTCGACATTTCGGGCATAAGCCCTTCATCAGGAATTGCTTCTCCATTCCTGATGAAGGGCTTATGCCCGAAACATCGAATTTCCTATTTCTTGGATGCTGCCTAACCTGCTGTGCTTTAACCAGCAACACATTTTCAGCCCCAAGTAGTATATCTAGCCGTCTCCCAAATACATTCAATGTTTTGGCATCAACTACTTCCTGTGGTAATGAATTCCACAGGCTCACCACTCTGTGGATGAAGAAATGTCTTCTCATCTACATCCTAAATGGTCCATTCCAAATTCTCAGACTGTGACCGCTGGGTCTGGATACACCCACCATCATAAACATCCCCCGTCTAGTCCTGTTAGAATTTTATAAGTCTCTGTAAGATCCCCGCTCATTCATCTTAACGCCAGTGAAAACAATCCTAACCTCTCTCATACATCGGTCCCACATTCCCAATTTTAGGTGTTAGCAATATTTATGTTTCCTTTCTTTTAAGACCAATGCTAGAAGCAGCAGAGTTCAAGCAAAACAATGCTGAAAACTTCATTTCTAAACTAAAGGAGGACCTTGATGTAACTATTAAAAGGAAAACACATTTGGAAGAAGAGCACTGGAAATTGATTAATGATCGAAAAGATAAACGTCAAGAAGTTAGGGTAAGTACAGAACACAAAATGATTACGTTCTTCAGTTGTTCCATTTGGACTGACTTCCTTGAAATTAAAGACAATTTTTGGAATTTTGGGATTTATATTTTTAACTATTCAAGTATTTCATTGACTGGTAACTTTAAAGTCCTATAAGTTAAGAGTCTCTGCAGGCTCTCATTTGAATTCAGAGTTGTACCCTGGATGTAACAGAAATGAGTGACTCAATACCAAATATTATACTAAAGCAGTATTTTTAAAATAATTATTAAACAATGGCAAATGATACAATAGAAAGAATAAATTATTAGTTTATTAGAAAGAAATACAATGAAGAAAGGCAGCAACAAGGAAGAAAGCAGAGGTGGATCTGGAAGAGAATCCACAGAACCAGGGAAAGAAAAACCTGGTGTTGTAATTTTTAAACAGGGAAAGAATAAACTGAGATCTAGCCCCAGGTCCTAGCCCTTACTGTCAAGTCAATATCAAGGTAGGAGATGGGGTCTGCCAAATGCAACCTCAGAAGAGCACTGGCTTGCAAAAGAAAAATAAACAGTGATACCACAGTGATGTCACTGAGTGTAACTACTGTTAGGTACTGAATAGATTGCTAGTTTTATTAAGAAAATATTTAAATTTTAAGTACTTATAATTAATTAGGACATAATAATAGAGGGAACTGAAAACTAGTCATCCCATTTATTTTACTCTTACCAGTAAGAGTTATTGCATTATTAAGGGTTAAGTACTTAAGTATAAAACTTTGAGATGTTAATTTAATTCAACAATTAAGAACATAATTAGTTAATTACTTAAGATAAAGTAAACATAGAAGGACAGATAATGTGTTGCAATTACAGAATGTAGGAGATCCTGGACACTGGTACAATCTCAGTCAAATACCATTGTAGTAAATATTGACAGCTGTAGGATCTTGACTGAGAATTTGACTGGAGGCAAAGCTGCAGATACTGCCACTCAAATAGGGTAGAGGAAAGTTACCCAGATGCTTTATTGCTGCATAAGGCAGTAACAATTTAGTGTTGTCTAATTCAGTTAGTGGTCAGGGACAGGAGGGTGTGAATATAGGGAAGGCAGACAACAGAATGCAAAGAGCAGGAACACAGGAAACTCCCACATTGAAGGTGCTTTCAGCTTGTTTGGGAGAGAGTGAGGGTTGCTGATTTGATAAGCTAACTGACAATGGAACTATGACAGAATAAGCCATTCAAAAGTAAGTATTTTGGAGACAATACAGTTACTGGATTTGGCACTGGAGTAAACAGCAAGAGTCCAGAGGGCTGTGTCTCCTACCAATTGTCAGTATTAGGGTAATCTGTAATGGCTAGAGAGGAATATCTAGTGGGAGGGGCAGTATCTGCTCATGATTCCCCCATCTAGTTGCCAATGATATAGGCAAACAAGGAAACACACTCTGCATATTCAGTATGTGGAGTTAGGCATCAAATACTGAAGCAAGACATTAGAGGTAATAATCATTGGATTATTGCATGAGCCATTGCAAGTTAGAATGGCAAAGTCAAATACAAAATGAATATGTGGGACAAATAGGTTCTGTTTTTTTGGGTAGTAGCACCAGTAGGGGAAAAGATGGGACTGTATCATTAGAATAGTCTACACCTGAACCATACTGCAAATGTGGAGATAATTACATTAGCTGGGAAAATACCTAAGGTAACTCACTTATTCAAAATGGGAAGAAACAGAAAGCAAGTAACTTATGGCCAATTATCTTAACAGCTGTAACAGAAAGATTATTAAATGCATTATAATAGGGCAGTTAGGAAAAGTCAAAATATTTAGACAGAATCAAAGTGGTTTTGTGAAAGATAAATCATGCTGAATGAACTTAGAGTTCTTTGACAAATTGATATTTGGTTTTATCGAAGTGGTCTCTCACGGAAAACTTGAACACTCAAATCTGCATATTTTGCTTTAACAGCAAAATAGAGGTTTACTACAAAATGAAAGGATGATAAAATATTCAGGGGATCCCTGATTTACAAACATTAAACTTGCATATGCTTTAGAATGTGATCTCATATCAAAAGGTCATTTTGAATAATCAAGAGTGTAGTGCTGGAAAAGCACAACAGGTCAGGCAGCATTCAAGGAACAGGAGAATCAACTTTTCAGCAGAAGTCCTTCATCAGGAATGAGATTTGTGGGTCGGTGCTGAGAGATAAATGGGAGGGGGTGGGGTTTGGGGAAAGGTCGCTCAGAAAGCGATAGGTGGATGAAGATGAGGGAGAAGGTTATAGGTCGATGGGGGGGGGGGGGGGGGGTGGGGGTGGTGAATGATGAGTAATGGACAGGTCCGGAGGGTAATGCTGAGTTAGAGGCTTGGGACTGGGATAATGTGGGGAGGAGGGGTAATGAGGAAGCTGTTAAAATCCACATTTATCCTGTGTGGCTGCAGAGTCACAAGGCGGAATATGAAGCCTTCCTCCTCCAGGCGTTGAGTGTTAATGGTTTAGCAGTGGAGGAGGCCCAGGACCTGCATGTCCTTGACAGAGTGGGAGGGGGGAGTTGAAGTGTCCCGCCACGGGGCACTGGGGTTGGTGGGTGCAGGTGTCCCAGAGATGGTCTGTGAAGCACTGTCAACATATACAGATGCACAATCCTTTATCCAAAATGCTCAGGACTAGCTGGTTTTCAAAATTCGGATTTTTCAAATTTCAGAATAAGTGACTCCTTAACGGTAAAATTTTTTAAAAATCTTACCGGACAGCAGACTCACAGTGAGTACTACAGGCCCTGAGGCAGAATTGAGGCCTGCCACCCCTCATAGCATCTGAGTGACATGCATCGAGTGGGTGGGGAGTTGGGTTAACTGTTTGCAAGTCTCATTAAGTTGTCCTGTTCATCTCCATCTCCTGACTCCATTGTCCATGGCATGTCTCAGTTAATTTATTGTCCTGGCTTGTATTTCAGGGGTAATCAAATGGGAAACAATTTTATTTTGTGCGACAGGGAATTTCAGGAAATGTAATAGTTCAGACATAATAACAGCTTAAACGTGGTCAGTTTTGGCCAGCATGCAAATTTCCTGTGGGAGTCTGATCAATTCCACTTATTAGTACTGATTAGATAATTGATTAATTACTTGATTTAAAGCACAATCGCACTTACTTTCTGGACATTGATTTAAACCTAATATTTCTGTAAGAAATCAACATAAGTTTAATACAGATCTTTTAAAATCATAAAGCAAAGCAAAAATAAAATGTAAAAGCGAAAAGTTACAATATGAATGATTGTGGATCAACTCTAGTCCAGTATTGCAAAGAATAAATAGTCCAGTTTGTGAATATTAAAGTATTGAAGTGATGACATCCTAGAATTAATCAATAACAGAAAATAATAGTGGTCCTTCTTTGTTTAAATTAATTAAATGTATTTAAACAGTCAATTTACAATTTTGTATAGAAAAATAAACTTATGTACAAATTAAATACTTAGTTGTATAGGGTGCATAATTTAAATGTAATATTGCTGTCCTTTACTGAGAGGCAAACAATGTGCCCTTATGCACATTCCAGCTTTGACCATGAGGAGACGTTTGAGAAGCCCAGGTAATATTCCTTCCTTTTTTTTCAACCAATCTGGCCATAGAGCAAAAATATGCCTGTCCTGAAATCCTCCAACAATGTCAGTCTATACAAGCTACTTCTAAAGGCGATTGTCTACACCCAGCACTTATTCAATGTCTTGCACAATTAAGTATCTGAGATTCAGCAAATAGTTTACATGGGATAAAAATGGATTCTTATAAGTGAGGTCTTGTATAGTGTCCCCACCCACCTCTGGACTAGAAGACTGATGAAGTCTGACCTATCATGGATGTGTGCCATGATATGTCTGAATAGACTGATTAAAAATATACATCTTTATGCAGGATCAAAATGCATCTGGCATTCTGTACAACCACATGTTCAGCAATGATATGCTAACATCAGACAATGAGAGCAATCCCTCGTCAATCCTGTCAAAGTAATGTGTGTGGTAAATGTGTATTGTCAACTGAACACTAGATGGTCCCCTGACAGGAGTAAGCTTTACTTTGTAGCAATTACATTTCATTAGTGTTGCATTTGCAATTCTTTGATGGGAAATCTTCTAGACAGTCTGCAAATAAAAGTAGTTAGTACCAACAGTTTGAGTATTTATTCAGCAGTGTCACAACTGACCCTTTTTTAATCACAGTTAACATATACTTTTTATTGACAGTATAGCAATTATTTCGCTAACAGTTAAAATGCTCAAGATTATATTTGAGTATGAATGTACAGAAATGAACAACAGCTATACTTAAGTTGCTGGATTCCTGATCATAGGTAAACTTTACAGCAAGAAAGTGAAGAGAAAGGCTTTTAAGTGAGTTGAAAAATCAGAATGAGAACCTACACAAGTCCCATCATGAATTAATTCAGTTTGACAAAGCCCTAATGAATCTGACAGAGGTCTCGTTAGACCCAGAGTTTTCACGCGCCTCATGTGAAAAGCCCTTCATCTCTGGGATCATTCTTGTAAATCTTCTCTGGACTCCCCTGGCATCGTAATCTTGATGATCTTTTGCATCATGCTTGGGAATTGAGATTTGATCAGTCCCTGTCAACTTTATAGGGTCCAATGCAGTTGAGCTCTGTCATCTATAAAGAGAGTTTCCCCAGCTTAATGCCATTATCCATTCTCCCGAATGACTGCTCCCATTCCCCAGCTCTTCAACGTATATCACATTACCTCATTGTGTGCTTCAATTATGCAAAATCAGAATGGTACAACGCTGTCCAGACTATACTGGAGGTCCTTCTCTCAAGTTGCTTCACAATATGGGACCGCACATTCAAAAGTCCTATTGTCTGTTCGACCATGGTCCTGGTCGAACCACGTGTACTAACTAGGTGAAAGTGCCATACCGGTTGAGTGACCAAGGAATAGCAACCAAAAAAGGAATATTTACTGTGCTCAGAACCCTTTCAGTCCCAGATGCACTCCCATCAAGCTATCCCACTACATTCATTAGAGTCCATCATCATCCATGATTTATGTAGTAGCAATCTTTTCCACCTGCATGAACCCCTTGACCGTGCACATTGGCATCAGATATTTGCCAAACCTTCATAATCATCACGGCAACTCTGTGATACACCTGAAGGCCATTTATAAAACATGGACTTGCATTGCAGGATACATTAGCAGCCAGCATTGAAGGGCTTTGGTGTTTCAGCTAGAGCTAAAGGCTATCAGTACTGCATTGTACTACAGTATTGACATGCAGCACAGCACCCTTGGAAATGTCCCTAATGATGAGATACTTTTGCCTTGCATTCACCTCCTTTTAAGTTAATGTTGCCAACTCTTGCATCTCTGAAATGACAATATTAATTTAGCTATCACCAATGATATGGTGTAATCCACCTTTGACCAACAATTGACACCAACATACATTTGTTCTGCATGAACTGCACATGTGTGAAGAAATATTGACATGAAATGTCATTGGAGTTTGCAAATGCATGCTTTGTATATGTGCCTTTTTACTGTCCTAATATCCAATACACGTGGAGCCCATGTTTTTGCCCATCAAAGTGAGACAGTGATTGCCTGCTGCCCCGACAGATCTCTCTCTTAATGATCAACAGACCACTCCTAGGGCTGTATTTACCTCAAATGTTTATGTTCAACAAGCAGTCCTTGCACATAACACATTAGATGTCTGATTACTGGATTTGCGGTTCCCTAACTGTTGAACCACGATTCCCCTGACTACTGCTTCTGATGGCCCCACAGGAATGACCATTCCTTGTTCCAGACTGCAGTTTGACAGATCCTTTGACTGTGATCAACCAAGGTGACAACCGACTGTGGGCAAAACCCTGCACTGAGTGAGGACTTTGCTCATGACTGAGCATACTGGGACACCCTGACTGACAGATCCTTTCACAAAGATGGCTGAATTTAGGACAAGAGCTCACCCAGTTACAAACATTGACAATTGGTTGAATAAGCATGCAGTGTGCTTGCTGAACAAGCAGCTTGCACCTACTCTAAGTGTCAACCTGACATCTCAGTGTGCCATACATCCCACCACCTCAGATTCTTACTGACAAGCATGACAAGTAACTTGTATGTCTGCACAAAACAACAAAAGCATACTGTAGTACAATACAGTACCAGTAGCCTTTGGCTTTGTCTAAACACCAAATGCTATTAAATGCTAGTCACTGGTGTGCCCCACAATGCAAGTCTATGCTTCATAAATTGCCTTCAAGTGTATCACAGAGTTGCCATTGTGATCTTGAGGGTTTGGCAAATGTCTGTTGCCAGCGTATGTGGTCAAGGGATGCTTACTGCTGATTCCCGTGGATCGTGCCCTGAGTTGTCACTTGGTCCTAACCAATATGGAGGTCCTTCAGAGCAGCAGTGAGCTGAAATCACGAGCTACCCACTTTGATTTCCATGTTGAGATTCTCATTTGGCACATTTGATTAGACAAGCTGAATATTAGTAAGTAGAGCTGTGACATTGATAAGGCATTTAACTTCCTGAATTAGCAACTTGCTACTGCCTCGTGAGAAACTCATCTTGCCACTCAGCAAAAGCATAAAAGATGCCACACGATGCACCCAGCATTGAGATATGTCTCTTCGGACCTCTTTTCTGAATCTGTCTGAAGTCTCATTAATCTGCCCCTAATTGGATTCTGTCAGTTTTTTTCCTATCTGATCCTGAGAATCCTCTACCTGGGGTGGATTATTCGGAAGCCATTGTGTAAGTATTGAACACTTTAGTTATTTGTTGTTATATTACATCCATAATTTCTTATTTATACCCCCTTTCTTGATCCTTTTCTGAACCTTTATAACATATACATGGTTGAGTCATGATTGATTCAGAAGGCAACTTGCTTGATGTGTATGACAGTCCTTTATCCTTCCAAAAAACTCAACTAAGCTAGTGAAATCCATAAGGTAAGGACAGTGAAGTGTGGCTGTTAGTCACTGTTGAAATCTGAGGTTTTAGCCAATTCAACATTCTAACATAACAGCAGTCAATTTTTTTTTTCTGTTGTGGAAAATTTCACAAAATTTCTGAATAAACAAATTAATTTGGTAATTTTGTACATTTCTTTACATTCACATTAATATTTCAGTCTTTAAAGGGTTAATTACATTCTTTGATAAAGTAAGAAGTGTTTTCTGTTTCTGAGCATAGACTTATCCATAGATACAATAAGTAGTAAACAGGGTTGACTGTAGATTAAACTGTGGTTGAGGAATAAATATCTTTATTTGCATCAGTAGAAAATCTCTGTTGCCTTATGGCATTTAGCTGTGGTGAGTGCCCTCCACAAACCTGATAATGCCAGTGTCAGTGAGCCATGTGAGTTGTCTCCACAGGCTGTAAATTGGATCCCCTCAGTGACCAGTTAATGTTTTATATTTTCAATGCATGTTTTGCTTTTTCACAGCAACTACAATACTTAGTAACATAAAAATTTAAAATGTTTTTTTTAGCAATCATGTCATGTCAATTTTTTATAGTTAAAAAGGGTTTATTTAAATCAGGAAGCCTGCTAGTCTCAAACTCTGAATCTGAAAGATTACTAACAGCCACAGCTACTTGCTTGATGAGAGACTCACATTGCTTATCTAATGTGGAAACTCCATGTGGTATATAGTTTCATTAAACGGTGATCAAGAATACATTAGTTCAAAAGATGAAGAGGCAGTGAAGCTCAATCCACCAGATATCTCTGTGCAACAACTTTAAGTGGGTTATTGAAGTGCAAAAGATTTGAGACTGAGCAATTCTATAGTTAAAGCATGCTAACACCAGAGTCCTGTACTTACAAAGTATGTTACTCAGTTTTGATGTAAAAGGATATTTCACAAATTTAACAAATACCACAGGAATCCTGATACTGCATAATATGGATGCAGTTGTGTAATGGATAAAATAAAAAATCTTCTAAATACGGAATGGATTTTTAAGATAGTAATAATTTTTTTTCAGTGCTAATGTTCAGTGAAAGAAGTATGATATGGTTTTAACTTCAAACACTTGTGAAATTATAAAATGAAACTGAAATGGAAATTGTCATTGCTACATTGTCAGATGTTCATTTTAGAAAAATCTAATCAATATATTAGTCAGATTTAAAAATTCGAGGATGCAAATACTTGTTGCATTAATTTTTGGTTCACTGCAAATGTTTGTTACCACCAATTTAATTCATTATTAGATTTTTAACTAGTGAAATGCAGTCCAAATAGCCGACAAGAAAATCTTTAAAAATGTATCTATCTTTTAGTGAAAATCTTCTTCCTATGTGTGAACCCATAATCCTGTCTCTAATATCAGTTAAGGTTGTAGGGGATCCTGACATAGTTAAAAATTCTTTTGCACAGTGCTTATTATTTGTAGACCAAACCACCCTTAGATGCTGAGAATGAAGTTTGCTTATATTACCAGTTCAGGTTTCACTGAATGACATGTTGTTGGTGGCGTTCACACATGTACATTGGGCATCTGTGGGAAAGATGCAGATAAGGCAGATCATGATACTGATCAGCCATATCTTAGTCACGAAGAGCTGAACATACATTCATTGGCAGTAGAGACCAATATATCTCCCATCCTCACACCACTTCCCCGACCCCGTATTCCCAATCAGCACTAGCTTAAATAAAATGGCCATCATCTACTTTCAGGTTAGCTGTTGATTGCTTTATTCTGTCTGTTGCTATTATTTGGTGCTGTCTGATTTTCCTCAGAATTGCTAAACACAGGGCATGCTAGCATATGCTGAAGAACTTGATCCTGAACTTAAGACTCCTGCATGCACGTGCTCCCAGATATGGGTGCAATTGTCAACATTCACTTTTGAATAATTATACTGACTATGACAATGTGCAGAGGTGATGCACACCAAGACAAACTTGTGAAAAAGGAAAATGAGGAATAGGAAGAAAGTCGCACATTGGTTCTCAGGGAGCAATCTATTTGACCAGAATAAGGAACAACTTGTGATATGGCTGAGCTTCAGTAAGATTGCATCCAGAGATACTTGCAGTATCCCTTTCACTGTTGTGCAAAGAGTCACGACACTCTCTATTCAAAGAAGGCCAGATTGTCTGAACACGCAGCTTTGCAAGCATTGCAGAGTTCCCCTCATTCATTGCATACGCAACACTTTACAAGATATTCTGCAACCAATTGGAATGTGACTCCTTAACTTTCAGCTGTTAGTTGATCATACACAATATTTAGAGGACATGGTCATCCGTGGCTGGGCTAATAATTATTGCCCATCACTAATTGCCCTTGAGCAGGTGCTGGTGAGCTGTCTTCTTGGATTGCTGCAGTACATTTAGAGTAGGTGCACCTACATTGCTGTTGTAGAAGAAATTCTAGAATTTTGATCCAGTGATAGTTAATGATTAGTGATACATTTCCAATGCAGGATGATATGTGACTTGAAGGAAAACTTGTAGGTGGTTATTTTCTCTCTGATAATCCACATCCCACAGTACATAAGAAAGTGAACTTAGAAATAATGTATGCATTGTACCTTCCAGTATTCGACAGATTCTGGAATAGTTCAGACAGATGGGAGAGTAACTAAGTAATCTGTCTATTTAAAAAGGGAAACAGAGAGAAAAACTGGAGACTATAGATCAGTCAGCCTGATGTTGTTAGTGGGAAAAATGCTAGAGTCCATTATAACAGACTTAATAGTTGAGCACTTGGTAAACAGTGGCAGGATTCTGGCAGTCAGAATGGATGCATAAAGGAAACTAATGTTTAACAAATCCACTGAAATTCTTTGAAGATGTAACCCATGGAGTTGATGAGAGGGAGCAAGGGAATGTGTTTATTTGGACTTTCAGGAGTCTTTGACAAAGTTCCACTTAAGAGATGAGCGTGCAAAATTAAAACACATGGGATTGGAATGTAGCATATTGAGTTGGATAGTAAGCTGGTTGACAGACAGGAAACAGAGAAGGAATAAACAGATTTTTTAGGAATGGCAGGCGGTGACTAATGGAGTACCACAGGGATCAGTGGTAGGAGCCCAGCCATTTACGGTATACATTAATGATTGAGATTAAGAAACTACATGTAAAATTGACAAATTTGCAGATGATACAAAGCTGGGTGGAAGTATGAACTGTGAGGAAGATACAGACATGTTTAATGTGATGTAAGTGAGTGAATGTACAAATGCATGGCAGAAGTGATGTGTAACAAATGTTCACAAAGGGAAATAGAGAGAAAACTGGGAACTATAGACCAGTCAGCCTGATGTTGGTAGTGGGATAAATGTGAGGTTATACACTTTAGGAGCAATAATGGGAATTAGATTATTATCTGAATAGTTATAAATTGAAAGGGGGAATGTATACCGAGATTTGGCTGTCCTTTTACACCAGTACTGAAGGTAAGCATGCAGGTGCCTCAGACATTTAAGAAGGTAGATGGCATATTGGCCTTCATAGGATGCCTTTCTACAAATATACAGGGCCTTTGTGAGACCACACCTGGATTTTAGTCTCTTTATCTGAAGGGCATCCTTGCTGTGGAGTTCTTGATAGCAAAGATTTATCAGACCGATTTTTCGA
Source organism: Hemiscyllium ocellatum (assembly GCF_020745735.1). Lineage (NCBI taxonomy): Eukaryota > Metazoa > Chordata > Chondrichthyes > Orectolobiformes > Hemiscylliidae > Hemiscyllium > Hemiscyllium ocellatum. Next base: position 82,602,704 of record NC_083404.1, read on the forward strand.
ACTGACATGTTAAGGAAAGTTGAATTGGTTAGGATTTTTGTTGGAGTTCAGAAGAATTAGGGGGTATGTCATAGAAGGCTACAAAATTCTAACAGGACTAGACAAGGTGGTTGCAGGAAGAATGTTACAAAAAGTGTTGGAGACCAGAACCAGGAGCCAGAGTTTAAGGGTACACGGTAATCCATTTATGACTGAGATGAGGAGAAATTTCTTTATCCAGAGAGTGGTGAGCCTGTAGAATTCACTAACACAAAGTGATTGAGGCCAAAACATTGTGTTTCAAGAAGGACATGGATATAGCACTTGGGATTAAAGAGATCAAAAGATTTGGGGAAATGTTGGAACAGGCATATTAAGTTCAATGATTGGCCATGATCATAATGAATGGAAGAGCAGGATCAGATTGCCTACTCCTCCTATTGTTTTACATTTTTATAGAGACTTAGGAAATTGCAGCAATATGTCATGTTAGTGGGACATCCTGCTGTTACTGAGCATTGTGGAGGGAGTGGATATATGTGCATGTGGTGCTAAACAAATGGGCTGTTTTGTCCTGGATAGTGTCAGGCTTCTTGAGTGTTCTTGGAGCTGCACTCATCCAGGCAAGTGAGGAATGTTCCATTACAATCCTGACTTGTATCTTATAGACTGTGCACAGGCTTTGGCAGTCAGGAGATTGGTTAGTCACTGCAGAATTCTTCGTGATCCTCTCTTGTACAGTCAGTATTTAAATAAACTCAGCTAATGTTTTGGAGAAAAAGATTTGAATCCAATCATGGCAGATGATGGAATGAGAATTCAATATGATATCAACAATTAAGAATTTACTGAAGACTGATGAAACAATTGTTAGAAAAGCCCATCTGGCTCACTTATGTTCTTCCTCTGGTCTGGCCTGCTCCAAACATACAGTAATGTGATTGACTCTCAACTACCCTCTGAAATGGCCAAGCAAACCACTCAGTTGTATCAATCGCTACAAAGGGTCAAAGAAATGAAATCAGACAGCCCACCTGGCATTGATCTAGACACCAGAAATGGCAAAAGCAGCCCTGTTGACTCTGCAAACATTACTAACATCTGGGAGCTAGTGCCAAAGTGTGGAGATCTGTCTCACAAACTAGTCAAGCAAGAGCTGGGCATCGCCTTTGTCATAGAATCATACGTTACACACAATATCCCAGGCACCCCATCACCATCTCTGGATATGTCCTGCTGTAAAGTGAAAGCTGGGTAAATGTACCCTGACTAACCTTGAAAAGCTTGTAGTAACCCTTTATAACACAGATGTGTTACACAGAGAGATAGGCAGAGGACAAGAGTCAGGGAAGGCTGAACACTTTATCAAGGAAAAATGATATTTATGAGCCGCTACTGTTGTACTTTAATTAAACTCTATCAATCTCTTCACAATCTATTCAATAAACAGTCCTAAATCTATGACTAAACAGTCTCAATCTACACTAAGTATCTACTTCTGACACAAAAATCAGAGGATTCACTACGCCTTATCCACAGATCTGTATTGCTATATTTGAACAGTTTTTTTCTGAAAGGACTGGTAATATCCACTCAATGAGTGTAGGATTAGCTGGTTCTCCATCTTTGAGGGTTGACTGATGTTTCAGGATCTGCAGTCATCAATATGAGCTTTCTCTCTCATCTAGGCCAGGTACTGGCCTTTGGGTCATCTCATTGAAATAGTCTTTCTGGAGACTCCATTGAAGAAAGTGCAGGGTTCCAGGTTGCCCCTTTTATTCCCCTCTTTGTGGCTTTCTTGAAGATTCTGCTGCCTGTCTCCAATGGTAGCACTGGACGAGTGCAGGAAGATCCAGTGAGGTGATGACTTTCCATATTTGGAGATCGGAGATCATGGTTTTGAACATTCAACTGTCAAGTGTTAAACTATGCTTCTGGCCTCCTTTTGAGTTGGGTGTCACCAAGTCTGTGTATCATTCTTCTAATAAAATAGATGAAACAATATGGTTGTTAGCACCTGGGCAGTCTGTTCCAGGTCTGAGTGGTTTCGACGGAAATTGATTGTCCCAGACCTGGCTGCATGAGTACTATGTTTTCCAGCTCTGCAGTTTGCAAATTGCAGAGTCTAGCTAGGTTTAAACTTGGCTTCCACATTACGAGTTTGTATGTATGCGGTTGAAAAAAAAATCAGTATTTCTGAAATGATCCTGGAGGTCATAGGTCACTTGGCCACAATCCTGTCCCATAAGTAGAACAGACCCAGAAGAAGTGGCGGCACAGTATACAGGCAGGTATGAGTTGCCTTGGAGTCCTTAACATTGACTTTGACCTCATTAAATCTCATGGCTTCAGTTTAAACATAGGGAAGGTAACTTCCTACTGATTACCATGTACCATCCTTCCTTGGCTGATACATCAGTACTCCTTACATTGAACAATACTTGGAGGAAATACTGAGGGTGGCAAGGATGCAAAATATATGCAGGGTAGGGAATCTTAATGTCCATCACCAAGAATGGCTTGGTAACAGCACAACTATCGATCTGGTTCAGTCCTAAAGGACATTGCTGCTAGACTGGGTTTGCAGCAGGTGGTGAGGAAATCAACAAGAAAGAAAGATATATGTGATCTCATCTTTACCAAATTGCCTGCTGCATGTGTATCTGTTATTGATACTATCGATAAAAGAGACCACTGCACAGCCCTTGTGGAGATGAGCTCTTGCCTTCACAATCAGAATTCCCTCCATCATGTTATGTGCTAAATGGGACAGACTTCAAACAGATCTAGAAGCTCAAGACAAGCCATCCATGAGGCACTGTGGATCATCAGCAGCAGCAGAATCATACTCCAATATAATCTGCAACCTCATGGCCTAGCATATCCACCAAACAGCTATTACTATCAAGTAAGGAGATCAACGCTGGTTCAGTGAAAAAGGCATACCAGGAACAACAACGGCATGCCAAAAAGTGAGGTGTCAATGTGTGAAGCTACCAAACAGGACTGCTTGAGTGCCAAATAGCATAAGCAGCAAATGATAGACAGAACTAAGTGATCTAAGCTCTGCAGTCCTCCTACACCCAGTTGTGAATAGTGGTGGACACGAAACAACTCACTGGAGGAGAAGGCTCCACATATATCCCTGTCCTCCATGATGGAAGAGCCTAGGACATAAGTGGAAAAGATAATTGTTCTATTTGCAAAAACCTTCAGCCAGAAGTATTGGGTAGATCATCCATTTTGGCCTTTTCCATTTGAACAGATGCCAGTCTTCAGCCAATTTGATTCACTCCACATGATATTAAGAAAAAGTTGAAGGCACAGGATGTGCAAAGGTTATGGGCCCTGATAACATGCCAGCAATAGTCCTGAAGATGTGCTCTAAAGCTGGCTGCACCCCTAGTCAAGCTGTCCCAGTACAGCTACAACACTGGCATCCACCCAACAATGCAGAAGATTGTTCAGATATGTCCTGTACATAAAAAGCAGAAAAAATCCAATCTGGCCAATACCACCCCATGAATTTTCTGTCAATTGTCAATAAAGTATGTAAGGTGTTGTCAAGTGCTATTAAGCAACACCTGCTTGGCAATAACCTGCTCACTGATGCCCAGTTCAAGATCGACCAGGACCACTCAGCTCCTAGCCTGATTAAAGCCTTGGTTCAAACACCGACACAAGAGCTGAATTCCAGAGGGGAGGTGAAAGTGACAGACATTGACATCAAGGCTGCCTTTGACTAAATGTAGTATCAAGGAGCCCTACAAAACTGGAATAAATGGGAATCAGGGAGCAGACTTTCCACTGGTTGGAGTCATAGCTTGCACATTGGAAGTCGTTTGTGGTTGTTAGAGGTCAGTCATCTCAGCTCCAGGACAGCTTTATAGGAGTCCCTCAAGCTTGTGTCCTAGGCGCAACCATCTTCAGCTGCTTCATCAATGACCTTCCCTCCTTCATAAGGTCAGAAGTGGGGATGTTCGCTGATGATTGCAAAATGTTCAGCATCATTTGCGATTCCTCATTTACTGATGAAGCAAAAACTGGACAATATCCAGTCTTGGGCTGACAAGCGGCAAGTAATATTTGTGCTACACAAATGCCAGGCAATGACCTTCTCCAATAACAGGTGATCTAATGACTGTCAGTTGACATTTAGTAGCAAAACTATCACTGAATCCCCCACTATCAACATTCTGATAATTACCATTGAGCAAAGCCTCAGCTGAATTAGCCACACATGTACAGGGCTACAACAGCAGGTCAGCGAAGAAGAATACTGCAGGGAACAGCTAACTTCCTGACTCACCAAAACTTGTTCAAGGCACAAGTCAGAAGTGTGATGGAATTCTTTCCACTTGCCTTGATGAGTGCAGTTCTAATAACACTCAACAAGCTTGACATCATCTGGACAAAGCAGCCCACTTAATTGACACCACATCCACAAGCATCAACTCTCTCCTCCACCGCCAATGCTCATTAGCAGCAATGTGTATGATCTACAAGATGCATTGTAGAAAGATCCTTAGAGCACCTTCCAAACCCACGACCACTTCCATTTCAATGGACAAGACAGTAGGTAAGTGTGAAACCACCACATGCAGTTTCTCTTCCAAGCCACTTGCCACCCAAGTGAGGAGTGGTTGAGGTCTCTGGGTTTGTACTTGATGAAGTTTAGATTGATAAGAAGGGATCTAATTGAAACTTACAGAATATTGAGAGGCCTGTACAGAGTGGACATGGAGAAGATGTTTCCTCTAGTAGCAGAGATTAGGACCTGAGGGCATAGCCTCAGACTAAAAAGACAACCCTTTAGAACTGAGATGAAGAGAAATTTCATCAGCAAGAGAAGGGTGAATCTGTGGACACAGAAGGCTGTAGGTGCAAAGTCATTGAGTGTCTTTGAAACAGAAAGATGGTTCTTGATGAATAGATGGATCAGTGGGTAAGGATTGAAGCAGGAAAATGGGGTTCAGAAGCATATCAGTATTGATTGTATAGTGGAGCTGACTTGATGGGCTGAATGGCCTAATTCTTCTTCTATATTTTAAGGTCTTATTTGGAAATATATAGCCATTCCTTCACTGTTGCTGGGTTAAAATCCTGGAATTCTCTTCCTGGGGACATTTTGGATCTATCTACAGCACATGGACTACAGTGGTTTAAGAATACAGTTCACCACCATCTACTCAAGGGGAGCTAGTGATGGGCAAAAATTGCTGGCCTACCATGTACCACAAGTGAACAAAACAAAAAATGGCTGGTCCAGTTCAGGCTCTGAACAATGGTAACCCCCAATTGTAACTACTACAGCCAATCAAATATAAAATGTCTATGTTGCATGTACTATCTCCTGACACAAAAGTTTGTCGAATCAATTACTGGAAGTGGTCATGGGTTTGGAAGGTGCTGTCTAAGGATCTTTAGCTGAATTAGGTTGAACATTTAACTCCAGTGTGAAATCAGGCCTGTCCCACCCATTCAAGAAGGACATGACTGATGGAACACATTTATGCCTTTTACTCACCCCATCCTCATAATCCCGTACACCACTGATAATCAGATATCTATCAACCTATCTACCTTAAACACACGTGATAGTCTGCCCATTCATTTGTTTTTGATTGTGTAGCCATTAAATGCTCCTGTGCAACTTTCCATTCTCTTGTGAGTCTCTCTAGAAACATGGACATTTCATCCAACCTTGAGGGTTCATCTTCTGTCTTAAGAACTTGTCCATAATCAATTTTAATGGACCTATTATTTCATGGCCATAGATTAATTTTAATGGACTAAGGCCAAAGTCTGTACGAACTCCGTTATATTGTTACATTTCTTGTAAAGAAACAAGACTGATTGGTAAATTTAATTTGCATCCTGGGTGCCATGTTTTACTGCTGCACTGCAGTTGTGTACCAAATGAGAACGTATCAAACTACCAGCCACATGTTAAGTTAAAATATATAGTCTCCAGCATTTTGAACTGAAAGTATGATTATTTCTTTTCGTGTGAGAAGGCATAACATGGTGGCAACGGGTGTTGTTGAGTAAAATATCCAATGTTTTCCGCAGCTGTAATGGGTTTTTTTTAATTTACTCATGGGAAATGAGCATTGCTGACTGGTCAGCATTTATTGCCCATTCTTAGTGGCTCTTGAGAAGGTGGTAATGAACTGCTTTTTTTGAACCACTGCACTCCACATGCTCGAGGTTGACCTGCAATGCCCAATAGGAAGAAATTGCAGGATTTTGACCCAGCTACAGTGAAAGAAAATATATCTCCAAGTCAGGATAGTAAGTGGCTTGGAGGGAAGCTTCCAGGTGGTGGTGTTTCCATTAATCTGCTGTCCTTCCCCTTCTAGATGGAAGTGGTCATGGGTTTGGAAGGTGCTGTCTAAGGATCTTTAGCTGAATTAGGTTGAACATTTAACTCCAGTTAATGCCAGAGAAAGAAAACAAATTCAGCAAACTGTGCAAAAATGAAATGGCCACTGTAGCAATGAATGCACAGCTCCTGTACATGATGAATTGGGAGACTGATGACTTCAGAGAGATACATGAGAAGTTTAAACAGAAGTGTGGACAGACTTGTTGCAGTAGCTTTAGTGTAACTGAATTATGGTGAAGTGGAAAGGGTCAGCTGCTACATCCTTTTTGTGGCAGAAGAGCTAGTTAAATTTGTTTAACAACTGAAAGCTAAGTGAAGGTGACAGCAAAAGATCCAAATGAAATTCTTGAAAAACATAGCTTATGTCTCCAGTAAAAATCAAATCATTGGATCTTGCAACATTACTTTTAGGACCTGATGATAATTTCCTCACAAGATTGAAAATGCTTCAAAAAATGTACATTCAGGGACACAGAGAAGCAAAGAGTTTAAGATCAGGAAGGTTATGCTAGATCTGTCGAAAATGCTGATTAGGCCAGGGCTACAGTACTGTGTGCATGTCTGGAATTCACATTAGAGGAGGGATGTGATAGTGCTGGAGAGGATGCAGAGAAGATTTACCAAAATGTTGCTTTGGCTGGAGATTTTCAATTATGAAGAGACTTTGGACAGACTGGGATTCTTTTTTCCTTAGACTGGAGGAGGACATGATTAAGGAAGGAGTAACAGGAATGCAGAGTACTGGATTAATGGTAAGATTCTTGGTAATGTAGATGAATAGAGAGATCTCCGTGTCCATGTACATAGGTCCCTGAGAGTTGCCACTCAGGTTGATAGGGTTGTTAGGAAGGAATGTGGTGTGTTAGCTTTTGTTAATAAAGGGAGTGAGTTTCAGAGCCATGAGAACATGCTGCAGCTGTATAAGACTTTGGTGTGGCTGTACTTGGAGTGTTCTGGTCACCGCGCTATAGGAAGGATGTGGAAGCTTTAGAAAGGGTTCAGAGAAGATTTACCAGGATATTGCCTGGTATGGAGGGAAGGTCTTTTGAGGAAAGGCTGAGGGACTTAAAGCTGTTTTCATTAGAGAGAAGAAGGTTGACAGGTGACTTAATTGACACATAAGAATCAGAGGGTTAGATAGGGTGGACAGTGAGAGCCTTTTTCCTCGAATGGTGATGGCTAGAACAAGGGAAATAGCTTTAAATTGAGGGGTGATAGATTAAGGACAGATGTCAGAGGTAGTTTCTTTACTCAGAGAGTAGTAGATGTGTCCAACAGTCTGCCTGCAACAGTAGACATCAAATTTAAGGGCATTTAAATGGTCATTAGATAGACATATGGATGAAAGTGGAATAATGTAGATTAGATTGTCTTCAGATTGGTTTCACAGATCGGCACAACATCGAGGGCCGAAGGGCCTGTACTACGCAGTAATGTTCTATGTAAACCCAGTGTATTCATTTGGGGTATATATCAGCAAGTAGTCAGAAACTTAATCCTTTGTCCCAATCTGTGGTTATTCATAACAACAGTCTTTAATTGTGTTTTTGAGAGTCTGATAGTATCTTTCCAAAACTCTCTGTATTTGCAGGTGATATGCATTTGACTGCATTTATTTTATTCCCAAACTGCTTCTGATGTCCCAAAAACCTTCAGACATACACTTAGAATGTTGATCAGATTGTATTTCAATGGTAGGCCATATGGAGCAAAAAACTAATTTTTTCATTACTATTTTAACTATAATTTTCTTGGAAATAAGGTTGTCAAAGCCATAATTGTAAGGATATACTGGGTCCTGCTTTTGTTTTTAGTGTTGGTCCTACATGATCAACTAACACTCAATGAAATGGTTTGTCAAAAACTGGTTTGGATATAAAGATACCAGTTAGATTGTGGGTTGAGATTTCCTACAATCTGATGTGTATGACATGTTTTACTACACCCAAATAAAGCCTTGACCAGGTAAAATTTTGGGGCAGTACAGTAGCTCAGTGGTTAGAACTGCTGCTTCACAGTGCCAGGGAACAGGTTCGATTCCAGCCTCGGGCGACTTTCTGTGTTGAGTTTGCACATTCTCCCCATTGAATGATACTTTCTTCTGGGTGCTCTGGTTTCCTCCCACAGTCCAAAGATGTGTAGTTTAGGTGGATTAGCCATGCTAAATTGTCCATAGTTTTCAGGGACGCATGGTTACGTACAGTAGTCAGGGGTAAATGTAGAGCAATGGGTGGGATATTCTTCGGAAGGTTGGTATGGGCTTGTTGGGCCAAATGGCCTGTTTCCACACTGTAAGGATTCTATGAAAATGCCTTTTCATTGGCACTTGAGATTTCCATATCCCCAGATGTCCTGCCGCAGAAATTTCATGTATACAATACCACGTGGTAATGTTGGGGCAGTACCACTTTTAATGAGACCATCCATTCCTTGTCTGCAAGAGTGTCTCCACTTCTCATTAGAGCTCTATATTTGATATAAAGCACTCCAGAACCTTTCACTGTCAGCTTCAGTGTGAACAGTCTGTGCTAACTTACTAACTACTTTTGAGCCTCAGTTAATAAAGATATATAAAATATCTCCTTTGATTTTCCCCATCTTTAAATAAAGTTTTGTCTAGTCTAACATCTATTGTGGCATTACTTTAACCTCTGGTGATGAACTTTGTTAACTAACACTCTGATGACCATGTATGATGGACAAATTCCCAAACCTTGATCTTGTAATTTTTCTCTCCTTTTAGCCCATTCGGACTTTGGTGATCATGGGTAAAGCTATATTAGTCCAGGAAAATAATTATTCAGGAGTAGATCAACTCTGTCCACGGGTAATTTCTTAACAACTCCTGCTAACACTCCTCTGCATAACAAGTCACACTCCAATTTTGCTTTGTACAATGGAACTGGGATAAACTGTCCATTTATCTAACATTAGCTTTTATTTCATTCTCTGGTGGAAAATCTATATCTTTCTCCAGCAAAATAATTTGTGTAGCTTCACTTAATGTAGTTCTGGGCTTAGTTCTTAGCATTTGAAGAAAAGAGAGTTATTTTTCTTTTTGACAAAGAAACTTTGTAACTCTCATCTACCTTATTCACCTCTACTGCATCCAGTGTTTACGTCTTGGTTGCTGCTAAGGCTACAATTTGATCTGAAGTATTTTTCTGAGAAATACCTTTTGAAATCATTCTTATGCACCTAATAAATTCCACGGGCTCCCTTGCAACTTCCAACATTCAGAACAATGCTGTTCCACTCCATTACAATGGAAACACTTAGACTTTTGCCTTTTACCTCAGCACCTTCCTTTCTGATCTGTGGTAATGATCTGGGGCATTCCTAGCTGTGTCTACTTTACTCTAACTTTAAGTCTCTCAACTTTCTATCCTTCTCAAATTTGTGGGGGTGATAAGAGAAAACGTTTAGTTTTGTGGATCAGCTCATAATCATCAACTATTACTGCTGCCTGACGAGCAGTTGAAAACTTTTGGTCTTCAACATTAGTTCTTATTACAAAGCCTTTTACTGAGCCAGTGCTTCAAAATGCTGGTTTCAGCAAATGCCGTGAAACCAAGCAGCAACCCTGATCTGTACTCAGACACCTAAGTTCCACATTAGCATCTGTTGCTAAGGAAAGCTGGAAAGAAAATTAAAGTTTTTATCTGGAAACAAGACCACCCATACCACCTCAGTGTTAATATTCTGGATAGATCATTCAATTCTTCACGTTAATTTATTTCTCCACAAACCCCACACTGTGACAAATTTAGTGGGAAAATAGGCCAATTAGCTCCTTGTCGAATTTCAATTTGACCTCGGAAAGCACTGCAGCTTGCTTCTTCAGGGTTCTTTCACCCCTGTATTATCTTCTACAGCTACTTCAGAAGTATCTGGTACTTTTGAAGCAATATCATTCGAGTTATTACACCGCTGAGCTTGGGTTGCTTATTTGGCTTCCCCTTGAAGAAAGGATTTTATAAATAAGCAGCTGTAAATCTGAAACAAAAACAGAAAAATCTGTAACTACTCATTAAACGTTACAGCATCTGTGAAGAGAAAAACATGTTTAATATATCAGATCTTGAGCTTTCAACAAGCTTCTAACAACAGAGCTTTTCATACCATCTGCTTGCTGCTTTCTATGATTTCAACATAACTCACCAAAATCATTATCAACACCACTTCTAACTGCATTGGCACTACAAAGTGTTAGGATCAGAGGAGCAGATAACTTATCCTGGCGTCCAATTCTAAAAAGACCATCATTCCTACTTATTATAATCCCCAATGAGATTGCCAGGTATATGTTATGATCTAGCTAATGATTAGTACATTTTAGTTTTAAAGTAAACGAAGTGTGAGATCCAGATACTTCTAAGTAGCACAACTTAGTACCATACTGCTTAACATATAACCTGTGCTTGTTTGCCTCTCTCTCACACTGTTTAACATTGATTATTCTGTAACCCTTGGGTTACCCTTCGGGTAATCTCTTGAAAACTTCACAACAAGCCTTCCCCTTGATCCAAGCCAGTATTGAATGCAACTATTATTTAACTCCATTTCCATTTGCCTTTTCACTGATTCAAATTTCTCATTGCTCATTTTGTTTTCCTTCATCGTGACAAATCTTTGGCCACAGGTGTTGATGTACCCTCACAGCACTCATTCCAGCAACACTGGACAACTTTTTAGACTGTGCACCTCTGTTTTTTCATGTGACTCAGTTGTTGCACTATTGCCTCTGAGACAGAAGAATGTGAATGAGTATCACACCAAGAATTTGAGCAAAAAAGCAGAGATTGACACTTTAGTGTGGGTGTTGTGCTACTTTGAGAGAGATCCTGTCTTTTAGTTGGATGTTTACAAACCTATGACACTATTTGAGGAAAAGCAGGAATATCTTTCACAGTGTCATATCCAATGATTTAATTCTCAATCAACATTACTAGAACAGATTATGACTAGTGATGAATTCTCAATCAACATTACTAAAACAGATTATCTGGATATTATTGTATTGTTGTTTTGGCACATCAATATGCACTATTGGCTGCTATGTATCCTACATTACAACAGAAATTAAGCTTCACACATGCTTCTCTGCCATTGGCACCACCACACCAGCAGGATACTACAAACAAATACATCTTCCAGTATCAGCATTCTGCAAGGGCCATTCCCTCTGTGACAACCTGATCCACTTTTTTTCTATTCATGGGAAGTGGTCATCACTGGCTGAGGTATGATTTATTGTCCATTTCTCCTTGGCCTTGAGAAAAAGTTGGTAAGCTGCTTTCTTGAATTGCTGCAATCTGTTTGGTAAAGGTAGATTCATAATGCTATTAGGAAGAGAGTTCCATGATTTTGGACTTGCAACATTGAAGGAACTCCATGAAGAAATACAAATTCATCAGTCAATCAAGGTGCAGTACTTAGTAAACAACAGGATGTTTCCTTGCCATGTTTGACCTGATGCCATGAGACTTCATTAGCTCCATGAGAGCTAATGTTGAGAACTCCATGGCAACCAGCTCCTGACTGTATACCACTGTGCTGCCACCTCTACTGGGTCTGATTACTGTTGGATGGTAATCATGTTTTCTGGGACATTGTGTGCAATGTATAATTCCGTGAGTATGACTGTGTCAGGCTGTTACTTGACTAGTCTGGAGGACATCTTTCCCAATATTGGCACCATTCCCAGATGCTAGTAAGAAGGACTTTGCAAGATTGACAGGTCTGAGTTTGCAGTTGTCGTTTTCTGTACCTTAGTCAATGCCAGGTGGTCCATCTGGTTTCATTGTTTATTTGATAAGTGATACAACTGAGTGAGTTGCAAAGTCAATTCCAGGCCATAAGACCAAAAGATATAGATTAGATTCCCTATAGTGTGGAAACAGGCCCTTTGACCCAACAAGTCCACACCGACCCTCCAAAGAGTACCCCACCCAGACCAATTTCCTTCTGACTAATGCACCTAACACTATGGGCAATTTAGCATGGCCAATCCACCTGACCTGCACATCATTTAGACTGTGGGAGGAAACCAGAGCACCCGGAGGAAACCCATGCAGACACAGGGAGATTGTGCAAACTCCACACAGACAGTCACCCGAGGCTGAAATTGAACCTGGGACCCTGGTGCTGTGAGACAGCAGTGCTAACCACTGAGTCACCATGCCCCCCCAAGGAGAAGAATAAGCCCATTCAATCCTTTGAGTCTGCTCTGCCATTCGATCATGGCTGATAGCTTTCCCAACCTGTTCTTCTGCCAGGTCCCCATAACCCATGATCCCCTTACAAATCAAGAACCTATGTATCTCTATTTTAAATACACTCAATGATTGGGCCTCCTCAGCTTTCTGAGGCAATGAGTTGTACAGATTAACTACCCCTGCCCAAAGAAATTCCTCTTTAATTCTAAGTCTGTGCCCTCAGATACTAGTCTCTCATACTAGTGGAAACATCCACTTCATCTAGGCCTCTCAGTATTCTGTAAGTTTAAATGAGATTCTCTTTCATTCTTCTAAACTCCTTTGGGTACAGACACAGTGTTCTCAACTGCTGCTCCATAAGCCCTTCATCCTTAGAGTAATTTTTGTAAACCTCCCCTGGACTCCCTCCAATGCCAGCACATCCTCCCTTAGATACAGAGTCCAAAGTTACTCACAGTATTCCAAATGCAGTCTGACCAGAGCCTTATACAGCCCCACCTACAGACTCTGTCAGTCTAAAGTCACATTTAGGCCAGATTAGGTAAGGATGGCAGTTTTTAATTTGTGAAAAGACATTAGTGAGCCAGATGGGTTTTTATGACAAGTTTCAATCATTCGACTCCTAATTCAAGATTCTTGAATTCAAATGACCCCATCTGCTGTGATGGGAGTCGAATTCAGGTCCCCAAAGCATTGCCTGGGTCTCTGGATTAGTAATCCAGAGACAATATCATTATACCGTTGCCTTCTCCTCTTGTCACTACTAACACCTCCTCACCAGTGAAGCCGAAAAGAACCTCATTTTCTGCTTAGGCACTTTACAGCCTCAAGAGAATGTCCTTTGTCCTCCATTTTGATTGCCACTTCCCCAACCCTAGAGTCTTGTTTGCATGGATTTGCTCTGAACAGGCCTGACCAATTTTTTTTACTGTTCACAGCTACCAGAAATATCATCTTGTGTAAATTACTCCTTTATTATCATTAACATTCCCTTTTATTTTTTACTGTAACCATTGTCACCATTTGTTTCACTTGCTCCCCTTCTCCGTTTGTTATTAGCATAAAGGGTTTTATTTTCTGGCTCCATTCATTTCCAAAGAAGAGTCATACAATTCTTGAACTGTTACTCATCATCTCTCTTCACAGATGCTGCCAGACCTACTGATTTTCTCCAGTCTTTTGTGTCTTTATTCCAAATTGCAGCATTTGCCATATTTTACTTCTCCTTAATAAATGCTTCTCCTTAATAAATGTGAATTGCTTTAGGACATCATAAAGTCATGAAAGATTCCACATTAATATAAGTATTTATCTGGAGTTAATGTAAAACAAGTTTTGTTTTGCTTTTATGCTGACAACTCAAACCAGTATTCTTTTACTTCAAGCCTATACTGTAATATACTAGTTCAGCTATGCTGTTGCATTGGGATTGCAATGGGACTGTAGTATGCATTAGAACTTACTCCATTTCCAGATTACCCAGCAGTAACATCATAGAAGATTTCCTGATTTTTATTTTTTTTTCCAACCTCTTCATTAAGTTCAAAGCTATTAGCTTGGTTTCTAAATGTTAAATAGTTACAACATAGTAGTCATTAAGACTTTGTCATCTAGGTTGTGAACAGAAGGGATTTTGTTTTACAATGCTACACGTTCAACAGTTTTGAGGAAATATTCACTCTATGTTGACTCAATTATTCCAACAATAGAGCACTTTCACCTGATGGAGTCAGGTCTGAAGTCAAGTACATCATTTGAATGGCACTTTCATTTTTATGGTGATGTAATTAAGGGATTTTGCATTCCACTTTTATGTTAAGGGATTTTTATAAATATTAGTAGCAGACTTTTACTAGGATTGGTTCTTCGGAGGGTCGGTGTGCAAATGGCCTGCTTCCACACTGTGGGGACTCTATGATTCTGTGTGCGTAAAAGATCTCACAGCACTATTCAAAGAAGATAATAGGAGTTCTTGGAGTGTTTTGATGTTTGTTTCTCAAACAAGGTCCCCAATAACTTAGTTTAAAAACACACAACACCAGTTTATAGTCCAACAGGTTGATTTGGAATCACTAGCTTTCGAAGTGCTGCTTCTTCATCAAGTGGTTGTGGAGCAGAATCATAAGATACAGACTTTATAGCAACAGGATTGCAGTATCATGGAATGTAATATTAAACAAATTTAGCTTAATTCTTTCATCTTTTAGAATGACCATGTTAGTTTGGTTCCTTCGTATGTAATTCCCAAAACATTTTGAAGTTACATATTCAAGATAGTTTTTAATAACGGATGTCTTCACAGCTCAGATAATGCATTGAAGGTGTGAATTTAAAGTCTGTCTGTGTCCCAGTGTTAGATCAGACTGATATTATTCCTAAAGTTGGATTTACAGAATCTTTGTCCACTCTAGTCCAACACCGGCACCTCCAAATCATGACTCCCAATAACTAATTACTTGATTAGTTATCCCATTGCTGTTTGATGTAAGAACAAGGACTATACTTCAAATGTACTACACTACTGTAAAGTGATTTTGAAGTCAGAGGACCATAAAGTTTGCTATATAAATACTCAATAGTTCATTCATTCAAATGCTTAAAATCTGAATGAGTACTTTATTCGGGAACTGTTGTGATTGACTTTTCTACTGTACATTTGTTGAGAAGAATCCAATCTCCAAAACTATGCATTGGTCAAACTTGCCCATTGTTTGCATATTTCATTATTGGAAGAAATAAATCAATTCTTATTAATACACAGTCAGTGTACTAAGAATAAATTAAGCCTATTGGTGAAGCCTGGTATTTGTAGTACAAAATAGAAAATCTTGCCGGGCTATAATCAAGGTGCAACTACTGTAATGCTCAGAAATAGTAGCAATTAAAACCACTTCCACAAGGGTGTAGAATAATGGTCAACCAATCTGTACTTGTACTGCACTGCTGGCTTTCCTCCTATTCTCAGGTATCATTAGTTACACACATACTGAGATTGAAGTGCTAACAATTAACGGCATAATAGTCAATCCTGTGGCATGCTTCAATAAAAAGGCATCAGCAAGCCACTGATGCAAGCAGCAGGTATCTACATGTTAATGTACAGGTCATTTTCAGCAGCAACCTTTGGGGATGGCATTTGAATACAATGGTTGTTTATAAGGCTTATTGTTAAAGGATTTGAGTTGGTGATTAACCCACAGGCAACAACAGATCTTCATCACAACCAGGCAATCAAGATAACTTGTAACCCCACCAAATAGATATTCAGGTACAGAATAATTTTCATCTACTCACTGCTATTTAACCTGAACGCCTCCTTTACAATCAATACAGATTCACCTATGCATGACCATTGATAATGAGGAACTCTAACTGCTTAACCACCAGTATTTAGGAGCAGTTTGATCGACATGCCCTTCACTTGAGATAAAAAAAAGAACTTCTTATTGGCAAAAGCCTATCCGAGTATGGTCAAAACTGCAAAGTACTGTGGACATTTTTAACTTGTAATTCCCACATGTGATTTTTAAAAGCTGATTGATTCAGCCAAATATGGCAGAAGTAAATTAAGTGGCTGACTGGAGAGAGTGAGAGAGAGACCAATGGAGGGGTTAAAAGGCCAGTTGCAACTCTACTAGTATGTGAAACTGAATGTTTTTGTATGTAGCAACCTCAGTTTGAGTGTTGGCATGTTGTGAATGGTGACAGTTGAAGAAATATCCTCTAGCTAGACCTACATTTCAGATAGAGACCTCCTCAGGCTCTAAATGCAGCAAACCAACTGAAAAAAAGGACAATAAAAGCATTCTTTCTCACCCTGAATGCTGTAATTCAATTACAGTCAAAAGTAAACAGAACCACAGAATCTCAACCAATCTGTAAAACTAAGAATCATGAAGCCAACTATTTAACTACAATTCAATTAACCTCCACTGCAGTGACCGTAGCCTTCAACTATTAACTTTACAAACAATTCAGAAACTGATCCCTGTGTCAATTTATTAACTTCTGTCTTTTTGGGCTCACCTCTTATTTCTAACCTGTGTTTATGTATGTTGTGTTATCAATTCTTTTCACATCGTATAATCAGTAAACTAACATATTGTCACTTCAAGAAACTCCAGTTAAATTGGCTCATTTTAAAATAATTCATTTGGATTTAGGTGAAAGGTATCCATAAATCTGAAATCCTTTCTAAATTAATGAGTAAAAAAAAAGTGGAACCAGTTTAGCTTTCCTCACCCAGCAGTGTAATAGTTTGGGGAATCCCATTTGGAGCAATAACAAAGTAAAGGAATCTTACTCGTAGTCTGTTCATAACAAATTCTGACTCTTGCTATGATTTGAATCCACAGATGAAACAAAAGAATCAAGATGGGTAAATTGTCACTTTGAAACCAGCTTTAACGGGGACAAAAACTGCAAACGACTTTCTTAGGATTGCATTGCTACAGTATAGGTATGCCTGCATTTGATTCTTGGGCATTCCCAGCAGAATTAGGGGAACTTACATTTGCTGATTTAAATGTTCTGTTCTCCAAAACTGTCTAAAATATTTGGTGAAGCACTTAGGATCATAATTTCTTCTGACAACCAGAAACCCTAAAATTTTAAAACAGTTGGTTTACATTTGGTATATGAGTTTAATGAAACAGATAAAGTAGAGGTAGAAAAATCAAAATTGGAGTGGTGGGAAAAGAAATAAAAGAACGAATGTGTGAGAGAGAGAGAGAAAGCTGAGAAAGCGAAGAAGGAGCAAGGAGAGAAGACCTAAGGCAGAGTTTCTGAAGAACTGCAGGAGAAGAAATTTGAACAAAGAAAGCTTGAGGTGAAGAGCAGGAACTTCACTTTGGCCCATGAAACTACAACTGGATCAGACTTGAGGACAGCAGCAACTTGGTTTGCTCATTTACTTAGATTACTTACTTATTTAATTCCTAACTTTGAGGTAGAATCTTTGTTTATCTCTTGCAAGCAGTGCCACAGCAGTAAAAGTGGCCAGTACGACATTGGTCCTAATTACTGCAGAGTAAGCTATTGGTGAAAGTGCAAGAGGTTGATACTGTCTTGCCTGAGGAATGTGCCAATAATTAAGTGACAGTTAAAAAAAGGCTATCTTAAATGCCATATCAGCTAGTGCAGGAGGCAAACTTGGAAAAACTATGTACTCTCCACAACAGCCCAGAGAGACATACTTGGAATTTGTAAGGTTAAAGCAGCTTGTTTTTGATGAGTGGGTAGAGGCATTAAAAGCAGAAGACACTTATGAAAATCTCTATGAAATAATCCTCATTGAAGAGTTTATAAACTTCAACTCCACTGCACTAAGAATACACCTTGAAGAACAAAATGTGACTGTTCCAGGACAAGCAGCCACATTTGTTGATCCACAAACCTCTGTTCCACAAAAAGAATTCTCCCCTACTCAGTCCCAACTAACTGGGATTGGGAAAATGATGGGAAATTGAGCACCCATGGGAATCCTCCTGAGGACAGCAAAGATAACATTCAGATGAAAGGGGAGGCCAAGAAGCCTACCTTTACAGCCAAAAGGTAGGGCATATCCAAGCTAACTGCTGGAAGCTTTGTGAAAAACCAATGGGATTTATCAGAGCGCATAGACCCTCTGCAGAGAATTAGAGTCAATCTGAGAGCAGACCTGATTATGGCTGTGACTACAGAGGCCCGTAAGGGAACTCCTGCGAGTGCAAAAGGTTAAAAAAAATCCCTTACAAATAGTGTTTTTTCAATAAATTCTACAGTGATTGGAATGAGGGCCAGATGAGTCTCATTGAGTATGGGATCACTGATTGAGGTTGACAGATATAAGCAGGTGTCTCAGAATGAATCTTGTTAAACACTAGTTCTGTAATCGCATGAAAGCTAAAAGCAGAACATACCCGGCCCCTCAGAACAGCCAAAAAGGTTGTCAGAAACTGTGAGTCCTCCCCATCCATCTTGCATTGAAGAAACCGGAGTCCAAGATGGATGCAGTTGTTGTCACAGCCTCGATACCATTGCCACCCAAAGAAAGAGAAGGAATTTTTTCTGAGACGGTCTGAGTGTAACAGACCGTCTACGGTCCAGTACATGCCGCCTATGTCCAAGTCAGAGTTGGACCTGATTCCGAAAACTTCCCAGGAGAAGCTATAAGAGTAAGAACAGGCCTACATCACCGGACATAGTTGTGGAGGAATGTAGTGATTGGAATGAGGGCTGAATGGACCTCATCGAGTATGAGATTTCTGATTGAGTTGTTAACCTCAATCAGGGAGCCCTGGCTGACAGGTATAAACAGGACTGTCACAGATTCTCTTCATTCTAGGTACTGGCTCTGAGCAAACCAGTCAGAGTCCATGTACTGTGCAAGTGGAAATAATAAGTGACGTGACGCAGGATACCTGCCTCCTTGAAGTTATTTCACATTCTAAATATACTTATTATGTGTAACTATCTGTTTCCTCCAGAATTAGCCTTCAGCAACCATGCCATTATTTAGATTAGTTAGAAAAGATGGTGGAGTGATCAATAGCGCACTATACAAAAAACATGCCTCATTTTTGTTCAAAGGTGTAATCTTTGCCATGCTGTACTTTAGATCCTCAAGAATTTCTCTTGATCAGCTGGTTTAATTTCAACTGAAACCTAGAATACGAGAATAAAGGATTTTCTGCTGACCTTCTACAAAAAATATGGCAAGTGATCAATAGAACTACTGCAGAATTTCTCGGATCATTTATAATGAAGTTAGAGAGGTCAAGATTGGTCCTTCCCTTACTGTCTCCCTAACATCCCTCACAATTCCAACAAGTCTGGGAAAATTAGCACTGTATCCTGTGCTCCGTATCTTTTTTTAAATTTTCTTATCAATTAATTTACTTGTTTCCTTGATCAGACTATGAAGGTGTTCTCCACTCTCTGTCAATACTGAAGGAACATATTTATCATGCAACTCTGCCAATTTTTAATCACAATTATAACCATACCATTCTCGTTTCAATCACACTTCCCCATCCTTCCTTAATAACATTTTTTCCTAAAACATTATAAAATTCTTTGCTATTCCCCTTTGTATGTGGCTATACATTCTGTTCTATATTCTCCTTCAGGTTCCTAAATCTCTCTTTTACAGCATATTTCTCCTGAAAGTGTTTTTTTTTGTCATTAATATTTGCTTTGCAATATGTTCTGATAGCACTTATTTTCAGGTTAATCTTACTATTCATCCAAGGAACCGTGATCTTAATGCAGCCCTTTTATTTCCCTTGGGAAGATTCCTCAAAAATGCTACACAATGCTTAGAACTTTTTGCTACAGTGGCTGCACTGTTTTATCAAGCACATCACTGCCTCTCATTTATCCAAACTGATCACAGTATGATTTGCATATCCCTAAACAAATTTGAGTAGATCAAGTTTTGATTTCTTTTTCTATCATTTTAGCTAATTGGGTTATACTTGTTTATTCTTATTTTTCCACTACTTTCCTGTTATAATTTTGCTCTAATACTTTACCCAGAACCACCTCCCTTACTTTTTCTTTCACTCCATGCCATTTTCTTTATTGATTCAAACCTCTGCCTTCTTCAAATTTTTTCTTGAGGTAGTTGATGATCCTCATTGCTACTGCTCTATTATTTTTATATCTTCTCTACATGGTACTTAAAACAACCGCCCTGTTTGCCTATGCTTGTTTGAGACACTTGGGACAATTTTTTTCTGCTAAGAGCAGAGAAAGTGGAGATGGTGTGGATTTAGATGTAAGCTGGCGATGAAGTTCAGAAAGATGGCATTGTGTTGTGATACCATTTTCTTCCAGCTTTAAATTAGGTAGATTTGCGGGTGAGCAGAAAATCCTGTGGAGTTGTCAGGTCAGTATTTACTTAAGTATCTAGTTAATTCAGAATTTTATTTGGAGAAGTTATCATTGGAGGGTTTTTGGAAAAGCTGGCCTTTTCCCAGTGTGAAATTCCCTCATTCTCTATTTTAATAGAGAATCTGAAGCAGCTCAGAATAGCAGAAAAGTGAAACAGATTCGGAGATAATGCACACCACAATATATTATCCCTATTTTACAGTTTATGACAATCACATTGAGATGTTCTGTGATAAGAAAGGGAATTATGTCGAACTGTGTATTTGGAATACAACATGCAAACAAAATTACCTTCCCAGACAACATTTTCCAGGGCTGTAAATGATATCATTGAATCCACGTTTTAGTTACCTTTATTTCAGTGTAGTATCTGTACGTGTAGTCATATTGCATTCACTTATAACATTTTCAGAAGACTGAAGACGTCTTTCAGTTCAGCATGACAACAAGGCTGCATCCTCCTGGGACATTTAGTTTTATCATGATGCCTTATTCTCTGAATTATGTAATGCAAATCAATGACATACAACTAACATAGCCAGTGAATAATGACTCATCAATAAATTGCAGAAATGGAAATTGATGAGGGTTACAATAGAATATATGTCATTATTTAAGTTGTCTTTGAACAAACTATTTGGCGTTTTTAAAAGGAACATTTTGTACTGTTGTAGATTGTGAGTGGTGGAATCCTATAGCGACCTGAACAGCATGATGTTTGGCAAGAAATGTAACAAAATCACACAAAATGTCCAGTAAGGCATCTCTCGATATTTGGACCAATCAGTTATATCCTTTTACTTAGGTCCAATCTATAAGACAAGATGCTCGCCAGACAGCGATGAGTTGCCTATTAAATGGGATTATTGCTTGTTAATAATCTTCAAACTGCATATCTTGCCTCATTAATATGCATCTTCCTATCCTATTACCCATTGTGAGCATACTAGACCCCAAGAATTCTCAACATGAAAGTCAGAGTGGATACCTGGTGACTTAAGCTGGCTGCCGGCTATGAAGAGCCTCCAAGTTGATCACTACACAACAGCATCTCAGGGCATAATCTATGATCACTAACCACATGCACCTATCATTCACAGACATTAGTATCTGATGTTTGCCAACTCCTCCAGATCGCCGTGACAGCTCTCCAATCCCCTAAGAGGATGCTTAAAAAGTGCAGACCTGTATTGCAAGGCTTATCAGCAACCAGCATTGACAGGCTGCTGCAAGGACACTTTATGCACAGTGTCAGGCACACAGCATACAGATTAGATCTGGTTGTGCGGCAGAGATACTTGCTCTCTTTTAGCTCACTTGTGTTTTACCTACCTGCATTTCACAGCATCCCAGTCTTGCCTGATGTGCCAAGACATCCATATTAGTGGGTTGATGCTTCAGCCAAACTCTAAAGGCTATCAATAATACTATAATGCTGTTTTGCACAGACATACAGACAGGTTCCTTCTCATACTTCTTAATAGGGATCTGATTGGGATGAGAGAAGGCATATCTTGCAGTATGACACACTAAGAACTCAGTCTGAAACCTATAGCAATGCCAGCTGTCTATTTTATAAAAACATTGCACATTTATTCAACAACGTAGCCATGTTAGAAAGCAAGTCAGAGTTACCCCTCAGTTCAGTCAAGAGTTCCAGGTTGCATTAGTCACAGGCATAGTCTGCCCACTGTTCCAGGACTTGGTACAGTCAGTTGTGCACTCAGGCCAGTCATGGTCAAAGGATGTGTCCAAATGTAGGCCAGGTAACAGGCAACATTCAGTCCTGTAAAACCATCACAAGAGGTCGAAGTGAAATAACTTAACAGAGGCTGGTAAACCATCACAAAGTTACTCTTTATTTACATGTGGTGAGTTGTTGACACTGATCTATCTCCCTCAGAGCCAGCTCTCAGAGTGAACAAAATCTGTGACACTCCTGTTCATACATGTCAGCCAGGGCTCTCTAAATGGACCAGATTAACAACCCCAATCAGGGACTTATATTCTATGAGGTTCACCTGCCAACCTCATTACAATCAATGCATTTCTCTCTATCTGAATTCGATGTTATAGGCCAGATCTTTTGTATGCAGGTGCTTCTGGACCATTTTAATACTGGGTCAGGTTCCTCCAACTCTACCTCTGATATGGGTAGCACGTAACATGCAGTAGCTCGCATCTTGCAGTCAAAGCATCTCAGAAGAAATTAATTCTCCTTTTCAGGCAACAAAGGCATCAAGGCAGCGTTATCCACTATGTTCATCTCAGATTCCGAGGTTTCTTCAAAGATTGATGGAGAGAGAGAACCCATGGGTTGCAAAGGCAATTGAGGAGCCTGGCACATTTTGCTCCCACACTGTTTGCAAGTTTGCAGATTTCATATGATCCATGTGCTTGTTCAGGACTGTTGCATCTACAGGAACTTTGTACATCAGTGGACCTAACCCGCGCCAACCATGCCTCTTACCCATGCAAGGCCATTCCCATGGTTCCTACACCAAACCCCCTTTGCCTCATGAAGTAAACTATCTCTCTCACTTAGTAAAGTCTTGTGTCCAACATTGGCATTCCTGATGCTGTTTCACACTCTTCGCCAGGTCCAGAATGATCAGATTTAACCTGGTGCAGAGTCTTCTTGCCAGTCATATAGGAGCTGTGGTAGTTTGCTATCAAGTGAAGCTGTAAGCTGTTTCTTTAAGTTTGCCTTCAAAGTTTGGACTGCTCTTTCTACAGACCATTGGATGATGGATGGTATGGAGCTGACCCTTTATGTCAAATACCATTCCACGTTAGGAAATAATCAAATTGCCTGAAGCTAAACTATGATTTGGGAGTCCGTGCATTGCAAATGATGTGCTCAGTTGTTTTATTATTGCTCCGATGTTTTACAAATGAACCCTATGCATGTCCAGCCACTTTGAGTGGGCATCCATAATGACTAAGAATATCGAGCCTGTGAAAGGACTTGCATAGTCAACATGTAATCGAGTCCAGGGTTTCCCCCGCCATTCCCATGAAAGTGGGGGAGCTGCTGGCAGTAATTTTGGTCCTTGTTGGCATTCTGGGCACTGCCCCACCAATGCAGCTATGTCTGCATCTATTCCTGGGCACCATACAAAACTTCTCTTCAACATCTTCATTTTGAAAACCTTTGGATGATTCTAGTGGAGTTTTGCCAGGATTTGGCAATAACTCTTGCCTGGGACAATCAGTCTTGCTCCCCATAATAATATGCTGTTTTCTCCTGGGATCTGGTCTCTGGTCCAAAAAGATTTCAGTTCTGGTTGTGATAGCCCTTTGATTTCCCCCATCACCACCAGCTGTTTCAATTTTGCCAGGTGTGGATTTTTCTGCATCCAAAGTCTTGATATTGTCAGCTGTGACTAGAAGTTTTGTCCATAAAATTAAAGTCAAAAATCATATGATGCTGACTTACAGTGTCAACAGGTTTATTTGAAACCAGAAGCTTTCAGAGCTCCACTCCTTCTTCAGGTAACTAGAAGGAACGGGCTCCAAAAGCTTATGGTTTCAAATAAACCAGTTGGATTATAGCCTGGTATCATGTGATTTTTGACTTTGTCCACCCCAGTCCGATACTAGCATCTCCACATCAGAATATTAAAAACCATAACAGACTGTTACAATGACAGTAACACCGTGGTGTTTCTGCCAATAGGTGGCGGCTCAATGCTTCTGCATTTGCTAGTTAGTGTTCTGAACTGTGTTCCAACTTGTAATAATATACACTTGGTATTAATGCCCACCAGTGAATTCAACCTGAAGCTATGGGTGACACTGCCTTGTCCTCTTTAAGTAGACCTAGCAAGGGTTTGTAGTCCATTATTACAAATTTATGCCTGTAAAGGTATTGAGGGAATTTCTTGACTTCAAATATCACCACCAAATCTTCCTTCTCTATCTAGGCATATTTGCGCTGTGCATCAGCCAACGTCCAGCCACATCGAAAAATGTGGAAGGAAACGCTATTTGGAATTCCTCTCCATTGGGTCATCTGTGAGCCAACATTATCCCAGTGCCATATGGGGAGGCATCGTATATCAATACCAGATCTCTCTTGGGATCATTGTGTGCCAACACCACTTTCCTGAAGGCTATGGCTTGTCTCCGCAACCATTTCCAAGGCTGACCCTTTTTTAAGGGTTGATGCAGAAGTGCCAGAATAGAGGCCAGATTATGTATGAACCTTTTGAAATAGTTTACAAGCCCAAGGGAAGACCTAAGCTTTGGTACTGATGGCATCTTTGATTGTCCTCACTTTATCTTCCAGTGGGTATATTCTGTCTTGTCAACTCTGTAACACAATTAAGCCACTTTAGGGTGCCTGAAACACATTTTTTTCTGTTTTAGGGAGTACATCTGCCTGGGAGAAATGTGTAAAGACTATGTCCAAGTGCACTAAATGTTCCTTATTGATCTTCCCCCTGATATTAGCACATCATTAGGATAAGTAGACACCTGGGATAGACCTTGTAAAATGTTCTCGATCATCCACTGACAAATTATACAGGCTAACAATACCCCAAATGTCAGTCTCATATATTGGTACAAACCTTTATTAATTCAATCATACTTCCAGGAAACCTCACCTAACTGCTGTTGTAAGTACACATGACTCATGTCGATCTTCATGAAGGATAGCTCTTCTGCCAGCTTTGTGAATAAATCCTGGATGAGGAATTAGGTATTTATCTAGTGCAAAAACTGGTTTAGTCCACATTTGAAATCCACATAAAGGCAAACTGCCCTGTTGGGCTTCACAATCAGTTCAACTAGTGCTGTCCATTCCACAAATTGGACTGATTTGATGATTCCTTCACTTTCCAGTCTTCTGACTACGGTGACTACTTTTGCCTGTAAGGCAAATGATATTGGGTGGGCCTTGCAATATAATGGAATTGTTTCCTGGTCAACACGCAAAGTGGCCTTCACTCCTTTGATAGTCCCTATACCTTTCTGAAAATCTTCTAAATGTTTAATTAGGACTTCACTCAGGCAGGCATTTTCTAATCGAAAAATGTTGAGCCAATCAAGATGAATCTTTCTCAACCAATTTCACCCTATTAAGCTTGGGCCTGAGTGTTTTACTACAATCAGTGGTAACTGAATCAGCTGCTTTTCATAAGGAATCATAGTTGAATCCTTAATCGATATAGGTTCTCTGTTTAGCGAAGGACTGGGTCAAACATAATGGTTGGGATCCACAGTGAACTTTGTTAAATACTCATTCTGCGATCACTGAAAAGGCTGTGCTTGTGTTGACCTCCATTTGAACTGGATGATCATTCAACCAAAAGTTTAGTTTGATTGGTTCTGATTTGGATGTAACAGTTCCTATCCACATGTTGGTAAATTTTGTAGAGTGTGCAGTCTCCTGGATACCGACCTATGGGTTTTCAGGCCTAATGGGATTCTATTTGCGTACCAGCAGCAATTACAATGGCTTGCCAACCCATTAGGAAATTTTAAGCACTTGGCCATGGCTTGGCTTTGTTTTGGGATTTTGCTGTGGGCTGACCTAGAGTCCCTCTGTTCAGGATATGTCCTGAGTGAGGCTAAGCAATTGACTTCACACATGTGGTGTTCCTGAAGCTAAATCAGATTGACGAGTGTGTCCACTTCCCTCGGAATACCCTGCAACTCATATGTTTTGTGTGTCACAGTTTGCAATAATAAAGCCTATTGTGATGCCTGTTTGAAACTTCAGCTATTAGATGCTTTTGCATGGTTATATCATTAATCCTTCAAACTAAACAGCCTTTCAGCATCGCATTAAGGGTTAAACCAAGGTCACATGCCTCCGCCAATCATCGTAACCTCATGAAAAATCCCAATGTGGATCTCCTGGTTCTCGAATTGCTGAGTAAAACCAATCATCTTAGAATTAGAGGAGGCTTCGGGTCAGAATGTTCTTTGACTAAATCCATCAACTCTTGAAAGGTTTTAATATCTATTGTTTCAGGGAAGGGCAGAAGAATTGACATTTTGGGCATAAGTCCTTCACAGGAATGACCAAAATATCAGTTTTCCTGCTCTTTAGATGCTGCCTTACCTGCTGTGCTTTTTCAGCACCACATTATTGACTCTGATCTCTAACATCTGCAGTCCTGACTTTCTCCTGCCTCAGGGAAAATCAGGCTCCTAATACCTGAAAAAGCTGTGGGTCCACAAACTGTCAGGAAAATTGCTCATTGCTTTTCATCTGCCTCAATATAATTTGCCTGCACAAAATAACACATTCTATCCACATACTGAGCCCAACCTTCCATAGCAGAATCAAACAAGTCAACTTTTCCAAACAACAGCATAATGCCAGAAATACCCCAACGTAAAGACGACTGTTGAGTGCGAATTTCTTCAGGAGAGTACTTATCTCTTGTCACCACTCAAATAACTCCACAGAGGCTGGTATCCCATCACCAAGTCACTCTTTATTTATGTGTGGAGAGTCCTTGACGCTGATTCAGCTCCCTCAGAGCCAGCTCTCATAAATAGAACCTCTGCCATTCCTGTTTATAGTTGTCAACCAGGGCTCCCTTTTTGGACCACATTAACAGCCCCAATCAGGGCACATATTCTATGATGTCCACCTAGCAGACCTCATTATAATCACTGCAGGAGTATTAGAAAAATGCAAACGAGGAGCAGGTGTCAGGTATCCGGCCTTTTGAGCTTTCTTTGCCCACTAACAGAATGACCATGGCTGATCATCCAACTCTGTGCCTTCCTCCTGCTTTTTTCCCATGCCTTTTGACCTCTTTAGCCTTAAGAGCTATATCTAACTCCTTCTTGAAGCATACAATGTTTTGGCCTCAACTTCTTATAGTTGCACCGAATTCCGCAAGTTTATCACTTTCTGAGTTTCTTTACATTTCTACTCATTGCAGTCTAAATGGCCTACCCCACATCCTTACACTGTGACCCTGGTTCTAGATTCCCAGACTGTACAACTTGATGCTCAAAAAAGATTATTTTGGCAACACAGAAATATTAACGGGATTAACACAAGAACTATCTTTGAGTGTTCCTCAGTGATATTTGCAAGGAACTTCCTAGAAATATCCACGTATGGTTCTGTCTTTTTTGTCATTATCTTTACCCTCACCAATGGATCAATTCCAACTTGCTCATGCAGTATTCTTTCTGGAAATTTGCAACACTGAATGATCATGTAGGGTTTGATGAGCTCTAAAGATAACAGAGAACATAATAAATGGATATTCTCTTTGTATAAAATTTTAAACATACATTAGATATCCTACTTGTTTCCTCGTACTATATTTCTTATGGATGCATAAGTGTACCTTTTCTTTCCATATTTTAGTGCTTCTTCTAGATTCATATTCAGGATTGTGAGAAGTAGTTGTCTGTTTTTGTGGTAGAAGAGACTTATGGGATTGAGTTGGCCTTCCGTTCATGGCAATTTGTAAGAGACATATGACAAAGGTTATCGCTCTTGAGCATTTTTCACTTGCTGTGATCTCTTTATGTGCCAGTCCATGGTACTATTTCTAAATGGCCTGAATGTTTGTTAAGTACTGCTGTCTAGATTAGAATGGTGCTGGAAAAGCACAACAAATCAGGCAGCATCCGAAGAGCAGGAAAATTGATGTTTCGGGCAAAGGCCCTTCATCAGGAATAGAAGTAGGGTGCCTGCAGATTGGAGAGATAAATGAGAGGGAGGTGGGAATGGGGAGAAAGTAACGTAGAGTACAATAGGTAAATGGGGGTGGGGATGGAGATGATAGGTCAGAGAGGAGGGTGGAGTGGATAGGTGGAAAGGAAGATAGGCAGGGAGGACAGGTCATGAGGGTGGTGCTGAGCTGCAAGGCTGGAGCTGGGGTGAGGTGGGGGAAGGAGAAATGAGGAAATTGGTGAAATCCACATTGATGACATGGAGTTGAAGTGTTCCGAGGCGGAAAATGAGGCATTCTTCCTCTAGGCGTCGGATAGTGAGGGAGTGGTGGTGGAGGAGGCCGAGGACCTGCATGTCCTTGGCAGAGTGGGAGGGGGAGATGAATGTTGGGCCACAGGGCGTTTGGGTTGATTGGTGCGGGTGTCCCGGAGGTGTTCCCTAAAGCGCTTGGCTAGGAGGCGTCCATTCTCCCCCATGTAGAGGAGACCACTTCAGGAGCAACAGATACAATAAATGATATTGGTGGATGTGCAGGTGAAACTTTGATGAATGTGGAAGGCTCCTTTAGGGAGGAGGTGTGGGCGCAGGTTTTGCAATTTCTGCAGTGGCAGGGGAGGGTGCCAGGAAGGGAGGGTGGGTTGTTGGAGGGCGTGGACCTGACCAGCTAGTCATGGAGGGAACGGTCTTTGCGGAAAGCAGAAATGGGTGGGAAGGGAAATATATCCCTGGTGGTGGGGTGCGTTTGGAAGTGATGGAAATGTCGTCGGATGATGTAGTTTATGTGAAGTTTGGTAGGGTGGAAGGTGAGCACCAGGGGGGTTCTGTCCTTGTTACAGTTGGAGGGGTGGGGTTTGAGGGTGGAAGGGTGGGATGTGGATGAGATGTGTTGGAGGGCATCTTTAACCACGTGGGAAGGGAAATTGCGGTCTCTGAAGAAGGAGGCCATCTGGTGTGTTCTGTGGTGGAACTGGTCCTCCTGGGAGCAGATTCAGTGAAGGCGGAGGAATTGGGTGTACAGGATGGCATTTTTGCAGGAGGTAGGGTGGGAAAAGGTATACTCCAAGTAGCTGTGGGAGTCGGTAGGTTTGCAAAAAATGTCAGTGTCAAGCTGGTCGTCATTAATGGAGATGGAGAGCTCCAGGAATGGGAGGGAGGTGTCAGACATGGTCCAGGCGAATTTGAGATCGGGGTGGAATGAGTTGGTGAAGATGATGAATTACTCAACCTCCTCGCGGGAGCACAAGATGGCACCAATGCAGTCATCAATGTAGCGGAGGAAGAGGTGGAGAGTGGTGCTGGTGTAACTACGGAAGATGGACTGTTCTACATGGCCAACAAAGAGACAGGCATAGCTGGGGCCCATACGGTTGCCCATGGCTACCCCTTTGGTCTGGAGGAAGTGGGAGGATTCGAAGGAAAAATTGTTAAGGATGAGGATAAGTTCAGCCAAACGAATGAGAATGTTGGTGAAAGGGTACTGAGGGGACGTCAGGAAAGGAAGAAACAGAGGGCTTAGAGGCCCTGGTCTTGGCAGTTGGAGGTGTAGAGGGATTGGATATCCATGGTGAAGATAATGCGTTGGGGGCTGGCGAAACGGAAGTTTTGGAGGAGGTGGAGGGCGTGGGTGGTATCTCAAATGTATGTGGGGAGTTCCTGGACTAGGGGGGATAGGACAGTGTCAAGGTAGGTGGAGATGAGTTCAGTGGGGCAGGAGCATGCTGAGACAATGGGTCGGCTTGAGTGGTCAGGCTTGTGGATCTTGGGAAGGAGGTAGAACCGGGCAGTGCGGGGTACCCGGACTATGAGGTTGGAAGCTGTGGGTGGGAGATCTCCTGAGATGATGAGATTCTGTATGGTCTGGGAGATGATGATTTGGTGATGGGGGGGTGGGGTCATGGTCAAGGCGCAGTAGGAGGAGGTGTCTTCGAGTTGGCGTCTGGCTTCAGCAGTGTAGAGGTCAGTGTGCCAAACTACCACTGCATCCCCTTTATCCGCTGGTTTGATGGTGAGGTTGGGATTGGAGCAGAGGGAGTGGAGGGCTGCGCGTTGTCAGGGTGAGAGGTTGGAGCGGGGGAGGGGGTCGACAGATTGAGGCAGTTAATGACTCGGCGGCAATAAGTACTGCTGCCTAGACAAACAAAGACTTGAAGATCAAGTCCAATAGTCTTTCATTATTGGGTCCTGGATCTATTTGTTATTTAGCATGTTATCTGGCCTAATCACAGTAATAGATCCTGCCATGGATGTTGAAAAGCTGGTACCATTGTTTCTGCTAGTCAACAGTACCCTCCACTGTTTTGGTGCAGTAAGAGGCAACACCAATTTTGGGCAACTCAATTTGAAAACATATGAAACTCCAGTGAATTATCCACATGTTCTTTTGATGTCTCTACTGAAGCAAAAGCATCCCTTATGTTACCACAGATAAGCAATATAGTCAAGTGGCTATTTGAGATAGATCCCACACCATCAAAAGAAAGTTTTTTTTTCTCTCTGTAGTGAGTGCTGGCCTATCATGCTCATCTGTTACGTCTTTGTGAGCTACATAGTGTCACATTCTCTCTTATAATGTGTAGTTTATCCCATATAAAATTTCTTAAGTTAGTGAATTCAGTTATGAATGGTGAGGACCACTAAACAATTCACTGGAGAAGAAGACTTCACAAATATCCCATGCTTAATGATGCAGGAGTTGCGCACATCATTGCAGGAGACAAGAGATAAGCACTTCTAACAATCAGAGGTGCTAAATGGATGATTTGTTTCAGCTTTCTTTAGAGGTCTCCAGCATCATAGATGACAGACTTCAGCCAATTTGATTCCATCCACATGATAACAAGAAATGGCTGAAGACACAGATATTCAAAGGCTAAAAGACCTGAAATATTTAAGAAATTATACTGAAGCCGCATCCTAGGCTGAGCTGTTCCAGTACAGTGACAACACTGGCATTTACCTGGCAATATGGAAAATTGCCCAGGTATGTCCTATCCACAAAAAGCAGGACAATGCAACCTGACCAATTACAACCCATCAGTCTATTCTCCGTCATCAGGAAAGTGATGCAAGGTGTTGCCAATAGTGCTATAAAATGACACTTAATAATCTGTTCACTGATGCTCAGATTGGGTTCTGTCTTGTACACTCACTTCCTGAATTTATTATAGCCTTGGTCCTAACATGGACAAAAGAATTGAACTCAAAAGGGAAAGTGACAATCATGCCTTGGACATCATGGTAGCATTTCACTGGGTTTGACATCAAGAAGCCCTAATAAAACCGGAGTTAGTGGTGACTATGGAAAGTATGGTAACTATGAGGGAATGGAAAGTAACTCACCCCTGACTCCCTAATACCAGCCCACAATCTACAAGGCACAGGTCAAATAGAATATTTTCCATTTGCCTGGATGAGTGTAGCTCAAACCTCAATCAACACGTTTGACACCATAATAGATATCTTTGCAACATCCTTGAACATAGGTGAGGTCCCGGAGGACTGGAGAATTGCTAATGTTGTCCCCTTGTTTAGGAAGGCTAGCAGGGATACTTCAGGTAATTATAGACTGGTGAGCCCGAAGTCAGTGGTAGGGAAGCTGCTGGAGAAGATACTGAGGGATAGGATCTTTTTCCATTTGGAAGAGAATGGGCTTATCAGTAATGGACAGCATGGTTTTGTATGGGGAAGGTCATGTCTTACAGACCTAATAGAATTCTTTGAGGAGGTGACAAAGTTGACTGATGGGGGAAGGACTGTAGCTGTCATATACATGGACTTTAGTAAGGCATTTGATAAGGTTCCCCATGGTAGGCTGATGGAGAAGATGAAGTCACATGGTGTACAGGGTGCACTAGCTAAATAGATAGAGAACTGGCTGGGCAACAGAAGTCAGAGGGTTGTAGTGGAAAGGAGTTTCTCAAAATGGTGTCCTGTGACCAGTGATGTTCCATAAGGATCTATGCTGGGATCACTGTTGTTTGTGATACATATAAATGGTTTGGAGGAAGGTGTCAGTTGCCTAATTAGCAAGTTTGCAGATGACACCAAGATTGGTGGAGTAGCAGATAGTGAAGGGGACTATCAGAGAATCCAACAGAATATCGATAGCTTGGAGAGGTGGGCAGAGAAGTGGCAGATGGAGTTCAATCTGGGCAAATTTGAGGTGATGTATTTTGTAAGATCCAATTCAAGAGCAAACTATACAGTAAATGGAAAAGTCCTGGTGAAAATTGACGTATAGAAAGATCTGGGTGTTCAGGTCCATTGTTCCCTGAAGGTGGCAATGCAGGTCAATAAGATGGTCAAAATAAGCCATATGGCATGACGGGGTATTAAGAACAAGAGTTGGCAGGTCGTGTTATAGTTGTGTAGGACTTTGGTTTGGCCGCATTTGGAATACTGCATATAGTACTGGTCGCCACATTACCAAAAGGATGTGGATGCTTTGGAGAGGGTGCAGAGGAGTTCCACCAGGATGTTGCGTGGAGGAGCTACTACGAAGAGAGTTGAATAGATTAAGATTATCTTCATTAGAAAGATGGAGGTTGAGGAGTGAGGTGTACAAAATCATAAGAGGTATAGACAGGGTGGATAGCAATAAGCTTTTTCCCAGAGGCTGGAACTCAATTACTAAGAGTCACAAGTTCAAAGTGAGAGGGGAACGGTTTAGAATATAGAACATAGAACATGGAAAAATACAGCGCAGTACAGGCCCTTCGGCCCTCGATGTTGTGCTGATCCAAGCCCACCTAACCTACACTAGCCCACTTTCCTCCGTATGCCTATCCAATGCCCGTTTAAATGCCCATAAAGAGGGAGAGTCCACCACTGTTACTGGCAGGGCATTCCATGAACTCATGACTCGCTGAGTAAAGAATCTACCCCTAACATCAGTCCTATACCTACCACCCCTTAATTTAAAACTATGCCCCCTCGTAATATCTGACTCCACACGTGGTAAAAGGTTCTCATAGTCAACCCTATCTAAACCCCTAATCATTTTGTACACCTGTATCAAGTCACCCCTAAACCTTCTTTTCTCCAATGAAAATAGCCCCAAGTGCCTCAGCCTTTCCTCATATGATCTTCCTACCATAAAAGGCAACATCCTGTTAAACCTCCTTTGCACCCGTTCCAGTGCCTCCACATCCTTCCTATAGTATGGCGACCAAAACTGCACACAATAGCCCAGGTGCAGCCACACCAGAGTCTTATACAACTGCAACATGACCTCAGGACTCCGGAACTCAATTCCTCTACCAATAAAAGCCAGTACACCATATGCCTTCTTCACAGCACGATTTACCTGGGTGGCAACATTCAGAGATCTGTGTACATGGACTCCAAGATCCCTCTGCTCATCCACACTACCAAGTATCCGACCATTAGCCCAGTACTCCATCTTCTTGTTACTCTTACCAAAGTGAATCACTTCACACTTAGCTACATTGAATTCCATTTGCCTCCTCAGCTCTGCAGCTTATCTATATCCCGCTGTAACCTGCCACATCCTTCCTCACTGTCAACAACTCCACCAACTTTCGTATCATCTGCAAACTTGCTCACCCAACCTTCTAGCCCCTCCTCCAGGCCATTTATACAAATGACAAACAGCAAGGTCCCAAAACAGATCCTTGCGGAACACCGCTGGTAACTGCACTCCAAGATGAACCTTTACCATCAACTACTACCCTCTGTCTTCTTCCAGCCAGCCAATTCCTAATCCAAACCTCCAACTCTTCCTCAATGCCATACCTCCGTATTTTTTGCAGTAGCCTACCATGGGGAACCTTATCAAACGACTTACTAAAATCCATATACACCACATCTACTGCTTTACCCTCATCCACCTCCTTAGTCACCTTCTCAAAGAGTTCAATAAGGTTTGTGAGGCACAACCTGCCCTTCACAAAACCATGCTGACTATCCTTGATCACATTATTCCTATTCAGATGTTCATAAATCCTATCCCTTACAATTCTCTCTAAGACTTTGCCCACAACAGAGGTACGACTCACCGGCCTATAGTTACTAGGGTTATCCCTACTCCCCTTCTTGAACAAGGGAACCACATTTGCTATCCTCCAGTCTTTTGGCACTATTCCTGTAGACAACGAGGACATAAAAATCAAGGCCAATGACTCTGCAATCTCCTCCCTTGCTTCCCAGAGAATCCTAGGATAAATGCCATCAGGCCCAGGGGACTTATCTATTTTCACCTTTTCCAGAATTTCCAACACCTCTTCCCTACATATCTCAAAGCCATCCATTCTTATTAATTGTGACTCAATATTCACATCGGCAACAATGTCCTGTTCCTGAGTGAATACTGACGAAAAGTATTCATTCAGTGTCTCCCCAATTTCTCCAGCCTCCACACGCAACTTCCCACTAATATCCTTGACTGGACCTATTCCTACCCTAGTCGTTCTTTTATTCCTGACATACCTGTAGAAAGCCTTTGGGTTTTCCCTCATCCTACCAACCAAAGACTTTTCATGCCCCTCCTTGCTGCTCTTAGCTCTCTCTTTAAATCCTTCCTGGCTACCTTATAACTCTCAATCGCCCCAATTGAACCTTCACGCCTCATCTTTACATAGGCCGCACTCTTCCCTTTAACAAGGGATTCCAATTCCTTATTAAACCACGGCTTCCTCACACGACCCTTTCCTCCCTGCCTGACAGGTACATACTTATCAAGGACACTCAATAGTTGCTCCTTGAACAAGCTCCACATTTCGATTGCACTCTTCCCTTGAAGCCTACTTTTCCAAGCCACGCATCCTAAGTCATGCCCCACCGCATCATAATTTCCCTGCCCCCAGCTATAACTCTTGCCCTGCAGTGCACACTTATCCCCCTCCATCACTAGAGTAAAAGTCACCGAATTGTGGTCCCTGTCCCCAAAGTGCTCACCTACCTCCAATTCTAACATCTGGCCTGATTCATTACCCAGAACCAAATCCAATATGGCCCCACCTCTTGTTGGCCGGTCTACATATTGTGTCAGGAAACCCTCCTGCACACATTGGACAAACACCGACCCATCTAACGTACTCGAGCTATAGCTTTCCCAGTCAATATCTGGAAAGTTAAAGTCCCCCAAAACAACCACCCGAGTACTTTCACTCTTCTCCTAAATCATCCTCGCAATCCTTTCTTCTACGTCTCTAGGACTATTAGGAGGCCTGTAGAAAACTCCTAACAGGGTGAACTCACCTTTCCTATTTTTAACCTCAGCCCAAACTATCTCAGATGGCGAGTCTTCATCCATCGTCCTTTCCACTGCTATAATACTATCTTTGACAAGCAATGCCACACCTCCCCCTCTTTTACCCCCACCTCTGACCCTACTAAAACATTTAAACCCTAGAACCTGCAACAACCAATCCTGTCCCTGTTCTACCCATGTCTCCATAATAGCCACAACATCGAACTCCCAGGTACCAACCCACGCTGCAAGTTCACCTACCTTATTTCGTATACTTCTTGCATTGAAGTATACACACTTCAAGCCACCTTCCTGTTTACAGGCACCCTCCTTCGAGATTGATGCCATGTTCCTAACCTCCCTACACTCCAGGTCCTGCACCCTAAAGCTACAGAATAGGTTCCCATGCCCCTGCAGAGTTAGTTTAAACCCCCCGAAAGAGTACTAGCAAACCTCCCCCCAAGGATACTGGTGCCCCTCAGGTTCAGGTGTAGACCATCCTGTTTATAGAGGTCCCAGCTTCCCCAGAAAGAACCCCAGTTATCCAGAAACTGGAATCCCTCCCTCCTGCACCATCCCTGTAGCCACGCATTTAACTGCTCTGTTTCCCTATTCCTCGACTCTCTGTCACGTGGCACGGGTATCAAACCACAGACAACAACTCTATTTGTTCTAACTCTGAGCTTCCAACCTAGCTCCCTGAAAGCCTGCCTAACATCCTCATCCCTCTTCCTAACTATGTCGTTGGTGCCAATGTGGACCACGACTTTGGGCTGCTCCCCCTCCCCGTTAAGGACCCGGAAAACACGATCAGAGACGTCACGTACCCTTGCACCTGGGAGGCAACATACCAAACGTGAGTCTCTCTTGCCCCCACAAAACCGCCTATCTGTGCCCCGAACTATCGAGTCTCCAATAACTATTGCTCTGCTCTTCTCCACCCTTCCCTTCTGACCAACAGGGATAGGCTCCGTGCCAGAGGCCTGAACCCCATTGCTTACCCGTGGTAAGTCGTCCCTCCCACAAGTATCCAAAACGGTATACTTGTTTTTGAGGGGAATGACTACAGGGGGTCCCTGCACTGGCTGCTTCCTCCCAGTCCCCCTCACGGTCACCCATTTGTCTGCAATCTTTGGACTTAATACTTCCCTAAAGCTCCGATCTTTGACCCTCTCTGCCTCCCAAATGATCCTAAGTTCATCCAACTCCAGCTCCAGTTCCCTAACACGGTCTTGGAGGAGCTGGAGATGGGTGCACTTCCTGCAAGTGTAATCAGCAGGGACGACCATGGCATCCCTTACCTCAAGCATGTTGCAAGAGGAACATTGCACTGCCTTCACTGCCATCCCTCTTAAAGTAACCTTTAAAAAAGTCTAGATCTAAACACTAGAGTAGGGTTTAGGGGAGATATGCATGGAAAGGTCTTTACGCAGAGGGTGGTGGGGGCCTGGAACATGTTGCCAGCAGATGCAGGAACGATAGCTTCATTTAAGATGTACCTAGTTACATATCTTTAGAAAATAGGCAACAGGTTTAAATAAGGATCTGGATTGGCGCAGGCTTTGAGGGCCAAAGGGCCTATTCCTGTGCTGTGATTTTCTTTGTTCTTTGGTGCCACTTATTGGCAGCACTTGAACAGTCACTTTGTCACAAATGATGCATTGTGGCAGCAGTGTACGCCATCTACAAGACTCCTTCAATAATACCTTCCAAGTCTGTTACCTCTATGATATAGAGGGACAATAGCACCAGATACATAGAAACACTCCCATCTGTAATTCCCTTCAAACTACGCACCATCGTGACTTGGAACTACATCACCCTTCTTTCACAATCACTAAGTCAAAATCCTGGAACACCCTCTCTAACAAGATTGTGGGTGTACCAACACCACATAGATCACAGTACTAGAAGACTGCTTGCTTTTCTCAAGGATAATTAGAGATGGCCAATAAACCCTGGCCATGTCAGTGATGTCTACATCTCTTGAATGAATAAACAATAAGTATGAATGAGAAGGGAAGAGATCCAGAAGGTGAGATTCAGGGAACTGAGACAAACCAAAAAGGACAAGTTCTTGAATCAGAAAATCCTAAATTGTTTGATGCTTGTCCTTTTCTTTGACTTCACTGGCTTTGTGATGATTATCATAGCCCAGAAATTATACCATCCTTTTCTACCACTTGCTCTTTATCATCATTCTTCTCTTGATTATCTTCCACTGTGCTACTCCTCGCTGTAATAAATATGCAGGCTGGTTTAACATAAACTAAGAATGAATGAGCTGGATCCCCGGAGATTAAGGGTACAGTGAAGGATGAGGAAGATTCTGCCTTACTAGTGCCATGGTGAACGCATACATTACCTTTTGAATTTCTAATGAGTATTAGAGGTTGCTAAGAGCTATAAAGAGGGACAAACATACAACGGTGCTCAAAATGTATTAGAATTGAACAAACTGAGATCTGTATTGAAAGTGAGGTAAATTTTAGGTAGTTCCGATGGTTCACAAGGAGATAAATGGAGTATGTATTTTTAATATGTAGCACATTATTTAAATTTGCAACAAATTATTATTTTCTTCTTCACAATTTCTGCACTAATATTGACAAATATTATGTGTTATTATAAAAGTAACCTGTTTATTGTTTATGGTCTCAATATTAAATGTTGTTGCTAGTTGTGTTTTTGGTGGGGTGGGCCACATAAAATAGGGCAGGAGCAAGCCCACCACATTCCCACCACCCATCACCAACCTCAGCCCCATTATGCAGAGGGTGGGTCTTCCAACCAAAATAAATAATTTACGGCAATTAAGCTTGTTGACCCCAATATTATGAAATCAACACCATAATACACCTTGTATGATCAGGTAAGTGGGAGTATGCAGCCCATTTTTGTTTACAATTTTTCTCAAAGTGGAGGAAGGAGGTAAGTACTATCAATAGAGAGATCTTTGCGCACCTTTGGCAAAATAAAATAGACACTGCGTCCTTCTTCCCCGTACCAATTTTAAAATCCACCTCTCCACCCTCCTCATCCCCCCCCTCTATTCTTGCATACTTACCTGAGTCACCATCTTGGAACTGATTGCATCGCCCATAATTAATCTCTGGTGTTCGTAGCACTTCAGGGGCTGCCAGCCAGTCCCACTCAGACGCTGGCAATTCCAGAGAGCGGGACTTGCTCTCATTCAGAGACAGAGGTCCCATTTTGTTCTAATTTTGAGCATATTAAGGCTGTGGGGCTGACCACTGACTTTCCTTCAGTCCCCCAGTAATTTTTTCCCCTTTGTTAAACTAATTTAAGCTTAATATGGGGGTCATAAAAATTATAACAATAGCTTACAACTTGTCAGACTGGGATATTCAGTTCAATTTGGACACAATAATGAACATTTATCCAGGAAGAAAGGTAAGTGAATTCTAGAAGTAAAAATCAAAGAGGTTCTGTTACATTAATATCAAACTGTGATTTGACAGTACTTAAAATACTTTACATATTTGCTGTTGCTATATAGTATAAAGCACAATGAAGAAGGTGCACAAAAGACTTACAGGGATGTAACCAAAGCTGTGAGTTTGTAGCATACCAAGGTAGCATTGAATTAGATGATCTACATGATCTAATTGATCGATGGAATAGACTCAGTGGAATGAAAGGCCTACTCCAGCACCTATAATCCCAATAATTAGGAATGAATGAACAGGCTGTGTTGCTTTTCTCTTCTTAAGAAATAGTTGAGAAGTGCCCTAATAAGTGTCACAATGTTTTTCCAGATCTTTATAGGCGGATTCAGGGACAAGCAAGTTGAGAAGGTCCCCGAGAGTGAACTTCATTCAGAATTCTGGCATGATTTTGCCAGAGCAATTGAAGGAAAGCAGCCAGCCCATTGGATCTGTCAGAAACATAGGTTGGGAGCTACTGAGATTGTTAAAACTGAATTCTAAATTCCCTTTCTAATTAGCATACTTCCTGACCTGACAACACCATTCCAGGGTTGAAATGGTAACTTCCATGTGGTAACAGTGCCTTCAGTGAAACTGACAAGCTTTGAAGATTTTGGTCAGTCACACTGAAGAACTCCAGCCATGGGCATCGGAAGTGGTTGTTCAGCTTCATTTCTCTGCTGCTAATGTTCACCATTGCATGGAAGCAGCTGATATAGCTCTAACATTCCACATCTCCTGAGGTTGAGGAACATAGACTATAACCAGTGCCAATTGGTCCAGTAGCAGCAGAAGTAACACCAGTTAACCTCAGCTGCCTTCTCCTCTGCAACCCAACTCTCCACAGGACAGAGGGGGTGATCACCAGGATCCAGCTGGAAGGAGGTAAAACCCCTACTTACAGGATTTACAAGTGGACTGTTAGCTCTTTGAAGATGTGTGAGTGCCATTGGCTCAGCTGGCTTAAGCTGGAACAGCAAATTGTTGTGGCATCTAGTGGGTATTTGTAATTGCATGTGCGCTGATTTGTGGAGGGTCATTCTGAGGTCTGGGCTCATGAGAACATTGGGCTAATCATTACTGTTAATTAATGTTAATCATTGGGATGGGGAGTGGAGCTCCAATGTGTGTTGACCTGAAACATGATGTACAGGAGAATTCTGGACAAGTCAGAATTTTGCACTTGGCAATTGTTATGAACCTCATTTGCCATATCATCCAGAGGTTCTGATACCTCTGGTGCATTGTCTTGAGGTTGGCTGCTCTTTTCCTTGGCTACTTCAGTACATTTCTGCTTAATTGACAGGTTGTCCCTTTCCATCATTGGAAAGGTTAACTTTACTTCAGTCCCTCAGATCCCACAGTGAGACCCCCAGGTATAAATGAGACCTGGAGGCAGCCCATTCTTTGCAGTTGCTGATGCATGAAAAACCCCATTGTGTATGAGCATTTCTGTAATGGAGGAACCTGACTTTCATATAATGGATACTTCACTAGCTGCAACATTACTATCGTGTCACACCCCCCCAAGCTCCCCGATTATCCATCTCTAAGCTGCTTTCAAGAACTTTGCACTGATATAGTACAGCCACAAGGCATGCACATTGAGGTTCAGATTCCAAAGCACATAATGGTTCTGCCTTAGCAAAAGGTACTATGGCAGTATGATTCCACCCAAAGTGTGTGCTCCACCGATGGTGAAGAACTGAAATCTAAAGACTTGCTGTGCCAGCTTAAGTCTGCTGAGCCATTGACATTTACACTTTGAAAGAGCTAGTAGATCATCAATACAAGATAGTCAACAAGATGTCATATCATGAAAGTTAGCAAGAATGTGAAAATTACCACCAGAAGTTGAGGCAAGTGGTTTAGTTGCATTTAAGGTAGAGCTAGATAAGCATTTCAGAGAGATGAGAATAAGTTGTGCTGATAGCATCATGTGAGGAAGGATGAGGAAGGGTAGAACGAAATATAAATGTTCACAAAAGCTGGTTGGATCTAATGACCTGTTTCTGTTTGTATTTTCCATACAATTCCATAAACTGGAACCCATCTAAGAAAACAAGTTAAGATACTCAAGATAAAAATGCATATAAAGAAGGTTTGAAAAGATCCAAAAAAATTAGGCTAACAGTTTATTCCTTCTCATTTAGCAAATTCTTCTTTTTGAATACTTACATTTTATATTCTAGTCTTTAAGCATTTTCTTGACCCATACTCTCAAGATTGTTAGCTGAACTCTTTAGGCCCAACACCCTCTGTAACATGAGTGCATGGTATATTTGTACATATTTCAAATTATAAATATTATGG
Source organism: Hemiscyllium ocellatum (assembly GCF_020745735.1). Lineage (NCBI taxonomy): Eukaryota > Metazoa > Chordata > Chondrichthyes > Orectolobiformes > Hemiscylliidae > Hemiscyllium > Hemiscyllium ocellatum. The sequence goes on from NC_083404.1 coordinate 82,643,793, forward strand.
CTACTTTCATTTACTGCTATTGGTAAAGCAAAACATTTTTATTATTCTGATGTGTCATTAAAAGGCTCTCAAATTTTTTTAATGTGTTTTCTAGTAGTTGATAACCAAATACTTCTTTTACTCTTTTGATGACGAATAACAAACAATTTGTTATTTATCTTATGACAAATAGCAGCTTCAGCTACAAACTGCTGTCCGTGGCAAACTTATATGATCAAGTTCTTTATTGTTTATGGTTCTGGCTTGATGTATTCATGCCTTGTTTGTTTGTGAGATGAACAAAGATCCATAAAAATATCCATAGAAGAAAATTTAGCAGTGTAATCAATTGTACATTTTTTGTAGTATGCTTTCTGATTGCTGAGAAGCTGTACAAATAAATTATACACAAGAACAGTATTTTGGAAGGGAAAAAAAAACCATTTACCAAGTGTATCACATTTTATTATATCCTGAGGCTAAATTCTTGATCATTACTGACTGGAAGCCCGTTGCATGCAAAAGGTTTCACAATTGCTGCTATAGTGTTAAGTCACTTGGGCACAATGCCATAGTCTTAAATGACCAACATCTATGAGCAGTGAAACTGCTATCAGTTGTCAGGTTCATAAAGTAATTTAACTTTTATTTTGTAAATCAAATAAGAATTCTAAATATTTAAGATTAAACTTTTGCATGGAGTATCTTCAGTACATGTAAAGATAGCTATAGACTACAGGACAGAAAACAATAAAGTAGAAACAGAAGGTGGAGTGACTTGGAATGGAACTTGCAGATAGTGTTATTCGCATGTGTCTGCTGCTCTTGTTCTTCTAGGGTGGTAGAAATCTGAATTTGAAAGGCACTGTCAATGGAGCCTGAGTGAGTTGCTATAGACATTTCCAGTGACAAATTGTGTGTGTGTGTGTGTGTGTGTGTGTGTGTGTGTGTGTGCACAAGAGAGACCAATAGACCCCTCTATGAGCAATGAAGGGGCCCTTGAAGAAGTCCCCACTCCAAACCTGCTGGAAGGACATGATATTTCACACAACTTTATGTAGGTAGCATGCCTATTCAATTTAAGCAACATGTTTGCAAAGGCAAAAGATGGTCTTTAATTGATCACTGATTGGATTGAACTACCATCATCAGTGTCAAAATGACAAGGTGGTGGGAAGACATCAGATTGCTCTCTCATAACTTGTAAACAGTCACCATAATATGAAAGAATTTTATATAAATGATAACTTGGTAGTACAGAATTTAAGAGTTGCTGAAAGAAGGCATGTTTTTATGTCAGGTTTGAAAGTGGTTTAATTACATCCAAAACTAAGGTCTTAAATCTAAACAAAGCAAACCTTATAACTATATGTTGATATTGTAGGGCATGTCAATCTGAAAAAAGGAGGAGGTTTTGGGTGTTTTGAAAAGCATCAAGGTAGACAAGATTCTCCCTCTCCACACACACACACACACACCCAAATGCTTAGGGAGGCAGGTGAGAAAATTGCTGGGGCTTTGTATGAAATCTCTGTGTCCCCTTTAGTCACAGGAGAGGTCCCAGAGGACTGGAGAATAGTCAATATTGTTCCTTTGTTTAAGACGGGCAACAAGGATAATCTGGGAAATTACAGCCAAATAAGCTTTTACATCAGTGGTATGGAAATTATTAGAAAAGATTTGTATGAATAGGATTAACTTACATATGCAAAACATTGACTTATCAGCAATAGAAGATTGAGAATTTTGAAAAAATGTGAAAGATGATTGATGAGGGTAGCGCGGTAGATGTCAATATGGACTTTGGCAAGCTCCCTCATGTCAGGTTGATAAAAAAGATTAAGTCATATAGGATCTGTGGTGAGCTGTTAAAATGGTTATAAAACTGGCTGAGTCATAGAAGTTAGAGAATAGTGGTGACAGAATTCTGACTGGCTATTTGAAACCAGTGATGTTCCACATGGATCAGGACTGGGAACGCTTTTGTTTGTAAGATATGTATGAATTATTTAAAGGAGAATGTAGATAATCTGATTAGTACAGTTAGTGCAGATTGAGGAGGATTGCTGGAGGATTGCCAGAGACTACAGCAGGACATAGGTTGGACATTTGAGCAGAGAAATGGCAGATGGAGGATAATCTGAACAAATTTAAGGTAATGCATTTTGGAAGATGTAATGCAAGAGGGAAGTATACAATAAGTGGAAGAACACATTGTATTATCAATATTCACAGGGATCTAGGTGTATAGTTCCACAGTCCCCTAACAACACAACTGGATAAGATTGTCCAGAAGGTATATAACATGCTTGTCTTCATCGGTCGGGATATAGAGTATAACAAGTGGCAAGTCATGTTACAGAGTCTTAGTTAGGCCACTTAGAATATTGTATAGAGTTCTGTTTGCCATAATACCAGAAGGATGTGGAGGCGTTGGAAAGGTTTACCAGGATATTGCCTGGTTTGGAGGGTATTAGCTATAAGGAGAGATTAGACAAACTTGTTTTGTTTCACCTGAATGCTGAAGGATGAGAGACGAACTGATAGATATTTATAAAATTACGAGAGGCTTGGATGGAGGGGATAATTGGAGTCTTTTTGCCAGGGTAGAAAAGTCAATTACTAGTTTAAAGGAGATGTGAGAGGCAAGTTGTTTAGACAGAGGGTGGTAAGTGCTGGAATGTGCTGCCAGAGATGGTGGTGGAGGCTAATACAATAGCCATATTTTAGAGGCACCTTGTCAGATATATGAATACATCAGAAATAGAGGGATATGGACTGCGTAGAGGCAAAAAGTTTTTAGTTTAGCAAGATATCATGTGTCAGCACAGTTTTAGTGAGCTGAAGAGCCTTTTTCTGTGTTGTATTGTTCTTTGGTCTTTGTTTTAAGGGCAGAGTTAGCTGCCCTTATAAACAACATTAAAAAATACAATGGTAGACAAACAATGTTTAGCACATAAGGAACTAATATAGGAGTTGCAACAAATATACCTTGAGGTACAAAGCCCCACAGAGAGAATAGTCCAACCATAGCTAACAAGAACAGATAATGAGATCATTAGGTCAAAGAAATGTTATCAAAATGTATAGCAAGCCTAATCATTTGGAGTATTTTAGAATTCAGCAAAGAAAGATCAGGAAATTGATAAGTTAGGACAAATCAGAGTATGAGAGTAGATGAGAAAGAAACAAAAAAATTGCAATAATTCTATAGTTTTGTACCAAGGAAGGGGTTTGTGAAAGTAAAAGTGACCCGATCCATGGTCGAGATATCTGAAATTATAATGGAGAATAAAGAAATAGAAAATATATTGATCAAATATTTTTTATCTTCATAATAGAAAACACAATAAACATTCTGGAATTAATAACAAATCATGACGAACTTAAAGAAATCAGTACAAATAATTAAGTATCACTCATGAAATAAATCAGTTAAATAGTAACAAATGTGTAGACCTGATGACCTGCAGCCTTTGCTTTTAAAAGAGCTTGTTACAGAGGCAATAAATGCACTGCTTTTGACCTTCTAGAATTCATTAGGTTCCTAAGCAGTTATCAAGGATTGGGAGGTCACAATCATTACACCAATATTTAAGAATTGATATATTCCTGTAGGGAACGATAGCTTTTAAAGGAATATGAGGTTCACAGTGACTGATATGAAGACTTGGCTGACAATTTTATGTTTTAAAACCCTTACTATAACAACCAATCTAAAATAAAAATATTACATAGTAGGTGAAAACTAAAAAGTACTTCCCCCATTAACCTCATCAATCAAGCGAAAATTCCAAACCACATTTATACATTGCACTTTCTCTGATTGGCAGTGTGCGATTTGTGGAGTCCCACATGGGTCTGTGTTTGGGTCTCAACTCTTTATAATTTATATTAATTACTTAGATGAGGGGGAAATGCAAGGATTTTAGGTATGTTAGACTTTAGAACTTTTTTCCTGAAAAAAAAGGTAGAAGCAAAGCCCTTGAATACTTTTAATGCAGAGATAATCAAGGGGTTGAAAGGTTATCAGGAATAAGCAAGAATGTGGATTTGAAGTTAGAATCAGATCGATTATGGCCTCATTGACTGACTGAGCAAGTAGAAGGAGCAAAATGGCTTTTTCCCGAACCTGATTTATTTGTTTGTTCATTTGTAGCTAAATTTGCAGAAGACACCAAGTTGGTAGGACAGTGTGTTGTTAAGACATAAAGTGGTATAGATATGTTGTGTGATTTGACAAAAATCTGACAGATGGAGTATAATGTGAGAGTATGTGAAGTCATACACTTTGGCAGCAAGTCTAAAATAACAGAGTATTACTTAAACAGAGGAATACCACGTAATTCCAAGGGTACAGAGGTATTTATTGTACAGCTACATCAGAGCAATCAAGAAGACTCATGGGATGCTATCCCTTATTACAAGAGAAATAGAACATAAAAATATAGATGCTATGCTTCAGTCATGCAGTGCTTTGGTGAGACCACATTTCAAGTATTGTGTGCAGCTTCGGTTTCCTTATTTAAGGAATGAATTAACTTGCATGTGGTTCAGCAGAGGTTTACAAGATTGATACCTGGAATTAGCAGGATGTACAATGATGATTCCCTAAGTCTCAATGCAGCTTCAATCCATTAGGAGACACAATAAACATAAGTTAAGTGTGTAGCAAAACCAAGAAAAGTGCAGTAGCTGCACCAACTCTGTACATGGCCTGCTTTGATTATACAAAGGTTAATGGTTCTTTTTCTGGAGTTTAATAAATTTTGCCTACTACGTAATATTTTTATTTTAGATTGGTTGTTATAGTAAAAGTTTTAGAAGTAAATCTTGTCAGTCAAGGCACTGTGAAATTCATATTCCTTTACAAGTTCTCTACAGACTTATATCAATTCTTAAATAATGGTGGCGAGAGGCTGATCATGTATTATCACAACTACTTGAATTAACTTTGCCTTTCGATTAGTCTCTACTCAATCAAGAAACCTGACACCAAGAAGCAGGCAATTTGCAATTTTTCATCTACCTCAATTAATATTTGCCGTGTGGTCCTTATCGCAATATGGCTTTCAGTGATGCTTACAGTCACTCGCACTGTCACTTCTCCAAATACAATCAATATGTCCAAGCAAAGCAAGACAGCCTACCTTCCTGGGCCATCTTCAAGCCAACTGCTACACATACAGGGATAGAAGGGCAGGCTTTAGCAAACACAATAAATAAGGGAAACCTATGGCTTGAGGGCATGCTTTTGTACATACAGCAAACAAGGCTGCTTATGGATGAACTATGAATTCGCCGAATGATGCATCAGACAAAGGTTTGCACCTGCCTGTGTCGTAGTTAATCTGCTAGTTTACTCTAGTCGGTCCAGGGACTGGACTTCAGTGTCTCTGAGTATTGTTGACTCACCTCCATCTAAGGTCCGAAACAGTCCTTCCAGATGAAACAGAGGTTCACCTGACTCTCTTCCAACCTAGCTTGTTGCATCAGGTGCTCCCGATGTGGTCTTCTCTATATCAGGGAGTCCGAACATATAAACTTAGGGAACGGCTCACCAAGCATCACAGCCGGGTCCGCAGGGGCTGACTGGATCTCTCAGTCAGTGCCCATTTCAACTCCCCCCAATCACTCCCTTTCCAACATGACCATCTTTGGCCTTCTCCTTTGCCAAAACAAACCACAGCGCCTATTGGAGGAACAACACCTTATCTTCCATCAGCCTTATCCTACAGCCCGGAGGACTCAACATTGAATTCTCCAATTTCAAATAACTTCCCTCCCCATCCCCCGAATGTCTTCCCAGCCCCTCCTCCTCACTACCACTGCTCCCTGCCACAACTGAATTGATTCTTCCCATTGACAAACCAGGTCGTACCCTCCACCTGTCTTCACCCATCCAAGTTCGCAATCCAACCCCTGCCTCCCCCTTTACCTGCAGCTACCTCCCACACCCACCCCCAGTCCTGAAGCAGGGTTACACCCAAAACCTCGATTTCTACACCTCCTGATGCTGCCTGGCTTGCTGTGTTCTTCCAGCTGCCTGCATGTCTACTTTGGATTCCAGCATCTGCAGTTTTTTTGGGCTCTATTTTTGACCTGCGGTCAGTCCAAGCTGGTGAAGTGCCTGTCTCGGACAATTCATTTCTCAGACTTAGGTTGAAGGTGAAGTGGTGGGAGTGGTCAGAGAGATGAGAGACAATTGGATGTTGTAGTTGGGAATTTGGAACTTAAGGTGGTCAAGAAACACGAGGTTATAGATAGCTCCAATTCAGGAAGAGGTATGGCTCAATGCATCAGTGGGAACTCGATGGCAAGAAATATTGGCAATCACAATAATGACAATGGTTGCCATATCAGTAAGGAGGAGTGAGTGAAGAGTCATGGAGCAATGAGGACAGTGAACCAGTGAGAATGCAATAGAATGAGGAGAAAAGATGTGGGTCATTATGAGGTAATGGACTGTCCCAGGTATGATGGAGCAGGTTGGCATTGCAAACGTTAAAGAGAAACTTGACTTTCTGTATGGGATTACTGTATCTTGAAAGAAACGTCAACAGAGTACAGATCATCCCTCTCATTCTTCTGGTCATCTTGCATATCAGAATAAATACAGCTATTGACTTGAAGAGGCACAACAACATGTACAAGAGGGGCCAAATAGATTATTGTTCTAAAACTAAGAACTTAATGTAACTGTATGCATATGACACACTTTCAATGTTAACAATACCCCGGAGGTTGTCTGCTACATCTGACAGCCACTTGACAAGCACCTGCAACCTCAAGAATTAGGAGAGAATCCCATCTTAAGACCATAAGACATAGGAGGAGAAACTAAGCCATTCAGCCATTAAGTATGCTCTGCCATTCAATCACGACTGATAAGTTTCTCAAACACATTCACCTGCTTTCTCCCTTTAATCCTTGATCCTTGATATTCAAGAACCTATCATCTCAGTCTTAAATATACTCAATGATCTGGCCTCCACAGCCTTCTGCGGCAATGAATTCCAGAGATTCACCACACTCTGGCTGAAGAAGTTTCTCCTTATCTCTGTTCTAAGAGATCTTCCCTTTATTCTAAGGCTAAGCCCTCGGGTCTTAGTCTCTCCAACCAATGGAAACATCTTCCCAACACCTACTCTGTCTGGGTCATTCAGTATTCTGCATGTTTCGATTAGATCCCCCCTTATCCTTCTAACCTCTGTCGAGTATAAACCTAGAGTCCTCAAACATTCCTTATTTGTTAAGCTTTTCATTTCTGGGACCATTTTCCTCTGAATATGTTCCAGGGCCAGTACATCCTTCCTGAGATATGGGTCCCAAAACTGCACACAATACATCAAATGTGGTCTGAATAGAGCATTATAGAGCCTCAGAAATGCATCCCTGCTTTTATATTTCAGTCCTCTCAAAATAAATGCCATCAGTACATTTGTCTTCCTAACTACTGACTCAACCTGCAAGTTTACCTTGAGAGAATCCTGGACTAGAACTCCCAAGTCTCTTTGCACTTTAAACTCCTGAAATTTCTCCCCATTTAGAAAATAGTCCATTCTTCCTACCAAAGTGCATGACCTTATACTTTCCCACATTGTAATCCATCTGCCACTTCTTTGCCTACTCCCTAACCTGTCCAAATCTTTCTGTAGCCTCCTCGCTTTCTCAATGCTCAATTATGGTTGGCTTGGAGATGATATTGGCCCTCAATTTCTTTGACTGGATCATTTCAAGAAGTCACTAGGAGAGACTCCTACAGAATCTCACAGACATCCACTCATAAATGTGTTAATGAGGTCACTGATCTCTATTTGCTGAAGCTCACCTATCTATTACTTCCCCCTTTGGATACAGGGAGTGAGGAAGACAGAGAAGAGGGCTTTGTTACCATACAGGATTTCTGTTAAACGCAGGGTACACTCGATTATAACCACATAGTTACCAAGGTTGCTATATCAGCAACGAGTAATCTTCATGAATAAAAAAAAATCCATTCTAGGAATGTGCAGATTATCTATGACCACACCAGCAGATGTTGCAGGGAGCTATCCTGATGCCTACATCTGGAACACTCTCTGTATATTTTAATCCCTCTTGGCACATCCAGAGATGGTTGGTTGGCAACAAGTGTTATCTCCTCAAACAATAATACAATATTTTTCAAGAACATACAGACTGATACCAAGGAGAGGTTCAACAATTCAGATACTCTCACAACGGTCATTACAAGGCAATCCATAATCACAAAGACAAGATAATATGGCGAGATATAACAAGCAGAAAGGCAGCGAAAACTCAATAGACACGTGCTTTCAGAGGGACTGAGCTCTTTGGACTTATCTTTTCTTGTTCTTTGTGTTATGGATCAGATGACTGGCAGGCCGCTATGTGCTCTATTTAATGTACCTCATTGAATGAGAACAGTTTCCTGTTGCAGTATTGCTATGAAAGTGTAGACGTGCATTGTAGCTTTAAAAGAGCGAAGGACTTGACAAGCCCACAGAGTGCTGGAGAATTTACCATGTAACATTTGGTTCAGAACAGATAGCACTGGCTGAGTTGTTATGAGGCAAAAACAAACTCAAATTCGGCCAATCAGTTTAAATGATACCACGAAAATACCAAATTCCAATCAAGTTTGAATCTGATGCTTTGGGTGTATAAGACCGGGAAAGATTGAACAGTTGGGAGGAGAACCACCAAACCAGCATGTAGAGATTGCTCAAAAAATAACTCACTTATCAATCAGTAAACTGTGAAACAGATTCCCCAAGAAGAAAAGAAAACAGGAATCAAGAGAAGAACTGAAAGCTGCCTGGTTTTGATATAATAGAGGGGAAGGTAAAAGATAGGTTAGAGGAAATAGTTGTAAATCGGTATTAGTTAATGAACTGAGAAGTGGCGGATGGAGTTTAATTTAGATAAATGTGAGGTGCTGCATTTTGGGAAAGAAAATCTTAGCAGGACTTATACACTTAATGGTAAGGTCCTCGGGAGTGTTGCTGAACAAAGAGACCTTGGAGTGCAGGTTCATAGCTCCTTGAAAGTGGAGTCGCAGGTAGATAAGATTGTGAAGAAGGCGTTTGGTATGCTTTCCTTTATCGGTCAGCGTATTGAGTACAGGAGTTGGGAGGTCCATGTTGTGGCTGTCCAGGACATGATTCGGCCACTGTTAGAATATTGCGATCAGTTCTGGTCTCCTTCCTATCGGAAAGAGGTTGTGAAACTTGAAAGGGTTCAGAAAAGATTTACAAGGATGTTGCCACGATTGGAGGATTTGAGCTACCGGGAGAGGCTGAACAAGCTGGGACTGTTTTCCCTGGAGCACCGGAGGCTGAGGGGTGACGTTAAAGAGGTTTAAAAAATTATGAGGGGCATGGATAGGGTAAATAGACAAAGTCTTTTCTCTGGGTTGGGGGAGTCCAGAACTAGAGGGCATAGGTTTAGGATGAGAGGGGAAAGATATAAAAGGGACCTAAGGAGCAACTTTTTCACGCAGAGGGTGATGCGTGTATGGAATGAGCTGCCAGAGGAAATGGTGGAAGCTGGTACAATTGCAACATTTAAAAGACGTTTGGATGGGTAAATGAATAGGAAGGGTTTGGAGGGATATGGGCCAGGTGCTGGCAGGTCGGACTAGATTGGGTTGAGATACCTGGTCGGCATGGACAGGTTGGACTAAAGGATCTGTTTCCATGCTGTACATCTCTGTGACTCTGTGACTGTATAATTATTCTCTGTTATACTTTTAGAAATAAAGTTGTTAATTTTTACTTTAAATAGTTCTTGACCGCTTGAACTTTCACAGATTACTGCATTGGATAAATCTTTCCTGTGTTGCTGGTTTTAAATTAGCAGAAAGATTTACCCCATGTTGTAACACCATTGTTTAGAATAAAAGTAAAATTCTTTCTGCTTGTGATGTGCAGTTTTGGTCTCCCTGCTATAGGAAGGATGTTATGAAACCTGAAATGGTTCAGAAAAGATTTACAAGGATGTTGCTAGGTTGAGGGTTTGAACTGTAAGGGGGAGAATGAATAGGCTGTAGCTATTTTCCCTGGAGTATCGGTGGCTGAGGGGTACCTTTACAGAGGTTTATAAAATCATGAAGGGCATAGATAGCGTAAATAGGCAAGGTCTTTTCCTTGGGGTGGAGGAGTCCAAAACTAGAGGGTTTAAGGTGAGAGGGGAAAGATTTAAAAGGGACCTAAGGGGTAACGTTTTCAAGCAGAGGGTAGTATGTGTATGGAATGAGCTTTCAGAGGAAGTAGTGGAGGCTGGTACAATTGCAACATTTAAAAGAAATGTGGATAGGTATATGAATAGGAAGGTTTGGAGGGATATGCATCTAATGCTGGCATATGGGACTAGATTTGTTTAGGATATCTCGTCAGCGTAGACTTGTTGGACTGATTTCTGTGCTGTACAACTCTGTGACTCTGCGTAATAGCTTGGAGGCAGGAAGTCCAGCCAAGATACCTCTGGCTCTGTGTTAACTGTGTGTACTTGCAACTTCCTGTGAGCAGGTACTTACAGGATATGACTGAGCAGAATTCACACCGATTAATGAAAAAATATTGTGTTTGTAAATATATTCAGAGTTTTATGAAAACACAGCTCAAACATCATGAAAGTGATGGGATGTGTCATCAAGAGTTTCTTAAATCAACACTTGCTCAGTAATAACCTGTTTAGTGACTTCTAGTTTGTGTTCCTCCAGGGCCACTCAGTCATGATCTCACTACAGCCTTCGTTCAAATATCAAAAAAACGATGAATTCCAGAAGTGGTATCAAGGCCATATTCAGCTGAGGTGGCATCAAGAAACCCTAGCAATTTCCACGCTGTGGAAATCTAAAATCTAAATCTAAAACTGGAACTAATGGGAATCAGGGGCAAACTCTTCACTGGTTAGATTCATACCTGGTACATAGGAAGATGGTTGTGGTTGTTGGAGACTAGTCATCTCATCTCTGCAGGAGATCCTCAGGATAGTATTCTGGCCCCAACCGTTTTCAGCTGGTTCATCATTGACTTTCTCTTCATCATAAGATCAGAAGTAGGGATGTTTGTTGATAATTGCACAATGTTCAGCATTATTCGGACTCCTCAGATACTGAAACAGTCTATGTCCAAATGCACCAAGATCTAGACAACATTAAGGTTTGGGCTGAAAAGTGGTAAGTAACATTTGCACCACACAATGCCAGGCAATGACCATTTCCATAAGAGGTCATGTAACCATCACCTTCTGACAATCAATGGTGGTAGCATCACTAAATCCCCTACTATTAACACATTTGGGATTACCATTGAGAAAAACTCAACTTGATTCACCACATAAACACAGTGATTACGTGAGCAGGTCAGAAGGCAAGGACACTGCGGTGAGTAACTCACATCCTCTCCCCAAAGCCTGTCCACCATCTGCAAGCCACAAGTCTGGAGTGTGATAGAATACAGCCCACTTGCCTAGATGTGTGCAGCTCCAACAGCACACAAGAAGCTTGACACCATCCAGGACAAAGGAGCCTGCGTGATTGGCACAACATCCACAAATTACCAATCTCTTCCCCCATCGATGCTTTGTCGCAGCAGTGAGTGAATCTACAGATTAAGTGCAGAAATTTGCCAAGTCTTCTCAAACAGCATCTTTCAAACCCATGACCACTACCACCTAGAAGGACAAATGTATTGGATATGTGGGAACATTACCATCTGCAAGTTCCCCTCCAAGCTATTCACTACTCTGATTTGGAAATGTATTGACATTCACTATCACTGGGTAAGAACACAGCTGAAGGTGCTCACAATATGGTCTTCGCTACATTAGGAAAATGAAGTGCAGACTGGTGACTGCTTTGCAGAACTCCTTTGTTCTGGCTGCAAAAAGACTCTGAGCTTTGAGTTGCAAGCTACTTCAACACACTACCTGTTCCCTGGTCAACATCTTTGTCTCAAGCTTGCTGCAGCACTCTAGAGAAGGTCAGTGCAAGCTGAAAGAACAACACCTTATTTTCCACTTGCGAATTCTGCAGCCTTCTGGATTTAATAGCAAGTTCAACAATTTTAGGTCTTGAAACATCTTCTCCTATGTTCTTATCCCACCAGGCCTTGGCATCACATGGGCTGCTACCACACACAATCCACTGTCAGCTACTATTAGTCCCCATGTCTGTCCAAGTATTTTTCCCTCGTTTTGGACTCTTATCTCCACATAATTTGTTCCCCTCCCCCCATCCATCTTCTGCATAAATACCAAACTTTTCCTAGTTGCCATCAGTTCTGAAGAAGGGTGACTGACCCTAACTCTGATTTCCTTCCACAAGTGCCAGACCTGCTGAGACTTTTCCTGCAATTTCTGATTTTGTTTCTGCACAGGTATAACCATAGAGTCATAGAGTTATACAGCATGGAAACAGACCCTTTGGACCAACTCATCTGCGCTGACTAATTTTCCCAAATAAACTAGTCCCACTTGCCTGCGTTTGACCCATATCCCTCCCAGGAAAAAGCTCCCGCGAGGAGGTTGAGTAATTCATCAACCTTCACTAAAACATTCCACCCTGACCTTAAATTTACCTGGACCATCTCTGACACCTCCCTCCCCTTCCTGGACCTCTCCATCTCCATTAATGATGACCGACTTGACACCGATTTTTTTACAAACCCACCGACTCCCACAGCTACCTGGATTACACCTCTTGCCACCATACCTCCTGCAAAAATGCCATCCCGTATTCCCAATTCCTCTGCCTCCGCCATATCTGTTCCCAGGAGGACCAGTTCCACCACAGAACACACCAGATGGCCTCTTCCCACGTGATTAAAGATGCCCTCTAACACATCTCGTCCACATCCCGCACCTCCGCCCTCAGTCCCCACCCATCCAACCGTAACAAGGGCAGAACCCCCTGGTGCTCACCTTCCACCCTACCAACCTTCGCATAAACCAAATCATCCACCGACATTTCCGTCACCTCCTAATGGACCCACCACCAGGGATATATTTCCCTCCCCACCCCTTTCCGCCTTCCGCAAAGACCATTCCCTCCATAACTACCTGGTCAGGTCCACTCCCCTCAACAACCCACCCTCCCTTCCTGGCACCTTCCCCTGCCACCGCAGGAATTGCAAAACCTGCGGCCACACCTCCTCCCTCACCTCCATCCAAGGCCCTAAAGGAGCCTTCCACGTCCATCAAAGTTTTACCTGCACATCCACCAATATAATTTATTGTATCCGTTGCTCCTGATGCAGTCTTCTGTACACTGGGGACACTGGACACCTCCTAGCAGAGCGCTGTAGGGAACATCTCTGGGACGCCCCACCAATCAACCATTTCAACTCCTGTGGCCCAACATTTCAACTCCCCATCCCACTCAGCCAAGGACATGGAGGTCCTGGGCCTCCTTCACCGCCGCTCCCTCACCACCCGACGCCTGGAGGAAGAACACCTCATCTCCCGCCTCAAAACACTACAACCCCTGGGCATTAATGTGGACTTCACCAGTTTCCTCATTTCCCCTTCCCCCACCTCACCCAAGTTCCAAACTTCCAGCTCAGCACCGTCCCAAGACCTGTCCTACCTGCCTATCTTCTTTTCCACCTATCCACTCCACCTTCCTCTCTGACCTATCACCTTCATCCCCACCCCAATTCACCTATTATACTCTACGCTACTTTCTCCCCACCCCCACCCCCCTCTCATTTATCTTTCCACCCTTAAGGCAATCTGCCTGTATTCCTGATGAAGGGCTTTTGCCTGAAATGTCGGATTTTCCTGCTCTCGGATGCTGCCTGAACTGCTGTGCTTTTCGAGCACCACTCTACTCCAGAATCTGGTTTCCAGCATCTGCAGTCATTGTTTTTAACCATATCCTTCTATACTTTTCCGAGTCATGCCTTTTAAATATTATTACTGTACTTGCATATACCACTCATCTGGCATTTCTTTCCACATACGAACCACCCTATGTGTGAAAAAGTTGCCCCTCAGGACCCTTTTAAATCTTTCTCTTCTCTCTTTAAAAATATATTCCCACATTTCTCCCACCATTGGGAAAATATCTTTGCTATCTTATCTAGGCCCCTCATGATTTTATAAACCTCTATAAGGTCCCCTCTCAACCTCCTAGGCTCCAGTGAATGAAATCCCAAATTCTCTACATAACTCAAACCCTCCAGTTCCAGCAACATCCAAGTAAATATTTTCTGAACTCTGTCCAATTTGCTAATATCTTTCCTATAGCAGGGCAGTTAGCAGCATGTTCATTTCTGAACCAGAATGCTGTGGATTCATAAGAACATAGTGAAGAGTAGAACTAATTGGAGAAAGAGTAGGCTACTTAGCACTTAAAGCATGCACTAGCATTTTTTATGTCTGATCTATCTCAACTCCACCTTTCCATTTTATCTCTATATTAGTAAAAAGACAATACTGGCCTCTATCCAAACTAATTATCTACAGTGCTCTGGGGTGGAGAACTCCAAAGATTCACAGCTATCCCCTCTTAGAGTTAGAGAGTCATAGAGATGTACAGCATGGAAACAGACCCTTTGGTCCAACTGTCCATGCCGACCAGATATCCCAACCTGCCAGCACTAGGCCCATATCCCTCCAAACCCTTCCTATTCATATACCCATCCAAATGCCTCTTAAATGTTACAATTGTACCAGCCTCCACCATCCTCTGGCAGCTCATTCCATACATGTACCACCCTCTGCGTGAAAAAGTTGCACCTTAGGTCTCTTTTATATCTTGCCCCTCTCACCCTAAACCTATACCCTCTAGCTCTGGACTCACCGACCCCAGGGAAAAGACTTTGTCTATTTATCCTATCCATGCTCCTCATAAATTTGTAAACCTCTATAAGGTCACCTCTCAGCCTCCAACGCTCCAGGGAAAGCAGCCCCAGCCTGTTCAGCCTCTCCCTATAGCTCAAATCCTCCAACCCTGGCAACATCCTTGTAAATCTTTACTGAACCCTTTCAAATTTCACAACATCTTTCCGATAGGAAGGAGACCAGAATTGCATGCAATATTCCAACAGTGGCCTAACCAATGTCCTGTAAAGCCGCAACATGATCTCCCAACTCCTGTACTCAATACTCTGACCAATGAAGGAAAGCATGCCAAACACCTTCTTTACTCTCCTATCTACATGCGACTACACTTTCAAGGAGCTATGAATCTGCACTCCAAGGTCTCTTTGTTCAGCAACACTCCCTAGGACCTTACCATTAAATGTATAAGCCCTGCTAAGATTTGCTTTCCTAAAATGCAGCACCTCGCATTTATCTGAATTAAACTCCATCTGCCACTTCTCAGCCCATGTTCTAATTGGCTGACCCCTTATTTTGACATTGTGACCTTATTTATTAGATACCCCAGCCAGGGGAAACACTTGCTTAGCAAGCTCTTAAGGATTTTATATGTCTAATTAGATTACCTCTTATTTTTATAGAACTCCAAGGAGTTTGGCCCAGACTACTCAATTTCTCCTCAAGCCCCTCAAACTGGGAGCCAGCATAGAGTCATAGAGATGTACAGCATGGAAACAGACCCTTCGGTCCATGCCGACCAGATATCCCAACCCAATCAAGTCCCACCTGCCAGCACCCGGCCCATTTCCCTCCAAACTCTTCCTATTCATATACCCATCCAAATGCCTCTTAAATGTTGCAATTGTACCAGCCTCCACCACATCCTCTGGCAGCTCATTCCATACACATACCATCCTCTGCGTGAAAAAGTTGTCCCTTAGGTCTCTTTTATATCTTTTCCCTCTCATCAATTTGTCTATTTATCCTATCCATGCCCCTCATAATTTTGACCAATAAAGGAAAGCATGCCAAACGACTTCTTCATTATCCTATCTACCTGCAACTCCATTTTCAAGGAGCTATGAACCTGCACTCCAAGGTCTCTTTGTTCAGCAGCACTCCCTCGGACCTCACCATTACGTGTATAAGTCCAGTTAAGATTTGCTTTCCCAAAATGCAGTGCCTCGCATTTATGTGAATTAAACTCCATTTGCCACTTCTCAGCCCATTGGCCCATTTGGTCCAGATCCTGTTGTAATCTGAGGTAACCCTCTTCGCTGCCCACAACACCTCCAATTTTGGTGTCATCTGCAAACTTACTAACTTCATCTCTTATGTTCGCATCCAAATCATTTATGTAAATGACAAAAGGTAGAGGGCCCAGCACCGATCTACTGGTCACAGGCCTCCAGTCTGAAAAATAACCCTTAGCAGTCCTTTTAATCTTCTGTTGAACATCCTTGAGGAAAATATATCTTTCCTTAGGAAAGAGTAGAAAAGTTGCTCATTGAACTCTAAGTGTGATCTGATCAATACTCAATTCACAGTTCTTTTCTTCATTCATGGGATATAGGTTTCACTGGCTAATTCAGCATTTATTGCCCGTCCATAATTGTCCTTGAGAAGATGGGGGTTGAGCTAATATTCTGAACTGCAGCAGTCTCTATGGTGCAGATAAACCTTCAATTCTATTAGGAAGGGAGTTCCAGGATTTTGACCCAATGACAGTGAAGAAATGGTGATATAATTCTAAGTCAGGATGATGAGTGGCTTGAGGGAGAACTTGGAGGGAGGTGTTCCCATGTATCTGCTGCCCGTGTCCTTCTAATGTTAGAGACCTTATGTTTGGAAGATGCTGTCAAAGGAGCATTGGTGAGTTATGCGGTACATCTTGTAGTTGGCACACATAGCTACCACAGTGCATTATTGGTGGTGGGAGTGCAAGTTAATGTCTTTACCCTTATCCCTCAATCCCTTTGCAATAAAAGCTAATATTTAATTATCTTTCCCACTTGCATGCTGTAATTGTATGCTTTCTATGATTCATGTAGAAACACAGCTGGGATCTCGAATGCAAACATTTGACCATTCTTCACCATTCAAAAACTATTATATTTTTCTTTCTCCTGCCAAAATGGGTAGCTTTGCACTTCGTCACAGAACATGTCATGTCCCTTTTTTTTTGCCAACTAACCAAACTATCCATAACCTAATTTCTCACTAAATTTGGTATCATAAGTAAATTGGTAGCTGTTATACTCAGTCTTCTCATCTGAGACATCAATTTTGATTGTAAATCAATCATGCCCAGTTACTGATCATTATAGTGTTCCACTTGTTCCACACTGCCAATCTTAACTCATACTAATATATTGCACCTAATCTTGAGAGTTCTACTTTCATGCAGATACCTTTTGTATTCTATCATAATTGTGTCTTGTAGATAATGGGCAGACTTTTGGGAGTCAGGAGATAAGTTGGTTGCTGCAAGAATCCTAGTCTATGACTTGCTGTTGCAGCAATGGTATTCATATAATTGCTCAGTTCAGTTTCTGGTCAATGGTAACCTCCATTGTCAGTAATGTCAGTAATGAGGAATTCAGTGATGGTGATGCAATTGAATGTCAATGAGTGATGGCTAGATTCTCTCTTGGTGGATATTGTCATTGCCTGACATTTGTGTGGCATGAATATAACTTGTCAGCCCAAGCCTGAATATTGTTCTAGTCTCATGGCATTTGTCCATGAACTGCATTAGTAGCTGAGGAGTTGTGAATGGTGCTACCCTGGGAAACCTCTGCAGAGATGTCTTGGAGCTGAGATGACTGACCTTAAGCAACCACAACTATCTTCCTATGCGCCAGGTATGACTGCAATCAGTTTTTCCCTGATTCCCATTGACTCCAGTACTGCGAGGATACCTTGATGCCACACTTGGTCAAATGCAGCCTCAGTGTCAAGGACAGTCACTCTCACCTAACCTCTGGAATTCAGCACTTTTGTCCATGCTTGAACAAAGGCTACAATAGGCTAAGTGTTCCTAGCTGGACATTACCGAGCCAGATTATTGCTGAACAGGTATTGCTTGGTAGCACTGTTGGTGATCCCTTCTCTGACTTTACTTAAGAGTAAGAGTAGACTGATGGGGTGGTACTTGGCCGAGTTAGATTATATTGCTGCCCTTGTCCTTCTAGATGGAAGTGGTTGTGAGTTTGGAAGGTGCGGTCTGTGCAGATTTGTGGAACCTCCGCCTCCAGTGATTTGTTTAATTGTCCACCACCATTCACGACTGGATGTGGTAAGACTTGTATAGATTGATCTGCAGTTTTGATCTGTGATTGTGAAATTTTTAGCTCTGCATAGCACTTGTTGTTTTTGCAATTTAGCATGCAGTTAGTTTGATTTTGTAGCTTCACCAGGTTGATAGCTCATTTATCAGTCTACTTGGTGCTGTGCCTGCCCTCCTGCATTCTTTATGAACCAGAGTTGATTCCTTTGGCTTGATGACAATGGTTGAGCGAGGGATATGCAAATCCATGAGGTTGCAGATTGTGATGGAGTATAATTTAGCTGCTGCTGATGGCCCCCAGCACCTCAAGGATGCCCAGTCTTGAGTAGCTAAATCTATTCAAAGTCTTTGCTTGTGATAATGCCACGCCACATGGCTGAGGGTACTCTCAAGGTTAAGATAAGACTTTATCTCTATAAGGAGAGTTTGGTGGTCACTCATCCTGATATTCTCATAGACAGATACATACACAACATGAATTTGGTTAGGATGGCATTGCAGATGGGACAAAACAACTGTCAGACTTTATGAGTAAAAATATTGACATTAAATCTAACTTTTTGGAGGACATGGAGACAGAATACATCAGGGTAGATTACGATGATGCACAAGAATACAGTGAAGATGAGTGGAGACTGCAATCGCTGCAATGATTTTAATTCTATAATAGTGGCCAATCTTGGGCATCTAGGGCCTTAGATCTCTCTGAAATTTGTGGTAACTGATGTATTAACTGAACTGCAAAGTGCTGACGTAAATGTGAAATGCTGACACTTGCCTTACACATATATTCAAACTGCAGCCTTGAAGAATGTGGCATTACCACTGGGACCATGAGATCATTAAATCAACTCTGACATGTGAATTGACTAATGAGTGAATAAGTATGTGGAACTATATCCATCAATTTCATTGAAAAGTATTGTGTTGAAGATTTAATTATAATCCTGTTTCCATTCTTGTTTGCTGGTCTTTGTATTAATTAATAAAATGTTTATTAACTCTCTTGTTTTCTAATACCCAAGTGAAAATAGGTTTCCAATTTTTAGGCATTACCAACATTTTTAAAAATGTTGAAAATATTTGTAACACAATTATCAAGTGCATTAATTCAGTTTTATAAATCAAGGGAACAATAACTTAAATATAAAAAGAAACCTGAAACATCAAGTCTCAGTGACCATAAATCTCTGCCATGAATCTCATTTTCTGCCATAACTTAAGAAAGAGATCAACAGAAACCTCAGAAAAATCTACCAGAGCCATTTATGGTGCCTTTTTCTCCATAAACTTCAACTTAATTCATGCCAAAGATACAGTAGGTATTGGAACATTCCTGATCTAAATTTAAATGTAAAAACTAAATTTAGATCTAGAAAGTAAATCTGTATTTTACCAAAATAATCACCTTTAGGCCCAATGCATAATTCATTGTCAGACTTAGGGAAATTTGAGATATGGAATTATGGAGTTCTGCCTTTGACTACATATTCATTTAAAAGGTTGAATTTCACAACCTAGATGTCTACACTTCATATTATATATACATTTATACTGATACAAGTTTTCTGATTTCATAACTTAATTTGCAAACATTGCCATTCTTCAGTTGAATGTTTTGCACAGTCCAGTGGCATATTTAGTCCTGAGCCTAAGCTCCTTCTGATAAGCTCCAGCAATCAGGTTAACCAAATGTCAGATGAAAGGCTATACCTTACATTGAGTTTATAATTGATAAGAATTTAAAGCAGTGATTTGGATATAGTGTCATGTGTATTGTCTTCTAAATTAAGTGAATTAAAAAAAATAGAGTCTGTGAGCATGCAAATTAAGCATTACACCAAGAACACTGCAGTAATTTGAGCTGTAACATTATTGCCCTTCTTTGAGGAAACTCTGCAATGCCGGACAGCTTTGTGTTAGAAAGCAGTTTCTGTAGGAACTGTTTGATGCAGTGGTTTAGAGAACTATATTTACGCCTAAGGGACATAAGTTCTAATCTAGACCAATCTAATGGGATGGAAGTCTCCTCTCTCTGACAGCTGTAAAAAGTCCGAAGTGAAATGAGCTTGAGCTGTCTCATCCCATGTCCCAGTGGGTACAAGTCCACAACATAAGCTTGAATATAATTTGGCACTAATTGGGCCATCTTCTTTTGAGAAACCTTAAGGATAGATGATGTGAGAAAAGGAAATGTCATGTTGGTGTAATATGGGGTTCTCTGTATTTGTCATTACAGATCTTTTGCTGCATTATATGAAAGCATATTTACCCTGAGTCTAACCCAGGAAATCTTAGCATAACTAACACTGCTCACCATGATGACAAATATACAAAAAAAAACTAGGGAAACAAACATAAATATTCTGTTATATGATCTTTTTATTATGCTAAAGGAAAAGGTACCTGCGATCAAAAGAAGATTGTCTTTTTGAGATGGTGTCTGAAAACTGAACTCAGCCAAACATTATATTTTAATTGCATTTTGAAATGTTTATAAAATTGATCGTATTTTGTGTATATCTTTGAACCTTGCACTGAATACAATTTTTTAAAAATAGTTGTATGAAATGCTGATGGTAATCTTATGGTGTTCTCAACTCTGACAAATCATTAGGTTCAAATTCAAGAAATTGAGTACCTAATTTAGGCTGACACTTCAGTGCCATACAAAAGGAATGCTGTAGTGATAGGAGCATGGCCGTAAAGTCCAATTGTGTAGCCTCTTCATCTTATATGTAAAATAGTATGCTTGCTACACAGGCTCATTTCTAATGCATTTTGTGCCAGTAGTCTTTTAGATAAGAATTATCATGCCGGCATTAGAAACTTGCACCAAAAATACACAGTTTGGGCAGATCATGAGATAAGTTGCTGTGTAATGTTGATTTGACTCTAAAGATGTCATTTTAACACTCAGGTTTAACAGCTGAATGTATTCTTTGACAGGAAGATTTCTGAATCAGTGGATTTAAGTAGGTCATTAACTAATTGCAAGTTGGTTGCTGTTTGATTTCTAGATAGAGTTTGCTGACTTATTAGAAGTATTCTCAGTTTGCTGTTCGAAATTGGAAGCATCTACATCAAATGGTGTTGAAGGTGGTGAAGGCCTTATTTCAGATTTCAAATGTTGTGCTTCAGGTCATTTCCTTCCAGTCATGAGGACTGTCATGGCCTAGGCCATGATTCAGCAGAAGCAAATAGAGGATGACATAATTCCTGTCGAAGGAGAAAGGGAGAAGAGCTATCAGTAGAAGTCCTAACATACCATATGCCTTTAAGGAGCAATCTCTTCACCTCAATTTCACAAAAGAGCAAGGTGCACAATAACACAGGGTTTTTTTCATGAGATGCTTGCTAAAATCTGCGAGCTTTTTCAGGCAAACCTGCAGCTGACAGGAGAGGATGTTTACGTTGACAGAACCTGTAAAGTTGATGAGGCTATAATCTTGTTTTCAACATCCATACACCTAGCTTTGACAGGTTAGTGAGTTTCCCCATAACCATTTGCAGAGATGTATCTCAACTCTGGTGGGAACTGGAGCCACAAATCAGATGATGGAATAGGTAATGAACAGCCAGATGAGTGCAGAGAATCTGTGAGATGGGATGGGTACTTGATATGGCAAATGTGCAATCAGTATGATGGGTTGAAGTATGTCTATTTTAATGCAAGAAGTATCAGAAATAAGGGTGATGAACTTAGAGCATGGATCAGTACCTGGAACTATGATGTTGTGGCCATTATGGGGATGTGGATATCACAGGGATAGGAATGGTTGTTGGATGTTACAGGATTTAGATGTTTCAAAAGGAAAGGTGAGGGGGGTGTGGTGTAAAGAGGTGGAGGGAGTGGCAATGCTAATCAGGAATAGTATCACAGCTGCACAAAGCGAGGTCATCGAGGAGGTCATCAAGACACAGAGGAACAGATTGAGAGGCAGATTTTGGAAAGGTGCAGAAGTAACAAAGTTGTTGTCATGGGTGATTTTAACTTCACTAATATTGATTGGAACCTCCTTAGTTCAAATAGTTTGGATGGAGCAGTTTTTGTCGGGTGTTTTCAGGAAGGATTCCTGACTCAATAAGTAGATAAGCCAACTAGAGGGGAGGCCAAATTGGATTTGGTGCTTGGCAACGAATCATGCCCAAGTGTTAGATCTCTCGGTGGGAAAGCATTTTGGTAATATTGATCACAACTCCCTGACTTTTACTATACTCATGGAGAGGGATAGGAGCAGGCAGTATTTAGTTAGAGGAGAGGGAATTACAATGCTATTAGGCAGGAACTGGGGCACTTAAATTTGGAACAGATGTTCTCAGGGAAATGCATGTCAGAAATGTGGAGGTTATTTAGGAAGCACTTGCTGATAGTGCTGGACAAGTTTCTCCCCCTGAGGCAAGGAAGAGATGGTACATTGAAAGAACTTTGGATGACAATGGATGTGGAACATCTAGTCAAGAGGAAGAAAGAAGCTTACTTAAGGTTGAGAAGGCAAGGATCAGGCAGGGCTTAGAGTACCTTAGAGTGTTACAAGGTAGCCAGGAAGGAACCAAAGAATGGACTTAGGATAGCTAGAAGGGGGCATGAAAAAGCTTTAGCGGGTAGGATTAAGGAAAGTCCTAAGGTGTTCTACACTTATGTGAGGAACAGGAGGGTAGCCAGAGTGAGGGTAGGGCCGATCAAGGATAGTGGAAGGAACTTGTGCCTGGAGTCGGAGGAAGTAGGGGAGCTCCTTAATGAATACTTTGCTTTATATTGACTACCGAGAGGAACTTTGTTGTTTGTGAGGACAGCATGAAACAGTCTAATACTCGAGAACAGGTTGAGGTTAAGAGGTTGGATGCGCTGAAAGTCTTGAATAACATAAAGATAGATAAATCCCCTGCGCCAGGCAGGATATACCCTAAGATAATACGGAAGTGATGGAAGAGATTGCTGCATCTTTGACAATGATCTTGCATCCTCACTGTCCACTGGAATAATGCCAGATGATTGAAGGGTGGCAAATATTATTCCTCCATTTAAGAAAGGGAATATGGATGACCCTGGGAATGACAGACTGGTCAGTCTTACATTTGTAGTGAGCAAAGTATTGGAGAGGATTCTGAGAGACAGGATTTATGATTAATTGGAAAACTGTAGTTTGATTAAAGATAGTCAGCATGGCTTTCTGAGGGGAAGGTCATGCCTCACAAACCTTATTGACTTCTTTGAGGATGTGACAAAACATATCGATGAAAGTTGAGCAGTGGATGGTGATGTACATGGATTTTAGCAAGGCTTGATAAGATTCCACATGATAGGCTCATTCAGAAAGCAGGGAGGATATAGGGAATTCTGGCTGTCTGGATACAGAATTGGCTAGCCCATAGAAGACAGAGGATGAGAGTAGATGGAAAGACCTTGGTGACCAGTGATGTTCCGCAGAAATTGGTTCTGGGAACTCTGCTCTTTGTGATTTTTATAAATGACTTGTATGAGGAAGTGGAAAGGTGCATTAGTATGTTTGCTAATGACACAAAGGTTGGTGGAGTTGTGGATAGTGTGGAGGACTGCTGTAGGTTGCAACAGGATGCAGAACTGGTCTGATAAGCGATAGTTGGAGTTCAAACTGGAAAATTGTGAAGTGATTCACTTTGGAAGGTTGAATTTGAATGCAGAATACAGGGTTAAGGGCAGGATTCTTGGCAGTGTGGAGGAACAGAGGGATCTTGGGGTCCATGTCTATAGATCCATCAAAGTTGCCACCCAAGTTGATTGAGTTGTTAAAAAGGCTAATGGCATGCTGGCTTTCATTAGCATGAGGTTATGCTACAACTCTGTAGAGCCCCGGTTAGACCACACTTGGAATAGTGTATTCAGTTCTGGTCTCCTCATTAGAGGAAAGATGTGGAAGCTTTAGAAAGGGTGCAAAGGAGATTTATCAGGATGCTGCCTGGACTGGAGAACAAGTCTTATGAAGAGAGGTTGAGGGAATTAAGGCTTTTGTCATTGAAGTGAAGAAGGATGAGAGGTGTACAAGAGACTTTTTCCCATGGCAGAAATGTCTGTCATGAGGGGGCATAATAGGTTGATTGGAGGAACGTTTAGAAGTGATGTCAGAGGTCGGTTCTTTACACGGAGAGTGGTGGGCATGTGGGACACCATGCTGGCAGTGGTAGTCGAGTCAGATACATTAGGGACATTTAGTGACTCCTGGATAGGCACATGGAAGATAGTACAATGAAGGGTATGTAGGTTAATCTGATCTTACAGTAGGATCAAAGGCCGGTACAGCATCGAGGGTCAAAGAGCCTGTATGTTCTATGTTCTTAACTGCAAAATGTTCCATTCCCTAAAATATGCAATTGGTGTATGATCAGTCACAGAGTCATTATCGCACAAAGAAAGGACATTCAGCCCATTGAGTCTATGTTTGTTCTCTGTAAAGCAATCTATTTAAAAATCACACAACACCAGGTTATAGTTCAACGGTTTATTTGGAAACACTAGCTTTCAGAGTGCTGCTCCTTCTTCAGGTGGTTGTGAAGCAGGACCATAAGACACAGCATTTATTGCAAAAAATTACAGTGTCATGCAAGTAAAATTATATATTTAACAAAGCTAGATTGGCATTAAGTCTTTCAACTTTTAGAATGGGCTACGGTTTTCGATTCATTAATCTGTAAATCCCAGAATGTCTTTTAAGTTATATTCTCATGATAACTTAAGGTTTTAGAAGACATCTCAGCTCAGACAATGCATTAAAGGTAGAAGGTCAGAATCTGTCTGAATCCCAATCTTGAGTCAGATGGTTCTGTTTCCAAAATTATAATATAAAATATACACAATATATAATATGGATTGACTGTCTGCATTGACTGCCTGACAGGCTGAGCATTTTTGAGCAAAATAGAATGTATCTGCAAATTTAATTCTGCAAATACAAATTCACCCCATAGATTTTTATGTGTGTGCAGATGCAGGAGAGGGAGTGAGTGCATGCGTGTGGGTGTATGAGTGTGATTGCACGTGAGAGAGTATGCGTTTGTGTGTGCAAGCGTGTTAAAGTGTGTATGTGTGAGTGTGATGGAGTTTTAGCCTGTGAGAGGGTGCGTATGTGTGTGTGTGTGTGTGTGTGTGTGTGTGTGTGTGTGTGTGTGTGAATAAAAGTGAGTGTATAGTGTAGTGGGGTCACCTATAATGTGAACCCAAGGTCCCGATGAGGCATGGGTACTGAGCTTAGCTTTCAGCCACTGCTTGGTCACTTTGCGTTGTTGCCTATCCCAAGGTCCTCTATATGTGAAGCCCAAGATCACAGAATTAAAGAATTATTATGGTTCAGAAGGAGACCATTCTGCCCATCATATCTGCACCAGCTTTCCAAATAAACATTGTGATTTAATGACATTTTCTGCCCTTTACTGTGCATTGTTTCTAATCTCGTAAGCATTTAAATCCCTAGATTGAAACTGCCCCCAACCCACTTCCACGCCATTTACTCCAACTAAAAACTGAAAGTGCTGGAAAAACTCAGCTGCAGGTTTGGCAGCATCTTGCAATGAGAAACAGAGTTAATATTTTGAGTCCAATATGACTTGTATATCTTTGTTCTTTACACCCTTTAGAGTCATGCCCTTTATTTAATCCTGACTCTCTACGTTCTTTCCACCAAATTATATCACCCAGACTTCTCAGCATTGGACGTCTCTGCCACCTATCTATCCACTCCACCAATTTATCTAGATCTTTTTGAATCTGTGTGTTGAAAGCTTAGACATATTATTGCTTTGACTAGTAATACAGAGACACAATAATGCATCAGATTCAAATTCCATCAAGGCGGATGGTAAAATTTGCACTTATAGACTAAAGGGCTGGATTCAAGAGGTAAGAATGATTAACTTTAACATGAAGGCTACATTTGACAGAGTGTGGCATCAAGGAGTTTCTCATGATGGTATCCTCGTCTCAACCAACTTCAGTTGTTTTAATGGCCATGTCTACATAGTAAGATCAGAAGTGGGGATGTTCACTCATCACTGCATAATGTTTATCACCATTCATGCCTCGTAAGATAGTGAACCAGCCTATGTCCAAATGTAGCAAGACCTGGACAATGTCTAGGCTTGAGATGGAATCTAGCAAGTAACATTTGACCCACAAAAATGTCAGGCAATGATCAACTCTAATAAAGTAGAACCGTAGCAGCACAGTGGCTCAGTGGTGAGCACTGCTGCCTCACAGCACCAGGGACCCGGATTTGATTCCAGCCTTGGGCGACTGTCTGTGTAGAGTTTGCACATTCACCCCATGTCTGCACGGGTTTACTCCGGATGCTCCGGTTTCTTCCCACAGTCCAAAGATGTGCAGGTTAGGTGAATTGGCCATGCTAAATTGCCTATAGTGTTCAGGGATTGCAAGCTGGGTGCATTAGAGGAAATACAGAATAATAGGGGAATGGAATGGGTCTGGGTGGGATACTCTTTGGAGGGCTAGTGTGGACTTGTAGGGCCTAATGGCCTATTTCCATACTGTAAGGATTCTATGATGAACCTAATTATTGTCCCTGACATTCAGTGGTGTTACCATCACTGAATCCTCCACTATGAACAAATAGGGATCACCATTGTCCCGGAACTGAACTGAACTAGCCATATAATAACAGTCTCTACAAGAGCAGGTCAGAGGCTAGAAATCCTGTGGTGACTAACTCTCTTACTAATTTCCCATCTACAAAGCTCAAGTGAGGAATGTGATGGAATACTCTCCACTTGCTGGATGATTGCAATTCCAACATTACTCAAGAAGCTTCACACCAACCAGGACTAAGCAGTCCTTTTGATTGGCACCACAACCATAAGCATCCACTCCCTCCATCGTCAATGCTCAGATTCAGCGCGTGTACCATCTGCTGCAGATGCACAGCAGAAAATTCACCAGGGCTCCTTAGACAGCAGCTTCTGAACTCTTGGCACTTCCATCTCAAAGGACAAAAGCAATAGGTACATGGGAACATTACCATCTGCAAGTTACCCTCCAAGACTCCCACCAATTTTGGATTGGAAATATGTTTCAGCTTATCTGGGTCACTTGATCAGAGCTCCTGAAATATCACCATACTTCCACCCCTTGGAAATTGTCCCCTATGTCTCTATAGTTCATTTTCAACACCAGCTGAAGTTACTATAGAACTCCTCTTCTTAAACCTCTCCTTACCTGGACGTGGTAACCCTCAGATTAAACCAATACCAGCTGTTCCTCACCAATGAGGGAGCAGTCCTGTGGTCCAGTAGAACTCTGAATACTTTATATCAGGAAATCCAGGAGTCAAATGTCTATACTTGGAGATCTCCACGATAAACCTTCTTCCAGCCTGACAAAAGCATTCATTAACTATTACTATCTGTGTCCTATCACTTAGCCAATTTTGTATCCACATTGCTACTGCCCCTTTTATTCCAAGCTTGTGACAAATCTGTTCTGCAGCACTGTATCAAATGCAATCTGGAATTTTATACACACCACTGAATGACATTGTTTTCATTAACCGTCCCTGTTACCTCTTCAAAAAACTCAAGCAAGTCAGATACATATGATTTTCCATGCTGGCTCTTCTAAATTAATCTACATGTGTCCATGTGACTATTAATTTTGTCCCGTATTAATATTTCCAAAGGTCTTCCCAGCATTGGGGGCTGGCACAGTGGCTGAATGGTGAGCAATCCAGCCTCACAAAGCTACGGACCCAGGTTCGATTCCTGCCTTAGGTGACTGTCTGTGTGGAGTTTCCTCTGGGTGCTCTGGTTTCCTCACACAATCCAAAGATGTGCATGTCAGGTGGAATGGCCTTGCTAAATTGCCCATAGTATTTTGTGCATTGGTCAGAGGGAAATGGGTCTGGGTGGGTTACTCTTCTGAGGGTTGTTGTGGATTTATTGGGCTGAAGAGCCTGTTTCCACACTGTAGAGACTCTAATCTAATCATCTAAGTCAAACTGATTGGTTAATAGTTACTTGGTTTATCCTTAACTTCTTCTCAAATAAGGGCATTATATTTTCAATTCTGCAGTCTGCTGGCAGCACCGCAGAATTTATGAAACAATAAAACATTACTTCCTCTACATTTTCTCCCTGCAGTTTCCAATAGACCAATCAGTCTCTGTCATAAATGTGTGACTCCTTATTCTGAGATTATGCCCTCTGGTCCTAGACTGTCCCACAACAGGAAGTAACCTCTCCGCAACTATTCTGTCAAGTCATGTAAGAATCTTATATTTTCAATAAGGATGCTTTTCATTCTTCTACATTTCAATGAGTACTAGCCCAACCTACTTAACCTCTCCTCTATACCTGGCATCAACTAAGTGAACCTTCTCTGGACTGCATCCAATGCTAGCATATTTCTTTCTTTAAACAAAAGGCCCAAAACCATTCACAGTGTCACAACTGTGGTCTGACTGATGCCTTGAATAGTTTTAGCAAAACCCTTCTACTTTTATATCCAGGCTATTTGAAAGAAAGGTCAACGTTCCATTTGCCTTCCTGCTGAATTTAGATACTAATTTCTTGTGATTCATGGACAAGGACTTCCAAATCTCTTTGTTCTGTAGCTTTTTACAATCTTTCTTCTTTTAAATAATATTCAGCTCTTCTGTTCTTCCTGCTAAAATGCATTACCTCATATTTTCCCACAATATATTCCATCAGCTATTTTTTTTGCACTCACTTAGCTGCCTGTAAGTCTTTGTAGACATCTTGTATTAGTCTTACCTCTTGCCATCCACAAACGTAGCTATGCCCATTCACTTTCCTTATCCAAGTCATTAACGTATATTTGTGGCTCTCACACTGGTTTCTGTGGCAATGATTAGTTACAGGTTTTCATTCTAAAAATGCCCTCTCTGTCTTTTGTTAGCTAATCCTCTGTACATGCTAATATACTACTTTCAACACCCTGAACTCTTATTATGAGGCTAATGGGGTACCTTATCAAATCCAAATATATATCATCCACTGCTTCCCTTATCTTTTGCTCATCACCTCTGCTCGGCGAGCAACTTATAATTAAGAAGGCTTTTATTTTTACCTCTCATTTCCATTGGAGATTCAAGTTAGTGGAAAACAAACACTTCTGATCTGACATTGATATCTGAGAAGTGTGCATCAACTGTTGTTGACTTCACAGTTGTGGAAAGGACATTCACATATGTGGAAATAGCTTTGAAACAGCACAATCTTCTGCTTGTGAGTTGCTCCATTCTGTTCATTTCCACTGTCTTCTTGATTCTTTTTTGTCAAGTTCCAAGAAGTCAGGAAATCTGTTCACTCAGGTTTCAAGATGGAACTAAAGCAAAGATTAGTCGATGCTGGAACTTTAAACAAAAACTGCTTGAGAAATTCAATAAGTCTGGCAGCATCTGTGGAGAGAAAACTGAGTTAAAATTTCTGAAGGGTCATTGGACTGAAAACGTTAACTCTGCTTTCTCTCCAGATGCTGCCAGACCTATTGAGTTTCTCCAGCAATTTTTGTTTTTGCTTCAAATTAGAATTCATGGTTAAAGATACAGATAATGGTGGGGGGTGGGGTGGGGGTAGTGGAAGAAAATGAAAATGCAGTTTACGTTTTGAAATAAGCGACCTGTTCCACAGGTGTTACCCATGTCCTGAGAATTGCAGTAAGGACAGTAGGTACCTGCCAACTTCCTGACGCAGCAGCAATTTCTGCTCTGTTTACCTGCTACTGACTTCATCAAATCTTGTTGAGTTAAAAGTACCTCCGATTCTGAGGATTAACCTCCAGTAACTATAGACTTTGTTGAAATGACAAAAGATCCAGATGTAACATATTGTTAACTGTATATATTCTAATTTTCATGTTTTGCCTATAATACATTAAAATATTAATAACTTGAAATATTATACATCCCCTTGGAGTATTCACTGCTCTCAACACTTTTTGTGTGAAGCTGGTTAGTAACAGCACATTTTCCAAAGCAGGAATTATAGCAAACTTATAATATTTAAAGTTTAGCCTCACAGGTACAAATGTTTAAATCACGCTGACAGAATATCAAGTGAGACTGTGAAATCTGTTCTTTGCATGTATAGCTCAATGTAAATTGCATACAATCTAACTTAATTCAAATTTGCCCATTTGCCCAATTATCAAACTAAAACTTGAGCACCCGATCATGTACACTGTTCTGTCTGGATCTATAGAACTCTGATGTCAACAAGTTCACCTCATGTTCCCAAATATGTAATGGCCTGTTAGGTGTTACTTTACTGTTGGTTTGTACATATTCATTTCCACCCATTAAAACTTTTAAAATATTACAATGTGTCTTGCTGTGTGGCAATAAACAGCATCTGTAGAGGCTTTTTGTCAGTTTATAGCAGAGCTTAGGGCACTAATAAACAGCTGTTTCAATCAAATGCACAGTTGAAGACCTTACTGAGTAACTCATTTCTGGTGCAATAGGTTTACGTACTGCATCTTTATTCTTTCTGCTATTAAATGTTAACCTGTTAAAGTCAGGAGCATTTTTGGTACCTTAACAATTTTGTATGTTTGTAATTTTTAATGAAGTCAAACAATTAATATATATGGCAGAAATCAACAATTTCCTTTGGGTGGTTCGGTATAATTGTCCCCTTTTATACTTCTGAAGACCATCTGATGAGTTTTATAAGTGCTGTTGCTGTAATTAAATCTGAAATCAATAGCAGCCATTTGTCTTGTTTACAGCCACTCTTTCTGCTGGGTTAAACTCATCAGTTTAGTGCCATTCTGTTTTACTGCTGAGACACGCTCCATTATTTCTTCAGGTACAGTTGAGATATTTGGTTACATGGCCAATCCTTTGAGTACGACATTGAGATTAAAACGTTTGGGCAGTTCTAAATGTTGTTGTAATGTACTTATTGCATATCTGGTGTATATAAACATAGAGTTTTATTCGCAGTGACTGCAAAAAGCTCATTGTTGTCTAACTTTCCACACCAAGAATGCTGTTTTGGCTTGAAAATGGCTTCCACATCATGTGCATACATGCTTGCATACTTCAGGTGCTAGACCCACCAGTTGCCATTTTGTTGAGGGCATTAGCACGCAGGCAAGGTGTATCCATGTGTTCCGAGTAGGAAGGTGATGAATAACAATCATTAATGCTGATTTGACATTAGTGTTGGCATTTTGGAAGCTCACTGTTTCAATGGTGTATCTTAAACATGCATAGCTGAAGGATCTAATCTCCACTCCGTCAGTGTTATTCAAAAGGATCATCAGGTTAGTTACCTATTGATTTCTACTGGCTCTTACTGTGACTAAAAGGTGCTTGATGGTTTCTATAGTTGATTAATCACTACAGAAAGTGATTCAGCATGTGCTTATGGTCTTTAAGACAAGAAAAAATTGCAAATGCTGGAAGCCAAGGTAGGTAAGCAGGAAGCTGGAAGAATACAACAAGCCAGGCAGCATCAGGAGGTGGAGAAGTCAACATTTCAGGTACAGCCTATGTGTGAAATCACAGGAGATGGAGGAGATGCTAAACAAGTATTTTGCATCAGTGTTTACTGTGGAGAAAGACAGGGAAGATATAGAATGTGGGGAAATAGATGATGACATCTTGAAAAATGTCCATATTATTGAGAAGAAGGAGCAGGATGTCTTAAAATGCATAAAAGTGGATAAATCCCCAGGACCTGATCAGGTGTACCCTAGGGTTCTGTGGGAAGCTAGGGAAGTCTTGCTGGGCCCCTTGCTGACATATTTGTATTTTCAATAAACACTGGTGAGGTGCCAGGAGACTGGAGGTTGGCTAAAGTGGTGCCACTATTTAAGAAAGGTGGTAAGGAAAAGCCAGGAAACTATAGACTGGTGAGCCTGATATTGGTGGTGGGGAAATTGCTGGAGGGAATCCTGATGGACAAGATTTAAATGCATTTGGAAAGGCAAGGACTGATTAGGGATAGTCAACACGTGCATGCTTTGTGCATGGGAATTCATGTATCGGGTATTTGCTTGAATTTTTTAAAGAAACTGAGAGGATTGATGAGGACAGAAGAGTGGTGGACGTGACCTACATGGACTTCAGTAAGGCATTCAATAAGGTTCCTCATGGTAGACTGGTTAGCAAGTTAAATCTCATGGAATACAGGGAGAACTAACCATTTGGATACAGAACTGGCTTGAAGGTAGAAGACAAAGGGTTGTGGTGGAGGGTTGTTTTTCAGACTGGAGGCCTGTGACCAGTGGTGTGCCACAAGGATCAGTGCTGTGTCCACTGCTTTTTATCATTATATAAATGATTTGGATGTGAATATAAGAGGTATAGTTAGTAAGCTTGCAGGTGTCACCAAAATTGGAGGTGTAGTGGACAGCGAAGAAGGTTACGTTGAATTACAGCAGGATCTTGATCAGATGGGCCAATGGGCTAAGGAGTGGCTGATGGAATTTAATCTAGATAAATGTGAGGTGTTGCATTTTGGAAAGGCAAATCAGAGCAGGACTTATACACTAATGGCAAAGTCCTGGGGAATGTTGCTGAACAAAGAGACCTTAGAGTGCAGATTCATAGTTCCTTGAAAGTGGAGTCACGGATAGATAGGATAGTGAAGAAAGTGTTTGGTATGCTTTCCTTTATTGAAAGAGCATTGAGTATAGGAGTTGGGAGATCATGTTGCAGCTGTACAGGACATTGGTTAGGCCAGTTTTGGAATATTGTGTGCAATTCGTGTCTCCCGCCAATCAGAAGGATGTTGGGAAACTTGAAAGGGTTCACAAGGATGTTGCCAGGGTTAGAGGATTTGAGCTATCAGGAGAGGCTGAATAGGCTGCAGCTGTTTTCCCTGAAGCATCAGAGACTGAGGGGTGACCTTATAGAGGTTTATAAAATCATGAGGGGCATGGATAGGATAAATAGGTTTTTTCCCTGGGGTGAGGGAATTTAGAACTAGAGGGCATAGGTTTAGGGTGAGAGGGGAAAAATTTAAAAGGGACTTGAGGGACAACTTTTTCACGCAGAGGGTGGTGTGTGTGTATGGAATTAGCTGCCAGAGGTAGTGGTGGAGGCTGGTACAATTGCAATATTTAAAAGGCATCTGGATGTGTATATGAATAGGAAGGGTTTAGAGGGCTATGGGCCAAGTGCTGGCAAATGGGACTAGATAGGGTTAGGACATCTGGTCGGTATGGACGAGTTGGACCAAAGAGCCCGTTTCCGTGCTGTACATCTCTATGAGTCTATAACCCTTCTTCAGGACTGGGGGTGGGTGTAAGGGTAGCTGCATATAAAGGCATGCAGGGGAAGGGTGGTGAGATGAGGATGGTCTTTAGCAGGAAGAATAAAACAGAAACATATTATCTCAATTGTGAGATATTACAGAGCCCTGTGACACAACAGTATCTAGTTGTCTGAGCACATAAGTCACAAAAGGTAAATTAGCACATTCTCCCTGTATCTGCTTGGGTTTTGTCTGGGTGTTGTATCCTCTCACAATCCAAAGATGTGTAGGTCAGGTGAATTGGTCATGTTAAATTGCCCACTAATGAGGTGCATTAGTCTGCGGTAAATATAGGGTAGGGAATTAGGTCTAGGTGGGTACTCTTCAAAGGATCGGTGTAGACTGGTTGGGTCAAATGACCTGTTTCCATACTGTAGGGAATCTAACCTAATCTAAAACAAGTATGTAGCCACAGCATAGTTAGGAAAGTGAATTGAATGTTACTGTTTGTTGCAAGGCAAATCAAGTACAAAAGTATGGAGATTTTGTTTCAAATATGCAGGTCATTGGTGAGACCATGTCTGGAGTACTATGTACAGACTTAAGGGATGCCTGAGAGCAGTTCAAGGAAAGTTTACTAGACTAATACCTAGAATGCATGGATTTCGTTCTGAGGTAAAGCTAATTAGGCTAGGCTCAGACAAACACAGTCCTGGCAGCATCTGTGATGAGAGATATAGAGCTAATGTATTGGGTCCAGTATGACATTTCTTCAGAACTGAAAGATGTTGGAATATAGGTTCTTTTTTGTACTTTTGACAGAGGCAGAGGTGGAGTAAAAAAGTAGATGACACAGAGGCCCAGTACAAAAGACAAGGGTGTTGTAAATAGTGGAAATAGTAAAAAAAAATGCAAATGGTAGAAAAAGAAACAAAGAAATATAAAACACCTTTGTCTCAACAACCCATTAACACAGTTATTTGTTGGCTTCTCCTCCTGATCCATCATAAAATCAGGTATGGTGACTTCAGGTCAGATCCCTGGTGTCATTACACTTGAATACAGACTTACTGAAAGTATTTGGGACACAAGGTCAGAGGCCTGCCAGTCTTCTAAATTACATCAGTTGTAACTTTGTCCTGGATATCTGCAATTTTCTAGAGTTTATGCAATTTAGTTATGATCGGATGAGCTGCTGTCCAAGGAACACCAGATAAAGGACATCATCAGAAGAACATAGTGAGGAGTTGGAGGCTGTTGCTATTACTATATAGGAGCTGAAAGAAGTTGATTTCTGAGCACTTTGAGCAAACGTCTGATGGTGACCAAGCCACCAAACTGTTCAGCCATAAGGGAGTCACTGGAAAGAAAAGCTTCAGGCAACCAGGGTCTATCACAGTATATCACTTAATCCCTAAAGTGTGGAAGCAGACAAATTGACCCATTGAGTCCACACTGACCCTCTGAAGAGCATCCCACCCAGACTCATCCCATCCCTGTAACCATCTATTTCCCATGGCTAATCTGCCTAGCCTACATGCCTTGAACGGGCAATTTAGCATGGCCAATTCACCTAATTTTTGGACTGTAGGAGGAAACCAGAGCACCCGGAGGAAACCCACGCAGACACGGGGCAACATGCAAACTCCACTCCAGACAGTTGCCAAGGGTGGAATTGAAGCCGGTCCCTGGCATTATGAGGCAGCAGTGCTAACCACTGAGGCACTATGCCACCCCAAATGATCACCAACAACACATCCTGCAGGTGTGCGCGCAACACCTTTTAAGTAGCCATACTATCAATGTTCACGGGTACTTATAAGTGCCACAGTCAATAGGAGACGGGGGTATCAATTAGAGAGACAGATGAGAAATCTGTAACACATCATACTAGCCACAGATGTGGTAATCTCCATCCACTGCAACAACACAGAACCATCCCTTCCCCTGTCTCTGACACATTCTCTTGCCCTCATTTCTGAGGGAGGCTTCCTTAAGTAAGTCACCCAGAGCTAACTCCGGCTTCTTTTTTAACCAATCCAGCCTTCATTGCATTGTAGACCCCATTGTTCTGCAAAGACAATGCAAGAATAATGCATTCAATGTCTGGCTGGATTAACCTCTCAGGTAGGAACCCACAATCTCTGGTCCTTTTTAAAAGCATGCCGCAGCACTGCTTCCCTTACAAATAACCTCAGCTGTTACATCACAGAGCTTTGCAGGGTGCTGAGACTCCTTCAGTTCACACTGTGAAAATGCAGGGAGCTTTCAAACACACTGCAGGCAAAAACCTGGCATAATACATTCCTACTCTCTCAGTTGCACAAGCACACTGATAGTTAGAATCTGGAAATATCCTTACAGAATGGAGAATGCTGTTCATTCTTTTTCTGTATAGTAGTCACGTCATAACGGACAACCCCACAGCTACTAACTTCCACTGACATCTCTATCCAAGCTTTTTTAATCAGATAGGGGTGTTGTTACTTGCCATCCCATAGGAGAAGAACCTCCCATACAAAAGAGAGCACAGAGGGAATTATCTTTAAACCAAGGTTTGTCTGTGGCTGTTCATCTACCATTGGTTTGATTGCCTTTCTTGGAGCTCTTTTGGCGTGTGAAGATTGATCCATAGTGGCCAGTGTTTCTAGAGTTGAACTCAGCTAAGTGAACTTTAGCTGATAAAATTACAGCAGCCTGTCTGCCTACAGCTGACTATCAATGTCTGCTCTTACACTGTACTCTGCCATTCTCAAGGTGCTCCCTTGCATCTTGCACACTGTTACCATCACTTTAACACCCTACCAGCAGGTGTTCTTGCTTCTTTGTACACTCATTTTGTTACCTTCCAGCCTGTTTAGTCAATTCCTTTTGCCTGGAAGAAGAAGTAGGTGAGCTGGCTGCTTCCTTTCCAACAATGTCCCCTACTTACTCAACACAAAATCTAGCTCCATGCATCTGGTTCCTTTTGAGAGTAAGCAGGCAATATTTACAGTATCTCGTTGCTTACCATCCACTGTTACTTATAGATGGTCAGTGAAGCTCCATATTATTAGAGAACTGAATACTTTCATTTTCTCTTGCTAGAAAGTATATAGTTTTGCCAAGATTTTGTGTTAAAAATCCATTTTCAATTAAATGGATAAGCCTTAATCAGTATTTAGTTGATAAGTACAGCTGTTTTAATGGTTCGGCCCTCAACTAGACACTGTTGTAAGACAACTTCTGGAGAAGCTGAGATTTACAGACACCAACTTCCTGTAATTTATGTTTGTCTGTATGTTTAATCTATACTTCAGCAACAATGCATGTTGATAGATGCATCATTATTTTTCCCTCAAAATCTGATTTTGGATTCTTTTCTGGGATTAGTTTGCAAGTGGCAGTCACCTTCTATTAATTCACCTCAATAATCCTTTCTGTAAAATTTCATGACAGATGCAAATAACCTTTCATAATTATAGGAACATCAAAACTAAAATCAATCCTATCTCCAACAGACATCCACAAAAGTACACTTCCAGCAAAGATCAGTTGAGAGCAGTTAGCAAAAAGAAATCTAATTTGATTTTCCCCTTCCTAATGCTGTCCATGAATTGCCAAATGGTAATTTACATGTTTAGAAAATCATGCACAGCATGTGGGCGAAGTCCTGATTTGTGCTGCTGATGGTGCACAGCTCCCACTGAGGGCTGTAAAGTTTAAAAGTGGCCTTTCATGTATGTTGCCAAAGGAAGTTAAGTGCAATAGACCTGAAGTTGCACGGCTCTCACAGTTCTTTGTTTTATTTGTAGAGTAATATTAAAATAATTAACTTTTGAAAATATTGCAGAAGAATTATCTTGCTCAGACGATGCAAAATGTTACATCATTTTATTGTCTATTGGCCATATGTGTCCTGATTTAGCATTCAAAAGCGTTGTTTTATGTAAGTTCTGTGCATGAATGAACTGATTGAGAAGTGTTTATACTGAAAAGTGATTTTTAAATACATAATAAGCATTTTTTATCCAATATTCGTCTTTTCCTAACTAGAATGAAAAATTAGAAATGAGTTTCGTGCAGTGATTTAAAGGAAAGAGCTAGTGGATGCAATAAACGTACCAAAAAAGGTCCAGTAAAAATGGGGAAAAGCACCTAATTTTGGGAGGGTCTCTTTGTTAAGTATCATTATTATCTAAATTGCTGAGGGGGAGGTTTTTTATCTAGATTAGCAAATTGATGGAAACCTAAAGACAATTGTGCAGGGAACGAGAAGCAGGAATTTAATGTGCAACTCTGAAAAACAGAGAAAGCAGAAGTTGAATTTTGTACAGCACAGAAAATTGTCATTACTGTATCGACAGGTATGTTTGTAAGTGTACGGAATCTTTTAAATAAAGTCACTGAGTGAAGGGCACAAGTAGACACATGGCAGTGTGGTAGTATTGCTACAACAAAAACTTGGCTTAAAGAGAGGCAGAGATGGCAGCCCGATATTTCTTTATATGAGTTTTCAGGCAGGATAAAGAAGGGGATTTTAAAAAAGTAGGGGTAGAGATCATGGCTGTGAGGAGGAACTTTAAACAACTTCACAGGAAAATCAAGGTCTAAACCACAGCAGGCACATTCATAGTGAGTGAAGTTAAAAATCACACAACATCAGGTTATAGTCCAACAGGTTTAATTGGAAGCACACTAGCTTTCGGAGTGACGCTCACAACCACCTGATGAAGGAGCGGCGCTCTGAAAGCTAGTGTGCTTCCAATTAAATCTGTTGGGCTATAACCTGGTGTTGTGTGATTTTTATCTTTGAACACCCCAGTCCAACACCGGCATCTCCAAATCATAGTGAGTGAAGTTACTGAAAATTACTGCATAGTGTTAAAAGAAATAGATTTTTAAAAATTTCAAACTTAGATCTGAGTGCGGAGTTAGGTGATTGAGGGAATTAAGAAGGAAAAGATGTTTTCTATTGCTTTGCTTTTTCTAACTTTATCAGCCTCCAAGAACTGATTCTTATTCTGCTATAGGAGAAGAATCTAATTATTTGGCGAGTATCTGATAAGTGATTAAAGTTTTCTTCTACTCCTAAAGTTCAACATAGGATAACATAAGTAAGAATAATAAAATGTAAAATCTAAGTTAAATATTTAATTGACTACAATAATTAAATAGTAAACTAGAACACATTAAGAATAGCAGGACAGGTGATGTGTCACAATTACAGGATTTGGAAGTTTGGATTCCACCTTGGTCCTTGAACAAACATATCTACAGCAGGTCTTTGAAAATCTACAAGCTTCAGATCAGGAAGCTAAACTGTACACACTGCTTGTCAAAAAGAACTTCCATGTTTGTAACAAATGCCACCGTCTTGGGACACATTCAATGGGTACATGCCACACATGGACATTAACATCCAATATTTTCAAACCTCTAAGAATCCTAATGGCAATTTCTGATCTCCTTACAGGATGCTTCTCCATTTTAATGCTGCTTATTGGGGCGCAGCACCAACTATTGTCAAAATACTGCAACAAAGACTATTTACATTCAGGGTGACTCGCCTCGTTGATGGACTGGACTAGGCAATTCGCTTGCTATCTTAATGCTCATTTGTCTGAGTCTGCCTGGATGCTCACAGCTTTGCATTCCCTGTTTTGTATTATGTTGTCTTTTCTCAACCAGATATATCAGGCTCATAGTACTGTTGTAGTAGCATATTATTTAGCACAGATACAAAGGAAGGCAGCTTGAAATGGTTGTCAGCAGTCCTCAGTCAAATCCAGAGTGATAGTCTACAGTCAGGGAGCCTCAGCACAGTAGGTCCATGACAGCTTCTTGGATATGGTTAGTCAGATGTTCAGGGCAGATTCAGGATTCTCTGCAAATGAAGAGTGAGGAGCCAAATGTTGGGCATTTCGCCACCCATTTTGATTCTTTCTGCTCTGAAATGGGTGTTTTCCTCCTAGAACAAGACAGAGGCAGGTTTTTATCAGAAATGAAAGTCAGTGGCACAGCTGTTATTTTTGATGCAGTTGTGGAGGTAACCTGAGTGAGTGGGTAGGAAA
Source organism: Hemiscyllium ocellatum (assembly GCF_020745735.1). Taxonomy (NCBI): domain Eukaryota; kingdom Metazoa; phylum Chordata; class Chondrichthyes; order Orectolobiformes; family Hemiscylliidae; genus Hemiscyllium; species Hemiscyllium ocellatum. Next base: position 82,683,156 of record NC_083404.1, read on the forward strand.
TGCCGATGGCATGCAGGGTTAGTGGTCATAGTGACCTGGGTAGGTGACACAACAGGGTATTTTTCAAGTGCTGCGGGGGAGGTTTTTATCTAGATTAGCATATTGATGGAAACCTGAGGACATTTGTAGACCAGGGAACGGGAAGCAAAAATTTAACAAGTGACTCTGAAAGCCAGAGGAAGCAGAAGTTAAAATATATACTGAACAGAAAATTGGCATTACTGTATTGAAAGGTATGTTTGTAAGTGCAAGGAATCTTTCAAATAAAACCAATGAGTGAAGGACACAGATAGACACATGACAGTCTGATAGCATTGCTACAACAATGACTTAAAGAAAGATAGGGATGGCAGTCCAACATTCCTGGATATGGAGTTTTCAGGCAAAAATGAGGGCTGCAAATGCTGGAGATTAGAGTCAAGAGTGTGGCGCTTAAAACATAGCAGTTCAGGCAGCATCAGAGGAGCAGGAAAATTGACGTTTCAGGCAAAAGCCCTTCCTCAGGAATGAGCTGGGAGCCTCGGGGGTAGAGAGATAAATGGGACGGGGATGGGGCTGGGGAGAAGGTAACTGAGAGTGCGATAGGTGGATGGAGGTGGGGGTAATGGTTATATATCGGAGGGGAGGGTAGAGCAGATAGATGGGAAGGAAGATGGACAGATAGGACAGGTCATGAGGGTGGTGCTGAGCTGGACAGTTGGAACTGGATTAAGGTGGGGGGAGGGGAAATGAGGAAACTGGTGAAATCCACGTGGATGAAAAGTTTTTGGGCAGAGTAAAATAAGATAGGGGTATAGATTATGGCTGTGAGGAGGAATGATATGTTCAATGAGGCATCAAATGATGGGTTCATCTCAGAAACAAAAAGTGGCAGCCACACTGCTAATCATGTATAGTGGACATCCAAAGAGTGGAAGGGAATTCAAATTGCAAATATGTAAGCTCATTTCTAAATGTAAAAATTTATAGGGCAATAACAGTTGGGGACTTTTACTATCCAAATAGTAACTGGGATGTAAACATGGTGAAAGGTACAAGTGACACAAAATTCTGCAATTGCATTCAAAAGAACTCTTTTTCAGCCATCATATACGAGCCCAATGAGAAAGGGCACAAATGTAGATTTTAGTCTTGAGAATGATTATAGTATTTGAGAACCATCTTGGAGACAGTAATTGTAATACAGTTAGATTAAGCAACATTGTAGAAAGGCACAAAGATCAATCACAAGAAAAAGTTGTAAATTGGGGGAAGGCAAATTTTTTTAAAGTTGTAAATATTCGCTGGCTACAGTGACTTGAAGGAAAGTTAGCAGCAAATTAGTGGGAGGCATTCAAAATCAATATACTACAGACACACGTGCCACAATGACAATCAATGGTGCTGCCAAATCTCGAAATCTCTAGCTATCTAGAATCTTTGCAGGATATCATAAATCAGAAAAATAAAGCCTATGATAACTTCAAAAAGTTATACTTAGGAAGCTCAGAGGAATAAATGTACAGTTGTGGTGTGAAAAAGGAAGTAAGGAAAGAAAGCATAGATAGAATCTAAGAGCAGGGAAAGGCTATTTGACCCTTCAAGCCTTCCCCCACTATTCAGTATGATCATTGCTGATCAAGTATCTCACTGCCATATTCTCAATTTCTCCCTTTAACCCTTGAAGTATTTAAAATCTACAAATTTATGTCTTTCTTGAAATATTCAGTAACTTGAACTTCACAGCCTTCTGTGGTAGAAAATTCCACAGGTTCACTACCTTTGAGTGAAGGAATGTTTTCTCATCTCAGTTCTCAGTGATCTACCCCATTTCATGAGACTATGACCCCTTGGTCCTAGACTCCCCAACCAGGGGAGACAACCTCCTTGCATCTAGTCCGTCCAACCCTGTTAGAATTTTGCATGTTTCATTCAGATCCCTTTTCATTCTTCTAAAGCCTCATGATGCATCCTCCAGGACCAATCAAACTAGTTTATCTTCATTAGACAATTAGACATCTCCAGAATCAGCCTAATGCACCCCTGCTGCACTCACTCTATTGCAAGTATATTCTTTCTCATATAGGGAGACCAAAGCTGCACTAGATACTCCAAGCCTGGTCTCAATAAGACTCTGTACAAATGTAGTCAGACATTCTTGGTTCTAAACTCAAATCCTTTTACAATGGAGACCAGTGTACCATTTGTCCTCCTAATTGCTTGCTGCATCTGCCTGTCTCCTTTTAGTGACTGGGGTTTGAAGAAACCTGATCCCTTCGTGCATCCACATTTCCCAATACATCACCACTTAAGTAATACTCTTCCTTTCTATTTTTCACACCAAAGTGTACAATGTCATATTTAGCCATGTTCTACCACATCTATCATGTGTTTACCTATTCACTGAACTTGTCTAAATCACCCTGAAGCCTTCTTGCATCCACTTCACAACTGACAGTCTTGTCCAGTGTTGTGATATCAGCAAACTTGGAAATGTTGCATTAGGTTTCCTCATCTGAGTCGTTACATACATAGTGAATAGCTGGGGCCAAAGTACTGATCCTTGTAGTATGCTACTAGTCATTGCCTGCCATTCAGAAAAAGATCCATATATTATTCGTATACTTTGTTTCCTGTCTGTCAACCAAGTCTTGATCTATTGCAACATTATTCATTATCTTATGTGCTTTAATATTCCCCACTAACTTCTTATGAGGGACCTGATTGAAAAGCCAAGTAGAACACATTCATGGGTTCTCCATTATCTATTGTAATATTTACATTCTCAAAAAACTCCGGTAGATTTGTTAAGCATGATTTGCCTTTTGTCTTTACCCAACCTTATTAATATATTCCAAGTGCTCTGTTATCACTCCTTTTTTAATAGTCTAGTATTTTCACCTCTGCTCATGTTAGGCTAACTGGTCTGTAATTTCCTTTTCTGTCACCTTCACTTTTTAAATATCGATGTTACATTTGCCTGCTGCCAATCAATATGAACTACTCTATAGAGTCTATAGAATTTCTAAAGAAGACCATCAATGCATCTAGGATTGCTTCCTTTAGTACTCTAGCATGTAGATTATCAGGCCCAGGTAACTTGTCAGCTTTTAATCTCAGTAATTTCTTACTAATTTTCTTATGAATACTGACTGACTTCAATTCCACCCTCTCACTAGACCCTTTCTTCCTGAACATTTCTGAGACATTATTTGTGCTCATCTGGGAAGACAGAACCAAAGTTTGTGCTCAATTCTTCTGCAAACTTTTTGTTCCCCAATATAATTTCCTGGCTTCTGATTGTAAAGGATCTATAATTCTTGCCATATGTTTCTTTTTAATTACAATTAAGACTTTAATTTATATTTGAGCATTCACTCTTGATCTTAAAGAAGAATTCTACAATATTATGGTCATTCTCCAAGGGAGTCCCCACAACAACGTTGTTAATGAATCCTTTCTCATTTCACAGTACCCAGTTGAGGACAGCTTGTTGTCTGGTTGGTTCCTCAACATATTGGTCTAAGGAAAAAATATATACCCAATCCAGAAAAGCCTTCTCCACACCATTGCTAGTTTTGTTTGCCAATCTACATGTAAATTAAAGTGACCCATGATTACAGTTGTACTCTTCTTGCAAGCATCACTGATTCCTTTCCTTACATTCTCCATTATTTTTTCAGGATGTTTGGACAACCCCAACAACATTTTATCTCCCTTGGTGTTTCTTATCTCGACCCATACAGATTCTATAGCATACTTTTTCAAGCCAATTTTCTTCCTCACTACTGCATTGACTATCCCTTTATTAATAACACTACCCCATCTCCTATCCTGTTTTGTCAGCCCTTCCGAAATAATTAATACCACAGAATTTTCAGTTGTCATCCTCCATCACTCGACAGCTATGTCTCCATAATCACAATTATGTTCACGCTCAAAACTCATTTACGTTATTGTCAATGCTTTAAAACACAAAGCCTTTAGGCTTGTGTTTTTATCCTTGGCCAGCTCAGCTTTAATTTTGAAACATAGAAAACAAACAAGCAGAATAATAGCAGAAGTAGGTCAAATGGGCATTCAAGGCTGCTTTTTAATATGTTCATGACTGATCATCCAACTGAACCTTCTTCCTGCTATCTCCCTATATCTTTTGATCCCTTTATTCCTAAGAACTATATCTATACCTTTCTTCATAAATGTCCTGTGGCACAGAATTCCACCAGCTCCCACTCTCAGTGCACAAATTGCTCTTCATCCTGTCCTAAAAGACTTACCCTTTTTCCTTAGAGTGGGACCTATAGTTCTGAGTTATTGAGATCACCCTTTCTGCAGCCATACTGGCCAATCCAGTTCAAAGTTTATACATTTCTGCGAGATCCTCTCATTCTTCTAAACTCTAGTGAATTTAGCCTTAGTCTATCCAATCTCTTTCCGTATGTCAGTCCCACCATCCCGGGACTCAGTCTGGCAAATATTTGCCCTCCCCTCCATAGCTAGAACATCCTTCCTCAGATAAGGTACCCAAAACTGCACACAATGCTCCAGTTGTGGTCTTACCAATGTCTTCTACAGTTATACAGTAGAGGAGCTAAAATTGTTGTTTTGACCATATACAGCAGGTACAATAAAAAATGAGACAGCATTCCTCCAGGACCAAGGTGCTATATGAACACAGACTACACGAGAATACAGTCATACACAGGGCAACATGAAGTGCATGGAAAAGTGCAAAACGTGTAAGATGGTACAGTAATTCCTGACAAGAGAAAACAATAGATACAGTGGTGAACAAATTACAATGTAATAATGAATGATCATTGATAAAACTTTATTTTAGCAGCAAATCAAAAAGTCTTCCAAAAATTGGAAATGGAATAGAAAAAGTGTGATCGTACAGTGCTAAGGAGCATGATGGCTTAGGGGAGGAAACTATTGCACGGTCTGGCCATGAAAGACCAAATGCTCCTGTATCTTCTGCCAGATGGCAGAGGGGAGAAGAATTTGAATGAAGGATGTGTGGGTTTGTCCACAATGTTGCTAGCCTTGCAGATGCACCATGTGGTGTAAACGTCAATAATGGAGGAAAGAGAGACCCTGATGATCTTCTCAGCTGTCCTCACTATCCATTGAAGGGTCTTACGATCTGAAACGGTGCAATTCCTGAGCCAGGCAATGATGCAGCTGCTCAGGGTACTCTCAGTGAACCCTCTGTAGAATATCATGAGGATTGGGAGTGGAAGATAGGCTTTCCTCAACCTATGCAGAATGTAGAAATGCTGCTGGGCTTTCTTGGCTATGGTGCTGGTGTTGAGGGATCAGATGAGATTCTCTGCCAACGTGGACGCCAAAAAATGTGGTGCTCTTCACAGTCTCCATTGGGGGGGAGCTGTCGTTGTCCAGCAGAGAGTGATTGCTCCGTGCCCTCCTGAAATCAACAACGATCACTTTTGTTTTGTCCACATTCAGAGACAGGTTGTTGGCTTTGCAGCAGTCCGTTAGCCGCTGCACCTCCTCTCTGTATGCTGACTTGTCATTCCTGCTACTGAGACCCACTACTGTCACATCATCATCAGCGAACTTAATAATATAATTCGAGCTGTGCATTGCTGCACAGTCATGTATCAGCAGGGTGAACAACAGAGGACTGAGCACACAGCCCTGGGGAGCCGCCATGCTCAGTGTGATGGTGTTGGAGATGCTGTTCCCAATTTGAACTGACTGAGGTCTCCCAGTCAAAATGTCCGGGATCCAGTTACAGAGGGAGGTATTCAAGCACAGCAGACTTAGCTTTCCAATCAGGCGCTGAGGATTGATAGTGTTAAATGGAGAACTGATGTCAATGAACAATAATCTCATATAAGTGTCCAGTGGTGAGGGCCAGATGGAGGGTGGTAGAGATGGCATTATCTGTTGAGCGGTTGGGACAATACACGAACTACAGGGTGTCCAGTGAGGGAGGCAGCAGAGTCTTGATATGCCTCATCACGAGCCTCTGAAAACACTTCATGATGATGGGTATTAATGCAATTGGATGGTACTCATTGAGGCAGGACACTGAAGACGTCTTTGGCATGGGGATGATGGTAGCAGCCTTGAAGCATGTTGGAACTTTGGCACAACTCAGATGTTAAAAATGTCGATGAGAACATCTGCTAGCATGTCAGAGCATCCTCTCAGCACCATGCCAGGGGTGTTATCTGGTCCAGCAGCCTTATATGGGTTGACTCTACATAGAGTTTCCTTGCAGCAGCTGTGGTAAGACACAACATCTGGTTATTGGGAGAGGGGATGGTCTTCCTTGCTGCCACATCATTTCGTGCCTCAAGAGATGCATCAAAGTTGTTTGACTCATCCAGGAGGGAGGCATCACCAACACAAGCAGGTGATGCTGTCCTGAGGTTGGTGATGGCCTGAATACCCTTCACATGTTCCACATATCAGAAAAAGGCTGCATATTTGCAGTATACACACTTTGCCTCTTTGATGACCCAGGGCAGATTTGCCCTTGCTGTTGTCAGGACCGCTTATCATCTGCTCCGAAGGCAGAATCACAGATCCTCAGCAGCGCACACACCTTTGCAGTTATTTAGAGCTTCTGGGTGGGGCAAGAAGTGATAGTCTTAGACACAGTGATGTCGTCAATGCACTTGCTAACGTAGCAAATCAGTGACACGTGTACTCCTCTAAATTGATGGAGTGCCATCGGTTGCCGCCTCCTTAAACACGCACAGTCAGTGTGCTCAAAGCAGTCTTGAAAAGCAGAAATGGCTCCTAACCAGCCAGGTTTTCACCTGCTTCAGAACCAGTTTGACACATCTAATCAGCAATCTGTATGCTGGAATTAGCATAACAAAGATGTGGTCCGAGGAGCCAAGATTTTGGGGGGTGGGGGGGGAGATGGGGGAGTGCGAAGGCGGTGATGGTGGGGGTTTTGTGAGGCTCTGCCTGTATGCATTGGGGATGTTTATATAAACAAGATCCAGCGTGGTCTCCTTTCTTGTCACAAAGCCCACATGCTGATGGAATGTAGGGGACACAGACTTGAGATTTGCATGGTTAAAATCTCCAGCAACAATAAACAGTCCATCAGGATGTGCGTAACCGGAGGCTAACACAGAGTCCTTGCACCATTTCATGTTGATGTAGACACACAGACCCCCACCCCGAACCTTACCTCAGAGCTGCATTTCTGTTGGCATGAAACAAGGCAAGCCAGTCTAGCTGGATGGCAGTGTCTGGAACTCTGTCGCTAAGCCATGTTTCCATGAAAGCAGGGATGCAGCAGTCTCTAAACTCACACTGAGAAGCCTGCCGCAGTCAGATGCAGTTTAACTTATTGTCCAGGCAGCAGACATTGGAGAGCAGAATGGATGGGAGAGCTGGCCAGCTAAGGTTTGCTTTTAACCGAGCACAAACTCCTGCCCACTCACCATGCTTCCATCTCCTTGCACTACGCTCCCGATGTCTCAACACCTGGCCACTGGTATCAGGTGAGGCTGAGGACTGGAGGCCTGATCTCCACAGCAAGCTAAGATTGCAAAACTTCTTCAACAGGTCTCCATTCTGGTTTTTTGCAGCCAGTTCCTGGACTGTAACAGTGTTTGCAGACTGTAACGGTATGTGCAAACACCAGGTTTCCTGTTCCTGTTCCTCCTGTACCTTTGAAAACTGAAATTAAATCGCCCCCGGTCAGGAAAGACCGCTGCAAGCTGCTGATGCGTTGCCACGTTAGAATCCATTAGTTACCGCTACTCTTGTAGTCAAATGCTCCTTTCAAAAACAAACAAACTATTTGCTTCCTTTATTGCCTGTTGCAACTGTATGGGTAAAAAATGAGGTCTGCAGATGCTGGAGATCAGAGCTGAAAATGTGTTGCTGGTTAAAGCACAGCAGGTCAGGCAGCATCCAAGGAATAGGAAATTCGACGTTTCGGGCATAAGCCCTTCATCAGGAATGAGGAGAGTGTGCCAAGCAGGCTAAGATAAAAGGTAGGGAGGAGGGACTTGGGGGAGGGGTGATGGAGATGTGATAGGTGGAAGGAGGTCAAGGTGAGGGTGATAGGCTGGAGTGGGGTGGGGGCAGAGAGGTCAGGAAGAAGATTGCAGGTTAGGAGGGCGGTGCTGAGTTCGAGGGAACCGACTGAGACAAGGTGGGGGGAGGGGAAATGAGGAAACTGGAGAAATCTGAGTTCATCCCTTGTGGTTGGAGGGTTCCCAGGCGGAAGATGAGGCGCTCCTCCTCCAGCCGCCCTGTTGTTATGTTCTGCCGGTGGAGGAGTCCAAGGACCTGCATGTCCTCGGTGGAGTGGGAGGGAGAGTTAAAGTGTTGAGCCACGAGGTGGTTGGTTTGGTTGGTCCGGGCGTCCCTGAGGTGTTCTCTGAAGCGTTCCGCAAGTAAGCGGCCCGTCTCCCCAATATAGAGGAGGCCACATCGGGTGCAGCGGATGCAATAGATGATGTGTGTGGAGGTACAGGTGGACTTGTGGCGGATATGGAAGGATCCCTTGGGGCTTGGAGGGAAGTGAGGGAGGAGGTGTGGGTGCAAGTTTTACATTTCCTGTGGTTGCAGGGAAGGTGCCGGGAGTGGAGGTTGGGTTGGTGGGGGGTGTGGATCTGACGAGGGAGTCACGAAGGGAGTGGTCTTTGCGGAACGCTGATAGGGGAGGGGAGGGAAATATATCCCTGCTGGTGGGGTCCGTTTGGAGGTGGCGGAAATGACGGCGGATGATATGTTGTATATGGAGGTTGGTGGGGTGGTAGGTGAGAACCAGTGGGGTTTTGTCTTGGTGGCGGTTGGAGGAGCGGGGCTCAAGGGCGGAGGAGCGGGAAGTGGAGGAGATGCGGTGGAGGGCATCGTCGATCACGTTTGGGGGGAATCTGCAGTCCTTGAAGAAGGAGGCCATCTGGGCTGTGCGGTGTTGGAACGGGTCCTCCTGGGAACAGATGCGGCGGAGACAAAGGAATTGGGAATATGGGATGGAGTTTTTACAGGGGGCAGGGTGGGAGGAGGTGTAGTCCAGATGGCTGTGGGAGTCAGTCGGTTTATAGTAGATGTCTGTGTTGAGTCGGTCGCCTGAGATAGAAATGGAAAGGTCTAGGAAGGGGAGGGAGGAGTCTGAGACAGTCCAGGTGAATTTGAGGTCGGGATGGAAGGTGTTAGTAAAGTTGATGAACTGTTCAACCTCCTCGTGGGAGCACGAGGCAGCGCCGATACAGTCATCGATGTAGCGGAGGAAAAGGTGGGGGGTGGTACCAGTGTAGTTGCGGAAGATGGACTGTTCCACATATCCTACGAAGACGTAATGAAGCAACTACATCAGACAGTCGTTTGGCCTGACCTTTTATCTTAGCCTGCTTGGCACACTCTCCTCATTCCTGATGAAGGGCTTATGCCGGAAACGTCGAATCCCCTATTCCTTGGATGCTGCCTAACCTGCTGTGCTTTAACCAGCAACAGATTTTCAACTGTTGCAACTGTATGCATACTCTCAGCGATTGGTGGATGAAGACACCCAGGTCTCAGTGCACCAGCCCCCTCCCTATTTATCACCATTCAGAAAATCTGCCAAATTGTTTTTTCTTCCAAAGGGAATAACCTCAGATTTATCCAGATTATGCAGCATCTGTCAAAGAAAAATAATCCTGTTGAGGGCACTTTGATGATACGATAACATTGCATTGTATATAAAGTCTCACATTTGTATAACATTTTGCTATACGCATGTCCATGCAGAATGTACCATTGACTGATGTCTGTGTGAGAGCCTGTTGGCATCATTGTCCCTCTTGGTCAAATATCCCTATTCTTTTCTTGCGTTTGGTAATGAATAATGTGGTCAGAAATGTCTATGGTAGGGAGGAGTGCATCACATGGGGAACCAAAGCTTTTAGAACACCAACAGTTAGGAAGCCTAGAGATGTGTATCCTGAGAATGCTTGGATCTGTGCGCAATGTTGTTACCCTCAAAAGGACCTCACATCAGTGGGTCCAGCAACCCCTTTCCTCACTGGTCGAGAGACTTATTGAATAAGAGAAGAGACGTAATGAAGCAACTACATCAGACAGTGATTTGGCCTGAGCTTTGTATACAGTTCACACCACCATATTACAGGAAAGACATAATTGCTTTAGAAACTGTACAGAAGAGATTTATTAGATTATTGCCAGGACTTAACAATTACAGATTTAAGAAAAGATTCTATAACTAGGGTGTTTATCCTTAAACAAATGAGACTGAGGGGTGACTTATTCAAGGTGTTTAAAATAGTGAAGGGCTTGGATACAATAGAGAGGGGATACCTCTTTTCCCTAGTGGAGGGGAAACTTACCAGGGAGCACCTTAAAGTGACAGGAAGGAATTAGAGGGAACATGAGGAAAGCCACCCAGAGTGTGCTGGTGTCTGAAATTCACTGGCTGGTTTTGTGGATGAGGGAGAAACTTTCAAGCAAGTAACCTGCAAAATTATGGAAGGTGGGGTTAAAATAGAAGTTAGTTTATTCAGCAAGTACAGGCATGATGGTTGTATGTTATTTGTTCTAAGGGTCAATGATTATGAATTACTATAGAAATTCTAAATCTGGCTGCCAAATCTAAAAAATGTATAATGAAAGTACTTCTGTCAATTTCTTATAAATACTTAGCAAGTATCTCATTTATGTGACAATGGGAGGCTCGTGCAGGACAGTGCAGCATCGTCCGATATTAAGTATATATTTCAGATTTTTCACTAATCTGTTTTCATAGTGTCATTTTTTCTTCATCAACTATTATACATTCTTTAGCAGGTTTTTAAATCTTTGACAAGAAGTCTCATAACTTTAAAACAATTTTCTCTCTCTGATTCTTATCACTTGATACCACGATACTGTATAACAGTCTGATGAGAATGATAAGGTTTTGTTTTGGGAATTTTAATAATGGCCTGATAGATAACGCTCAGTGTCACGTTTCATTTCAGAGGTTTTCTCAACAACCAAAGATATCTTATAAGTGAGTACACCAGCTAATAAACTGGCTAACTCTAGCTCTAATACAGAGGAATATTGGTGACCTATATGTGTTGTCATTGCAATCATAATCAGCTATTTTCATGGTTCATATCCACATATTAGATATTGCGTTTGGATGGGTTATTAAAGTGTTAAATGTAATTTAAATTTTAAAAAACCTGGTCGATTAGCAGGAAACAGATTGAGATAATTGTAAGACAGACTTTTTAATGAGGTCAGAATTGAAGGAGAGAAAAGTTAAATAATGGATCTGTGTTTTGATAGAGTCAGATGGTTTCTCCTTACCTCAGTGAAAAATTTAAATTATATATGTAGTTCCTGTAGAGTTATAGAGAAGCAAAAAACAATTTGTATTCATGGGGGTTCCTATGTAGAACCAGACAGTCGTGAGGGAGACAAACACATTCAATACCAATATAATTGACTGATAAGTATCACAAAATCAAAGAGTTTCATAGAATCTGTACAGTGCTGAAAGAGGCCATATGGCCCATCAAGTCCACAGTGACCCTCAAAGACATCTGACCCAGAACTCACCCCCTACCCTGTCCCGTAATCCCACATTTATCATGGTTAAGCCTCCCAGGACTATACCTTAAGCAGAGAAAAAATAACTTCCATCCACCACATGGAATTTGATGGAGCTCACCTTCTGTTTGGTTGTAGAATTTATGAAGGGAAATCTCTAATTTCACAGCTTTAAAGGTAGCCCCTTGCTTGATGGTATATACTTTCAAGCTTTCTGTATTTTTAGAAGATGCAAAAATGAACTAAGTTTGCCTCCAAATGGTAAATGTGAATATCTGTAGGTTTCATTTAACTTTTGTCAATTAATATTCAAAAGCTGGAAAGCCTAATTAAGTCATTGGGACTTGTGGGAATTTCGGTACCATAGAAAACTACACAATTAATAGCAAATGATATTGCAACGATGATTTTGTACCCGTTCATGAAGTAATGTAACACATAACTACGATAACTTGGAAATGAATATTTTTTGCCTATAATGCAAATCAACTGTGGCTGCATTTATTTGAAACTATAAGCACTTGCAGCCACAGGTATGATCTATTGATTGTTTTTCATGAGCAGCAGGCTTTGCATTTTAAAAATTTACATAATGGGGCATGTGTAATCTAACTTTTAAGAGTGTTTCAAATTTCTCAACTTGTAGTCAGGGCAATTTGAATTTGCAATATGTTTGTACAGAACAAGTTTGAAGTGATAATGGAGGTCAGTGGAACTATAACAGTCATTATGATGACAAAGCTGTGGAGTTACTGTTCCAAGGATTGTGAGGATTGGGTAGGAACCATACTACAGGTGAGAGAGTAGGAAGTATCATGAATGATCAGTGAGGTGTTAGGGAGGGTAACACTGAGTGCCACAATACTTGTACATCTTGTTAGTAGATTTACCATTCTATACTGCTGACAATCAGTCCACTGCCATATTTAAAGACTCCCAGCAAAAGGTAACAGAAATATCTGTTGTATATGACAATAGACAATAGGTGCAGGAATAGGCCATTCTGCCCTTCAAGCCTGCACCACCATTCAATATGATCATGGCTGAACATCCTTAATCAGTATCCTGTTCCTGCCTTATCTCCATAACCCTTGATTCCACTATCCTTGAGAGCTCTATCCAACTATTTCTTAAATGAATCCAGAGACTGGGCCTCCACTACTCTCTGGGTAGAGCATTCCACACAGCCACCACTCTCTGGGTGAAGAAGTTTCTCCTCATCTCTGTCCTAAATGGTCTACCCCGTATTTTAAGCTGTGTCCTCTGGTTCGGCACTCACCCATCAGGGGAAACATGTTTCCTGCCTCCAGCGTGTCCAATCCTTTAGTAATCTTATATGTCTCAATCAGATTCCCTCTCAGTCTTCTAAACTTAAGGGTATAAAAGCCCAGTCGCTCCAGTCTTTGTGTAAGGTAATCCCGCCATTTCAGGAATTGACCTCGTGAACCTACACTGCAGTCCCTCAATAGCCAGAATATCTTTCCTCAAATTTGGAGACCAGAACTGCACACAGTACTCCAGGTGTGGTCTCACCAGGGCCCTATACAGCTGCAGAAGAACCTCTTTGCTTCTATACTTTATAGGTTAGATTAGATTACTTACAGTGTGGAAACAGGCTCTTCGGCCCAATAAGTCCACACCGACCCGCCAAAGCGCAACTCACCCATACCCCTACATTTACCCCTTACCTAACACTACGGGCAATTTTAGCATGGCCAATTCACCTGAACCGCACATCTTTGGACTGTGGGAGGAAACCGGAGCACCCGGAGGAAACCCACGCAGACACAGGGAGAACGTGCAAACTCCACACAGTCAGTTGCCTGAGTCGGGAATTGAACCCGGGTCTCAGGCGCTGGGAGGCAGCAGTGCTAACCACTGTGCCACCGTGCCGCCCACAATCCCTCTTGTTATGAAGGCCAGCATGCTATTAGCCTTCTTCACTACCTGCTGTATCTGCATGCTTACCTTCATTGACTGGTGTACAAGAACACCCAGATCTCTCTGTACTGCCTCTTTACCTAAATTGATTTCATTTAGATAGTAATCTGCCTTCCTGTTCTTGCCACCAAAGTGGATAACCATACATTTATCCACATTAAACTGCATCTGCCATGCATCTAACCACTCACCTAACTTGTCCAGGTCACCCTGTAATCTCCTAACATCCTCATCACATTTCACCCTGCCACCCAGCGTAGTATCATCAGCAAATTTGCTAATGTATTACTAATACCTTCTTCTATATCAGTAACTTATATTGTAAAAAGCTGCGGTCCCAGTACTGATCCCTGTGGTACCCCACTGTTCACTGCCCTCCATTCCGAAATGGAGCCGTTTATCACTACTCTTTGTTTCCTATCAGCCAACCAACTTTCAATCCAAGTTAGTACTTTGCCCTCAATACCATGCGCCCTAATTTTGCTCACTAACCTCCTATGTGGGACTTTATCAAAGCTTTCTGAAAGTCCAGGTACACTACATCTACTGGATCTCCCTCGTCCATCTTCAGATTTACAACCTCAAAAAATTCCAGCAGATTAGTCAAGCATGATTTCCCCTTCATAAATCATTGCTGACTATGGCCAATCCTGTTACTACTATCCAGATGTGTCGTAATTTCATCCTTTATAATAGACTCCAGCATCTTTCCCACCACTGAGGTCAGACTAACTGGTCTATAATTTCCTGCTTTCTCTCTCCCACCTTTCTTAAAAAATGGTACAACATTACCCACCCTCCAATCTTCAGGAACTGATCCCGAATCTATTGAACTCTGGAAAATAATCACTAACGCATCCACGATTTCTCGAGCTACCTCCTTCAGTACCCTGGGATGTAGACCATCAGGCCCTGGGGACTTATCAACCTTCAGACTTAACAGTCTCTCCAACACCAATTCCTGGCAAATATAAATTCCCTTCAGTTCAGGTCCTTCAGCCACTGTTACCTCAGGGAGATTGCTTGTGTCTTCCCCAGTGAACACAGATCTGAAGTACCAATTCAATTCTTCTGCCATTTCTTTGTTCCCCGTAAAATATTCCCGTTTCTGTCTTCAAGGGCCCAATTTTAGTCTTAACCATTCTTTTGCCTTTCACATATCTAAAAAAACTTTTGCTATCCCCCTTTATATTATTGGCCAGTTTACCTTCGTACCTCATTTTTTCTCTGTGTATTTCCTTCTTAGTAATCCTCTGTTGTTCTTTAAAAGCTTCCCAGTCCTCTGTTTTCCCACTTATCTTTGCTATGTTATACTTTTTCTCATTTAACTTTATATGTTTCTTAACTTCCCTCGTCAGCCACGGCCACCCATGCCTCCTCCTGGGATCTTTCTTCCTTTTTGGAATGAACTGATTCTGCAACTTCTGCATTATACTCAGAAGTATCCGCCATTGTTCCTCCACTGTCATCCCTGTTAAGGTAAGGTATTGCACCATTGAACTTTGGCCAGCTTCTCCCTCATAGCTCCATAGTTCCCTTTATTCAACAGAAATATTGTCACTTCCGATTGTACCCTCTCCCTCTCCAATTGCAGATTGAAGCTTATTGTATTATGGTCACTACTTCCCAATGGCTCCTTCACTTCGAGGTCCCTGACCAATTCTGGTTCATTGCACAATACCAGATCCAGAATTGCCTTCTCCCTGGTCGGCTCCAGCACCAGCTGTTCTAAGAATCCATCTCTGAGGCACACCAACAAAGTCTCTTCCTTGAGGTCCAATACCATTCTGATTCTCCCAGTCTACCTGCATGTTGAAATCCCCCATAACAACTGTAGTAACATCTTTGCGACAGGCCAATTTCAGCTCCTGATTTAACTTATATCCGACATTCAGACTACTGTTTGGGGGCCTGTAGATAACTCCCAAGTGGGTCTTTTTACCCTTAGTATTTCTCAGCTCTATCCACACTGACTCTATATCCCCTGATTCTAGGTTCCCCCGCGCAAGGGACTGAATATCATCCCTTACCAACATAGCCACCCCACCTCCTCTGCCCGTCAATCTGTCCTTATGATAGCACAGTAGCCTTGAATATTCATTTCCGAGGCCCTGCCCACTTGAAACCACATCTCAGTTATCCCCACAATATCGTATCTGCCAATTTCCAAAAGAGCCTCAAGCTCATCCATCTTATTTCTAATGCTTCGTGCATTCATGTATAGTATTTTTAATTTGTTACTGCCCTCACTCTTCCCATCAACTCCTATTTCACTCAACCTTACAGCATGATCCCTTTCTGAGTTTTCTGCCTCATTGATACAGTTGTCTTTCTTGACTTCTTGACTTGTTCTAACTTTCCTTCCAATTTCCTTCTTACACATCCATTTTGTCCCCTCCCCCCTCCCCGCTTATTAGTTTAAACGTAGCTGTGTTGCAGTAGCAAACCTTCCTGCCAGAGTGCTGGTCCCTAACCTATTAAGGTGCAACCTATACAGAGGACTCTACTTGTTTTTTTTAAGAATAGTACAAAGTAAGATGTATACTATACTTTTCCAACTAGTTTCATTTGACACTGTATTTATTGTATTTGACAATCTGGGTTTTGCAATTTGGGGCCTTCAGCCCACCAGCTTTAACTCGTTGCTGTCCCAGCAGCCTTTAGATATCTGGTATTGAGCTGAGCTGAATCCTGTGAGCTACATCAAGGTGCCCATTTGGTGCAGACTTGCTGTTCATATGTCTGATTTAAACAAATATTGCAGCTTCAACAGGTTCCAAACTTCTTTTTTAATCCCAGGAACAAGCAACTTGATTTAGTTATTCAGTTTTTTGTGGGCCTTGAGGTAAATTCTCAAGGTTAATGCTTCACTTATTTCCAGTCAGCTAAAGCCTTTAGCTGATTAAAAAAAAACTGTTAGTAGCCACACGTGCTTGTGTGGAGGGTTACCAATTGGATAAAAGATAGATACCAAATATATAACCTTGCCATTACCACTTTATGCCATTAGTAGAAACAGAGATAATGTACTGTGTGAGTTGGATGCCTGTCAGCTTTGTATTGATACTGATTTGGATCATCTATTAGAATTTTTAGATGGCATGGTCAAATTTTGATAACTTTTAGAACACAGATGATTATTCAATAGAAGAATATATAGTGAACTTTAACAGATATAAAAGGATGGCATGATGGCTCAGTGGTCAGCATGCAGTCTCATAGCACCATGTACCCAGGTTCGATTCCAGCCTCAGGTGACTCTCTGGGTGGAGTTTGAACACTTCCCCACGCTCTGCGTGGGTGTCCTGCGGTATGCTCCCATGGTCCAAAGATGTACATGTTAAGTGGATTTGCTGTGCTGAATTGTCCAGGGATATGCAAGCGAGGTGGATTAGCTATGGGAAATGCATGGTTACAGGGATAAGGCGGGGGTTGAGTCTGGGTTGGATGCTCCTCTTTCGAGGGTCATTGTGGACTTGATGGGCCTAAATAGCCTGCTTCCACACTGTAAGGATTCAATGAAATTCAAATGAGATATGACTGTTTCAGCACTAGCAGTTAAATTGCTCTATTGTGTGAAGGTGATGCAACTAGACAAGCTTCTGGCTCCAATGTAGTTAATTTCTTGGAAAGCAGGATTCCCTGTTGGATCATGATACAAATAATAAGGATACTCAGCTGGATTTTGAAATGGCCCAAATCATGGATACAGGTGCCAGTAAAATGTAAGCACTACAACAGATAGAATGAAGATGAATGTACCTTTCACAAAGTTGGATATTACAGCAAAAGATAAAATTGTAATGACAATGTAAGGCAAATGAATTCCAGAAATGCCCAAGGAAGTTCTTAATCCTTCAGGTGTTAGTTGAATTATACGTATGCGATGAACAGCCCAAAGAAGTGAGACAGAATCCTCTAAATGATGCATGGCATGAAGAATTCTGAGGAAGATAATGATGAATCTGAATAAACTGAACTAACCACAAGGAGTTTTAGTCCTGTGAAGAATGTATTATATACAGCTTTGCTTCACTGTGCTGTGCTGGGTAGTGTTTTTACTTCAACAATATGTGGAAAAGATTGGTTAAAAAGAGATTAAGTTTTACTTTGCAGTGAAGTATAGTACAGGTTAAAAAAGTATAAAAGTACAGCTTGGCTTAGTTGTAGCAATACTACAATCCCTGTAGAAACCATTAGCTTTTAAAAAGAAATTCTGATGTCTCAGCAATAATCAAAAGAACCTACCACAAGATTTCCTGTTTTGAAACAAAAGCAAACTTTATGTATATTAAATCAAAAGGAATACCAATTTAACACCTGAAGTATGTAAATCTTATTGCCTATATTACTTCTTAATTCTACTCAAGTATTTCATTATACATTTCAAGATCTTAAGGTGAAAACAGAAATTGCTGGCAAAACTCAGCATGTCTGGCAGCACCTGTGGAAAGAAAGCAGAGGTAACATTTCGACTCCTGTGACTCTTCATCAGAAATTTCT
This sequence comes from Hemiscyllium ocellatum, assembly GCF_020745735.1. NCBI lineage: Eukaryota > Metazoa > Chordata > Chondrichthyes > Orectolobiformes > Hemiscylliidae > Hemiscyllium > Hemiscyllium ocellatum. Next base: position 82,701,120 of record NC_083404.1, read on the forward strand.
AATTTTATTTCAGGTCTCCAGTATTTGTAGTTCTTTGTTTTATTATACAATATCTTGAGGGTTCATTTACTTCATGTGGAAGCAATTCAAAAGTATGAAAGCCCTCAAGTATTAATTTTGGTTTTGTCTTCATGTTCCAATTACTCTTCTAAAGTATAACATTTCATGGGATCATTGCATTAGCTTTTGGCTGTGTAACCCTCCAACTTCTATTTAAGGTTTAACAATTATGTACTTCTTAGGTCAAACTTGGGTCTCATTGCCTTCTTCAACCAAACTACTTTTTTTCTTTATCAGGGTTAGATTTCTTCCTCTAGCTGCCAGCAAGGCAAATCTAACAGTCCCTTTCCTCTTCATGAATTGAAGAGAAATAACGATGATTGGAATACAGGTCTAGTTTACACATTCTTTTTATTATCCCTAGCCAAATGCATGTTAAAACATCTAATTTATTAAATAAATTGGGAATAGCCTTAGTAGTGGCACCATGCATCTACTGGTTGTCCCAATAGATTTATTCCTGGTAAATCTCAACTAGTTCATCAATACTATTTTGAGAAGAAAATGTGTGATTGAAGATATATGTGACTCCAAACCCACAGCAATTTAGTTGCTCACTGAAATAAACTAGTGAGCTACTTCATTAGTTTTAAGAAGGCAGATCAGCACCTCATTCTTGAAAGCAAACCATAAAATCACAACATCACAGAATGTTCTGGCACAGAAACACGTCACTCAGCTTTCATGTTTGCACCTGTTCTTCAATTGAGCATCATGACCTACAGCCAATCTGGTTTCTTTTTTCCCATTCCTTTGCACAGTATTTCTATCCAATACCTTGTATTTGTTTCTTTGCAAATCACTTTAAATCTATACCTTTGCTCCTTGAACATTTTACAAGCAGGAACAGTTTCTCATGATTTACTTTACCATTAGGCTCCTCATGGTTTTGAAAACCTCTATGAGGTTTTCTTTTAGAATTTTTCCGCACAAGGAGAACAGCCCCAAATTTTTTAATCTATTTCTTCAATTAAATTTCTCAACCCTGGAACTATTCCTGTGAATACCTTTTACATTCTCTGTAATGCATTTGCTTCCTTCTTATAATGTGTCAATCAGAGCTATTCCCAGTACTCCAGCTGACATTTGTGGGTAAGTTATGTGGGAGGGTGGCTAAGGAGAGGAGTTGGGGATGTAAAAGATGAGAGAGTTGAATTAGGCAAGAGATAGATGATCAAGGGAGAGGAGGTGGTGGGCAGAGAGTAGGTTAGGAGAGATGTGGATAATGAGGGCTAGGAGAGACCTCCTACACATCCCCCACCCTGCCACTCCCCCCACCCCTTTCTCCTCATGGCAAGGAGAAGAAAAACTCTAATTTCAAACCTCTTGCAGTCAGACCCATACATGGGAAAAGCTTCAGGAGTAAACCTCGTGGAAAAGTCCGGAGCCAGGGCCCCGACAGCAGTTTGTCATTACCTAAACCTCGTTCTGGCAACTCCTGTGGCAGGCTGGAACCAAACAGTAATGGCTTTGCTGTTCCTTTGGATTAGTCTGTGTCGTGGAGAAGAGGGCCGTGCTTCATAGGCAACAGCTTGTTCTCCATGCCACACTGCCTAGACTTGCATCCTACCACCAGAGCACCTGGAGAGGACACTCCAGCTTTGCCCGCAGCATCGACACAGCACAGGGGGCTGCAGTACTGGATTTAAGTCATCGCTAGATTGCGTTGCTCCTGACGGTGGGAGGGATCCCATTGGGCAGCTATCGCCCGCCTCAATCTGGGCAGCCTCCAGCCAGTAAGGTGTTGTCCCACCACAGTCTGCTATCCTCAATGGGTGCATGGGGACTCGAAGTTATCCGAACGGCAGATTGAAATCACTGTGCCAAGCAACAAAAGAAAACAACAAAAGAGACCAGATCTAAAAATTGGGAAGTTGAAACATCCGGACAATGGTGACCAACCTCACAGAAAACCTCCAGGATACCAGAGACTCGAGGAAATCAGCTGTCATAAATAATGAGCTAAAGAGACTCAATGTGGACATAGCTGCCCTCCAGAAAACAAGGCTGGCAGAGACGGGCTCACTGAAAGTGAAGGGCTAAATGTTTTACTGCTGGGGAAGGGCTCTGAAGAGCCCAGAGAGCATGGAGTCAGCTTCGCAGTAAAGAACAGCCTGATGAACACAGTAGAACCAGGCAGCAATGGCTGAGTGACTCATGACTCTTCACCTCAACACCAAAGCAGGCTCAGTCACCCTTGTCAGCATGTATGTCCTAACACTGGCCTCCACGCCAGACACAGAGGATGAGTTCTACAACAATCTTGCACCCCTCATTAGCAGCATCTCTAGGAGGCAACGACTTGTTCTTCTGGGTGACTTCAATGCCAGAGTGGCACTCCAGCCTTAGGCATTTTGTGGACAAAATGAATGCAAATAGACAGCAACTGCTTGAGCTGTGCACTTACTTTGATTTGTGCATCATCAACTCCTATTTCCAAACAAAGCCTCAGCACAAGGTTTCCTGGAGAAACCCCCAGTCAAAGCACTGAAACCAACTTAATCTGATTCTAGTTAGGCACACCTCCATCAAACACGTTCTCCACATATGCCCACCATAGTGCAGACTGGAACACAGACCACTCCTTAGTGTGTTTCAAGATTAGACTGTGACCTAAGAGATTCCATCACACTAAGCAACAGGGGACCCCTCGCATCAACCTCAGCAAGATGTCCCAACCAGGCCTTATGCAACAGTTCTCAGAGGTTTTTGAGAGAGAACTCAGTGCCTCGCGACATGGAGACTCCACCAGAGAGAAGTAGGAAAACTTGAGGGATACCATGTACCACACATCTCTGGTTATCTTTGGAAGAAGACCTGCAAGATACAACTGGTTTGAGGCTAAGGCGACCACCATGACCCCCATCATTAAATCCAAGCATGTCGCCCTAGTTGAGTACAAGCAGTGTGAAGAACCTGCAGATTCTCAGGGCTGCCAGGAACAAGGTTCAGCAGATTGCCTGGCATTGCATTAACGAGTACTGGACTCAGCTAAGCGAGGAAATTCAGACGGCCAATATAATAGGGAACATTAGGGGAATGTATGAAGACATCAGGAAGGCAGTAGGACCAGCGTGGAGCAAGACACCTTCTCTCAAATCCTGTACTGGAGAAGTAATCACAGATAAAGGCCAGCAGATGGAGAGGTGGGTTGAACACTACTCTGATTTCTATTCCAGAGAGTATACCATGCCCGCTTCAGCAGTTGATGGCATCAGGTGTTTGCTGACCGTGGACGAGCTAGACGCAGAGTTTACAGATGTTAGGGGTAGATTCTTCACACAGCGGGTTGTGAGTTCATGGAATGCCCTGCCCGTATCAGTGGTGAACTCTCCTTCTTTATGTTCATTTAAGCGGGCATTGGATAGGCATTTGGAAGTTATTGGGCTAGTATAGGTTAGGTAGGACTCGGTCGGCGCAACATCGAGGGCCGAAGGGCCTGTACTGCGCTGTATCCTTCTATGTTCTATGTTCTATGTTCATCAACAGCAGAGGTCAGCAAGGCCATTGACAGCCTGACCTCTGGTAAGGCTCCGGGTAGCGACAGGATTCCTCCTGATCTGATCAAATGCTGCAAGACTAGCTTACTGTTCCCATTGCATGAAGTCCTCTGCCAGTGCTGGCAAGAAGGAGCTGTATTGCAGGCCATGAGGGATGCCAAGAACATTATCCTCTACAAGTACAAGGGCGAGAGAAGCAACTGCAACAACTACAGAGGCATCTCTCTCCTCAACACTGTCAGTAAAGCCTTTGCTCGGATCATTTTAACTCATTTGCAGAAACTGGCAGAATACCCACAGTTGCAGTGCGGCTTCTGAGCTGAATGGTCAACAGTAGACATGATCTTCTCACTTTGCCAGTGCAGAAAGCAAAAAATGCCCCGTATGTTGCCTTCATCGACCTCACCAAGGCATTCGACCTGGTCAGCAGAAACAGCCTTTTCAAAGTTCTCCTGAAGATCGGCTGCCCACTGAAACTACTGAGCATGATAAAATTTCTCCACAGTAACATGAAGGGTACAGTGCAGTTCAACAGCAGCTTTTCTGAGCCGTTTGACATCAACAGTGACGTCAAACAAGGCTGCGTCCTCACTCTCATACTTTCTAGGATTTTCTTTGTCGTGTTCCTGAGCATGCCTTTGACACCGCAACAGAGGGGAATTGCCTACGCACTAGATCAGATGGCAGGCTCTTCACCTGGCCCATCCCAGAGCCAAAACAAAAGTACATGTCACATTCAGCAGGGACCTGCTGTTTGATGATGATGCTGCAGTTGCAACACAGCCAGCAGGAAGTCCAGTTACTGATAGACCACCTCTCTCACGCTTGCCAGGATTTCGGGCTGACTATCAGTCTGAAGAAGATGAGCATCCTGGGACAGGACACAAAGGCACCACCGGTCATCACCATCGATGAGAACGAACTCAATGTCGTCCATCAGTTTATGTACCTTGGCTCTACCAGCACTGACAACCTCTCCTTGGACACAGAGATTGACAAGAGGATTGGGAAAGCAGCCTCAACTCTTGCTGGCCTCACGACTTGAGTATGGACTAGTCCCAAGCTGACAGTGAAGACAAAAATGTCAGTCTACAACGCCTGCATCATAAGCACGCTGCTGTACGGCAGTGAAACATGGACTACATATGCCAGACAGGGAAGAAGACTGAACACATTCCACTTGAGGAGTATCCGCTGTATCCTGAGCATATCCTGGCAAGACAGAATGTCCAATGCAGCTGTCCTATCTCGCGCTGGCCTTCCCAGCAAGTACACTCCGCTCAGGCAGTGGAGACTGCGCTGGTTGGACCACGTTCACCACATGCAGGATGGCCACATCCCAAAGGAAATCCTCTATGGAGGGCTTGCACCTGGGAAGAGACCCACTGAGCGTCCCCTGCTGAGCTACAAGGACATCTGCATGAGGGGCATGGATGCTTTTGATATCGTTACGGAGTCCTGGGAATGGCTTGCAGCTGACCGCACGGGATGGAGAAGCACCCTGAACTAACACCTCAAAACAGGGGAAAAGAAGCTGATGTGTGCTATAGCATACAAGCAGGCACAAAAGAAGGAGTGCAGCAGTTCTAGCAAATCAACGACCACGTACAGATGTGACCTCTGTGACCGGACTGTCACTCCAGCATGGTCTCTTCAGACACAAACGATGTTGCTTCAGGGAAGCAGAAAGCTAGAACAATGAGGATGCCAACCCATGGTCAGCCATGACCGAAAAGGTCCTCACATTACATTTAACAAATGTCATATAAGTTCAACATCATTTCTTAGCTCTTGTATGTTATGTTCCTAAAGCTGAGGATATTACACGCTTAATTAGTTCTTGTCTCAACCTGTCCTGTCACCTTCAATAGTCAATGCACACATATTTTATCTTGCCTTCCAGTAATTTTCCTCGCAAAATGAATCACCTCCCACCTCTGGAAATCTGCCAGCCTTACATGATCTGGCCTGCATGTGACTCCAGATCCACAGCAAAGTTGTTGACTCTTAATTGTCGAGTAAAACGTGAGGTCTGCAGATGCTGGAGATCAGAGCTGAAAATATGTTGCTGGTTAAAGCCCAGCAGGTCAGGCAGCTGTTGAAGGGCTTTTGCCCAAAACGTCGAATTCCCTGTTCCTTGGATGCTGCCTGACCTGCTGTGCTTTAACCAGCAACACCTTTTCGACTCTTAATTGTCCTCTGGATAATTAGAGAGAGAGGCAATAAATGCTGACCCAAGCAACAACACATACATTCTGTGAATCAATATTAAAAAATTGCCATTTTTATTTGGTCTGACCTTTATGTGACTCCAGATGTGGTTGACTCTTAACTTTCCCTGGGCAGTTAGGGATGGGCAATAAATTATATTCCAGTCAACTATGCCCATACCCCTTGTATTAACAATAAACAGAGATCCTGTCATTCTTAATGCCACGGCCGCCTTTGCATTTCACCTTTGTGCTTCCTCCAGTGGTCAACCAAATTCATGGATTGACCAGCAAGGAAGAGTGAACACTCATACAAGCAACTGCTGTGAAGGATCTTTGGGCACGAACTATGACAATTGAGAGGCAGGGAAGGTTAGCAGTTCAAAGGTGAAACTCCAGTTGGTAATTATCTATTATTGTAACATATTGGAGTGACTGGAGATTAATGTTGGGCTTCCTTGAGCATCCTGGAGAATACTTCTCTGCTTGGCTGATAAGGAATGCTGGAAAAAATATTTAACTCCCTTTGTTTTCTCTTCATGTTTTCTAACTCTCAGAAATGTTATGCAACTTAAGTTAATTTCAAATCCTGTTTCCAGTTGTCTGTAGGAATTTAATTCAAACATGTTATAAACACAACACATGAAACCCCATACCTTCCACAGAAAAAGTGGGTGTGGAGTTTTGGACTCTGATTCCACAAATGTCAATTTTCAACATCCTCCCCAACTGTCTCCTGTTTCATGGGCTGTTAATATGACAATCATGACATGAAGAACTGGGCTTACAACAGAGTTTATAGTTGTTATGGTTCATAGTCTGAACAATAAATTGTAGAAACATGAATTAGCAATGCCTCACAACCTTTGTTTGGCCTGAATTTGGTGTAGTTCAGCCGACAATTTAATGAAGGGAACTTGGAGCATGCAGGAGTCATTTGTAAAGCATTTAATCTTGCTGATGTGGAGCCTTGCCACATCGTATGGATGAATTCTAACTACAGCCTCAACAATTCATCTGCTGTATACCCTGATTAATTCAAGAAGCTTCAGGTCGGTGTAACCTTTATTGCACTTGCCTGTGAATAAAATACAATCAAACAGCATATTTTAATTGATAATATTAATCTTTGATTCCTGGATATTACATAATATGAGCTATTGCCTGCAAATTTGCATTAAAATTAGCTGTAAATGTAAATTTTTATTTTTAATTGGTATATTAGACATGTGCATTTACAAATTCCTGTGCCAAAAACTGTGTAAACCATTGAAAATATTATTTACAAAGGGCCAGAAGATCAGGAGTTCCGAAACTAATTGACTTTTCTGCCACCTTCTACTGTGCTTTAAATTCTTGATTTGATTGGTTGGTAGTGGTACTTCATTACAATTTCAAATCTTGTTCTAAGCAATGAGTAACAAGCAAGCCTGAGTTTCATGATTTCATGCAAAACATGTGTAATGCACTGCTCCTAACAATTCAAGTGGACACCAAAGACCAACCATGCTCTTACGCAAGAACAGGTCTATCAAGTTTGCATTTTTCAATGTACTTTACCACCATACGATTACAAAATATGTCTCTTGGGATGCAGTGGTAGTGTTCCTACCTTTGGGCTAGAAGTCCTTGGTTCAAATCCCATGTGCAAGTCATAACACATTTGGATTAGTTGATTAAAAATATTCACAATTTCAAGCTACAATAACAACGTTCTTCCTCATTGGATTTAGTAACGAATGATGAAGAGAGGCAAAGATGGTGGGCCAGAAACAAAATGCCACATCTACATTATAGTTACTTGAATCAGTCTGTTTCGACATAACTTCAAGGGAGGTGGCACTTGAAACTGGACCTTCTGGTATCGAGTTAGGAACAGTACCACTGCACCACAAGGATCCTCCTTCCACCATTGTAGTAGTACTTGTGGAGAGAATCTCAAGCTTTGCCATTTGGCAAAATTGTCTCTAAAGAGCATTATGGATCAGTACAGAGGCACTTACACATCTGTGTAATCTTCTCAAAGAGCTTTCCAGGCAATCTAGTCACTGGGACAGTGCTTCCATTAGAAATTCACATGACTACAAACCTCAACTTTTATTTCTACAACCTGTTCCAGGCAAGCTTCAGACTACTACAGCATACTTTGCAGTACCAGTAAATTTACTATTCAGAAATAAATCAAACAGTGTTTCATGCATTGTTTAATGGGATGAAACCTTTAATCTCCTTTTCCTCTGAACAACAAAGTAAGAATCACAGGATTCTTAAATGTTACATACAGTGAAAATGTAGGACTTCCAACCCAATGAAGATCAAGAAGATAAGTGGATTGTTTGTGAGGGTGAGTGCTGAACATGGAAATATAGAAAATAGAAGCAGCATTTGGCTCTTTGAGTAGCATTCGGTATGATCATGGCTGATCATCCAACTCAGTAACCTGTTCCTGTTTTTTCTCACATACCCTTTGATCTTTCTAGCCTTTTTAACTTTATCTACGTCCTAGAATGGCCACAAAGAAGGAAGTCTGCACAGTTATTCTTGAAGGCACAATTAGCATCAAGGATCACTTTATTGACCTCAGTTGCACAGCACAGTTTGCCTTACCAGAGTAGAAAGTTAAGCTATGTGCTTCCCGAAACATTCAGTCTCTTTTAAGTTTATTTACTCCTCCATCCATTAACCTCACTGTGCCAGAGGAGTGGGAGGTAGCTAGAGATTTCTTAGGTCCTGCTGCAAACAGAGGCAATCACACATGGAGAATTGAAAACTCTCCTAGAGAAACCTTGGAATACTTAGTAAGAGTCTTGGTAAAGTTAATAACATAGAGTCATATAGATGTACAGCACAGAAACAGATCCTTCAGTCCAACTCATCCATGCCGTCCAGATATCCCAACCCAATCTACTCCCACCTGCCGGCACACAGCCCATATCCCTCCAAACCCTTCCTATTTACCCATCCAGATGCCTTCTAAATGTTGGAATTGTACTCGCCTCTACCACTTCCTCTGGCAGCGCATACTATCCTTTGTGTGAAAACGTTGCCCCTTAGGTCTCTTTTGTATCTTTCCCCTCTCACCCTAAAGCTATGGCCTCTAGTTCTGGACTCCCTTACCCCAGGGGAAAGACTTTGTCTAGTTATTCTATCCCTACCCCTCATGATTTTATAAACCTCTATCTTTAATATCAATATCAGATATTATTGTAACACAGTGGAGCAGATGATACATGATAATAATTGTATGGAAAGTGGGAAGTCATAGAATCATAGAGATGTACAGCATGGAAACAGACTTTTTAGTCCAATTCATCCATATCGTCTGATATCCTAACCCATTTGCCAGTATTTCACCCATATCCCTCTAAGCCCTTCCTATTCGTATACCCATCCAAATGCCGTTTTAAATGTTGTAATTATACCAGCCTCTACCACTTCATCTGGCAGCTTATTCCTTTTTTGCACCACCTCTGCATGAAAAAGTTGTCCCTTTAGGTCCCTTTAACATCTTTTTCCTCTCACTTTAAACCTATGCCCTCTAGTTTCGGACTTTCCTACCTGATGTAAAGATCCTATTTGCACTATTTACACTAACCATGCCCTCTCACCAATTTGTCTATTTATCCTATCCATGCCCCTCATAATTTTGTAAACCTCTGTAAGATCACCCCTCAGCCTCCAATGCTCCAGGGAAAACAGCCCCAGCCTATTCAGCCTCTCCCTATAGTTCACCTCTCCAACCCTGGCAACATCCCTGTAAATCTTTTCTGAACCCTTTCAGGTTTCACAACATCCTTCCTATAGCAGGGTGACCAGAATTGCACACAATATTCCAAAAGTAGCCTAGCCAATGTCCTGTACATGACCTCCCAACTCCTATACAATGCATTGACCAGTAAAGGAAAGCTTACCAAACTCCTTCTTCACTGTCTAGTCTACCTGTGACTCCACTTTCAAGGAAATATGAACCTGCACTCCAAAGTCTGTTTGTTCAGCAACATTCCCCAGGATCTTACCATTAACTGTGTAGTGTAGAAGTCCTACCTAACTTGCTGTTCCAAAACATAACATCTCACCTTTATCTAAATTGAACTCTATCTGCTATTCCTTGGCCCATCTGATCAAGATCAAGTTGTACTCTGAGGTAACCTTGGTTGGGCTTAGTATAGATTAGGAGTTACTACTGAAAGATATGAAAGCAAAGGCACAAACCTCTGATAACATAAATCTTATAGTCCTTTAGGAAAGTCAGTCAAAAATTAGCAGAGGCTCTGACCACAGTCTTTCAAATATTCTTGGACCAGAAGACTGGGGGGGAGAATTATCAAAGTAGCAGAAGAAAGGGATAAACTAGCTGGTTATATACTAATATGCATTGGTTGTGGGTAAATAAAGTTGTGGGTTATTCTATTTCAGAATTTAATTCCATTGTCAGGTCTGGAAGTAGGAGTCACTATGGGTTGGGATAGGTTTTCTCACGTGATCAAGCAATCCTCACCTCATTACATATGCATGTAGGTTTACACATGAGTAAAATAGTGGATCTTATCGAAAACAGAAATTGCTGGAGAACCTCAGCAGGTCTGGCAGCATCTATAGAGAGAAAGCAGAATTAACATTTCAAATCCAGATGCCCTTTGTCAGATAGTGGATCTTATCAGGCAGGAACAGGTAGAAATTTCTCACCTCATCCTGTATTAAAGGTTCTGGCGCTCACTTAAAGGATACCCAGACAGGCATTCAAGTGAGGAGGATCACTTGTATTGGTCACTCCTAGCCTAACTGGAGATGTCAAGGTCAAAGCAAAAACTACCCTGGTGGTTGAGCAATACCTTGCTCGAGGTTCTGCAGAAGAGAACCTTGACTTGGTGCACAAAATAGATGTACCTACTCATGAGCTCCCCAAGTATTGGACTAAAACAAAATCTTATATAAACTCCAAAAATTGGTTTACCACTATATTATTGTTAATATGGTTTACTTAGTCTGGATATAGATTAAAATCATTCATGATTACTAAAGCATATTGTTACATGCATTTCTAATTTCTTGTCTCATGCCATCCACTCTGTTTTCACTATTGTTTTAAGAACTATAGGCAACACCCATTAATGTTTACCACTGCCTGTTATAGAGTCATAGAGATGTACAGCACGGAACAGACCCTTCGGTCCAACTCGTCCATGTCAGCCAGATATCCCAACCCAATCTAGTCCCCCTTGCCAGCACCCGGCCCGTATCCTTCTAAACCCTTCCTATTCACATACCCATCCAGATGCCTTTTAAATGTTGCAATTGTACCAGCCTCCACCATTTCCTCTAGGAGGAAGTGAGGACTGCAGATGCTGGAGATCAGAGCTGAAAATGTGTTGCTGGAAAAGCGCAGCAGGTCAGGCAGCATCCAAGGAGAAGGAGAATCGACGTTTTGGGCATGAGCCCTTCTTCAGGATTCCTGAAGAAGGGCTCATGCCCGAAACGTCGATTCTCCTTCTCCTTGGATGCTGCCTGACCTGCTGCGCTTTTCCAGCAACACATTTTCAGCTCCACCACTTCCTCTGGTAGCTCATTTCATATACGCTCCACCCTCTGTGTGAAAAGGTTGCCCTTTAGGTCTCTTTTATATCTTGCCCTTCTCACCCTAAACCTATGCCCTCTAGTTCTGGACAACCCCACCCCATGGGCAGGATTCCTGAAGAAAGGCTCATGCCCGAAACGTCGATTCTCCTGTTCCTTGGATGCTGCCTGACCTGCTGCGCTTTTCCAGTAACATATTTTCAGCTCTCAGGGAAAAGACTTTGTTGCTTCTTAGTTTAAACAAGGCTGATCTATATTTTGATTTTCTGAGCCAATATCATTTGTCACAATTGCACTGATATCAACCTTTTCTACCCCACGCCCTTTAATTTTGGCTTGTCCTTCCTAAATATTGAATGCCCTCAGATATTCAGTTCCCAACCCTGGTCACCATGCAGCAATGTCTCCGTAATCATGATCATATTGTATGTATTTATAGCTATTTGTGTTTTTGATTCAACCATCTCATTTCAAATGCTCTGTGCATTCAGCTATTTAAACTTAAGATCTGTCTTTTTAACATTTTCAGACTTTTTAAATAAAATGATTCAATTTGCCTTTATTTCCTTTGCCTTTTTTTTCAACTTTCCCACCTTCCATTTCTGCCTTTCTTGTGTCTCACCAGTCAGTTTCCAGTTCGCGTACCACTCCAGTTTGAACTCACCTGTAGGAGTAGATGTCCCTGCAAAGATATCAGTCTCAGTCCTAAGATTACTACCTTTGAGACTTGCTTTCTGATTTATTTCCTAGCTCCCTATATTCCTCGCTGGCCCTCATTCTAAATTTTAACCTATATTGCTGATTCCCACTTGGATGACAGCCTCTGACTGTTCATCCAAGTGCCATTAAAATGTCCTGCAGCCACTCAGGGACATATTTAATATATTCTGCACTTCTACAATTTTTTATTTACTTGCACTGCATATAAGTTTGTGCAACCTTAATGCACCACCAGGTTGGTTGCAATGAATGGAATGAAGCACCTTCGCTCATCAGAATACGATGCTGGTTTTCCAGCAACGTACCTTGAGTGAAGAGAGTGGGCTTGTCTTTGTTACATTGCAAAAAGCCGAAAGACATTCTATCCAAAGAGTGAAGAAATGTGACCACTCTACAGAGCTGAGGAAGGAATCATCTGTTCCCCACTTCATCTCCATAGCTGGGTTATTCAATCTCAGAATAAGGTGTAGCAATACCCTACTGAGATGTGAAAACATTTAATTTTGTGTGAAGTGTTGGAGTGTTTGGAATTGTCCTGCAAAAAGAATTGAAGAGGCACAATCATTGAATGCTCAATTTATATAACCTTAGAGTTACGGAAGAGAAAGATCTTCAGGAGTAAACTGTAGATCTAATGCTTCTCCATCCTCTGGACTCATCAATTAAAGAGTGACCCTCGAGTTGACCAAAAATGTGAAGCAATAACACCACCTACTCAACAAAAGCCTCTTCCCACTTTGAAAGTTGCCTTTTTTGCCAATATAGCAATTGTGCTTTCTTGTTAAACTCTTAAGATTGTCAGCAAGAAAACTAAGAGTAAGATGAGGAGAAACATTTTTACTCAGAGAATTGTTAGGAATTGTAATATGCTGCCTGAGAGAGTGGTGGAGGCAGATTCCATAGGAGATTTCAAAAGAGAATTGGACATATATTCAGAAGTGTTGAATTTAGAGAGCAACAGAGCTTCACTTTAATTGTGAGGACTAATATATTTGACTCTCTCCCTGTAATCTGACAGTTTCCCCTTTATCATCCTTTATCCACACTGTTTTGTGATTCCTGTCATCTTCATCATTCTTGAACACCACCTGGCCATATTTGCTGATCCCATCATCATCTATGTTGATTTTTTTTACTCTTCCCCTCCTGATTACTTAGATTACTTTCAGTGTGGAAACATGCCCTTCAGCCCAACAAGTCCACACCGACCCGCCAAAGCACAACCCACCCAGACCCATTCCCCTCCATTTACCCCTTCACCTAACACTACGGGCAATTTAGCCAAGCCAATTCACCTAACCTGCACATTTTTGGATTGTGGGAGGAAACTAGAGCACCCGGAGGAAACACCGCAGACACAGGGAGAATGTGCAAACTCCACACAGAGAATCACTTGAGGTGGAAATTGAACCCAAGTCTCTGGTGCTGTGAGGCAGCAGTGCTAACCATTGTGCCACCGTGCCACCCACGAATGATTAACATTCCAATGACTCTCCTGACACTGATCCCACCCTTTTTGAAGGACTTGCACCTCACTTTCAATATACCCTGGTCATTGAGAAGGCTGTACATGACTCTGTAGAACCCATGTTAAAGTATCTGACTCCTCTGCCTGTGGCAACAACCTCTAACACATAGTACTGCCATTCAGAATGCCAGATACAAGCGTTCATGGAGACCAACTGCATTCTGAACACCCAGCTCTATCTGATGCACCAAGCTCAGACAACCAGAACAGGATAGACACATGCTACCATGCTTTCTCTCCAAGAACTGTGTGCAATTCTGGTCTCTCTGTTATAGGAAAGATGTTGTGAAACTTGAAAGGGTTCAGAAAAGATTTACAAGGATTGTGTGGCAGAGCAGACTGGGTCAAATGGCCTAATTTCTGCTCCTATGTCTTATGGTCTGTTCCCCAACGTGGAGAGTCCAGAACCAGAGGACATATGTTAATGTCGAAAAAGATTTAAAAGGGATCTTAGGGAGCCTTTTCACATGGAGGATGATACATGTATGGAATGAGCTGCCAGAGGAAGTGGTGGAGGCTGGTCTAATTACAACGTTTAAAAGGTATCTGAGGATATATGAATAGGAAGGGTTTAGAGGGATATGGGCCAAATTCTGGCAAATGGACATAGAATATCTGGTCAGCATGGTCGAGTTGGGTCTGTTTCTGTGCTGTATAGCTCTATGACTCTATAACTGTGCTTTTCCTTTACCTACTGACTGCCACCCTGTATGCTGATTTCACAGTCAGCCTCCTCTCCTCTATGCTGAGTTTGTTCAATGGGAGAACCTGCACTTCAATCATTCACATTGATTTAAAGGCATAGATATTGGGACAAATTAGCAAGAACTTTCTCAGAATACAGTGAAGATGTCAAGCTCACCATGTGTGTGCCCCTTATATACAGTCCAGTTTGTTCCTGAAGGCACATGCTTCTCAGGATAATTTACTTGGGATGACCTCTATAATTCTGGTGAGTTGAACTTTTAATGAGATGCAGATACTTGCAGATATGCTGCTTAACATCTGCAGTTAAGAAAGTCAAATTGACTTTTAAAGTCAGAGAATCTAATTGCAAATGTTTATCCCACTGTCAGCGTTCTAAATTATGGACTTAGGTAATTAATTTCCCCCACAATTCTTTCATCTTCTATGTGGCTAGAAGATTCCACCTGTGTTTCACGGAACCGATTTACTATAAACCTGGAAAATCATGAGTTAATTAAATACAACACTGCAAATTTGCAACCATAAGTCTGACAATTTTAATTGTGCTTTTTGGGCAAAGAATGCATGTCTCAATACAAGGCAAAGTCACCACAGTCTTACCAGATCATAGGGCTGTCCTCTCATTAGAGAGAGAGAGAGAGAGAGAGAGAGAGAGAGGTGACTGGTGGTGGTTTAACCTGAGGGTTACCACACCTCAGACAAGGAGAGAGGTTGAAAAGGACGGTCCTTAGTAGTAACCTCAGCCACTGATAACACCACGCTGCATTGAAAACCAGCAGGCCAGCCAACTGAGCAAACCAACTGCAGTCAATGATGGAGAAGGATTCTCATAACCCACTGGATAAAGTATTGTAATTGTAATAAAAATACTTTGCATTGCCAGCAATAGAACAATTACTCTCAATATATACAAATTATGTGTACAATTTTAATCTTTTCCTTAAAAGGTTTGGGGTTTTACTTAGCAGTTGTTAGTAACTTTTGGAGCAAGTAAGCCATGTGATCAATTTTGTTGCCCTCCACCAGTTTATATGAAGGTGGTGGGGTGATGAGGAAGACATTAAAGAAGGTTGGGTGCCAGCTGACTGACTTCCTATACATCTCAGATCTGATCTGAAGTTGCACACGGGTAGAGGGGTGTGGAGGAAAATGTTGGTCATCAGCCAGCCTGCTCCTAAGCCTATTGAGTCCCTGAAGAAGACAGTCAATCTTTGCTGTTGTTTTTTTGGTCTGTGGAGAAAGGTGGCCGCATAGCAAAAAACCCAGCAGCTTTCACAGCATGAACTGCTGACAGAGATACTACACAGGTTCTCTGTGACTATGGAGTGGCATTCTAGCTTCCATGATAGGAAATTCCCCACCTTTGTCCATCCTCTTTGACTTACCAGAAATAATCTCCGAAAACCTCACTCCCATCACTGGAATAAAATTCCTAAAATCCTAAATACCTAAAGTCCTTGATTTACATGAAATCTAGACGATACCTCACTTTCTCATTGGCAATGCCTATCATGTGCATTATATTCTGGCTGTGATTGGACCTCAGAAGTTCTGGCTAATCAGATTGGCTGGCAGCTGTCTCAGATGGGAGTTCTGATTCATGTGCAAATCCCACTCTGCATCAATTAAGGCTACCCCCCAGAAAAATATCACTGCAGGGCAATCAGATTTTAACTTAGCAAACTATGTGAATGAACTATTACCATGTATAATTTATCCCATTTCTATCAGGACCTTAATTCAGACTTTAAGTTTTAAACAATTGGAAAGCTCTCAACTGGCTGAAGGTGTGTACAGGATGAAATCATCTCAAAACTTTCACTTGTACGATCCAGTGCTATGAAGCATATATTATTGTACATTTTTTAAAAATTCTTAATGTGATGTGGGTGTCATTGGCAGGGCCAGCAATTGTTGCCTATCCCTATGAAAGGGAGATCTCTTCTTGAACTGCTGAAGCTCATCTGGTGTAATTGTTGCTCAGAAGGGATTTAAAGGTTTTGATCTGACCACAGTGAAAGAATGCTGATTTATTTTCACAGGATGGCAATAGTTTGGAGGGATACTTGCTGGTGGCAGTGTTCCCATGCATCTGCTGCCCTTGCTTTTCTAGGTGATGGAGGTCCTGGGTTCGGAAATTTCTGTCGAAGGAAATTGTGAGAGTTGCTGAACTGTATCTTGTAGATTGTACACATGGCTATCATTGCAGTGGTAGAGGGAGTGAATGTTGAACTTGGTGAATTTGCTGCCAATTACAGCCTGCTTTGTTGGAGAATATTCCATCCCACTCTTGATTCATGCCTCGTAGATACTGGGCAAGCTTCGGAGAATTACTAGGTGAATTACTCACCTCAGAGTTCCCTGTCTCTGAAGTCATTTTGTAGCCACAGTGTGAGCAGTTTCTGGTCGATGACAGTACCTAGGATGTTGATGGTAGGTAATTATCTGATGGTAATGCCATTAAATATCAAAGGGAGATGGCTAAATTCCCTATTGTTGATAATGGCAATTGCTTGGCATAGCTACACAACAATGCTATGCAAAAAAGGATTTCTGAGGTTTTGATCCAACAGCAATGAAATAATCAGCACAGATATTACTTAGCACTTATCAGCCTACTCCTAAATGTTGTCTAAGTCTTGCTGCATATGGAAATGGACTGCTTTAACAACTGTGGAATCATGAATAGCAGTTATCAACTAGTGTTATCAAGCAGCACCTACTAAGCAATAAGCTCTTCGCAGATGCTAAATTTGTGTTCTGCAAGTATTACTAAGCTCCTGCTGAACAGAAGATTAAAACTCAAGAGATGAAGCAAGAGCAACTACCTTTGACATCAAGGCAACATTTGACCAGGCGTGACATCCAGGAGCCCTAGCAAAACTGGAATCAATGGAGATTGAGCGTAATACTCTTCATTGAAATTATACAGAGTAAAAAGGAAGATATTTGTCCTTGTTAAAGGGCACTCTTCCCTTTCCAGAACAATGCTGTTCATCTTAGTGATCTAGGCCCCGCCAGCTGTATCTTCAATGAGCAAGGTGAGGTCATCAAAGACCATCCTTGTTTCAGACCTTAAGATGCAAGGACATTGACTGACTTACTTTGACTCCAGTTTTTCTAGAGCACCTTGATATCACATGCAGTTAATAGTTATTGTAACTCTCAACTAACCTGAGTTCAGCTCTTTTGTCAGTCAGGAGTTGTGTGACCCTGAAAAAACCCAACGATGCATCAATGTGTAGTGCTGAGTAACTAAAGCTTGATAGAACTATGGATGATACCTCCCATCATTTTACTGATTGAGTCAATTGTTTTAAGTAAATTATTGCTACCTGCATATTGAGATCTGAGATATCTTGGGCTATGGCACTTACACTGCCCCTGAGCCAGCTTGCTCCTAATATATAAGTAAGACTCTTCAACTTTTTATGTATTGTAACACTCCTTTATTTACATCTGTACATGGTAGATTATCAAATACTGCTCTCTAGTTTAGTGTCTAAAACCTTTGTTTTCACATGCTCATTGTACATTAGAATTTTCTCTCTTACTAATGTCAGAATCTTAGAAACATAGAAAGTATGAGTAGGTGTTTTTCAAGCTTGCTATGCAATTTCTACATGAACGTAGATAATAATGCAACTCATTACCCTGTTCCTGATTTCTCCCTATACCCATTTAGCCCAAAGAACTATATATAACTCTTTCTTGAAAACATTCAATATTTTTGCTTCAACTGCTTTCAGTGGCAGAGAATTTCACAGGCTCACTACTTTCTGGTTGAAGAAATTCTGTAGAATCCCCACAGTGTGGAAGCAGGTCATTTAGCCCAACACAGCCCTCTGAAGAGCATCCCATCCATACCCATTCCCCCTACCCTATCCCTACATTTCCCATGGCTAGCACACCGAATCTACACATCCCTGAACACTATGGATAATTTAGCTGGTCAGCCTGCCTAACCTGTGGGAGGAAACCAGACACCCAGCAGAAACCCACACAGACACAGGGAGAACATACAAACTCCACACATACAGGCACCCAAGGCTGGAGTTGAACCCTGGCTCTGCGAGGTAGCAGTGCTGAACACTGAGCCACCATATTTCTCCTCATCTCAGCCCGAAATGGCCTACCCCATATCCTTAGACTGTGAGTCCTGGTTCTGGATTCTCCAATCATTGGAAACAGCTTTCCTGTGTTTATCCTGTCTACACATGTTAGAATTCTATAGATTTTTATGTGACCCCAATCATTGTTGTAAATTCCATTGAAATTGGTCATAACTGATCCAGACTCTCTTCATATGGTCAGTCCTGTCTGCCCAATAATCTGTCTGATAAACCTTCATTGCACTCCCGCCATAACCACAACATCCTTCCTCAGATAAGCAGACCAAAGCTGCACACAATACTCCAGGTGTAGTCTCACCAATGCCATTCATAGCCACATGCCTGCAGAACCAATGGTTTAATTAGAATTTTCAGAAAAGTCATGGGAACAATTCTTGGAAAGACTAACAATGGATTTGTTCAATTTCAGAGGCAAGATTTCATCCATGTCGACTGTTATTGAGCTGGTAATCCCACTGTAGCAGAGGGGAGGTGATGACCTCGTGATATTGTTACCAGACAATTAATCCAGAGATCCTGGTAATGTTCTGGGGAATTGGGTTTGAATTATCCCATGGCAGATGGTGGAATTTGGATTCAATAAATATCTGGAATTAGGAGTCTAATGACGTGAAAAATCGCACAACACCAGGTTATACTCCAACAGGTTTATTTGGAAGCACTAGCTTTTGGAGCACTGCTCCTTCATCAGGTGATAGTGGAGAATAAGATTGTAAAATACAGAATTTATTGCAAAAGTTTACAGTGTAATGTAACTGAAATTATATATTGAAAAAGACCCAGATTGTTTGTTAAGTCTCTCATCTTTTAGAATGACCATGTTGGTTTCAGTTCTTTCATATGTAAATCGTAAAGCTTTTTGTATAAGTTACATTCTCAAGTGAACTTTTACAATTGGTGTCATGTCGGGCCAGATAAGGTATTGACAATGTTAACTCCCTGTGAAGCTGACTGTGCCACAATGGTCAGACTGATTCTAATGTAAAAAAGCAGATTTATAGAATCTTATATGGATTCATGCATTTTTTGAGCAAAGTAAAATGTAATTCTGCAAGTGCAAATTCAATTATATGTGTATGCATGCGTGTGTGTGTGTGTGTGTGTGTGTGTGTGTCACTGTAAACTTTTGCTGTAAATTCTGTGTCTTATAAACTTATTCTCCACAATCACTTGATGAAGGAGCAGCGGTCTGAAAGCTAGTGCTTCCAAATAAATCTGTTGGGCGATAACCTGGTGTTGTGTGATTTTTACTTTTGTACAGCTCAGTCCAACACCGGTGTCTCCAAATCGAGTCTAATGATGACCGTGAAGCCATTGTGAAGTTGTTGGAAAAACCCATCTGGTTCTCCAGTGTCCTTTAGGGAAAGAAACTGCTGTTCTTACCTGGTCTGGCCTCCACTTGATTTCAGATCCACAGTAATGTGGTTGACACTTAATTGCCCTTTGGGCAATTAGGAATGGGTATAAATGTTGGCCTAGCCAGTGACACCCACACCCTATGAAGAAATAAAAAATAGGAATCAGAAACCAGAGTATTGAAAAAGATCTTTGCAATACATTTCCCAGAAGGATTTTTTTGAGACAATGAATCTTAATTGTGAACAGGGATTTCAGTAAGATCACTTTGGAGGCAGGCATCAATCATGGGATAGATTTCCCTCTCTGTCCTCAGTCGAATGGAAAGATGGAAAGGACAGTCAGGCTATGAAGTCACTAATGTATAAAACTCAGTTTGTCTTTGCAAATGGCCACCACACTGATAATTGGGCATTTTCTTTGCACTTCATAATACCTAGGTATTGTCTGTGGATTTTCTGCAGGACTTCACTTCAAATTTTGAATAAGAATTCTGTCCTTCAATGCTTGTAATTCTTCTAGTATTAAGTTTTATTTCTACCCTTGGTATATTTTCAGCCTTTAATCTGCTAGACGACATTTCAACCACTCTCGCAGAGAGAGTTGGCTGACCTTTTGCACTCCTTGTCAGATTTTTGAGCTGAATGAATTTGTAAGAGTTTGCTTTCAGTCGCCAGTAAAGTGTTGGTCATAGCAGTAAAAAATGACTACACTTTTTCATAGAAAATCATTCTATTTATTCTGCAAGAATAAGATTGTATTTTTCTGTTCATTCACTGCTGTTCTTGAGAGTACGTTTGCCATTACCTACACCTCACTTGTTACATAGATTATAGAGCTATATTTCATTAGTGTAAATGTGAATTTTTGCATATATTGAAAAAAATCTCAAAAAAGTTTCAATCATAATAACATTGTCAAAGGCTTGTGATCCTCTCAACTTGGAATTTTAGTCACACGAGACAATCTGCAAACCTTTCACATCCCAAACAACTGTTATTTTTTCCTTTTCTTTGATTGTGTACCTCTGTAAGTGTCCATCAAAGCTCTTAGCTTCCACTTGGCTAAGGACTATTCGTAGTCGTATGGACAAAGCATCCACGGTTAACATTATGAATACTGTAATGTGCTAAAAAATCATTAGAAAGTAATTTCCCTCTCAACAAACTGCAATTACTTCTTTTGAAATATTTGTCAAAATTCTCTTCTGTCTTCATTTAAAGGACTGTATCTATCCACTGTCTTCAATAGACTGCAAGGAATATACTCATTTCAGCTCAACAAAGATATTTTTAGTCCTCCATATATTTAATGTTTGACATTAGGAAAAGTTGTAATAACAAATGTAATGTCATTTTGTCCTCTGTGACTTCATGGTAATATGTCAATGCAGATCACTGTTTTATTGAATGTTATGTTTTGAGGAATTCTGTTAGTTTTGAGTTTGAAATAATTGTCAGAGGCCTTAAATACCTCTTCAAATTTGTCTTTGCTTACCCTTGGTGCAAAATAATGTTGTCCACCATAATTTCAATTGTGTATAGAAGTTTATTTACTTGTTCAGCTTCTGTCTTAATATCCAGTTTTGATGCACTTCTAGATCTCAAGACTTGTTTACTCAGGACTTGTGCACTCAAATATTTCTTCAATGTTGTGTTAAGTTTGGCCAATCTTTGAAACTAAATCTTTCTGATAATACTAATTTAATGCCAAAACTTCCTACTATTTGCTTATTTATTAATTTATTTTATTTTCATTAAAGACAGTTTTCCCTAACTTTGAAACGGTGCTGGAAGTTTTTCTCACATTTATTGGCTATAATAGAGATTTTCCTATGCTTCCAGAGCCTCACTCTGACCTGCTACATTTGTGTTTCCCAAAACAAATTTGACTAGAATCATGTACTTCTTTAAATTACTTGATGGTTACCTGCTTTAAATAGTGTTGTTAGTGATATTTCTGAATCTTCACTCCCAGACTATATGGGTTTTCTCTTCTGGTCCTCTCAGTTACATTTTAGCAGACCTCCTTTATGGTATCCATGCTCTATAGTGGCAATGACTGTTTGAAGCTACTACCATTCAAAGAAAAACACTGTACCACATGATGTGAGAGGTAATATATAAATAGATATGATTTATTTTAAGTTTGGATTTTGAAGTAGTGGCATTTGGGTTTTTGTCTTAGTCAGAAGAGTCTGAAGAAGGATCACTTGACCCAAAATGTTAATTCTGCTTTCTGTCCACAGATGCTGCCAGACCTGCTGAGTTTTTAGCAATTTCTGTTTATGTTCCTGATTTCCAGCATCCGCAATTCTTTACTAAAAACAGCAAATGCTGGAGATCACAGTGGGTCAGGCAGCATCCATAGAAAGAGAGAGAGCAAGCTCACATTTTGAATCTAGATTCTTCGTCTGATGAAGAGTCATCTAGACTCGAACTGTTAGTTTGCTGTCTCTCCATGGATGTTGCCTGACCAGCTGTGAGTTCCAGCATTTATTGTTTTCAGTACAGATTCCGGTATTTCCAGTAATTTGTTCCTACATCTGTATTTTGTTTTGTTTATTCTGTTCTATCTTTGTTTATTTTGCACAGTAAACTTATGTTTTATTGTTAAAACAAAACTTACTGATGTGTCAGTGAACTAACTACCTATTTAAATAAAATCGAACTAAAATAGGATCTAATTTCAGATTTGACTTGTTCTGTAATATCATCAGCTGGGTCCATAATAGCTGTTTAAGGTTGATGCTTCTGTACAAGGGATTTTTGGTTTTGGCACATGCAATTCTTACTATCTGATCAGCTCACTGGCTCAGCATGGCCTCAGGACTGCTCCCACACACCATATTCTCATGATGCATCTGTATCTCTACCATGGAGCAGCAGATTTCGTATGTTTTTGCATGTATTCTGACATATCTGGAATGTTTTCTTTGTCATTCTCTGAAGTACTCTTCTGCATTGAGTGTTCCAACAAGGCTTTTTTGGTATTTGCTATAATCAACAATTAACCTTTGAAGAATTCTGGATGACCAAAATGTTGGATTTTTTCTGTTCTATTTTGAAGTCCTGAAATCCAGTTTCTCATTGTTGGCAACATTTAGATATCACGCTGGTCACTGCTGCTCACTACATTATGGTAGGGGCCCACCATCATCACCATCATTGTTCACCATATGTGTTAGTTACTTCAAGTCAGAAGTGGATTAGAGTGAATGAGGGCAGCCATCTTTCTCAGGAGAGGCTTGAGTAAACAATGGAAGTTTATTGAATCACAGTAGCTATTTAAAGGTTGCATAAATGTGATTTACGTTAATATAGAAACTATTAAGAGCACACTAACCTCACGTTTGTCTCCTTCTTCTTTCTTCAGCCCAGGTCCACATTATATCATCATAGTGGATAGTGTTTACTACACTTAAGTATTAACACTATTAAACCCATACACAGATGCTAATCTCACAGGAACTTGCTAGCAATATTCTTGTGGAATTATTTTAAGTTGTGTCTCAAACATGACTATTATGGAGACATCCACCAGCTGCTGAAGAAATTCAGGAAGGTTTATTAATGTTCCACTAGGTCACCTCCCTGTCATTTGCCTCCCTCAACTTCAGTAATGCCTGCAATGGCCTGTTTTTGAGTGTACTGTATAATTCTCCAGGTGGGCTGAATGATGCATGGTATCCTGAGTGCTGGCTCCTTCAGAGTCATTGTCACTTCAGTCTAGGTCTTGAGACATTCCTATAGAAATAGCAGAACATATGTTAGAATGCTGGCTCTATGCCAGATTTCCTACTAATTTTCACATAAAACTATATGTTTTGGTAGTTTGAATTTCCTTGGGGTCTTTTACACATCTGTCATAACTGGTGAAATTAGCAACTTGGATGTGTGGCCACACTCAACCCTGCCACCTCACCCATGAAAATTTCACTTGCATAGTTTTAAAACTGAGTGCATGTCTGTTTTCAGCAAGTAGGAATAAATAAAAAGGGCAGCCCTATATTTAGACAAATCTTCCAAATTCTCTTAGATTCAACAATTCTGATTTTCCCCTTTTCAGAAGGATGCAAACACTTTAAGTTTTAAGAACTTTTTGGCATGTAACATTTCTAGTTAGGTGACACCTTGCTCTGCAAGGTGAAATATAACAATGATATATTTGAACTGACAGAAGCACAGGGACAGTGATACCACAGGATCATTCTACACCTTCCCATCTACTCCCACCTCTAATGTTTTGGTGAGT
Source organism: Hemiscyllium ocellatum (assembly GCF_020745735.1). Taxonomy (NCBI): domain Eukaryota; kingdom Metazoa; phylum Chordata; class Chondrichthyes; order Orectolobiformes; family Hemiscylliidae; genus Hemiscyllium; species Hemiscyllium ocellatum. The sequence goes on from NC_083404.1 coordinate 82,725,163, forward strand.
AGATGATAATATTTGATGCATGAGGTTTGATTGTCATAATTATTGTTTATTCATCTTTAAGGATGAAAAGTTGGTAAGAATTATGATTACAAGCTTTGGCCACAATAAATGCTCTACTGTAGTTTAACTATGAGGTTTAAGTAATCAAGAACATGGAGAACTGTGAAAAGTTTGCATAAGGGCAGTCAGAAGCAAGTCAAAGTAGTTGACTCAACTGGTAATTGGAATGGGAGAAGAGTGGTGAGGTTTTTTTTGAGGAAATGTTGGACACGCTAAGCCTATATCCATTGACGTTATATAGGATAAGAAATGGCTTTATTGAAATATATCAGATCCTGAAAGGATTTGACATTGTACTGAAAGGTTGTTTCCACTTATGGGAGGGACCAGGGGACATAGCTTAAAAATATGTAAGATGGAAACAATTTTATTTTCTTTCAGAGGGTCATGAATCTTTGAACTCACTTCCAAAGAGGAAGTGGTGTTATTGCATGTTTCTAAGTCACTAACAAGGGAGTCAGGAGTTATTGGAGGTAAGTAGGAATGTGGAGTTGAGTCTACAAATAGATCAGCCATGATCTTATTCATTTGCAGAACAGGCTTGGGCACTCAATGTTTTTCTCTTGTATTTGTGTGTTCTAGTACATTACAGATTGTGAGGTAACATTTTGTGGTATGAATGTTGTGCCCATCTACTTCATGGAAGAGCCATTAAATGGTTATAACTCATTAGAAAGTCATTCACCCTTTCATGTCTTCGCTAGCCCTCTGGAGGAGCAAATGCTGCTACCCTGCTCTACCATAGTAATCTTGCATATTTTTCCTTGTCAGATGATAATTCAATTGTTGTTTGAAAGTCTTGATTGAAAGTACCTCCGCCATATTCTCAGGCAGTGAATTCCAGATCCGATCCACTTATTGCATAAAACATTTTCCTTTCACTACTTCTTTTGCCAATTACAATAAATCTATGCCAAAAACAAAAATGCTGGAAATCAGAGTGGCTCAGACGGCATCCATGGAGAGAGAGCACACTAATGTTTCCAGTCTAGATGATGCTTCATCAGAGCACCTGCAGTGATTTGCTCCTAATAAATCCTAAAACATTTTCCAAGGTTGACATATATTTTTTGCATATTTTAAATGTTTTTCCATTGCATATTTCTGTGGAACCTAATTGGCTCTGAAGCAGTTTGGCACTTACCAAAATGTCAAAAGGATACAAATTCTTTCCAAAACATTCCTTGAAAGTGTACATACTAATTAATTTACCTACATGCTCCTGTTAAAATAAGATTCGCCATATATAAATGAATAAGAAGATGAAAAAACACATTTTTGCCAAGTTTGAGAAATACAACAGTGCAAAGATTTTGACAGCTATGGCATAACTGCTATTGCTGCTCTGTGGAAAAGGAGAGTACCATGTTGACTATTCTGACCTACACAGTCATGTGTGGCCCATTTGCAGGCAATAAATTAGCCAATACTGAAAATAACCCCCAAGCTCACCTAGGTAGCAGAAGAAAAAATGTTGAGAGGACATGATAACCTTTCCTGCCACTGGCATTGCGATCCTGGTGGAGTGGATACCCTGATGATGTCCTTACATGGCACAAATGTTCCAATAACTCTGTTCTCTCATGTCTGCAGTTCCTTACATAATTTCCAGGTATGTGTACCAGGCTCTGCAGGCTGATTGGTGGCACACTGATAAATGTAGACAATCTAATTCTGGTGGCTGCTCATGTCTGAGTATCATTTTATTCATCAAATAATAGTAAATCAAATATTTTAACTTTGTTTGTCATGCAAATATTTGTTTAAATGTCTTATGATTCACTAAAGTTCTGTGAGAGTATATCTGTTATACCCATATTTTCCATGTTCTATTCTCTTGCCTCACCCTGTTCTGCCAAAGGCAGTGTTTCGCTAGCTTTCAATAAATTAGCAGAAAAATCAAATATTTTAAGTCCCTATAAATGTTTTGTGATATCGTATGTTTCTGCTGAGGCCTCATGTGCCACCAGTCACAGTAATGTCACAGTGGAAGTATCACAGTTCTAAATGGACTGGAAAACATTCCAGAGTAAGTCAAGTCCATAAAAGAATTAAACAATGAGGTAAAAATTTACATTGGAGGCATTGGAAGTCCAAGAGCAAAATGTGGTTATTCAAGGACAGGAATAGTTGATGAACTGGATAACTCCAAGTGATAAGTTGGATTCAGAATGCCATTTCTCATATCTTTAGTCCAAATATCTTACAGTGGCAGCAAAAGTTAGAGAAGGAAGCTAATCCTGCCCTCCCAATCCCTCTACTTAGTTAGGCATTCTTCCATGGTCTGTGGGCCGAGAATTGGCCTGTTCAATTCCATGAACACCCACAGCAGAAACTCACAACCCTGAGGAGACACGATCCTTGATTTGAGGGACAGCCAATTATTAACAACCAGCAGTGGAAAGAAACTTTTTTCCTACTAGCATGCTCTGCATTTGAACATTAGTAGCAGATGTGAGAAACAGACATCAAATAGCTTCACCAAATTGACGATTGTTTTTTAACGATATTTCAGGTGAACGATTGTATAATGACAATATTTTCTGTTATGGATGAATGCAACCAAAGAAGGTTAATCTTGCAAATAGTAGCATTCATTTCTGGTACTTGTCTTTCTAGGTCAAACTTGCCCTAGCATTCAATGATAATACGAATCGAACTGAAGAGTATCAGCAACTGCAACAAGCTTTCAAAAGTGCAAAAAATGAGCTTGCAGATATCTATGATGATAGACAGAAGACAGAAATACGGATTAAAGATTATTTACAGGTAATTTGGACAACATATGATAAAAAGAAAAATTAAGAAGCATACTAAGTCATTATACTATGGAATATAAAAAGGTGTTTTATCACCAATTAAGTTTCTGCTTAGCTGAGCTAAGAAGAAATAAAAATATTAAGCCCAAATCTCCTGATCTGCGTCTAAATCAATGGATGATGGTGGATGGCGATGTCAGGTCCGATGGATTTGGAGTGATGCGGAGGTGAGTAGTCAGTTGTCAGTGGGATCTGGTGGTGGCTTGGGTTTCCAGGTATTGGGGCATTTGGGTAGGGTTGCCAGGTTTCAGAGATGTTTGGGGAGGACACAGGTGTCAGAGGAATGGAATAGTGTACATGGACGGTCTGGTGGGATCAGTGTGAGTATTGTTAGCCAGGGGTTAAAGCAAGTTTTAATCTATCTAACCTTTCCTGGGTAACTATCCAAGCAAGTCACTCAGAACCCTCCAAATTTTTAACTGTAACTCACTGTCATAGGATGCTTAGATTAATTGTCTATCAGAAGTATAAAAATGCCTGACAACTATCACATAGCCACTGTGTCAGAATTTCCAAAGGTCCAAATTTGCATCTTTTTTGGCAATCCAAAAACTGGGAAATCTAGGCCAAAGTCTGTATAAAGTTTGTTATATTGTTACATTTCTTAGATTAGATTCCTTACAGGGTGGAAACAGGTCCTTCAGCCCAACAAGTCCACACCGGCCCTCTGAAGAGTATCCACACCCATTCCCCTATCCAAATTTACCCCTGACTAATGCACCTAACACTATGGGCAATTTAGCATGGCCGATTCACCTGACTTGCACATCTTTGGATTGTGGGAGGAAACCGAACCACCCGGAGGAAACCCATGCAGACACGGGGAGAATGTGCAAATGCCACACAGACAGCTGCCCGAGGCTGGAATCAAACCTGGGTCCCTGATGCTGTGAGGCAGCAGTGCTAACCAGTGTCAGGTGCATTAGTCAGAGGGAAATGGGTCTGGGTGGGTTGGGTGTGGACTGGTTGGGCCGAAGGGCCTGTTTCCACACTGTAGGTAATCTAATCTAATCTAATCCTTCTTGAGAAGAAACAAGAACTGGTTGGTATATATAATTTGCATTCAGGGTGCCATGTTTCACTGCTGCACTGCAGTCATGTACCAAATGAGAATGTATCAAACTACCAGCCACACGTTAAGTTAAAATGTGGTCTCCAGCATTTTGAATCTAAAGTGTGATTATTTCTTTTCATGTGAGAAGGCATAACATGGTTGCAATTGGTGTGGTTGAGTAAAATACCCAACATTTTCTGCAGATGTAATTTTTTTTATTTAGTAGTGGGATATGGGTATTGCTGGCTAGTCAGCATTTATTGCCCATACTTAATGGCCCTTGAGAAGGTGGTAATGAGCTGCCTTTTTGAACCACTGCACTCCACGTGCTTGAGGTTGACCTGCAATGCCCGTTAGGAAGAAATTCCAGGATTTAGACCCAGCTACAGTGCAGGAACAATATATCTCCAAGTCAGGATGGTGCGTGGCTTGGAGGGAAGCTTCCAGGTGGTGGTGTTTCCATGCATCTGCTGTCCTTTCCCATCTAAATGAAAGTGGTCACAGGTTTGGAAGGTGCTGTCTAAGGATCTTTAGTTGAATTAGATTGAAAATATAACTCCAATTAATGCCAGAGAAAGAAAACAAATCCAGCAAACTACAAAAATGAAATGGCCACTGTAGCAATGAATGCACAGCTCCTTTACATGATGAATTGGGAGATTGATGATTTCATAGAGATACATGAGAAGTTTAAACAGAAGTGTGGACTGACTTTCAGTAGTTTTAGTGTAACTGAAAGGGTCAGCTGCTACATCCTTTTTGTGGCAGAAGAGCTAGTTAAATTTGTTTAACAACTGAAAGCTAAGTGAAGGTGACAGCAAAAGATCCAGATGAAATTCTTGAAAAACATAGCATATGTCTCCAGTAAAAATCAAATCATTGCATCTACCAATACTAATTCTAAGGCCTGATGATAAGTTCCTCACAAGATTGAAAAATGCATCAGAAAATATACTTTCAGGGACACAGAGAGGCAAAGAGTTGAAGATCAGAAAATGCTGATTAGGCCAGGGCTTCAGTACTGTGTGCATGTCTGGAATCCATATTGGAGGAGGGACGTGATAACGTTGGAGAGGACGCAGAAGAGACTTGCCAGGATGTTGCTATGGTTGGAGATTTTCAATTATGAAGAAAGTTTTAACAGGCTCAAATTCTTTTCCTTAGAGCAAAGGAGACTGAAGGGGGACATGATTAAGATATATAAATTTATGAGACGCTTATATATGGTAGACTGAAAGAGCCTTTTTGCCTTTGTTAGAGGGATAAATGACCAGGGCATAGACTTAAGTATAAAAAAAAATGGAAAGTAGGTTAGACCAGGGAAACCCAGTGGATGTGGTCTATCTAGACTTTCAAAAGGCCTTTGATAAGGTGCCACACGGGAGGCTGCTGAGCAAGGTGAGGGCCCATGGTGTTCGAGGTGAGCTGCTGGGATGGATTGAGGATTGGCTGTCTAACAGAAGGCAGAGAGTTGGGATAAAAGGTTCTTTTTCAGAATGGCAGCCGGTGACAAGCGGTGTCCCGCAGGGTTCAGTGTTGGGGCCACAGCTATTTGCATTATATATAAATGATTTGGATGAGGGGACTGGGGGCATTCTAGCGAAGTTTTCAGATGATACGAAGTTAGGTGGACAGGCAGGTAGTACTGAGGAAGTGGGGAGGCTACAGAAGGATCTAGACAGTTTGGGAGAGTGGTCCAGGAAATGGCTGATGGAATTTAACGTGAGCAAGTGCGAGATCTTGCACTTTGGCAAAAAGAATAAAAGCATAGACTACTTTCTAAATGGTGAGAAAATTAGTAAAGCCAAAGTACAAAGGGATCTGGGAGTGCTAGTCAAGGATTCTCTAAAGGTAAACATGCAGGTTGAGTCCATGATTAAGAAAGCGAATGCAATGTTGTCTCTTATCTCAAGAGGGTTGGAATATAAAAGCAGAGATGTGCTACTGAGACTTTATAAAGCTCTGGTTAGGCCCCATTTCGAGTACTGTGTCCAGTTTTGGCCCCCACACCTCAGAAAGGACATACTGGAACTGGAACGTGTCCAGCGGAGATTCACACGGATGATCCCTGGAATGGTAGGTCTAACATATGAGGAACGGCTGAGGATCCCGGGATTGTATTCATTGGAGTTTAGAAGATTAAGGGGAGACTTAATAGAGACGTACAAGATAATACATGGCTTGGAAAGGGTGGATGCTAGGAAATTGTTTCCATTAGGCGAGGAGACTAGGACCCGTGGACACAGCCTTAGAATAGAGGGGGTAAATTCAGAACAGAAATGCGGAGACATTTCTTCAGCCAGAGAGTGGTGGGCCTGTGGAATTCATTGCCACGGAGTGCAGTGGAGGCCGGGACGCTAAATGTCTTCAAGGCAGAGATTGATAGATTCTTGTTGTCTCGAGGAATTAAGGGCTACGGGGAGAATGCTGGTAAGTGGAGTTGAAATGCCCATCAGCCGTGATTGAATGGCGGAGTGGACTCGATGGGCCGAATGGCCTTACTTCCACTCCTATGTCTTATGGTCTTAAGATAAGGGACAGAAAATTTAGAGAAGATGTGAGGAAAAACATTTTCACCCAGACGGTGCTTAGAATCTGAACTGTCTAAAAGGCAGAAATCCTCATAACATTTCAAAAGTATTTAGATGCATGTAGACATACAATACTATGCATCAAAAGCTGGAAAATGGGATCAGAATAGTTGGATGATTGTTTTTGACCAGGGCACAACTATGATAGGCCAAAAAGGCTTTTTCTGTGCTGCAAGATCTCAATGACTATAATTCTTTAAGACTGAGGAAAGGCTGCTAGATCAACACACTGTGCACACTGAAACAGAAAAAAGATTTCATTGAAAAGGACAAGTTTACAATATCCCAGACTATACACATTGTCAGACCACATGAAGCCACAAGCATTCAGATGAGAATACTGACTACACAAAAAGAAGCTTTCAGTTAGGTCAAGAGAAAGGTAGCAGAGTTGATGCAGCAACAGCAACAAAATAATACACTCTAGACAGAGAAAAGAATATGAATGAGCTGGTGGGAGGGGTTGTTGAGCCTGACCATTCGGGTTGAGGACAGGGTGTGGTGGGCTGATGGTTTTTTTCAGGTTAGGAGAACATTGTGGTTAGGAGTGTTGAATGGTTGTGAGTCCAACTGATGAATGATATTGTTCTGTTTGAACATGGTCAGGCCAGTATAGAGAAAGAGAGAGAGACAGAGAGTGTGAGTGTGAGTGTGAGTGTGTGTGTGTGTGTGTGTGTGTTAGGGGGTAGGTGGTTGGGGTGTGGGTGCTGTTGACGAGGTGATTGGTTCAGATTGGGTGGTTATTTGGTCAGGTTGGTCCAATTGTGGGGATGAGGAGTAATAGTCTGACTGATGAGAAAGGGGTGATGATGTCTGGTAGAGGTGTGCTGGTTCTGAAGACATAATGGAGGTGGAGACAAGCTGGCAATATGGAGGATATTGGGTCATGGCTGGGTATCAATTTGGCAGGTTTGGATTGGGTGGTTTTTGGAAATATTGTCAAGTCAAGGGTTCTGGTCAAGGCTGATTGTCAGGGCTTGAGGTGGTGTAGGTAATGGAGTTAGTGATGAGTTGGGTTTAGGTTAACAGTTATCCTGGATTTAGAATAGGTTTTTAATCCTCTAACATTTCCTGAATAACTATTAAACTTAAGTGAGTTGGAGCCCTCTGAAGTTTCCAATTTTAATAGACTGCTTTGGTGGCTTCCAGACACAGGGGAATTGCCCATCATAAATTTCAATTTCCTAGACAGTTACCAAGGAGTCACTTGCATTGGAGAATTCTGCATGGTCCTCATGAACAAATCCATCTACCCTACTCAGCTGTTCATTGGCCATTGGAATATGTGAGCTAATGTTTCCAGTAGTGCTGTTTTTGAGTGAACAGTTGTAATATTCTACAAGGTGTCGTGGCAACGTTTCTGGTAGAATGTAGTGATGTTCCCATGCACTGCAACTGCATGTATGGTGAGTTCACTACCTGCAGTTACATTGACAGCAAACACAGCCAATTTATTTTCTGTCCGTCTGACTTCAACCTTCCTCACTTCTCTTTCTGTTGCACTTTGCTGGTGTCATTTCAGCAAAGGAAACAATAGAACTGACTGTAATCTGAATTCTGTTTTATTTTGTAAACTTCCCATTCTCACTGCTAATAATATATATAGGGTCCAGGTTCTATTTCATTAATGAACTGACTTTGACAGCAGGATGTACTTCAGATGCAGTTAGCATAATGTTTTAAAAATTCATAGCAACTCAACACAATATTTTGGAAATTTAATTGTTTTGCTTAGACAGTATTTTAATGAGAGAGATAAAGATCAGTTAATGTCAGCAGACCGATGGATTAGAATGTTATACTTCACACATTATATTGCCACTTGCAGTTTTAATGGGTTTTGCATCTTTTGCACAGAATAAATAATGTCATATTTTTAAAATAGCAAATGTTTAAGTAGTGGATTTTATTTTATTTTCTAACTATTGGAAATATAATACCGCAGGGCCAAGAAAATGTACCTCTGGCCTCAGCCACTAACATTGACAGCAAATGTCTGAATGCACTGAACCAGCGAAACATAAAAATCAAAACCAAAAAATTCTGATCCTATTACATTTACATTTATTACATTAAATTGTTTTGCTTTGCTAATATTGCTTTTTGTCACTTTCAAAATCAAATGTGCCTTTCTTTATTATAAGCACAAAGCAATCATATTACTTTAAAATACATAAGCTGCCTTGTATTGCATACTAATTTGAATAATCAGCTTTTGTCACCAGCTACCTTGCTTGAAAAGCATATGAGAAATTTGACAAAATGTATTTTGGATGAATTTCTCAGGGTAAATGTTTGTACTAAAATACACATCGGTGAGCACTGCACTGACAGAAGAGCTGGTGGATGTGGCAGTAGTAATCGAAGGTGCTAAGCCAGCTGTCTCGCTCTGTTTGTTTGCTCACTGCTTTGGGCATTTTGCCAACCTCATTGCAAATAACTGCATTAGTCAAGTGTATCAGAATTATTACAACACAGCGTCCATCTCATTTATTGCTGTTTGTGCACTTTCAAAGTCTTCACAACACAATGAAAGAATTTTTCAACTTGCTGACCTTTGTAGCTTCACTAGGCCTGAAGTTCACTTTTTTTGTTCTGACAAATGTTGACATAATAACAGTATTTATCAATCATGTTATGGATCAATCATGACTTAAGATATATGTTTCTAGCTGTGACCAGCATGTCTGTAAAAACTTCTTCATGAAGTTACTATTATAATCAGTAATCTAATTCTAAGCAAAATAAGTACACAATTGTATGCAGATATTAGATTCACTATCTTGTTTATTGTTCTAATATGTTTCAAATGTAATATTAATATATACTTAAAGTTCTTAGCATGACACTCTATGTTGACATTAGATCTGTGCTGGATATTTATTGTAAATATCAAACAATATATTGTGATCATATTCTGTACTGGTTATCAATCAAAGGAACCAAATTAATTTGTCAGCATAACAATGTTGAAGAAAACATCTAACTGTTGTCCTATAAAGAGAAGTAAAGCATATAACCTATTTAATGCAAAATTCAAGGAGAAAATAGGGTTTAAATTTTATCAATATGAAATAGTTTGTCAATGATTAATTTAGCACAGCAGAAGCCAACATCTAGATTAAATGTGTTTCTTTTATTCTTTAAACACAAACTTATCAACCATTCAAGTCAGACTAGTAGTAAGTTGCCTCTTTCTCTTCTGACTGTAGTGGATACTAGACAAGCTCACCTTCTAGGTATAATCTCTGAACTGCTTCCTTAACATCCCTTCTTAAATAAGGCAACCAATATTTTGCACAGTTTGCTCATCTGTCCCCTAAATAACTGAAGCATAAGCTCTCTAATTTTGGATTCCTCTCAATAGCTTGTGCCATTCTATTTCCTTTCTTAATTACTTGCTGTAACTACATATTTATTCTTATGAATCATGCACAAGGACACCCAGATCCCTCTGCAATCTCTTACCATTGAAATTTTAGTTTTATTTTATATTCTTCATTCCCAAATTGACAATTAGAATGGCACGGTGGCTCAGTTGTTAGCACTATTGCTTTACAGCACCAGGGTCCCAGGTTCGATTCCAGCCTCTGGTGACTGTCTGTGTGGAGTTTGCACATTCTTCCCATGTCTGCGTGGGTTCCCTCTGCAGACATGGGAAGAATGTGCAGATTAGGTGAATTGGCCATGCTAAATTGCCCGTTGTGTTAGATGCATTAATCGGAGTAAATGTACGGGAATGGGTCTGGGTGGGTTGCTCTTCAGAGGGTGGGTGTGGACTTGTTGGGCCAAAGGGCCTGTTTCCACACTGTAGGGAATCTAATCTAATTTAATTTCACACTTCCCCACATTATACTTCACTTCCCACATCTTTGACCACTCACAACGTATTTATATTCCTTTATAGCCTCCTTATCTCCTCTTTATCTCCTCAGGCTTTTCACCCAGGTTGCTTATATAAATTGTAAAAGGTTAAGGGCCTAGCATTGATCCTGTGACACACTACTTGTTACATATTACCAGCTAGAAAATTAATCGTTGATGCAGACTCTCTGCTTCGTGTTAACCATGCCAATATTCTGCACCTGACACAATAAGCTTTCATTTTCCATAACAATCTTTAATGTGGCATGTTTTCAAAGCCTTCTAGAAATCTAAGTGAAATATATCTAATGATTCCCCTTTATCCACATCACATGTTTCTTCCTCAAGGAACACCAATAAATTAGTTAGTATAAGTTCCCTTCTACAAAATCATATTGACTCTGTCTGATTGCCTTGAAGTCAAATAAGTTTCTTGTGAAGACTTCTTTCATAATAGCTTCTAATATTTTCTCTGTGACATACATTAAGCAAACTGGCCATGGTTACCTACTTTCTGTTCCTCTCCCATTTTGAATTTTAAAAAATCATGTTTGCTGTCATCCATGCTATCTTTCAATTTAATGTGACCTTTCCCAAGTCAAGAAAGTTTTGGAAAATTAAAACCAGTGCTTTACCTATCACATGAGCCACTTCTTTCAAGACCCATGTTCAAGGACTGTTGACTGAAACAATTTCTTCTTCCACAAAATGAAAGTAGCCCATAATGTGTAAGGCAACAGCTGCACTTCATGCATCATGTCATTGTCAAATAATCAGAGACCGGAAAAAATAGTCCTTCACTCTTAGAAAGTCATTGTTATGAATATGAATATTAAATAGATTTGTAGCAATTTTATCTGGTCTAGAGATTGTGAAATCTAGTGATGTATCATCAGTTCCTTGTACTCTCTTGGCTGGAGTGCTGAATGTGGCTCGCACATTTGCACAGCCTTCTCAATATCACTGCTATCCTAGCAAGTGTTCAGATTTTCTTGCCAGGTGTCTAGAATACAGAATGCCTATGTAGTTCCATTGCAATTGCATGAGAACATCTGGGTGTAGTGATTCAGATATTAAAACCTACCCACCTTTAAATATTATATTCTGGATATACCTAATTTATCTTGGTAGTATTAATCGAACGTTCTGTTTTCCTGAACTTCTTGAATGCATCAGGCTTACCTTCACTTATGGTTTTCCATATAGCTTGGTGTACGAGCCTTTGGATATCTTTTTTCACATTATTGACATTAGTACTGACCAAATCTCATCAAATCAATAATCTTCGACCTAGTGAATTGATGTGCAGATGCAGTGAAATAACTATTATTTATTGAATTTACCAATGTCTCAAGTTCTCCAAAGTAACCTTCAAGTTTCTGAACTTGTAGTGAAAGTTGCAGTCATATCCTTGAATTTTGATTAACAAACATTATAACCCTTATGGTGTATTTGACAATAGTTTTTACCACATAATTTCAAGGGTTTTGTGATCTGTTTTCAGAATGAATATCTTTCCAAATGTTTCAGTCAATAAAAACAGAAATTGCTGGAAAAGGTCAGCACATCTAACAGCATCTGTGGAGAGAAATCAGAAGTAACATTTCAGGTTCAGTGACCCTTCCTCAGAATTGTCCTCTGTTCTGAGGAAGGGTCACCGGACCCAATTTCTGATTTCCAGTATCCACAATTCTTTTAGTAGATGTAGGTGAAATTGTATTCTAACAATTGCTAGAGATAATGTCTCCTGCCCAATTTGAATAATATGTTTGCTCTGATTATAAGCTCTACAATCTGACTACAATGAATTTCCCATCCTGGAGAATGCAAGCTCCTTTTTGCAATGCTCTGACCTGCAAGGTGGTTTCTTTCCCTCAGTCATGAAACTGGTGTGAGGTTGTTTCCTAACATTGTTAACTGTCAACATGTGCTGGTAATCCTTTTGTACACAAATGGTACTTCCTTGTGCAATTATCACCTGATTAACAATACATTCTGAACAAAGTTGGGAGAATATAATGCAAGGAAACTAAATAATGCCAAGCAGTGCTGGAGATCTACCCTCTCCTGTGAGTAGACATGGAGTGCAAGAGAACATGTATTTTTCCTAATTACACTGAAATGGAAGTTAGCTGAAATACCAGAAACATTTTAAACTTGGAAGAATCAAGTGCTGCACATTTTTAGTGGTACAAAACCATTTTGCTTTTCAAGGTAATGAGGGAGATACTTTGAGACAAACTGACACCAAGTGTCTTTGAGGTAAGGTAATTCTGCCTGACACCAGTCCTTTGGGTAAGAATCAGTTTGTTACAAAGCTAGAAGTATAAGGACAGCTTGGAACATCTAGACCCTTCAAACTGAACACAGCTCTCTCTCCCTTTCTCTCTCTCTCTCTCTCTCTGATTCTCTCTCTCTCTCTGTGTGGAAACAGACAGATGATTCCAAGAAGCTCCAAAAAAGAATCCTAACTAGAAAAAGATCTGTATCTATTGGATCATCTAGTCAAGTGAAAACAGCCATTACCTTACAGAGAAGAGCATGTCATCTGTACTAAAAATCAAATCCACTATTAAAATTTGGACTTTTGAGTTTTGTTCTCTACTTATATTTTTCCATTCTTGATATCTTCGTCAAACTGTTTGTTTTTGACTGTTTTAATCATGAATGAATGGGTAGGTATTTTGTAGTTTTAGGCAGACATTGTTTAAGTTGCAAAGTAAAAGATTAAACAAATTAGTACCTTTTCTCTGCTATATGTTAAAATTAAATATGTTGAAACAATTAGTTAATTTCAATTAATGACAATATTTGGTGTGAATTGCTTTTGCCTGAAATAGCAGTCAGTCAGGCAAGTTGGTCATCTTGGTGGTCACATGAGAATTTTATACATTTTGTGATGGTTTGTAGAACAGTGGAGCATGATTATCTATGCACTCTCCCCAGGTTAAATCCTGGCAATTGTATGTCTTCAATTTACTGGATTTGGACAAAAAACATTGCTTGAATATACCAGAACTGAAAAAGTTGATTTTGCACACATTCTCCTCACATTTTGAACTTTAGTACACAACATGCAGTTACAGTCTAGAATGTACTGCCTGAAAGTGTGGTGGAAACAGCTTCACACGAGGCGTTCAAGAGGAAATTATGTGATTATTTAAAGAGAGATAATCTTCAGGGTTATAGGGAAAAGACAGGAGAATAGCACTAAGTGAAAATGTTCATTGAGTGAGCAAGTGCTGACACAATCAACCATGACCTCCTTTTGCACCACAACAATTCTGTGATTCAGTGCAGTGCACTGAGAAAAGACCCAAAAGGAGTGATTCTCTTGCTCTCACAAATTACATGTTGACTACTGCAGGCCCATCTTGCAGTAACCTCACTGCGCTGAATTTAGCTATCTGCCTCACTGCTGTCTAAAACCAATTATATTCTGAAGTGTTGGGGCAACTAATTGATAGCTGTAGCTCATCTGTAGTAAGATTTTTGAGCCTGAGCAAAAAATTAACTTTTTTTCTCAAGTCTATTTGCTCATGTACATTATTGTTTTGAGCTGCCAGAATCCCAACCAACTAACAAATCCAGGTTGGATATTCTTGAGTGAGTTATAGTGACTGACAACTGATTGACTGCTCTGTCAATTAGAGGAAACCATGAGAAAAAGTTTATTGAGTGTGTCCAGGTCAGATTTCAAGAACATATGTTGTAGATCCCAATCAGGGGATATGTGGAATGATGCAGGTTTAATAAATTAGGTCAGGGTAAAAGATCCCTTAAGAAAAAGTGACCATTACATGGTAGAATTTAGCATTTAGTTTAAGAGAGAGGAAATTGTGTCTGTAACACCTTTATTTAAAAAAGGAGACAAAAAAATGTTGACCATAGGCCAGAATAATGTCTATTCTTGGGAAAATGTTCGAGTTTGAAATAAAGGATGTAATAAAAGATTTAGAAATACAGATGATAAAGCAGAGTTAGCATGGCTTTGTGAGGGGAAATCATGTCTGACAAACTTATTGGAATTTGTTGAGGAAGTAATAAGCAGGATAGATAAAGAGGAAGCAGTGAATGTAAATTTTTTTGATCTTCAAAAAGCATTTGATAAAATCATAGAGTCAGCATAGAATCCCTACAATGTGGAATTTGGCCATTCAGTACATCAAGTCCACACTGACCCTCTGAAGAGAATTCCACCCAGACCCATCCCTCTATGCTATTCCTGCATTTCTCATGGCTAATCCACCGAGCTTACATATCTCTGGATACTATGGACAATTTAGCATGGCCAATCCAGCTAACCTGTACATCGTTGGACTGTGGCAGGAAACCAAGGACCTGGAGGAAACCACACACAGAAACAGGGAGAATGTGCAAACTACACTCAGTTGCCCAAGGATGGAATTAAACCCTGGCACTATAAAACAGCAGTGCTAACCACTGAGCCAACCCAAATATTAGACTACTTAATAAAATTTGTCCATGGTATTGGAGGTAGTAAATTAGCATAGATAGGAGATTCGCCAACTAATAGAAAACAGAGAGTTAGGATAAGAGGGGCATTTTCAGGATGGCGACCTGGAACTTATGGAATGCCATAGGGATCGGTACTGGAACTTGATATGGTTGTTGTGGCAAGATTGTTTCTCCTTGTGGGAGAGTCTAGGATCAGATTATCTTGCAATGATCTCTCAGTCTATAAATTATGTGCCCTCCACTTCACCTGAGGAAGGGCTAGTGCTCCAAAAGCTTGTGATTTCAAGTAAACTTGTTGGACAATAATCTGGTGTTATGTGACTTCTGACTTTGTCCGCCCCAGTCCAACACCGGCACCTGCACATCATGTTCAGAATAGTAGCCAGTTTCCCCCCTGTCTACCACTGATCCTGTTGCTTTATAGATCTGCTATGGAAGTCAATTTACATGTTGTAAATAGAGGATAATAGCCTCACAGATAACTTTATCTCCCTCCAAAAAGTACTATATTACACCACCTGCTTTTTCTCTTTCCTCCCCATCCTGACAATATCTTCCTAGTTGTTGTAAAGTGTTATCATAGTTCCCTTTTATCATCCTAACCTTTTTTCTTCTTAGTTATTAGTTCATAATGATCTTATTTGAGATCCAAACAAATACTTCCATTCATAAAGTGCTTTTCATGACCTCAAGACATTCCAAAATGGAGAAATATGTTTGAAATGTCTCATCTATTGCAATGTAGGAAAGCCAAATTTGCATTACTGTTGTGACTGAAATTTAAACTAAGGCATGTTCCTCATTTTAACCATATTGTTTGAGGGGAGGGAATGCGAACTGATGAGCTGAGAAAGAAAACCCAGGAAATTTGATCAAACCGACAAGTAAGAGTGGAGATCACAATATATGACTGACTTGCACATGTTGCTTTTTATGCAGACAGAATGCAAACTTTACGCCACTTTCTCATAATTATGATTGTAGCGTACAGATATCAGTAATGCTGTTGTCATGTGACCTGTACCCCTACAATATCATGAAAGGTTAGCACTTAAAAATGATCTAAATAAAGCCCCTCTGCACTTCTCAAAGGGCAGGTGGACTCTGACGACAGTAGGTTTTGGATGTGGCTGGGTAGGATTGTTCCAACTCAGAAGAATGGTGAACAATAATGAAACATATACACAGTGGGCATCAAGGTTGTCCAAGATAGCAGAGGAAGCATTGGTGCAAGAGGTAGACAGGACAAGAGAGGTAATGTGTCCACAGAAAACTTAAGACAGACATTATAAAGGTAGCTAAGGCAGACATCTATTGCAGTTAATGCCATCAGTGAACCTCAGATGATCTTTTTGCAGTGCCAAAAGTTCAGTGTCCTCATGTGTGAGGTCAGTATCAGGATTTCATTCTCAAATGTTTTGTTCTTGTGAACTGACCACATAAACTGTTCAGTGCACATTTGCTGCTTTGCTCATCTGCTCATCTCTACCAACTATGAGTTACATTCATAGCTTCTCCACCCCTTTGAATGTCAGTACAGGTGCAAGCCTCACAGCCTTATTTAAATTGAATTGAATTAGTTTTATTGCCGCATGTACTTAAATGAGTACAGTGAAAAGTTTATAAGTTGCCACTTAGATACAGATTCTTCACTACAAGTTCTTAGGAAAAAAATTAGAAAAATAAAGAAATAAAAACTCCAGGATTATAGGAATAAATTAGAAAGTAGAGAAATAAATAGTTTGGAACAACAATTCTTCCTAGCCTCCAGTCTAGCTTCTCCTACTCTTGAGGCTTCACCTCAAGGTTCATGAGACTGAGAGACCACTCTGGAATCATTTCAAGGCCAGAAGTCCACATTGAGGCCACGCCTGCCGAAAGACCACCACGGGCCACAGTAAGACCATGGCGCTGGGCCAACAGACTGCCATGTGCCACCAAAAGACTGTCATGCCAAGCTGGGAGATCACCACAGCCAGCGAGGGACTTCCATACCAGCCAGGACACCACTAAGCTGGGCCAAGAGGACACCACACTGGGCTGAAAGATCGCCACATGGGCCCAGAGGATGCTATGCTGGGCTGAGAAAATAACTTGCCAGGTCTGCTCTGAGGCCAAGAATCTGAGTCAGCACTGAGGCTGGGACACCGAATCCGCGTTGAGAACATGAGCCCGAGTCTGTGCTGAGACCGGGAATTCAGGACATCACTGAGAACAAAGAGGAGGGGGAGAAAAAACACATAAATGAAAATTCATACACCTTCAGCCTGCTCCATGATGGCTTTAAATTTCACAGTTTCAAGGGGTTTGTGGTATGCCATAATAATTCAGTTAATTGCCCTTCAATAAACTGTTAGATTGCTGAGGCGCTACCCTAAGTGAGTGGCACAGGCTTTGTGCACCCTGGTCTACTATCCTCTCTCAGGTCACAGCAATTGTTCTCACACCACTGCAACCCTACCTGTGCCCTTACAGTTGTCTGCAAATGAGATAGCCCAGACAGATGACACTCATGACATGGTGGTGGAGTCAAAAACTCAGCCTATCCGTGCCAGAATTGCCTGAGGTGATCATCTGTAGGACCCACTGAAATTCCTGCCAGGCATGCTGCAGCCCCCAGTGTAGGAGCACTAGACTTGGCAGAGACACAATTGTAATGTTGGTAAGTTGTTTTGTACAATACACTGTATAGTGTATTTGGTAAAAGTGGTTTGGGTTTTTTTGATGAAGGGTCACTGGACTTGAAAAATTAAATTTGTTTTCTCTCCATAGGTGTTGCCAGACCTGCTGAGTTTCTCCAGCAATTTCTGTTTTTTGCTTATACAAGATATATATGAATTACATGACTTTCTCCGAAGATGCAAGTCCTTTGACAGTGTGTTCAAATCCTGCAATCTCTTATCACGTAGACCAACAAGAGTAATAGGCAGATTGAAACACTCCCAAGTTGCCCTCCAATTCACACAATCTCCTGAATTGGAAATATATCACTGTCCCTTTACTACCATTGAGTCCAAATTTTGAAACTTTCTCTTGAACACCACTCTTTTTCTTCAGCAGTCCCTCAGAATTAGAGATGACTTGCTTCTGCTCTAGCAGGATGGAGTGGTGGGGGTTCTGGGGTGGCTGAATCGTCCAATCCTGGGGCCACAGCCTACTTGGTCGGGCAAGTAGTGTTTTCTGAGGGGGGTTGTGTGGGGTTGGTGGAACAGTCTAGATTCTGTGCGCTCTTACCACTGTTTACGCTTGGCCTACTCTGTGATGCTTAAAGAGGTTGGCCCCTTTACAGGTGTTCCTTCGCCAGTTTGAACAGTTCTATGGGATATTCACCGCTACCACTGAAAGTGTGGTAGCTCAAGAGCTTGGTTCACCACTATTTTTTTTAAGGGTAATAAATAATGGCTTTGAAAATGATGCTCGCATCTCAATGATGAATACAAAAAAGGCCTACTTGCAACAGTTGGCAGACTTAAATCTCTCTCTTAATGAAATGTGGTGAAATATAATACACTGTTTTTCCCTGAGGTTGAGCTGGAATAATTGATCTCTGGGCACTCTTCTCCCCTTTCTCCTTCAATCCCTTCCAGCAGTCTGTCATTCTCTGTGTTGCTACTGCTCACTTTAAAGCCTAACAAGAAAGTACACCTATGACTGAGTGGTCTTATCAAACCCTTAAGTCAGAGGTAGGTAAGCAGGAACAAAGATACCAGCTCCTGACTAAATGCAGCTTGAGTCAGAGTGTGAATATTTGGAACTTTCTGTATTTGTTGCAGTCAGGAAGGAGGATCACTGATCACAGCACCAGGCTTTTGAATAATTCCCTCTGGCTTCGGATTGGATGCAGACATAGCCGCACTGGTAAGATAGTGACCAAAATGCCAATAAGGCTAAAAATTGCAGCCAGCAGTTTCCCCACACTTGTGGGAATGACCGGGTCAACCTTGGATCTGGTTACGTATTGATTATGCGGGTCCTTTCATAGGCTGAATGTTCTTAGTCCTTGTGGGTGTCCACTCAAAGCGGCTGGACATGCATAGAGTTCATTTGTCAAACATGTGGATGATGAGAGAAAAACAGTATGAATCTTTTATAATACACAGACTCCCAGAAGTGATGGTCACAGATAACGGGTCATTATCCACCAGCAGGCAATTTAAGTAATTCCTAAAGTCAAATGGTATTCAACATATAATGACAGCTCATATCATCCATTATCCAATGGGTTGGCAGAAATAGCAGACCAAGTTTTGACGGCAGGTTTAAAGAAAAGCCTACAGTTTCACTCGATACCAAACTGTCCCAGTTCTTATTTGATTATAGGACCACCCCTCATGTAACTACAGGGCTAGCTTCAGCAGAGTTGCTAATAGGGAGAAGACTCTACACCAGGCTAAATCTGATCTTCCTGGACCTGCAGGGGGTAAGGGTGAAATGATGTTAGGAACTCCAATGCAGTTACAAGACTTCACAAAGAGAGAGAACTAGTTTACTTCAGGGGACGAAGTTTGGTGAAGGAACCATGGGAATCGCTCTGGATGAGTAAAAGGCATGGGCAACATGAGATCAGGTTGAGTGATGTATAAAGTTCGGCTAGGTGTGACAGTCCTGAAACAAGCAATTGGACCTTCTGAAAGCTGTAAACTGACAAATGGTACAGGAACAAAATGTTCCCAACCTCTCGATTGTCTTTCCGACTGTTCTGGAACCTATGTTCTCCCTCTCCACCAAGCATTGAAGATACCTTGGAATGTGAGATGGCTATGGCGGATGCCACCGTTTCAATGCCTTTGCCACCTGAAGAGGAGAATTAATTTCATCCAAGACGCTGCAGATTCAAGGGGCAAACTACTGTGCATTTCACACCTCCTGTATCAGAGATGCAGTTTGAGGAACAAGACCTGTTGCCTGAACGACCCAGATGAATGTCCTCGGATCTTAGAGGAGAAGGAATGCAGTGATTGTAATGAGGTCAGCCAGATGGATGTCATAGATTGGGGTTGTTAAGCTGGTCAAATCAAGTTCTGGCTAACAGTATTAAACAGGAGTGTCAGGGGTTCTGTTCACTCTGAGAGGTGGCTCTGAGGGAGCTGGATTAGTGTCAAAGACTTTCCACATTGTGAACAAAAGGTGACTTGATGACGGTATATCAGTGTCCGTCGAGTTACTTTGATTGAAAAATGATATGGAGGTGCCGATGTTGGACTGGGGTAGACAAAGTAAAAACAGATGAAGAGCTCCTGCCCGAAACGTCGATTTCCTGCTCCTTGGATGCTTCCTGACCTGCTGTGCTTTTCCAGCACCAATATAATTCTTAACTCTGATCTCCAGCATCTGCAGTCCTCACTTTCACAAAGTTAAAAATCACACAACACCAGGTTATAATGCAACATGTTTATTTGGAAGTACAAGCTTTTGGAGCTAGTCAAGCTACCTGACTAGCGACCTGATGAAGGGGCAGTTCTCTGAATACTTGAATTTCCAAATCAACCTGTTAGGTTATAACCTGGTGTTGTGTGATTTTTAACTTTGGTAGCAAAAGCATCGTCTGGAAGCAAGAACTGGAGACCAACAATGAGACGTGAATGTGAAACCCAGAAAAGTTTATTACGTGAGCAACTGAGTGAGCCTTCTTAGCTGCTTCCAATGCAAGTATAGCTCTCCATAATAAAGATAACTAAAACTACTCTATGTTTAAACTCACCAACGTCCCGTTGAAGGAGTTGTAGTGCTATGTTTCTTGTAATAAAGAATAATGTTCAGTGTGCCTTCCTAATTACATGCAATGCCTGCATGTTGACCTTTGAAACTTATACAAGAATACTCAGGTTCCTCTGTATCAGATATTTCTACAATCTCTCGCCATTTAATTAATTCTTGCTTTACTGTTCTCCTTGCCAAAATGACCAACCTCACATTTTCCCATATCATACTACATCTATCAAATGCTCACACACTCACTTACCTGTGTTCTGAAAAGAGAGACATGTTACTGAAGTTTCTCAGTTTGCATATCAGGAGCAAAAATATTGAATTTCAAACTTCAGCACAATTTATATTAATAGAAAAAAGGTACCAATTGGTTGGCATATTAACTCTGATTGCTGAGTTGTGGAGAATGTAATGGAAAACTACAGGCTCATCAAACTCCTGGATAATTCACAACAGCCTGCAAATTCAGACCCCAACCCATCAACTCTGAAGTGAAGTCCCATGAGCTGCATGTTTCTACCTAATTACAGCCTCAGTTCAAACATGGACAAAAGAGCTGACATCCACAGATAAGGTGAGGATGACTGCCCTTGACATCAAGACCACATATGACCAAGAGCGGCATCAGGAAATCCAAGCAAAACTAGAGTCGATGGGAAACAAAGGAAAACTCTCCTCTATTTGGAATCAGTGTCCTAGGTCTAACCATGTTCAGCTGCTTCAGTGCTTCCCACAGTCACAAATTATCTTAAAGTATCAGCTTATTATAACACACGGCTCATAAGGACACCACTGTGCTACAAGATTCCCCTGTTACCACATCATAAAGTCAGAAATGTTTATTAATGATTGCACATTGTTCAGCACCTTTTGGGACTCCTCAGATACTGAAGCAGTCCATGTCAAAGTGCAGGA
Organism: Hemiscyllium ocellatum; assembly: GCF_020745735.1. Lineage (NCBI taxonomy): Eukaryota > Metazoa > Chordata > Chondrichthyes > Orectolobiformes > Hemiscylliidae > Hemiscyllium > Hemiscyllium ocellatum. The sequence continues at coordinate 82,746,654 of NC_083404.1, forward strand.
TGATTTGGATAATATCCAGATTTTATCTGACAGTTGGCACGTAATATTTGTGTAACACAAGTGATAGACAATGACCGTGCCCAAAATGGGAGCGTCTAACCATTGCTTTACATAGGACTTTCTACTTGCTGGCTTAAAAGGCTTTCCTAAACACGTTTTAGAATTCCATTCTACTCAGCCTTTCACTCTATGTCTGTCCCAGATAAAATTGGGGAAGTTAATGTTTCCTTCTATTATTAGCCTATTATTGTATTTATACTCCTCTGAATTTTGCATACATATCTGCTGTTTGGTTTCTTTCAAACTGTTTTGGGGGGGGTCTGGCAATGTGATTGACTCCTGTTTGTTTTTTTAAGTTCTACCCTTACAGAAGATAATTAGAAAGTTCTTAACACAAACATCAAAGTTTCAGCATGTTTCCCAAAACTACCTGCTATAAAAACTCATTTCCAGAGAAATTTCACTCTTACATCAATACTCTTTTTACTTAATTGACTCCTCGCAGTTTACTTTCCTTGGGCTGAGGCCAAAACTTTACCATTCTTTTCTAAGTCTGTTAGCATGAAGCTAGCACAATTTTCATGGTCTAAACTGTTTAAAATAACTTAAAGGTTTATACACAATCTCTCCTAGCTTGAAAACTCTACAGAGTAGGAGCCACATCTTGTGAACTGAAATTCAATTTTCCTGCTAAAATAAACTTTTTTTCCCCTTCTGATCTGAACACCTGGTACTTTTGAACTGAGGTCCTGAACCTTCTGTTCTAAACTCAAAATGAGACTTGATCTGTTTACCCTGTCATAAGCCCAACAGAACAAACATATTATCCATTAACACTTGAGGAGGAGGGAGGTAGGTGTGGGGCTGGTAGAATCTGTTGGCTAACAGAAGATACATGTCTTCTTTGAATTTATGTATTTAGGTCACTATCCAAATGATATTCTGAACCTTTCAAACAAAAGGCACTTTCACAAGTGCCATAAGACTAACCAATATCTGCTTGTTTTTTGTAGCTATCTAAATTCCAAAAATGATAACATTATAGATGTTTATCACACAATCCATACCATTTCCTTGAACATCAACTGTAAATAACAAAACAAAACACCAAAGAAAACCTACCATCTCAACAGCAGCCCAGGGAAATCAATTAGCAACTAACCTGAAAATGGTTGATGCTTCCCTTGAAAGCATTAGATTTGGAGACGAATATGCTATTGAATGCATGTTCAACTATTCAAAATTAAGAGGAGTTATCGGAAACACAAAGTACAGTTTCTTTCCTAAGTTTCTTCTCTAAAGAAAATGAGTGAATCAGATTTTTTTTAGCATAGGTTTTGAGTAGTGATGATATGTGGTGTTTATGTTTTTGTTTTGTTATTTCCTCATGGGATGTTGGCATCACTGGCAAGGCTAACATTTAATCCCCATCCCTAACAGTGAAAGGTCAGTCACATTGCTGTGGGTCTAGAATTGTAGACTAGACCAAAGAAGGAGAACAGGTTTCCTTCCCCAAAGAACTAGTGAATCAGATGGGTTTTTACAACAGCCAATATCTCTTACATGGTTACCATTAGAATAGCTTTTTATTCAGATTTTTATTGAATTCAGATTTCACTATCGCAGGTGGAATTCAAATCCATGTTCCCTGAACATTGGCGTGAGTTTCTAATTTGAAAATTCAGTTTTAATACCACTACACCACAGCATCCCCAATTAAAATTACAGTGGTGTAGAAATTCCATTTTCGCTTGGTTTAATATTTCCTTTAAAGTGGTAAGAAAAATAATCTATGAGACTTTTAAGCATTTATATAATAATGTAATTAATGGTCAGAAAACATTTTCCTGATGGTAGGCATAACATGAGGAACTACTAAAATAATAGGCTAATCCAAATTGAGAAATTGTATAAACCTATACTGTGATAATTATTTACCAGACATGATTAAATTAATATCTATGATCGAGGGTTAGAAAAAAAATCAGCACGAATAAATGTCTGCCAGCTAGGCAAAACTGAAGTATTTGTATGTGTAAGTTAACTAAAAAGAAGTTCCCCAACACATAAAACCTGAGGACTTCTTTTTATGAAAATGGTAATATACTTGCTGTGCTAGGATGGAGACCTCATTAAAATACTATGTTAATTAGACACACTTTGTCAATGTAAGTTAGGTTGACTAAATAAATGCCGTTTCCTTCATCTCAAAAATCATGTTTTTGTGCAATTTGAGGGCTATTTATATTGTATTGTTGGGGTAAGACATTAATAATATCAATTACAACCAATGTACATATATAGATTAAAGCTATTAGACCAGTTTCTCTAATAATATTTAGAATAACTCAAATAGCACAATTGTTAGTTGTGTATAGCATAAGCTTTTAGCACATCATCCATGAGAACATTCATGATCTTGTTTAGGCAGTAAGTAAGTGTCCCACTACACATCTTCATAATTTGCTAGTTTAAATATTCTGTAGTAGCAGAAAATGTTAGATTTAGTTTACAAAAATCTAGTTGAATATAAACTGTCACTTACAACATCTTAGTCACATTTCAAGACACATGATAATGTACAGATTATAATATAAAATATATGTCAATGAAACAATTAAAGAAATGGATAGAAATGTTCATCAAAAAGCATGTCGCTGAGAGATTTTGGTCATAAATAAAAACATTTAAGTACGATGTCTGTGTCTTTCGGATACAGCATTATCTTTACTGCAATAACTAAAGCAAAGTTGTCTCAGCTTCAACAAATCTGCATGTTTTGCTTTGGTAATATAGTTAATGAGTCTAAAAATATTCAGTATAATAATTCTGTCAAAGCCCCCACAGTCTTTTCAATGAGCAGACTCCTGCAGGATTCCAATGGGGAGCCAAGTAATGAGCTTTCAGTACTCGCTCCCACATCGTCCAAGCGAAATATACTTGGGCCTCCATGGTTCCACATCATTAGTAACATGAAACAAAGACACATGCTTGACTTTAACAAGCAACTGAAGCTACTGACTTATTAGCCTGTTACTGCACATAAACTTAATTTCTATGTGACAAGAAAAACGGATTCCAGCAAAAGAAAGCAATGAAAATCTGTATCAATTACTGAAGTAAGTGATTAGGATTCAAGCAGAAAACAGGGCCCTGTGGAAATATTTTAAGACTGAGTCTTAAAAGTGTCAGCTACTACCTGAGAGTGTACTATCATAATGAGGGAATAGGACAATACAGGCTAGAGTTCTATTAATACAAACTATTATGAAATTACATACAATCTAAGCATCCATCTCTTTTATGCAACTTCATTCACATAATTACATTCAGACCACATTAACTACAAAATATAAACACCTGTGATGGCTGATGAGGATTAGGCTCTCACTTCCTGCTGAGGACCAACATACAGCATGACCACTGATGCCTTCCAGTGGCAACCATTAGTCAGTTACAATATTATACTGAAGCCGAGTGATTTTAAATGCCTGTGTATATCAATATCTGAATGCATTTAAATTAAATCCGCCTTAAAAGAGGGTTTTTTTTATGTTTGTGGGTTAGCAGTTTGTTGTAAAACCAAGCGAAAAGCAGCATAACGTGTCTTCAGCAGAAAGAGAAAGAAAGAGAGTACTCCTTTTCAGCTGACATGATTTAAAAGGGAGATCTTCTTTTCCTCCTTCTTCTTGACTCCTCTGCCTGAGGGCAGGTCCTTCGTGACTGTTTCCTGAACCACGAAAGAGTGCTATGATTTTTATTCTGGTAAGATGAGCAAGCAGACCTTAAGTCTCTCTTAACTAGATGGGGATCAAATCCTGTGCTTTTGATGACAATCTGATCCACATGCAATCTGTCTAACCAACAAGCAAACCCCAACCCTAACCCCCCAACATAAGGATGGATAGACTTAGAATCATAGAAAAGCCATAAAAAAGATGCCATTCAGGCAGTCATGTCTCAACTTGCTGAATAAATTAGCTGGCTGTTTTCCTCCTTCTTTTCAATATCTGGTCCATAATCTTTTGCAGGTCATAGCACTTCAGGTGCCATTCCAGAGTTTGACAGTTTCCACCTCAACCATTGAATTGAGCAGTGAATCTAGATACCCACACCCTTTGGGTAAAAAAAAGTTATCACATGTCCTCTGGAATCCTCTTTTTTTACTTCCTCTAATCCTTCTACCAAATAGCTTAAATCTGTGCCACCGGGTAATTGAACTGTCTGCAAGGGAAAACTTTTTTCCTGTCCACTCAATCCAAGGTTCTCATTATTTTGTACACCTCAATTAAGTCACCCTTCAGCCTCCTATGTTCTTAGGAAAATAACTCTAGTCGATCCAATATTTACTCATAACTGTAGTTTTCATGTCCTGTTAACAGTTTTGTAAAACTCTGTACTCTGACTAGAAAAATTACGTCTTTAAAGTGGCAATTAGAACCATACACAAAATTCAAGCTGTGAATTCTATAGTTTAATATAGTACACCAGTGTCTTATACAGTGTCAGCAATGCATACCTGCTTTATATTCAGTAGAAACACAATCCATTTTTCTTTGTTCATTTGTGGGATGTGGACATCGCTGGATGGCCAACTTTTAATGCCTGTCTCTGGTTGCCCTTGGGAGGGTAATGGTGAGCTGCCTTTTTGAACCACTTCAGTCCATCCGCTGTGGGTTGACTCAGAGTGCCATTAGTGAGGGAATTCCAGGATTTGGGCCAAGGAACAGTGAAAACGGCAATATATTTCCAAGGAAGGATGGTGAGTGGCTTGGAAGGAACTTACAGGTGGGTGATGTTCCCATATAACTGCTGCCTTTGTCCTTCCAGATGGAAGTGGTCATGGGTTTGGAAGGTGCTGTCTGAGGGTTTTGAGTAAATTTTTGCAATGTATCTTGTTGATAGTACACACTGCTGCTATTGAATGTTGTTCATGGAGGGAATAGATGCTTGTGGATGTGGTGCGAAGTAAGTGGGCTGCTTTGTCCTGGACAGTGTCAAGCTTCTGGAGTGTTGTTGGTGCTGCACCCATGCAGGCAAGTGGGGAGTATTCCATCCCTGACCTCTACGTTGTAGATGATGGACAAGTGGGTTAGGAGGTCGGTTGCTAGCCACCGTATTCTTAGCCTCTGACCTGCTTTTGTAGCTACTGTGTTTATGTGGTGAGTCCAGTTGAGTTTCTGGTAAATCATAATCACGGGATATTGATAGTGGGGGATTCAGTGATTGTAACACCATTGAATGTTCAAGAGGCAGTGATTAGATGGTCTACTATTGGTGATGATCATAACCTGGCATTTGTGTAGCATGAATGTTATTTGCCACTTATCAGCCAAAGCTTGGATATTGTCCAGATCTTGTTGTATTTGAACGTGGATATGCTTCATTTACTATCCTAGCTATTTGTCCTGCCACCTTCATGAAGCTGTGGACCTGCACTCCAAAGTCTCTCTCTTACTCTGCTACTCTCAATAACCTCCATTTATGTATGTTCCCTTGCTTTGTTTGTCATCCTAACTGCATAACTAGACACTTCCCGAGGTTGAATTCCATTTGTTATTTTTCTCACCTAAGCAACCAAACTGTTGATACTTCCTCCAGTTGCTATCAACTACCCAGCCAATGTTTGTGCCTTCTGCAAATTTTCGAATCACAGCTCCCACATCTATGCCTAAATTATTATACCAAACACAAAGTGCCCAACATTGAGCCATTTGGAACACCACTGGAAGCAACTTTCCATTTGCAAAAACATATGTTGACCATTATGCTTTGCTTTTTCTCTGAATCAATTTTGAATCCAGTTGTCACATTTCTCCCATATCACATGGGCTTTTTTTTTCTTAACAGTCTGCCATGTGGAACCTTATGAAATGCCTTATAAAAATCCATGTAAACAACATTCAGTGCACGCCTTCATCACTCAGTAACTCAGTTAATAAGACATGACCTTGCCAATCATGCACAAAAACATCAATGTAATAAAAACTATCCAGAGAAAAACAGATCCTTAAGTCCACAATGGATCATTTGAATGTTCAGTATGTAGAAATTATTGATCTGCATAGATGGTAGCTGGAAACTGGAAGAATGTCTGCTTGAATTCTTTCACTGGAGCATCATTGCTACAATGTATTTTTGAAAGGACAGTTTTATGAGTGATTTGCAGCCTCTTGTTATGCGTGCTGTGTATTCACGTTATTTTTCATTCTGATCATCATTACTCTGAACTCATCTGATGTTTCTGTAGCTGCACCTGCCAAGCCTGATTTGATTCTCATCTGCATTGCTCCAGATCTTTCTGTAAACTGGCAGTCTTTTCATTGGATTAATGATACAGAGTCTGTAGTTCATGTTGCTTCTTTTATTTTCACTTTCAGCTCTTTATTCTGCTTTGCGAGCTGAGCGGAAAGATCCTTATCCTCTCAGAAATAGTATTCTTAAGTTAGATGATCTAATAGAACATTTCCTCTTGGACTTTCAATTTCTTTCCACAACAGAGAGCTGAGATTTTAGCTTCACTAATTCAGAAGTAAGTGAAGTGCTCAATTTGCTTTCATTTTCTGTTCTGTGATTGTTTTTTTGAGTAGTCTGCTGCACATCCTGTTGTTTTCTGGTGTTGCACTGATTCAATGGATTGAGACTAGTGCAATATACTTCATGCTGGTATAATTGCTCATCCAGTAATGTCTACAATATAGAACATCTGTGAAGTTCAAACAGATTGATTGTGCTCACACTCCAGCGCTATTGATACTGCACTTGGAATTGGTTAACTGTTATATGCTGAAATTGGCACCTGGATGTTGTCATGTGGGGAACTTTGGTCTTAGAATCCAGAAGGTTAGTTTACTGGCACTTACCCTGTGTCACTTTAGTCAACAACAAATAGTCAACAGTTTTCTGAGGACAGATAATTTGAATTTTTTGAAACAATTTGGATGATGTAATGCTGTTGATGTTTTCCATGTGATTAACTGAAGTAAATGCAACAGTCTTCAGCCAGAAATGCCAAGTGGAAGATCCAGCTCAGCCTCCTCCAAATGTCTCCAACACATGTGCCAGTCTTCAGCTATTTTGATTCACTCCAGGTGATCTCAAGCAATGGCGGAAGGCATTGGATATTGCAAAGATTATGGGCCCTTGACAACATTCCAGCAATAGTACTGAGGATGTTAGGTCAGTAACAAACTACACTCCTAACTAAGCTTCTCCAGTGCAGTACAACACCAGCATCTACCTGACTACATGAAAACTTGTCAAGGTATGTTCTGTACACAAAAAGCAGGAGAACTTCAACCCAGCCAATTACCACCCATCAATCACTCTCAATCATCATTCGCTCCTGACCTTATTACTGCCTTGATTCATACATGGACAAAAGGATTGAAGTCCAGAGGTGACTGTGACTGTTATTGATATCAAGGCTTCATTTGACCAACAGTGGCATCAAGGAGCCCGAGCAAAACTAGAGTCAATGGGAATCAGGGGAAACTCTGCACTGATTACAGTCATACTTGGACCAAGGAAGATGTGCATGTTGGAGGTCTGTCATCTCAGTTCCAAGACTCCTAAGCTCAAACATCTTTAACTGTTTCATCAAAGACATTCCCCATCATAAGTTCAGAAATGGGAATATTCACTGATGATTGCACAGTATTCAACATCATATACACTGCCTCAGATACTGAAGCAGACCATGTACAAATGCAGCAAGTTCTGGACAAGATTCAGGCTTGGGCACATAGGTGGCAAGTAATATTCAACAAGAAAGAATCTAACCATCACCCCTGAGCATTCAATTGCATTTCTTTCATCTGCTATTAACATCCGGGTGATACTAACGATCAGATCTGATCTGGACTAGCCATATTAATTCTGTAGCTCGAAGAGCAGATAAGGGGCCCGGAATCCTGCAGCAAATAACTCACCTACTAATTCTCCAAAGCCTGTCAATCATTCACAAGGCACAAAACAGGAGCGTGTTGGAATACCATCCAAGACAACGCAGTCTGCACCTTATCTACAACATCCATTACCTCTGCCACATATGCTCAGAGCACCATTTACAAGATACACTGCAAGAAATTGCCAAGGCCTCTTAGATAGCCCCTTACAAACGCATGACTGCTTCCATCAAGAAGGATAAAGTCAGCAACTACATGGGATCACCAGTATCATAAGGGTTCCCTCCAAAGTACCCAGCACCCTGACTTGGAAACATATTGCTGTTCTGTCAGTATTGCTAGGTTAACATCCTGGAAATTCCTCCTTAGTGGCATGGTGGGCCTGCCTTAAGTATATGGACTGAACTGATTCAAGCAGGCAGTACACCAGCACCTTCTCAAGGGTAACTAGATTTGAGAAATAAATGTCACTCCGTCCCACAATGGTCATATCCCTTAAAAGAACTTTTAAATAGTGTGAAACAGTGTTTACTCCCCACTCCTTATTTTGTTATATAGAGTTTGTTGTGGTTCATCAATCACTTATTGTATGTGCCTTTGGTAGGATAGCAGGTGACTTTATTGTAGCTCAAAGATACTCGTTGTATTCTGTGTGTTTGGTTCAGTGCAGGACTCTGTATTTGCATTAGCCTTTGTTCTAAGACACAGATTCTGTCAATGGTCTTTTCTTTCACATGTCTTGCTATATTTGAATATTGCATTGATTATGTTAATCATTGAGTTTTTATTTAAGACCTGTAAGCTTCTTAATACTTGCTTTATGATTATGTCCAGCCTTCATTAACTGCTTGTGTTATATGAAGTCAGTTTGTTTAACAAAAAATATTGATACATTTTCTGATATTAAAGGGACCAAGGAGTATGAAGAGAAAGTGGAAGTATGGCATTGACAGAGGATTAGCCTTGATTGTATTGAATGGTGGAGGAAGCTCAAAGGTTGCTCCTCATTACTATGTTTCTAATTTTTTTCTGGAAAGCCTTTATGGAGCTGGATAGAATCATCAACTCAATAATTCAGTTTGCCAGCTCACCATCTGAAAAATTAGAGTCATTGTCATAGAGCTGTACTGCTTGGAAACAGACCCTTCATTCCAACTCATTCATGCCAACCAGATACTCCAACAAACCAGTCCCATTTGGCCCATACCCTTTTAAACCATTCCTATTCATATACCCATCCACGTGCCTTTTAAATGTTGCAATTGGACCAGCCTCCACCACTTCCTCTGGTAGCTCATTCCACACACACACCACCCTCTGTATGAAAATAGTGCCCTTTAGGTCCCTTTTCATTTTTTTCCATCTCATCTTAAACCTGTGCCTTCCCCACTACAGGGAAAAGATCTTGGCTATTCACCCTGTCCATGCCCCTCATGATTTTATAAACCTTTATAAGATCACCCTCAGCCTCTAATGCTGCAGGGAAAATAGCCCCAGCCTATTCAGCCTCTCCCTGTAACTCAAACCCTCCAATCCTGGCAACATCCTTGTAAATCGTTTCTGAACCCTTTCCAGTTTCACAACATACTTCCTATAGCAGGGAGACCAGAACTGCACACAATATTCCAAAAGTGGCCGAACCAATGTCCTGTACAGTCGCAACATGACCTCCCAACTCCTATACGTAATGCATTGGCCAATAAAGGCCACCATACCAAACATCTTCTTCACTATCCTATCTACCTGCAACTCCACTTTCAAGGAACTATGAACCTGCACTCTAAGGTCTCTTTTACTGAGCCTTTTTTCTCTGCGTATACCCATAAAGTGGTCTGTGGATATTGTCAAAGTGACATGAACTCTAGCTGCTCAACACAGAAGCTTAATCTGAGTCTGAACTGGTTTTCTAATGTCATTCAAATTTTTAAGGTCCTTTTAGCTCTTCAGCGATTTATCCTGACATGTCATTTCCCCTTACTAAGCAAAACTTAATGGTTTTTCAATGAGATCACCTCTCATTCATCTAAACTCCAGAGAATATAAGCCCAATTTATTCAGCCTTTCATTCTAGGATAATCAGGGACCATTCTAGTGAATCTTCACTATAGTAGCTATAAGGCATACGTTTTCTTCTTTAGATATAGTGAAGTGGAGACCAGAATTCCATACAATACTTCAGGTATGGTATCACCAAAGTTTGGTACAAATGTAGCAAGACTTAATCATTCCCCTTAAAAATGTGTTGCTGGAAAAGCGCAGCAGGTCAGGCAGCATCCAAGGAACAGGACAATTGACGTTTCGGGCATAAGCCCTTCTTCAGGAATGAGGAGGGTGTGCCAAGCAGGCTAAGATAAAAGGTAGGGAGGAGGGACTTGGGGGAGGGGTGTTGGGAATATGATAGGTGGAAGGAGGTTAAGGTGAGGGTAATAGGCCGGAGAGGGGGTGGGGGCGGAGAAGTCGGGAAGAAGATTGCAGGTCAAGAAGGCAGTGCTGAGTCTGAGGGTTGGGACTGAGAAAAGGTGGGGGAGGGGAAATGAGAAAGCTGGAGAAATCTGCATTCATCCCTTGTGGTTGGAGGGTTCCTAGGCAGAAGATGAGAGGGGAGGTGTGGGCGCAAGTTTTGAGTGACGTCTCACCCACTCCAACTTGCAACGTGCAGCCCTCCCCTCCCTCAGCTCCAATCCCAACCTCACCATCAAACCGGCAGACAAGGGAAGCACGGTGGTAGTTTGGCGCACCGATCTTTATATTGCTGAGGCTAAACGCCAGCTTGTGGACACCTCCTCCTACTGCCCCCTTGACCATGACCCCACCTCCCACCACCAAACCATCATCTCCCAGATTATCCATAACCTCATCACCTCAGGGGATCTCCCATCCACTGCCTCCTACCTCATAGTCCCACAACCCCGCACCGCCCGTTTCTACCTTGTACCCAAAACCGACAAACTTGACTGCCTCGGCCGACGCATTGTCTCAGCCTGCTCCTGCCCCACCGAACTCATTTCTGCATACCTTGACATGATCTTCTCCCCCTTAGTCCAAGAACTCCCCACCTACGTTCGGGACATCACCCACGCCATCCACCTCCTCCATGATTTTCGCTTCCCTGGCCCCCAATGCCTTATCTTCATCATGGGCATCCAGTCCCTATACACCTCCATCCCCCATCACGAAGGCCTCGAAGCCCTCCGCTTCTTCCTTTCCCACCGAACCAACCAGTACCCTTTCACTGACACCCTCCTTCGACTGACTGAACTGGTCCTCACTCTGAACAACTTCTCTTTCCAATCCTCCTACTTTCTCCAAACCAAAGGAGTATCCATGGGCACCTGCATGGGCCCCAGCAATGCCTGCCTCTTTGTTGAGATGTGGAACAGTCCATCTTCCGCAGCTACACTGGCACCAATCCCACCTTTTCCTCCGCTACATCGATGTCTTTATCGGCACTACCTCGTGTTCCCACGAGGAGGCTGAACAGTTCATCCACTTTACTAACACCTTCCACCCCGACCTCAAATTTACCTGGACCGTCTCGGAATACTCCCACCCCTTCCTAGACCTCTCCATTTCTTTCTCGGATGACCGACTCAACACGGATGTTTACTATAAATCGACTGACTCCCACAGCTACTGAGATTACACCTCCTCTCACCCTGCCCCCTGTAAAAACACCATCCCATATTCCCAATTCCTTCGCCTTCGCCGCAACTGCTCCCAGGAGGACCACTTCCAATACCGAACAACCCAGATGGCCTCCTGCTTCAAAGACCGCAGTTGCCCCTCAGACGTGGTGGAAGATGCTCTCCACCGCATCTCCTCCACTTCCCACACCTCCGCCCTTGAACCCCGGCCCTCCAATCGCCACCAGGAGAGAACCCCACTGGTCCTCACCTACCACCCCACCAACCTCCAGATACATCGTATCATTCTTTGTCATTTCCGCCACCTCCAAACAGACCCCACCACCAAGGATATATTTCCCTCGCCACCCCCATCAGCGTTCTAGAAAGACCACTCCCTCCACGACTCCCTCGTCAGATCCACACCCCCCACCAACCCAACCTCCACTCCCAGCATCTTCCCCTGCAACCGCAAGAATTGCAAAACTTGTGCCCACACCTCCCCCCTCACTTCCCTCCAAGGCCCCAAGGGATCCTTCCGTATCCGTGAGAAATTCACCTGCACCTCCATACACATCAATCACTGCATCTGCTGCACCCGATGTGTCCTCCTATACATTGGGGAGACAGGCCTACTTGCGGAACGTTTCAGAAAACACCTCTGGGACACCCGGACCTACCAACCCAACCGCCCCATGGCTGAACACTTTAACTCCCCCTCCCACTCCGCCAAAGACATGCAGGTCCTTGGCCTCCTCCATTGCCAGACCACAGCAACATGACGCCTGGAGGAAGAGCGCCTCATCTTCTGCCTAGGAACTCTCGAACCACATGGGATGAATGCAGATTTCTCCAGCTTCCTCATTTCCCCTCCCCCCACCTTTTCTCAGTCCCAACCCTCGGACTCAACACTGCCTTCTTGACCTGCAATCTTCTTCCTGACCTCTCCGCTCCCACCCCCTCTCCGGCCTATCACCCTCACCTTAACCTCCTTCCACCTATCGTATTCCCAACACCCCTCCCCCAAGTCCCTCCTCCCTACCTTTTATCTTGGCCTGCTTGGCACACCCTCCTCATTCCTGAAGAAGGGCTTATGCCCGAAACGTCGATTCTCCTGTTCCTTTGATGCTGCCTGACCTGCTACGCTTTTCCAGCAACACATTTTTAAGCTCTGATCTCCAGCATCTGCAGTCCTCACTTTCTCTTAATTATTCCCATAGCAATGAAGACAAACATGCCATTTGTCTTTCACATAATTGCTTATTGTGTCTCCATGGTAATTCTGTGTTTCTTGTATGAGTACACAGAAATCTCTCAGATCATTTTTGCTGACATTTCAAAAGTGAATAACCTCACACATTTCCACACTACACTGCATCTGCTACTTTTTACACACTCTGATTATTAAAGATCACTTTTTATATCTCTTCACAACATATTGTGTCCCCACAGTTTACATTCCCAACTGATGTTTTATTAACAACAGGCCTAGATGCAGTATTTTCAGTCTACTTGTCTAACTCTATATAAATAGATAAGAGCCAGTTGAAAATGAGGCCCACTTAAGCTGCTCACCAGCTAAAAATGCTACATTCCTCCTTGATCTCTGCTTCTTGTTCTGATAAACAAAGCTCCATCCATGTTAATAAACCATTTTGTAAAGTCTAGTATTTATAATACATTCCAGCAGTCAAGTTCCCCTTTTTCTCAATATTGGTGCCAATGCCCATGAATGAAAACTCATTCTGTCTAAATCACTTTGAGCCAAGCATTTAGTTATCTAATCTGCTTGACAATTGGTTTGCCACTGATTCTATGTTGAATTTGGACTCTAGCTTCTTAGACTCTCTCAGCAGAATATTATTCTTAATTCGACATATCTCATTTGTTCCTATTTGGACTCCAGTAATTGAATCTGATTGAGTCCAAGTTCATCTGCAGCTACAGGAAATATTGTTAACCCTAGCACAAAGGCAGGCACCACAACATTTAGACAGTCCGCTGCAATGAAGTGAATTGAAGTATCTGTCCCTCTAACTATGCACTTCCCAATCATCACCATATTATTTACCTTCCCACAATTTAAATGACCTTATTTATGTGGCACTATGTTATTGTTCTCATGCATACAGACAGTAATTATCTCAAACATGTTGGTCAAAATCATGGGCATAGGTTCCATTATCATTACACATTGGATCCTCAAACTACTTGACTCATCGACCAACTCTGAAGTTCAGTGTAATCTAAGAGTTCCTCTAGGAAGTGAGTGTCCCAAGCAACTCCCTTCCCCTCTGATGCCCTGCCATGTCTGCATCTCAGATTCCAATTCGGCAACTCCTAATCAAAGTTACTCGTAATTCATAAATATTCACACATTTCTAATTGCAGGGTGGGGGGAGGGATTGGGAGGAAGGAGAAATTTGGTGAGAGTGGAACGTAGGCTTACAAAACAAGAGAATATGGCAGGATTATAGGGCAGCTATTTGAATAAAGTTATCCAGAGTGGGACAGGAAGGGACAAAGTTTAGAAACAGAGAAACAGCAGTAACTGGGGTCAAAAGAAGAAATAATGGTAAAAAGGCATAATTAATGGATCTTTAATTAAATGTGTTTCAAACAGAGTTGATGAACTATCTGTGCAAATACGGATTAATGGATATGATCTAATAACCATTACAGGGGCATGGTTACTGGGGGATCTAAGTTGGAAACTAAATTTTCAGCCATTTGTGATGTTTTGAAAGAACATGCAGAATGAAAAGGTTGGTGCAATAGCATTGTTGATGCAGATTGGAATCGGTACAGTCACAAAACATAATCTCAATAGATAGATGTAGAATCTATACGATTTGAGGTAAGAAACAAAAAGGGAAATAAGCCACTAATAGTCATCCATATGCCCCAAAAGTAGCTATATGATGGGACAGAGAATAAAGAGGAAGTAGTGAGAGTATGTAACAAAGGCTGTAGATTAATCATGAGTGACTTTAATTTCCTTGATAATTAGTTTGGGAGAGGAAGACCTCATTGAGTGTATTCAAGACAGTTTCCAAGAACAATATGTTGTGGATCTAGAGTCTGGAGATATACAATGAGGCAGGTTTAATAACTTATCTGAATAAAAGATCCCCTGGAAACAGTGACCATGATATGGTAGAATTTTGTGTTCAGTTTGAGAGGGGAGGAACAAGGGTTGAAAAAAAAATGTGCTAAGCTTAAATTCTGCAGAGCTTACTAGAGTGGATCAGGGAAGGAGATTAGCAGCAAAAATGATTGAGGAACAACATCAACATTTAAGAAATTAGTTCATGGCTCACAGTGAGGAAGAAGGATCCTCAGAAGGGGAGAAGCCAACCGTGATTAACCAGGGAAGTTAAGGATGACATCAAATTGAAAGAAATACAAACATTCAACATGACAAAGATGGAAGTTTGGGGAAGTTTCAAAAGCCAACAAAAGACAATCAAAAAGCAATAAAGAGAAGAAAATAAATTTTGGGGGTAAAGTTGTAAGTAGTATCAAAGTGGACAAGTTAGGGCTATTTTAAATATATAAGGAGAAAGAGAAGCCAACGTGAACCTTAGAGAACGAGGCTGGGGAAAGAATAATAGCGAACCATAAAATGTAAGAGAGTTGAATAAATACTTTGTATCCATCTTCACAGTAGAAGACATTAATATCATCCCAAAATAATGAAAAATTCAAGGGTCTAAAAGAAGATACACAGAGTCTACAGAAGGGTATAAACAGGTTAAATGAGTAGACAAAAACTAGGAAGATGCAATATAATGTAGGGAATTGTAAGGTTATGTGTTTGGCAACAAGAATGGAAAGAAACTGCGGAAAGCTACTGAATAATAGGATTTAGGAGTCCTAATCCATCAATCACAAAAAGCTGGCATCCAAGTTCAGCAAATAATAGGAAAAGCAAATGGAACGTTGACCTTTATTCCAAATGGAATGGTTTATAAAAGTGGGGAGGTTTTTGCTAAAACTATGCAAAGCACTAATTTAGAATATTGTGAGCAACTTTGGGTCTCTTATCAAAGGAAAGATACACTGGTGATGGAGATTGTCCAGAGAATGTTCACAAGGCTGATATGAGGCATGGAGGGACAATCTTATGAGGAGAGGTTGAGTAGTTTGGATCTGTATGCGTTGGAATAGAGAAAAATGATAAGTGGCTTCGTTGAAACATACAAGATTCTTGAAGACTTAACAGGGTAGATGAGGAAAGTTTATTTTCCTTGTGAGACAATTTCAGGCCAGAGGGCATAATCTCAGAATAAGAGGTCACGTATTTATGGCAGAGATGAGGAGGAATTTATTTTCTCAGAGGGTTGGGAATCTGTGGAACTCTTTGCCACAATGGGCTATTGAGGCTAAGTCATTAAATATATTCAAGACTGAGACAGACATATTTTATCTGTAAGGGAATCAAAGGTTACAGGGAAAAGGCAGGAAAGTGGAGTTGAGGATTATCAGTTCACCAGTGATCTCATTGATATACGCAAAAGACTCTGTGGCTGAATGGTGTACTTCTGTCCCTGCGTTTTATGGTTTTATATAATTTTCTGGGATCATAGTGATTTTTTCAAACTCCTACATATTACACCATTGGCACAATACCAACACTATTTGTTAGAACAGTTCATAGTCACTAATTTAGTTAAATGCATAGTTAATTTGTGTTACAGAATGTGAATATGCTAACAAAAAAGATATATCAAATATTTCCTTCTTGTACTCATCAGGACAATTCACAAGAAATACCAATGTAAAGTGAAATCAGTATTTATAGTTTGAGACAAGGGTGCTGATTGGTTGGCTAGTGGACACCAAATTAAAAAGGTGTTGCTACGGAGAATACACCAGTTACCATGTTTGATTGTCATGCATCCTTCACAGCGATAGGTCAAGCCCATCACTCAGATAATTTTACTCGCAACATGATAAGGTTCTTGAATGGATATTTGCTCATTAAAGGACCTTAATTGATCCCACTATGGACTTGTTAGGATGGAGACAGAAAATAGGAGAGTTTCCACCCACATTCATTCCCCCAGTTAAATTCCCTCCCCGTTTCCAAATATGCCTCAAAGGAGAGCAGAAGATTCCTCCTCAGGTCTTTCAGTTTACACTGGCAATGACCAGCCTGAATTTCTACTCTCCTTGCTTTCTTAAAATTTGTCTGTAGGATTTTCTTGGTTTCCTGATGTCAATGAACCTTTCCTCTATGTACAATTTCTGCAATTAGATGTGCATTAGAAAGTGTTGGAACTCTCTGTCTGCCATGTCTTGTCATTCCTGTGTTTTTTTGGAAGGCAAACTGAATTCTGGAATGAATCCCAGCAAAAAAATACAAAGTTCATGTTAACTTTAGATAGTGCAGACTAGCTTGAATTCATTCTATTCTGTCATGACCTTGCACATGTGCTCATGTGTGTATCCATTCAGCAGAGCACTGCAATCATTTTAAATAAGCAGATACCATGAAGTTTGTATGCTTCTTGCTGCGGAAGTGGCTAATCATGCATTGCAGTCTCTGTTTCTGTTTTCAGATTCTATCAAATTTTAAACAACATTCAAAAGAGAGAAAAGATAAGAAATGGCAGAGGAATGTAGGGAGACAACTACAAAGTTTGTAAGCTAGATAGTTAAGGCATGACCTCCAAAGGTGTGGCAAGGGAAGGAGGACATGGACAAGAGGAAGTTGAAAGAAGGCAGGTCTCAAAGGATTACATGACTGGAAATTGTTTCATGGATAGAATAAAGTGAGATTATCGAGAGTCTTAAACATAAAGCCAAACATTTTTAAATTGCAGTGTTGAAAGTCAGTTTAGTCAATGAGGATGTGGCTAATGGGTGAATGTGAGAGTTGATGCTAATTGAATCAGCAAGTAGAGTTTTAGATGAGATTAAATTGTCTGGAAACTATTAAATCATGCCAGAAGAGGTTTGGAATAGTCAGGTCCATAAACAAAATAACACTGCTAAGGGTTTTTGTAACAGATGTGCTAAGGCTGAAGACAGATGATATCATGGAGATGGGAATAAACAATCTTTGTAATAGTAATGATATGTAGTTGGAAGCTGAGCTCAGGACCAAATATTCTGGCTCACTCAAAGACAGAGGCCAAAAAGAGTCACAGATTAGGGAACAGACTTCATGATGAAACTGAAGACAATGGCTTCAGTTTTCCAAACTTTCCATTGGTACAGCACTGCCAGCTGATGGAAGTAATGCTAGTGACTGATGGCTAAGTGGGCTTCTCTGTACTGGGGTACTCTCATGGTTTCATAGCAATTTCAGTGGGGTCAGAGACAGCACTGGGGGCACAAAGCAGACAATGAGAGGCTAGCTTTGGCAGCCAGTGACAAGCGGTGTCCCACAGGGTTCAGTGTTGGGGCCACAGCTGTTCATGTTATATATTAATGATCTGGAGGCATTCTAGCGAAGTTTGCCGATGATACGGAGATAGGTGGACAGGCAGGTAGTACTGAGGAAGTGGGGAGGCTGCAGAAGGATCTAGACAGTTTAGGAGAGTGGTCCAGGAAATGGCTGATGAAGTTCAATGTGCGCAAATGCGAGGTCTTGCACTTTGGAAAAAAGAATACAAGCATGGACTACTTTCTAAATGGTGAGAAAATTTATAAAACCAAAGTACAAAGGGATTTGGGAGTGCTAGTCGAGGATTCTCTAAAGGTAAACATGCAGGTTGAATCCATGATTAAGAAAGCAAATGCAATGTTGTCATTTATCTCAAGAGGGTTGGAATATAAAAGCAGCGATGTGCTACTGAGAATTTATAAAGCTCTGGTTAGGCCCCATTTGGAGTACTGTGTCCAGTTTTGGGCCCCACACTTCAGGAGGACATACTGGCACTAGACCGTGTCCAGCGGAGATTCTCATGGATGATCCCTGGAATGGTAGGTCTAATATACGAGAAACGGCTGAGGATCCTGGGATTGTACTCATTGGAGTTTAGAAGATTAAGGGGCGATCTAATAGAAACTTACAAGATAATACATGGCTTGGAAAGGGTGGACGCTAAGAAATTGTTTCCATTAGGAGGGGAGACTAGGACCCGTGGGCATAGTCTTAAAATTAGAGGGGGTAAATTCAGAACAGAAATGCGGAGACATTTCTTCAGCCAGAGAGTGGCGGGCCTGTGGAATTCATTGCCGCAGAGAACAGTGGAGGCCGGGACGCTAAATGTCTTCAAGGCAGAGATTGATAAATTCTTGACATCACAAGGAATTAAGGGCTACAGGGAGAATGCAGGTAATTGGAGTTGAAATGCCCATCAGCCATGATTAAATGGCGGAGTGGACTCGATGGGCCAAATGGCCTTGCTTCCACTCCTATGTCTTATGGTCTTCAACTGCATGATTCTGGTATGGCTCTCAAACTTTTATTTGACTCCTAAAGGTTGCATTTTTTACTTAATATGTTTTCTTTCAGTAATATAAAAAGTGTTTGGTGTCCGACACATAGAACTCCAATTTTATTCTAAATGAGTGCCTAGTGATCTAAATTTGTCCTATTTAGTCCCAAAAAATATTGCTGCAGAAGTATCTCAGCATGATATCCTCGGCCGAACCACCTTCAGCTGCTTCTTCAATGAACATCCTTGGATAATAAGGCCAGAAAAATGGGTGTTTGCTTGTGATGATTCAGCTCCATTTTTAACTTTTCTGTTCATGAAGCAGTCAGTCCCACATTCAACAAGTCCTATACAGCTTTCAAGTATGAGCTGATAAGTATACAGCATTAGCTCCTCATAGTGTCTAGGCAATAATCGTCTGAAACAAGGACGAACCTTGGCTCTTGTTTAAACCAAATGAGCTATTATTGACACCAGAAGCTCAACTCAGTCAGCAATATTAAGGGCTGTAGCTGTTTGAGTAGGCTAGAGACTGACTAACCTGTGCTAAGTAGCTCACTGCCCGGTTCCCAAAGCTAGCCTGCCCCAACATAGCACTGCAAGCATCACAATGGAATAATTGTCACTTGCATGGTTGAGTGCAGTTCTAACAACTTCAAAAAGCTTGATCCTTCTTGGGCAATGCAGTTTGCTTGATTGACAGCTAATCTACTACCTTAAATATAAACTAATTGCACACTGTGGCTATAATATATACTGTTTTAGGATAAACAGCATCAGTGCTCCAAAGTTTCATCAGTGGTATCTCCCAAATTCACAACTCCACCACTTGAAGGAAAAAGACATAAAATGTGTGGGACACTATGACCTGCAATTCACACACCATTCCTTCTGGGTCAGATTCCCAAAGGCTCAATCGAACCACATACAGTTTAATTTCACCACTTGGATCATAGCAGTTTAAGAAGGCAACCATCACGTTCAGATGGGATGTTGTTGAAAAGGGCAATAAATGAACAAACAAATGTATGAAATTGAACCAGGAGTAGGCCATTCAACTCCATCATTGGCATAAGATTATGGTGAGCTGATGGTGATGTCAGCTGTACTGTTTTGACTCGCTTGAACTCCCTTCTCAGTCAACAATCTATCTAACTCAGCATTACAAGTATTCAGTGATGATCCTCTACCACTCTCTGGGTAAGGGATTCCTTTAGGAGAAAAATACGCTCATCATCGCTGTCTTAAAATGGGAGACCCCTTATTTTAAACAGTGTCCTATACTTCTAGGCTGGCTTTTCTAAAAATATTCCAAGAACAAATTTAAAAATTATGTTATTTAGTAGTAAATGGCAGAAATCCTTTACTCAGAGAAATCAGAGTATTTAAATTTACATCTTCTTATTAACAGTTTATTGTATTGTAGTTGAAGGTCCATTTAAAAAAGCTACATTTTTGAATGACATATAAATATATGTATCAGAAAATTGGCTTCTCAAAGTGGCAAATGTTGCTAGAACTTTAATTTGTTAACTGTTAAGAGTGTCCATAATTTCCTTGTTTCAAACTTGAGAGCCCAGGGCAAAGTCTGTAAAAAGTACAAAAAAGGATAGTCAGTTCTTCCTGATTTTAATATTATAGTTGACAGATGGTGTTATGCCTTCCCTATCGGAATGTTTTCCCATAAACTATATGTTTTACACCTAAAAGTATTCCACAAGAGGAATGGAAGGAGAACATTGTAGTGTAGAGATGACAAAAGCATGCATGAGAGTTTCAACAGCCAGTGAAAGCGGTAGGAGGAAAGACAAGTTATTTTGTTTGCCTTTAAGTGGGTCATTGTTTTCATAGTGAGGATAGGTATTGTGAGGATCAAACAAGGTATTGAGGTTCCTGGATATTGGTTCAGCCTGAGACAGTGATGAAATCAGTAGGTCGATAGCAATGGGTTGGAGGTAATGGGTTCAATCTTGCCAATTTAATTAGAGAAAGTTTTATCTCCTCTCCAATACCATCACAGCTTCCTCCATCCAAGCACTGGAGTCCAAACAATCTGACAACTCACAGAAAGTTGAGAGGTTGCAAAGTTTGTTTATACTATTCTTTCTGATGCAATCATGTCTACCTCAGCACAAAACAATGAGATCCTCTCAACCTTGACATGCTAGAGGTACCACAAAGACCAAATGGAACATTCATGTCCCCTTGCAGCAAAGTAACACACTGGTTAGTCAGCTGAAAATAGATCTAAAAAAAACAAATTTCACACGTATCTGATCAAAGACCTATCTTGGACTCATGAGGAATTTAAAATTGAATTCACACAGCATGAGCCAAGTACTTTATAATCATACTTTAAATATAACTTTAAAATTCTTTGCATTTTAATGTATATTTATGTTGCTCAAAAAATCAATTTGTGACTTTTAATTTTTTTTGGAATTGCAATAGCATTCTAGAGAACTATAAAAAAAAGCCTCAGCATTGTTGAGAAGTCCACCATTTTTTTTGTAAATCATTTGATCTGTAATTTATAAACAATGATATAATAGCCATCTTTTATATTCAGTTGTTAGATCTGTAGTCTGCTTAGCCATGCAGCAAAAAGATACCATCACAGTGGAAAATTAACTTGCTTGTTTCAAACATCATTCTAATATGGCAAAAGTTCTGGTGGAAATTGCGTATAGAACAAAGGAATTGCAATTTCTTTTACTTTTTTTATTCTCTGACAGTCAATGAATGTTTTCTGCTAAATTGCATCATAAGCCACCTCTGTTTATTGTTTCTCTATCAATAAATTCATATGATGTCACACTAATGTTTCTCAATTTTTACTGCTGAATATTTTGTATGTCTTGATAAAAATATGGTAATAGATGTACATCAATGTGTAAGCATTCTTACAAAATATTTAACCTTTTTATTTAATTTATGTAATACTAAAACTTGCACAGATTTGGACAATGGATTTGATTTTAGGGTTCACTTGTTTGAAGTTTTTTTTTCTAATCCACGATATTAAACCCAGTTAGGTCTCTAGTAAGCAGTGTATATTTCCTATTTTACCTTATATTCTCAAAACTCCCAACAATTTTTGGATGTAAAACTTAATTATAAAGCATTACTCCCAGTGTGACTGAAAGCAGTTGCTTTTTTTCCTATCATAGTAAAGTAGATGCATGTTACGTTTTTTCTGGAAATTTCTTTTCTTTTATTGTTCTCCTACAGCAGCTGATGGCTGCTTAATGCTCTTTAGTTTTGTCATGCTCTAAAGCACATGCTGCTAGGCCATGATAAGCTTTACAGGAATAAAAACAGCTAACATGTCCATCAAAGTATTTTAATTTTACATCCTAAAGACTAGGTGGGGCCAATTTATGCAGTTTGAACAACATCAAAAGCATGTTGCTTTTAAACAAAAGGGTAAAATAAATCTCTAGCTACCTTTATGGAACTGAGTGAAACAAAAATGTTTTACTCATCAGCTTTGCAGTCACTGGTTTGCCTCAGCTAGAACAAAATTGCTGAAGCATTTAGAGAAAATTAACCCCCCATCCTAGCAGCCAGATGTGACTGGATTCTGATGAATGCACATGAGTGGGCTGAAAAATCAAGAGACTGTGAAATTCCTGTCAGGCCTATACAGTATAGAATGGGCTATTGACTGCTTTCTGTATTCTCTCCATCATTCTTTTTGAACACTGCCATTAATTTCCCCTCCTACTTTGACTTTTTTTTCAATCCCATCAGCTCTCTGTACTGCAAACCAGGATGCATAAGGCACTAGTGGAGTACAGCAAACAACAAGGCCTTTACAGCCAAGCAGGACTGGCCAAATCTCTGGCTCTTTCAAATGAAAATGCTCGGACAATAATAACTGTGCAGGTATGTTTTAAAGGAGTTGCAGAGCGATGATAAGTCTTAAAATTGAAAATAAAATCATTACAAGTGGATGCCCTGAATAAAAATTCAAACACAATGGTATAATGGAAATTTCATTCAGAGGATAAAAACTGCAAAAAGATGTTGTGGATGTCGTATATCTGTGTTAGTCTTTCACAGTACCTAAGCTGCAATTAGAAATTGTTCTTTTTTTTAAATTACATATTGTCCATTTTAACTCTTTTTAACTTCAGAAGATTTCATTTTGTTACTATTTAAAACAAGTTTACACATTTTCTTACTTAAATGACACAGATTTTGGAAAGTTTATAACTTGTAAAATTAATTTATCCCTTATTTGTAAAATATTTATTTTAAAGCACAACATTATCTCCAGGTATAACTCAATAACATTTCCACCATGTAACACAAACATTATGGCTACAGTGAATAAACATTTTTAAAATAATAAAAATGATTTCCTTTTACATATAGAATCCCTATAGCATGGAAGCAGACTATTTGGCCAATCAATCCACACCAACCCATCTCAGCCAGACCCACCCCATCCCTCTAACCCCACATTGCTCATGCTAATCCACCTAGCCTTCACATCCTTAGACACTGTGGACAATTTAGCATGGTCAATGAACCTAGCCAGCACATGTTAGACTGTGGGAGGAAACTCACGTAGATACAGGGAGAATGTGCAAACTCCACACAGGGTGGAACCAAACCCGGTCCCTAGCACTGTGAGACAGCAGTGCTAGCCACTGAGCCACTATGCTGTTCCTGATTTGCTTCCAGGTGCAAAACAGTATCTCTATATCCTCTCCAAACCTTACAATATTCTGAGATTTCTGCACTTTCAATTTTGTCCTTTTACGCATGTCTAATTTTCTTCACCACACCATTGCCTTTAGCTGCTTCAGTATTGCTCTAAGATTCTTTCCATTAAAACCTACATTTGACCAAGTCTATGTGTCAGTTAGCCAAAAATTTTAATTTTGCTTTCTGTAACACCTGGTTTGATGGTTGCTTCTGTGAGTACTTTTCAGATTTTTCATTATATTAAATGCACTGTATAACTAGATGCTGTGTTGTAATGGAGAAAAATACAATTATAATAATCATTGGTAAACTGTTTATGAAATCATTGGGTTGAATTTTCAGAGTTGGAGATGAGAGGGGCAAACAAGGAGGGATTCACATTAGAACATTACGCATTCCACCATCTAGGGCAGTTTCTTCGGATAAGTGGAGACCCAGACTGACAAACTATTAGAGACAGTCATCCAATTATGCTGATTTCACACTGAATTAGGTCTGATTTTGCATGCACACTGGTACTTTCCTTGATGGAGCAGCAACCCAACAAATGAAAGCTCCCATCTACCATAGCCTTCCTGGATGCAGATCAATGAAATAGGAGCCTCCATATCCCAAAGAGGAACTACTATTACAACAGACTCAAATGTTGTACTTCAAGAGTGTGGTGTTGGAAAAGCATAGCTGGTCAGGCAGCATCCGAGGCGCAGGAGAATCGACGTTTCGGGTGGGCTTATACCTGAAACGTCGATTCTCCTGCTCCTCAGATGCTGCCTGACCAGCTGTGCTTTTCCAGCACCACGCTCTTCAACTCTGATCTCCTGCATCTACAGTCCTCACTTTTTCCCTCTCAACTGATGTACTCAAGTACCTATCAACTTCACCCTTGATGACTTTTAATTTGAATAAATGCCTCTGAACCACATCATGTTGAGGCACATTTGTGGTGTCCAACATGAATCAGCAGTGCCAACTTATCCTGGTGAAGCTCATGAGTCTCCAGAGTGATCAGTCCCTTAAAAATTGAAACCATGGTATCAAGAACTTCTGAACCCACTCTAACTAAGTAGGCAGTGCAGAGATAATGGAGACTGCCTCAGAAAATTGTACCATTGAGCACATTGCCTGTATGTGTGACTTTGAATCTCCATTTGGACCTAATGTTGGAAATAATCCAAAAATCATGGGAAAATCCAAACTGATATTATACTTAGTACTTTGTTTTGTGTTTACGGTGACATATTTCATGGTAGTACTATTTTTATGAATTGGATTGAATTTCTTTGTGATTATGTTCATTGGACAGTACATTTCATGCCATGTTGAGGTCAGTAGTTGTGTATGTCTCATTACTGGAAAGATAATAATGTAATCAGTAACATGGTATAAGAAACATTTGCTCTTACTAATCTTAAAACAATCAACATGAGCATCTCTGATATAATGCAAATGTTTTGAGAAGTGTTGTATCTAGTAGTTTGATTAAGTGGGCTGTTAAATTATGAAATAATATAAATTGTGATGTTGAGCAATAAGTAACAAAAGGAAAATTACTTTCAAACTCCACTAGCAGTTGTTATAATTGCAAAACAATAGACAGTTGACTGGCCTGTGGTGCCACTGGAATGTCCCCTCACATCGCCCATCTGTTCAGTTTCTGATTTAATCAGCAAGAGATCTCTGCAAACCTCGAGTTGGGCATGCAGAAACTTTGAATCTCTCAAGCAGTCTCTCTTGAATTGCAATGTTACAATATAGCACAAATTAAATGAATTTGCTTTCAAAACAATTTATATAATTTACACGTGATCCTCATGTGAGCAAAATGTAACGATGCTTTCACTACATACTCAAATCGTTATTCCCAAACAATGCATTTAGTACTGAAAACCTATAATTCTGCAAGATTTGGTTATGAAGACTGAAGGGGAATACCCTTGAGAGAAACAGTACAGAGTAATCTAATCTACTGTATCCTTACACATACTGTGAATAGCAATCATTCAAAAATTCCACTCTGAGAAATAGGATTACCAATAATCTAATCTAACCTAATCTGTTCAGTTTCTAATTTAGTTGGCAGAAGACCTTTAATGCTTGGTGTCTAGTCATAAAGAAATTTTGAGAATCCTTCTAAGAAAATATCCTATAGTCTAACTTAAACAAGGTTTGCTTGAACTGTGTGGAGGGATTAGCACCATCTTGATCCTGGATTCTAATGTTAGCAGTCAACATAATTAAAATCCAGTTTATTTGTGGCATTTCATAAGGTTGAACACTTAGCAATGACTCAAATATATGCTTTTGTATAGAAATTAAATGGTGACTTTGAGGTTTGATGCTCAGTTTACAGTTCTGTTCTGATTCAAGTTATTGTCTGATTACCAGTGTTTGTTTTGTTATGTATTTTTCTTTGTGCCCTAAATGTTATTATTGGTGAGTTGTAATTCTTCATTTACTTTTGATATTTATTCACTCAAGTGGTTTACTACACTCTATAGGTATCAATAATTGTAAATTTGATGGATCTGATTCAATTTCTGTCATTGTTACGTTATTAAATCAATAAATGAACTATAGTAGAAATACTCAGTATGTCCAGCAGTAACTGAATAGTAACAGAAAAGTTACGAACCTTCCATCAGTTGTGATATGAAGAGATATTCACATACCCTCACATTGGTACTGAAGTGTAGTAAATGACCCAAACCCACTTTTACGTCCTTTACTACTGACCACATAGTGGTGTAGTCAGATTTGTGCAGGATCATTCTCATCCGCTTAACAAGAGGAATAAACAACAGATAAAACCCAAGGAAAGGGATGATAATAACTTGCATTGTTCTGTCAAGTGATAACATTTTCTGGAATAATTCAGTAGAATTTACTCAATTGTTACTCTGAGTTGCATGATTAATTGAAAAAGCTCCCTATTTTCTTTTTGTTTCTTGTGATATTGACTCACGCTAGAGTACAGTTCCAAAGGAAGAGCTGGGTGCTTTGCTTAAATGACCACCTTTCACACGCAAGCCTCTGAAGTGGGTGTCATTAAATTGTTTTACTATGAGAACCATTGAAATTTGTTCTGATCTCACCTTTGTCCAGGGTCCCATATTCATGCTCACGTTTCCATTCAGATCAATGACTAAGAATAAAAATGCAATCTAGTAGCATCTTTCTCAACCACAGAATATCAGTGTTTTGTTTTAATTGCAGTCACCATTGTTATGTAGCGTAACATACTCACCAGTTTTGGGACTAGCACTGTCCCGATAACTGGAATAGGATTAACGATCCAATAAGTCAGTTTTAGTGATGACAGTTCAAGAATAGATATTAACTAGGACACCAGAAAGCTTTCTCGGCTTGTGTTCAAAGCATGCATGTTACATTCACCTGAGACGGCCATGAAGTCTCATTCAAAATACAGTACCTCTGCTATTGAAGCACTCCTCAATATTATACTGAAATGTCAATCTAGATTGTCAGTGCCCAATGCTCTGAGGGTGCTTGAATCCTGGCGTACTAGCAAATAGCTAACAGTCAGCCAAGGCTGGCACGAAACAAATGGGAATGATGAACAGATTTTCACTCCCTATACTATGATCCTGAACCTATTTATTGTACTATCAGTCATTTTGAACTAAATTAACTAAGTGTTGCTGGGAAAAAAAAGACTGAGCTTTATGTCTTCAGAGCAAAATTACAAGAAATTTGGAAGGGAACATCAATTTATACTGCATGAGGAAAAGGTATTGATTGGTCTCTGATTGATAGAGGTGTTGATTGGCTGCCATATAAACTTTGATTGATTAAGTTGTTGTCATGGAGATGGTACTGAGGATTGGTTATCTGCAGTGCTTTTGTTTAAATTGAAATCAAGGCAGGTAATTCTGATTAGTCAAGGCATGCTGTGCAGAAAGCACCAGGAAACAGTTGTCTCTTAAATATGTGTTTATTTGAAAAGGAGACAATGCTGACTCAATGCAGGATATTTGAATTCCCTTGTCTTTTGTACTGTGTACTAAATTAAAGTATAAAGGGAGCTAAGGGCAATAACAGTTTATCTTTCAAAAAGGAGGTAGTTATTGTTCTTAGGGCTAAAAAGATCAAAGGGTATGAGGCAAAAGAGGAATGGGGTCCTGAGTTGGATGATCAGCTATTATTATACTGAATGGTGGAGCAGGCTTAGAGGGCCAAATGGCCTACTCCTAGTCCTGTTTTCTATATTTCTGCTTACTGTATTAACAGGTTAGTGGACAGGTTATATTCCTGTTCCTTTGCCAGTTGTGTGAAGCATCCTTTTAATGTTAATCACTGAGACCTCTTAAGTTTGTACCTAATGTCTCTTTCAGGCTAATAAACAGTGAAGAAAATTTCAGAAGCACTAAATGAACTATGTTTTGGTATGGATGTTGATGTGAAAATAGTTTTTCTTGATTAAATGTATAAAGCATTGTCAAGCATACTGCTGTAGTGTGTATTGTACCATTTTGCCTTTTAATAGCCAAAAATGCAGAAACTTCACCAAAGCAGCATTTTTTTATTTGAAAATCTCAACATAAAAAACAAAGTTGGACTACTGAACCAAATCACACTGCAGTAATAATCAGGCTCACAGTACATTATTCCCCAGGCTCACGTCACAGCTCCTGCTCCTAGTTTCAGGCTATCCTCTCCTGCCTTACAGTCTCAACATGAGCACCAGCCTAGTTGTCTTTCAGTCTAGTAGCTTTTAGAATTGGAATTCTCTTTTACTTCCTTCAATAATAATTAAAATATAATTTAAATGAAATGAATCAGTAATAAAATTAGTTACTTATTCATCATTATTTCTTTCTCCTTTTAATTTTCCTCTCATTTTCAATCAACTTGGAAAACTCTACCCAGCAACGTTCAGAAACAGTTTTTACGCGCTATGTTGAAAGCTCTTAATGATGAGAAATGTTGAATCTTATAGCCTCACTATGTGTTTAAATGCTTTTATCCATAATGAACCTAGTGTCTCCAAACTCCAATGTGCAGTACTTAATATTTTTAACAGAAGCATAGATACAGTAGTAACATTGTATGACAGCACCATTATTTCAGCTGGTCCCTCTATGGATCACCATCTTAACATGGTGGAAAGGCTTGCATACTTTGTTGACTCTTCTCTGATATCATCAGGAACTCCTTGCTCCTGATAGGAGCAAGGCAGTGGCAAGGATAAGAGAAAGAAGGTGCCAAAGTTCAGTCCAAATAGCCCTAAACAGCAAAACAGGTGAAGGAACATTGTGCCTCAGCAACTATGAAGATAAATGAGTCTGCAGCAGCAAGGTGGTCCCATTCATTGTGGCTCAAAACATCACCAAATTATGACCACCAACCCTTCATGTTTGTTGGAATAATGAAAACACCCAAGATCTCTGTGTTAAATGAAGTAATGCACAATGTTCTCCCAAGTCAATTTGTCAAGTCCTATGGTGATAGAGAATTAACAACAGGGACAGGGCTGTAAATCAGGGATCTCAAATCATGGATCTGCATACCGTAAAGGTCATTGGACACCTGTCCTGAGGTGTCAGAGATACCTGTTGTAGCATCATCTGTGAATGAGCTTTAAGATACTATCTGCTCATCCCAAATGCAGAAAGATCTAGAAAAGGTTCCCTAAAAATAGTCTGCCTACTTTCTTCAGACTAGGGGTACATGCCCCATCTTTCTGGTCAGAGAAAGAAAACTCTAAATTTTGGAATTTGGAACATTAGAGTACTCTCGGATAATGTTAAATGTGGCTGTCTGGACAGAAGAACTGCAATTATATCACATGAACTGTTAAGATTCCGAAGTGACATTGCTGCTCTCTGTACTGTCCTTCCTGGCAGTTGAAGGAAAGACAAGATTATCAGTGAACCTACAGAGTTGGCTTTGCTTTCTTGAATAAGATCCTGGATTCCCTGCCAACAACTATATAAAGGATAGGCTAATTTCACCCACTGCTTACCCATAATTAATTTGCTGCAGTCAATTTTTCTTATGCACTGACCCTTGACTCAGATGAAGACATTAAGGAAATGTTTTATTCTGACATTGATAAATCCTTATTGCCAATCCAAAAGAAAAGATCTATTGTTGAAAATGTGCTCAGAGACAGAAGTAGACTAAGTCTTTGTAATCCGAATCTTTGATTGAACTATGTAAAATTTATATATAACAGGGAAAGATCACTGCATGCCATCTTACAGTAATACCTTTTATGTATTGCCCATCGTACGACCTGACATCATTGCTTGCTGACTGATGCTGCTTCCATGTACCACCTGACAAGTAATCGTAATGTCCCTGATAACTTGCATTTTTATTCATTAACCTGTATTCTAATATTCTTACTTTTCTATCTGTTCCCCTCACCACTGAGGGGAGGCTTGTGGTGAGGCTTCAATCACTGACTTAATTTCCTGTTTGACCTTCCTTGACGTGGACTGATTGGGCATTTATTCTTCATGTAATGTGATAAGGCATGCTCAGATTCTCCAGAACTATGAACAGTATCAGGAATTCTGACCCGAATTGTCCTGATTTGTTATGATCTTGTGATTCATCCATCTTTTAGTTAAGTTGGAGATCGAAGTAAGCTACCTGCTTAGTAATGAACAATCTTGATGGGGCCTGCTCCATAACTAAGATATATTGGAGTATATTGTCAAGAATTGGATTGAACTTGGCTGGTTATGAGTACTGTATGAAGCCATTTACCCATTTGTTATGATTTCTGTTAATTTCTCTTACTGCTTGTATCTGCCCATTCCAATCTCTGCCAAACGCAGCTGCCGTACTCTACCATTTTTTTTGTTTTGTTTTATCAGACTGAGACAGTCTGTTCTAATCTAATTTGTTTAATTCTACACACATGGATAGAGAACTGCTTGGATAGAGAACTCTTGTCAAGCAGGAAACAAAGAATAAGCAGGTCTTTTTCTGAGTGGCAGGCAGTGAGTAGTGGTATACCACGGGGATCAGGGCTTGGACCATAGCTATTCACAATATTTATTAATGATTTAGTTGAGGGAAGTAAATGTAATATCTCCAAGTTTACAGATGATAAAAAGCCAGGTGGGAAGGTGAGGTATGAAGAGGATGCAGAGTTACTTCAGTGTGATTTGGATACATTGAATGAGTAGATAAATGCATGGCAGATGCAGTATAATGTGGATAAATGTGAGGTAATCCGCTTTGATAGTAGAAACAGAAAGGCAGATTATTATCTGAATGACAGTAGATTTCACTTCCCCTTTTCCCAAAGAGATCTAGATCACCCTGTATATCAATTGTTGAAAGTAAACATGCAGGTGAAGAAAGTAAATGGCATGTTGACCTTCACAGCAAGAGAATTCCAGTACACGAGCAGGGATATCTGCTGCAATTGTATGGGGTCATGGTGAGATATGCCTGAAGTATTGTGCGCAATTTTGTTCTCCTTTTCTGAAGAATGATATTGGAAGGAGTGCAGTGAAGATTACCAGATTGGTTCCCGGGATGGCAAAACTGACATATGAAGAGAGACTGGATCATTTAGTATTGTATTCATTGTGTTTGAACAATGAAGGCGGGTTGAGGGAGGTGGGGGGAATCTCATAGAAACCTATAAAATGCTGGAAGGATGTTCCCAATGACTGGGGAGTCCAAAACCAGGGCTCACAGTCTAAGGGACAGGCTAAGCCATTTAGGACTGAGATGAGGAGAAATTTCTTCACTCAGATTGTGAGCCTGTGAAGTTCTCTGCCGCAGAAAGTGATTGAGTCTAGAGCATTGAATATTTTCAAGAAGGAGATATATATCGTTCTAAAGGCTAAAGGGATCAGAGAGTATCTGGAGAAAACAGGAAGACAGGCCTGAATTGAATGATCAGCCATGAACATACTGAATGGCGGAGCAGGCCTGAAGGGCTAAATGGACCATTGGTGGTCCTGCTGTTTCTATGTCTACGTTTCTGCCATGTATGTTTTAGTATTGGAATATTGCTGTTGCTGGACTTTGTTTAAATTTTCATTCTAGGACTGGGTACTGCTGGGTGTCATTTTGATTGTGCCATGGAAGAATTTTTTGATTTTTACAATTGCCACCATATTTTAACCATGCTCAGTGACTTACAAGGAGCAAATCTTTTTAAGCAGAATGCTTTATTAAACAATGTACAATAAATATGTAATAGGGAGACGCCTGTTTTCCCAGCTTACAACAAGGCCTTCTATATTCTGCCCATGATGTGAACTGATGTCACCATTGGTATGACAGCAGCTTCTTTTAAGTTACATTTCCGGAGGACTTTAATTCCATAATTTTGGCAGTAACTCTGAAACCTCGAGAAGAACCATTCTGAAAAGAGACATAGAAAGAGCTAATGCATTTGGTGTCTTCCAGCTGGCAGAATGTCGTCAACGTGACCTCATTATAATAAACGTTTCCTCATACCAGAAAGACAAATACAAACCACATGTAAGCATTCTAGATCAAAGCTTGGCATATGTTACATTATGTCCTTGATCAAGCTAAAAATCTTTGTGATATCTGTATCACTCAAACTATGCAAGGCACTGACACCTGCAGGACAGAGCATCAAGTTGTTCAATTAGGTAAATTCAGCTAGCAGCACCAAGACATCACAAGAACTAAAGGACCCAAGAGGAGGAAGATCAGTGTCTCAGCTATAAAACAGCTGGACTGAAAGAAGGAATTTTATAAGCATTGTGCAACCAATTTGGAAAATCTTCACACACTGAACTCAGCTTCAGAACAGTAGGATGAGCTAAACTCAGCTGCATCCACACCATTGGGTTTGAGCATTGTTATCACTGGGATTGGTTCCAAGAAAACAATCAGCAATATGTGACCTCCTAGAACAAAAATGTGTTTATGGGGGGATCCAAGATGGTGGCGACCCAGCAAGTCTGAGTCTATAGTGCTCTTCCCAAGACTTGCGTAAAGTGGGTCACCCACCCCCACCACACTCACCAAATCATTCATAATAACTGTTAAATTTAAATAGTTGCTTAGTATTACATTTAAATAGTCTAATATTTAATGAAAAATGACCAAAGGGAAGGGAGCCCGCAGCTCTCAACAAGCAGGACCCCCTCCCCCACCCTCTCCCTCTTCAGCTGCAGCAGAGGCGTCCACAGCCGCCCCGGGGGACTTACCGACGGTAACAAGCCTTGTGGAGACGATCACCAAGCTGGATGCTAAGATCGACGCCTTTATCGAGGAGTCCCAAAATCGATGGGAATCACTCTCGGCCGCGCTGCAGAAGCACGGCCGAGACATCCAGGAACTCGAGCGCGCGACCTCCGAGACTGCAGCTCAATCGGCCGTGGATCAGGTTCGGACTCTTGAACAGCGAGTCCGGACCTTAGAAAATCGATAATCAAGGTCATCGAAAAAATATTCGTTTGCTGGACCTTCCTGAACGGGAAGAGAAAGGCCAGTTTACAGCATTCCTGGAGCAGTGGCTGCCACAGCTTTTAAATCTACATGCTGGATCAGGCCAGGTAAGGGTGGAATGGGCCTACCGGGTCGTAATACGTGGGCCCGGCTCGAACCAGCGCCCAGGCCCGGTCCTGTTCCGGCTGCAGAGCTATAGGGAGAGGCAGATGCTCCTAGAAGCCTCTAGAAATCTTGGAAGGGATCCCCAAGCCATGATCTATAAAGGATCCAAGATCATGCTATTTCAGGATTTTTCCCCAGCTCTGGTCCGAAAGAGGAAGGCATTCGATAAGGCGAAGAAGCTTTTAAGGGACTTAAATATTCAGTACTCCTTACGCTATCCAGCGACGCTACGCTTTAACCACGAAGGATCCATATATAACTTCGGATCATCAGAGAAGGCTAAGGAATTCTTGAACTCTCTTAGATAAACTGTAAGAGATAGTGGATGTTGGTTTGCCTTTCTCCCCACTTTGGTCTATATTCCCCCCCTTTTTTTTCTCTTTTTTCTTACCTTATTGTTTAATATTATCATGGGGGGCGGGGAGAGGGATTTGATTTTTCTGCCACCCCCCCCGGGGTTGTTTTCTTTTAATACTTTATGTATATATGTGGGTATGTATGTATGTATATATATGTTGGGGCGTTTGGTTAATGTTGGTGGGGGGAGGTGGTTACCTTATTCTATTTTACCTCTGTCTTTAGGAGCGGGGTTGTTTCTCCCTTGTTATTTTGTATTATTATATTTAATTATTACTTGTTGAGATTGTAATTTTATACTTATATATTTATATATGGTTATTAACATTCCCAAATATATCCAGGTGTTGGTGTGGGTGGGGGTAGGGTGCTCACTGTTAACTCTAGCTTTGTATTATATTTGAATTCTCCTCATTTTATTGAGGAGCACCTGGGTCAAGGGTGGGGCATTGGTTGGGAGAGGATAAGATGGACTTTTGGAGAGGAAGTGACACCCCCTGGGAACAAGGGGGAAAATCTCCACTTAGGTACGTTTTATATTTTTTTAACTTAGAAATAGTTTTTTATTATACTGTTGTGAGTGTATTAGAGAGCCTTTATTTTTGTAAATTTTATATGCTCTATGCTCGGGATGTTCTAGATAGGGTTTCCCCTCCCGAGGGGTCTCGGATTTGCCCAGATGATTATGGTTGATCAGTCGGTTAAGTGGTGCACCTGGAATGTCAAGGGGAGTAATTCGCCAGTCAAAAGGAAGAAAATATTATCAAATCTTAAGAAAGAAAGAGTTGATATAGCTCTCCTACAGGAGACACACCTGTCGGATAAAGAACACTTGAAATTATGACAGGGTGGATTTGATCAGGCCTTTTTTTCTTCTTTTAGCTCAAAAAGCAGGGGAGTTGTTATTCTTGTTCGGAAGAATTTCCCTTTCAAAATCCTAAATCAGATAAAATTATAACAGAAGCTTTTTAAAAATTGATGGCCTATGGTGCCCGTCATACAATTATTGGGGGGGGCTTTAATTGTATTATGGATCCGGAAATAGATAGGATTCCCAAGAGTGCTGCAGGAGTATCTCCCAGATCTAGACAATTGGCGGATCTGAATAAAGAATTAGGATTGGTAGATGTATGGAGATGTCTTCATCCACAGGGCAGAGATTTTTCTTTCTACTCTAATCCACATAAATGTCATACCAGAATTGATATGTTTTTTGCCCCCTCGATTTTTTAAAATTCCATATCATCCTGTAAAATAGGTACTATAGCAATTTCCTACCACGCTGCTGTACATATGGAAACTAAGGCGAGGAACAATGGGACCCCTTCCTGATAAAAGATAGTAAATTTGTAAAGTACTTCTCCCAAGAATTTAAAACATTTTTAGAAATTAATTCAGGTACAGCAAGCAACCCATCAATGATGTGGGAGACCGTCAAAGCTTATGCACAAGGTTTGATCATCTCCTACTCAGCGACCTAGAAAAAATTGAAGGGAGAACAACAGCGTCTGCTCGAAGCACGCTTAAAAGCAGCTGAAACAGCATACGCTGATAGACCTTCTATTATAAAATTGCAAAGGATTACGGCTCTTAGGACAGCTCTAAACACTACGCTTACTCAAATGGGAAATATTATTTGCAAAACAAAGGTTAAATGAATATGGCGACAAACCGGGTAGATACTTAGCATTTCTTGCAAAGAAAAAGAAGGCCCCTCAGACTATTACGCCTATCAAGGAAAGTACAGGTATTTTGACTCATGATCATAAAAAGATTAATGCGATCTTTAGAGAATTTTATTCTGAGTTATATAAATCGCAGGATTGTGAAGATAGGACTAGGAGGATGCAGTCATTTTTAAAAAATTTGACCTTTCCGGGCCTAACTCCGGAACAGGTATCGGTCCTAAATGCTCCTCTAACAGTCCAAGAAATACTTGATGCAATTAGGCAACTCCAGAACGGAAAGGCACCGGGCCCAGATGGTTTTCAAGCTGAATTCTATAAAGAATTTACGGAAATATTGGCTGGTCCACTTATGGACATGTGTAACTATGCATATAGTCAGGGCTGTCTCCCGCCTTCGCTGAAAGAGGCAAATATCCCTCTTATCCTTAAAAAAGGAAAAGATCCAGAAGACTGTACATCATATAGACCAATATCCTTGCTAAATGTAGATTTTAAAATCCTTTCGAAAATGTTAGCACTGAGACTAGAAAGGGTACTGCCACATATTATAAAGGAGGATCAGACGGGATTTATTAAGGGCCGTAGATCATCCAATAATATTAGAAGGGTTTTGAATGTGATTCAAGCCTGTCATTGGGGAAAGATACCAGGAGTAGTAGTTTCATTAGACGCGGAAAAGGCATTCGACAGGGTTGAATGGTCATATTTGTTTTACACATTGGAAAGGTTTGGCGTTGGACAGGTGTTTACCAAATGGGTCTCAACATTGTATAGTGATCCCAAAGCAGTTGTGGTTACCAATGGATTAGGTTCGGATAGCTTCAGTGTGGGTAGGGGCTGCCATCAAGGATCTCCTCTCTCGCCATTGTTATTTACGCTAATAATTGAACCACTAGCAGAAGCTATACGGACTGATCCTGATGTAACGGCCCTGAGGATTGGTACAGGTAAACATAAAATTACCCTTTATGCAGATGATGTTCTTTTATTCCTCAGTAATCCTCTGATGTTCGTACCTCGCCTAATCCAAATTATTAATATATTTAGAGCATTCTCAGGCTATAAAATTAATTTTTCAAAATCGGAGGCTATGCCAATGGGTGGCCTGGCTATGACACCCCACTTAGTGGACGGATCCCTTTTTCCATTTCGTTGGTCCCTGGAGGGCTTCTTATATTTAGGTATTTTTATTACTCCAGTATTTGGTCAGTTGTATAAGGCTAATTTTGTGCAATTACTGGAAAGGATAAGGCAGGACCTCCAGCGATGGGGAGACCTTCCGATTTCCTGGTTGGGTAGAATAGCACTAATTAAAATGAATGTTCTGTCCCGTCTCCTATATCCTATGAGAATGCTCCCGGTGATGCTGCCGAGGATGGCTCTACGTAAATTATATGGCTGGCTGGGTTCCTTTATCTGGAATCATAGACGGCCCCTCATTAAGCTGAAGAAGCTACAGCTTCCACAGGCAAGGGGAGGACTGGACTTCACAGACTTTAGGAAATATCAGTTAAGTTCCCTATTAAGTTACATAGCTGATTGGGTCTTGTCTGATCCACAATCAATCTGGCTGGACATCGAGGCCTCTCAAGTAAAATACCCACTTATTAACCTCTTATTTTCAGACAAGAGGAAAATCATTACAGATCACTGTAAAAACCCCATAATACTAAACACAATTAAGGCTTGGAATGTAATGCGGCAAAATTAGGGTAATTTACATAAAACATCCCCCTATGCACCGATAGTAGGAGCATGGGGATTCTAACCGGGGTTTACAGATGCCACTTTTAAACTCTGGAGATCCAGGGGTATCTCATGTTTAGGGGACCTATTTAAAGATGGGGTCCTGATGTCTTTTGAACAGCTGCATCAGGAATTCGGATTACCTAATGGAGACCTCTTTCGATACTTCCAAATTCGAGATTATATACAGAAGAAGACTACGTTATTAGATAGTCTTTATAAATCAGATAGAGAATGTAATGTCCTACGACCAGTGGAGGTATCCTCCGTCAGTACTATTCATCATTTACTACATGATGAAGTATCGGGAGATATGGACAATCTGCTTAAAACATGGGATCAGGATTTG
Organism: Hemiscyllium ocellatum; assembly: GCF_020745735.1. Taxonomy (NCBI): domain Eukaryota; kingdom Metazoa; phylum Chordata; class Chondrichthyes; order Orectolobiformes; family Hemiscylliidae; genus Hemiscyllium; species Hemiscyllium ocellatum. The sequence goes on from NC_083404.1 coordinate 82,784,013, forward strand.
GGACTAGAAATCTCTATAGAAATGTGGAATGATATTTGGGAAAATGCTAGAAGAATTACTATCTGTAACGGAACCCAGGCTATCCAGCTGAAGATACTTCATAGGGCCCATATAACACCGGAACGATTGGCAAAATTTAAGGCAGGAGCATCTCCAATGTGTCCCAAATGCAAAATAGAGGTGGGCACTCTTGTACATTGCCTATGGACTTGTCATAAGATCCGTAGATATTGGACTAAAGTAGCAAATACCCTGACAGAAATTTTAGGAACAGAAATTAGAGTGGACCCTATATCTCTCCTTTTGGGCTTTTCGAACTTTCCCTCCCTGGATATGCACGGGAAGAGACTATTTTCTATTCTCTCTTTCTGTGCAAGGAAAAATATTTTGGTGAACTGGGTGGCTGAGGGCCCCCCTGGACTTTCAAATTGGCACAGATTAATTATGGAATGTATTCCCCTTGACTTCCTTACAAATATGGTGCACCGAAAGACTGCATTATTTTATAAAATATGGCAGCCCTTCTTGAATTACATAAATACAGATATTTCGGCCATCCTAACAAGGGCTTTTATTTAATGGAGATTACAAACCTGGCTGCTCCGGGGCCCCTTAGGAGAGGAATCCCGCACGAATATGGGTTTTATTACATTTGATGTTTATACATTCCGAGCATGTAAGAGACTTAAATATACACTCTGGTTAGTTGTAGGTTAGATTAGTAGAAAGTTGAGTTTTGTTTTTTTTTCTATTTCGGTATTTTTGTTTTCTTTTCTTTTGTTAAATTTTGACTGTTGTACATTTGATTTAATTGTATATCAATGTTTGTATTTGAGAGTTTTGTTTATTTTTGTAAACTTGTAAAAATGTTAAATTTCTAATAAAAATATCTTTTAAAAAAATGTGTTTATTGTCTAATAGAACAGTTCAAGGTTGCAAGGGCAAGACAGCAGCATTCTAACAACTCAAGGTTGATGCCTAAAGATAAATCTGGAACATAAAAGACAAGTGTTGGGAAGAAAAGCCTAGGGTATATATAACAATATGTCACCAATCACAAAATGCAAAGCTTTCATAAGCCGCCATCTATAACCAAGGTAAAATGCTCAAAATTCCCTTATTCATGGGTTGATGTTGTTCTTCTTAAGCTTGACAATGTCCACAGTGGAAATAGTTATTTCCAACAACTCCTTAACCATGCAATTATAGTGGCAACTGATGCTTTGATATTCTTAAGGCAATTACCAGTCCCTGTGGTAAGATCTTTATGTTTTAACTTTATTCTTTCATGGGATATGGGCATTGGTGGATAGAGAAGCATGTGTTGTCCATCCCTAATTGCCCTTGAAATGATTGGGTAGCTAGGTCATTTTTGAACTGAAAATGTGTTGCTCGAAAAGCGCAGCAGGTCAGGCAGCATCCAAGGAGCAGGAGAATCGACGTTTTGCCCATGAACCCTTCTTCAGGAATGTGGAAAGTGTGTCCAGCAGGCTAAGATAAAAGGTAGGGAGGAGTACCAACCAGTACCCTTTCACTGACACCCTCCTTCGACTGACTGAACTGGTCCTCACCCTGAACAACTTCTCTTTCCAATCCTCCCACTTCCTCCAAACCAAAGGAGTAGCCATAGGCACCCGCATGGGCCCCAGCTATGCTTGCCTTTTCGTAGGATATGTGGAACTGTCCATCTTCCCAACTACACTGGCACCACCCCCTACCTTTTCCTCCGCTACATCGATGACTGTATTGGCTCTGCCTCGTGCTCCCGCGAGGAGGTTGAACAGTTCATCCACTTTACCAACACCTTTCACCCCGACCTCAAATTTACCTGGACCATCTCAGACTCCTCCCTCCCCTTCCTAGACCTTTCCATTTCTATCTCGGGCGACCGAATCAACACGGACATTTACTATAAACCGACCGACTCCCACAGCTACCTAGACTACACCTCCTCCCACCCTGCCCCTTGTAAAAATGCCATCCCATATTCCCAATTCCTTCGTCTCCGCCGCATCTGCTCCCAGGAGGACCAGTTCCAACACCGCACAGCCCAGATGGCCTCCTTCTTCAAGGACCGCAGATTCCCCCCCAGACGTGATCGACGATGCCCTCCACCGCATCTCATCCACTTCCCGCTCCTCCGCCCTTGAGCCCCGCCCCTCCAATCGCCACCAGGGCAGAACCTCATTGGTCCTCACCTACCACCCCACCAACCTCCATGTACATCGTATCATCCGTAGTCATTTCCGCCACCTCCAAATGGACCCCACTACCAGGGATATATTTCCCTCCCCTCCCCCATCAGCGTTCTGAAAAGACCACTCTCTCCGTGACTCCCTTGTCAGGTCCACACCCCCTACCAACCCAACCTCCACTCCTAGCACCTTCCCCTGCAACCGCAAGAAATGCAAAATTTGCGCCCACACCACCCCCTCACTTCCCTCCAAGGCCCCAAGGGATCCTTCCACATCCGCCACAAATTCACCTGCACCTCCACACACATCATTTACTGCATCTGCTGCACCTGATGTGGCCTCCTCTATATTGCCGCCTACTTGCGGAACATTTCAGAGAACACCTCTGGGACACCCGGGCCAACCAACCCAACCACCCCTGGCTCAACACTTTAACTCCCCCTCCCACTCGACCAAGGACATGCAGGTCCTTGGCCTCCTCCATCGCCAGACCACAGCAACACGACAGCTGGAGGAAGAGCACCTCATCTTCCGCCTAGGAACCCTCCAACCACAAGCAATAAACTCAGATTTCTCCAGTTTCCTCATTTCCCCTCCTCCCACTTTGTCTCAGTCAAATTCCTCGAACTCAGCACCGCCCTCCTAACCTGCAATCTTCTTCCTGACCTCTCCGCTCCCACCCCCGCTCCGGCCTATCACCCTCACCTTGACCTCCTTCCACCTATTGCATTTCCCCTCCCCCAAGTCCCTCCTACCTACCTTTTATCTTAGCCTGCTGGACACACTTTCCTCATTCCTGAAGAAGGGCTCATGCCCGAAACTTCAATTCTCCTGCTCCTTGGATGCTGCCTGACCTGCTGAGCTCTGATCTCCAGCATCTGCAGTCCTCACTTTCTACTCGAAGGCCATCTTTGAAGGCATTTTTGTGGATGCTCAAACCCGGAAATAAACACAGAGAATGCTTAACAAACTCATTTGGTCTGGCATCATCTGTGGATAGAGAAACAAAGTTAATGCTTTGATTCCAGTATGACTCTTTATTTGAAGAGGAGTCATTCTGGACCGAAACATCAGCTCTATTCCTCTCTTAGAAGATGCTGAGTTTCTCCAGCATTTTCTGAATTTTTGAGTTAAACATCACACAACACCAGGTTATAGTCCAACAGGTTTAATTGGAAGCACACTAGCTTTCGGAGTGACGCTCCTTCATCAGGTGATAGTGGAGGGCTCGATCATAACACAGAATTTATAGCAAAAATTTACAGTGTGATGTAACTGAAATTATACATTGAAAAATTGATGGTCTGTTAAGCCTTTCATCTGTTAGGATACGGTGATAGTTTCACTTCTTTTATGTGTAAATCACAAAACTTTTTTAAAAAGTTGCATTCTCGGGTTAGCTGTTAACAATGGGTGATAGCTAGACAATATGTTGAAGGTGTTGGCCCCTGTGTTCTCTGTCTATGCCATGATGTTTAGATTGATTCTAATCTAAAAAGTGAGATAACAGAGTTTTACATAAATTCATACAGTTTTTGAGCTCAGAGTTCTACATGAATGTACGCAGTTTTTGAGCAAAGTGCAATGTAACTCTGCAAGTACAAATTCACCCCACAAAATATATGTGGGCATGTGGGTCTTTGTCTGTGTATGTGTGTGTGTCTATCTGGGGTGGGGGTGTGTGTGTGTGTGTGTGTGTGTGTGTGTGTGTGTGTGTGTGTGTGTGTGTGTGTGTGTGTGTGTGTGTAGTGAGTGCACAGTGTCTTAAGTCTGTAAGGGGGTACATGTGTGAGTGTAGGTGTCTGTAAAGGTGTGTGTGGGTGTCTGTGTGCGCGTCTGTGTCCACATGTATGTGAGATTGTGTGTGTTTAGGAATATCTGTGTGTGTATGTAGTGCAATGGTGATCACCTGTAATGTGACATGAACCAAGTGTCCCGGTTGAAGCCCTCCCTATGGGTACCGAACTTAGCTATCAGCCTCTGCTCGGCCACTTTTCTCTGCTGCCTGTCCCGAAGTCCACCTTGGAGGATGGTCACCCAAAGGTCCGAGGCTGAATGTCCTGAACCACTGAAGTGTTCCCCAACTGGGAGGGAACCCTCCTGTCTGTTGATTGTTGTGCGGTGCCCATTCTTCCGTTGTTGTGGCCTTTGCTCGGTTTCCCCAATGTACCATGCCTCCGGGCATCCTTGCCTACAACGTATAAGATAGACAACGTTGGCTGAGTCACATGAGTACCTGCTTAACAGACAATCAATTTTTCAATGTATAATTTCACTTATATCACACTGTAAATTTTTGCTATAAATTCTGTGTTACGATCGAGCCCTCCACTATCACCTGATGAAGAAGCGTTGCTCCAAAAGCTAGTGTTTTTTCCAATTAAACCTGTTGGATTATAACCTGGTGTTGTGTGATTTTTAACTTTGTACACCCCAGTCCAACACCGGCATCTCCAAATCCTGAATTTTTGAGGACAGTTAAGAGTCAACTGCATTATAGTTGATCTGGAGTCACATGTCTGCAAGACCAAGTAAGGATAGCAGTTTTCCTACCCTAAAGAACATCGGTGAACCAAATGAATCTTTACAAAAACTGATGATAATTTCATGGTCACCATTGCTGATTCTAGTTTTCAATTCCAAATTTACTAATTGAATTTAAATTTTGCCACCTGCAATGGTGGGATTTGAATCCTAGTTCTCAGAGTATTAACTTCATGGTGTGCTTAACAGTCCAGAGATGTTATCAACATTACATAATCTCCTTGTAGCTAGGTCACCGTCAATGAGACATCTGCAACAAGCAATAAAATGGATAAAAACTAACAAAGCCTATAGCCCTGATGGTATTCCAGCTGAGGTCATTGTGGCGTCTGTGCTTTTGCTCATATCAAGATTCAATGTACTCATCCTGCATATTTAGTACAAAATTTGAGTATAGAAGGAAAAGGTTACATTTTATCAAGACTTTTCATCTTCCACTGATCAAGAAAATTTGTAGGAACACCAATTCAAATGGAAAGTAACATTTTTATTATATTTGAAGAGAATGTTAATTGGTTAACAAGTGGACTCTTACTAGTGGAGGCAATGCTACAGAGAATGCAATAGTTAGTTGATGACTTGCAGTACTGATTGGTCACAGCATTGCCCTGAGAAATGAACTGGAAAATATCATCAATTTTGTTGAGTTGAAATAGGCACAATGGCTGTGCATGAACTTTCAGTTTGTAAAGGCCCCCTATCAATAATGTACGTAGCTTCTAGTTCTCACAAGTACACTACAGTGTGAGCCCAACAGATGATCCTGAATTGGTTGTCAGCATAATTCTTTGCATGTTCACATCTAACACATGTTGGGCCAATCTTGGAATCACATGTATTGTTGGACAGAGAGGTTTGCAAGCGCTAAATTGTTGGGTTAGTTAATTCCTTGAGTAAAAAGTGAGGTCTGCAGATGCTGGAGATCAGAGCTGAAAATGTGTTGCTGGTTAAAGCACAGCAGGTTAGGCAACATCCAAGGAACAGGAAATTCAACGTTTCGGGTCAGTGCCCTTAATTCCTTGCTTGTTGTGAAAAACCAAATATATATGCTATTTGATTTGATCTATTCATAATTGGGACACACAATATACTCAACGTCACACCAACACTGAAATTCATATACCAAATTATTCATTCATGTGATAAGCAGAACATCTTTTTGGCTTGGTATTACCATTCCTGTTAGGGGTGAACCACCAGTTGTCAGTGTGTGTAGCGGTGTGTAACAGCTAGCTTCATCTATTGTTCAAACTTTTGAGATACTTTACTTTGAGATAGACTGGGGACTTTTCAGGGGCAAAAGTGATGGACCTTAGGTCATGTATTCATGAGTTTGTGTGATATACAACAAGGAATGATCTGACCAGGATGACTTCAATGTGTCCTATTTCAGCATCAAGTTTGTACAGTGAACAAATAGCTTGGGCCCCATTTATGAGGTTGCTGATAAGATCACATTGAACTGTAGGAATCCCAATGCAGCTATTGACCAATGAAGGTAAACTCACAGTGGACAGTGGTAGAGAACCCCGCTGGCCAATATTTCAACCAGGGCATCCAGAAAAGGGATTTCATTTGACTGTCAAATTCAGAGGTGAATGTGAGTCTAAAGAGAAACATGTATATCCCACTTGTCAATATTGCAGGAAGACCTAGAATCTGTATCAGTGATACATAAGAACACGAGAGAAATTCTACCAGCAATGATTTTGGTACATTCTCTGGATTCAATGTTGACGAAGGCTAGTGTCTTTCTTGACTTTAGAAGCCAAGAAAGCTCAACAAATATTTCGGCAAAACTGCTGTAAAGCTAACTGCAATGGAGTGGATACCGTGTCTGGTTGGCTAAAAAGTGGTTCCCTGCTAGGTCCTGCTTTCTCAACACTCAAGTGACTGCTGTTCCAGGAGACAACACAAGGAACTCTACAAAGACACTCAGAAACGCTCCTTGACATTATTACTGGAAGTACCTTCCTAGCAATCCTTCAAAGTGGAAAAACATTGTGTCCATCAAGATGCATCATGTATGGGGTCCTAATCCATCAGTGATGAGGCAGAGCAGTAAGAGAGAAGGCAAGAAAAGGAAGCAAATTCTGTTCTTCTGGTCCCACTGCCACATATGGCATCCTGGCCCATGTGCCCTTTTGAAGATTCAGAGCAGAATCTTGCAACCCTGAATAGATATTGTCCTCAAATCATGGGACTGCCAACAATTATGGTTGGCAACAGTGAGGAAGAAACTGAGCAGAAGATAGATAAATTAGGATAAGGGATAAATTTCTGCAAATATTTGGATCAACTATGCAAAGTGTATAATCAGCATTTGACTCTGTGGTAAATGTAAGGTATGATACAGAGAACCTATCAATACTGAGAGATCAGTTTCTTTCTTTCCCCAATCACTACTGCAATTTTTGTTTGGCCAAAGTTCATTAATGCTTGAGAGCACCATGCTTTATTGGACCCAAGCTGCATGTTGGAGACGTCATGTTTTATTGAACCATCAATAGTTTACAACTAAGGTGTCGTCCCACAAAATTTAAGGCTGAATAGGATTACTTTCAATTCTCTCCTAGCAGCTAACTTAGTGGGGAAGAATGAGCAGAAATAGACAGCTGTCAGGAACGACTTTTAAGCCTAGTCAGTGATACTTTTCTTCAGCCAGAAGAGCTAATATAAAATAAACAATTTGAAGCAGATTATATAGCAATCTGAAGTAACAAAAAGAACTTGCATCTATAAAGCATCATGTGTATTCAGGGTTTTCCAACCAACTGATTGTTTTGAAATTCAGAAAAATGGAAATAAAGCCAAAGGTAGTAGTCACCCAACATGAAAAATCTCTCAAACAGCAAATGAACAATTTTACATTTAGTGGTATCAGTTGAAGTCGAAATATTGATCAATACAGAGGTTTCCCCACATACTGTGGCATTCTTCAAAGTACATAAGCAGGCACATGGGTCTCGTGCAAAATCCCACCAGAAATAATAACAACTTTCATTTATGCACTACTTTAAACTTAGAAAAATGTCCCAAACACTTCACTGGAATGTATCAAACAAAATGTGACAAGCAACAGAAAGACATAATAAGGCAGTTGAGTAAAATTTTGGTCAAAGAGAATAAGATTTAGTGTTCTAAAAAGGATAGGTGCACAACTTCAAGAAAATTTCAGAGATTTACACTGAAGCAACTGAAGGCATTATCACTAGTGGTGGTGAACAGTTAAAATTGCTGGTGTGGAAGAAGCCTGAATTGAAACAGTGAAGAAATCTTGGAGAGCTATGGCACTGATGGATGACTTAGGATGAATTGCATCCCAGGCTGTCATGGGAGGCGAGGCAGGAAATTGGAGGGACTGGGACACAAATTTTTAATTCCTTTCTGGCCAAAGGGGAAGTGCCATAGGTCTGGAGAATGGCTATTATGGTTCCACGTTTTAAGAAGGGAGGTAGAGATGAACCAGGAAATTATACACCAGTGAGTCTCATGTCAGTGGTAGGGAAATGATTGGAGAAAATTCTGAAGGAGCAAATTAACACCCACTTGGAAATAAATGGTTTAATTAGGAATAGTCAGCATGGCTTTGTCAGAGGGAGGTCATGTCAAACAAACTTATTAGAATCTTTTTGAAAATGTGATCAATTGTGTGGATGAGGGATATCCAGTGGTGTAGTTTATATGGATTTAGCAAAGCTTTTAACAAGGTTCCGCATGGGAGACTGATTGAGAAGGCACATGGAATTGAGGGAAACGTGGTGAGGTGGATCAGAAACTGGCTTAATAGAGGAACACAAAGGGTAGTGGTAGAATGCTTTTTGAGTGACTGGAGGCCGGTGTCCAGTGGTGTACCACAAGGATCAATACTGGAGCCCTATTTACATACATAAATGATATAAATGAAAATGGCGGGGCAGCATTTTTAAGTAAATTTGCAGGTGACATCAAGATTGATAGTGTGGCTAATAATAAACAAGATGGTTATAAGTTACAGGAATATGTAGATGGGTTGGTCAATTGGACAGACCAGTGGCAGATAATATTAACTCTAATAAGTGTGAGGTGATGCACTTTGGAAGAAGAAACAAGATGAGGGAGTATCCAATGAATGGCAGGACACTGGGTAGCTTAAAGGAATAGGGGGATTTTTGAGTAATTATTCACAGATCCCTGAAATCGGCAGAGCATGTGAATAGGATAGTTAAGAAGGCATTGGGGGCACTTATTTTCATCAGTCATAGCAAAGAATATAAGAGCAAGGAGGTAATGTTGGAGTGGTACAGAGCTTTGGTCAGGCCACAACTGGAGTACTATGTGCAGTCTGGTCACCCCACTACAGGAAGAATGTACTGACACTATAGACGTTTACAGAGGAGGTTCACTAGGATGTTGCCTGGGATGGAGATATTGAGCTATAAGGAGAGACTAGATAGGCTTAGGTTATTTTCTTCAGAGCAGAGAAAACTGACAGGGGACATGATTGAGGTGCACAAGATTATGAGGGGTATGGATGTGGTGAATAGACAGTAGCTGTTCCCCTTAATTGAAAAGCCAGTCATGAGAGAGCATAATTTTAGGGTAAGGGGCAAGAGACTTGTGGATAAATTTGTTCACTCAGCAGATAATGGGAATCTGAAATGTACTGCCTGGGGAGGTAGTCGAGGCTGGAAACCTTACAATCTTTTTAAAAAATGCTTCAAATATCATAATATAAGAAGGATATGGGACAAGTGCGGGAAATTGGGATTAGCACACTTTTAGTGGTAGTTATGTTGGTGCAAACTTGATGGATCAAAGGACCTTTTCTGTGCTGGATGAATCTAAAAAATATGACACTCAGCTTTGATGTTTTGCTCACATAGCAGTGTTGTATTCTTAGGAAGATGTTTCCTGTTTTGGTTCCAGAATCTGTTTGTAACAGGCTCAGTGACCACTAACTATAGAAGTTGTGTAGAGGCAGAAGCAGAACCAGCTATTGTGAATGAATCTTTTTTTCTCCCCTTATTCTGTCATGGGATGCAGATATGGGTGCAATATTTGTTCCCCATCCTCAATTGCTCTTGAACTGAGTGACTGGCTGTGGGCCTGGCATCACATTTAGGCTAGACCAGGTAAAGATAGCGAATCTCCTTCCCTAAAGGGCACTAGTGAACCAGATAGTGTTAGTTTTCCTGATCGCTATCATTGAGACTGGGACTTTATGTTCCTGATTTTGTGAACTGAATTCCAAATCAGCAGCTACTATGATGGGACTTGGACCCATGTCCCCAGGCCATTGCCAACTTACATCTGTTACGACACGGACTAAACCCTCCTGCTTAATTTGAAACCAGCTATAGAAAAGATTTATCCCATGCAGTAATCTGTAAAAATTCGAGTGGCCAAAAACTACTTAAAGTAAAAATTAACAACTTTATTTCTTAAAGTAAAGCTGAGAATAATTAACTAACAACTATTTACAATTCCTTCCTCTAACCTATCTTTTCCCTTCCCTTCTTGAATGCTAGTCTGATAAAACAGCTAATTTACAGAAAAATTCAAATTTTAAAACTAGCCAGCTGTCGAATCTTCTCTTTATCTTCGTCAGTAGATTTGCTCCCCAGGTCAGTGTTGAGGTTTTTCTCTGTGCAAACTCCTTCTCTAGACAGACACCTCTCAGAGAGTTCTGACTAGCAGTTTACACCTGTTGTTCTGGTGGCAGTTCTCCCCACCCCCACCCTCCTCTCACTTATCTCTCCACTCTTCAAGCTCTCTGCTTGTATTCCTGATAAAGGGCTTCTGCTCGAAACGTTGATTTTACTGCTCCTCGGATGCTACCTGAACTGCTGTGTTTTTCCAGCACCATTCTAATCTAGACTCTGGTTTCCAGAAGCTGCAGTTATTGTTTTTTTACCTGGCAGTTCTCCTCCCAGCTGTTCAATTTTCCCCAGTCTTATACGCACCACCACCCCCCCCCCCCCCAAAGCATCAGATTGTGTCATTGGCTTTTAAGATTGCCAATATACTCAGATCAAACTTGATTGGAAGTTGGTATTTTCTGGGGTATAATTTAAACTGATTGACCAATTCGAATCTGTTTTTGTCATTTCCAGGCAACCAGCTACCCCAGTAGCTGGAGCACATGTTACATTGTGTCTTATTGAGAACATTTGGTGCTGTCACTGCTCGCTTTTCCTCTCTTAAGGGTATAGTACACTCACATCTTCATAACACATCATACCCTGAAGAAGAAGAAGTACCCTGAATAATTTCTTCCAAGGAGAGAGACCTCCACACCAAGCATGAAGATGGCAATACGTTGGCACCAATCGATGATCATGGTATTCTGGATCAACACAGATTAATATTTTGTCTTAGGGAATGCTGTTGCACACGACAATTGACAAAGGTCTTTAGCCATTCATCCGTCCTATTATGGCACCAATATATAAGGATGGATGTGCCCACTCAAATCACCTTTGACCAGGTCCCTCACAGCTCCACATTAGCAATGCAGAATTGTGTGACTTATAGAACATAGAACATAGAAAGATACAGCGCAGTACAGGCCCTTCGGCCCTCGATGTTGCGCCGACCGAATCCTACCTAACCTACACTAGCCCAATAACTTCCAAATGCCTATCCAATGCCCGCTTAAATGACCATAAAGAAGGAGAGTTCACCACTGCTACTGGCAGGGCATTCCATGAACTCACAACCCGCTGTGTAAAGAATCTACCCCTAACATCTGTCCTATACCTACCACCCCTTAATTTAAAGCTGTGTCCCCTAGTAACACCTGACTCCATTAGCGGTAAAAGGTTCTCAGTGTCGACCCTATCTAAACCCCTAATCATCTTATACACCTCTATCAAATCTCCCCTAAACCTCCTTTTCTCCAATGAGAACAGCCCCAAGTGCCTCAGCCTTTCATTATAAGATTTTCCTACCATTCCAGGCAACATCCTGGTAAACCTCCTCTGCACTCGTTCCAATGCCTCCACATCCTTCCTATAGTATGGCGACCAAAACTGCACACAATACTCCAGATGAGGCCGCACCAGAGTCTTATACAGTTGCAACATGACCTCAGGACTCCGGAACTCAATTCCTCTACCAATAAAGCCCAGTACACCATATGCCTTCCTCACAGCACTATTTACCTGGGTGGCAACTTTCAGAGATCTGTGTACATGGAACCAAGATCCCTCTGCTCATCCACACTACCAAGTAGCCTACCATTAGCCCAGTAATCCATAGAACATAGAACATAGAACATAGAAGGATACAGCGCAGTACAGGCCCTTCGGCCCTCGATGTTGCGCCGACCGAGTCCTACCTAACCTATACTAGCCCAATAACTTCCAAATGCCTATCCAATGCCTGCTTAAATGAACATAAAGAAGGAGAGTTCACCACTGATACGGGCAGGGCATTCCATGAACTCACAACCCGCTGTGTGAAGAATCTACCCCTAACATCTGTCCTATACCTACCACCCCTTAATTTAAAGCTATGTCCCCTAGTAACACCTGACTCCATTAGCGGTAAAAGGTTCTTAGTATCTACCCTATCTAAACCCCTAATCATCTTATACACTTCTATCAGATCTCCCCTAAACCTTCTCTTCTCCAATGAGAACAGCCCCAAGTGCCTCAGCCTTTCCTCATAAGATTTTCCTACCATTCCAGGCAACATCCTGGTAAACCTCCTCTGCACTCGTTCTAAAGCTTCCACATCCTTCCTATAGTATGGCGACCAAAACTGCACACAATACTCCAGATGAGGCCTCACCAGAGTCTTATACAACTGCAACATGACCTCAGGACTCCGGAACTCAATTCTCTGCCAATAAAGCCCAGTACACCATATGCCTTCCTCACAGCACTATTTACCTGGGTGGCAACTTTCAGAGATCTGTGTACATAGACACCAAGATCCCTCTGCTCATCCACACTACCAAGTAGCCTACCATTAGCCCAGTAATCCATCATCTTGTTATTCCTACCAAAGTGAACGACTTCGCACTTAGCTACATTGAATTCCATTTGCCACACTTCCGCCCAGCTCTGCAACTTATCTATATCCCGCTGTAACCTACCACTTCCTTCCTCACTATCCACAACTCCACCGACTTTCGTGTCATCCGCAAACTTGCTTACCCAGCTATCAAGTCCTTCCTCTAGATCATTTATAAAGATAACAAAAAGCAATGGTCCCAAAACAGATCCTTGTGGTACACCGCTAGTAACTGCGCTCCAAGATGAACATAATCCATCAACTACTACCCTCTGTCTCCTTCCAGCCAGCCAATTCCTAATCCAAACCTCTAATGTATCCTCAATGCCATACCTCCGAAGTTTTAGCATTAGCCTGCCATGGGGAACCTTATCGAACGCCTTACTAAAATCCGTATACACAACATCTACTGCTTTACCCTCATCCACTTCCATAGTCACCTTCTCAAAGAACTCAATAAGGTTTGTGAGGCACGACCTGCCCTTCACAAAACCATGCTGGCTATCCCTGATCACGTTATTCCTACCCAGATGTTCATAAATCTTATCCCTTACCATTCTCTCTAAGACTTTGCCCACCACTGAAGTCAGACTCACTGGCCTATAGTTACTAGGGCTATCCCTACTCCCTTTCTTGAACAATGGGACCACATTCGCTATCCTCCAGTCCTCTGGTACTATTCCCGTTGACAATGACGACATAAAAATCCAGGCCAATGGCTCTGCTATCTCCTCCCTAGCTTCCCATAGGATCCTGGGGTAAATGCCATCAGGCCCAGGAGACTTATCTATATTCATCCTCTCCAATATTCCCAAAACCTCTTCCCTGCATATTTCCAGGGCATCCATTCTAATTATTTGTGATTCCATATTCACATCAGCAACAGTGTCCTGTTCCTGAGTGAATACTGATGAAAAGTACTGATTTAATGTCTCTCCAATCTCCTCCGCCTCCACACACAACTTCCCACTACTATCCTTGACTGGACCGATACCTACCCTAGTCATCCTTTTATTCTTGACATACCTATAGAAAGCCTTTGGGTTTTCCCTAATCCTACCAGCTAAAGACTTTTCATGTCCCCTTCTCGCTTTTCTTAGCTCCCTCTTTAGCTCCTTCCTGGCTACCTTATAACTCTCAATCGCCCCTACTGAACCTTCACGCCTCATCTTTACATATGCCGCCTTCTTCCCTTTCACAAGGGACTCCAATTCCTTACTAAACCACGGCTGCCTCACAAGGCCCTTTACACCATGCCTGACTGGTACATACCTATCGAGGACACACAGTAGCTGCTCCTTGAACAATCCCCACATCTCATTAGTGTTCTTCTCTTGAAGCCTGTTTTTCCAATCCACACAACCTAAGTCATGCCTCACTGCATCATAATTTCCCTGCCCCCAGCTATAGCTCTTGCCCTGCGGCGCATGATTATCCCTCTCCATCACTAAAGTAAAAGTCACCGAGTTGTGGTCACTGTCCCCGAAGTGCTCACCTACCTCCAAGTCTAACACCTGGCCTGGTTCATTACCTAGAACCAAATCCAATATAGCCTCCCCTCTTGTTGGCCTGTCGACATATTGTGTCAGGAAACCCTCCTGCACACATTGTACAAACACCGACCCATCTAATGAACTCGAGCTATAGCTCTCCCAGTCAATATCTGGGAAGTTAAAGTCCCCCATAACAACCACCCTGCTACCTTCACTCTTTTCCTGAATCATCCTCGCAATATTATCCTCTACTTCTCTAGGACTATTAGGAGGCCTGTAGAAAACACCTAACAGGGTGACCTCACCTTTCCTATTTCTAACCTCAGCCCAAACTACCTCAGATGGCAAGTCCTCTTCCATCGTCCATTCCACTGCTGTGATACTGTCTTTGACAAGTAATGCCACGCCTCCCCCTTTTTTACCCCCATGTCTGATCCTACTAAAACATTTGAACCCTGGAACGTGCAACAGCCATTCTTGTCCCTGTTCTACCCACGTCTCTGTAATGGCCACAACATCGAAGTCCCAGGTACCAACCCACGCTGCAAGTTCACCTACCTTATTCCTTATACTTCTGGCATTGAAGTATACACACTTCAATCCACCTCTCTGGTTACAGGCACCCTCCTTAGAGATCGTTGCATTATTCCTAACCTCCCTACACTCAAGGTCCTGTACCCTAAAGCTACAGTCCTGGTTCCCATGCCCCCGCGGAGTTAGTTTAAACCCTCCCAAAGAGCACTAGCAAACCTCCCCCCAAGGACACTGGTGCCCCTCAGGTTCAGGTGTAGCCCATCCTTTTTATAGAGGTCCCACCTTCCCCAGAAAGGACCCCAGTTGTCCAGAAACCGGAATCCCTCCCTCCTGCACCATCCCTGTAGCCACGCATTTAACTGTTCTCTCTCCCTACTCCTCGACTCTCTATCACGTGGCACGGGTAACAAACCAGAGACTACAACTCTGTTTGTTCTAACTCTGAGCTTCCAACCTAGCTCCCTGAAAGCCTGTCTGACATCCTCACCCTTCTTCCTACCTATATCGTTGGTGCCAACGTGGACCATCATCTTGTTACTCCTACCAAAGTGAATGACTTCACACTTAGCTACATTGAATTCCATTTGCCACCTTTCTGCCCAGCTCTGCAACTTATCTATATCCCGCTGTAACCTACCACTTCCTTCCTCACTATCCACAACTCCACCGACTTTTGTGTCATCCGCAAGATGTAAATCAGAGAGAGTAGAGAATCTTAGAGAAAGTAAATCAGAATGTAATAATCAGGAGCACAGTCTGAGATTGACAGCAGCAAGATCTAGAGCAGCAGGTCAGGCAGCATCCTAGGAGCAGGAAAATCGACGTTTCGGGCATGAAGAAGGGCTCATGCCCGAAACATCGATTCTCTTGCTCCTTGGATGCTGCCTGACCTGCTGCGCTTTTCCAGCAACACATTTTCAGCTCTGATCACCAGCATCTGCAGTCCTCACTTTCTCCTAGCAGCAAGATCTAGGGCACTATGATTTGTATGGATTCATTTCATGCCCCCTGCACATTTCATCATGGTATTGACGAATGAAATAGAGAAAATAGTGATTTAAGCATACAATGTATTTGGGAGCCACAACCCTATTCATTTTAAATTTGGAAGGAAAGGGAAGTTCATTGGTGTTATTATTATGACTATGATATCCAGATTATGGTTAAGGAGGTGCCGAAGGAGAAAGAGTTTTTGCATCCATTTGACAGGTGAAACTGTTCAGAATCCAGAGTATCCCACCCACCCACTTCACCAAATCCATACCACCTGCAGCAGAGTCTGTGGTTTCAGGATTGGATAATTCAGCCACCACAAAACCTCCACACCATCTCCCTGGAGTGAAAAAAGTCATCCCTAACTCTGAGGGACTTCTAAAGAAGAAGCAAGCCTTCTGCAACCACAAAGAGGGCATGGACAGAATTATCAATGACAGTTAGTGCTGCAGTTCAACATTAAACAGTCACAGATACAATGTAGGAAAAGGTTCCATGATCTTCTGCATTCAGCTACTTGACTTGTTGGCACAAGCATTGTTAGGTCCAAGTTCATATCGCAAACAACAGCTAAGGAGGAAGACCTGGCAAGTATCTCTGCAATAGCATTGAAGCTTGTATATCCAAGCTGCTACTGCAGGAATGCACAGCAGTGATGTCAATGCACAATACTGCGATGCACAAACGCCTTTGAAAAATATCTCCCTGGCTACACTCAGGCTAACATTATTTCATGTTGTATTTAGAGTTTAACTGTCCCCAGAATACCTGAATTGGGAATGAATCTGAGAGACTATTTGAATGCCAAGCAGACAACCAAAGAAGTAGCCAGGGTGCTTTTCTAGCTGGTTGTCAGTAATGGAGATTCACCCATATCAAGTCGTAAAGGCACTTGGAGGATGTTTGTAGTGGTAGAGGTGATGCTGTTGCTTCACTGAGCATGAATGGATGTGGGAAAGAGAGTAAGTGCAATGGCAAGGGTTATTGCATCATAAGAAGCAGCATAAACTTGATTAAAGGCAATGGCATGTGTCAGTGTTTGCTTTCACAGTGAGGAGGGCTACACCCAAATAACTTCTGTGGAAAGGAAAACAGAGTTAACATTTCAAGTCAATAAGATTGTTTTGCTGAACTGAATTTAAAGTTCTGAAGATGAATCATATTGGACTTAAAACGTTAACTGTGTTTATTCCTCCAGAGATGCTGCCAGACCAACTGTTTTGCCAGCATTTTCTGAATTAATTTCAATTTTACAGCATCCACAGTATTTTACTTTCTCCTGAATAAATCCTTTAGTATTTCCCAGTGCTGGTCACTCACCCATACCCACCTCACCTTCATATTAACACAAGTCCATCACGTGAAACTCAGTTTGGGTTTTGTCAGGTCCATTTGGTTCCTGACCTCATAACGACCTTGATTCAAACATGGACAAAACAGCTGAATTCCAGAAGTGAGGCCTGCCTTTTAAATTTCTTTCTCAGTCCCCTAAAATTTGCTTTCAGGACCTCATTTCCATTCTTACCGATATAGTTGGGGCCGAAATAGTCCTCAATCTCTGGATGTTCACTGACCCCAAAAGAACACCATCCCTCTGTGACATTATTGACCCTGCTATTAGGGAAGCACTGTACCATCCTGAAATCTTGTCTTCAGCTGCAGACATGACTATCTGATCCCCTAACTAAAGAATCACAGTGCCCTTCCACTCTTCTGCCCTCACTCCCATAAACTGCTGTTCCCATGTATCTTATGTCAGTGACTACTTGTCAGTTTAATTTCAGATGCTTTCTGCTTTAGTTCATTGGATGGTGGTGTAAACCATGGTGGCTGTATGGTCTACACTGGTTCTTACCTTGTGTTCTTATTTTCAAAAGCATGACCATTTAGTAAATAGAGGACTCAGGTTTAAGGTTAGTTAGTAAAAGCACCAGAAGCTTTATGATAGAATCTTTTACATCGTGAAAAGCTTCCTTCATAAAAGATGTTGTATTTAAAGCTTAACTGTCTCTTGAGCAACTGAATTGGGTGTGAGTCTGTGAGACTGTAGACTATTTGGAATGCCAAGCAACAATACTTTATCATGGATTCTACACTAGCAGCTTAATATATGTAGGGAATGTTTTGCACAGTTGTGTCCAGGTACCAAAAGTAATCAAGTGAAACTCCAGAATGTCCATTTCATCTCAATAAGTACTGAATTGTTGTTGATATCATAGAATCCCTACAGTGTGGAAGCTGGTCATTTGGCCCGCGAGTCCACACCAACCCTTTGAAGGGCATCCCACCCAGACACACCCTGTTACCCTGTTACCCCCTGGCTAACCCACCTAGCTGCATATCCCTGAATACTATGGGCAATTTGGCATGGCCAATCCACCTAACCTGCACATCTTTGGACTGTGGGAAGAAACCAGGGCACCTGGAAGAAACCCATGCAGACAGGGGGAGAACTTGCAAACTCCACACAGGCAATTGCCCGAGGATCAAACCCAGGTCCCTGGCTCTGTGAGGCAGCTGTGCCAGTCACTGTGCCACTCCTGAATTTTAGCTGAAATTACCAATATGTGTCAAAGAATCTCAACATCTATTTGAATAAACTGACTAGTTTGGAATTATAATGAACAAGCCTAAGATAAAAGTGATATGAGTTCTTTCCATGAATTCACTTGTAAATGCAAATTAGAAACTATTTAATTCATGCCCATCACATGACATTTCTACTTTAGTAGCAAAGTCTACTATGACAACTATATTATTGTTAAAGTGAACTGGAAAATAAGTACCAGGGACTCAGGTTCGATTTCAGCTTTGGGTGACTGTCTATGTGGAGTTTGCACTAAAGAACCACTACTGTTTTTCCCTTCTTCTCCAGGAGTCTGCTTGGGTTTCCGTTGGGTTCTCTATTTTCCTCCCACAGTACAAAGGTGTGCAGATTAGGTGAATCAGAATCAGTAAATTGCCCTGTAGGGTCCAGAGATGTGTAAGCTCGGTGGGTTAGCCATGGGAAGTACAGGGTTACAGTGATGGGCTAGGGGTCTGGGCATGGGTGGGATGCTGTTTGGAAGGTCCATGCGGACTCAATGGGCCAAATGGGCCCTTGCCAACCTAAAGGGATTCAGTCATTCTCTTAATCATTGGCCTATTTTTTCTAAACAATTTTATTTTGAAGTCCTCAAAAATTTAAGTTATCATGTTGTGTCTTCTACAGCAACTGTGACAGTGTAGAAGGATTAGCCTTCAGGTAAAGCCTGCCAGTTTCAGGCTTGCCACAATTCAAAGACAACACTACTTATGCTGTGTCAATTGGCAACATCATATCAGAAGTATCACCATCTGTCAACAAGGGAACGTTGAATCATTCATTATCTGCAGTTCTGGCCACTTGATCCTTATGCTACTTTGCATGTGCTGTTTGGCAATCCAGCATCATACTAGTACTGCAAATTTTTGCCTCGTTTATTGCACTACCAAACAGGTAGTTGAAAATTCTAGTTCCACCATATCAACTAACGAAGCTAAATTGCAGCAAGAAAGATAACACTGAAAGGCACAATTCCAGAAATCTAATTGGTTGACTTCTCTAGTCCCATAATACGTGCTTGAGTCTTAGGGCTGAATATTATTTTTGGAATGTCTCACATTCTGGGAGGCCAGCAACAAGTATGGAATCAAATAGTTCCTTGATTTGGTTTAACTGCAGTCTTCTACTTGAACCACACATTAGCATCCATTGCCAGTTTCCAAAACAAATCAGCAGGCAGAGAGAGTGTTGTAATGGTGATGTCACTTGACTCAGAATCCAAAGGGCAAGACTAACAGAGATCAGGACAGAAGTCATGAGTCACAGTGAGTGGTGGAAATTAACTTCAAGTATAGTCGATTCTGCTATAATACAGAGTCATAGAGTCATGGAAATGTACAGCACGGAAACAGACCCTTCGGTCCAACTCATCTATGCTGACCACATACCCCAACCCAATCTAGCCCCACCTTCCAGCACCTGGCCTGTATCCCTCCAAACCCTTCCTATTCATATACCCATCCAGGTGCCTTTTAAATGTTGCAATTGTACTAGCCTCCACCACTTACTCTGGCAGCTCATTCCAGACACGTACCACCCTCTGAGTGAAAACGTTGCCCCCTAGTTCTCTTTTATATCTTTTTCTTCTCACCCTAAACCTATGCCATCTAGGTCTGGACTCCCCCATCCCAGGGAAAAGACTTTGTCTATTTATCCTATCCATGCCCCTTATGATTTTATAAACTTCCATAAGGTCACCCTTCAGCCTCCGCGTTCCAGGGAAAACAGCCCTAGCCTATTCAACCTCTCCCTATAGTTCAAATCCTCCAACCCTGTCAACATCCTTGTAAATTTTTCTGAACCATTTCAAGTTTCACAACAGCTTTCCGATAGGAAGGAGACCAGAACTGGAGACCCGGGTTCAATTCCCGACTCAGGCGACTGACTGTGTGGAGTTTGCACGTTCTCCCCGTGTCTGCGTGGGTTTCCTCCGGGTGCTCCGGTTTCCTCCCACAGTCACAAAGATGTGCGGGTCAGGTGAATTGGCCAAGCTAAATTGCCCGTAGTGTTAGGTAAGGGGTAAATGTAGGGGTATGGTTGGGTTGCGCTTCGGCGGGTCGGTGTGGACTTGTTGGGCCGAAGGGCCTGTTTCCACACTGTAAGTCTAATCTAAGTCTAATCTAAACTGCACACAATATTCCAACAGTGGCCCAACCAATGTCCTGTACAGCCACAACATGACCTCTCAACTTCTGTACTCAATACTCTGACCCATAAAGGAAAGCATACCAAATGCCTTCTTCACTATCCTATCTACCTATGACTCCACTTTCAAGAAACTATGAACCTGCACTCCAAGGCTTCTTTGATCAGCAACACTCCCTGGGACCTTACTATTAAGTGTATAAGTCCTGCTAAGATTTGCTTTCCCAACCTCGCATTTATCTAAATTAAACTCCATCTGCCACTTCTCAGCCCATTGGCCCATCTGAGCTGGATCCCATTGTAATCTGAGGTAACCTTCTTTGCTGTTCACTACACCTCCAATTTTGGTGTCATCTGCAAACTTACTAACTATACATCTTAAGCTTACGTCTAAATCATTTATGTAAATTTATAAAAGTAGTGGGCCCAGCACCGATTCTTATGGCACTCCACTGGTCACAGGCCTCCAGTCTGAAAAACAATCCTCCGCCACCACCCTCTATCTTCTGCCTTTGAGTCAGTTCTGTATCCAAATGGCAAGTACGCCCTGTATTCCATGCAACCTAACCTTGCTCACCAGTCTCCCATGGGGAACCTTGTCGAACACCTTTTTCTCCCCACTCTGTGCAGCTGAGTGTCCCAGAGTGCTGCGCATTTTGCTTTGGCTGCAATTTCCTGAGACATTATCACTGTCACCAGAACGCAGCATAGAATATCGGTTAAATCTGGGATGGTCTTAGAAGACCTCTGTTTTACCTGCCAGGCCTTATGCTTGTGTGTGATGGTTACTTATTCCTTATCCTCCTGCATCTATTCAGACTGTCAGGTGACCACTACTTTGTTTGCAGTTTCCACAAGATTCTCATTCTCCCGCTTGCTTCGATGGTAGAAAGCATTTCACACCTGGTATAGAACACAGATAGTGAGTATGAACTAGGAACACCATACATTTGGGAGCACTGGTCTCAACAACACAGTTAAAGATTGCATCAGATGCTGATAATCTGTAAGAATAGTCCGGAGCTAAGATTCATCCAAGGAATTGAGTAAATTGGTACTGCTGTATCTGCTTGTATTTTTCAATAAAGACATGAATTACTGACACAATGTGTTTAGGTCCCACCTGGGGTTGAGCAGGTGCCTAGTCTCTGGCAGGTCTGCGAATATTAGCAACCTGAGCCATTTCTTCCTTGGCCAGCTGTGGGAGACATGGCAGTGGTATGCTTATGGGTGGGTGCTCCTGCCAGGAACTAGCTAAGAAACCCACCGAGCTGTTAGTATCTGAGCTGGTAGGGGTGCAGGAGGCAACTTTGCCAGTGTATCCTGTGAGGCACACATATTCTCTTCCTCAGAGGTAAGCAGTTAATTTCTAATCACGCAACCATCTTGACTATGGTGACCATGGTAATGCTGTCAGTATGTGACAATGAGACGAAACAGACAGTGTGTTACTGACAAGATGTAGAAGTTGTGAAATGACAATAATGCATTGTCTGTGGGGGTAATGGGAAGTCAATAAGAGCTTTTCTACTTAGTTACCAAGACATGTATGTTGCAGCATCTTCACAGGACTGCTCTGCATCCTTACCATCAAGGGCCAAGATTCTCTCCTTTTAGTGGGTGAGGAGCCAAATATTAGGCATCCCTCCACCTGACACTTTCTGCCCTATTATGGGGCATTCTTTCCTGGAATAAGAGATAGGGAGGGATTGAATGAGATGAAAGTAGATGATACAACTGCTAGTGCTAGTGGGGTTGCCAAAAAAGTAGTGAGCTGACCTGGGTGAGTGAGTAGACAGCACAGAGCCATGCAGAGTTACTAGGGCAAATAAGCGAAGATGGTGTAAGCAATTGTGAAAGTATAGAGCATGAGTCCATGGGAGGTAGGTAAAGCAGTTAGATGTTAGGTGTCAGATAGAAAGTGTTGCCACTTTACCTGACAGAAAGGAGAAGGTACTGAAACATCCATGCCTCAATAGCCAAGTAAGAAGAAAGTTAATCTCCCATTATTCCTACAGAGAATGTCATTAACCTTCTTGTTGCTGCACTACTGCAAGCTCCTCCAGGCAGCTTATACCTGGGTGGAAATCTTGCCAACCTGGCAGACTCTGGTATCATGGGTTTTTCTGTCGGCCCTTGGTGAAATATAGAAACATGGAAGATAGCAGCAGGAAGGGGCTATTCGAGCCTGCTCCATCATTCTTCATGATCTTTGCTGATCATCTAACTCAATAGCCTCGCCCTGTTTTCTCCCCATAACCTTTGATCCCATCCTCCCCAAGTGCTGTATTGAGTCGCCTCTTGAATACATACAATGTTTTGGCATTAACTACTTCCTGTGGTAATGAATTCCACAGGCTCACCATTATTTGGGTGAAGGAATGTCTCCTCATCTGCATCCTAAATGGTCTACCCCGAATCCTCAGACTGTGACCACTAGTTCCGGACACACCCACCATTGGGAACATCCTCCCTGCATCTGTTCTGACTAGTCCTGTTAGAATTTTATAAGTGTCTGTGAGAAACCACCCCCCCCCTCACTTATCTAAACTCCAGTAAAACAATCCTAACTTAGTTGATCTCTCCCCAAATTGTCAATCCTGCCATCCTCTGACTCAGCCTGGTAAACCTTTGCTGTACTCCTTCGAGAGCAAGAGCATCTTTCCTCAGTAAAGCAGACCAAACCTGCACACAGGATCCTACGTGTGGCCTCACCAAGGCCCTGTATTTTTGCAACAACCCTTCCCTGCTCCTGTACCCGAAACCTGTCGCAATGAAGGCCAACATCCCATTTGCCTTCTTTACTGCCTGATGCAGTGGCATGCTTACCTTTAGCGACTAGTGCACAAGGACACTCAGGTCCCGCTGCACATTCCCCTTTCCCATTCAGATAGTAATCTGCCTTCTTGTTTTTGCTTCCAAAGTGAATAACCTCTCATTTATCCAAATTATACTGCAACTGCCATTAAATTACCCTCTCACCCAACCTATCCAGATCATGCTAAAGGATCTCTGCATCCTCGTCACAGTTCACCCTCCTATCCAACTTAGTATCATCTGCAAACTTTAAGAAGTTACATTTTGTTCCTGCATCCAAATCATTAATATGAGTTGTGAATAGCTGGGGCCGCAGCACTGATCCCTGTAGCACCCCACTAGTTACTACGTGCCAATTTCAAAAAGACCCATCAATTCCTACTCCTTGTTTCCTCTCTGCCAGCCAGGTTTCTATCCACCTCAATACACTTCCCCCAATCCCATGCACTTTAATCTTGCACAATAATCTCCTATGCAGAACTTCGTCAAATGTTTTCTGAAAGTCCAAATATATCACATTGACTGATTCCCCCTTGTCAACTCTGCTAGTTACATCTTCAGAGAATTTCAACAGGTTTGTCAAGCATGATTTCCCCTTCATAAATCCATGCTGATTCTGTCTGATCCTGCCACTGCTTTCTAAATGCTCCGCTATGTTTAGAAAATGTATTCTGGGTATTCCAAGGTGGAAGATGAGAAAAAATTGTGGTTGTAAGAGTTCTTCCTTTCTTGACATATTTTAGGTGTTGGAGGCGATCTCCTCAAATTCCAGGAGCAGCAATTACTGTTTTATAAGCTGTTGCATTGTTTTGGAACTTTGGGGGAAAAAGATCAAAACAGCAGCACTTTTAAAAGGAGGAAGACAGACAAAAGGCAGCAACCACATGGTCAGTGAGGGAGAGAGAAAAAGAAACCTATACTGCTAATTAACACAGCAGTGAATCTGCAGAGTTACTGCCTTTGCTACTTGAGTTCATGTATCTCTGAAATCAGAGTGCGTCCAAGAAAAATTAAACAAAGAGCAAAATTTACAGCTCACCTTGGAGGAACATATGTGGGAGAGCTTACAACACAGGAACAGATAAGTGCATAGTTTTTAAGTGTAACCTTGCTGTAAGTCAACAATAGTGAGTAGAATGGGTTCTTTCTTGATGATATGTTTTATTGAGATCTGTAAATAAGGAATTTACAGGAGCTGGGAGTATGATGCATGGCAGTTATAGGAAGGGTGAAAAGCCGCAGATACAGTCAGTGTCTATGAAGGAGTCTTGTGTGTCTATCCCCATTTCAAACAAGCATGCTGTTTTGGAAAATGTAGGGGGTGGCGGACTCTCAAGGGAATGTAGCACGGTTAGCCATATGGCTGTAATGTAATGAGGGATACGCCGGTTTCCAAGCGATTGACTGTGACAGGGCACTTTCTAGTCAGAGGCACAGACAGATGTTTCTGTGGTCAGCAGTGAAAAATTGGAATGGTGTGTTGCCTTCCTGGTGCCAGGATCAAAGGTACTTCAGAGAGGGTGCAGAATGTTCTCAAAGGGGAGAGGGACCAGCAGGAAGTCATTGTACACATTGAAATTAATGACATAGGAAGGGAAAAGGATGAGATTCTGAAGCGAGAATATAGAAAGTTAGACAGGAATTTAAAAAGAAGGTCCTCGAGGGTAGTACTATCTGGATTACGCCTGGCGCTACGAGCTAGTGAAGGTTGGAATAGGAGGATGGAGCAGATGAATGTGTGGCCGAGGAGCTGGTGCAGGAGAGAAGGGTTCATATTTCTGGATCATTGGAATCTCTTTGGGATAGAAGTAACCTGTACAAGAAGGATGGATAGCACCTGAATTGGAAGGAGACAAATATATTGGCTGGGAGATTTGTTAGAGCTACTCGGGAGGATTTAAACTAGTAAGTGGGGTGAGGTGGAAGGGGTTCAGGAAGTACTGAGGAAAGAGATCACTCTGAGACTGGTACAACTGAGAAAAGGAATGAATCTAACTGTCAAGGCAGGCAAGAACAAAGCAGAGAACAAGGTAAGACTGATAAATTAAACTACACTTACTTCAGTGCAAGAGGCCTAACAGGGAAGGCAGTTGAACTCAGGGCATGGTTAGGAACATGGGACTGGGATATTATAGCAATTACAGAAGCATGGCTTAGGAATAGACAGGACTGGCAGTTTAATATTCCAGGATGCAAATGCTATAGATAGGAAAGAAAGGGGCGCAGGAGAGGAGGGGGAGTGATGTTTTTGATAAGGCATAAATCCTGCATAAATCCAGGGAACTTTTTTGGGTGGAAATGAGAATTAAGAAAGGGTTGATCACCTTTTTGGATTGTATTCTCGACCCCCTAATAATCAGCAGGGAATTGAGAAACAAGTCTGTTAGGAGATTTCCTTTATCTGTAAGAATAATAGGTGTTTATGGTAAGGGATTTTAACCTTCTAAACATAGACTGGGATGCCATAGTGTCAAAAGTTTAGATGGAGAAGAATTTGTTAACTTGTGTACAGGAAAATTTTCTGATTCAGTATGTGGATGTACGTATGAGAGAAGGTGCAAAGCTTGACCTACTCTTGGAAAGTAAGATAGGGCAGGTGGCTAAGATGTCAGTAGAGGAGCACTTTGGGGCCAGTGACCATTATTCTAGTAGTTTCAAAATAGTGATAGAAAAGGATATACCGGTATTAGGCAAGAACTTTCAAAATATGCAAGGTGATGAATTTTCAGAAAGCAAATCTTAGCAGGACTTATGGACTTAATGATAAGGTCCCAGTGAGTGTTGCTGAACAAAGAGAACTTGATGTGTAGGTTTTTTCCTTTACTGGTCACAGCATTGAATATAGAAGTTGGGGGTCATGTTGCGGCTGTACAGGACATTGGTTAGGCCACTTTTGGAATATTGCGTGCAGTCGTGGTCGCCTTCCTATCGGAACGATATTGTGAAACTTGAAATGGTACAGAAAAGATTTACAAGGATGTTTCTACGGTTGGAGGATTTGAGCTGTAGGGAGATGCTGAACAGTCTGGGGCTGTTTTCCCTGGAGTGTCAGAGGCTGAGGGGTGACCTCAGGTTTATAAAATCACGAGGGGCATGGATAGGATAAATAGACAAAGTCTTTTCCCTGGGGTGGGGGAGTCCAGAACTAGAGGGCATAGGCTTAGGGTGACAGCGAAGAAGGTTATCTCAGATTACAACGGGAACTTGCTCAGATGGGCCAATGGGCTGAGAAGTGGCAGATGGAGTTTAATTTAGATAAATGTGAGGTGCTGCATTTTGGGAAAGCAAATCTTAGCAGGACTTATACGCTTAATGGAAATGTCCTGGGGAGTGTTGCTGAACAAAGAGACCTTGGAGTGCAGGTTCATAGTTCCTTGAAAGTGGAGTCGCAGGTAGATAGGATAGTGAAGAGGGCGTTTGGTATACTTTCTTTCATTGGTCAGAGCATTGAGTATAGGAGTTGGGGGGTCATGTTGCAGCTGTACAGGATGTTGGTTCGGCCACTTATGGAATATTGTGTGCAATTCTGGTCACCCTGCTTTAGGAAGGATGTTGTGAAATTTGAAAAAAAGTACGGAAAAGATTTACAAGAATTTTGCCAGGATTGGAATGTTTGAGTTACAGGGCTGGGGCTGTTTTCCTTGGAGCTCTGGAGGCTGAGGGGTGACATTATAGAGGTTTATAAAACCATGAGGGGCATGGATAGGGTAAATAGTCAAGATCTTTTCCTTGGGGCGAGGAAGTCCAGAACTAGAGGGCATAGGTTTAGTGTGAGAGGGGAAAGATGTAAAAGGGACCTAAGGGGCATTTCTTTTCGCACAGAGAGTGCTGCATGTATGGAATGAGCTGCCAAAGGAAGTGATACAGTTTCAGCATTTAAAAAGCATCTGGATGGGTATATGAATATGAAGGGTTTAGAGAGATGTGGGACAAGTGCTAGCAAATGGCACCAGATTAAGTTAGGATATCTGGTTGGCATGGATGAGTTGGACCGAGGGGTCTGTTTCCATGCTCTATGTCCCGATGACTCTATGTGTTTTTATGTTTCTATGTGTGTTGTAAACCCGATCTGTGGGTCTGTGATGTCCTCCCAAGATATTTGCTACAAGTTGTCAAACTCTTTGAGAAAGTAAGCAAGGGTTGTTTTTGACTTCTGGGAAACTTTGTTTTTAATTATTTCATGGGATGTGGGTATTACTAGCTGGCTAGCATTTATTGCCCATCTTAAGTTGCTCTTGTGAAGGTGGTGAGGAGCTGCCTTCTTGAACCACTGCAGTCCATGTGCTGTAGATTGACCCACAATGGTCAGTGGCTTGGAGGGGAATTTGCAGGTGGTAGTGTTCCCATGGATCTGCTACTGTCCTGTCCACCACACCTGCATCAGTTCCAAATCCCTCTCTGGAAGATAGAGTGCCAATTTCCCTTTTCCCCTTCTGCCATGACCTGTCTCGAGCCACGCAGGACATTTCCAAACTGCCAGTACTTCATTTGGTGAATACCAGCCTTTTAAATATGGCATGAGCACCAGGGTTCCTGGGATATACTATCAGTGGTGAGTACTTCCAACCACAGCGATTGGGAGAATCGGGCTAGCAATGAATGAGCGGGTCACCACAGGAACGTGGTCCTTAATTATTGAGAACATTTTATTCAATATCGTGAGAAAACCCACTAGATCTTGTGGAGATAAACTGTCCATTAAACTCAGCAAAAGCTACTTAGTCAATTCTTGGAAAGATTCAGCATGAAATGTTGAATAATATGGTACAGATTGCTTCTGATGAGGACTTTTCATCAAGATAGTTGGTAAATGCACAAGGTTCACAAACAAAATATGTGATAATAAATATCCTTAATCTGTCCTGTGTTCATGTCAGTTTGATGCATTAACCCTTGAAAGGCCTCACATTGTTCAGATGGAGAGCTAACTTCCCCCAGAGAAAAGAAAGTCACCTGCCACCTCACACCATAGTGCTCAAAGAACCCCATGTGGGCACGTAATATCCAGCCCAATAGCTATCATACAAATGAAACTTATAACTAGTTGCTATTATGCAATAAACTACATCATGTTTAAGACTTCTTGCTATCTAAGGCTCTTCTTGTTAAGCAAGTGGTTTTCCTCCACCGCACCAGCCCATGCAGGCCGTGGAGATTCCTTCCAGCAAAGAGGATGGTTGCAGCAAATCATGAGCGGCATGGTGGCTCAGTGGTTAGCACTGCTGCCTCACAATGCCAGGGACCCGGGTTCAATTCCAGCCTTGTGTGACTGGCTGTGTGAAGTTTGCACATTCTCCCTGTGTCTGAATGGGTTTCCTGTGGGTGATCCAGTTTCCTCCCACAATCCAAAGCTGTGCAGGTTAGGTGAATTGGCCATGCTAAATTACCCATAGGGATGCTTTAGTTAAGGGTAAATGTAGAATAATAGGGTCGGGGAATGGGTCTGGGTGGCTTACTCATTAGAGGGTTGGTGTGGACTTGTTTCCACATTGTATTGATTCTACATTCTACCAGATAGATCTGACACCAACATGACCTCTGTCTTCCTCTTGTTTAAAGAAGCTAGTGGCACTATTTTAAAGATGGCTAGTTCAGATGTTCCATGACTTTCATAAAGCAGCCTTTATTAGGATGGCATCCTGATTTCTGACAGATGGGTGAAGTCATGAACAGTGACCTGGAGGCAAGAAGTGTGTCACCTGCTTTCCAGCTCAACAGGAAATACTGCAGCCTGAGGTGTTATGTATGTCACCCATAATCAAATCTTGCTGGCCTTTTTGTTCGACATTTTGTTTTATTTTGCTCTGAGAATCAATAAGACGAAGGCTCATCTGATGTGTCCTTAACTCTTGACTGCCTTCCCAATCAAAAATGTAATGACTAAACACATATTATGTATATTCATTGAATATTCATAAACCTTCAATGCTTGCTTGGGGATAAAATTTCAAACACTTTCGTCCATCTCAGAAAGAAATTCCTCTACATCGCCATCTTAAATGAGGGACCTCATATTTTGAAACTGTGCCTTTATCTCAATTCCCACTCAAGAGGAATTATTTCTTCGGATCTACCCTGTGAAGCCCTCTCATAATCTCAAAAATGTTTCTTGCCCCCCAGGTTATTCTTCTCAACTCCAACTAGTATGTGACCCATCTCCTCAACCTTTCCTAAGAAAATAGTCTTTCATTCCAAAAATCAGCATCATGAATCTATTCTGATCTGCTTCCTGTGTAAGTATATCCCTCCTAAAGTACAATGAACAAAACTATTCACTGTACTCTAGGTTTGGTCTCATCAATATCTTGTAGAGTTCTCTACTTTTATATTTCATACCTCTTGCAATTGGGGTCAAAATTAAGTTTACCTTTTTAATTAGTTCCTGTGCTTGTGGTTGGTTGGCTCAGTTAGTTGTTCGTGATGCTGAGTAGTACCATCAGCATGGGTGCAAGACCCACACTGCCTGAGGTTACCATGAAGGACTTTCCTTCTCAATGTCTCCCCTTGCCTGAGGCATCCAATTGAGAAAACAGCCCTATGGTCTTGTAGGATTAAGGCGTCTTTACCTTTTATATCAACGTGTTGACTCTGTAATTCATGTACAACTATATCCAGGTGCCTCTGTGACATAGCATATTGGAGTTTCTCTATTTAAATAATATTCTTCTTTTCCATTCTTCCTGCTAAAGTGGGCCATTTGAAATTTCCCCACATCATGTGACGATCTGGAAGTACGGTAGAAGCAGATTTCATATTAACTTTCAAAGCAGATTTGGATAAATAGTTGAAGTAGAAAAAAACACAAGAGAGAAATTGCAGGATTGTGGGTATAGCTGGATGGCACTTTCAAAGAGGCAGCATATGACATACTTCGTGCAGAATTACTTCGTTACGTGGTGTATGATCTGTGATTTTATAATATCATTTTATTTTTAATTCAACAACCATGATTCACATTTTTTTTAAAACCACAGAGATTGCATTTGGATGTATGACCATAAAGCCAAATTCTGTGATCTATGGCTTATTTTTCCAACTGTTTATGACATCCTTTGAACTTTGAGACTTGATAAAGTGTTTCTAAACTGTCAGATAAAATAATATTCTCAACATTATATGTTTTTAAACATTATCCATTACCCCTCCTAAGCAAGGATGTCAAGTACATTCTAAAAGATTGAGCAATTGCTGACTTATTTTTCACAGTGTATTGGTTCTCTTTCTGTTTCTTCTTAGTGTTCATATGTAGCAACAATTTAGGGTTAAAAATACTAATTTATTACTAATAAATAGAACACTGCTCTGATGGTGGAGCTTAAATGGACTTAGTTTTCTCATAAGAAAGAGCTCATAATTCACTTGTGCTTGCAGTACTTGTAAATGATGGGTCTTTCACACTTATGAAATAAAATCAGTAATGCACTGCTACCAGTGCATTATCCTCTATTTATATTCATTCTTGCTTTCACTAACTTTCACCTACTAGTCTGTATCAGGCATTGTCTTTCAGAAACAGTTTTAAATGTCCTCTGCAAAATAAAATAATATGAGACTAATAGTGATGTCTTTCATATGATCCTGTTATCAATGGTGCCAGTAGAAAGATCTGTGACCAATGCTTTGGACTTTCAGCTAATATTTTTCATTTCTTGCTCGGGTTGAAAATGACTGAAGATCCCAAGTGTTTTATCTATGATAGATTGTTTAAAAATGCAATTAAGATTCTTGGAGGGATGCCACAAAGTGATGTATAATGATATTTCAAAACAAGGATGATAAAACAATTTGTAGTATATGGTATAAACAATAAAAAATGCATTTGTAGTATACTTTTTTGAGGTCTCCTGTTGGTAATTTATTAAACAAATCAAGGTGAAGCTAATAAGCAGACAGATTTTACCATCTTACAGTCCCATCGACCCAAGAATATCCTGTCTCCAGGATGTGCAGATTCCTCTAATTTTTCAAATTAAAATTTGTCTGAATCTACAAAATGTTTAATGTGAATATACTTTTTCTTATTATTATTAACTAAATTTCCAATTCTAATGCTAAAAAGTTCAATTGTTTGAAATCAAAAGCCTTCGTTCCATGAAGAATTTTATGAAAGCAACAATTCAAATTTCTTCTTGTCCTTATCAAAGCAAGACTTCATGCAACCTCGTAGAAACTACAATACATATTTCTTTATTTCAAAAGGTAATTTCAAACAGTTTTAAGCTATCACAGGTATTTTTGCAATAAACTAAAATATAATTTTAGATATTAACATCTTTTGCTGTCGATGAAGTTTTTCATGATCTGCCTTTCTGTATATGAGTAGGAATATCACCACGATGAGTTGACTGAGGACAGAATTTAATACCACCCCCCCATAGCAAGTCCTGGGCCTCCTCCACTGCCAATCAAAACCCACCCGCCAGCTGCAGGTTGGTTTAATCAGGTAGGAGGGTAGCAGACAGCGTCCCTGCTGCCATCATGACTCCATTCCATTTAAGGAGAAAGTGAGGACTACAGAGGCTGGAGAGTCAGAGTTGAAAAGTGTGGTATTGGAAGAGCACAGCAGGTCAGGCAGCATCCAAGGAGCAAGAGAGTAGATGATTTGGGCATAAACCCTTCATGAAGAATGTGGAGGGGAAGGGGGCTGAGAGATAAATAGTAGGGTGGGGGTGGAGCTAGGAGGAAGGTGGGTGAGAAGGTGATAAGTGCAGGTGGATGGTAATTATGATAGGTTGGTGGGAAGAGTGGAGCAGATAGGTGGGAAGGAAAATGGACATGATCAAGAGGATGGTACCGGGTTGGAAGATTGGGTGGAGGGGAGGGGAGATTTGGAAACTAGTGAAGTCGATGTTGATGCCTTATGGTTGGAGGGTCCCAATGCAGAAGATGATGTGTTCGTCCTGCAGTTGGCGGGTGAGTTTGATTGGCAGTGGAAGAGGCCAAGGACTTGCATGTCCTAGGCAGAGTTAGAGAGGGGATTTAAAGTAGTTGGCCACAGGGTGGTGGGGTTGTTTGGTGTATGCGTCCCAGAGATGTTCCCTGAACCACTCCACAAGTTAGTGTCCTGTCTGCCCAATCTACAGGAGACCACATTGAGAGCAACAGATGCAGTAGGTGAGATGGGTGGAAGTGCAGGAAAATCACTGCTGGATTTGAAATGATCCATTAGGGCTTTGGACAGAGGTGAGGGGATGGTGCGGGTGCAGATTTTCCAGTGCCACACTTTTCAACTCCATCCCACTTAAGAAAATCATGAAAAAGTGCATTTCTCACCCTATTGCCAATTGAGACCTTTATGGGTTCCTTCCGCAGAGCCAGCACTTGGTTGGTATACCACCATTCCATTCCTTGCTGTCAACTCAGTCCATCATCCCCTTCTTTCACGATCTCAACCCTGTGACTCCACCTCCAACCAACACTCACCTGTATCTAGGATCGAGTGACAATCCAAAGCCTCAGATCAATGTCATACAGGAGCAACCATCATTTTCTCAGTGTCTCTGCCACTCAGCACAGCTGCCAGTCTCTAATTGACTGGCACTTTTCAGCAAATGGGAATTCCACTCCTGGAGTCCTTGATTCTGGGTAAGATCAATCGCTGTCCAGTTAGTGCCTTTTAATTTAATGTTCTTTCCCTATGAGTGTGATATAGACTTTTGCCTTCTATACTGATGGAAAGTTACAATTGACCAGAACTGAAATGTCCACATAAAGTCAGCGGCTACAAGAGCAGGTCAAATGCTGAAAATTATGAGATGAGGATCAAAGTTGTTTTCTGATTCCCAATGTCTGTCCACCAAATGCATTCTCCATTTGCTGGATGAGTCCAGTTCCAACAACACTTAAAAAGCTTGACACAGTTTGAAACAAAGCAGTCCACATGGTCAGCACCCAATCCACTATCTTAAACATTTACTCCCCAAACCAACAGCTTGTTCACCTAAAAATGCACTGCAGTAACTCAGCAAAACTCCTTTAACTGTATTTTCCAAGCCCACGATCACTGCCACCTAAAAGTACAAAGGCAGCAGGTGCATGCAGTCACCATCATTTGCATGTTCCCCTCCAAGCCACATGCCATCCTGACTTGGAACTATATTGCCATTCCTTCACTGTCACTGAATCAAAATCCCAGAAACCCCCTTCCTCATACCATTGTGCAGATCACTATCCCAGATTAACTGCAGCAGTTTAAGAAGAAAACCCACCATTACCCTATCAAGGGCACTAAGGAATCAGCAACAAGTACTAACTTAGTCCACAATGCTCACATTCCATGAAAGAACACTATATAAGTCCACAGTTAAATCAGTTTTGGCACTCTAGGCGTACTTTGTACACGCTTATCATTTAAAGTTATTATTTATTGCTGTTTCAGCAGCACAAACTCTAATTAGAAATACCTTTATGTGTCAATTTCCAAAATGCATTAGAGACCAATTACTACTGAGCTGATACGAAATGAATCTGGGTAAATCTCATGGTCTTCCTTGAGCTAGTTTAGGGATTGTAAAATGTAGTAAATGACCACCTGTGTACTTCTGACTCATCGTTCCCAATCTGTCCCCATTTTACAGGGGCTGGGGGCAATGAAAGTGCCAGGTGACCCACTCATGCTTGGGTTTATCTTATTTGATGAATTTATGAATTACCTGGGGTGGTTAGTACTGCAGCTTTCATTAGGTTGGTTAGTATACAGCAAAGTGGATGGGGCCCTATGCTCATTGAAGGGTACCTCACCACAAAATTGTACTTGCCGATTCTCTGGACATACCTGAATTCTGGCATACATAAAATGCTTTTCTTCAAGACTACCTGTATTCCCAACAATGGCCACTACTCAAATCTGATGCTGAAGGGACAACAGAGCTGCTGATATAATTGAAATGACCAGTCACTCTTTAAGACCGGAACATTCACAGCAGGAGGGGACAGAAGTCTTGAGCACAGCAATTAAGACCCATGAAGTCTTTGCCATGGGCACATTAAAACAGCAGAGATGGTTTCCATGTGGACTCTTCAAATAACATGGCCAGGAAATCCAGCTAGCTGAAAAATTCTGATGCATGAATGCACAACAGAGTGCCCCACTACATTACTGCCTTCATAATTAACATTTACAATAACAATAGTACTAAAGTTTCACCAAGGTTTATAAAACTGTTTCTACACTTAATGCTGTGCAATACCTGCCAAGAAGTCTTGAATCCCTACAAAAATTGAAAAAAAATACAATTTTCTTTTTATCAACCTGTAACTATCTTTTTTGTAGATAGCATCCTCCATAAGGTGAGCATCAAGGAACTGATCAAAGTATATAATCAATTATGAGCTTGTCGTATGATCATTTGAAGGAACTGGACACATTCCTGTCTCAGCTATTTGAGGGCTTTGGAGATAAAGTTGAAAACTGGTGAATGACAAAGAGTCTCCATATTAAAATCAGAATTAACTCTCACAGAACCCACTGGAATTAACTTAGATCCAGTGAGATGTTGAACAGTCATATTTCCATCATGAGAAACAGATTTCTAACTATGAAAGTTCATGAACTGACCACTCAACACTATAATCATTAATATTTTCACATTTTGCTATAATGTAAAGAAATTGGATAGAATACAATCTATTGCTATTTGGTGCTTGTCCAACTATTTATGTGATGGACCAAAACTTAATGACAGGCATTATAGTTTATTAATACAGTTCAATCTGTGGCTGATGTGAAATAAACCTAAATCGATGATGCATATCTTTTTGTTCCAGTACGCAGTCTTTATTTATTATCAATATGGTTATATTTACTACTCTTTTATATTTTGCTGAATAGTACAATTGTTTCCAAAGCATAAAAATATTTATAAATCAATTTAAATGTTTTGTACTTTTTTATTTCTCATTAGAATTTATTGGTGTGTAAAATCAATAAATTAGTCTTTCAATTGCCAACACTGGCTTGGCCTGGTAGTCAGAAAAATAATGCTATACCATTCGCTCTTTACTTTAGACATAATGTTGCTGACTATGAAGAACTAATAGAAGACTTGACTCTATATTTCACATATGTTAACCTGTGTTGATAATTTGGCGTCCACAGTAAACCATTTTTCATAACCTCAGTAAGCCTTAGTCAAAATATCTTTATAACTCAGCCAAACCTGAATTCAATTTCTTTTACTTCTTTTCAATTAAAAAAAAGCTTAATTTTGTGTGTTAGAATTAGGGCACTGTCAATTTTGTTAAATCAGGTGTTTAAAAAGTCTGAAAAACAAGAACATTAAGCAAGGAAGTTAGTGTGTCATTATAAAGAACATGGGCTTGTTTGTAAAATATGAGTTTGTTTGGATTTTCAATCTCTGCGTTTTAAAATATGTTTCATGTGATAAACTGGAAACATGACTGTAAATTCCTTTTCAGGATATAACAGAGTTCTTGTAACAGAATCTATAAAGGATATGTAAAAGAAGTAGTAAGAACATAACATAAGAAACAGGAGCAGGAGTAGGCAATTCAGCCCATCAAGCCTGATCCACCGTTCAATACGATCAGTGTATTGGGCTACTGAGTAACAAAGGCAGATCATTTCCGACTAATTTTGGGAGTTTGCACGTTCATTTGGGGTACCTTTGGAATAGATATAGCAGACCATCCTCTCAGGGAAATTATGAAGTTGTCACCAGACCCACCAGTGCTTGCTGAAAGGGTGACATTACCAGAAGCTGTGAGCAGATCTTCCGCTCACTCATTAGCAAGGGATTGATGATATACAACATATGTATGGAAAGAAAGAGAATAAAACAGAACAATTTCATCTCTGGTCAGAATATGAAGATTTGTCTGTGTTGGAAGAAAACTGAATAATTCATCCAAACTTGTGAAATTTGTAATATCTTCTGATCTCATAGTTCTCATAAATTGTCAGACACCAACATAATTAATCTCAAGTGGCATATTTTGACTGTTAGGTTCAGTGAACATTCGTATGAAACTTATGAACTCTTCCTGGCATTGGGTTTATCTACATTGATCGCTAATATTTTACTTCTCGATTTGTTGATGTTTTTCAACAAAGTGGAAGAATTCTAAATGTAGAGCATGCCTTATTGCACAGAAATCAGTAGTGTTGGTTTTTGGTGGCGCACTCCTGTTATCCATAGTATAGATCTCTGTAATTTAAGACTGTTCCCATCATTCCTTTGAACTTGAATTGTGTCCTGCCTGCATTGTCCTGTCAGAAGGCTAAAGTCTCATTCTTCTTAACCTGCGACTTTTTATTTTCAAATAAAATTATAACATTCACACTGGTGTTATAGAAGTTGTAAAATAATGAGGAGTATAGATAGAGTTAATCGTAGTTGGCTTTTCCCTAGAATGGGGGATTTCAAGACTTGTGGGCACATTATAAGACAAAAGGAGAGAGATCTTTTTAAAAAGGCATTTTTTTACACAGACGATGCTTTTTGTGTGGGATGAACTTCCAGAGGAAGTGGAGTGTGCGGGCACAATTACAATGTTTAAAAGACATTTGAATAAGTACATGAGTAGGAAAAGTTTGGAGGGATATGAGCCAGGAGCAGGCATGGAACTAGTTTAGTTTGGGATTATGGTTGGCATGGGCTGGTTGGACTGAATGGTCTGTTTCTGTGCTGTATGATTCTATATGTATGTTTTGTGTCATTTCTACTTTTTCTGTATGAGAGTCACACTTGTATAAACTAGACAAAACTGTATTGTGCTGTTTTTGTGCCTTTAAGACTGGGTTACCCAACAATAATTCAATTTTATTTCAAAACTAGTTTTTAATAAACTCTTCTGTATTTGCTGTTTTCACTAATTAGTTGAATTATATTGCTAATTTAACATTTTTCTTACGTTGTTTATAATTTAAATAACTAAAACTTTTTACAAAGGTATTTTGCAGCTTTTCTTAACGATATTAAACAATTATTCCAATGCTTCTTTAATAAATATAGAATTTAAGCCCTCATTTATCTGCAGAGTCTGGAACTTGTTCTTAATGTAAGAATTTTCACCTTTCCCTTAAGGAACTTAACTTACTTTAGGTGTCCAAATTTGACCACTATATCCGTAGTTTGTAATTCAGATTTTCTTCATGCAAATTGGTGAGGTCTTCCATGCTGTCCACAAACACCTTTGATTTTTTTCACCATTTCTACAGTTTTGAACTTCTACAAGCAAGCTTACGCTTCTGCAGTCTTCTCTGCTGCCTTCAGAGAAGCTGACTTGCTCAGTCTGCCTTTCAGCTACTGAATATTTAAAGATACACTCACAGATTGCTGACTGGAATTTTATCTTGAATAGCTGTAGTTTTGCAGAGCAGAAGATTTTCTTGAGAAGACCCACCACTGCTAGTATGTTAAATGAGACAATGATACTCACTTGTTTCTACCATGGTGTATGTTGTGAAACTGTTCATTAGTACCTCTGAAGTGCTTTAGTTAGATGCATTCCCATCAATTTTTCTTCGCGAAGGATGCCCAGATGAAGTCTTCAGCATATGTGAGACTTAGTCTTGTTAAGCTAAGGAGGTTTATTACATGGCACTTAATAGCTAACTACATTACATCACATATAGATTATAGTCTCTTGTCAAACTTCATGCCATATTTTAAATAAACATCACTGTTCAGCTGCATGTAACGTAGCCCTAGAACAACAGCAACTGAACCAGTAACAAGTGGTTAGCTCATGCCAGGGATAGTCCTTTATATCCTGATAGGTGGAGCTTTTCTCATGATTGAAGACAACATTCTCAGAGGCTAACTGTCTTATATAGCATTGCAGCTATTGAATAAAATTATTTGTTCCAGTGTTTATAATTTTAAAACTGTCTAACAATGCATTACAATTAAGACCAAGAGATCTGAAATTCGTTGGCTGCCACTGGATCACACCAATACATTCATTAAATTAGGATATGCTGAATTATATGACAAACATGTGAATCTTTCAGTTTCTCAGCTTTTGTTTGCAATTGCTCTTTTTTTTAACTGATTTATATGTCAAGGAACGATGGGAACACTCTTAAATTACAGAGATCAATACTATGGATAACAAGAATGCACCATCAGAAATGAACACTACTGATTTCTGAGCAAGAAGGCATGCTTCACATTTAAAATTCTTCTGCTTTGTTGATGCAGTACTTATTTATATGTCAGAGGGAGGACTTGCTAATTATTCAACGTTGTAGTGCCTTCAGTCAGTTCACTGCTGGATGTAGGTTTCACTTTCATCTTGTGACGTGGCAGAAATTTCAGCTTCTTTTAAAAGTAAGCTGTATCAGTGTTTGAAATGGGGCTTTTCACAACTCATTCCCTTTCAGCATAAATTGGTATGAAAGAACAGCTGTTTCAACATAATGCAAACAGCTTGCTGTAGTAAAAAGACTCAGGTGTATATCTATGGGGAGGACCAAGGGGATGGAGCAGGTTGAAATGCTATGCTGCATCCTAATATAATGTTTAATAGAAACTAAATTGAATTTCATTTTAAGTAAGAAATCAACCAATACAACACTCTTTTTCAAAGAATAATGCTCAGAAGAGTAGTTTAAACATTTATTTTGCTTGAAGTGCAAGAGTTTCTAAAAAAATTAGGAAGAGCCTAATTCTGAAACCATGTAGATTATAATTGCATTTCAGGATTAAATGGTGTTGATCAATATTTAAAAGGGTAGAATTTAGAAACTCGTATTACAGGAATTTAGGTGATGTTCTAGGGAGAAATTTAACTGCCAGCAGAAAGTTGTCAGAAGCCTACGGGCTATCTGCCCAGGTCAATTTAATGACCAGGCCTGATTAGTATTTTCCCACCAACACCTGTCCACCCAAAACAAACCAGGAAGAGAGGGCAACCCAGTAGCTGCCAGAGAGGTAAGTATTGGTGCTCTAAGAAAGTGGGATTATGGGAGAGCATGTAAATGGTGGGCTCAAATTTTCACCATTGTTTCAGCGAAATCTGAGCCAGAATTCTGCATTGTAGATTAGTTTTATGTATAAAAACAAAACAAAATCCTTTTGATTCTATTTGAAGTTTCATAGCCTAGTAATCCATTAGTTCATTGTATTTAAGAAGTACAAAGAAAACGTCCATTGCCACAATTTTCACAATTCAGTAAAAAGACCCCCTGCTATAATTGCAGTAATTTCTTGCACAATCCATGTTAGAACTTTTAAATATATTCATTCTCTGTTAGATCCTAATTAACAGTACCTAGTGCAATATAACAACCTATCTGGGTTTTAGATATATATTATGTTTGTTCAAAATCACATAACTGCACAACATAAAACCAGAAGCATTGTTTAGTAAAATAAATTGTAGAATACTTACTTTTTTGTCCAACAACATAGCTTCCAGAGTAATTGCAGAAGACAAGGATGAAGATATGCAGGCAGGAAGATGAAAGACTACAAGACATTGTAAAGACAATGTTTTTTTTAAATTTCTTAAATGTTTGATTGTGGACTAAATGGGAAAACGCCTGTTTTAAAAATCAAGTATTGTTAAAGGATTACTACAGATTTTGAAAACATTTGGATCTCTACTGGCTCAGGAGTTGTCTCTCTACAGTAAAAATCACTTTACGTCTGATGAAACCCAATTTATTTTTCATTTGGCAGATGCTGTAAGTTGTGATTTCTAATAAAATGAGTCTCTATCTCATTTCATTAATATAAGCATGAACCAATCGGCTTGTGCCTTCTGCAAACATGTGAAAGTGTCCAGAGAAGGAAGATCAAGGAGAAGCATTGTGATCAGTACAAAAATTATCTAAACAAATGCTGTGAAAAGGGACCATGAACTGCTTTTTGCCCATAAACATTTTTTTTCCTGTCTTAACGTGTAACTGGATGCTTATAAGAGAGTTAGGAGTTCTAATTAATAATGTTACTGTTTACCTGTAGCTAGAAACTGTTTATATTAAATAGTAATCCTTATTAAGTACAGAAATTTGGTCCATGGTTTCTGTCAACCTTATTTATAACGACAGGTAAATTGAAGAATTTTGCATACTTTTCAAAATCTTTAATTGTTATGACTACTTTGGGAATAGTGTGGCTTCATTTGCAGCGTGCTGTCCCAGTGAGGCATGATAATGTATACTTAGATACCATGGAGGAGCTCCATTCCTTATGAGTATCACAACAGAAGAAACTATTGATCTTCACAGAACAAGAATGTCTAAGGACACTCCAGGAAGCTGGTTATGGAGTTTTATTCAAAAGGGAAGTTGCTGGAGATCTGATATAAAAACAAAAAAATTTGCTGAAAATACTTAGCAGATCAGTCAGCAACTGTGAAAAGAGAAACATAGCCAAAACAGGTTGGTAGGATGTAAAATTAGATGCTGTGGCAGTGCAGTTGTGTCTGTTGCCTATTTGCTCCTGTAGGTATTTCCCTACTTCAGCTGAGACGTTAAATGATCTATTTACCTTGGGTGAGCCCTTAGGTGCCCAACAATTAGCCAATTCCTGCTGCTGATGCGGCATTTCCAGTGGCAGGGTAGGCTGGCATCAAGTGACAAAATGCCAGTGAAACCTTGCAGTATTGCACCAAGTAGGAGTACGAAAGCAGAATGCCTCCTCTTAAGCACATTGTGGCCTTTGAACCCTCAAAAATATAATTTGTTTTCATTCAAGGGATGTGGGCCTCGCTGGCTGGGTCAGCTTTTATTGACCATCCCTAATTGTCCTTGCCAAGGTGGTAGTGAACCATTGCAATCCATGGGCTGAAGGTTGACCCGCAATGCTTTTAAGGATGGAGTTTCAGGATTTTGGTGAGTTTCTGTCATGCATCTTGTAGTTGGTAAGCATCTGTTACTGAGTATCGGTGATGGAGAGAGTGTGAATGTTTGTGGATGTGATACCAGTGAAGCGGGCTGTATTATCTTGGATTGTGTCAAGCTTCTTAGGTGTTGTTTAAGCTGTATTAATTCAGACAAATGAAAAGTATTTCATCACACTATTGACTTGCGCATTGTGGGACAGACTTTGTGGAGTCAGGAGATGAGTTATTCACTGCAGGAAATCTAGCCTCTAACCTGCTGTTGTAGCCACAGTACTTGTATGGTTAGTCCAATTCAGTGGTAACCTCAAGGATGTTGAGAAAGCGGAGATTCAGTGATGGTGATGCCATTATATGTCAAGGGATGGTGGTTAGATTTTTTTTGTTGGAGCTGATCATTGCCTGGCGCTTGTCAGCCCAACCCTGGATATCATCCAGCTCTAACAGCATTTATGCATGGACTGGTTCAATATCTAAAGAGTCATGAATGGTGCTGAGAAATGTGCAATCTTAGAAATATCCCCACTTCTGACCTAATGATGAAAGGTAGGTCTTTGATGAACCAACCGAAGATGGTTGGGCCAAGAACACTATCCTGAGGAACTCCTGCACACAGGTCCTGGAGCTGAAATCACTGACCTCCGATAACCACAACCATCTTCCTATGTGCCAGGTATGACTCCAACCCCAATTCACATTGACTCCAGTTTTGCTAGGGTACCTTGATCCACACTCTGTTAAATGCAGCCTTGATGTCAAGAGCAGTTACCCTCATTTCACCTCTGAAATTCAACTCTTCTATCGATATTTGAATGAAGATTATAATGAATTTAGGAACTGAGCAGCCCTGGCAAAACCCAAACTAAGCGTGACTGAGCAGGTTATGGTGAAGCAAGTGCTGCTTGGTTGCTTTGTTGATGACACTTTCCATCATTTTACTGATGATTGACAGTAGATCTATGGGGCAATAATTGACCAGATTGCGTTTGTCCTGCCTTTCTGTGAAAAGAATATACTTGGTTAATTTTCTACACTGTCAGGTAGATGACAGTGTTGTGGCTGTACATGGATAGCCTGACTAAGGGCTTGGTAAATTCTGGAGCACACATCTCAAAATCTATTGCTGGGATGTTAGAACATAGAACAATACAGCACAGAACAGGCCCTTTGGCCCACGATGTTGTGCCAAACATTTGTCCTAGTTTAAGCACCTATCCATGTACCTATCCAATTGCCGCTTAAAGGTCACCAATGATTCTGACTCTGCCACTCCCACAGGCAGCGCATTCCATGCCCCCACCACTCTCTGGGTAAAGAACCTATCCGTGACATCCCCCCTATACCTTCCACCCTTCACCTTAAATTTATGTCCCCTTGTAATACTCTGTTGTACCCTGGGAAAAAGTCTCTGACTGTCTACTCTATCTATTCCCCGATCATCTTATAAACCTCTATCAAGTCACCCCTCATCCTTCGCCGTTCCAATGAGAAAAGGCCTAGCACTCTCAACCTATCCTCGTACGATCTGTTCTCCATTCCAGGCAACATCCTGGTAAATCTCCTCTGCACCCCCTCTAAAGCTTCAACATCTTTCCCAAAGTGAGGCGATCAGAACTGCACACAGTACTCCAAACGTGACCTTACCAAGGTCCTGTACAGCAGCAACATCACCTCACAACTCTTGAATTCAATCCCTCTGCTAATGAACGCTGATACACCATAGGCCTTCTTACAAGCTCTATCCACCTGAATGGCAACTTTCAAAGAGCTATGAACATAGACCCCAAGATCCCTCTGCTCCTCTACCTTACTAAGAACCCTACCATTAACTCTGTATTCCGCATTCTTATTTGTCCTTCCAAAAAGGACAACCTCACACTTGGCAGGGTTGAACTCCATCTGCCACTCCTCAGCCCAACTTTGCATCATATTTAAGTCCCTTTGCAGCCGACAACAGCCCTCCTCACTATCCACAACTCCACCAATCTTCGTATCGTCTGCAAATTTACTGACCCACCCTTCGACTCCCTCTTCCAAGTCATTAATAAAAATTACAAACAGCAGAGGACCCAGAACTGATCCATGCGGAACTCCACGTGTAACTGGGCTCCAGGCTGAATATTTACCATCTATCACCACTCTCTGACTTCGACCAATTAGCCAGTTCTCTATCCACTGCTCTACCCTCATCCACATGCTTGGTCACCTCCTCAAAGAATTCAATAAGACTTGTAAGGCAAGACCTACCCCTCACAAATCCGTGCTGACTGTCCCTAAACAAGCAGTGTCTTTCCAGATACTCATAAATCCTATCCCTCAGTACCCTTTCCATTACTTTGCCTACCACTGAAGTAAGACTAACTGGCCTGTAATTTCCGGGTTATCCCTATTCCCTTTTTTGAACAGGAGCACAACATTCACCACTCTCCAGTCCTCTGGTACCACCCAGTTGACAGTGAAGACGAAAAAAATCATTGCCACCGGCTTTGCAATTTTCTCTCTTGCTTCCCACATAATCCTTGGATATATCCCGTCAGGCCCGGGGGAATTGTCTATCCTCAAGTTTTTCAAAATGCCCAACACATCTTCCTAACAAGTATCTCCTCTAGCTTACCAGTCCGTTTCATGCTCTCCTCTTCAACAATACAGTCCCTCTCATTTGTAAATACTGAAGAAAAGTACTCATTCAAGACCTCTCCTATCTCTTCCGACTCAATACACAGTCTCCCACTACTGTCCTTGATCGGACCTACCCTCGTTCTCGTCATTCTCATGTTTCTCACATATGCACAAAAGGCCTTGGGGTTATCCTTGATCCTACCCGCCAAAGATTTTTCATGCCCTCTCTTAGCTCTCCTAATCCCTTTCTTCAGCTCCCACCTGGCTATCCTGTATCCCTCCAACGGTCTGTCTGAACCTTGTTTCCTCAACCTTATGTAAGCCTCCTTCTCTCTCTTTACTAGACATTCAACCTCCCTCATCAACCAAGGTTCCCTCACACGATCATCTCTTTCCTGCCTGACGGGTACATACATATCAAGGACACATCGTATCTGTTCCTTGAAAAGGTTCCACATTTCAACGACATCCTTCCCTGACAGCCTATGCTGCCAACTTATGCTCCTCAGATCCTGTCTTGCAGCATTGTATTTACCCTTCCCCCAA
Organism: Hemiscyllium ocellatum; assembly: GCF_020745735.1. NCBI lineage: Eukaryota > Metazoa > Chordata > Chondrichthyes > Orectolobiformes > Hemiscylliidae > Hemiscyllium > Hemiscyllium ocellatum. The sequence goes on from NC_083404.1 coordinate 82,828,295, forward strand.
TTGTAAAACTGTTGTCGGGGACCAGAACCTTAGTAGTATCCAATTCCTCGAACCATTTCTTGATCTTGCCGGGAATGAATTGAATTAGTTACAATCTGTGATGCTGGGGTGTTCTGCAAGAGGCGAGAAAGGATCATCCACTCTCACCTGCCTCTACTTCCTTTCTCTGTAACCTGCTAAACTTTCTTCATTTTTCTGGCCAGCCAGCCAGATCTCATGCAACCCCAGACTTACCTGTAAGGCTGGGCTTAGTGCGCTCATCTTCGGGGACATTTAACAGTTCCAGCAGTCGCTGCCAGAGTTAGACAGCTGTGATATGAGCTAATCATGCAAACCCCTGCACCCCTTGCATAACATGCAGCCCAATGTTTTCATTTCGTGCAAGGAGTCTAGCAGATAATTCCAGTGGATACTTATCCTTGGCCTTAATGTCTGCAATACAAAATCATGTCAATTTTTGTCTGTTACCTGCTGCAGATTTCCTGATCAACACTACTACATTAGAACTCTTGCAGATGTTTTTCCCCACAGCAATCTGTACATAATTTTCTGTTGAGACCAGTAGCAGAACAATAAAATAAAATTTACTAGTATACCAATCTCTCATGTGTATTGTCTGTGAATTTCTGAGATACGTATACCTGTTAGAAATACGTATACCTAATTTAGAGGTCCATGACATTCACAGAAAGGAGGACTTTGACTTAATGAATGAACTAATTGTATGTGACCATCAGCACAGAACTAAGGTATCAACTCAAAGACCCACAAAAACAATACTTGAAGCCATGCTTGTGATATAATACACTGACACTTAAATAGTTACAATAATCCCTTATGTAAGTCTAACAGTGTTAATGGACATCATAAATCTTACTGACTACCTTGTCTAATTTGTGCTGAGTTTTTATTGCATGAAACTACTTTTTAAATTCATAAGAAAGTTCTGGAGTGCACAGATGCACCTGACAAGGTTTGCTGAACCACCTTGGATGGCCATACATAATGTATCTTACAACCCACTTAGGCATTGCATGTTGTAATTTCCCGCTGTTTTCACTGCCCACGTATTTTTTTTTTCATTTTGCTGCCATGTTGAAAAATGTCTGAGAATGCCAGTCAAAAAAAAAATTCATTTGTTCAAATAAATTCACTCCTCCATAAAGCATTGTAAGAACAAAGATCTGAAGTGGAGTAATAGAAATCGTGCAACTTAGTACTTAAGGATAATAGAACATGACTGAAATGTTTTTAAAAGAGAGGATAGCAACAGGTTTATTAAAAATACTTAGAAATAATTACAATTTACTTCCTTTTTTTATCTTTTCATTTTTGTTTTGTTCAAGTACTTCAGTTTATATTGGAATTAAGATGAGTGATAAAGTCTGCATTAACATGATCAGTTAAATGACAAGATCACAGATGAGTTTGACATGAATGAGCTAATAATAATTGAAGGGGTTGACTTCTTTGTTTGCAAGGGGGGTGGAGGGTGGGGTTGGATGGTGTAAAGCTTATATTCATTATCTGGTACCAAATTGAAATGGCCATCTTCATAGGTGACTTGTGTCAGTGAATATCAGCAACTAATTTTATGTAAAGGCATTTAAACCAAGCTAATCCTGTCCTGTTTTCACCTTACATCCACACATCTGACAATAAACAATGGTCAAGAAGGAAGAACAAGAACCTGAGGGTAGCAAGGCTAATTGTATTGACCCTTTAAAGCCCAATTAAGATCAAAAATTCAGTAGACTAGACATTGAGCCTGCATTCAACATCGTCCAAATACCTAGGTGCATTGTTGGATAGAGTGAGAAAACATTTGGAAACAACCTTTTTCTATGTTACTAAATAGGCTAATATTTTCTTTTCAAGTATGAATAAACAACAAATCTATTACACTAACATTTATTTTCTTTCCTGTGGCTTTTTTTTCTTAGCTGTGCATGAACATGTACTGGGTCTTCTGAATGTTGCATAGCTCTCATAGAGCACACGGGCTTGATATTAGTTGTGCAGATTTATTGGTTAATGATCTATAGAATCCGAAATTTGAAATTTAAGACTTATCAGAAAATGTGCATTCATTTTGTGTTTCCTGTTTTCAAATGAAGATTGTAAAATGGGTCAGAATGGGTCAAATTATATCCGATGACACTTTGTCAAAAATATAGCTGAGGCCTTTTGACAGTTCAGTTTATAGATTTGTTGATAGAATGTATTTGAAATAATTTTGCAGACAGCATTGGATCTTTAATATTGAGTATTAAAACCATCAATAAAACATTTATTTTTCCCAGTTTTGTTGCATGTATAAGTGACTGCACTAAAGCAATGAGGTGTGTGAAGCGATGTATCAGGCTGTGAACTGATGCGTGTCTAGAAATATAGAATTATACTGGATTAAATACAAAGAAACTGTTCACATGTTAGGAATATTTAATAGTGCAGCATAATGACCAATTTCAGCTGCTTCATAACAGCCCTTGAACTCACTCACACTATGCTGGGCGAAAGAGTTGGGTAGTAGACGAGTACTACCCATGCCCCTGGCTTAGCTAGATCCAAGGTTTTAGCATGCCTTTTTCAAAGGCCTACTGCAATCCCAGAGAGCCCACACTTAAGCTCTGGTGCTTCCAGAAGTGATTGGCTGGCATCTCAAAAAAATTAGATTTCCTGATACTGAGTAGCAGTACCAATTTAGCCTGGGAACCGATTTAGCTCAGGTGGCTGAATGCAAAGCATCAACAGTGTAGGGTTCAATTCTCCGTTTCATGAAGGACTCTCCTTCTCAACCTCTTCCCCTTGCCTAAGATATGGTGGTCCTTAGTTTAAATCACTTTATTGAGAGAGCATCCCTATGGTCTAGTAAGACTATGAAGACCAGCAGCCACAAAGCTCAAGGAATCCTGACTATAGCAACAACAAATTTAGCCCATGCACAGCATTTTATGGCTGTAGGGTTAGAAACCCCAGAATTCCAGATCAATAGATAAAATAGGTACAATTGTGACAGCATAGAGGGAGGTCATTTGCTCTGTTATATCCATTGCGGTTTTTTGTAGGGCACAAATCATCTAGTTCCACACCCCGACATTTTTTTCATTTTCAAACAATTATCCATTTCACTCTTGAAGACTTGAAAAGAATCTGCCTCTCAGAAAGTCCTCCAAGATTGTAAGCAGTCACTTCATAAATGTTTTCCCCATGCCATGATAGTTTTTTACCATGGTCCTTCCATGAATGGAAGGAGTTGGACTTGGTTGAATCTTACAGTTTTTTGGCTAAGTGCAAATTGCATTGAGCTTTTTGGAATGTTTCTCATTGCAGGGCCTAATGGGCTTTCTCACTTTATCTGACCAAATGTCTTAAGTACCTACTCCATTCCATATGATGTCCTCATGTTTGATTCCATCTGCATCTTACTTGACACTATTTATAGAATCGTAAGGCCCTTCTTCCCATCAAAACTACTCTAAATCTTCGTTTATTTGAGGATGTAACTTTGAAGATGGACAAGGGAGAGCCAGTGGATGTAGTGCACCTGGACTTTCAGAAACCCTTTGATAAAGTCCCACATAGGAGACTAGTGAGCAAAATTAGGGCACGTGGTACTGGGGACAAAATACTGACTTGGAGTGAAAATCGGCTGGCTGACAGAAAGCAAAGAGTAGTGATAAACAGGTCCCTTTCAGAATGGCAGGTGGTGACTAGTGGGGTGCCACAAGGTTCGCTGCTGGGACCGCAGACATTTACAATATACATTAATAATATAGATGAAGGTATTAAAAGTAATATTAGCAAATTTGCTGATGTCACAAAGCTGGGTGACAGGGTGAAATGTGAGGAGGCTGTTATGAGAATCCAGAGTGACTAGGACAGGCTAGGTGAGTGGACGGATGCATGGCAGATGCAGTTTAATGTGAATAAGTGTGTGCTTCTCCACTTTGATGGCAAGAACAGGAAGGTAGATTACTATCAAAATGGAGTCAAGTTAGGTAAAGGGTAAGTACAATGAGATCTAGGTGTTTTTGTACATCAATCAATGAAAGCAAGCATGCAGGAACAGCAGACAGTGAAGAAAGCTAATGGCATGCTGGTTTTCATAACAAGAGGAATTGAGTATAGGAGCAGAGAGGTCCTTCTGCAGCTGTAAAGGACCCTGGTGAGACCGCACTTGGAGTATTGTATGCAGCTTTGGTCTCCAAATTTAAGGAAGGATATTCTGGCGATTGAAGGAGTGCAGCGTAGGTTCACGAGGTCAATTCCTGGAATGGCGGGACTATCATGTTGAAAGATTGAAGCAACTGGGCTTGATTACACTTGAGTTTAGAAGACTGAGAGGGGATCTGGTTGAGACGTATAAGATTATTAAAGTATTGGACACTCGGGAGGCAGGAAGCATGTTTCCGCTGATGGGTGAGTTCAGAACCAGAGGACACAGTTTAAAAATAAGGGGTAGGCCTCTTAGAACAGAGTTGAGGAGAAACTTCTTCATCCAGAGAGTACTGGGTATATGGAATGCTCTGCCCCAGAAAACAGTGGAGGCCAAGTCTCTAGATACTTTAAAGAAAGAGGTGGATAGTGCTCTTAAAGATAGTGGAATCAAGGGTTATGGGGATAAGGCAGAAACATGATTCTGATTGTGGATGATCAGCCATGATCATAATGAATGATGGTGCTGGCTGGAAGGGCCAAATGGACAAATCCTGCACCTATTATCTGTTGTCCATTGTCTATTGCTCCCAGTTTCCAGGTCCTGACCCATAGCTTGAATGACATTTCAAGTGCTCATCCAAGAATGTTTTAAAAGGTTGTGATGTTTCCCACCTCTACATCCTTCTGATAGTGCATTCTGGATTTCCACCATATTTTGGATGAAGAAATCTTTCCTCCAGTACCCTCTAAACCTTCTGCCTTTCACCTTAAAATTATACTTTCTCATTCTCTTCAACTAAAGGGAATAGCTACTTTCTATACACACAGTCCATGCCCCTTATTATTTTATACATTCCAATCAGGTCCTCTCTCAGTCTTCTCTATTGCAAAATAAACAATCTGAGCCTATTCAACCTGTCTTCATAGCTATACTGCTCCAACCCAGGCGACATCCTGGTGAATATCCTCTGAACCCCCTCCAGGGCAAACACATCTTTTCTATAGGGAAGTGACTAAAATAACTCCAGTATCTTGTCACCAAGTCACCCTTTATTTACAACTGGGAAGCCTGAATGAGGGAATTCATATTCTATGAGGTCCAGCTGGCCAACTTTGTTACAATCACTGCAGTGATCAGAACTTCAGTCAGAACTCCAATTGTAACTGATAAAGGCAAGTGCAATTTCTTAACCATCCTTTTAAACTTCCTCCCACCTACAGGCATCTGTGAACAAGCATCCCTCGATCCTTCCATTCTTCTGAACTTCCTAGTGTCCAACCATCCATTGAATATTCCCTTGTCTTGTTATTTCTTCCAAAATGTATCCTATACACTGTTCAGGATTAAATTCCTTTTACCACAGATATGCTTATCTGATCAATCTGTCTGTTTGGATCCAACATACCCTGGATCCCATTTGCTTTCACCTTCTTTAACAGTCTCTAAGATGGAACCTTGTCAAAGGCTTTGCCGAAATTCCTATAAACTACATCAACTGACCACTTGTGTAAAAAATGCAATTAAATTTGTTAGGCATGACGTCCCTCTGACACAGGCATGTTGACTATTCATGATCAAATCTTGCTTTCCAAACAGAGATTAATTCTCTCCTTCAGAATGTTCTCCAATTGTTTCCCTACCACTGATATGACACTCACTGATGTGTAATTCCCTGGTTTATCTCTAACACCCTTTTTGAAAAGTGAAACCACTTTAGCTGTCCTCCAATCCTCTCGCACCTGTCCTGTGGCCAGAGAGGAATTTGAAAAATTGGGTCAGAGCCCCTGTAATTTCTTCCTTTGTCTTCCACAGCAGCACGGGATACAATTCATCTGGACCTGGTTATTTGTCCACTATTATCCACCAAAATGTTGCTCCCTATGTCAACCTGTTCAATAACACTCATAGTCCCTCTTTCTGAATCCTATACCTATACCTTTCTTCTCCAAAGTGAAGGCAGATGTGAAGAAGTCTTTAATACCCTACCAATGTTGCCTGGCTCCATGCACAGATTGCTCCCTTAGTCCCTAATGGGGCCTACTGTTTTGCTGTTTTTTTCTCTTTCCCTTGATATGCTTATAGATGTAGTGTTACTATAACTACTTGCCTACTCATAGAAACGTATAAGTTTGGAGCAGGAATAGGCTATTTGACCTCTTGAGATCAAACAATGCCCACTCCAATCCTCTACATTGTCTTTGTGTAGGTTGCATTAATGGTCAGTGTCAACAATAGTGCCCCCCACCATACTGTTCTCTCTAACCCTCACTTGCCCCTTGAGATCCTCCCCCCCCCCCCACCCCATCCCTGTCACTATCCTTGCCCCAACCTCTGCAAATGCGTTGGCTTTTATACCCAAGCCTTGACATCCCCATCCTTTTTGAGCAGCAATTCCCTGACTGGTCCTTTTAGGTTCCTTAACTAACAACGGATGGACTGCTAGGATTATCTCTGGCCTAGGCCCTCACTGACTTCAGCGAGTAGCCCTTAGATGTGATTGACCAGACCCCTGTCTACGGTGTTTGCAACTCCCCATCTAATAGCTCACAATTCTGCTGATTGCTTGTGATGGCTCTAAAAAGAATGACTGTACTGTACTGGGGTAGATCCCCTGAACTCAAATAGTCAAAACATACAGCTGACCAGGGCCGAGCACTTCAACTGTGAGCAGATTCTGCCCATGACTGATGGCACCAGTACTCCCTGACAGTGACAGTGCTTCCCCTTCTCTTGACTAGATTGAGGATGAGTGTTCTCTCACTTTCCCAATAAATGTGTTTGCTGTGCATGAAGCTGGCATATACTGTAAGTGTTGGATTGATCTCACCGAGTGCTATTCATCAAGGCAGATTGTCTGTATATCTGCACAAAAGAGCAAATAAACACAGCAGTACTAATAGCCTTTGGCTCTAACTGAAACACCAAAGCACTAACAGGCATGAATGGTACGGCACACATGTCGAAACAAAGTATACAAACACTAAGAGAACAAGTGAGCAGTCCTGAGATGCAGCTCGGTCCAGTTTGTGAGCTAGGTTCTTTCCCAATGCACAAGTAACCTTTCAATGCTAGTTGCCAGCGTGCCCTGCAATGTGTGTCTGTGCTTCCTAATTATCCTAAGAGGTATAATGATAATTGTGAGAGATTGTTAAATATGAGATGCCAATGTCCATGGATGACTCTGTGTGCAGCAGGTGCCTCACCAGACTTCTCATCCAATTCTGCCACAAATCATTTCAGAGCCCACTCAGGGTCTCTCAGGCCCCTATAAGATTCTGTCCATGATTTCTACTTTATCCAGACCCATAATGATCTTGAACACATTGAACAAATCTACTCGTAATCTTCCCTTCCCAAAGGAAAACATTCCCCTGAGTTGAAGCTCCTCATTCTTAGAACCATTTCTGTTCGCTGTCCAATGTCTTCACATCCTTCTTAAAATTGGACACAATGCTCCAAATGAAGTCACATCTCTGTTTTATACAGACTTATCATAACTGCTTTGCTTTTGCGCCTCATGTCACAACTTATAGAGCCCAGATTCCTGTAAGCTTTGTCAACTGACTTCTTAATCTGCCCTGACACCTTCAATTGTTTGCAGAAATGTATGCTCACATCCCTGTTCATGCACTCTCTTCAGAATTATACACTTTAATTTACTCTCTTAATTCTTCCTACCAAAATAAATCACTTTGCAGTGTCTGCAGCAAATTTCAACTGCAATTTATCCTCATTTCATCAGCCTGTCTCTGTCCTCCTTTAGTCTATCACAATCCTCAAAGTTCATAAAACATCCAAGTTTTATCTCATTTGCAAATTTTGAAATTGTCCTTGTGCCCCCATGTCAAGGTCATTAATGTAGGTTCACAATGTGAGCAACACAAGGGAACTTAAAGACAGGTAAGATTTGAAAAAGCTGACAAAACTAAGGGAGGGTTTCTTAAAGTGCATTGTGCATGCATTTTATTTCTGAATCATATTCATATTCTGAATAAATTTACTAATCAGAAAATACAGAACTAGCAATTATAAAAGTGACTTGACTAGCTAATGCGTGCTGTTTATTGAAATGAAGTAATAACTGAAAAGAAACGCAACACAAACAACAAAGGGCCAAACCCCACGTTATTAATATTTCAACAATACCTTGTATTTAAGTACTACCTTCAGCTCAGTAAACAACCCAAGACATTTAATGAAAGTGTTATAAAAAAAGGTATCTAAGGGAATATTAGGGCAGATGACCAATTGATTTGGTTAAAGAGGTAAGTCTTGAGGAGTGCTTTAAAAGAAGAGCAGTGGAGAGTCTGACAGGTTTAAAGAGAGATTTCCTGCGTGCAACCGTCTGTGTGAAGTTTGCATATTCTCCCCGTGTCTGTGTGGGTTTCCTCCCAGTGTCCAAAGATGTACAGGTTAGGTGGATTGGCCACGGGGAATGCAGGGTTACAGGGTTAGGGTAGGAGGGTGAGTCTGGGTGGATGCTCTTCGGCGACTCAGTGTGGACTCGATGAGCTGAATGGCCTGCTGAGTGTGTAGTGCTGGAGAAGCACAGCAGGTCGAGCAGCATCTGAGGAGCAAGAGAATTGACGTTTTAGGCAAAAGCTCTTCATCAGGAATGAGGCTGGGAGCCTAGGGAGTGGAGAGATAAATGGGAGGTGGGGTGGTGCTGGGGGGAAGGTAGCCTGAGAGTGCGATAGGTGGATGGAGGTGGGGGTAATGGTGGTGGGTCAGAGGGAGAGTGGAGCAGACAGGTGGGAAGGAAGGTGAATAGGTACAACAGGTCATGAGGACGATGCTGAGTTGAAAGGTTGGATATGGATAAGGTGGGAGAGGGGAAATAAGGAAACTGGTGAAATCCATCATGGGGTTGGAGGGTCCCAAGGCGGAAGATGAGGCACACCAACCAACCCCACCGCCCCCTGGTCAAACACTTCAACTCCCCCTCCTATTCCGCCAAGGACATGCAGATCTTGGGTCTCCTCAATCGCCACCCCTTAACCACCTTACACCTGGAGGGATAATGCCTCATCTTCCACCTAGGGACCCTCCAACCACATGGCATCAATGTGGATTTCGCCAGTTTCCTCATTTCCCTTTTCCCCACCTTACCCCAGATCCAACCTTCCATCTCGGCACTGCCCTCATGACTGTCCTTCCCACCAATCCACTCCACCCTTCCCTCTGGCCTATCACCATTGCCCCCACCTCCGTATACCTATCGCACTCTCAGCTACCCTCCCCCCAGCCCCACACCCCTCCCATTTATCTCCCCACCACCTAGGCTCCCCGCCTCCTTCCTGATGAAGGGCTTTTGCCCAAAATGTCAATTCTCCTGTTTCTTGGATGCTGCCTTTTCCATCCCTTCACTCTTGGCTCTGATCTCCAGCTTCTGCAGTCCTCACTTTCACCTGAATGGCCTGCTGCCACACTGTAGGAATTCTATTCTATGATTCCAGACCTTAGGACCTAGACAGTTGAAGGCACAGCTGCCAATGATGGGGCAATAAAAATTGTCAAAGTTTAAGAAGCTAGAATTAAATGAACACAATATCTCGGGTGGTTGTGAGGTTGACAGAGAGTACAGCGATAAGAAGAGGTAGGACCTTGGGCAGATTTTAGGATGATAATTTTAAATTCAAGCAGTAACTAACTGCTGGGAAATATAAGTCAGGATGGAGGATAGATTTTGGTGGATATGAGAATTGGGACAACAGAGATTTGGATGAAACTAAATTTACAGTGGATAGGATGTTAGAGGTTGACCAGAAGTTAACAAAAGCATGAATGAAGGTTACAGCACCAGATGAACTGAGAGAGGGATGAAGTCAGATAAAGTTGTGGAAGTGAATCTAGATGTTCTTAATGATGGGAAGAAAGAATGTAGTTGAAAACTTATTTTAGGTAAAGTATAGCACCAAGGTTTCAAAAAAATCTGTTTGGCCTCATAATTGTTAGTGTGAGGGATGGGATCAGTGACTAGTGATGGAGTTTGTGATGATGTATGCAGACAATAACTTTGATTTGTTCAAAAATTAGTTACAAGAAATTTTTGCTCATCCAGTATTGGATGTAAAGCAAGCAGTCGAACATTTTTTGACCTGCAAATCATCATATCATAGTTCTAAAGAAAAGTCATACCAGATGCAAAATATAAACTCTGTTTCTCTCTCCATAGATGCTGCCAGACCTGCTGAGTTTCTCCAGCATTCTCTGTGTTTCTTTCAGATAATCATACTTATTTGTAATGTTGTAATAAAATTGAGTTGTAGTGCAAACTATGTATTTTTGTTGTCTGTAGTGATGATAATTTTTATATGACCAATTATTAAAATTGCAGTTAATGTATTAAAAATATTAAATATATATTAAAGTTGCAGTTAAAATGTAAAATTCAGTAATTTCACATTGATTGCAATATAAAACCATCAAACTCCAAATGGGAATTCAACAGAAGTCCTTCACAGTAAGGAAACTGGAATGAGTGATGCTTTAGCCGAGATCTTTTCAATGGTGCAACATATTTTCACAAGCTAGAATATGCAAATAAATGGGGGAAAAATCAAAGTTATACTGTGATAAAGATTTGAATTCTATCATTTGTGAAATGGTTCATGTTACCTGACCTTCAAGATGAGTTTACATACTTAGTCACAGGTCTTTTTTTTCTCAAATATCTTCCAATCACCCCAACCCAAAAAAGACAGAGAAACTATCAGACTTTTGATTTATTGTGTCTTTTTGGTTTTGCTTTGGCTATAATGAATCTCCATGAGATCTGCCATGATGTAAAAACTGAAGAAATAAGTTGTTATGTGCTTTTAATACTCTATACGTTTAATGTGATAATGATGTTAATTTCTTAATAGGCATTCATTAATGACAGTTCTTTTTACTGTAAACAGGCAAAGATGTCAAAATCCATTCAGCGTATCTCTGCTTTTCTACAATCTTTGGCAGACTCCTGTGAGACAAAGAGCGACACAGCAAACAAACACAGCAACCAAGATGGTGTAATCAAAGACAAGAAAAGTCAAGCAGTTCAAATAACAGTGTAATTGGACATTCACCTGTTTGCCATTTCACACTTCCATGGACTGCAACTCAGTCACCTCCCAGCATGCTTTGTCTTCTTTTACTTACAGCAAATCCATAACAATGAAACAGGTGACTTTCATGCTGCTGTCAGGAACAATCTCATTTCAGCTCTGGGTGACTGATTGCAATTGGCTTTGCCTCATCTGATAATTAATCTATGTCACCATTAATTGGAAGAGAGAATAATTACTGGCGATGTTGACAGTGACTGTACGCTTCTCCAGATTTCTGCCTATTGCTCAGGCCTAACTAATAACTCTGCAGTTCATCACTGAAACTTTACTTTATACATGTTGTAACAATCTCTGTAGACATGTAATGTTTTTGCATATGCCCGCTAGGCCCTTTGTTATCACTTGTCAATAGTTTTGAATTCCAAAAGCTGACTCCATCTTAGCACTCGTTTGTATTCTGTCTTAATTTTGTGGAAGTTTAAAGTTTTCAATGAGCTGGAGATGAATGATTAATGAATAAATCCAAATGCTTCATTTTGTCCATGGATCATTAGTCAAGTCCTTTGTGTTAAAGACCTGAGAAAAGGAGTGGAAATTATTGAGACATTAGCCTGAAGCAATCTCGAGGTAAATATTATGCAAAAAGAAAAAAATGTTTGGTGCACATCGTATAGTGATCACTGACCCTGTGAGAACATTTTTACAAAGTTTTACCTCATTTTACCAGCCATTATATGGCATTATTTGCTAGTTATTATTTTATAACTTAATAATACTAATAATGCAAGAACCCTGAAGAACAATCCAAAATAAAGCATTTTTCATTCTCTGAAGATGTTCACAGTACATCTGTAAAACAAACAAATAATACTTTGAATGCAATGGGGTTTGAGTTTATGGACTTATGGACTCAATGACATAATCATGTAAAATTAGTCAGTATAAATAACAGACATAGAAATATCTGTAAGTCGAATGAAAATACATCAAAGGTCAGCCAGCATATGTAAAGAGAAAGATTAGGTTAGCATTTTGAGGACCAGATCCTTCTCAAACATTATTTTAACCATTGCATTCCCAGACAAAATCAAGCACCCCACTATTTCAAGTGTCACAAAGCATCAAATTCTCCAAGTTTACTGCCATTAAACACAATCGAAAAATCAATGCAATTAAAAAAAAATGAAAAGTTGCTTTTCTCATTCTCAGGATATCCTAAAGCACTGCACAATCATTGAGATATTTCTGAAATCAGTGTTGGATGTGCAGGCAAAGATAACTGCTAGTTTGCACATGACAAAGCCCACAATGCAATAATTAGATAATGACTGGTTAAACTGTATTGGTAATTTTGGTTGAAGGATACATGTTGACTTGGAAATCAGAAAAAAACTCCTTGTTTTTACTTGAAAAATACCATGATAATTTTTTATATATATCTGAACTAGAAAGTTGTGGCTTAATATCACATCAAGATAATGCATTGATCAAGACAGTAACTTCTGAGCATTGCTCTGAAGTGACTTGGTGCTATGTATTGCCTTGGAGTTCAACTTGAACTCATGATCTTTCCTAATTCAGAAGCAAGTGTGCTACCAAGGAAACAAGCAAGAACAGAGCACAATACTGAATTGTCGGAAATCTGAAGGGAGAATGCTGGAAGTTCTAGCAACATCAATGGAAAGAGAAACACAATGTTTCAGAACCTTGATGATTCACAGAAATTATATGCTAATAGCCATTCAGTCTTCAGTGTTGTTGGGTCAAAATCTTGGAACTCCCTCCCTAATGGCATTGTGGGTCTTTCAGTGATTGTGGATTACAGTGATTCAATAAGGCTGCTCACCACCACCTTCTCAAGGGAAACCAGGCAATAAGTGCTGGCCAGCAAAGGATGCTGCGCCATCCTGAATGATTATAAAACAATAAATAAATCCTGAATCAGAGGAAAAGGGTTTGGGAGGAAAGAACAAAAGCAGAGATATATGTGGTCAGATAAAATGCAGGAATTATTAAATAATGAAAAGGATGTATTATAAGAGAACAGAGGTTGATATTAAGAGAAATAAAGAAACGGAAGATTTACCAGGAGTTCTCTGTACATTGCAACAGCAAAACTATGACCAGCACCTGCTGTTTGAAAGAATGAAGGCAATGCTTAATATCACAAGTTGCTAACCTCAATGCTGAGTCTGTAAGGTTGTAAATTCCTTATTTTTTTTAAAAGAATGAAATGTCAACAACAGTTACACCTTAACTGTTAACAGATAAATGTGGTCTTTAAATAAGAAAATCAGACATAGCAAAAAGTAAAATCATAATGCCATTGTTTGCTGTCTATAGATCTGAATTCTAGATCTCGAATTAAGTTTTAGGTTTAAATTGAAATACTGTTTTTGTCCTTTGTACTTTACATTCTGCTCCTTTTTAACTGGCATTTGACTCTCTGTTGAATCCAATGCTGATACTGCTTGTGTAATACAATTGAGATACAGTGAAACTTGTAATTTACAATCACCCTTAATAACCAAAATGAGGTTTATCAAAATGGGTAAGTGCTGTCATTGTGGTAAAGTTACCAGATTAGTAATCGAGAATCCCAAACTAATGTTCTGGGGACATGGGTTTGAATCTCACCATAGCAGATGGCGAAATTTGGATTCAGTAAAATTCTGGAATAACTGGCTTGTTTCATGGTGATCTTGTAACCATCATCGATTGTCTTAAAAAACCCAACAGGTTCACTAATGTCCTTTAGGGAAGGAAGTCTATAGTTGTTACTTAGTTTTGCCCACGTGTGATTTCAGACCCACGACAATGTAATTGACTCTTAAATTCTACTGGGCATTTAAGGATGGGCAATAAGAGATGGCCCAGCCAGCAATATCCACGAACAATTTTTTTTAAAAAGGTGACCATTTAATGGATTTTTTTTGTGAACCACCCTTGCTTGTGTTGACAAGATATTTACATATTTAAGGTTTTAAATGTTTACAAAGTTCCCTTTTGTATATTAATTCATTACTGTTAAGCTGAGGATTGGTTTATTTGAACCAGGAATCATTTGATCAAGCTAGAATAGATTATAAGAAAATTGTGAACATGTTTTCATTTATAAATCACAACATCGATTAAAGTTCAGAATTGTGAATTATTATTTTGTTTGCATTCTACATTATGATCAATAGTTACGACCTAACATTGAGAGCCAAAGTTCTTTGATAAATTTAGCTATGAGGAAATATTAGGCGAATTTGGTTTATTTTCACTTGTACATAAGTGGATGAAGAGGCGACCTGGTAGAACTTTATAAAATTATTGGAGGCATGAATAGAATGCATACTCAGAGTCTTCTTCCCAGGGTAGAAATGTCAATTACTAGCAGACATAGGTTTAAGGTAAAAGGGGTAAGTTTAAAGGAGATGTGAGAGGCAGGTTTTTTACACAGAATATGATAAGTGCCTGGAATGCATTTCCAAAGGAGGTGGTGGAAGCAGATACAACAGCAACATTTAGGAGGCATCTGGACATCTAGATATATGAATAGATGTGGACCGCATAGAGGCAAAAGGTTTTAGTTTCGGAAACAGCATGTGTCAGCGCAGTCTTGGTGGACCAAAGGGTTGATCCAGTGCTGTATTAGAACTTAGAACATAGAACAGTACAGCACAGAACAGGCCCTTCAGCCCACGATGTTATGCCGACCATTGATCCTCATGTATGCACCCTCAAATTTCTGTGACCATATGCATGTCCAGCAGTCTCTTAAATGTCCCCAATGACCTTGCTTCCACAACTGCTGCTGGCAATGCATTCCATGCTCTCACAACTCTCTGTGTAAAGAACCCGCCTCTGACATCTCCTCTATACTTTCCTCCAACCAGCTTAAAACTGTGACCCCTTGTGTTAGCCATTTCTGCCCTGGGAAATAGTCTCTGGCTATCGACTCTATCTATGCCTCTCATTATCTTGTATACCTCAATTAGGTCCCCTCTCCTCCTCCTTTTCTCCAATGAAAAATGTCCGAGCTCAGTCAACCTCTCTTCATAAGATAAGCTCTCCAGTCCAGGCAGCATCCTGGTAAACCTCCTCCCTCCCCTTCTTAGACCTTTCCATTTCTATCTCGGGTGACTGAAATACTGAAAAACCTCCTCTGAACCCTCTCCAAAGCATCCACATCTTTCCTATAATAGGGCGAACAGAACTGGACGCAGTATTCCAAGTGCAGTCTAACCAAAGTTTTGTAGAGCTGCAACAAGATCTCACGACTCTTAAACTCAATCCCTCTGTTAATGAAAGCCAAAACACCATATGATTTCTTAACAACCCTGTCCACTTGGGTGACCATTTTAAGGGATCTATGTACCTGCACACCAAGATCCCTCTGTTCCTCCACACTGCCAAGAATCCTACCCTTAATCCTGTACTCAGCTTTCAAATTCGACCTTCCAAAATGCATCACCTCGCATTTATCCAGGTTGAACTCCATCTGCCACCTCTCAGCCCATCTCTGCATCCTGTCAATGTCCCGCTGAAGCCTACAACAGCCCTCTATACTGTCAACAACACCTCCAATTTGTGTCATCTGCAAATTTGCTGACCCATTCTTCGATCCCCTCATCCAAGTCATTAATAAAAATTACAAACAGTAGCGGCCCAAGGACAGAGCCCTGTGGAACATCACTCACCACAGACTTCCAGGCAGAATATTTTCCTTCTGCTACCACGCGCTGTCTTCTGTTGGCCAGCCAATTCTGTATCCAGACAGCTAAGGTCCCCTGTATCCCATTCCTCCTGACCTTCTGAATGAGCCTACCATGGGGAATCTTATCAAATGCCTTGCTGAAGTCCATATACACCACATCCACAGCTTGACCCTCATCAACTTTTTTAGTCACATCCTCAAAGTACTCGATAAGGTTTGTGAGGCATGACCTGCCCCTCACAAAGCTGTGTTGACTGCATTTAATCAAGCCATGCTCTTCCACGTGGTCATAAATCCTATCCCTCAGAAACCTTTCTAACACCTTGCAGACAACAGACGTGAGACTTACTGGTCTGTAATTGCCGGGGATTTCCCTATTTCCTTTCTTGAAAAGAGGAATTACATTTGCCTCTCGCCAGTTCTCAGCTACGACTCCAGTGGAGAGCGAGGATGCAAAGATCTTCGCAAGTGGCGAAGCAATTGCATTTCTCATTTCCCAAAGCAGCCGAAGACAAATCTGGTCTGTGCCTGGCGACTTGTCAATCTTAATGTTTGACAAAAGTTTCAGCAAATCAGCTTCCTCTATCTCTATCCATTCCAGCATGCACACCTGCTCTTCAAAGGTTTTGTTCACTACAAAGTTTGATTCTTTCGTAAAGACAGAAGCAAAAAACTCATTTAGGGCTTCCCCTACCTCCTCAGACTCCACACACAAGTTCCCTATGCTATCCCTGATTGGCCCTACTCTTTCTTTGACCATTCTCTTATTCCTCACATAAGTGTAAAATGCCTTTGTGTTCTCCCTAATCCGTTCTGCCAAGCCTTTCTCATGCCCCCTCCTGGCTCTCCTCAGACCATTTTTGAGCTCCTTCCTCGCCTGCCTGTAATCCTCTAGAGTATTGTTCATTGTTATAAAGTTTCGGAGTCATAGAGTCGTACAGCATTGAAACAGACCCTTCGGTCCAACTTATCCATGCTGACCAACTTTCCCAAATTAAACTGGTTCCACTTGCTTGGAATATTTTAGATTAGATTACTTACAGTGTGGAAACAGGCCCTTTGGCCCAACAAGTCCACACCGACCCGCACTCATACATTTACCCTTTACCTAACACTACGGGCAATTTAGCATGGCCAATTCACCTGACCTGCACATCTTTGTGACTGTGGGAGGAAACCGGAGCACCCGGAGGAAACCCACGCAGACACGGGGAGAACGTGCAAACTCCACAGTCAGTCACCTGAGGCGGGAATTGAACCCGGGTCTCTGGTGCTGTGAGGCAGTAGTGCTAACCACTGTGCCACCATGCCGCCCATTCTTTCCTATTCATGTACCTGTCCAAACATCTTTTAAATGTTGTAACTGTACCTGCACCTACATTTCCTCAGGCAGTCCATTCCACATATGAACCACCTCTGGGTGAAAACGTTGCCCCTCAAGTTCCTTTTAAATTTTTCTCCTCTCATCTTAAAAATATGCCTCCTAGTTTTGAACTCCCCCACCCTAGGAAATAAACCTTTACTATTCACCTTATCTATGCCCCTCATGATTTTATAAACCTCCATAAGGTCACTCCTCAACCTCCTATGCTCCAGTGAAAAAAGTCCCAGCCTATCCAACCTCTCCTTTTATCTCAAATATTCCCAGCAACATCCTGGTAAATCTTTTCTGAGCTGCGTCCTACCTGTAAATATGGTGCAGCCATAGGTGGTGGAATTCCTTGTAGGGGTGACAGAATTATTGACAAACTAGAATCAAATGGTGGTCGCTCAAAAGGAGGACATAGTGGAGGAGGTGGACATACATGAAGTGGTGATGGACCCTGTCACATTGCAACTGTTGGCGAAGTTGCACCACGAAGTACTAACATTTGCTAATTGCCATCCAGGCCTGTTTGGAACTTTATAAGTTAATTTGCTTTAAAGCTGAAATCACTGCAAGATTTAAGTTATTTTCTTGTAAGGAAACTTAGTAATTGTGTTAATGATACTTGCTTTAGTGGAATCTGAACAGTTATTTCAAGTCAACATTAAGAAATATGAATTACTTAAGCTTACTTACATTAATTGCTGAACAATCTGGTTATACTTACAGGCTGTATCTCATGGCAATTTGTATAAAATACAATTTATATAAAATATAAAATACATTGAATAATGTAATGATGTATTATATAATTCTTGCAAACATCCTGTGAAAAGGTAGGTGTGATATTTGGGTGAATTGTAATCTCCCAAAAATGGCTGGTTAACAGGTTAAAATGCTTGAAACTGTCAAAATGTCAGGAATCTGGCTGGTAGACATTGACTTCCACTCCTAACATGAGTACATTTTTCAGTGCTTGGAATATCCTCGGGATGGTGCATGCTATTTAAATTAAATAAATGCTTCTTAACCACAGTTTTAATCCAGAATTCTGACTTCACATGAATTTTCTGAGCTTCCTGGAATTCACCATATAATATAAGTGGGCAGCAGAGAATGACTGAGAATTGATGAGCACCAAATACTTCTTTCTTTGGATAGTAACTTTTGCTGTTTTGCAGATCTTTTTTGCCTTTCATTGCCACGTCCCAACTGTCAATTTTCACAGCAGCATAAAAATAGCTGATGTAATTTTTAAATCGGACTGCGGATAATGAGCATGAATGACAAGTAGGAGCAGTAGGAGCTCACTGCCAACTCCTAAACACTTAGCTCCATCTTCTTTGAAACAGTTTCCTTAGTAGAGGGGACACAAGCCAAGTTTCCTGGGCAAGACTGAGCACCAGTGCCTCAGGAGGCTCCAATGTTGTTATCAGTTCGTCACTATATTTGTAGACTCATGTTAAAGGATCTCTTTCCAAGTGAACCAAATGACCTACCATTTGCAGTAGTGATCGAGACCAGAATTTCTCTGCCCCAGCCCCTTCCGAGGATCTATTACACGTACACTTCAGAGATGCTGAATGCCGTGTTTACCAGGGTCAGCAACAATGAGAGGACACATGGATTTGTTGCTCTGGCTGGATTTCTCACATGTTCCAGAAAGTCATAAAGTGCACAGTCAAGATGCCCAAGAGGTCACGCCAATTGGAAAAGTACTTTCTTCATCAACGGTCAGATTGTCAACAAACACTCAAAGGTTATCATGTATCTTTGTGTAACATACTCAGGAAGCTGCATTCAATCTATGCTAATGAGGTCTTCTACAGATATTGACACAATGAAGCAGAATCATTAAGTAAATGCCTCTTTGGAAACAAGGGTCACTTTCTGGAAACATACGTGATGATGACATGGCCCTGCTATTGATGCCCAGGCAAAATAAAACAAAAAACAAATTAGCCCAAAATTTGTAATTGAACAAGAAATTGGAATGCCAATAGGGTTGCATTTCATCTACTTGGGGAGATCTGTGGGGAACTGACACCAGCAAACCTGACAATGGGGATGAATGCAAAAGGTGGCTCAACCAAGGAGCCATAAATAAAAGACCTGCAAATGCTGGAGATCTGAAACAAAAACAGAAACAGCTCAAGAAATTCAGCACGCCTGGCAACAACTGTGGTGGCTATACTTAAATAAAAGATTTTGAATCCAAAGATCCTTTATCGGAACTGAAAGCAGCTGGGAAATATTTATGCTGATGACAGGTTTGGGGAAGGGTGGATGCATGTGGGGGAAGGAAGGAGTAGGATAGATGGAGACAGTGCCAAGACAAAAGAGAAAAGGGGGAGCAGACAGATTGTTGATGGTAATCCGGGGAAGAAGTATAGGCAATAGCACTAAGTGTGAATAGTTGAAAATGACTTGGCTGTGCTAGGAGCCACAGATACAGAATATGACCTGGAGTGTGGTGGTGGGTAACCAACATGGAAGGTGTTCGAACACTGAAATTATTAAAAACAATTTGAGTCCTGAGGGCTGTAAGGTACCTAAATAGAAGATGAGGTGTTATTCCTCCAGGCATTGAGCTTTTCTGGAGCACTGTTGCAGGCCTAAACGAGAAACATTGGCATGGGAACACTGTAGTGCATTGAAGTTGCAAGCATCTGGAAGCTTGGGTTCATTTTTAGAGATAGAGTGGAGGTGTTCATCAAAGTGGTCCCCCAATCGGCATTTTGTCTCCAAGGGTAAAAGAGATCACATTGTGGGCAATGAATAAGGGTGCAGCTATTGAGTAAAGTGCAGGTAAATCACTGCTTCACTTGGAAAATGTGTCTAGGGGCTTGGATAGGAGGGAAGAAGTAAATTGGCAGATATTACACCTTCCGAGATTGCGTGGGAAGGTGTTGTGGATGTGTGGGAAGATATTGGGAGTGGAGGAGGAGTGGATCACAGTGTTCTGGAAAGAAGAGTCGCTGCAAAAGACTGACAAAGGAAGGGAAGGAAATATGTGTCTGATGGTGACATCTGCTAGAGGTGGCAGAAATGGCGGCTTACAATCCTTTGGATGTGAGTGCTGGTGTGTTGGAATGTGAGGATTTAAGGATCCTATCATTGTAATGGGAAGGAAGAAAATAGATGAGTGTGGTAAACAGGTCAGACACAGATGAGGGCCCTGTCAAAACAGTAACAGGGAATCCTTGGTTGAGTAAAATGATGGACATTTCTGAACCTCCCCTCTGTGGAAGGTGGCATCAACAGAACAGATGCAGAGAAACTGGAGAACAGAATAGACTCTTTACAAGAAGCAGGGTGTGAGGATGCACAGTCCCGTTAACTGTGGGAGTTGGTGGGTTTGTAGTGGATATTGGTTGCCAGCGTATCCCCAGAAATGGAAAGATTTGTAGAGGAAGGGAAGTGAGGAGTCAGAGAAAGACTGGCTGAAAGTGGGAGCAGGGTAGAAATTGAAAACAAAATTGATAATTTTTTTCAGATGAAAGAAGGAACTGACACTATTGATGTCATGAATGTACCAGAGAAGGAATTGTGGGAGGGACCCAAGTAGAATTGGAATAATGAATGTTCCATGTACCCCAAAAAGAGACAGGCATACCTGGGGCTCATGCAGTTACCCATAGGACATGACATGAAGAAAGTGACAGGAGTTAAAGGAGAAGCTGTTCAAAGTGAGGACAATCATGGCCAGGTGAAAGAGGGTAATGATGGATGGGAACAGTTCAGGGTAGTAATTGGCCAAGTTTGATTCGTCTTGCTTTTTATGTGCAGGACATACCTTGGCAATTTTCCACATTACAGGGGAGATGCCGTGTTGTGGTTGTACCGGGAGACATTGGCGAGGAGGGTGGTATGATCTGGAGCACAAGTCTTCAGTACTTTTTCTGGAAAGTTGTCAAGACCCATTAGCTTTCTAGTATCCAATGCCTCCAACCATTTCTTAATATTACATGGAGTGAATCAAACTGGCTGAAGGCTGATATCTGTGAAGCTGGGGACTTCTGGCAGAGGCTGAGATGGATCATCTGCCTGAAAATTGTTGCGAATGTTTCAGCCTTATATCTTTTACTTAGAAAACAGGAGCAGGAATATGTGATATGGCCTTCTGAGCATGCTCCGCCATCCATTATGATCAAAACTGATTATCCAACTCAGTATTCTCTTCCTGCTTTCTCCCCATACACTTTGATCCCTTTAGTCCCAAGAACTATATCTAACAGCTTCCTGAAAACATTCAATGTTTTTGCCTCAACCACTTTCTGTGACAGAGGATTTCACAGGCTCACCATTCTCTGGATGAAGAAATGTTTCCTTATCTCAGTCCTAAATTGCCTAACCTGTTTCCTTAAACTCTGAACCATGGTTCTAGACTCCCTGGTTGTTGGGTACACCATTTGTGCATTGGCCCTGTTTACTCCTGTTAGAAGTTTCCAGATTTCTATGAGATACCGCCAATCCCACATTCCTCCCACTCCACCCGCTATTTCACGAAACCCCAGTGAATATGGTCTCAATTAATCTAATCTCTCTTTGGTAAACCTTTGTTACATTACCTCCAAAGCCAGAACATCTTTCTTCAGATGGAATAATCAAAGTGCACACAATATTCCAGGTCTGGTCTCACCATGGTCCTCTACAATTAATACAAAGCATCCCTACGCCTGTCCTCAATTCATTTTGTTATGAAGGACAATATGCTAGTTGCTTCCTTCACTTTTTAGCACAGAACTAACAGCCAGGCATCCTTTGTGAGTTAAATAGAATCATGTAGTCATAGGGTTTTTGTGACACAGAAAGAGACCTTTCAGCTTCAGTCATCAAATGTCCCACTGTCCTAATCCCATTTTTCAGCACTTGGCAGCACGTGGCTTTGTGTGCTATAGCATTTCAAGTGTTCATCTAAACAATTCTTAAATGTTTCAAGGGTTCCTGTCTCTACGAGCCTTTCAGGCAGTCAGTTCTAGATATCCTCAATGCTCTGGTTAAAAAAGAATTTCCTCAGATCCTCTCTAAACCTGTTGTACTTTAACTTAAACTGTGCCCCCTGACTGTTGATGCCTCTAATAAGGAGAAACATTTCTATCTTGTCTGTCTGTGCACCTCAGAACTTTGTGCGTCTCAATCAAATTTAACCCTCACCCCACCCCAGCCTTCTCTGCTCCAAGACAGGCTACCAACATTTGCTTCAGGGCCGAATTGCTGCAGCCCAAGCAATATCCTGGTTAATCTCCTCTTCACCTTCGCTACAGGAATTACATCCTTCCTAAACTGTGGCAATGGCCAAATTAACATTCTATACAGCTCCATCATAACCCCCTTGCTCTTGTATTCTTAACCACTGTATCTGCACGTCCTGTTGCTGTTGAAGATCTATAGACATGTAGATCAAGGTCCATTTGATCCATTGCACCTCCTAGGGTCCTAACTTGCAAGGTGTACTTCCTTACTTTGTTAGTCTGTTCAAAATGCAATTTGACACTTTTTCAGGATTAAATTTCATTTAATATTGTTCAGCCCATCTGTAACAGTCTACAGCCTGAGGCTTTCTTCCTTGTTATTTACCACAAAACTAGTTTTATGTCATTTGTGAACTTACTGACCACACCTTTTACGTTCATGTCTAGATCATGAATGTACACAATAATACACCACTACTGGCTTTTTACACACAAGGTCTTTAGAGTTGTTTTTGAAGGAGGCAGCCTCTGTGTCTCAGCCTGCTTTTTTCAGTGTTTGAAGTAGGCAGCCTCTGCAGTTCAGCTTGCTCTGAGCATAGAAGCAGAGGTAGGCCACAGCTTGCAGCAGTGGAGTGCACTGACTGATAAATGTATCAGAGAGGGGGTGAATAAGTCACTGTATGCCACAATGTTATGTTAGAGCTGTAGCATATGCCAGGTGGCAAACACAGTGCATGGGCTTAAAATAAATGGCAGAGCGCAAAAGTCAAAGTGAGACAAGGATGGACTCGCGTAAATAAGGGGTACTTCCACTGTCAGTGAAGGGGGATGGCTGCAGTCACTCAGGCACTTGGTCCTGTGCGAGTCCAGAGATACCTGACTTTGCAGTTAGTGTCTGGACCATGGTCAGTCCTCAAGGTCAGGTGCAAGCAGTCTGGGGATTACAAGCAGGTGACTTGGTTTGTTGTTGCATGATGGTCTGGGAGTGGTCCATAATTAGTTAGGATTGCCCTGCCAAGTCAGTCTGGGGGTGGACACATGGTCAGTCTGGGGAGTTGGGTCACTGATACCCAACAGGCTTATCAGGTGGCAGTGAACAGCATCTGGGGAGATAAAGTTTGGGGATGGGCTTCCTTGCACTGTTCACTGAGGATAAAGTAATAGGGTCAATTATCTCATAGTTAATGGAAGGGGACCTAAAGTTTTCAATGAAATTTCAAGGTGATCATAGTCACTCTCACCTTTACTCAGGGAGGATCAGTAAAGGCATAGGAACATCCAGAATCATGGGCTCTGGAGGGAAAGTGGGTACATTGATAGTGATGTAAAGGGACTCAATCAATTAGGGATGTGGCTGAAGGGTTATCAGTGCCAGAGGGACAGCAACACAAATGGAATTTGAAGAATAAGGGGAAATTTGTAGCTCACAGGAAGACACCTGGCAGTTATCCATGCAAACATAAAAGTAGACCCTCATCATATTGATCAAAAGCCAACTACACAATGAGCTCACGAAAATAATTGGAACTGCCTGCAAAGTGAGAAGAATATTTTTTTCTTTCACTGGAGCCAATATTGTAATATTCACTTTGAGGCCCTGACAGCGACACTTGCAGAATCTATACCTCAGTGCCATGTTGTGTGAGGGCTTAATGACAAGCTTAAGTATTATGGATGTGAGGCCTCACACAACTCTTCAATAACACTGTACTTTTCCCACAGATTATTTGCTAATAGGGTTGAAATGTCAAAAGCCATGCTTTTCTATTATGCGGCCTTGCTTTGACAGAAAATTAACAGGAGAACAATATGGTGCAAACAAGAGCTTCAGAAAGCCAAGCAAGAATAGCAACCTCCAGTAGCCGCCTCACTGCCTCCAGAGAGTGAAGCTGCAAGGAAACGCAAAGTTAAAAATTACATGATACAAGGTTATAGTCCAACAAGTTTATTTGGAAGCACTAGCTTTTGAAGCACTGTTCCTTCATCACAACCACCTGATGAAGGAGCAGCACTCCAAAAGCTAGTGCTTCTAAGTAAACTTGTTAGACTATAACTTGGTGTCGTGTGATTTAAACTTTGTACATCCAAGTACAAAGCAGGAAGTGTGTGATTTCATTAGAAGCTTCAGCTGGGGCTATGTCAAAAAAGGATGCCACGAAATTCACTTTCTATAATTTTCTAATTTCAAAAGGGAAAACCCTGCTTTGGTTTATCTCAGAAAATAGAATCTTCCTTCAAACCTGAAGCATGATGTTCAGTGGCATAGTTGACAAACCTAGTGCTGCCCTTCAAAAGTGAGGCTTCATTTGTGATGTCACTGACTCTGCCATAACAATGTTCAATGGTTCCATTCTGGCCCTGGCAGCATCCCTTTAAACTTAGAGCTGAAACACATTCATGTGGGCTATCCTTACCTCCTTCTTTTCTAACTGATTGGGAAGCTCACTCAAGTCAGATGCACGTGGAGTGACTGGGTTAAGAGCTATTGATAATTGTTCAGCTGTAAACTTTAAATTCTGGATGCATTGCAGGCCAGATAGTTATAATTCAGTCCAATCTCTGCAAATTATGGCCAATCACATGTATAAAAGATATGCAAGGTACTTTTTCATCAAAATCTAGTTACAAAAACAAAAGCTACATGACTTATGCCATTTTATTGATGTGTTCAATGTTTAATAATTAATTGTCAAGAATTTCTTCTCAATGTTATGACTTCCATTTGTGAATCAGATCAGTAACTGATCAGCAATAAATGTTAAGAAAAAAGACTACGATGGAAATGGGAAGTGTCTGGTCCAATACTTATAGAAAATTGTGTATTAGTTAACCACAAATAATTTGCTCAAGGTAAATTGTCTCAGGTTTAAAGGTCAGTCAACTTAAATTCAAAAAAGTTAAGTTGGAAGTAAGTGGGACTTTGATTTTGTGATGCTGGAGGATGTTGTGAGGAATTTCAGTGAATGTTCCTGGCACTAAGAGGGGCACTGAGAGCAGATCAAAGCGGCATTGCAGGCAGAAGGAGGAGAACTTGGATGCAGCAAGAGTGTTAAAGCTTTCCTTGTGGGATTTTAAAAGGAGCATTCCTTAAACATTTACACCTAACTTGGCTACAATCTACTTTGCCATTAGCTCTTAAATCATGGTCACAGGGTGTGGCTCAAATACTGCTGTGAACTCCACTGTTAAAATGGTGGCAGATACAAACATATCATTAAGACAATGTGAAATGACTGATTATCATTTGAACTAATCACCTATACTGTAGAGGCTGGTTAATCATTAAATCCATAGAATGCCTACAGTGTGGAAACAGACCCTTCAGCCCAACAAGTCCGTACCGACTCTCTGAAGAATAACCCACACAGACCCATTCCCCTATCCTATTATCCTATATTTACTCCGGACCAATGCACCTAACCTACATATCCCTGAACATCATGGGCAATTTAACATGGCCAAATCACCTAACCTGCACAACTTTCAATTGTGTGGTTATACTTGGCTGTTTTACAGTCAGATTCTCTAGACTATAAACCTTTACATAAGAATAAGCAAACAAAAATAAACTCAAAGTTGCAGTGTAAACTGTCTTCTACATTATTCTTCCATTTTGTTTTTTCTTTAATAGAACTCGAAAATCTCTTTGTAAGTAACAGCCCTGCCAAATTCATCATATGCCCAATGTAGTAGTACTATTCTGAATTCCTGATCCCTCTTCTTCCAATTGTCACTTGTGACTATGGGGTCCACCTTCCCTCCCACACTGCCCTAACATGCCCTTGCTGCATTTTAGCCACTCAAATAATCTGACATGTTAAAATGATGCAAAAAAAGACAGTGTCGACACTCAGCCTTAACTGCTATACCCATATTTCATCTTCGTTCTCACTGCAGTAAGTGACCTCTATACGGCAGCAATTTATGCAATGTTTTGTTGTTGTTTTCCATAAAAAAATACTTCCAAGCCATGTAAACAGAGCCATTAAGGAAATTAAATAGGAAGACCCCAGTGACAGCTATAGGTGTGCTGATCCCTGTATAGTTTTTCCATCTAATAATTTTGGAACGAAAATACATTCATATGGGCTATCAGCACTCCTGTCTTTTCTAATTGGTTGGGAAGTTCACTTAAGTCAGATATACATGGAGTGGCTGGGTTAAGAGCTACTAATAATTGCACAGCTAAAAACCTGAACGTCTAGATGCATTGCAGGCCAGATAGTTATAATTCAGCCAATCTCTGCAAATTGTGGCCAATCACATGTATACAAGGTAGGAGAAAGTGAGGACTGCAGATGCTGGAGATCAGAGCTGAAAATGTGTTGCTGGAAAAGCGCAGCAGGTCAGGCAGCATCCAAGGAGCAGGAGAATCCATGTTTCGGGCATGAACCCTTCTTCAGGAGAAGAAGGGCTCATGCCTGTATACAAGGTATGCAAGGTACTCTTTCATCAAAATCTAGTTGCAAAAACTAACAGCTACATGGTTTATTGCCATTTTAATGATGTGTTCAATGGTTAATAATTGATTGTCAAGAATTTCTTCTCAATGTTACAACTTTCCATTTATGCATCAGTTCAGTAACCTGGCAGTAGTAAGTGTTCAAAAAAAAAGACTATGACGGGAATGGGAAGTGTCTGGTCCAATATTTATAGAAAGTTGTGAACTAACTAGTCACAAATAACTTGATCAAGGTAAATTGTCACAGGTTTATCAGAAACATGAGTAAGCATCTTCCAAAATATGAGAGAACTACCATAGTTGCATAACATTGTCAGATTGGTGAAACTTGCCGTTTTCCTATAGAACTCAAAACAAGACACAGCTGGAAAAGAGGAGCTGACATTTCACCTCTCTGTTACAGCTAGAATAATGTAATCAAACTTACCTATTTCACCCAACCGCCCAGAAAATCCATTGATGAGACCAGAATATTGTTTTCTTCACTGCGAGATACAACAGTGTAGGCTGGCTGAGCTTAATGCATGCTCAACAAGCACAATGCACATCAATGTCGCCCCCATTATTCTCGGAAACAAGATGAATGTGTAGTTTGCAATAACTTCGGCAAATCAATTGGCTATGGAACATCTGATATTTCACAGCTACAACCGCCAGTCACAAATGCCAATAAATGCTTTTGTGCCATGTGAAATGCCTATGTTGATATCATCAGCATGTATCTGTCCTACTTCAGAATTTCAATGCTCCAATTTGATTTTATTTTAATTATCAGAGGGTTTTTATTTGCCAGTTAATCATTTACCATTCTTCACTGAAGTCCAGATTTGTTTCAGTTTCACTGGCATGTCCCTGAATATTAATATGATGCAACACACAAATACAGCATGACAATACTAATAAAAAATGAACTCAGCAAATTTACCACTGCAAATATTAACATCAAGAAAATAATTATCATAATAATACTGAAGAACAGAGGTTAATTAATTTCAGACAATAAATTACTATTTTGAAACAATAGACTTTATTTTTGACATTGGGTTATAAAATAAGTTGTTGTTGTATATCAAATAATCTTTTTGATTTTAAATTAAAAATTGACTAGATTTTTATTCTTTAGATTTTTTTTGAAAAGGGTCAAGGTCTAGTTATTTGCTAGTTTCCCAGTGAATGAGTAATGGTTATTCTACTAAAGTTAATCAACAAGCATAATTTTTGACGGTTGGCATGCCTGGAAATTTGTCTAAACTGGTTATTACTTAGTCAGGAAAGATTATACCATGCAAGCACTGCAAACATTCAACTTGTAGAACTAATATTTCTCTCCTCCTTTATCCCTGAGCACCTGGAATGATAGAAAATGTTTGGAAACTGGTAACATTAATAAACTGGGTGGTGTTGTAGAGCAGAGGGACCTAGGGGTTTGGGTGCATGATTCTTTGAAGATTGCTATATATACGGGTGGCACGGTGGATCAGTGGTTAGCACTGCTGCCTCACAGCGCCAGGGGCCTGGGTTTGATTCCAGCCTCAGGCAACTGTCTGTTTGGAGTTTGCACATTCTCCCTGTGTCTATGTGGGGTTTCTCCGTGTGTTTTGGCTTCTTCACACAATCCAATGGCATGCAGATGAATTGGCCATGCTAAATTGCCCATAGTGTTAGGTGCATTAGTCAAGGATAAATGTAGGGGAATGGGTCTGGGTGGGTTACTCTTCCGAGGATCGGTGTGGACTTGTTGGGCTGAAGGGCCTGTTTCCATACTGTAGGAAATCTAATATAGACAGGGTGGTTAAAATGGCTTTTAGCGTGCTTGCCTTCATTACTCAGTCCTTTGAGTATAGGAGTTGGGAATTCATGTTGATATTGTACAGAACGTCAGTGAGGAGAAAGTGTGGACTGCAGATGCTGAAGATCAGAGCTGAAAATGTGTTGCTGGAAAAGCTCAGCAGGTCAGGCAGCATCCAAGGAACAGGAGATTCGACGTTTCGGGCATAAGCCTTTCTTCAGGAATTCCTAAAGAAGGGCCTATGTCCAAAACATCGAATCTCCTGTTCTTTGGATGCTGCCTGACCTGCTGCGCTTTTCCAGCAACACATTTTCAGAACGTCAGTGAGGCCTTTTTTTGAATTCTGTGTCCAGTTCTGGTCGTCCAGTTATGGGAAGGGAATATTTAAGTTGGAGAGGGTTCAAAAAAGATTTCCCAGAATGTTGTATGGAAGGTTTGAGTTATAAACAAAACACTGGGAAGCCTAGAACCTTTTTCACTAGAGTGTGGGAGGTTGAGCAGTGACTTTGTAGAAGTTTATAAAATCATAATGGGTAGAGATAGGGTTAATGGTAGGTATCTTTTCCATAGGCTGGGGGATTTCAAGAATGGGGGCCCATTTTTAAGGTGAGTGGAGTGAGATTTAAGTAAGGCATGGGGGCAATCTTTATATACAGAGGGTGGTTTACATGTGGAATGAACATCCTCAGAAAGTGGTGAATGTGGGCACAATTACAACACTTAAAAGACATTTAGATAAATACATGAATAGCAAAGGTTTATGGGCCAGGAGCAGATAGGTGGGACTAGTTTAGTTTGGAATTATGTTCAGCACGGACTGGTTGGACTAAAGGAAGCATTTCCATGCTGTATGACTCTGTGACTCTATGACTCTATGACAAATACAGTTTGGGTATATAAATGGAAAATGCAGGAAACACTCACCAGGAAAGGGAAAATGTCACACTGCTTTTTAAGAAGGGTGAAAGAGGAAAATCAGGGAATTACAGACCAGTTAGCCTAATATCTGCGGTGGGAAGGTTGTTAGAACTTATAATCAAGAATGGGGTGACTGAACACTGTAAATTTTCAGTTAATTGGGGAAAGCCAGCATAGATTCATGACAAACCTCGTTGAATTTTTGAAGAGGTAACTAAGGTAATGGTCACGGAAATGTCTATGGAGATTGTTTATATGGTCTCCCAGAAGGGATTTAATAATATTCCATGGTAAAGATTGTTAACTAAGGTAGAAGTCCACACCATTGAGTGCAAATCCCTGATATAGTTGAATGTCTGATGACAGAAATTAGAGACTATGGGTCAGTCCTCAAATTGGCAGAATATCACCAGTGATGCCTCACAAATGTCTGTTAAGGCCTCAATAGTTCACATTATCTATAAATGACTTGGATAATGGCATAGAAATTCATATAGGCAAACTTGTTGATGACACAAAATTAGGCAGAATTGTAGACAGTGTTGATGATAGCATAAAACTACAAAGGGATATTGACAGACTAAGTGAATGGCCAAAACTGGCATTTGGAGCTCAATTTAAGTGAGTGTGAGACTATTCATTTTTGTCTGAAAAGAGAGGGATCAAAGTACTCTCCAGATGTTATAAACTTAAACATAGTGAATGTCCAAAGCAACTTGGGAGTTCAGGAGCAGACATCTTTAAAAAGTCACAAGCAGGTGCAGAAAGCAATTAAGAAAGCTAATGGAATGTTGTCCTTTATATCTAGAAGTTATGCTGTAAGTACATAACATCCTGGTTGGAGGACAGTTGGAGTACTGTGAACAGAACTGGGGACCACATCTTAAGAAGGATACATATCAGCCTTGGAGGGAGTACAACATAGGTTTACAAAACTGATACCTGGACTTTAGGGGTTAAGTTAAGAGGAGAGATTATACATGTTTTTCTAGAATTTGGAAGGTTAGCATGATCTGACAAAGTCTTCAATGTATTAGCAAAGAAAGATTGGGTAGATAAAAATAAACAATTTCCACAGGTTGGAGATTCTGGAGTTCGGGGACATAACCCAGAATTAGGGCATGACCATTCAGGAGAGATATTAGGAAGCATCTCTTCAGACAAAGGGTGGTGGAAATTTGGAACTCTCTTCTTCAAATGGCAATGGATGTAGGATCATTTGTTAATTTCAAATCTAATTAGATACATTTTTAGTAAGAAAAGGTATTAAGGGATATGGGCCAAAGGGCTATGCAGTTCATCACAGATCAGCCACAATCTAATTGAATGACAGAACAGGTTCGAGGGGCTGAATGGCTTACTTGTGTTTCTATGTTCCTATCTAGTTGAAAGAACCTGAGTCATGATTCAATTAAATGATCTTCAATCAGCACTCTGGTCACTGACCTGAAATATTAACTTTATCTCCCTCTGAAAATGCTCCTGGCAGACTGAGTAGTTCAAGCTTTTCTCTTTGTTTTTTACTTCAGATTCTCAGTATCTACGGTACTTTCCTGGCTCTCACAATGCATAAGCTAAGGAGATCAAAGTCCATTAGGATCCCAGTATGGCATCAATGAACCCTGCAATCAGCCAACATATATTTTCCTTGCACTACAAAATGTTCTCAAAGAGACTGCAACTTCATTGTTAGATATCACACAGTGCACATGGAGAAATGAGAAACACTGTGGCTAAACACACTGAGGACACCCACACATTGCCCACTTGATTCAATAAATATATGTTCATGATTGTTACATTGTGTGAAGAATGTGTTTTCCCTTGTCTCAGATGTCTCTCAGCATCTTACAGCAAGAAGTAGAAAATGAATATTCAGTTGGAGGGAAGTCTTCATTAGGCAGTTGAAAACAGACGAGAGGAATTATGCTGACGAGTTTCAGAGGGCACGGCAAAAGACAAGTGGTGGAGCAAAACAACAGGAAGTTAAGATGACATGAGTGGGGCATTCGGTTCAGGTAGACACTGTTGGGAAGCCAGTGGCAACATACACGGTTAATTTTAAGATCTTAAAGTTGATTCAAAGGAATACGGGAAAACCAATGTACCCTGATAAAAGCAAGGATGATCGGAACACATGGATTTAAGTAGGTGATAACAATAGAAAGAACATTTGTTTTAAGTTGCTGTTCAGTGGTAGTTTCCCTTCCTTTGGGCCAGAAGCCCCTAGTTCAAGTCCCACTTGCTCTAGAGACATGTAATAGCACCTTTGAACAGGTTAATTTGAAAATATCTTTCACTGCTGTTCATAATGGTTCATAACGAGGCTGGGTAGGAGATTTCTGGAGAAGCCAAAGCTTAAGATAATTGAGGCCTTGTTTAAATGGAGGAAAAAGTAGGTCGAGGCAGAAAGAATTCTGAAAGTAACTAAAATATTGCTTAGATCTTTGTGGGTGCCTGAAGAATTGCACGAGTCAAGAAGGCAGATCACCTTTCCTTCCACAGGGCGGGCATTCAGCATTGGGCAACAAATGCTGGCCTACCCAATGATGCCCACATCACATGAAAAAAACATGAAAAGTTATTCCAGTTGGGATTACTGAGTAAATATTGACCAGTAGCTAAATCACATCTAAGTTTGGAGTTTTGTAAGCCTGGGCTGGATGAGCACAATTGAGGCCATTGGCTACTGTGGACAGCCAAAGGGATGTGTGATTGACATGGTCTGTGAGTCACTACTGGAATTCATTAAGCAAATTGAAGCTCTGTGAATATGATCCATTTAAATGTTCATAGTTTGCCTCCGTATTCACTTGAAAAGCTTTATCTTCACTTTCTCTCAAAAAAGCAAGCTAAATTTGAAGAAGTAAATGGTGAGCATGAACAGAACTGGGTCAACATAGCAAGGAGAGAGTGCCAATGGATTCAGTGATCAGCCATTGCTGTTTGCACTATATGTACAACAATTGAAAGATTACCCTGAATTAGTCTGAAGTGAGAGATGAAAGAAAGAACCAATCAAGATGATGACATCTGGATTGATTGGAAACGTGGACTGATAAGTGGCAACTGGTTATTTAAGATGGACAAATGCAAAAAAAAATGAAGTTAGAAAAGGAAAATAAATAGTAAGAGTATCAATTAAATGGGGCAGATTTGGACCATATGCAGTGCACAAAATATAATAGTAACTTGGCAGTTTTTTTACATGTCATTGAAATCCCATGTTTGCATTCAATGCCCATCACATTCCTTTTCTATCAACCAACTCCACTCCCATCTACGGCAACAGTCTGAGTTTAAACCAGACTCTTCACAACCTAGTGATCAAGGTGAGCTTCTAACCAAATGTTTGCATCATCTCACCTTACCTGAGCTGAAATCATCATTTACACCTTGGTTACCAATAGACATAATTATTCCAATGCACTCCTGGCTGGTTTCCCACATTCTGCTCTCCATAAATTTCACGGCATCTGAAACACTGCTACTTACGTCTTAACTTAAACCAAGATCTATCCGCCTATCACCTCTGTTCTCCTTGAACTGCACAGGATACTTGTCGAGGAAATGCATTGCTTTCAAAATTCTCATCTCTGTTTTCAAATCTCTCCACATCCTTCAAGTCTCAGAGTTTTGTGAGGGTCATGATTTCCTTGATCGATGTTCACTGCTGCTGCATTCAAGACTTTGTGTGGGTTATAACCCAAGAGAACAGTAAATGCTACTGGAGATTAATCCCTCATGAGTGAGACTTTGTGAGAGGAGAGAGGATAGTCAGGAATTTGAAAGTGGAGTAAAAGTCTTATATGTTCATTGTTAAATGTTAATGTTAAAAAGTGGTATGATAAATGCATGAAGAGAGCTGTCAAGTTATATACCTTTAATTAGGATTTTGAGCATGTACTATGCTATAGTGAAATAAAAATAAAAAGTACTGGAAAACTTCTGCAACATCTGTGCAGAGAAGACACTGCATAGATGAGTAATTAGACTCAAACATTAGCTCTTTTTCTCTCTTCACAGAAGCTATCAAGCCTGCAGGGTTTCTAGAGCATTTCTGGTTCTGTTTCAGATTTTCAGCATGTGTAGTACTTTACTTCTGTTTTAATATGTTTATAGTGGTGTCAGATTGCATGAAACAAGAACCAGGGTCTGTAGGGTTTCCAGTAAGATGTCCTCTCCTACCAACCTCTCTTTAAAGTCAATAAAACTTCTTGTTGTTCACTCACAAGACAGTCTAAATATCATGTTAATATATACACAGTTACTTTGAGCAATATTTTCCACAATCGGTTTAAGATAACCTCTCAGATTGCACAGTTCAGCAATCCCTCTTCCAGTTGAAGCTAGGCATAGGTTAGTACAATACATGACAGATGGAACCCTTATAATTTCCCAAAAGAATCTCACAAAAAGAGAACATCAGATTTGGGTACATTTAGGCTTTCAATTCTGAAACTGAAATAGATATAAGGATTTCCAGTATGAACAGCAGCCAGGAAATGAGCGACCGAACCATTAATGCACACTATACAGACAGTACAGAATGGTTCATTATAATTTGAAGAGGCACTACAGAAATCAGTAAGAGCTGACTCATACCTATTGATCCTTCAATGTATCTTCACACTGACTTATGGTACTGACACTGAACTTCGCTGATAAATAGAAATCTTGGAAAGATTTGGATTGTGCAGTGCCACTATTGAGAATTATTATCTTATATCCTCATCTATACTGAAACACATTTTTTTCAAAATTCCAGTGGTTTTTCAAAATTGTTCACCTTTATTTCAATTAACAATTCCATTGAAACTATGAAACATATGAGATAGTAAGTGACACTACAGAAAGAATTATTAGTCATAAATATGCCTTGTCACACCAAGAAATCATAGTTACACATAACCCATAAAACACATTCAAAATCATCAGTATATGACAGGCAGTCAGGTGAAAAGCCATTGGGAAAGAGAAGAAAAATCCAAAGAGTTTGTTCAAACTAAAATATTTTCCATGAGAAAATGAAGTCATCAGTTGTGACATACTCTCGGTGTTGTATGTGATACAGGTCTGGCCTAACCCACGAGCGTGCACCGCTGCAGTCACCACGCCAGCCCCCATTTCATCTGGAGGTCAAAGATGGTCCTCCAGATGGTCCAATGGGACACCGTGTTTAAAGCACCAGATTAGGGGGGGGGGGGTGGGGAAAGACGTACTAATGTTGCTCTCACCCTGATGTCTACCTTGTGTGCAGTTGCATCAAGCTGTGCATAGATCCTTGGTACACAAATACCAGTTATCACTACGTAAGGAGGTTCTAGCTTTCCCCCGTGTTGCAAAGGATGGGACTGGCCTCCACACTGTGGAACACTCCAACATCTTGGACTGTTCCACATTAGCTGCCCATTGTGGAGAAGTTTGCAAAGAAAAACACTTTTGACCATGAATCCGTAACAAAGAGGTCAGCAGGTGGTGACCTCAAGACCTTATGGGAAAAGGTGAGAGTGGTTCCTATCGCATTGTTCCTTGAGCAGACGGTCAAAGTCTTTTTGGAGAATGCCCCATCACCAGAACTTTCCAACAAGCACCAAGACATGGCTTAGCTGGTGGTGAGGAAGGCATGGACCGTCAGATTCTTTGCAAGAATTCTGGGTAATCCAAGATGGAGGACAGGAAAAATTTTTGGCTGTTAGAGCTGCTCCTTTTTTGAGGTATTTTAGGTGTTGGAGGTGATCTCCTCAATTTCCAGGAGCAGGAATTACTGTTTTATATACTGTTGTATTATTTTCAAACTTTGGGGAAACAAAGATCAAAACAATAGCACTTTAAAAAGGTGAAAGACAGACAAAAGGCAGCGACCACATGGTCAGGGAAAGAAACCAAGACTGCTGACTGACACAGCAGTGAATCTGCACAGTTACTGCCTTTGCTGCTTGAGTTCAAATGTTCTGCACATAAGAGAGCACCTGGGAAAAGTTAACAACACTGAAATTCACAGCTGACCTTGGATGAACCTGCATGGGGAGAGCGATAGCACAGGATCAGATGAATACATAGTTTTTGCGTGTGACCTTGCTGTAAATCTACACTAATGAATAGAGTGGGTTCTTTCTTGATAAGATCAAGTCTTGATTAAATTTTAAAATATAAAACATTAGTACTAATTTAGCCTGGACCAGTGTATTTTAGAGCAATAAGATGGTGCTATTTTCTGGGTCTGTGGATTGTGAAGGAGCAAAGATGGTCTTTATGTGTTCTTCCTGTTGGATGTGGGAGGTTAGGGAGAGTTTCCATATTACTGATGATTATATCTGCAGGAAGTGTCTTTGGATTCGAATCCTAACAGACCGCATGGATCAGTTGGAGTGGCAGTTAGAGGCAATAAGGAATTTACATGAGCTAGGGGGTGTGATGGATGGCAGTTATAGGAAGGGAGAAAAGTTGCAGATACAGTCAAGTAGGTGGGTTAACTCCAGGAAAGGTAGGAGGGGTAGGCAGGTAGTGCAAGAGTCTACTGTGGCTATCCTCATCTCAAACAAATATGCTGTTTTGGAAAATGTAGGGGGTGATGAACTCTCTGGGGAATGTAGCATGAACAGTCAAGTTTCTGGTAATGAGAATGGCTCTAATGTTATGAGGGGTACATCAGGTTCTAAACAATCAATTGTGATGGGGACTCTATGGTCAGGAGCACAGACGTCTCTGCAGTCAGCAGTGAATAATTGGAATGGTGCCTCCCTGGTGCCAGGATCAAGGATGTCTCAGAGACTGTGCAAAATGTTCTCAAAGGGGAGAGGGACCAGCAGGAGGTCATTGCACACATTGGAACTAACGACATAGGAAGGGAAAGGGATGAGATTCTGAAGGGAGAATACACAAAGTTAGGCAGGAAATTAAAAAGGAGGTTCTCGAGGGTAGTTATATCTAGATTACTCTTGGTGCTATGAGCTAGTGAGAATAGGAATAGGAGTACAGAGCAGATGAATGCATGGCTGGTAGCTGGTGCAGGGGAGATGGGTTCACATTTTTTGGATCATTGGAATTTCCTCTGGGAGAGAAGTGACCTGTACAAGAAGGACAGATTGCACCTGAATTGGAAGGGGGCTAACATACTGGCAGGCAGATTTGCTAGAGCTGCTTGGGAAGATTTAAACTAGAAAGATGAGAGTGGTAGGACCCAGGGAAGTAGTGAGGGAAGAGATCAATCTGAGACTGATACAGTTTGGAAGAGGAGCGACTCAAACAGTCAGGGCAGGCAGGAACAAAGCAGAAAACAAGATAGTACTCATAAATTAAACTGCACTTATTTCAATGCAAGAGGCCTAACAGGGAAGGCAGATGAATTCAGGGCCTGGTTAAGAACATGGGGCTGGGATATCATAGCAATAACAGAATCATGGCTCAGGGATGGATAAGGCTTGCAGGTTAATGTTCCAGGATACAAATGCTACAGGAAGGATAGAAAGGGAGGGCAAGAGAGGAGGGGGGGGGTAGTAATTTTAATAAAGGATAGCATTACAGCTGTACTGAGGGAGGATATTCCTGAGAAGTTACTTGGGTGGATCTGAGAAATAGGAAAGAGATTGGGATTGTATTATAGAGCCCCCCCCTCCCCCAATAGTCAGCAGGAAATTGAAAGACAAATTTGTAATGCGATTTTAGTTATCTGTAAGAATAATGGGGTGGTATGGGAGGGGATTTTAACTTTCCAACATAGACTGGGACTGTCATAGCATTAAGATAAGATTAGATTCCCTACAGTGTGGAAACAGGTCCTTCAGCCCAACAGGTCCACACTGACCCTCCAAAGAGCAATCCACCTAAACCCATTACCCTACATTTACCCCTGACCATGCACCTAACACTGTAGGCAATTTAGCATGGCCAATTCACCTGACCTGCACATCTTTGGACAGTGGGAGGAAACCGGAGCACCCGGAAGAAACCCATGCAGACACGGGGAGAATGTGCAAACTCCAGACAGACAGTTGCCTGAGTCAGGAATTGAACCCGGGTCCCTGGCACTGTCAGGCAGCAGTACTAGCCACTCCGCCACTGTGCCGCCCCAAGGGTTAGATGGAGAGGAATTGTTGAATGAATTCGAGAAAAATTTCTAATTCAGTATGTGGATGTACCTACAAGAGAAGCTGCAAAACTTGACCTACTCTTGGGAAATAAGGCAGGGCAGGTGACTGAGGTGTCAGTGGGGGAGTACTTTGGGGCCAGTGACCATAATTCTATTAGTTTTAAAATAGCGATGGAAAAGGACAGATTGGATCTAAAAGTTGAATTTCTAAATTGGAGGAGGGCTAATTTTGATGGTATCAGGCAAAACCTTTCAAAAGGTGATTGGTGGCAGATGTTCACAGGTAAAGGGATGGCTAGCAAATGGGAAGCCTTCAGAAATGAGATAACGAGAGTCCACAGACTGTAAATTCCTGTTAAGGTAAAAGGAAAGCCTGCTAGGTATAGGGAATGCTGGACGACTAAAGAAATTGAGGATTTGATTAAGAAAAAGAAGGAAACATATGTCAGGTATAGACAGGACAGATTGAGTGACTCCTTAGAAGAGTATAAAGGCAGTAGGAGTATACTTAAGTGGGAAATAAGGACGGCAAAAAGGGGACATGAGATAGCTTTGGCAAATGGTGTTAAGGAGAATCCAAAGGGATTTTACAAATATATTAAGGACAAAAGGGTAACTAGTGAGAGAATAGGGACCCTCAAAGACCAGCAAGGCAGCCTATGTGTGGATCCACAAGCAAAGGGAGAGATATTAAATGAGTATTTTGCATCAGTGTTTATTGTGGAGAAGGACATGGAAGATATAGACTGTCGGGAAATAGATGGTGACATCTTGCAAACTGTCCAGCAGAGAGGGAGGTGCTGGTTGTCGTGAAATGCATAAAAGTGGATAAATCCCCAAGACCTGATCAGGTGTACCCTAGAACTCTGTGGGAAGCTCAGGAAGTGATTGCTGAGATATTTGTATCATCGATAGGCACAGATGATGTGCCGAAAGACTGGAGGTTGTTTAATGTGGTGCCACTATTAAAGAAAGTTGATATGGACAAACCAGGGAATTATAGACTGGTGAACCTGACATCGGTGATGGGCAAGGTGTGGGAGGAAATCCTGAGGGACGGGATGTACATGTATTTGGAAAGACAAGGACTGATTAGGGATAGTCAACATGGTTTTGTGCATGGGAAATCATGTCTTACAAACTTGATTGAGTTTTTGAAGAAATAGTGAAGAGAATTGATGAGGGCAGAGCAGGGAATGTGATCTATATGGATTTCAGTAAGGCGTTTGACAAGGTTTCCCCATGGGAGACTGATTAACAAGTTTAGATCTCATGGAATACAGGGAAAACCAGCTATTTTGATATAGAACTGGCTCAAAGGTAGGAGACAGAGAGAGGTGGTGGATGTTTGCTTTTCAGAATGGAGGCCTGTGACCAATGGAGTGCCACAAGGATCTGTACTGGGTCCACTATTTTTTTACATTTATATAAATGATTTGGATGCAAGCATAAGAGGTATAGTTAGTAAGTTTGCTATGACACATAAATTGGAGGTGCAGTGGACATCGAAGAAGGTTACTTCAGGTTACAACGGGATCTTGATCAGATGGGCCAATGGGCTGAGAAGTGGCAGATAGAGTTTAATTCAGATAAATGCGAAGTGCTGCATTTTGGGAAAGTAAATCTTAGCAGGACTTATATACTTAATGGTAAGGTCCTAGGGAGTGTTGCTGAACAAAGAGACGTTGGAATGCAGGTTCAAGCTCCTTGAAAGTGGAGACACAGGTAGATAGGATAATGAAGGTGGCATTTGGTATGCTTTCCTTTATTGGTCAGAGTATTGAGTACAGGAGTTGGGAGGTCATGTTACGGCTGTACAGGACAGTGGTTAGGCCACTGTTGGAATATTGCGTGCAATTCTGGTCTCCTTTGTATTGGAAAGATGTTGTGAACTTTAAAAGGGTCCAGAAAACATTTACAAGGATGTTGCCAGGGTTGGAGGGTTTGAGCTATAGGGAGAGGTTGAATAGATTGGGGTTGTTTTCCTTGGAGCGTCGGAGGTTGAGGGGTGACCTTACAGAGGTTTACAAAATCATGAGGAGCAAGGATAGGGTAAATAAACAAACTCTCTTCCCTAGGGTGTGGAAGTCCAGAACTAGAGGACATAGATTTAGATTGAGAGGGGAAAGATATAAAAGAGACCTAAGGGGCAACTTTTTCATGCAGAGGGTGGTATGTGTATGGAATGAGCTATAGAGGAATTGATGGAGGCTGGTACAATAGCAACATTTAAAAGGCTTCTGAATAGGAAATGTCTGGAGGGATATGGATCAGGTACTGGCAGGTGGGACTAGATTGGTTTGGGATATCTGGTTGGCATGGACCATTTGGACTGAATGGTCTTTTTCTGTGCTGTACGTCTCTATGACTCTATTATTTGGCCCATAACCCTCTGAACCCTTCCTCTTCATATACCCATCCAGATGCTTTTTAAATGTAATTGTACCAGCCTCCAACACTTCATCTGGCAGCTCATTCCATACACGCACCACACTCTGCATGAAAAAGTTGCCCCTTAGGTCACTTTTATATCTTTCCCCTCTCACCTTCAACCTATGCCCTCTAGTTCTGGACTCCCCCACCGCAGGGAAATGACTTCAGGTCTCCAGTCTGAAAAACAAACCTCCACCACCACTCTCTGTCTTCTACCTTGAGCCAGTTCTGTATCTAAGTGGCTAGTTCTCCCTGTATTCTATGAGATCTAACCTGGCTATCCAGTTTCCCATGGGGAACCTTGTCAAGTGCTGGCAAATGGAACTAGATTAGGTTGGGATATCTGGTCGGCAAGGATGAGTTGCTCCAAAGGGTCTGTTTCCATGCTGCACATCTCTATGAGTCTCTGACCCTATTTGCTCAGACTCTGTGCATCACCCCATGCTGCCCTTGAAGTGGCTGATGGCATGGAGGGGGTGGGGGAGGTGAGGTTGTGGGGGTAGAGACTGTCAGACATCTTCTGCTGGAATGTGCCTTTGCAAAGCAAGTCTGGAGAGAGATGCAATGATTTCTGTCCAAGGTTATCCTGAGCAGCTCCGTGACACAGGACTCCATGCTCTCTGGGCTGTTCTCTCTGGGCTGTGCACTCTGAGTCAAACATCTACTGTGCCTGGAGGAACATCAGTTCGGTGAAAGACACTCTTTGGTCTGCCCAAATCTTGGTGATCTTCCAGAGCAAGGAGCTGACCTCTACTGAGTTTTGCAGACTGATACATTCCAAGGTCCTGGACTATGTGCTGACGGATGCATTAATATATGGAGCAACTGCCGCCAAGGTGCAGTGGGGAAAGATCACTGTCTAAGGTCTTCCTGCCAAAGTGCAACAGGGTCCATTCACTTATCGGACCCTCTCAGTGCATCAAATGCAAATGATATCTTTCACAAGTAAGAAATGCCTTAGCTTTGTGTGTTCTCCAGCGTAAAGGCTGAACAGAACTGAACTGCTTTAGTGCCTGTGTAAGCATATAAAGATTTTTTTAATGAATGAAGTATGTTTTTGAAATAAAAAATGTTCTGTTGGCTTCAGGTGCTTCAGCTCAGATTCTTTGAACTGAAAATTGAGTCTCAGACATTATAACACATCAGGGATGAGGAACATTGCCTGGATATTTTGCTCCAGGAAGTAGTCTGTTTATGATAGGGCCTTTTGATTTGGTCAGTGGTCAGGGACAAATAAATGTGACTGTGAGTGAAGTAGATGTTGGGACCCAGAAGGTGGAAGTAGAGAAACCTTAGCTTTTATAATTGTCTTTGTATAATAGGGTTGAGGTTCTGCTATCTATATGGATAAAAGTGGGGGTTGCAGGACGAATGCGAAAATTGACCACAGCACCACAGTACTAGAGGGGACAATATAGTTAGAGAAAGACACAGTTCTCTGCAGTCAAGAGTGAGCATACAGCTGACTGTGTAGCCCCTCGGGCTGGGAATGTAGACAACTGTTCTGGGCTGGAGAGAAATATGCTGCAAGATGTCAAAGACTAGGACCTGAATATTCAAAAGCATATAACATTCAGGTAGCATAAGAAACTAGGGAAACGTGGACGAGTAGCTCTATTAATTTAGGATAATGTTAGTACAATACAGACATTCTGGAGATCAAGATAAAGAATCAGTTTAGGTAGAGATGAGAAGTAACAAAGTGAGAAGTCATTTGTGGGAGTCATTCACAACATTTCAAACAGCAATTGGACTGTAGGATGGAGTATATAGAAAGTGATAATGAGTGTTTGTGAGAAAGGTACCATGATAGTCAAGGATGACTTGTACATTGGATAAATCCAATTGGAATATGTAGCCAGTATAATGGGTTGATGGAATGTTTATAGGACAGTTTCTTAGAGCAGCATGTTCTAGAGCCATCCAGTGAGCAAGCTGTACTCGATCTAGTAATGCAAAATTAGACAAGAAAAATTAACGACAAGTAGGCCACATGGCTTTTTGAGCTTGCTCCACCATTCAGTAAGGTTGTGGTTGATCAGATTTTAACCTCAACCATGTTCCTGCATATTCCCAATAATCTTTCTATCTCTTGGTAATCAAGAATCTATCTACCTCTGCCTTAAAAAATATTTAAAGTTTCTGCATCACTGCCTTTTAAGGAAGGGAATTCCAAACACTCACAACCTTCTGAGACAAAAAAAAAGCTTCCCTCATTTCTGTCTTAAAGGACAGCTCCTTATTTATAAATCAGAGTGGTGCTGGAAAAGCACAGCAGGTCAGCCAGCATCTGTGGAGCAGCAAAGTCAATGTTTCGGGCAAAAGCCCTTAATCAGCAATAACCTTTCATCTCTATTCCTGATGAAGGGCTTTTGCCCGAAACGTCGCTTTTCGTACTCCTCGGATGCTGCCTGACCTGCTGTGCTTTTCCAGCACCACTCTAATCTAGTCTCTGGCTTCCAACATCTGCAGTCCTTGTTTTTACCTAGCTCCTTATTTATAGACAATGAAACCAAGATCTAGATTCTCTTCCAGGATGAAGTATACTTTCAACATGCACCTGGTCTGGTCCATGCAGGATCTTGCATGTTTCAATTAAGCCTGACTCTTCTAAACTCAAGAGGAAACAGGGCCTTTCTTCTGAAGGCAATCCCCTCATTCCAAGTAGTAAGCTAGTAAACCTTCTTTGAAGTGTTTACAACATATTAACATCCTTCCCTAAGTACGATAACCAGTACTCCAGGTGTGGTCTTGCTAACATTCAAAATGACTTAAGCAGTACCTCCAATTTCTTGCTTTCAACACCCTTCATAATAAAATATTATATTTTATTAGCTTTCTTGATTACTGTTGTCCCTACATACTTGCTTCCTGTGATTCATGCACTAGCCCGTGCCATATGCTAGTGAGGTGAGGAATAGAGAGAGAAAAGAGTTGAATACATGGCTACAGGGATGGTGCAGGAGGGAGGGTTTCGGGTTTTTGGATAATTGGAGCTCTTTCTGGGTTGGTGGGACCTCTACAAGCAGGATGGTCTTCATCTAAACCAGAGGGGTACCAATATCCTGGGTGGGAAATTCACTAAAACTATTAAGGTGGATTTAAACTAATCCAGCAGGGGGATGGGAACCAAAATTGT
Organism: Hemiscyllium ocellatum; assembly: GCF_020745735.1. Classification (NCBI taxonomy): domain Eukaryota; kingdom Metazoa; phylum Chordata; class Chondrichthyes; order Orectolobiformes; family Hemiscylliidae; genus Hemiscyllium; species Hemiscyllium ocellatum. Next base: position 82,871,605 of record NC_083404.1, read on the forward strand.
AGGACAGGTATAGAAGAGGATGAGAGTAGGGAGTTCCCAAATCAAGTATCTGACACTGGCAAGCCAGAACCTGGATTGAAGTGTGTGTACTTCAACGCGAGGAGCATCCAAAATAAAATGGGTGAACTGGCAGCGTGGGTTGGTACCTGGGACTTCGATGTTGTGGCCATTACGGAGACATGCATAGAGCAGGGACAGGAATGGCTGTTGCAGGTTCCGGGATTCAGACGTTTCTGTAAGAACAGAGAAGATGGTAAAAGAGGGGAGGTGTGGCATTGCTGATCAGGGACAATATTACAGTTGTAGAAAGGATGTTTGGGGACTCATTAACTGAGGTAGTATGGGTTGAGTTAGAAACAGGAAAGGAGAAGTCACCATGCTGGGAGTTTTCTATAGGCCTCCGAATAGTTCCAGAGATGTAGAGGAAAGGATAGCAAAAATTATTCTCGAAATGAGTGAGAGAGGCAGGGTAGCTGTCATGGGGAACTCCAACTATCCAAATATTGACTGGGATCACTACAGTACAAGTACAATAGATGGGTCATTTTTTGTCCAGTGTGTACAGGAGGGCTTCCTCACACAGTATATAGACAGGCCCACAAGGGGCGAAGCCACTTTAGATTTAGTACTGGGTAACGAGCCTGGCCAGGTGTTAGATTTGGAAGTAGGTGAGCACTTTGGAGACAGCGATCACAATTCTGTCAGGTTTACTTTCGTGATGGAAAGGGATACTCCACCAAGCAAGAGTTACAGCTGGGGGAAGGGAAATTATGATGCAATTAGGAAAGATTTAGGAAGCGTAGAATGGGGAAGGAAACTGCAGGGGATGAGCATATTAAAAATGTGGAGCTTATTCAAGGAAAAGCTCCTGTGTGTCCTAGATAAGTATGTACCTGTCAGACAGGGAGGAAGATATAGAACGTGTGAGCCGTGGTTTACTAAGGAAGTGGAATCCCTGGTCAAGAATAAGAAGGCTTATGTTAGAACAATATGTGAAAACTCAGTTAGGATGCTTGAGGGTTGCAAGAAAGTCAGGAAAGACCTAAAAAGAGAGCTCAGAGGAGCCAGGAGGGGACATGAGAAGTTGTTGGCGGATAGGGTCAGGGTTAACCCTAAGGCTTTCCATACGTATGTCTGGAATAAAAGATTGAGAGTTAAATTAGGGCCAATCAAGGATAATAGTGGGAAGTTGTGTGTGGACTCAGAGGAGATAGGGGAAGCACTAAGTAAATATTTTTCGACAGTGTTCACTATAGAAAATGAAAATGTTGGCAAGGAAGACACAGAGATACTTGTATCTAGACTAGGTGTGATTGAGGTTCACAAGGAAGAGGTATTAGAAATACTGCAGAGTGTGAAAATAGACAAGTCCCCTCGGCCGGATGGGATCTATCCTAGGATCCTTTGGGAAGCAAGGGAAGAGATTGCCGAGCCTTTGGCATTGATCTTTAAATCATCATTATCTACAGGAATAGTGCCTGAGGACTGGAGGACAGCAAATGTGGTTCCCTTGTTCAAAAAGGGTAGTAGAGACAACCCTGGTAATTACAGACCAGCGAGTCTCATTTCAGTTGTTGGCAAAGTATTGGAAAATGTTATAAGAGGTAAGATTTATAACCACCTAGAAAAGAATAATCTGATCAGGGACAGTCAGCACGGTTTTATGAAGGGTAGGTCGTGCCTAACGAATCGCATTGAGTTTTTTGACAAAGTAACCAAACAGGTAGATGAGAGTAAAACAGTTGATAAGGCGTTCGATAACGTTCCCCACAGTAGGCTATTATACAAAATGCGGAGGAATAGGATTATGGGAGATAAAGCAGTTTGAATCAGTAATTGGCTTGCTGAAAGAAAACAGAGGGTTGTAGTTGATGGAACATGTTTATCTTGGTGTCCAGTTACTAGCGGTATACCGCAAGGGTTGGTGTTGGGTCCACTGCTGCTTGTCATTTTTATAAATGACCTGGATGAGGGCTTAGAAGGGTGGGCTAGTAAATTTGCGGACGACACTAAGGTCCGTGGAGTTGTGGATAGTGACAAAAGATGTAGTAGGTTGCAGAGAGACATAGATAGAATGCAGAGCTGGGCTGAGAGGTAGGAAATGGAGTTTAATGTGGACAAAAGTGAGGTGATACACTTCGGCCAGAGCAATCAGAATGCAAAGTACTGGGCTAATGGTAGGATTCTTGGGAGTGCAGATGAGCAAAGAGATCTCGGTGTCCACATAGACAGATCCCTGAAAGTTGCCACCTAGACTGACAGGGTTGTTAAGAAGGCATACAGTGTTTTGGCCTTTATTAGTAGAGGGATTGAGTTCCAGAACCAGGAGGTTATGCTGCAGCTATACAAAGCTCTGGTATGGCCACACTTGGAGTATTGTGTACAGTTCTGGTCACCGCATTATAAGAAGGATATGGAAACTTTGGAAAGGGTGCAGAGGAGACTTACTAGGATGTTGCATGGTATGGAAGGAATGTCTTATGAGAAAAGGCTGAGGGCCTTGAGGCTGTTCTCTTTAGAGAGAAGAAGGTTGAGAGGTGACTTAATAGAGATATACAAGATAATCAGAGGCTTAGATAGGATGGACAGGGAGAGCCTTTTTCCAAGTATGGGGACAGCAAACACGAGGGGACACAACTTTAAAGTGAGGGAAGATAGATATAAGACAGATGTCAGAGGTAGTTTCTTTACTCAGAGAGTAGTAAGAGTATGGAATGCGTTGTCTGCATCGGTAATAGATTCGCCAAGTTTAAGTGCATTTAAGTCGTCATTGGACAGGCAAATGGACTTACATGGAATAGTGTAGGTGGGATGGGCTTCAGATTAGTATGACAGGGCAAGGCAACATCGAGGGCCGAAAGGCCTGTACTGTGCTGTAATATTCTATGTTCTAGAACCCACGGATCTCAGAGCATCTCAGAGCACTGCAGCCTCTCGCCACTTTTTATAATTTGCTTCCTTTTTCTTCTTTCTGCCAAAATTGACAAGTTATCACTTTCCGACATTGTACTCCATTTGCCACAAACAATATATTACTTAATGAGCATTTTTTTGTCCAATAACCTTTGATGTGGCACCTTATCAAATACCTTCTGGAAATCTAAATACAATACATCCACTGGTTTCCCTGTATATGCAGCACAAGTTACTTATTTCAAGGACTCCAATAAATTAGTCACTTGTAACCTTTCTAAAGTCCAATGCAAAATATCTGTTCAATTTGTTTGCCATCTTTTATCATCCATTACTAATTCTCCAGACTTCGCTTCTATAGTAACAGGAAATTCGATGTTTCGGGCCAGAGCCCTTCATCAGGAATGAGGAGAATGTGCCAGGCAGGCTAAGATAAAAGATAGGGAGACCTTTTATCTTAGCCTGCCTGGCATATTCTCCTCATTCCTGATGAAGGGCTCTGGCCCGAAACGTCGAATTTCCTGTTCCTTGGATGCTGCCTAACCTGCTGTGCTTTAATCAGCAACACATTTTCAGCTCTGATCTCCAGCATCTGCAGACCTCACTTTTTACTTCGCTTCTATAGTGCCAACATTTGCTTTCATGTTCTGTCCAATCTTCTGACCTGACTCCATTCTTTGCAGAATTGTAAACTTTTTCTTTGAGTTTGATTCTGTGGCTACTTTAGTTAGTCATGTTTGGTAGGTCCATCCCTTAGAATTTTAGCTATTCTTCACTTCCTGGAATATCTCCTTAAATATTTGCCACTGCAGCTCCCTTAACCTAAATTGACAGTTTATTTTCGAGCTTACATTCATGCTTTCATAATTGCCTTTGTTGAAATTCAAAAAGTAGTTTTGGAACCATAATTGGCTCCCTTCAATTGTATGCAAAATTCAATAAACAATTTTGAAGTCAGCCCTAGGTGGCAGTAATCATAAAATGATTGAACTTGGCATTAACTTTGAAGAACAGAAGTGGATCTAAGACTTTAGGCTTTAAACTTAAATAAAAATAATTATCAGGGCATGAAGACAGACTTAGCTAAAATGAGCACTGAAATTAGGTTAAGGGATTCCTCAGTAGGGTTGCAGTGATAGACAATTAGTAAGATATTTCTTCATAGTTAGCAAAGGTATATTCCAGTGAGTAAGAAAAAACTCTAAAGGAAGGATATACCAACTGTGGCTAACTAAGTATTTCATACAATATGGATATCATTCCAACATTTATTATGCATCCGTAATTGCTCTTGAAGAGGTGGTGATGAGCTGCCTTCTCAGAATGCTGCAGTACTTTTGCTCTAGGAAGAACAACAATGCCATTATGGAGGGAGTTCCATGATTTTAGTGGAGCAGCACTGAAGGAAAGACAGTATATCTCCAAGCCAAGATGGTAAGTGATTTGGAGAAGAACTTGCAGGTGGCCTTGTTCCAATGTATTTGTCGCCCTGTTCTCCTCAATCATAGTGGTCATGAAGTTGGAAGGTTTGGAAATTTTTGCAGTGCATCTTATAAGTGGTATAAATTGCTTCCCCTGAGTGTTGAAGTTCAAGAGTGGATCTTGATGAACGTGATGCCAATCCAGCGGCTTGCTTTGTCCTGGATGATGTTAGAGCTGCAATCATCCAGGCAATTGGTGAATATTCCATTGCATGCCTGACTTGTGCTTTATAGTTAGTAGAAAGACTTTAGGGGGAGGTGAGTTACTTGCTGTGAATTTCCAAATCTCTGATTTGCTCCTCTAGCTATTGTATTTATATAGACAATTCAGTTAAATTTCTGGTCAATGGTAAGCCCCCAGGCTGTTGATAGTGGGGGATTCAGTGATGATAATGCTATTAAATATCCAGGGTTGATGGTCACATTCTTTTTTGTTGGAGATGGTCATTGCCTGGCACTTACTTAGGAGGATTATTACTTGCCATTTTAACTCAAACTTGGATATAGTCAAGATCTTGCTGTTTTTGAACATAAACTGCTTCGTATCTGAGGAGTTACAAATGATACTGAATATTGTGCCGACTTCTGACCTTATGATGGAGGGAGGGTCATTAATGAAACAACTGAAGATGGTTGGGCTTGGGACACTACCTGAGGAACTCTGTAGGAACTTTTATTTTGTCCTGATTGTAACAAGGGTCAGCCAGGTGGATATCATAGAATATGAGTTCCCTGATTGGGACGGTTAATCTGGTCCATTCAGGGAGCCCTTACAGACAGATATAAACAGAAGTGTTGGGATTTGAGGTTTGTCCTCATTTCCCTGAAAATTGGTTGAACGTTAGGGTTTGGGGCCTGGCTTTGCCATTCCCCTCCCTTGTAAAATTGCTGTTTCGCTGTATACAGCTGATAGTGTTAATTGTTTTGTAAACTCTGAATTGTTTAATAAAAAAAATAAACAGAAGTGTTAGAGGTTCTGTTAACCCAAAGAGATAAAGAAGCTGAATTAATGTCAAGGACTCACCATGTGTAAATAAAGGGTAACTCAGTGACAGGATACTGGCCTCTGTAGAGTTATTTCAATGGTGATGAGAGTGGGTTTTTTTGTTGTCTCAACCAAAATGCCTTGCCAGCTCAGATCCTGAAGAAATGTTTAACCATTTGGCTGAGGTTTGGCTTTGTTTTGGGCGGACTGAGAGTCCCTATGTTCCGGATATGTTCTGAGTGTGTCTATGCAATTACCTTCACTCAACCTTCCCCAAGTTCAGTTGGGCTGGCGAGGGAGTCCACTTCCATCAGAATACCCTGTAATTCATGCTTTACTTGCTACATTTTCCAATGACAAAGTCAGTAGTATCACCTGTCCAAAGTCCAATTGTGCTTCAGCTAGTAGACACTTTTGCTTGGTTACATCATTAATCCTGCATATCAAATGGTCATTAAGGGTTAAATCAAAATCACACGCCAGTCATGTTATTCCACTCAAAAATCCTGATATAGATTCCCTGCTTCTTGAATTGCTGAGTAAAACTGACAGGGTCTCAGAATTAGAGAACACTTGAGGTCATAATATTCTGTGACTACATCTGTCCATTCTTGTAAGGTTTTAGAACCTGGTGCAGGTCCACAAGATGACAAGAGAATTCCTCATTGCTTTTCATCTACCACAATGATATACTGGGCCCAGCTGTCAATGGCAGCAGGAATGTGTCGATCTTCTCAAATAATGGCATAGTGCCATAAATGCTTATTCCAACTTGAAGATGATGGTTGTGAGTGAATTTCTTCAGGAGTGTTGTTTTCCTGGAAAGCATACCTACATCTTGCTTGAACAGTTAAATTGCTTGTGGGCGGCACGGTGGCACAGTGGTTAGCACTGCTGCCTCACAGCACCTGAGACCCGGGTTCAATTCCCGACTCAGGCGACTGACTGTGTGGAGTTTTCACGTTCTCCCCGTGTCTGCGTGGGTTTCCTCCGGGTGCTCCGGTTTCCTCCCACAGTCCAAAGATGTGCGGGTCAGGTGAATTGGCCATGCTAAAGTGCCCGTAGTGTTAGGTAAGGGGTAAATGTAAGGGTATGGGTGGGTTTCGCTTCGGCGGGTCGGTGTGGACTTGTTGGGCCGAAGGGCCTGTTTCCACACTGTAAGTCTAATCTAAGTCTAATCTTAGCAACATCCAGATCAGAACCAATCAAAATAAACATCTGGTTAAATGGTCACCTGGTTCTGAAGGAGTGGCAAGGCCATTTCAGTGATCGCAGAACCAGTTTTAATAAAGTTCATTCTGGACTCCAACCCTTAAAGTTTGTGCAAGACCTCAGCTGGACCAAGAATCTATACTAAGGTACCTTTACAGATTATGGGTACAACTTTGGTTCCAATCTCTTATGAGAAAAAGTTGGATCAGATACCATTAATTGGTTCGGACCTAAGCTTGATGGGATCAAGTTGGTTGAGAGATTGGCTCAACATTTTTTAATTAACAAATAGCTGAATGTGTGAAGTTCTAATTAAATATCTTGACATTTTTCAGGAAAAACTAGGGATTATCAAAGGAGGAAAGGTCACTTTGCATTTGACCAGGAAGCAATTGCATGATTTTGCAAGGTCCACCTAGTGCCATTTACCTTACAGGCAAAAGTAGAGGCAGAAATTCGAAGGCTAGACAGTGATGGAATCATTAAACTAGTCCAGTTTGCAGAATGGCAGCACTGACGGCTCAGTTCGCCTTTGTGGAGATTTTAAACAAACAGCAAACTGCTTCTTACCCAATCCCTCACACTTATACGCAAAGCTGGCTAGGGGGTTGTCCTTCACAAAAGTGGACATGAGCCATGCATATTTGCAGTTGCAATTAGATGAGGATTCCCAGGCGTATGCTACAATTAATACCCATAAGGGTTTCAAATATACGAGATTGCCATTTCGGGATATCATCAACCTGTGCAATTTTTTCAATGGACGATGGAGAACATTTTACAAGGTCTGCCCCAGGCCACCATTTATCTGGATGATACGATTTAACAGGGAAGATCAGTAAGGAGCACTGAGAGAACTTGGACATAGTCCTTAGATGTTGCTCTCAGGCAGATGTACACCTTAGAAGAGAAAGCAATGTGTTCTAGGCACTCCAAGAGACTTACTTGGGCTACAGAGTTGACAAGACCAGGTTACACCTGTTGGTAGCTAAAGTGAGGACTATCAAAGGTGCCTTAGCTCTATACTGGAGCTTAGGTCTTTCCTCGGAATGGGGAACTATTACAAGTAGTTGATACATAACCTGGCCTCCATACCATCATATTTGTATCAGCTCTTAAAAATGGACCAGTCTTGGAAATTATCATATACCTAAGCTATAAAAAAATTCAGGAAAGTTAAAAAAAAGCTATAATCCTCTAAGGTGTTCGCACACTATGATCCCAAGCAAGGTCTGGTATTGACATGCAATGCCTCCCCATAAGATACTGGAATAGTTTTAGGAGTGTCAAGAGGTTCTGTTCATTCTGAGAGCTGGTTCTGAGGGGGCTGCATCAGTGTCAACGATTTTCCATGTGTAAATAAAAGGTGAGTTAGTAATAGGATACCGGCTTCCATGCAGTTATTTTATCCTGGAACTGACATGACTGACCTCCAACACCCATGATCATATTTCTATGTGTCAGGTTTGACTCCAATTAGTGGAGAGTTTGCCCCCAATAACCATTAATTCCAGTTTTGCTAAAAGTCCTTGATGCCACACTCAGTCTAATATGGCCTTGATATCAAAGGCTGTCACTCTCAGCTCACCTCTGGAATTCAGCTCTTTTGGCCATATTTGAACAAAGGCTGTAATGAGATCAGGAGCTGAGTGGCCCTAGCAAAACCCAAACTGGGCATCACTGAGCAGGTTATTGCTGAGCAGGTGCTGCTTGATAGCGCTGTTGATGACACCTTGCATCATCTTACTGATGATCAAGAGTAGACTGATGGTGGTAATTGGCTTGTTTGAATGTGTCCTTCTTTTCATGTATAGGACATTGCTGGGCAATGTTCCACATTGTTGGGGAGATGCCAATGTTGCAATTGTATCAGAACAGCTTGGCTAAGGGTGTGGCATGTTCTGGACCACATTTCTTCAATACTATTGCCAAAATATTGCCAGGGCCCATGTTATCATGTGGAGTGAATCAAATTGGATGAAGACTGGCATCTGTGAATGTGGGGACCTCAGGGCAAAGCTGAGATGAATCATCCAGTCAGCAATCCTGGCTGAAGATTGTTGTGAACTCTTCAGCTATATCATAATATCTCTATGTTCTCGAGATAGTCGAAAAATTGAAAGAAAGAAAGCCTGTAATTCCACAAAATGAGTGGTCTTTCAGATGATTGGACAGAATATAAAGGGCAGCAAAAGTGACAAAGAGGTGGATAAAGTGATGAAGATTAGTGCATGGGATGAAGTCAGCAAGAAGTACAATCGATATGAAAGGTTTCTACAAGTATTTAAGAAGAAGAATTTAGATAAAATGAGGAGTGATCCTTTCCATGGTGAAGCTGGGAACAAATAATTAGAAATAAGGAAATGCTGAATGAATTGAACAGAGAATTCCAACTGTCGTCTCTGTATAGCATAAAATGTGCATCTCAGAAATAATCGTGAATCATGAGGTAAAGAGGAGAAAGGATTTTAAAACAATTATAGTTAGCAATGAAAAGGGTACTGAGAAAATTATTCAAACTAAAAGCTGACAAGTCTCCAGGTCCTAATGGACTTCATCATTATGACTTAAAAACAAATAGCTACAGATAGAGTCAATGTATTGGTTTTAATTTTCTAAAATTCCCTAAATGGGGAAAGCTCCTGCCAGTGGTTGTATGCATAGAGTCATAGAATCATACAGCATGGAAATAGACCCTTCAGCTCAACCAATCCACCATGACCATACCAACTGAACTAGTCCCACCTGCCTCCACTTAGCTCATATCCCTCCAAACCTATCCTATTCATGAACTTTCTCTGCCAGTTCATTCAACACACTAACCACTCTCTGTTGCCCCTCAAGTCCTCCTTAAATCTTTCTCCTATCTCTATATCTTGTCAAACTCACAGCATTAACAAACTACCTCGTCCCTATGAAATCGCCATGTCTGATTCTGGTTCCATCTAACCCATGTACCATTCCCAAAATAACTTGCCATTCACCAGATACTCACTAAGCTACCATCTCTAAAAGCCTGTTGTAGAATAGAATAGATTATCCTTTATTGTCATGTGTACTCAAATACTGAAGTAGAGAGGTACAGTGAAAAGTCTTACAATGTCACCTCTTAGTGTCAGCTTGGGTACAAGTACATAGGTACAAATCTTAGATTATAAAAAGGAATAAAAAAGAAAAGGACCTACATTGCTTTACAGTGATTCATAGTTAGAAATAAGACATTGTTAAAAGAATGGACATTACAGTCAAATAAACAAATTACAAATAAGCATTACATTGCAGTAGCTTAGTGCAGTGGCTTGCACACCTGGTCTGACTGCCTGCACCAGACCCCAGAGCCAACAAACAGCCCCACTGCGCTCCGAGCCTCCAGTCCACTCTGCATCGGCTCTCAGCTGCACCACGGTAGTTTCCTCCAGGACTCCCTCCGCATGCCGGCTGTCTCTCCGGGACTGCTTTTCTACACCGGCCTCTGCTCTGGGATTCACCTCCAGGGATTTCCAGTTCCTTTACTCCCATCCGGATAAGTCCAAGTCAGTTGAGAAAAAACATAGAAATGAGAAAAAGAGTGAAGAAAGAAAAGGAACGGGCAAAACAGAGGAGCTCTGGCTGGAGCATCCTATTCTGCCTCTAACTTCGAGAGGTTAAAGGATGCATGGAAAACACTGGCATTCCAAAGGTGCTCTGCTCGCTCAAGGACAGATTGTGACCACGTCAAAGAAGGGGCAGATGGCAGAACGATTCTCCAACCTGGAGATCCTGATCGAGTGGATAGAGAGGACGACAATCATCCTGAAAGACTAGAGGAGACCACAGGCTGATCCAAGGTAACCACCAGGGCCAGTGACCTATCCACAGTCTAGTGAAATGGTCAGTGACCTTCTACACTGTGCCAGAGTAAGTGTCACACTCCTCCATCAGCTACCTCACACTCACTATCTCTGCTATTACCCGCACCAGCCGCAAAGCTCAGGCGCTACCATGCTCTTAACTGTGTGCAACAACTTCCCTCACTCACTGTCACCCTGTTCCCAACTCCCCACACCACTGACCCAGCAAGCTGTCTGTGTTGCCTCCTCACCACTTTGGAAGACCTCAACTCATTTACCTCCTCCGCACCCCCGCACCCCACACAGTTGCACCAACCACATTCATCTCACTCAATCCCTCCAATTCTCTCATCACAAGAGATGATAGCCCATAACAAGGCAGAGCTAGACTGCACACTGGGGTCTGCCTGGCATCACACTCCTCTCCCCCAGGAGGAGAGAATCCTGGCCCTCAGGAAAAAGGCAGGATCACTCCTGCCTGGATCCTGAGCCATTCATGTCACACTTTTCATTCCACTGCAACACTCATATTAACCTCATTGGCAGTATCACCCATTATGCATCACCGCTAACCAATTGCTACGATGCCTTCTCTCTCTTTTGTCTTGCAGATACCATCACCTCTGCGGTGAAATACTCAGATTCCAACCCCCCCCTTCCCCACCCCCCACCCCCCCGTCAACTTGGACCTTGGGTTCATGTCGCATTACAGGTGACCACCATTGCACTATACACACACACAGATACTCCTGCACACACACTCTCTCACATACAGGCACTCCTATACACACATACACATGGACACAGGTATACACAGACGCGCACACAGACACCCACACACACCCTTACAGACACACACACCCACACTCACACATGCACCCCCTCACAGACTTAAGACACTCTGCACTCACTACACACACACATACACTTTCTCACATTCATAACCCTCAACCCAGACAGACAGACAGACACATACACACACACACACACACACACACACACACAGACAAAGACCCACATGCACACATATATTTTGTGGGGTGAATTTGTACTTGCAGAGTTACATTGTAGTTTGCTCAAAAGCTGTATGCATTCATGTAGAACTCTGAGCTCAAAAACTGCATGAATATGTGTAAAACTCCATTATCTCACTTTTTAGATTAGAATCAATCTAAACAGAGAACACAGGGGGCCAACACCTTCAACATATTGTCTAGCTATCACCATTGTTAACAGCTAACCCGAGAATGCAACTTTTAAAAGAAGGTTTTGTGATTTACACATGAAAGAATACAGATGAAAGGCTAAACAGACAATCAATTTTTCAATGTATAATTTCAGTTACATCATACTGTAAATTTTTGCTATAAATTCTGTGTTACGATTGAGCCCTCCACTATCACTTGATGAAGGAATGTTGCTCCGAAAGCTAGTGTGCTTCCAATTAAACCTGTTGGACTATAACCTGGTGTTGTGTGATTTTTTAACATTGTACACCCCAGTCCAACACCGACATCTCCAAATCATGGAAATGACTGCCAGACTACTCAGACCCCATGGCATTATGGTAGCCCACAAACCCACCAACACACTAAAACAGCAGCTAATGAACTTGAATGACCCAATACAGACAATAAGCAAAACTAATGTCATTTACAAAATACCTTGCAAGAACTGTAACAAACACTACATTGGACAAACAGACAGAAAACTAGCCATCAGGATACATGAACATCAACTAGCCACAAAATGACCCTCTCTCACTAGTTTCCTTACATACAGATAAGGAAGGACACCACTTCTACTGGGACAACACGTCCATCATAGGACAGGCCAAACAGAGACATGCACGAGAATTTCTAGAAGCATGACATTCCAACCTGAACTCTATCAACAAACACGTTGACTTGGACCCCATTTACCACCACGTAAGAAGAAGAACAAGAAATGATATCATCATAGCAAATGGCATCACCACAGGAAATGACATTGCTGACGCAAAGTAACCCAAACAAAAAAATAGAATGCTGGAAACATCAACAGTGCTTCATCCGGCAGCTCACTGAAGATGTTACCGAGCATGGTGACGAAACGTCTGAAAATGAACCTTCCTATTCAGTGAGTAAACCTACATCCATTCTAAATGTATTCAAACAGATGGTCATGTAGTAAACAATTCTCAGCATCAAGGTTGGAGAGCTTCCTCAATACCAATCATTACTGAGTAAACAACTTCACTTCACTTCAAACATCACTTGGTGACAAACATCACTTGGTGACAAACATCACTTGGTGATAAACTGTGATCAATATTCATCATAGTTCTGTTTGATTTCTAAAATTGATCTCAACTGTTGCACATGCAAAACTGTATGGATAAATCAGAACTGAAAATGTAGCTGGAGTTGATTCACTGGTCTGCAATTAGTGATTCTGCTATCACAGCTATCACAGATAACCTTTAAAAACTCTCCAATAAATGGTCTAAATACACAGTATCTATTGAGTTCAAGCGCATAGATTAAAAGTAATATAGAGTCATAGAGTCATCGACAAGTACAGCATGTAAACAGACCATTCAGTCCAACTTGTCCATGCCGACCAGATATCCTAACTTAATCTCGTCCCATTTGCCAGCGCTTGGCCCATATCCCTCTAAATCCTTCCTATTCATATATCAAACCGGATGCTTTTGAAATCCTGCAGTCATACCAGCCTCTATCACCCTCTGCATGAAAAGGTTGTCCATAAGTTCCCTTTTCTATCTTTCCCTCTCACCTTTAACCTATGCCGTCTAGTTTGGGACTTCCCCACCCTAGAGAAAAAACTTTGTCTATTTATCTTATCCATGCCATGCATTCTGATGCTCCAGGGAAAACAGCCCAGCCTATTCAACCTCTCCCTAGAGCTCAAATCCTCCAACTCTGGCAACATCCTTGTAAATCTTTTCTGATCCCTTCACATATCACAACATCCTTCCGATAGCATGTGCAGGTTAGATGGATTGCCCATAGTGAATGCAGGGTTACAGGGATGTTGGGGTGGGATGCTCTTCAGGGGGTTGGTGTGGACTAAATAGGCTGACTGGCCTGCTTCCAAACTGTGGGGATTCTATGATTCTATGAATGAAGGATCTATAAATCTGGCTGCTCATAACCTTCTATTAATCTTGCCCTAAAATGTACTCTGCAAGTATGGAGTGTTGAGTGTCTTCTTCTGAAGAAATTCCAGTATATATTTGAAGAAAATATAAAAAAGAAAATCAGCACACAGAAGGTAAATTCACTCATAGGGTCAGCCAATCAGGGAAGTGCCTCCCCTGGACATAGGAAATGGTGAGGAACTATACCTCCAATCACAGGCTGGTTCACAGAGTTACTACAGCAGAGGAGGTCATTCATCCCATCATGCCTGCGGCTCTTTCCTGTGCTTGCTGCTGATAGGTTTACCATTGAGCCTATCAGCAGCAAATGTGAGAGGGAAACAACCTACGATTGGAGGTGCAGTGAACAAGGAATGGAGAGACGGTCAAGGTCTGAGACCAGGGGCGGGGGTGAGGAGTTGGAGGGCTATGGTCTAGGAGTGGAAAAAGAGAGCCAGTAGTTGTTTTTCAAGAGCAGTCTTTTTGCTGACACCAGGACAGCAGGTGGAGAGTGCCTTGTTGCCAATTTGAAAATGAAATTATAATATCTAAATGCTTAATGGTAAAATATTTCCTGATGGTTCGGTATTCTATTTAAAATATGTCTTAATAAGCCAGAGAGGATTCAGAAATAATAAAGGCGACAAATTAGGGTGAATTTGTTGCATGTCCCCTTGTAGGTTGGGCATTGCTTCCAAATTCTTAGTCTGCAACTTTGAAATAGTTTAAAACAGTATGTATTTTATATATTAGAGTTTGTTTTTGTGGATACAAATATTTTAGTTATATTCAAGTTGGCCCCTGTTTAATACATAGATTTTTTTAGTTTCCAACCAAGAAATTTCCAACAATGTTCCTTTTCAAGATTTGTGTTCATGAGGATTAACACTTTTGCATATTACTAAGTATTGCTAGGTTACGCATGCAGCTGAGCATCAGTGTTGTTCTCCTTGGTGTTGTTCCAGTAATCTGGTCTCAACTCAAACAAGGAGGACAAAACAAAGACGATCAAAATGCTTTTCATTCGAGCTCCATCTGAAACCAGTGTTGTTCCAGTCAGACAGCCATGCTCCAAGACTGCTGAAGTGAAACAGTGCATAACATAGCCATTCCCAACTACGCCACACTCCCCCCGTACACACTGCTTTGTGCCACAAAACGGCTCTACATATTTATTGTCATTTTAGAAGCATTAAATGCAGTTCCTCATTCAAATGTTTTCTCTGTGTAGTTAATAGATGCTGCTTTAATATTTTTTCACTAAAAATAAGCAATAGTAATTACCTCAGAACTATTTGTAAGGAAATACATAGCAAGGCGATAGCTCAAATACCTTTTGGAATTGTAACTCTTCCTGAGATCACATTCCCATGATCAGCAAGTGAAGTGAACTGAATTTTGCTATCTTTCAGCCATGGCCAAATCCTAACTAAGGAGTTAATGTTTCATCCAATCACTCACATACTTCCATGGCTCCGCAGTAAGTGTTTAGTGCACAACTTCAATTTACAAAGTCCACAATCTGTGGCCCAGAAATGACTGTGAACATCAGTAACATGAAAAGAAAATGCAGTTAAACACTATGAACTCAAATTATACTTCATAATGCAACTTTTGATGGGATTTTGTGCACCCATTGAGAGAAAAATGGAGAAATCAGCACTTCTGAGTCAGTTTCTTGTTTCTTGATTCTTGTTAAACCTGGGGTTATCAATTGCAGACTCATCCCAAATTAACTTTCTTCTTGCTCCTGTACATCTCAGAATATGCTTGCGACTTAGAAAAGTGAGAACATACATAAAAAAACCATCAGAAATAGGAGCAGGAGTAGGCAATTCAGCCCCTCAGGCCTGCTCCACCATTCAATACGCTCATGGATAATCTCATCCCAGCCTCAACTTCACTTTCCTGCCCACTTGGCTTCCCGATGCTTTCTCTTTGATTCCACAACTGCACTACATGCTGAGATAGTTCCATATTTCTTCCTTGTTTTAATGTTGCAAGATTCAAACACACCCTCATGTTGCCACAACTAAATAATTAAATCATATTGTTAGGGTTTGATTAATGGACCAATCCCCAACCCACCTACAAATTATTTCATTTTCCATTGATGCTATTTCACAAAATATCTATTTAGTGACCAAATTTATAGTGACCCCATCATTTCTGACACTGGACAAAGAATACAACAGTGCAGCATTCAGATTTCAGCAGGTCCCCAAACCTAGAATTGTAAGAGTGATGATGCTCGGAGAATAGTGATGGATTTTTTTGAATGCATCATATATTGATTGTTTCAGGGGAGAGCCATTTCAAAAGCCAGAAGGTAAGTAATTCTTATTTGTCAAGTTGAGTTGGATGCACTGTATGCTGATGAATCATTAAAATGTGGTAGCAAAGCTATCATGTATTGCTTCTTTAAAAACCACATTTGAGAATAGACCTTTAGCATTTCCCCTCAGGCTTGTTTCACACTGAGTGAAGAGCAGTCACTGAAACATGCAAGCTGTGAGGCGTAGCCCCAATCAGCCCACTGCATTGTACATTCAAATACTGCATTACTCCTAATTAATTCATTCCAATAACAACTATTACATACCTGCCATATATATTTTTTTTCTGAGTTTCAATAAACATTTGTTGCTTGAAGCAACTGGATGATATCTGAGAGTTGCTGGTACATATTAATTTTAAATGACTGTTTTTCTACATGTGACTATGCTTTGTGCAAGTCTTTAAACCAAGTTGAATTTAAAATTAAGTATTAATTCATGATGTCAATAAGAAAAAAAATACTTCAGAGAGCTAACTACCTCTTCCTACTCTTCCAGTGGAAACATTACATACATTTAGCTTGATCTTTTTCCCTTGCTTCTTTCTCTCTCTACCAAAGGCGTTTCTACTTTCTACCATGATGTACAGCTCCATCAGTAACACATGCAGTACATTACACAAATGTAGTGTTTTCCTCTGGAGCATTTTTCTTTTCTAGGCAGTATATCAATGGGTATCCGTGGATACACACTTGCCCTCAATATGCATTATCAGTGCCTGGTTTAGCTTATTGTTATAAAGCCTTGACAACATCGTGCTCAATCATGCTGCAACAACTTGACCCTGTCTTACATGGACAAGTGAGAACAGTTTGGCTTGATTGACTCAAATTAACTGAAACTTATTCCTGGTCATGCATCTATTTACATGCTATTGTAATTGGCTACGGCTAGGAAGAAACAAAGCAAGAAACAAAAAAAAAATTGCTTTATGTCAAAATAGGGAGTGTTTCTATCAGAGAAGGAAATTAAGTATAACATGGCACGATACAAAACAATTAATCAGATTGTAGATATACACAGCAAGGGTGACTTGATTCCTTTATTTCAATTGAACAGGCAATGTTTGCACTCAGACCTTTTCATTTAGATTACCTTGCCCTTTGTTCAAGCAGTTAGGTTTCTGCATATGTCTTTGAAAATGGATCTGTGCCATTACACTGATGTGGTTGCATTACTCAGTGTATGCCTCAGTGTAGAAGAATCTACACTGACCTATTCCCTTTCCCACAACCACATTAAAGTCTTGCACAATGATTGTTCACTGTCAGAATATTGGCCTAGTTAAGAATACACAGCACCTGAGATAATCATGAATCTTGCTTTATGATGTAAGCTTCAATAGCCTTTTTCAAGTATTGAGTGGTTTATCTCATGCAATGGAGAATGGGAAAGCTGTGTCTTAAAATGTGATTCAGCTGGCACTGCCTTAATCCAAAGGAAGATGTTTCTACTCAGAAAAGAACAAGGAGTGGAAGGAGTATAAGACATGAAGGGCAGAGAGGATCACCCAAAAACAAAGATGAGGGGACTAGAGGCAGGTATGGAAAAAGAAACAGGCCTGAGGGAAAAGAATAAATTAACAGAAATATAGAGGTCGTCTGTACCAAAGGAGATATGAAGCAAATGAGAGGGCAATAAAGAAAATGAAACAAAAGAAATAAAGATGAACAGAAACAGAATGGATAATGTATTTTGTGGTGGCATCAAGATCTAATGGAGGATATATTCACATTGGAAAGCTTTGCGAAACTATTGGAACTGCTGCTGTTAGTGTGACTTTGCCTTCATGGAGCAGTTTGAGTGCCAAAATTAGGTGCAAACAGATGCACCTTGCCTACAAGGTGATGGTTGTTCATTGGATAAGAATTTTCTTAAACTGAGAATATGAAAGAAATACTGAAATCGCAGGCTAAACAACCAACACAGTCATTACATATCAAACAATAGTTCAACAAAAATGATGTGTCTCATTTCACTCTGTAATGAGAGAAAAACATTTCCATCAAATAAAATCAGAGAAAAAGGAGTACTTAAAACAGGGATAGAGGACAAAAGAGAAAAGTGACACTCTTACTTTTAAATATGAACAATTGTAATTTTTTTCCCTTTCCTTGTGCATTGCCCTTAGATGCCTATCATATAGCTTTGGTAAGTTCTGACAGAAATGGTTCAGAAATATTGGATTAGGTTGCAGAAATTTAACATCTTGTGTTAGTGAAACTGGTCTGCATGACTCAGTGGGGAAGCTCCTGTTGACTAACTGTTTCTCACCTGGTTACATGACAAGTTGCACTATCAAGGATTCTTTGTATTATTGCATCGACCTGGAGGAAATTTGACTGGCAATAATTCTGCACTTATTTTGTAATTGGAGGTGCATCATTTGATATTTTAACACATCAAGTAAGTCTGGTTTTACAAACAATGTTCTATTTATTGATAAATATTAATATTTGAACACTTAACACCTAAAGTCTCTGTGGAAGTTTCTTTCCTTTGCTACTGTAGCTTGCTGGTGTTAGTCAAATATTGGTTTACAAATGGCTTGATGACTTTCAACTTTGCTGGAAGTATGGAATGAATAGTAATAAACCTGCTGTTGCCTTATCCCATTTCTAATCCATTAGCCTCAATGCAAGGGAACCTTGTAGGGTGTAGAATGGCTGGCCAATCCACTGCCATTTGTTTTCATGTTGTGATTGAAAATTAACACTTTTTGTCAAAACAAAAATCAGTGGTGGAGCAGCACTATTGCCAGCAAGGAATTTTCCACTCCTTTAAAAAAACTTTTGTACATGAATAGACTCATACCACATTCTAGAGAATTACCTGAGAAATTGAATTTTCAGCTGGGTAATTCCTTTATGCCAGGAACCCTGTTGGGAAGTTTTGATGGTGCTGATGAGATTATGAAAATTGGCGCTCAGGAAACGTTTGGCTCTTAAATAGGTGGTCTAATTCCTGAGAAACTATTAAACTGACCCTATAATTACCTCACACAAGCCTCCTGACACCTTACAACACTCAGCCCTGACTTAACATGTTCCAGGAACCTGAAGGCCGAGTAGTATTGTTCAATGATTAATCCAGAAACTCAGCTAATGTTCTGGGGATCTGGGTTCAAATCCTGTCATGGCAGATAGTAGAATTTGAACTTAAAAAGAAAATAAATCTGGAAATAAGATGATGACCATGAAATTATTGTTGATTCACTAATGTCCTACAGGGAAAGAAATCTGCCATTCTCACCTGGCAAAGCAATGTGGCTGAATTGCCTTCTGAAATGGCCTAGCAAGCCATTCAGTTGTCCAAATTGCTATAAAGTCTCAAACAAACAAAATCAGATGGATCAACCAAGGCACCAGAGAAGACAATGGCTGAAACAGCCCTGTTGACCCTATAAAGTCCTCCTTACTAACATCTGGGGTCTAGTGCCAAAATTGGGAGAGCTGTCTCACAGACAAGTCAAGCAACAGTCTGACATAGGCATACTCACAGAATGATATCGTACAGCCAATGTCCCAGACATCGCCATCCCTGGATATTTCCTGTCCCATCGGTGGGGACAGACCCAGCAGAGATGGTAGCACATGGTATATCTGGGAGAGGGTTGCTTCAGGAGTCCTCAACATTGGCTCTGGACCCCATGTTGTCTCATGACTTTAGGTTAAGCAGGGCAACAAAACCTCCTGCTGATTATCACGTACCATCCTCCCTCGGTTGATGAATTGATACTCCTTAATGTTGAACAACACTTAGAGGAAGCACTGAGATGGCAAGGGCATGAAATCTAGTGTGGATGGGGGATTAAAATGTCCACCACAGTGGCTCAGCAGCTGTACTACTGATCGAGCTGGTTGGATCCAAAAAGATATAACTACTAGACTGGGTCTGTGGAGGGTGGTGATGGAACCAACAAGAGGGAAAAACATACTTGACCTCATCCTTAACAATCTGCTGGCTGTAGATACAACTGTCCATGACTGTATCAAGTAAGAGTTACCACCGCACAGTCCTTGTGGAGATGAAGTCCCTCCCTCCCATTGAGAATAACTTCCAACATGTTGTGTGGCAATATCACCATGCTAAATGGGACACACTTCAATCAGATCTAGCAACTCAAGACTGGGCATCCATGAGGTGCTGTAGGTCATCAACAACAACAGCATTGCACTCCAGCACAATCTGTAACCTTGTGGCCCAGCATATTCCCCCATTCAACCATTACAATCAAGCCAGGGGATCAACCTTGGTTCATGGAGAGTGCAAGAGGGCATGCCAAGAGCAGCCTGAGGCGTACCTGAAAATGAGATATCAACTGGTGATGCCACAAAATAGGACTACTTGCATGCCAAATAGTAGAAGCAGCAAATGATAGATAAACAATTGCATAACCAATGGACCAGATCTAACCAGTCCTGCCACATCCATTTGTGAATCGTGGTGGGCGATTAAACTATTCACTAGAGGAGGACCGTCCACAAATATCTATGATGGAAGAGCCCAGCATGTCAGTGCAAAAGTTAAAGCTGTAGCTTTCTCAGCAATCTTCAGCCAGAAGTGCCAAGTGGATGATTCATCACGGCCTCCTCCACTGGTCCCCAGTATTACAGATACCAGTCTTCAGCCAATTAAATTTATTCCACATCATGTCAGGAAATGGTTGAAGACACTGGATGCTGTAAAGGCTTGGGACCTGACAACATTTTGGCAGTAGTATGGAAGACACCTGCTCCAGAGCTCACCGCTCCCTTAGCCAGGCTGTTCCAGTATAGTTACAAAACTAGTATCTGCTGACAATGTGGAAAACTGCGCAGAAATGTCCTGGACATAAAAAGAAGGACAAATCAAACACGGCCAATTACTGCCCCATCAGTCTACTCTTGATCATCAGTCAAATGATGGAAGATGTCATTAATAGTGCTATCAAGCAGCACCTGCTCAGCAATAACCAGCTTGGTGACGCGCAGAGTTCCTCAGCTCCTAACCTTGTTACATCCTTAGTTCAAATATGAAAAAAATAGCTGAATTCCAGACATAAGGTGAGAGTGATAACCCTTGATATCAAGGCTGCATTCGACTGAGTGTGGCAAAACTGGAATCAATGTTTACCATGGAGCAAACACTCTAACGGTTGGAGTCATACCTGACACACAGAAAGATGGTCATGTTTGTTGGAGGTCAGTCGTCTCAGCTGCAGGACATCTATACAGGAGCTCCTCAGGGTAATGTCCTAGACTCAACCATCTTCAGCTGCTTCATCAATGACCTTCCTTCCATCATAAAGTCAGAAATAGGAATGTTTGTTGATGATTGCACAATGTTCAGCATGATTTGTGATTCCTCAGATAATAAAACCGTTTATGTTCAAATGCAAGAAGAACTGGACAATATTCAGGCTTGGGCTAATAAGTGGCAAATAACATTCACGTCACACAAATGCTAGGTTATGACCATCACCAATAAGACCACTTGTCATTCAACTATGTTACCATCACTGAATCCCCGGTTATCAATATCAATATCCTGGGGGTTATCATTGACAAAAACTCCACTGGACTCACCACAAAAACACAATGGCTACAAAAGCATGTCAGTGATTAGGAATACTGTGGTGAGTAACGCACCTCCTAACACCCCAAAGTCTATTCACCATTGACAATGCACAAATCAGGAGTGCGATGGAATATTTTCCACTTGCCTGGCTAAGTGCAGCCCCAACAACACCCAAGAAATCTGACACCATCCAGAACAAAGCATACTTGCCACTTGATTGGTACTCCATCCACAAGCATCCACTCCCTCCACCACCAATGTTCAGTAGCAGCAGTGTTACTATCTACAAGATGCACTGAAGAAATTCACCAAAGATCCTCAGACAACACCTTCCAAACCTACAACCACTTCCACCTAGAAGGAATAGGGCAGCAGGTAAATGGGTACAGCACCACCTTCATGTTCCTTGATAAACCACTCATCACTCTGACTTGTAATAATATCACCTTTCCTTCAGTGTTGCTGGGTCAAAATCCTAGAAATCCCTTTCTCAAGGCATTGTGGGTCAACCCACTGCAGGAGAGCTACAGCAGTTCAAGAAGGCAGCTCACCACCACTTTCTCAAGAGCAACTAGGGGCAGGCGATAAATGCTAGCCAGCCAGCAATGTCAACATCCCACAAATACATTTCAACAAAAACCTCATCCTGGAACCAGTCCCCCCCCCTACCCTGGGGCCTGATACCTTCTATGGTGTAATATTCCTGCCCCAGTTTGCAACTGAGCCCTCCCCCCCAACCACCAGACCTAGCCCCTGATACCCACCTATCACCACTAACTTGATTTCATACTTTCTTCCCCAGCCCTGACCCTGCTGTTGAACCTGACCCAATCCTCCACTTAATAGCCACCTAACACCTACAAATCAAGCACCCTACTCCCTAACCAAAAGTTATCCCATCATCTCTCTGACATGTTCTACTATCTACTATCTGGCACCCGATATGTCCTACTTGTCTGTCTCCAGCATGCTGCAATGGTCCACTGAATCATAGTGTAAATCTTATCTTCAGACTAGGCACTTTCCAACCTTATGAACTTAATATTGAGTTCAACACCTTTAGATTGAGAACTTATTACTATTTCTTCCCCTTCTTTTAGCTTTAATTGTTACATTCTCTGTCACCATGTCCTCTCTCTCATCCCTCCACTTCAATATTCTTTCCAGTTTGGCAGTTAGGCACACCATTGTTCTGCCATTCTCATATTATGATCTCTTAATCTACACAAACATCACCCTTTCTCCCCAGCACTCCAACCCCCCACTATTGCATAATTACTAGCACCTCCACATTTCACATTCGCTCGAATTAAGAGTCCTCTAGATTGGCAATGTTAACATGCACTGTCTCCATGGATGCTGCCTGACTTTCCCTCCCCTCCCCTATCAGCGTTCCGCAAAGCCCACTCCCTTCGTGACTCCCTCGTCAGGTCCACACCCCCCACCAACCCAACCTCCACTCCCGGCACCTTCCCCTGCAACCGCAGGAAATGCAAACCTTGCGCCCACACCACGTCCCTTACTTCTCTCCAAGGCCCCAAGGGATCCTTCCATATCCACCACAAATTCACCTGCACCTCCACACACATCATCTATTGCATCCGCTGCACCCGATGTGGCCTCTATATTGGGGAGATGGGCCGCCTACTTGCTGAACGCTTCAGGGAACACCTCTGGGATGCTCGGACCAACCAACCCAACCACCCCGTGGCTCAACACTTTAACTCTCCCTCCCACTCCACCGAAGACATGCAGGTCCTTGGACTCCTCCATCGCCAGAACATAACAACACGACGGTTGGAGGAAGAGCGCCTCATCTTCCGCCTGGGAACCCTCCAACCACAAGGGATGAACTCAGATTTCTCCAGTTTCCTCATTTCCCCTCCCCCCACCTTGTCTCAGTCGATTCCCTTGAACTCAGCACCGCCCTCCTAACCTGCAATCCTCTTCCTGACCTCTCCGCCCCCACCCCACTCCGGCCTATCACCCTCACCTTGACCTCCTTCCACCTATCACATCTCCATCGCCCCTCCCCCAAGTCCCTTCTCCCTACCTTTTACCTTAGCCTGCCTGGCACCCTCTCCTCATTCCTGATGAAGGGCTCTGGCCCGAAACGTCGAATTTCCTGTTCCTTGGATGCTGCCTGACCTGCTGTGCTTTAACCAGCAACACATTTTCAGCTCTGATCTCCAGCATCTGCAGACCTCACTTTTACTCACTGACTGTTGTGATTTCCAGCATGTTTTGCTTTCAGTACAGGTTCCAGCATGTGGTAATTTGCTCCTAAACTGGGATTTAGTTTACTTTACAGGTGAGATCCCAGGTTCCTTACAGAAATCAGAGGGAGATGAAAATTAAAGGAATGTTTAGCTTTTATTGTTGCCTATTCTGATATTATGAGCAGATTCATGAAAGAACGACACTCAAAAATATTATAATCAAAAACAATTCAAACAAACCAGTATGTTCAGTCATGTCACTGGTGGCTTAACCTTTCAACTAATAAGGTGGGTTTTCAGATAACTGTGAAAGTCTTTAGTGCCATCTCTTGCATACTGTGTTTCAATGGTTTCCTTTGTTCAGGTAGACACCTCATCTATCATATCTTTGTGTTGGATTGACGAGAATGTTCATGCACCTGGGAGGTGTGACATGTCAGTGAGATGATGAGTTAACTTTTGTCCTGGTAATTGCTGGAACTTTCTAGAAATAGACAGCATATCCATTCTGTTTTCAATTGCAGCTATTGTGTTGGACTGTTTAATGTACTTTTTTAAACAGCCAGAAAAATGGTTATGTATTAAAGTTGTTTATTAATCTGTTTGTGACATGCAATATTATTCAAATCAATGCAAGTTCTTTCTTCATTAAGCCATAGAATGTTAATGGCTTCCGTTCTGTTTTGTTCCTTGCTACTTGCTCTAGATGTTCAAACTATGACTTTAATCCAGGCTACGTGATGGAAAAGGATGGCTTGTTGATTAATTTGGGGCTGAAAATGTGTTGTTGGAAAAGAGCAGCAGGTCAGGCAGCATCCAAGGAGCAGGAGAATCGACATTTCAGGCATGAGCCCTTCTTCAGGAATGAGGCTTTGTCCTGGTTGGGTCCAAATTTTGTTGGTCTGAACATAGTCCAGAGGCCGTGCGGGGTCAGTCGGTTCCGTAGGCAGGTGCTGAGGAAGGAGATGTGGCTGTGGTAGCGAGTCTGGGCAGAGGAGATGACCTGGGGTGTGCAGTGAGAGAGGGACTCACTGAAATCCTTATCGAGGGAGGAAGAGAGCTTCTTCAAGGAAGGCATCCGTTAAAATCTTCAAGGAGAAAGGGAGGATTGCAGGTGCTGGAGATCAGAGCTGAAAACGTGTTGCTGGAAAAGCACAGCAGGTCAAACAGCATCCAAAGAGCAGGAGAATCGACGTTTCGGGCATAATTTTCCTGAAGAAGGGCTAATGCCTGAAATAACGATTTTCTTGCTCCTTGGATGCTGCCTAACCTCCTGCGCTTTTTCAGCAACACATTTTTCAGCTCTGTTAAATCACATTTTAGATTAGAGTCGGTCAAAACATTATGGCACAGACAACAGAACACAGGGGGCTAACACCTTCAACACCTTAGCATCTTACCTGGGTTGACACCAATTGTTACAGTTAACCTGAGAATGTAACTTTTAAAACAAGTTTTGTGATTTACATATGAAAGAAGTGAAACTATCATGGTCATTCTAACAAATGAAAGACTCAACAAACAATCACGATATTTTTCAATGTATAATTTCAGTTACATCACATTGTAAACTTTTGCTATAAATTCTGTGTCTTACAATTGTGTACTCCATTATAACCTGATGAAGGAGCAGCACTCCAAAAACTAGTGCTCCCAATCTTTTATGATACTTAGTGACCAACAACATATTTTTCTGATTAGTCATTAAGACTCTTAGGCCTGGAATATTTGCCCAGCAATGTAATGGTATCTGATTTGATTTCTAACTCTTTTATTCACTTTATGAAACAGATTCTGAACATGACTCCTCTTTGACATTATCTCTCTCCAACACTATACTAATCTCTTTAATCAATAATGCTACCCCTTTTTGTTTCTTTTCTTCTCTGTTTTTCCAGAATATCTTATATCTATTGTATTTAATACTCAGTCCTGCCTTTTTTGAATCATTTCTCCGTCATCACTACAGCATCATATTTCAATGTTACTATCTGACCCTGCAGCTCGCCAACTTTATTGACTACATTCCACAGATGAAAATATAATTAAACACTCTAAGTACAGCATAGGACCTTATAAAATAAAATTTGACACCAAGTTATTAGGACAGAATGAAGTTTAATGATAAAGCTAAGATATAAATAATGTCTTAGAGTAAGTATAGAATGTTGGAGGCTAACCAGGAATGTGTCGCAAAGCCAAGTTTAGATGGAACAAAGCATAAGATGAGGATTTCAGCCATGATGTAGAGATGCCAGTGTTGGACTGGGTTGGACAATGTCAAAAATTACACAACAACAGGTTATAGTCCAACAGATTTATTTGGAAACACAAGATTTCAGAGTCTCATTCCTTCTTCAGATGTGGTGCAGTTAGAAATGCAAGTGATATTTTTTATATGGTTAAAAGCTTGATTCTATCTCAGACAAACAGTTTGATTCTACCTCAGACTATTGCCAGGAGCAGAAATGGAGTTAATAACTGGGGAAGGGAGTTTCCAGTGCAGACCAAAGTCAAAAGCTTCAGTCTTCCAATTTTTAATCACAGCAAATTTCAATTCATTTAATACTGGACATTGGATAAGCATTCTGGTGATTATTCAAAAGTGGAGGCGAGAGGTGATGATGAGTTAGAGCTGGGTTTGTAAGGGGACATGTGGTTATGTTTTTAGATTAAGAAGCCAAAAGGCAGTACATTGGTAAGACGTAGGATGGGGCCAAAACTGTGAAGATAATGGTCTGAGAGCAGGAACAGAAGCCATTACAAGATATACTTGGGTTAAAATTAAGAATAAGAATGGAAATCACTCAGCTGGATTAAAGTATCGAGATGTTGGAGGAAGATGGTATACTGAACTGTGTGAAAAGCTGCAAAGAGGTCACAAAAGATGGGGTTTGGGGCATTTTGCCTTTTTACAGTCACATAGAATGCCATCTACAAGTTATTTCAGGACAGTAGCAAGGGAGAATCACAGCATGGAAGAATTAAGATTAACGCTTATCACTTTTGGCTGTTACTTTTCATGATGTTTAGCTTAGAGTCAAAGAGTCATATAACAAGGAAGAGGCTCATCAACCCATCAGGTCTGTGTTGATTTATTCACACTAATCCCATTTTCCCATTGCTTTGAATGTTATGACATTTTAAATGCTCATTCACATACGTTTTAAAGGTTGTGGGGTTTCTCACTTCGACTGCCCTTCTAGGTAATGCAGTTCAGATTTCCACCACTCTCTGAGTGAAAAAAAGTTCCTCAAATCCCCTCTAAACTTCCTTCCTTCCATCTTAATGTTATGTCTTTTCATTTTTGAGCCTCAATAGTTTGATTCAGTTCCATTTCATGTGAACGTCAAAGTCTTGATTTTACTCCTGAAGGGCCATGAAACACATTTGGCTTCTCAAAAGAATCCCACATAAATTGCTTTCTGCGTTTTCCTTCCAGTCATCACCATCAACTGTCCCTCAATTTGCTGATGTCAACAATTCAGGTTCACAGGTTTTTGCCATGGGTCTTCATGTGACTAAACAGGCTGATTCATGGTCCATAGATAGGATTTTCCTTTTCTTTCCATTTTGCCTTATCATTAAGGCATTGTGAGTTTGATGTAGCCTAATGGACAAATTGTCACCAATTTGATCAAGGAATCACAAGCTATGGGAATGGTGGTAGCATAGAGGTAATCTGACTGAGCTAGTAGTTCAGTAGCCCAGCTTAATATTTGGGAAAACCCTAGCTATAACTGTTATTACAGGTGCCCAAATTTGAATTCAATTAAAAAACTGGTATAGAAAGCTGAAGTAATGGTGACTACCACTGTCGATTGTCATTTTAGGAAAAAAACGATCTGATCAACTAATGTCCCTTAGGGAAGGCAATCTACTATCCTCAGTTGATCTGACCTACGTGTGACTTCAGACAGTAATGGTTGACTTTTAACTACACTCTGGGCTATTAGGTATGGACAATAAATGTTGACCTGGACAGTGAAGCCTACATCTCATGAATGAATTAAGAAAATGCTCCTCTCAGTCATTAATGTCAAAGCTTCCACTTTTCACAGGGAGCTTTGGTGTGTCATTGAAGTGTTTTCTTTGTCCTGGAATTGAAATAATTCTTCAGTGGCCAGCATCCCATCACTAATTACCCTTTATTTACAAATTATTACCTTTGATAATAGCACTGCCTCTGACTGAGTCAGGAATTCAGGGCATCAATATCCCTGATACTTATCCTTTTATGTGTCAGCCAGGGCTCCCTGATTGGAGCACATTAACACCCTCAATCAGGGAACTTATAGATTATGACCACATTATAATAACTACAGGTACATTTGAGAGCACTTGAGAGTTGGGAAAACAAGACTTGGCGGAAACAAGTTTGCTTGCTAAAGGACATTTGTGGTGTAATTGGGTTTTCACAACATTCCATGACTTTCACAGCGATGTTTTTAGACTTATAGACTCCATGGCAGTGTGTGAGTTCATGACGGTTGGTTTAAAAAAAGACACCATAACCATGAGGTTTCTGTCCCCTTATGTGCCTATTATTATGGAAGTTAGATGTAAATGTAGACCAAAAACAAAATCCTGTTGGTTAGGCGCCAAACAAGGGCATGTGAGTAGCATAATAGTGTGATGCTAACAAGGGAATGGAATTTAAACTTGGAACCGAATTTCATCTAACTTGGATAGGCAGAGACCCCGCTTCTGCTTGAGTTCAGAAAAGAACTACAGGAACTACAGGGCAGTTAAACTAAGAGTGAATACACTTTTAGAAACAATTATGGAGGAAAAATCAACAGAAATTTGAGTTAATTAAAAATAGCTAGCACAGATTTGTAAGCAGCAGATCATGATTAATTAATCTAAATGGATTTTGATGCAGTTACAGAGAAAGTCAATAAAGGGGGTGTGCTGGATGTTGTCAATGTGGAATTCAGATAGTGTCCAACAAAGTACTACGTAAGAGATTGCTGAACAAAATTGATGTTCATGAAATAGGAAGGTGAGTATCCAACTGAATTTTAAAAATAGGCTCAAGGGCACAAAAGAGTACATTACAGTAAATGGTTAATTTTCAGATTAGAGAATAATGGACAGTGGATTGCTCAGTGGAGAGCTGTCAGAAACTCAAAGGGCTACATTACTTCCTGCTGTGTCAAAAATAAATGATTCTATGATAGGTTTGAAATTATTTCACAAGGATTGTGTGGTAGTCACTCTTACTGTTACTGTCATGGACAGTTGGATCTGTAGCCAGCAGACTGGTAAGAATGCAATTAAGTACGTTTTTCCCTTTGTCAGTTCCTTTACCATCTGTCACAGACCCGATCTAGTACCTATGTCCTTTAACACCCAACCAGATTGATCAGTAGTACTGCTACCAACCAGTAGTACTGCTGCTCTTGGCAGTGGAAATTGAAATCCCTCACCCAGAGTACAGTTTGTCCCCTTGCCATCCTCAGTGTTTCTTCTAAGCGTTGTTCAACATGGAGGAGTACTTATTCATCAGCCAAGGGAGGACGGTACATGGTAATCAGCAAGCAGTTTCCTTGCCCAAGTTTAACCTGAAGCCATAAGACTTCATGAGTTCTGGAGCCAATTTTGAGTATTCCCAGGGCATCTCCCTCCTGACTGTATACCACTGTGCAACCACCTCTGCTTGGTCTATCCTGCTGCTGGGACAGGACATATCCAGGGATGGTGATAGTGGTGTCTGGGACATTGTCTGTAAGGTAGGATTCAGTGAGTATGACTACGTCAGGCTGTTGCTTGACTAGTCTGTAAGACAGCTCTCCCAATTTTGGCACTAATCCCAAATGTTAGTAAGGAGCTCTTTGCAGAGTCAACAGTGCTGTTTCTGCTTTTGTCTTTTCTGGTGACTCGGTCAATATCAGGTGACTCATTTGGTTTCATTGGGATCAAAATATTATCCTAGCTATCATTGGATCCAAACTGTAACATGCTCATGCACATTGAGTATGCAGTAGCAAATACTTTACCCCCCAAATTAATCAGGGGAAAGTGAGGACTGCAGATGCTGGAGATCAGAGCTTAAAATGTGTTGCTGGAAAAGTGCAGCGGGTCAGGCAGCATCCAAGAAGCAGGAGAATCAACGTTTCAGGCATAAGCCCTTCTTCATAAAGTAATCAAATATCTATCCCTAACCTCAACATCTATCATGTCTCTCTCCTCGGTGAACACCATTGCAAAGTACCCGTTAAGGATCTCACCCATTTTCTCTGGCTCCACACATAAAGTTCCTCCGTTGTCCTTGAATGAGCCAACCCTTTCTCTAGTTACCCTCTTACTTATTATATATGAATAAAAGGCTTTGGGATTTTCCTTAACCATGTTTACTAAAGTTATCTCACAATCCCTTTTTAACCCTCTTAATTCCTAATTTCAGATTGGGCCTACATTCCGATATTCTTCCAAAGCTTCATCTGTCTTCAGTCACCTTGACCGTACGCTTCCTTTTTCCTCGGAGCTAGTCTCACAATTACATCTGTCATCCATGGTTCCTTAATCATGCCATTTCTATCCCTCATTTTCACAGGAACATATCACCCCTGAACTCTAAATCAACCTCTCTTTAAAAACCTCCCATATATCACACTATAAGCAATTGAGTTGTAGCTTTTAGTCCCGATTTCAGGCTAATGTGCTTCAATCTTCTTTGATCTACCTGCAAATCTATGTAGAGTCCTGAAAAGGCCTTCAGTACACCCTCACAGAAACTTAAGATAGTTGCTGCTCAGAAGGAAGACATTCAGCCCCATTATGTTTATTCTGGCTCTCTGAAGGAGCAACTCACCTCGTGGCACCTCCTCACTTTCTTCCTGTAACCCTGCCCAATCTACCTTTGCAAATCATCCCGTTTCCTTTTGAAAGTCTCCATTGACCCCATCTTCACCACATACTTGAGAAGCACATTCCAGATCTTATCAACTTATTGTGTGAAAAGGTTCCTCCTCATATCTTCGTATGTTCTAAATGCCATTTGTTCCTTATTTATA
Organism: Hemiscyllium ocellatum; assembly: GCF_020745735.1. Taxonomy (NCBI): domain Eukaryota; kingdom Metazoa; phylum Chordata; class Chondrichthyes; order Orectolobiformes; family Hemiscylliidae; genus Hemiscyllium; species Hemiscyllium ocellatum. The sequence goes on from NC_083404.1 coordinate 82,902,301, forward strand.
CCTTATTTATAACTTTGTCTACCCCCTCCACTCGGGTCAAGATTGTATCATCTAAGCATCTTGTGAATTGCTTTTTGAAATTCCTTCATAGAATGTGAGCATTGCTGGCATAGACAAAGTTTGTTGCCATCCTTAATTGCTGTTGAGAAGGCGTGGTGACCTCCTTCCTTGAATGTCTTATAGTCTGCGTAGTATATGTGTATCCACAATGCCATTAGGAGAAACAGCTCACCATTTGAGGAACAGTGGGGCATTGGGGGACAGTTGGAATTCAGTGATAGTAATGCCATTGAATGTCATAGGGAGCAGGTTAAAGTCTCTTTTATGGAGTGATGTTGCCTATCAGGTGTGGAGTGTGCTATTTGCTATAGAATTTCTGTTACTGGAGTTGGAGCTTGTTTTAGTCCTTTAGATGGTGCAGTGACGCTGGTCACTCCCATCGGTGACACTAGGTCTCTTTCATGCCTGTCAATTTGTTGCTTCAGCATGTAACAGTGAAAGGAACCAATAACCCTTTCACAATGTCACTGTCTTAAAAGGCTTTGCAGTCAATGAAGTGCTTTGGAAGTATAGTGATTGTTGCCATGCAGGAAATACTGACATTAGTTTGCCCCAATCCGCCAAATGAACATGGCTGTTCTGGTGAATTTGTTTGAGGGATAAAGATTGGCCAGTACACCAGGAAGAACTCCCCTATTTTTCTTATAAATCATTCTGGTGAATACAAATGAAGCCACAATCAGGGCAGAATAGATTTCGATTTAACTTCTTGTCATTTTGTTTTACCTGAACAGGCTGGGGCTGTTTTCCCTGGAGCATCGGAGGCTGAGGGGTGACCTTATAGAGGTTTACAAAATTATGAGGGGCATGGATAGGGTCAATAGATAAAGTCTTTTCCCTGGGGTGGCGGAGTTCAGAACTAGAGGGTATAGGTTTAGGGTGAGAGGGGAAAGATATAAAAGAAACCTAAGGGGCAACTTTTTCACGCAGAGGTTGGTATGTGTATGGGATGAGCTGCCAGAGGAAGTGGTGGAGGCTGGTACAATTGCAACATTTAAAAGGCATTTGGATGGGTATATGAAAAGGAAGAGTTGGAGGGATATGGGCCAGATGCTGGCAGGTGGGACTGGATTAGGTCGGCATGGATGAGTTGGACCGAAGGGTCTGTTTCCGTGCTGTACATCTCTATGACTCTATGTGGATTTACCTTCAAACAGCTGCTCCCAATCTACATTCCCCAGCTCCTGCTGAATTTTGATATAGTTGGCCTTCCCCAAATTTAACATTCTTCCTTTAGGACCACTCTCGTCTTTGTCCATAAGTATTCTAAAACTTATGGAATTGTGATCAGTATTCCCAAAGTAATCCCCTACTGAAACCTTAACCACCTGGTTGGGCTCATTCCCCGACACCAGGTCCAGTATGGCCCCTTCCCAAGTTGGACTATTTACATATTGCTCTAGAAAACCCTCCTGGATGCTCCTTACAAATTCTGCTCCACTTAGACCTCTAACACTAATTGAATCCCAGTCAATGTTGGGAAAATTAAAATCTCCAATCACCACCATCCTGTTGCTTCTACATCTTTCCATAATCTGTTTACATATTTGTACCTTTGTCTCACGCTTGTTGTTGGGAGGCCTGTAGTTCAGCCCCAACATTGTTACCATGCCCTTCCTATTTCTGAGCTCTGCCCATATTGCCTCACTGTTTGAGTCCTCTATAGTGCCCTCCTTCAGCACAGCTATGACATCCTCTTTGACTAGTAATGCTGCTCCTCCACCCCTTTTACCTCCCTCTCTATCCCACCAGAATCATCGATATTCTGGGATATTTAGTTGCCAATCATGCCCTTCTCTCAACCAAGTCTCAGTAAGAGCAATAACATCATACTCCCAGGTAATGATCCAAGCCCCAAGTGCATACCTCTTATCTACAACACTTAACGCATTTAATCAAATGCACCTCAGACACCAGTCCCTTCGTGTTTATCATCTACTCCCTGCCTACTATTCCCCCTTAGTTACTCTGACTTCATGATCTAGTTCCTTACAGGCTTTAGTTACTACCTCCTTACTGTCCACTAATCTCCTCGTTTGGTTCCTGTCCCCCTGCCACATTAGTTTAAACCCTCCCAACAGCATTTGCAAAAGCACATTGATTCTAGTCCAGCCCAGGTGGAGACCGTCCAATTTGTAATAGACCCACTTCCCCTAGAACCAGTCCCAATGTCCCAAAAATCTGAGCCCCTCCCTTCTGCACCATCTCTCAAGCCAATCATTCAATCTGCCTATTCTTTCATTTCTACTCTGACTAGCGCGCAGCACTTGTAGCAATCCTGAGATTACTACCTCTGAGGTCCTACTTTTTAACTAGGCTCCTAACTCCCTAAAGTTTGCTTGTAGGACCTCATCCCACTTTTTTTTACCTCTATCATTGGTGCCTATATGCACCATGACAACTGGCAGTTCACCCTCCCCTTGAGAATGTTCTGCAATGGGTTTGTGGTCACCATAAGGCACTTATTTCAGACTTTTATTGAATCCAAGTTCCATCATTTGCAGCATTTGAATTTAGCTCCTCAGAACATTAGTTTAATCTCGACATCAATAGTCTAGCAATAATACCACTAAGTCATTACCTCCCCCAAAAACTGTATTGATATTGCTGTTAAGTCTTTGTTTTGCTGGAGTAAAACTATTTGCAATGGCAGGCGAAGAGTAGTTCTAAAATAATAGGCAAAAGAACCAAAGGTGACTCGAAAATCAATTTATATGCTGGATATTATGATCTGAAATATCTTCTCTGCACCTCCCCAAACCATCATAACCCCAACCCTGAGATCTTACTCCTTTGTAGATTCAGGTTGTTGAAGACAAGGCAGTTTGTGCTACTATTAATTTTGCTCCCATTGCTAGTCTTGACAGCAGTGATGGTTATTTGTACACTTGCTCAGGAGCTAAGCTCTTTCTCTGATGCAAGTGAGAAATGGATTTTTCAATAAACACCCAGAAAACAAAAGTCCTCTTCCAAGCGATTACTAGCACCTAACACTGTAAATTAATGTTAATGAAAATATTCTGGAAAAAGTATTTTATTGAACATAGTTATGGAGCCTTCTCTTGACAATGGTAGACATAGACAACAAAATTCATTTGTGTCTCCATGTGGCAGTTCAGTCTTCAGCTGACTGAGTGTTTGAGGACCAAAATTATGATGAAGATGATGATTTACCAGGGAGCAGTGTTGACCATGATCCTATATGCTATGGGGATTTGGGCAACTTGCAGCACTGAAAAACATTTGGTGCCTTCTTAAGATCATTCTATCTGGTGACAAGGCTGTCAGTCCAACAGCAATGTCTCCTCCCAGACTCCCTTGCCCAATATTGTGGAACTAATCTCTCTAAACCAGTTCTGATGGCCAGGACATGATGTGTGTCTGATACCAGACTCTCAAATTAATTGTTCTATCCTGAGCTCAGTCACAGCAGGAAACTTCCAGGAGGTCAATAGAAATTGTAGAGATTTCCTGAAAATGTCCCTGAAGACACTAAATGTATTCACCAACTCATGGAAATTGCTGAATTCAGTCTGATTAAAATTAAGAAGGTTCATTTATGAAGGCACTAAACTTATTGAGAGACTTTGCTGAGGACATCCAGAGGGGAATTGTGGTTTAGAGAAAGTGCACAAATCTCCAAGTAACTCACCAATTCTTTGGCCACAATCTGCACCACATGTTGCAGAATCTGAAAATTGTTCATTTGATGTATCAGCCTTCTCAGAACCCAAACGAATTATCCTCAACTTCCTAAGAATGAGAGAATCAAGCTTTCCTCTTGAACTGCATCAGATGTGCAAGGCACAGCTACATAAGCTGCCACTTGCCACTATGAAATCTGGCAGGAGGGAAGTCAGAGAAAACCTACAGTGTGTATTCAGCCCATCATGTCCACACTGATCCTCTAAAGAGCAACCCAACCACACCCACACCCTTTGCCCTATACCTGCAATCATGCATTTCCAATGGCCAATCCACTCAACTTGCACATCTTTGGACTGTAAGAGGAAACCCAAGGACGTGGAAGAAATGCACGCAGAAATGGGGAGAATGTGCAAACTCCCCACAGATTGTCACCCAAGGATGGAATTGAACCCATGTCCCTGACGTTGTGAGGTAGCAGTGCCAACCACTGAGCCACTGTGCCACTCAAGTGTAGCTGAAGGTGTGTGCAGTGCTAGAGAGGTGAAATGCTTTCCAAGCAATGACGTGGAAAATTCAGGCCAATGGCTTATGTGTTCTTAAATAATGAGGATGTGATTTGGACTACAACTGTTTCATGAGCTTCTTAAATATTCACTGGATTTTTCATTAAACCACAATAAATTTTCATCACTGGGTTTTCAAAAGCGTTTTAAGTGAGGGTTGTGTCACAATATAATCCAGACACACTCAAAGCAAAAAAGCTACATAGACAGGTCCCTTGATAGTCTCATTAGCGCTACAACACTTATAAAGTCCTCAGTTGTCAGAGATGAAAGTTTTATTACTCAAGGCAAACTTAATAAGCTAATTAACTAAATAAATCTGTATGATGTAAACAATCTAACAAGCAAAAGCAATTTACACAATCTCCTTATTCTGAGAACCTATGCAATAAACAAGCTAGATAAGTCTAACCCCCTGTTATATCTGATTTGGGTTCTCTGCACTGGAGTGCAATATTGGTGGTGTAATCTTTATGTTTTGACTACTAATTAATCTTTTCTTTCTTCCTCCAATCCTCAATTCTCATCAAAGTAACAGAATTGTAGGTACTATGTTGCTGCAGAAATTGATTATGGGGACACCATTTGATGACCTCAGGGAGTCTGCGAGGTCAAATTATATCATATGTTCCGGGCCTCCGAGATCCAGTATCCAATTATTTTTATTTGGAATGGAGGCAATTCTCTTGCATTGTGGGGACTTTAAAATTCTAACATGAGAAAAAAAATCATTTTGGTTTTATTTTGAGCCTCCAGCAGATTATCTTTAAATGCATTTCTACTAGTTTTCATTTCACTTCTGAAGTCTGGTTTATGAGTCTACTACCAGGCTACGAAAAGTTGGACAGCAATTATAAATAATAGCTTCCTCAACGGGTCCTCAAGGGGGCATCAAGAAACTGAAAAAAAACAGCCCTGTTTCATCACATCAAGAGCTGAATTTTGTCAGCATAGAGGGATTCTAATGCCAGGTGAGGAATCTGTGGGTGACCCCATCTAGGGTTGTTTCAATGCTCAGGCAACTAACTAACTGATGTCAGGCTCCCAGACATTTTAAAACATGAGAGTTGCTGGCTGATTAAAGATTTGAGAGCTCTCCCGTCTCTGTAATGCCACACTGATTGGTATCCATTGCTGGGATTGCAAAAAATGGATACCTACCTCCTCTGAAGGAAGAGTTGTCCAGGTCAATCAGCCTGGCCCCAGTGAAGGATAAGAGCTTGGTGAGGACATGACCATGTTTCTGCAGGAGAACAGCCCTTGCCAGCCATTGAGACTGTCCAAATGCCACAAGTGCTCGATCAGGTTGACCTTACAGAGCCTGTAGAGAGGCCACCATGTTTCAGAGTGGTCTCCCCTTGTACTGGGTGGTACTCCTCATTGCAAAAGGTAGCAGTAAGAGGACCTCAAGTGGCCTCTAGACAGGGAAGTTGTCCTCAACCATCCTCACTGCTAATAAAATTCTAAAGTGTCAGGGAGGCGACTGACGATCCAACCCCAACCATCACTCACCATTTTAAAGCACTACCTTGCCTCCCAGGCCATCCTCAGAGAGTGGATGAAATCCAGCCCTGTTCATTTGATTCCTTTAAAGAGTAGCATTCCTTAGATTCCTGAGTGAAACTTATGAACAGAAAACTCAAAAATACTGAGCAGAAACATTGGTTTAGAGAACAAACAAAATAACAATTTGGCATTGACACTACAAAAGGAGGAAAAAAAATCAAAAGTGGAATAAGCATTCTAATAGAATACAAAAATGTAATAGAGGTAACGAAAAGGTAACAATATTAGAAGGATTATGGTCTACCTAAAAGTAAAACAGAAAATGGATGGACAGCTGAATCTAGTATACATGACAGTACAAGTTATACTTTATTATCAAAACCAAAGTTCAGAAAAAAGCTGGACAGTACATTAGAAATGGTTTTTAAGGGATGTAAGATTTCAGAGAACTGCATTGGGTTCATGTGAGATACAGTGCACTGGAGCATACTACAGACAGGATTTTCTACTTTAACTGAAGCCTGATGCTGTATGGTCTTGCAGGGATTTTTAAAAATCTCCATCAGAGGTTAATTTATGCAAATCATGGTCACCTTCCTCAGTATAAATTAGCCAATAATCTCAAGGCTATATGTGTTCTTAAAAACAAATATAGAGAATGCTAGAGAAACTCAGCAGGTCTGGCAGCATTCTCAGTACTAAAGAAGAGTCATTTAGAGTCCAAAGGTTAACTCTGTTTCTCTCACTCCATAAATATTACCAGACCTGCTGAGTTTCTCCAACATTTTCTGTGCTTATTTCAGATTCTCAGCATCAACTGCATTTTTTCCTTTTAATGTACTTCTCAAATGGCTTTTCAAGGAAAAATAATGTAAGTACATGCAATCAACCCTTTAAAAATTAAATATCCTCTTCAGAACCATGGCAACACTGGACACCAGGAATGCATCAACATTTCTTACATCAGTTTGATCACTACTTCATTTTCATAACAATACGTATTGGCATATTTTCTTGTACTGGACATCCTATCAATTCGGGCTAAATAAATGGACAGGAAATGGAAGAGTCAGTAGAGCAATTCTGAAAGCATTTTATGTCCCGACCATGTGAATTACGTTAGGGAGTCAATGCGACTCAAGCACAGAATTGCAGCCTACAACTCCAATACAGGGAGAGTATTGAATACCTTCTATTTCAGTCAATGGGATTATGTATGCATGGGTTAGAACTTTAAGATTAATCATCTTACATTGCAAATCAGTCTCCTGACATCACCACATGTAAATTGATAATCCTTTGTAAGAGGTTTCTAGCTACATTGGGCTCAAAAGAACGAAACTCAAGGATTCTTGTTGCACTTTCTCAATTCAAGGCAACCCCCAACACATTGACCAGAGCACGTGCAGTTAATATACCATGTTGGTGTGTTGTCCCCTATTAGACAAATGACCCTGTTCACTCAATTTTGGACAGGGTCGAGATCTTTGGTCATTTAGATTCTGTTATTCTGCATTGGCACTTATGCAGTCCAATAAAATTCTTTGCTTTCTGTCTTTCTCTAAGCCTGTACATTTCAGTTTTCATGAGTCTCTGAGCATGGGAAAGGTAGCAAAAAATCTTATGAATGTAGTAGGCATGAAGTGAGTTTAAAAATGGGATTGTGATAATGGAGTTAGATCAGTCTGATTATAAAGCTACAAAGTGAAGACAATGCTACATGACTTCTGTCCCTCATCTGCTATTCAATTCTGAGAGCCATGAAAATAATTGTTAAGAGCCTACCACAGTGCACACTTGTGACTGACAATACCAGTACATTCAACCAGCTATTATAAATTCAGGTGTCCAGATACTTCCAATTGAATTAAACCATGCATGAGGCTATAAACTACATTGTTTAAACTGCTTACCACATTAGAGATGAGACATTTTTATTGGTGCAATGGGTTAATACTGCTGTTAAAAAGACTGACAAGAAATGTTTCAAAACCTCATTAAATGTTTGTCTACTAATATGGGTAATGTCTATTGCTAATGCAAACCACTCACTTAATGCATTTTGTTATTTTTACAGAAAGTGCCATTCAACAGGAAAGAGCAACTCAGATCAGGTAGTGGCACAACATGCTAGGAATCGTTTGCTGCTTTTGAACACAGTAATATGCTGGGAATCCATGGAGGGCTTATAATAGATAAAGCATAGGACATAATCATATTGCTGTTTATTTATTTTCAATTGCATAACTTAATACCAGCATTAAATTTACGTTTCATCACAAGGAAAACAATTGTTCTGAGTCATGGAAAACAGCATGAAATGTTGGAAATTAATCTGGTTCTGCTTTCAGACCTCTTCATCATCTTCAGGGCATCTATGCTACCTCTATAGGCAACTTGACACAAGAAAAATAAATTTCAGTCAGGTTCTGAGAGGGGGATTGTATGATATCACGGGAAGTGAAGGGGAGTGTGGGGATGGAGGACACATGAGAACATTCTTCCTCCTGGATCATTACTGTCTCATGCATAAGGAACAAATTTTGTAAAGATTCCTTCACCAGTCATTAGATCCATCAATAGCACACGTAGAGGATTAATGCTATCCATGACACTTAGAAATAATCCTCTTGGATTGCTGCCACACTGCTATATTGATTTGTTTTTTATTAATTTTTCACCCAAAAAAATGGCCACAATGTTTTACCAATTGCTATTCCTTACATTCTGTCTTGCCAGAGATATGTCTCCACAATCATCCTCTTCCCTCTCCACAAATGTGTTGAAGTCTCAATGTAGCAGCAAATAAATGCTCAGGTGGGTAAGCGTCTCAAGTTCAGATGGAAATGCTTTAGATTCTTTCTCTGATTGAGATGAGTGACAGGGAGAGCTGGTGGCTGCTTTGACTGCTGCTGCCTTTAGGGAGCTTGACATTATTGTAGGATCAGGCCACAGTCAAACTGTGCATTAGAGACAACCATGTGAGCATAAGCAGGTGAACCCCTTTTTCATTGCAGAGCATATGGAAAGCAGGTCTCAGCCATACTTTAAGATCCACCAGCACCACTTGCAAATAGCATTGCTTGCTCTGCAGTATGCTATTGAATTGCTGCCATCACCAGTGGTAGCTGCAGGCACATAGTTAGCCAGCATGGTCAGAGTATATCTCATAAATGGTCTTACTGATGATACTGAAATATCGAGGTTCACATTCCATGAAATGATAATGATCAAATTCAATATGTTTTCAGATAAAATCTACACTACTATCATCAACCACACGTTGAGCTCATAAGCAAATCTTCAAATCTTAACCTACTGAGACCCTGAAATTTTAGACTATCCTTAATTCCCTTATACTATGAAAACTCTAGCCTTGGGATTTCCCTCACAGTGGACCTAACTGGATAGTTTAGACATCCATACATCTCAAATGTAATGCCTTACCTTCGGTATCCTTCAATATCTCTGGAATGTTGTGAGTAAAAAGAAAATGTTCCCAATAACTTCTGTCCTCTACTCCAGTTCATTTTGCAAAAACTGCTGTTCTCTAAAAACTGAAGTAATCAGTTCAACTTTGTTTATTGGGTAAGGCTGATCATCATTCTGTGCTGACTGATAGCTAATGTGGTGATAACAAAATGGTAGGTCTTTGTGCACTATCACCTTGGTCATACGATAATCGTGCTTTGTGCTTCTGATAGTGATGCAGTTTGTGCTTATTTCAAATGATCAAAAATCCAGGTGAGCACAAAGCATAACTTTCAGAAAATAAATTTAAATTGTTAAAAATCATGCACAATGCAACTTTATGATGCATGTCCTTGGCAGGCAAGGCTCTCCTCTGGGAGTGCAAAATCAGAAAATAATTCACTTAATCCCTTTAAAATATGTTTCAATCGAACTTTGGCAAGATTAGAGCGTAGATTTTATGAGTTTGCACTTCTGGCAATAAGCTTAAAATGTAAAAACCTGTAGGGTGTGCTGATCTCCATGACTGAATTTTTAATACACATCCCAACACACAAATCTCCACATCAAATTTGTAAAGCCTGCCCTTGAAATTAATTAGTATGGTGTAACAATAAAACATATACCCATGCTGGAATTTGATGTCAGGCTTCATCATGTATTATGTAGCAAATGGCATGATTTGCTTTATACAGCTGCTACTAATTGTTGCCTACTCTCAGACAATCAATTCTGCCTACATTTCAATGGTGAACACTCCTTAAAAAATGTTTAAAGTCACTTTGGAACACATCAAGATCATGGAAGAAGCTGTATTAATACTGGTTCATCATTCTCTCTCATCTTTAGAAAGAAGGTGGTAGGGGATAGATATTAATTTAGAGAAAGAGACCAGGTAGCAAATACAGTTGTGATCTAACTGAACAGGAGAGTCAAAAAGGAGGTGATAAAGCAAATAAAAGAAGCAAAGAGAGATTATGAGAAAAGACTGGCAATCATCATAAATCCAAAGGTACTAAAAGGAGTGGTAGAGTATATTAGGAGCAAAGAGAGAATTAACATGTAGACACAAGTGGTAAGGCTGAGGTGTTAAACTAATGTCAAAAACTGTGGTGCTGGAAAAACGCAGCTGGTCAGGCAGCATCTGAGGAGCAGGAGAGTCGATGGTTCGAGCAAATGTTCTCCATCAGGAATGTGGAGGGGCCCAAGAGGGCTGACAGATAAATGGGAGGGGGCTAGGGCTGTGGTGGGAAGGTGTTAAATTAATGCTTTGCTTCAGTCTTTACCAATGAGACAGATGCTACACAGGCCATGGTACAAAAGAGGAAACTTAGTCTCCAGAAGGATTTAAAATTGATAAAGAAGCTGTATTGGTTAAGTGGTCAATACTTAATCGTGATAAGCCTTTAAGACTGGATGAGATGCATCAAAAGTTATTTAAGGAAATGAAGGTGGAAAGTGCAGAGACAGTGGCAATTGTCTTTCAATCTTTCTTGTATTTGAGCATGGTGCAGGAGCATTAGAAAACTGTAAACATTATGCCCTTGTTCAAAAAAAATTGTAAAGAATGACTCAGCAATATCTTTGATGCCAGGAAACTTCTAGAAATTTGAGATAATTTGAGATAAAGTGAGTAGTCATGCGGACAAATGTGAATAGATTCAGAAAGGTCAGCATGAATTTGTTTGGGGAAAATCACATCCAACTAACGTTTTAGAGGTGATAACAGAGGAGGTTGTCGAAGGAAATGCTATAGATGGCATGTATGTGGCCTTCCCAAAGATGTTAAACTTAGAGCCACACAATTGTTTATGAGGAAAGTTATAACCCACAAAATAAATACAACAGTAGTAACATTGATACAAAATTAACTGAGGGAGAAGAACCAGGAAATAATGGTTAATGGATAGAAATTGTTCTATTTTCCCATTGGGCAAAAGCTGCATGGGTTCATGAAAGCAGGTCATATTAACTAATTTACTTAGTTACAATTTGGGAAATGGGGAACTGGTGGATGTGATGCATTTGGATTTCCAAAAGGTATTTGATAAAGTGCCAAACAAAAGGCTGCTGTGTAAGATAAAAGTGCACAGTATTATGGCTAATGTGTTGGCATGGATGGAGGATTGGTTAACTAACAGAAAGCAAAGAGTGTGGATAAATGGGTATTTTTCTAGTTGGCTATCGGTGGTTGGTGCTGTTCTTTAGGGTTCAGTGTTGGAACCACAATTGTTTACAATTTACATAAATGATTTAGAATTGTGTCAAAGTTTGCAGATGACACTAAGATGAGTGGTAGAGCAAAGTGTGCACAGGACACTGAGAGTCTGCAGAGGGATGCAGATAGGTTAAGTGAGTGAGCAAGCGTCTGGCAGAGGGGGTACAATGTTGGTAAATGTGAGGTCATCCATTTTGGTATGTGAAAAATTGCAGCATGCTGTTGAGCAGACAGACTTAGGTGCCCTTGTGTATGAATCACAAAAAGTTGGGGTTTGCAAGTGTAGCAGGTAATTAAGAAAGCAAACAGATTATTGTCATTCATTGCTAGAGGGCTGGGGTTTAAAATTAGGGAAATTTCACACCTAGAGTACTTTGTACAGTTTGGCCTCCTTACATGAGAAAGGATGTACTGATACTGGATGGGATGCAAACTGGGCTCACTAGGTTGATTCCAGAATTGAGGGGCTTTGCTTATGAGAAGAGTTTGAGTAGACTGGGATTATACTCATTGGAATTTAAAAGAATGAGGCCCGGGATCTTATAGAAACATATAAAAATTATGAAGGATAAGATAGAAGCGGGCATGTTGTTTCCACTGGCAGGTGAAACTAGAACTAGGGGGTAGAGGCTCAAAATAAGGGGGAGCAGATTTACGACTGAGTTGAAGAGAAACTTCTTCACCCAGAGGGTTGTGAATCGGTGGAATTCCCTGTCCAATGAAACTGTCCATTTGCCTTCTTAATTACCTGCTGCACTTGCAAACCCCAACTGTTTGTGATACATACACAAGGGCACCCAGGTCCCTCTGCTCAACAGCATGCGCAATTTTGAGGCTTCCTTGTTGATTTTTTTAAGGGAAAGATGGATAAATATTTGAACAATATAGGAATTAAGGCTTATGGCGGACCAGGCTCAGCAGGCCAGATGGCCTACTCCTCCTCCTATTTGTTATGTTGTTGTCTTCTGACAGATAGTTTTTATGCTGGAGGAAGACCTGTGGGTGAGTTCCCAAGTGATCAGTATTGGAAGCCTAGCTTTGCCTGATTTGTATAAATGACCTAGCTGTTGATGTGTAGGGGGGCAAATTTGGAGATCACAGGTGACAAAAAAAAAATTGAGAGAATTGTAAACGGTCAGTAGAACAGTGCAGAACTTCAAAAAGAAATTAGCACATTATTGGAGTGTACCGATAGGTGGCAGATAAAGTTCAATGTGGAGAATTGTAGGGTGATGCACTTTGATACAAAGAACATGGAGAGACAGTATGAAATAAATGACACTATTCTAAATAGTATGCAGGAACAAAAGGCTTGTGTGTATATGTGTACAAGTCATTAAAGATGGCTGGATAGGTAGAAAAATCTCTTACTAAGTTGTACAATATTCTAGGTTTCACAAATGTAGGCATAAAATACGTAAGCAAGGGGTGTTATGATGAACTTATGTAAGACATTGCCCTTAGCTGGAGTATCATATCCATTTCTTAGCACCACGTGTTAGGAAGTATGTCAGTGTATTGGAAAGAATGCAAAAGAGGCTTTCGAGAATACTTCCAGGGATGAAGCATGTCAGTTATGAGAATAGAGTGGAGAGATTGATACAGTTTTCCCTGGAGAGGAGAAGGCCAAGAGGAGATTTCATTAAAGTTGTCAAACGTGACAGGTCTGTTGCGAGTAGATAGTGAGAAACTGTTCCTGCTGATAAACAGATTGAGAAACAAAGGGCACTCCTTTAAAGTTTTCCACAAAAGAAGCAAATGTGAGGTGAGAAAAGTATTTTTTTGGGGTATAGAATTCATTGCATGAATATACGGTGGAGCTCAATTGAGGCATCCAAAAGGCCATTGATGTTTATTTAAATAGAAACAATGCACAAGGCTACTGAGAAAAGGCAGGAGATTTGCACCAACTGAAAATGCTCAGCAAGTTAGTGTAGAAATGATGGGCTAAATGGCCTCCGACTGCATGCAACTCAACTAACATTCTTTGGTTTGTTAATTGTGGTGAGTTTGCATCATGGGTGTCCTGTGAAATAGATTTTATCCTTCAACAGAGAATGATATGGGGCATATGTGTGATATCCTGGGCCTCAGGAGTTTAGCTGGAATTAGGTCCTTGCTTATTTTTCCCCTGCTTGTTAAGGAATCAATGGCTTTTCTGAGCATATATGATCTAACTCAGCCATGACTGTAAACTGAGGGGCAAATACAGACTCGGAAACATATGTTGTAGGAGGGCAGCTGACAGAAGGATACAACCCAGCAGGGTTTCCATTTACTTGCAACAGTTAGGACTTGGGTGTAGAAATCTGATCTGCCTGAAGCTGCCAACTTATTAGAGGAGGCCAGGGCTGCTAATGAGACACTGTCTCCTGAGCTGTCAGATGTAGGGTACTTAACCATTTGCTGAATGTAGGGAGGCAACCTTGATGAATGTAAGTCTAAGTCTCCTCCACATAGGTTCTTGTTGTCACAGCTATTTTGGATTTCTTGACACATTGGTTCTTCAAACATTCCCAGGACCTGATCAGGTGTACTATACAACTCTGTGGGAAGCTAGAGAAGTGATTTCTGGGCCCCTTGCTGAGATATTTATATCATTGATAACTACAGGTGAGGTGCCAAAACACTGGAGGTGGTATTTAAGAAAAATGGTAAGGACAAGCCAGGAACTGTAGATCAATGAACCTGACATTGGTAGTGGGCAAGTTGTTGGAGAGGATTCTGAAGGACAGGAATTAGTGACCAATGGTGTGCCAGATGGATTGGTGCTGGGTCAATTACTTTTTGTCCTTTATATAAGTGATTTGGATGCGGACATAGGAGATATGGTTAGTAAGTTTGCAAATGACACCAAAGTTGGAGATGTTGTGGACAACAAAGAAGGTTAACTCAATGGGACCTTGATCAGATGGGCCGATGGATCAAGGAGTGGCAGATGGAGTTTAATTCAGATAAACGTGGGATGTTGCTAGTTTTGAGAAGATTTGTAGCTCAGGTTGAGGTTCTGGATGTAAGTTTGCTTGTTGACTTTCCAGCTCAGTGAGCAAACCTACATCTAGTGAGATGTTGCTTTATGGTAAGGCAAATTAGGGCAGGACTTATACACATAATAGTTAAGGTCCTGACGAGTGCCGTTGAACAAAGAGACCTTGGAGTGCAGGTTCATAGTTCCTTGAAAGCGAAGACAGGACAGTGAAGAAGATGTTTGGTACATTTGCCTTTATTGGTCAGTGCATTGACTATAGCAGTTAGAAAGCCATGTTACAGCTGTATGGGACATTGTTTAGGCCACTTTTGGAATACTGTATGCAATTCTGATCTCCCTGCTATAAGAAGGGTGTTGTGAAACTTGGAAAGGTTCAGAAAAGATTTATGAGGATGTTGCCAGGCCTGGAGGGTTTGAGCTACAAAGAGAGGCTGAATAGGTTATGGATATTTGCCCATGGAGCGTTTGAGGCTGAAGGGTAACCTTACAGAGGTTTGTAAAATCATGAGGGACATGGGTAGTATGAAACGCCAAGGTCTTTCCCCGGGGTTGGGGGAGTCCAAAACTAGAGGCCATAGGTTTAAAGTGAGAGGGAAAGATTAAAAAGGGATGTAAACGGCAATCATTTCACGCACAGAGTGATGCATATATAGAATGAGATGTAAGAGGAAGTGGTGGAGGCTGGTATAATTACAACATTTAAAAGGCATTTGGATGGGTATACAAATAGGAAGGGTTCAGAGGGAAATAGGCTAAATACTGGCAAATAGGACTAGTATTATTTAGGATATCTGGTCAGCATGGACAAGATGGACCGAAAGGTCTGTTTCCATGCTGTACAACTCTATGATCCTATGACTTTATCTATTTGCACAATGTCTCATGCCTTATTTTCTTACACACTGAAAGCACCATCTATTGCCACATTCCCATGACAGTATCCTTTTTTATAGACGTGATGTGGAGGTGCCAGTGTTGGAATGGGGTGTACAAAGTTTAAAATCACACAACACCAGGTTATAGTCCAAAGGGTTTATATGGAAGTACTAGTTTTCAGAGCTCTGCTCCTTCATCAGGTAGCTGTGGAGCAGGATCTTAAGACACAAAATTTATAGCAAAAGATCAGTGTTACGCATGCAAGATGTTTTTTAGATTAGATTAGATTACTTACAGTGTGGAAACAGGCACTTTGGCCCAACAAGTCCACACCGACCCGCCGAAGAGCAACCCTCCCAAGCCCATTCCCCTACATTTACCCCTTCGTCTCTAACACTACGGGCAATTTAGCATGGCCAATTCACCTAACATGCACAATTTTGGAACGTGGGAGGAAACCGGAGCACCCAGAGGAAACCCACGCAGACACGGGAAGAATGTGCAAACTCCACACAGACAGTTGCCTGAGGTGGGAATTGAACCCAGGTCTCTGGCACTGTGAGGCAGCAGTGCTACTAGGCAGCAGGATGACAAGAAGCAACCTAGATTGCTATTAATTCTTTCATCTTTCAGAATGGGTTGCAGGTTTTGGTTCATTAGTATGTAAATTCCAGAACTTCTTTCAAATTACATTCTTGAAATACTGAAGGTTTTCTAAAAAATGGTGACCTCTCAGCTCAGACAATGCATTAAAGGTGTGAGGTTAGAGTCTGTCTGTATCCCAATCTTAAGTCATACTGGTTCTATTTCCAAAGTAGGAATTTATAAAATGTTACATGGATTAACTGTCTGCATTGACTGTCTGCAGATTGCGTGCTTTTTGCACAAAATAGAATGTATCTAAAATTACAATTCTGCAAATGCAAATTCATCCCATAGACTTATATGTGTGTGCGTGTATTTGAGGGAGAGAGGGAGAGAAAGAGAGTGTGTATGTGTGTGCATGCGCTCACACACACACACACACACACACACACACACACACACACACACACACACACACAGTTTATGGGGTGAATTTGCACTGTGGATACATTCTGCACACAATCTGCAGACAGTCAGTGCAGACGGTCAATCCCTGTAACATTTTATAAATTCCTACTTTGGAAATAAAACCAATCTGACGGACTCTAAACTGAGATGTCACCTTTTTTTGTAAAAGCTTTGGTGATCTCAAGAATGTGATTTGAAAGAAGTTCTGGGATTTACATATTAATGAACCAAAGTCTGAAACCCATTCTAAAAGATGAATGACTTAACAGCAATCTAGATTTCTTCAATATATTGTAATAGTTGCATGCATGACACTGTGATCTTCTGATATAAATTCTGTGTCTTATGATCCTGCTCCACAGCTACCTGGTGAAGGAACAGCCTTCCAAAAGCTAGTACTTCTGAATTAACCTGTTGGACTATCATCTGGTGTTGTGCGATTTTAAGCTTCTCTATAGAAGAGCAGAATTGTGTTCCACAATGCAGGTGTGATTGAAAATACATCCCATTATTCAAAAATAAAGATGACAGAGAGGTTTGCAACAACGACAGGGGCATTTAAATGGGAAATTCTTCACTGTGGTCTTTTAGGCATCACTATTGTGGATCGAATGTATCCAGAAATGATGGGATTTCCAGGATGACAGATCTACTTCAGACGTGATCATCATTGTTTAGAGTCATAGAGATGTACAGCATAGAAACAGACCCTTTGGTCCAACCTGTCCATGCCGACCAGATATCCCAACCCAATCTAGTACCATCTGCCAGCACCCGGCCCATATCCCTCCAAACCCTTCCTATTCATATACCCATCCAAATGCCTCTTAAATGTTGCATTGTACCAGCCTCCACTACATCCTCTGGCAGCTCATTCCATACACGTACCACCCTCTGCATGAAAAGTTGGCCCTTAGGTCTCTTTTATATCTTTCCCCTCTCACCCTAAACCTATGCCCTCTAGTTCTGGACTGCCTGACCCCAGGGAAAAGACTTTGTCTATTTATCCTATCCATGCCCCTCAGAATTTTGTAAACCTCTATAAGGTCACCCCTCAGCCTCCGACACTCCAGTGAAAACAGCCCCAGCCTGTTCAGCCTCTCCCCATAGCTCAAATCTTCCAACTCTGGCAACATCCTTGTAAATCTTTTTTGAACCCTTTCAAGTTTCACAACATCTTTCCAAAAGGAAGGAGACCAGAATTGCACGCAATATTCCAACAGTGGCCTAACCAATGTCCTGTACAGCCGCAACATGACCTCCCAACTCCTGTACTCAATACTCTGAACAATAAAGGAAAGCATACCAAATGCCACCTTCACTATCCTGTCTACCTGTGACTCCACTTTCAAGGAGCTATGAACCTGCACTCTAAGGTCTCTTTGTTCAGCAACACTCCCTAGGACCTTACCATTAAGTGTATACGTCCTGCTAAGATTTGCTTTCCCAAAATTTTTCACATTTTTCTGAATTAAATTCCATCTGCCACTTCTCAGTCCATTGGCTCATCTGGTCCAGATCCTGTTGTAATCTGAAGTAACCCCCTTCACTGTCCACTACACCTCCAATTTTGGTGTCATCAGCAAACTTACTAACTGTACCTCTTATGCTTAAAAATCATATATGTAAATGACAAAAAGTAGAGGATCCAGCACCAATCTTTATGACACTCCACTGGTCACAGGCCTCCAGTCTGAAAAACAACCCTTCACCACCACCCTCTGTCTTCTACCTTTGAGCCAGTTCTGTATCCAAATGACTAGTTCCCCCTATATTCCATGAGATCAAACCTTGCTAATCAGTCTCTCATGGGGAATCTTGTCGAACACCTTAGTGAAGTACATATAGATCAGATCTACTGCTCTGCCCTCATCAATCTTCTTTGTTACTTCTTCAAAAAACTCAATCAAGTTTGTGAGACATGATTTCCCACACACAAAGCCATGTTGTCGATCCCTAATCAGTCCTTATCTTTACAAATACATGTACATCCTGTCCCTCAGGATTCCCTCCAACAACTTGCCAACCACTGAGGCCAGGCTCACCGGCTTATAGTTCCCTGGCTTCTGTTTACCGCCCTTCTTAAAGAGTGGCACCACGTTAGCCAACCTCCAGTCTTCCGGCACCTCACCTGTGACTATTGATGATACAAATATCTCAGCAAGAGGCCCAGCAATCACTTCTCTTGCTTCCCACAGAGTTCTCGGGTACACCTGATCAGGTCCTGCGGATTTATCAGCTTTAACCGTTTCAAGACATCCAGCACTTCCTCCTCTGTAATCTGGACATTTTGCAAGATGTCATCATCTATTTCCCAACAGTCTCTATCTTCCATATCCTTTTCCACAGTAAATACTGGTGCAAAATATTCATTTAGTATCTCCCCAATTTTCTGTGGCTCCACACAAAGGCTGCCTTGCTGATTTTTGAGGGGCCATATTCTCTCCCTAGTTACCCTTTTGTCCTTAATATATTTGTAAAAACCCTTTGGATTCTCCTTAATTCTATTTGCTAAAGCTATCTCATGTCCCCTTTTTGCCTTCCTGATTTCCCTCATAAGTATACTCCTACTTCCTTTATACTCTTCTAAGGATTCACTCGATCTATCCTGTCTATACCTGACATATGCTTCCATCTTTTTCTTAACCAAATCCTCAATTTCTTTAGTCATCCAGCATTCCCTATACCCACCAGCATTCCCTTTTACCCTGACAGGAATATACTTTCTCTGGATTCTTGTTATCTCATTTCTGAAGGCTTCCCATTTTCCAGTCGTCCCTTTACCTGCGAACATCTACCTCCAATCAGCTTTTGAAAGTTCTTGCCTAATACCATCAAAATTGGCCTTTCTCCAATTTAGAACTTCAACTTTTAGATCTGGTTTATCCTTTTCCATCACTATTTTAAAACAAATAGAAATATGGGTTGCTGATCCCAAGGTGCTCCCCCACTGACACCTCAGTCACCTGCCCTGCCTCATTTCCCAAGAGTAGGTCAAGTTTTGCACCTTCTCTGGTAGGTACAACCACATACTGCATCAGAAAATTGCCTTTGATTCATTGATTAGTGTTTCATTGATTATACTAAAGCATTCACTAACCTCAGCTGATCAGAACGTGAGATACCCAGAATGGAAAAGTTAGCTGTTCATCAAAGCTTCTTAGTCTCATCTACTCCTTCTATGACAATGAGAGAGCAATCATATGGTCTGGTAGGTCTATGGTGCCTTTACCTTTTACTGTACCATTTAACAGTCACACGTCTGACATTTCTGGGTCGAGAATGAATTGAGAACAGGGCTTTTCTGTAGCCCTCTCTTTTTTTATCTTCTTTTCCATGCTGTCACCTTTGACTAAAGAGGGAAAAGGAAGTTTACCTGCATTTCACATCACATGGCAATCTCTACAATTTATCCAAACTGAAAGCAAAGTCAACAATATAAGATATCTTAATCAAAGAACTCCTCTACTTTTATTATGCTGCATTAGTCAGTCACAGTCACATGGAAGCTCAGCTACAGATGCTTATGATTTGTCTCTCTCATGTCTGGAACTGTATACCCTGACTATAAGTATCAAAAAGGCCATGATTATGAGGCATAGTGTCATATCCTTGATCACACGATACATTCTCCTCTTGATGTTGTTAGTAAGTTCTGCAGCTTGGAGTTACAGTAATAGACAATCTGTCTTTTCTTGCAGAACTTGATACAACTCACAAAATGTGCATGGAATAATGGCAAACCAACTCTGAGGGCCACGATGCTGGTTTATGAGGCCTGTATACTTGGAAACTTATTATGCAGCAATATAACATAGACATCTTATAGTGATCGAGAGGGGAAGAACAACATCTTTTACTTTTCTGGGTATCTCATGGAAGGGCAAAACTACAAATGTAGTCCTCTTAGTGACAAAACTCTCAACTGATATTCCCTAAATGCAGACAACTTTGCTCTCTCTGATGTTTTCAAATATCAATGAGTTTCTGAAACCAAACGAATCAGTAGGACACCCAAACTTCTGTGTCAAGGATGCCTACAAGTATTACACAATGGCCTCTACATGGATTTTTGTACCTGAGAGACACTTTTCAATGATAGAGAATTAGTATAGCATAATCTATAGACTGGTGTGCACCACCATGGTATCCGTCATAACAGAGGCACAACATTAGGTATCAACATTAAAACAACAACGCTTCATAACTGATGCAAACGTGACACTTACTGCTTCCATCATTAGTAAAAGTGTTCCATGAAAATCTACCTCATTACCAAAGGATTAATTTGGTTCATGTCCATCACTTTATGCAGATTGAAAGATACTGAGGAGATGAGTTTTTCTTTCTCCACAGCTTTGCATCACAAGAGTGTTTTTTAAAGGAACAAATTCTGCTTTTACATTAAATACAATAATTTTCATTTCAAAGTAGTGTTCTCCACAGTACTGAAATCAAATGAAAATCTAATTTGATTCAAAACTTCAATTCGTGCCCCTCTCAAAGATCTCTGTGCAATACGAATGCATATTGGAAATTCACTATCCAAAATCAGGGTGCACACACTCCCATTACCAATTGCATGGGGAAAAATTCTTACAGCAGATAGATTGATAGCAGATTGCTCTTTTAAGGTTACTGAGGTCTTGTCACTCATTTTATATGAATACCCAAAATCATAATCTACTCCAGTCTGTCAAAAAGGTGTTTTTACATCTACCAAAAAGATTAGATATATATAGTGGCAGCCTGTACCATTTTGAATTTGTGTTTAACATCATCTTTTTTATTCATATTGACTTGATTCTTGCATTAAGAACAGGTAAAAAGTATTGAAAAACAACTCTACAGTTAAATTATTAACTGTGACAAAGCTTTAAATTTTCTTTGCCAAAGATCATTCAAAGAGAGTTAAATAATTAGATTGATTCTGGATCAAGTCTTACAGGAAACCTATACTGGTCCCCACTAAAAGTTCCTCCAATTGTCTATACTGTCTATTTTCCCTTGTACCTTCAACCACTAAAAAATGTAGATTGCTATTTTGCTGACTGCTGCAACCTGCCTCTTTTTTATAAATTATAGAGAAATACTTTCATTTCTATGGCACTTTTCATGACCACCAGATGTCTCAAAGTGCTTTACTGCAAATGAATACAGCAATTTGCACACATCAAATCCCCACAAACATCACTGTGATAATTATCTGATAGTCTGTTCTTTCCAGGATGATGATTGAGGAGTCAGAATATAGGAACATAGGTACAGGAGGAAGATATTCAGCCCCTCAAGTCTGTTTCTCCATTTAATGAGATCATGGATGATATGTGGCCTAACTCCATATACCTGCCTTTGGCCCACATTCCTTAATTAGTTTGCTTACAAAAATGTATCTACCTCAAATTTAAAATTAACAACTGTTCCAGCACCCATTGTCATTTGTGGAAGAGAGGTCCAACCTCCATCACCCTTTGTGTGTAGAATTGCTTCCTAATATCTCTCTTGAAAGGTCTGGCCCTAATCTTTACACTACACCCTCTAGTTCTAGAATATCCAACCAGTGGAAATAGTTTACCTTTATCCATCCCATCTTTTAACTTGCTTACTCCTCTTTGAAATAGTAGCATGACATCTTTTCTGACTAACTAAGAGCCAATGTCTCATCTGAAAGATGATGTCTCCAATGGCACAGAGTCCCTCACTATTGTACCGGAGTGTCAGCTTTGATCATTGTTCTCATGGATGTATTGTATGAATTGATGCCCTTGAAGCAGTGCTTCAGATGATGGGAGTGGCATTGGAAGTTTAATCATTAAATTCAGTTCAACCTGCAGAATTGGGAGTTGAATGAGACTGAATTATCTATGGGAAATCTTCCTTGGCAATAGTATAAAATCATTTCTCCAGTATTTCTATGCTCCCAATGATTACCAAGGTCAAATTTACAGACTTCTCAAACTATCAGACTTACTCCCATTTTCTTTGTATTCAATTATTATACCATCTAACATTCAAAAACAATTTTAGGCACTATTCTTTTGTTTAATTTTGACCTCATATACTGAATATCATTTTTAAATGAAAAATTCAGTCTTTGGCCCAGGCTTAATGATCTTCAGCTGATGAGGTGTGCTGTTCAGCTTCACTGACCCATTTATTGGAAGCTTCATGTCCTTGGTTTATGTGCTTCAGCCTTGGAAAAATTGCAGTTACTTTCAAGTTGACAGTTTTTAATGCTAGAGGTGCCTCCGTAGGTGTAGATTAGATGCTGAAGATCCGTTCTTAGTTCAAATACTGGGAAATACTGATTCCCACTGACAGAGACATGACCTATTCTAGTTGCAGTGTTTAGGTAAAGATTAAACAGCGGGTTTTCTGATGAACTAAGCTGGTTGCATGGGCACAGATCAGGCAGAGGATTGGAAAATTAACCGAGCAAGCCTTAAGCAAGTTTCTCATCACATTCTTTGTGTTCAATGTGCAGAAATTCATATTAGAATTATTTAATTTTGGAAACAAACTTTTATTTATTCTTGATAAAAATATCAGTTTATTTTTAAATTCAACCCCGCCCAGTAAAGTCTATTAGGTGACTGGAACCATTTACATGACTTAGTGGATTAGAAATAAACAAAAAGAGGACCTTATAAAAAGGAATTCTGCCAAAACCACCCCTCATTCGTGTTCAAAGGACTATTAGATATTTAAGTCTGAGCTGCTGTTGACAACCGAGGGACCGAGATTCCACTCGACAACCTTAGTGGATCTCTTGAGTTTTCGGTTGACTGCCGCATGAGGTAAACTTCATTAATGTGTTGATTAGGTTTGGATAGGTGGATAGGGATGGGTAGTGTGCTGCCTTGAAAATTAAGTTGTGCTGGGCCTTTGGTGAAATGTTTTAAATAGGAGCAGGACATGTAAGAGCAGAACAAAAGGGAACATGTTGATAAAAGACACAAAGAGCAACATATTGCAAAAAATAAAGGTTGAGTCTGAACAAAAGTTTAGGATGACCATTTCCAAAATACTTTTAATAGCACTGCAACTGAAGGAGCATGATTCCTTCCAGCTTTTAATGGTCATAACATTGAAAATGTTTAAACCTCCGAAATGCTAGAAAATAACACTATAGAGTTGACAAACTTTCTTTGTAACTACACTGTCTAAGTTCAAGTCTTAGCTGTTATAAGACTCATCCAAACATCACCTCTGAACTCCCTGTAATCATTATACATCTTTCTGGGAATACAAAGCAGCAAAGTGAGCACACTGTTTTAGACAAAATGTCAGCAGGAGCAACTACATCTTCAACATCACCAATACAATATAATTGCACTACTAACTATGTCTCCCAGCATTGTATTTGCTTACACTGCAGTCTCTAAACACTATGAGTTGGATTTTAGAGCAAATTGCATAACTACCTCCTCCTAACCCCACTGTACTTGCATAAAATATGGCATGATGATATCAAGTTGACAATCTGATGTCATCATGTGAGTGGCTGACATTACAGTAAGTGGGAGATTGTCTAATACCAAAGTTTATGAGGTAACCTCACCGGTCACCATTGCGTTGTATGAGGCTGTCTATGTTATTGCTCACCATGTGCTAGGTTTGTGGTCACTTTTTTGGGTTGGGATCCAGAGGTCCTGCTTGGTCTGGTGTGATATTTGAAAACCACGTATTAATCTAATGATAAGAAGTCCTTGTTTAAAGCAAGATGTAGTTTATTGCATTTTGACAGCAACTTACACTGACGTGATAAACATTGATAGAGAGGCATTGAGGAGGAAATGGACATTAGGGCTTACTCCTTCACTATCCTATTCTCTCACCAGGTCCGTAGTGGGTGGTGCTTAAAGAAGTCTTCAGACTGACCTACCTGCTATTCTTTAAAAACATAGCTAACAAGCAATTCATCTTGTTGAAGACACAGTTAACTAAGATTTTATGCTGCCTTTTCCATTTTTCATGGAAAAAAACATTGTAAGTTATGTCTGGTAAGAGGAGGAGTTACAAGGGTAGATCAATAACCCCATAGCTGGACTGTGACGTTATGTAGCAGAGATTATGCTGAGTATGTCAATATTATTAGAATTCATTTATTCAATGTTCTTAGGCTGCTGTAATGAATAAGGAAAGAGTGAGACAGAAGGAGACTTGTGAATGAGTCATTATGAACAACTAGGAGAAAGTGAGGACTGCAGATCTGGAGATCAGAGCTTAAAAATGTGTTGCTGGAAAAGCACAGCAGGTCAGGCAGCATCAAAGGAGCAGGAGGATCGATGTGAAGGGCTTATGCCTGCTATGCTTTTCCAGCAACACATTTTTAAGCTCATCATGAGCAACATCCAGTTTACACACTCTTCTACCAACTGTCCCTCACTGGTTGTCCATCTGGGCGCAGAACTGTCCTTTTCCCAGTAGAGGGCTGCGACTTGGTCATCTGATCCCTGAGCTGGGACAGCAGGAGAGAGGAATGAATGGATCACTCCCTTTCCTTTATGCCACTGTCACTCAGCCAGAAACCATAAAATCCAGCCCTATGACCCCAAACAATATTCTGATTCTTTTCCGCCATCAATGTATTGGGGGGTACTATTGACTACAACATTAGATGTCCTACCTATATTAATATGCTAGCCACTGCAGTAAGTGAGGGTCTAAGCATTCTCCAATAAATGGCATTTTGTTTTTCTATTCATTCATGTCTGGCCAGTATTTGTCGCCCATCCCTAGTTGTCCTTGAAAAGGTGGTGATGAGCTATCTTCTTGAACTGTTGCAGTCCACCCACTGTGGGTTGACCTACAATTTTGTTAAGGAGGTGGTTCCAGGATTTTGACCCAGGGACTAAGAAGGAACCTTGATATATTTCCAATATACTCTAGCATAATCTCTGCTACTTACAGTCACAGTCTAGTTATCGGGTTATTGATCCATCCTTGTGACACCTCCTTTTACCAAACATAACATACAATGTGGTGAATGGCTTGGAGGGGAACTTACAGATAGTGGTCTCTCCATGTACCTGCTGCTCTTGTCTTTCTAGATGGAAACGGTTCTAAGTTTGAAAGGTGCTGATTGAGGATCTTTAGTGAATTTCTCCAGTGCATCTTGTAGATAGTAAATACTTCTGATACTGAGCACCAATGGTGAAGTGAGTGAATGTTTGTGGATGTTGTGCCAATAAAATGGATTTCTTTGTCCTAGATGGTATCAAGCTTCCTGAGTGCTGTTGGAGCTTTACCCATCCAGGCAAGTGGGGACTGTTCCACCACACTCCTGACTTGTGCCTTGTAGAATGGTGGGAGACTTTGGGGTGTCAGGAAGTGAGTGACTCATTCCCAGTATTCTTAGCCTCTGACCTGCTCTTGTGGCCAATCCCTTGCAAGACTGAAGTCAGCAATGTGGTGGAATCTTCCCCACTCCCTTACACAGCTCAGCCTCAACAGTCAAGAAACTCAGCACCATCTGGATCAGAGTGGTTTACCCTTGTTCACTTTACTCAATATCCAGACCTGTACCACTGTGGCTACACCATGTTGTACTTATCGGATGTACTGCAGCAATTTGTCAGCCTTATTCTGACAACACATCCAAATCATGTGATCAGAACACTGGTGATGGGTCACTGGACTCAAAACATTAACTTTGTTTATTTTCTCTCCACAGATGCTGCCGTGCCTGCTGAGTTTCGCCATCAGGCTTTGATTCTCACACCAACTGAAATGGGAGATATCACTGTTCTCTCATTCCATGCCATCAAAATCCTCAAATTCACTTCTTGACACTATCATGGATTAAGGAGATGACCACCAACACCTTCTGAGGGCAACTAAAGAAGAGTGACATGTATCTTGTCCATGTTGCTCACATTCCATGAATGCATTCAAAATAAACACTGAATGAGTGGTTTTGTAAACAGTAAATTCAATGCGGGCTGACTTGAATGGACCCCAAAATAGTCTTCCATGGTTGAAGTATGACAAGTTAAAAGAAGGCATACTGGGCAGATCACTTAACCTAAACCACACTGACCACGTCGGCATAGCCCCCTCAAGCATCTATTCTGGCCTCCTCCTAATTCTTTTCCACATTCAATGCATTACCATGAGCAACCTGTATTAAAATAATCCTTGACAAAGCATGATTAAAGGGTTGTAATATAAAAGCAGTGATGTGCTACTAGGACTTTATAAAGCTCTGGTTAAGCCCCATTTGGAATACCATGTCCAGTTTTGGGCCCCACACCTCAGGAAGGCATACTGGCACTGGAGCATATCCAACAGAGATTCACACAGATAATCCCTGGAATGGTAGACCTAATATACGATGAACGGCCGAGGATCCCAGAGTTGTATTTATTATAGTTTAGAAGATTGAAGGGAGATCTATTAGAAACTTACAAGGCAATTCATGGCTTAGAAAGGGTGGACACTGGAAAATTGTTTCCAAAAGGCAGGGATACTAGGACCCATAGGCACGGCCTTAGAATTAGAGGGGGTCAATTTGGAATGGAAATGAGGAGACATTTCTTCAGCCACAGAGTGGTGGGCCTCTGGAATTCATTGCCATAGAGCACCATGGAGGCCAAGACGTTAACTGTCTTCAAGGCAGAGATTGATAAATTCTTAATCTCGCAAGGAATTAAGGGATACAGGGAGAGTGCGGGTAAGTGGCTTTGGAATGCCCATTAGCCATGATTGAATGGCGGAGTGGACTCGATGGGCTGAATGGCCTTACTTCACTTCCTATTTCTTATGGTCTTATGGAAGTAAACATTGAAGGTCCAATGGAGCTAGCATAGACATAATGGATCAAATGACCTCTTTTTCTGATGTATCCATAATCTCATGATTTTATTTTCACAGAAAACCAAAATAACACTATTGACACATCCCTATGTCATTGCACTGCTAAACTTTAAAACATAATGATCACATACATCAACCGTGTGGCAATTCAGCCAACCCACCTCACCTATGTACTAATTACTCATGCTGACTAATGACATCATCTGAAATGTATGTAACTGCAATAGTGCTTACTTAACACTGTGCAAGGGACACTGTGCATTGTTATGTTGTTCTGGGTCACTGACTATGTTGGCAATGTTAGCAGGCTGTTTCAGACCTTGAGAAAATAAATGTTAGAATATAAGAAGCACCTTCAAATAGTTTTTGTTGAAAGTATTGGCCATGAATTTGATCATAGCTGGTGTAACTTTTGTGGAAGTTCTACAGGAATCCTACGAACACACATGAACAGTGTTTCCATTTCATTTCTAGTAATGTTACATTGATGAAGCAAGATTAACTCCAGCAGAATTCACATCCATTCCATGAAATATTGATGTGAGTATTGATTGTCCACCATCGACAATGCACAAGAAATCACTGTCACTGGGTTAGTCATTCAAGGGCTCAGGCTAATGCTCTAAGGACATGAGTCCAAATTTGATCGTATCAGCTTGGAATTTAAATCCAATTTATAAAGCCTGGAACTGAAAGCTAATCTTAGTAATGGTGTCAATGAAAATGAGTATTGATCATTGTAAAAATCCGTCTAAGTCACTGATGTCCTTTAGGAAGGGAAATCTGCCATCATTGCCCGATCTGGCTTACATGTGATTCCAAATTCTCAGCAATGTGGTTGACACCTAACTGTCCTCTGAAATGGCCTAGCAAACCTCTCAGTTCATAGCCAGTTACTGATGGGTAGCAAAAGCTGGCCTTGCCTGTGATGACCACATCCCATGAATACGTGTTTTAAAAATTGCCTCCTTCCTCCTGTTGCATTTACCAGTGTCCAAGGTCAATTCCTGAAAGGAAGTCAAAAGCCTGTAATATTTGATCTCTTTAAAGACCATTGTTTCATGGTTACTAGGGAAAAATATTACAATTGGTTTAGGAACTGTTAAGACACGGGGACCATCAACCGAATTAAATCAGCCTTTGACTTCACAACACAATAAAATTAAAAATTTTAAAGAGCGTCAAGATTGATCCCAATGGTTCCTAATGAGATTTTTCAAAAAACCAATTCCAACTCTGAATGATCAATTCAAGACACCAACTTGTAGCTCAAACAAAAGACGACTATTTATTTATAATAGTTTCTTAAGCAAGCAAAATTAAGCAAGACAATAATCTAATTAATGTTTATGATTTAGGCACAATAACCTCAGTTTCAGGTTCATTTATGCAAAAGGCAGATAGACAAACAAACACATTTGGATAAATAAAAGAAAGTAACAAAACTGGCTGGTTTGTTTAAGCAGTTTTCATGATACCTTGATCCAAAGGCATATATATCCTGATGAAGGGCTCTGGCCTGAAACGTCGAATTTCCTGTTCCTTGGATGCTGCCTAACCTGCTGTGCTTTAACCAGCAACACATTTTCAGCTCCAAAGGCATATATGATTGTTTCTTGGTTGATTTTCCAAAGAAATCAATCAGAGCTACTTTTTTCAGTTCACTCTGAGAAAGTTTCAGCCATACTTGTTTCTTTTTCTAATTAACCTGTTATTACACACCTCTGAAGCAGGTATAGACTTGAACCCAGTCTTCCTACCACTGTCCCACAAGAGCCCTTCACCAATAATTAGAATTTATTATCTATTCTCTGAACATCCAATGGCTGAGAGTGGGAGATTAGGCCGGACGGACAAATTCCTTTTCTGAGAAACACAGTCCAAAAGTCAGGTCAAGCACGCCCCCTCCCTCTGTTTGACCACCATGTTCCCTTCCAGACCTGCTTGACCAATTCCCAGGTACTGACTTCAGTAATGACCAAACATCTGATTAAATATACTGCTTTTCTCTGATATTGAAACGTCTATAGAGTACTTTGAACCAATCTGCACTTAAATTTCAGCCCTGGCCTTACAAACAAACAGCAACTTGTTTGTCCCTTTTTTCAACAGAAGATGATACTCACAGTCAAAAGTTCATCTTCAGCTCACAATTCACAGCTCCAAAACTAATAAAGCAATATAATAAAAATAATGAAAAAAATCAATGCTGTTAGTGCATCTATAAAGTCCACCTGAGAAGTGCATGTAGAAGACTCTTGGGTGTCATTGGATCAACAAGGGGCCTCACACACCTTTGATTTTCAATTGTGGAGCATCTAATTTCCAGATCTGAAACAAATCCCCTCCTTAAATTTCAAATAAAAATGTGAGTGTAGGACAGGTGAAGTAAAGCAAAAAACAGACCATCTGGGTTTTTAAGAAGTAGGTATTTAAGAGTGAAAAGGCTATGGTCACATCAATTGTAATACAGAGCAAATGTTACAATTTCAGCATGTGTACAGCAGTCATTTGGCAGGATGGCACCAAAGATGAGAAACCACAATTATGAGGAGAGACATGATTACTGGGATTATTTCCACTGGAGCAGCAAAATCTAAGAGAAAATTTAATAAATATCATAAATTGTTTTATTCTGCTGAAAAGGGAAAGGACTATATTCTCATATAGGGAGTCAAGATCAAGGGCATACAACTTAAAATTATTATTGAAGCAATAACAGAAGGGGTTAGCTAAAATTTCTTTACACAGAGAATTATTAAAGCTTGGGGTGCTTTCTCAAGGACAGTGATTAAGGCAGAGACAGCTGCATTGTTAAAGCAAACATTGATAAGAATTTGAACCAAAGCAAACTGAGCTACTGCAATGCATTTTTGATAGCATTTGATACAATGGACCAATGCTCTCCTTCTTCACTGGAAATATCTGTTCTACTTTTTCCCAGGTCCTGCACAGCCTTGAGTTAGGCTGCCAATTCCTACCAGGTATGAAGCTTTGTCAGCTTGTGAGTCAAAAAGAATATCCCCCCTTTCTTTATTTCATACAGCAGAAACCCTCCCCTGTGTATAGACTGATAACTTTTAAAATCAATTTAAAATCAATTTTTAAGCCTTTTTTTCCATATACAGCTATCACAGTTTAAAAGCAACAGTAAATGACTTCCCATTGAAAGTTAATATGAGGAAAACTTTTAAAATTAATTTCTGATTTTTATATGTTGCCCCCTCTTGGTGTGTATTCTGGACTAGAAACTAATTTACTCGAGAGACAAATTAAGCTATGATCCATGAATTAACTTTCTATTGGAAAGTTTTGTGAGGAATACTCTGTAAAATTCAGACATCAAAGGAGTAGCCATATAAAGTTTTCCAACTAACCTACCAACACGCTGTCGCCTTACAACATCTGCCCTTACAATTACAAAAGTTAGGCTGAGATTTTCTATTGTATTGGTTAGTTCACCATTGGATTACTGAACAATTTTGATGATCATCCTGTGAGATTAGAAAACCAGCAAAAGCTCACAAAAAAAACCCAGCAGTGATGACTAAGTTTAAGGGGAATCAGTGACAAGCAAAAATTCAAAGAGAATTCAAAAGGACATGTTTCAATGAGGGTAATTCTTCACAATCAACTTTAGCCATGGTGGAAGGAAAACAGAGATAAAATTAAACTGTAAAGTTAAACATAAAAATAATAGTAAATTTATGACTAATTATAGAAAAACACATGCCTTCGCTCAAAGAGTAATTAAGCACTTAGAATAAACCACTGGATAAAAACTCAAAACTCAATAGGAAACAAGTTGCAATCAGAGTGCAACTAGTATAAAGGACCCTCCTAGATATCTGTCACTAATGTGGTGGATACATCTCAAGCTCCCACTAACAAAACAGGTTGTAAATTGTAACTGAAAAATTGCAGGCCTTAGGAGCTTATAGGGCCTCCTCAGAAATGGAGGTTATTACATCCAGGAGATCAGACCTAGACCACAGCAAAACAGCTGAAGACAGAGAAAAGTCCTTCTTACTAATGTCTGGGGGCTAGTGCCCAATTTGGAAAAGCTGTCTCACAGACTAATTAACCGACAGTCTGACATAGTCATACTCATGGAAACAGACCTTATAATGTCCTGACACCACGATCACCATCCCTGGATATGTCCTTTCCCACCACCAGGACGTACCCATCGGAGGTGGTGACATAGTGGTACACAATCAGGAGAGAGTTGCCTGGGAGCCTTCAACATTGAATCCAACTCTCATGGATTCTTATGGCATCAGGTCAAACATAGTCAAGGAAACATCCTGCAATTCACCGTGTATCATGTTTACTTGGCTGATGACTCTATGCTCCTCGATGTTTAACAACACTTGGAGAAAACATTGAAGGTGGCAAGCCTGCAGAATGTACTCTGCGTGGAGGATTTCAACATCCACTTCCAAGTGTGGCTCTGCAGTGGCATTACTGATTAAGCTGGTTGAATCCTAAAGGATATAGCTACTAGACTGGATCTGCAGTGAAGGAATCAACAAAATGGAAAACATACTTGACCTCATCCAATTTGGCTGCAGCAGACAAATCTGACCATGACAGTATTGGTAAAAGTGACCATCACACAGAACTGTGCTCCAGCAAATCTGTAACCTCATGACCAGCATTTGACTCAGCCATTACGATCAACCCAGAGGACCAACCTTGGTTCAATGGACAGTGCAGGAGGATATGCCAGGGGAAGCACCAGGCATAACTGAAGGTGAGGTGGCAACTTGGTGAAGCAGGACAACTTGCATGCCAAACAAGATAGCAGCAAGAGATAGACTTAGCTAACTGATCCCACAACCAATGATTTGGAAAAGCTGTCTCACAGACTAATTAACCGACAGTCTGACATAGTCATACTCATGGAAACAGACCTTATAATGTCCTGACACCACGATCACCATCCCTGGATATGTCTAAGTCTTTGCAGATCTAAGCTCTGCAGTACTGACACAACCAGTTGGGAATCATGGTGGAAAACCAAACAACTCATTGGAGGAGCAATTTCCATGAGTATATCCATCCTCAGTGATGGAAGAGTCCAACAGATCAATGGAAAAGATAAGGCTGATGCATTTGCAGCAAACTTCAGCTAGAAGTGCCAGGTGGTTGATCCATCTCAGACTCCTCCAGTGGTCACCAGCATCACAGATGCCTGTCTTCAACCAATTTAATTTACTCCACATGATATCGAGAAATATTTGGAGGCACTGAGTACTGCAAAGGCTACAGGCCCTGACAACATTCAGGCAATAGTGCAGATGGTTGGTGCTCCAGAACTAGATGGATCCCTAGCCAAACGGTTCCAGTAGTTACAATACTGGCACCTACTCGACAATGTGGAAGATTGACATGAGAAATCCAACCTAGCCAATTACCGCCACCTCAGTCTACTCTCTATCATCAGTAAAGTGATGGAAGGTGTCACCAACAGCGCTATCAAACAGCATCTGCTCAGCAATAACCTGCTCAGTGACATTAGTTTGGGTTCATCCAGGCCATTCAGCTCCTAATATCATTACAGCCTGGGTTCAAACATGGACATAAGAGCTGAATTCCAGATGTGAGGTGAGAGAGACAGCTCTTGACATCAAGCCTGCATTTGATTTAGTATGACATCAAGTACCCTTGCAAAATAAGGTGGGTGAACTTGCAGCATGGGTGGTACATGGGATTTCAATGCTGTGGCTATTTCAGATATATGGGTAGAGGAGGGACAGGAATGGTTGTTGCAGATTCCGGGATTTAGATGTTTCAGCACAAAATGTGGATCTTATTTAAGGAATAGCTATTGCAGGTCCTTGATAAGTATATACCTATCAGGCAGGGAGGTAGTTGTTGAGAGAGGCAGCCATGTTTCACTAACAAAGCTGAAGCTCATCAAGAGAAAGAAGAAGGCTTATGTGAGGATGAGGCATGAAGGCTCAGTTAGGGGGCTTGAAAATTATAAGTTAACCAGGAAAGATCTAAATAGAGGGCTATGGAGACCCAGGAGGACACATGAGAAGTTGTTGGCAGATAGGATCAAAGAAAACCCTAATGCCTTCTATAGGTATATCAGGAATAAAAGAATGACTAGAGTAAAATTAGGGCCAATCAAAGCCAGTAGTGGGAAGTTGTATGTGGAATCTAAGGACGTAGGAGAAGTGTTTAATGAATACTTTTTGTCAATATTCACATTGGAAAAGGGCGATGTTAGTGAGAATATGGAGATACAGGCTACTAGATTAAATGGGATTGCAGTTGATAAAGAGGAGGTTTTAGCAATTTTGGAATATCTGAAAATAGATGAGACTCCTGGGCCAAATGGGATTTGTCCTTGGATTATCTGGGAAGTCAGAGAGGAGATTGCAGAACCTTTGGCACCATTGTCGACAGGAGTAATGCCAGAAGACTAAAGGATAGTAAAGGTTGTTCCCTTGTTTAAGAAGGGGGGTTGGGGCAACTCTGGTAATTATAGGGCAGTGAGCCTTACTTTGGTTGTGGGTAAGGTGTTGGGAAAAATGATAAGAGAAAGGATTTATAATCATCTGGAAAGGAATAATTTGATTACGGATAGTCAACACGGTTTTGTGAAGGGTCGGTCATGCCTAATTAATCTTATTGAGTTCTTCGAGAAGGTGACAAAACAGGTGGATGAAGGTAAAATGGTTGATGTGGTATATATGGACTTCAGTAAGGCATTTAGTAAGGTTCCACACAGTAGGCTATTGCACAAAATACGGAGTTTTGTGGTTGAAGGTGATTTAGCAGTTTGGATCAGAAATTGGATAGCTGAAAGAAGGTGGTGGTTGATGGGAAATGTTCATCCTGAAGCTCAGTTACTAGTGGTATGCAGGAAGGATCTGTTTTTGGGCCACTGCCTTTGTCATTTTTATAAATGATCTGGATTTGGGCTTAGAAAGATGGGTTAATAAATTTTCAGATGACATCAAGGTAGACAGAGCCGTGGATAGTGCTGAAAGATGCTGTAGGTTACAGAGGGACATAGATAAGATGCAGAGCTGGGCTGAGAAGTGGCAAATTAAGTTTAATACAAAAAGGTGTGAGGTGATTCGCTTCAGAAAAAGTAACAAGAATGCAGAGTACAGGGCTAATGGTAAAATTCCTGGCAGAGTAAATGAACAGAGAGATCTTGGTGTCCCGGTGCATAAATCCCTGAAAGTGGCCACCCAGATTGATGGGGTTGTTAAAAAGGCATATAGTGTGTTAGTGTTTATTGGTAGAAGGATTGAGTTTCAGAACCATGAAGCCATGCTTCAGCTGTACAAGACACTGGTAAGACTGCATCTGGAGTAATTGTGTACAGTTCTGGTCACCGCATTATAGTAAGGATGTGGAAGCTTTGGAAATGGTTCAGAGGAGATTTACTAGGATGTTGCCTGGGATAGAAGGAAGGTCTTGCGAGGAAAGGCTGAAGGACCTGAGACTGTTTTCGTTGGAGAGAAGAAGGTTGAGAAGTGACTTAATTGAGACATATCAGACAATCAGAGGGTTAGATAGGTTGGACAGTGGGAGCCTTTTTCCTTGGATGATGAAGGCTTACACGAGGGGATATAGCTTTAAGTTGGGGTGTGATAGATTTAGGACAGATATCAGGGGTAGTTTCTTTACTCAGAGAGTAGTAGAAACATGGAACAGCCTACCTGCAACAATAGTAGACTCACTGACATTAAGGGCACTTAAATGGGCAGTAGACATATATATGGATAATAATGGAATGGTGCAAGTTAGATGGTCATCAGATTATTTTCACAGGTTGGCACAACATCGAGGGCTGAAGGGCCTACACTGCACTGTAATGTTCTATGATCTATATGTTCAAAACAGGTATCAATGGAATCAGTCATTGGAGTCATACCTGGCATAAAAGAAGATGGTTGAAGTTATTGGAGATCATTCAACTCAGTTCCAGGATGTTTCTGCAGGAGTTCCTCAAGGTCATGTCCTAGGCCCAACCATTTTCAGTGGCTTCATTAATGACCTTCCATCCAATAGAAGATCAGAAGTGGGAATGTTTGTGGATGATTGCACAATGTATCACAACATTTGTGACTCCTCAGATATTGAAGCAGTCTATGTTCAAATGCAACAAAGAACAAAAAGAACAAAGAACAAAGAAAATTTACAGCCCAGAAACAGGCCCTTCGGCCCTCCAAGCCTGAGCCGATCCAAGTGTACTGTCTAAACCTGTTGGTCAATTCCTAATCATCTGTATCCATCTGCTCCCCACCTACTCATGCATCTGTCCAGACGCATCTTAAATGAATCTATTGTACCTGCCTCTACCACCTCTGCTGGCAACGCATTCCAGATGCGCACGTCCTCTGTGTGAAGTACTTGCCGCATGTATCCCCCTTAAACTGTCCACCTCTCACCTTGAAAGTGTGACCTCTCGTTATTGAATCCTTCACCCTAGGAAAAGCTTGTCTCTATCTACCCTGCTTATACCCTTCAGCAAGAGTGGGATAATATCCAGGCTTAGGCTGACAAATGGCAATTAACCTTCTTGTCACACACATGCCAGACAATGACTATCTCCAATAAGAGGCAATCTAACCCCCACCCCTTGGCTGTCAATGGTGTTCCTATCACTGAATCCCCCACTATAAACATTCTGGGGTTACCATTGACCAGAAACTCCAATGAACTTGCCATATAGAGTCATAGAGAGGTACAACATGGAAACAGACCCTTCAGATCAACTCATCCATGCCAGCCAGATATCCCAATCTAATCTAGTTCTATTTGCCAGCACTTGGCCCATATCCCTCTGAACCCTTCCTATTCATATGCCCATCCAGATGCCTTTTAAATGTTGCAATTTACAAAAGCCATTCAGAGGCTAAGTATCCTGCAGGCAGTTGGTGACATCTTGACTGCCCAAAACCTGTCCAACATCTACAGCCCCAACAACACTCAGAAAGGCTGACACCATGCAGGAAAAAGCAGCCTGCCTCATTGGTGCCACATCTGCAAACATTCAGTCACTCCACCACTGATCCCCAGAAACATCAGCATGTATTATCAAGAAGATGCATTACAGAAATTCACCAAACATCCTGACACAGCACCTTCCACACCCAAGACCAAATCCATGTAGGGCAATAGCAAGATTTACATAGGAATACCAGCACTTGTGTGTTCCCTTCCAAACTACCAACCTGATTTGGAAATATATCACCATTCCCTCACTGTCACTGAGTCAAAATCCTGAAATTCCCTTCCTAACACCATTGTGGGTCTGCCCATAGCACATGGACTGCAGCAGCTCATAAGGGCAGCTCACCAAAATCTTGTCGAGGGCACCTAGGAACAGGTAAAAAATGCTGGCCCAGCCAGTGATGACCAGGATCGACAAGTGAATAATAAAATAATCTTTTTGCGGTGAAGAGGCACAATTTCTGATTTAGAGTATCTTGTCGCCACTATCACTTATGAAAATTAGTTTGGGGCATACGGAGGAAAGATTGGCAAGTGCAGTGCAATGCTGACACCCTCTATTAGTGTTAACATTACAGAAGTACATCAAAGAATCACAAATTTTCAGGATCATCAAGCCAAAGATATCAGAATATTCAAAGTGCAACTGATCCTCGAGTGAGTTCTTTGGTCAAAGTCCAGCTATGAGGACTGATCAAACATCCCCATCCTTGATTTGTCTAATGTTCTTCATTATGGATGTTTTGTATTTGATAAATTAATATTTATAATTAGGCCTTACACTCCCATTATCCATTCATTGTATCATTAACCAATAGTGAAAGAGTGACAACTTTGTTGTTAAAACTACTGTATGCCAAATTCAGTCAGCTTTCTGTTTCTACACAAACAAAATTCATATTATTAAAAGAAATTTTGTTAATTTTCAACTAGATACAAAAATGCTCCTAACACTTGAATTCAAACTTTGGCATTCAATTTTATTTCAATAAAACTGCCATTATTGTCCTGCATTTCTCGAAGGCCGAAACGCAAGTACCTGTCATGTAATTTGCCCTCAATTACATAGTTTAATCTCAATTACAGGATAGTAGGGAATAATTATAAAACCAATTTCAATGAACAAGTTTATTTTGAAGAAGTAAAATTCTTCTTGAGAAGAATTGACTGCATTACATAAAAGCATATTTTTTACTGTCACAGAGCTTATCCTGCGATTGCACTATCTGAAAGGATTATTATCGGTTCAAAATGTAGACAAAGTATCATAAATTTTAGCACATCCTGGAACTTACTGTACCTGAACTGATAACCTTATTTTAAACTGTTATATACTGTACACGCTCTGAAATATTTTTATATGCCTGTACTACATTATCCAGCAAAGTGAATGTAACATGTATACTATTACTGTAGCTATTAACTAAAATGTGCAACGCTTTTAGAGAAATGTTTTGCTAAACCTCTTTATGTTTAGCTGATGTAAACATTTTTTTAGTCCTGTTTTCTTTGAAGGGTTTCAGTCTACAGGAAATGACATTATGCTTTACTAAATTCTTGCAGAATATAACAGATCATTGGTTTTATAACACAGTTGGTGCTTTTGCATTCTGATGAGATTATTAGTATCAGCTGAAAGAGTGTTTTGTGCCTGTTTCTTCACTGTAAAGGCAGGAGTTTGGTTGTATGACAGTACTTTTTGATCACCTGTAGGAATCAAGATACATCATATCATTTACTGCTGTTTATCATTCATGTTTTATTTAAGTATATAATATTTCATAGAAAAATTTCCACAGTGAATATCATGCTCATGTACATTCATATTATGAAAATTCTGATGAGCTCTCCATCTCAAAATGCAAAGACGCCTGAACCACAAGCATGAGATGGTTGACAGCTCTATTAATAAGTAATATGCATTTTTCATTACTAGTATGACTTGACTCTGAGATGATCTATTCTTCTAGATCTATTTTATTTTGTGTAAGTAACTATTACATAGGAGGGGGGTGCATAAATAATTTTGGAGGCTGCCTATTATGCAGAATTTTTGATTCCATGACAGTTCTTTTTTTCCAACTGTGAGCTAGTCACCTGAGGACTGAACACAAATGAAATGCTGTGTGCATTTATTTATATTGTGAAATTCCTGCAGCTTGTGTTGCAGCTGAAAATTCTGCAAAGAATATCAGATTAGGCCATACATAATAATCTTCTCATTGTAATTTAAATTATTACACTATCCTATTTTCAAAACTTCAATTCAACAATAAGAAATGTCAAGGTGTAAACTATGCTTTGTCCCCTGAATTTTTGCCATGATTTTCTCATTTTATTTTCGTCTTGATCATATTCATCACTTACCTTTTAAAAGTCATGTTGAAGTAATCTATTTATAGGTGGCCCATTTTTAAGTAGTGTACACAGCTTGCTAGACTGCAGACACCTGATTTAATGAAACTGACCTGAAACAGAAACTTGTATAATTCTAAAAGGGCTACTAATGATTTAGCCCTTAATTGATGCTTCATAATTATTCAAATATGAATCTTTGAAGGCATTTGGGTATTAAGGAATGGATTACTCATAAAATGCATACAAGCTTTCATGCTTGGTAATTACTGCTGTTTATTGATAATTAGCACTTCAAGCTGCAATTTCCCTTTTTAAAAAGCCAACTTGTCAATTTCATAAATTCAAAATCAGCCAACCAGCATGCTCTGTGTACATGGGCTAATGATACCATCACTAAGTAGAATTGCTTTACTAAACATTAATATCTCTTAAAGCTAGGAACAAGTTAAGCGGTCCATTGGCGCAGTGCAGACTTATTGTACCTCAGAGTATGGGGCATTGTCCATACTGATTTATTAATCTTCCAGCTATGCAGTAAGGTGAGGTACACTTCTCCTGTGGAAAGGTTAGCTAACAGTTCACTCATGTACCTTTGAGCAAGTAAATGAAGGATGCTACAAGAACAGATTCCTTACTGCTCAATCAGTTTGAGATTGTTGTGTGAAATGGAAAGAACCCTCTTCTTAAAGCCGTCTTCATTGTTTCCCCAAGCCTCTCATCTGACAAGTACAAGGTGCACATGGGTTATTGCATTTCAAAGATTGTAACAATGCGAAACAGCAATGCCTTTGCTGTTTCTCTCCTTTCCTCCAGCCACTGAGACCAAGCTTCCTCTAAAATTCTATCCACTGCCATGGTCATGAAATTACATCTTTCTGAAGTTTCTTTCTCAACTTCTTTCATGCCCCCCTGTTCCCATCTTATGTGGGAGTCCCATCCCCTGCTCTCTTGCCTCTATTTCCATCAAACTATTGAGCATGTTCATTAATATTGTTAATCATAATGAGGAAATAGAACCAGTCTGACTCAAGATTGGAACATAGACAGACTCTAACCTTGCACCTTTAATGCACTGTCTGAGCTGAGATGTCACTTTTTTTTATAAAACCTTCAGTTATGTCGGGAATGTGACTTGAAAGAAATTCTGGGTTTTATATATTAATGAATCGAAACCTGCAACTCATTCTAAAAGATGAAAGACTTAACAACAATCCATGTTTGTTCAATATATCGTATCAGTTGCATGACACTATGATCTTGTACTCTAAATTCTGTGTCTTATGATCCTGCCCCATGGGCTACGTGACAAAGGAGCAGCACTCCAAAAACTAATATCTCCAAACAAACCTGTTGGACTATAATCTGGTGTTGAGTGAGTTTTAAATTAATATTGTTAACAGTTCTCTTTCTACAGATACTGCCCCCTTTTTTTCAAGGCTCCCATCATTACAGCTTGGTTGAAAATAAATAGCATTCACTTCATTTCCTCCTCCAATATATTGAGCATTTTGCCATCTCCAAAATATATGCCATTTTTTTCAGAAACTTCACATCTGAATCTCTCTATTCAGATTTGCTCCTCCATCATACTCCTCCAACATTCCTTGACTGTCGTCCAACAGGAAAAGGATGCATGTGCCTTATTCTATTCTTACCTTCCTGTTGTAGCAAAGGAATCACAGGCAATCGCTTCTCTTCCTACTCCCACACCATTACCTCTTGAGTCTCTATCAGCCTACTCTCAATCATTGGCAAATCAATGGAAAGTATAACGGAAAGAATCAATGAAAAGGGGGCGGCATGTTGGCTCAGTGGTAGCACTGCTGCCTCACAGTACCAGGGTCCCACGTTCGATTCCAGCCTCGGGCAACTGTGTGGAGTTTGCACGTTCTCCCTGTGTCTGCGTGGGTTTTCTACAGGTGCTCCAGTTTCCTCTGTGCAGGTCAGGTGAATTGGCCATGCTAAATTGTCCATAGTGTTAGGTGCATTAGTCAGAAGGAAATGGGTCTGGGTGGGGTTACTCCTTGGAGGGTCGGTGTGGACTGGTTGGGCCGAAGGGCCTGTTTCCACATTGTAGGGAATCTAATTTAATAATCAACAATGCCGGCAAATAGCCACTTATTCAGAACAAACTGCTCACTGATACTCCATTTGAGTTTCACTGGGGAATTCTGCAGTTTCAGACAAAATCAAAAGTGTTGATTTCCAGTTGGTTAAGGTTAGGTGAGTGTAACTGTCTTTGACATCAAAACATAATTTGACTGAGTGTAGCTGAAGAAGGTATGGCAATATTACAGTCAATGATAAAACAGGGGAAAGCTCTTCCCTCAGTTCTGAAGAAGGGTCACTAGACCCAGAACATTGACCCTGCTTCCTCTGTGCAAATGCTGCAGACCTCTTGAGTTTCTCCTGTCTTTTCTGATTTTGTTTCAAATTTTCAGCATCTGCTGTTCCTTTTTTTTTGAAAGCTCTTCACTTGCTGGAATTATAACATAAAATAAGTTGTGTTTTTTGGAAGCCAATTATCCCAACCGTAGAGAATTCTTGCAGAAGATCCAGAGGGTTGTGCCCAAGGCTCAACACACATCGGTACTGTCCTCCACCATAAGATTCAAAGTGAGGATTTTTGTTGAAGATTGAACAGTGATTAGTTTAATTCTTAACTCCTCAGATAATGAAAAAACTGTGCCAGCGCAACATTCCACCTTGTATTGATCAGTTTCAAGTGACTTTCACTTCCCACAAGTTCCACGCATTAGAGAATCTCAATAATATGGAATCAAACCATCTTCCCCCTTACATTCAATAGCTTTGTCCGGAGGGTCCCTGAAGATGTTACCTAGTAGGGTGATGAAATGTCTGAAAATCAACCTTCCAGCTCAGCGAGCAAACCTAGATCCATAGTCTTACTATCACTAAATATGCAGAAGTGAGGACTGCAGATGCTGGAAATCGGAGTCTAGATTAGAGTGGTGTTGAAAAAGCACAGCAGGTCAGGCAGGATTCAAGGAGCAGGAAAATTGACGTTTTGGGCAAAAGTCCTTCATCAGGAATGAAGGCAGGGAACCTCCCGGATGGAGAGATAAATGGGAGGGGGTGGGGCTGGGGCGTAGGATGCCAAGAGTACAATAGGTGGATGGAGGTGGGGATGAAGGTGATAGGTCAGCGAGGAGGGTAGAGCAGATAGATGGGAAGGAGAATTGGCAGGTAGGACAGGTCATGAGAATGGTGCTGAGCTGAAAGGTTGGAACTGGAGTAAGGTGGGGAAGGGAAAATGAGGATACTGGTGAAATCCACATTGATGCTCTGGGGTTTAAGTGTTCTGAGGTGGAAGATGAAGCGTTCTTCCTCCAGGCATCGGGTAGTGAGGGAGTGGCGGTGGAGGAGGCCCAGGACCTGCATATCCTCGGCAGAGTGGGACGTGGAGTTGAAATGTTGAGCCACGGGGTGATGGGTTTATTGGTGCGGGTAACCTGAAGATGTTCCCCAAAGGTCTTGGCGAGAAGGTGCCCAGTCTCCCCAAAGTAGAGGAGACCGCATCGGGAGCAAAGAGTACAATAAATGACATTGGTGGATGTACAGGTGAAACTTTGGTGGATGTGGAAGGCTCCTTTGGGGCCTTGGATAGAGGTGAGGGGAGAGGTGTGGGCACAGGTTTTGCAATTCCAGCGGTGGCAGGGTAAAGTGCCAGGAGGGGAGGGTGGATTGTTGGGGGTGTGGGGTGTGGACCTGACCTGGTAGTCACGGACGGAACGGTCTTTGTGGAAAGCAGAAAGGGGTGGGGAGGGAAATATATCCCTGGTGGTGCGGTCCATTTGGAGGTAGTGGAAATGTTGGTGGATGATGCAGTTTATGCAGAGTTTGGTAGGGTGGAAGGTGAGCATCAGCAGGATTCTGTCCTTGTTGCAGTTGGAGGGATGGGGTTTGAGGGCTGAGGTGCAGGACGTGGATGAGATGCGTTGGAGGGCATCCTTAACCACGTG
This sequence comes from Hemiscyllium ocellatum, assembly GCF_020745735.1. Taxonomy (NCBI): domain Eukaryota; kingdom Metazoa; phylum Chordata; class Chondrichthyes; order Orectolobiformes; family Hemiscylliidae; genus Hemiscyllium; species Hemiscyllium ocellatum. The sequence continues at coordinate 82,944,829 of NC_083404.1, forward strand.
GGAAGGGAAATTGTGGATTCTAAAGAAGGAGGCCATCTGGTGTGTTCTTTGATGGAACTGGTCCTCCTGGGAGCAGATACGGCAAAGGCGGAGGAATTGGGAATACGGGATGGCATTTTTGCAGGAGGTAGGGTGGGAAGAGGTGTAATCCAGGTAGCTGTGGGTTTGTAAAAAATGTCAGTGTCACTAAATATACCTCATTATCAATACCGTCAGGTTGCCGGTGACCTGAAATTTAATTGGTACAACCAGGTAAATATTGCAAAATGAGGAACTCAAGTTTTGACTCCTCAAAGTCAACCAACCATCAACAAGGTACAAGGCAGAAGTTTGACATAACCTCTGTTTCTCTGGATGTGTGCTGATCAATAATACTCTCAAGAAGCACAATACCATCTAAGACAAAGCAAACCATTTGTTCTGCACCTCATCTGCTAATTCAAACATTCAGTCCCATCACCATTAGCTCACATTTTTACTCCCCCCTAATTGCAACAAGATCATTTGGATGCATTCCTGTTTAATGCATTGGCATTTATGCATATGTCATCACCAGACAGAGTGACAGGTAGAAGATGTATATAACGAAAGCCATTTGCAATACTGACGACTGGACTGACCACCATCTTATCATTCTAAAAATAAATATCAAGATCTATTATTTATTAGTTCATGAAATTCCAGAAGCACCCCTAATATATCAGGGCTTAAACAAGCAATCATGAAGGAATCTTTCACAGATAAATTCAATAATCATCTAACTGCATTTTTGATGACTGGGTTTCCCTCCAGAATATAGCATACTCCACTCCATGGCCCAATCTCTATAAGCATCAATATTGATTTGATTAAATCAATGAGGTAATCCAGAACTACTGGAGAAATGTTACCTCAACAGGGTTTGCCTCAGTGACATTCATCACAATCCAAGCACAATGCTCACCGTAATATCTGCAGAACTGTCCAATGCAAGCTCAGAGGTATAAGACTTCTAGACTCGAAATGTTAGCCTGCTCTCTCTCCACAGATGCTGCCTGACCTTTTGTGATTTCCAGCATTTTTTGTTTTCAGAGGTTTAAAACATTTGGTTGTTGAATCAGAGAGTAGATAAACTGCTGTTATATGCACACCACAAGACTGCAAAAGATTCTATGATGGTTGAAAATCTGTTTGATGCACCCTAGTCTACTAGTTCATCATCGTCTTGGGCCAATGCGCCAATGTTCCTCACAGAAAGAACCCAATTCTAGAAAGAGGGGCAGAACATGTTCAAATTGCCTTCTAGTTTTGAACTCCCCTACCCTGGGGAAAAAACTTGGCTACTTGCCTTATCTACTCTCCTTGTGATTTTATAAACCTCTAAGTTTGCCTTTCAGCCTCCTACGCTGTAGGGAAAAAAGTCCTTGCATATCCAGCCTCTCCTTGTAACTCAAACCTTCCAGTCACAGTAACTTTGTTGTAACTCATTTTTGCATTCACTTCATTTTGATAATATCCATCCTATAGCAGGGCAACCAGAATTGCATGCAGTACTCCAAATGTGGCCTTACCAGTGTCTTGTATAGCCTGTAATATGACATCCCAACTCGTGTATTCAGTGCTTTGGCCATCTGAATGCCAAATGCTTCACTACCCTGTCTACCTGCGATGCCATTTCCAAGGAATTGTGAACTTAGACTCCTGGGTCTTTTTGTTCAGCAACATTCCCTAGGGCCCTACCATTAACTGTGTAATGGTGCTTGATTGTCTTTCCAAAATTGCCAAAATTAAACAAGACTGTCCTACTGCCAACCCTCACCAACTTGTTTTATTATCCATGTTCGCCAATGCCTTTCATGGTGGTGAGCCTGTGACTGATATCCCATGATGGATCTGCTCAATCTGAGATGGCTCCTGGCGAAGACCAATGTCTACCAAGTGCATACTTCATGATTTTCTGTTTGCTAATAACTGTGCACTATCTATTGATTCAGAAGAGGTCAAGCAATATAGTATGCATGTCACAAAAAGTGTTATGACCATTATGAAGAAAATTGAACTAATGTGCCAGGCTACTCCAGAAAAATCTCTCTACAGCCAAGATTTCAGTCTGTGGGCAGAATCCATCAGCAATGGACAAGGTCAATTATCTCAGTAGCACACTCTCTCAAGCAGTCAATATTGACCACAAAACACATGCAAAAATTGTCAAAGGAAATGTAACCTTCAGTAGACTTTGGACACTAGTCTGGAAAGGCAAAGGGATAATTCTGCCTGCTAAATGGAAAGTCTACAGAGAAATAGTTTTGGCCATTCATACCATTTCGGTGAGACTTGAACTTTGTATCAGTATCATGCCATGAAGCTCAACAACTTTCATTCAGGCTGCCTCTGGAAGTTTCTGAAGACAGAAGAATAAAATATTGGACACTGAGGTGCTCACCTGTGTTGGTGTACCAAGAATCTCCCACCATGCTGAGATAGTCACAGATGAGCTGGGCTGGTCATGTAGTCAGAGTGGTTGACACTCGTCAAATTAATCTTCCAAAGAAAACTTGAGTCTAAGGTGTATTTTCGTGCATGTCAAAGGTTATAAAAGAACATTAAATGCTTCACTTAGGAGGTTTGATATAAAACATGGCTTGGTCTCATTTTGAAAGAAAGCACAGAGGTTGAGACAAAAAAAATGTAAGGAAGAATTTCTGATCCAGCATCTTATCCAAAACTCAATTATTTGGGGTATTCTGTCTTCTTTACAGCATGAACTCATGGACACAGATCAATTTTAACAGTCACCTATATATCCATCTGAACCTTATCAAACACTGCAGATGATGAACATAATCATCTTTGAGCCTTGAAAGATGGTCAAGAGTGAGCTGTCAATTTATGGTCACATGGAAACTGAACTAGATGATGCAAGCAGATGATTTTCCATTTGAATTTACGCTTTTTTTTACAAATGTTTGACAGTATGAAAGAAAGCCATTTTCAAGTCTGACAATTTATTCAGGTTTCAAATTACCTGGAATGGGATTTAAGCCATTTGTTCCAGTCTCCTCAGAATTCCATTTTGAAACCATCAGGTGATGCAGGCAAATGGGGCCTTTATTTAATGTCTCACTTAAAGGTTGCATTTGTGACAATGGTGATGGAGATAGATACGTTATCTGTCCAAATCTTGGCCTGGCCTTGAAGCCAAAACCTTCTAACTTAGAGTTGATAGTACTATCAATTGATCCAAGCTTGTTTATCAGAGTTAGTTCTGTGGAGAATACCATTACATTCTTTACCTAGAGGTGAATTGAAAACTCTCCTTGTACCTTTCGCCTCTTCAACATTTAGAGGCTGCAATCTAATTTTTATGTGCAGTTTTATTATGTCATGTTTTATTTATTTTTTGTTAATGATCTCTAATTTTTTAAACTTCTCTAATCTTTGAAAAATTCTGTTTTGCTTTACTTTAGTTTAGGATTAAAAAATGGCAGTCATGTATAGCTCTTGTCATTAAAATATTTTAATATCTCATCAAAATAATAGTGTGAATAGTATGGCAACTAAACAAGCTGCTGATATTCTGAATAGTTTCTCCTTCAGTAATTATTAAAACCCTTCTGTTTAATATATGCTCTGATGTTGAATGTAAGTTGAATAAAATCCATCGCCTAGCTTTTGGTTTTCCATTTTAGAAAGCATGTTTATTATCCATGATGAAGCATGTCAGTGTTCCTTGCAGACATCACATAATACTTTTAGTGTAGCCTTGCTGTACTCGTTCTTCTGGTACTCATGTTGGCTAGTATTAGTAGATCTGTAAATTGAATTAAAGGTGTAATGTTTCATCGATACAAATAAAATGCAGTGAAGCACTGTATAATGAAAAAAGAAAAGTGAATTAAAATTTCAAATGATCCTTCAATACTAACAGTCAAAACTAAATTTTAAACATTTAGCATTGTCTTTAAGAACCACAGGCATGTGGACAAAGAAAGACTTTTTGATATCATTAGTTTGTCAGCAATAAAGAACTTGTTATGAGCTTTTTCATGAAGAAACAATTCTCACAATTGACTGACAGAAAACCAGTTAGTCTCCATTGCCTCGCATTCGTCATTCATATTAGTTGCACAGCACTGTAAACAAATTAAACTGCAACCAATACTCCCAAATATTTCACTCCAAAAAAACCTTCTAATTTTTGATACAATTCTGCAAAAGCATTTTCCGACACATTTGCAAATGTGGATCATTGAATCAGGTCACATCGCCCAAATGTTCAATTTGTATTCTGTGCTTTTAGAGGTCTTCCACAAAATGAGTCTCATTATGCTTTTTTTTTTACAGATATACCTCTGTAAGTTTATTACTGAGGTAAAATCACAAACTTTAGGAAATTCAGTATTTTGTTGTAGCATAGATTGCATGCTGTACAGGCACTGTACATTTATGACAGTTACATGACATTATGACATGTAACATTTGGCATGCAGATGCATCCTTTGTCTTCAGGCAAAGCTGTGCTGTGCCTTCATTCAGTCAGCTATGTGTCTGTAGCATTAATAATAGTAACACCCAAACTCTGTATAAATCTGTGGTATTGTAACTGGGTAAATCGTTGAATTGCAAATAAACTTCAAGATATCCGACTCAACAAGAACTTGATTATTGGTGGTTTATTACATGGACTATAGAAAATCACAATCTACATTACTAGCTCCACCCTTCATTGATGTTTAAAGGTATGAATGAATGTGAGTGCTTTAGTTCTCATTTTTGTTTCCTTCTTATATAGCTGTAAATGCATTATTTTGGTATGTTATTTTCTGCTCGTGTTTGCTGTTGCATTATTAAATTGCAGTATTTCATTTGCGGAGATGCTTTGACAGAGCAGTGTGATAGTAATTGTTTTGCTAAAAGAATTTCAACTTCCAAAAAATTGTATTGGATATTCCAAAGGCAGTGATGGTTTTGTAGATTGCTGTGGGATTCAGTCAAGACGACAAAGTCCAATGTTATTTAATCACATAACTTTGTTCCAGTAAGTAAACCTTAAGAGCTAAGGAAGGCCACAATAAACTGACACCATTCATACTTTAGACAGGAAGCTGTCACAGCTTCAAGTCAACCAGTGAAACCCTATGTTAAGACAAGTTTACCACAGGAACAGCTCTGACAATCGTTATGAATGTCACAATAGCATTAAAGATTTACATGAACACATCATTTAGAGCCATCACTAATGGCACTTATTGCATTAAACAGCATTCACTAATAAGTAACTCACCAATTTCATCAGAACTGGAAGAAGATGGGGTGAACTAGCCTTGAAGCATATACAGAGACAGAATAATGTTTGGAGGAGAGGGAAGATGGTGGTGGTTGGGAAGGGAACAAAAGACAGTTTCTGATGGGATTGAACACAGGAAAGATTAAACGTTTAACACAATGAAAATACAAAGCAAAAGGAAGTGGACATGATAGGTCTAAGTGAGGTGTAAATGGAAGTAGTAAAATTATTCGTAACAGCTATCATCCAAAAGTAAAATAAAACTACAACAGAAATGACAATATTGATTATGAAGTTAAATTGTTGATAATAATATTGAGTCTGGAAAATTGTAAAGTGCCAAATCAAAATATGAAATGACATTCCTGTAGTGATTTTAATGAAGTCAGTCAGGTGGACTTCAGAATATAAATTACCTGATTGGAGCGGTTAATCTGGTCCAGTCAGGGAGCCCTGGCTGAACAGATATAAACAGGAATGGCAGAAGTTCTGTTTGTTCTAGGACCCGGCACAGAGCTAGCTGGGTCAGTGTCTTGTACTATGTAAATAAAGGGTGACTTGGAGATGGGATATTAACCTTTGTGGAGTGATTTTAATTCCTAAAATTAACATTGAACTTCATTTGAGGCCGAGAGCAGAGAAGACAGCAGGAAAATGGAGCACAGATTTACATGATTTCTGAACACACTAATTATCTCTTTTCTTGTTCATTACAATTGTCTCTTTTGCACTCTTACTCCTTTACTCAATTAATCTTTCCTTTCTTTCAACATGAGGCAGATTTCTCATGCTGTTCTTTCTCCCTCTCTATGCATTTGCTTAAAAAACCTGTTACATCTCTCAACACTCTCGAGTTCTGAATGTTAGTACTCTGGAGCATTGGAAGGAATCTTGCTGACTGGGAGTGATGGGGGTTTCATAAGAACAATGATGCCCACATTACTTCCTTTTGAGAAAGCCTACCATATCTTGTGCCACTCAGGCACTTGACAGGCCAACAGCAGGAGGTGCCATCCACAGAGAGCTGCCCATCCAGCAAAGGCTGGGGTGAAGGCGGTTGTTGTACTGACCTGAGGCCTCAAATTGAGGAGGGTCCATGTAACATTGTGTAGTATTGGGAAGTGTGCTGCTTAACGGGAGTGAGGGTGGGGGCAGGTTGGTCATGGGAGGGATTAATGGGGATTCGCAGCAAGGGAAATGGGTGGCTTTAGTGCCATTTCTTCCTAATGTAGGGGGTTTTGAGCAAGCATTGAACAAGGATTCTCCAACTGGTGTTGTGAGTAAATCACCACAAGTCACCTTTAATTCAGCTACTTATTAAGAAATCTCAGACAGTAGTGAAACAATGATTTAAACATTATTGCATATAACAATTAAAATAAGACCCTCAAGTAAGAAGGTTAAGTCTCACAACCTAACCTGGCTGGTACCTGATTAATGATGGAATCTGGTCAGAATTTTACCATCAACAGTATATTTGTGGAATTATCCAGGGTTCGATCTTTGTACAGTGTTGTTATTTGAGGTTCTGCCAAAGATGGAGTTCTGGTATTTGGTTCTGATACAATTTCTCTTTTTCATGTTTATGGTGTAACATTATTGATGATTCAAAAGATTATTTCATTCCCAACATTGATTTATTTCCTGGAGACCTCAAGTCTGTAGCTTGTCTTCTTATAAGAAGTAAGTCCTCTGTTCCTTGTTACATTTGGGGTTAGCTGTCTATTTGAAACACAACTTTTCATGCAATTAGCCTTTTTATTCCAGAGTATTCTTTCTGCATGGCAATCAGTGTCCATTGTGGCAATACAGCACCCAGTTAATCAAACAAGTGCCAAAACAGTTTTGTGTGTGTAATCTTGACAAGTGTAAAAGCTTGTCTTTGTCCCTTGCATCTCGAAAAAGACTTTATTCCAGAAAGGTTCCTGCTGATTCTTTCAAGGCACAAACAGGTTGTTAAGGTTGTGAAGTTTATATTGTCATACTGGAAGCAAAAAGCAACACACCAGGATTTTCTTATCATGCTACTTAGATGGTAATATGATGATGCTCTCACTTTCAAAAGTTATTTTGTCCTTTTTTTATGAAGAGAGGTTATAAAGGCAAAAGTGTTGAATTGACTACTGAAAATGTCTTAAGTAAATATCTGAGGAGGCCTTTAGGATTTTTAAAAAAACTGTTAGAACAATGGAGGGGGAGTATCCAGTTCTCACAGACCAGGCCTTTGACGTTTTTTTGATCTTTAGCAGTCAGAAGCTGTTTGGGGTCCCAGACGGTTTGACAACTTCAGTAAATGATTCCGAGCTGCTACTTTCTCTGAAATCTCTCTTAGTGTTGTTTCCTCCGAGATCGGAGAACTGTATGTAAGAATCTGTGTCAGAATTTACCTTTTTAACAAGGGGTATGTTTATGATATGTCACTATATTGGAACAGTAAATTAGTTATTGGTACTGTTTCTATTATTTGATTCAATTTTCAATCATTAAATTATTCTAAATTCCTCCTTCTTTTGTTTATATTTTAACTATAGTGAATAAATAAATTGTGTTTTGCTTGACATCAAGTAATTTGACCAGTCGCATTATGTCTGGGACATGACATTTCACATCTACCTGTAAAATATGAAAATGTTAAGAGGCTAAGCTACCTTCTTAAAATATTTTGAGGGGGTCTGATCTGTTCCATAACAGTAAGTCCTCTTCTCTGTGCTGGAATAATATCAGTAGTAGTGAAATAAAGCTCTCATATGGCCATTTATAGATTTATTATCATATTGAATGGTGGAGTGGGCTCAAAGATCAAATGGCCTAATCCTCCTATTTTTTATGTTTCTTGCAAGTAAATATATAAAAAGGAAGAGGGAAGCCAAAGTTAACTACGAGAATGTGTTTGGGGAAATAATAATGGGAATGTAGGAAATGATAGAAGAGTTGAATGATTAATTTTCACCAGTACAAGTCACTAATAGCATTTCATAACTATTAAATATTCAAGTGGTAAAAAGAGGAGAGAAATGAATACGATAACAATCGCTAAAGAAAAAGTGCAGAGAAACTAATGGGGTGAAAGACTGATAAGTCCTCTGAACCTGATGCGATGCATCCTAGGATTTATTTTGAAAAGGGAAAGAGACAAAAAAATGGGTAGTTATAGGCCAGTTCTCTTAACATCTGCTTTTGGAAAAATGTTCGTTAATTTTAAAGGATGTAACAGCAGAGCATTTAGAAATACATAATATGATCAAGTCATGTCTGCCAAACGTAGTAGAATTCCTTGAAGAGGTAGAAAGCAAAATGATAAAGAAGAATTTTCAAAAGGTACCACACATTAGGCTACTTAATAGGATAAAAGACCATGGCGTTGAAAGTAATATATTAGCATGGATGGAGGATGAGCTAAATAATAGAAGACACAGAGTTGAGATAAGAGGGACATTTTAAGAATGGCAACCTCTAACTAGTGGTGTGCTACAGGGATCAGAGCTCAGGTCACAATTTATTTATTTACAATACATATTAATGACTTGACTGAAGAAAATGAATGTGCTATCATCAAGTTTGTGGATGACACAAAAGAAGGTGGAAAGGCAAGTGATGTGAATGACACAAAGTCTGGAGAGGGATTTAGACAGGTTCAGAAAGTTGGCAAAAACTTGACAGATAGAATATAATGTAAGAAAGTATGAGGTTATGAATGTTGCCAGGAAGAATAGAGGAACTGAATATTATAAAGTAGATAAAAGCTGTAGAAAGCTTCTGAACAGAGCAATTTGTGAGTCCTCATTCATAATTACAAAAAAGTCAGTATCCAGGTTCAGTGGCTAATGAGGAAGGCAAATAAAAAGTTTATTTCAAAGAGAATGGAGTATAAAAGTAGGAAAGTTTTGACAAAATTATGCAAGGTCCAATCAGACTATTGCTGGAAAACTGTAGACAATTTTGGTCCCCTTATTTAATAAAGGATTTGCCAGGATGATCCCTGGAATGGAAGGATTGTCTTATGAAAAAAGGTGAGATAGGTTGAGATTCTACTCATCGAAATTTAGATGAATGAGAAGTGATCACAAATGGGGTTGATAGGGTAAATGCAGAGAGAATGCTTCCCCTAATGGGAGAGTCTAGGACCAGAGGCCTTAGGTTTAGAATAAAAGAGTGACAATTTCAGACTGAGATGAGGAGGATTTTTTTTCTCTCAGAAAGTTGTGAGTTTTTGAAACTCCTTTCCACAGAGAGTTGTGGGGGGCAGGATCCTTGTGAAGATTTAAGACTGAGATGGATAGATTCTTGATCAGTGGAGAATTGAGGGTTATGGGGAAAAGGCAGAAATATGTATGCGAAGAATACCAGATAAACCAAGTTCCTATTGAATGGTGGAGTAGATGGGAGCGGTTATTCCTGTTCCTATTTCTTATAGTCTTATGGAAAGATATACTGGCATGGGAGTAGGTCCAGAGAATGTTCACTGGTCTGATACCAGGTACAGAAGGAAGAAGGAGAGTCATAGAGACATAGAGATGTACAGTATGGAAACAGACCCTTCGATCCAACTTGTCCATGCTGACCAGATATCCCAACCCAATCTAGTCTCACCTGCCAGCACCCGGCCCATATCCCTCCAAACCCTTACTATTCATATACTCATCAAAATGCCTCTTAAATGTTGCAATTGTACCAGCCTCCACCACATCCGGCAGCTCATTCCATACATGTACCACCCTCTGTGTGAAAAAGTTGCCCCTTGGGTCTCTTTTATATTTTTCCCCTCTCACCCTAAACCTATGCGCTCTAGTTCTCGACTCTCCGACCCCAGGGAAAAGACTTTGTCTATTTATCCTATCCATGCCCCTCATAATTTAGTAAACCTCTATAAGGTCACCCCTCAGCCTCCAACGCTCCAGGGAAAACAGCCCAAGCCTGTTCAGCCTCTCCCTGTAGATCAAGTCCTCCAAACCTGGCAACATCCTTGTAAATCTTTTCTGAACCCTTTCAAGTTTCACAACATCTTTCCGATAGGAAGAAGACCAGAATTGCGCAGAATATTCCAACAGTGACCTAACCAATGTTCTGTACAGCCGCAACATGACCTCCCAAAGCCTGTACTCAATACTCTGACCAATAAAGGAAAGCATACCAAATGCCTTCTTCACTATCCTATCTACCTGCTGCGAGAAGTTGAGTAGGTTGAGCCTATGCTTGTTGAAATTTAGAAAAATGAGAGGCAACCTTATCAAAACATACAAAATTGTTACTGGGCTCAACAGAGTAGATGTGAATAGGTTTTTCCCCTTATGGGAGAGTCTCAGACCAAAGGCCATTGTCTCAGAATAAGAGATAGCTCATTTAAGACAGAGATGAGGAGGATTTTTTTTTCTCTCAGAATGTCATGAATCTGTGGAATACCTTTTTACACAGGACTGATGAGGTTGGGTTGTTAAATATATGTTCAAGGTTTAGATGGGCAGATTTTAATGAGTAAGGTAATTAAAGATTGTGGTGAAATGGTAGAAAAATGGGATTGAGGATTATCAGATCAGACAGTGATCGCATTGAATGGTACAGAAGATTTAATGGGCTGAATGACTTACTTCTGCACCTACATCTTACAGTCCAGCACAGAGAGAGCTGACAGACAGCCTAGCAATACAAGGAAGTGAGCGAGAGGACAGCCCAAGATTGAGGTGCCCTCTCAACCCTGACAAATTACCAAAATGAAATAAGATTATGGCTGCCAGACCAGGTTTGTAGAGGGAGAACCTCAGCTGTGGCAGCTTTTCTGCATGGATGATGGGGACGGAGGAACTTTAAATCATTCAAGAGTCCTTCTCCCAACTGCCACGTCTGCTGCCAGGAGACTGCCTCCTCTCAATGACCTTAATTTGGTTGTCTTGGGTTGCCCACCTACCAACTAGAATGTTCCAGTCAGCAAGAAGCACATCTTTAATTGCTTTAGATGGTTACCCATTAGTTGCAGGAAGATGGCTACTGTGTTTCTAATCCACCATACTTGGAAATGTCCAATGCAGGAAATTGACAGAAATGCTGACCAGGGAACACTGTGGTGTGTTGAAATGGCAGGCAACTAGAAACTCAAGGTCATTTTTGTGGACAGAATGTAGGTATTCTACAAAGTGGTCATCCAGTCTACATTTCATTTCTCCAGTGTAGAGCAGACCACATAATAAGCAGCAAATACAGTAGACTAGATTGAGTGAACTGCAGGTAAATAGCAGCTTCACCTGCAAGATGTGTCTGGAATCCTGGATAGTGAGGAGGGAAGAGATAAATGGGCAGTGTAGTGATTGTAATGAGGTTAGCCAAATAGACCTGATAGAATATGAGCTCCCCGACTGGGGCTGTTAACCTGGTCCAGTAAGAGAGCTCTGGCTGACAGATAGGTACAGGAGTGTCAGGTATCCAGTTCACTCTGAGAGTTAGCTCTGAGGGAGTTGGATCGATGTAAAGGACTATTTATGTGTAAATACAGGGTAACTTGGTGATGCGATACCATCATCTGTGGAGTCATGTCAGGCAAGCATTATATCATCCATAATTGCATGGGAACATGCCGGGGAATGTTGGGAATGGTCCATGTGAAATGATGACAAGGGAGAGAGGAGAATATGTATCTAGTCGTGGCCCATGTTAAAGGTGATGGAAATATTGGCTTACCGTCCTTTGGATGTGGAGACTGGTGGGGTGGTGAGAATCAGAGGGCCCCTATCCTTGTTGTGGGAAGAAAGGGTGGAAGTGCAGGAGATGGTTGGAATGCGGCTAAGTGCTCTGCCAATCACCTTAGCAGGGAATCCTCAGTTGAGGAAAAAGGTGAATATTTCTGAGACTCCTGTGGAAGCTGGCATCATCAGAATAGATGCGATGAAGGTGGAGAAACGAGGAGAATAGAACAGAATCTTTTCAGGAAGCAGGTTGTGAGGATATATAGTCAAAGTAAATGTGGGAGTTGGTTGGTTGGGTTGTTGTGGATATTAGGTGAAAGTGAGGACTGCAGATGCTGGAGATCAGAGTCAAGATTAGAGTGGTGCTGGAAAAGCACAGTAGGTCAGGCAACATCCGAGGAGCAGAAAAATCGACGTTTCAGGCAAAAGCTCTTCATCAGGAATTTCCTGATGAAGGGCTTTTGCCCGCAATGTCGAGTTTCCTGCTCCTCGGATGTTGCCTGACCTGCTGTGTATTTCCAGCACCATTCTAATCTTTTGGTGGATGTTGTTGGTCAGATTACCCCCAATAAATGAATCAGAGATGATGAGGAAGGAAAGGAAGGAGTCAGAGATGGACCAGGTGAAGTTGAGAACAGAGTGGAAACTGGAAGCAAAATTGATCAATTTTTCCCATTCAAAATGACAGAGGGAAGCAGCACTGATGATATCAATGATGTACCGAAGAAAGACTAGTGGGGAGGGACCTGAGTAAGACTGGAACAAGGAGTTATCCACATACTCAGCAAAGAGACAGTCATAACTGGAGCCTATGTGGATACCTATGGCCACACCTTTGACCTGAAGAAAGCTAGCGGAGCTAAAGGAGAAGTTATTCAAAGTGAGCACATGCTCTGCCAGGCAGAGGAAGGTGGTGGTGGAAGGCAACTTTCAGACATTCTTTCCAGGAAGAAGTGGAGGACCCTGAGACCATCCTGATGAAGAATGGATGTGTAAAAAGGGATTGCACATCCATGGTGAAGAGGAAGTGACTGAAGCTTGCAAACTGGAAATTCCGAAAGTGATGTAATGTTTCAGAAGAATTGTGATGTGAGTGGAAAGGCACTGGTCAAAGAGAAGAAAAGTTGAGTCACAGTCGGAAGAAATAGGCTCTGTGAGGTAGCAACAAGCAGGAAAAATGGGTCTGCCTGGGCAGTTCCGTGTGTGGATTTTGGGGAGAAGGTAGAAGCAGGTTTCAGGGTTGGGGAACCATGAACTGGGGAGGCTCAGTGAGATCCCAGATGAAATGAGGTCAGTGACAGTTGTGGACACACTGGCCTGATACTTGATGGTGGGGTCATTGTCTGGGGGGAATAGGAAGTGTCTGAAAGCTGGTGCTCAGCCTCCACAATGTAGAAGTCAGTGCACCAAACAACAACAGCACCAGTCTCGTTGGCAGACTTGATGATAAAGTCAGGTTGGATCTGAGAGCATGGACTACAGTCAGTTTAGAGAGAGAATTAGGTTTAAATTGATAAGGGACAGACAAATTAAGGTGATCAAAGTCACCTGGTAAAAACACCAGAGGGAGGGATCCAGATGGAGAAAGGGTTTTGGAGGTGGGTGAAGATGCTGTGTTAGAGGGTGGGGAGAGGACTCTTCTCCAAAGAAATGGGAATGGAGGCAAAGGTGACAGAAGAAGAATTCAACGTCATGTCATTTTTGAAATTCATTGAGGTGGGGGTGCAGAGGGATAAAACAAAGACCCTTGCTGAGAATGGAACATATAGCATCAGAAAGTGGAAGGTCAGAAGGGGTAGAAAATACCTGACAAATGGTGGGATCAAGAGAAAGGATGAAGTCAGAGGGAGGGGGAGGGAACAATGTTCCAGAAGGGTGTAAATGTTTCTGGGAGTTTCTTTCTTGCCTTGTATGAAATCCCACTCTTAAAAAACTAATGATAGCTCTGACAGGTGCTGGTTGAATGATTTGCTAAATGAGTGTATGCAATTTCTACAAGAGCACTAATAATTCTAGGTTAGGAAATTAGACTAGTCCTCATACAATTGTTTTGTGTTGACAGATCAACTATGTTGCTTAAAGGGTAAATGAGATCATTGGCAAGGTTGGAAATAATGTACAACCATCTATCACCCTCCCTGCCCTTCCCCCACACGTGCTGGAATTTCTGATGAGCATAAGCAGGCAAACACAGGGTTAACATTTGCATCTATCTTTGACTACTATACTTATAAATTAATATTCAGACAAAAGTAAATCAGTAGGAACTTCAAAAACAGAGATATGTATGAAATAAAGATTGATTAACTTTTATTAAATACCTTACATATAAAATAGAATTTTGATTTTGCAGTATTTCCATCAAATAAGGTTAGACTACAGACATTCGTTGTTTATGGAAAATAAACTATCTGTAACGATACAATTGCCACAGAGCCCAACACATTTTAAAAATAAATTCAAACTTCCAGTTAATGGACGAACAGACAACTAAACATAATTACATGTTTTAGGACATTTGGTCTAAGAAACAGACTAGAAACACCATTGATTAAACACTATTATTGTAGGCAAACTATGTTTTACATTATAAAACAGAACATTTAATATAACTGAACATATTCTCTATTAGGCTTATGTTATACTATCCTTCAAGTAGACATTCAATTCTTTCAGAGTTGGTTCAAAATGACTTTTTGTTTCCAATGGTTCACTTCCAAACCATTCCTGCCCAGCCTACTTGAGAACTGTCTTTTACAGTATAAGTTTTCAAGGAGACTTCTCCCTTTAATGAAAACTAGGCAAATATGCCAACCTTGTTTTAACTCAGCACAGTTTGTTTTTTTTTGCAATCTGAGTGCAAGCCTTGCATCAGCTGCCCTGCATGGTGAAAAACTGCAGCATCTAGCTGCCTATAGCTGCTCTCCCTCTGCTAAACCCTGGCAGACAAATTGTGTCAATGAGTTTTTGTAGATGTCTTAGAAATCCTTCACCTCTCAAAGCCCACTTCCATGGCCACATGAACCATGTGAACCTTACAGTTAGGTGGAAATCCTGATTAGTGTCCTTGAGAGCACAACTCTCTTTCACCTTGGAGATAAATGGACAGCTTTTAAAATTCATTCATAGGATGCAAGTATTGCTGGCTGGGGCAGCAAATTTTGCCCATCACTAGTTGCCCTCGAGAAAATGGGAGTGGGTTGCCTTCTTGAACTTCTGCAGTTTATGTGCTGTAGGTAGTCCACAATGTGTTTAGGGAGACAGTTCCACGATTTTGACTCAGTGACCCTGAAGGAACCATGATATATTTTCAACTCAGAGTAATGAGTGGCTTGGCTAGGAATTTACAAATGGTAGTGTTCCCATGTATTTGCTGTTCTTGCGCTTCTAAATGGAAGTGATTGTGCGTTTAGAAGATGCTGTCAGAGAAGATCTGGCGAAGTTCTGCAGTGCACGCTATTACTGACTGTTGGTGGTGGAGAGAGTGAATGTTTGTAATATGGTGCTTATTAAACGGATGATTTTCCTGGGTGGTGTCAAGCTTCTTGAGTGTAGTTAGAACAGCACTAATCCAAACAAGCACACTCCTAACTTATGCCTTTAGATAGTAGTCAGGCTTTGGGGCATCAGTAGGTGAGTTACATACAGCTGAATTCCTAACCTCTTACCTTCTGTTGTTGCCACTGTGCTTGTGTGGCTGGTCCAGTTCAGTTTCTGATCAATGGTAACTTAAAGAATATTGGTAAATGTTACAGTGATGTTGATACCATTGAATGTGAGGGGGCAATGGATAGATTATGTCTTTTTTTGGAGATGGTCATTGTTTGGTGCTTACATGTCACAATTATTTCTTGCCAGTCGTCAGTTGATGCCTGGATATTTTCCAGGTCTTGCTGGATTTTGGCATGGACTGCTTCAATATCTGAGGATTCACAAATGGTGCTGAACATCATGTAGTCATCAGTGAAAGTCCCTAATTCTACCTTAATCTGGAGATAAGGTCATTAATGAAGCAGCTAAAAATGGTCGGGCCTAGGACATGACTCTGAGGAATTCATGCAGAGATGTCTGACCTCCAACAGCCAAAACCATCTTCCTTTGTGCTAGGTATAAGACCATAACATTGTAAGACCTCAAGACCATAGGAGCAAAAATTAGACCATTCAGCCAATCGACTAGGATAAAGTGAGAACTGCAGATGTTGGAGATCAGGGTCTAGATTAGAGTGGTGCTGGAAAAGCACAGCAGATCAGACAGCATCCAAGGAGCAGGAAAATCAATGTTTCAGGCAAAAGCCCTGATGAAACATTGATTTTCCTGCTACTCGGATGCTCCTGGCCTGCTGCGCTTTTCCAGCACCACTCTAATCTAGATTCAGCCAATCGAGTCTGCTCCACCATTCGATCATGGCTGTTAGGTTTTTAACCCCATTTTCTTGCTTTCTCCCCATAACCTTTGATCTTCTTGGCAATCAAGAACCTATCTGTCTCTGTCTTAAATATAGTCAATGACCTGGCCTCCATAGCGCTCTGTGGCAATGAACTGTACAGATTCACCACTCTGGCTGAAGATGTTTCTCCTCATTTCCATTTTGAAGGGTCTTCCCTTTACTCTAAGGCTGTGCCCTCGGGTCCTCATCTCTTCTGCCCATGGAAACATCTTCCCAAAGTCCACTCTATCCAGGCCATTCAGTATTCTGTATGCTTCAATCGGATCCTCTCAACAAATGCCCAAGATTCCTTTTATCGCAGGTTAATATTTCATGTAGTGACTTTATTTTTCAGAGTTGTGCCATTTGGTGTTGCATAGGACAGAAGTGAGAAAGAGAATCTTGTAAATTCATGACTGTGTTCTCCTCTCCTTTATCCAATTTTCTGCAATCACTTCTGCCTAAAGTGGGAAAGCATATGATTATATAGGATTGCACAGGCTATATGCCACAGAAGCAGGTCATTTGGCCCAGATATGCCACACCAGTCTTTAAATTCAACTCAGTTTGTCTCATCTTTTCTTTTCTGAACCATCATCATAACCATCCCTACTTCATTTGTTTGTCTATTTGTATGATTCCAAGGGGAGATCGCTGTGATTGGAGGCCAGTTTATAGCACTTGTTTTACTATCCAACATTCTCAACACTTTTTTGAGACTTTGGATGCTTACTGTTATA
Organism: Hemiscyllium ocellatum; assembly: GCF_020745735.1. NCBI lineage: Eukaryota > Metazoa > Chordata > Chondrichthyes > Orectolobiformes > Hemiscylliidae > Hemiscyllium > Hemiscyllium ocellatum. Next base: position 82,961,938 of record NC_083404.1, read on the forward strand.
GTACAGATTTCTGACATAATGTCTTCAATATAAATTTCCTGTCTCTTATTCACAGTTAAATAATCTGTACCCCCTTTACAGTTTAAAAGTCAAACCACCCACACTTGTCAGACAAACATCAGAACAGTTCACATGACTCTCTTCATTTTAGTTTAACTTAGACACAATATGAAAACACAACAATTTTCCAAATGTCGTATTTTTAATGGTATAAGTCCACAAATTGTGTCAATAAATTAATCTAATTCATATCTAGAGGAATAGAATCCAAACATCTGGGAGGTAATAGTAATTTTATATAGAACCTTGGTTCAGCCACACTTGGAGTGATGTGGGCAACTATGAGCTCAGATATTTGTTCACACTATCCTCCCAAATTGTGCACAGCAAGCAAATTCCTCCTTAGATGGGTAGGCTCGTGCTGCTTCATATATATCCAGAAGTGCTTTTACACACAATCGAATGTTTATTTTCCTATTACCAATTTTATTTCCATCTATTAACCACTGCCAGTAAGTCACCTGTGTTTCCTACTGAATAATTTGCATACAAAGCCTGTTAAGGGCAATGCAAATCATCTAAGGTAAGGGAGAGGGTTGGGAGAGGTGGAGGGGGCTAAGTCAAAATGGAATTGAAAGAGGACAATCTGCTTCAGGTCTTATTCATTCACAGACACCTGCTTGGCATCCCCAGAAGGTAATCCTGAATCTATCAAGCCCAATGTCTGCCGTGATGACTGCAAACCAATATTTAGTTTGGGTCCGAATACAGGAATGAACCCCATCTTAGCATATTCAATGAGTATAGGATAGTTCATAGACTGAGAGAATCCATTCAGCCCATTGTATTTGCGCCAAGTTATAAAGGTGTAAAAAAAACCCAGCAGCCACATGGAAGACTAATACAAATCACAAATTAAGATTGACATGTACCTGGGACAAATTGTGCATGACATTTATCCCCCCAAAATAGATATCCTTGCATCCATTTCTCACCCAGAAATGACAGAAAGTGATTGAATCTCACCCCTATGTAATTCTATGTCAAGGGCAGAATAGTTTATGTCTTCAGTGCCCACGAGTTATGTGGCTGGTGCCACTGAGTGGTTTGTTTTCCTTCAAACCACTGGTCCATGACATGTATCTTCTGGCTAATTATTTATTTTAAGCAATTTGAAAGCAATAAGCAAAACTGGAAAGTAGCTGAAGCAATTATTGATTTCCAAACAGAGAATATGAACAAAATAATCACAACAGCACACTAAAGGAGCCAATATGACATTATTTGATGTTCAAACATTCTGTAGTGGGACTTCACTCCATCTTGTTCTTATTAGGAATCTTGTTTGTACAAGCAGAAGTCAAACTTTAGCAATGAAAAATAATCACCTTAATGATACATTCAGAAATAATAAGCCAATAGAACTAAACTAACAATGGAATATAATTCACTAATTAAACATACTCAAAAAGAGTAATTATAATTAAAATTCTTCATATAGAAGAACAAATTTTATGAATGCCTGTTTGTATTAGACAGTCTAGCTTGCTGGAAATATAATGACACTCCAACAAGTATTCACGATGACTTACTGTCCATTAAAATGAATGGTTAGAAATAGCAAAGACCATGTACGTGATTTCCTGATAAGTGTTTCCAGCTGACAAGTACATTTACAAACTTTGCACCATAAAATCAAGGCAGGCCTAAAAGCCTCAATCATTGCATGAAATTTGAGTTTGCTGGCTGGCACAGAAAAGGACGTTCTTTCAGGGAATGGCAATAGAAGGTTCCCTGTGCAGAAGCGCAATGATTACTAATTATAGGATGGGCCTCAGGTAGTTGGAATTCTGCCAGTGATGGACATGATGGTTTAAGGGAAGGAATAAAGGGGAAAGCATTTCCTCAGCTCTGGCCTATCTTCCGTATAGGAATTAGGAGCTAGAGTAGACCACTTCTCCTATCTGCTTGTGCCTACTCTGCCGTTCTGTAAGTTGATCTGATTATTTAACATTGCTGGATTCTGGATCAGTGGTGCTGGAAGAGCACAGCAGTTCAGGCAGCATCCAAGGAGCAGTAAAATCGATGTTTTGGGCAAAAGCCCTTCATCAGGAATAAAGGCAGAGAGCTTGCAGCGTGGAGAGATAAGCTAGAGGAGGGTGGGGGTGGGGAGAAAGTAGCATAGAGTACAAAGAGTGAGTAGGGAAGGGGATGAAAGTGATAGGTCAGGGAGGAGAGGGTGGAGTGGATAGGTGGAAAAGGAGATAGGCAGGTAGGACAAGTCCAGACAAGTCCTGGGGACAGTGCTCAGCGCAAGTTTGGAACTAGGGTGGGGGGAAGGGGAAATGTCTCCAAGGCATCAATGTGGACTTCAACAGTTTCCTCATTTCCCCTTCCCCCACCTCACGCTAGTTCCAAACTTCCAGTTCCCATTGTACTCAATGCTACTTTCTCCCCACCCCCACCCTCCTCTAGCTTATCTCTCCACGTTTCAGGCTCTCTGCCTTTATTCCTGATGAAGGGCTTTTGCCCAAAACGTCGATTTTACTGCTCCTTGGATGCTGCCTGAACTGCTGTGCTCTTCCAGGACCACTAATCCAGCATCTGGTTTCCAGCATCTGCAGTCATTGTTTTTACCTCATTTATTCTACGTTGCTGCCTGCTCCCAATGATCTATCATCCCCTTACAAAAATACATTGTAAGAATACCAGAAACTTTCAATAATTTTGATGTCCTTTTAAGAATTGCTCTCTATGTTGTCAATGTTACCTAAATAATAAGTAGCTCGACAGCATCATATTTTCCAGTCAGCCTCTCAACAAATGCCCAAGATTCCTTTTAATATTTAATGTATCGACTTTATTTTTCAGAGTTGTGCCATTTGGTGTTGTATAGGACAGAAGTGAGAAAGAGAATCTTGTAAATTCATGACTGTGTTGTCGTCTCCTGCATCCAATTTTCTGCAATCACTTCTGCCTAAAGTGGGAAAGCATATGATTATATAGGATTGCACAGGCTATATGCCACAGAAGCAGGTCATTTGACCCAAATATGCCACACCAGTTTTTAAATTCAACTCAGTTTGTCTCATCTTATCTTTTCTGAACCTACCATCATAACCATCCCAACTTCATTTGCTTGTCCATCTGTCTGCTGAATGCACCTGTGTTTTTCCAACTGCTTGCGGCTAAGTTTGCCACCTTAGGCTGGACATATTTCAGGAGACCTGAATGAAAATGATGCCATAGAATTCTGGAGATGTGACATGTGTGGACCAGGGACCACACTTTCAAAAGTTAAACAATGGCTGCCATAAGAGCAGTAACTGGAGAAGCTGTCATAACTCAACCACACAGATTTACTGAAGCAAATTTATTGTAAACAACTGCACAAAGTGCACGGATATCTTTCCCACTAGATTAACAACCTACCAAGATCAGCATTTCTTTTAAAAAGGTTGTGTTCACAGATTGCAGATGTCCAGAATGCAACCTAAAAATGCTGGAAATGCAACAATATCGGGAGGGAACACACAGACATTTTGCCATTGTAACAAAGGATGTTCTAACTTGAATCTTTTATGAAAGTAAAACTTCCTGTCTTGTTTAACCTTTGGATTTAGACTTGTTGTCAAAATCGGATTATTTATCAGTTGGAAAGCTGAAACTGTCACTTGCCTGTGTCTCCTAATTCCAGTTCTAGCTGCCCCTGGGTCAGAGCTGCTTTGACATTCTGAACCACAGTGCTACAATGTTGTACTCTCCATTTTGATCAGAAGCAGCCATGTCCAACCAGCATAAGCAGGAGTCTCTGAATGCTCCATTGGTTTTGATTGTTGGCACAAGTCCCACACAGAAGAGAAAAAAAAACATTGCCTTGGCAAAGTCCAGTCTGTTTCTATCGCTGTTAGGTTTGAGTATACAATGTCCTGGAATTCTTTCTTTGACCATGAGGAGGTTAGTGCCAATTTCAGGAGACCTTGAGCCATTTCAGGATTGGATTTCTTGCTGGCTATCTTATATTGATGTCCTACGAGAAAAACCATCTCACTTATCTATTCTTTCTTAGTATATAAAGCTTAAAATTTCTGGCATTACCATTGTAAATCTTCCCTGTGCCCTCTCTACTGCTTTTACATCCCTTTCATAATATGCCAATCACAACTGACCCAGGTTAAAAGTGCTGCTCCTTTAACACGACCACCTGATGAAGTAGCAGTGCTCCGAAAGCTAGTGCTTCCAAATAAAACTGTTGGACCATGAGCTGGCGTTGTGTAATTTTTAACTTTGTACACCCCAGTCAAACACCGGCATCTCCAAATCACAACTGACCCAATATGCTTGACGTGGTCTAACTGATATTAGTATTCAATTTCGGTTTAACATATCCTCCCTATTTTTTGATTCTCAAAATAAACAGGAGTACTATTTTTTTTTAATGGACTTGCAAACTGAAGCACAACTTTTAATGATTGATGTGTTTGTACTTAAAGATTACATTGTTCCTTGACCCCATCTAGACTTGCATGTTCCAAATTAAGTGACTCCTTATTCTTATGAACAAAATGTATTGCGTTACATTTGTCTGTGTTGAATTTCATTTGCCAACTATTTGCCCATGCTGTAGGTTTATTAATGTCCATCTATAATTTGTTGCAGTTCTCCTCAGTGTTGCTTGCAAAGACTTGGCACTGCTACCGGTAGGAACAGTCAGCTGGAGGCTGAAACTTAAATCCACATCCCTATAGATATGATGCACTGCTAGCCTCTAGGAGTAGTCCTGAGACACACTACAACATCTCTCAGTAGCGCCTCTTGACTGTAAGGTATTGTTGTACTCTTGCACAGATTCCAAACAAGATAGACAGTGTGCCTGAAAGACAGTTCCATGACATCATGATGCTTGAGGCTCCAGTATAAAGTTCCTAGCTTTCAGCAATTTCCTGTCTTAAGTGCAATTGAATTGACATAGTTGATTACCGTTTTTTGCCAAACAGCAGTAATGCCTATTTCTCCCCAGCACATGTGTGAATGTAGGTGCAGGACACAGTGAAGAGACATTTATTCGTACAGTTGATTTCCAATATATAACCTGAACATTAATAGTTTGTAAGCGGAACTTAGACTATGGGGAAAATTCCCTGCCCCAGAATGACATGGTTTATAGTGACGAGTGTGGGATAACTGCATGAGAAATTGGGGTCTTTCTTGGTGCAAGGCAGCAAGCCATTTTTCCAACTAAGTTTTGAACATTGAGAAGTGGCGAGAGGCCTATTAAGAGGAATTATCACTCGTTATCAGGCTCATTAGTAGTTAATCTTGACTCATTAATAGGCATTCTACCCCCCGGTGAATAAAACTTAGAAGCTGAGAATTCCCAACAAAATTCCTACACAGATACCTGCCAACTCCAGCTTGCTGCTTGCTCCTCCAGATTGCCATCATGGACATCTGGCACCAACATCTCGGGATATGCTCCTCGGACTGTGGTTATGTATACCTGACATCCACAGATGCTGGTATCTGACATGTATCTCCACTCTGTCATCATATATTTCCAATCCACGTGCCTTATGTTTCTGAACTACCACTTTGGTACAGCTTGAGAATTTCCATTGGAATACTGCTACAATTAAACTTCAGGTGCATAAACAGACACCCAGCTCACATCATTATAATTCCAGCTCATGTTATTATGAAAAAAATCATATCCCAAATTGAAATCTGGTTTGGTAGATCATAAATTGCTTCTTGGCTTTAATTAGATGGTTTTTCACTAAAGCACAAGTACAGAATGTTGCAGATTTTCTTTTAACAGTAAATCAGAAACTTATTATTCAAAAGAAATGAAGAAACATCAAGCTATTCACATATAACTCAAGTTTAAAGATTTTGAAGCATCATGGTAAAAATGCAATCTCATTAATCCCAACAGCACCCTTGTATAGACCTTAACACTAGTGAGAATTCCCTTCTTTATCCCACTTAAGCTGTGCCTTTAATTCCCAGTTATGAGAGGCTCATAACTTCTTCCTTGATTCATCCTTCACATGAGCTGAGACTTTTTCAGTTTCACATCATCCTTTCAGGGTATTAACAAACACTTCTTTGACCCTTCTAAAACTCAGCTTTGACAAACGGTCAGTTAGACTCGAAACGTCAGCTTTCTTCTCTTTTCTCTCCTTACAGATGCTGCCAGACCTGCTGAGATTTTCCAGCATTTTCTCTTACGATAAGATGCAGTTCTATGTATAAGTTGAGATATCATAACAGTCTAGATAGTTAGCGTTGTTAATGAACTTCAAGTCCTTTGTCTCAACAAGAACCTAGTATTTGCACATAAGTTATGTCAACTTACAGATAGGGAAACACTCAGACAATACCATAAAATCCCTATAGTGTGGAAACAGGCCCTTCAACCCAACAATGTCCACACTGAATGTATTACTTTACATTTACCACTGACTAATGCATCTAATCTACACTTCCCTGAATAAGATGGGCAATTTAACATGGTCAATTCACCCAACCTGCACATCTTGGGATTGTGGGAGGAAGCTCATGCAGACATGGGGAGAATGCGCAAGCTCCACACAAACAGTTGCCTGAGGGTGGAATCAAACCTCGGACCCTGACATATGGTGCTGCAGTGCTAACCACTGAGCCACTGTGCCACCCTTAATGTCATATTGGCAGTGTTGCTTTTGACCCACAAAATTATGTCAAGTATGACTATGATTATATTAGGCTGGTGCTATGGTAGTCTGTGAGACAACTGTCCTAATTTTGTCACAAAGCCCGAGATGTTTTCTCGTTTGACTGAATATAGTGTCCCATTGTAATTTCCAGTGTCTAGGTTGATGTCAGATACTTAATCTATTATTCCTTTTTGACATCTAGGTAACGCAATTTCAGAGGATAAACCAACTACATTGTATGTATCTGATTTTATGTGCAAACCAGATTAGATAAGGTCTGCTTTCTTTCCATGAAATCCTATCTAAGTTGCTAATGAGTTGAAATGTAGTTTGATGCACTCCAAAGTCGTGATTCCTGTTCATCCATTGTGTCACGTTACTTTGGCAGTCCCAATTCCTCAAAATTATGAAGTAGATGAAGGTTTATGGTCCAACCATAAGTCTGCTCCCTAGGTTTGTTCTGGTTTTCAACTGAATCTGTTTAAAAAATTGTAAAATTGGGTGCAAATTATATTTGAAACCTGGCAACAGTCATTCTACAATGAAGACTATCAAGATTAGAATTAGAATTCCTACAGTGTGGAAACAGACCCTTCAGCCCAATAAGTCCACACTGACCCTCCGAAGAGTAGCCCCCCAAGACCCCTATGTTTAGCCCCTGACTAATGCGCCGAACCTACACATCCCTGAACACTATGGGCAATTTAGCATGGCCAATTCACCTAACATGCACATCTTTGGATTGTGGGAGGAAACCCACACTGACACAGGGAAAATGTGTAAATTCCACACAAACAATCACCAAAGGCTGGAATCAAACCCAGGTCCCTAGCACTGTGAGGCAGCAGTGCTAACCACTGGGCTACCGTGATCATATAAACTTTCTGAATTGTAGTCATGTATATTGATTATCAGATAAACACACTTATGCTGCACATTGTTTGTATCACTGATCTGTCATACAGAAATTAGATTTAATTCAGGCTGCACTCTCTAGCATTTGTGTAAAGGTAAATAGAAACTTTAACAGGCATTTTCAAAGAAAGGGAAAGGAAAGGTTTTCAATTGTGACATAGTTGTCAGTGCTTCAAAATAGTCACAAAAACCAGTTGGTCCATTCAGTCAATTTGTAATTAACCATTAGGACCCTCAGTCCGCCCACCCACCTGCAAATGTGTACAATCCAAGGAAAAGAAAGAAAAATCAGAAAATGAATAACAATAGAAAATGCTTGATTTCCCAAGGGAAATGAAATCAATTTATTAGGCACATCATGTGATACTTCACCTGTCTTTTGCACTTAGTGATAACTTTCTCAGACAGGAACTGATCTAGATCCATTTTAAAGCTTCACACTCCAGTCTACATTCTCCCTTCACCTTGCACAGCTGAACTTGCATTAAGTAACTTTAAAGAACCACCATTAGTGCCATTTAAAGAATTACTTGCTGATTTATTTCTTCTGTTTGCTGTTATGTTTCTATACAGTTACTTGGTTCTTTCCATTGTTCATAAAATTTTCAAGAGCCTACAGATGGTACAATGGCAGGATACTCCTTTTTAGTAAGATCAAGGCATCAGTATGATTAACTTTCAGATATAACTGCACTAGCAGGCTTTCTTCTTGGAGGTGATCATAAATGGGAGTATAAGCCGAGATCACACAGTACAGGACATGCTGCTGAAAGAGGGAGGAGAAACAGAGAGGAGAAGGGCTTTTAGCAGGAACTACATCTACTCAATTGCTCAGGGATCAGTTCATATTCCGGAATTTCATTGATAACCAATGCTTGAAATGTCTGCACTTCACTAGTTAGATGGTCACTGTAATCTGCCAACTGTTCAACTACAAGCAATGCGATGCCATTGGCTGGGAAGGTGACTGTGGCAATGAACACATTTAGTTCTTTTGTGGCAGATGTTGCAATGCCTTGCAGTTGTAATGCATGAGATCATTAAAGTTCTCTATTCAGAGATACTAATTTGCTTTGTTCACTCTTGCCAGAGTGTAACAGGTGGAGTGAGCATTACAGTTTGCAAGGACCATAGGCATCCCAAACGTGAAGAGCACCACTGATTGAACACATTTTGTTTTATGGATACCATGCACCAATTTTGCCTTGTACCTGAATTGAAAGGAGTGCCACACCCTTAACATGTGTCTAATTTGTGACCATGAGTAAAATTCACTGCCAGTGACTGGCAAAAGTAACAATGTCTTCATTCTATGGCAGTCCTCAAGGCCAATTATATTTCAGTACCATGCCAAGCTGAAGGGTTGCTGCTGTATGACAAGGGCTATTCACTGACAACGTGCTTATGAATCTTCATCTGCAACTCTGTATGTGTACTTCTCTTGTACGTCTGACTCTTCTTGCCCCAGGAAGGTAAGTGAAATGCTCTGAGTCTTAGCCTGTCTTAATTTGCTCCATTGTGGGATCGTTTCTTCTTGCTCATGCAAAGATACTGAGAAAGTGATAGGGTGGGAGGATGAATTTTATCATCCCGAGAGAATAGGATGATCACCGTCATCAATGTTAGCAACCTGTTGGAGGACTGGTTGCTGGACTACTGTGGCACCCTTTGAGCAAAGTGACTCAGCTCTTACACATTGGCTGACTATTGTTTGTGTTGCAATGAATGTTGAAACATTAATCACCAGAATCTGCATCATAGTTAGTTACATAATTGTGCTGATGGAGTTGGCCATTAGTTTTCATATGAATAATTTCCTGTATAACTTTATAACATTGTGCTATAAGTCTCGTAATAGGAAGCTATAAGTACAGTGCATTGTGTTCTCATAGTACGGGTATAGGCTAACTGCTTACAAACCTACAGCATGTGCAGCATTCAGTGAGAAATCAAGAGGAAATCATTTATCAAGTTTAGTGGAAAGCCAATGAATGTTTAAGTTGTTGAGGTGATAATTCAGGGTTGGAGGGCAGACAGTACAGATATACATTCAGCTCCTGATTCTTCTCATCGCATCCATATTGAAAACCTGATGAAAGAAAATTGCGTACAATTAGTCAAAATACAAAGCTTTTCAATTTATTAAAAATCCTACAGAGTTAGAGACAAATACGTGCTCAGGGTGCAAGCATAATACCCCCTTGATTTTGTTTTGACAAGAAAAATGCATTGAATTTACAAAAGCAAAACACACTGTTGGGGGGGACAGCCTTGCAGGTGTAAGCTGCAGTGACAGGGTCTGTGGCGTGAGGTCTGGCTCTGAGACTCAGAAGGGAAAGGGGGAGAGGAGGAGAGCGCTAGTTATAGGAGACTCTCTAGTTACAGGGACGGACAGGCGGTTCTGTGGACATGGGCGAGACTCTCGGATGGTTTGTTGCCTCCCGGGTGCCAGGGTCCGAGACGTCTTGGACCGTGTCTTCAGAATCCTTAAGGGGGAGGGTGTGCAGCCAGAAGTCGTGGTACACATTGGCACCAATGACATAGGTAGGAAGAGGGGTGGGGAGGTCATTCAAGAGCTCAGGGAGTTAGGCTGGAAGCTAAAAGCTAGGACAGACAGAGTCGTCATCTCTGGGTTGTTGCCGGTGCCACGTGACAGTGAGGCAAGGAATAGGGAGTTGAACATGTGGCTGCAAGGATGGTGCAGGAGGGAGGGCTTCAGGTATTTGGACAATTGGACTGCATTCTGGGGAAGGTGGGACCTGTACAAACAGGACGGGTTGCACCTGAACCAGAAGGGCACCAATATCCTGGGGGGTAGGTTTGCTAGCACTCTTCAGGGGGGTTTAAACTAATTTGGCAGGTGGATGGGATCCGGACTTGTAGTCCAGCAAGTAAGCTAGCTGTTTGTCAGGATGTCCAAGAATGTAGGGAGGCTGTGGAGAAGGTAGCACTGACAGGGAATACTTGCGGACACAGAGATGGGCTCAAGTGCGTTTACTTCAATGCAAGGAGTATCAGAAATAAGGTGGGTGAACTTAAGGCGTGGATCGGCATCTGGGACTACGATGCTGTGGCCATCACGGAAACGTGAATAGATGAGGGACAGGAATGGTTGTTGGAGGTTCCTGGTTACAGATGTTTCAGTAAGGTTAGGGAGGGTGGTAAAAAAGGAGGGGGGGTGGCATTGCTAATTAGAAATGGTATAACAGCTGCAGAAAGGAAGTTTGAGGGGGATCTGCCTTTGGAGGTAGTATGGGCTGAAGTCAGAAATAGGAAAGGTGCAGTCACCTTGTTGGGTGTTTACTATAGGCCCCCCAATAGCAGAAGAGATGTGGAGAAACAGATTGGGAAACAGATTTTGGAAAGGTGCAGAAGCCACAGGGTCGTAGTCATGGGCGACTTCAACTTCCCAAATATTGATTGGAAGCTCCTTAGATCAAGTAGATTGGATGGGGTGGTGTTTGTGCAGTGTGTCCAGGAAGCTTTTCTAACTCAGTATGTAGATTGTCCAACCAGAGGGGAGGCCATATTGGATTTGGTACTCGGTAAGTGATGGGCTTGTTAGTGGGTGAACATTTTGGTGATGGTGACCACAATTCTGCGACTTTCACCTTGGTTATGGAGAGAGATAGGTGCGCACAACAGGGTAGATTTTACAATTGGGGGAAGGGAAATTACGATGCTGTAAGACAGGATCTGAGGAGCATAAGTTGGGAGCATAGGCTGTCAGGGAAGGATGTGGTGGAAATGTGGACCTTTTTCAAGGAGCAGATACGACGTGTCCTTGATATGTATGTACCTATCAGGCAGGAAAGAAATGGTCGTGTGAGGGAGCCTTGGTTGACGAGGGAGGTTGAATGTCTAGTAAAGAGGAAGAAGGAGGCTTACATAAGGTTGAGGAAACAGGGTTCAGACAGAGCAGTGGAGGGATACAGGATAGCCAGAAGGGACCTGAAGAAAGGGATTAGGAGAGCTAAGAGAGGGCATGAAAAATCCTTGGCGGATAGGATCAAGGATAACCCCAAGGCATTTTATGCGTATGTGAGAAACATGAGAATGACGGGAACAAGGGTAGGTCCGATCAAGGACAGTAGTGGGTGATTGTGTATTGAATCGGAAGAGATAGGAGAGGTCTTGAATGAGTACTTTTCTTCAGTATTTACGAACGAGAGGGACCGTATTGTTGAAGAGGAGAGTATGAAACGGACTGGTAAGCTAGAAGAGATACTTGTTAGGAAGGAAGATGTGTTGGACATTTTGAACAACTTGAGGATAGACAAGTCCCCTGGGCCTGACGGGATATATCCTAGGATTATGTGGGAAGCAAGAGAGGAAATTGCAGTACCGTTGGCAATGATCTTTTCGTCTCCACTGTCAACGGGGGTGGTACCAGGGGACTGGACAGTAGCGAATGTTGTGCCCCTGTTCAAAAAAGGGAATAGGGATAACCCTGGGAATTACAGGCCTGTTAGTCTTACGTCTGTGGTAGGCAAAGTAATGGAAAGGGTACTGAGGGATAGGATTTATGAGTATCTGGAAAGACACTGCTTGATTAGGGACGGATTTGTGCAGGGTAGGTCTTGCCTTACAAGTCTTATTGAATTCTTTGAGGAGGTGACCAAGCATGTGGATGAGGGTAGAGCAGTGGATGTAGTGTACATGGATTTTAGTAAGGCATTTGATAAGGTTCCCCATGGTAGGCTTATGCGGAAAGTCAGGAGGCATGGGATAGAGGGAAATTTGGCCAATTGGATAGAAAACTTGCTAACCGGTCGAAGTCAGAGAGTGGTGGTAGATGGTAAATATTCAGCCTGGAGCCCAGTTACAAGTGGAGTTCCGCAGGGATCAGTTCTGGGTCCTCTGCTGTTTGTAATTTTTATTAATGACTTGGATGAGGGAGTCGAAGGGTGGGTCAGTAAATTTGCAGATGATACGAAGATTGGTGGAGTTGTGGACAGTGAGGAGGGCTGTTGTCGGCTGCAAAGGGACTTAGATATGATGCAGAGCTGGGCTGAGGAGTGGCAGATGGAGTTCAACCCTGCCAAGTGTGAGGTTGTCCATTTTGGAAGAACAAATAAGAATGCGGAATACAGGGTTAACGGTAGGGTTCTTAGTCAGGTGAAGGAACAGAGGGATCTTGGGGTCTATGTACATAGATCTTTGAAAGTTGCCACTCAGGTGGATAGAGCTTGTAAGAAGGCCTATGGTGTATTAGCGTTCATTAGCAGAGGGATTGAATTCAAGAGTCGTGAAGTGATGTTGCAGCTGTACAGGACTTTGGTTAGGCCACATTTGGAGTACTGTGTGCAATTCCGGTCACCTCACTTTAGGAAAGATGTGGAAGCTTTGGAGAGGGTGCAGAGAAGACTTACCAGGATGTTGCCTGGAACGGAGAATAGGTCATACGAGGATAGGTTGAGAATTCTCGGCCTTTTCTCGTTGGAACGGCGAAGAATGAGGGGTGACTTGATAGAGGTTTATAAGATGATCAAAGGAAAAGATAGAGTAGACAGTCAGAAACTTTTTCCCCGGGTACAACAGAGTGTTACAAGGGGACATAAATTTAAGGTGAAGGGTGGAAGGTATAGGCTAGATGTCAGGGGTGGGTTCTTTACCCAGAGAGTGGTGGGGGCATGGAATGCGTTGCCCGTGGGAGTGGTAGAGTCAGAATCATTGGCGACCTTTAAGCGGCAATTGGATAGGTACATGGACGGGTGCTTAATCTAGGATAGATGTTCGGCACAACATCGTGGGCCAAAGGGCCCGTTCTGTGCTGTATTGTTCTATGTTCTATGTTCTATGTTCTACATGATCCTGGAAATTTGGAATAAAAACATATATTGTTGGAAAAAGCAGATCAGATAATGTCTGTGGAAGGAGATATAGCATTAATGTTCCAGGTCAGAATGTTTAATGTTTCATTAGAACTGGAAACACAGGACAAAAGTTTGTTTAGGGATTAGATCACAACATTGTGATTCTAGACCCAGCCTCACATGATCAGGGTGATTTTTGCAGGAAAGCCCAGTAAATGACGAGAGAATCCCAGAAGTGGGGCCTCTGCCATAAAACTGGTGTCATGTCCTGCGACGGAAAATCCAGACTGGTCCGCCTCATCTAGTGAGCTTCCAAAATTCTGCTCATTATCCCTGTTCCTCTCTCTACAGACTTACTGACTATTTTGCAGTTCTCTTTTAGTCTGAAGGTACTGAATTAAAAATGAGACTGGGCCTATTTCCAGAGGCAGCATACAGCTTAAGTAAATGGTCTGATGATTGATAGAAATTGATCTTTGAGCAGCATTGGTATACTCAGAGTATAAGGGAGAAACCTTACCTAATATAATCTTCAGGAAAATCCGAGTGAATTGAAGCAGGCTCTATACAACGGTAGACTGTGACTCTTTCCAGACATTCTCCAAATGGTATGTGGAACCTCTATTTTGCCTAATGGAAAACTACTTTCTGTCCCATGAAGCTTTTGCTCCTTAAAGCATCCTGACTTCTGCAGCTATCCAATAAATTCCGACCAGGATTACCTTCCTTGTGGTGCCTTGGAAATTGTATGCTATTGGTTGTCCTCTTCTTATTTCTATTCCAGTTGAAACTGAGAGTAGGAATGGCTGCAGTATGTTAGCATAAGCAAGGAACCATACAGATGGAAGTAATAACAAATAGGATTTAATTGACCTCAGCAAGTCTGCTGCAACAACAAAAAATAAAAAATCCCACTGCAGATTTCTGCTCCAATTTAGAGCCAGCAGAGAACCCCAGCTTCCTTGTGTAGTGCCAGTTGCCACTGCTAAATCAATTGCACAAATCTCCACTGGGTTTAATGCCAATGAAAATGATCACCAGCCCGAATCTGGAACAAAGAACACAGCCTTCTTTAAATGCCAGAAAGACCCAACTCTGGTTGAATCTTCCGAATTGTGTATATGATTACTTGTAACAAAAGATAGTGCTATCTATCCCAACATTTGTAAACATGTATTCTGTTTTCAGTAATTTTACACTGACACAAACTACCTTGAAGAATTATGTATTCCTTATTTATGTGTATAGGTTTGTTCCTGAGGTTTCCAGAGTGCTTACCTACAGATATCCTATTGTGATATAGCCAAAATAAAATTAACTGTATAGAATAATAGATCTACACAGGTACACAAGACAATATTGGTCCAAGAGATTCTGATGGCTGCATAAATTACAAGCAAAAATGCACTTGTTCTGGCCCATTATCAGAATCCAAAATTTAATGGCATTTCTAACACATTGTGCTTGAGTCATATGGAGTTAGGTTATGTATAGTTTATGCATTGGATATTTGTACCTTTGATGAATCCGTCTGATTCTTACCACTCTTGCGCAGCATTCCCTGTTCCCTGGCACTTTGTTCAAGTTTTTCTGCTTCCTCTGACTGTTCAGACAGGAATTGCAAAACTAGTCCCACATGCAAGAGATCTCAATTGTCTCAAAGGACAGACAAAAAAAAATATAATCCTAACTTTCCAGTTCCACAACAGTCAATGATTATTAATTCATGATGCTGAAACTTTACAAAATGTTTTCATTGTCCTGGGTTTAATTTTCCTATCACACATTTTTCTGAATTGATCCATCAATGAGCAACTGCCCTGAGTTTTAATGTGAAATTCCCAATGGAATTCCACCTGTATGATTGAACCTTAGTTCAAACAAGTAGAATAAATAATGTTGCTACATGATATGGTTGGACTTGTGGCTTGGGTCTTTCTGGCACTTAAAATGGTAGACAATCCAGTGGCAGGGCAGTAAAAGCTGTAAATATTGCACTATGATTTGCATAGTCCAAACTCCCAGTAATGCAGGCAAAGGCAGTGAAAATTAACCCATACTGTTCACATTGAATACTACAGCTGTTTGATTTCCTGCTGTTTGGGACTACAGGGTTTATCATCCAATGAGAATCCATCATTGTTCACTTACTTATCAACTTATTGTTGATAGCAGTGGCATTGGATCTAAAAGTATTCAGCATCATCTGGTTCATGCTATTCCAAAACTGACGGAGAATGTTGGAATATATCTGTAATATTGGGGGTAATTTTGGATATAATCTCAAAATGGTTGATAATAATTTAGACACAATTAATGTAAATGAAATTTGGGAGAGATGGATGATTGAACTGATGTTGTCTGTTTATCATCCAGAGTCAAAATTTATCTCCAGCGTGCCTGATATGGATAAATTACAAAAATACTCTGTAGTTGCTTCATTTTTGTAATACCTCGGTTATTACGTTTTACAATGACATATTTGCCTATGGATGAACAGGCCACATGAAAGTGAATGATCTTTCTTTTGGCTCACCTTTTGAACCCCATTATTTTCTGTGCTTCAGCAGAAAGCATTTTGATGTTATGACATGTAAAAGAAGGTAACTGTGAATCGCAACTGTTATTGTTGCCAGCAAATATCAGTCAAATAATCGACAACAATTAAAGTAGTCGACTCTGATTCCCCATAGTTGAGCATTCAGGCGCATATGTGCAGAATGCCCAGATGTGTGCCTAATAACCCAGGAAAATTTGCATGAAAGCAGGGAGGAACAGCACTGCACATAGCTTACAGCAGCCAGCCAGTGCAAATGTTCCTTCAGCTTAAAATTGCCCTATGCCTCTAAGTCATTTTCTCATAGGCCAGATAATCAGTTTTCAAACAACATGTTGAATCAACAACTTCAGCAAATTACTATTTCTGACAGCCATAAGTTTGGTGAAATGCTAGTGAACAACTGTATAATGCATTTGCAGCTGGGTTAGTCTGGAAGCATAGTATTTATGGTTCTCACTTCACGCTGCTGTGGATATGGAATCTTTAGAAGACTAACAATCCAGTACATTAACCATATGTGTAATGACCTTTTTTCTAATCATGAAGAGCATCTCATTTCAAGGGGAGAAAGGAAAAAACAAAGTGCTCATTTTATTCTCTTGAACTACGATTTCTACAGGACGCCCAAGGAGTAGGGAAAATAATACATTTTTGGTGCTATGACTAATTCATATTTTTATACATAGGTATACATTTCTACTATGTAAGTCAGCAATCTATGAATATTGTAACATTAGGGAAGGCGTTTCGAATGGTTGCTACATTTGTCTGTGTCAAATATTTGTTGTATTTCAATCCACTCAGGAGTAAGGCTGGATTTATTGTGAAATTTTCAACATGTCTTTCTGAACAATTCAAGGGTTACTGCACTGGAAATGTAGTCAGTTGGATGGAGGGGCTCGAGGAAAGGTTGTTACCTTTGCTGTGAGTCAGTCAGGTACTTAGGGAGAAGAGGCTCAATTGTAAATATGTGCTTCTGTAGCAGGCTCTGAGCTATTCGGATCGGAAAATGTCTACAGGAGCCAAGAGGTGCAGTTAAGTGCTGGGCTTATGGCTCAGCGAAAGCTCTGGGAGCTGTAGGTCTCAGAAGAAGTCATGTGCCATTCATATTTCGGTGCAGCTGACAGGAGGGATGAAACAAGTCCTCAAGCAATACTTGCTTTGTATAGCTGAGCAAGAACAGAGCTCAGAAAATGCAGGGACTGTACTGAAAAATATTCCACAGTCACCAGTATCCTATCATCAAGTCACACTTTATTTACATGTTTGACTAGACTAACCATTCAGCGAACTTGTACTCCTTAAGGTCAAGCTTGGCTGACATAGCTACATCACTGCATCTCTCCCCCACTGAATCTAAGGACATAGTCTGGTTCTCTTCTTTTGTAGCTCCTCCTGGGTCTTTTTATCACTGAGTCAGTTCCTCTAACTCTTTCACTGATATGGGCAGCATGTAACACACGCCACTTATGCTTGGAGCGCCCGGAAGAAATTCATTCTCTTCTTCAGGCAGCAAAGGCAACAAGGCAAGTCCATTTCAGATTCCAAGATATCTTAAGAGCTTGGTGGAAAGGGAGAATGCACGGGTTCTTTCACAATTGGAAAAGCTGTTGAGGAGTTGGGCATGGTTTGCTCTTTCACAATTTGGGAATTTACAGCTTTCGTAGGATCCACATGCTTGTTCAGGACTGTTGCACCTACCTGAACTTTATACGTCACTGGACCCGACGTCATGTCAACAATGCCTCTCACTCATGCAGGACCATTCCCATGGTGCCTGCACCAAACACCCTGAAATAAACTGTCTCTCTCACTTAGCAGTCTTGCGTCTGGCATTGGTGTTCCTGATGCCATTTCGCCCTCAACCCCTCCAGATCCAAGAAGATCAGATAAAACTTGGTACGGAATCTTCTCCCCATTAGCAACTCTGTTGGAGATGTACTTGTAGTTGCATGAGGGGTGGAACCAGGACAGCTTGGAATCTAGTGAAGCTATAGGATGTTTCTTTAAGCCTGTTTTCAAAGTTTGGGCTGCTCTTTCTGCCAGATCATGGTATGATGCTGTCCTTATACAGGAGAAAGTGAGGACTGCAGATGCTGGAGATCAGAGCTTAAAAATGTGTTGCTGGAAAAGTGCAGCAGGTCAGGCAGCATCAAAGGAACAGGAGAATCGACATTTCAGGCATTTCTGATTCCTGAAGAAGGACTTATGCCCGAAACGTCGATTCTCCTGTTCCTTTGATGCTGCCTGATCTGCTGCACTTTTCCAACAACACATTTTTAAGCTGCTGTCCTTATATGCCAAATAACATTCAACTTCAGGAAATGCTTAAAATCCCTGCTAGTAAATAATGGACCGTTATCTGTAATCAATACTTCTGGAAGTCCGTATATTGTGAAAATGCATACAGCTTTTCTATCATTGTTCCCATGTTTGACAAATAAACTCGATGCACGTCCAGTCACAATGATTAAGAATATTGAGCTCATGAAAGGACCTGAATAGTCAACATGTACAGAGTCCAGGGTTTATCTGGCCATTCCAGAGTGGAGGAACTGTAGGCAGTAACTTTTGTCCTTGTTGGCACTGCCCACCAATGTGTACATGGCTGCATATTAATTTTGGAAACACCTGAATGAATGTGGTGGAATTCAGCCCATACCTGACAGTGACCTTTGCTCAGGACAATCTATCTTACTCCCCATAATAATACACCATCCTCTACTGTGATCTGGTCTCTCTGGGTCTAAAAAGGTTTCAATTCTGGTTGTGTTGGTCCTTTGTTTTCCCCACATCACCGCCAGCTGTTTCAGTTTTGCCTGGACTAGGTCTCTCAACATCCAAAGCCTGATATTGTTGGCTGTGACTGAAACTGTGTGCAGAAAATTTAAAACCATTACTGACTTTTCCTGTGGCTGCACCCCTGGTGGTGTATCTGCCCGAGGAAGGCAGCTCAATGCATCCACATTTATATTTTGGCCTTATGGACGGTGTTCTAACGTCTAATTACATGCACACGGTATTAGAGCCAAATTCACCCTGAAACTATGGGTGGCACTGCCTTGTCCTCTTTAAATAGACAATGCAGGGATTTGTAATTCATTATTACAGTATTACAAATTTACCTCTCTGAAGGATTTGAAGGAACTTCCTGATTCTAAATATGACTGCCAAGCATTCCTTCTCTATCTGGCCATATTTATACTCTTTATTAGCCAAAGTCCTGGATGCATACGCTATAAGTGCTTTTGCATAGTTATGTCATTGATCTCACTGGCCACTGAAATAACTCCGCAGAGGCCAGTATCCCATCACCAAGTCAGTCACCCTTGATTTACACAAGACCTTGACACTGATCCTGCTCCTTCAGAGCTAGCTCTCAAAGTGAACAGAACCTCTGACAGTCCAGTTTATATCTGTCAGCAAGGACTCCCTTATCAGATCAAATTAACAGGTCCATTCAGGGAACTCATATTCTATAATGTTCACCTGGCTGACCTTGTTACAATCACTACAAGGACCAGCTTGGTGAAGCTAACTGTCCATGGCCAGGCTGAAATTGTGCCTATGTGTAGGTACTGGAGCACAGTTTCCAGAACCCACAAAATCAATGTCTCAGTTGGGAGAGTGAAATACCAAAACATTTACATTTTAGAAGAGGCCCTTCAGCCCATCAAACTTGTACAGCTAAAAATATATGACTACCTGCACTAGTCCCACTTTCTCACTCTTGGCCTATAGCCGTTATGAATGTTATAACACTTCAAGTGCCCATCCAAGCACTTTCGAAGGTTGTGAGGTTTCCTGCTTCAACTATCCTCCCAGCCACATTCCGAGTGAAGATGATTTTCCTCAAGTCCCCTCCAAATCTTCTTTCTTCTTTAGTGAACAACTGAATCGTATATCTGACCTGCTTTGAAAGAAATGTTACTGCTTCCTCACTACATTGTAACTTAAATTTGGAAGGCTGCTCCAGTATCATACTATTATTTGGTGGTTTTTGTGAGATCCAAATTTCTAAAACAAATGTAAATTCAGGGGACTTGCTTAGGTTATGACTTATTAAGATTTTCAAAGTGAATTTTACTTTGCATATTGTAAAACAAATGGCATTTTTCAGTTACTATGATCTTTGTGAAAAGGGTTCATTTACCTTTGGAGGATTTTCCCAAAATTAAGCAAGGCTAGGATAACAGCCTAGGCAGAAAAGTTAAAGTTAGAATTAAAATACAGAATTAAATGGGTAAAGATACTTGATCATATAACCAAACATCTGGGAATGGAAGAAGAAGTCTAACCAAGGTAGGTCTAACCAAAATGTATAGATGAAGCAGCTTGAAACAGAAAAGCACAAAGCAGTGCAAGCATTTGAACTTGGAAATTGTTATGAAGGTATAAGGGTACTGTACCTTGAAGAGAGTTGAAAGCTAGCAAGGACTTAGAGAGGCACACAAAGAACTGGAAAATTTACAATGTAACATTTGGTCCAGCAGCTAGCAGTACCTGGGTTGCTACGAGACAAAAAACTGATTCAAATTCGGCCACTCGGTTTAAATTATATCCCAAGTTACCAAACTCTAATTGAGTTCGAATTTGGTATTTTGACAATATTAACACCAATGAAACGATCTGATGTTTTGTGGTATAAACTGAAAAAAAATTGAACAGTTCGTGGAGAACTGCCAAGCCACCAATGCATGCAGACTGCCAGCAGAATAGCCCTTAAACGTTCCTTTATCTATCAGCGAACTGTGAAACATAATTTCTAAGAAGAAGAAAATGAGATGGAGGAACATACAAAGAGAAGATGTAACAGCTGCCTGGTTTTTAAATTTGATTTTTTTTGGTAAATCTTAATCTGGGGTTTTATTGGACCAGTATTATAGAAGGGAAAGTAAAAGATAGGTTAGAGAAAGAAGTTGTAAATAGTTGTTAGTCAATAATTCTCTGTTAGACTTTTAAGTAAAAATAAAGTCGCTAATTTATACTTTAAATAGTGACCTTTGCGATAGTTCTTGACCTCTCGAATTTTAACAGATTATAGCACAAGTTAAATAATTTTTGTGTTGCAGGTTTAAATTATCAGGAGGGTTTACCCTGTGTCATAAGAAAATGAAAGCCGAATGTTTGAATTTGAATGCCAGAAAAGGAATTTGGCAATGGAGAAAAGAGGTTAGAAAGAGAAAGAAAGGTTCAAAGAAAGGAAAAAAAAATCAGTAAGTGTCAATTGGCTCAAGAGAAGTTTAGGTTAAATGGTTTAAGAGGAGCTGGCACAGTCAATAAACATGAGAATGTAGAGAATGAAAGTGCTGTCAGAAATCCAGCTGCATGTTTTCACTGTCATTAAACAGGACATATAAAAGCAAAAGGTTTAGAAGTGGAATGGCAATCTCATGGGAGTAATAGGAAAGCTTAAGAATTCTTCAGAAAAGACAGTACCAGTCGAGGAAATGTGCGTGCAAGTAACAATGATGCACATAAAAGGTGGTCAGAGGCAAAGATTCTTGCAGCAAGTAACTCAACCTGTGACTCCCCAAAGTCTCTCCATCATCTACAAGGCACAAGCCAAATGTGTGATGGAATACTTCCCAATTACCTGGATGAGTGCAACTCCTATAATACTCAAGACGTTTGACACCATACCAAATTGATTGCAGCAGTTCAAGAAGGCAACGTCTCACCACCTTCTCAAGAGCAACAAAGGATGGGCAATAAATGCTGACCCAACCAGTGATACCCACAAAGAAAATAAAATTATGGTAACTAATTGGACAGACCAGTCATAGATTGTGGCTGACGATACAATTTGTGTTCCAGATTATTTGATAATGAAAATGTATTAAGAAGGGTTTTTATTGGATTCATTAACCTATTTTCTTGTACAAAATTAATCTATAATGCAATTTAGTAGATAGAATTGTTAAAATGGAAATTGTTCCTAGTTTACCCATTGAATGAGTGAATTTTATACTAGTCAATGATTTGCAGATTTGGAACTTCTGGCATTTCTAATAGTTTTGGGAAAACCAATTGAGATGAGAGAAATGGAGTATTCAAACTCATAGGATAAAATGGAAAAATAACTAGCTCAAGATCAAGGACAATTAAAATCAGAAATGTCATAGTCAGCATTAGGAACCAGGTTGTACTAAAGAGAAATGATCAATACAGGGAATCAATCGTTTTGCATAAAAGATGAGTTTATTAATAAACATGAACCGATGATAAGATTTAAACACCAGTCACAGCAATTAAAATACGTAAATGATGACTTAAAACATCTAAATGATAAACTAGCAAAAGCTAATTC
The DNA here is from genome assembly GCF_020745735.1 of Hemiscyllium ocellatum. NCBI lineage: Eukaryota > Metazoa > Chordata > Chondrichthyes > Orectolobiformes > Hemiscylliidae > Hemiscyllium > Hemiscyllium ocellatum. The sequence goes on from NC_083404.1 coordinate 82,984,237, forward strand.
AACAAAAATAGATCTTCTGTTAAAAGCTAATGAATTTCAAGCATCAGAAGTCTCTTTGAAATATGATTGTAAATGCATTGAATAGGAGAAGAAATTGCTGATGAATTAGAACATTCGGTTGAATGCAGAATGAAAAGCCCAGATTGACAAGCTATTGGAAACTTGTTTTGAAAGCAGCAATGAAAGGTTTGAATTCCAAAGCAATCTTGGAAATCAGATGGGTGGGTTATGCAGTACGGAAAAGCAGATCCAGACTTTAAAAGCAGCCTTTGGAAAACATTATGGCACTGAATTAGGAGCTGATGGGTAAGTTGAGAAAGTCTAAGGGACAGTCATTAACTACGGAGAAAAACATTCTGAAATGACCAGGATGTCCATGTTAAGTGATCAAACTTATGTAAAGGGTCTATGTGTGACTTCCAAAAAGGACTGAACTGATTGGAGTGGTTGCTCAAATGAATGGGAAGATCAACAAGCTTGAAAATTAATTGGAAAATAAGACAGTAAACAAATGTTTGGAGAAAATTTTTAAAGAAAGGAAATTGAAAGCTTCACTTTTGAAGAATCAGTGGGAAGAAACTGAATGCGTGCAGAAGGTACAGCACTCAGCTAAACCAGATGATGACTTGATAAAAGAGAACAAAACTGGCTCAGTGCAGATTTATTCAGCCAAAATGACAAACTGTTATGGAGGAAATGATTGTGGAATATAATTCTGAAGCTGGCTGTCAGTCTGAAACACATGCTTTCCATAGCAAACTGAAAAGACCAGTTGAAAGCACATTTCTATTAAAAGGGGAAAAAAGGTACAAAAATCTCATGCTGTTCAGTATTCCATTTAAGAAACCTATGCAAAAAATATTTGTAGATATTTTCTAATCAATCTGTTCGGAGATGTTATTACACATTCCCCTGGAGCAGGTGGAACTTGAACCTGGGACTCTTGGGGGAGGCCACCAAAATGTTGGTTTGTAGTTACATCAAGAAAATGGAAAACCGTGGTACACAATAAAAGGAGACAGAGGAGCAGAAGTAGGCCATTCAGCCTGTCAAGTCCAATCTATCATTTAATGAGATCATGGTTGATCTGATCATCCTGAGCACCATTTTCCTGTCTTATCATTCCCAGGCTCTGTTCGTGATGAAAAACCTGTCTGTCTCCACCTTAGAAATATTTAATGACACAGTCTTCAAAGCTTTCAATGGTAAAGATTCACCATCCTCTGAGAGAAGAAACTCTTTCTAAACTCTGGTCTAACTGTAAAGTCTCTTATTCTGAGATTATGCCTTCTGATCCTAGATTCTCTTATAAGATGAAACAACCACTCCACATATAGCCTGTCAAACATTTTAAGACTCTTATATGTTTCAATGCTTTTTTTTTCTGAACTCCAATTATTACAAGGCCAATCAGATCAAAGAAGCTTGTGCTGGATAAATGTAGCTGCCTCAAGACTCTGGATCTCAGATGTAATCTGGAAGAACTACCAAATATTTCTTAGGGAAGGTAGCATACACTGTTAATATAAGGTAGACTGTATTTGAAATGTTATAATAACCAAATGTCTTGCAGCACTGACAGAGCACTGGTTCTGGATCAGGTACCGTTTTATGGAATATGTGGCAGTAATACACTTTTTGGTTAAATGAAAAAAATAAATAAAAGGTTCAAAAGTATTCACTGGATCTGTAGGGCATAGAGGTTGAGGGAAATGAGTTAATGTGAGTTATGGAGTTGAAGTACAAAGAGCAAAGGTCAAGATGGGTTTGGTAAAGTTATTGAAAATCATCACCACCAGGCTGTCTACAGCATTCTCACTGAACCTGAACCTTTATTTCACCTTCCACCTCAAGAATACCCATTATATAGCACATTATGCAAGCACTATCCAGAGCTCCTTGCAACATTAGGAACCTGAACAAAACCTTTAACATTTCAATTGTCTGTTTAGTAAGAATGTTGGTCATCACATTTTTTAAATTCACTTCTGGGACATGTGTATCAATGGCTGGGCCAGCATTTTATTGCCTATCCTTAGTTGCCATTACAAAGGTGGTGGTGAGCTCCCTTCTTGAACCACTGCAGTCCACATGCTATATGTAGACCCATAATGTTGTTTGGGAGGGAATTCCAGGATCTTGAATGTTTTAACATTCTTATTTACAGTGATGGTCCTCAATAAAGCTATTGTTAAACAAAGAAGCAAAGTGGATCTCTCTACTGACTTGCCTTCATGAGTGGAAGAAACTGACAGTGTAGCTTTGTTGAGAATGATCATTGTCGTGACAGCTGTCAGCAAAATACACATCGGCAATCAGAATTAGATATTTACAAATGTGCTACACATTTAGGGAATGGAATTCCTTTATTTCTACGTAATTCTTCAGCTTCAGAAACAGTGGTCACACTGTGTACACTATGACAGATGTTGGAATTTGGAAGATGACTTTGTTTTCAATTTTTGAAGATGTCGGTGTTGGACTGGGGTGTACAAAGTTAAAAAACACACAACACCAGGTTATAGTCCAACAGGTTTAATTGAAAGCACACTAGCTTTCGGAGCAACGTTCCTTCATCAGGTGATAGTGGAGGGCTCAATCCTAACACAGAATTTATAGTAAAAATTTGCAGTGTGATGCAACTGAAATTATACATTGAAAAATTGATTGTCTGCTAAGCCTTTCATCTGTTAGAATACAGTGATAGTTTCACTTCTTTCATGTGTAAATCACAAAACCTTTTTTTAAAAGTTGCATTCTCGGGTTAGCTGTTAACAATGGTGATAGCTAGACAATATGTTGAAGGTGTTAGCCCCCTGTGTCCTCTGCCTATGACCTGATGTTTAGATTGATTCTAATCTAAAAAGTGAGACAACAGAGTTTTACATAAATTCATGCAGTTTTTGAGCTCAGAGTTCTACATGAATGTATGCAGTTTTTGAGCAAAGTGCAATGTAACTCTGCAAGTACAAATTCACCCCACAGAATATGTGTGCATGTGGGTCTTTGTCTGCCTGTGTGTGTGTGTGTGTGTGTGTGTGTGTGTCTATCTGGGGTGGGGGTTGTGAGTGTGAGAAACTGCATATGTGTGTTGTGAGTGCAGAGTGTTTTAAGTCTGTGAGAGACTTTGCCACCGCACCTCTCGTAAACTTCTCAATCATCTCGCGCACCAACTCTATAGCAGGCGGCACAACCTTGAAATTCAGATGGAGTCCACAATCACAGCCTGCATGCAGGATACGTCAGAACAATTACGTGACATTGCCAAACAGACAAGGCGACAAAACTACACCACGTACATGCACGCCAAGAACAAAAAACTGGAGAAGCTTGGCATTCTTACCAGTAATAGCAAAGCCCGCCCTGGAACCACAGTAGACAACATTATCACTGCGGGGAAGTCTATTGTCAACTTATTGGACCACACCCTTCGACCGGAAGAGATTGAAGTCCTGAGTAGGGGTCTCAACTTCTGCTCCACCACCAAAATGGACCCGTTGGTTCTGGCAGCAGACACAAAGGAGCTCATCAGACGAATGAGACTCCGGGAATTCTTTCAAGGTGCCGGCAGTGATCCCACTGAGCCCACTGATGAACTAGAACAGTCATCACAGGGATCTGTAGAGAAGCGACCAAAGAAGGTGTCAACATGGACCCACTGGAGGGCCGCTGCCCTGGGCTTGACCTGAATGCTCAAACTGTCAGCAAATATATAAATGCCAGATTCATCAGCTGTACCCACAAGGTACAGCAAGACATCACCCGTTCACAACGCAATGCCATCCAGTTTCTCAAAACCAATCACAACATTGTCATCAAACCAGCAGATAAAGAAGGAGCCATTGTCAATCAGAATAGAACAGATTACTGCAAGGAAGTGTAGCGACAACTGAACAACCAGGAACACTACAGGCAACTACCAGCTGATCCAACCAAAGAACATACCCGAGAATTAAACACACTGATCAGAACTTTGGATCTAGTCCTTCAGAGTTCCCTACACGCCCTCATCCCACGTACTTCTCGTGTAGGCAACTTCTACTGCCTTCCAAAGGTACACAAAGCCAACACACCGGGACGTCCCATCGTGTCGGGCAATGGGACCCTATGTGAGAATCTCTCTGGCTATGTGCAAGGCATCTTGAAACCTATTGTACAGGGGGTCTCCAGCTTCTGTCGCGACACTATGGATTTCTTATAGAAACTCAGCACCCACGGGCCAGTCGAATCGGGAACATTCCTCATCACAATGGACGTTTTCGCACTCTACACCAGCATCCCCCACAAGGATGGCATCACGGCAACAGCCTCAGTACTCAACACCAACAACAGCCAGTCTCCAAACACCATCTGACAACTCATCCGCTTTATCCTCAATCATAAAGTCTTCACCTTTGACAACTAATTCTTCATCCAGACACACAGAACAGCCATGGAGACCAAATTTGCACCCCAATATGCCAACATTTTTGTGCACAGGTTTGAACAAGATTTCTTCTCTATGCAGGATCTCCAACCAACATTGTACACCAGGTACATTGATGACATTTTCTTCCTCTGGACCCATGGCGAGGAGTCACTGATAAAACTACACAGTGACATCAACAAGTTTCATCCCACCACCAAACTCAACATGGACTACTCTTGACTGTCTGTCTCATTCTTGGACACGTGCGTCTCCATCAAGGACGGACACCTCAGCACCACACTCTACCGCAAACCCACAGACAACCTCACAATGCTACATTTCTCCAGCTTCCACCCAAAACATATTAAAACAGCCGTTCCCTATGGACAAGCCCTACACATACACCGGATCTGCTCAGATGAGGAGGAACGTGACGGACACCTGGAAGTACTCAAGGATGCCCTCACAAGAACGGGGTACAATGCTCAACTCATCGATCGCCAGTTCCGACGTGCCACAGCAAGGAACCGTATTGACCTCCTCAGGAGACAGACACGTGCTGCAACTGACAGGGTACCCTTCATTGTTCAATACTTCCCAGGGCTGAAAAATTACGCCATGTTCTTCGTGACCTGCAACACATTATCAATGAGGATGACCACCTCACCAAGACCTTCCCCACACCTCCACTACTTGCCTTTAAACAACCACCAAACCTCAAACAGATCATTGTTCGTAGCAAACTGCCCGGCTCTCAGGACAACTCCATACAACCCTGTCATGGTGGACGCTGCAAGACATGTCAGATTGTGGACATAGATACCACTATTATGCATGGGAACACCTCCCACCTTGTACATGGCAGGTACTATGTGACTCAGCCAATGTTGTCTATCTTATACGTTGCAGGCAAGGATGCCCAGAGGCATGGTACATTGGGGAAACCGAGCAAAGGCTACGACAACGGATGAATGGGCACCACGCAACAATCAACAGACAGGAGGGTTCCCTCCCAGTTGGGGAACACTTCAGTGGCCCAGGACATTCAGCCTCAGACCTTCAGATGACCATCTTCCAAGGTGGACTTCGGGACAGGCAGCCAAGGAAAGTAGCCGAGCAGAGGCTGATAGCTAAGTTCAGTACCCATAGGGAGGGCCTCAAACGGGACCTTGGGTTCATGTCACATTACAGGTGATCACCATTACACTACACACACACACAGATATTCCTACACACACACACTCTCACATACACATGGACACAGGTACACACAGACACACACACAGACACCCACACACATCCTTATAGACACACACACTCCCACACTCACACATGCACTCCCTCACAGACTTAAGACACTCTGCACTCACTACACACACAGACACACACACACACTTTCTCACACTCACAACCCCCACCCCAGACAGATAGACAGATACACACAGACAAAGACCCACATGCACACATATATTTTGTGAGGTAAATTTGTACTTTCAGAGTTACATTGCACTTTGCTCAAAAACTGCATACATTCTTGTAGAACTCTGAGCTCAAAAAACTGCATGAATGTATATAAAACTCTGTTATCTCACTTTTTAGATTAGAATCAAACTAAACATCAGGTCATAGACAGAGAACACAGGGGGCTAACACCTTCAACATATTGTCTAGCTATCACCATTGTTAACAGCTAACCCGAGAATGCAACTTTTAAAAGAAGGTTTTGTGATTTACAAATGAAAGAAGTGAAACTATCACTGTATTCTAACAGATGAAAGGCTTAACAGACAATCAATTTTTCAATGTATAATTTCAGTGACATCACACTGTAAATTTTTGCTATAAATTCTGTGTTATGATCGAGCCCTCCACTATCACCTGATGAAGGTGTTTGATTATGTTAAAAAAAGTTTCTTTTCTGGTGCCTACTGAATAATGCTTAGTCAACATTGATTTTAATTTGTTTGTTCTGGTTAAAATCTTAAAATGTTAAATCTTGTACAAACTTTGCATCTGTCATCAAGCAATTAATGTCTGTTTTTAAAAGTCATTGGTTTTGACAGGGTCAAATCTTTGAGAAGCTACTGCTCCTGTAAAAATGAACAGTTTTGCTGTTCAGGATTCATATCAAAAGGAACAAAATGGGTTGCCATGAAAAACCAACCTCAGTGACTTGACAATTGTAATCGTACACTACAAACTGGTTTGCATTACAGAAGGACCTTGTAATACCCTGGTCAACACCCGTTGTAAAGAAGTGAGTGGCATTTGGCAGTTTTTGCTTATTGTCAGTATAGTTCCTGTAGTGGACATGGATTAGTTTGGAATATAAGGGATATCTCTTCAAAGGTTTCTCTGTTGAATCTCAGGCTTTTCATGGAGAAATCATGCCTGATCCTCTAGTAAGGATAACAGGTCCAATAATTCTTCCCTGGCAGGAAGTTTCATTTTCTACAATCTTGGCAGGTATTCTAAACTTTCATAAATAATTCCTAAACCTTCTAGACACCTGCTATAAAAACAAATGCATAATGGGATTCCTTAGGGAATCGTATGTTACAATATGACAGTCTTCATGTAAAAGTCCTGAATGTTTTACCTACTCAAAGATTGAAGCAAAGACTCCGACTTATCAAGAAATAAAAATCATGGAAATTAAGTCAATTTAAGATTTTATTAACTTAAAACACAAGCTTTGCCTTGATCAGTTACTTAAGACAAATGTGTATCCTTTATAAGATACATTTTATGACTACACATGAAAAGGTGGAAATCATACAATCTATGACTGAGCTCATTGAATTACAACATTGTCACATATGATTTCTTGGGTTAATTTCTAACCTATCATAGAATCATTTATTTTTGACACAGCAAGCAGAAATGTAGCCCTTTGAGTTTCTGACAGCTCTCCACTGCGCAATCCACTGTCCATTATCCTCTAATCTGAAAATTAACCATTTACTGTAATGTACTCTTTTGTGTCCTTGAGCCTATTTTTAAAATTCAGTTGGATACTCACCTTTCTACTTCATGAACATCAATTTTGTTCAGCAATCTCTTACGTAGTACTTTGTTGGACACTATCTGAATTCCACATTGACAACATCCAGCACACCCCCTTTATCGACTTTCTCTGTAACTGCATCAAAATCCATTTAGATTAATTAATCATGATCTGCTGCTTACAAATCTGTGCTAGCTATTTTTAATTAACTCAAATTTCTGTTGATTTTTCCTCCATAATTGTTTCTAAAAGTGTATTCACTCTTAGTTTAACTGCCATGTAGTTCCTGTAGTCCTTTTCTGAACTCAAGCAGAAGCGGGGTCTCTTCCTATCCAAGTTAGATGAAATTCGGTTCCAATTTTAAATTCCATTCCCTTGTTAGCATCACACTATTATGCTACTCACATTACCTTGTTTGGTGCCTAACCAACAGGATTTTGTTTTTGGTCTACATTTACATCTAACTTCCACAATAATAGGCACATAAGGGGACAGAAACCTCATGGTTATGGTGTCTTTTTTTAAACTAGCCATCATGAACTCACACACTGCCATGGAGTGTATAAAGTTGGATCTAGAAGTCTAACAACGTCATTGTGAAAGTCAAGAAATGTTGTGAAAACCCAATTGCACCACAAATGTCCTTTAGCAAGCAAACTAAAAAGACTTATTTCCGCCAGGTTCTTGTTTTCTCAACTCTCAAGTGCTCTCAAATGTACCTGTAGTTATTGTAATGTGATCATAGTCTATAAGTTCCCTGATTGAGGGTGTTAATGTGCTCCAATCAGGGAGCCCTGGCTGACACATAAAAGGATAAGTATCAGGGATATTGATGCCCTGAGTTCCTGACTCAGTCAGAGGCAGTGCTATTATCAAAGGTAATAATTTGTAAATAAAGGGTAATTAGTGATGGGATGCTGGCCACTGAAGAATTATTTCAATTCCAGGACAAAGAAAACACTTCAATGACACACGAAAGCTCCCTGTGAAAAGTGGAAGCATTGACATTAATGACTGAGAGGAGCACTTTCTTAATTCATTCATGAGATGTAGGCTTCACTGTCCAGGTCAACATTTATTGTCCATGCCTAATAGCCCAGAGCGTAGTTAAAAGTCAAACATATTACTGTCTGAAGTCACACGTAGGTCAGATCAGCTGAGGATAGTAGATTGCCTTCCCTAAGGGACATTAGTTGATCAGATCGTTTTTTTTCCTAGAATGACAATCGACAGTGGTAGTCACCATTACTTCAGCTTTCTATACCAGTTTTTAATTGAATTCAAATTTGGGCACCTGTAATAACAGTTATAGCTGGGGTTTTCCCAAATATTAAGCTGGGCTACTGAACTACTAGCTCAGTCAGATTACCTCTATGCTACCACCATTCCCATAGCTTGTGATTCCTTGATCAAATTGGTGACAATTTGTCCATTAGGCTACATCAAACTCATAGTGCCTTAATGATAAGGCAAAATGGAAAGAAAAGGAAAATCCCATCTATGGACCATGATTCAGCCTGTTCAGTCACGTGAAGACCCATGGCAAAAACCTGTGACCCTGAATTGTTGACATCAGCAAATTGAGGGACAGTTGATGGTGATGACTGGAAGGAAAACGCAGAAAGCAACTTATGTGGGATTCTTTTGAGAAGCCAAATGTGTTTCATGGCCCTTCAGGAGTAAAATCAAGACTTTGACATTCACATGAAATGGAACTGAATCAAACTATTAAGGCTCAAAAATGAAAAGACATAACATTAAGATGGAAGGAAGGAAGTTTAGAGGGGATTTAAGGAACTTTTTTTCACTCAGAGAGTGGTGGAAATCTGAACTGCATTACCTAGAAGGGCAGTCGAAGTGGGAAACCCCACAACCTTTAAAACGTATGTGAATGAGCATTTAAAATGTCATAACATTCAAAGCAATGGGAAAATGGGATTAGTGTGAATAAATCAACACAGACCTGATGGGTTGATGAGCCTCTTCCTTGTTATATGACTCTTTGACTCTAAGCTAAACATCATGAAAAGTAACAGCCAAAAGTGATAAACGTTAATCTTAATTCTTCCATGCTGTGATTCTCCCTTGCTACTGTCCTGAAATAACTTGTAGATGGCATTCTATGTGACTGTAAAAAGGCAAAATGCCCCAAACCCCATCTTTTGTGACCTCTTTGCAGCTTTTCACACAGTTCAGTATACCATCTTCCTCCAACATCTCGATACTTTAATCCAGCTGAGTGATTTCCATTCTTATTCTTAATTTTAACCCAAATATATCTTGTAATGGCTTCTGTTCCTGCTCTCAGACCATTATCTCTAGTGTCTTCACAGTTTTGGCCCCATCCTACGTTTTACCAATGTAGTGCCTTTTGGCTTCTTAATCCAAAAACATAACCACATGTCCCCTTACAAACCCAGCTCTAACTCATCATCACCTCTTGCCTCCACTTTTGAATAATCACTAGAATGCTTATCCAATGTCCAGTATTAAATGAATTGAAATTTGCTGTGATTAAAAATTGGAAGACTGAAGCTTTTGACTTTGGTCTGCACTGGAAACTCCCTTCCCCAGTTATTAACTCCATTTCTGCTCCTGGCAATAGTCTGAGGTAGAATCAAACTGCTTGTCTGAGATAGAATCAAGCTTTTAACCATGTAAAAAATATTATCACTTGCATTTCTAACTGCACCACACCTGAAGAAGGAATGAGACTCTGAAATATTGTGTTTCCAAATAAATCTGTTGGACTATAACCTGTTGTCGTGTAATTTTTGACATTGTCCAACCCAGTCCAACACTGGCATCTCCACACCATGGCTGAAATCCTCATCTTATGCTTTGTTCCATCTAAACTTGGCTTTGCAACACATTCCTGGTTAGCCTCCAACATTCTATACTTACTCTAAGACATTATTTATATCTTAGCTTTATCATTAAGCTTTAATCTGTCCTAATAACTTGGTGTCAAATTTTATTTTATAAGGTCCTATGCTGTACTTAGAGTGTTTAATTATATTTTCAGGTGTGTAATGTAGTCAGTAGTAACGTTGAAATATGATGTTGTAGTGATAACCGAGAAATGACTCAAAAAAGGCAGGACTGAGTATTAAATACAATAGATATAAGATATTCTGGAAAAACAGAGGCGAAAAGAAACAAAAAGGGGTAGCATTATTGATTAAAGAAACTAGTATAGTGTTGGAGAGAGATAACGTCATCAAGGAGTCATGTTCAGAATCTGTTTCATAAAGTGAATAAAAGAGCTAGAAATCAAATCAGATACCATTACATTGCTGGGCAAATATTCCACGCCTAAGAGTCTTAATGACTAATCAGAAAAATATGTTGTTGGTCACTAAGAATTATAAAAGATTGGGAGCACTAGTTTTTGGAGCGCTGCTCCTTCATCAGGTTATAATGGAGTACACAATTATAAGATACAGAATTTATAGCAAAAGTTTACAATGTGATGTAACTGAAATTATACATTGAAAAATACTGAGATTGTTTGTTGAGTCTTTCATCTGTTAGAATGACCATGATAGTTTCATTTCTTTCATATGTAAATCATAAAACTTGTTTTAAAAGTTACATTCTTAGGATAACTGTAACAATTGGTGTCAGCCCAGGTAAGATGTAAGGTGCTGAAGGTGTTAACCCCCTGTGTTTTGTTGTCGGTGTCATAATGTTTTGACTGATTCCAATGTAAAAAGTGATTTAACAGAGCTGAAAAATGTGTTGCTGGAAAAGCGCAGGAGGTCAGGCAACATCCAAGGAGCAGGAGAATCGACGTTTCAGGCATAAGCCCTTCTTCAGAAAAATTCCTGAAGAAGGGCTTATGCTGAAACGTCAATTCTCCTGCTCCTTGGATGCTGCCTGATCTGCTCTGCTTTTCCAGCAACACATTTTTCAGCTCTGATCTCCAGCATCTGCGATCCTCACTTTCTCCTAGTGATTTAACAGAGTCTTACATGGTGGATGAATACTTGAATATTTCACAAATGCCTTCACCAAGGGAGAAGACGCTGTCAAAGTCACGTAGAAGAGGAAGTAGTTGAGACACTGAATGGGCTAAAACTTCACAAATGCTTTCACCAAGGGAGAAGACGCTGTCAAAGTCATGTAGAAGAGGAGGTAGTTGAGACACTGGATAGGCTGAGAAGAGGCAGGAGGGTACAATTCTAAGTCAGAAGTCACACAACACCGGGTTATAGTCCAAAACCTTTATTTGAACTCACAAGCTTTTGGAGTGCTGCTGCTTTCTCAGGTAAAATGGAGGGAAATGCACAGGCACAGAATATATAGAGGGAGAGATAATTGCAAGATTATTCCAGGTAATTATGAATGTCAACAGATAAGGACAAATAGTATGAATGGAGTGACAATAGGCTGAATAACAAGTCTTTGCGGGTGATAAAAAATGTCAAACCATATGAGTAAAGTGTTAACAACTGCATAACAAGTGAAATAACAAGTATCCACCCCAATACAACACTGGCACCTCCACATCATGGGTACAATTCTAAAAGGAATGTGGAAGCAGATGGACCTGATGATACCTGTGCACAAATCATTGAAGGAGGCAGGGCAGGTTGAAATAGCAGTTAGTAAAGGATATGGGATCCTTGATTTTACATCCTTGATGCACATTTCTGACCTCAACGACAGTATTATGTCTAGTTATTGGCACCACAATTCTGAAAAGATGTGATGGTGTTTCAGAGAATGCAGAAAATATTCATAAGAATGATTCCAAGGATGAAAGACTTTATTCACACGAATAGATTGGAAAACGCTTCTCCTTGGAGAAGAAAAGATTAAGAGGAAATTTGATGGAAGTATTCAAAATTATGTGGCATCTTGATAGAGCAAGTAAAGAGAAACAAGTGCCGTTCATAGCAGAAGTGGAAACATAGGACACAGGTTAAAGACGATTGATATAAAAATTGTAATGGTCACATGGGGATTTTTTAACCCAGTGAACTGTTAAATCAAGGAAATAGAAATGGTTAAGTGCTTCGTTCAGACAGCAATCATGGGCACAATAATCCAATTAGCCTTTGGTACTCTAACAATTCTATTCTACAATTCTATGATAAGTAAAACTTTGCCCAAGTTCATGCAGTCCACAAAAATCTAAAGTAGGTAATTATTGCTTTACCAATCTACTCTTAATCATCAATAAAGTGATGGAAGGTTCCAGTCCCAGTACTATCAAGTGACACTTACTCACCAATGACCACTGCACATAATTCCTTTGTTTGGATTCTACAAGAACCACTCAGCCCTAAACCTCACATCAGAGGAATGCTAGGAGTGAGGTACGAATGACTGTCCTTGAAATCAAAGTAACATTTGACTAAATATAACACTGAGATGCCTTAAAAAAAACTCGAGTAAGTGGGAATCGAAGGAAAAGTGCTGTACTATGCTCCATAGAACTTTAGTTAGGCCACAGTTGGAATAAAGTTCTGGTTACCACACCATCAGAAGGATGTGGAGACTTGGAGAGGCAACAGATGTTGCCTGGTTTGGAGGGCATTGTTTTTCCAGGTAAACATTGGAGGCTGAGGAGTGGCCTGATACAGGTTTCCAAAATTATGAACAGCGTGGATAGAATGTATAGTTCTTTTACTTTGGGGAGAAATGTTAATTATTAGGGGGCATAGGTTTAAGATAAAAGTGGGTAAGTTTAACAAAGTTGTGAGAGACAATGTCTTCACACAGAAGATGTTAAGTGACTGAAATGCATAACCAGAGGAGATGGTAGAAGCAGGAACAATAACAACACTTAAGAGGCATCTTGGCAAATTCATGAATAGGCAAGGAACAGAGGGATGCAGACTGTACAGATACAAAATGTATTTAGTTTAGAAAGGTGTCATGTGTCAGCACGAGATTGGTGAAGTGAAGGGCCTGTGCTGGACAATTCTTTGTTCTTTAATAAAGTCATACTCAGCACAAGGATAATGATTGCGATTGTTAGCAGCCAATCAATACAGTTTAGGGACATCACTACCATGCAGTTTTTGAGGCCTTACCATCTTTGAAATCTATCCCATTTCGAATGGGAGAAATACCACAACAACATGAAGAGTTCTTCCATGTAGGAACACTGAACTTCATCTCCACAACAGTCAGGACAGGACAGTAAAATAATAATATGGAAAATGAAAGTTAGAATGACAGGAAGGCTCAGAATGAATAAATATAAGAACACATTAGTAATGAAGGCTAGATGCTACAAAGATAACAAATTATATCATATCGAAGTTAGTAAATATGTTGTGGTCACCACTACATAGACATGGTTGGGGTGGTACAGTGGCTCAGTGGTTAGCACTGCTGCCTCAACAGCACGGGGGACCTGGGTTTGATTCCAGCCTCATGCGGCTGTCTGTGCAGAGTTTGCACATCCTCCCCATGTCTGTGTGGGTTTCCTCCCACAATCCAACAATGTGCAGGTCAGGTGAATTGATTATGCTAAATTGCCCATAGTGTTAGGTGCATTAGTCAGAGGGAAATGGGTCTGGGTGGGTTACTCTTCAGAGGGTCAGTGTGGACTTGTTGGGCCGAAGGGCCTATTTCCACACTGTAGGGAATCTAACCTAATGATGGAATGTGTTATAAACTATTACTAAAGACATTGTAACAGAGCACTTTGATAAATTCAAGGTAATCAAGCAGAGCCAAATAGTTTTGTCAAAGGGAATCATGTTCAACTAATTTATTTGAGTACTTTGAAGAAGTAACTTGTGCTGTGAAGAAAGGGGAATCAATGGATGCATTGTATGCCCATTTCCATAAGGCATTTGAGTTTGATAAGATGCCACATCAAAGGTTATTGAGGGAAATTGAACCTCTTGGTGTTGGGGGTAACATATTGACATGGATAGAAGATTTGCTGACTAACAAAAGCAGATTGCCAACGGAACAAATCTGTTCACAGAATCTCATGAATGATGTACACCGACATCAGTGCAGGGACCTCAACATTTTATGATTTATATAAATGTTTTGGATAAAGTGGCTCAAAGTATGGTTGATAAACTTCCCGATGACATAGTTAGGAAAATAGCTATGAAGAGGACACAAGGAGCCTACAGGGATATAGATAGGTTACATGGGTACAAAGGTTACAAAGATCTGGCAAATGGAATACATTGTGAGAAAGTGTAAAATTGCCCATTTTGGCAGAAAGTATAAAAAAGAAGCATATTTTCTGGATGGTAGGTGTTTAAAGAGGCTCTAAAGTACAGAGAGATCTGAGTATTTTAGAGTGTAAATTGCAGAAGATTAATGTGCAAATATAGTGAGGGAAATTGAATGACTGTCAGGCCATAAGAAACAGGAACAGGATAAGCCTTTCAGCTGCTTGAGCCTGCTCCACCATTCATTAGGATCATGGATGATCCAATATTCTACACATTCACTTATTTGCCCTTTCCCCATAACCCTTTATTGACTCACTGATCAAGAATCCATCTATCCAACCTTAAATATTCATAAAGACTTCATCCCCACAGCTCTCTGTAATTACATTAGATTCCATACAGTATGGAAACAGGCTGTTTGGCCCAACAAGTCCATACCGACCCTCCAAAGAGTAATCTCCCCGACCCCTGACTAATGCTCCTAACACTACGGGCAATTCAGCATCGCCAATTCACCTGACCTGCACATCTTTGGATCGTGGCAGGAAACTGGAGCACTTGAAGGAAACCCAAACAGACACGGGAGAATGTGCAAACTCCACACAGATAGTCACTTGAGGTGAGAATCAAACCTGGGTCCTTGGCGCTGTGAGGCAGCAGTGATGATAAGTTCCAAAGACTCTCAACCCTCAAAGAAGAAGTTCCTCCTCATCTCAGTATTAAATTTGGATTGCCTTTATTCTGACGCTATGCCCTCAGGTTGTAGACTCTCCCATGAAGAGAAACGTCATTGCAATGTTTACACTGTCAAACCTTAAAGAATTCTATATTCTTCAATGAGCTCACTTCTCATTCTTCTGAACTCTAGTGAGTCTGAATCTGTTTAACCTTTGCTCATAAAACAATCCATCTATACCAGGGATCATCCTAGTAAACCTTTTCCAAATACCCTGCAATGAAATGATATCTTTCATTAGATACAGGCACCAAAATTTATCACATACTCCAGATGTGGTTTCACCAGATGCCTTGTGCAATTGCAGTAAGCCTTCCCTATTCTTATATTCCAATGCCTTTGATATAAAGGCCAATATTCCACCAGCTTTCCCAATTATGTGTTGTATCTGTGTGTTGGATTTCTATGTTTTGCATACAAGAACCCCACAAGATTGTGTCACTGGTCGAAGGATATGATTCACTCCTAAGCTTGCTTTCAACTAGCAGGCGAGATGTCACAGTTTCATATCCTGGACGAGCCCCTGATTATTAGGGTGGCATGGTGGCGCAGTGGTTGGCATTGCTGCCTCTTAGTGCCAGGAATCTAGGTTTGAACATAGCACTGTCTGTGTGGAGTCTGCACATTCTCTCTGTGTCAAAGTATGGCAATGGAAAAGCACAGCAGGTCAGGCAGCATCCAAGGAGCAGAGAATCGAGATAAGTCCTTCATCATGGTGGGGAAGGGGGGGAGGGGTTTGTGCGTGGGGGGAAGGGGGCTGGTAAATAGGAGGGTGAGGGTGAAGTAGCTGGGAAGGTGATAGGTAGATGCAGGTGGGGCATGATGGTGATAGGGTGGAGCGGATAGGTGGAAAGGAAGATGGGCGGGTAGTGGATGGTGGATGGGCAAGAGGATGGTGCTGAGTAGGAAGGTTGGATCTGGGATGAGGTGGGGGGAGGGGGAATGAGAAAACCCCGGTGAAGTTAACAATGCCGTGTGGTTGGAGGGTCCCAAGGCAGGAGATGAGGCATTCTTCCTCCAGGCATCAGGTGGATTGGATTTGGCTGCGGAGAAGGCCCAGGACTTGCAGTCCTTGGCAGAGTGGGAGGGGACGTTGAAGCGGTCGGCCGCAGGGGGTGGGGTTATTTGGTGCATGTATCCCAGAGATGTTCCCTGAAATGTTCCATAAGTTGGCATCCCGTCTCCCCAGTGTAGAGAAGACCACATCGAAAGCAACTGACACAGTAGATGGGGTGTTTTGGGTGTGCAGGAAAATCTCTTCCGGATGGGGAAGGATCCTTTGGAAGCTTGGATGGAGGGGAGGTGGTGGTGTGGTTACAGGTTTTACACCTCTTGCGACAGCAAGGGAAGGTGCTGGGAGTGGAGGGTGGATTGGTGGGAGGGGGGATGGACCTAACAGGGAAGTTGCGGAGGGAACGGTCTCTGCAGAACAGGGAAGGAATGTCTGCCTGAGTTTCTGCCAGGTGCTCCAATTTCCTCTCACAGTTGAAAGATGTGCAGATAAGGTGGATTGACCATGCTAAATTGCCCCGTCGTGTCGAGGGATTTGAAGATGTGCCGATTAGATGGATTGACCATTCTAAATTGCCCCATAGTGTCCAGGGATGTGGGGATGTGCAGATTAGGTGGATTGACCATGCTAAATTGTCCCATAGTGTCCAGGGATGTACAGATTAGGTGGATTAGCCAATGCAGCGTCACAGGATAGGGTGGGGGTGCTGGACCCAGGTACGATCTTTTCAGAAGATCAGTACAGATTCGATGGTCCAAATGGCATCTTTGTTTGCAGTTTTTCTCCTGTACTTTTCCAGAGTCCAAGGAGTTTTGAAAATTGCAACCAATGCATCTCCTATCTCAGTAGGTTTTGTGTGGGATTCTATGGTACAATCTATCAGCACCAGGGGACTTATGTGCCTTTAGCCCTATTAGTTTGCCTAACATTACTTTTCTAGTCATGGTAATGTACTTAATTTAAATAAGATTCTACTCTTTTGTTCTCTTTCGAAATGAACAACTTCACGTTTTCCCACATTATAGTCCATTCACCAACTTTTTGCACACTTACTCAATGCATCAATATATGTCTGTAAACTGTTTGTATACTTCTCACCACTTACCTGTCCACTTATTTTTGTGTTATCTGCAAAATTAGCTACAGTAGAGTCACTTCCTTCCTTCAATTCATTAATATATATTGTAAACAGTTGCTGCCCTAGTACTGGTCCCTGTAGAACCCCACTGGTTATAGGTAACCAACCTGAAAAAGAACTTCTTTATCCTGCCCATGAGCCAATTCTCTATCCATGCCAATAAACCATCCCCATCCCTCTTAGCTTATAACTTAACCCTTTCTGAGGGATCTTGTCAAATGACTTCTGGAACTCCAAATACAACACGTCTCCCGGTTCCCTTCTGTGCACATTGGTTGAGACTTCCTTGCAAAAATAATAAATTAGTCAGACACAATTTCCTTTTCATGAAGTCATGCTGACTCTGTTTGATCAGGTTATGGTGTTCCAAATGTTCTGGTATTACTTCTTTAATAATTGATTCTAATACTTATCCAACAACATACGTTAGGCGAATTGAACTATACTTACCTGCTTTTTGCCTCCCTCCTTTTTTGAACGGTGGCATCACATTGGCAGTTTTCCAATTCTCCCATAGTTCTAAAGAATCCAAGGATATTTGAAACATTACAAACACTGCATCTACTATCTCTGTAGCTACTCTTTTTAGGATCCTACGGTGCAAGCCTTCAGGGCCGGGGTCTTAGTTGGCTTTAGTCTTATTAGTCTGTCTAACGTTAGTTTTCTAGTGATGATGATAGTACTTAATTTCTCCCCATATTCTTCAGTATTAAAGGGACGGTCGCAGAATCTTCCACCTTAAACACTGACATAAAATATCTACCTATCTCCTTTGCCATTATCTTGTTCCCATAATGATCTCCCAAGATGCATTTTTTATGTTTACATTGACTTTTCCCTTTTTTTTTACATTTAAAGAAGTTCAGATTGTTAGATTTATTTTCCTTGCAAGATTCCCCTAGTAGTTAATTTTCTCTTTATTATCTCTTTAGTCCTCCTTTGTTAGATTTTGAATTTATCCCAACCTTCAAGGCTATCACTGCCTTGTGTCTCATTGCGTTTTTTTCAACTTAATACTCTCCTTAACTTCCTTGGTTAGGCATATCCCCCTCTCAGAACCTTTTCTCCTTATGGAGATACAGTTTTGCTGAGTAACATAAATTACTTCCTTAAATATCTGTCATTACTAGCTTGCTGTCTTTCCTGCTAAACTACTTATCGAGTCCACTTTAGTTAACACTATCCTTATTTCATTGTAATTGTCTTTATTAAAGTTAAACATTGTTGTTCCCAAAAGCAAGAGTGAGGAGGTTATGTTTCGGTTATACAGGGCATTGATAAAACTGCATCTAGAGTACTGGTCACTGTACTTACGGAAGGATGTTAATACTTCGAAAGCAGTTCAAAGAGGGCTTACTAGATTAATACCTTAAATAAGCAGGTTGCTTGAAGAGGAGAGGATGGACAGGCTGGACAGGCTAGACCTGCGTCCTCTGGAATTTAGAAGATTCAACGGTGACTTAATTGAAATATATAAGATTCTGAGGGGACTTGACTGGGTGAATGTCGAAAGGTTGTTTTCTCCTGTGGGAGAATATAGAACTAGGGCTCATTGTTTAAAAATGTAGGGTTGTCCATTTAAAACAGAGATGAGAAAAACACTTTATTCACTTGGAAGATTATACGTCTTTGAAATTCATTTCCTCAAAAGATAGTAGATGTAAAATCTTTAAATGTGTTTAAGGCAAAGGTGGATTACCAAGGGGATGAAAGATTTTTGAAGATTTGAAGGGATGTAGAGTTGAGGTTAAAATCTGATCAGCCCAGACGTTATTGAATGGTGGAGCAGGCTTGAAGAGCTCAGTAGCTTACTCTTCTAGGTATGTGTGTAGGATAAGAAAGGTGACCTGAATGTTCAGGGGTATATGGCATTTACGAGTACCTATAGGTGGATGGATAGTACTGTCCATCAAGGATAGCACTGAGGGTATACTTAGAAACATTTATGTCCTGGCAACCAAGTAAAAAGTATTGCCGTTGTTGTGCTACTCTGTTGTTTGCTCCCTTGTGAATGTTTTGTCACCATGCCAGAACTTCATGCCCTTGGTCATGATGCATTTTGTCTTCTGCAAGAAACACTGGTATTGCCATGATCTCTGCGGCCAAGAGGGCTATGCTGCAAGGCATCCCCTCCTCCATCTCTGAGGGACAGAATATGTTTCGGAGGATAGTCTAGCAAGGCTATCTCCTGCATCTCCTGCATCTTCTACTGGCACAGACACTGACGCCTTGGTGGATACATCAGCTGGATTAAAGTCAGTTGAGCACTTTACTGTCAAGTCTCCACAGCTGTCTGAGGAAGAAATGCCCAGATGGGTGGCATTCGAAGAACTGGCAGAGACCAGGCATCCACTCAGCTCCAGGCAGGAGCTGCCCCCAGGATTCATGACTTTATTGACATGAGCAAGCAGACAAAGGAACAGCATGCAGATTTGTCAGGGGCATGGGTGACATGATACAAAAGGCTGAAAGACTTCAGTAATACTGCCTTAGACACGTCAAAAAGGACAGTTTGGAGGCAGCCAGATTCAGCACTCACAGAATCTGCTAAATATGCACACAGGCCTTTTTTGTTAGTTGCCCTCGAGAAGCTGCATTCTTGATCTGCTGCAGTTATTTGCTGATCCCCAAAATTGTTAGGGAGGGAACTTCAGATTTTGACATAGCAACACTGAAGGATCAGCAATATATTTCCAAGTCAAAATGGTGGGAAACCTGTAGATGGTCATGTTCCCATGTATCTGCTCTCCTTATTCTTCTAGAAGGAAGTGGTTATGGGTTTGGAAGGCACTGTTGAAGGACTCTTGGTGAATTTCTGCAATGCATCTTCATGCGTGCTGCTGCTACTGGGTGTCAGTTATGGTGGGGATGAATGTTGGTGTAGGTGGTGTCAATCAGACCTGCATTGCCTGGGATGCCCAAATCAGAGGCGGCCTCGTTGTCTGACCACCCACAGGGTTCAGGGTAACAGACAGGGTGGAGGTGGAAGGCTCACATACCTCTGGAGTGTCCTGAGGGGTATCATGTTATCATAGAATTCCTACAGTGTGGAAGCAGGTCATTTGGATCTTCAAAGCCACACTGACCTTTTGAAGAGCATCCCACAGAGACCCTGTGACCCTACATTTCCCATGGCCAACCCATCTAGTCTGCTCATTCCTGGACACTATGGGCAATTTAGCATGGCCATCTTCTTTAGACTTGAGAGGAAACCAGAACACCCAGAGGAAACCGACATAGACAAGGGGAGAATGTGCAACTCCACGCAGACAATTGGAGGGTTGAATCAAGCCCAGGTACCTCGCATTGTGAGACAACAGTGTGAACTACTGAAGCACCTTGCTGCCCTAAGGGGTGGTCACGGGGACGTTGAACTAGTTAAGTGGGGTGAGGCTATTAACATTTACAGAAACAGTAGTAGGGCAGACAGTATGGAAAGAGTCAAGAATCTAACACCAGGCACAGCAGATAAGGAAACAACTCCGAGAAAGGGAATGGTCAACGCAGGACTGGTGATGTTGTACTTAAATGCATGTGGTATTCAAATCAAGGTAAATGAGCTCATGAGTAGGTGGAAATTGTTAGGTATAATGTTACAGGGATCACAGGTATGTGGCCGCTCGGCGATCTGGGCTGGGAACTAAATGTCCCAGGATACGTGTTCCATCTAAAAGACAGGCAGAGGTGGTGGGGTTGTCTTGTTAGTAAAAAATGAAATTAAATCAATAGCAAGGGGTGCTATATATGGTCAGGGGCACAGAATCTTTGTGGGTAGAGTTGAGGAACCACAAAGGAAAAAAAGATTCTGATGGGAGTTATATACAAGCTCTCCTTCAAAATGTTAGTGGAGATCAGGTAGGTGGCAGATCCCATGAAAAGGAATATGTGATGTGTCTGTTTGTTTTTTGGAGCAGCTTGTAATAGAGCCCACTAGGGAATACAAAATTCTGGATTTAGTGCTATGTAATGAGGAGGACTTGATTAGGGAGCTTCACGGGGGCAGGGACTATAATATGATAGAATTCACCCTGCAGTTTGAGATGGAGAAGCTGGAATCAGACGTAACGGTAAACCAATTGAGTGATAGAAACTACAAAAACCTGAGTGAGGCGCTGGCCAGAGTTGACAAGGGAAATTAGGAACAGCATAAAAACTAAAGATGAAGCATACAATGTGGTAAAGATTAGTGGGAAGTAAGAAGTTTGGCAAGCCTTTAAAAACCAACAGAGTACAACTAAAAAAGCAATAAGGAAGGGGAAAAAATTAAATGTGGGTAAGCTAGCTAGTAATATAAAAGAAGATCGCAAGGGTTTTTTCGTATTTATAAAAGGTAAGAGCAAGGCAAGACTGGATATTGGACTGTGAGGCTGAAGAAGTAATAATGGGGAACAAAGAAATAGCAGAGGAACTGAGTAGTACCTTGCACCAGTTTTCACAGTGGAAAGCATCAGCAGCATACCAGAATTTCAAGAGAGTCGGGGGCAAAGATGTGCATAGTGACCATCGTTAAGGAGAAGGTGCTGGGGAAACTGAAAGGTCTGAAGGTAGATAAGTCCTCCAGACCAGATGGACCAACCACAGAGTTCTGAAGAAGATGGCTGAGGAGATTGAGAAGACATTGGTGGTGATACTTCACGAATCACTGGAGTCAGGGTCGATTCCAGATATCCTGCTGGAAAATGGATAATGTAACATCTCTATTTAAGAAGGGAGAGAGTCAGAAGATGGAAATTATAGGTTGGTTCGCCTAACCTCAATTGTTGGTAAGATTTCAGTGTCCATCAGCAAGGATGAAATTGGAGAACTTGGAAGTACATGTTAAAACAGGGCAAAGTCAACATGGTTTCATCAAGGCAGGACATGCCTGACAAATCTATTAGAACTCTTTGAGGAGGTAACAAACAATTTATGCAAAGGAGAGCTAGTAGATGTGAATTATTTGAATTTCTAGAAGGCTTTTGACAAGTTGCTGCACAGAAGCCTGCCAAATAAGAAAAGGGCAAGGTTTTGGGTGCAAGGTCCTGTCGTGGATAGAGAATTAGCTGACTGGAGAAGGCACATTAAGGAAAAAGAGGTCTTTTTCAGGATAGCAGCCAGTGACTAGTGGAGTTCCGCTTTACATGTCATACATTAGCATTCTGGATGAAGCAACTGAGGGCACCGAAACTAAGTTTTCAGATGACACAATGATAGGTGGAGGGACAGGTAGTGTTGAGCAACCTGGGAGGTTGCAGAAGGACGTAGACAGGCTAGGAGAGTGGGAAAAGAATTGGTAAGTGGAAAACAATGTGGGAAATATAGGCACTTTGGTATTAGGGGTGGGGGTGATGTTGTTATCGATTCCTCTTTCTGCTGGCTGCATTCTTAACTCTTTTTGGAGCTGTACTTATCCAGGCAAGTGGGACTTATGCCTTTGTGGAGTCAGGAGGTGAATTACTCACTGCAGGATTTCTGGCCTCTGATTGTAACCACAATACGTGTATGGTTAGTCCAGTTCAGTTTCTGGTCATCTCTAATACCCAGAATGTTAATTGAGGGGTTGTAGTGATGGTAACATTATTGAATGTTAATGAGAAAAAGTTGTTGGCTTTGATCAGGGCCTGGAACTTGTGTGGCCTGAATTTTACTTGCCACTTGTCAGCCCCAAGCCTCCATATTGTCGAGGTCTAGCTGCATTTGGACATGGACTATCTGAAGAGTCATGAATGATGATGACTACTGTACAAACATCAGTGAACATCCCGACTCTGACATTATGGTGGAGTGAAGGTCAATAATGAAGCATCTAAAAATGTGGTTGATCCAAGGACACCACCTTTTGAAACCTCTGCAGAGGTGCCCTGGAGCTGAGATGACTGACCTCCAACAACCATCTTTCTTTGTGATAGGTATGACTCCAAACAATGGGGACATTTCCCCCAATTCCCACTGAGTCTAGTGATGCTCAGTCGGTCCATTAAATGCACTTTGATGTCATGAGCAGTCATTCTCACCTCACCTCTGGAATCCAGAGCCTGCTCCCCATTGTTCTAACCATTGGTGCTCAAAACCAATATTAAGATGACAGGGATTGAAGGATTTTGAGTTTGCTCCAGGCACCTCTTCCTCAAAAAGAAACAGTGCAGTGCCAATCGGCACCGAGGAAAAGGAGGACTCAATCACCGCACCACTGCTTACCCCTGATATTCCCAAAGTTTCCATTCAGAACACTCCAGAGATAGCTGAGACTTCTACCTTCACCCTATCTGCCATCCTCAGCTCTGTGGTAGATCAGACAAGGAGGATGCAGCTGCATCTGAGAAGGACACACTCAACATGTCTGGCCCTCCCAACCACAACACCCTCACATTCACCCACCGATCTTCTAAGGCCAACAGAACTCCAGTGTAGGGCAGAACCCCTTTGACCCAGCTGCAAAATCCATGGCTGTGCTGGGATGTGTTGGAAGGAAAGAAAGAAGATCACCTTCTGAGGGAACAGAGGGCACCTAAGGGCTGGCTAACTGGAAGTACATTATCTACATTTGTTATATCTGTTCACCAGCTGTGTGAGCGAATGTCTGCCTAGCCCCAACTGCAATATTGAAGAAACTGTCCAACCATCCTGAATGTTTGGTGGGCCAAAATGTGATGTGAGGAGTTCCTGCAGCATGTACAGGCTTTGGGAACTTGGCAGGTGTTTGTTGCTTTGGCAACTCCCAGCATGCCTGAATGAGCACAGCTCCAACAACACTCAAGATGCTTGACATTATCCCAGACAATGCATGTGCACTGACACCACTTGCACAAACATTCACTCCCTTCTCCATTGACACTCAATACCAGCAGTATTATCTACAATATATATTGCAGAAATTCACAAAGGGTATTTAGACAGCACCTTCCAGACCCATAACCCCGTACACTTGGAAGAGCAAGCAAATATGATCAATCTTACCAGACTGCAAAACACTCTTTCTGCATCATGGCATAAGTGTGATTGCTTCATAATGATTCATGAAATGGTCAGCAGTGGGTCTCTTTATGCACTCTGGTCTCTTAACAATAAGATTATAACCTGGGTAGTTCACATGTTAACAAGTAAAGTAGTGTATGATGTTAATATGTAACAAACTGAAGCTTAAAGACTATTCTTGACTTTACCTTCTCCTCAACTAATCTGTCTTAAACTCAAACTCTCAGGTGTAGTCCTAAAACCACCTGACTAAAGGGTTAATTGGGAGCCAGAAGCAATTAAACACATAATTCTGCTCCCACTGGAGCTTCAATAATGCAAGTGATTTAATATCTCACTTTCAGCCCTTTGATTATATTTACCTGCACTAATGTGAGTTGAGCACATTGACCATGCTTTCTGACGTGATTGGCTGAATGCAGTGGGGATCATTTTTACCAAACTATGGTTTAAGAAGGCCTCCAAACATTTAATGTCCTGTGTTCTGAAGTGATGATATTCAAGTCTTATTTTTTCAGAAGAGGATCGTGTGAGCACATATGAATACATTTTTAACTTTTAAACAAAGACCACTTTGCTAAGGAAAAAGCACTGAGTACAACAGCAATAGCAAACATCAAGGGAGCTCAGGTACAGTCATATAGTCCGAGACCCACATTATTCGCTAAGACCTCACCCTGGTTAAACTTAGAATTTATTGTGACCATTAAGGAGTAGGACTAGAAAAAGAAACAATCTATCTGCCTAAACTTGGTTAGATTACCTGTCAATCAGTCTTCTCCCTGAATATAATAGCTGCTACATTTCAGTAACTGTGCCCACAGCTGGATTACAGATGTAAATGCAGATATTTGGAGGTTATCCGTCTAACAATACAAAACTGACAAGTATTAATTATACTTGTCAGTTTCCTGATGAAGGGCTTATGCCCGAAACGTCGAATTTCCTATTCCTTGGATGCTGCCTAACCTGCTGTGCTTTAACCAGCAACACATTTTTAGCTGTGATCTCCAGCATCTGCAGACCTCATTTTTTTACCCGAAGTATTAATTATAAACAATTTTAATTTGAGTTGATAATATAGTCTACTTGCTAATGTATTTATGGGTTTCACTCCCAAGAATAAACATGGCTCCAATTATTTCACGAGTCTGCAATGTATTGGATTTCTTGTAAGCTGGAAACACACTTAAATTGTCCTTAAAGTTATCCAGTCTGATTATATTGCTATAGAAATCACTGGAGAGATCATAGATTCCCTACAGTGTGGAAGCAGGCCATTCAGTCCATTGAGTCCACACGGTCCCCTCCAAACAGCATCCCATCCACACCCACCCCTCCATAAGCTATCCCTGTAATTCTTCATTTCCTATGGTTAATCCATCTAGCCTGTACATCTCCAGACACGAGGGGCAATTTAGCATGGCCAATTCACCTAACCTGCATACATTTGGACAGTGGAGGAAACCAGAGCATCCAGAGGAAATCCACAAAGACATGGGGAGAATGTTCAAAATCAACACAGCCAGAGGGTGAAATCAAACCGGATCTCTGACGCTGTGCTAACCGCTGAGCCACTGTGCCACTTCCACTGGGGGGTAAAAGAAAAAGGTTACAGCTCCTGCAACTGTGTGGAAAAGTGCTGTGGAAGGGAGATGAGGTGCCAGGGATGTTAGAGGAGTGGATCAGGATTTCACGGATGGAATGATTGCTTCAGAATACTGACAGGAAAGGGAGAGGAAGGGGTTTAAAGATGGGACAATAAATGCTGGCCTGACCACATCCTGTGAATGAATGAATGAATGAATAAAATGAGACTGGTGGATTAGAAAGTAAGGACAAGGGAAACACTCATGCAGTACAGGAAAGGAGGAGAGGGAGTGAAAGCAGAAATGAGTTGGATAAAGTTGATGATACTGTGCATCATAGTGTAAGACGAAAGAATGTTGGAAGCACTATTGTGGAAAATAGATGGAGAAACAGGAAGAATTGAATGGTATTCTTTCAGGAAACAGGATCCATTTCTGTGCGGCATAACTGTATGGCTCTATGAGAAGAGGAAGTGGCATTGATTAATTCAGTGATGTGGTCAGGAGATTTTTTAGGACTGGAACAAAGAATGTTCCATAAAAAGACAGGTTTAACTAAGGCATCTATCTGGGTGTCCATGTGCTTTCATTGAAGGAAGCGAGACCAGTGAGACAACTTATTCAATGAGAGGACAAGTTCAGCCAGGTGGAGGAGAATAAAGATGGATGGAGACTGATAAGGATTCTGTTCAAAAAGAAGCAGAGAGACTTCTGACAATCCTGCTGGGGATGGAGGTGTAGAGGCCTGGATGTCCAGAGTGAAGATGAAACAGTTTTGGGCCAGGAAATTGGAAATTACTGAAATATCAATCATGAATGTAAGTGTGAAGAGATTGAGCAAGACAAGGAAAATTAGTGTCAAGGTAGGAAGAAATAAACTCAATGGGTAGGAACAGGCTGAAAAAGAAATAATGGCCTTGTGGTATTTATGCCAGACTATTAATCCAGAGACCTAGGTAGTGTCCTGGGGGCCATGATTCAAATGCTGTCATGGCAGATGAATTCAATTTTTAAAAATATGGAATTAAGGGTATAATGATGATCATGAAACCATTGTCATTTTTCAGAAAAAAAACAGGTTGGGTTCACTAATGTCATTTAGGGAAGGAAATCTTCTGTCCTTACCTGGTTTGGCCTACATGTGACTCCAAACCCACTGGTTACAAAGGTCCAACAAAGGCATCTCTTCTTCCTCAGGCAGCTGAGGAAATTTAGCATGGCAGCAAATACCCTTGCCAACTTTTATAGGTGTGCCATTGAGAGTATTCTGTCTGGATGTATCACTACCTAGTATGGAAATATACCATTCAAGATCAGAAATGGTTATAAAGAATGGTGAACGCAGCCCAGACAATCACAAAGGCCAACATCCCATCTATAGAATCCACCTACTAGTCCCACTATCACGGAAAGGCCACCAGCATTCTCAAAGATCCATCCCACTCTGGCAATGTTTTTCTACAACCTTCACCATCGGGGAGAAGGTACAGAAGCCTGATCATACGCACCAGCCAATTTCAAAACAGTTTCTATCCTACTGTTGGCAGAATACTGAATGGACTCACAAACTCTTAACATTTGCCTGTACCTGTGTTTTTGTTTTAGTGGCTGTTTACCTATTATTTACTTATCTATGCTATTTAACTATGTGATCTGCCTGTATTGCCTGCAAAACACTTGACAATAAATTCAATTCATTCAATTCATTCATTCAACTTGGGTGGTAAGCATATTGCCCAAAGATGAGCCTTATTTATTTCTTTCTGCATGCAGGCAGGGAGTGCTTCACTACCTGAAAAGTTATGAATGATACTGAACACAATACAAACATCATTGAATGTCTTCACTTCTGAATTTATGTTGGAGGTGTAACAAGGTCTTCAATAGCTTAGGTTGACAATGATGGAGGGCACTGATCAAGAGATTTGAGCAGTTCGTTGGGTCTTCCCTCAACAGGTGTCAGCAGTAAGGGAGGGCAACTGGAGCAGTTTAACAAACTTTTGCTGAAAAGAAAGTCTTTGGTGAAAGAGGGCAAATGGGAATGGCAAACAGAGAGACTGAGTCTCCTCAGTCATTATAATCCACTGATTTTGTTCCATGCCCACATTTGTAATTAGTTTCCTTTTTATCCTTATTTTCCCTTCATGTTTGTAAGGCCAATAGAATAAACAATTCTGTTTCTTGATCTCATAGAGGAAGGTCATTTATGAAGCAGTTGAAGATAGTTGAGCCAATACCTGAGCCTGTGGGACTTCTACAGCAATACCTGCAAATTAGACAATGGACCGTCAACAAAACAACTACAGCATTAATGTACCCGTGTGGAAGGAGCAATTTCTAATCCAACTTTCATTAGCTAACTGTCACAGTTGTCAGTTAATGCCCAGAAAATGGATTAGGTCAGAGTGCACTGAAAACATCATGTTGCAGGAATACAACTTTCACTTATCATCACTCCACGGCAAGAGTTGGCATTGAGGAATTCTCAGGCTTCACAGGAAATACTGCTTGATGCACCTCATGAAGGTATTCTTGATAATAGTTCTGCCATGTACTTTCCAACAGCTCCAGAATTTAGAGGAGAGTAGGTAGTAAATCCAAGAGAAAATGGATTGCCTTCCAGGCCAGGCTACATCTTTGGAAATGGTAAGCTTGACCCAGGTGTCTGAGAAGCACTTTGCCAGCTTGGTGTTGCATTAGAGCAATATGGCATCATCTTAACTTTCCAAGCTTTCATAGGTCAGTCCCAATGAAGCATCATTGCAGACTTGGGTGAGCTTCCCAAGTATACTAAGGGTCTGAACTCCCATTCTTAACCATTAGGCTCCATAGGTAATCAGATGTTACTAAAACTTTGAAATAAAAACAGAAATTGCTGGAGAAACTCAGTAGGTCTGGCAACATATGTGGGTCAACATCAGAATTAATGTTTTGAGTCCAATGCCCATTCTTCAAAACTTAACAAAACTTTGTCTTCTTACAGATGCTGTCGAACCCACCTCTTGCATTTTCTGCTTTTATGACTAAAAGCCTGTTTGTGTTGCTTCGTAAAACCTATTGATAGGATATAAATACTCATTTTATGCAAGAAATTAATTCCAACATTCAAAAAATCAACAAATTGACTGAAGCATTCTGATGATAAAACCAGATTAAGAGCACTCACAAAAGCATTTTTATGCTTGTTCTCACATTCTATTTTAGAAAATTCACCCTGTGCATCATTTTCTCATGTTTGGTTTGTCTGTCAGTAGCCAGACTCTGCAGTGTTGTTGAACCTCATGCGCAGATCTAGAATGAAGTGCAAATTAGGTGGATTGGCTATGCTAAATTACCCATAGTGTTCAGGGATTTGTAGGTTAGGTGCATTAGCCATGGCAAATGCAGAGTTACAGGAGTACGGTAGGGGGATGGGTCTGGGTGGAATGTTCTACAGAGGGTCGGTGTGGACTCATTGGGCCAAATGTTTCCACATTATAGGGATTCGAATGAAAACTAAACCTCAGGACTAACTGCCTGAGCAAACTTTCTGAGCTGAGTTAATCTGATGAAACATTTGTAGACCCACATTTTCATGCATCAGGAATCATATTGGCTCTCAGCCACTGAGCCTTTTTACACTGCATCTAACAGAGGGAGATGGCTGACTGCCTCCAATTATACTCCACTGGCGTAAAAACACATATAATGTGGTATTAAATATCAGAAAATGCAGGGTAGCATAAATTAATGGGATTGTCTTCTAATGATTAGTTTGATGGCTGTTTTTAGTCCACTAGCCATGAGATTTTTCTACTGAGGTGCACAGGATACATTTTATAATTGATAGTGTGATTATTTTAGCATAAGAGTTGCTAACAATCCCATCCCTAGAATTTCTTATTTTCTTCTTTGTTTCTTTGCGCTCTTTAAAACGTGCTCAATATTTTCATAGTACTTTTCATGTAAATGCATTGGAAGCAGTTCAGTCTAGAATCTAGGATGGGTAAGTTTTCATTCTGTGGAGAGATTGGACAGACCAGGTTTGTATCCACTGGAGGTTAGATGAGTAAGAGCTGATGTGATTGAAACACATAGGATCATGAGAGCTGCTGACAGAGTGAATGTGGAAAAGATGTTTCCACTTTTGGGAGAATCTAGAACTAGGTGTCACTGGTTAAACATTCTGTCACAAAAAGAAATGTCTTTTTCTCAGTCACATTGTCTGTAAATTTGTAAATTGTAGGTTTCTATTCTGATAAGCACAAGGGGTGAAAGATTGTCTGGGGTGGGTAGAGTAATCAGATCACCCACCGTCTTATTGGGTGGGAAAGCAGGCCTAAGAGGCTAGGTGTTCTTAATCCATATTTTTTCATGAATGACCTGACACTTATTTTTATAGAGAAGTTTACAGCTTATGATTAGATCAGCTTCACATTATGCAGAACTTAATGCCGATTACTGGGGTCTCACTCTCCAGCTAGAGAACTAGCAAGAACCTCATATTTACTTCTTTTTGGGAAGGCCTGCCACTTGAGGGCACTTAGCTGGTAGGGACTCTCTGGGGTTAAGGATCCTGGTGAAGGTAGAGGTTCTTCCTGCTGAGGGCCACTGGTTCATCAGAGGCTAACAGCCCTCATGGTTTGGCATGAGGATTGGTGTCAGGAATACACTCTCCTGGTCCTAGGATGGCCAAGGAACCAAGTCACAAGTGAGCAATGGCAGCTGGGGAATTACAGTGGGGATAGAAAGGCATAAGGCAGGGGTCAAAAAGAGCAAAAAGGCTGTGATAGTTCTCAGCCGCCCAATACTCCTCTCCCCTGCTCGCAAAACTTTCTGGAATTGGGTCCATTTATCAGCAACTAAGAGTGCATAATTCCTGGCCATAATTGATTATGGGATGAGAAGGCTGTCCATGAGCTTCCCAACACAATCTTAAGTGAGACAGAGGTGAGAATGCATGGGGGTCCCTAGCTGCTACACTGCTGCACAATTAAATGTCCTAATCTCACCAAACTCACCACTGGGGCATCTATTAAATGCTTGCCATTGCGTGGATTTTGATGAGTGACATGAACACATTGCTTGAATGCCCACGGTTTAATGATTGCTTACCAAAGAATCCAAAGAAAACTTACCTCTGCATAAAATCATGTAAATTTTCAGCATTCCAAACTAATAAAATTGCAAGAGAAAAGTATGGGGGTTGCAGACAACCAATCAACTGGGAGTTGAGCCAGGTAAAGTTAAATGGAGGGTGTACAAAGACATTTGTAATCACATTGTCAAAGCTAAAGAGGAAAAGTGAGAGGAGTATACCATGACCGTAACTAGGCGGACACAGAGATTTGCTTTTAATGGCTCCACAATATTTTAAAGACGGAACAGACTGCAGTATACACACACAGATAGCAAAATAAAACACAATTTTTGATGAGAAAATGATGAACATGATGAATGAAAATATCTTATTTTCAAATTGAAACCAGAAATGTTATGACATTGGATATATGAGAATCCTAAGGCAAAACAGAAATCAGCAAAATGATCCCAGAGAGGTATAGCTTTTTGAAAGTAAAGTAAATGATTTGTTGTGGTGTTTAATAAAGATAACATGCCAATAGAGCTCCTAAAGTATCAAAGGTTATGAAAAAGTAGACATAATAGAGTTTGCAAACAAGGAAGAATGGGAAAATGACAAGCTTTATTTCACAAATAACGCTATTTTTAATTACACTTTCCATGACCTAGGGACTGCTGGCTCGGCCAGCACTTACTGCCCATTTCTGATTGCCCTTGAAACGCTGGTATTGAGTTATCCTCTTGAACTGCTGCAATTCATATCCTATAGGGAAACCCACAATCCTAGCAGAAAAGGAATTTCGGAAGTTTAATTCAACAACAGTGATAGAATGGCAGGCTAATTCCAAGTCAGGATGATGTGAGGTTTTGAGGAGAGCGTGCAGGTGCAGGTGTTCCCATGTTTCTCCTGTCCTTGTCTTTCTAGATATTAAAGGTCATGGTTTTGGAAGGTTCTGTCAAAGTAACCTTGTTAGGTTGTTGCAGTGCATCTTGTAGATAGTACACACAGTTGCAATTGTGGAATGAATATTGAAAATATGGGTGGATTGGGTGCCAGTCAAGTAGATTCCTGGATGGTGTCAAGTTTCTTGGATGTTCTTGGAGCTGCACTTATCCAGGCACATGGGAAATATCCTGTTATATTTCTGACATTCAGCAATGATGATGTTATTGAATGCCAAGAAAAAATGATTAGCTCTCCCTCATTGAGGATAGTGATTGTATGTCAGTTGTGTGATGTGTATGTTGCTTGCCACTTATCAGACCAAGCCTGAATGTTATTCAGAACTTTATACATTTGTACACAGGCAACATCAATGTGGAGTCACAAGTAGTACTGAACATTGCATGGTCATCAGCGAATATCCCCAATTATGGTTGTATGATGGAAGATCATTGATGAAGCAGCTGAAATTAGTTGAGTCAAGGATGTTGCCCCAGAGAACACCTGCAGTAATATATCATTATCTCCAACAATCATAACCTTTGTGCTAGATATGCTTCCAACCAGTGGAGATTTCCATCCCCACGGACTTCCATTGACTCCAGTTTTGCTGAGGTTCCTTGATGCCACATTCTGCTTTGATGTTAAGGGCAGTCACTTTCACCTCACCTCTTACTTTCAGCTCTTTTGGAATATTTCGACAAACGCTGTAACATGAATCAAATGATCCTGTTGGAACTTCTACAAAACTCTACTAAAGTATTTCAGGCTTATATAAGGAATCATGTGTATATTTTTTAGAGAAAAGTGCCAGCTAAGGGCACTATATATGGTTTCAATGGGTTAAATATATTAGACCATAATGAAGACTGTGTAATAGATATACAAGGCCTTCTTCAGTGCAGTCGATGTACAATATAGAACATAGAATATAGAAAAGTACGGCCCAAGATGTTGCGCGGTGGATTATTCCTAATCTGAAATAAAATAACCTAACCTATGCATCCCTCAGTTCCCTGCTGTCTATGTGCATGTCCAGGAGTCACTTAAATGTCCCTATTGACTCTGCTTCCACCACTACTGCTGGCAAGGCATTCCATGCATTCATAACTCTCTGCGTAAAGAACCTATCTCTGACGTCTCCTCTCTACCTTCCTCCTAATATCTTAAAACTATGACCCCTCATGCCAGTCAATCCTGCCCTGGGGAAAAGTCTCTGGCCATTGATTCTATCCTTGCCTCTCTTTATCTGGTATACCTCGATCAGATCTTCTCTCTTCCTCCTTCTTTCCAGTGAGAAACATCTGAGATTAGTCAACCTAAATTCATAAAACAAGCCCTCCAGTCCAGGCAGCATTCTAGTGAACCTTCTTTGCACCCTCTCCAAAGCCTCTGTATCTTTCCTATAATAGGGTGACCAGAACTGGACACAATATTCCAAGTGTGGTCTCACCACGGTCTTGTAGAGCTGCAGCAAAACCTCGTGGCTCTTAAACTCGATCCCCAAGTTAATGAAAGCTTTCTTAACAACCCTATCCACTTGGGTGACAACTGTGAGGGATCTGTGTACTTAAACACCAAGATCCCTCTGTTCCTTCACATTGCGAAGAATCCTGTCTTTAATCCTATATTCAGCGTTCAAGTTCGACCTTCCAAAATGCATCACTTCGCGTTTATCCATCTGCCATTTCTCAGCCCAGCTCTGCATCCTGTTTATGTCATGCTGAATCCTGCAATAGCCCTCGATACCATCAATGGCACCTCTAACCTTTGTGTCATTGGCAAATTTACTATCTTACCCCAAAACCTCCCTATCCAACTCATTTATAAAAACTACAAAAAGCAGAGGCCCAAGAACAGAGCCTGTGGGACACCACTCACCACTGACCTGCAAGCAGAATAATTTCCATCTGTAGCCACCCTCTGTCCTCTGTCAGCTAACCAATTCTGAATCCAGACAGCTAAATCTCTCTGTATCCCATACCTCCTGACTTTATGAATGAGCCTACCATGGGGAATCTTATCAAATGCCTTGCTGAAGTCCATATACACCACATCCACTGCTCAACCTTCATCGACCTGTCTCATCACCTCTTCAAAGAACTCAATAAGATTTGTGAGGCATTACGTACCCCTCACAAAGCCATGCTGACTGCCTTTAATCATGCTATGTTTTTCCAAATAGTCATAAATCCTATCCATCAGAATTCTTTCCAAAACCTTGCTGACCACAGATGTAAGACTGACTGGTCTGTAATTGCCAGGGATTTCTCTATTCCCCTTCTTGAAAAGAGGAACAACATTCACCTCCCTCCAGTCCTCTGGTATGACTCCTGTGGAGAGTGAGGAAGCAAAGATCTTCACCAGTGGCTTAGCAACTTCCTTCCTCACTTTCTAGAGCAACCTAAGATAAATCTGGTCTGGCCCTGGGGAATTATCAATCTTAATGATTGCCAAAATTTCTAGCACATCAACTTCATCAAACTTGATCTGTTCAAGCCTGTTTCTCAGCTCATCTATGTTCTCATTCACAACAAGGTCCCTTTCCTTAGTGAAGACCGAAGCAAAAATTCATTTAGGGCTACCCCTATCTGCACAAATTCCCTACGCTATCCCTGATCAGCTCTACCTTCTCCCTGATCATTGTGTTATTCCTCACGTATGAGTAAAATGCCTTTGGGTTCTCTCTAATCCTTCCTGCCAAGCCTTTTTCTCACCCCCTACTGACTCTCCTCAGTCCATTTCTGAGCACCTTTCTAGTAAGCCTGTAATCCTCTAAAATTGTGCTAGATCCTCGTTTCCTCCACCTTATATAACCTGTCTTCTTCCTTTTGAAGAGAAGCTCCTCTGTTCTTGTCATCCAAGGCTCATTAACTTTACCCATTCTTGCCTATCTCAGAAGAATAAGTTTGTGCATCACTCGCAACAACTGCTCCTTAAACAGTTTCCACATGTCTGTTGTGGCCTTTCGGTGGAACAATTGCTCCCAATCTGTATTTCCCAAATCCTGTCAGATAGTGTCATAATTTCCTTTTCCCCAATTAAATATCTTCTCTTGATAACTGCTCCTTTCCCTCTCCAAGGCTATGGCAAATGTGAGGCAGTTGTGGTCACTGTCACCAAAGTGTTCTCCCACCACAAGATCTGACACCTGTCCTGGCTCATTGCCAAGCACCAAATCCAAAATGGCCTCTCCCCTTGTCAGCCTGTCTACATACTGAATAAGGAAACCCTCCTGACAAAAACAGCTCCATCCAAATCATTGGCACTAAAGAGTTTCCAGTCAATATTGGGAAAGTTGAAGTCTCACATAACAACAACCCTGCTAAATCTGCATGTTTCCAAAACCTGCCGGCCTATGAGTTCTTCAATCTCCATACTGCTATTTGGGGGTCTGTAGAAAACCCCCATTGAGGTGACTGCTCCCGTGCTGTTCCTAATTTCCACCCATACTGACTCAATGGACAAACCTTTCTCAACAACCTTAGTTTCTGCAGCTGTAATGCACTCCCTGATTAGCAATGCTACACCCCCTCCTCTTTTTCCACTCTCCCTGTTGTTTTTAAACATTCTAAACCCTGGAACATCTAGCAACCATTCCTGCCCCTGTGAAACCCACATCTCCGTTATCATAGTCCCAAGTACTGATCCATGCTCTAAGTTTTATCACTCTTATTTCTGACACTCCGTGCATTAAAGCAGACACACTTGAACCAATCCTTTTGTTCCATCACATGAATAACCTTCTTGATAGATTCATTACATCCTATCACTTCCCATTATCTAACTGCCCCCCTCTCAGATATGTAGCTCTGGTTTCCATCTCCCTGCCAAACTAATTTAAACCCTCCTGAACCACACAAGCAAATCTCCCATCCAGTACATTTGTGCCTCTCCAATTCAGATGCAACCCACCCTTCATGTACAGGTCCCACTTTCCCCAGAAGGCATCCCAATGGTCTAAATATCTGAAGCCCTCCCTCCTGCACCAGCTGTGCAACCACGTGTTAAGTTGCACTCGCTGCCTGTTCCTCACCTCACTATCACGTGGCACCGTTAGCAAACATGAGATCACTACTCTACTCGTCCTGCTCTTCAACTTCCGACCTAGTTCTCTGTAGTCACTTTTCAGATCCTCAATCCCTTTCCTGGCTATACCATTGGTGCCGATATGTACCTCGATTTCTGGCTGCTCACCCTCCTCCTTCAAAATCCTGTAAACCCAATTGATGACATCCCAGATCCTGGCACCAGGGAGGCAACATACCTTCCCAGAGTCCTGTTCCTGACCACAAAATCTCCTGTCAATTGGTCTAACTATTGAGTCCCCTATCACTAGTGCATTTCTATTCTCCCCCCTTTCCTTCTGAGCCTCAGTGCCAGAGACCTGACAACTCTGGCTTTCCCC
Organism: Hemiscyllium ocellatum; assembly: GCF_020745735.1. Taxonomy (NCBI): domain Eukaryota; kingdom Metazoa; phylum Chordata; class Chondrichthyes; order Orectolobiformes; family Hemiscylliidae; genus Hemiscyllium; species Hemiscyllium ocellatum. Next base: position 83,020,650 of record NC_083404.1, read on the forward strand.
TGGTAGCCTTCCCCACCAGCAGTATCCAAAACAGTATACTTATTGCTGAGGGGAATGGCCACATGTGATCCCTGCTCTATCTGTTAATTCCCTAACTGTAACCCAGCTGTCCTTATTCTGTGTCTGAGGAGTGACCACCTCCCTGTACATCCTCTCAATTTCTCCCTCAGCCTCCCAGATGATCCGCAGATCATCCAGCTCCAGCTCCAGTTCCCTAACTCGGTTTCTGAAGAGCTGGAGTTGGGTGCACTTCACGCAGATGTGTTGTGCCTCTCACCTGCCACATTCTGCAGGAGGAACATGCAATTGCCCTATCAGCCATATCCTGCTAATCTGGAAGCCCACATAGGACTAAACAAGGAAGAGAAGGAAAAAAAGAGAAAACCTGAAAACTTACCGAGTTTACAAACTCTTAGTAAGGTTAGAGGAGGTGGGTGGGAGAGAGGCCCTACAATGTAGGGTCACGGGTTTAGATATCACCCACTTAAAAACTACCCGGCAGCCCTCTGTTCAAAATGGAGGCCCGACTCTCGAGCTAAGTCCCTTTTTAAGTGGGGAAATCTGACTTACCCAGCAGCCCTCGCTTCTCTCCACCCTCTCTCCTCGCTGCTCTGTTCAAAAAGGTCGACCAATTGCAAATTCTGCTGTATTGTGGGGATCTCAAATCCCAAAACATCTGTGACGTGAATATACACTTCTTTCACTACTTAAGAATTTCATTTAGGATACATATGAAAAATTAGCTTAACTTCAACAGTTGAATGAAAATGAAACCAAAGTAGTTTTAAAATCGGAGTACTGCATTTGGCATCCCGGCTTCAGCTTAATCCTTGCGGCTGCAATTTTGCCAAGGGCTATTTAATTATAATGTCAATCAACCTACTTGTATAAGCACTGTCCATGACAATGATGGTCCTTTAAGTCGCATCTCAGGGGATGGCTTGATCTCTTTCCCCAACAGAAAGGGGAGATTCTGGAAAGATACACTCATGAATGAAATAATTGAAAGTACCTGTTTGCGAGAGTGAATGTTTCAAATGTTTAATTCAGGTGGCATGTAAATCAGATTCTGTAGCAGTACCATACATTTACCTGACAGGAGGAAAAGTTATTGATAAGATTATTAATTTGTTTGAGACTTGCAGCAGCAACACGGTCCAGATGTGATGTGAATTTCATTTTTTGGATCCCAACATCCATGTTATATTGGGTGTTTTAGGAACAATATCATGAAGAAAACTAAGAAATACTCTCCTGAACATGTCAAAACATCATTAATAAATATCAATCTTTCTTAAGTTAGGTTGCATGAGGCTATTTTGTTCATTCACAGAATCATAGGGTGTTATAGAGGCGACACGGTGGCTCAGTGGTTGGCACTGCTTACCTCACAGCACCAGGGACCCTGATTTAATTCCACTCTCAGCTGACCGTCTGTGTGGAGTTTGCACATTCTCCCCATATCTGTGTGGGTTTCCTCTGGGTGCTCCGTTTTTCTGATGTGTGGGTTAGGTGAATTGGCCATGCTAAATTGCCTGATGTGTCCAGAGATGTGGAGGCTGGGTGGATTAGCCATGGGGAATGCTGGATTACAGGGATAGAGTAAGAGGATGGGTCTGGGTGGGATGCTCTTAATGAGGGTTGGTGTGGACATGATGGGCCAAATGGCCTGTTAGGCATTCTAAAGAAAAAGAAATTTATGGTTCCCCATTGGCAGTTTTGCAGATGGGTTGTTTAGCTGAAATTCCTCAATGAATCTTGCAGGTGGTACAGCACCACTGTGCACAATATTGTAGGGAATGAATGTTTTAATCAATGGGTGGGATGTCAATCAAGCAGGTTACTCTATCTTGAGGCTGCTATTGAGATTCTTGAATGTTGTTAGAGCTGCACTCATCTGGGCAAGTGGGGAGCATTCCATCACACTCCTGACTTGTCCCTTCTGGATGCTGGACAGGTTTTGGGAGCACGAGATGGTGTATTCGCAGCAGAATTCCCACCATCTGACCTGCTCTTGTTTTTCACAGACCTTCTCCAGTTCAGCTTATGGCAAATAATTACCCCATTATCCATATTCTGGAGGTTATCAGCAATAAGAATACTGCAGAAAATTAAGAGTATGTGATTAGATTGTCTTTTGTTGGAGGTGGTCACTGCCCAGTACCTGTGTGACACACTTTTCAGCCAAAGCCTGAATATTGACAATGCCTGGCTGCCACGGACTGTTTCATTTTCTGAGTCACTGAGAATTGTCTTGAACATAATGCCCCCTCCTCTGTCATTATGATGAAGGAAGTATCACTGAGAAAGCAACTGAGCTCCTGCAGCAATGTCCAATAGTTGAGAACATTGACTCAAACAATTACAATCATTTTCTTTCTTGTTAGGAGTGACTCCAATCCGGGCAGAGATTTGCCCCTGATTCCTATTGACTTCAATTTTTTTGTGCAAAACTGCCATGGGGAGACCGTGAATTTGTTTTTTCTTTATAATCCCTACAGTATAGAAACAGACCATTTGGCTCATTGTGCCCATACCAAACCTCCAAAGACCATACCACCCAGATCCATTCCCCTACTCTATCCCTGTCACTCAACATTTCTCGTGGCTAATCCAGCTAGCCTGCACATCCCTGGACACTATGGGCAATTTAACATGGCCAATCCATTTAAGCTGCCTTAACATTAAAGGCATTCACTCTCACTCAGTAAAGCAATAACCTGCAGAATGGAAACTGATGCCTGCTACCTTGTTATTGCTTTCACATCCTGGCAAAAGTACAGATTGATGGGCAAGAGAAGGGCTGTGTATGTACAAATGTACCTGAAGAAATAATGGGCCTGATTTTCGCCAAATATTTCAGATGTTAAGGAGTCTCTGCAATGGTCAAGACAGGGCATGGAATTGTAACACCAGTGTCTACCATTTCTAGTTCAAGAGTAAATGAGTTGAAACTCAAATGAAGAATGGCCATTGTTAATGAGCTGATTATCAATTAAATTCATTTAGATTCTGCCCAGCATTTTGATGGTAGGACTTCAATTAAAGACGTCTCCTTATAGGAAATGGAAAACAAAGTACACAAATCATTGCTGAAAAATTTGAAAGCTACTTCAAGCTGAGGTCAGCTTTCACTGGTTAATTTTTGCTGGAGGTTTGTAGATCATTTTAAGACAGGCCAGGAGACCATTTCTGGCATTTTATCAAGTCTTCATCTGCACCCTTATAATAATTTATTCCAAGTTGCTACAAATGTGTGACCTAAAGATGGGGAGTAAAACTGAGGCCAGGCAGAGCAGCCCCAGTATTTGGAGGACAGAAGGAGGGGAGAACAAAAGGATGGCCTGTGTGTACAGGACGTCTCTTTTCCTCTGAATCTCCTCCACTACCATCTCCAGTGTCATGTCCAAAAATCTTTATGATGGTTCCTGAGCCAACTTGAAATGTTCCACTGTGCCAACCATCACTTTTCAAACCTCTAGCAGGAGCAGGATTGTGGAGATTGCCTCTATTACTTTGTGAAAATCACTTTAAATCGGCACTAAAGTGTGAATACTACAACCTTTCGTTTTAGCACCTCCACGTGACTTTAAATTATAACAATCATCGATTAACAAAAACTTACAGGCTGAAAGCTGAACTTCTTGGTCAATTTTATAATAAAAATACCCAACTGGGGCCTCTTTTAAACATTGCACTAAAGTAGCACCAAGCAAGTGGATCCATAAGTAGAAATGACTATTGAAAACAATGAAGCTAAGAAATGTACTAATAACGACTAATAACACATTTGTTAGGCTTTGTTCAGGGTAATTTTGGTCATTATGGAATGTGGTAGCATAATGGGTAGTGCTGTTATGCTAGTAATCCAGGATAATGTTATGAAGACACAGGTTCAAATCCCACTATGGTATTTTGTAGAATATAAGTACAATAAATTAATAAATCTAAAATTGAAAGTTTATTTAAGTAATCGTAATCATGACACTATCATCGCTTGCCACTGAAATAGCTGCACAGAGTCTGGTATCCCATCAGCAAGTCATCCTTTATGTACACGTACACAGTACACTGGCTATAGTCAGCCAGCTCCGAGTCAGTCTCTGAACCGGGGAGATTCAGAATCCCCTGTTTATATATTTTATTAAACAGTGCAAGTTACAAACAAACAGTTAAGATTAACAGCCGTACACAAGAAAATGCAATTTACAGGGGAATGGGGCAGCAAGGCCAGACCCTAAACTCTACCGTATAACCAGTTTGCAGGGAAACAAGGACAAATCTCGAATCCCATCTTACGTTAATCGAGAAGGAAACAGCAAATGCAATCACACACACAGTCCGATAAACTGAACAATAAAACCATGTATATAACACAGACACCCTGGCAACCCACCAAACCACCAGTCTCTCCCACCTTCTCCTTTTTTTTTGGTCAGACAAAGCTTTCTGATTGGCCCAGATTAACAATCCCAATCGAGGATCTCACAGTGACCGGAATCCATCTGCTTCCAATCATTACAACCATAAAAATGTATTGGACTCATTAATACTCATGAGGAAAAGAAATCTGCCAGCATTGTCTGGTCTGGCCTACATGTGACTCCAGACACACAGCAAGACTCTTTACTGCTCTCTGAAATGGCCAAGAAAGCCACTCAATTCAAGCACAATGACAGATGAGCAATAAATACTGCTGTTGTCAATGACACCCACATCCCCGGGAAAATTTGAACCTATGGAATGATGGTTAACATTCTAAGTCGAGAAACAATATAGCACAGACATCATCTGTGGAGAGAAAACATTTTGAGTCCCAGTGGCCTCTCTTCAGAACTGGATTCGAGACAGGTCATTGGACTTGAAATGTTAATTCTGTTTTCTCGCCTCAGATGCAGCCAGACCTGCTGAGTTTCTCCAAAATTTATAGTTTTGTTTCAGCATCTGCAATTCTTTGTTTTATATTAATGAGGCACAGATTTTTTTTAAATACAGCAGAATAACATTTCTTTATTTTTATCCTGGGGATAAAATAAGAATTGCACTTCACAAATCCACAAAAATTCAGATTATCTCTATATAAATAACTGCTGAAAATGCAACAGTAAGTAATTCTCAATAAAAAATAGTTTAAATTTAAGGCTGTTCTAACCTTGATAAACCTGACAGACATTTTAACAACTGAAAGCTTCTCTTTTGGTCTTTGGTAGAAGTTTTGAAAGGTATAAGACTCCAAAAGCTGTTAGGGTGGAGGGGCAATCAATTTCAAGCTTGATAAGGCGTTAAATGAATGAAGTACAGACATCAATACCTGCACCAGCAAGCATAGATTTGATCCAAAATCTAATAAGATTTAGCCTGGCGAGGCAATCGAGACCCACAGCGTGTGGTTATCTCTATCCTTTTTAAACAAGCTCAAAACAACTAGAAATACAAATGGGGCTCCAATACTGAAAGCACCTAGAGGAAATAAAAGAATTGTAACACCTCTGACCTCAGGTTTGTAAACTGAAGCTGAGGGTCAGAAAAACCATAAAGGTTGAAGTCTAAATCTGAGAACTTAAAGCAGGCTCTGTAAAAGAGAAAAAGCTCAATGAGGTTAAATTTATGGGGAGGAATTCTGCCACTTTTCCACTGTAACTATGATGGAGGAGTTGCAGAAACTCCAAAAAAAAACAGCCTTTTCACAGTTTGTGTTATTTCTGTGAAGGTTATGATAGAAAATCAGGAAATCCTCAGTTGAAACGATATCCATGTCAATAAATATCTGATTTTTTTGTCTTTTTTTTAACTGAAAGGTGCAGAGATTACAGGGTCAGTGATAGTTATTTACAATGATCTACTGACATTACCTCACTGCACAAGTCAAATAACCTATGCAGGTCCAACTCATAACATGGCTCCTGTGAAATGGGATCCATCTCAGCCTTAAGAAGCTCAAAAAGCTTATATTAAGAAGTACACTGCACACATTTCTATTACTCAGGAGCCTGTGGGAGAAAGAATAAGTGAGGGCTAGGAATTGTTGTAATAGTTTCATAGTTAGTAACTAATGTGGACTCGAGTTTGAAGGGTTGTGGAGGTAACAGAATTGTTATTTCTTTCAGGCGAATGAAAAGACACATTGGAACTCTTTTGTCAACAAGGCATTTCTTGGGAAGCCATGTGTTCTCACATAAATGCAAGTCTTGGTTGTTTAAATTCAATAAAGGGAACAACACCAAGGATCATAGAATCCATGCAAAGTGGAAGCAGGCCATTTGGCCCATTGAGTCCATGCTGACCCTTGAAGAGCGTCCCACCCAGACCCATCTCCAAAACCTATCCCTGTAACCCTACATTTTCCATGGCTATATATCTCTGGATATTTTAGCATAACCAGTTCACCTAATCTGCACAACTTTGGACTGTAGAAGGAAGCCAGAGCACCTGGAAACTCACAAAGACACTGAGTTATTGTACAACCTCCACAAGAGGAATTCCACTCCAAGGGTGGAATCAAACCCAGGTCCCTGGTAATGAGACAGCAGTGCTAACCACTGAGCTCGCAAGTCACTTTGAGACACCTGACTGTTTCAAGACTGGGTTTTATGGCTGATTCATTTAGATTACATGGGTGGCACAGTGGCTCAGTGATGGTTACAGTTTGAAAATATCCCAGCAGCAACTGCCTATGTTTGGTGACACCCATCTGCACATGTCAGAGTGCCAGAACATCCATCTGAACATGTTACATCTTAACCCTTTTACCTTCAAGGTATAAGACTCATTGGCCAAAAATGTTATTTTAAAGTGAATGTCTGCCGAAAGAAATCTGATTGGAGTGTGTGTTTGATTTAGAGGGGCAAATATTTATATTTCCATATTAGAAACTCAGTATGTAAGACAGTTACTTAATCTCATTGAAGCTGTTTTGTTTTATAACAGATCAATGATTTTGTAATTATGAAAGAATATGGCTCTTGGATCTTTTCATTTAAGGCTAACATGTAAAAAGCTTAAGATGAGCTATATTGTAAATCAGGTAAAGCAAGTACATTTATGTTGTGATCTTTGCTGCAATGTACTCAGAGAAAGACACATTTTTCCTGTTTGAATCATAACATAAAGTGGGGCTTGTCTACCATACCCAGTTAGAACAACATATAATTGGATGTGGGATTAATTATTTGGAAAGGGATAAAAGAAGGTAAACCTGGTTTCTTTTGCATTATTGAATCAAAATGGTTTTGACAGATATGAAAACCTTTCTGGAGATAGAAGATTTATCCCTGGATGACTTACAAAAAAAAGCAAAGTCAGGCTTTTAGAATTAGTGTACAAATTGAAGTTAGATTAAAAACTAGAACTCAGAAAGGAAAAGCAATTGAGGTAATAATACATTTCAATTAAAAGGAAATCAAAGCAAACAATATGGTAACTTATTTAAATTATCAAGAATTAAATTGGAGATGAAACAACTTAAAGTAGAGGAGAATTAGAAAAGTAGAAACTTTGAACTTGGAAGAGAAACAATACAGAGAGAATGAAAGGAATGAGCACTTTGACAGGGAAGAATGAAAAGAAAGAACATTTAAGAAGTCAAAGCTAGATTTTAAAGTGAATGTCAGCTAAAAATATCATTTGCCTCCATCGAACAGGCTGACAAGGCAAGATTTGAGTCCAAGTCAAGACTCAATGGAAAGTCTTTATATTGTTCTATCTCTCCCAAAATCAGATGAAAAGGCACATAGGCATTTTCAATTGCTTTTGAATGTATAGCTAAGGTGAGGTGGCCCAATCAAAAGGTTGCAACAAGACAGACAGTTGGGATTTCTGATGATTGTGAGCCAGTCCATAAATCCAAGCTTTATTTTTAATCCACTTCACAACTGACAATGATAGAAAGCAGGAATGTGAAAAGAAAGTGAGTAACCAAAGACAAGAAGGGCCAACTGGAAATGCTTTGATTTGGAAAGCAGTCTTTTGGTAGACTTGGATTGAGCCTACAGGATTCTTATGGGGGAAGGAGAGTATCCAGAAGTTGTGGCGCACATTGGTACCAATGACACAAGTAGGGAAATGCAGAAGGACCCAAAAAGTGAATATAAGGAGGTAGGTTGGAAGTTAGAAGGCAGGACAAGAAGAGTAGCAATCTCAGGTTTGCTACCAGTGTCACGGGCGAGTGAGGTTGGGAATAGACAGCAAGTGCAGATGAACATGCGGCTGCATGGCTGGTGTCAGAGAGAAGGCTTCAGATATGTGGATCATTGGAATACCTTTTGGGGAAGGTGGGACCTGTACAAGAAGGACAGGTTGCACCTGAACTAGAGAGGCACCAATATTCTGGGCAGGAGGTTTGGTAGAGCTCTTTGGAAGGGTTTAAACTAGATTGGCAGGGGGGTGAGAACTAGAGCTACAGATCAGATGACGGAGTAGGTAATGGACAGCCAAATACAGAATGCAGAGAGTCTATGAGGAGGGATAGACACTTGATTGGGCAAAGGTGCAGTCAGTGTGATGGGTTGAAGTGTGTCTATTTTAATGCAAGAAGTATCATCAATAAGGATAACGAACTCAGAACATGGAACTTGGAACTATGATGATGTGGCCCTTATGGAGATTTGGATAATACAGGAGCAGGGATGGTTGTTGGATATTGCAGGGTTTAGATGTTTTAAAAGGAATAGGGAAGGATGTAAAAGAGGTGGAGGAGTGGAATTACTAACCAGGGATGGTTTCACAGCTGCAGAAAGGGAGGTCGTCAAGGAGGGCGTGTCTATAGAGTCAGAATGGGTGAAGTCAGAAACAGGAAAGGAGCAGTCACTTTATTGGGGGTTTTCTACAGACTCCCCAATAGCAACAGAGACATGGAGGAGCAGATTGGGAGGCAGATTTTGGAAAGGTGCAGAAAAAGCAGGGTTATTGTCATGGATGACTTTAACTTCCCTAATATTGATTGGAATGTCCTTAGTTCAAACGGTTTGGATGAAGCAGTTTTGTCAGGTGTATCCAGGAAGGGTTCCTGGCGTAATATGTAGATAGGCCAACCAGAGGGGAGGCCATATTGGATTTGGTGCTTGGCAATGAACCATGCCAAGTGTCAGATCTCTCAATGGGAGAGCATTTTGGTGATAGTGATCAAAACTCGCTGACCTTTACTATACTCATGGAGAGGGATAGGAGCAGAGGGTATGGGAAAGTATTTAACTGGGGGAGGAGGAATTTTAATGCTATTAATCAGGAACTGGGAAGTCTAAACTGAGAATAGAAGGTCTCAGGGAAATGCATGTCAGAAATGTTAAGACTATTTAGGAAGCACTTGCTGATATTGCTGGAAAGATTTGTCCCACTAAGGTAAGGAAAGGATGAAAGGTTAAAAGAACCTTGGGAGACAAGAAATGTAGAATGTCTCGTCAAGAGGAAGAAGGAAGCTTCCTTAAAGTTGAGGAAGCAAGGATTAAACAGGGCTCTAGAGGGTTACAAGGTAGCCAGGAAGGAACTGAAGAATGGACTTAGGAGAGCTAGAAGGTGGCGTGAAAAAGCCTTGGTGGGTAGGATTAAGGAACAGTAAAAAATGAGGTCTGCAGATGCTGGAGATCACAGTTGAAAATGTGTTGCTGGTTAAAGCACAGCAGGTCAGGCAGCATCCAAGGAATAGGAAATTCGACGTTTCCTGATGAAGGGCTTATGCCCGAAACGTCGAATTTCCTATTCCTTGGATGCTGCCTGACCTGCTGTGCTTTAACCAGCAACACATTTTCAACCAGGATTAAGGAAAACCCTAAGATATTCTACATTTATGTGAGGAACAAGAGGATAACCAGCGTGAGGGTAGGGCCGATCAGGGGTAGTGGAGGGAACTTGCGCCTGCAGTTGGAGGAAGTAGGAGAGGTCCTTAATGAATTATTTGCTTCAGTATTTACTTCTGATAAGAATCTTGACATTTTTGAGGACAACATGAAACAGACTGATATGTTCAGACAGGTTGATGTAAGGAAGGAGGATGTGCTGAAAATCTTGAAAACATTAGGACAGATAAATCCCCTGGGCCAGATGGGATACACCCTAGAATACTACAGAACATGAGGGAAGAGATTGCTGTGCCTTTGGCGATGATCTTTATGTTCTCACTATCCACTGGAGTAATGCCAGATGATTGGAGTGTGGCAAATGTCATTCCCTTGTACGAGAAGGGAACATCATCAAAGAATTCAATAAGATTTGTGAGGCATGATCTGCCCCCTCAAAGCCATGCTGATTCCCTACATTGTGGAAACAGGCCCTTCAGCCCAACAAGGATAATCCTGGGTATTACAGACCAGTCAGTTTTATCAAAGTATTGGAGAGTATTCTGAGAGACAGGATTTATGATTACTTGGAAAATCACAGTTCAATTAGTGTTAGAAATAATGGGCAGCCGTAGCATCTCAGTCGTTGGCACTGCTGCCTCACAGCACCAGGGATCCAGGTTCAATTCTAGCCTCGGATGACCATTTGTGTGGAGTTTGCACATTCTCTCCGTGTCTGTGCAGATTTCCTGTGGGTGCACCGGTTTCCTCCCACAGTCCAAAGATGTGCAGGTTAGGTGGATTACACGTGCTAAATTGCCCATAGTGTCCTGGGATATGTAGACTAGATAGATTAGCCATGGAAATTCAGCAGTTCTAAGGGGAGGGTAGGGTAGGTGGATCTGTTCGGATGCTCTTATGGGGCATGGTGGCTCAGTGGTTAGCACTGCCACCTCACAGTGGCATGGACCCACCTCACAGTGACATGGGCGACTGTCTGTGTGGAGTTTGCACATTCTCCCTGTGTGTGGGTTTCCTCCAGGTGCTCCAGTTTCCTCCCACAGTCAGAAAATGTGCAGGTCAGGTGAATTGGCCATGCTAAATTATCCATAGTGTTAGGTGCATTAGTCAGAGGGAAAAAGGTTTGGGTGAGTTACTCTTCAGAGGATCGGTGTGGACTGGTTGGGCCTGAGGGCCTGTTTCCACACTGTACGGAATCTAATGTAATAGTCAGCATAACTTTGTGGCGGGCAGGTCATACCTCACAAACCTTATTGAATTCTTTGAGGATGTGACAAGACATGTTAATGAAGGTCAAGCAGTGGATGTGGTGTACATGGATTTTAGCAAGGCATTTGATAAAGTTCCCCACGGTAGGCTCATTCAGAAAGTAAGGAGGCATGGGATGCAGGTAAATCTGGCTGTCTGGACAGAGAATTGGCTGGCCCACAGAAGACAGAGGGTGGTAGTAGATGGAAAATATTCAGCCTGGAGCTCGGTGACCAATGGTGTTCCACAGGGATCTGTTCTGGGACATCTGCTCTTTGCCATTCTTATAGATGACTCTGATGGGGAAGTGAAAGGCAAGGTAAGTGGGTTTGCCGATGACGCAAAGGTTGGTGGAGTTGTGCATAGTGTGGAGGACTGTTGTACATTACAAGGGACATTGGCAAGTTGTGGAACTGGACTAAGACATGGCAGATGGAGTTCAAACTGAAAAAGTGTGAAGTCATTCACTTTGGAAAGTCAAATTTGAATACAGAATACAGGGTTAAAGGGAAAATTCTTAGCAGTTTCAAAGAACAGAGAGATTTGGGGTCCATGTCCGTAGATCCCTTAAAGTTGCTACCCAAGTTGATAGGGATGTTAAGAAGGCATATCATTAGCAGGGGTATTAAGAGCCGAGAGGTTAAGCTGCAGCTCTAGAGAGTCCTGGTTAGACCACACTTGGAATATTGTGTTCAGTTCTGGTCGCCTCATTATAGGAAAGATGAGTAAGCTTTAGAGAGGGTGCAGAGGAGATTTACCAGTGTGCTGCATAGACTGGAGGGCATGACTTATGAAGAAAGGTTGAGGGAGCTAAGGCTTTTCTCACTGGAATGAAGAAGGATGAAAGGGAAGGGGCGTACAAGATGTTGCGAGGTACATATAGAGTGGATAATCAGGGACTTTTTCCCATGATGGAAACATCTATCATTTAAGGGCATAACTTTAAGGTAATTGGAGGAAGGTTTAGGGGAGATGTCAGAGGTAGGTTCTTTACACTGAGAGTAGTGGGTGCGTGGAATGCACTGTCAGCAGTGGTAATACAGTTAGATACACTAGGGATATTTAAGTGACTCTTGGTTAGGCACATGGAAGATAGTAGAATGAAGGGTATGTAGGTTAGTCTGATGTTAGAGTTAAGATCAAAGACTGGCATAACATCGAGGGCCGAAGGGCTTGTCCTGTACTGTATTGTTTTATGTTCTAAAGGAAGGTGCTGAGGGTGAAAGAGAAGTCCAAAAGCTTAAATTTTACTCGTCACAAGGTTCTATGGAAATACATGGGATGTATCAGGGAACATAGGGTCAATGCAGCAAAAGGAGCCCTGTCTGAAAGTACAATAAACTTGCTTGCATCCCTGACTGCAGCTGTGAGACCAAATACAAACACTGCTGTAGGTGTGGTGAAAGCAAACAAGATACCAGAGAGTTACAGGAAATTCTTGTCAAGAGGAAAAGGAGATCATCTTTCCTCATATGCGTCAAGTAAACCAATAATCTGACAGCGATTAACAGGAGCCTCCCAAGCTCTTTGCTGGAGAACAGCGAGACTTTGCCAGCAGAGAGTGACATGGGTGCCCAGGCTTTCTGCAATGGTATTAGTGGGGAATATACACCTGTAACATTGCATCAGGTGCACCTAGAGGATGACATAATGTTTGGACCAGTAACTGTAGAGACTGTCCATAACTTGCTTGTGGCAGTGTTGACCTACTCCTAGGGATGAATTGAACAGAATGAAGATAATAGCTTCTCTTGTATTAATAGCAAGGTCAAGTGAAATCAAGCAGACAAAGCAGTTGCAGGAAAAGGTCCCAGGAAATTTTCCTTCATGTGTAGCGACCTGAACAGTGGCTAAGTTAAGTTTATCATTGGAGGTCAAATTGTCACCCGACACAAATATTTGTTATCTGAAACTTTCTTTAGGAATTTAAATAATTCAAAGGAAATGTTTAGTAAATCTCCCTGATTAAGGCTTAGCAAACTGCCCCAGAATTAACGAAAGAAGACCAGTCAGATCAAATTGAAGTTGAAGCCATGAAAGTTCTGCATTATTAAAAATCAATTCTGATAAGGAAGTGGAAACCTCGTCCAAGATTTGCTGATGGATAGAGTGGATGGTGGTTCACCTGACAATTGTAGCATTCAAAACTCACTGAGAGATATTAATGATATCCCCTAAATTCTTTTTGCAGGGCATATAGGAATCTGGAAGGCCCAAGTATGTAGAAGTTAACATGTCTTCACAAGGATATGTTACAGTCTTGTTAAGTGTGCCATATGTGCTGAATACAGGGAAAATAATAACATGCAATCATAGCGGTACCACAAATTCCCATATCGGGTTTTTGCATAATCATTTAGTACAGCTTCATTAGACTGTGAGGGACACCTGAAAATCCTTATTATTTTGAACATGGCTTCTTGATTCACAGGAGCTGTACCCTTCAGAACAATTGCTGCTGAAATAGTGGCGAGAGCTGAAATAAGTTCTTTGCAGAATACCAAAAGAAATCCAGTCAGATCAAAGTTGCAATTTCATGTCTTAAATATTTCAACAAGTTGAGTATTCCGGACATGAAAGAAATGCAGTCTTCAATATACCACCCACAATTATATGTAACCGTAGAAAGGTACCATCAAATCCTTAAACAATGATCAGGACTAAAATTTCTGTTGTATGCCACCCAAGGTTCATATGATGAATCTATTGGTTATAGACCTTTTGAATTAGTTCAAGGACATAAGATGAGAGATCCTTCATTCTGAAGAATGAATGATGGACCATGTGTCCATGTATGGTGAATGGCTCATGGAAGTCTGCAAAAGAGCTCAAGAGCACCTTGAAGCATTGCAAGCAACCATGAAGAAGCCTGCCAAATCCTGAACATTTCACCTGAGGGATGAGATGCTAGTATTATTGCCTTTACCAGGTGAACAAATGAAAGCACAGTCTAGTAGTCAATGTAAGTAATCAAAAGGATTGATCAGGTAAATTATTTGGTAGACACTACAGATTGTGGTAAAAAATTATTACATTAACAGCATATCAGTATATTGAAGCAATATCTCTGCCTGAATAAGCAAGTGCAGATATGTCAAGTGGTAAGGACAATGGAGGGTGAAAGGGCTAGTGATAATGAGGTGGAAGGAAGCCGAGAGCATTCTCAGATTGAATCATTTGCTATCTGGTTAGCTCACACTGAACTGTTAAGGAAATTAGACACCATGCCTTCATATTTATATACAGAATATTGAGAAGGAGAAAGTGAGGACTGCAGATGCTGGAGATCAGAGTCGAGAGTGTGGTCCTGGAAAAATACAGCAGGTCAGGCAGCATCTGAGGAGCAGTTTCAGGCAAGAGCCCTTCATCAGGAAGGAGGCCTAACGAAGCTATTTGCAAAACTTAAAAGAACTTATCGGATCACAAATTTAGCTATGTATGTTGTGAATGTGGGAGAGTCTCCTCTTATAAAACTCATTCCTGATGAAAGGCATATGCCTGGAATGTTGATTCTCTTGCTCCTTGAATGATGCCTGACCGACTGCTCTTTTCCAGCACCACACTCTTCGACTCTGATCTCCAGCATTTGTAGTCCTCACTTTCTCCTATAAAACAGTATTCTTATGGTTTGGGTTCACGAAAGCAGGTTCCGGTGAATCAGAAACCAATGCATGTTGGAAATTAACCTAATTGGACACAATCAAAGCAGTTGGAGCCCCACGGTTATGTTAGTGACCAAGCCTAATGGTTCCACTAGAATCTACATGCACTATGTCAAGGCAAATTTTTATCTAGTTCCCTGCTTGGAAGACAGTATTGACACTGTTGGCATTGATAGAGTTCTTACTGAAGTAGATTTGATTAGGTGATACTTGTAGATTTCTTTATCCCCAGAACTAAAGCAATATCAGCCTTTATCACACTAGTTGATCTTTTCAAATGTCAATTGATGCCATATGAACTAAAAAAAGCCACTTTCCTGAGATTGATGAATGAAGTGGTAGCCAGTGTTCCTAACTGTGTAGTTAACCTTAATGACATATTGTTATATAGTGACACTTCGACGAACCATTTAGAATAATTAGAATCTTTAATTAGAAGATTGCAACTAGTTTCATTGAACCTTGTCCAAAGTGAGTTTGCAATAGCGCTTGTAACCTACCTGGAGCATACAGTAGGGCAAGGACAAGTGCTGCCAAGAACAAAAGTAAAAGCTTTAGTGAAATTCACTGGCAGTAAAATGAAACACGCAAGTGTGAAGATTGTGAAGATGTGGGGGCTGTTTTTCATAAAATTATCATGAATGTCAGGTTCATAGCTGTCCTACTGATGGCTTCAGAAGAGAACCAAAGATAATGTGGTCAGGGGGATGTCAAGCAGCTTTTGAGAGGCTGAAAGCCATTTTCAGGAATGAACCTGTGTGACTGTGCATAATTTCACTCAACCCTTCAAGGTAGCAATAGATACTAATGACTTGTGGTAGATAGAGTCCTGGCACAAAAAGATAAGCAGCGCATAAGAAGCGAGAGACATACTTTTGTGTAAAACTAAATCAATATCAAAAATGACGTTCTAGGGAAAAAAGCCTAAGATTGTTACTGAATCTTAAATGTTTTGATATGTATGTCTCTCATGGCTGCATGGAAATGCTATGATATTACTAATTACAACTCTTTAGTGTTTGAAGAAAAATTCAGTGTCCAAATTGCCAGGTTAGTTGAGTGGAGTTTGCTAACACATCCTTAATACATGAAGATTATTCACGTTGCTGGGAAAAATAAATGCAATTGCAAATGTTTTGTCAAAAATGTAACATTGAATTATCTAAATAGGAGGAGAACATCTGAGATAACTAGATAGATTACAGGTAAAAAGAGAGAATGGGAGTGTTAATGTACCTTGAGTTTTTATACTTCTATTTTTGCTACACTTCATAATGAAACAAATTTGAAAATCATGTTTCTTTTCAAGGTGGATTTGCTATGATGACTGCATACTTAATCATTTTTTGGACTTGAGTTTCAATGTGGAACTACATGGATTGTGTTTTTCATTTAAAAGTCATTGAAAAGAGGCAGTGTTTTTTTTTAGCAAGGCATTTCTTGCAAACCACATATTTCTACAAATGTTCTGGTCTTAGATGTCTGAACTCATTTCAGTGAATACTCCTGGCTGTTTTTATGACTGGTTGTTTTATAATCACTCAAATCTTTTTGTGTTTATTAAAGAAACATTGTTCTTGGATATTTTCATTTCAGTTTGATATGGAGAAAGCCGACAGACAATGCCATACCGGGAACAGGGCAAATTTATGTTGTGACCCATGTAGTAGCGGGAGTAGAGAAACACAGTGCACTCCTCCCATTTCAGTCATAACAGAATCCATGCTTCAGTAATAGGGAAATAAAAGAAATAGGAGGTAAGAACTGTGACTCACTTACACATGGATATGCAGAGGAATGGGCAATAGATGTGCCTCAGCCAGTGATGTAAATGAATGAAAGAAAACAGACAGAAAATGGAGGCACTCTTAAATTGTAATGGCATTAAAGTGAGATGTCTAACAGGTGACTACTAACATAAAGTACTGGTCTGCTGTCTGAGAGACTTATGATACATTTCTTCTTTGGGGACACCAAGAATGATGGCTCTTCAAAATGACAAAAAAACCAAAACAATAAAGAACATACACATTCTATACTGAAGAATGCCCCATATCAATTCAGACATCTCATTTATTCTTTTAGCATTCAGTGAGGTGCTGAATTATCAATCTGTTTGCTTCGTTCTCTTATGCATTCAAAGGAAGTGGCATTATTGATAGGACCAGACTTTACTGCTCATCCTTAATTTTTCCTAAGAAACTGGTGGCTACGTAGGAAGCTCATTTTATTGCTGCTGTGCTCAGATACTAGGATATCACACACTGCCATGATTGCAAAAAATAATTTTGATGTCCAAGTTTCATCTGAGACCTTCTCAAGAGAAGTGTCAGCACACTTACTTGCCTTAGAATCATCAGTTGTAATAAACAACTTGGGAGTCAACACTATATATAAAACTGAGTGCTGGTGGACCAGTGATCATCATCATTGATGTGCACATAGGAAGAATTAATTTGTTCTAATTCTTGAATTTGGAATGATCAAGGCAACATATAGGATCATGTGCAGGCAACAGATGACTCTTTGAATGTTCATAAATTCTGTCATTATAAGGTTGCAGTGCTTCATAATGACATTACTGGCTGTCCATAGGCATCTACAGGTATCTGGAGACATCTCATAGAGAAACTAATAAGCAACCATGAAGTAAATGTAATTCAGGCAGATTGAGTTAATTACAAATAGAAACTAATATGCATTTATCTTACAGTTCATGAGTAGAGATTTGGAAGCAATGTACATTAGGATGTCTTCCATCTTAGCATATTAGAGCCAATAGATTGTTCCTTACATCAATAAACAACTTAAATGATGTATTCAATTTCCAGACCAAGCAAAAGTAAAATTAAGTTGTAATTGAGAGAATTCCTTAAAAGGGAAATCAATTTAGGATGATGACATTGTAAAACTCTATTAGTAATATAAATTAGTCATAAGAGTTAGAGAGTCAAAGGGTAGTATGCAAGGTAAACTGATTAGTTTGTATTTCTGTTGGAGAGCATTTAAGAGCATCACATATCATCATAGAGACAGGATATGTTTGTGACAATACCCACTGTGCTAAGTCGATAATCTTCAAATAGATCTAGTAATTCAAAATTATAGAATCATGCAATACAGAAGAGACCCTTAGGCCCATCAAGTCTGTACTACTAAAAATATATTACATTTACACCAGTCCCACTTTCCAGCACTAGGCCTGCAGCTTCGAATGTTATGCCACTTAAAGTACTCATAAAATAGCTTTTTATGTATTTTGAGGCTACATGCCTCAGCAACCCTCCCAGACAGTGTACTCTGGACCCCTTTCACCTGCTAGGTGAAAATATTGTTTCTCAAGTCCTCACTTAACTTCTTGTCTTTCATCTTAAAAATCTGTATCCTTGTTATTGACCCTTCATCTAAGGGGAACAGCTGCTGTATATCCACTCTGTCCATGATCCTCATAATCTTATACAGTTCAGGTCTGCCTTAACCTTTTCTACTCTGAGTTTATCCAGTCTCTCTTTATATCTAAGGTGCTCCAACCCAAGTAACATCTTGGTAAGTCTCCTCTGCACACCATCCAGTGCAATCGCATATTTCATATATTAAAATGACCAGAATTGCACACAGTACTCCAGCTGTGGCATAACTAAAATGTTTAACGGCTCCAACATAACATCCCTGCTCTGAGAACCTTTGCCTCAATTGATGAAGATAAGCCTTCTTAACTAACCTATCAACCCGCCTGTCTTCTTCAAGGCTCTGTGGACAGTACATTAAGATCCAGCTGTTCTTCTGAGCTTCTTAGTGCCCTGCCAATCAGACTACTCCTTTGCTACTAGACATTGGCTTCAAGTCAACCAAACAACCTTCTATCACCACTCTTTGAATCCTGCCACAATACCAATTTTACGTTCAATCTTGGATCCTATACGTTTTTACTTTCTTTATCAGTCATTCATATGCATACTTGTTGAAGGCCTCACTCAAATCCAAAAAACCATATCAACTGCACTACCTTCATCCAAATAATTGGTCATGTTCCAGAAAACTTCAACCAATGTGTTAGATATGGCCTCCCTCTGACAAAGCCATTATGATTATCCCTGATCAAACCTTCCAACTCGAAATGGAGATTAATTTTCTCTTCCAGAATTTTCTCCAGCAGTTTCCCTCCACTGATATGAGAATTGTTGGTTTGTAATTTCCTTGTATATCTCTATTACACATCTTGAAAAGTGAAACCAAATTAGCTTACCCCTATTCCTTTGGAATCTCTCCGGTGGTCAGAGAAGAGTTACAAGTTTGAGCCAGGGCCCCTGTGACTGGAAATCCATGTGGCAAATGGGCTAGCAGCAGTAGAATTGTATTCACCCAGAATATGTAATCACAAGGCCTGGTATATTGCCTACTCAATCATTACCATCAGGCTAAGGAGCTCAACGTGGTTCAATAAAGAGTGCAGGAAGGCATGCTAGGAAGCACACAAGGCATATCTGAAAATGAGGTGTCAGCCTATTCACAGGTTTATTTGACTGCCAAAAAGCAGGAGCTGCACGCAATAATGGTTCCACCACCAACAGATCAGATCTAAGATCTGCAGTTCAGACTCATTCAGTCATGAGCAGTAATGGACATTTAAACAACTAACTGTAGATAGAAGCTACACAAACATTTCCATCCTCAGCATGGGGAACCCACCATATAATTGTCAAAGAGGGGAAGGAGTGACATAGTGGTAATGTTAGTGGTAATAGAGAGATACAGATCCTTAGAAAATAGGTGACAGGTTTAGGTAGAGGATCTGGATCGACGCAGGCTTGGAGGGCCAAACGGCCTGTTCCTGTTCTGTAATTTTCTTTGTTCTTTGTTCTACTATCTCTGGACTGGTAATCCAAAATCCCATATTAATGGTCTAGGGACATGGCTTTGAATCTTACTATGACAGATGGTGAAATTCAGAAAGAAAAGTCTGGAAAAGAAGGAAAGCTAACAAATGGCAACTGTATAATCACGGTTGATTTTCATTTTTTTTTAGAAATCCCCATCTGGTTCACGAAAGCCCTTTATGGAAGTAATCTGCTTTCTTACCTGGTCTGGCTGATATGTGATTTCAGAAGTATAGTAATGTGGTTGACTATTAACAGCTCACCGGACAATTAGGGATGGCCAATACCCACATCCTGTGAACAAATAAATAAAAGACAAGACCAAATGAACTGCCAAGTGAATGACCTACTCAGTTGCCAAGGTGCATGATAGTAACTCACCAATTCTTCTTTCACTACACTTTCCAAACCTGTAACCTCTCTCATCTGAAAATACAAATGCAACAGCTGCATGGACACACCACACCACCACCTGCAGGTTCCCCTCCAATACCTACATCATCTTGATTTTGGACTATATCACTTCTCCTTTGCTACCACTGCATAAACATTCTGGAGCTCCCTGCCTAACAGCACTGTGAGGGTCCTAACATCATAGGGACTGCAGTGGTTGGCGAAAGCAGCTCACTTCTCTTGGAAATTAGTGATAGACAATAAATGCTGAAATGGCTATCTGCAACTACATCCCATGAATGAATTTTAAAAATGTGAGCGTGTAAATTCCTTTTGTTTACTTTATGTGTTTGTACTTGCAGACAGAGACAATTCAGTTGAGTTCAGTTTGGGTTTAGTGAAGGAAATGCAGCTGGAGGATTTGCCCTTACTGCTAGCGGAAGAAATCTATACCACTCCTGATAGAGCTTTCTAGCAAATGAAATCAGTCTGCTTGAAGATTTGGTTTAGAAAGACATACAGAAGCTGTGTGGACACATTAGGGGAGAAAATAGTCTCTGTGTGTCCAAATCCGGGTCAAAGAAATGAAAAGTCCATTGTCATGAAGTCTTTAAAGAAAATTGAAGGAATGCTTGCTAATAGTCAATTAAATGATCCGTATGTAATTGATACAACAAGGAATAGCTGGAGTACTGAGGAGAATTAGAATAAATTCCAGAGGACTGTGGCATATTTTTGGGTTGGTCTCAGGAAACATGAATGGAATTTTAAGATTTAATAAGGAACTATGGTGAGGAATGGTAAGGAATAAAATGAAGCACTGAGTTTGTGGTATTTGTCATTATAACTTTAGTATTAAGTGAACAGTAAATGTTTTGTTTAATTACAATTATGCTATATAGTTATGCATACAACAAACGTTATTTTTGTTAAAAACATGAACTCATGCAGCTTAGTTCTGTTGATTACCTGCATGAATTTATATTTTAAGCATTAACGGATCCTAATGTGATCATAACATTAGGAACAGGAATAGGCCAGTCATTGCCTCAAATTTCCTTCATATTCAACTTGCAGCTGGCTAGATATCCAGTGCCGAGGCCACGGCTAGGGCCTGACCCGGGACTGTTGGTGAATTCCAGATACCTGGCACATAGATCAAATGGGAGGCTGAGGATTGGCAGACAGACTGAAGGAAAAGCCGAGGCCTGGCCCAGATGGTGCCCGGATCAGGGCTTTTGCGATCTGAGATCGCAGCAGCGAGCCCAGTGCGGCGATTGAAGGTTCCTCCAACATCTGCAACGATGATGAGAGCAGCAGAGATCGAGACAGAGTGAGGAAAACATACCAAAGCTGACAAGATCGAGGCTTTGTAGGAAATGCAGTCCCAGCATGACCAAGCACTTAAGAAAGACTGCAAAGGTTGAACTTTTAGCTTTATTTTTCATTTTTTGAAATAATACTAAGAAGGACTATAATGTTTAACTTTAAACACTCTATTAAGAGTGACAGTAATATTTAACTTTTAACTTTGTTGCTCATTTCTTTCTATCTATTCTTAACTTTTTGGACCTAGGTACTTGAACCTAAGATGGTGCTGTGTGTGGTGCTATTGAAATCTTTTCAGTGTACTCTACTTTTGTAGTTGAGTGCACATGACAATAAAATCTAAAACTAAAATCTAAATCTAACTAGATCACGGCTGATCTATACCTGAACCCCATGTATCCACTATTGTTCCGAGTCTTTGATGCACATACCTAATAAAAATCTGTTGATCTGGCATGGAAGCCCCAGTTCTCCCAATTTCCAAAAGTTTATTTGAGGAGAAATTTAGTTTTCTATTATGATTTGAGTAAAAAACTGCTTCCTTTAGTGTTGTGTGCTCCTTTTTGATTCACCCACTAGATGTAATTGTTTCTTTCTATCTAGTTTAATAGATCAGATCACCCCTTAACCTACAAAGTAAAGCAAATCTTATATCAACTTATACAGGATCTGATATAAACTGTCAAACTATCAAAACACAGAAAAATGATAAATGCTCATCTGTGTGTTACTAACTCAACATTGCACAGCTGAAGAGTTAAGTTTCTATGCCTAGTGGCTATTCAAAATAATCAATTTGTATAAAACTTCAGATGAATTGTGCTTTTGATAATTAGGAGCAGTATCAATGGCAGGAGTCAATGCAAGCAGCATATGGCATAAATTGACCTTTCCTTAAGAAAAGACAGAATCAGCAGATATTACGCCATAGACAACTTGAAATATCAATGTTTCTCCTTACATATTTTGGTATGTGGCAAGTGTGTGATTTGCAGTTCCGCTGCAGTGTAACCAGCCTGGAATTCCTTTAGTGTCCCTTTTCTTACAAGAAATAAAGATTTGGGAAAATTTCTGATGCAAAACCTATTATACATTCCATAATAGAGAGTAAATGAGAGCCCTGCAACATAGAGCACAACAGAGAAGAAAAGTATCCAGGAATAACTAAATAAGAAAAACCAAGTTTACATTAAGAAACAAGATAAATTACTATTTTAATGTGTACAGTGAATTGGAATTAGATAGGAAAAAGAAGCTGAAAGATAAGATCACTTCCTGAAACTGCTTGAATGAAAAGGCAATGTACAGAAATCTTATGGTTCGAAGTGCTATTTTTCTGGCATGATGGCTCAAAGTCCATCAAGAGTCTTGAGCATTCTCGTAGATGATATGATTTTGAACAATGTAAGATGGTGTAAAACCACCAATATATAGTGGTACAATTATTTCTGTTATAACGCAGTAGTTCTGTTGTAATGTAATCCCTTTTATATGAAAATCACTTAACAGCGGCACCATTTAAACTAATCGGGCCAGATTCATGTTATAACAAATGCAACACTTTATGAGTTTGTGCTTTAGAAGCAGCGTCCCCCAATAGTGTTATAGTGAATTCGCATTAATGAAACATGCGTTGTAGCAGAACGACCTGTAACTGAAATTTTAATATTAACACTCACTTTAGGGTAGTTTAGTTAAGGAAAACTAACTCCCCTATACATTTTAGATACATTATGGTTAATTAACTGAATTGGGTTTTTTTGGTTTTTGATGCAATACACATGTGGGTCATAGAGGTTACTAATTAGAGAAATGCTGCTGACAAAGTGCATGCTGACTTTCAGAAATTATTTATATAGCATGCAGTGTTGCTTGTCAGCAAAGTTGAGACATATGGAATAAAAAGGATAGTGGCAAAATGGATGCAAAATTGGTTGAGTGAAAGAATTATAGAATTGTTAGCTTAAACAAAGAATTAGGAGGGCTAAAAGGGGGCATGAAATGCCCATGGCAAACTGAATTAAGAAAATCCCAAGGTGCTTTATATATATATATGGTAGCAAGAGGGTAGCTAAGGAAAGGCTAGTTCCACTTCAGGTCAAAGGAGGCAAGTTATGTGGGGATCCAAGGGAATGGGTGAAGTCTTTAATGAATACTTGGCATCGATTCTGAATTTAGGTTTGCTCACTGAGCTGGAAGGTTCATTTCCAGAGGCTTGGTCACCCTACTAGGTAACATCTTCAGTGGGCATCAGGTGAAGCACTGTACATGATTCCTGCTTTCTATTTATATGTTTGGGTTTCTTTGGGTTGGTGATGTCATTTCCTGTGGGGATGTAATAGGATGATGAAACGTCTGGAAATGAACCTTCCAGCTCAGCGAGCAAACCTACATCCAGAACCTCAACCTGAGCTACATATCTTCTCAAAACTCACTTGGCATCAGTATTGACACAGGAGAATGACATGGTGGATATTGAGCCTAGCGAGACCATGTTGATATTCTTGGGCATGATGATGCAAATATTTGAATGAGCAGTTAAGCCAGTACCATTCCCCTACCTTTCCCCATAGCCCCATACATTTTTCTTGTGCAGGCAATAATCCAATTTCTACAATTGAACTGGCCATACCCAAACTCTAATGCAGCGCATCCCAGATATTAACTACTCACTGCATGAAAATGTTTCTCCTTTATCTCCATTGCTTCTTTTGCCAATTATTTCAAATTGGTAAAATAATTCCCTCTTGCTCAATCTTCCCTTCAGTGGAAACAATTTTTCTCAATCTACTTTTTGCAGATTTCTTGTGATTTTGAATGTTTCGAGTAAGTCTTCTCTTAACCTTCTCTTCTTCAGGGAAAACTGTCCCAACTCTTTCAATCTATCTATATAATTAGATTAGTGTGCAATTAGGATGGCAACTGACATATTGGCAGATTGAAATACAAGAATAAACAATTCGTGTTTCAGGTTTTGCTGAGACCACAAGTAGGGTAGCGGTGTGCAGTTTTGGCCTCCACATCTAAGGAAGGATCTACTTACCTTAGAGGTGGCATAATGAAAGCTCTTGGGATAAGAAGGTCTTGCTTTAAAAAGCCACTGGCTGAAATCAGCCTATATTCTGTGGCATTTAGAAGAATGAGTTGACCTAATTGAAGCAGATGAAATTGTGAATGAGAGGTTGTCTCTTCATTTGAGGAATTTAAAATTTTAGGGCACCATCTCAGCATCATTTTGGACTGAGAGGGGAAGAAACATTTTTCACACAAAGGATTATGCATCTTTCAAATCCTCTACTCCAGCAGGTTGTGGATGAACCATTGTTGAATATATTTAAAGCTGAAATAGGTAGCTTTTTGCTTTCTCAGGGAATTAATGGATATGCAAAGTGTGTAAGAAAGTGGAGTTGAAGTAAAAGATCAGCATTGAACAAATTTAATAGCAAGCAGGCTCAGGAGACCGCGTGGTCTACTTATATTCCTATTTCTAATGTTCTATGCTCTTACAGAATTAGGCAAAAATCTCAAGATAGAAACTAGGCAGGGCTAGAGGGAAAGTTGTGGAATGAGAGCTGCTGAATTGTGTTTGCAGTGAACCTGTGCAGAGTCAATTGGCCAAATGTTCTACTTCTGCGCAGTAATCATTATATGGTTGTATAAAACAGAAGTAAACAATGCAGCAGTGGAAGGGACATTTGTTTTCTATATCAAAATTTTTAACTAAACAGTAAATATAATGAACACAAAAGCTCGATGACATTAGAAGCTAAGTTTACCCTAATTAACAAATTAATAACTTAACAGATAAGATAGTTTCAACTCCTGAAGTTCCTGGAAGAGGTATGATTTGTTCAAGAGCTAATTAGGTTGACTGTAAGTCCTTTGAAAGACACGTTCATGAAGGCAAGCAACTCATAGCCCATTAGTAAATGAAATTATCGGTAAGTTTACATTGATAGGCATGATGGTCTTTATCCACTATCTTTTTCTTCCACTTATATAACACACATGATGTCTGTCATGTATTTATAAAGCTAGTCATAAAAATATATGGAGAATCTTGGGGTCAGTTAAACCTCACGTTGATAGCCTGAATAGTCTAAGTGGCAGAAATGACAAAGAGATTTCCATTGGACTTAAAAATTCTCCCATCCATGCATTTCTTTCAGGGCTTCCGATGCCAGTTTTCACAGGAATATGCAAAGTAATATCATTCAGGAGTGGAATGGAGTTATGGGGAGACACGGCCCGTTTTACAAAATTAGCTACTGCATGATAAATTTAACTTACCTTTCTTTAAATGTGGGTGAATGGAGAATTGGGCGAGTGAATACATAGGTTTGTGGGCGAGGTAGGTCGATGGATAGTGTGTGTAAGCAAGTGAGATAGGAAATTGGGTAAGTGGGTAATGGTGGGCAAGTGGATAGGCAGGTTGGTGGGGGGGAATAGTAAAATCTGGTCTAGAGGGTAGTTATGTGATCAGGATGGGTGGTTGGGATAGGGTGTGTCCTCTCTTCAGATCTTGTGGGGAGGAATCATGTTGGGTCAGGGCAGGTTGGAGTTAGTCAGGTCTGGTCAGGAAGGTAGTCAGGATACTGATGTAGTCTTGTCCAGTTTGAGGTTACTCTGGTTCAGGGTAATTAAGTGATTGAGGAGTAGTTGAATCATGTTTTGGAGTTTGTCAGGTGCATGGGATGGGTCAGGTGGGAGGTGATTATGTAGGTGGGGGAGGGTTATGAGTCAAGAGCTAGTCGGAGGTGGTCAATGGTTAGGCATAAAATCTGAAGTGTGACTGGATTGTGGAAAGGCTTGTCAGTTATGTCATTTGCACAGCTGTCAGATTAGATTTTATTCTGTCTAACACTGTCTGGGTAATTGTATAGTTAAGTCTTCGAACTGTCTAAAGACTCTGAATCTAACTCAGAGGCAGAGACATTCGTGGAGGGTCTTAGGGGCACTGGATATACCACATGAGTAATTTGCCAAGGCTCCCCAAACCTTGTTCATCTTCTCCAAGGCACAAGTCAGGAGTGTGATGAAAAACTCTCCAGTTGCCTGGACGAGTGCATTTCCAATAACATGCAACAAAATTGACATCTTACAGAATAAAGCAGTCCACTTGATTGGCACCCCACTCATCACCTTTGCCATTCACTCCCTCCATCACTGATGCAGACCAGTGTGTACCATCTACAAGATGTACTACAGCAACTCACAAGACCTCATTTCTCAGTATCCTCAAAACCTACTTAATAGGACAAGGGCAGCAAATGTATGGGGATACCACTAGCGACAAGTTGTCCTCCAGCTCACACATCATCCTGACTTGAAACTTTATCACCTTTCAATTCACAGTCACTGGATCAAATTCTGGAACTCCCTTCCAAACCAGCACTCTGGGCAAATCTACACCTCAAGAACTGTGGTGACTTGACAATGCAGTTCACCATCACCAGTTTCAGGGAAATGGGGATGGGAATAAACCTAGCTAGTGACATCCACACCCAATGAATGAATAAATAAGTAAACAGCATCCCTGATTGAATGGACATAATGTTGATATTACTTAATGCTCATGCGTATATACAACAACCAATTTAAACAGGCAAATACTATCAGACCGCTTTTTGTTTCATTTATGTCATAAACCCATAAAGTCCATATCAAAATATTTAATAGATTTATGATCAATAGATATAAAAATAGCTGAACAAAAGACAGACAAGTAAATGAGTGATGATCCTGTTTAAAATGAGCTAGGAACATTAATTAAATGGTTGGCCTCAGATGTTCCAGAAAAAAATGCAAAGCAGATTAAAACTGGGCTGAGAGAAATCTGGGAAAGAATACAAAATTAAATTGGGACAACTCTCCAAAAGGAAAGGCTCAACATCAGACTAACATCTCTAGTAAACTAATTTTAGAGTAAACATGACTGCAACTGAAGTACAAACCTTGACATTAGGAATCCACTGCCAGCGATTCATGCAGTTGGTATGTTCACTTCAGTAACAGTTAGCAACGTTTTAAATTCAACTGCACCATCCAATAAGTATTCTGTAGATCACCAATACATAAATTACTCAATTGTCAGTGGACAGAGTCCCTGTTAATAGACAAAGCTAAACAGAATACTTTGCATTGCAGGGGCTTTTAGATAGGTCTGGATCTTACAGTTGATTTGCTCATTGCAAGTTGCGTTGAGTTTGGTGAGTGAATCTTACCACACAATTGAGCCAGTTATCTCTTACCAAACCTGTTGCATTAATTGCTATTGCCACTCTTAAGACAGGCAACATTTCTGCCCCATCTTAACACATGCCAGTCCCAGAACAATTCATCATTCACTAGATATCTGCCCACAGACCAACTTCCCTTGTACCATTGCCATCTTTAAATGCCTACTGTGGACTTGAAGGACCCATGGCAGCTGGCAGCTACCGCCACACCCTCCCACCAAGGCTCATCCTCTGACCACCCCCCAGCAACCTCTCCTCCCTCCCTCCCCCTACCCCACATCCCCCCTCTCCCACACCCCAGCCTCCTCAATAACACCTTCCTTCCTTCACCCTCAATACCCCCATCCTCCCAAGCCTTCACTTGCATACCCTCTCACTGATACCTCACTCCCTCAAAACATCTCATCCCATTTCCCTAACATGAAGCAGCCCTAACAGCTGTGCCATCCTTTTGGGCTTTACTCACACACCTCCTTTATGTTATTACAGGGGAAGACACAGGGTGGAGCAACAATGTATAGATTTGGAGAGGGAGGTGTGAGGTTGGTTGGGGAGGATGTGGGGGTTGGGTTGGAACAGATGTGTGTGTGTGGGAAATGTCCAATATCCATGTCCTCACACTGTGTGAGGAGAGGGATTTATTCCCCCCGCCCTGGAGAAGACCAGGAATGCTCCTGTGCAGACTTCTGCTTCCCAGCAACCAAATATGTCCCATTTGCCATTCCATTCCAATATCGGTATGAACCAGGTGATTGGTATTTTCTATTGGGTACCACTTGTAACCAGATGCCTCCTGCCTTTAAGGTCTTAAAGGTGAAACCAGTGTCCCAAGTACATCTGTTGAGAGTGCCCCCAACCACCCCACCCACGTTCACTGTCTCCCCAGAGGCAGGTCTTCAACCTCTGAAGATGGTAGTGTTTAGGTTCTGGAGGGTGCGTTGACAAGGCTGCTCTTCTGGATATCCCACCAAATCTGAAACTGCAATATCAGTGGGGTCGATCAGTGAATGAATTGAGGCTGCTGAGCATCTCACACCAACTACTGCACAGATTGGCAAGGGAAAAAAGCCCCAGACCAGTGTCACTCAAAGATCAGGCACCCATTCAGCTGCAGGCAGGAGAGATCCCCATGGTCTCAGCAATCAAGGACTTCAGAGAAATGCAAATGGAGGACAAACATTGGCAGAAAGGTGGAAAACCTAAGTGATGCAGCCAGCCCCGAAATGTACTGGCTATTATTGCTCAGAAGCCAGAGCAATGTGGTGAATCTTGCAGTGTTCTGGATGTCAATGATCAGAAGCAGGGGCATCACAGCCAGTCCTGTGATATACTGGTCATTATTGCTCAGTATCGGGAGCTCTACAATCAGTTCTGCAAACACATGTATGGCTCCGTGGACAGGCTTGTGCCTACCAGACAAAGCAGTATCAGGGTACGGTGGAGTCACAAACACCTGCCATCTCCCCAGGCATAGTCCTGAGGACCAAGGGCAGGGTGAGAGTGGGTAAGAAGCCTTGATCCCAGAACAGGTGACTCATCTTCAAAAGGAGAAAGGGTGGTGCTAGGAGGCACTCAGTCAGAGGAGAAACTATACAGAATGACTGTGTCCACACAGCGAACAATGAGTTTCCGTTGAAAAGGCTGGT
The DNA here is from genome assembly GCF_020745735.1 of Hemiscyllium ocellatum. Lineage (NCBI taxonomy): Eukaryota > Metazoa > Chordata > Chondrichthyes > Orectolobiformes > Hemiscylliidae > Hemiscyllium > Hemiscyllium ocellatum. The sequence continues at coordinate 83,049,835 of NC_083404.1, forward strand.
TAGATTTTTAACACAGGCCGGCCTGGTCATGTTGTTCAGTAAAATTAACAAGAATAATAAATGGGTAATTGCAGTATGAAAATGAACATTACTTATGAAATCAATAAAAGAGAATACTCAACAGTCTCTAACAAACAATCGATTTGTTTTCCCAACATTAGTTTGTCCAATTACTGTAGAATGAAGAGTAGTAACATGAGTAAATATTTTATTTGAGGTTGTGTTCCTTCCTATTGTCAAGCTAGTTGAGCAGAAATAGGAATTGTGGTACAAAATATAATGGCAACTTTGTAGTTTAGCATAACAGTGAAATTTAGATGAAATAGGTGATGCATTAGATTACTACACTCTTCTTTCATCAATGGGACTTGCATTTGATTCCAGTCTGAAAAGATAGAAGTTTTCTGAGAAAAGCATTCAGGTTCCTGCCTCAAATAAGTTTGGGTGGTCTAACCCATTTCATGCTGAATACTACTCAAAACTGGCTACAATTGGGAAAATTACATTCAGAAATGTCCTTGTTCCTAATTTGAAATCCCAATGTGCTGAGTCTGTTTGTGAACTATGTAAGTGAGGAAATACTAAGCGGAGGCTGTGCAATATTGTCACAGATAGGAGCAAAATTCAGTGGACAGGGAAAATTATGGTTGAGCAGCATTGTTTCATGGAAGCCAGGTGCGACCAGTGGGGGTAGTCTGTGAGCAGTCTGTAAATGTACTTCCTCCTGCAGGCACCAAGCAAGCATTTTAATAGTGACTTCCACAATTTAGAATATCACCGTATGTTAAAAGCCAATTAAGTATTTTTGAATTGTCACCATTGTAATGAAAAAGTATGGCATTCAGGTGACCAAGTCCCAAGTGAGATCATTACCAGATAACTTGTTTTTGGTGATGTTGGTTGATGGATAAATGTTGGACATAATATTAAAGAGAATGCCCCAGTTTTCTACTATCTGATTATTCTACTTTGATTATTTATATCCACTTGGTTTAACAGCTCAGCTGAAAGACAACTCCTCTCTAGCATGATAATCCCATTAATTTGCTAATTCTTATTAATACAATATGAAACCAGATGCTCACTAATAATACTTATAAAATGGTTTAAAGTATGTTCACTGTGAAATTTCATATTTTGAAATGAGTAAAGGTCAGAGATAGTGGATATGAGTGATTTTGGTACAGTTATTATTGTATTCCTATGTTAATAATTAGCTATATAAATTTACTACATCCTGTACTTTATATTTATTTAGCTTAGTGATTGTTATCAGAATTAAAGGATGAGTCTCTACAAATGTTTAATATTTCAGCAAAATTCTGTTCTTGTGTCCAGAGTGTCACAAAGTAAAATAAATGTGGAACACGTAAATCAGATCTGTACACCTTTCTGTGCTTTGGGTGCTTATAATTTTAAAAATTTGTTAATTTTGTCAAATTCTATACATCTTCCTTTAAAAGCTACAAAATCAATGTAAAATTGGCTTTTAAAATATTTCAATTTTAAAAATAATATAAAATAACTTGTTTTATAAAAAAAGTTTAAAGCATTAAAAATGTGATCTACGTGTAATTTTTCACAAGTCAGACTTCTTGTGGGAAAATACAAGGCAAGGTTAGTATTTTGTTGACTTTCTTGCTTTGTCAGTAATTGATAAAGAATTTAAGCCATGCATTTCCAAGGTGATGAAAATATGGCTCTGTGGATAATACTCTCACTAGACTTGGTAAAAATAAAGTTACACACTGGTTGGGATGGGCATATCAAGGTATTCAGCAAATTATTTTCATATCTAAGATAATAAAATGACCAAAACTAAACTTGCAACCCTAAAAATTACTATTAGTGATACTACCCAATAAACATCTATTGTATTTGTGTGACATTCATCCTCCCCTATTCTTGAACAAAATATGAAAAAGGATTGTTGCTGAAATAGTAAACAAATGAATGTCAAATCAATATGTTAGTTTTCATCCACTAATGCTACCCATAATCATTTCTAAGCCATGGACTTCAAAGAATGAAAGGTCCTCACTCTTTTCTGAATGGGTCAGTGACTTGTGCTGAAAACTAGTGTGACACTTCATCCACTTCAAAAGACAATGCAGATATCAAAATTTAAAACATCACCACCTGTGATTTGTTATGCATGATGGGCAAAGGGACCTAAAGCTGGCTGCTAAGTAATACTGCTCAAGGAATGACAAGTAGACCAACAGTGCATGGATACCAGGTCCTTTAATCTACTCTGAATGGCAATTCTGGGAACACACCCAATGACCTTGAATTCAACATGGAGAATGTATTAGATTCCTAGATTCCAGTTTTTTTATTATCATTTCCACATACATACTCACTTAGGGAAATCATGGGATCCATTAATTACTGATCTGTTTACAACGTTCTGGATCAGTGGTGCTGGAAGAGCACAACAGTTCAGGCAGCATCCAACGAGCAGCGAAATCAACGTTTCGGGCAAAAGCCCTTCATCAGGAATAAAGGCAGAGAGTTTACAACGTTGTCAATGTCAGCATGCAACTTTTAGACAAGCTTCTTATTGGTATTAGACCAATATGTCACCCACATCTGTGATACAAGAATATATGCAAACAAGGCCTCAAATTGATAAGGATTGCAGTTGAGAAATGAAATGTTCTTGCTGCTGTTTGGGGTGCACAGTCAGGAACACCCTGGGAAAACAGAGGTCAAAATAAATGACCACATGGTGGAAAAGAGAACTAACAGCAAGGAATAGAATAGCAGATGCTATTGATGTTGTCAACTGCAGAAGGGATTTCCACTTACAAATCAACCTCTGCAAGTACAATGTTTCCCCTCAGCAGCAACATACACACCAGGTGCAGCAGTTCCTCTCCTGAGACAGATGGAAGCCATCCTCAATATGGCCTTGCAGAGTTTTAATTCTCTTCCTTTTTCTCCAAGCAAAATTATCATAAATTAAAATTATACACTAAGCAATATGGCCAATATTTCAATATTGAAGTGCCAAGCAATATTTCTGGATTGAAATTAGATACATTGTTCCCACCCCAATTACCTTTGGTTGTGAATAAGAAAGGAAAACCAAAAGTTGCATTATGGGGTTTCATCAATTGCCAATTTGTATTTATGAATTTGGACATTAAGCTGAAATATTTCATATTGATTTTCTAAATACATTTAGAGCTCCTTAGAACAGAGAAAATAGTGAAAGCATTTAATAATAGTGATAAAATAAGGAAGGACTGGATAGATCTAATAAGGAGAAACTTTCTGTTGATGAAAACTTTGCAAAATACCTTGATTCAATAGTAAGTCTGACCTCAAACTTCTGATGCTTGTCATTTTAATTCTCTAGTTTAGGCTGACTTCTCTAGTCCTTGGCCCCCTGCTGTATTTCAGTAAAGATAAGCATAAGCTTGAGGGAAAGCATCCCATCTTTTAGATAGGCATTCTGTTGCCTTTCAAACTCAAAACTGAATTTATTAAATTCAGACTGCAATATCTCTTGCCACTCTGCATTTTGATTCTGTTTTCTTGAAGGTTTGACTTTCCTTTGTCTCTCTCTCTCTTATTTTTACTGTTAAAAATCACACAACACCAGATTATAGTCCAACAGGTTTAATTGGAAGCACACTAGCTTTCGGAGTGACACTCCGAAAGCTAGTGTGCTTCCAATTAAACCTGTTGGACTATAATCTGGTGTTGTGTGATATTTAACTTTGTACACCCCAGTCCAACATGGGCATCTCCAAATCATGACTTTTACTGTTGAGTGATAGCCATTATAGTTCTGCTTTTCACACCTCCACTACTTATCCTGTTATTTGTCCTTTTGGCCTTGCACCACCAAATCTTTTGTCATTCATGTCACTTGTCTTCAACCTTTGCATAAATCTTGCTTTTGGTTCTTTAACCACATTCCCCCTTTCACTTGCTTGAAAACTATTACATTTATAACATTTCCCAGTTCTGCTGGAAGATCATCAATTGAAACATTCACTCCATCTCTTTCTCTCCACCCAAGCACCATTCCAGCCTTATCTGTTTTGGTTTGTTTAATTTCAGATTTCCAGCATTTGCAACATTTTCTTTTTGTATTGGTATATATTTACTCCCACATCTCTTCCAGGAATGCCTGTTGTGAAAACATGCAACTATTCTGTCAGACAGGATTTCAGTTTGTCTCCTTTTATCTTCGCATCTTCCCATTTTGTTCCCATGTTTGATTAAGTATCATGTCAAACTTCCTTTCAAACCCACACCCTTTCCAGCAATTCTCCAACCTTATCTAATGTGGATTTCAACTAAAATTCCACACTTTGTTTCCAATCCATCCATGCTTACAAATGTCCCAGACATTCAAGATTCCTCAAACTGCTGTATTAGCAGTAACCTGAAATCCACCATCAATGCCTGGATGTGAATCCTATCAGATCGTATGGATGGTTTAGAGTGGCAGTAAGAGGCAATAAGGAATTTGCAAGAGATGGGGGTGTGATGCATGGCAGTTTCAGGAAAGTAGAAAAGCCACAGATACGGTCGCTTAGATGGGTTACCTCTGGGAAAGACAGTAGAGGTAAACAGGTAGTGCAGAAGTCTCCTGTGGCTACCCTCATCTCAAACAAGTATGATGTTATGGAAACTGTAGGGGTGATGGGATTCTCAGTGAAAAGTAGCACTGCCAGCCACATTTCTGGTATTGCCACTGGTTCTACTCTCACAAGGAGTATGCCAGATTCCAAGTGGTTGATTGTGATAAGGGCACAGACAGATGTTTCAGTGGCTGGCAATGAGATATCAGATTGTGTGTTGTCTCCTGAGCATCAGAGTCAAAGGTGTCTCAGAGAGGTACAGAATATTCTCAAAGGGGAAAGAGACCAGCAGGAGGTCGTTGTACACATTTGTACCAACGACCTCAGAAGAGAAAAGAACAAGGCTCTGAGCAGAGATTATAGGAAATTAGGTTAGGCAGGACATTAAAAAGTACGTCCTTGAAGGTAGTGATATCTGGATTACTCCCAGTGCCATGTGCTGGTGAGAGTCAGAATAGGAGAATGGACCAGATGAATGCATGGCTGAGGAGCTAATGCAGAGGAGAAGGATACACATTTTTGGATCATAGGAATTTCTTCTGTGGTAGAAGTGACCTGTATAAAAAGGATGGTTTGCATGTGAATGAGACACAGACTAATAAATTGGCAGGGAGATTTTGTTAGAACAACCCAGCAGGATTTAAACTAGTGGGGGGGGGCGGTTGGAGATTAATGAGGTGTGGGACAGGAGGGAGGGATGGTTTCAGGGCTGTGGAGGTGGTGACCCAGGGAAATAGTGAAAAGGGATCAGTCTGAGACTGGTGCAGTTGGGAAAATGTGCAAGTCAAATACTCAAGGCAGGCAGGAACAAAGCTGAGACCAAAATAGGACTGACGAAATTGAATTGCATTTATTTCAATGTAAGAGGCCTGACAGGTTAAGGCAGATGAACTCAGGGCATGAATGGAACATGAGATTGGGATATCATAGCAATTACTGAAATGTGGCTTAGGGATTGTCAGGACAGGCAGTTTAATGTTCCAAGGTATAGATGCTGTAGGAAGGATAGAAAGGGAGTCAAGAGAGAAGGGGAATGGTGGCTGTTGATTACGGATAATATTGCAGCTGTACTTAGGAAGAATATTCTAGGTAGTATGTCCAGTGAAGTTATTTGGGTGGAACAGAGATATAAGAAAGGAATGATCACCTTATTAGGTTTGTAGTATAGACCCCCCAGTAGGCAGTGGGAAATTGAGATGAAAATTTGTAAGGAGATCTCAGTTATCTGTAAGGACAGTAGGGTGGTAATGATAGGGGATTTTAACTTTCCAAACATAGACTGGGACTGCCATAGTGTTAAAGGATTTGGTGGAGAGGAATTTGTTAAGTGTTACAGGAACATTTTCTTATTCAGTATTTGGATGTACCGACTAGAGGAGCAAAGCCTGACCTACTCTTGGGAAATAAGGCAGGGCAGGTGACTGAGGTGTCAGTGGGGCAGCACTTTAGTGCAGGTGATAATAATTATACTAGTTTTAAAGTAGCTATGGAAAAGGATAGACCAGATCTAAAAGTTAGAGTTTTAAGTTGGACAAGGCCAATTTTGACAGTATTAGGCAAGAACTTTGAAAAGTTGATCGAGGGGTGGATATTCACAGAAAAAGGGACAGCTAGAAAGTGGGAAGCCTTCAAAAATGAGAGTCAGGACAGTATGTCTCTGTTTGGGTGAAAGGCAAGGCTGGTAGATTAGATTATCTACGGTGTGGAAGCAAGCCATTCGGCCCAATAAGTCCACACCAACCCTCTGCAGAGTAACCCACCCAGACCCATTTCCCTCTGTCTAATGCACCTAACATTATGGGCAATTTAGCATGGCCAATTCACCTAACCTGCACATCTTTGGATTGTGGGAAGAAACCCATGCATAGAATGTGCAAATTCTACACAGACAGTCACCCGAGGCAGGAATCGAACCCAGGTCCCTGGTGCTGTGAGGCAGCAGTGCTAACCGCTGAGTCACTGTGCTGGTGGGTGTATGGAATGCTGGATTATTAGAGAAATTGGGGTTTTGGCCAAGAAAAAAGGAGAGGTTTGTCAGATATAGGCAGCAAGGATCAAGTGAACCCGAAAAGAGTATAAGGGCAGTAGGAGTACACTTGAGAGGGAAATCAGGAGAGCAAAAAGGGAACCATGAGACAGCTTTCACAAACAGGGTTCAGGAGAATCCAAAGGGGTTTCTTCAATACATTAAGGATAAAATAGTAATGAGGGAGAGAATAGGGCCCCTTAAAGATCAGAAAGGCTGCCTGTGTGTGAACCCGCAGTAGATGGGTGAGACAGGAAACAAGTATTTTGCATTAGTGCTTACAGTGGAGAAGGATATGGAAGCTAGAGAAGTTGGGGAAATAAATAGCCATACCTTGAAATAGCCATTACAGAAGAGGAGGTGTTCGAAGTCTTAAAACACATAAAAGTAGATAAATCCCCAGGACCGGATCAGGTATGCCCTAGAACTTTGTGGGAAGCCAGGGAAGTCATTGCTAGGCCCTCGCTGAGATATTTGTATCAGCGTTAGCTAAGGTGAGGTGCTGGAAGACTGGAAGTGGACAGACGTGGTGCCTTGATTTCCGAAAGATGAGAAGGAAAACCTAGGGAACTGTAGACCAGTGAGCCTGACATCAGTGATAGGCAAGTTATTGGGGAGGATTCTGAGGGACAGGATTTACATTTATTTAGAAATGCAAGGACTGATTAGGGATAGTCAACATAATGTTGTGAGTGGAAATTGTGCCTCACTAACTTGTTTGAGTTTTTTGAAGAAGTGATGAAGACAATTGATGAAGGCAGAGAAGTGGACGTGATCTATTTGGACTGCAGCAAGGCATTCAAAAAGGTTCTGCATGGTCGATTGGTTAACAAGGTTGGATCACATGGCACACAGGGAGAACTAGCCAATTGGACATAAAATTGATTAGAAGGCAGCAGACAGAGGGTAATGGTGGAGGGTTGTTTTTCAGACTGGAGGCCTGTGACCAGTGGTGTGTTGCAGCGATCAATGCTGGGTCCATTGCTTTTTGTCATTTATATAAATGATTTGGATGTGAATATAAGGGGTATAGTTAGTAAATTTGCAGATGACAGCAAAAGTGGTGGTGCAGTGGCCAGTGAAGAAGGTTGCCTCAGAGTACCATGGGATCTTGATCAGGTGGGCCTATGGGTCAAGGAGTGACAAATGGAGTTTAATTTAGATAAATGCGAGGTGCTGCATTTTGAAAAGACAAATCAGAGCAGGACTTATATACTTAATGGTAAGGTCCTGGGGAGTGTTGCTGAGCAAAGAGACTTTGCAATGTAAGTTCATACTTGCTTGAAAGTGGAGTCACAAGCAGGTAGGATAGTGAAGAAGACAATTGGTACGTCTGCCTTCATTTAATATAGGGGTAGGGAGGTCATGTTGCGGCTGTACAGGACATTTGTTAGGCCACCTTTGGAATAAGGTATTCAAATCTAGTCTCCCTGATATAGGAAAAATGTTGCTAAATTTGAAAGGGTTCAGAAAAGATTGTCAGGTTTAGAGGGCTTGAACCATAGGGAAAGGCTGAGTAGCCTGGGGCTGCTCTCCCAGGACCATCAGAGGCTGAAGAGTAACCTTATAGAGGTTTATAAAATCATGAGGGACATGGATGGGGTGAATAGTCAATGTCTTTTCCCCAGAGTAGGGGAGTCCAAAACTAGAGGGTATATATTTAAGGTGAGAGGGGAAAGATTTAAAAGGGACCTAAGGGGCAAAATTTTCACACAGAGGGTGGTGTATGTATGAAATGAGCTGCCAGAGGAAGTGGTGGAGGCAGGTACAATTACAACATTTAAAAGGCATCTGGATGGGTAAATAAATAAGAGGGTTTAGAGGGATATGGACCAAATACTGGCAAATGAGACTAGATTAAGTTAGGATATCTGTTTGCTGTGGATAAGTTGGACCGAAGGATCTGTTTCCATACTATACACCTCTATGACTCTATTACTATATCCCTGGTTACCCTTATCGAGTCAGCTGTCTTCTTGAACTACTGCTGTCCTTGGTTGCAGGAACACCCATGATGATGTTTGAAAGACAGTTCCAGGATTTTTACCCAATAACAGCGAAGGAATGGTGATATACCATCAAGTTACGATGATGTACAACTTGGATCATAATTTGCACGTGATGGAGTTCTCATGCATTTGCTGCCCTTCTTCATCAAGTGGCAGAAGTTGTGTGCTTGGAAGGTTCTTTCAAATAAGCATTAATGAGTTACTGCAGTGCACCTTATAATGGAGCGCATTGTCATGACTTAGTATCAGTAATGAAGAGAGTGAATGTTGAAGATGGTGGATGGGATACTAATCAAGAAGGATGCTTTATTCTGTATGATATTAAACTTATTGAATGTTATTAGAGCTATAGCCATCTATGCAAATGAAGACAATTCCATGACACTCCTACTCATGTATTGTAGTTGGGAGACAAGCAGTAGTGAGACAGTAAATGAATTACTACCTCTGATTAACTCTTTATTGACACAGTATTAAAGTGGCAGGTCCAGTTACATTTATGATCAATGGGAGCTCCCAGGATGTTGATAGTAAGGGATTCAGCAAGTAATGCCATTGAATGTCAAAGGGCGATGGAGAGACTCTCTATTTTTGGAAATGACCACTGTTGGGCCTTTGTATGGTGCAAATGCTACTTGTTACTTATCAGCCCAAGCCTGAATGTTATCCATTTCTTGATGCATAATGTTATAGATTGATTTGGGATTTGAGGAGTCATGAGAGATGCTGAACATTGTGCAATCATCAGTGAATATCCCCATTTCTGATGTTATGATGGAGCGAAGGTCATTGATGAAGCAATTGAAAATGGTTCAGTCAAGGCAGCTGCCCTACAGTGATGTTAAGGAGCTAACAACAATAATAACACTCCTTTGAGGTGTGTATGACTCCAACCAGTGACAAGTATTCCCCTGATTCCCATTGACTTTAACTTTGGTATAACTCCTTAATGCCAGACTTGGTCAAAGGCAGACTTGATATCAAGGGCAGTCACTTTCATCTCACCAATGGAATTCAGCTCTTGTGTCCATGTTTGACCTAAGGATGCAATGGGGTCAGGAACTGGCAGAACTCAAACTGAGTGGGTAGGTTATTGCTGTGCAAGTATCGCTTAATAGCACTGTCAACAACTCCTCCATAACTTTACTGAGGATCAAGAATAGATTGATAGGGTGGTCTATGGCTAGATTGGTATTGTACTGCTTTTTGTGGACAGGACATACATGAATCTTGTCAGAATACTGGAACAACTTGCTGAGGGATATGGCTAGTTCTGAACCACAAGGCTTCAGTGTTATGGTTGAAATGCATCAAGGCCCATAGTCTTTCCAGTATTCAGTGTATTCAGCCATTTCTTGAAATCACATGGAACGAAGCAAGATGACTGATGACTGGCACCCATGATACTGGGGACCTCAGGAGGACACTCAAATGGATTATTGGCTCAGCACTTCTCTTTAGCATAACTGTGCTTGGTTCCTCCATCATTGAGGATATCAATACTCACGGAGCCTCCTCCTCCAGTGAGTCTTTTAATTGTTCACCACTATTCTTGACTAGATGTGGAAGCACTGAAGAGCCTAGATATGACCTACTCTTTTGGGATTGCTTAGCGCTGTCTATTGTTTGCTGTTTCCACTGTTGACCTTTGTTATAACTTCACGAATTTGACACCTCATTTTTAGGTGTAGTGTTGTTCCTGATATGCCCTTCCATATTCGTAATTGAACCAGAGTTGTTTTTGTTAATGGTAGACTGGAGAACATCCTGGCCTTGAGCTTACAGATTATGGTTGAATACAATTCTGCTGCTGCTGATGGCCCACAGTGCTTCATGGTTGTCCAGTTTTGATTTATTAATGACAGGGCAATGCAGCATGAGGGAGGGTATCCTCAATGTAAAGGTTAGTCTTTGTCTCTACAATGATTACTCCTACTGACATTGATGAACAACAGGTAGATTACTGAGAATGAAGTCTTGTCTTCCTTCTTGTTGGCTATCTTAACTGTCGTAGACCCAATCTAGACATTATGTCATTTTGGTCTCAGCCACCTTGGTCAGTACTGATGCCACAGACCAACTCTTGTTCATGGGCTGTTAAGGCCCTCATCCAAAGTACATTTTGTGCCCACGTATAAATTATTTGTGTTTAAACTGTATGTCCTTATTTATAAAGCCCTGGGCCCTGGTATATTTTATTAACCATTCTGTCAACCTGACCTACCACTGTCCACAGTTTAGGCATGGATAACCCCATGTCCCTCTACTTCTGCACTCTTTTTAATCTAGTATCCTTATCTTATAGCATTTCTCTTCATTCTTTCTTCCAAAATATTATCACTTGGCACATCATGCTTCATGCACTCTATTCTTCCTATTCCACCAATTAGTCTATCCTTTTGAAGGTTAACACCATCCTCCTCAGAGGTCATATTAATTACTGGTTTTATGTCAGTCATATATTTTGATATTGTGGCTTCTCTACCTAGGTCTAGGGAATTATTATGCATCACCAAAAGGTGCTGCCCCAACAGCTGACCCCGAGGATCCCCACCACCAACTTTTCTACTGTACCAATAACAACTGTTTACTGCTAATTTATTTCATGTCATTCAGCTAATTTCATATCCATCATGCCAACTCCACCCTTCTATACCATTGTGCTGATTTGTTTATACATTAGTGCCTCGACATACGAATGACCCCGTTCACGAACAAATCGGTTTACGAACAGGATTGTATGTAAAATTTTGCTTCAACATATGTACGAAATTCAAGGTACGAACAAAGGTATGAACGCAAAAAGCCCATGTGCGACCACGTGGTTTCATTGTTCTGCTTTGCTACGCGCTTGTTGAACGCAAAAGCTCTCGGGCCCCGCGTGATCACGTTCAGTTCACCTTTGGCATGTGCGCTGTGAACAGCATTCGTTGCTACGTCCAAGCATTCTTACGCTATCCGAACAATAGGAAAAATTGAATCAGTTTGAGAACTTTTCGGCTCGCGAACCGGGTCCCGGAAAGGATTAAGTTCATAAGTCGAGGTGCTACTGTATATTGTATTCCACATATTCCTGATAACCTTTGATTCCCTTACCTAATAAGAATCTATCTCTGCCTTAAAATATTTTATGAATTCACTTCCATTGTCTTCTGAGGTAGAAAGTTCTAAAGTGACACAACCCTCTGAGAGAAAATATTCTACCTTTCTCTGTTGTAAATGGATAATCATTAACTTTAAAACATTATCCTTTGGTTCTGGACTGACCAACAGAAGTCCTTTCCATATCCACCTTGTCAAGGCTACTTAGGATCTAAAAACTTCAATTAAGTCACCCTGCACTCTTCCAAACTCCAGTCAAAATAAGTCCCGTTTATCCAACTTATCTTTTTAAGACAACCTGTTCACTCCAGGAATCAGTCCAGTAAACCTTCTCTTCATCCAACTCCAACATGTTTATATCATTCCTTAGATAAGGAGACATTAAAAATGCCTTGTATAACTGAAGCATGATGTCCTGACTTTTATGAAAGCAAAATACTGCGATGCTGAAGATCTAAAATAAAAATGGAATGCACTGGAGAAACTCAGCAAGTTTGGTAATATCTGCGGTGATAAATACAGAGTTTACATTTTGAGTCAAATGACTCTTCTTTGGAAAAAAGTTCTCTGTCACTTTCTATCCTTACTTTCATGTTCAATTCTCTCATAACAGCCTATTATCCTTCTTGAATACATGCTGTACCTGTATATTAATGTTTTGCGATTCATGCATCAAAAAATCTAGATTCCTCTACACTTTGAAATGTTATATTCAAGTTCCCAAACAAATCTTCCTGGTGAAAGAGTAATTTACATGTATTGTTTTTTTTCAATTTAGTGTACCGTATTCAATTAAATTAAGAAAACAAATGGATAACACCAACCTTAAGATCTTTGTATGGTCGTTTACCTGCTGTTTACAATCCTATTCACCCAATGCACCTGCAAGCTTGTAACCAACAGGTTCTCTATGCCAATTTATTTTATTCATTATTTCTAGTTATTGAGTATCAGACTTACTTCATGTATGTGAAACCTTCAATTTCAGCGCCTGTCATGGAATTTGGAACTTAATCTGAAAAGTATTAGCTTGGGATGCTGGATTACAAATCTAGTGACATTACGCATCAGTTGAACCCTAGAAATGATGTTTGATGTGGGCAGTGTTCAATAAGCACTGTGGCAATCCTAGGTGACGTGAGAAACTGCTTAGAGAGGGTTTATGAATTGAAATAAAGTCTCTATTTTTATGAAAATGTTTAAAATCTGGTATGCACTGTCTGACAGGTTGATGGTGGAAGCAGAGACAAATGCAACTTTCAAAAAGGATTTGGGTGAATACTTGAGGCAGAATAATTTGTAGGGTATGGAACAAGTGTAGCAAAATGAGGTTAACTGGGCAGGTTTTTCAGAAAGCCAGCACAGGTACAAGAGACTGAATAGTCCCTTTTTGTGCTTTGTCACTTTATGATTCTATGGTTTTGGTGTAATTTTGTAACACCGTAGAGACAATAAGAACACTTTTTTGTATGAAATCATATTGCATCATGGCAAATAGAAATTCATGAAATATAATTTTTACATTGTCATATTTTCCATTAGATGAAGCTAGTGAAGGTTGTTTTCAATTTGCTCATCAATAGGTGTGACAACATTGGAAGTTTTCTGTATTTTATTTCTTACTTGAAATAGCTAGAATTAAAATCAAAGCTTTATTTCCTTACTCAATTGCCAATATAAATTGATTGTTCTCAAAACTGACCTTGAAGAAACTATTCATTTTTACGTGTGAATTGAATGATACTTGAAAAGTGCATTTGGAGAGTATGTGAAACCTGGATGATATGCAAACCAATCATTTGAATGTGATGTGCCTTTAATCATGGCTAATCAAACAACATAAACATCAGAGGTTTTAGTTCTGGTGAGCATTCTGAACTCTTTAGATGAATTGTAAATTTAACTCATCCATGTACAACTTCTCATCATGAAGGTTTATGAAATGCTACATCACACCAATGTCCCCATCACTTATCACTCTGGCAAGAAATAAATTTTAAAAGGGGAATTTAAATCCCTCTGAATGATTGTTTAGTAGTTTCAGTATTGTTTCTATGTTTACTATTTCTATGTATTATTTGAGTCATAATCATGTTTGACTGGTGGTTTTAGCTTGCATGGATAGGCCTGGCCATTTTGAATAAGTCAGAAAAATGTCAACATTTTATTTTATCTCCATTGCAATTTGGGGACAATTATCATTTATTTGTAAGAGTAGAGATATAGAATATAGGATTTAGGTTTTCACAGACATTATATCAGTCTGATATTGTGGTATTCAGAGAATGGAAATAGTGAATAAAAGAAACAAATGCATTGTGAACCCTTTAATTACAAGTTATGCAACATATGTGGGTAGGATCTTAAACATCAGCCACATGCACTTGTGGAAAGTTAGAAATAAGGTTAGAAGTATCCACTAATAGTCTTAATTTGTTTTTCTATAGTTTTCTGCAGTGTCTTTCCATTGTTTTATTAATGAACAATATTTTTTGTAAAGTCTCATAAAAAGACAGAAGGCTTAATTTTAATACAATGTTCAAAAATGTGTATATGATGCCTATAAATCTTACATACTCCAACATGAAACAGAACCAATGTTGACATCAGACAGTTAAACCTTCACAGGCTGCAAGCATGATAGAATTGAACTGATGTTTATAAATATTTTTAAATCAATCTGTTCAGATGGGTTATGAGAAACCTCTGTAGCAGATGGGCCTTGAACTCCAGCCTCCTGACTCAGAGCAAAGGCACTACCAATACATCTGGTATTCCCAGGTAGCCTCCAATCTAAGGATTAACCATCCTTGAGTCTACTTAGCTTCCACACTTGGCCAAATCTGGACAATTTCAGATTTCTAATTAGAATGGCCTTAGACCAGACTGGCCTTTACAAAATTGGAATCGTTGGTTAGTCTTTCTAACTAACTCATGGAATGAGAGGAGTTGATGACATGATGATGACAAAGAGGGGAATCAGAGCCACACAAGTTTCTGGTGTTAACTCTTGGCAGAAATGTTTGGTCCATCAAAGAGCTTCTGGTTTTAATATACTTTCTAGTCAACCTGTTCAGTGATGCCATTACATACCTCCGGAGCAGGTTGGACTTGAACTAAGAGTTCCTGGTTCAGAGATAGGGACACTGCCACTGAGTCACAAAAGCCCTTCAAGCTTCTGGTTTTTTACACAATTTCCCAAGTTAAAAAGAAACAGATTAAATTCAATGCACACATGAAATCCAAACAGATCTCCATTGATGAGAAGTAGCCTCCCAGTTCCTGGAAAGATACCAGGACAGGCGTGTTTTAGGAACAGCATTACTGGTAGCACTCTCATCCTTCAAGGCAATGTGTGCGATGGGGCTTTGGGGCTGAAATCTCCGTGCCTTGGAGAACAGCAGGATCCTGAATCCAATAAAAGGGAGCAAGGCCTTCTCAATCAGGATTTTTCAGTTAGTTGATGTTAACATGCCAGAAACATTTTTATCTCTATTGCTTAATACTAATTGAAATGATTCCAATTGAAGAAGGAACATTTCATTAGGACCTTTTGACAAAACCTTCAGTAATGTGAAGAATTTGAAATTGCCTGAAGTATTAAAGTGGGTAGACCTGCATTTAAACTATTAGCAAAAACATTGTGCAGACTGAAGAGCCCGAGATTTGCAATTGGAACATTTAGAATGATTTCACAAACCACAAACTGAAGATTCTAGGCACTGGCCTAGAACAAGCAGTCACATTTCCGTGACGATCTGACACCTTAGATTTAGAAAAATAATTCTTTGCCTACAGCATACGTTTCGTGTTGAGCCCAGTAGGTTAAATGATGCCTGGGAGATTTCTTGACTATTGCCATCGACAACGTTCCCCTCCCATGTAACTGTGTCATTGAATATTTCCGATGCTTATTTAGAAAAATCAAGGGGTAACAATACCCCTGGCACATATCGACTTATAACCATCCCTGGATAACATAGTGTTGCTGCATTACTAATTCGGTCAAGCGTTGGTGTCCATTTAACGTTGACGCGATACTCCAGGTCATTTTATTAAATTTAAATCGGCTTGAAGCAATGTCAGCAGACATCTATTGTAGGGCATAGCAGCCTATGGACCTCCTGCAGGAGTCACAGTCTCAGGAAGCCATTAATCCAAGAAGCCGGAAAAGAACACATTTTATGACTTCAGACATTTATAGGACAGAATAAGGACCGCTTTTAAGTTCGGAACTCCCAGATGAATGGGGATCCGCTGCAATCACAATGTTAGACTAGGCATGGTGATGTTGATGTGTGTAGGCTGAGGAATTGAACATAAACATATTCTGTGCAAGCTAATACCTCTGGAATCTATCAACAACACAGATGAATAAAGTTGATCTTTGCAGATAAAGGCCATCTTATTCGAACTTCAGATTGTACAACTGTAGCCTGAGTTATATTCGAACCGACTGTTGACTATATTTTTAAACGCTGTCTTAAAAAGTTTCTTTTTTCTCTATTCTTAAGTGATTAGCATCAGGCATATTTACATTTTTGCATCAATGCTAATACTTCAAACTTAATGACTTATGTTTGAGAATGCTCAAAAGCAATATAGCAACATCCCTGAAAACTGGTCTCTTTATTTCTAAGGTTGCTAACATTACAGCTGGAGCCTTTAAAGCAGTGGACCATTCATGTTACACACAGGGTCTGCTTTAATGTTTCAAGAATATTCTATTCAAAACGAGGAGACACACTCTTAGTCTTTTGGACACATTAAAAAAGGCCCATCCGGTATATATTTTAATGAGTAGGATAAGAGTAGGATAATAACTTTTAGGTTTTAATGTCGCAATGATGCTAGTGCAATATAATCCAGGCTAATTCATTATTGCTGTGTTGGTTAGACAATGCATGTCATCTTTTGCAATTGAAAGAAGAGGAAGTCTTAATAACAAAAATGTCAGTGTTACCAAGACATTAACAAGACAATCTGGTAATTTCCAACGATCGTAATATCAAGTGGATAATCATCTCTTTGTTTCAATGCATCAACAGTATTAATGGGATAGAATCCCCCGTAATTCATTACAGCAGACAGTACAGTACTGGTTAGTCTGCATGTCATCTTATGCAACTGCACAGGCAATAAAATGGCAAGAAAGTTTGTGCCATCATCTGAAGATTGCTTTGTTCATCCACCTTCATAAATCCATGCATGTAAAAGATGAGGAGAAAAATATTTTGTGGGACAGAGTCTTTTTTTTTCCCTGTGAGATATTCATTCACCCAGAGAGAGAGAAGCGTGGTCACAGAATTAGCAGTTTCAGCTCAACAGAAGTCGCTAGGCTGTGAAGGAAAGAGAAATTGACTAATTAGCAATGCGCACTAAAACTTGACGGTTCTTTATAAAGGGGACTGCTTTTCTAAGATGTTTGACTGCGCAGTCATTTACGCACGACAATTTTACAATAGCCTTGAGCCATAATTTTAAAACTCTCTCCAGCATCCAGCCCCTCCATGGTCACTCTTCACTGGCGATGCACGACCGTTTCTCTTCCCAACCGTGGATTTCCTATTACTCTTGTTACGACTCACTGAATCCCAGGCCCAAGGATAATGATGTGTTGTTTCTTGGTAGCATAATTTGTCACACGTACATTTTTTTGCGAAAGCTGCTCTCAGACTTCTTGCTGTTGCTAATTCTGGAGACAGTATATCAAATGATGAACGACAAAAAAACCTCGCAAGCGTAACTGCTGAAGTTGCAACGCGTGGAGCTTGATCGGATACGGATTTTACTGGGGGATCGAAGCAAAGAGAAAAGGAGGGAAAAAAAAATATAAAAGTGGGGGTCTGATCGAAGTGGACGCTAGTTTGCAGCCCAGCGTATACAGGTAAGTTTGTGGCCTCTGTACGTTGGTGACGAGTGGGAAACACTGGGGAGATGAGACAGTGACAGGTACCTTGGTGAATAAACAGCACTGTGAGAGTCCTCGGGCAGCAGCTTGATCAAACAAGGGGCTATTGCTCAATTTTTTTTAAAAGAAAAGGGGGGGATCCGTGCATGTAACGAACAGCATGCGAGCCCGGCAGCTTTTACCTAGTATGGCATGCTTCTGATGTTTGAAGTTTATTTCTGTTAAGAATCTGACCCCTGACGTCTGTTCTTCCACCTCAACCCACCACCACCACCCCCCCAACACCCTCCCCCCCCCCACCCACCCATACCAAACAACTGCACGGCTTTTCATGGATTAACTGATCGTTTCAAACAAAAACATCATTAGGAAACATGAAACTTTAACTATTTCATCTGTGGTCTGTTTTAGAGCAGCAAATTAGACCTTGAATTCAAACGGCACTGCTCTTTCTACCTGATCCATTTCTGTAATGTTTATAAGGACAAACATGCAGAGGGTGACTTAACATTCACACTCATTGTGTGCTGTTTAAAATGTGCAGACTGAAACAAATGAAAGATAATAAGGGGCATTAAATAAAAAAATAGGTAGCAGTCCCGCAATCGTTTAGCCCGCGGAGACATTTCGCATTTAAGATCGATGTTTTTGTAACAAAATTGCAACATGTTTGTGTGTCTGTTTCATGGAGTGCTGGTTTCAGGAGCCTTGCTTTACTTCCATGGGGATGTTTGGGTTTTAGGGTGGCGGGGAGGGTGGTGGGGGAATCGCCTGTGAATCTGACTGTGTGCAATGTGTGCCCTTTCAGGAGGTCTCCAAAGTTAGATACCATGTCAAGATCTGGCGACAGGACGTCCACCTTCGACCCCAGCCACAGTGATAACCTCCTCCATGGCCTCAACCTTCTGTGGAGGAAACAGTTTTTCTGTGATGTGACTCTGACAGCTCAAAGCCAGCAGTTCCACTGCCACAAAGCGGTGCTGGCTTCCTGTTCCCAGTATTTCCGATCGCTTTTCTCCAACAGCCAGTGCAAGGAGAGCACCAACGAGCCGGGCAGCCGGACCCCTTCCTCCCCAGCCGAGGACGTGTCCAGGTCCATCAATAACATTGTGCTCCAGGGCTGCTCGGCCACCGGAGTCTGCCTGGTCTTGGAGTACATCTATACGGCCAACATGACCCTGTCACTGGACACGGTGGAGGACGTGCTGTCGGTCAGCAAGATCCTCCACATCCCCCCGGTCACTAAACTCTGCGCCCAGTTCCTCAACGACCAGATCTCCATGCAGAACTACAAACAAATCTGCCAGATCGCGGCTATCCACGGCCTGGACGACACCAAGAAGCTGGCCAACAAGTACTTTGTGGAGGACATCCTGCTCCTCAATTTCGAGGAGGTGTGTGCTATGATGGACTCGATGCCGCCACCTGTAGAGTCGGAGCTGGCCCTTTTCCAGATGTCCGTGCTCTGGCTCGAACACGATCGGGAGACCCGCATGCAGCACGCCCCCGACCTGATGAAGCGGCTCCGCTTCGCCCTCATCCCCGCCACCGAACTCGTGGAGAGGGTGCAGTCGGTGGATTTCATGCGCACCGACCCGGTCTGTCAGAAGCTGCTGCTGGATGCCATGAACTACCATCTGATGCCCTTCAGGCAGCACTGCCGGCAGACCCTGGCCAGCAGGTGGGTGAGAGAGCCAGCCAGCCAGAGAGCAGCTCCACACACTCTCTGCTCAGCCAGAGAAAGGCACTGGGAGCCGGGCAAGGGGTGGGAGGCAGCCGCTTGCTTTTCTCTGCTGCCTTTCCTGATCTCGGGTTAGCTGGGAAACTGATTGTCAGCAGAAAAGCAAGCTCATGTGGAGTTATTTTAAAAGGAGGGAATTACAAATTAGTTCAGTAACGGGGCCCTTGAGACTCCTCAGTAAGTACGCCCATAAAGTTGACTTTGGAGGGAAGGATCAACTTACAAATTAACTTCCTTCCCGTAACAGGACCATTCCAATCTTCGACAGCCAGAAGGAAACCGCTTCTGCTAAACGTCGTCAACAAGTAACCCATTCTGTTAGCCCCCCTCCCTATCCAACACACATTCCCCCAGAGAGGCTGGTGCTGATGAGACATGCTAACTGTGCCATGAGTTTAGGAACCGGCAGTAAAACAGGGTGGGGGTTGCAGTGCAGCAACAATAACTCAACACGCCCTCCCCATTAAACAAACATCTACCCGGGGACGTGTTAAGACCTCTTGTTCTACAATCTCTAACCTGAAAGCATTCGCCCAATTTGTTCTTGAACAGGGTGTTCCGGTTGAATGGTCCTGCGTTCATATTTCTTCTTTACCCCAGCGTGTGGTGGGCCTCATGAATAAATAACCTGTACCTTCAATAATCAACTGTATATAAGTTGAATTTCCATGATGTGACTAGTGTTGAATGAACCCCGCTCCGCTCCAAGTGGCTCTTAAGGCCCAGATGTTGAATTCATACTGGTGCTTTAATCATGGTATAAATTATTTGAAATAGTTGAGGCACATACGAAAGCCAAATTGTGCTATAAATTATAGCAAAAGACAAGTCAAATGCTAAAGTGGATAGCCACATACATAGCTGACCTGAATTGTTAGTGTTGGACCATCTTGTTTATGTGAGTTTATTTCCTTTCTGTGACTCATCATCAGTACTTGATCTGAGGCAGAACAATGAAAGGTTCAATCATAATCCTCCTGTATTATATACATCGTGTGATGCATTTCTTAGTAATCATTGCTGAAAGAAACATGATAATAGTAGACTGATAAACCCAATTGAAGGCACATATCGTATGACACTGAATCTTCAAGTCTATTTCATCACCATTGTTAGTCTTCCAGCCACAACATGCTGTTGTTCCTCCACTGATGACCTGCATAACTATATTTGTAAAATAAATTAATACATGAAAAATAAGACAAACAACATACAAAAAGAATGACGAAAGTCTGATTAAAGAAACTATTTTCCTGTTTCATCAATTTGAGTTTAGTAGAAGTTTGTGAAAGGACGTTTGTAACTTATTGTTGACATCCAATATCTTTTAATTATCCTTCCTGTTTATGTAATTGCAATGAAATATCAGTTACAAGACTTGTCTTATTATTAATTAGATGATTCTTGGAAGGAAGTTGAAGGCAAAGTATGCTCAGGCATTTACTTGACATAATCCAGTCTTGAATATAACCTTCAGACTTCATGCTGCAGTATTCTATTCATTGACAACTCATTTTAAAAATTATTTTGTCTTGCACCATGACTCTGAAAATAAGAAATCATTTTCACCGTTTTGACATCAATGTGTTATATGAATTATTAGATCATTGTAAAATCAAAGTCAGTGGTGTGATTGACTAACAGATTGCTGTAATAGTAAAGGATCTTTCATCCTCAGCTCTATTTAACTGTTGAACTTGGTTCAACAGTAACTGGTATTCATCCCCACTCAGTGCAATAGAACTGATTTCAATTTTTTGAAAAGCATTTTAAACAGAAATGAAACAAAGACATTTACTGGAGTATTACTAAATTAGTTTTTCTTTTGAATATAAAATTAATTGAATGTAAAACAGCACTGCAGTATGGATGAAAAGCATATCAAGGCACAAAAAGGCAGTGACATGAGGGATTGCATCTTTGATCTTCCAAATGCCGAGTCTCCTCTGTGAGCTAGACTGCTATGGGAGGCATTGAATGGGGGGTAGTTACCATAGGGAGGGAAAATCAGAGAGAGTGTACTCTCTGCAACCACTGCACTGTGTAGTCTGTGTTCCATTCATACACATCTGAGAACAGGTCAGGAGCATAGCAGTGCATTTCAGACAGGTGTTAGGCAAATGGGCAAGATGGAAAATACTTTACAAAAGCTTTATCCTTAAAATAAAAGCAATCTAATAACTATAATCACTATGGTAACCCCACTTGTCTCCCAAGTGTACACATGCCTGCTGGTTCATTATTATCTAATTGCATGGGTGACGGTGTTATTTTCAGTATTCTCAATACTGTGATAACTACCTGCAGTGATGCTAAAACATGCTTTTCCCACAGGTAGTTATCCCATAACTGGCAGCAGTGTTTGGCACATTGTTGAACAGATTCTAACAGTCCTGTTGCATTGTTAACAGCTTTTCAGAACAATCATTGTATATATTTTTTCAAACGTTGAAAGATGTGTGATATATCATTCCATCTACAGAAATAATGAAATGACACTCCAAGTAAGAACTATGTGTAAGAAAGAATATCAACTTCTGGACCACACATTCCTTAGTTTAATTCACTTTTGTGCCACAAAAGCATAACTCACTTATCCTTGCATCATTAGTCAGGCATTTTTCTTTCATACTCATGGATTTATATCACTAATGCATTGCCAGGGTTGTGAAACCTAGTATTTATTATGTGAGGCAGCTTAAAGGAGCATTTAGTAGGGTCACCTTTTTCATTAGAATTAACTTTTTCTGATTCAAAATTGTGCTGATTCTATCAATGTTCAGCTGTAACTGTGAATGAATACCTAAAAAAGTGTTCTATTGAATTTTGAGATATTAAAAAATCACTAAGTGGGAATAGTTTGAGTAACTTTTTTATTCATTCAGAGGATGCATATTGTTGGCAAGACCAGTACTAGCCCTTGAGACCTAGTGATGAGTTGTCTTTGTAAACTTGTGTGGTGAAGGTACCTCTACGTTAGGGAGGATTTCCAGGAGTTTGACTTGATATCAATGAAGAATGGCAGTATAGTTCCAAGTCAGAATGTGTGTGACTTGAAAGAGAATTTGCATGTGGTAATGTCCCAACATTCTGCTGACATTGTTTTTCTAGGTGGTAGTGGCCATAAATTTAGAAATTTCATATGAGAGAATTAGGGATTTTCTGCAGAGCTTCCTGCAAAACATACACACTGCTGCCACTGTGCACCACTGTGGTGGAAGGAGTGAATACTTAAGATGCTGCATGGAATGCTGATCAAATGGGCTAATTTGTATTGGATGACGTTAAGCTTTTAAGTGTTGCTGTCACTGCACTCACCAAAGCAAGTGGAGGATATTCAATGACCTTCATGACTTATGACGTATGGATGGTGGTAAGGTTTTGGGGTGTCTGGTGATGTTTTAGACGTCACAGAATATAGCCATCATATTTATATGACCAGTCCAGTTCGGTTCTGGTCAATAATGATCCCAGGATGGTGATGATGGAACAACGGGGAGGTGAGAGGGAGTTGAGATGTTTAACAATGGAAATGCCATTGGATGTCAATTGGAGATAGTGAGGTTCTCTCTTGTCAGAGATGCTCATTGCTTGGCACTTTTGTGGTGTGAATGTTACTTGACAGAAAACCATGGAGAATTGTAAAGTATGAAGTGGCTAATCTAGAAATTCAAAAGAACATTGACACATTAGTGAAGTGGGAGGATAGATGACAGATGAAGTTCAACGCATAGAATTGTAAGTGTTGCACTCAGTACAAAGAACATGGACAGATAACATAAAATAAAGGGTACGATTTTAAAGATGTGTGGGAGCAAAGAGGTCTGAGTGTGCATGTACAAAAGTCATCAAAGATGGTGAGACAGACCAGCATACAACATTCTAGGCTTCAGAAATAAAGGCATTGCGTATACAAGCAGGGAGATTGTGATAAACTGATATAGGATATTACTTAAAACTCAGTGAAGTTATGTGTGCAGTTCTGGGTACTGCATTAAGGAAAGGATATGAATATATTGCAGAGACGGCAGGAGAGATTTATGAGAACAGTTCCAGGGATGAGACACTTCAGTTATGAGGAAAGATTGGAAAAATTGAGATTGTTTTCCTTGGAGAAAAGACTAAAGGAGATTTCATAGAGTCATAGAGTCATAGAGATGTGCAGCATGGAAACAGACCCTTCAGTCCAACTCATTCATGCCGACCAGATATCCCAACCCAATCTAGTCCCACCTGCCAGCACTGGGCCCATATCCCTCCAAACCCTTCCTATTCATATACCCTTCAAAATGCCTCTTAAATGTTGTGATTGTACCAGCCTCCACCACTTCCTCTGGAAGCTCATTCCATACACGTACCACTCTCTGCGTGAAAATGTTGCCCCTTAGGTCTCTTTTATATCTTTCCTCTCTCACCCTAAACCTATGCCCTCTAGTTCTGGACTACCCCATCCCAGGGAAAAGACATTGCCGATTTACCCGATCCATGCCCCTCATAATTTTGTAAACCTCTATAAGGTCACCCCTCGGCCTCCAACACTCCAGAGAAAACAGCCCCAGCCTGTTCAGCCTCACCCTATAGCTCAAATCCTCAACCCTGGCAGCATCCTTGTAAATCTTTTCTGAACTCTTTCAAGTTTCACAACATTTTTCCGATAGGAAGGAGACCAGAATTGCACACAACATTCCAACAGTGGTCTAATGAATGTCTTGTACAGCTGCAACATGACCTCCTGTACTCAATACTCTGACTAATAAAGGAAAGCATACCAATCGTCTTCTTCACTATCATGTTTACCTGCGACTCCACTTTCAAGGAGCTATGAACCTGCCCTCCAAGGTTTCTTTGTTCAGCAACACTCCCAAGGACCTTACCATTAAGTGTATAAGTCCTGCTAAGATTTGCTTTCCTAAAATGCCTCACCTCGCATTTATCTGAATTAAACTCCATCTGCCACTTCTCAGTCCATTGGCCCATCTGGTCCAGATCCTGTTGTAATCTGAGGTAACCCTCTTCACTGTCCACTATACCTCCAATTTTGGTGTCATCTGCAAACTTACTAACTGTACCTCTTATGCTCGGATCCAAATCATTTATGTAAATGACAAAAAGAAGAAGACCCAGCTCCGATCCTTGTGGCATTCCACTGGTCACAGGCCTCCAGTCTGAAAATAACCCTCCCCCACCACTCTCTGTCTTCTGCCTTTGAGCTAGTTCTGTATCCAAATGGCTAGTTCTCCCAGTATTCCGTGAGATCTAACCTTGCTAACCATCTCCCATGGGGAACCTTGTCTTACGCCTTACTGAAGTCCATATGGATCACATCTACCACTCTGCCCTCATCAATCTTCTTTGTTACTTCTTCAAAAAACTCAATCAAGTTTGTGAGACATGATTTCCCACGCGCAAAGCCATGATGACAATCCCTAATCAGTCCTTGCCTTTCCAAATACATGTACATCCTGTCCCTCAGGATGCCCTCCAACAACTTTCCCACCACCAACGTCAGGCTCACTGGTCTATAGTTCCCTGGCTTGTCCTTAACACCCTTCTTAAACTGTTAGCCAACCTCCAGTCTTCCGGCACTTCATCTGTGACTATCAATGATACAAATTAGATTAGATTAGATTACTTACAGTGTGGAAACAGGCCCTTCGGCCCAACAAGTCCACACCGACCCACCGAAGCGCAACCCACCCATACCCCTACATTTACTCCTTACCAAACACTACGGGCAATTTAGCATGGCCAATTCACCTGATCCGCACATCTTTGGACTGTGGGAGGAAACCGGAGCTCCCGGACTAAACCCACGCAGACACGGGGAGAGCGTGCAAACTCCACACAGTCAGTCACCTGAGGCGGGAATTGAACCCAGGTCTCTGGCATTGTGAGGCAGCAGTGCTAACCAATGTGCCACCGTGCCGCCCACTGTGCCACCGTGCCACCCACGGTGGCAATATATCTCAGCAAGAGGCCCAGTAATCACTTCTTTAGCTTTCCATAGAGTTCTAGGGTACACCTGATCAGGTCCTGGGGATTTATCCACCTTTGTGCATTTCAAGACATCCAGCAGTTCCTCCTCTGTAATATTGACATTTTTGAAGATGTCACCATCTATTTCCCGACAGTCTATATCTTCCATATCCTTTTCCACAGTAAATACTGATGCAAAGTACTCATTTAGTATCTCCCCCATTTTCTGCGGCTCCACACAAAGGCCGCCTTGCTGATCTTTGAGGGACCCTATTCTCTCCCTAGTTACCCTTTTGTCATTCATTATTTGTAAAAACTCTTGGGATTCTCCTTAATTTTATTTGCCAAAGCTATTTCATGTCCTCTTTTTGCCCTCCTGATTTCCATCTTAAGTATACTCCTTCTTCCTTTATACTCTTCTAAGGTTTCACTTGATTTATCCTGTCTATACTTCACATATGCTTCCTTTTTTTCTTAACCAAGCCCTCAATTTCTTTAGTCATCCAGCATTCCCTATAGCTACCAGCCTTTCCTTTCACCCTAACAGGAATATACTTTCTCTCGACTCTCGTTATCTCATTTCTGAAGGCTTCCCATTTTCCAGCCGTCCCTTTACCTGCAAACATCTGCCTACAATCAGCTTTCGAAAGTTCTTGCCTAATACCATCAAAATTGGCCTTTCTCCAATTTAGAACTTCAACTTTTAGATCTGGTCTATCCTTAGAAGTTATGCAAAATCCAGCTAACAAATGGAAAATTTTCTGCTATTTTCATTGACTTCAAATTTGCTTGGATTCTTAAGAACATAAAAAATAGAAGTGGGATTAGGCCATTTGTTCTCTTAAAATTCTCTGTCATTCAAAAACATTATGGCCTATGCAATTCTGATTACAGCCATCCACAACCCTTGATTCCCTTGCAGATTAATAATCTGTCCATTCAACCCAGAATCCACTGGTCACATGGAAGAGAATTTAGAAAATTAACAACCTTTGACAGAAAACAATTCTATATGGCAGTCTCAAAAGGGAGAGCTTGGACTTTTAAACTAGTCTATCCCCCAGTTCTAGTCTCCCTAACAAGCAGAACCGTTCACCTGGTATCCTAGTTATCAAGATCCTTCAGAATTATATGTGCCTTGATAAGATCATCCATCATTCATCAAAACTTGAGTAGGATGGGTTCTTCATGTCAAACTACATCAAGTACTACTTAGGTGTCATGGACAATCAGTTCCATTACACCTCTAGAAATTGTGCTCTTTTATCCAAGACTGGAATGATGTTTGAAGCCAAGTAACTGTGGCAGAACCAAACTGAGCATTAATGAGCAGCCTATTGCTCGACAATTTCCATTTAATGAGACTCTCGATCATACCTTGAACCACTTTGTTGACAATTGATGATGTTGTAAGTAGCCATTTTGGAGGTTATATATTCTTGTCCAATTTTTCATATGTCAGGTAGATGCTGGGTGTGATAGAACAACGACTTGATCCAAGGGTTGTGGAGTTACTGAAGTTCACCTATAGCTGCTGCTTCCACTGTTTAGTATGTATGTAATCATGTTTAAAACGTAAGAACTAACAGGAACTAACAGTCTATTGTCCTTGCAAGGTTGCTCCATCATTCAGAACATCATGGGTAAACTTACCTCTACTTCCCAGTCTGTCCATCGTAACTTTATTAATCTATTCTGGATTTACCCCATTTAGCATCATTGTAGTGCTACACCGCACAGTGGAGATTGTCCTCAGAGCATAGCTATGGTGATCAGTTCTTCTAGTACACACGGACAGATGCATCTGAAACAGTTAGATTGGTGGGGATAATGTTTAATAGGTTTATCTCCCTGCTGCTGGCACACGTTAATAAATATATTCTCCAGCACTCAGCAAGTTTGGGCAAGAATGCTACAACTGTGTCTGGCCTGCTGATGGGCATGGGAGTTCTTCACCTACAGTACAACTTGTATCCTTGCTACCCTGTGTTTCTTCCAATTGATGCTCACAATGAAGGAGCACTGATTCGTCAGCTGAAGAAAGTTGATGGATTGTAATCAATTGGAGTTTTCCTTGCTCATAATAGACCTAAATCCAGAGTCAATGTTGAGGCCTTCTTTAGTCATTGCCACCTAACTGTAAAATACAATACAACTACCTCTGCAAGGTTGCTTCTGCCGGTCGGACAGATCATACACAGGAATGGTGATGGAGGTATCTGGGACATTGATTCTGTCAGTTTCTAGCTTGACTGGTTACAAAATTGCCTTTACAATGGGAGACAAAGGGTAGTTTTTCAGACTGGATGACTGTGACCAGCAGTGTTCCACAGGGATTGGTACTGGGTCCATTTTTGTCATTTATATAAATGCTTTGGATGGGAATACAGGAGGCATGGTTGATAGGTTTATGGATGACAGCAAAATTGGTGGTATCATGGGCAGTGAAGAAGTTTATGTAAGATCACAAATAGATCTTTATCAATTGGATCAATGTGTTGAGGAGTGGCATATGCGGTACAATTTGTAGAAACGTGCGGTATTGCATTTTGATAAAACAAGCAAAGGCAGGACATAGAACACTGGGTGGTGTTGTAGGCAGAGAGACCTAAGGGTTTGAGGGCATAGCTCTTTGAAATTTGCATCACAGTTAGACAAGTTGGTTCAGAAGGTGTTTAACATGTTTGCATCCATTGCTCAGATCTTGAGTATAGGAGTTGGAACGTCACGAAGAGATTTTGCAGGACATTGGTGAGACCTCTCCTGGAGTACTTTATGCAATTCTAGTTGCCCTGTTATAGGAAGGATGTCATTAAACTGGAGTGGGTTCTGAAAAGATTTATGAGGATGTTGCTGTGATCGAAAGGTTTGAATTATGAAACTAGGCTGGGATTTCTTTCACTGGAGTGTAGGAAGTTGAGGTGTGACCTTATAACCATTTATAAAATCATAAGGGGCACAGATAAGATGTCTTTTCCCTAAGGTGGGGGAGTTAAAAAATAGGGGCCATTCTTTTAAGTTGTCAGGAGAAAAATTTAAAAAGGATATGAGGTGCAACTTTATTACCCAGTGAGTAACTAGTGTGTGGAATGAACTTCCACAGGAAGTAGTGGATGCAGATATAGTTACAATTTTAAAAGACATTTGGATAAGTACATGAATAGGAAATGTTTGGAGGGATATGGGCCAAATGCAGGTAGGTGGGACTAGTTTAGTTTGGGAACATGGTTAGCGTGGACTAGTTAGACTGAAGAGTCTGTTTCCATGTTGAATGACTCTGTGACTAGTTTGTGGAGAAAGCTGTCCTTGCAGGATCGACCAGAGGGTGCCCTTTGTCATTTACATTATCTAAGTGTATGCCAAGTCACTTGTCCACTTTAATTCTTGTTTGATTTCTCTGTGCCAGTTTGATAAAACTCAAGGGCTCACTTGGCACTAAATAAGGACAGTTCATTGTCAGTCACTGCAGTTACATTTAGACCAGACAGGGAAGGATAATTTTTATGACAATCCAGTAACTTCATCTTCTATTGCCCATACTAATTTCTCTTGAAAAGTCAGTGATGTCTTCTTGAACTACTGCCATATATCTTATATTTATCATCTATAGGAGGTATATAACCATGCAAACATCGGTCTTGTCCTTTCAAGTGTTGGAAGTTTTGGATTTGCAATGTGCTATCTCAGGATTATGGGTGAGATGCTGCAGTCCATCTTGTAGTTGGTGCATACGACTGGCACTGGGCAGTCGAGGAAGTGAATGTTGGAGTTATTAGTTGGGTGGTGATCATGTGGGATTGCACCATCATCTGAATAGTGTCAAGCTTTTTCAATATTGTTGGAATTGCAGTCATCCAGACAAGTGGAGTGTAGTCATCCGCAGTCCTGACGTGTCATGTAGATATGGATAGGCTTTGAGAAGTCAGGAGATGAGTTATTCAGTCCAGAATTCCCAAAATGGAAAGTCCCAGGATAATTAGAGTGGGGGATTCAGCAATGGAAAATCCATTGAATGGTAATGGATGGTAGTTGTATTTTGTCTTGTTGGAGATGGTCAGTGACTGATACTTCTGTGTTGAAAATGTTACAGGTCAAACCCACCGACTCCCACAGCTACCTGGATTATACCTCTTGCCACCATACCTCCTGCAAAAATGCCATCCCATATTCCCAATTCCTCTGCCTTCACCGTATCTGCTCCCAGGAGGACCAGTTCCACCACAGATGGCCTCCATCTTTAGAGACCACAATTTCCTTTCCATGTGGTTAAAGATGCGCTCCAATGCATCTAATCCACATCCTGCCCCTCCGCCCTCAAACCCCACTCCTCCAACTGCAACAAGGATAAAACCCCCCTGGTGCTTACCTTCCACCCTACCAAGCTTCGCATAAACCACATCTTCCGACAACATTTCCGCCACCTCCAAATACACCCCACCACCATGGATATATTTCCCTCCTCACCCATTTCCGCTTTCCGCAAAGACCATTCCCTCCGTGGCTACTTGGTCAGGTCCACGCCCCCCCTACAACCCACCCTCCCTTCGTGGCACCCTCCCCTGCCATCAGAGAAATTGCAAAACCTGTGCCCACACCTCCTCCTTCACCTCTATCCAAAGCCCCAAAGGAGCCCTCCACATCCATCAAAGTTTTACCTGCACATCCACCAATATCATTTATTGTATCTGTTGCTCCCGATGCGGTCTCTTCTACATTAGGGAGACTGCACACCTCCTAGCAGAGCGCTTTAGGGAACATCTCCGGGACACCCACACCAATCAACCCCACCACCCTGTAGCCCAACATTTCAACTCCCTCTTCCACTCTGCTGAGGACATGTATGTCCTGGACCTCGTCCACTGCTGCTCCCTCACCACCCGACGCCTGGAGGAAGAACGTGTCATCTTCCACGTTGGAACACTTCAACCCCATGACATCAATGTGGATTTCACCAGTTTCCTCATTTCCCCTTCCATCACCTCACCCCAGCTCCAGCCTTCCAGCTCAGCACCGCCCTCATGACCTGTCCTACCTGCCTATCTTCCTTTCCACCTATCCACTCCACCCTCATCTCTGACATATCACCTTCATCCCCACCCCCATTCGCCTATTGTACTCTATGCTACTTTCTCCCCAACCCAACCCCCTGTCATTTATCTCTCCACTGCAAGCACCCTGCCTCTATTCCTGATGAAGGGCTTTTACCCGGATCGTCGATTTTCCTGCTCCTTGGATGCTGCCTGACCTGTGCTTTTCCAGCACCACTCTAATCTAGACTCCGGTTTCCAGCATCTGCAGTCCTTGTTTTTACCTAAGTCAGTTATCTGTCCAAGCCTGCTTATTGTCCAGTTCTTGCTGTATATGAATATGGGCATGGACTGGTTCAGTATCTGAGGAGTCTTAAATAATGCTAAACATGCTGCAGTTACGTGACCATTCTGATCTCTGGTCAAATGAAAGAAGGAAGGTCATTGATGAAGCAGCTGAAGATAGTTCAGCCTAGGACACTACCCTGAGGAGCTCTTGCAGAAATATCCAGGACCTGAGATGACTGACCTTCAAAAATCACAACTATCATGCTTTGGCAGTTACTAGGCATTACTCCAATCAGCACACAGTTTTCCCTGATTCCATTGGCTCCAGTTTTGTTATGACCCATTTGCTATATTCAGTTAAATGCTGCTTTGATGTCAAGGGCAGCCTCCCTTTTATCATGGTTTGATGAAACACTGAGTTTTGGGTTCTTCATACATTGGTCAAGGTGAAAACAAAATCAAGTACTGTCTTCGGGCTTAGACATCAAAGTAACACTAGTCATGATACATCAACATTTAAACACTGTTGTAGTTGCACTGCAGCAATAGATTTAATGTAGAATTTGTTATTAGCAATAGACAATACAGCATATTGTTCAGATAGAGGTCTGTCTCTTCTGGTTAGATGTTTATTGTGCTTTAAATTGGGAACACTCTGTAGAAGGTTTAGCATTCAATTGAACTTTTGCAATATAATGTTTCTTGAACAGTTTACTAGATTTTGTATTCACAGATATTTGGTTTGCTTGTTTGAGAATTAGATCATCTTTTGAATGGTAGAGTTCAGTAAATGATTTATTTAAGAGAACAAGTCCATTACAAATGAGTTCTCATTGTAAGTTTCCATAGCTACAAGGTTCAGATAGATTCATAAACAACCTGTATATACAAAACTACAGACTGTCTTGGAAGTTGACATTACTATTGAAGTGTCATCTCACCAGGGTCTTATTTGTTATTTCAATGAAAAGTAGATCAAAAGTTGTCATGAGGTTGACAAACGCAATTTGTTTCTCATTGATCTGTTGTCTGTGTAACACGTGATCTAACATTCTTCTCAAGTACAAGAGAGGTCTGCTAACCTGACTGATGTTTAATTTGGTTTCCTGTACTGAAGCTGTTCAAAATCTTAGAGATAATGCTTTCCACACTTGCCATTAATCTGCTGATCCATCAAAATGGATCTGAAAGGGTTATTTGTTCCAGTGAAAAGATTTGTGTAGGAAATTCTTCTATTAGTAATTTGATGGTTGATAGGCACTTGAAATTATTGATCATCTTCTTGATCTGCATAAGATTTTGATCTTCTTGTACTATAAACATTTTGCTGCCTTATTGTGTTATTTGTTGATTAAGATAGTTGTTGCATCCTTGTCATAAAGATTTTTTGTTGTTGCATAAAAATTGAAAGGTGTTAAAATTTCTGCTGTTTTGACTACTGCTTTCAATGAAAATTTGGTTCTCCTTTACAAATATGGCTTCTTAATAGAGGTGAATTGAAGATATTCCAAGATGGCTGAAGGGTTTCCCAAACAAATCCGTGGGTAGAAACTTTCAATGTTTCAATGTTTTATGCCTTTACTTAAGATATTGGCCATGATGTTGCGGCAATTTTCTGTGTGTCCTAGATATTTTCTTCCAAAATTCAATGCTGTGTTCCGATTCACATAATTTTGCTTGATCCAATTTTTCACATTTTATTGAGTAAAATTGATAAAATTTCTTATTTTTGAAATAAAACTTTGAATTTCTGATCCAACTCCTGAAAGTAATGAAGACTTTAGTACCTTCACTCTTAGTGCTTGGTACTTTGAATTGCAACAACAATTTTTGCTCTTTTTTGTTCTTTCCAATCTATTTTATTTAAGTCAATACATGAAGAATGGTCTTAACTCACTGATGTTAACTTTTTAGTTCAAGAAATGTCAACAAAACTTATGAACTCACTGTTAGAAATCTTAACTCTCCTCTTGCCTAGTTTTCAGATGAAGATTAAAATTTGTGTGTCTCTGAAGGATCAAGCCTGTTCTGGGTACACAGTAATCAGCCTTTTTTCTCAGATACTCAATTTGAGTTTCTCTCCTGTCATTCTAGCGGGCTTTTACTGCTCAGACTCCTATCTATAAAGGCTTATTTCCCAGCGATAAAAGGCTCTTTTTGTCACTTGGTGTTCTGGTGGTTTCTCTGGAGAAGTTCTGTTCAAAGATATTATCTTCACAGCTGCTGATAGCTCTGTGCTTTTTATTTCCTGGTTGATGCTGTTGGTGATTTTAAAACTATATTGGCTAACTTTGTAAGAACTGTAGTCTTCATCCAGAGTGTTCTAACTCCACCCACACAATGGTATTTATACTCAATAATGTATAGCTCCATGACATCATCACAGATTGTTACAGTGTCTTAATCTCCTATTACAACAGCCCTCACATGTGCTCTTGAGTTCAATTTGCAATGAGATGAGAAGCTGAGTCTGGCTGAACCCTAAGAGCATCAATGAGTCGTTCATTTAAGTCCCACTTGATAGCACTGTTGCTAATACCTTCTACATCTTTTCTGATAATTGAGAGTAGATGGTAGTTGAAAAATTAGATTGATTGTGCTTTTTGTGACAGGATATAATTAAGCAATTGCCCATATTGCAAGTAGATGCCAGTGTTGCATTTGTACTGGAACAGCTTAGTTAGAGCTATGGTTAATTTTTGAGCATAAGTCTTTGGTAGCATTGCTAGAATGTGGTCGGGGCCATAGCCTTTGCAATTTCTACTGCCTTTAGCCAGTTCTTGATTACATATGGAGTGAACCAAATTGTTTGAACAATGGCATGCTGGGGACCTCAGAAGGAGGCAGTGAAGGATTGTCCAATCAAAAACGTCAGCTGAAGTTGGTTGAAACTACTTTTACCTTGTCTTTTGTACTGGGGAGCTAGGCTCTTTCATCATCAAAGATGGGAAAATTTGTGGTGCCATCTCCTCAGATGAATTGTTTAATTTTCCACCACCTTTGAGGATGTGGCAGGACTGCAAGCTTAGATCTGATCCATTTGTTGTAAGATCGCTTAGCTATCTATTTCAGGTCCTTTAATGTTGGCCATGTAAGTAGTATTGTTTGTAGCTTCATTAAGTTGATCCCTCATTTTCACCTATGCTAGTGCTGTTCCTGACATGCCTCCCAGCATTCTTCATTTAAGCAGGTTTTATCTTCTGGATTGATGGCAATAGTAGAGTGGGGGATTTGCCAGGTATGAGGCAGATGATGTTTGAGTATAATTCCATTACTGCTGATTATTTCGTGGATGCTCAGTTTTCAGGTCCTAGACCTGTTCAAAATCTATCCCACTTAATAGTCATGCTGCACAACATTATGGAGGCTATACATTGTCTCCAAATTGACTCAGCAGTGATCACTCCTGCTGCAATGTTTTAGGTATGCCTGGTTTTGAACTTGCAGCGTGGGTTGGTACCTGGGACTTCGATGTTGTGGCCATTACAGAGACGTGGGTAGAACAGGGACAAGAATGGCTGTTGCACGTTCCAGGGTTCAAATGTTTTAGTAGGATCAGACATGGGGGTAAAAAAGGGGGAGGCGTGGCATTACTTGTCAAAGACAGTATCACAGCAGTGGAATGGACGATGGAAGAGGACTTGCCATCTGAGGTAGTTTGGGCTGAGGTTAGAAATAGGAAAGGTGAGGTCACCCTGTTAGGTGTTTTCTACAGGCCTCCTAATAGTCCTAGAGAAGTAGAGGATAATATTGCGAGGATGATTCAGGAAAAGAGTGAAGGTAGCAGGGTGGTTGTTATGGGGGACTTTAACTTCCCAGATATTGACTGGGAGAGCTATAGCTCGAGTTCATTAGATGGGTCGGTGTTTGTACAATGTGTGCAGGAGGGTTTCCTGACACAATATGTCGACAGGCCAACAAGAGGGGAGGCTATATTGGATTTGGTTCTAGGTAATGAACCAGGCCAGGTGTTAGACTTGGAGGTAGGTGAGCACTTCGGGGACAGTGACCACAACTCGGTGACTTTTACTTTAGTGATGGAGAGGGATAATCGTGCGCCGCAGGGCAAGAGTTATAGCTGGGGGCAGGGAAATTATGATGCAGTGAGGCATGACTTAGGATGTGTGGATTGGAAAAACAGGCTTCAAGAGAAGAACACTAATGAGATGTGGGGATTGTTCAAGGAGCAGCTACTGCGTGTCCTCGATAGGTATGTACCAGTCAGGCATGGTGTAAAGGGCCTTGTGAGGCAGCCGTGGTTTAGTAAGGAATTGGAGTCCCTTGTGAAAGGGAAGAAGGCGGCATATGTAAAGATGAGGCGTGAGGGTTCAGTTGGGGCGATTGAGAGTTATAAGGTAGCCAGGAAGGAGCTAAAGAGGGAGCTAAGAGAAGCGAGAAGGGGACATGAAAAGTCTTTAGCTGGTAGGATTAGGGAAAACCCAAAGGCTTTCTATAGGTATGTCAAGAATAAAAGGATGACTAGGATAGGTATCGGTCCAGTCAAGGATAGTAGTGGGAAGTTGTGGGTGGAGGCGGAGGAGATTGGAGAGACATTAAATCAGTACTTTTCATCAGTATTCACTCAGGAACAGGACACTGTTGCTGATGTGAATATGGAATCACAAATAATTAGAATGGATGCCCTGGAAATATGCAGGGAGGAGGTTTTGGGAATATTGGAAAGGATGAATATAGATAAGTCTCCTGGGCCTGATGGCATTTACCCCAGGATCCTATGGGAAGCTAGGGAGGAGATAGCAGAGCCATTGGCCTGGATTTTTATGTCGTCACTGTCTACGGGAATAGTACCAGAGGACTGGAGGATAGCGAATGTGGTCCCATTGTTCAAGAAAGGGAGTAGGGATAGCCCTAGTAACTATAGGCCAGTGAGTCTGACTTCAGTGGTGGGCAAAGTCTTAGAGAGAATGGTAAGGGATAAGATTTATGAACATCTGGGTAGGAATAACGTGATCAGGGATAGCCAGCATGGTTTTGTGAAGGGCAGGTCGTGCCTCACAAACCTTATTGAGTTCTTTGAGAAGGTGACTAAGGAAGTGGATGAGGGTAAAGCAGTAGATGTTGTGTATATGGATTTTAGTAAGGCGTTCGATAAGGTTCCCCATGGTAGGCTAATGCTAAAACTTCGGAGGTATGGCATTGAGGATACATTAGAGGTTTGGATTAGGAATTGGCTGGCTGGAAGGAGACAGAGGGTAGTAGTTGATGGATTATGTTCATCTTGGAGCGCAGTTACTAGCGGTGTACCACAAGGATCTGTTTTGGGACCATTGCTTTTTGTTATATTTATAAATGATCTAGAGGAAGGACTTGAAAGCTGGGTAAGCAAGTTTGCGGATGACACAAAAGTCGGTGGAGTTGTGGATAGTGAGGAAGGAAGTGGCAGGTTACAGCGGGATATAGATAAGTTGCAGAGCTGGGCGGAAATGTGGCAAATGGAATTCAATGTAGCTAAGTGCGAAGTCGTTCACTTTGGTAGGAATAACAAGATGATGGATTACTGGGCTAATGGTAGGCTACTTGGTAGTGTGGATGAGCAGAGGGATCTTGGTGTCTATGTACACAGATCTCTGAAAGTTGCCACCCAGGTAAATAGTGCTGTGAGGAAGGCATATGGTGTACTGGGCTTTATTGGCAGAGGAATTGAGTTCCGGAGTCCTGAGGTCATGTTGCAGTTGTATAAGACTCTGGTGAGGCCTCATCTGGAGTATTGTGTGCAGTTTTGGTCGCCATACTATAGGAAGGATGTGGAAGCTTTAGAACGAGTGCAGAGGAGGTTTACCAGGATGTTGCCTGGAATGGTAGGAAAATCTTATGAGGAAAGGCTGAGGCACTTGGGGCTGTTCTCATTGGAGAAGAGAAGGTTTAGGGGAGATCTGATAGAAGTGTATAAGATGATTAGGGGTTTAGATAGGGTAGATACTAAGAACCTTTTACCGCTAATGGAGTCAGGTGTTACTAGGGGACATAGCTTTAAATTAAGGGGTGGTAGGTATAGGACAGATGTTAGGGGTAGATTCTTCACACAGCGGGTTGTGAGTTCATGGAATGCCCTGCCCGTATCAGTGGTGAACTCTCCTTCTTTATGGTCATTTAAGCAGGCATTGGATAGGCATTTGGAAGTTATTGGGCTAGTATAGGTTAGGTAGGATTCGGTCGGCGCAACATCGAGGGCCGAAGGGCCTGTACTGCGCTGTATCCTTCTATGTTCTATGTTCTATGTTCTATGGTTTTGCTCCTGGCACTCACTCCAGCAATTTTCACTGACCAAGGATTCTGGGGTGTAGTTTATCCAGTCCAGGTTATTTATCCACCTTCAGACCTTTCAGCTTTCCCCGCATCTTCTCTTTAGTGATAGCCTTTACATTCACCTCTGCCAGCTGACTATCTTGAAGTTTTGTTACTGGCGTTGTCCACTGTGAAAGCTAATTTAACGTACCTATTCAGTTCCTCTGCTACTTTTTTGTTCCTCATTACTACTTCTCCAGCCTCATCTTACAGTGATCCAATGTCCACTTTTGCATCTCCCTTACCTTTGAGAGACCTTAAAACTCTTGCGATCTTCATTTAGAATACTATCTAGCCTTCTCTCATATTACATCTTCTCCCCACCCCCCTCCCCGCACCCCCCCCACCCCCACCCCCACCCCCACCACCACCACCACCACCACCACCAATTGTTCTTTTAGGTATTCTTTGTTAGTTTTTAAAGCCATCTCAATCTTTTGGCTTCCCACTAAACTTCAACACACTGTATGCTTTTTTTCCTTTTGCTTTTATGCTATCCCTGACTTGTCAGCATGGTTTCCTTGTCATCCCTTTAGAATGTGTCTTCTTCCTTGGGATGAATTTCAGCTATGCCTCCTGAATTGCCTCCAGAATCTCCTGCCATTGTTGCTTCACCATCTTCTTTGCTAAGCTCCCCTTCAAATCAGCTCTGGCTAGCTTCTCCCACATGTCTTTTACTCAGTTGTATCAATCACATCTGATTCCAGCTTCTCCCTCTCAAGATGCAGGGTGATTTCTAACATATCACAGTCAGACTACATTTGGAGTATTGTGCACAGTTTTGGGAGCCCATATCTCAGGGAAGATGTAATAGCCTTGAGGCATGTTCAGAGGAGGTTCATGAGAATGGTCCCAGAAATGAAAAGCTTAAGATATGAGGAACATTTGAGGAATCTGGGTTTATACGTGATGGAGATTAGAAGGATGAGG
The DNA here is from genome assembly GCF_020745735.1 of Hemiscyllium ocellatum. Taxonomy (NCBI): domain Eukaryota; kingdom Metazoa; phylum Chordata; class Chondrichthyes; order Orectolobiformes; family Hemiscylliidae; genus Hemiscyllium; species Hemiscyllium ocellatum. Next base: position 83,087,752 of record NC_083404.1, read on the forward strand.
GGGATCTAACTGAAACATACAGGGTACTGAACGGCATAGACAGAGTAGGTGTTAGGAAGATGTTTCCATTGGTAGGAGAGACTAGGACTCAAGGGCATAGCCGTAGGGTAAAGGGAAGATGTTTTAGAATGGAGATAAGGAGAAACGTCTTCAATTAGAGAGTGGTGAATCTATGGAATTAATTGCTACAGAAGGCTGTAGAGGCCAGGTCGTTGAGTATATTTAAGATGGAGATAGATACTTGAGTATGAAGGGGATCAGAGGTTTCAGGGAGAAAGTGGGAGAATGGGGTTGAAGAAATTATCAACCATGATTGAATGGTGGAGCAGACCCGATGGGCTGAATGGCTTAATTTCTGCACCTATGTCTATGGTGTTATATTATGGCCCCCAAGGGGTTTCTTAAGGTCTCAAACAAAGTCTGCCTCATTACACATCACCTAATCCAGAACAGCCTGACCCACACACCACTGCAAAAAATCATGTCGTAGATTTTCCATGAATTCCTTTTCTTGAGATCTGCTACCAACCTGAATTTCCCAGTCCACTTGCATATTGAACTCCACCAAGATTATTGAAATAATGTCTGTCTTACATGTCTTTTCTATCTCCTGATTTACTTTCTTCCCCACATCCTGACTACTGCCACAGTGCCTATACACAACTCCCAACAGGCTCTTAATTCCTTTGCAATTCCTCAACCCCACTCCCACAGACTCGAGGCTTCTGACCCGATATCAACAAATCTATGAAGGCAAAGGAAATAAATGTTTCTGATTGTATATTTAAGTGAGAAAACACGAAGAAGAATTGAGTGTCACATAAACGCTGTCACAGGCTTGCTTGAGCTGAATATCCTGTTTCTGTGTCTGGTATTACATGAAAGTAGATTTTTCCCGTGGGTTGATTCTTTCAGTATCAGTTGCAGGACCAGTCTGTGACAAAAAACAAGATCATGTGATCTCTTTACATTCATTCAGGGGAAGTAGCATTGCTGGCTGGACCAGCATTTATTGCCTATCCCCAGTTGCCCTGGGAAGGTGGTGGTGAGCTGCCTTCTTGAATTGCTGCAGTTCATTGGATGTGGGTGCACCCGGAAAGCCACTGGAGAATGTTTCAGGAATTTGACCCAACTAAACTGAAGAAACAGTAATATATTTCCAAGTCAGGATAGTGACTGTGATGATGTACAATCTAACATAACATAGAGTCAGATTTAACCCAGTTTACGATAGTATTGAACCCTGTGAAAAAATTCTTAAATAATTGTTCCTAAGGAAGTAAATATATTCTAAGTTGTTCAACAGCCAACATCTAATTTTCTTCCAGTTATAGAACATTTCAGTGCAGTACAGGGCCTTTGACCCTCAATGTCACGCTGCCCTCTGAAACCAATCTGAAGCCTATCTAACCTACACTATTCTATTCTTGTCCAAATGCCTATCCAATGACCATTTAAATGCCCTTAAAGTTGTCGAGTTTACTACTATTGCAGCAGGGCATTCCATGCCCCTATTACTATCTGAGTATGAAACTACCTCTGACACCTGTCCTATATCTATCACCCCTCAATTTGAAGCAATGCCCCTTCATGCTAGCCATCACCATCCAAGGAAAAAGGCTCTCACTATCCAACCTATCTAACTCTCTGGTTATCTTATATGTCTCAATTAAGTCACCTCTCAACCTTCTCTCTAATGAAAACAGCCTCAAATCCCTCAACCTCTCCTTGTAAGACCTTCCCTCCAGACCAGGCATCATCCTAGTAAATCTCCTCTGAACCCTTTCCAAAGCTTCCACATCCTTCCTACAATGCAGTGACCAGAACTATATGCAATAGTCCAAGTGTAGCTGTAACAGAGTCTTGTACAGCTGCTGCATGATCCCATGGTTCTGAAACTCGATTCCTCTATCAATAAAAGCTAACACACCATTTACCTTCTTAACAACTCTATCAACCTGGGTGGCAACTTTGAGGGATCTATGTGCCTGGACACCGAGATCTCGCTGCTCATCTACACTACCAAGAATCTTACCATTCGCCCAGTACTCTGCATTCCTGTCATTCCTTCCAAAGTGAATCACCTCACACTATTCTACACTTAACTCCATTTGCCACCTCTCAGCTCAGCTCTGCAGCTTATCTATGTCCCACTGTAATCTACAACACCCTTCAGCACTATCCACAACTGTATGACCTTAGTGTCATCCGCAACTTTATTTACCCATCCCTCTATGCCCCTCATCCAGGTAATTTATATAAATGGAAAAACAGCAGTGGACCCAAAACAGGTCCTTGCGGTACACTACTAGTAACTGAACTCCAGGATGAACATTTTCCATCAACCACTACCCTCTGTCTTCTTTCAGCGAGCCACTTTCTGATTCAAACCTTTAAATCACCTTCAATCCCATGCCTCTGTATTTTGTGGAGTAACCTACTGTGGGGAACCTTATCAAACGCCTTACTGAAATCCATATAGCTGAAAATGTGTTGCTGGAAAAGCGCAGCAGGTCAGGCAGCATCCAAGGAACAGGAAATTCGACGTTTTGGGCATAAGCCCTTCTTCAGGAATCCATACATTCCACATCAACGACTTTACCCTAATCCACCTGTTTGGTCATCTTCTCAAAGAACACAATAACATTTGTGAGGCACGCCATACCCTTCCAAAAATCATGTTGACAATCCCTAATCAATTTACTTCTATCAAGATGATTATAAATGCTATGTTTTATCACATTTTCCAACACTTTACCCACAACGGAAGTAAGGCTCACTGGTCTATAATTGCCAGGGTTGTATCTACACCCCTTCTTGAGCAAGAGAACAACATTTGTTGAGCTCCAGTCTACTGTTACTGTTCCTGTGGACAATGACAACAATAAGATCAAAGCCAAAGGTTCAGCAATCTCCTCCCTGACTTCCCAGAGAATCCTAGGATAAATCCCATCTGGCCCAGGGTACTTATCTATTTTTACACTTGCCAGAATTGCTAACACTTCCTCCTTGTGAACCTCAATCCCATCTAGTCTAGTAGCCTGTTTCTCAGTATTCTCCTTGACAACATTATCTTTTTCTACTGTGAATACGGACAAAAATTATTCATTTAGTGCTTTACCTATCTTCCCTCACTCCACGCACAACTTCCCACTGCAGTCCTTGATTGGCCCTAATCTTACTCTCATCATTCTTATAATCCTTATATACCTATAGAAAGTTTTTGGGTTTTCTCTGATCCTAGCCACTAACAACTCCTTATGGCCCCTCCTGCTCATCTTAGCTCTCTTTTTAGGCCTTTCCTGGCTACTTTGTAACTCTCAATTGCCCCAACTGAGCCTTCACAACTCATCCTAACATAAGCCTTCTTCTCCCACTTGACAAGAGAGTCAACTTCCTTAGTAAACCACAGGTCCCGCACTCGACAACTTCCTCTCTGCCTGACAGGTACATACTTATCAAGGATCCAGAGTAGCTGTTCCTTCAATAATCTCCACATTTTTATTGTGCCCATTCCCTGCAGTTTCCTGCCCCATTCTATGCATTCCTTGTCTAATCGCATCGTAATTGTATTCCCCCAGCTGTATCTCTTGCTCTCTGATGCATAACTATCTCTTTCCGTTGCAAAAGTGAACATAACTGAATTGTGATCACTATCACCAAAGTGCTTACCTTCCTCCAAATCTAACACCTGACCGCATTCATTATCCAGTACCAAATCTAATGAGGCTTCGGCCCTTGATGATCTGTCTACATAATGTGTGAGAAAGCCCTCCTGCACACAATAGACAAAAACTGACCCATCTAAAGTACTTGAAATATATAATTCCCAGTCAATTTTTGGAAGGATTAAGTCCCCCATAACAGTTACCCTGTCACTCTCACTTCTACCGAGAATTATCTTTGCTATCCTTTCCTCTAAATCTCTGGAACTATTCAGAGGCCTATAGAAAACTCCCAACAGGATGACCTCTCCTTTCCTGTTTCTAATCTCAGCCCATACTGCCTCAGTTGATAAGTCCTCAAACAGCCTTTCTGCTGCCATAATACTGTCCTCGACTAACAATGCCACACCCTCACCTCTTTTACCATCTTATCTGTTCTTACTGAAACATCTAAAACCCAGAACCTGCAACAATCATTCCTGCCCCTGCTCTACCCATGTCTCTGAAATGACCACACATCAGAATCCCAGGTATCGACCCATGCTGCAAGTTCACCCATCTTATTCCTGATGCTCCTGGCATTGAAGTAGGCACACTTCAAATCAACCTCTTGCTTGCTGGTGCCCTCTTGCAACCCTGCAACCTTATTTCAGACCTCACTACTCTCAACCTCCTCTATACACAAACTACAATTTAGGCTCCCACCCCCCAGTTGCATTAGTTTAACCGCACTCATAGATCATTCGCAAATTCAGCCTCCCCGCCCCTCAGGATATTGGTACCCTCTGGTTCAGGTGTAGACCATCCTGTTTGTAGTGGTCCCTCCTATCCCAGAAAGCATCCCAATTATCCAGGAACCCAAAACCCTCCCTCCGGCGCCATCCCTGTAGTCACGTGTTCAACTCCTCTCTCCCTATTCCTCGCCTTGCTAGCACGTGGTACAGACAACAAACCAGAGATAACAACTATGTTTTTCGTAGCTCTAAGCTTCCACCCTAGCTCCTGAATTTCTGCCTTAAATCCCCATCTCTATGTCATTCGTGCCTCTGTGAACCATAACTCTGGGCTGCGCCTCCTCCTTTGGTTCAGCACTTCCAGTAAGGAGGAAAACCATTAAAATTTGGAAAGACAGAACTGGTCCAAACCCATCTTATATATTCGAGAATAAAAGAACAAATAAACCAGTGCTATTAGTTTCAAGTTTTATAGACTTTTTACTGGGTTTTCACTCTTCAGGCTGTGCAGCAATGTGAGTGAAATATGAAAACGCATAGTTATGGCTATGAGTTGAGAACTAGTTCTTGCTGACAGGAGAGTGAACTCAGAGGTATGTTATTGTATTTAAAGTCTGCAGTATATTTGTTTCCCAGTCCTAAGCTACTTCCTTCTCAAATGCTATAGGAAAACGATGCAAACATGTTTCTATAGACTACATATGTAGATTTGCTTTTGTTATCTTCCCGAGTACTTGTCGTAGTACTTTTCAAAATTGTGCAAGCCCACCAATTGAGAGTTTTGAGAGTTAGTGAACCTGTTTGTTAAGGCAAATATTGATGTCTTGTTCATTTGGCCTGAACGACCGCTTGCGTGTTAAAATTTGTTTTGTAATACAGTTCAGCTCTTTTAGTTCAGGCTATCTAGAAAATTTACAATTTATTTTTCTGTCAACTCTCCTTAAAAAGGCAGTGTAAACATTGTGGAGAAATGCAGATGTACTTATAGTGCACTGCTGATTTACCATAGTCACATGATAGCTGTCACTGTTGCAAGTATCTTAATGTGCAGTCAGCAGCATCCATTGAGCACAGGAGTAGAGTAGGGCATTCGGTAAAGCATAGGAACAGGAGTAGGACATTTGGTCCCTCGAGCCTGTTCCTCCATTCAATGAGATCATGATTGATCTGTGGTCTAACTCCACATACCTGCCCTTGGCCTATATTTTCTTAATACTTTTGCTGAAATAAATGTACCTATTACAACTTTAATATTAACAACTGTTGCAGAATTCATTGGTGTTTGTGGAGGAGAGTTCCCAACCTCTACCACCCTCTATGTGTTGAACTATTTCTTATCATTTCCCCTGAATGGTCTGGTCCAAGTTCTCAGATTATGCCTCCTTGTGCTTACATCCCCAACCAATGGAAATATTTTAACTTCAGCTAAAATTGTCCTTTTTTGTTCATATCTTGAAGACTTTGATCATCATTTGAAGCATCAGTCAAAAATGTGTGGATTTTCAGAGTTTTTTTTAGAGAACAGCTATTAAAAGAAACAACAAGGATGAGGGGGAAGAAATCTGAAACTTTGGCTTACAGAGGGAGTCAAAATGGCTGTGTGTTTTCCATTCCCTGCTGCTGTGGGATGAAATGTTCTGACAGATGAATTTTTGTAAAAACTTAATTGTTTTCCACTGTTTGGATTTAATAATTTTGTGAACTTCACTTTGTAGGATTGTGGATACATGAATTTTTTTAAGTATCAATTTTAAAATATAGAATTGTAGAATTTTAATTTTTAACAAAGTGTTTCTTGAAAGTCACGCGTTTTCTGATAGCTGCTTGATTACTGTAGCCTCCTGCCCTAGATTTGTGACTGTCATGTTATAGTTCTGCACTAGAGGTTGCTTGGATTCTTCAGCTAATGACCAGCTGAGGATGGAAAAGAACCTTTCAGCCCAAGTCTCCAGTTTCTAAAAAGCCTCTTGTAGAGGGTTCTGTGTAGTATATGGAACCATAGTTCAGACAGAGTCCTAAATTGGCCTGCTGTAAATAGTCCAGCAGGATCCTCAATGTTGTCCATCTGAACAATACCATTAGCAAAAATCATTTAGACATCTGCTCATGTTTGGTGGCATGTGTCTTTACGCTCCAGAATGTAATGCTGATAGCCCCTTGAGCGTTCTATCCCATGACCATTTAATTTCCTTCAAGAATGAAGACTTATTGGACAAAGATTTTTTCGTTTTCCCCAAAGTGCATCTCTGCTTTAAGAAATCCATGTTTCTGCTTTTCCTGGAGAATGTAACTGAATGCATGTGTATCTATTGGGGTTATTTAGAGGAGTAAATATTTGTAGTACAAACAACATGTGTTAACCAGATTCACATAATTATTTAATACATTTTGTTTAGAATAAATCAATAACTTTGTGATTAGGAAAAAAACCTGGATGTTGAATCATTTTTTAAATCTAATACAGGGAACGTATATGACTGGCTAAGTCAAGAACAGAGTGAAACAATTACATTTCCGTTGTGACCGATGGAGTAGTGAGATTGGAGAAGAACTGTGCACTCCTCCCATCTTGGTCATAACAAAAACGTGAGGCCATAGTAACCATTGCTAACAACATTTAATTGGAACTATAGCAATAATAATTGGAAAAAGAGAAAAAGCAAGTTATCAGGTTTCTTGTGTATCTAACAGTTTCCATCATTTTTTTGGAGACGCAAGAATCACCCCTCAGTGATTAGCAAAAATTGAGAAGTTGCTGAAGATAGAATTAAAAGCAGAAACTAAGAAAGCAGACATTATTGAGGTACAAGCACAACATATAAAATTGGAGGAAGGCATAGAAACCCAAATGGTAATTAAGCTGAGATACTTAAATTCAATTTTAGAGATGAAGTGGCTTGAAAAATGAAGAATAAAAGCCTAAATAGTTGAATTTTAAAGAGAATAAGTAAGGAAAATAAAGATGTAAGAAGCCAGAATTCAAACTGTAATGGAAAAGAGAAAATGAAAAAACGAGACAGAAAACCAAGAAAGAAAATGAAGGAGAGAGAGAGAGAGAATGCCAGTGTAAAAGATTGGAACTGAAAAAGGAGGCCTTTGACTCCTGGGAACATTTTGATGAGGAAGGATCTGAGGCTAATCCAAGACCCAGTGGGAAGCTGTTTAACTTTGTGCAAGTCTCCCAAAATTTGATTAAAACAAGCAATTAAAGAGACATTTTTAAATTGTTTTGAAAAGATAGCAAAGTAAATGAAGTGGCCTAAAGAAAACTGGATGATGCTTAGAAAAAGCAGGTTGACAGGCTGAGCTGACAGGATTTAGGTCTTGCCTTCTTTGGAGGCTTCTGTAGATTATTAAGTGGCAGAAAAACACAATTCTTAGTGCATGCAAGTTGTTCCCTGAGGCTTAAAGACAGATAATTGCAATTGGAATGTAGTGTGGCCAATTCACATGGAATTTAAAGGGTAAAGTGAAATAATTTTGACCATTTCATGCAGGATTTAAACATGGAGAATATCTGAGGCTGTTCGGGAAATAATTCCCTTGGAAAAATATAAAACCTTACTCCCATCATTAGTAAGAACTCAGATAGAAAACCAGAAGTTAGCAATAGCAAATCAGGAAATGAGGTTGGTTGATAATTATAAACTGGACCACAAACCCAAATGCTTTTTTCTGTCACTCCCACTAATCCAAGAAAGATCGAAGGTGAGAGGATGAAAGGAAGGTGTAATTACTCAGGATGCCTGATTGGAAAGGAGTGTCATTTCTTTTTGAACGCCAATGATGGCGTACATAGGCTAGTCCCAGCCAGGCCCAAACAGTTCAGGTGATGGGCAGTCTATTACCAAGGGAACTCATACTCAAAAAGCTCCATAAGGAGATAAGTTAGTCATTTCCCATGGGTCTTGTAGGATGTTACTGCAGAAGGCAGGTTGCCAGGGATGAGAAAGGATCATCAGCCCATAAGACATTAGAGTAGAAAGTAGGTCATTCAGCACATCAAGTCTGCTCCACCATTCAATCATGGCTGATAAGTTTCTCAACTCCATTCTCCAACTTTCTCCCTGTAACCCTTGATCCCCTTTATACTCAAGAACCTATCTACCTCAGTCTTAAATATACTCAATGACCTGTCCTCCACAGTCTTCTGTGGCAATAAATTCCATAGATTCAGCAATCCCTGGCTGAAGAGGTTTCTCCTTATCTCTGCTCTAAAACATCTTTCCTTTAAGGCTATGATCTCATGTCCCAGTCTCTCTACCAATGGAAGCATCATCCCAACATCTACTCTGTCCAGGCTATTCAGTATTCTGTATGTTTCAATTAGATCGCCCCTTCTAAGTACAGTTGGAATTGCCTCAGGATCTCCTTCTCAGGGTGAAAAGGAAGATGCTAAGTGTGAAAATGATGTCCAAAGGCCTAAGTGTTTCCATTGTCACAAGATGGGACATCTTGCAGATTGCTGGGATTTGTAGGGTATGCCTATGGACATAGTGAGAAACACGAGGTCAGTGCAAAAGAACAATGGCTGCATGTACACAGATCAAACTCTGTGAGGCAAAGTATTATTATTGATATGATTAGGTCATAATAAGCAAGATACCTGGCAGATATGGGAAATTCTTGTCAAGATGGAAAGTAACTCCTTATTCCTCAAATGAGAAAGACAATCCTGTAGTCATATGAAAGGGTACAGGAACCAGCCAAACTACCTTGATGGGAAAATGTATGATTTTTCAAACAGAGTTGCAAGAATCGCAAGGTTTTAGTGTCTGGTATGAGTAGGGAGAATATGCAATAAGATGTAGGAGAATTAGGCCATTCAGCCTATCAAGTCTGCTCTGCCATCCAATAAGATCATGGCTGATCCAATCATCCTCAACTCCATTTTCCTAACTTTTCTCCATAAGTCTTGATTCTCTAATTGATTAAGTTTGTCTATCTCAGCCTTTGATATACTTAGTGACTGAACCTCAACAGCTTGCTGTGATAAAGGATTCCACAAATTCACAATCCCTTGAGTGAATAAATTCCTTCTTATATTTGTCTTAAATGTGCGACCCCTTGTTCTGAGATTATGCCCTCTGGTTTTAGATTCTCTCAAAAGGGGCAACAACCTTTCTGCATCTACCCTGTGAAATCCCTTAAGAGTCTTATATGTTTCAATACCTCTCATTCTTCAGTATTCCAATTAGTATAGGGCCAATCTTCACCATCTTTCCTCATAAGACAGTCCCTTCAAACATGGTATGAGTCCAGTGAACCTTCTCTGAACTCCTTCCAATGTCAGGATATCATCCCTTAAATAAAGAGCCCAGAATTGTTCACAATATTTCAGATATGGCCTGACTAATGGTTTCCATAGTTTTAGGAAAACCGCCCTACATTTACACTCCACTCACTTTGAAATAAAGACCGACATTCCAATTGCCTTACCTTTCATTTGCTGAACTTGGATGCCAGCTTTTTGAAATTCATGGGCGAGGACTCACAAATCCTACTGTTCCATAACTTTCTGCAGTCTTCTCCATTTAAATAATATTTGGCTCCTCTATTCTTTCTTCTAAAGTGTATCATCTCACACATCCCTACATCATATTCCATCTGCCAAGCTTTTGCCCAACACTTAACATGTTCTTATCTCTCTGCAATCTCTTTGTATCAGCCTTACTACTTGCCACCCCACCTGTTTTTGTGTCATCTGCAAATGTGCATTCACTTTCTTCATCCAAGTCATTAATATTGTAAATAACAAGCACTGATCTCTGTGGTACACCATTAGTTACAGCTCACCTTTCTAAAAATGCTCCCTTCCCAAATCCCAACTATCTATCTTCTATTAATTAGCCATAACTCTATTCACACCATGCCCTCTTATCTTATTAAGTAGCTTATTGTGTGGTACCTTATCAAACCCCTTCTGAAGTCCAAATATGTTACATCCATAGTTTCCCCTTTATTATCTCCTCAAAGAATTCTAGTAAATTTGTTCGAAATAATTCCTCCTCATGAAGCTGTTTTGACTCTGCTCGATCATATTATGCATTTCTAAATGCTCTATTACCTTAAAATAGACTCTACCATTTTCCCAATGATAATTAAGTTAACTGACTTATATGTACATTTTTCATCTCATTCCCTTTTTAAACAAAGGAATTACTTTGGGTGTTTTCCAATGTTCGGAAAGGATTCCTGGGAGATTATTACCAGTGAATCCATTATTTCTGTAGCTGTTTCATTTAATATCTGATGATGCATCCTGTAAAATCCAGGGGACTTATTTATCTTTAGTTCCATTAGTTTTTCTAGCACCTTTTTTCTAATGATGGATATTGTATCGATTTCGTCATCTCCTTTTGCCCTTGAATATTTTGTAATTTTAGAATGCTATCGGTGTCTTCTCGGGATCAGTGTTGGGGTTCTTGCTCTTTGTGGTAGGTGTGAATGATTTAGATTTGAATGTAGGAGGTTGAGCAATTATTTCATGGATGATACGAAAATTGGTGAGAAGGTAGATAGTGAGGATGATAATCTTTAGATTACAGGAGAATATCGATGGCCTGGTTAGTAGGCTAATCAGTACCAAATGGAATTCAATCTGAATAAGTGAGAGGTGATGCAGTTGAGCAGATCAAACAAGGGAAGGAAATACAAGATGAATGATAGGAACCTGGGAAGCACCAAGAATCAGAGTGACCTTGGTCTGTATGTCCATCAATATCTTAAGGTAGTGGGATAGGTAGATAAAGTGATTAAGAAGACATACAGGATACTTACCTTTATTAGTCAAGGCATGTCATTTAAGAAAGTATAAAATATTGGTTAAGTCACAAGTCCAGTATTGTGTGCAGTTCTGGAATTCACATTTTAGGAAGAATGTGATTGTACCGGAGAGGATGCATTGGAGCTTTACCAGGATGTTGCCAAAGCTGGGGCATTTTAGCTATGAAGAAAGATTGGGTAGACTAAGGTTATTTGCCTTGGAGCAGAGGAAACTGAGGGGTCATGATTGAGATGTATGAAGTTATGAAGGGCACAGGTATGGTGAACATAAGGCATCTTTTTCCCTTTAAAGGATCAATGTCTAAGGGGCATCAGTTTAAGGTAAGGGGCAGAAGGTTTAGAGAAGCTGTGAGGAAAGGTTTTTTTTCAATCAGAGAGTGGTAGAAATCTGGGAGTCACTATCTGTGAGTGTAGTGGTGGCAGTAACCCTTAAAACATTTAAGAAACAGTTGCATGAGCACATGTAAAGCCTAAAGGCTATGAGTCAGTGCTGGAAAATAAAATTAAAGTAGTTAGGTTCTTGTTTTGACAGGTGCAGGCTTGATTGGACAAATAGCCTTTTTCTGTGCAGCAGACTTTTTTGACTCACTGTGAAGGCTGACAGAAAGTATTTATTCAACTCTACTACCATTTTTTGGTTGCCCATTATTATGTTCCCAGCCTCATTCTTAAAAGGGGCTTATGTTCACTTTGGCTTCTTGCTTCCTTTTAAATGGTTACCTAACTCCTTGCCCTCCATCTTGATATTACTTGCAAGTTTACCCTCAAAGTTGATCTTCTCTCTGTATATTTTTCGTAACTCTTTTTGTTTGTAAAATATTCCCAATCTTCTGGTTTACCACTATTTTTTTGCTACATTTTATGCTCTTTCTTTCAATCTGATGCAATCCTTAACTTTGCAGGTTAACTATGGTTGGCCTTCCCCCTTTCTATAATCCTTTTTCGTCACTGTGAGCCATGAACTATTTTCTTAAACGTCGGCCACTGTTCCTTAGCCGACTTTGCTAATGAACACTCCAGCAAGCTCAACCCTCATTCATTTGTAATGACTTTTACTTAAGCTTAGCACAGTTGTTCCCATTTCAAGTTCCTCCTTCTCAAACTGAATGGTAAAGTCTTCTACATTATGAGCACTGTTTCCAAGACAATCATTTATTCTGACATAATTTATTAAAGCTTTCTGATTACCATAAGACCATGAGACATTGGAGTGGAAATTAGGCCATTTAACCAATTAAATCTGCTCCACCATTCAATCATGACTGATAAGTTTCTCAAACCCATTCTCCCGCTTTCTGCTTGTAATCCTTGATCCCTTGATACTCAAGAACCTATCTATCTCTATCTTAAATATATTCAATAACCAGGCCTCCACAGCCCCTGTGGCAATGAATTCCATAGATTCACCACTCTCTGGCTGAAGACGTTTCTCCTTATCTCCATTCTAAAGTGTCTTCCTTCTAAGACTATGTCCTCGGGTCCTAGTCTCTTCTGCCAATGGAATCATCTTCCCAATGTCCACTCTGTCTGGGCCATTCAATATTCTGCAAAATAAATTATACTTCACGATATTCGAAAATAGCCTAATCCTTGGTTGATGCACAACATATCATTCTAGGAAGCCGTCCTAATATACCCTGAATTCTTCCTTATGGCTTCCTCTGTTAATCTCACTATTCCAATCTACCTGAAGATTAAGATGCCCACATAATTAAGGTACTGCCTTTGTAACATGCCCCCATTATCACCTGGTTTGTTCTCTATCCCATCATACTGGATTTGGATATGAACATAGGAGATATGATTAGTAAGTTTGCAGATAACACCAAAATTGGAGCAGTTGTGAACAGCAAATAAGGTTATCTCAGAGCACAATGGGACCTTAATCAAATAGGCCAATAGGCTGAGGAGTGCTAGATGGAGTTTAATTTAGATAAATTTGAGGTACTGTATTTTGGTAAGGCAAATCAGGGCAGGACTTAAACATTTAAGGGGAAGGTCCTGGGCAGTGTTGCTGAACAAAGGGACCTTGGAGCGCAGATTCATAATTCCTTGAAAGTAGAGTCACAGGTGTACAGGATAGTGAAGAAGGCGTTTGGTATGCTTGCCTTTATTGGTCAGTACATTGAATACAGGTGTTGAGAGGTCATGTTGCGGCTGTACAGGACCTTTGGACCACTTGGAATACTGCGTGCAATTCTGGTCTCCCTGCTATAGGAAGGATGTTGTGAAATTGAAAAGGTTCAGAAAAGATTTACAAGGATGTTGCCAGGATTGGAGGGTTTGATCTATAGGGAGAGGCTGAATTGGCTGGGGCGACTTTCCCTGGAGCTTCAGAGGTTTACATGGTGACGTTTAGAGCTTTATAAAATCATGAGGGGCACAGATAGTGTAAATAGACAAATCTTTTCCCCAAGGTGGGGAGTCCAAAAATAGAGGGCATTGGTTTAATGTAAGAGGGGAAAGATTTAAAAGGGGCGTAAGGGGCAACTCTTTCCAAGCAGAGGGTGGTGCATGTATGGAAAAGAGCTGTCAGAGGAAGTGGTGGAGGCTGGTACAATTACAACATTTAAAAGGCGTCTGGACTGGTATATGAAAAGGAAGGGTTTAGAGGCATATGGGTCAAATGCTAGCAAATGGAACTAGATGAATTTAGGATATCTGATCAGCATGGATAAGTTGGACTGGAGGGTGTGTTTCCATGCTGAACAGCTATATGACTCTATAACTCTGTAGCTACTGTTAAGGGACATAGAGACTACTCCGACCAGTATCTTCTTTCCCTTTTTATTTCTTATCTCCATCCATGTGGATTCTATATCTTCCAATCCAGGATAATTATTTCTATCATGCTTACTCCGTCCTGTACCAACAATGATACTCCACCATTCTTTCCTTCCTCCTTGAACTTTTGAAAAGTCACATACCTTGAACATTTAATTACCAGCTTTGATTTCCTTGTAACCATGTCTCCGTAATGGCTATAAAATCAGACACAATATCTTTGTATTGGGTAAACCTAGAGTGAGACTTAATACCTGGAATAATAATTGAAGGGGCTTCTTCATGGTTTACCTGTAACCAAGTTGACCTAATTTTGGGGAGTGGTTTGTCTGGATTGATGGTGACAGTTTCTCCAGAAACCATGAAAAGGCCAAATGCATTCAAGGACAGAGAGAGAGCAGTCACTGTAAATAGTTCCAAGAATTTTGTCTAGTGATCCAAACAATGGGAAAAAAAGGCCCATTGTTGACTCCACAAACAGATATGTGATTACTTGAAATATTCTCTGGAAATGTAGATAATCTGAAAGAAATATTCAATTGGTCTTCTATGGTAAGACTCAGCAAGCCAATGCAAATATAAGTCAAGTAACCTAGTCAGCTTCAAACTAAACTCAAAGCAGAGGGAGTTCTGGAATGCTACTATATTCAAAATAGATTTCTTATGCAGAAGTGGAGACCAGAAGTGATTCACCACACAGTGGTACTATCAAAACTTTGTCATGAGATACTAAGGATAGCTTAGCTGTGGCAGGACAAGTAGGGATATGGAAGACCCACGCATGAATGGTTTTACTGGTCAGGTCTTCACAAGGATATAGTACAATTTTGTAAAGCTGCCAGATAATGGGAAATCCACAATATATAGCCACAACACAAAATGGAGTTGCACATACAGATTCCATAGGAAGTGCCCAGGAAATTGAAATTTGTAATAGGCAATTCCACTACATCCTTCTTAAAATAGTCTTTAAAGTGGGATATTTGGAGGAATACCAAGCGTACCTTAATGCTCTCATTTGCATGCCACAATCATGTGACCCTACTTTTATTGTAGCTACTTTCATGGGCAGTTTTTGGTAGCCATTAAACACACATCACCTGAAACAGAAATGTCATGGAATGTTCTTATATTATCATAAGAATATCAATTAATAGCAAGTCTGAAGTAGCTTTGCTGATTTAGGCAAGAAACACCAAAATCATTGTCAACATCTGAGTTGAACAACAAACTAGACTGTAAGTGGCCAAAGTATCTTCTTGCTACTTTGTCATATATTCAACTGTGAAGTGAAGTAACTTGAGAATTGTGAATCCAAATAAGAAACAAATATAATTATATCCTTCTGCTGTATTATAAGTTGTAATTATAATATGGCAGCATTATACTGATAAGTGACAGTCAAGTTGCACTCTAAGGCTTTCAACACAATGCCATAGCAGAGTAGGAATGTGTGAAACTTCAATTATGATTGTCTTAAACCAAATTCAGTGAGGTGTTACTCGATTTACTCCTTTCCCTTTTGACCTCTGTTCCTGACTGAGTAAGCCAAAGGGTATCCCCCAAACCTGGTTTTCAGATTCCAATTTTTCAAATAAACTTGCAGCAAAGTTCTTTTGAGATGAAACCAAATATTTGACTTATTATCAAAAGATTCAAATACAGAGGAGTTGCTTTGCTATTCCATATACACACACACAAGCAATCAGTAAACTAAGGAAGACCAGACCGACACAGAAGTAGGTTATAAATATCATGTTTTGTTAAATACTGGGTATTTAAAAATTGGTTGATATGAGATATAACTTTCCAGAGATCAACGTCCAATAATAGTTCCCTCAGAGGGAGAGGGCCCTATATTTTTCCTTCTTGCAGGCAATGCAGACTTCTCCCCATTAAGAAATTTGGAGACACAGAAAGGTATCCAATGCTGGCTGCCAGCTAAATCTAGAGTTGTGTTCACCCTCTATAGGTCAAACAGAAACTGAGTTAGAAACCCTAAAGTGTAACTTAATTCAACAAGCTCTGATTTTAATAATATGAGAAAGTCAGCATTTCAGTTGCTGAGGACCTATCCCAAGTGGCTTATTGGAAGATTGTTAAACTAACAATGTAAGCTTAGATGTGTGAGGGTGTTAGGTGCCTGAAATGTGTTGTCAAGGGAGGTGGTACAAACAGATACAATAGCAATGTTTAAGAGGCATTTAAACACAGGAACAAGCAAGGAATAGAGGAACACAGACCATGTGCAGGCAGATGGAATTAGTTTAGAATAGCATCATGGTCAGCGCAGTCATGGTCAGCTGAAGGGTCTGTTCCTGTGCATAGAACATGACTGTTCAATGTTCTCTATCTCCCCTAACAGACTTTGCAGAGCTGGCAAGAGGAAGAATGGCTCATCTCCAAGTCTGTTACGTCAGCGTTAGTTGGAATGCCAACAATGAGAATTAGGTTTTTAGAATTAGATTTAGGTTTTATTGTCATGTGTACTCAAGTACAAAAATACAGGAGTACTTTGGAAAATGTACAATGTTGCCACATACGGCAACATCTTAGGTACAAAGTACCTCGTTACAAATCTTAGGTACTAAAATAGATTATCTACAGATATAAAAAAACTTGTTCTTCATTGTATAATTTAGGAAAATAAAGAAATAAAGTTAAAAGATAAACATTACCATTCTACTATCGCCTGTAGTTGTTCTATGTTCAGGGCTTCCATGCGTAGTCTCACTCTCCCCTGCACTGAGCCAACCCCACCCACCTTTGACAGGCTGACCACACCAGGCCCCGATCCACCAACCGCCAGCTGCCCTGCTCTGGGCTCCCAGCCCATTGACCGCTCCCCTCCATTCCAGGGTCTCTGACCGCTGGCCATCCCATTCCGTTCTGGGCCTGTCAACCACTAGCCATCCTGCTCCACCCTGGGCCTGCCAACCACTGGCCATCCTGCTCCACCCTGGGCCTGCCAACAACTGGCACTGTACTACGCTGTGGGCTGGCCAACCACTGGCCATCCCTCTCCGTTTTGGGCCTGCCAACCACTGGCCACCCCACTTCACTCTGGGCCTGCCAACCACAAGCCATGCTGCTCCACTCTGGGCCTGCTGACCATTCCACTCTAGACTCTCAGCTGCTACAGTGCTCCAATGCTATCACCACTCACTCTCTCCACAAAGTAAATTTAAAAATAACTCGAAGAAATTAAGAAGAGAGTGGAATAAAGGGCAAAAAAAGAGAAGTAGATGGAAAAGGTGAGCCCTGGGCTAAACTCAGACAGTGCCTACTCCAATGCTTCCATCTTGGAAAAACAAAACAAAATACAAAGCGTTCAGAAGTTTCTGCAACCATATTCATACAATCAGGTTTCACCCATTTTATGAGCCTAGTAAGGCTGTCCATGTTTAAAACAACAAGAATTTAAATGGAAAATATATAGAACAGAATACATCCTTTTCTTTGTGTTATCTCATCCTGTCCTCTGGGCCTTATCACAGTGAACAGATTGAACAACTGTCTCCAACCCCATTTCAAACAGATTCTGAATTTATCAACATAGAAGGTCAGTAAGTGAAGATGAAGTATTTCTCAATCAGGTGGAGATGAAAAGCTGAAAATCACTGCGTAATACCAGCTCCCAACAGGCAGAGAAATAAACGTTGGAGAATTTGCTCAGATATGCAAGACAGTAGGAGGATCCAGAGTAGATAAACCGATTACAGAGGATGATGGCAGGAAAACAGTGTTTCCACACTTCTACTCAGCACTGCCACTATCTCTTCTCCTTCATTTGTCAATATCCACTTCCCCTCTTCCTTTCCCTACATTCTTTATTTTAATTTTCCTTTCTGATCATGACTTTCCCAGTTGTGGCCACTTGAACTCTGCTTTCATTCTTCCATTGTTCTCCAGTGAAGAAGAGTCCTTGAATGCTATTTGGAGGTACTGCTGTCTTAGTATCATTATATAAATGAAATGGCCATATCAGAAACAATGCTCAATCACAGCATTAGTCTTTGGATGCTGAGGTAACTTTCGCTTCTCATATATTCTCTTGTTAACTGTTCTTGAGTACAAGTGATTAAAGGGAAATTGATGGAAAATTGAATTCTAATATTACTGTAATTGAGTTTTTTCTTAATGAAACAAGATCAATTACAAGAGAAAGTGAGGACTGCAAATGCTAGAGATCAGAGTCAAGAGTGTGATGATGGAAAAGCACAGCAGGTCAAGCAGCATCTGAGGTGCAGGAGAACAGACATTTTGAGCAATGAGCCCTTCATCAGGAATGAGGCTTGTGGGCAGGGATTGAGAGATAAATGTGAGGAGGGTGGGGGGGGGGGGGGGGGGGGTGGAGACATTGGGGGTAAAGTGGCTGAGAATACGATAGGGTAGATGGAGGTGGAGGAGAAGGCAATAGGGTAGAAAGAGGTGGCTGAGAATGCGACAGGGTAGATGGAGGTGGAGGAGAAGGCGATAGGGTAGATGGAGGTGGAAGAGAATGCGATAGAGTAGTTGGAGGTGGAGAAGAAGGCGATAGGGTAGATGGAGGTGGCTGAGAATGCGATGGGGAGATGGAGGTGGGGGAGAAGGCGATAGAGTAGATGGAGGGGGAGGAGAAGGCAATAAGTAAGATGGATGTGGCCGAGAAGGCGATAAGTTAAATGGAGATGGAGGAGAATGCGATAGGGCCGATGGAGGTGGAGGAGAAGGTGATAGGGTAGATGGAGGGAGAGGAGAATGCGATAGGTAGTTGGAGGTGGCTGAGAATGCGATAGAGTAGATGGAGGTGGAGGAGAATGCGATAGGGTTGATGGAGGTGGAGGAGATGGTGATAGGGTAATTGGAAGTGGCTCAGAAAGCGATAGGGCAGATGGAGGTGGAGGACAATGCGATAGGGTAGATGGAGGTAGCTGAGAAGGTGATAGGTTTGATTGTGGTGGAGGAGAAGGCAATAGGTTAGATGGAGGTGGAGGAGAATGCGATTGGGTAGATGGAGGCGAAGGGGAATGCAATAGGGTAGATGGAGGTGGCTGAGAAGACAAGAGAGTAGATGGAGATGGAGGAGAAGGCGATAGGTTTGATGAAGGTCAGATGGAGGGGTAGAAGGAGGTGATAGGGAAAATGGAGGTAGCTGAGAATATGATAGAGTAATTGGAGGGGGCTGAGAAGGCGGTAGGGTGGATGGAGGTGGAGGAGAATGTGATAGGATAGATGGAGGTGGAGGAGAATGCAATAGGTCAATGGAGGTGGAGGAGAAGACGATAGGGTAGATGGAGATGGAGGAGAAGGCAATAGGTTAGATGGAAGTGGAGGAGAAGGCGATAGTGTAGATGTAGGCGGATGAAAAAGCGATAGGGTAGATGGAGGAGGAGGAGAAGGCGATAGGGTGGATGGATGTGGTGGAGAATGTGATAGGGTAGATTGAGGTGGAGGAGAAGGCGATAGGTAGATGGAGGTGGAGGAGAAGGCAATAGGGTAGATGGAGGGGGAGGAGAAGGTGATAAGGTAGATGGAGGTGGAGGAGAAGGTGATTGGGTAGGTGGAGCTGGAGGAGAAGGCGATGGGGTAGATGGAGGTGGAGGAGAATGTGATAGGTTGGATGGAGGTGGCTGAGAAGATGATAGTGTAGATGGGGGTGGAGGACAAGACGATAGAATACATTGAGGTTGAGGAGAAGTCAATGGGGTAGATGGAGGTGGAGGAGAAGGCGATGGGGTAGATGGAGGTGGCTGAGAATGCAACAGGATAGATGGAGTTGGAGGAGAAGGCTATAGGTAGATGGCGATGGAGGAGAAGGTACTAGGGTAGATGGAGGTGGCTGAGAATGCAATAGAGTAGATGGAGGTGGAGTAGAAGGCGATAGGGTAATTGGAGGTGGAGGAATAGGCAATAGGTTAGATGGAGGTGCAGGAGAAGGCAACAGGGTCGTTGGAGGTGGAGGAGAAGACGATAGTTTAGATGGAGGTGGAGGAGAAGGCGACAGGGTCGTTGGAGGTGGAGGAAAAGACAATAGGATAGATGGAGGTGCCGGAGAATGCGATTGGGTAAATGGAGGTGGAGGAGAAGGCAATAGCGTAGATGGAGGTGGCTGAGAATGCGATAGGGCAGATGGAGGTGGAGGAGAAGGTGATAGGGTAGATGGAGGTGGAGCAGAAGGTGATAGGTTAGATGGAGGTGGAGGAGAAGGTGATAGGGTAGATGGAGGTGGGGGACAAGGCGACAGAGTAGTGGGAGGTGGAGGAGAAGGCGATAGGTCAGATGGATTGGAAGAGAAGGTGATATAGATGGAGGTGGAGGACAAGGCTATAGGGTAGATGGAGGTGGGGGAGAATGAGATAGGTTAGACGGAGGTGGATGAGAAGGCGAAAGGGTAGATGGAGGTGGAGGAGAAGACAATAGGGTAGATGGAGGTGGAGGAGAAGGTTATAGGGTAGATGGAGGTGGCTGAGAATGCGATAAGGTAGATGGAGGTGGCCGACAATGCGATAGGGTAATTGGAGGTGGCTGAGAAGGCGGTAGGGTGGATGAAGGTGGAGGAGAATGCAATAGGTCAATGGAGGTGGAGGAGAAGGCGATAGGGTAGATGGAGGTGGAGGAGAATGTGATAGGGTAGATTGAGGTGGAGGAGAAGGCGATAGGTCAGATTGATTGGAGGGGAAGGCGAAAGTTAGATGGAGATGGAGAAGGCAATAGGGTAGAAGGAGGGGGAGGAGAAGGCGATGGGATAGATGGAGTTGGAGGAGAATGTGATTGGGATGATGGAGGTGGCTGAGAAGATGATAGGTTAGATGGGGGTGGAGGACAAGACGATAGAATACATGGAGGTTGAGGAGAAGTCGATGTGGTAGATGGAGGTGGAGGAGAAGGCGATGGGGTAGATGGAGGTGGCTGAGAATGCAACAGGATAGATGGAGTTGGAGGAGGAGGCTATAGGTAGATGGAGGTGGAGGAGAAGGCGATAGGGTAGATGGATGGGGAGGAGAAGGCAATAGGGTAGATGGAGGTTGCTGAGAATGCGATGGGGTAGATGGAGGTGGCTGAGAATGCGATGGGGTAGATGGAGGTGGCTGAGAATGCGATAGGTTAGATAGAGGTGGAGGAGAACACAATACGTTAGATGGAGGTGGAGGAGAAGGTGATAGGGTAGATAGAGGTGGAGGAGAAGGCGACAGAGTAATGGGAGGTGGAGGAGAAGGCGATTGGTCAGATGGATTGGAGGAGAAGGTGATATAGATGGAGGTGGAGGACAAGGCGATAGGGTAGATGGAGGTGGAGGAGAATGAGATTGGTTAGGCGGAGGTGGATGAGAAGGCGAAAGGGTAGATGGAGGTGGAGGAGAAGGCGATAGGGTGTATGGATAGGGAGGAGAGGGTAATAGGTAGATGGAGGTGGAGGAGAATGAGATAGGTTAGAAGGAGGTGGAGGAGAGGGTGATAGGATAGATTGAGGTGGCTGAGAATGCAACAGTGTAGATAGAGGTGGAGGAGAAAGCAATAGGTTAGATGAGGTGGAGGACAAGGGGATAGGGTAAATGGAGGTGGAGGAGGCGGCAATGGGGTAGATGCATGTGGCTGACAATGCGGATTCAGTAGATGGAGGTGAAGATGAGTGTGATAGGGTAGATGCAGTGGGAGGAGAATGAGATAGGTTAGACGGAGGTGAATGAGAAGGCAAAAGGGTAGATGGAGGTGGAGGAGAAGGCGATAGGATGGATGGAGGTGGAGGACAAGGGGATAGGATAGATGGAGGTGGAGGAGAAGGTGGTAGGATAGATGGAGGTGGCTGAGAATGCAATAGGGTAGATGGAGGTGGAGGAGAAGGTGATAGTGTAGATGGAGGTGGCTGAGAATGCGGTAGCATGGATGGAGGTGGAGTAGAAGGCGATAGGATAGATGGAGGTGGAGAAAAAGGTGACAGGGTCATTGGAGATGGAGGAGAAGACGATAGTTTAGATGGAGGTGGAGGAGAAGGCGATAGGGTAAATGGAGGTGGAGGAGAAGGCGATAGGGTAAATGGAGGTGGAGGAGAATGCGATAGGGTAGATGGAGGTTGCTAAGAATGTGATAGGTTAGATTGAGGTGGAGGAGAAGACAATACGTTAGATGGAGGTGGAGGAGAAGGTGATAGGGTAGATGGAGGTGGAGGTGAAGGCAATAGGTAGATGGAGGTGGAGGAGAATGAGATAGGTTAGATGGAGGTGGAGGACAAGGGGATAGGATAAATGGAGGTGGAGGAGGCGGCAATGGGGTAGATGCATGTGGCTGACAATGCGATTCGGTAGATGGTGGTGGAGATGAATGTGATAGGGTGGATGGAGTGGGAGGAGAATGAGATAGGTTAGACGGAGGTGGATGAGCAGGCGAAAGGGTAGGTGGAGGTGGAGGAGAAGGCAATAGAGTAGATGGAGGTGGCTGAGAAGATGATAGGTTAGATGGGGGTGGAAGACAAGGGGATAGGGTAGATGGAGGTGGAGGACAAGTGGATAGGGTGGATGGAGGTGGAGGATAAGGCAATAGAGTAGATGGAGGTGGCTGAGAATGCAATAGGGTAGATGGGGGTGGAGGACAAGATGATAGAATACATGGAGGTTGAGGAGAAGTCGATGTGGTAGATGGAGGAGGAGGAGAAGGCTATATTTAGATGGAGGTGGAGGAGAAGGCGATAGGTAGATGGACGTGGAGGAGAAGGTGGTAGGGTAGATAGAGGTGGCTGAGAATGCAATAGGGTAGATGGAGGTGGAGGAGAAGGTGATAGTGTAGATGGAGGTGGCTGAGAATGCGATAGCGTAGATGGAGGTGGAGTAGAAGGTGATAGGGTAGATGGAGGTTGAGGAATAGGCGATAGGTTAGATGGAGGTGCAGGAGAAGGCGACATGGTCGTTGGAGGTGGAGGATAAGACGATAGTTTAGATGGAGGTGCAGGAGAAGGCGACATGGTCGTTGGAGGTGGAGGATAAGACGATAGTTTAGATGGAGGTGGAGGAGAAGGCGATAGGTTAGATGGAGGTGCAGGAGAAGGCGACATGGTCGTTGGAGGTGGAGGATAAGACGATAGTTTAGATGGAGGTGGAGGAAAAGATGATAGGGTAGATGGAGGTGCCGGAGAATGCGATGGGGTAGATGGAGGTGGAGGAGAATGAAATAGGTTGGATAGAGGTGGAGGAGAAGGCAATAGGGTAGATGGAGGTGGCTGAGAATGGGATAGGATAGATGGAGGTTGCTGAGAATGCGATAGGTTAGATAAAGGTGGAGGAGAAGACAATACGTTAGATGGAGGTGGAGAAGAAGGTGATAGGGTAGATGGAGGTGGAGGAGAAGGCAACAGAGTAGTGGGAGGTGGAGGAGAAGGCGATAGGTCAGATGGATTGGAGGAGAAGGTGATAAAGATGGAGGTGGAGGACAAGGCGATAGGATGGATGGAGGTGTGGGAGAAGGCAATAGGTAGATGGAGGTGGAGGAGAATGAGATAGGTTAGACGGAGGTGGATGAGAAGGCGAAAGGGTAGATGGAGGTGGAGGAGAAGGCAATAGAGTAGATGGAGGTGGCTGAGAAGATGATAGGTTAGATGGGGGTGGAGGACAAGGGGATAGGGTAGATGGAGGTGGAGGACAAGGGGATAGGATAGATGGAGGTGGCGGAGAATGCGATAGGGTAGCTTGGTGGGGAGGAGAAGGCAATAAGGTAGATGGAGGTGGCTCAGAATGCGATAGGGTAGATGGAGGTGGCTGACAATGCGATAGGTTAGATAGAAGTGGAGGAGAAGACAATACGTTAGATGGAGGGGGAGGAGAAGGTGATAGGGTAGATAGAGGTGGAGGAGAAGGCGACAGAGTAGTGGAAGGTGGAGGAGAAGGCGATAGGTCAGATGGATTGGAGAAGGTAATTTTTTTTTTACACTAATGTGGTTATATTTTTTTTCTTTCTTTTTCTCCCCACACTACCGCCTAACTGCGGTAGTGCTTATTATTTTTAACCCCAGCACCCATGGTGTGTGTGCGCAGGTGTGAGACACAGTGAGAGACAAGGTGTACAAATCTTTATTCAATTTCCACCACCAGGAAAAGTAGGAAACCACCCGAGTGGCCAGTGACAAGCAGCGCCCTTCACAAAAGGCAATGCTGTGTGATCAAAACAGTGAAGGGGAGGGCAAGGACTAAATTAAAATAGCGTTGGAGGGGGAAATGATGCACTCCACTCCCTGCGGCGCCCACCTCTCCCTGAACAACTCCAGGGTGTTGGTAGACACCGCGTGCTCCTTCTCCAAGGACACCCGGGCCCTAACGTAACCGCAGAAGAGGAGCAGGCAGTCGGCCCTAACGACCCCCTCCACGGCCCGCTGCCTGGACCAGTTTATGGCCAGTTTGGCCAGGCCCAGGAGCAGACCCACGAGGAGGTCTTCAGACCTGCCCTCCCTCCTCCGCACCGGGTGCCCGAAGATCAGGAGCGTGGGACTGAAGTGCAACCAAAAGCAGAGGAGGAGGTTTTTAAGAAAATCAAAAAGGGAGTGCAAACGCCCACACCCAATATATACATGGTCCACGGACTCCACAGCGCCACAGAACAAGCAGTTTGGCTGGGAGTCCGTGAACCACCGCAATCTGCGGTTGCAGGGGACTGCTGCGTGCAGCACCCTCCACCCCAGATCCCCGAGAGAAAGGGGGAGGACTCCTGCGTAGAGGACCCTCCACTGGGGATCCCCACCGCCCGGTGCCAAATGGGCACGCCAGGGCGTGTCCGGGCGGTGGATGAGGGAGAAGAGGTGGACGGTGTGCAGCAGCAGTCTGTACAGGACCCGCCTTTTAACGTCCTTGAACGGGACAAAATTAAAATTACGGAGGCGGCTCAGGTTGTGGGGCACAGGCTCCCGCGGGATGTACGGGACCCTGGGGCCGATGTGAAATTCCGTCCGGGCAGGGGTGAGCGTGGACGGGATCCCACCGCACACCTGAGCGTCCTCCAACTGGTGCACTACGTCGGGTCCGAGCACCGCCATTTTAAGGCGTCGGATGCCGGTCGCCACGTACCGGACGTCTACCGCTGCCCTGCTCGCTATGTCTTGCGGCAACGTCCAGCCCAGGCCCCCGGCACCCAGCACGTCCCCGACCCTGGTCACCCTCGCCGCCACGGCCCTCCCCTCCGACAGCCACTCGAACCCGCGAGCACGGAGGTGCGGATTCCTGAGCAACGGCTCCCTGACGACAGCCGCTACTCCTGCCGGAGGGTAGGCGCGACGCGATTCGACCATGTTCCAGACAGTGATCAGGTCCTGGTAAAAGACAGGCAGCACCTTGAGGGCGACCTCCAAACCGTCACGGTCGACGAACAGGAGCTGCGTGTCGTAGTTGAGGTTACGCACCTGGCGGAAAAAATACGTCGCCAGGGCGCACCACCTAGGAGGAGGCTCGACGTAAAGGTATCGCTGCAAGGTCTGAAGGCGGAAGGTCGCGACCTGGGTGCGGACGCACACCAGCGACTGACCGCCCTCCTCAATGGGGAGACTCAGAACCTGCGCAGCGACCCAGTGCATCTTTTTGTCCCAGAAGAAGTCGACCAACGTTCTCTGGATGTCAGCGACAAAGCCAGGAGGAGGGACCAAAGTGACCAGCCGGTACCACAGCATGGCGGCCACCAGCTGGTTTATGACCAGCACTCGGCTCCTGTAAGATAGCACTCGGAGCAGTCCTGTCCAGCGGCCTAGGCGAGCCGAGACTTTGGCCTCCAGCTCCTGCCAGTTGGCCGGCCAGGATTCCTCGGTCGGGCTGAGGTAGACCCCCAGGTAGAGGAGATGGGTGGTACTCCAGCTGAACCCCCGAAACTCCTCCGGCAGGGAGTCCACCCGCCACGGACCCACCAGTAGCCCGGAACATTTGGCCCAGTTGATCCTGGCGGAAGACGCCGCCGAGTACACGGCCTGGCACTCGCGCATCCTCCCCAGGTCAGCCGGGTCGGTGAAAGTGAGGAGCACGTCGTCGGCGTAGGCCGAGAGGACCACTCCCGCGCCCGCGCCGCGCAGAACCAGCCCCGACAACCTCCTCCGCAAGAGGCGCAGGAAAGGCTCCACGCACAGGGAATACAGCTGGCCGGACAGGGGGCAGCCTTGACGCACTCCTCTCCCGAAGCGAAAGGGCGCCGTCAGGGACCCGTTAACTTTAACCAGACACTCTGCGGCGGCGTACAAAAGTCGGATCCGGGTGAGGAACTGCGTCCCGAACCTAAACGCCTGCAGAGTCCCGAGCAGGTACTCGTGATCGACCCTGTCGAACGCCTTCTCCTGGTCGAGAGACAGGAAGGCGCTCGGCAGACCAGCCCGTCGACAGAAATGGATCAGGTCCCGGACCAGATGGACGTTGTCTTGTATCCTCCGGCCCGGGACCGTGTAGGACTGGTCCGGGTGAATCATGTGGGCCAGCACGGAAGCCAGGTGAGAAGACAACACCCTGGCAAAGATTTTGTAGTCCGTGCTGAGGAGGGAGACCGGACGCCAGTTCTTCAAGGAACGAAGGTCCCCCTTCTTTGGCAGCAGGACGATGACCACCCTGCGCCAAGAAAGGGGCAGCTCTCCGGCATTTAGACACTCCCCCAGGACCTGTGCGTAGTCGCTCCCCAGGACGTCCCAGAACGCCCTGAAGAACTCCACAGTCAGCCCGTCCAGCCCCGGGATTTGCCCCTCGAGAGCCGGTCGAGGGCGTCGGTCAGCTCCTCTAAGGTGACGGGAGCGTCGAGCCTTCCGGCGTCCTCCGGGCTGAGCTGCGGCAGGTCCTCCCACAGAACTCTGCGAGCATCCTCGCTGGACGGATCCGGAGAGAACAGGGCCGTGTAATAGGATCGGACGAGAAGGTGATATAGATGGAGGTGGAGGAGAAGGGGATAGGGTAGATGGAGGTGGAGGAGAAGGGGATAGGGTAGATGGAGGTGGAGGACAAGGGGATAGGGTAGATGGAGGTGGAGGAGAAGGGGATAGGGTAGATGGAGGTGGAGGAGAAGGGGATAGGGTAGATGGAGGTGGAGGACAAGGGGATAGGGTAGATGGAGGTGGAGGACAAGGGGATAGGGTAGATGGAGGTGGAGGAGAAGGGGATAGGGTAGATGGAGGTGGAGGAGAAGGGGATAGGGTAGATGGAGGTGGAGGAGAAGGGGATAGGGTAGATGGAGGTGGAGGAGGCGGCAATGGGGTAGATGCATGTGACTGACAATGCGATTCGGTAGATGGAGGTGGAGATGAATGTGATAGGGTGGATGGAGTGGGAGGAGAATGAGATAGGTTAGACGGAGGTGGATGAGAAGGCGAAAGGGTAGATGGAGGTGGAGGAGAAGGCAATAGAGTAGATGGAGGTGGCTGAGAAGACGATAGGTTAGATGGGGGTGGAGGACAAGGGGATAGGGTAGATGGAGGTGGCTGAGAATGCAATGGGGTAGATGGAGGTGGAGGAGAAGGCGATAGGGTAGATGGAGGTGGCTCAGAATGCGATAGGGTCAATGGAGGTGGCTGACAATGCGATAGGTTAGATAGAAGTGGAGGAGAAGACAATACGTTAGATGGAGGTGGAGGAGAAGGCGATAGGTCAGATGGATTGGAGAAGGTGATATAGATGGAGGTGGAGGACAAGGCGATAGGGTAGATGGAGGGGGAGGAGAATGAGATAGGTTAGACGTAGGTGGATGAGAAGGCGAAAGGGTAGATGGAGGTGGAGGACAAGGGGATAGGGTAGATGGAGGTGGAGGACAAGGAGATAGGGTAGATGGAGGTGGAGGAGAAGGCGATAGGGTGGATGGAGGTGGAGGACAAGGGGATAGGGTAGATGGAGGTGGAGGACAAGGGGATAGGGTAGATGGAGGTGGAGGAGGCGGCAATGGGGTAGATGCATGTGACTGACAATGCGATTCGGTAGATGGAGGTGGAGATGAATGTGATAGGGTGGATGGAGTGGGAGGAGAATGAGATAGGTTAGACGGAGGTGGATGAGAAGGCGAAAGGGTAGATGGAGGTGGAGGAGAAGGCAATAGAGTAGATGGAGGTGGCTGAGAAGACGATAGGTTAGATGGGGGTGGAGGACAAGGGGATAGGGTAGATGGAGGTGGCTGAGAATGCAATGGGGTAGATGGAGGTGGAGGAGAAGGCGATAGGGTAGATGGAGGTGGCTCAGAATGCGATAGGGTCAATGGAGGTGGCTGACAATGCGATAGGTTAGATAGAAGTGGAGGAGAAGACAATACGTTAGATGGAGGTGGAGGAGAAGGCGATAGGTCAGATGGATTGGAGAAGGTGATATAGATGGAGGTGGAGGACAAGGCGATAGGGTAGATGGAGGGGGAGGAGAATGAGATAGGTTAGACGTAGGTGGATGAGAAGGCGAAAGGGTAGATGGAGGTGGAGGACAAGGGGATAGGGTAGATGGAGGTGGAGGACAAGGAGATAGGGTAGATGGAGGTGGAGGAGAAGGCGATAGGGTGGATGGAGGTGGAGGACAAGGGGATAGGGTAGATGGAGGTGGAGGACAAGGGGATAGGGTAGATGGAGGTGGAGGAGAAGGCGATAGGGTGGATGGAGATGGAGGAGAAGGCGATAGAGTACATGGAGGTGGCTGAGAAGATGATAGGTTAGATGGGATGGAGGACAAGACGATAGAATACATGGATGTTGAGGAGAAGTCGATGTGGTAGATGGACATGGAGGAGAAGGT
Organism: Hemiscyllium ocellatum; assembly: GCF_020745735.1. Classification (NCBI taxonomy): domain Eukaryota; kingdom Metazoa; phylum Chordata; class Chondrichthyes; order Orectolobiformes; family Hemiscylliidae; genus Hemiscyllium; species Hemiscyllium ocellatum. The sequence goes on from NC_083404.1 coordinate 83,116,404, forward strand.
GGTAGGGTAGATGGAGGTGGCTGAGAATGCAATAGTGTAGATGGAGGCGGAGGAGAAGGTGATAGTGTAGATGGAGGTGGCTGAGAATGCGATAACGTAGATGGAGGTGGAGTAGAAGGCAATAGAGTAGATGGAGGTGGAGGAGAAGGCGAAAGGTTAGATGGAGGTGGATGAGAAGGCGAAAGGGTAGATGGAGGTGGAGGAGAAGGCGATAGGGTAGATGGATGGGGAGGAGAAGGCAATAAGGTAGATGGAGGTGGCTGACAATGCGATGGGGTAGATGGAGGAGGACGAGAAGGGGATAGGGTAGATGGAGGTGGAGGACAAGGGGATAGGGTAGATGGAGGTGGAGGAGAAGGTGATAGGGTGGATGGAGGTGGAGGAGAAGGCAATAGGTAGATGGAGGTGGAGGAGAAGGTGATAGTGTCGATGGAGGTGGCTGAGAATGCGATAGCGTAGATGGAGGTGGAGTAGAAGGCGATAGGGTAGATGGAGGTGGAGGAATAGGCGATAGGTTAGATGGAGGTGCAGGAGAAGGCGACAGGGTTATTGGAGGTGGCTGACAATGCGATGGGGTAGATGGATGGGGAGGAGAAGGCAATAGGGTAGATGGATTGGGAGGAGAGGGTGATAGGTAGATGGAGGTGGAGGAGAATGAGATAGGTTAGATGGAGGTGGATGAGAAGGCGAAAGGGTAGATGGAGCTGGAGGAGAAGGCGATAGGGTAGATGGATGGGGCTGACAATGCGATGGGGTAGATGGAGGTGGAGGAGAAGGCGGTAGGGTAGATGGAGGTGGCTGAGAATGCAACAGTGTAGATAGAGGTGGAGGAGAAAGCGATACGTTAGATGGAGGTGGAGGACAAGGGGATAGGGTAAATGGAGGTGGAGGAGGCGGCAATGGGGTAGATGCCTGTGGCTGACAATGCGATTCGGTAGATGGAGGTGGAGATGAATGTGATAGGGTAGATGGAGGTGGAGGAGAAGGCGATAGGGTGCATGGAGGTGGAGGACAAGGGGATAGGGTAGATGGAGGTGGAGGAGAAGGCGATAGGGTGGATGGAGGTGGAGGAGAAGGCAACAGAGTAGATGGAGGTGGCTGAGAAGATGATAGGTTAGATGGGGGTGGAGGAAAAGACGATAGAATACATGGAGGTGGAGGAGAATGAGATAGGTTAGATGGAGGTGGATGAAAAGGCGAAAGGGTAGATGGAGATGGAGAAGAAGGCGATAGGGTAGATGGAGGTGGCTGAGAATGTGATGGGGTAAATGGAGGTGGAGCAGAAGGAGATAGGTTAGATGGAGGTGGGGGAGAAGGCAAAGGGGTAGATGGAAGTGGCTGAGAATGCGATAGGGTAGATGGAGGAGGAGGAGAAGACAATACATTAGATGGTGGTGGAGGAGAAGGTGATAGGGTAGATCGAGGTGGCTGAGAATGCATCAGTGCAGATAGAGGTGGAGGAGAAAGCAATATGTTAGATGGTGGTGGAGGACAAGGGGATAGAGTAAATGGAGGTGGAGGAGGCGGCAATGGGGTAGATGCCTGTGGCTGACAATGCGATTCGGTAGATGGAGGTGGAGATGAATGTGATAGGGTAGATAGAGGGGGAGGAGAATGAGATAGGTTAGACGGAGGTGGATGAGAAGGCGAAAGGGTAGGTGGAGGTGGAGGACAAGGGGATAGGGTAGATGGAGGTGGAGGAGAATGAAATAGGTTAGATGGAGGTGGAGGAGAATGCAATAGGTTAGATGGAGGTGGCTGAGAATGCAATGGGGTAGATGGAGGTGGAGGAGAAGGGGATAGGGTAGATGGAGGTGGAGGACAAGGGGATAGGGTAGATGGAGGTGGAGGAGGCGATAGGGTGGATGGAGGTGGAGGAGAAGGCAACAGAGTAGATGGAGGTGGCTGAGAAGATGATAGGTTAGATGGGGGTGGAGGAAAAGACGATAGAATACATGGAGGTGGAGGAGAATGAGATAGGTTAGATGGAGGTGGATGAGAAGGCGAAAGGGTAGATGGAGGTGGAGGAGAAGGCGATAGGGTAGATAGAGGTGGAGGAGAAGGCGATAGGGTAGATGGATTGGGAGGAGAGGGTGATAAGTAGATGGAGGTGGAGGAGAATGAGATAGGTTAGATGGAGGTGGATGAGAAGGCGAAAGGGTAGATGGAGGTGGAGAAGAAGGCGATAGGGTAGATGGAGGTGGAGGAGAAGGCGATAGGTAGATGGACGTGGAGGAGAAGGTGGAAGGGTAGATGGAGGTGGCTGAGAATGCAATAGGGTAGATGGAGGTGGAGGAGAAGGTGATAGTGTAGATGGAGGTGTCTAAGAATGCGATAGGGTAGATAGAGGTGGAGGAGAAGGCGATAGGGTAGATGGATGGGGAGGAGAAGTCAATAGGGTAGATGGAGGTGGCTGACAATGCGATAGGTTAGATAGAGGTGGAGGAGAAGACTATACGTTAGATGGAGGTGGAGGAGAAGGTGATAGGGTAGATGGAGGTGGCTGAGAATGCGATAGGTTAGATAGAGGTGGAGGAGAAAGCGATACGTTAGATGGAGGTGGAGGACAAGGGGATAGGGTAAATGGAGGTGGAGGAGGCGGCAATAGGGTAGATGCATGTGGCTGACAATGCGATTCGGTAGATGGAGGTGGAGATGAATGTGATTGGGTAGATGGAGGGGGAGGAGAATGAGATAGGTTAGACGGAGGTGGATGAGAAGGCAAAAGGGTAGATGGAGGTGGCTGAGAAGATGATAGGTTAGATGGGGGTGGAGGACAAGACGATAGAATACATGAAGGTGGAGGAGAAGGCGATCGGGTAGATGGAGGTGGCTGAGAATGCAACAGGTTAGACGGAGTTGGAGGAGAAGGCTATAGGTAGATGGACGTGGAGGAGAAGGTGGTAGGGTAGATGGAGGTGGCTGAGAATGCAATAGGGTAGATGGAGGTGGAGGAGAAGGTGATAGTGTAGATGGAGGTGTCTGAGAATGCGATAGCGTAGATGGAGGTGGAGTAGAAGGTGATGGAGGTGGAGGAATAGGCGATAGGTTAGATGGAGGTGCAGGAGAAGGCAACACGGTCGTTGGAGGTGGAGGAAAAGACGATAGGGTAGATGGAGGTGCCGGAGAATGCGATAGGGTAGATGGAGGTGGAGGAGAATGAAATAGGTTAGATGGAGGTGGAGGAGAAGGGAATAGGGTAGATGCAGGTGGCTGAGAATGCGATGGGGTAGATGGAGGTGGCTGAGAATGCGATGGGGTAGATGGAGGTGGAGGAGAAGGTGATAGGGTAGATGGAGGTGGCTGAGAATGCGATGGGGTAGATGGAGGTGGAGTAGAAGGCGATAGTTTAGATGGAGGTAGGGGAGAAGGCAATGGGGTAGATGGAGGTTGCTGAGAATGCGATAGGATGGATGGAGTTGGAGGAGAAGGCGATAGGGAAGATGGAGGTGGCTGAGAATGCGATAGGTTAGATAGAGGTGGAGGAGAAGACAATACGTTAGATGGAGTTGGAGAAGAAGTTGATAGGGTAAATAGAGGTGGAGGAGAAAGCGACTGAGTAGTGGGAGGTGGAGGAGAAGGCGATAGGTCAGATGGAGGTGGGGGAGAAGGCAATAGGTAGATGGAGGTGGAGGAGAATGAGATAGGTTAGACGGAGGTGGATGAGAAGGCGAAAGGGTAGATGGAGGTGGAGGAGAAGGCGATAGGGTCGATGGATGGGGAGGAGAGGGTGATAGGTAGATGGAGGTGGAGGAGAATGAGATAGGTTAGAAGGAGGTGGAGGAGAAGGCGATAGGATAGATGGAGGTGGCTGAGAATGCAACAGTATAGATAGAGATGGAGGAGAAAGAAATAGGTTAGATGGAGGTGGAGGAGAAGGGGATAGGGTAAATGGAGGTGGAGGCGGCGGCAATGGGGTAGATGCATGTGGCTGACAATGCGATTTGGTAGATGGAGGTGGAGATGAATGTGATAGGGTAGATGGAGGGGGAGGAGAATGAGATAGGTTAGACGGAGGTGGATGAGAAGGGGAAAGGGTAGATGGAGGTGGAGGAGAAGGCGATAGCGTAGATGCAGGTGGAGGAGAAGGCGATAGGGTAGATGGAGGTGGAGGAGAATGTGATAGGTTAGATGGGGGGTGGCTGAGAAGACTTTAGGTTAGATGGGGGTGGAGGAGAAGGCGATGCCGTAGGTGGAGGTGGCTGAGAATGCGATAGGATAGACGGAGGTGGAGGAGAAGGTGAGAGGGTCGATGGAGGTGGAGGAGAAGGCGATAGGTAGATGGAGGTGGATGAGAAAGTGATAGGGTGGATGGACGTGGAGGAGAATGTGATAGGTTAGATGGAGGTGGAGGAGAAGGCGAAAGTTTAGATGGAGGTGGAGGAGTAGGTGATAGGTTCGATGGAGGTGGCTGAGAATGCGATACGGTAGATGGAGGCGGAGAAGAATGTGATAGGTTACATGGAGATGGCTGAAAAGACAAAAGGTTAGATGTGGGTGGAGGAGAAGGCAATAGGGTACATGGGGGTTGAAGAGAAGATGGAGGTGGCAGAGAATGCATAGGGTAGATTGAGGTGGAGAAGTCAATAGGGTAGATGGAGGTGGAGGGGAATGAGATAGGGTTGATGGAGGTGGAGGAGAAGGCGATAGCATAGATGGAGGTGGAGAAGAATGTGATATGTTAGGTGGAGGTGGAGGAGAATGTGATAGGTTCGATGGGGGTGGAGGAGAAGGCGATGGGGTAGATGGAGATTGAGGAGAAGGCGATGGGGTAGATGGAGATGGAGGAGAAGGTGATAGGTTCGATGGAGGTGGCTGAGAGTGCGATAGGGCGATGGAGGTAGAGGGGAATGCGATAGGGTTGATGGAGGTGGAGAAGAAGGCGATAGCGTAGAGGGAGGTGGAGGGGAATGTGATAGGTTAGATAGAGGAGGAGGAGAATGTGATAGGTTCGATGGGGGTGGAGGAGAAGGTGATGGGATAGATGGAGATTGAGGAGAAGGCAATAGGGTAGATGGAGGTGGAGGAGGAGGCGATAGGGTGGATGAAAGTGGAGCAGAATGCAATAGGGCAGATGGAGGTGGAGGAGAAGGCAATAGGGTAGATGGAGGTGGAGGAGGAGGCGATAGGGTAGATGGAGGTGGAGGAGGAGGTGATAGGGTAGATGGAGGTGGGGGAGAAGGCGATAGGGTGGATGAAAGTGGAGCAGAATGCAATAGGGCAGATGGAGGTGGAGGAGAAGGCAATAGGGTAGATGGAGGTGGAGGAGGAGGCGATAGGGTAGATGGAGGTGGGGGTGAAGGCAATAGGTAGATGGAGGTGGAGGAGAATGCGATAGGAAAGATGGAGGTGGCTGAGAATGCGATAGGGTGGATGGAGGTGCAGGAGAAGACGCAAGTATAGATGGAGGTGGCTGAGAAAGCGATAGGGTAGATGGAGGTGGAGGAGAATTCGATAGGTCAGATGGATTGGAGGAGAAGGCGATAGGTAGATGGAGGTGGGGGAGAAGGCGATAGGGTAGAAGGAGGTGGAGGAGAAGGTGATAGGGTGAATGAACGTGGAGGAGAATGCGATAGGGTAGGTGGAGGCGGAGGAAAAGGTGATAGGGTAAATGATGGTGGAGGAGAAGGCGATTGGTCAGATGGATTGGAGGAGAAGGCGATAGTTAGATGGAGGTAGAGGAGAAGGCAATAGGGTAGATGGAGGTGGAGGAGGAGGTGATAGGATAGATGGAGGTGGAGGAGAAGGTTATAGGTCAGATGGATTGGAGAAGAAGGCGATAGGTAGATGGAGGTGGAGGAGAAGGCAATAGGGTGGATGGACATGAAGGAGAATGCGATACGGTAGATGGAGGTAGAGGAGAAGGCGATCGGGTAGATGGAGGTGGAGGAGAATGTGATAGGTCGATGGAGGTGGAGAAGAAGGCGATAGAGTTAATGGAGGTGGAGGAGAAGGTGATAGGTCATATGGAGGTGGAGGAGAAGGCCATAGGGTAGATGGAGGTGGAGGAGAATGCTATAGAGTAAATGGAGGCGGCTGAGAAGGCGATAGGGTGGATGGAGGTGGAGGAGAAGACGATAGTGTAGATGGAGGTGGAGGAGAATGCGACAGGGTTGATGGAGGCGGAGAAGAAGGCGATAGAGTAGATGGAGGTGGAGGAGAAGGCGATAGGTTAGATGGAGGTGGAGGAGAAGGCGATAGGTCAGATGGATTGGAGGAGAAGGCAATAGATAGATAGAGGTGGAGGAGAAGGCGACAGGGCAGATGGAGAGGGAGGTGGAGTCGATAGGGCAGATGGAGGTGGGGGTGAAGGCAATAGGTAGATGGAGGTGGAGGAGAATGCTATTGGAAAGATGGAGGTGGCTGAGAATGCAATAGAGTAAATGGAGGTGGCTGAGAAGGCGATAGGGTGGATGGAGGTGGAGGAGAAGGCGATAGTGTAAATGGAGCTGGAGGAGAAGGTGATAGGGTAGATGGAGGTGGAGGAGAAGGCCATAGGGTAGGTGGAGGTGGAGTAGAATGTGATAGGTTGATGGAGGTGGTGGAGAAGATGATAGTGTAGATGGAGGTGGAGGAGAATGCAATAGGGTAGATGGAGGTGGCGAAGAAGGCGATAGGTCCGATGGATCGGAGGAGAAAGCGATAGATAGATGGAGGTGGGGGAGAATGCGATAGGGTAGATGGAGGTGGAGGAGAAGGCAATAGAGTGGATGGATGTGGAGGAGAATGCGATATGGTAGATGGAGATAGAGGAGAAAGCGATAGATAGATGGAGGTGGAGGAGAAGGTGATGGGGTAGATGGAGGTGGAGGAGAATGCGATAGGGAGATGGAGGTGGAGGAGAATGCGATGGGGTTGATGGAGGTGGCTGAGAATGCGATAGGCTAGGTTGAGGTGGAGGAGAAGGCGATAGGGTAGATGGAGGTGGAGGAGAATGTGATAGGGTAGAGGGAGGTGGAGGAGAATGTGATAGGGTAAATGGAGGTGGAGGAGAAGGCGATGGGGTTGATGGAGGTGGCTGAGAATGCGATAGGCTAGGTTGAGGTGGAGGAGAAGGCGATAGGGTAGATGGAGGTGGAGGAGAATGTGATAGGGTAGAGGGAGGTGGAGGAGAATGTGATAGGGTAGATGGACGTGGAGGAGAAGGCGATTGGTCAGATGGATTGGAGGAGAAGGCGATAGTTAGATGGAGGTGGATGAGAAGGTGTTAGGGTAGATGGAGGTGGAGGAGAAGGCAATAGGGTGGATGGACATGCAGGAGAATGCGATACCGTAGATGGAGGTGGAGGAGAAGGCGATGGGGTAGATGGAGGTGACTGAGAATGTGATAGGGTAGATGGAGGTGGAGGAGAAGGCGATCGGGTAGATGGAGGTGGAGGAGAATGTGATAGGTCGATGGAGGTGGAGGAGAAGACGATAGTGTAGATGGAGATGGTGGAGAATGTGATAGGGTAGATTGATGTGGAGGAGAAGGCAATAGGTCAGATGGATTGGAGGAGAAAGCGATAGGTAGATGGAGGTGGGGGAGAAGGCGATAGGGTGGATGGAGGTGGAGGAGAAGGTGATAGGTTAGATGGAGGTGGAGGAGAAGGCAATATGGTGGATGGATGTGGAGGAGAATGCGATATGGTAGGTGGAGGTGGAGGAAAAGGTGATGGGGTAGATGGAGGTGGCTGAGAATGCGATAGGGTAGATGGAGGTGGAGGAGAATGTGATAGGGAGATGGAGGTGGAGGAGAAGATGATGGGGTTGATGGAGGTGGCTGAGAATGCATTAGGCTAGGTTGAGGTGGAGGAGAATGTGATAGGGTAAATGGAGGTGGAGGAGAAGGCGATGGGGTAGATGGAGGTGGTGGAGAATGTGATAGGGTAGATGGAGGTGGAGGAGAAGGCGATTGGACAGATGGATTGGAGGAGAAGGCCTTAGTTAGATGGAGGTGGAGGAGAAGGCGATGGGGTAGATGGAGGTGGAGGAGAATGCGATAGGGTAAATTGAGGTGGAGGAGAATATGATAGGGCAGATGGAGTTGGCTGAGAATGTGATAGGGTAGATTGATCTGGAGAAGAAGGCGATAGGGTAGATGGAGGTGAAGGAGAATGTGATAGGGTAGATGGAGGTGGAGGACAAGACAATAGGTCAGATGGATTGGAGGAGAAGGCGATAGGGTAGATAGAGGTGGAGGAGAAGGCGATAGGGTCGATGGAGGTGGAGATGGAGTCGATAGGGTAGATGGAGGTGGGGGAGAAGGCAATAGGTAGATGGAGGTGGAGGAGAATGCGATAGGAAAGATGGAGGTGGCTGAGAATGCGATAGGGTAGATTGAGGTGGAGGAGAAGTCGATATGGTAAATGGAGGTGGTGGAGAAGTCGATAGCGTAGATGCAGGTGCTTGAGAATGCGATAGAGCGATGGAGGTAGAGGGGAATACGATAGGGTTGATGGAGGAGGAGGAGAAGGCGATAGCGTAGATGGAGATGGAGGAGAATGTGATAGGGTAGATTGAGGTGGAGGAGAAGGCAATAGGTCAGATGGATTGGAGGAGAAAGCGATAGGTAAATGGAGGTGGATGAGAAGGCAATAGAGTGGATGGATGTGGAGGAGAATGCGATAGGATAGATGGAGGTGGAGGAGAAGGTGATGGGGTAGATGGAGGTGGCTGAGAATGCGATAGGGTAGATGGAGGTGGAGGAGAAGGCGATGGGGTTGATGGAGGTGGCTGAGAATGCGTTAGGCTAGGTTGTGCTGGAGGAGAAGGCGATCGGGTAGATGGAGGTGGAGGAGAAGGCGATAGAGTTAATGGAGGTGGAGGAGAAGGTGATAGGGTAGATGGAGGTGGAGGACAAGACAATAAGTCAGATGGATTGGAGGAGAAGGCGATAAGTAGATAGAGGTGAAGGAGAAGGCGATAGGGTAGATGGAGGGGGAGGTGGAGCCGATAGGGTAGATGGAGGTGGGGGTGAAGGCAATAGGTAGATTGAGGTGGAGGAGAATGCGATAGGGTAGATTGAGGTGGAGGAGAAGTCGATATGGTAAATGGAGGTGGTGGAGAAGGCGATAGCGTAGATGGAGATGGAGGAGAATGTGATAGGTTAGATGGAGGTGGAGGAGAAGGCGATAGGGTAGATGGAGGTGGCGGATTGGGCGAAAGGTTAGATGGAGGTGGAGGAGAAGGTGATAGGTTCGAGGGAGGTGGAGGAGAAGACGATAGGTTAGATGGGGCTGGAGTAGAAGGCGATAGGATACATGGAGGTTGAGGAGAAGTTGATGGGTTAGATGGAGGTGGCTGAGAATGCAATAGGGTAGATTGAGATGGAGGAGAAGGCAATAGGGTAGATGGAGGTGGAGGAGAAGGCGATAGGGTAGATGGGAGTGGAGGAGAAGGCGATAGGGTAGATGGGAGTGGAGGAGAATGCGATTGGTGTGATGGAGGTGGAGGAGAATGCGATAGGGTAGACGGAGGTGGAGGAGAAGGCGATAGAGTCTATGCTAGTGGAGGAGAAGGCAATAGGGTAGATGGAGGTGGCTGAGAATGCAATGGGGTAGATGGAAATGGAGGAGAAGGCGATAGGGTTGATGGATGTGGCTGAGAATGCGACAGGTTAGATTGAGGTGGAGGAGAAGACAATTGGTCAGATGGAGGCGGAGGAGAAGGCGACAGGGTAGAGGGAGGTGGAGGAGAAGGCAATAGGTCAGGTGGATTGGAGGAGAAGGCGACAGGGTAGAGGGAGGTGGAGGAGAAGGCGACAGGGTAGATGGAGGGAGGGGAGAATGCGATAGGTTAGACGGAGGTGGATGAGAAGGCGATAGGGTTAGGTGGAGGTGGAGGAGAAGGCGATAGGTTAGGTGGAGGTGGAGGATAAGGGGATAGGGTAGATGGAGGTGGAGGAGAAGGTGATAGGTGAGATGGAGGTTGCTGAGAAGGCGATAGGTTATATGGGGTGGAGGAGAAGGCCATAGGGTAGATGAAGGTGGAGGACAAGGCAATAGGTCAGATGGATTGGAGGAGAAGGCGATAGGTAGATAGAGGTGGAGGAGAAGGCGATAGGGTAGATGGAGGGGGAGGAGGAAGTGATAGGGTAGATGGAGGTGGGAGTGAAGGCAATAGGTAGATGGGCGTGGAGGAGAATGCGATAGAGTAAAGGGAGGTGGATGAGAAAGCGATGGGGTGGATGGACGTGGAGGAGAATCTGATAGGGTAGATGAAGGTAGTGGAGAAGGCGAAAGGTTAGATGGAGGTGGAGGAGAAGGTGTTAGGTCAGATGGAGGCGGCTGAAAATACGAAAGGTTAGATGCGGGTGGAGGAGAAGGCGATAGGGTAGATGGAGGTGGAGGAGAATGTGATAGGGTAGAGGGAGGTGGAGGAGAATGTGATAGGGTAGATGGACGTGGAGGAGAAGGCGATTGGTCAGATGGATTGGAGGAGAAGGCGATAGTTAGATGGAGGTGGATGAGAAGGTGTTAGGGTAGATGGAGGTGGAGGAGAAGGCAATAGGGTGGATGGACATGCAGGAGAATGCGATACCGTAGATGGAGGTGGAGGAGAAGGCGATGGGGTAGATGGAGGTGGAGGAGAATGTGATAGGGTAGATTGATGTGGAGGAGAAGGCAATAGGTCAGATGGATTGGAGGAGAAAGCGATAGGTAGATGGAGGTGGGGGAGAAGGCGATAGGGTGGATGGAGGTGGAGGAGAAGGTGATAGGTTAGATGGAGGTGGAGGAGAAGGCAATATGGTGGATGGATGTGGAGGAGAATGCGATATGGTAGGTGGAGGTGGAGGAAAAGGTGATGGGGTAGATGGAGGTGGAGGAGAATGTGATAGGGAGATGGAGGTGGAGGAGAAGATGATGGGGTTGATGGAGGTGGCTGAGAATGCGATAGGGTAGATGGAGGTGGAGGAGAATGTGATAGGGAGATGGAGGTGGAGGAGAATGTGATAGGGAGATGGAGGTGGAGGAGAAGATGATGGGGTTGATGGAGGTGGCTGAGAATGCATTAGGCTAGGTTGAGGTGGAGGAGAAGGTGATAGGGTAAATGGAGGTGGAGGAGAAGGTGATAGGTTAGATGGAGGTGGTGGAGAATGTGATAGGGTAGATGGAGGTGGAGGAGAAGGCGATTGGACAGATGGATTGGAGGAGAAGGCCTTAGTTAGATGGAGGTGGAGGAGAAGGCGATGGGGTAGATGGAGGTGGAGGAGAATGCGATAGGGTAAATTGAGGTGGAGGAGAATATGATAGGGCAGATGGAGTTGGCTGAGAATGTGATAGGGTAGATTGATCTGGAGAAGAAGGCGATAGGGTAGATGGAGGTGAAGGAGAATGTGATAGGGTAGATGGAGGTGGAGGACAAGACAATAGGTCAGATGGATTGGAGGAGAAGGCGATAGGGTAGATAGAGGCGGAGGAGAAGGCGATAGGGTCGATGGAGGTGGAGATGGAGTCGATAGGGTAGATGGAGGTGGGGGAGAAGGCAATAGGTAGATGGAGGTGGAGGAGAATGCGATAGGAAAGATGGAGGTGGCTGAGAATGCGATAGGGTAGATTGAGGTGGAGGAGAAGTCGATATGGTAAATGGAGGTGGTGGAGAAGTCGATAGCGTAGATGCAGGTGCTTGAGAATGCGATAGAGCGATGGAGGTAGAGGGGAATACGATAGGGTTGATGGAGGAGGAGGAGAAGGCGATAGCGTAGATGGAGATGGAGGAGAATGTGATAGGGTAGATTGAGGTGGAGGAGAAGGCAATAGGTCAGATGGATTGGAGGAGAAAGCGATAGGTAAATGGAGGTGGATGAGAAGGCAATAGAGTGGATGGATGTGGAGGAGAATGCGATAGGATAGATGGAGGTGGAGGAGAAGGTGATGGGGTAGATGGAGGTGGCTGAGAATGCGATAGGGTAGATGGAGGTGGAGGAGAAGGCGATGGGGTTGATGGAGGTGGCTGAGAATGCGTTAGGCTAGGTTGTGCTGGAGGAGAAGGCGATCGGGTAGATGGAGGTGGAGGAGAAGGCGATAGAGTTAATGGAGGTGGAGGAGAAGGTGATAGGGTAGATGGAGGTGGAGGACAAGACAATAAGTCAGATGGATTGGAGGAGAAGGCGATAAGTAGATAGAGGTGAAGGAGAAGGCGATAGGGTAGATGGAGGGGGAGGTGGAGCCGATAGGGTAGATGGAGGTGGGGGTGAAGGCAATAGGTAGATTGAGGTGGAGGAGAATGCGATAGGGTAGATTGAGGTGGAGGAGAAGTCGATATGGTAAATGGAGGTGGTGGAGAAGGCGATAGCGTAGATGGAGATGGAGGAGAATGTGATAGGTTAGATGGAGGTGGAGGAGAAGGCGATAGGGTAGATGGAGGTGGCGGATTGGGCGAAAGGTTAGATGGAGGTGGAGGAGAAGGTGATAGGTTCGAGGGAGGTGGAGGAGAAGACGATAGGTTAGATGGGGCTGGAGTAGAAGGCGATAGGATACATGGAGGTTGAGGAGAAGTTGATGGGTTAGATGGAGGTGGCTGAGAATGCAATAGGGTAGATTGAGATGGAGGAGAAGGCAATAGGGTAGATGGAGGTGGAGGAGAAGGCGATAGCGTAGATGGGAGTGGAGGAGAAGGCGATAGGGTAGATGGGAGTGGAGGAGAATGCGATTGGTGTGATGGAGGTGGAGGAGAATGCGATAGGGTAGACGGAGGTGGAGGAGAAGGCGATAGAGTCTATGCTAGTGGAGGAGAAGGCAATAGGGTAGATGGAGGTGGCTGAGAATGCAATGGGGTAGATGGAAATGGAGGAGAAGGCGATAGGGTTGATGGATGTGGCTGAGAATGCGACAGGTTAGATTGAGGTGGAGGAGAAGACAATTGGTCAGATGGAGGCGGAGGAGAAGGCGACAGGGTAGAGGGAGGTGGAGGAGAAGGCAATAGGTCAGGTGGATTGGAGGAGAAGGCGACAGGGTAGAGGGAGGTGGAGGAGAAGGCGACAGGGTAGATGGAGGGAGGGGAGAATGCGATAGGTTAGACGGAGGTGGATGAGAAGGCGATAGGGTTAGGTGGAGGTGGAGGAGAAGGCGATAGGTTAGGTGGAGGTGGAGGATAAGGGGATAGGGTAGATGGAGGTGGAGGAGAAGGTGATAGGTGAGATGGAGGTTGCTGAGAAGGCGATAGGTTATATGGGGTGGAGGAGAAGGCCATAGGGTAGATGAAGGTGGAGGACAAGGCAATAGGTCAGATGGATTGGAGGAGAAGGCGATAGGTAGATAGAGGTGGAGGAGAAGGCGATAGGGTAGATGGAGGGGGAGGAGGAAGTGATAGGGTAGATGGAGGTGGGAGTGAAGGCAATAGGTAGATGGGCGTGGAGGAGAATGCGATAGAGTAAAGGGAGGTGGATGAGAAAGCGATGGGGTGGATGGACGTGGAGGAGAATCTGATAGGGTAGATGAAGGTAGTGGAGAAGGCGAAAGGTTAGATGGAGGTGGAGGAGAAGGTGTTAGGTCAGATGGAGGCGGCTGAAAATACGAAAGGTTAGATGCGGGTGGAGGAGAAGGCGATAGGGTAGATGGAGGTGGCTGAGAATGTGATAGGGTAGAGGGAGGTGGAGGAGAATGTGATAGGGTAGATGGACGTGGAGGAGAAGGCGATTGGTCAGATGGATTGGAGGAGAAGGCGATAGTTAGATGGAGGTGGATGAGAAGGTGTTAGGGTAGATGGAGGTGGAGGAGAAGGCAATAGGGTGGATGGACATGCAGGAGAATGCGATACCGTAGATGGAGGTGGAGGAGAAGGCGATGGGGTAGATGGAGGTGACTGAGAATGTGATAGGGTAGATGGAGGTGGAGGAGAAGGCGATCGGGTAGATGGAGGTGGAGGAGAATGTGATAGGTCGATGGAGGTGGAGGAGAAGACGATAGTGTAGATGGAGATGGTGGAGAATGTGATAGGGTAGATTGATGTGGAGGAGAAGGCAATAGGTCAGATGGATTGGAGGAGAAAGCGATAGGTAGATGGAGGTGGGGGAGAAGGCGATAGGGTGGATGGAGGTGGAGGAGAAGGTGATAGGTTAGATGGAGGTGGAGGAGAAGGCAATATGGTGGATGGATGTGGAGGAGAATGCGATATGGTAGGTGGAGGTGGAGGAAAAGGTGATGGGGTAGATGGAGGTGGCTGAGAATGCGATAGGGTAGATGGAGGTGGAGGAGAATGTGATAGGGAGATGGAGGTGGAGGAGAAGATGATGGGGTTGATGGAGGTGGCTGAGAATGCATTAGGCTAGGTTGAGGTGGAGGAGAAGGTGATAGGGTAAATGGAGGTGGAGGAGAAGGTGATAGGTTAGATGGAGGTGGTGGAGAATGTGATAGGGTAGATGGAGGTGGAGGAGAAGGCGATTGGACAGATGGATTGGAGGAGAAGGCCTTAGTTAGATGGAGGTGGAGGAGAAGGCGATGGGGTAGATGGAGGTGGAGGAGAATGCGATAGGGTAAATTGAGGTGGAGGAGAATATGATAGGGCAGATGGAGTTGGCTGAGAATGTGATAGGGTAGATTGATCTGGAGAAGAAGGCGATAGGGTAGATGGAGGTGAAGGAGAATGTGATAGGGTAGATGGAGGTGGAGGACAAGACAATAGGTCAGATGGATTGGAGGAGAAGGCGATAGGGTAGATAGAGGTGGAGGAGAAGGCGATAGGGTCGATGGAGGTGGAGATGGAGTCGATAGGGTAGATGGAGGTGGGGGAGAAGGCAATAGGTAGATGGAGGTGGAGGAGAATGCGATAGGAAAGATGGAGGTGGCTGAGAATGCGATAGGGTAGATTGAGGTGGAGGAGAAGTCGATATGGTAAATGGAGGTGGTGGAGAAGTCGATAGCGTAGATGGAGATGGAGGAGAATGTGATAGGTTAGATGGAGGTGGAGGAGAAGGCGATAGGGTAGATGGAGGTGGCGGATTGGGCGAAAGGTTAGATGGAGGTGGAGGAGAAGGTGATAGGTTCGAGGGAGGTGGAGGAGAAGACGATAGGTTAGATGGGGCTGGAGTAGAAGGCGATAGGATACATGGAGGTTGAGGAGAAGTTGATGGGTTAGATGGAGGTGGCTGAGAATGCAATAGGGTAGATTGAGATGGAGGAGAAGGCAATAGGGTAGATGGAGGTGGAGGAGAAGGCGATAGGGTAGATGGGAGTGGAGGAGAAGGCGATAGGGTAGATGGGAGTGGAGGAGAATGCGATTGGTGTGATGGAGGTGGAGGAGAATGCGATAGGGTAGACGGAGGTGGAGGAGAAGGCGATAGAGTCTATGCTAGTGGAGGAGAAGGCAATAGGGTAGATGGAGGTGGCTGAGAATGCAATGGGGTAGATGGAAATGGAGGAGAAGGTGATAGGGTTGATGGATGTGGCTGAGAATGCGACAGGTTAGATTGAGGTGGAGGAGAAGACAATTGGTCAGATGGAGGCGGAGGAGAAGGCGACAGGGTAGAGGGAGGTGGAGGAGAAGGCAATAGGTCAGGTGGATTGGAGGAGAAGGCGACAGGGTAGAGGGAGGTGGAGGAGAAGGCGACAGGGTAGATGGAGGGAGGGGAGAATGCGATAGGTTAGACGGAGGTGGATGAGAAGGCGATAGGGTTAGGTGGAGGTGGAGGAGAAGGCGATAGGTTAGGTGGAGGTGGAGGATAAGGGGATAGGGTAGATGGAGGTGGAGGAGAAGGTGATAGGTGAGATGGAGGTTGCTGAGAAGGCGATAGGTTATATGGGGTGGAGGAGAAGGCCATAGGGTAGATGAAGGTGGAGGACAAGGCAATAGGTCAGATGGATTGGAGGAGAAGGCGATAGGTAGATAGAGGTGGAGGAGAAGGCGATAGGGTAGATGGAGGGGGAGGAGGAAGTGATAGGGTAGATGGAGGTGGGAGTGAAGGCAATAGGTAGATGGGCGTGGAGGAGAATGCGATAGAGTAAAGGGAGGTGGATGAGAAAGCGATGGGGTGGATGGACGTGGAGGAGAATCTGATAGGGTAGATGAAGGTAGTGGAGAAGGCGAAAGGTTAGATGGAGGTGGAGGAGAAGGTGTTAGGTCAGATGGAGGCGGCTGAAAATACGAAAGGTTAGATGCGGGTGGAGGAGAAGGCGATAGGGTAGATGGAGGTGGCTGAGAATGTGATAGGGTAGAGGGAGGTGGAGGAGAATGTGATAGGGTAGATGGACGTGGAGGAGAAGGCGATTGGTCAGATGGATTGGAGGAGAAGGCGATAGTTAGATGGAGGTGGATGAGAAGGTGTTAGGGTAGATGGAGGTGGAGGAGAAGGCAATAGGGTGGATGGACATGCAGGAGAATGCGATACCGTAGATGGAGGTGGAGGAGAAGGCGATGGGGTAGATGGAGGTGACTGAGAATGTGATAGGGTAGATGGAGGTGGAGGAGAATGTGATAGGTCGATGGAGGTGGAGGAGAAGACGATAGTGTAGATGGAGATGGTGGAGAATGTGATAGGGTAGATTGATGTGGAGGAGAAGGCAATAGGTCAGATGGATTGGAGGAGAAAGCGATAGGTAGATGGAGGTGGGGGAGAAGGCGATAGGGTGGATGGAGGTGGAGGAGAAGGTGATAGGTTAGATGGAGGTGGAGGAGAAGGCAATATGGTGGATGGATGTGGAGGAGAATGCGATATGGTAGGTGGAGGTGGAGGAAAAGGTGATGGGGTAGATGGAGGTGGCTGAGAATGCGATAGGGTAGATGGAGGTGGAGGAGAATGTGATAGGGAGATGGAGGTGGAGGAGAAGATGATGGGGTTGATGGAGGTGGCTGAGAATGCATTAGGCTAGGTTGAGGTGGAGGAGAATGTGATAGGGTAAATGGAGGTGGAGGAGAAGGCGATGGGGTAGATGGAGGTGGTGGAGAATGTGATAGGGTAGATGGAGGTGGAGGAGAAGGCGATTGGACAGATGGATTGGAGGAGAAGGCCTTAGTTAGATGGAGGTGGAGGAGAAGGCGATGGGGTAGATGGAGGTGGAGGAGAATGCGATAGGGTAAATTGAGGTGGAGGAGAATATGATAGGGCAGATGGAGTTGGCTGAGAATGTGATAGGGTAGATTGATCTGGAGAAGAAGGCGATAGGGTAGATGGAGGTGAAGGAGAATGTGATAGGGTAGATGGAGGTGGAGGACAAGACAATAGGTCAGATGGATTGGAGGAGAAGGCGATAGGGTAGATAGAGGTGGAGGAGAAGGCGATAGGGTCGATGGAGGTGGAGATGGAGTCGATAGGGTAGATGGAGGTGGGGGAGAAGGCAATAGGTAGATGGAGGTGGAGGAGAATGCGATAGGAAAGATGGAGGTGGCTGAGAATGCGATAGGGTAGATTGAGGTGGAGGAGAAGTCGATATGGTAAATGGAGGTGGTGGAGAAGTCGATAGCGTAGATGCAGGTGCTTGAGAATGCGATAGAGCGATGGAGGTAGAGGGGAATACGATAGGGTTGATGGAGGAGGAGGAGAAGGCGATAGCGTAGATGGAGATGGAGGAGAATGTGATAGGGTAGATTGAGGTGGAGGAGAAGGCAATAGGTCAGATGGATTGGAGGAGAAAGCGATAGGTAAATGGAGGTGGATGAGAAGGCAATAGAGTGGATGGATGTGGAGGAGAATGCGATAGGATAGATGGAGGTGGAGGAGAAGGTGATGGGGTAGATGGAGGTGGCTGAGAATGCGATAGGGTAGATGGAGGTGGAGGAGAAGGCGATGGGGTTGATGGAGGTGGCTGAGAATGCGTTAGGCTAGGTTGTGCTGGAGGAGAAGGCGATCGGGTAGATGGAGGTGGAGGAGAAGGCGATAGAGTTAATGGAGGTGGAGGAGAAGGTGATAGGGTAGATGGAGGTGGAGGACAAGACAATAAGTCAGATGGATTGGAGGAGAAGGCGATAAGTAGATAGAGGTGAAGGAGAAGGCGATAGGGTAGATGGAGGGGGAGGTGGAGCCGATAGGGTAGATGGAGGTGGGAGTGAAGGCAATAGGTAGATGGGCGTGGAGGAGAATGCGATAGAGTAAAGGGAGGTGGATGAGAAAGCGATGGGGTGGATGGACGTGGAGGAGAATCTGATAGGGTAGATGAAGGTAGTGGAGAAGGCGAAAGGTTAGATGGAGGTGGAGGAGAAGGTGTTAGGTCAGATGGAGGCGGCTGAAAATACGAAAGGTTAGATGCGGGTGGAGGAGAAGGCGATAGGGTAGATGGAGGTGGCTGAGAATGCGATAGGTTAGATTGAGGTGGAGGAGAAGGCGATAGGGTAGATGGAGGTGGAGGAGAAGGCGATAGGGTAGATGGAGGTTGAGGAGAAGTCGATGGGGTAGATGGAGGTGGCTGAGAATGCAACAGGGTAGATTGAGGTGGAGGAGAAGGCGATAGCATAGATGCAGGTGGTTGAGAATGCGATAGGGTGATGGAGGTAGAAGGGAATGCGATAGGGTTGATGGAGGTGGAGGAGAAGGCGATAGCGTAGATGGAGATGGAGGAGAATGTGATAGTTTAGATGGAGGTGGAGGAGAAGGCTATAGGGTAGATGGAGGTGGCTGAGAATGCGATAGGGTAGATGGAGGTGGAGGAGAAGGCGAAAGGTTAGATGGAGGTGGACGAGAAGGTGATAGGTTAGATGGGGTTGAAGGAGAAGGCGATAGGATACATGGAGGTTGAGGAGAAGTCGATGGGGTAGATGGAGGTGGCGGAGAATGCAATAGGGTAGATTGAGGTGGAGGTGAAGGCGATAGTGTAGATGTAGGTGGAGGAGAAGGCGAAAGATTAGATGGAGGTGGAGGAGAAGGTGATAGGTTCTATGGAGACGGAAGAGAAAGCAATAGGATAGATGGAGGTGGCTTAGAATGTGATAGATTAGATGGAGGAGGCTGAGGTGACGATAGGTTAGATGGGGGTGGAGGAGAAGGCGATAGGATACATGGAGGTTGAGGAGAAGTCGATGGGGTAGATGGAGGTGGCTGAGAATGCAATAGGTTCGATGGAGGTGGTGGAGAGGGCGATTGGATAGATGCAGGTGGCTGAGAATGCGATAGGGCGACGGAGGTAGAGGGAAATGCGATAGAGCAGATGGAGGAAGAGAATGTGATAGGTTAAATGGAGGTGGCTGAGAAGACGAACGGTTAGATAGGGGTGGAGGAGAAGGCGATAGGGTAGATGGAGGTGGTTCAGAAGGTGATAGAGTAGATGGAGGAGATGGAGAATGTGATAGGATAGATGGAGTTGGAGGAGAAAGCAACAGGGTAGATGGAGATGGACGAGAATGCGATAGCATAAATGGAGGTGGAGGAGAAGATGATAGGGTAGATAAAGGTGGTGGAGAGGGCCATAGGGTAGATGGAGATGGAGGAGAAGGCGATAGTTTAGATTTAGATGGAGGAGAATGCGATAGGTTAGATGGAGGTGAAGGGGAAGGCGATAGGGTCGATGGAGGTGGAGGAGGCGATAGGTTAGATGGAGGTGGAGGAGAAGGCGATTGGGTAGTTGGATATGGAGGAGAAGGCGATAGGGTAGATGGAGGTGCAGGAGTTGGCGATAGGGTAGATGGAGGTGGAGGAGAAGGCAATAGGGTAGATGGAAGTGGAGGATAAGGCCACAGGGTAGATGGAGGTGGAGGAGAATGTGATAGATTAGATGGAGGTGGTGGAGATGGCGATGGGTTAGATGGAGGTAGAGGAGAATGCGATAGGGCAGATGGAGGTGAAGGGGAAGGCGATAGGGTCGATGGAGGTGGAGGAGGCGATAGGTTAGATGGAGGTGGAGGCGAAGGCGATAGGGTAGTTGGAGGTAGAGGAGTCGGCGATAGATTAGATGGAGGTGGAGGGGAAGGCGATAGGGTAGATGGAGATGGAGGAGAATGCGATTGGGTAGTTGGATATGGAGGAGAAGGCGATAGGGTAGATGGCGGTACAGGAGTTGGCGATAGGGTAGATGCAGGTGGAGGAGAAGGCAAAAGGTTAGATGGAAGTGGAGGATAAGGCCACAGGGTAGATGGAGGTGAAGGAGAAGGCGATAGGGTGGATGGACGTGGAGGAGAATGCGATCGTGTAGATGTAGGTGGAGGCTATGGCGATAGGGTAAATGGAGGTGGAGGAGAATGCAATAGGGTGGATGGAGGTGGAGGAGATGGCGATTGGATAGTTGGATGTGGAGGAGATGGCGATAGGGTAGATGGAGGTGGAGAAGAATGTGATAGGTTAGATGGAGGTGGAGGAGAGGGTGATAGGTCGGAGGGGAGGGTGGAGCGGATAGGTGGGCAAGGTGATGGACAGGAAAAGAGGGCCGTGCTTAGTTGGAGGCTTTGCACTGAGATAATCTCGGGGGAGAGGAAATGGGGAAACTGGTGAAATACACATTAAACCCGTGTGGTTGCAATGGAAAAGGCTAAGTCCCTTTTCCCCCTTTTTCCTGAAATTAGGTGATTCTGAATCGCCTTCTTTGCATGGTGTCACAGTGGGTAGCATTGCTGCCTCAGGCAACTGTCTGTGTGGAGTTTGCACATTCTCCCCGTGTCTGCCTGTGTTTCCTCTTTGTGCTCCGGTTTCCTCCCACAATCCAAAAAAAATGTTCAGGTTAAGTGAATAGGCCACGCTAAATTGCCCTTGGTGTGAGTGAAGGGGTATATGTAGGGGAATGGGTCTGGGTGGGTTACGCTTCTGCGGGTCAGTGTGGACTTGATGGACCGAAGGGCCTGTTTCCACACTGTCAGTAATCTAATCTAATCTAAATCTAATTATTACACAGCGGTGGTGCTCATTTTTTTCCCCACAGCACATGTGTGTGAGTGTTTAAGTGCAATGACTCAGTGAAGACACCTTGTATAAAAACATTATTCAATATTTCCACACCAGGAAAACACCCATGTGGCAAATGAACCAGTTATAAGCAAAACCCAACAGGCGCAATGCTTTTGTGAAAAAAGTGAAGGGGGAGGGTAGGGATTAAATTAAAGTGGAATTGGAGGGGGAAATAAAGCACTCCACCCCCAATAATGTTTATCCCTTCCTAAAGATATCAAGGGTATTGATAGACGCCACGTGCTCTCCTCTCCAAGGACATCTGGGCTTGAACATGGGATAAGTGTCTTAATAGATCCTTACTTGGGCACTTATTAGCCTCAATTAATCATGGGCTAATTTCTGACCAGAGATTAATTCAGACAGAGGCAAAAAATGATGTGGTTCAAATACAAAACAACTCCAGCTATTAAAATGTCCTTCCCACCTTCATGCTTTCCATCAGTGACAGCAGAAAGTCCTGTGAATCTGTTAGATTCACAACTCAGCTTCCTAATGGAGTTTGCTGAATCTGATCGCAAAATTTAGACAAAACTGTGAAAAATACACATGAAAACATCAGTTGGCAATTAAAAAAGGCCATTCTACACCATCCGGACACACCTTGGCATGCCCATTTGCCACCGGGTGGTGGGGATCCTCAGTGAAGGGCTCTCTACATGGGAGTCCTCCCCCTTTCTCTCGGGGATCTGGGGTGGAGGGTGCTGCACGCAGCGGTCCCCTGCAACCGCAGATTGTGGTGGTTCACGGACTTCCAGCCCAACTGCTTGTTCTGTGGTGCTGTGGAGTCCGTGGACCATGTATATATTGGGTATGGGCGTTTGCACTCCCTTTTAGATTTTCTTAAAAATCTCCTCCTCTGCTTTTGGTTGCAATTCAGTCCCACGCTCCTGATCTTCGGGCACCTGGTACAGAGGAGGGAAGGCAGGTCTGAAGACCTTCTCGTGGATCTGCTCCTGGCCTGGCCAAAGTGGCCATAAACAGGTCCAGGCAGCAGGCCGTGGAGGGGGTCGTTAGGGCCGACTGCCTGCCCCTCTTCCGCGGTTACGTTAGAGCCTGGTGTCCTTGGAGAAGGAACACGCGGTCTCCACCAATACCCTGGATTGTTCAGGGAGAGGTGGGAACCGCAGGGAGTGGAGTGCGTTATTTCCCTCTCCAATTCTATTTTGATTTGATTCCTGCCCTCCCCTTCACTGTTTGATCACACAGCATTGCCCTTCAACGTAAAGGGCACTGCTTGTCAGTGGCCACTCGGGTGTTTCCTTTCTTCCTGGTGGTGGAAACTGAATAAAGATTTGTGCACCTTGTGTCTTTCACTGTGTCTCACACCTGCACACACACAACATGTGTGCTGGGGAAAAAATAAGCACTACCGCAGTTAGGCGGGAGTGTGTGGGTTTAAAAAAATAGGTCATTCCTTCAAGTACAGAGCCATCAAATCTCGATCACCCCAAGTTGTGAAATGTTAACAAATTGCTCAATATACAGTAACCAAAGACAGTGAGGATCTTACTTGTGTAATCAACTTTATTGTAACTTATTAATCATTGCAAAGTCAGAAAAGAAATTAATGAATGGATCAGAGAGGATGATTTTGAGTCAGAGTAAGTAACTGAAGATGTTTCTGCTTCGACTACAATTTTGATTATTTGTCTCCGGAGAAGTGCTGAATGCTTGAATACTAATACAGTTGGTTCTGCTATAACGCGTTTCTTCAACAGGAGTTGGCTTTAATACAATTGAAGATTTTAAACTGTTATTTGCAGAATGCAAACTTTCCTTACTTGTATTTGCTATAATGTGATTCTGATCCCATTAGTTTAAGTGAGGTGCCTATTGCAAACTTTTCTTTGAATGCGAGATCGCATGAGAAGGGAACTGTTGCTTTATAACAAAGCTAACTGTAATCTTGTTTTCTGAATCCACTTTTAATTATAACAACATCATTGAGAGCTGAACATTAAGAAGGTAATTTTGATTGCTATTTGAATCAAAAACTAATAAATGCATTTAGATACCTTCATGAAATATCTCGCAATAGCCACTGTAGAACAATCAGATCTGGGACTGGATATAATTTTCCCTGGTACATCTTGCTCACTGGTTACAGAACCTATGTTACTTCATTGAAGGAGTCCCAGTTAAATGAAGTGTCTTTCAGATTAATTGGCCAGTGGCAGGCCTTTTCCAGGAAATCCCAATTACGTACAGCTGCCAGGTAATCAGACACTGAGAGCGGTTTCTAGCAGCACCAGAGAGAGGGAAATTGCTGCTGCTTATACAGTGAGGTCACTGCAGGGTTCCTGGAATGACAGGACCGAAGTGGATTGGAGCCTGTGGGCTGGCGATGTGTTACTGACAAGGGGGTTATGTCATGGGCAACAGGCTGAGTGAATGCTTGGCCCAAATTCCAGGGCCAAGACAATTCCTCTTCCCAATATGGGGCTACTTGATTGGGCCTGAGGTGCCTTTGAAAGTAAAATTCCCTGGGGAGCTGCTGCCTTTAGCATGTACAGAACAAAAAGAACATGAGAGTTTAGAGAAATCATGAGCTGTATTGCGCTTCTTTTTTAAAGAAGTAACACCATCAGTAAAAACACCCGCGTATCAAATTAAGTATTTGCAAGTCCCTATATTCTGTTGGGTTAATAGGTAATGTCCTTTAAGTCACTCAATAATGAGGCAAATTAGCCAGTAAGTGGTTTTCCCATATCAGCTCATTCCCAACACAGACAAAATGGATTTCAACATTCCCTCCAGTGAGAATGGAATAAGTAACCTCTCATGTGATCACACAGAGCCCCCTAGCACTAAATTCAGCTCCTCATATGCTGTAAATTATCAACTACCACATATTCCCAGTCTTGGTAGTGCCTTTAAAGTGTTTGGTAAAGAATTGTCCAAGTGCTTCTGTATAAGGAAGGGTTCGGAATCACTGTTTGCCTTAAGCCCAATTATTGACCCGTTATCAAAAGATTAAAAGAATGTTTAAATGAACTACTGCTACTTTCAGAGTGATGCTGTGGCATTGTGCTTTAGAATCATATTTTCATTACAAAAAGTTTAAAATAAGAGAGCAGTAACAGCAGTCTAAATCTGAAATGTTCTTATGATCATTGAAACTGAGTTTGACAGAAACCTACTTTGACATTAACTGTTGATGACAAGGGCTTTGCTAACTTGAAGGTCATTTGTTGAATTACGTTTGTTCTGGTAAGAAAAAGAATTATGATATTGCCCACATTTGTACCTTTGGCACTGCTCTTGATAAACCTGACACCAACTTTCAAAACAGAAAAGTCAGCTCTTCTTAGAAACAGAAAATGCTGCAGACATTAGAAATCTATATTTAGAAGAGGAAATACAAGAAAAACTTAGCAGGTCTGGAAACACATATGGGAGCAGACTGAAAAATTGGGAGGAATATTGTGCTTTCCCTTGTGACTTTAATGTTGGGGATGGACATTTAATCAGGTGGAAAGGTGCAGAATGGGTACTGCCCACCTTCTTACCTTCACCTCATTTATGTTGGTGGCAGCCAAGCCCTGGGATAGCCTTCATGCTTTTACCAACAAGAGAGGCCCTTAAATACATAATCATTGCATGATTAATGGGCCTGATTCTGTTGATATTGGTACCAGTGGATGGGAGTGAAGGAACACAATGAATATACTCTGGCGTGTTTGCTTGCAGTCTCCCAGGAAGCCCTTCAATGAGAAGCACTTCATGCTTGATCAAAAACTGAGCATCACGAAGGAAAGGTGTTGATGAGAGCTTCTCCTGTTCGTGCTACCAGTCCTACACGCAAAGTCTACCATCACTTGCCTCTGCCTCAGACCCTGCTAAATCTCAGACCTCCAGTGGGAGTCATGTTAGCAACAGTCGCCACTCTCCCAGTGGCACCACTGGGTACAGAAGATTTGTTGGCCTCTGATTTTTCAGGTGAATATGATTCCACTGGCGATGTCCTTGATCACAGGGCTGTGCCCGCTTCTAGCCTGGTGAGACCTTGATTGGCACAAGAGGCAGCAGATCTTCTCAAAAAGAGGTGATACGATGTGAGCTCTCCAGCTGACAGCCAAGGCCCCATCACCTCCACAAGATTCCACTCATTAGCTGTTTTTCTCTCTCTCTCTCAGATACTGTTGACTTGCTGTGTATTTGCAACATTTCTTTTTCAATTTAAGATGTCACTTCATTTTCATCTGATGTCAAGTATAATTTCTTATAAAGTAAACTGACAAATGTCTGCAGGGAGTTCATCTTCATGTAACTAAACAAAAATAATTGTCAAAATATTTGTTTGAGGAACAGTGTTGATACAGTGTACTGAAGCAGTACATTGATGTTTTGAATTACTAAATGGCAGGATTTAGAAGTGCATCCACAATTAGCTAAAAATGCCAGCTCATACTAAAAGATGGAAGATATGATTGAGGTATTCTCTTGTGTTGACCATAATGTGTTTCCTAATGCTTGAATTAGATGGCAAGATAAAAGACCTGGGAAATATATGAGGAAAATTATTTTAAATAAAAAAGTTATGCATCATATATCTTGTGTGATGGTGTAAAATGAGTGATAGTGGCAGTTAATCCAGGCAATGGGATCTCTTCAGCTGACTGGAAGACAGGTAAAATCCTGCCTCAACTCTTTTGGGAATGTCTTCCCTGGAACTTCCTGACTCATCACACCCCAAAGAACTGTTAGCTAAACTGAAAGCAGCAGCAGCTCATTACAGGCAGTGCTATTGGGGAAGTGGTGGTAACTGCTGACAATACACTGACCAGACTCTCAGCAGTGAGGACA
Organism: Hemiscyllium ocellatum; assembly: GCF_020745735.1. Taxonomy (NCBI): domain Eukaryota; kingdom Metazoa; phylum Chordata; class Chondrichthyes; order Orectolobiformes; family Hemiscylliidae; genus Hemiscyllium; species Hemiscyllium ocellatum. The sequence goes on from NC_083404.1 coordinate 83,141,995, forward strand.
GCATGGGCAAATGTATGAGGAATGGAGGGTGGCTTTCAGTGACCCCCCCCATCATTCTGATGCCAGGTTTCTTGATCAGTCACTGAAGTTTGCTTTTCAGCTTCTTGGGTGGTGAATGGTTCACCTTTAACTGGTTGAAAACCAGCAGTGGCAGAACAAGGCTGTTAAGTGGACACTAGATATTTGCTTATGATCCTAATTTGGCAATAGAGGAGAGAAGTCATTCATGAGCCTTGCCTTACTAGAAATAATTGGGACAGAAATATGAAAGTGGCTGGGTCACTATCACCTTGATTTGAATATCCCTCCTGCTAAACTCACTGTGAGAGAAGAACATTAAATTCCACCCTGTGAATCACAATCTATTTTGCATAGCTCCTAATTTATCAACTTCAATGGAAATAGAAATCAAGAGAAATCTAAATTAAGATTGTTACTCACCATCAACCATTTTTACACTATCACCCATCACTAACATTTATTTCAAAAATATGGTAATTCAAATGCAATGGTGTTTCTGAATTTAAAAGGTATCTCAACATTTTTGATAGTAATTTAATTGATGCTATAGTACAATTCAGTATAATTACAACTGAGAAAAGAAAACTAGATTTTTACATGTTGCACTACAGCAGGCTATATGTCAAACACATCTATGCACACAAGTCAGTTACAATCTGGTGCTATGTTACCCTGCTAGTATTTATTTATGGTCTTGAGACATGCATGTGTTGAACAGCAAGAGATGGGTGAGATACTAATCTGAGTATTTTACATCAGTATTTACTGGGTGAAGGGATATGTAGGCTACAGAACCTGGAGAAACAAATAGTGATATCTGGAAAACTGTCCATATTACACAGAAGGAGATTCTGGATGTCTTAAAACGCGTAAAGGTGGATAGGTCCCCGGGACCTGATCAGGTGGATCCTGGGACTTTGTGGGAAGCTAGAGAAGTGATTGTTAGGCCCCCTGATGAGATACTTATATCATTGATAGCTATGGGTGAAGTACCAGAATACTGGAGGATGACTAAAGTGATGCCATTGTTTAAGAAAGGTGGTAAGGAAAAACGAGGGAACTGTAGCCTGATATCAGTGATGAGTAAGTTGTTGGAGGAGATTCTGAGGTACAGGATTTTCATGTATTTGGAAAGGCAAGAACTGATTAACATGGATTTGTGCATGGGAAATCATGTCTCACTAACGTGATTGAATTTTTTAAAAAATGTGGCTGAGAAGATTAATGAAGTTATAGACGTTGTCTATATGGGCTTCAGCAAGGCATTTGACAAGGTTCCGCATGGTAGAGTGGTTAGCAAGGTTCGATCCAGGGAGAAGTAGCCATTTTAATTTAAAATTGGCTTGAAGCTAGGAGACAGAGGGTGGTGAAGGGTTGCTTTTTGGACTGGATGTCTGAGACAAGCAATGTACCCCAAGAATCATTATTGAGATCCACTGCATTTTGTAATTTATATAAATTATTTGGATATGAATATCTGAGGAATGGTTAGTAGGTTTGCAGATGATACCAAAAACTGTGATGGAGTGGAGTGTGAAGAAGGTTATTTCAGAGTAGATCAGATGGGCCAATGGGCTGAGCAGTGGCAGAAGGGGTTTAATTTAGATAAATGTAAGGTACTGCATTTTGATAAGGCAAATCAGGACAGAACTTGTACACTTAAGAGAAAGGTCCTGGGCAGTGTTGCTGAACAAAGAGACCTTGGATTGTAGGTTCATAGTTCCTTGAAAGTAGAGTCATAGATAGATTGGATAGTTAAGAAGGCACTGGTTCACCTGCATTTATTGGCCAGTGCATTGAGTATAGGATTTGAGAGGTCCTATTGTGGTTGTACAGGACATTGGTTAGGGCACTTTTGGATTACTGCATTCAGTTCTGGTTTCCCAGGTAGAGGAAGGATGTTGTGAAACTTGAAAGACTTTGGAAAAGATTCACAAGGATATTGTCAATGTTAGAGGGTTTGAGCTATGGTGTGAGACTGAAGAGGCTAACATTCCCTGGAGCATTGGCAGCTGAAGGGTGCTCTTACAGAGGTTTATAAAATCATGAGCATGGATAGGGTGAATAGCCAAGGCTGTTTCCCCACGGTAGGGGAGTACAAAACTAGAGGGCATAGTTTAAGTTGAGAGGGGAAAGATTTAAAAGGGACCAAAGGGGCAATTTTTTTCACACAGAGGGTGGGGAGTCCAGAACTAGAGAGCATAGGTTTAGAGTGAGAGGAAAAAGGCATAAAAGGGACCTAAGGGGCAACATTTTCACACAGAGAGTGGTAAGTGTATGGAATGAGCTGCCAGAGGAAGTGATGGAGGTTGGTACAATTACAACATTTAAAAGACATCTGGATGGGTATATGAGCAGGAGGGCTTTAGAGGGTTATGGGCCAAATGCTGGTAAATAGGACTAGATTATTTTAGGATATCTGGATGGTGTAGATGAATTGGACCAAAGGGTTTGTTTGTGTGCTGTACATCTTTGTGCTTCCATATGGTATAGATTAATGCCAGACTCAGTTTGTTCTAAGGGCCTATCTATTTTTTAGCTGTACTGCTGCTACATCTTAAGGGCAGGAAACTGAAGGTTTGCAAATGGCTCCAGAGTCTTAATTTATAATACCTTTCTCACACGTGCATCTTTTAGTTGCCAAATTGGATTTCAAGCATGTAACAATGCCAAAATTGTGCAAAACCATGGAAAGTGGTAGAATCGTGGCCTGAGTAATGACTTTTCTTTGCTGCATATGAAAATTTATTCAAAACCTTAACAATGAATGTTCTCATGTCAAAAGTAATTTAAAAAGAGTTCATTTTAAGAATTTGATTTTGGTAATCCCGGATTGCTCAACTGGTGTTGACAAAGGGTTGCTGAGCCAATGCAACCAGAGGGGCCCAGATCATTTGCTAGACTGTGCTGAGGAAACATCTTGGACAAGGAGTGTTACAATGGGCACCAATATCCATAACGCCATAAAACATAGGAGTAGAAATTAGGCCATTCGACCCATTGGCTCTGCTCCACCATTCAATCATGGCTGATACATTTCTCAACCCCATTCTCCTGCTTTGTCCCTGGAACCCTTGATCCCCTTCATACTCAAGAATCTATCTATCTCAGTCTTAAATTTGCTCAATGACTTGGCCTCCACGGCCTTCTGTGGCAATGAATTCCAGAGATTCACTACTCTCTGGCTAAAGAAAGAAGTTTCTCCTTATTTCAGTTTTAAAAGGTCTTCCTTTTACCCTAAGGCTATGCCCTCAGGTCCTCCTCTCTCCTACCAATGGAAACATCTTCCCAACATCTACTCTGTCCAGGCCATTCAGTGTTCTGTATGTTTCAATTAGATTCCCCTCATCCTTCTAAACTCTGCCAAGTATAAGCCCAGAGTCCTCAAACATTCCTCATATGTTAAGCTTTTCATTCTTGGGATCATTTTCATGAACATCCACTGAACACACTCCAGGTCCAATGCATCCTTCCTGAGATAAGAGGCCCAAAACTGTGCACAATACTCCAAATGTGGTCTGACCAGGGCCTTATAGAGCCTCAGAAGTACATCCCTGCTTTTATATTCCAGTCCTCTCAAAATAAATGCCATCATTACATTTGTCTTCCTAACTACTGACTAAACGTGCAAGTTTCAATTGAGAGAATCCTGGACTAGAACTCCCAAGCCTCTTTGCACTTCAGACTTCTGAATTTTCATCCCATTTAGAAAATAGTCCATTTCCCTATTCTTCATACCAAAGTGCATGATCTCGCACTTTCCTGCATTGTAATCCATCTGCCACTTCTTTTCCCACTCTCTTAACCTGTCAAAATCCTTCTGCAGCCTCCCCACCTCCTGAATGCTATCTCTCCCTCTACCTGTCTTCGTAAAATCTGCAAACTTAGCCAGAATGTCCCCAGTTCTTTCATCGAGATCTTTAATGTATAAAGTGAAAAGTTGTGGGCCAACTCTGAGCCTTGCTGAGCACCACTTGTCATTGGCTGCCATCCTCAGAATGACCCTTTCATTCCCACTCTTTGCTTTCTGCCAGACAGCCAAGCTTCTATCCATTCTAGCACCTTGCTTCTAATACTATGGACCCTCAACTTACCCAGTAGCCTCCTGTGCGGCATCTTGTCAAAGGCCTTCTTGAAATCCAGGTAGATAACATCCATTGGCTCTTCTTGGTCTAAACTGCTCATTAATTCCTCAATGAATTCTAGCAGATTTGTCAGGCATGATCTCTCCTTAATGAAACCATGCTGACTTTGCCCTATTTTACCATACATTTTCAAGTATTCAGAAATCTTATCCTTCACAATGCCCCACGACTGAGGTTGGGCTAATCGGTTTGTAATTTCCCATTTTTTGCCTTACTCTCTTTTTAAACAGGGGTGTCACGTTAGTGATTTTCCAATCCTATGGGACCCTCCCCAATTGCAGTGATTCCTGAAAGATCACCACTAAACCTTCTGCTATATCTTCAGCTATCTCCCTTAGAACTCTAGGGTGTGGTCCACCTGGTCCAGGTAATTAAGTTTTTCTAGTACCTTCTTCTTAGTGATGGTCACTGTACTCAGTTCAGCTTCCTCATTCTCTTGAGTTACTCCTGTCTTCAATCATGAAACAAAGTAATTATTCAGTTCTTCAGTCATTTCTTTGTTCCCCACTACTATCTCTCCAGCATCATTTTCCAGCAATCCACTTTTGCCTCTCTTTTGCCCTTTATATATTGACAGAAATTCTTACAGTCTTCCTTCATATTACTGTCTAGCTTACTCTCATATTTAATCTTCTCCCTCCTTATTTCTTTTTATTTTGTTACTTTCTGTTGGTCTTCATAAACTTCCCAATCCTCTGGTTTTCCACTGTCCTTCACCACATTATTTACATTCTCTTTTGCTTTTATGCTATCCCTGACTTCCCTGGTCAGCCATGGTTGCCTCATCCTCCCTGTACCATGCTTCTTTTTCTTTGGGATGAATCTCTGCTGTGCCTCCAGAATTACTCCCAGAAACTCCTGTCATTGCTATTCCACTGTCCTTCCTGCTAGGCTCCTCTCCCAGTCAATTCTACCCATCTCCTCCCTCATGCCTCTGTAGGTATCTTTATTCAGCTGTAATACCATTACCTCTGATTCTATTTTCTCCCTCTGAAATTGCAGAGTAAATTCAATCATATCATTCAGGATGTGGGGGAAATTGACCTAGGTTCACACTTCTGATCAATCCATTCACCTCTACTGGAAGCTCTGTATGTAAGGGCGCTGCTTTAGATCCAGTTCTGTAGTAGAGTCATATTGGACTTGGAGGAGAAAGTGAGGACTGCAGATGCTGGAGATCAGAGCTGAAAATGTGTTGCTGGAAAAGCGCAGTAGGTCAGGCAGCATCCAAACAGCAGGAGAATCGACGTTTCGGGCATGAGCCCTTCCTGAAGAAGGGCTCATGCCCGAAACGTCGATTCTCCTTCTCTTTGGATGCTGCCTGACCTGCTGTGCTTTTCCTGCAACACATTTTCAGCTCATATTGGACTTGAAATGTTGCCTTTGGTTCTGTGTCCAGAGATTTGCTGAGTTTCTCCAGAACTTTCTGTTCTTATTTTGGATGAAAACAAGATTGACCAGATTTCAATACTGATTATTGGGATCCATACTTGATTATTGACTACTTTGAGTGCTTGATGGTAGCTTTGGAGCCACATGCTGGATGAAAAGATGGGAAAGATTAAAATTAACATAGAATTAAGATATTTGTGTTTTGTTCAGAAATTGTGAAACTAGAAACATGAAGAACATTCCAAGTCTGTTTCAAAACTGGATGTGTGATGAGTTTAGACTAGACGAAGACTTTAGTAAGGGAGTAGTAATTTTAAAATTGCGTTCAGATTACTTTGCATAAGATATGGTCACTTTGCATAATAAAGTGTTTTCAATTTCCTTTGGATCCTTTTTGCAGGATTCGCTCCAGTAAGAAACTTTTATTACTGGTTGGTGGATTGCCTCCAGGTCCAGACCGACTTCCAAGCAACTTAGTTCAGTATTACGATGAAGAAAAGAAGACATGGAAAATCCTTACAAGTAGGTGTGGCCCAGAAAACATTTCCATTAATTTCTGAGTTTGGATGATAGGAATGGTACATCATTGTTGAGGAGAGTCTCTGATGTTGAAGTAAGGGATAATTGTACTATTACACTAATTGTCTCTCTGTCTGTCTCACTTATACTTTCATCAAGTATTTCATCAAATACCATTCCATTTGTCTGCTGAGTAACAATATACAGTCACTTTTTCCATTGAACTGATATGTTTGTGAGGCAAACACTGCTGTTGTGAACCCTTTTCATTAATTCAGATTTGTGTTTTTTAAACAATTGTCACTCCTGACTGATTGATCTTGTCTGAAATTTGACATAGCAGGGATCCTTAAAGGAGAAGACAGTCTTGCTTAAATGATGGTAAACTTTGATCATCAGTTTGCGACAATTTGCTGCTTATTGTTCTGCTTGAGAAAACAATAACAGTGCCAGAGTCTGGCATAGAAGCGAGGGAATGATCTTCTCTGTATTCTGATTAAAACACCTTAATGTTGTGAGGTCCGTAATTTTACTTCTGGACTTGTGAAAAAAGAGGCTTGGAAATGTGGATTAAAAAATAATCCAAATGCAGAACTAGAATGAAACAATATGTTTGTTAAATTGTAAATGCATGACTTAAATATTGATTTGTCAAATATACAATTTATTGCTTGTTTTCTGGTCCTTAAAGTTCTCATCACTTTTACCTGGAAATTTCTCCCTTTCAATTGCTTGGGATTTCATTTTGATCAAACAGACAGTTTTTAAAACTTATTCCACTACTGTCATATTTTCAGTGAGGTATTTGACTTAGAAGTACTTTTATATATTTCATCAGGATCTCTCAGTGGCACTCAATGAAGGTGAACCTGTTAAAAGTAAAACAAGGTAACTGGAGAGAAGGATGAAATGATCTACAATTAAAGTGAGGCCGAAAGGTGCCAAAAATCCATGAGAAAACTGATTTTTCTTCCTAAAGCCTACCTATCTTTCATAAAAATGCTGACTCTTCAAGGTATTGAAGGTGATAGAGATCCTGTAGCATTTAACCTCAGTGGTGTTTATTCCTGTGACAGGCTCGGCATTACCTGACAGCAAAACATACGTTGGGTATTCATTGCTAAACTCAACCTGTGCTAAGCTAATATCCAAATACAGATTTTCTATTGCATGTGAAAATCAAGCATGTATTTATAAATTTTATTTATGTTAGTTTTTAAAAATTTCTTTCTAAAAAAAATACAAACTTGCGCAGGAAACGTTTTGGCTTTACAACAAATAATGATGTGATGAATGTGGATTATGGTCTATGTTGAACTGGTATAAATGAACCTTGGGAAGGTGGCAGCCTGACAGAAATTCCTTTTCGAGTAATTACTTACTGCTTCTGTTGCACTCAAGTTCCGGTTCATTCTATTGTTATTTAGACTTTTTTTTCTACTTAAACTTGTCCATTTTACTTCAGACATTTTACCTTTCTTTCTTGTAAATTGATATGGAGGTAAGAGCATGAAGTAGGCAAATAATAGGTGCGATAAAAATGGGAATGAGATTTTGAGATCCAGCGGGAACTCTGGGGCAAATCCAAAACAGCAACTAGGGCTAAGGTGATCACGGTGGAGGCCATGATTCTAGCAGTGACATAAAGTGAGTAATTCAGCTGACCTTCAGAGGGAAAGGAGGACAATTCTGCAATACAGTTAAACCATAACTGACCTATGACCTAGCTCCAAAGAGCTTCACCCTGGATTCCTCATTACCTTTGACAAATCAAAATTTGTCATTCTCAGATTTAAAATGAACGGTTGATCAAGAATCAATCATTATTTACAAATGAGTGTTCCAAACTTTTGTGATCTTTATGTGTGGAGGTTTTACTGAATTTAATTTCTAAAAATGCTTTGGATGTCTAAATTTTAGATCATTTTTTGTCCAAGATTTTACACACATAGAAATAATTAAACTGTACTGACCCTCTGTCTCCCTTAGTATATTGAAATCTTTAGTCAATCCTACATTCTGGGGATCGCACATTGTGTATAATCACTGCTCATCATTTCACTCTTGGGGTTTAGGTATCATTCTGGTAAATCCTATGCTTTTACATGAAGGCCATTAAATGCAGTGGTCGTAATTACTCTTATTGCTCTCAGTGTGGTCTAAGCAGGGCTTTGTGTGGTTGCTTTGTGAACAAATAGGAAATTTGGATACTTGGAATCAGACTGGAGAGAGGATAGAATAAAATGTGATGGTAGCATATGGTTATGTAACTGAACAAACAATCCAGAGACCTGAACCTATGATCCAAAGACATGCCAGCATGGGACTTTTAATTCAATTCATTGAACAAATCTGGAATTAAAGTCGCCAATTTTAATGCATTTAAAACCTAGCCACATTCATAAAGTTAAAATCAAGCCCCACAATCTAGCAGCAGGGACAATGAAACTAATTGATTCATGTAAACATCATTATAGTTCATTAATGTCCTTATAGAAAGAGGACTGCCATTTTTATCTGCTCTGGTCATTGTGTGATTTAAAACCCATAGCTGTAATGTGGCTGAATGCAGAGTTCCCGAGATTCCGGAGACATCCCATCTGAATGCCACTCCGATTTTTAAGAAGGTTGATAGAGGAAAATTAGGGAAGCATTGACCAGTGAAACCTACATCTGTGGTGGGGAAATTGTTGGACTCCACAATCAAGGATGGAATAACTGAATACCTCAAAAATTTTCTGTTAATCAGCAAGAGCCAGCATGGATTCATAATTGTCAAGTCATGACAAACCTAATTCATCTGTCTGAAGAACATGGGGTGGCATGGTGGTTCAGTGGTTAGCACTATTGTCCCACAGTGCCAGGAACTGGGTTTGATTCCTGCCTTGGTCAGACTGTTTGCATTTCCTCCCCGCATCTGTGTGGGTTTCCTCCCACAATCTAAAGATGTGCGAGTTAAGTGAATTGGCCATGCTAAATCGCTCATAGTGTTCAGGGATGTGTAGGTAGGTGCATTAGTCAGGATAAATGTAGGGGAATAGGTTTGGGTGGGTTACTCTTCAGAGGGTTTGGTGTGTACTTGTTGGGCTGAAGGGCCTGTTTCAAAACTGTAGGAATTTACATCTATATTCAATTTTTTTAAGAGGTGACTAAGATAGATGATAGGGAAGTGTGTATGGATGTTGGTTATATGGACTTTCAGAAGGAATTTAATAAAGTCCCACAGAAGATATTCTTAACTAAGGTAGAATCGCATGGAATTGAGGGCAAATTATTAGTATGGCTAGGAAATTGCTTGAGTGGCAAGTGGTAGAATGTAGTGAGTAAAAAGTGAGGTCTGCAGATGCTGGAGATCAGAGCTGAAAATGTGTTGCTGGTTAAAGCGCAGCAGGTCAGGCAGCATCCAAGGAACAGGAAATTCGACGTTTCGGGCCAGAGCCCTCCATCAGGTATGAGGAGAGTGTGCCAGGCAGGCTAAGATAAAAGGTAGGGAGGAGGGACTTGGGGGAGGGGCGATGGAGATGTGATAGGTGGAAGGAGGTCAAGGTGAGGGTGATAGGCCGGAGTGGGGTGGGGGCGGAGAGGTCAGGAAGAAGATTGCAGGTTAGGAGGGCGGTGCTGAGTTGAGGGAACCAACTGAGACAGGGTGGAGGGAGGGGAAATGAGGAAACTGGAGAAATCTGAGTTCATTCCTTGTGGTTGGAGGGTTCCCAGGCGGAAGATGAGGTGCTCCTCCTCCAGCCGTCGTGTTGTTATGTTCTGCCGATGGAGGAGTCCAAGGACCTGCATGTCCTCGGTGGAGTGGGAGGGAGAGTTAAAGTGTTGAGCCACGGGGTGGTTAGGTTGGTTGGTCCAAACACAAGGAATGAACTCAGATTTCTCCAGTTTCCTCATTTCCCCTCCCTCCACCCTGTCTCAGTCGGTTCCCTCAACTCAGCACCGCCCTCCTAACCTGCAATCTTCTTCCTGACCTCTCCGCCCCCACCCCACTCCGGCCTATCACCCTCACCTTGACCTCCTTCCACCTATCACATCTCCATCGCCCCTCCCCCAAGTCCCTCCTCCCTACCTTTTATCTTAGCCTGCCTGGCACACTCTCCTCATTCCTGATGAAGGGCTCTGGCCCGAAACGTCGAATTTCCTGTTCCTTGGATGCTGCCTGACCTGCTATGCTTTAACCAACAACACATTTTCAGCATAGAATGTAGGGATAATGGGTAGGTACTCAAATGGGCAGAATGTCACCAATGGTGTCCCACATGGATCTTTGTTGAGCCCTCAATTATTTGCATTATTTATTAACAACCTGGATAATGGCATAGAAAGTCATATATCCAAATTTGCTGATGACACAAAGTTAGGCGGCATTATAGACAGTGTACAGAATATTATAAAAGTACAAAAAGGATATTGATAGGCTAGGTGGAAGGGCAAAACTGTAGCAGATGGAGTTCAAAGGAAGCAAAAGTGAGGTTATCCATTTTGGACCACAAAAATGGATAGATCAGGGTACCCTACAGATATAGTGAAGTTAAATACTGTGGATGTCCAAAGAAACGGGTTTGAGGTGTATAGATCTTTAAAATTCCAATAACAGGTGCAGAAAATAATTAACAAGGCCCATGGAATGCTGGCCTTTATATCCAGAGGACAGAGTATAAGGATGCAGATATTATGCTGCAGCTATACAGAACCTTAATTAGATTTCACTTGAAGCATTGTGAGCAGATCTGAGCACCACACTTTAGGAAGGATATATTGGGCTTGGAAGGAGTACAAAGTAATTTTATAAGAATAATTCCTGGACTTCAGGGCTAAGTTATGAGGAGACATTATACAAATTAGGCCTTCTCAAGAATTTAAAAGGTTAAGGAGTGATTTGATCAAAGTCTTCACAATGTTAATAGGAAAAGACTGGGTAGATAAAAATAAATTATTTCCACCAGTTGATTCAAGGTTTTGGGGATTAGTCAAAACAATTGGGCTAGACTATTCAGAAGAAATGTCAGGAAGCACTTCTACACACAAGGGTGGTAGAGGTTTGGAACTCTTTTCTACAAATGGCAATTGATGCTTGATGAGCTGTTAATTTTAATCTGAGACAGCTCATTTTTTTGTTTAGCAAAGGTATTAAGGAATTTGTTCTAAAAGGTAGGTATTTGAAATTAGGCCATAGGTCAGCCATGATCTCATTGACTGGTGAAATAGACACAAGAGACTGAATAGCCTTAGTCCTGTTCTTATGCATCTAAATCAATCTTTATTGCCCTCTGAAATTGCCTCACAAAGCATTATGTTATATTAACGATGACATCTCAGCATCACCAGTATCTGAGGGGCAACTAAGGATGGACAGTAAACTTTGATCTTACCAGAACATCAATAGCCTAAAAAATTAATGCTATAAAATAATAAAATACTGAGGTGGAGGAACAAAAATGAATAAATAGAGCAAGTCAAGGCTGAGAAACAGTAACAAAATCAGAAAATTAGAGCAACAAACACACTGTGGTAAATTTTACTGAACAAATACTCCCATTCAAGAATACAAAGCCAATATGTTTGTTTGCTCCAAGCCACTGATCAGGCATTCTATTCATTTCTAATAAAATTACATGTTCTAGGTAACTCCTGTTGAAGTGTAGTGGGATTGACACTATCTTTTTAAATCCTTAAGTGAAATATCAGTTTCAGTTCATTATGGGAAATGAATTAGATGTGACTGTGAGGAAGCATCTAATTGTATAGGAAACCTTTCTGCTTTCACACAGTCTTGTCCATTTTGACTAGTTTTATAATTTGCTTTATAAAGATCCATATTTTTAAAATGGTATGTTCTTGTTATCACATACAACCTCCTCAAAACAACCTCACCAGGTGTGACTGCGGTATGGCCTGTCAACTGTGAATTTATACAGCTCTGTTAATCCCTTCTTGATTTTGGAGTGTTCCAATTTCAAAAATTGAACCGGCTGCAAAGCAAATGTTGTAAACAAGATTAAAGGTTAGTCTATTACAGAAATATTACAGGAACTTCCCAGGTTAAAAAAAAACTTTTTTAAATTTGTTCGTAGGATGGGAGAATGATTGACAGGGCTAACATTTGTTGCCCATCCCCAATTGCACCTGAATTGGGCTGTTTTACAGGGCATTTTTGAGCAGAGTTAAGAGTCAAACACATTACTATACATCTGGAGTCACACAAAAACCAGAATGGATTAGGATATTTCCTTTCCAAAAGTGAACCAGATGGGGTTTTACAATGATTGACGATAGTTTCATAGTTGCTATTACTGAGACTAGCTTTAAATTCCATCAATTCTGCCAGCTGCTGTAGTCAGACTTCAAACCTAGCTTCATCCTTATTCTCTGCATTTCTAGTCCAGAGACTTTACCACTGTGTCAACATCCCTTTATTGGGTAAAACACAGATGCAAAGATTGAAACATATGAATAAGAGATATTTATAAAGATAAAAAAAATCTGAGCATCCATTATCAGTATAGATCTGTAATTTTCTTGAAGATTCTCTGTTTGAAGATGAGGTGGGTAGAAACTGAAAGTTCAGTTCACAGTGTAGTTCAATATTTGAAGGCTGATTGTACAGGTATGATTAAAACTTCAACAAAATCTTTCCTTTTTCAGAAGTACCCAAGTTCTGTACTGCAGAGGTTACTTTCCAAAAGTTTTCCTCACTTAACTAAGATTTTTTTCTTTCTTGTCTCGGAGACCTTCGAGAAGAATCCTGTTTCAAAAATGATGTGTCGTAAAGTCTTATGCAGATTATGGTGTGTTAACATTTGATGAGTCATTGTTCCACAAAGCCAAGTCTATTATTTTGGAATTCTGATATTATCCTTCCAGTCTTCTGTTTTTTACCTTTGAATTCTCACTCCTTTTAAGGGCCTATTGCATTTTCCAAGGATCACTTGAATTCTAAATGCCTCCTTTCTTATAAACGTTGAGATAATGTATCAGCCAATCTGTTGTTCTAGATGAAATGAATCAACAGGAACAGTCATGTGACTCCGAGCAGCCCTTTTTTAGATGCTGTGTCTATTTTAAAAATCATATTAACCTTCTTTATATAATATTGGATTTAGACAGTCATGATGTAATTTCCTCCATATTGGGAAAATAGAAATGTATGTTTTCATTTTTTTTACAGAACTACTTTGTTGCAACAAAGGTAAAGAAATACACAAATGCTTATTTTTGAACACATAGTTAACTGATGCGACACATGTCCCATGCATCACTAAATGCAAGGAATTGAAGTCTGAACTTTTTTTTAAATAATCTGACCAGAACATTGTGATTTTAGAGTCTCATTTTGACTATTAAAGCAATCCTATAATTTATTTTGTTTAACATCCAAGAACATTATTTTTGTGTGTGGTCAGTCATATAAAAATAATCTGAAAATGGACCAAAAAAGAAAGGAGCAACTGATATTAGCTGTCACAATAAGTTAGTAAATAACTTTAAAGGATATTCAATTAGTCTGTTCATGAACAGGGTCTACAAAATACTGGACTGGGTGAGTGGTGGCAGCAGAGGTCTGCTGGTGTTAACAGGTTACTCCTCCTGTTAAGGCTGGCCACTCATTCCAACAGATACTGGCCAGTAGGAGGCACTGCAGCCCCTCAGTGGTGTGAACGGAAGTGGTGAACAGACTGGGGCTGTACCAAGAGAAAGATCATGCAATGATGAATATACCTTCACAAGCAGGTAAGTGGGGTTTGGGGGTGCCAGAGACAGTTAAGCAGGCCCTGACACTAGAGCTTTGTTGGGTTGGGTGAGTAATTCTGATGTCATCATAGTGGAATTAGCCACTGTCATCAGGCAGTCTGTATGGACGAGTATGTGTCCAAAAAGGACTTCTTAAGGTACTCCATCAGGAGGCCATCTAGGATTTATTTAGGTCTCCTCATGCAATGGAGATAAATGCTCGTGAGGGTGAGAAGAGATCCTTAATTGGCCACCTAAGACAGCTCTGGTGGGTGGACTGCCCACCACCCCTCCTGCCACTTGCAAGTTATGTTAGTGAATAACAATTGGAATGCCACCTGCCACTCTCCTGCACTGTCGTTAAAGTCCTCCCACACCCTGAAATTGTCCCCAAAAGACTTATAATGTCCAGCCAGGATCTGCTGAATATCGTGGAGACAGAGTGATATTTTCTAATTATTGCCAATATCTTAGCAATGTCTGCTTGAAAATCATGACTGAAATAATAGTTTTGATACACACTAATGATGACAATTGTAATTTTCAAGCTGTCAAGGAGCAATCTGAGTGACTGTTAACTGTACAGCAAGATCCATACTGAGAGTACCATAGTAATAGTAAGTGATTGTTTGACTTCACCAATGAAATTTTAAAATAAGCTGTGTATTATAGTGTTACAATTGACAGGATAATGGGAGGTGGTGGTGCAGTGGTTACGTCACTGGGCTAGCAAACCAGAATCTCATGCTGGTGCCCTGGGACATGTGTACAAATCCCACCATGGCAAATGGCAAAATTTGAATTCAATACCAATTTGGAATACAAAGTTAGTCTACTGGTGACTATGTATCCACTGTTCCAAAAAATCAATCTAGTTTACTAATGCCCTTCAGGGAAGGAAATCTGCTTATCTTTGCCTGGGCTGGCCTACATAAAACCCCAGACCCACAGCAATCATGCTTTGGAAGGACAATAAATGTAACGCTCACATCCTGTGTATGATTTGTTTAAGAAGTTATTTATCAATAATGTTTATCTTACTACTTATTGTAAATATCCTATTATTATATAAAAGAGAAATTTAGAAGATTGAAGCACTGGATTGTAGTTTTGTTCAGCAGCAGTATACATCAGAAACTTGGGCATCAGCTTGTAAAAACTGTGAACTACATATCTGAAATTTGGACATCTGCAACTGGTGGGCAAGGCGACTTGTCCTTAGTGTAGAGATTACTGAGTTTACCGCAGTGATTTTGCTCTGACTCAAACTTTGATTTCAAGTCCTGTTGACTCCATCTCCATGTTAGGTTATGACTGGCACCAGCAACAAGAATGATGAAAGTAGATTTGAGTCAATGCTTATATAGAAATTGCAAATCAAGATCTCCTCAAAGATGGCATGGCTAGTCTGCCTCATCTGAATCCACACTATCACCATCTCTTACCTACAATTCAGATAAAGGCAGTGTCACCGTTTGATTTGCTGGTGCAGGTAAACACCACATGATTGTGTCTCTCTGAAACCCAGGGTGGGCTCCAGATTCTGAACATATAAGTAAAACATCTAGGTCTAAATGTGAGATATTCTGAAAATCATTTCAAATCTCATAGGCAGGTTTTATGGAGTCTGTAAGAGTGGAATGCACAATGTGTTTGATAAATTAATTAGCCAGAGTGAGAAATTTTGATTTCTCAATGATGGGTTGAGAAATAGAGATAAAATCAGTGGTGTGTTTGTAGTGTTTTGAGCCTCACACCTGCCTGTGGTGAGCTTTTACATGTAATGTGTTTGCATGCCACAAATGCTTATTAGCATAAAACTGATGTAATAAAGTCCTAACCTTGGTCAATTAAAGGTGGAGTGCAAAAATTGGCTTTGTGCAATTGTGACTAAGGTATGTGGCTGTCCATGTAATTCTAATGTACAAGAATGCGCATTTGGAAAGGTAAATATTCAGGTGTAAGCTTGAGGGTGTTCGGGAAGAGGGAAGGGAGTGCAGACAGAGGGTCATGTTTTGGTGCAGTGAAAGGAATTGAAGTTAGACTGAGGGTGGCCTTCTGCTTCTGACTGATGCAAAAGATGAAGCAAGTGAGGACAAGAGTTATATTTGAATGCAGGGTCTTGCAAGGGACAGAAGGGACAAATGTTCTGAGTGTGGTCATCCTGTAATAGTTAGGGTTAGCAGTAAAGCAAGATTGAAAGATGGATGATAAGCCTATAGGGTAAGGTTGGGGTTACCGATAGTGGGACCCTTTGGGTTGAATTGAAGGCAGAGTTGCAGAAGATATGAGGGAAAAATCCAGAGTGAGGGTCAAGTATTAAAACGTCTCATGGGGCAAGTCACAGGAGCAGATAAAAAAATTGAGGAAGATAATGAAAGGTTTAAGCAAGCATTTGGATGTTCTTTTGACAGTGGTAAATCCTGGAGTGGGAACTCGTGGTGATGATGGCGAGGCAGTGGTGGCAGCAGCAGAGCAAGGGTCTCATGGGACATTGTCATTGCTGTTCTCGGAGCAGGGACTCTTGGTGGTAGTGGTGAGGGATATTGTCATTGCTGTTCCTGGAGCGAGGATTCTTGGTGGTAGTGGTGAGGGACATTGTCATTTCTCTTCCCGGAGCGGGGACTCTTGGTGGTGGCAGTAAGGGACATTGTCATTGCTGTTCCCGGAGCAGGACTCCTTGCAGAAGTCTTGCAGTCATGCTTGAGACCCAATTTGAACAGAGGATGAACTCTATTCAAATAATGTCTTTTTATTCTTTTTGTAATTTGAAATGGTGCTGGATTGTGGCGACAAAACACTTTTCACTGTATCTTCCTAGATATATGTGACAGTAAAATCATTCATCCATTCACTGTGAAAGGAAAAATAGAATAGCAAGAGAAAGTGTGAGTGGGTCCAGGGTAACGGGAGAAATTCAAGGGTGGCAAAGTGAAGGTATTGTTGCATGGGTCATCAGTGATGGGAGCCAGTGTGAGTGACACCTCCTCTCCTTCCGATCACTTTCTCCCACACCTTCATCTACCTAGTGCATTCTCAGCTACCTTCCCCCCCAGTCCCAACCCCTTCCCATTTATCTGTCAGGCCCCCCCGCCCATACGTCTCGTTCTGATGAAGAGCTTATTCCCGAAACCCCAATTCTCCTGCTCCTCAGATGCTGCCTGACCTGCTATGCTTTTCCAGCACCACACTCTCAACTCTGATCTCCACCAAGTGTAGTCCTCACTTTCTTCCAGGAAGAGGTTCAGAAGTATAAGAATTTTTCTTAAAGGAAGATAAAGGTGGTTGCTACACCATTCTATTGAACAAATGATTTTATTTACCTCATCACTGATGAAGGCAGACATGTTGCAAGGTCAATTGTGGTTGGTGACATTTCCTGGAGTTTAAGATGTCATGACTGCACTCTTGTGGCTATAAAAGACATTCTAACAACAGACAGCTGCATTTGTATACCATCAAGATTTTCACTCCATGAACACACAAATTGGTGTGCAACCACTGAACATAGTAAGGCCTTTTTGATATTGAAAGCATGTGTTTTATATGCTTTCCCTGTATTTTGTTCTAGAAGAACTTTAATAAGTTGGAATTGCCTTTCAGCACCTTTTCAAACATTTTTAAAAATTTTTTTGTTTAGTAGAGAGTACTTACACATTTTTTTTCCCACAATGCAGACTGTAGAACTCTAGTTTTGATGTAGTTGTAAATTCAGATCTGAACTCTGATGATAAATAATGACAGGGGGAAAAAACCTTGTAACTGCCCTTTTCAGCCTTTAGTACCAGCTGGCTGCCACTAACTACCTGTCACCATTAGCTTTTAGTGCCCACTTGCTGGCATCATGACAGGCAATCCGAAACGATTTCTTAGGTTAAACACCACTAGCAGTCTGATATGGTCAGTGTGGTCCTATATGTTAGCTTATATAATACGCACTACAAAGACTGGGTTCTTGTTGAGTCAGACATATTGAAGTTTAGTAACAACATCAGTAACTTTGTTATTGTATCACTGATATGTGCATTGTCTGGTTTCTCTGCATATGGATTATGTGAACTATAGAATTCTGAACACACTACACTAACTCCTTTTCAATAAGATCCAGATTGAAGATAATTGAGTAATCTTACTAAGTCCCATGTTGTGATATTGTGCAACTGTCATAAGAGTACACTGCTCATCTTATCTGGAATCTGTGCAATAACACAACAAAAAGGGAAAATTTTCAGTTTTGAATGATGAGGAATTGTTTTTGAGATACCTGTCTTCTACGCCACAAGTTTAAAGTTTATTGGGATTTTGCATTGAAGTAAGATAAGAATTTCCAAAATGTATAGTGCAGTACAGTAACAAAAGATTGCATTATTGTTAAAATCAACATTCACTGGGAACCCAAAGACAAATCAGGGCAAGACTTATACAGTTAATGGTAAGGTCCTGGGATGTATTGCTGAACAAAGAGACCTTGGAATACAGGTTCATTGTTCTTTGTAAGTGGAGTGCCAGGTAGACAGGATAGAGGTGTTTGGTATGCTTGCCTTTATTGGTCAATATGTTAAGTGTAGGAGTAGGGAAGTCATGTTACAGCCATATGGAACATTGGTTAGGCCACTTTTGGAATACTGCATTCAATTCTGCTCTCCCTGCTGTAGGAAGGATGTTGTGAAACATGAAAGGGTTCAAAAAAATTTACAAGGATGTTGCCAGTATTGGGCTATAGGGTGAGGCTGAATAGGATGGGGCTATTTTTCCTGGAGCATCAGAGGATGAGGGGTGACCTTATAGAGGTCTATAAAATCATAAGAGACAAGGATAGGGTGAAGAGCCAAGTTCTTTTCTCCAGAATGGGAGAAGTCAAAAACTAAAGAGCATAGTTTCATGTGAGAAGCGAAAGATTTAAAAGAAATCTAAGGGGTTACCATTTTCATGCAGTGGATGGCGTGTGAATGGAATGAGCTGCCAAAGGAAGTGTTGGACGCTGATACAATTACAATTTAAAAGACATCTGGATGAGTACATGAATAGGAAGGGTTTGGGAGTATATGGGTCAAATGCTTACAAATGGGACTAGATTAATTTGGCATATCTAGTCAACATGGACGAGTTAGACCAAAGAGTCTGCTTCCATACTGTACAGCTCTATGACCATAAACACCAGAGATCAATGTTGCTTTGACTACAAACATATATGTCTATAAACTGAGTTTATTTTGATTCACATATCACAAAACTGTAACCATAATGCTCATTTACTGAATCTACATTTATATATAAATGCACCCAATGTACTACTCAATCAAGTATCCCTGAATTATCAATTACCTATCCCCAATTCTATTTGGTCTCAGGTATCCCTGCCAGATCTTATTAGGTGATGCCCCTTATATCGTCCCATAAAAAATGTTTGTAATGTTTATGCAAGAGCATAATGCTTGGATAATGGAATACGGCTTAAAGTGTCAAAATATTCGCGAGTGATACATTCCAAGACCTACCGCAGATGCCCGAAACTGCGGATAGTAGTGAACCCTAACATTTAAATGGGAAACTTCCGTCCCCGGCAGCCCCTGGAATTATTTCTGGAATATTACCTGTAATATTTTTGGGCCGCAGTAAACTGCGAATAAGAGAAACCACAAAAACCGAATCCGTGGATATGGGGGTTCTACTGTATTCCAATGATACCAAACCTGGAAGTGTGACCATTAGTGAGGATGATATAAATTGACTGCAGCAGTGCATAAACTATCCAACTGGATAGATAATAACTTTCAAACTCTCAATTACTACCATTTAGAAGGACAAGGGCAATGGACACATGAAAACACACACCACCTGCATGTTCCTCTCTAAGCCATTCAATATACTGACTTGGAAATATGTCAGTGTTCCTTCACTGATGCTCTGTAAAAATCGTATCACTCTCCCCAGCAGCTTTGTGGGTGCACTTCCACAAAATAAACTGCAGCAGTTGAAGAAGGCGGCTTCGTCTAACTTTTCCAATAGCCAAACGCAATAAATGCTGGCCCAAACCGTGAACATTTCACATCTTGATTAAATAGAAAAAGGAAGTGTCAGCTACATCCTTAATTGTGATGCAATGCATTTTGCAAATATGATGCTGAATATATACTTAACTTTACTCCAATATTCTTTGAGTTCATGTTAATAAATCTTTGAAGGTGTCAGTGCATGTCAGGTGAATAGTCATCAAAGTATGTGGGATCTAGAGGTTAATAAGTCAAGTATAAGTAATGCAATCAATGCAAAGGCAGGAAATGTATGCTGAATGGTTCTAAAGCTCTGGTGTGGCTACAACTAAAATATCATCTCAGTTCTGCTCACTCCACTTTAGGAAGGATATGAAAGTTCTTGGGGTGGTTCAGAGTATAGGTTGGAGAAGCTGGGTCTTTCTCCTTATAACAAAGGATATCCAGGGGAGATCTGATAAATAAGTACAAGACTATAATAAGGTTAGGGAAGCAGACAAAAATACTTCATTCCCATTAGCTCTTGGTATGATGACTGGTGGACACTGGTAAAACTCTTTGGAGGAGAGAGGGAGGGAGGAGTAGAATATGAGGAGAACATTTTTATGTGGCATGTGACAATAACCTGAATCAGCCTACCTGCAGATGATCAGTGGTCTCAGAACGAATTTGGATGGAGAAGTGAGGAGAATAACTTGCAAATATACGGGGTTGGAGTTGGGTAAGAGGCTGACTGAATTGCTCTGCTGGGATTCAATGGACCAAATAACCTACTTCTAAGCCATAATGACTCTGTGACTGTCATATTCCACTGGTTATTTTATTCAAGTTGATGAATAGAGTGCATTAGATTATTAACAGTATCATTAGCATGAACAATCAATGGTATTCTTATTTAAATACTGATACCCTCTGTGACTCATCTTTACAGCACCTTATGACATTACTGATGAAGATATTAGGTAGCGTGATGGCAATGGACAATGTTGCACTCCCCCACTTTGAATTGTATTAAATTGAATTGAATTTATTGTCACATGTACTGAGATACAGTGAAAAGCATTGTCTTGCGAGCCGTACAAGCAGATCACATAGTTAGGTAGCATAGATTAGTAAATAATAGGTAAACAACAGCAAAAACAGAAACACAGGTACAGGCGAATGTTAAGAGTTTGTGAGTCCATTCAGTATTCTAACAACAGTAGGGAAGAAACTGTTTTGAAATTGGCTGGCGCATGTGTTCAGGCTTCTGTGCCTTGTCCTCAATGGTAGAGATTGTAGAAATAAATTGCCACTTTAGCGAGATATGGATTCAGTATTCTCTAGCATTCTCCTCACATCAAGTTTGAAACTGAAGCTTGTGTCACAGTCAAAATTCAAGATCTGCCATGTATTCCTATAACTTCCAGCCTCCTTTTCATGATGGAATGCTGAAACTAAGTAGAAAGAGTTGTGAAATCAGTGTCATGAATGAAAGTGAGTCTGTGATTTTGGATCATCTTTCATGTTAATGTAATCATACAAATTTATATCACAATGTGTAACTTTAATGATAAGTGGTGATGATCAACAACAAAACACTAAAACTAGTGGGAATTCATGTCAACTAAAACTTAGAAATCTCCATAAGTGCATCAGTTTGGCTTAAATAAAACTCTGTGTGGGTCACTTGTTCTCAGCTTCTGTGTACCAATACCACACTACCAGTCTCATTATAGTAAAATATTTGAAATCCCTATTGCAAGTATAGAAATGCTTTTTAGAATTCAAATGTCTTAAAAATGGTCTTGGTAGTAAGAGACTTCTGATATTTGTAAGGAATAATGAAACAGTGTCAATCATAAGCCAGACTTAAGAACATATAAGTGAAGATGGAAATTGTCCTAGCAAAACATTTCAACTTCAGATTATTGCTAAATTTAAAAGACAGCGTAGGGATAAGATTATATCCTATTTAGTTATCAAAATGAGACTGAATGCAGATCATTGAATTACCTAAACTGAGTATTCACTCAGGATTTCAACAATTTACAGAGAAGTTTTTCAGTGACAAATAATGTGATTAGGTTTCTGTGGGATACGCAATTGAATTGTGAGTATTTGCAAAACTGAGTCACAAAGTAGGTGGCACTTATTTATTCAAGCATTTGCCATGTTGCTTCTCATATGGCAGCCTATCACAAAACATTTATTCTGTGCACATACATAATGGAACTTGAATTTCAGCGTAACCAGATCAACAGTAATTTGAGGAACAACACTTTTTTTTGAGATAAGGTTTTGAATGAAAATATATTACTTGATGTAGAAATAACATGGCAGAGTCTGAGCTTATCTTTGGCAAGAAATTTGTCATTGTGTGGTACTTAGAATTTTTAGGGTTGATGCCAAAATTCTCTAGCATTCTCCTCACATCAATTTTGAAACTGAAGCTTGTGTCACAGTCAAAATTCAAGATCTGCCATGTATTCCTATAGCTTCCAGCCTCTTTTTCATGAGTAGTAAGAGTTGTGAAATCAATGTCATGAATGAAAGTGAGTCTGTGATTTTGGATCATCTTTCATGTTAATGCAATTATACAAATTTTGATGCCAAAATTTGAAAGGAAAGGAAAAGATTTACATTTAAACATTTTTCTTCTTCAGCTTGTCCCCCAGTACCTCATAAAATATTTCAAAGATGTCCTTTTAAAGTTTCATGCATGGCAATGTTCCACAAACAGCAATATCATCACTTACCAGATAATATTTTGTATTTGTAATGCTGGATAAGTGATAAACTCTGGCCAGAGTTTTGAGGGAAGTCTGTTACTCTGATAAGAGGATAGAAAAACACTTTCACAACTCCAGCGTATCTCAAAGCTCTTTACAGCCAATGTGTTATGGCTCCCCAGAATTGACAATAATGAAGATAGTATGTGAATATCTAGGTGGTATCAGATTGGAGCTATATTCTACCAGCAGTAGATGTCAACCCATTAAAAAGAGTGCTGACATTTTTTAACTAGGCAATTTAGAAGAATTTAACACTGGTAAGAATCCATTGCACTGATGTTTTATGAATCCATCCAAATTTTCAAGGAGTGTATAACACAAGAAATGTTATCCTTTCAGGCAGATAAGAGAAGCTGAGAGGGAGAGAGGTGAGGGCACATGGATCTAGATGCAGCAACCTCAGAGACACCTACATAGGAAGCCTCATGAAAGGGGAGTGGCACAATACCAGAGAGGAGACTGTGAGTGCATGCCAGCACAGAGACAAATATACTCTGTGGCCGGAGTCCACAAACAAAGAAGATGGTCTATGCAGATGTTGCCAAATTCTAAACCTTTGCATGCCATGCTGGAAAAAGTGGTAATCATTGGTAACATTGGTGGTTACTCAATGTTCATGGCCAACAAAATCACCATGGTCACCAAGGTCCTCAATTTCTATGCTGCAGATTTATTTCAGGATGTGTGTGGCATCTCCCATACACTACTGCATCATAATGGTGACCAAAGAATAGTGCAAACAATCAGGTCAAGAAATTGAAGGTTTCAATGCAATCATTGGTTCTCCAGGTGTTCCATGCCTGTGACTGCATGCACGTGTCCATCAAGTTCTGACAGGTGAAACAGCAACCCTTGTTTAATGGAAGAGACTGAATTTCATAAATACCCATTGGCCTTTGACCACCATTAGTGAGTGGATCTTACAAGTGAGTGTGTATTACCCTGGTAGAAACCATGCCATTTTCATTCTCTGGCCCTCTCAGATGCCACCACGTTTTACTGTCCCAAATGTCAGATGGATGGATTCTTAGTGACTAAAGAGATGGCTGCTGACAGCAGTGAAAAGCCCTAGTGGAAGCTACAACATCAGTCACATGGTGGAGAACTTTGGCATACCTCAGGGAGGGTTTCTTGGATAGTGATGGTCTGCTGTGCTCCACACAGCCTGGAGTTGCCGGGGGGGGGGGGGGTGGTGGTGGTGGTGGGGGGGGATGTACTCAGATGACTGTAATGAAGCCGACAATCAGTTGTGTCATCCTGATCACCATGGCAATCAGGATCATTTTGGAAGGTGAAACCAAAAGAGAAAATGTTGGTTTCAGATTCCAACATCTGCAGTAATTTGCTTTTATAATTTTGGGCAGTGCCAAGGTGAAGGTGCTAGGGGGCACAAGAGGGTTGTTTATGCACATATGATTTGGATGACTGTTTCCACTTCAGCCATCCAAACATTGTCAGAGAGGCTGATAAGCAACTGTCTACACTCAGAACATGTTGAAAGGAGCCATCAGAAACAGAACGCATCAGCTTCACCTCCCTCACGTGCATACTTGCACTAACCTAAGAAGGATGAGGAGTTTATTGAGAGTCCAGACACCACTTCTCCTCTCTCACTTTACCATGATTGTATTGACATGAAATTGTACTTTTAAAGGAGTAAGTCTAAAATTTCTGCCCATCACCACTCACTGCAAGACATGATGTGATGAATTATTCTACAATTCTATAAACAGCACACAGCAGTAAGAGTTCTGTATTCACTTGTTCAGGAGATTTGGGCTTCTCTGTCCAGGTCAGCATTTATAGGCCATACCTGATTGCCCTTGAGAAAGTAGTAAGAAAGTAGCTGCAGTCCTTGGGACACAGATAAACTCACATGTTATCAGGCTTGCCCATGATTTTGACCCAGTGACAGTAAAGGAACAGTAATATTGTTCCAAATCAAGATATCTGTGATTGGAAGGAAAATTGTAGGTAGTCTCATGCTTCCGCTGTGTTTCACTATTACAGAGGTCACAGGTTTGGAAGGTGCTGTTGGGGAGCTTTATTGAGTTGCTGCAGTGAACCTTGTAGATGGTATACACTGCTGTTCCTACGCATTAGTGGTAAATAGAGTGCTAATCAATTAGGCTCCTCTGGCCTGGGTGGTATCAATCAACCTGATCCCTGTGGCAGTATTTTCCTTGTTTTTGGTCAATGACTTTTTATCAGAATTGGAAACTCTGAACGTTTTAAGCAAGGGCAAATCAAAAGGCAGAGGAATAAAGAACAATTGTGAAAACTTTGTGGAGGTTGATGATTATACAGAGATTAAGTGGCAAAAGAAAATGAGTAAATATTCTTAATGACCCAAACTCGACAGCCCTACAAGATGTAGAATCCCACAGGTTTAGCTACTGTCTGAGAGAAGAAATTCCTCCTCCTCAGTGTCTTACGCTGAAATTATGCCATCTGGTAGTAGACTCCCCTACAAAGATTAACAATCTCTCCCCATCTACCTTGTTAAGTCCTCCAAGAATCATAACGTTAAAAATCACACAACACCAGGTTATAGTCCAACAGGTTTAATTGGAAGCACACCAGCTTTCGGAGCAACGCTCCTTCATCAGGTGATAGTGGAGGGCTCGATCGTAACACAGAATTTATAGCAAAAATTATACATTGAAAAATTGATTGTCTGTTAAGCCTTTCATCTGTTAAAATACAGTGATAGTTTCACTTCTTTCATGTGTAAATCACAAAACCTTTTTATTAAAAGTTGCATTCTCGGGTTAGCTGTTAACAATGATGATAGCTAGACAATATGTTGAAGGTGTTAGCCCCCTGTGTTCTCTGTCTATGACCTGATGTTTAGATTGATTCTAATCTAAAAAGTGAGATAACAGAGTTTTACATAAATTCATGCAGTTTTTGAGCTCAGGGTTCTACATGAATGTACGCAGTTTTTGAGCAAGGTGCAATGTAACTCTGCAAGTACAAATTCACCCCACAAAATATATGTGTGCATGTGGGTCTTTGTCTGTCTGTGTGTGTCTGTCTGTCTGGGGTGGGGGTTGTGAGTGTGAGAAAGTGTGGGTGTGTGTGTAGTGAGTGCAGAGTGTCTTAAGTCTGTGAGGGGGTGCATGTGTAAGTGTGGGAGTATGTGTGTGTTTATAAGGGTGTGTGTGGGTGTCTGTGAGCACATCTGTATGTACTTGTGTCCATGTGTATGTGAGAGTGTGTGTGTGTAGTGCAATGGTGATCACCTGTAATGTGACATGAACCCAAGGTCCCAGTTGAGGCCCTCCCTATGGGTACCGAACTTAGCTATCAGCCTCTGCTCGGCCACTTTCCTTGGCTGCCTGTCCCGAAGTCCACCTTGGAGGATGGTCACCCGAAGGTCCAAGGCTGAATATCCTGGACCACTGAAGTGTTCCCCAACTGGGAGGGAACCCTCCTGTCTGTTGATTGCTGTGCAGTGCCCATTCATCCGTTGTCGTAGCCTTTGCTCGGTTTCCCCAATGTACCATGCCTCAGGGCATCCTTGCCAGCTACGTATAAGATAGACAATGTTGGCTGAGTCACATGAGCACCTGCCACATACATGGTGGATGATGTCCCCATGTGTAATGGTGGTATCCATGTCCACACTCTTAAACATCTTGCAGCGCCTACTGTGACAGAATTGTATGGAGTTGTCCTGAAAGCCGGGCAGCTAGCTACGAACAATGGTCTGTTTGAGGTTTGGCGGTTGCTTAAAGGCAAGCAGTGGAGGTGTGAGGAAGGTCTTGATGAGGTGCTCATCCTCATTGATAATGTGTTGCAGGTCACGGTTCTTCTAGTATGCTTCCAATTAAACCTGTTGGACTATAACCTGGTGTTGTGTGATTTTTTTTTAACTTTGTACACCCCAGTCCAACACCAGCATCTCCAAATCAAGAATCATAAATGTTCCTTAGTGCCACCTAGACTGACTCCACATCTAGATTTTCTGTGCCAATTCACAGTGCTACCACTCTTACTTTAATCATGTGTAAAAACTGACAATCAGTGTTCCCAGATAATCTGCCATCTGTAGTGCTTTTTAAAGTGAATAAATCATTGAAATTGTCCAATTTATGAAGAGTAAACTTGCTCCAAAATTTGAAGAATGCGTGTTTATTTTTAACTATGTAATACCTCTAATATGTTTTGTTTGCCTTTGCTCCATGCCTTTGCTGAGCCCATTCTACAAACAAAAATGTTCAAATTCATTAGTGACGGCAGGACAAGTCTCAGCAGTGGCCTGACTATTGTGACATTGGTCGCTACCTTGGCTTTGCCAATAACAAAAGTTATTTTCCATGATAAAATTATTTATTAGTTTGTAAGGAAGAATGAGGATATCCATGGTTATGCTAGCAAACCAAAGAAAACATGGTTTAGAAGTAATTGCTAGTTTATTTTGGGTAGAGGGATGCTGCTTTTAGTGGGCTGGAATGAAAATGGAGTTAAGGCCACAACCATATATTCATCTTTTGAATAGCTGATCAGGTATGAGGCATAATGCTCTCCACCTGTTTCTATTTCTTGTTTTAAAAACTTCATTAAAGTGGTGCATTTTAAATTAAAATATTGAAAAACAGTAAAATTGATTAAACTGAACAATTCCCAAAAATAGACTAGAAGTGAGTTAAAATACTAAGTACTAAAAGCCAAAGGGCATGATAATCAACATTTACATGAAAACAGACAATACAGGACTATTTAGATAATTTGATTCATTCTGTAAAAAGCATATCAAAACTACTTCCAAATATAAGTAATGTAGCTGAGTTGAATCATGAGAAAAATAATGCTATCCTCATATATCTGAGCACCATTTTAATCTGGCCTTAAACAAAAGGAAAGCATTTTAGAGAGGAGAAAGAAGTGGCTAAAAACTAAGTCCAAAAAGAATCCAGTCATCCATTACAGGTGCATGATGGCTGAAGTGAAAAGTATTGTGCTCTTTGGCTTAATGTTGTTCTCTATGTTGTGCATATTTCTTGAGAAAATGTATTTTACAAAATGTTATTGCAAGGTAATATTTTTATTAGAAGTAAGGAGCATTAACATTTAGACATACATTTTTCTGAGTTTGTTATGCTTCTGCTCATTGCAATTATAAATATTTTAAACCCTTCAATCACATGGGTAAGTCCAATTGTGCAGTCATTGACAATTCTAACAGACGGACTATTGTGCGTCTGGACATCAGAGTGCCAAATGATTTCTTTTCAGATAGTGTGTTCAGGAATGTTTTTACTTCAGGCAACAATGGATGCTTCAAATCCACAGCCATATGAGTTTGCCCACAACCATGCCTTGTGGCACCCTTAAAGATAAAATGACCTTTATTTTTCATTCGTAATTTAGGTAAAAACTCATTGTTACATCAGGTTAATGAAAGCTAGCTGAAGAAAAAATTTAAATGTTTCAATAGGAAAGTGAAGGTAAAAGCTCCTAGTTAGCCTGAGCATCATAGAGACATACAGCACGGAAACAGACCCTCTAGTCCAACTCATCCATGCTGACCGGATATTCTAAATTAAACTAGTATTTGGCCCATATCCCTCTAAACCTTTCGTGTTCATATACCCATCCATGAAAATTTTGCTAGAAACTTAAGTGCTCAAAGCACTATTCATGTTAAAATGTACAAATAATTAAGTGAATGGTTACTTAAAGTTTTCTTAATAATTTTTAAAACCCCAATAATTAATCTTAAAGCATTATGAAGATTTACTCTGATTCACACATCTGATAAAATTCCACTAAGGCTAATTCCAGTGTTGATGAATTTGGCATTGCTGGTCCCAGTCTTGCTGTGTATGAGCAATGACTGCTTCAGTATCTCCGAGTTTAGTGGTAATAGCAGAGTGAGGAATATGCCAGGAAATGAGGTTACAGATTTTGTTTGAATACAATTCTGCTGACGCTAATGTCCCACAGTGCTGCTTAGATTTTCAGTTTTGATTTGCTAGATCTGTTCAAAATCTGTCCTATTTAGCATGGTGGCAGTACCACACAACATGATAAAGAGTATCCTCAATGTGATGACTGATCGTCATTTCTACAAGGACTGTGGTGTGGGCACTTCTACCAATTTTGTCACGGGTAGATGCAACTGCAATGCTAGTTTGACAAAGACAAGATGCAGTGAGATGTTCCCTCGTGATCTGTCATAAACCCAGTCCAGCAGCTATGTCCTTTACTCATCGAGCTCAGTCATTAGTGGTTCCACAGAGCTATTATTGATAATGAACTTTGAAATCTCCACCTACATTACATTCTGTGGTCTTGCCATCCTCAAGGCTTCTTCTAGATAGTGTTCAACATGGGGGAATAATGATTCCACAGCCAAGGGGAGTGGTGGAGGATAATATGTGGGAATTAGCAGGAGGTTTCCTTGCCCACGTTTTACTTGATGGCATGAGACTTCATGGGATCCAGAGCCAATGTTCAGGACTCCTGGGGTGGCTCCCTTCTGAACTTACATCATTATGCTGCATCTTTGGTAAGTCTAGCATGCAGGGGGGATAGGATAAAGCCAAGGATTGTGATGGTACTGTCTGAGATATTGTTCCAGTTCTTGTGGCAGATCAGGTTAAAGATGACCGATTTCCTTCCCCTAAGGATATTACTGAATCAGATAGGGTATTTTTTTTTTAAAAAATCAGCAATGATTACATTGTCACTGTGAGACTAGATTTAAATTCCAAATTTTATTGAATTCACCACTTGCTATTGTGAAATTTATAACCATGTCACTAGAACATTAGCCTGAGGTTGACAACAGGCAGGCAGACTCTCTGTGGCAGCCCTAGGAGGGAAGGCCTCACAGGGACAGGGTGATGAAATTGCCAGAAGGGTCTGTTTGCTGGTGGTCAGGTTCAGGATCCACTTTACTCCATGATGTCAGGGGTTCCTGCTCAAATGATAAAATTTAGCCTACATTGTATTGAACACGTCCCAACTGATTGTCCCAACAGCTTACTGTTTAATTTTCTCTCAGGAGAGTTTAGCTGGAAAAGGCAATTTATGCACGGGCAGTAGATTGTTCCTGACATCCCATTTCACTAATTACTGTGGTTATTATTCCACCTTATCATTTGTTCCTGGTTTCTCCAAATACGTCTGTACACATTACAGCAGGACTACACTCTGTAGTCCCTTTGACCTGCTCCACAATTGATATGATTGCAGTGATTGTAAGGAGACCAGCCAGGTGGACCACAAAGAATATGAGTTCCCTGATTGAGGTTATTAATCTGGTCTAATCAGGGAGCCCTGTCTCACAGATATAAACAGAGTGTCAGAGGTGCTGTTCAATCTGAGGGCTGGCTCTGAGGGAGCTAGATCATTGTCAGAGACTCTCCATATGTAAATAAAGGGTGACTTTGTCGAAATATGAGCCTCTGTGGAATTATTTCAGCGGCCATGGTGTGGGATTAATGCAACCATGCAAAAGCACCTACTAGTTGAAACCCAATTAGATTTCAAACAGGCACTACAATTGGCTGTATCATTGGAAACTATGGCAAGTGGAACATGAATTGCAGGGTATTCCAGTGGATGTGAACACCCTCGCCAGTCCGACGGAGCTTGAGGAACACCACTTGAATGAAGGTAGGTAGACAGGGTGGTGAAGAAGAGATTTTATATGCTTGCCTTTATTGGTCAGTGCAATGAGTACAGGAGTTGGATGCCATGTTGCTGCTGAACAGAGCATTAATTAGGCCACTTTTGCAATACTGTATGCAATCCTGGTCTCCCTGTTAGAGGAAACATGTTGCAAAACTTTCAGAAAAGATTTACAAGGATGTTTCTAGGGTTAGAGTTTGAGCTACAGGGAGAGGCTCAATGGTTTGGGGCTATTTTCCCTGGAGCATCGGAGGCTGAGAGAGAACCTTACAGAAGTTTATAAAATCATGAGGAGCATGAATAGAATGAATAGCCAAGGTGTTTTCCCCAGTGTAGGAGAGTACAAAGCTAAATAGCATAGGTTTAGGATTAAAAAGGGACTTAAGGGATATATATTTCACACAGAGGGAGATGCATGTATGGAATGAGTTGCAAGAGAAGGTGGTGGAAGCTGATACAATTACAATATTTAAAAGGTATCTGGATGGGTACAGGAATAGGAAAGGTTAAATAGATACAGGCTAAAGAGTGGCAAATGGGACTAGATTAATGTAGAATGTTTGATTAATATGGACGAGTTGGACTGAAGGATCTATTTCTGTGCTGTACGTCTTTATAACTTTATGTTGCTGCCTTGACATCTTTGTCACCTGAAGAAGAGAATGAATTTCTTCCAAGATGCTCCAGGCACAAGAGGCGAGCTACTGTGCATTGTGCACCTCCCGTATCAGAGGCAGAGTTGGAGAATTTGACCCAGGGCTAAAACACCCCAGAAGGAGTTACAAAAAAAAAGAACCAAACTATCCTGAGATTTGAGGAGGGACTTAGTGGCTGTAATGAAGTTAGCCAGACGGACTTCATTGAACATGAGGTCTCTGATTAATCTAGTCCAATCAGGAAGCCCTGGCTGACAGATTAAATAGGAACGTTAAACATCAGGTTCACACTGAGAACTGGTTCTGAGGAAGCTGAATCAGTATCAAGGACTCTCCACATGTAGATAAAGAGTGACTTGGTGACGGGATACCGGCATTGGTGAAGTTATTTCATGTGCCTTTAAATAAATAAATAAATAGGAGTGTCAGACATTCTGTTCACTCTGAGAGCTGGCTCTGAGGAAGCCGGATCAGTGTCAAGGACTCTCCATTTGTGTATAAAGGATAACTCGGTGACAGGATTCTGGCCTCTATGGAGTTATTTCAAAGATCATGGCTGATATGACTGCAGTCTAACTTCTATTTTATTGTTTACCCATGATACTCTTTTATTCCCTTGTCAATGAAGAATGTAGCAAACTGAGTTTTTAAAATGTTCAGTGACTATTACAGTGGGTCAAATTGCCTCTCCTATGCTGTAACCATTCTGTGATTCTGTGAATCCCTTAGTTAATGTTAAATGTTCGCCATTTGTTGATGATTACCTTTCAAACCTATCTGTCAGCAAGGAACAAAATAATTAAATGGACTGACCCTAACCAACAACAAGATCATTCAATGGTCTGATTCCTAATTGTAAATCATGAACCAAGATTTCCTACCAAGTAGGAATGAAATGCAGGCCACCTTGGCTGTGTAGCTACCTGCTCTGTGGCTGTTAACCGCATTAACCCTGCTGACCATTTGAAATCATTCATTGTTACAGTATGAATCCAGGTGTCCTTTCCAGAAACTAAATACATTTTGACCAGGTAATAAGGTTGTTTGGAAGGTTTTACTTTGAACCTGCCATCCTACCTAACAGTGGAGAAAGTGAGGACTGCAGATGCTGGAGATCAGAGCTGAAAATGTGTTGCTGGAAAAGCGCAGCAGGTCAGGCAGCATCCAAAGAGTAGGAGAATCGCTGTTTCGGGCATGAGCCCTTCTTCAGGAATCCTTCTTCCATTCCTGAAGAAGGGCTCGTGCCCGAAACGTCGATTCTTCTGCTCTTTGGATGCTGCCTGACCTGCTGCGCTTTTCCAGCAACACATTTTCAGATCCTACCTAACAGTCACAAGATAGAAATTTATGAGTTGAACTTAAGAGTATCCAATTTCCAATATAAAGAACTAAAAATTTATTGGCTCACAATCCATACTGTAATGAAAGATGAACTTCAGCATGGGTTCGAGTAAGAAATGCCTTAACAAATTGAAAAAGTAGGTAACAAAATAAACAAGAACCCTATCTCCATATTAATCTCACTGTAAAAACATTGCTCATCCAAAGCAAAGCCCACCATCACCTCATTGGAGCATGTTTCTCAGACAGACAACAAGAAATGATGGAAGATGAAACAGAAATTACTGGAAAAGCTGAGCAGGTCTGGCAGCATCTGTGGGGAGAAACCAGAGTTAACATTTTGATTCAAGTGAACCTTCCACAGAACCTCCTCTGTTCTGAGGAAGGGTCACTCGACCCGAAATGTTAACTCTCATTTCTCTCCACAGATGCTGCCAAACCAGGTGAGTTTTTACGGCAAGTTCTATTTTTTCTTCTGACTTACAGCATCCACAGTTCTTTCAGTTTTAATGAAGGAAGATAGTTCAATCCATTTAAAAGGTTTGGATTAACACCTTTTTGTAGAAGTGGTAGTTTTGTCCAGCTTGATTGGTAAGCATGCATTGCTGCACTTCATATCTGCTGAATATTCATTTGAAGTTAAAGTTGTGAGCATTTCTCAGAAGGCTCACATTCACTTTCCATCTCGGATTGCCCTTCAGTGTTGACGATGAATCCACAAAAGTCACTCCCTCTCTGCTCTTGGTTGGGATTTTGTCTTAGAGTCAATGTCAGTCTTCATGGCAATTTGATGCAACAGTTTTACTTGTTCAGCCAATCCATTTGATAGGCAGTAAAAAATCAATCAAATTGATATGGGACTGAAGTCATATGCAAGCCAGGGCAGGCAAGGAAAGCAGGATTCTTTTTTTTTAAGGAAATTAATGAACCAGTTATGTTTTACTGCAGTCTGGCAGTTTTTGTCACTTTTACTGACAGCAGCTTTTTGTAGTTACCAAATTTTATTTTAATGGAAATCAAATGTTCAAATTGTCCACTAGGCTGTTAAAATAACTATTACATTTAATTTGCAGGAATAAGAAATTAGACAGAGTCGCATTCTCTTGCCAAAAATATCATTTTGTGTTTGCAAACTGATCCAGAAGGGAGCAGTATTATCATTTTAGCTACAAACTTGATGTTGTGCTAAAGTTTTACAAATGCTAAGGCTGACAAGCCCAGGATTAAATGGTTATATTCTGTACCCCTTGGACATTTTGAGGATTATTAGTGAGCCTCTTCACTGCCATTCACAGCCTTTTATTAATATTTACATCTCAAATATTTGGAGCCCCTCCAAAGGTGAGAATCATCCCACTGCATAAGCAAGTTTTTGATTTGGTTTATTACTGTCACATGTAATGAGGTACAATGAAAAGTGTAGTCTTATGTGCTTTACAGGCAGATCGTACTATACAAGTACATCAGGGTAACAGAACAGAGTATATGATACTGCCGAGAAAGTGCAGAGAGAGTATTGAAAGAGAAAGTGCAGAGTATCTCTTATTCAACTTGGGTATTTACAGAAAACTAAGTTTTCTGTTCTAGGTAAAGATTTTTGTGGATTCTTCATTGGAACTTTGCTCCATAGATTAGTCATACAGTCTTAGAGTCACAGAGATGTACAACACGGAAACAGACCCTTTAGTCCAATTCGTTCATGCTGACCAAATATCATAAATTAATCTAGTCCCATTTGCCAGCAGTTGGCCCATATCTCTCTAAACCCTTCCTATTCCAATACCCATCCAGATTCCTTTTAAATGTTGTAATTGTACCAGCCTCCATCTTTTTTTTAAGGAACAGCACCGTCTCATCTTCAAACTTGGCAATTTACAACCTTCCAGACTCAATATTGAGTTCAAATCCTTTAAATTCTGAACCCATTCCATCTTTTAGCTTTGCTTGTTACATTCTCTGTCATTATCATTCCCCACCCCCCCCAATCCAGTGGGACCATCTGTTTTTCCCAGTCCAGCAGTTAGGCAAACAATTGTTTTGCCATTCTCACATTCCAATCACTTAATCTGAACTATCAATATTCTTTCTCCCCCAGCACTCTAATCACCTCCCCTTCCCACTATAGCATAAATGCGAGCCACAATCCACACTTCACTTCAGCTCTAATGAAGAGTCACCTAGACTCAAAACATTAGCTTGCTCTCCCTCCATGGACGCTGCCTGACCTTCTGTGATCTCCAGCATTTGCTGTTTTCAGTGCAGATTCCAGCATCTGCAGTCATTTGCTCCTGCTCACCATAAACATCCTCTTGGATTGACCAGTCAAAGCAATAGCTTCCCTAAAAAGGGATAATAGTGGTTGGATGTTTATTGGTAAATCATCTACTGCACCTCAAAGGCTCAACTCAGGATTATGGTGAAATTTCAAGTATTAGAAGTAATACCTCTTGCCTGCTATGAGCTTTCATAACAATATTTAAAAATTTCAATATCATTTGGGATAGAGTTAGCTCTTGATTAGCATCCTAGTCCAGAGAGCTCAATGTCTATCTCTCCACATTCAAAACACACTGTGGATGTCATATATACTCTTTACGCAAGAGCAATAGATCACTAAACTTACTTCAGCAACACCAAGCAGCCTCATGAACTCTGCTACCAAGTAAAATAAGTATACTAATGTTTAAAAAAAGTACTTTCAGGCCTGGTACAATTCTGACTTGGACATTTATCACAATTTCTTCTTCACCGAAGGGTTAATACCTTGGAATTCTCTATTTAACACCAGAACACATAACCACAAGAACTGAAGTTATTTCAAATTGCATCAAATTGAAGAGACTATGGTAAGACACACAATACATTTAAGATTCCAAAAGATCGTTAACCAAATTTCCATATGGAAGACCATATGGGTAAACATTTGAGAATAAATACAGATCAGAAATTTATCCAAGATTTGAAACAAAATCTTTAGATTTTTACTTGAGGAGTCAAGTCAGGGTGGAGAGATATAAATTAAATGGTGAGCACCAATGGGACTATTTTAATTCAGATAATTGACTTGGATCTAGAAACTGATCAAACATGTAGGTAGTATGTAAGAATAAAGGGAATGGAGGTAGCTCAGAAATTGTAAAGAGTGTTTAATAAAATTTGGAGTAAGTTATAAATTATAAGAAGTTGAACAATGACGAACAAATTTGAATTCAGACAAGTGAAAAATGCTGAAGACAAAGGAAAATTTGCAACATGTATACGCCACAGATTTGGATGAAATATTCAAGAATAAAGTTAAACCAGACCAAAGTCAATGTGATGTTAAACTAAGCTGAACCAGTGAACTATTGATCAAAGTAAGTTCTTTGGAAACAATGTGGCCCTCTAGTTAGATTACATCCATTCTGGTTACTGAGACCTGAGCTTCAGAAGGTAGAGTTACATGACCAACATTAGGTGTCAAAAGGCTGAGTTATGAGAAAAGATTTGAGAGACTTAAGCTTTTCACCCTTGATTGTACTGTCTAAACTTGATTTCATAGATGATTGTGCAGAATAGAGAAAAGCAAATCCAGAATAACTCCAAAATAAATAGCTGAGCACTGGAAACTTCATCGAATGATCAGGAATATATAGACCCAATACTACCCAGAAAGGAATGGACATGCAATATAGTCATTCTGATTGGGTCACCTTCCACCTTTATTTATTTCTCCCTTGCCAATGTTGCGCTTCGTTATTTTTGGATACTGCTGCCACTTAAGTTACATTGTACAAATAGATAAGAGTGGGTATTTTTTTGAAATACAAATATTCAGCAAAATTGAAATGACAAAGATGAAGTTGTAAGGGATAAACAAAGCAATCACAACAAGTCTTGGACTATTTTACTATTGAACTCATTTCCTCACAGAATGTCAACCTTTGCCTTCTAACTTCACAAGGCAGGTAAGTGGGTAGGTAGGCATGGAACGCTGCCATATGCTATATCATACCCTACACAAGTATTTGCTATCAGGAACACAGTCTATCCTGTGAATACACCATGAAGCTTTCACACTGGTAAAACTGTCCAAACCATATAAATATTCAAGAATAAAGTTATATTACACAATCTGCAATCATATCTGCAATGCACTAAGTAAGTGCAAGTGTTATGTCTGCAAGGGACAATTTTTGGCATATTTTTGATGGTAGAGGCCAGTAGATGGACAAAATAAAGAGCTTTTTTCAGGGCATGGTTATAAAAGGGACAACTCTGCTCTTTTCATGCCACTTCCATCAAAATGGTTGCACTCTGTATTGTTCACTTGTAGCTGACCATATCAACATCTAAGAGCAGTGCCTGAATTAGAAGTAGGCAAAGGAAAATTGTCTATAATTTCATCAACAGAATACAATTTACAATGACACAACTAAGATATGGACACTACATCAGCAGTTCTGCAAGGAGCTAACATCTGTGCATTTCACATGTAGATGTTAAATTACTAGTGGCAGTCACATAAAACATTTTACCATTGTATGACAGAGCTAGTTTTCCATTTCAGGTTCCTAATGTCAGGTGATAGTATAGCTATACACCAATGAAGATGCATGTGTGATAGGGATGTGAGCAAACAAGGAGGTCAGTCAGCATTTTTCAAGTCACTATATCTCCAGTTTCCCTGTAGGACAAGTACATGACTAGAAGGAAATGGTGAAGACAAAAGAAAGTCCAATCTGAAGGATCTCACTCTTGCTGGGGAAGAACCCCTTCAACTTGGTGGAAAATATGGCAGAAGATACATTGTGGCTGGTGAGGCTGGAGTGGCAAGGTACCCAAGTGAGAAAGCAGCCAACTTGGTACGACCATGGTGGGCATTTATTACTGCAAAAGGAATTGTGCTGTGCTTGCAGATTCTGTGGAAATCTAATGTGTTTCTTCTGCTCTCTTTTGCAGATGTCCACCAGCCAGGCCTGAGGCCTCAGCCAGTAGCAACCAAAGATTCCATCTCTGGACAGTGTCCCAGAGGATGGACTATCGCCTGCCTCTCCAGTACCTTCCAGTGATGGTACAACCACCAGGCTATGGAACGGTCACTTATAGATCCAGATCCACATTCTGGTGAGCACTGGACAGATACAGCCCAGTCAAGGAAGCAGGCGCTGACAACTGAGGAGACTTCGAGAATTGCTGGGGAACAATGCCCCACAGGCCTCTTGTTATAGCCTCTGGAAAAGTAACAGAGGCTAGAGGAAACTATTGTGAATGTACCAGGGGATATGTGCAGTTCTGTGCTGAATGCAGAGGAGTCCTTGCACCACCATGAGCTCTGCAATATCATAGGCATTTGAGCACTTAGCTTCTTTCCTGGAGAGGCTGGCAACTATCATCGAGAGCCAGGTCAAACATTCAATCTTTGCTTGCTCTGACCTGCACTCTCATTCATGAAAGAGTAGCCAGGTGAGAAGGTTCGAGGTACTTGGAGCTCCCTCCAGGTGCTTCCACTTCTCTTTGGAAACCCAGACGGAGAGAGAACAGCATTCAAGCTGGCCCTGTGGTGGGAGGAATGCTTTCACGACACCCACAGGAAGAGAGGAGGCCTGATTACATTGTCTCTGATTTGAATGATTCAGGAGGTTGCATGCATGAAGGAAATCCTCAAGAAGGCCCTAACCTCAAGAGAATGCACAGAGACATAATTGGAATGAAGCAACATACTGAAACAACCCTTTACATTACCTGCTGGTGCCAGATTCACAACAAGACCTCGTGATAAGAAAAGAAAACTTTAGGATTTGTGAGGGGACAAGGGTTGCGCTGGAGTTTTGAAATTAGCGTTTTTTGGCATTTGATTAGTCATGGACCTAACTTTACTATTTGTCTCATTGTCTCATACACAACAAAGAAAATGTTTAATGATCCGTGCAGGCAACAATATTATTACGTATTTGTGACTGGTCTTTATTCAGTTTTCATGTGTGTGCCAAATTTGATATTCGTTAGGTGGTGAGAAAGGCTGGTTCGGTAGATATTCCACTTCATTTTGTGTCAAGGAGATTATCTGAGATTATGTTCCAAAGGGACAACTGAAATGCCCATTTGAGGTCAAGGACCTGTAAAGATGGATCAGGGTCCGAGATCTCAGTCATGCTAGGCTGCTTGACATATAGTGTCATTGGTAACAGTCTTCTGTAGTGAGTGTATGTGACAGATGTCTGCTTTTGCTTTGCAGGTTCAGAGGTGGCTTTACAGGGGGAAGCTGTAGTCATTGAAAGGAGGTTAGTCGGGTGGACTCAGAATATGAGTTACCTGATTGGGACTGCGAACTTGGTCCAATCAGAAAACCCTAGTTGAGAGATATAAACAGGAGTGTCAGAAGTTCTGTTCACTGAGAGCCGGCTGTGAGGGAGCTGAATCAGTGTCAGGGACTCTCCATGTGGAATAAAAGGCTGACTTGGTGATGGGCTATTGGCCTCTGTGGAGTTAATCCAAAGATTTTTGGTGATTTGTAGATATCCCAAGCAGGCAAACCTGTCTTGGTGATGGACTCTAGTGGTATGGAACCCTCAATCTTGGGTAAATCTCCCTGATATCCCTAAGATATTTCTTTATGGCTCTGGCATGCATTAGTGGCTCAGGCATGTTAGTGTCTTCTTCTTGAGGCTGATTCTAGTCATCTTCATCTGATGAGTGATGAAGATCGTCCCAGTGTTCCTGATACAAGGGTTACTGTGTTACATGGTCACATGGTGCTGTAAAAACCTGTGTATACTAGAGCCCCTCCAGACCTGGTACGGCTGTGGAATAGCATCCCATGCAAGGACTTCTTAAAAATTAAATTTGTGAATAGAAGTTTGTAAT
Organism: Hemiscyllium ocellatum; assembly: GCF_020745735.1. Taxonomy (NCBI): domain Eukaryota; kingdom Metazoa; phylum Chordata; class Chondrichthyes; order Orectolobiformes; family Hemiscylliidae; genus Hemiscyllium; species Hemiscyllium ocellatum. The sequence goes on from NC_083404.1 coordinate 83,181,057, forward strand.
TTTAGTACAAAGTTGCTAAACCTTGCAGGTGCTGAAATAAAAGCAGAAAAGACTGGAAATATTCGGGTTAAACCACATCTAGTGATAGAAACAGATTTAGCATTGCAGGTCTTTCTGATGGAAAGCCACTACAACATCATAATAGAAATATTAAGTCTGTTTCTCTCCACAGATGCTGCCTCACCTGTTTACAGTTTGTTTCTGAAATTTTAGTGTTTGGACAGGTTTATGTCCTTTAAATGAAGCAACCAGGACAATCTTAATATGGTAAATCACTAAAGCAACAAAGTGATTGACATGTCTAACAATTAACCAAATATATTTTTATTGCATTAGAAGATAATCTGTTGCAATCATTTTCTGTAAATTATTTTTATTTTTATTATTTAAGTGTCATGTATTTAGGTTAATGATCAGAACACATCTTTCATAAGGCACTTATTTTTTCTTATTACTTGCCTGTCTAATGGGGCAAAGAATAAATGGGGCAAGAAGGGCCTTCAGTATAAACATTTCATATTTTCCATTAGCTCCAAACCCCGAGTACCACGTCTGTGAAATGGAGGGGGATCATTATGCTAATAGAGATGACTTATTAGTTATTATGGTAATCAGATCTAATATGCATACGCCCAATAGGTTCATTAGGAAATTGGCTTTTTCTATGAACTCAAAACCAGAAGATCTATCTTTAGGAAACCTGCAGAACAATATTGATTAGAAAATGGAAGTTAATGAATGATGCTAATATGTATTTTGCATATGAAAATCAGATGAATTCAAACTTGGTTTTGAACTAACCTTAAACTCATAAAAATAGATCATTAAGGATGAATGTAATTTTGATGTTATTAATAAATTATTCTAATACTCTTTAGATTTGTACAAAAATGAAGTTTTCCCCTGTAGTTTTTAAACCATATTCAACAAGGTAAAAATGACTTTCACAGCACATCAATTAATGATTCACCATAGATCTGTTTCAAGACGTAAAATTAGATGAATTACAAAATAATATTTTTTCTCTAAATGAACAAGTTCTACCTTTATAAAGTTTGTGGATTACCAATAACCTGTAAAAGTTTTTCAATCCTTTACACATTTAAGAAAAGATTCTTCTTGTTTGACAGCAATTACATATGAAAAGAGATCTCATTAAATGAACTGCATTATTTACAATCCACTTTGTCAAACAAAAATTGAGGTGAACTTCCTGTTGTTACGGTATCACCATTTTCTAACCTATTAGTCTTTGTGAGGCTACTGTTCTTTCTTTTTTATTATTTTTTAAATTTCTAGAATTTTCCACATAGACAATGAAATAACTTCACAGAGGCCAATATCCAGTCACCAAATCACATAACGAGCTCTTGACACTGATCCAGTTCCCTTAGAACTAGCTCTGAAAGTGAACAGGATGTCTGACAATCCTATTTTTATCTGTCAGCTAGGACTCCCTGATTTTGGCTGTCAATCTGGTCCAGTCAGGGAACTCATATTCTATGGAGTCCACCTGGCTGACACTGTTACAATCACAACATCCTACTTCCTCTGAGTCCCAGGACATAGGCCGGTTCTTTATTTTCTAGTCCCTCCTTGGGCATTTTACCATTGGATCATGTTCTTCTAACTCTGTCATTGATACAGGTGATATATAATGCACAAAAGCTTGCCTCTTGTGCCTGAAGCATCTCAAAAAAAAACTCATTCTCTTCTTCAGGCAACAAGGGCACAGAGGTGGACATCTGCCATGTCTATCTCAGATTCTGAGGTATTTTGAAAGGCCGGGCATATTTTGTTCCCACATCATTCACGAGTTTGCAGCTGTCCTATAGTCCATGTGCTGGTTCAGACCACCACACATACCCGAAATTTATGCGTCACTGGACCTGACCTCATGTTGATCGTTATCCAACTTACGCAGGCCCATTCCTGTGGTTCCTACACTAAAATTTGTTCTCTGCAGTAAACTGTCTCTTTTGCTTAGCAGAATCTTGAGTCCAGTATTGGCCTTTCTGATACTTTCTCACCTCCTCCCTCTCCAGGTCTGAGAAGATCAGATTTTTGCTGGTGTGGAGTCATCTCCCTATTAGCAACACTGCTGGACCCATCCCAGTAGATGCACAAGGGGTTGTCCAGTAATCAAATATGAACTGGGACAGTTTGGCTTCGAGTGAACCTGTAGGCTGTTCCCTTAAGTCTGCCTTCAAAATTTGGATTGTCCTTTCTGCCAGACCATTGAATGATGGATGGTTTGGAGTTGCCCTTATATGTCAAATATCATTCAACTTTAGGAAATAGTTTCATTCCCTGCTGGTAAATAATGGCCTGTTATCTGTGTCCAACCCTCCCAGGAGTCTGTGTATTGCAAGAGATGTATGCAGCTTTTTGATCGTCATCACCATGTTTGATGATTGAATTCTATGCATGTCCAGTCACTTTGAATGGGTGTCCACAAAGACTAAGAATGTTAAGACCATGAAAGGACCTGCACAGTTGACGTCTAACCGAGTCCAGGGTTAACCCGGTCATAAATGTGGGGGAACCTGCCCCACTAATGCAGTTCTGTCAGCATCCAATCCTAGCCACCAGATATAACTTTCTCTAAGATCTTCACTTTGGAAACCCCTGGATCACCAAGATCGAGTTCAGCCAGTATATGGCAATGGCCTTTGCTCAGGAAGATCACTCTTGCTTCCCATAATAATATGCCATCTTCTACTGTGATCTGGTCTCTCCAGGTTGGAGACTATGAGACACACTGCCATGTCTTCTTTAAATGGACCCATCAGGTTTTTGTGGTCTGGCATTATTATAAATTTATGTGCGTAAAGGTACTGGCAGAACTTCCTGGTGCCAAATATGACGGCCAAACCTTCCTTCTCTATCTGCATTGCCTTAGCCAATGTCCTGGATGCTTATACTATTGGGCATTTTTCTCCATTAAGCAACCTATGAGCTAATACTACCCCGATGCTGTATGGGGAGGCATTGCATGTTAAGACAAGATCTCACTTGGGATCATAATATACCAACACCTTGGAAGATGATTGCTGTGGATTGTCTATGTCAACATTTCCAAGGCCAATCCTTTTTTTAAGAGGTACCAGGTTACGTATGAACTTGCTGTAATAGGTCACCAGCCCAAGGAAAGATTGAAGCTCCAATACAAACGTGAGAGCTGGGGCACCTTTGATCACCCTTACTTTACCCTACAACAGGTGTAACCCAATCTTGTTGCCTGAAACATACATTTTTCCCTTCTAGGGCATACATCTACCTGGAAGAAGTGCCCAAGGACAGTGTCTAAGATCTCTAAGTGCTTCTAATTAGATTAGATTAGATTAGATTACTTACAGTATGGAAACAGGCCCTTCGGCCCAACAAGTCCACACTGACCCGCCGAAGCGCAACCCACCCAAACCCCTACATTTACCCCTTACCTAGCACTACAGGCAATTTAGCATGGCCAATTCACCTGACCCGCACATCTTTGGACTGTGGGAGGAAACCGGAGCACCCGGAGGAAACCCACGCAGACACGGGGAGAACGTGCAAACTCCACACAGTCAGTCGCCTGAGTCGGGAATTGAACCCAGGTCGCTGGCGCTGTGAGGCAGCAGTACTAACCACTGTGCCACCATGCCGCCCATTGTGCCACCATGCTGCCCATGTGCCACCGTGCCGCCCAATTACTCTTCTCTATTATTAGTATTTCACCTAGATAAATGGTGACTTGGGGTAGAGCTTGGAAAATGTTTTCCATCATCCACTGAAAAATTACATAGGCTGACAATGCATTAAATGGCGGTCTTGTATATTGGTACAAACCCTGATAGGTATTAAGTATAGCATACATCTGGGAATCCCCATCTAACTGCAATTGCAAATATGCATGGCTCAAGTCCAGCTTCATGATGATATAGCTTCCCTGCCAGTTTTGTGTCTAAATTCACTATGCAAGGTCTTTATCCAGCTACAAAATGTGGTTTACAGTTTGTCTAAAATCCACACAAAGGTAAACTGATCCATCATGCTTCACAATTTACATAGCCCATGCTGCCCATTCTGCAAACCAGCCTGCTTTCACGATTCCTTCATTTTCCAGCTTTCTGATTTCTGCCTCTAATTTTGCCCAGTGGCAAATGAGTCTAGGTGGGCCTTCAGAATTGTGGAATTGCTTCCTAGTCAATGTGCAAGTTGGACTTGGTTCCTTTGATAGTCCTATACCTTCCAGAAAAACTTCCAGGTATGTAATTAGGAGTTCACTCAGGCAGCCATTTTCTACTTGAAAATGTTGTGTCAATTGAGGTGAATCTTTCTGAACCAATTTTACCTCATCAGGCCTGAATCTGAGCCTTGTACTACAATCAGTGTTAACTGACTAAGAAAGTAGAACCAAAGTTGTACCCTTAATCTGTAAAAGTTCCCCAGTTATAGGTTCTCAGTGTCAAGTGAAGTCTTGCACAAACTTAAGTGTTGGAGTCCAGAGTGAAATTTGTTAACCATTGACTCTGCAATCGGTGGAATGACTGCATTGATATCAACTCCATTAGAACCAGGTGATCATTTCACCAGATGTTTATTTTGATTGGTTCTGAATTGAATGTTGCTAAACAATTTAAGTGTTCCAAATCAGATGTAGGTGGACTTTCTAGGGTATGCATTCTCCTGGCCTATGAGATCTTTTACTCAATTTAGGTGCAGTGGGACTCTTTCCCTATCTTGAGTCCACGTAACAGCAGAAATTACAAAGGCTTGCTGGTCCAGATCCTGAAGAAAATTTTAACCATTGGCCCAACTTTGTGGTTTGACTGTGGGCTGACCTAGAGTCCCTCTGTTCAGGATATGCAATGGCCTTCTCTTAAGTGTTATTTTCCAAGTTCAGTTGAACTGGCAAAAGTGCCCACTTCCAACAAAATACCTTCTATAACTCCTATGCTCCATTTGCTGTATTTTCCAATGATAAAGCCAGTTGTAGTGCCTTTCAGAAGTCCAATTGAGCTTCAGCTAGTAGGAGCTTTTGCATGGTTGCATCATTGATCCCACATATGAAACACAATCTCTCAGCATCTCGTTAAGGGTTGGACCAAAGTTTAGTGTTGAAATGTCAGCTGGGCTTTTGTGTTCAAGTCTATGGCAGTAACATTTCAAGTTAGATGTGAACTTAAATGAGCAAATACATTCTTAAAATTTAACTGACCGGTTAAACAAGGGTTAAGGAAAGGAAGATCAACTGCAGCATGTTCACAGAATGACTATTATACACAAATTTCCCAGTCTATTATAAGAATGAGCTTCTGAATGTTATTCACTATTTTCTTCTTTATTCCTTCATGTGATGTGAATGATACAGACTGGCATTTGTTACCGTCCCTAATTGCCCTTGGACTGCGTAGCTTGCTCAGCCTAATTCAGAGGGTATGATCAAGAAGGTAACCAGACACAGGTATCTGATGGCATGAAACGATCAAGGTTTGGGGGTCCCAGTAGAAGAGAGAGGATACGAGGATCAAAACAATGCTGCCCAGTGTTGGATTCCTCTCTCAGGCATTGGGTGCTAATTGAATTAGGCACCCCAGGGATCCTGCAAGCAATTAAGCCAAGATTTGTTTGTCTTACTACCCACATGCCGAGCCCTTCACCCAACACTGGATTAAAACCATTGGTGGGAGCATGGGATTGAGACCCTGTCGTGTGTTCCGCCACTGAAAAATCTCCTCAGTTGCAGGATTACTTGGGCAAGCCATACCTATATGGCTGCTGCTATTTTCTGCCCCATTCACCAGTCTGTCACCCTGTGGCTGGGAAAATCCTGTCTTTCAACTGGAGATTGTAGAACCCCTGTCTATGCCCTCTTTTTATCTATGCCATTTTAGTCAGAGAAAGCTAGCACTTTCAGTGCCTTGTGCATATTCACTAAACTTACTGGGGTATTTATTATGATACTGTACATACCAGTACAATTATTTAGCACTCTAGTTATTTTTTGTCATTCCCTATTTTGAATTAGTTGTCCTCACAAAGTATTTTCACTGTTTTTCTTCAGCTGAAACTATTTCCATTAAAAGGGGAGACACTAAAACTTCATTTTGTTAAAGCCATGTTGCAATTGTAACGTTTGCAGAAATGCATTCTTGGTGTGATAGAGGTTACAAAATTGAGGCAGAGAAATCCAGCAACCATGTTACATTTTAAAAGAGATCTGTTGATCTCATTGTATCACTTGCCTCAAAAAGGCTTACAATAAAGCTTTGTTTAATAAAAAGTGCGAGTTTATCACTATCCAAAGGAATAGATTGTTAGTCTCGTAACATGCTGTTACCCACTGCTGTGAGACATAGGATACCAGCTGTGAGATGAATTCCCAATCACGTCTACTGTGAGCAACTGAGCAAAACTGTTACAGGCAAGCAGAGGAAATCAGAGGGCAAGTAAGGCTCCCTGCCTTACATGACTCTAGATTCAAGCCAAGCCCCAGTTGCCTATGTACACAGAAATATTTATGTCCAATTTCAACAATAATATGAGTGTAGGATAGATAGAGTTAGACTCTTAATCTTTCTTCGATTCATTTATAATAAATGTCATGTTGTGTCTCACAAGCAGTATGTCAGAATGTTGTTAAGAGATAAGCTCATGATATGATCACTTTATCATAGCATGTGACCTCAGGGTATAAAGATCTCAATCTCCATCTTAACTCTAGCCATTTAAGCGTGACATGATGATGAAACCTTATGTAAGCTCAGACATAGATGTGCCTAATGAATGTAATGAATAACTGTTGGATCTTTCAATTCCACACTATCCACATCCAATTTATGTTATGAGGGATACATATGTATTGCCATGCCTGGTAAAGATACCCTGCTGGAAGCAAAACACACATCATGCAACATGTCAATTCCACACAAAACCCTGATTCTTGATTTCAGCTGTGATGCCTTTCTGTCATCAAGGTGTTTGGACAATAAGCAGGAGATGTCTCAAAGTACTGGAGTGCTACCACAAATGCTGCCTGCAGAAGACCCTACATAGCAAATGGGAGGAACAGGTACACTACATTAGTGTCCACTCCCAAGCAAGCATCAAGACTGTGATCATCTGCCATCAGTTTCAATGGTTGGTCATATTGCTTGAATATCAGATACCAGATACACTAGAGAAGGACAGAAAGAACATCTCAATGGTGCAATGAAAGCCAACATGAAGAAATACATTACTGTATTAGCATCAATTCCAGGGAAACCTTTCCCCTGGACAAGATCAGGTGAAGAATCCCAATATTTGGAGACTAAACAATGACAAAAAGAAGAGGAAAGGCAAGAGTGGTGCAAAGAATTAGCAGTGACTTGAAATATGGATGCATGACCAGAAATTCAACATGAACTCTTGACTCTATAAACATTATAGATCCAAAAATGCCTACATGAGCCATCTTTGGGGTTATGGAATATAATCCTGCAAGGGCTAACCAATAATATTAATATAGGATTTGTATATTATACCTAATTTATTTAGATGGTATGATATAGGACTTCACTTATAACTAGATGAGGTGAAATCATAACCAATTTTGCAAACAAAGGCAATATCCCAAACCTTTATATGTTAGTGAGATGGTATATAACAATTCAATGGTATTCCTGTCAGATCCTGAAACAGTGTTTGTATGGCAGGACAAGCTAAAGGAGCACAAAAGGAGCATTTATTTTTTAATAAATTTATTGGATGTGACCATCCATAATGAGACCAGTTCTTATTTCCCATCCTGTATTTAGGTTGAGAAGGGTGATTACATTGATGCCAAAGAAATAATGGCATAGACATTATATGAACCTCTTCCAATACACTTCTTCTAACTCTATATGGGATAACCTTCTGTTCCTTTCTTACTTATGTTTATCTTTTGTCTCTGTAAATATGTCTGTGCCATTCATCCTAACCACTCCTTATCGTAGTGAGTTTCAGGTTCTATGAAATCCCTGGGTCAAGAGATTTCCATGGAAAGAGGTTACACTATATGTGAGATGCCTGACCCTTAAAATAACACTTGTGCCAGACCTACTTGCATCACAACATTTGGTGTTGGTAAGATAATGTATATGTCTATTGTCTAGACCTGCAATAACCAATTAGGCATTCTAGCATCACATCAGCTAGTTGGACTGTGTGATGTCAAGATAGTGGTCCTTCTAAGGGTTTTAGCATACATTGGGCACCAGAAATGGCTGTTTGTACAGTGTGCTCTTGCAAGAGACTTCCAGCACAGCAATAGAGATGAACTATATATTTTCAATGCAAACACAGAAATTGCTGGAAAAGCTCGGCAGGTCTGGCAGCATCGATGCAGAGAAAATTCCAAGGTAGGGTGACCGGACCTGAAACATTAACTCTGATTTTTCTCCACGGATGCTGCCAGACCTGCTGAACTTTTCCAACGATTTCTGTTTATTTTTGATTTACAGCTTCCACAGTTCTTTCGGTTTTTATTCTGATGCATCTGTTTCTTTAATACTTCATATGGCCTCTCTGTGGTACCTGTTGGACAATCTGTTCTAAAGTGCTCATCAGTGATGTACCTGGCTTTCCTCCCTGGGAGTGCACAAGTACTATTGTACCTTTCAGTATACTTTAGCTGAAATCATGTCTGTCATATAACTGTGACAATTCTCAGTCAAAACAGGCAAAGCAAGTGTCTAAAGTTTGTGTGTAGAGGGGTTTCCTACTTTCTCATATGTTATTACTCTTAAGTAAAAATGTTTGTGCTGCGATTTATTTCTTTGTTTATTGCAGTACTGAATACATGATAAAACTCAAAAATACTCTCTTTAATCACACATTAGAATTGTGCTGTTTCTCGATTGCTCTTGATAACTACTGGTATCCTGAACTACTTTTGTGCTGATATGACCCTTTTTTGAATCTGGTGAAGTGCTTTTAGATGACAGTTATGATGAACGCGGTCATGTTCACTCAATAAAATAAAGCCCAGCACGTTTCAGGATAAATCAGTGAAATGTACAGCCCCACCTGTCTTTCTCCATCATTCATTTCCACTGTCAAATTCGCAGTGCCTGATGGATCACAGTTGCTGTAAAATTAGACAGCCTTTAATCTCATTTCATCCTGATTAGCCTCTCTCTACCCTTTACCTCTAACTCACTGACTGACACGCCGAGGACTCTCTGTATGTTTTATATGAACAAGGATTGCCGCAAGGTTTAGAACTCTACATTAAATAACCAGTAAGAAAGGACTGAGTGACAAATCGGAACCCAGAATATTCCAACATACAAGAGTAACTTTGCTACTTTTTTTTTACCTTTTCTTGAAATTATTAGTTTGATTTGCTCATTTCCAGAACCTGATGTCTTCCTAACGGAATTAGAAAATAAAATGCTGTTATATTTTATTTCTCTCTTCCTTTCTATTTTAAATTCAATACATATAATAATGATATGCTAAATAAATTCTTAAAAGAATTTGCTGCTTTTTTTTTCCTTGAAGTAATGACAGATAAAGAGCAATTGAGTTGGCTTGAGCTGTATAGGTAGAAATTTGGATAATGATGAAAAAGGGGGGAAAACTGTAATGTGTTTTTCTGAAACAACATTAGTGTGGTGATACAGATGTTATAATATCGCTGACAATTTTTGCAGTTAAAAATTCAGAAAATGCTTGACAAAATTTACTTGCAGTAAGTTGCACCTTGTATCATACCTGATACAGCTAATCTGGCTGCAGGAACATATGTTTTAGGAAAAGCTTCCTTTAAAACTCTGAGTAAAAGGGATGATGTCCATTCAAGTGTCAGATACAATGAAAAGAACCGTGTAAACATTTTTACATTGTGTTTGTAGTGAATAAATATTATTAAGCCCTTTGTTGGGTTTTTACTTATTTGAGTGTTTACCTAAATGCTGTGTTTTGTAAAATGACAATATGTACTTTTTATTATTGTTAAAACTATTACTTGAGGCTATTGTTTCCTTCCAATATATTTTCTTTCTTAAGTCTGCAACATGTTTCAAGCTCTGGCTGAAAAGATCAGTGGCATTTCCTATTGGGTTTGTGTCACCAATGTCTAGCAGACTCTTATGAGCAACTCCAGTTGACTTACATACCAATGTTCTTTTCCTTGATGTGTTGAATTTCCTTGCCTTTACTCAGGAGTTCTGTTTAACAGTCTGGCATAAGTCAGAAATTTGCTGCAAAGGAGTCCCAGACACAGTCCACCCAATGTTTTCTTTACTATTCTGTACTTTGATAGTCATCTCTGCCATGATGAGAACCAATATTTAAAAGGACAGTCACACGGTGAAATGATTAAATACTAGCTAACAGATACAATATTTTATGTACTGATATGTATTTGCCTAAAGAATAGCTAACCAAGTTTGAATAGTGGGGATGTATAAATGGATAAATAGTCTGCAGTTCTGTCTTGATTACACCAGCTCCTGTAAGCCTCTGCTGAGGAAAAACAAATGGCTTTTTTGCTCTCTTCTGGGAGTCTGGTCCTTTTCTGTTCTAGGATGATCTGAAAACACATGAGTTTCTGCATGTGCAGCACCATCTCTCCAAACCATTTAAATTGTTACACTGTATGTTTGACATCCAGAACTGGATAAACATAGAAACAAAAAATAGAAACATGAGTAAGTCACTCAGCCCTTCAAATCTGCTTCACCATTCAGTATTATCATGGCTGATGAAACAACTCAGTATCCTGTTCCTGCTTTCTCTCCATACCCTTTGATCACTTTTGTCCTAAAAACCATATCAAAATAGCAGCATAGGTTTCCTGCAATTGTAGATAAGGAAGACCAAAGCCATCGTTCTCAAAGAACTCTGACAAACTCTGTTCCCTAGCCATATAATCCTTCTCCCTGGCAACTGCTGATGAACCAGACTCTTCATCAATCCTATTGCCGTACTTGACCCTGAGATGAATGTCCACCCACATATTTGCATCATTTCTAAGACCATCTTATAACATCATTGACTCTGCCTTGCCTCAACTCATCTACTGCTGGAACCATCATCAATGCCTTTTTAATTTTTACATTTGAGTATTCTATTTCTGGCTTTGACTCTGTCTATCACCTTAAAGTCATCCAAAGCTCTATTGCAGATTTCCTAACCTGATTGCTGATCTACTTTAACTCCCGTTATGGAACATTTCAATTTTAAAACTGCCCTCCTTGTTTTCAAATCTCTTCCATACTTCACCATCCCTATCTCTGTAATATCATTGGGCCTGCAATATTTGAAGATACTTGAGCTCCTCCAGTTTTTATCTTTTGAGTATCCCTGATTTTAAACACTTCATCACTGTCAGAGGCTAATGTTCCCAAGGCCATAAGCTTTGGAATTTTCTGTGTCAATCTCTCCACCTCTCTATCTCTCTTTCCATCTTTCAGACACTCCCTAAAATGTGGAAACTTGGCTTAGCACTGATTATCTTCCCTAATATCTCCTTATGTGTCTGGGTGTTATGTTTTGTTTGGTAAGTGCCAATGAAGTGCTTTGGACCATTTTACAAGGTGTTACATGAATACAATTTGATATTATTATTGTTGCCAGCTTTATGGCAAATGTTTTTGCTGCCTACCAACAGAACAAGCTAAAATTGAATATAATGGAATTTTGTTGGTTCTAGGATGGGTGTATAACTCTGGGAAATTTAATTGTCTATCCATACACTGCTAAGGTTAAAACCAATCCTTAAAGAAAGAAGATGTCCAATAAGATGACAATTGACAGATCAAACCCAACATGGATAATTTCCTCCTCTTTGTAAATAACCTCTTAGCTAAAGACCAACATTCTAGTGGCCTTTTTGACTTTTTTTTTCTGTCATTAAATCAGCTTTTAGTGAATCAGGCACTAATTCATTTGCTCTTTCACAATTTCTAATTTCTCAGGAATCTGATCACAAGACCACGAGATCAAGTTTGTCATTTAACAGGGCTAGAAATGAAATAACTATTTGTATCAGCATAATTGTTGCTCAAAGTACAAATACAAGGGTGAGTTCAGTCTAACGGCATAATATATATAAACTGTTGGCTCTGAGGCCTTCCTTTTGAATGACAGTTCAAGATTCAAAGAAAAGATCATCAAATACCATAATCTCAGCAATATCCTTCACTGTGTAGCATCTATTCCTAAATGTGATTCCTTAATGATGATGTGCAATTAATTCAAAGAAGGAAAATATCTTTCATCAGAATTTCTACCTCCAATATTTTACCCTCCAATACTTTTACTTGGGGCTGGTACATGGACTTGGTCTTAACCATTTTAATGCAAGAGTGGAAAGTTGAGAGTGCCTCAGTTTTGGAAACATCCAAGAGATCCTTACTTTGAAAGTTCCAGTCAAAAGCTGCCATTTTGAAACTCATTGCAAATTTATATAGTGTGATCTGTCATTTGTAGTGCCAATTATTGTAATGTGATTTGCTTATTTTTACTTTATCTTAATTAAAACAAGTCCTTATTACAAGGATAAAGTAGGTCAACAGCAATGGCACAAACAGGCTGACATTGACTTTCACAAGGAGTGTACAACAGACTACTGATCCATAACCACACATGAGCCTGCTCTGTTCTAGAGTTACAATCTACTGTAATGACAATACTGTGGCCTCTTGCATATCTCTAAATATAACTGTTTCACCATTAATGGTTGCCCCTTTAGTTTCTGAGGCACTAAGCTCTGCAAATGCATTCATATTTGCTTCTTTAATTCTCTTACCTCTTTAAAAGGTGTTCTTAAAGGCTACATCTTTGACCTGGCTGCACTAACATTTCCTTATATACCTCAGTGTCACATTTTATTTGATAGCATTCCTGTGAAAAGCGTTTGAAGATCTTACTTCTTAAAATCATAATTCTTCGGAAGGCAATAGCCTCACAATTTTCTCACTATACTGTTAATCCAGAGATCCAGATGGTGTTCTGGGGTCCCAGAATTGAATCCTGCCATGGCAATCATGGTGAAATTTGAATTCAATAAAGATCCATAACAATCCAAAAAGAAATCAATAAAGGATCTAATAATGACTGTGAAACCATTGCCAATTGCTGTTTTTTTTAAAAAAAACTGTTCAATAAAGTCCTTTAGGAAAGGAAATCTGCCTGGTCTGGCCTACGTGTGACTCCAGACCCATAACAAATGTGGGTCTCGACTACTCCCTTAGCAACTGGGGATGGGTCCTATGAATGAATCAAAAACAACACAATATAAACACAAGTTGTCATTGTGGTATAATTTAATCATTAGTTCTGAAATTATTGCTTTCTATGTTTTAAAAATGTGAAAAACACAAACTACAGCAATTCCATTGCCTGGAATCCCCAGACGTGTTCTCTGGAGCAAAATTTAAGAAAGAGTGGAAATGGATAAAAATGGTCATTTTTATGGTCAATTGCCTATCTTTGGTTTCCCTGGAGAAAGAGTTGGTGAGCTGCCTTCTTAAACTGCTGCATTTTATTTTGTGTAGATACACCAACAATACTTTTTCAGGAAAGAGTTTCAGGACTTTGGCCCAACAACCAGTGAAGCAAAGGTGACATAAATCCAAGTCATAATAGGAAGTGGCTTGAAGGGGAACTTGAAAGTGGAGGTGTTCACATGTATCTACTGTCCTTATCCTTCTAGATGGTAGTGGTTGTGTGTTTGGAAGTTGCTTTCTAAGTACCCTAGATGGATTTCTGCAGTGTATCCTATTGATTCAACACACTGCTGGTACTGTGCCATCGGTGGTTGAGAGAATGAATGTATGAAGATGTGATACCAATCCAATGGGGGCTGCTTTGTCCTGAATGTTGTCAAGCTTCTTGAATGATGTTGGAGCTGCACTTATCCAGGGAAGTGGGGCATATTCCATCATATTCCTGACTTGTATCTTGTGAATAAAATTTGGTGAGTAAGGAGGTGAGTTACCCACTGCAAAATTTCTAGCCCCTGAACTGCTGTTGTAGCTGCAGTATGTATATGGTTGGTCCATATTAGTTTCTGGTCAATCGTAACTAATTTCTCTTTTTGAAGATGGTCATTGCCTAACACTTGTGTGGCATGGCTATAACTTGGCACTTGCCAGCTCAAGCCAGATTTTGTCGCATTTGAACATGGACTGCTTCAGTATCTAAGGAGTCATGAATGGTGCTGAATATTTTGCAATCATTAGTGAACATCATCATCACGTGACCTTAAGAAGGGGAAAGTTCATTGATGAAGCAACTGAAGATGGTTGGGCCTAAGATACTACCCTGAGGAACTCCAGCAGAGGTCTCCTGGAACTGAGATGACTAATCCCCAACAACCATAACCAGCTTCCTTTTTGTTAGGCGTTACTGCAGTCAGCAGAGATTTTCTTCTGTTTCCCTTTGACTTTAGTTTTGGTAGGACTTCTCAATGCCAAACTTAATCAAATGCTGCCTTGATGATAAAGGTAGGCACTCTCACTTCACCTCTCAAATTTGGCTCTTTTGTGCATGTTTGAACCAAAGCCCAGGTTGGATTTGTTCGACATTTTATGTACAGGACTTCCTGGGCAATTTTCCACATTGTCAAATAAATGCTATAAATAAGGAAAGATTTGCTAATAATGTGATTTTTTAAATATTCCCACTGTTTACTCCTAATATTCTCACCATTGTCCCATCATTCTGGCACTTGAAAAGTTCCACCTGCAGAATTCCTGCTAATTTCTTGTCAAAATTGTCAGAGGAGATTGGAGGGATCCTATCAAAGTTCTGGGTCTATTTAAATGGAATAAATCATGAAACATAACACAAGATGTTGATGCTTCAATTAATATATAAATTAAAGATAGCAAAACATACTTGACATTGAGGGGAGTAATAATGATTCTCAAATATAATTCTTGAGATCTTTGGAATGTCACATGAGCGAAGATTAAAAAGGCCAAGCCTTTATTTTTCAAATTTTGGAAAAATGGAAGATGATCTCATTTAAGATATAAAATTTGCAGGACTTGGCAGCGTTGATGCAAGAAGGAGGTTTCCCTTGGCTGGGAGGTCTCCACCTCAGAATAAAGGACAGGCCATTTTGAAATGAGATGAGGAGAAATCTCATCACGCAGACAGTGATGAATCTCTGAATTCTCTGCTCCAGAGGACTCTGCAGGTTTAGTTGTTAAGTGTTCAAGACTGAGATCAATAGATTTCTACATATTCAAAACATCAAGGGATACAGGGATAGTAAATAGTCTTGAAGGAGAAGATCAGACACAATCCCATTGAATGGTGGAGCTGGCTCGAAATATTGAATGGTTGTTCTCTTCTATTTCTTATCACATGTATAAGCAATCTCTTCTATTTGAGAGCTGACATACACAAAGAAATTGCACCATCAATTGATAGTTGAAAATAACTCACTTCCACATCTTACTACACTGAATTGTCTGAAACAACAGGAGACAGTGAATTACTGTCATGTAACATATTCCCACAGTATCAGATGTGTCGGACAGTGGATCTTCCAGCACTGAGTTTTGAGGCATTAATTAAATTGAACAGCTCTGATGACATCATAAGCTGTAACAATGAAGTTCTTGTGGATCATGATCAGCCATAATCTGTGGCTGAATTATTGTTTCCAACTCAATGTCAGATAACATCATTATTTAGTATGTTTAAACATTATGTTGCGATGGGAATGATAGAAAGATGTAATAAAAGGCTAACAAATATGATAGTGACATAAAACTGAAGAAATTCTGAGCCCTGAGATGAATGTTTTGTTTCTCCTTAGAATTTGGAATACCTATGATAGATTGAATATTAAGACAAATTTTGCAACCTTCTTTTTGTATGTGTGTGGGTTATTATTGAGTGATTAATGTTGTAGACTACAGGAGGAGAGAGTGCAAATTTACCTGAGATTACTAGGGTACACTGGAGCTTGAAGAGAACTGTGTAAAAATAAAACAGTTGGCACTTAGCAGAACTGTTGCTGAAGAAAGTAGATAGGAAAATTCATGTGCTCATCAAATTTGATGTGGACTTGGGTCTGGTCTTATTCTTTAATAGATAACATGAACAGATATTATCAGGATTGTTATTCCAAGATATATTGCAAGTACATATATTCCTGCTCTTGTAAGGCATGTAACCCCTAACTGCTTATTGTGTTTGGATATTTTTTTTCTCTCTGTATTTAATGCTGTATTTCTCTGGAAGGTTTGGTTGCTTTGCTCAAACCCACTGTTGGCAGAAAGCGTATTGATTTTCAGAGTAAAACAGGAGAAGGGAGTATTGGACTGTCATACTAATATTGTAGGCTGAGCTTTTATTATATGAATTTTATGGGGATTACAAACTGGGAGTGCATTATATTCATACCTAGATGTTTACTCCTTGTTATTTCCTCTGTGTCTTGATTCCCATTTTGCTATAGAAATATGAGTCCTCACGTTTCCAAGGTTATAGAGGGCAGAAAGCCTGATTTCCTCCCAATGAGTTTATTCAAAGGGGTGGAACTGGGTTCCATGGGCATTTATACCATCCCTATAAATTCTGCTAGTGAGATCTTATGGTGATCCCATCCTTGCGGAAGTGCAGGGTCATGTCTGAGGGAGTTTCTGGGCTATCTCAGAAGTTGGTACTGTTTAGAAAGATCTCAGCAGAACAGAAGTGAATCCTGAAAAACTATCCAAATCCTCTAAGAAATGAATTAATCTCAAAGGCTAAATGGTCCCCTATCAGTCATAGACCATAAAAGATCATTTTATCCTTTTCATTTCATCAGGCTGCTCCACCATTTAAGGATAGATCAGGACAAACACTTTAATGTGCCTTTACGATTGACAGTAGCCTATCCTAGACATGTAACTGACACTGTTCGTGTGACTTGGATGAGGTTTCCATTATCGTGCTTCCATTATTGACAAGCAACTTTATGATTTTTGTGAATAGTGCATTGAAAAAAATTGCTGTTTGTAACTTAAAATGGAAGCTTTGCCTCTGTGACAAAGGTCAAGGAGGATAAAATAATTTGCATGTCTACCCAAACCCCTCCTGAACTAACTTCACACCCTCCCACTCCAAACTGCTATTTATTGAAGGCTGCACTCCAGTTACATCCATACCATAAAAATAGCAAGCAGTAAGACTTGTGTTGTACCAAATGAAGAAACCATGGCTAAGGGAAGGTGGTTTGTTGAAAAATTCAAAATTGTTCTGATAACTCCTTCAATTCATGACATTCCACCTATACAACTGTAAAGTGTTGGTAGTGCTCTGTAAAATGAGTGTCATGGTAAAAACTGACAAAACACATCATTAAACATAGCAGCAACATTACCACTTACTAAAAAATCTTATGCAGAGAATTATGTGATTCTTTAGCAGTGATTACAAACCATGGATCTAATTGAGAGGCTCAAAGGGCATCATAAACTGAAAGAGCAAAGGTTATATAGTTTAACGGAATTTCAAAAATTCAAAAGCTCCCTTTTCTATTCCAACTGGACGTCTGCGCCTTATAATATCTGAATTTAGAGATCTATATCTATTGATGGATCTAGTTTGTACAATTATATATCCAGTGCTAATTTTTCTTTGAGGTGTATTAATACAATTTTCCATTTGCTTTGTGTTGATGATGGCAGATGCGGATGTAGTGAATACCAGAACATGTTGATGCACATTGAAAGATTATAGCTAGTAGCATATTATTATAAGTTTACTTCACAACAGTTTGCAGTTAATTACCTTCCTACACAGCATCATTAAGGATCTCAGAAAAAAAAGTGTATTGTCCTCAATCATTACTATAGGAGCTTATGAGCCAAAACTCAGCTGTCCATTTTCTTGCTGTGGAGGAGGGGCCAAGAGAACAAGAGAGAGAGAAAAACACTTTGCCCCAGCTGGTCTGGCAGCCATTGCAGAGCTGCAAAGTTCATTAGCTTTATTCAGAGTGGAAAGGCAATGACCCTCAACGAGTACTTTGAAATAGAATATAACATAAATTGTATATAACAAGCAAAGAACAGATAGGAAAAGCAAATATAAAATAGGCAATCATTTTCTTTAAATTTAACGGTGAATAATTCATTGTCACAGAAAAGGTGAAAGCTTAAATAAAGAATCTGATATCAGACACAGTGCAGTAACGGGTCCAAAGCATGTCACTGACAACCAGGATTTATTTGTTCCCAGTTTATGTTCTGAATAGCAAGCCTTGGTACCCAAGGGGTTAGCATTAGAAAGCAGTGACGTTTCTGTTGGAGCAGTGGTCCATGTCACATTACCATGCTTTGTTACTAATGAACTGGTGCGAGTTCCCTGCTGTTTTCTGAACAGGCTGTAATTTTTGAAAAGTGACTGTGAAATATTCTAAGCGCTGGACAAGGTGCTCCCATCTACCTCATTTGGCGTGATAAATGGAACCTATGCTTCAGCGATAGCTGCAGGTGTGACCCAGTTATAGGAACATCAGAGGGTCCTCTGAAAAGCCAAAATAGATGAAGCTTAGAGTAAAGCAGTATTTTTAAAAAATTAATGAGCAAATCTGAAAATGATCATGGCTAACTTTCATGTTGCAATAAATACATTGTGAGTGCAGTCATCTAATTATTTGAGTAATCATTCACTTGCTACTTTAATGTTTTGCAATTGAATAATTTATGAGTTGCCATTATCATCTATTACAAGACAGTAAAGTTTTGCTATTTTTTCTGCATATATGTTTCAATATACAAATGATTGGTATATACATCATATAGGCATAATGGTTAAAAAGGAAAAATCTCTAAAATAGATCTGGTGAAATGTCTTCTTTATTACAAGTATGCTTTAGAGACATAGGATGGTGTTTTAAATATTTGGTGCTCCATATCCTGAGTTCTCAACATCATCTATTGTGTCGGCATTGCTGTGCAAACACCACATACTTTCCCACAGGCCCGAAAAGATTATCAACCACCAAGTACCCTC
This sequence comes from Hemiscyllium ocellatum, assembly GCF_020745735.1. Taxonomy (NCBI): domain Eukaryota; kingdom Metazoa; phylum Chordata; class Chondrichthyes; order Orectolobiformes; family Hemiscylliidae; genus Hemiscyllium; species Hemiscyllium ocellatum. The sequence goes on from NC_083404.1 coordinate 83,200,032, forward strand.
AGACCAGTCTCCTGCACCTTCTAGTGGCTAGATTAAGAATAACACTGGTAGAGGTCTATCAACAATCAAGATATACATTTTTTGTAATTGTGCAAATAAAGACAGAAGAAGGCTAAAGTAAATTAACTCTAAAATAAATGATCAAAACAGATTTTCTGATCCTAGCGTGGCAAAAGTTGAGTTATTGAATTATGGAGAATTTTAATACGTGTTAGTACATTTGGAAAAGGAAATTTATATCACTCTCATAAAGGATTCCCTCAACATTTTTCTAAAGTTATTTTAAATGTGTGAAAAGCAAAAACAGTCTTTATAAAGGTAGACTAGTATAATGCATTGTCTGCCTAAAACCTGTGGGAAGTGATTATATGTTGAAAATGGAGTCTGTCAGTGAAAGAACAAAAGAGATAAGAGCTGAAGTACAACATTTTACCCCTTGAACAACGTTTTTACAACATGTTTGGTAAGATCACAGCTGATTTGATTATGTCCTTAATATTGCTTCCTTGTCTGCCTGGACGTTGCAGCGCCCAATCCCAGTGTTTAATAGTTGGCAAGACAAATATTTGACCATAAGAAATCGGTGGGGCAGAGTTGTTCTGTCTGCACTCCAGGTTATTATCCCCAGAGAGAAGTACTGAAATTTGACTAGCTGAAATGACAGTCAGGTTACCCCTCATCCACAAGAGCTGGTGACAAATGGCACACTGCGAAGAAACCCAACAAAGTAATCTTAACGAATGGTTTTGCTTATCACACACAAGTAGATGATCAAGAATACATGCCAAGAAATATTGTATGGTGGCCTGATGCACATTAATTGGTGGCCTCACTCCACTTTAGAAAATGTGAAGTATTGTGGAATTACACGAGCAAGTAATGGTCCTGTCACTAGTCAGTAATAGAGGAATGATTGTACTGACTGGTTCAGGCACTATAATCATGACGTACATTATTAGATATCAAAGGCATCAATGGTGTGGGAAGAAAGCAGAACTATGGCATTGAGAGAGGATTAGCCACGTTCACACTGAACTGCAGAGCAGACTCGAAGGGCTGAATGGCCTACTTCTCCGTCTCCTGATTTCAATGTATTTATAGGTAAACCTCATGGTAAATTATCAGAAATTGGAAATATAACAAATTGACTGGCCTTCCGTACCTTTGAGGCTAATGACACTTCACTAAAGGTTTCACTTTCAGGAAATTAGCAATAATTTTGAAAATGTTCTTGAACACTGGGGGGATATCAGAAGAATGGAAATAGGCAAATGCAGTAGCCAAACTCAAAAATGGTAGCAAATGAGACAAAGATCCATGGAGCATTATTTCCATTCAATGTACTTACAGTCATAGAGTCAAGGAGATGTACAGCATGGAAACAGACCCTTTGGTCCAATTCGTCCATGCTGACAAGATATCCTAATCTAATCCACTCCTACTTGCCAGCACTTGGCCCATATCCCTCTAAACCCTTCCTATTCATAGACCCGTACAGATGCCTTTTAAATGCTGTAATTGTACCAGCCTCCACCACTTCCCCTGGCAGCTCACTCCATACATGCACTGCCCTCTGTGTGAAAACGTTGCTCCTTGGGTCCCTTTTATATCTTTCTCCTCTCACCCTAAACCTATGCCCTCTAGCTCTGAACTCCCCACCCCAGGGAAAAGACTTTGTCTATTTATCCTATCCATGCCCTTCACAATTTTATAAAGCACTGTAAGGTCACCCCTCAGCCCCATGGAAACAGCCCCAGCTTATTCAACCTCTTCCTATACCTCAAATCCTCAACCCTAAATCTTTTCCTTAGAATGATTAGATTACTTAGTGTGGAAAAGGCCCTTCAGCCCAACAAGTCCACACCGACCCTCCGAAGAGCAACCCTTACATTTACCCCTGTCATCTAAACACTTCCTGTCTCAGGCGACTGACTGTGTGGAGTTTGCCTGTAGTGTGAGGTGAAGGGGTACATGTAGGGGAATGGGTCTGGGTGGGTTGCGCTTCACCGTGGACTATTTGGGCCGAAGGACCTGTTTCCACACTGTAAGTAATGTAATTTAATCTAAACTACGGGCAATTTAGCGTGGCCAATTCACCTAACCTGCACATTTTTGGACTGTAGAAGGAAACCGGAGCAACCAGGGGACACCAACGCAGACACTGGGAGAACGTGCAAACTGCACACAGACAGTTGCCTGAGGCGGGAATTGATCCTAGGTCTCTGATGCTGTGAGACAGCAGTGCTAACCACTGTGCTACCGTGCTGCCCATTCTGAGCCCTTTCATGTCTCACAAAATCCTTCTGATAGGAAGGAGACCATAAGTGCACACAATAGTCCAAGAGTGACCTAACCAATGTCCTGTACATCCACAACATGACCTCTCAACTCCCATACCCAATGCTTTGACCAATAAAGGAAAGTGTACCAAACACCTTCTTCACTATTAAATCTACCTGTATCTCTACTTTCAAGGAACTATGAATCTGCACTCCTAGGTCTTTGTTCAGCAGCACTCCCCAGGACCTTACCATTAAGTGTATAAATGCTATTCTGATTTGCTTTTCCAAAATGCAGCACCTCGCATTTATCTAAACGGCATTGAGAGCCATTGAGTGGGTGGCACAGTGGTTAGCACTGCTGCCTAACAGCACCAGAGACCCAGGTTCAATTCTCGCCTTGGGAAACTGTCTGTGTGGAGTTTGTACATTCTCCCTGTGTCTGTGTGGGTTTTCTCCGGGTGCTCCAGTTTTCCTCCCACAGTCCAAAGATGTGCAGGTCAGGCGAATTGGCCATGCTAAATTGTCTGTCATGTTAGGTGAAGGGGTAAATGTAGGGGAATGGGTCTGGGTGGGTGGCTCTTCGGAGGGTTGGTGAAGACTTGTTGGGCTGAAGGGCCTGTTTCCATACTGTAAGTAATCTAATCTAAGATCCATCTGCCACCCATTGGCCCATCTGATCAAGATCCCATTGTAATCTTTGCTCTCCAGTACACCTCCAATTTTGATGTCATCAGCAAACTTACTAACTACACCTCCTAGGTTCACATCCAAATCATTTATATAAATGATGGAAAGCAGTAGACCCAACACAGGTGCTTGTGGCATTCCACTGGTCACAGGCCTCCAGTCTGAAAAGCAACTCTCCACCACCACCCTCTGCCTTCTACTTTCAAACCAGTTCTGTATCCAAATGGTTAGTTCTCCCTGTATTCCATGAGATCTAACCTTGCTAACTAGTCTCCAATGGAGAACCTTGTCAAATGCCTTACTGAAGTCTAGAAAGATCACATCCACTGCTCTGCCCTCATCAATCCTTGTTGTTACTTCTTCAAAAAACTCAATCAAGTTCGTGAGACATGATTTCTCACACACAAAGCCATGCTGATTACCTTAATCAGTCATTACCTTTCCAAATACATGCACAGCCTGTCCCTCAGGATTCCTTCCAACAACTTGCCCACCACCGACATCAGGCTCACCGGTCTACAGTTCCCTGGCTTTTCCTTACCACCTTTCTTAAATAGTGGCATCATGTTAGCCAACATCCAGTCTTTCAGCACCTCACCTGTGACTATCGATGATACAAATATCTCAGTAAGGGGCCCAGCAATCACTTCCTGAGGCTCCCACAGAGTTCTATGGTACATCTAATCAGGTCCTGGGGATTTATCCACTTTTATTCATTTCAAGACATCTAGCACTTCCTCTTCTGTAATATGGGCATTTTTCAAGATGTGACCATCTATTTCCCCACATTCTATATCTTCCATGTCCTTTTCCACAGTAAACACTGATGCAAAATACTCATTTAGTATATCCCCCATCTCCTGCAGCTCCACACAAAGGACCCCTTTGCTGATCTTTGAGATGGCCTATTCTCTCCTTAGTTACCTTTTGTCCTTAATATATTTAGAAAATCCATTTGGATTCTCCTTAGCCCTATTTGTCAAAATTATCTCATGTCCCCTTTTTTGCCCTTCTGATTCCCTCTTAAGTATACCTTTATACTCTTCAAAATATTTACTCAATCTCTCCTGTCTATACCTGACATAATAGGTCCTTCTTTTTCTTAAACAAAACTTCAATTTCTCTGGTCTACTTGATTATCAGCAATAGATTTCTACAATTGCTTGAAGGATGGATTCAGAGGTAAAATGTCTGACTTTATCCCTGAATTTCTTTGAGAAAATGACAACTGAATTGGATAGAGAAGAACAATGTATAGTTATGCCGTAATTACAGGAGATTCCATAGGTGAAGGAACGGATGGGCACTTTTCTGTAACCATCATTTTAAGTCTCACAAGGTATGTATGTTGCCACCCTTGTGTCAGTGTAAACAGCATCATAAAGAAGGTGTAGAATATTCTGCAAGTATAAACAAATGAGCTAGAAGTTGTAGTACAAATCAGTACAAATGACATAAAGAGGGCCGGTATTGAGGTCACACAATCAGAACTTCAGAAACTAGAAGGGAGTTTAAAAAAAAGATGTCAATTGTAATACTCTTTGTTATTCCTAGATCCATGCATCAGAGAGAGTAAAAATAGGAAGATAGGGAAGATCAATGATTGGTTTTGTAGCAAATGTAGTCAAGACTACAAGGATTTTTCAGCAATCTTCAGATATTGGTGATATTGTGGGACATAAAATCTTATTCAAACATTGTAAGGGATTCCAATTCTTCTCTTTTTGACCTTCCTCAAAAGCTACAGTATCGTGGACTGCCTAAACAACTGATCCTGCTATGGTGGTCTGCTTTCTTTTCCTGAGTATAGGCTTTCCTGGATTCTGGAGACTGCATTCTAGCACTTCGTTACAGACACACCAACTAGTACAGGACCTGGTTTTACTCGTGCATTCTAAATTTGCTCAGCTGCATCACACAAATTCTGCTTGTGCACTTTTCAACTCCCACTTTCCACTGCATTCTAGTATTATTTGCTTCTTCTGAGTCCCTTATGGCTTCCAAGATATTTTTGAACCCTATTTCCGATACTTAGCTGCACAAACTGGTTCTAATGCCTCCGGGGTGGAGATAAATGAGAGGCTCTACCTCCATTCATCATGCCCAGGGCCAACCAAGCCCTCTGTTTCTTCCTCTCCTGATGTCCCAAATGGTACCCTTCCACTGACTCTCATTCCTTTGGCTGAACTGGTCCTCACCCTGAACAATTTCTCCTGTGAATCCTCCCACTTCCTCCAGATGAAAGGGATAACCATGGGCTCCAGCTATGCCTGTGTCCTTCTTGGCTATGTAAAACAGTCCATCTTCTGGAGTCACACCGGTACCACACCCCACCTCTTCCTCCGCTAAAATAGACCCTCATTTATCTCTCCACCCCAGAAGCTCCCAGCCTCATTCATGATGAAGGGCTCCTGCCCGAAACTTTGATTTTCCTGCTCCTTGAATGCTGTCTGGCCTTCTGTGCTTTTCCAGCTCCATTCTAATCTTGAATAAGAATCAATGGTCTTCTCAGTGGCACGTTTAGTTTAGAGTCAATTTCTTGCTATCTCTATTACCCTTACTGTCTCCAAATGATTGTAACACGAACTGCTCTTCAGTGAACCTTAAATTGTTTCTGTGACCAACTGAAAATCTTGCAGCAAGCTCCATTCTTGATCTTAGGCAAATTTGTATATAGGCATTATTGTAGCAATTAAAAGTAGCAAACACTGGAATACCTGGCTCACTGAAATTTGCAATATTCATAGATTATTGACATATAGAGCACAATTACATGCAAACTAAATAGATTGCATCACCGATCTAGAACAAACAATGAGTAACTCTTAAGTAATACTTACTTCATTTGTAGGCTAGTTACATTCCAAGGGTTGGTTATCTCAGGTAGCTAGACAACGGGTTTGTGATGCCAAGTAATGCCAACACCAGCATAGGTACAATTCCCACATTGACTGAGGTTACCATAAAGGCCCCACCTTCTCAACCTTGCCCATTGCCTGAGTCTGATGACCCTCAAGATAAACTTACTACTAGTCACTTGGTCTACTGAGAGAGTAGCCTGATGGGACTATGGCAACTTTACCTTTTACTTAGTTGCATTCCAACAAGTGGCAGGGCAAGGGAACTAAAATCAGTTGCTTTTTGTTATAAGAGAGATAAAAAAAAGTGATGAAATATAAAAGGATATACGGTGGTCGATGTCGTATGAATTCTGTAATCAAGAACTAAGCCAATAAAATAAGTTGAGTGGAGAAGTGAAGAAGAAAATTAAACTGGTAAGCAGACGATGTAAGCCACTTAGTTCAAAGGTAACAATAATGTTTACCTCGCCAGCTTACATCCCCTGAAAGAAAAAAAAACGAAAGTCCCTCTGAAATGGCCTAACAACACACTCAGTTGTATCAACCACTGCAAAATCAAAAAGGATTGAAAGTAAATAGATTGCTCTGTCTCAAACCAGACAACAGAAATGACAATGGCAATCCCAAATCTGTGGATCCTTTGGAGAAATTCTTGTGATCATCTTGGGACTAGGCCTAAAATTGGGAGAGACTTGTCAAGCAATTTCCTGACATTGTCATAATCACAGAATGATATCTTACTGACAAAATCAAAAACACTCGCGTCACCAACTGGATAGCAGGACAGTCCCACAAAAGGCAATGACAGTGTGGTATATATTTGAGTTGCGAAGCACTGACGCAGGAGCTGGGTAAGGAAACCTCCTGCTGATTACCATCTACCACACAGGTTTGTGGTGGATAGGAAACAAACAAATGGAAAACTGTACTTGAACTCATCCTCAACTTGTCACAGAGACAACTGTTCTTGATAGTATTGATAGGAGTGACCACTACACTTGTAGAAACAAAATCCAACCTACACATTGACAATATCCCATATTGTATAAATTAAATAAGTTTCAATCAGATCCAGCAATTCAAAACTTGTCATCCATGAGGTGCTATGAGTTATCAACAGCAACAGAATTGTGTTCAACTCCAATGTCTAACATTGTGGCCTGGCATATTTGAGTCTAAGTAACAGTCTTTGACATGGAACATTATTATTCCCATCAAGCTGGGAGAATAACCGTGGTTACTGAGGAATGAAAGAGGGACAGTAACAGTCAACTTGGTGATACTGTAACACACAACTAGTTGCCAGCAGCGAGAGAAGCATGCATTAAATAGAGCTAAACAATATCACAATCAATAACCAGCCCTAAGCACTGTAATCCTGCTGTATTCAGTCATGGATGGTGGTGATACTTAAATAACTAACCAGAGGAGTAAAGTGCACAGGTACTCTTTTCCTCAATGACAGAGGAGTCCAGCACATCAGTGAAAAAGATAAGACTAATGTATTTGCAACCATCTTGAGCCAGAAATAGCAACTTGATCCATCTCAGCCTTTTCCTAACGTCCCCGGCATCACAGACGCTAGTCTTCAGCCAATTTGATTTACTCCACATGATATCAAGAAGTGGCTGCAAGAACTGAATACTTCAAAGGTTGTGGAACTTGATAATATTCCAGTAATAGTAATGAAGACATGCTCCAGAATTAGCCATTAGCTGAGCTGTTACAGTACAGCAATAACACTGGCATCTACTTGAAAATGTAAAAAAAAAGTTGCTATGTTTGTCCTGTCCACAAAAATAAGGCAAATCAATCTGGATAATTAACCATACTATCAATCTACTCATTATCATCAGCAATTGATAGATGGGGTCATCAAAAATGCTATCAGTACGAACCTGTTCACTGGTGGGCAGTTCCATTCTGCCAGGCTTACTCAGTTCCTGGCCTTATTGCAGATCTGGTCCAAACATGGATCAAAAAGCCACCTCCAAAGGTAAGGTGAGAGTGATTGCTCTTGACATCAAGGCACATTGAACTAAATGTGACACTAAGGAGTCAATGGAAATCAGATAAAAACAAACCACTAGTTGAAGTCACAAGCTCCTGGTTGTTGGAGATCATTCATGTATGACAACATTGCTGCAGGTGTTTCTCAAGGTAGTCTCCCAGACCTAGGTTTCATCAATGGCCTTCTGTTCTTCAAAAGGCCACAAGTAATCATTACTGACAGTGGCAAAATATTCTGTCTCATTCATAACTCCTCAGATATTTAAGCAGTCAGTGTCTATATGTAGCAAGACCCGTACAACATTCAGGCTTGGCGTGATTAGTAGCAAGTGATAGTTATACAAGCTACACACTACCCTACCTGTTCTTCACAAATGCTGAGTCAAAATCCTGGATTTCCCTCCCTAACAGTATTGTGGGTGTATCTTCCCATTATGTATCTGAATGGTTCAAAAAAGCGGCTTACCACTTTTTCAAGGAGAATTAGTGATTAGTAATAAATCCTGGCCAATTCAAAGTGGTCAGCTTTGCAGATGGTAACAATCTAAAAATGTAAGTTTACATTTCTGTGATTGTTTTCTATTTCCAAAACTGTTCTCCCATAAGACATCTCTGAGTAAATCTGTCAATTTGTACTCATGTCCCAATTTGTGTTCATTTCAAATTTTTATGGACGCCTGAGAGAGAAGTTATTCATCCCATGAGTTTAGTCTGAATTCAAACTCTAGTTCCAGATATGAAAAGACAACATTTTGCCTGCTTAATAAATGATCTGAGAAAATTTAGTTCATCCTAAAATCTCTCCTCAAGCTGACAAAATAGGTTAACACTAAAATTTAATGAGCATGTTTGATATTTGTGGCTTTGATTATCTATCTTTTTCCTGGTTCAGATCACTCCAGGGAACACTTTGACAAGTATCACTGAGTATTTCCTCAGAGTTTCTGCTACTCTGCTATTGGAAGCGTTGACAGAAATTTTGTGATTTGCTGAGCTATAATAAGAGTTCGCTGATTTTCTATCGTTCAGTCAAGTAAAAGGTTTATATCCAAGATATTGATCCCTTTCCTCCTTACCCATCTGCACATTTCAAGATTTGAAAATTTTCTTTGATTATTAATAGAGACTTTCTTATTCAATTAAATGAGCCCTTCTATTGTAACCCTGTTGTATATTTAAAACATTTCAAAATATTAAATATAAAAGCCCACATTTCCCAATATTCATTTGTGAAAAATACATTGCAAAAATGCAAAGCATGCAATAAACTTGCCAGACTAATCACTGGGTTGTATTGATTCTATAATAAAGACTTTGCAGTGAAGATGTTTTTGTTCTTCATTTCAGTAATGCCTTATAACAGTGCCCACCACTGTGTTGTTGAAGTAGAAAATTTCCTATTTGTACTAGGAGGAGAAGACCAATGGAATCCAAATGGTAATAACAAACTGCTTGGTACTTCATACTTCACTGTAAAGAGCTTTATATATTAATTTTGGGAACAGAAATAATTGCATCTATATTTGTACATATTTGAAAATAAATAAAATCTGTAACTCTATGACAAGCGATTAAATGCAACAAAAGTTATGGGATCACTTAACTTACAATCGGAGCAACTTTATTTCCTTATTGTAATTTTAATTTTAATTGGTGCCATATGTAAATAGCAATGTGTTCTTCTATTTGGAGTGAAATATGTTTTTAACAGCTGCTTATATAGCATATATTTTAAGCTATCTAAAAGGAAAGTTTGATTTACAGGCTGGCCAGTAGACCATGTACTTAATGTAGAAGCAGTTTGTACACCAACAAGCTGGAAATGGCCTCCCTTCCTTAGAAATGCTGATTTAAGAAAAGGATAGCACCAGCAATAAAGCTGTAGATGAAATGAAATTATCTGTGAGGAAAATGTTAAGGAACAGTACATAGCAGGCTGAAAATTTCCGGGTGGCTATCATCACCGATTGTCCTCTAATCTCAGCAGTTGTACAACCTGAAAGTTTCCATTAGGCCAGGAGATGTTAGCATTTTGAAAGACTCCCATTCACTTAAGTTGAAAAGTGTGGTGCTGGAAAAACACAGCAGGCCAGGCAGCATCCGAGGAGCAAGAGAATCGACATTTCGGGCATAAGCCGTTCTTCAGGAAGCCCTGAAGCATAAGCCCTGAAGAATGGCTTTTGCCCGAAACGTCGATTCTCCTGCTCCTCAGATGCTGCCTGGCCTGCTGTGTTTTTCCAGCACCACACTTTCCAACTCTGGTCTCCAGCATCTGCAGTCCTCACTTTCTTGCATTCACTTAAACAAACCATCCCCATAAAAACTGAGAAGCAGCGTTGCTCATCACAGTAAACCACTTGTAAAGAAAAGAATTCTGATCAGGGCTACCTTAAAAAGCAGAAAGTAATAAGCTTCAATAATTGGGAATGCAGAAACAAAGATCTTTGGCTGTCAATCACAAATAGACTCAAAACTGAAATTAGTGCATTGTCCTTGTATTCATTAGGCATCAAAATACAGCTTTGTTAATTGAGACTGACAGAAAAGTACAGCTTTGGACTACCTTATATCTGAGGCACAGATCTATGGGTCTCCAGATAGTCAGAGGTGTGACTGTGGCCCAACATGCCTCTGCCAGCATACCTCTGAAATCCCAATCTGCTGACTCTGTGGAAGTTGCCTGGGAAGTTTTAGCTTCCAATGGGAAATTCTTCTGCTCCCTGGGACCCTCTGCAAAAACCTCCAATTGTAACTTGTTCATACAGTTCGGAGTGTTCCAGCTTACTGGGATAGCAACCCAGAAAATGTGAGATAGAAGCATCACCTCACTCCTGGGTAACTATAATACTGGTCTCCATAGTAACCCCCTTGACACCAGACTCATCTCTACTCAAAACAAAACAAAGAACTGCTGGAAATCTAAAACAAAAACAGATATTGCAGGAGAAACTCAGCAGGGCTGATTATAAGGATCTGAAGAAGTGTCACTAGAATAGAAATGTTAACTTTGCTTTCTCTCCACAGATGCTGCAAGACCTGCTGAGTTTCTCCAGCAACTTCTGTTTTCGTTTCACTTCTAACACAACCTGACAAGACTGCACCACCCGACTCCCCTCCTCACCCTCCAATTCCTGCCCCAACTTTCCTTCCTGACCCAACCTGGCTAGCCCCTGACTTTCAGATCCCTGTCCTAACCCAATCCAGAGTGACTGTCTAGTTACAAACCCCTCCCAATCACTATCCGATCCTACTATGTAGCTATCTGCACCCTACTCACTTACCTCAATCTACTACCAATTACCTTACCCAACACTCTTGCACACTTGGTTAATCTTCTCCCAATCCACTACCCACTTATTTCATCCATCCTACCCACTCACGCACCCATTTTTTTACCCACTATCATTTACTAACTTGCTAAGAAGCTGTTTAAATGTCCCGACGCTTGTGGACACAGCAGAATACAGCAGTTAGTGCCATAAAAGAAGCTTTGGTTAATTGCCTTTCTCCTTATAATTCAGGTCTGCAAGTTCTACATTTCTGAAGAAGCCAGGACTGGAAGGCCTGATCAGAAATGTGGAACTCAACTTTGGTACAAAAATGTAGGAGCATTGCAGCAATCTGATAGTGATTGATTCAGGCCTTAGAAATTAAAAAGCCTGTAACTATCAATGAATTAGGAATGCACCACAAAATGTGCATGTCTATCTTTTTCACTAGTCGCTTTGATATTCCTTAGGCTTTGGATGTAACATTCCAAGTAATGCTGAATTGCCACCAAAATCCAGAAACTTTTCTATCAAGATTGATGTAATTAGTCTAACAGTTGAACTTTTTAATCATGTCATGGGAAATGAATGGGATATTGATTTTGATGATGTAACAGGAATCTTGTTTAGATTAAAACTCTCATGGTGTCTTAGTATCTCATAGTATGCATCTGTAACATGTTTAATTCATTTGTTTTAAACAGGGAAACACAGCACTAATTTTGTTAGCCGGTATGATCCTAGATTTAACAGCTGGATACAACTCCCACCTATGCAGGAAAGGTAATACTTTTCGATATTTCAGAAATATTTAATACTTTAATACCACACACAGTTGAGGAGCTCATCATAAAGTATTGCATTTGGACTTTTTGTCTACATATGTAGGTATATTTGTCACAAGCTATTGTCATCTGGTAGGTAATAAATTGAACAAACTAATCAGAAATCATGCTCCATCATGACATTACAATTCAATAAAAAGGCTGCATTTTTATTTGTCTATCTGATCCAGCTCAAGGTTGCCTTCTGAGATTGCTTTAATTCTACATTGTTGGATTATTGTTCATATCAATTTTATATTTTTACATGCTGTCCATTCCAAGTTTTTACTCTTAGCTTGTTGTCCACGTCAAGACTGCTTTCTTATGTGATGCTTCAGCCAATGCCAGTCAAAAACAAGTACCTATCTATGCTAGTTGTTGTCTTTTAATTAATGCCATCTTTCTACTTTCTTGGATTGCTGTACAATTCAATAACTTAGTTTGGATTATTGTCCAGTCTGAGGGCTGCATTTTTTTGTCTCCATCTCAATTCAAAATCTGCATTTGTTCACGATAGGCCGGTCTAAGAATAGCATTATTGATTTGTTGTGTTAATAATAATGGCATTCTTCCAACAATGATCAATCCAATTTTTAATTATTGCCTATTTCAAAGTCTCTTTTTGGTGGCCTGCAGGAACTTTGATATTTGTGGTGTTTGTGTGCTTGTTTTGAGACATACATTAAAAAGACTTTACTTTGTACTGATCAAAATAACACACCATAATTTGAAATTCCAGGAATAGAATCCTAGAAATATATTGATTCCAGAAATCTAAATTTAGGATAAAGCTGGGAGAATGAATACAGGCAATTATTGTAGTAAACTAACAAATCTGTTTTATAAACCATAGACCCTGTCGTCTTGGGTGACTTTTTTTTTAGAAGTGAGAAGATGGTCATGTTCAGCTTTATATACTTTAATACTTTATAAAATGAATTCATGATTATATGTTGGATGTTTAATTAAAATGAAGACACAATGATCTCACTTACCATGACATGAAAACAAATTCATCAAATGGAGATGTCTAGCTATTTTAGTGTACACAAGAGTGAGTGTGTTGCTGAAATAATCAGTATATTTAGTACAGTTCAGGCTTTACTTCAGATTTACAGTTACAAAATCATCACTTTTAATTGCCTTGTGGAGTGAAGTTTCCTGAATATTAGCTAGCCACTGCCCCGTTATACCAGATAAACCGAACTCTTATCACAACCCCATGAGATGAAGACAATGGAATGGGTCTTCAAGGAATAGTTTATGAGATACCAGAATGGAACTTTATAGTCAGAGCTTCTGATGTTTATAGCCAGTCTGAAAAATCACAACAAAGTATAGATTTGAGAGCAGCCTAGAGTAAATGCAATTTATTATGTTTGTTTGAAAACTATAACCAAGTATGCAAAAGCACACACAAAAATCTGGCAATTTATATAGTTTTAATAGAACAGCAATGCTCACACTATAGTTAATATGTCCCAAAGAAAATCACTTGCAATTTTTGAATTTAAGTGTTATGACACGGGGTAAACCCCTCTGCTAATTTAATTTCTCTGCACAGAAAAGCTTACCTCGCCATGTAATTTATTTAATTGTGAGTGACAAAGAGCTACTCAAATCCCACTACTTAAAGAAAAAATTAACAATTTATTCTTTAACTACAAGAAAAGAGCACATTAAGTAACAACTATCTACCTCCATTGTCTGGTCGATTTATCTACTTCCCACTCTACAGCAATATACTGATCTGATAAAACACCCAGATTAAGTTAACAAAAACAATCAAGTTTCAAAACCAACCAGCTGTCGGTTGGTATCTTCCAGTCTTCATCTCTTCAGTACTCTGCTTCACAGATCTTTCATGGATAAAGGTACCTTTCAGCAGGCAGTCTGTATTGGTGCTCTTTGCCTCTCTGACTAGCTGTTCAAAATGCCATCTGCTGCATTCACAAGCTCCACACCCACCTCCCACAACATCCTCACTTTCAAACATACTGGCAGAATCAATAAAATCCAATTCCTTATATAAACGGAATCTTTGGTAGCATCGGCTGTGTTGTTGGGGCTGCATAGATGGCATAAGACCATTCTGTATCTTCTAAATTATTAGTTTGCAACGCTTGCTCAATAAGGAGACCATGTCTGCTATTAGAAAGACACCCTGGAGTCCCAGTATTATAGAGGACTTAGGCTGCAAGTCATTGATGTCTGCTTAAAGACCTCAATTGGTGATAAGGTGAGAAGCTTGACCATGAACCTTCCTGCCTAGAACTGCATTCTGGCAGAGGCAAGAAGGCAGTATGGTTCAGGCATAACCTGATTATGCTTTATTAAATGACTTAGCAAGTTCAAAGGGACCTATGGCTTACTCCTGCTCATATTTCTTATGTTTTAAAAATGACTTTTGTCTGATAGAGGCTGATGATTTGGACAGCCAGCTATAGATCCTTTAAAAAACAACTGAGTATTGGCTTTAAGTGAGCAATGAGTCTGCTAGTTCAGTTTTGAGGCCACCAATGATAGTTGTTTCACTCAGTTAAAGTTACTCCCTGTTGTTTTATCACTTACTCTTCAGGTGCCTCCCAGCAAGGTTTACTTTTTAGTAGCAAATAGCAAGCTCCCCACCTATTGCTTGGTGAATACCAACGGTGGCAGGATGAGACCCTCAAATAGACAATAATTGAAAAGAGACAGGAAGTTAGTGGGGTCCCCAGCCATCATTCTCCAGCCAGATTAAACAACTCTGCCAGTAGTGCCACCATAGGGAAGAACATTAAATTACACTCACTGATAAATTTCCACTTAACATTTACTTGCTCAAGGAATGTGGGCAGCACTGGCTGAGCCAGTGTTTATTGGCCGTTCTTAGTTATTTTTGAGAGCGTGGTGAGGTAAGCTGCCTTCGAGAACCGCTGCCATCTATCAGTTGTCAGCATAGCTATAACGTTCCAGGATTTGGGGGAAGAACAAAATATAAGCAAGAAACCTAAACGGGCAATCAGAAGCTTCCCAAAGTGTGATGAAAATGTACAAATTTCTATCATAACAGAGTGGCTGAGGCAAACAGTTAATGAATCACCAGAATGAATAGGAATGCACGTCCCACAAAATTCTTATAAACCACTGTTGTGCTCTAGTCCCAGCAGATGATATGCCGGCCTGAATCCATTTGAAGCAGGAAATCTCACTTCCATGAGATTGAGGGCTTCAAATGTTATGGGTTGTTTGACTCTCAGAATGAGCAGCTGACTGGCAATCTTCCAGTCTTCTAAATTTACATTACTAATGGGAATCATTACCAACCAGCAGCACATGGATTTATGACCATTTATATTTAAAATCAGAAAATAATACGTCTTTCTGATAGGTGTTTAATAATCTGATTTTTAATTGTATTGTAGGCGAGCAAGTTTTTATGCCTGCTTTCTGGATAAACATTTGTACGCGATTGGAGGAAGGAACGAAACAGGTTATTTGTCAAGTGTTGAATGTTACAATCTGGAAGCCAATGAATGGTGCTACTTGTCCTCTCTTCCTCAGCCCCTGGCAGCACATGCTGGTGCAGTACACAATGGAAAGATTTACATATCAGGTACCTTTTACAATTTTAGATTAATTATTTTCCTGTTGATTGAATTTTAAATTAAGAAATTGTTTAAAGGTGCTGATTTACTTCCTTTATTGTTCTTACTCCTGTCTCTCAGTAAAGTTGCTGCACCATATATTAATCTTTGATAGGCAGGATTCAGCTGGTGTTTCACAGCACTCTGCACTGCTAATTCACTATGTTCTGGTTTAAATTATTTGATTTTTTTTTAACCTTTCAAACCAGCCAAAGGCCAGTAGGTAAAGGAAACAAAAGCAGAAATTGATCAAAATGATCACAGGTCAGACAGTGTCTGTGGATAGATGACCACTGATCAACCAGAAATGCTAACTGGGAATGCAGTCTGGGTAAGTTCCTGGTTTGCACACTTATCTCAGGAGAAACAGCCTAAAAGATCAGGCTTGCATTCCAGAGCACAAACTGGGATCAGGTCTGCCGTCCCCTAACGTTCAAAAATATCCAAAAGAGCTGCCAACTGCAAAGGTGGATTGGTTAAAAGGTCAACTTGTCTTCTCTGAATCCTTATTTTCTATTCATTCATAGCATGTGAGTTTCACTGGCTGAGCCAACATTTATTGCCTATCCTTCATTGCCCTTGAGGACAGGATGCTGAGCTGCCTTCTTGATTCATTTGGTGTAGGAACACCCACAATGCCTTTAGGGAGGGAGTTCCACAATCTTTATCCAGTAACACCAAAGATGACATGTTTCCAAGTCAGGGTGGTGAGTGATTCGGAAGGAACTTGCAGGCAATGGTGTTGCTGTGTATCATCTGCCCATGTCCTTCTCAGTAGTGGTGGTTGTGGGTTTGGAAGCTGCTGTCAAAGGAGTATTGATGAATTGTTGCAGTGCACCTTGTAAGTGGTACACACTGCTGCACATTGGTGGTACACTTTGAGCATTGTTTTAAAAAATTGATGTTTGTATATATGGTGCCAACTAACTGGGATGACTGACCTCCAACAATCACCTTCCTATGTACCAGGTATGACTCCAACTAGCAGTTTTTTTTAACCTTTATTGCTATTGACTCCAGTTTGGCCAGGACTCCTTGATGCCATTCTTAGTCAAATGCAGTCTTAATGTGACTTCCACCTACCCTCTGGAATTCAGCTGTTTTGTCGCAGTTTGAACCAAGGCTGTGATGAGGTCAGGAGCAGAGTGGCCCTGGCAGAACCCAAACTGGGCTTTACTGAACAGGTCATTGCTGAGTAGATACCATTTGAAAGCACTGTTGGTAACACCTTCCATACTTAATTGAGAGTAGAGGGATGGAATGTATTTGGCTGAGTTAGATATGTCCTTTTTGTTGGACACAGGACATACCCATTGTCAGGTAGATGCTATTGAACATAAAGCTTGCAAATGCTCAGTTTAACTCTGGCAGATTTAAGTTAGCAGAAAACAAAAAACAAGTTTGTACTTACACCAATTACTATTTATTACAAATAAATAGATTCCATTCACAGGTAAACAATTATGATCTGTTAGTTGGTAATTTTCCTCGTTCCCCTTCTAAGAAACCCTTTCTACCCACATTCGGACAGACAAAAAAAAATGTCGTTATGGGTGGAGGGGAAAAAATACTGTAAAACAGTTCAATGGTATCAGTCCTTAGGGATGGGTTCCTTTTGTTTCCCAAGTCCTTTAGTTTTCGCAGCTTTTCCTTCATGGTTCTTTGACTTCTTCTTCACAGCGGGGCTTGTTTACAAATTATGACATCTCTGACTGAATGGTTAAAAGCAACATTTTACAGCAACTTTTGTGGGAAGAAACAACTGGTTTTCTTTCATTTTACTGGAGACGTGCATGTACGTGCGTGTATACACACACATGCGCGCGCGCACACAAAATTATTGCATAATCTGCCACTACACGCTACCTATTTTTAGTCACTAACAGTCCCAATTAACAGCTATGCATCCTCCCAGCCAGATCATTATCGACTCTTCTGTCTGTCCAAACTGTTCTCTCTCTTTGGGATATATCACTACCTATCATTTACTGCTTATCTCTTCCCCCCGCCCAATCTTCTGCAGGTAACCTGACAATCTCCTGTCTAGCATCAGTTCTGAGGGAGGGTCACCGGATCGAAATGTTAACTTGGTTTTTGCTTCACACATACTTCCTGATCTGCTGAGCTTTTCCAGCAACTTCTGTGTCAGACAAGAAGTGCAGTCTAAATTTCTAGCTTCTCCATATTGTTTATGGTCTTCTGTCTAAAAGCTTACATTCATCCACTAAACTGGTGCTGTTTAAATGCAGTAATCTTAACGTACAGTCTATTTAAAGGGACAAAAAGGACAAAGTTAAATGATTTGAAGAAAGACTATAACAAAAGAAGAAGTTTAGAAGAATATTAATACTATTAGAAGATTGGGACATATAAACTTCACAGTTTAAATTTTCAACCTGCAACCAAAATACCAATTTTTTTTTAAATGTAAAGGACACGTGCTTTGAGCCATGAAAGGCAAGAGAACATTCATTTTGACCTGAAAGCAGTGAGGTACTTCCAACTTGGCCACAAATGCTGGGGTTGGGGGAACCAATAGAAGCAGAAAAACCACCATTTCAATCATTAGAAAAGCAGGAAAACTCTTATAAGCATTACATCAATACAGTATCCCATGTAATACAATTCAAGCTTGAAAGAAGTAACACAGTACAGATTTGCTAGTTAACTGAATTAAATGCTTCATTGGAAGAATTTCACACTGTTACCAAAATATAGAATTTAAAAGCTAGCAGATAAAGAAAATACTGCAAAATTTCAATACTAGAGTGTAAAAGTTTGAAGACACTTTAAGATTACTACATTTAAACAGCACTGATTTAGTGGATGAATGCAAGCTTTTAGACAAATGACCACAAACTAATGGACCAGCTTTACAAGCATAAGAATAAACAAACATATTAAGAAGAATTAGATGGAAAAATACTTCCAAAAAAGATTCAATGTCAGAGATGGGCAAAAAATGACATGGGATTTCACATAGTAGACATAACATTTCTTGAGATATAGAATTGTTTCAAAATTAACAATAAATCTAAGGATGAACAAATTAATGCACTATTTCTTTCAACAGCGAGTGACATTAAAAATCATCAAAATACTAAAGAAGCCACAGATAGTTTTCACAATGTTTTAAAATGCCTCTGGTAATTACTTCAGTCTGAGGACAAATAAAATTCTTGAACAAAAAGATTTAACAGAAAGTTTCAGCTTTCAGGCAAATCCATGAATAACTGAATTAATGATTAGATGATAAACCTCCTTTTGGAAAAAAAATCTTGGCATTCTGAAGGGAATTTAGACAGTAAACTGAAATTAGTGATTCATACAACTCCTGTTTCATAGATTTTTATTTAAATCAATGGACGTCTTGTTAATTTTAAGGTTGATAAGGAAACAACTGTCACTATTCTGGCCAATTAGATACCATAGCTGAAGAAACAGATGTTACGAGGATATAAGATGAAAATAGAGTTTTTGTGGAATGAATCCTCAAACTAAGGGCATGCTGCAAGTAACTGTGCAACACAAACAGCAGATGGGGTGGCTCAGTGGTTAGCACTGCTGCCTCACAGCATGAGGGACCCAGGTTTGATTCCAACCTTGGGTGATACTCTGTGTGGAGTTTGAATGTTCTCCCTGTATTTACGAGGGTTTCTTCCAGGTACTCTGGTTTCCTCACACAATCCAAAGATGTGCAGGTTTGGTGGATTTGCCATTCTAAATTGCCCTGTGATGCATGAGCTAGGTGGATTAGCCATGGGAATTGCAGGGATAGAGTGGGGGGGGGGGATGGGACTCTCTTCAGAGTGTCTGTGTGAACTTGATGGACTAAATGGCCTGCTTCCAAACTGTAGGGACTCTATGAGAGTTGAAAATGTTTATGTCATTTGCAATCAACTCTTCTCACTTTTGAGCCGACATGTGTGACTTGGGCCTCAATATTCTTGCATTAACAGAAGGAGTTTGACTAATTCCTTGAGAACATGTGGATCAAAAACAAACATGTTCAGACAACATCTGTCAGAACATTTCATTGGATTTCCTACCTATGTTGAAATAAAAGAATTATTTCATGCTGTAAACAGGAAGTAGATTTTGCACACTGTTGAAATATTCCCATTCCTATCATCAGCAAAGAGCATTTCGATCGCTGAATTGTCAGTGCCAATGACAGAGGTGCTGCTAAGTGATCAGCAATCTACAGTAATGCAACTGAAGATGTGAAAATGACTAGTTCACCAAAAAGAATGAAAACATTCAACTTAATGAAGAAGCTGAAGAATGTAGATACATAAACAGATTTAAAGTAAAAATTTGCATTTATAAAATGGAAATGAGCTGCACAGAACTTCATGGATACCAAAACAACATTCATAGATTCGGAATATAGTTTAAAAACAAAAGAAACACATGGCTTGAACGTCCAAAAGTGAACGCCAGTTCAAACCAAAAATAATTGGCTGATCCAGAAATCCAGGATACTGCAACGAAAAAAGCATGTGTTGTGAAAGTGCAGTCATCTTCCATAATAAACACTTGTGAGATTAAAGAAATCCATTTGTGACATTACCATGCAATAAAATATACTCTCCTATATAAAACAAGCGCGTTTTCCCGGTAAATCTTTCCAGCAGTTTATCTCTACCAGTGATAACCATGCAACACACTAGACCCATTGGATAAACCAGAACGGGTGGCAGCAAAGTACCTCAACCACAAGCCACAAGTGATTGGTACCCAGAGTCTACTATGCCATGTGCCTTCTACAAAATGCAATGCAGAAACTCGCCAAGACTTCTTCTACAACACTTCCAAATTGGCAATCTCTACTGTCTAGAACAACATGGTACCAGATGAATGGGAGCACCTTCATCGGAAAGTTCCACTCCAAGCCACATACCATCCTGACATGGAACTATATCACTGTTCCTTCACAGTTGCTGGGTGAAAATCCTGGAGGCTACTTGCTAATGTCCCTGTACATGTACCTACCCTCCCGTGGTTTAAGAAGGTGCTAACCACCACCTTCTCGGGGACAATGTGAGATAGTCAATAAAAGTTGCCTTAGTTAGTAATATCCATGTGCCAGGAATTATAAAAAAAATGTTGAGTTATTCAAAATCATGAGGCGTCGTGAGACAGTCAATTGAAACAGCTCCCATTGAGAGAAGAATCACAAAACAAGAGAATTCACTTTGAGATTTTGGGAGAAAAGCCAAAGCTAGCATGTGGAAAAACAATGTTATGCATTGTGCAATTATAATTTGGAACGCACTGTCTGAAAGGGAGACTGGGCAGATTCAATCAAGATTTTCAAATGGAGTTCGGTAATTACATGAAGGGGAAAAGAATTGCATGAAAATTGAGAAAGGGTAGGACCAGCTGGATTGTTCTTGCCTTTTTTGCTGTCTCCCTTTGATTCTATTATCAGTTTAAGTGAGCAGAGAATTAAATACGGATCAACACATCCTACAAGTTCCTCACTGCAAGCACCCAATCAGGAAATTCACTGGATAAATTTATTATAAAACCTTAGTGAGTTTAGATGGATCATCAGGACATCGAGGTGCATTTATTCTGCTCGTGATCTGTACTGCACTGTAAAAGAAAGACATTGAAAAGAAGCCTCACTGTGAATGGAGCTAAATATCAGGATTCCATTTTAAAGTAGACATAGCAGAGTAGACAGTAATGTCAAATTTTACAACCCTTGTCCTGACTAGACTGGCAGAATTTACTATATACAACATGGATCTATCTGATGGTTGGAGAACTGGTGGAATCCACGCTTTGACCATGTTTTTGAGTCCCATTGGAATTAAGTCACAATCAAGTTGTTTTACTAGCTGCTGCAGTGTTCCAGCAGAGGGAATGCCAGCAAGGATTTCTTCTGCATTGCAGATGTCCTCCTCTGAAGGTTTTTGGCTAGTCAGAGGCTAACAGCTTTCCAGTACTGGCAACGCTACTAGGGGCACATTAGGTCTCAGAATGAGGATCCTCACTGGAACCCCCAAACACAGGTAAATGCACAGTGTAAAGGATTAATGAGTATATGTTCATTAGATAGGCTACATCATTGGGTATGGATGTAGCATCATATGACTTCTGGGTTTTGGTTCTCTCTCAAAGTGTTGTGTGAAGTCTTGTCTGATACATCGTTAGCTTTTACCATGTTGAATAATAAGTAATGATGGCTGTTAAACAAGCCTTTTTTTATTTGTTTATGGAATTTGGACTTCACTGGTTGAACAGAATTTATTGCCGTTTCTAATTGGTCTGAAGAAGGTGGTATTGAGCTACCTTTTTGAACAGCTACAGTCCTTGTAGTGTAGGAACAACCACAGTTCTGCTAGGAAGAGAGTTCTAGAATTTTGACCCAGTGATAATGATGATACAGAAATATAGTAATAAATGAGGATGGTATGTAGAACTTACAGATAGTTTCTCTACTGCTCTTGTCCTCCTTGGTGATAGAGGTTACAGGTTTGGAAGGTGCTGTTGAAGAAGTCTTGGAGAGTTAATATGCTACCTTTGCCAGCACAGCTCCCATGAACGAATAAAAAAAACCTTACCATATTGGATAATTCAACAGTCCATCCTCCAATAGATTACTTGATTGCTGTGGCCCCATTTCAAGAAATTGCAGTGTCTCCATGAAATTTTTCAATTCATGACATCTGCTAATAAGATGTGGTTGGCTTTCATGAGTAAACAGAATCAATGGCTTTGCTTATGCAAGATGTGAATGAGATTTTGCAAATATCACCAGCCGCAGCCTGGAAGGAACTGAATGCATAACATTTCAAATAACTCTCTACGCATCCACACAGGCAAACACAACGAGCAAAGATGGATTCTAGATATACAATGTGCATTTAAATTATTAACAGAAATACAAGAAGATAATCATGTGTTTAAATTTCAATCCTTTTAGATGTATACATTTCAGGCCTGGATGTGTTATCTGTTGTGGTTTTCTTTCAGGTTAATTAAATTTGGGATTCTCTGGGTTTCCAGACAAAGCTGTAGCCAAGTTTCTGCAGAGGTGAATCTTTGTAGGTGAAAATAAATGAGGCCTCTCTCACTCTAAAACTAAAGAAAGACAGATATTGCTGGCAAAACTCAGCTGGTCTCAGAACTTCTTCCAATGAAGAGTCTCGAAATGTCTCAGCTTTTTCCCCCCTCTCACAGTGCCTGGGTGGTGAGACAGAGTTCTACTCTTTTTCCTGGAGAACAATTCCTGTTTTATTCTGTTAGTTTCCAGACTGCCTTGTTTCTGGCTGGGTCTTGAAGTAATAAGATTTGTTATGTAAGCATATGATCAATATCTCTATTGCAGATACAAATGATTTGAAGGTAGAATCCATTACTGCACACTGGAAGATGAATAGTGGCTATTCATACCCCATTTATGGTAAACTGGTTTCTCTGCAGCTCCCTTTATTAAGTGATGAGGCCACAAGCACTATACCGGGGAGGACAATTCATTTTGAGTTTTGGTAAATACTCAGTCAATGGGTAATGTAAAATTCACAAAATGAGTTGGCAAGTAATATGTGTGATTTATATGTATTTTAATATCATTTAGTTTAGAGGTTGGATTTGAGCAAGTGGCATATGGTTTTGGTCTTTGTGCCTGAAGTTAACTTGTAGGTACTTCTGCAGCCATTGTGATTTCTTTTTGAAATAAGACTGAGAGATGGTTCTTGGAGCTAACGGGAATTTGTTTACATTGGGATAGTTGTAATGAGAAACGAAGTACACAGTTATGCTTTGGATTTAGAAGGTCAGCAACTGATAGTTTTTCCTTTTGATTATGGAAAACAACTGTAGCTTGAAATAAAGCTTTTGGATTTTGCAGAAGGATTAGCTGAAGTTAGATGCATAAAAGAAGCTGGATGTGTAAAATAATTGCTCCTGATGAAAGCAGGTGGCTCAAAACCTTTATGAAATGGATTACACAGTGTAATCAGTTTAGTTCAAAAGTTACAAACCAAGAATGTTTGGTTACAACCCTTAGTGTGTTATCAGAAACTGTTCAGTCTAAGGCCAGTTGTATGAATGCTCCAGTAAGGTGCAAAATTGAAGCCAGAGTTAAATTAAACCCTATAGAATGCCCTCTCCAATATGAATACGCAAAATACATCTTTTTTAGATTCATGAAATTGTATGTTACTGTGTGTTTTAAAATCTTTAAATTTAGTACAGTAAACAAAGAAATGATCCCTTCCACTGGACAGAAAAGAGAGAGGACAGAGTTATGTATGTAAATGCATGGAATATCACAACAAAATCACGGAACTGGAAGCAGAAATTGGACTAGGGGTATCTGACAGCATAGCATTGACAGAAATGTAGCTCAAGCCAGACAGGAATCAGTAATTTACAATCCAGGTAATAGGGTTTTTAGGAGAAAGGCTGCTCAAACAAGGAGGTCTAACAGTCTTGACCAAAGACAGTATCATTGTCCTTGAATGAAATGCAATTCCAAAATTAGAATCTATATCGTTGGAGCTGAAAAATAGGAAAGAAGTGACCTTGTTGAGTGTTTATCATAGACCTTCAAAACGTGGGGAGGAAGTAGAAGACAGCATTTGTAGGCAGATTATGGAAATCTGCAGGTCAGATACTGTGTGAAGGATAGTGAAGATCATAGTAAAAGATTAGTGTAGGATAGAATGGGCCCATAAGGAAGAAGCAGGGTAAGGCTCACTGAAGAAAAGGGCATGGCAGAGTTACTAAGTAAGTGTTTTGCTTCTATATTTACTAAATTGGAAAATGATGACAATGACCTAGGTGTGCAGCAACTAAGAAATATAGTGATAGATAAGAAGAGGTGCTAAAAAGGCTGACAGCACTGCAGGTGGCGAAGTCACCAGGCCCGGATGAGATGCAACCTAGATTGCTAAGAGGGATAAGGGAACAAATTACGGAACCATTAAAATAAATTTTCCAAGTCTCTCTGAACACAGGATTAGTCCCAGGCGAGTGGAAGGTTACAAATGTGACACTATTGTTTAAGAAAGGGGCAAAAATAAGCTAATGCTACACAGTGAACATGGCTTTGTTAAGGGCAGAATTTGCCTGACAAATCTGATTGAGTTCTTTGATGAAGTGACACAGGTAGTGGACATGGGAAGGTCTGTGAATGTTGTATATTAGGACTTTCAGAAAGCATTTGGTAAGGCACTGCACGGCAGGTTGGTTAGCAAATTAGAAGTGTTAGTGATTAACCGGTCCTTGGTAGCATGAATTAATAGTTGGCTAAAAGATAGGAAACAGAGGATAAGTATAGATGGGAATTTCTCAATGAGTTGAAAGCAGTGTTCCCCAGGGAACCATGTTCTGATTTGTATAAACGACTTAGAAATGCATGTTGAGGGCAAAATCTTTCAATTTGCAGATCACATTAAGCTCGGCAGAATAGTGGATTATGAGGGTGATGCTTAGCAACTTCAGAGGGTCATTGACAAGTTGGCCAGTTCACCTGTCAGATAAATGTCAATGCAATGAAATGTGAGGTACTGCATTTTGGTAGGAGAGAGTCAATACAGATTCAATGGTGCGACCTTGAGGAGGGTACAGGAGCCGAGAGATCTCGGGTTCACAATCATAGTTCTTTGAAGATAGCCAGATAAGTTGAAACGGTTGTTTAGAGGGCTTATAGGATCCTTGGATTTATAAGTATAATTATAGAATATAAAAGTGAGGAAGTGATGCTACATCTCTACATCATGGTCAGACCACATTTGGAGTGTATTGCATTTGGTTCTGGACACCTTATTTAAGGAAGGATGTTAAAGCCCTGGAGAGGGTTAGGCTTAGGGTTAGGGTTAGAGTTTACTAGAATGATACCAAGAATAAGAGATTTTAAATTCAAGGCAATATTAGAGAAATTGCACTTATTCTCCTTAGAGCAGAAAGATTAAGAGGTGACCTTACTGAGGTGTTCAGAATTTTGAACAATTTTGGTAGGGTAAAGAAGGATATTCTGTTTCCATTAGTTGGTATGTCAGTAACTCGAGGTCACAATTTCAAGACTGTCAGCAACAGAGCTAGGAGTGAAATGAGGAGAAACGTCTTTAATCAGAGAGTTGTTAGGATTTGGAATGTGCTGCCTGGGACAATGGTGGAGGTGAATTCCGTAGGTTTCAAAAAGATCTGCATATAATAGAAAGTGATGAACTTAAGAGGGTTACAGAGATAGGGCTGGAAAATAGGACCAGCTGGGTAGCCAGTACAGATACATGTATCTAAACTCCCCTTCTGCACTGTAAATTCTATGATCCTGTGATTTTATATGTAAATAGTTTGGTTTTCTAGTTTCTTTTTTTATATATACAGAACATGTTTTGTTAAAGTAAAATATGCTGCTTTGTGTGCATGTGTTTTAAAACTAAATTTAATAAAACTAATTAAAACCAAACAAAATAAAAAAAAACTCTGCTAAACCAGATTTCAATCTAGGATCTGACTTGTCCAGAAGTAACTTAAAGGGCATGGCTAAGGTAATGATGAATTTATTGCATTTGTCCATAAAGAACAGAAGGCTTCAAATATCACAGTAACTATGAGATAGTATAAAAATGAGATGTCATGCTTAGTAGAGATAACATATTACTAACATCCAATGTTAAGCAATTGAATTCTTTTTAAAAATGACTATTAAAACTGGACAAACATCTGGCCAAGTTGGGTTGCAAACTAAGATTGGCAGCTAGTCCAGCAAGTGAGCAAGGGAAGGCCTACTGAAACTGGACTTCCAAAGGATTCTTGCTTTTAGTGACCTTCCTTTCAGGAAATATATCTGATCTATACCCAAATTAGCATCTCCATGAAGGCCTTCCCTTGCTCACTTGCTGCCTTAGCTGCCAATCTTAGTTTGTAACCCAACTTGGGCAAACGTTTGTTCAAAGCACTGAAACTATCTCTCCTCCAGTTAAATATTCTCAAGAGATTTGTCTTTGTTCTTTTCCACAATTATAGTGAAATCGCCATTTCCCAAATGAGCCCTCAATGAAACATGGAGGAGAAAGTGAGTTCTGGAGATCAGAGCTGAAAATGTGTTGCTGGAAAAGCGCAGCAGGTCAGGCAGCATCCAAGGAACAGGAAATTCGACGTTTCGGGCATGAGCCCGATGAAGGGCTTATGCCTGAAACGTCGAATTTCATGTTCCTTGGATGCTGCCTGACCTGCTGCACTTTTCCAGCAACATATTTTCAGCCCCAATGAAACATGCTCCATTTCATTCCACACAACTAGTTCCACCATTGTATCCATCCTCATTTGACTGGAAACATACTGAACAAAAAAGTTAGTCTGTACACATTTTAAAAAATATTCCCTCTCCCTACATTTTTCATTGCTATTTTCCAAGTTTGTCTTATAGTAATTGCTATTCCTTATAATCACTATTCTAAAGTTCTTAGAATTGCTGCAATTTGTCTCAAAATATTTTGCTTTGACTTCTTCCCACAAACTAATGGCCTAAAATATAGAATGGAGTTGTAGCAGTATCGTTGATCAATTATGTCATCCTGCCCTCTTTATCTCTTGCCTTTCTTTCCTGGGCACATTTAAGGT
Organism: Hemiscyllium ocellatum; assembly: GCF_020745735.1. Taxonomy (NCBI): domain Eukaryota; kingdom Metazoa; phylum Chordata; class Chondrichthyes; order Orectolobiformes; family Hemiscylliidae; genus Hemiscyllium; species Hemiscyllium ocellatum. Next base: position 83,227,177 of record NC_083404.1, read on the forward strand.
AGGCATGTGAAGTACCCAATTCTCCCCTTATTTGAGTCAGATCTTGACAACTGACATTATTTCATAATCCTATTATCCTCTGTAATTGTCATCGTAAAAGGTGGAGATATTGATATATGGAGAAATTGTCTTTGTAAAATTGGAAAGTGTATCTCTGACAAAATTAGAAAGTTTACAGAAGTTATGAATATACTGCTGTACCAGCCAGATACAATCAGATGTATAAGTTTCTTCTGAAATCAAGGAAGGTAAGATTTAAGCCACCTATAGAACTATCATCAAGCAAAGTGTATTTACCTGGAAGCAAAGGATCAAGGGCAAGTGAATAACATTTCTGCAAATATGAGTTTCCCTATTTTGTCATTTCAGAAAATAAAAACATCCTACCCAGAAAGAGAGAAGTCTACAAGTTACTAGTTCATAAAGTTGAGCTTATATCATCTCTGAAATCATTGCTAAATACAAGAATGGAGATTTCATCTAATCCTAAATTAATCTCACCTATTTATATCAATCACAGATACTGATCTCAACATAATTTTTAAACTGAATTACTGTGAAATAACTGAACTGCTTTTTAACCTCCATTATTTATTTTATCACTTGACTCTATTCATTAATAATTTGCATAGCTGACTTTAACATTATTTAGAATTCTGCTGACAATGGGTCTCGGAAGAATAAATATTTTTAAATTCATGAGTTTGAACTCTGACTTTTCCTTGGATACTCAACAAAAAAATGATTAATTCAATTATGCAGTAGCTTGTGCAATTGCCGGAGAGAGTTGATAATGCAAAGACTATATGATCAAAACTAGTTGAAATATGTCTGTTCAGTGAGCAAAACATAGACATAATTAACTCCGAGGCATAGTGGAAATTCGAAGCAATTCCTTGATGAAAAGTTCAGTTGAAGCAGCTAAAGATTTATCTGGCACCCTTAATGAATACTCTATTCAGGGCATCCATCCCACTGTGTTTATAAAGATGTTCAGATTAAATTACTGTCATCACAATTTAACAATGGTATTAACTTGTTATTCTTAAGTAACCAAGCACTTCTTCTAAATTAGTTTGGAGAGAAATTTGATGAGTGTTCAATGTTCCTATAATAATATTACTCAGTATATTCCTGGGAACATACACCTAAATTTCATATTCCTACCATTCAATTAACATGAACATTTAGTTAGCAAAACATACAGGAAATCATAAATTGTACAATAATAACAGTTTAATGTTTATTGTTACTTGCAGGAGGTGTTCACAATGGTGAATATGTATCGTGGCTCTACTGCTATGATCCGTTAATGGATGTGTGGGCCAGAAAACAGGATATGAACACCAAACGGGCTATTCATGTTCTGGCTGTAGTGAATGATCGTCTGTATGCCATTGGGGGAAACCATTTAAAAGGTGTGTTACTAATGAAAAGGTACTGGATTTAGAACAGATATTAAATATGGGATAGATCACCATATTAGAAGCCCATTTGTAGATCAGGCTGTTTTATACAGAAATCAGACAATGTAAAGCTTATACCCATTGTGGAGAAACGATAAACAAATAATTGAATTTAGCAAGCCATTCTCAAATGGACAGATTACATGATTTTGTAACTATACTAGAATATGAATCAGATTCAACATAAAGCAAACATGACATAACTGGCAATTTATGATCATTATGAAATATGAATTATAAATAGAATTGTAGAGAATAAAGACTTTTCATGAGATTGTAAGAACTCCCCATTCAAATCTGGCACCGTGTGCAATATCCCAGTTTTTCCAACTTGGTCTCTTGTATATTAGACCTATTATTTTTCTCAATCAATGTTATTTGCCCTTAAATCACCTGCAATAGTAGTTTCCTTTGTCCAAGTCCACTGGAAACAGTCATCACCCAAATGGCACAATCCTATAGAATCTCCTGTGCTAGGTTCATGATGGTATTTGATGAGACAGATTCCCAGAGACACCTTTACTTAATCCTTTAACGAATGTTATTAAATGGTCTGCTCAACACAAGCAAAACTAAAGCACAGTGTAATTAACAACCACTGCTCTACCCCCATCTTCAGCTTTCTGTCCCTTTTACATATACAGCTGCTCCTATATATGCCTTCAATGTTCTTCCCCTGTGACAGCATTTTTTGTCTGGTCACACAGTGTGTCTGTATGTTAACTTTCTTCTTGTTAATAATGTTTCCAGGCCAAAGGTTGCCAGGACTCAGAAAATTAATCCTTCTAGAATTGATATAGATTCATAACAGTCCTTTTCCAACACTTCCAAAAAAATGCTGACTTACCACAAAGTCAAAGAAGTTATACATTTTCCTTGTTGTCTTGCTTCTAGTCAAAGATTGGAACAAGGTTGAAATAGGTTGTAGTATATTTATGCTATTATGATATCAGCTGTACTTTTGCATGTGACCAGATGATAAGATAAAGTAATGAGCTCTGGCTCAAAACTTATTCCTAGCTCTATATAAACATTAAAACAACAAACACATCGCATCTATAAACTTTACTTCTAGTAATGCTGATGTTACCATTGTGATTTTATGGCAATAATGAAAACTCTTTGTGTATACGCATTCTAATGGGGAAAAAAAACTACTGAAGCCCTTTCAGAGTTTCAAAATACCATGAAAAACCTATCTATCTGTTAGATTGAACTTAGCTCCCATGACTGGTGGCACTGTGGCACCAGGTAGTCAGGTTCAACCACCTTTTTTTGGGGTCTTCAAGCAATAATGTTTCCATTTACCTGTCAATGAAATTGGAGCTTATTTACAGATTAAAACATTTGGGCATATTTTTCGCTGGTCAGAGAGTCATTATGCGGGTATAGATCTAAGTTGTACATAGGAATCCCCATCACAGCACTCTCCAAAGGAATTGCCTGAGAAATTCAATTATGCCTAGACTCTTTAAAAGTCTTCATAAAAATCTGTCACATTAGATGTTTCAGACGAAACTAAATAAAATAGTTACTCAGGAAATGTTAGGCTATTAAATATATAGTCTAACTCCTGAGTAACAATTAAATTGACCCATACTTACCGTATTCTCAAACTGCAGATCTTTTACACCCCAAGAACCTGACCTGACATCCCTCAGCAACTCACCATCCAGACCTCTTGGGAACCAAAACCCCACAGAACTGAAACACGACCATTCCCATCATTCTCAACCATCCCATTCCCACTAGGATCCGATACCTTTCCCTCATCCTGCGACTTAAAAACACAACTTACCTGGCACCCTAAACCCTATCCACCTGGAATCCAGCCTTTCTCGCACACTAACATCAAACTTATCTCACGTACTCACTCTTGGACAGCAATTGTCGAAGTGTCTCTCAGAGCTTTTAACTGTCAGAATAAAGCATCTGGCTGCTAGGAAAGGAGGGCACAGATTGCACTTCCCCAACAATTCTGCACTTTCAAAGAACTGTCAGAATGGATAAATGTATTATGCACCAGACCTAGCACCTTGCTAATATATCAATGAGATAGCCTAAAGCCTAACTTTTATCTTATTTAAAGGTAAGTATAAGATGTTGTCTTCCAGATATAATTTGATTGGTCATACTACTTGGCTTTAAACAAAATGTGCTTTATTCTTGCCCTTAAAATACAAATAAAAACAATAAGAATTGGTCTAATTTCAACTCTATTCAAAAACTTAACAGAATAATAAAAATTGTTTACCTTCTAAACAGCAACTGCTCCAATATAGTAAAATCTCATAAACATGTAATGTCAAAGTCAGTAAAACAGATTGTCTCACATGCGATTCTGGCAGCGGGAAGATAACCCAAGCTTTTAGCTGCAACAGAGAGAGAGAGATAGAGTCATAGAGTCCTACAGCATGGAAACAGCCCCTTTGACCCAAACTGTCCATACTGACCAATATATCTATCCACACTAATCCCATTCCCTGCACTGGGCCCATATCCTTCTCAACCTTTCTCAATGTATTTGTCCAAATGCCTTTTAAATGCTGCTAATGTGGCAGTTTCCACAGCCAACTTCAAAACCCCAATAACGACTGAAAACTAAACTAAACCATGGTTCTGTGGGAGCCTGACCCCATCCATTCATGCTGCTTCTATTGTTCCAATTTTTAAAGTAAAAAACCCAAGGCCTCACAACCTGTTTACTCTGTTGGCTTGGAGGAGACAGCTTGGTACCTATGGCTCAAAACCTCTTCTCAAAAAAAAAAGGAAGAACTATACCTCTTAAAGCCATAGTTTCATCATAAATGTCTCTGCATTTATGAAGCAGTCTTGACTCGAATTTTCTTTCGGAAATGCAGAACTCCAGTCTTCCATAAAAAAAAGAAGGCCCAGGCACAGATTGATTCTAACTTCCCTTTCTCATTTCCTTGTTTCAACTGGTACTTTCCCTCTTCTTACTTTTGGGCCAGCTTTTCAGATCTTTCTCCATGTCAGAACTGAGGTGAACAAGCTTTTAAGGTAACGGGTAGAGCCTGATGGCAGAATTCCTTCCACATTTCCATTGCTGTTAATTTTTTTGTAAGCATGGAATAAAGGTTCAAAAGCAAGTTTACATTAAACACCAAACTTTGTCAGCTCTATTGTAGGAGTGGGCATTTCAAAACTCACAGAATTGTTGATGTGGTCAGGTCAGGTTTTGCAGGACATGTGGTATCAGGAAACCTGTGACAGGAAGGTTTAGAAGGTGTGTAGATTGTTTATGATATGTCATTTTAAATATTTATTCATTTGTTCAAGGTCTTCATACAGCTTTAAATATATTTTCAGTGCATTGACTGATTAGGCAATGACCTTAAAAGATAAAGAGTCTTTAAGTGGACCTGTGCTGAGCATGATTCCCAATGCATTTGAATCCTTTCTATCGTGGACAAAGCACATTCCACAATGTGTGGAATCAAATTCTAATGTGCTTTGACTTTCACATTGATACGATGTCCTGGCATTTGCTGAACCTTGGGACTGAATCTTAACCATCAGATTTCAAACCTCTGGCTAAAAGGTCAACAAGAGGGAACTTGTGAGGGGAAACACCTCTGCAGCAAGTCCTACCTCAGAGAGCTGCAGTAGCTCTCCAGAATATTGAGAAAGAAACATGTGACACTGGATCAGGATTTAACTGAGTGTCCAAATGACCGATTCTGGGTGGGGATGGGGTTTGAGAGACCAATAAAGGAAGAGAAAACTGGGTTAGGTGGGAGGTAAAGTCTTGATGGCCATCCAAAGGATGCTGGAACCCAATTATATAAGGATACACTTCACTCTTAGATAATCCCCCACCCTTGCTCATCATAAACAATTGGTAAACCAATCAAACTTGCTACCTGGTGTTTGCCTCTCCCATTACTGGTTATGTTACAACAATTGCAGGATTCCCTCTGGCATTTGAACCAACTCGCCTCACACCTGCTTCAGAGATAATTGAAGTCACAAGTGGTATGTAAACTGTCCAATTCTCCTGCCTTCAGACCTGCTGACTGAGGGTAAAATTCAGCTCCTAGTAATGATGATACTGCAAAGATTTGAAATGCAGATAAAATATAAAGTCATGTATTTCAGTATTCACTTTGAAAACATTGACCTCCTTATATTTACATGAAAATATCAGTCAAGGGTCATGGAAGTTGATTTGAAGAACTCTTTAATTCATTGTAACAATTGAAGCAGAATGAACAGATGACCTAACATCTGTTTTATCAGATAGCCTCAATGTGAATAATTTATGAGTTTGTCCAAATGATCTCAACCCAATATGGGATTGTTTACACAAAACTAGCTTGCTTGCTCGTGAGTCATGTGAGTTGCAATAATTATTCCTTTCTTTGAAGTGATTTTTCAATGTCTGTGTTTATTTTAGCAAGGTATGAAGGTAATTAAAGGTTTTTTTCAATAACAGAGTACTGGCTATGTTTCACTGATGGATTTTATGAGATTGTAGGAAACAAGGGGCATGTTATATGCTTGACTTTTGTTTCCCCATGATTATTTAAAAGACTTGCTAGTGTTATTACAGGCCTCATTTGTTCTTAATATGATCAATACTTGAAATTTGGGCATGGGGAATGCAATGGAAGGTGTAGAGGGCACATGGTGTGTATGGATAGTGAATTGGGTGAGAATTGATGACTAAGATAAAGAAATCCAGCATCACAGCAGATGAAGATAGCATTCTAAACCAAGAACTCTCACATTCATTCACCTCAGGCATTCTTTGAGATGTGGCTAGATATCTTCAATCTGTGACCACTTCCTCAGCATAAAAATACAGTGAATGAGAATGGAAGTCCAATCTTAATATAAGGAAGATTCGAAGTTCCTGAATGCTAACTGAAAGTGAAATTATTGCCCTTTGTGTTTCATCGCTGTTAAAATACATGGCTTTCAAATCTGCTGCTCCCATGGTGCTCCATTTTCATTAGCCTCAATTGTTCGAGATCAAATCGATCCATTTCTGCTGCAATTAATCTATCCATCTAGTTTATACCTTTATTAGTAGTCCATTCTAAATTAAGCTTCTTTCATTATCTATTCAATTTATGTTTGTTACAATGGAATACATTAGATCACTTTTTTTTCACTTCTTACTTGCATGTTTATTACATAGCCACTCATTTTACTAATGAATTTATACAACTTGATTAAATAGTGGCTACATTGATATCAAAGCATCCGCTTTCATGTAATTAATAAATTTTACAAAAACCCCATTCCACTGAGTAGATATATTTTCATTTAATTAATAATATTGGGAAGGGAAATCAGTGCAATTAATATGATTTAATTTACATGATACATTTTTGTGAATCCATTGAGTTCATTTGATGTCTTGTCAGCAACATGATGAGAGATCAAGTAGAACAATAAAAGCTAATTTTACATTGATACAGCCCAGTCAGTGAGTGTGACAATCCAGATGCCACTAGCATATTCAGTATAAAGGAATACCTCTCTCTACTACTGAAAAAGTTATCAACTTTTTTGTTTGGATCCCAGAACCAGTCTAAAATATATATTTCTTTATTTTCTTTCCTATTAAACTAGTAATAACCAGCATTATGGTCAAGAAAAATTAGAACAATGAGATATGTCAATAGTAGCCTCTATACTTGTGCCACATCCTTAGAGCCCTAGCCTGCAATATTGGCAAAATTTAGAATCATAAAATAATTACAGCACAGAAGGAGGCCATTTGACAGTTTATGTTTACATTGGCCCTTTGCAAGAACAACTCAGCAAATCTCTGGTAGTGCATTTCAGCTCCTTACGTCTTACTGTTAAAATGTTTCTCCTCTTGCTGGTTCCTTTGCTTCTTTTCTAACAACATACCAGTATCAGATAATCTAAACAGTTAGATGAAAATTGGTCACCAAATTCAATAATGCACTTCACAATAGCAGTTACCTGCTTCTGTACATGTAAATTAGGTTGCTTTGCTGCCTGTAGCGAAAAGCAGTTTTAATTCTTTGCCTCTGGTTTTCTAATTTTCATTGATTCCTTCATTAGGTTCCCTCCCTTCTCATAGGCATATCATTTGCTGTGCAGACAAGAGTACTGTCAGACCTTTGTCAATACAATATACACCTCTTTGTTAACATTGTCTTAAAATAAGTTTTTGGAGGCGTGAAAGAGCTCTCATGGCAATTTCTCCTCAATTTTTTTCTAATTATTTCTTGTTTAAAATTGAAAATTCATCATACATGCTCACACCAAAGTTTGTGAACAAAAAGTTGGGTTGATGTCAGAATCAGAAAGTAAATTAATAGCTAACAATAACATTTAAATGGCAGGTAGAAATTTGACCTTATTGCAGTTACTGTGAACTAGTTTATTACTAAGTTAATGCATAAAATTGTGCTTATACCTATACAAGACAAGATCTGTAGCTTGAACTTTGAGCAGCCCTTGATTTATTAATATGCCAAATTAATCATTTAATCCAACTTAATATTTGGCTTAATTCTATAAGTCCATAAGTATCACACAATTGTTGTAGTGGAAAAGGAGTCTATTCAGCCCATCATATTTGTAAGCATTTTAGCTTAGTGCCAATCTCCTGGCTTTTCTCTGTAACCATGCACCTTGTTTAAATAGAAATAATCATGCATGGTCTTGCTGATTTCCTTAATTTAATTTGCCTTCACCACACTTCCAGGTCGTGTATTCCATACCCTAAAAACTCAGAGTGGAAAGGCTTTTCTCACCTCATTTGCTTCTTTAGCAAACCCTTTAAATCTGTATCGTCTGAGTTTCGATCCATTTATAAGTGTGAACAATTTCTCCCTATCTACTCAACCTAGAACCCTCAATTTTGAAAACTTCTATCAAAACTTTCCTTAAGCTCTCCTCTTCGGAGAAAACGTTCCAACTTTTCTCATAATGGCAGTGTTTCAACACCAGAACCATTCTTGTAACCTGTAGTGTGGTGCCCAGAACTCTACACAATCCTTGAAGTGTTTTTCAGCCAGTAACTTATAAAAATGTTCATTGTTACCTCCATGCTCTCATACTCCATGCCTCTACTTATGGATCCTAAAGCACTGTATACTTTAACAACTCTGTACCTGCCCTGCCCGCTTTATTTACTAATACACATACACAAACAGATATCTCTGCTTTGGCACTTCATTAAAATTAATATACTTAAATTGTGTACTCCAAGCTTAGCATATTATCTGAAAGCACCTAATCAATTTAATTATTGAAAGCACATTTTACACATTAACAGCAATTTAAATCATTCCTCGGATGTGGATGTTGCTGGCTGGGCCAGCATTTAATGCCCATCCATAATTGCTGTTGAAAAGGTGGTGGTGAGCCATCTTCTTGAATCGCTGCAGTCCATTAGTTGTGGATAACCTCACAGTGTCGTTAAGGTTCAGTTCCAGGATTTTGATCTAGCTAGTGAAGGAATGACTATTTATTTCCCCTCTGCCTCATGGATGCCCAGCCTTAAGATATCAAACCTGATCAAAATTAAACCCATTTAGCACAGTTGTAGTGCCACAAAACACAATGGAAAATATCCTCAATGTGAAGATGGGACTTTGCCTCGACAAGAATTGCACAGACATTGCTGCAACTGATACTACGTACAAGCAAGGACCAGCCCTTCAAACCTGTTTTGCCATTCGATAAGATCATGGCTGATTTTCACATGTCTGCCCATTTCACCACTTTTCACTTTCCTGGAGTATGTTATTATCTTTCTCATTGTTTACTTCACTTTTATTTATGCATCATTTCAGCTCCATAACTAGTTGCTTTACATTTTTAAAGCCTTTATTTAAAAATTCGTTAATGGCTTGTGGATGTTGGTGCCCGGGACAATAGTTATTGCCCAACCCTAACGGCTTTTGAAAAGATAGTGGTGAGTTGCCTTCTTGAACTACAGTTCTAGAGGTGTTGGTATGTCCGTAATACCGTTAGCAAGGAAATTTCAGGATTTTGATTTGACAACAGTGAAGGAGTAAGTGATAGGCTTCCAAGGTAAGCTGTTGTATGGCTTGATGGGGATTTTAAAAATGGTGATTTTCCTATATGTTAACTTGCCTTGTCATTCTGAGATAGAGATCATACATTTAGAAGGAGCATGGGGGGGTTACAGCAGCACCTCTTGTTGATACTACATACTGCTGCCACTGCATCACAGTGTAAAGAGAATGAATGTTGGAGGTGGTAAATGGGCTACCAGTCATGCAAGGTGCTTTGTCCTCGTTGGTGTTGAGTGTTGCTGGAGCTGCACCCATCCAGATACATTCCTGATTGTACTCATAGATGCTGAACAGGCTTTAGTAGATATGAGGTAAGTTACTTGATGCAGAATTCCTAGCCTCTGGTGTGGTCTTGTAGCTACAGTATTTACATAACTGGTCCAGTTCACAGTGTTAACTTCCAGGATGGTGGCAGTGGGAGATTCAGCAATGGTAATGTCATTGAATGTCATGGGAAGATGGTGAGATTCTCACTTGCTGAAGATGGTCATTGTGTGGCACAAATGTGGCATGATAGTTGCTTGCCAGTTATCAGTCCAAGTCTGGAGTTGTCCAGGTCTTGCTGCATATGAAATGGTCTGCCTCCGTATCCGAGGAGTCACAAATGGTACTGAACATTGTGCAGTCATCCCCATCTAACCTCCAGTAACCACAACCATCTTCCTTTGTGCTAGATAGGATTCCAACCATAGGAGAGTTCTTCTCCTGATTCCCATTGACTCTAGTTTTGCCTCTGTCAAATTCTGCCTTGATGTCAACATCAGTCACACTCACCTCACATCTGGAACTCAGCTCATTTGTCCATGTATGGACCAAGAGTCAGACAGTGGCCCTGGCAGAAGCTGAACTGATAATAATGAGCATATTATTCCTTTGCAAGTACAACTTGATAGCACTTTTGCTGAACCTATCCACTTTGCTGTTAAAGAGAGTGGAAAATGATGGGACAGTAACTGGCCAGATTGGACTTGTCCTGCTCTTTGTGCTCAAGACAGTTTTCTGTTTTGAGGTAGATTCCTGTGTTGTATCTAGATTGCAACAGATTGGCCAGGAACATGACTAGCTTTGGAGCACAAGTGTTCAGTATCATTACCAGAATATTGTCGGGGCCCATAATCCACTTTTGTCAATACACATTGAAATTCACCAGCTAGAGTACTTTCTGTACTCTAGCTACCTTCAATATTTTTTCTAAATTGTTGTTTAATATGGGAAAGTGTCAAGCTGAGGGGGCGGGGGATGAAGTACGTGGTAATGAACAGGCGATTTCCTTCCCTATGTTTGGCCTGATAATTAGATTTCATAAATTCTACAGTCATCATTGAGAACACCCAGGGCAATTTTTTCCTGACTGTATAACACTGAGCCACTATCTGGGGTGGGTCTATCCTGCTGGTGAGACAGGGCATACCCATGAACTAGTGGGGCATAGCCATACTTTCAGAATCATACCTTACAGGCAATGTCAGGCTATTGATTCACTAGTCTGTGAGACTACTCTGTCAATTTTGGCACAAGCCCTCAGATAAACAGGGTAAACAGGAGCCAATCAGTATACCCTCTAACTTGTGTTTAAAGTTGGATATTGAGTTGTTTACTTGTACTGACATTTTAATTATTTCTTTGTGGTCATCTAACTTGTGAATTGCCTGTGCAGGAATTGTAGGGTGCAGCCAAACAGCTTAAGGGGGATGTTGATTATAACATTAAACAACACTGGCCTGTGAACTGGTGAAAAAAATCCATGCTTTTTTATTCAATCTAGGCACACATCCAGATAGATCAGAGTTTGCAACGTTATTCCTAACGTTTTTTACTTGGTGGTCAAAGAACTGATTTCTATATAAATAGATAAAGTCACTTCAGACACATGGCCTTCCATTCTCCTTCTAGCAATATACAGCATAAGTTGAAGATTTTGAACATGTCAACTCTGCAGTAGAAGACAGCTGGGGAAAGACATATTTTATATATTTTGAGTATTTGAATCATAAATGCTTGATTAAGGCCACATTTATGATTTTTGTGCACTTAACACACTAAGGATCTCCTCCATCAAATTTCTGGTTGCTTTTTAAAATTGTAGGTAATTGTCATACTGACTCTTCTTGTTTAAGTGAACGCTTATTACTAAATTGGACCTCAGCGTAGGTCAGCCCAGTGAAATTTACACACTTTTTATCTTGGGTGCAGGCTTGAAGTAAGCAGCTATGACAATAATTGTATTAAGCTAAACAGTTCCCAACTCATTATTTTGATTGTAATTGCTTCTTTTGGTCTAGGTTTCTCACATCTCGATGTTATGCTCGTTGAATGTTATGATCCTAAGGGTGACCAATGGAACATTCTCCAGACGCCTATCTTAGAAGGTCGCAGTGGTCCAGGCTGTGCAGTGCTAGACGACAATATTTATCTTGTTGGTGGCTACAGCTGGAGTATGGTGAGACAAATTTGATTCAATATTCTTATGATATTTCATAATAATTGTATTGGGCAATTAGAAAATGACATGTACGGCAGCATCGCTCTGTACAATAGCTAGCCTTTTTATCATTACCTGTAGTTTGCTACCAATAACTGCAAATGCGCACGTCCAAGTCAAATTAGTGCTTCATTGTCAGTTTAAAATATTGCTAATTTTCTCCTGTTTCCGGATGCGGTAACATGCATTGAAATTACACCTTTCAACTTAAAATTTCAAGTTTATTCTTTTGATATGTGTTTCTGTTATGAAAAGTATCTTCCACTCAATTAGTTAAGTTGCTACTTATTTAGACTGATTGATGTAGTCAGGATAATTCCAAGTGGAGAAGATGCTACAACTGGGTAAATGGTTTCCTATCTTTGTAGAAACTCTAAGTTGGCCACTACAAACACTTTAATTTTGTTTTAGCTTGCTACTATAACACACTTCAATTAAAACTTAGTTCGTGTCAAAGTTACTGAGTAAATTACAAGATTTTCAGTGAAAGGGGATTTTATTTCTTACCACTCTAGAAAAAAATAATTAAATGTGACAAATAGATATAAAGCTTAAAAGACAAGAGCATATATCATGAAAAGAAAGATCAAGAATTTATAGTTTTGAAATTCCTAAAGTCCTTCAGGTGTTTAACCTAAGACCAAAGTTGTTTATTTAATGATTTGTATTCTCTGCATTAGCAAATAAAATTCCTTTTTCCATTGGTGAATGGATGTTTCACCCGTGTGCTTGTTGAGAGAGTGATAGCAAGAAAGCTTTCCAGTTCTGTTATTACAAATACACTTCTTCACTGTGCTGTGCCCAAAAATAGTTGCCTGAGATATATTTCATTTATGTATTCCCATATCTGGTTTAATTGTTGTTTTAAGAGAGATTTCCACAGATGAGTCTTTCATCCCAACATGTGAAACTTCCAGAATGAAATAGGAAATATAGATCAGAGTGATTGGTTGAGTCATGTCAATGACATATTTTGACTGATTCAGTTTCGACTAAGCCTTATTCATTGATAGTTTCATGAAGATCAGTTCAATCTGGCCAAGTCAGTTTTTTAAAAATCATTTAATATTAGAAAGATCCCAAGTATTTCCAAAAAAACAAATGATGAAACTTGAAAATTAATACTCCATCCTGACTGCTATCATAAAGTTCAGAAATATCAGTTTCTGTACTAATTACATCTCAAAGGAAAGATTAAGTTTGACATGGATTTATTAGTTTGGTATGAGTAAGTACTACCATCCTCCATTATTTGACTGGTGATAGATCTATGAGTTGGTATTCAGATCTTTTGTTTCATTGAAACAGAAATGGACCTCCAATGTAATGCTCTTGTGATTACTTTAAAACCAGATGCTCAAAATTAGCATTCCTAAATAGTAATTCTTTAGTTAGTTGGTTTTTGCTGTTTATAGCAATTGTGTTAATGGTCCAAGTATCTAAAAGCAGGAATTGAGAACCAAATAAATCATTAGAGTCACCACATTTTAGATATCTTCTTTCAGAACTGAACTTACATATTCACACAGCATCCAGCCGGGATAAATTGTTATGGAACAGTCAGAATCTGTGGTTTGAGTCTGAACTCTTGAATACACCAGCAGGTTACTCTGACATTTGTTGCTTCCTAGGCAGGCAACACCCAAACTTTGTGGAATCAGTTCATTTAAATAATGCAGGTAATGCTGATAGCACACCCAGCAAGCTACACAAAGTAATGAAAGATCAGCACAGTTTAAGCCAGCCCTCCAAATCTTCAAAGGTACATTGGGTCTGGAAGCCATTCTAAAATTCATTTGACATGGGAACTCTTGGAGTAGAGTTTTCCTGCCCCAGGTGTACGAAAAATTGTGGGAAAACAATACAGTACAAATGACAAACAGATTCCTGATGGAGAAACTCCCAAATCCCCACCCCACTTAAATAATGACTTCCGAATCTCACCATTAATAGCGATTATATTATTTCCTTGTATTTGCATTACATTAATATCCAACCCACGTTACGCTCCTTTCCTCTAGTGAGAAACTAGATGGCACAAATTCCTGATACATTAATTAGAGTGGATATCTGGCTGCTGCAATCACAGAATGATTGTCTCAGTCATCATTCAACTGCTCCTTCAGATGCCCCTATATGCACCATAGCCATTATCCTCCTTGATCTTTCATCCATGCAAGTCAGTGCCAGTAAATTAACAGTCTCATCACATTACCATGCCTACTCTTGGACCAACTAGACACCACTGACTAGATGTGTATATCTACACTTTGCACTCATGTGGACATATATATGGATCCTATGACTCCTGGAATTAAAGCTCATGATGTATTATTATTATTAATGCTGTTTCGAATTTTGGATTCCAAAGTGGACATAAACATACATAACTTTAATTTTGACTCTCACTTTAAATATACATGATAGAGTTTCAGTTTCATTTGCATTCAGAGAGTGCTCAGGATATTTGTTTACATGCATTTAAGTAAGACTGGCTGCTTTGCTAACCACAATTCCTTTACAGTAAAGGCCTCCTGAACTCCAATTGGATTGCCAATCTATGAAAAGCACATGACCATACTCAGATTGGCTGGATAGTATCCAATTCCTGATATTTCTAAGAAAGCAAAGTGATGATTATCTTAAGGTCAAATTAGTGAACCAACAATGCAAGACTACTTACATAGCAAATAAGGCAAGGAACATGCACTGGAGAAAAGTGATTCTACAACCAATGGATCAGATGGAAACTCTGCAAACTCACGGAAAGGAGGGAGGTCTCATGAATATCCCCATCCTCAATGGTGAAGGAACCCAGCACATCAGTCCACAGCAGTGCAAAATATAGCGCTGTATCCAAAGTGTTGAGTGTACAATCTATCTTGGCCTCCTGAGATCCCCAGCATCACAGATGCCATCCTTCTGCTAATTCAATTCACTCCACATAAGAAACAGCTAAAGATACCAGATACTGCAAGGCAATAATCCTGACTACTTTCTGGCAGTAGTACTGAAGTCACATGTTCCAGAACTAGTCACAGACCTAACTGAGCTGTTCCCGTGTAGTTACAATACTTACAACTATCTGAATATGGAAAATTGTAGAGGTTTATCCTGTTCACAAAAAAAAGGAAAAATCCAACACAGCCAATTACACCTACTCTGATTATCAACAGCACTAACTCACCAGTACCTTGCTCACTGAGTTACATCAGACACACTCATATCCTGATCTCTCAGACTTTATCCCATAATGAAAAAAAGAGCTGATCTTGAGGGGAAAAAGGTAATGACTGCTCTTGATATCAAATTTGGCAAAATCAAGTTTGACCAAATTTGGTCTCAAGGTGCCCTAACATAATTGGTTTCAATGGGAATTATGTAAAATTCTCCATAAGTTATAGGCATACCTAGCACAAATGAGGATGGCAGTGGTTGTTGGAAGTCTATCATCTTAGCCAGAGGGCATTCCTCAAGATTGTGTAATGGCTTAACAATCTCCAGCCGCATCACCAATACTTTTCCATTAAGGTCGCAAAAGCTGAGGATGTTTGCTGATGTATAGCACAATTTGAAGTTCCTCAGATACTAAAGCAGTCAATGTCCATATGCAGCAACACCTGGGCTACATTCAACCTTGTAATGTAGCTGACAAGCAATATCTACACTACACAAAATGACAAGAATTGAACATCTCCAACAAGAAATGCAAACATTGCCCATGATATTCAATGATATTATCATTGCTGAATGCCTCACAATAACACCCTTAGGCGTTAATAATTACCAGAAACTGAACTTGACCATTCAAATACTGTTGTTAGAAGAAAAGGTCAGAGAAAGCATGATCTGAACAAGTTGGGTAAGTGGTCAAATCAATGGTACATGCAGTATAATTTGGATAAATTAGAAGTTATTCACTTTGGAAGCAAAAATAAGCAGATTACTACCTGAATAGCTGTAAATTGGGAGAGGGGAGTGTGCACCAGTCGCTGAAAGTAAGCAAGCAGGTGCAGCAGGCAGTAAAGAAGGTGAATAATATGTTGGCCTCATTGTGAGAAGTTTCAATTACAGCACCAGGGATGGGTTGTTGAAGTTATACAGGGCCTAGAGAATTGTGTGGAGATTTGGTCTCCTTTTCTGAAGAACAATGCCCTTGCTCTCGAGGATGTGCAGCGAATGTTTACCAGGCTAATTACAGGGATGCTGGGACTGACGTATCAGGAGAGATTGACTAGGTTAGGATTGTTTCGCTGGAGTTCAGATGAGTGGGGGGAGGAGGAGGAGGAGAGGGATGTCATCAAGACCATAAAATTCTAACAGGATTAGACAAGCTAAGTGCTGGGAGGATGTTCCCGATGGTGGGTGCATCCAGAACTAGGGATCACAGTCTAAGGATGCGGGGTGGACAATTTAGGATGGAGATGAGGAGACATTTCTTCACTCAAAGAGCGATGAACCTGTGGAATTTATTACCACATCAAGTAGTTGATTCCAAGCATTTAATGTATTCTAGAGGCAGTGAGATATATCACTTGGGGCGAACAGAATCAAAGTTTATGGGAGAAAGCAGGATTAGGCTATTGAGTTGTGATGAACGGCAGAGCAGGTTCCAAGGTCCAAATAGAATCCTCCTGCTCCTATTTTTCATATTTCTAAGATGAGAAATTCTATAGAGAATAACTCTCCTCCTGACTCTTCAACACTTGTCCATAATGTACCAGACACCAGTCAGGAATATGATGTAATACTCCCCGCTTGCCTGGATGAGTACAGCTCTAACAACACAAGAAGCTCAACTCCACCGAGGAATGCAGCCCATTTGATTGACATGCCATCCAACACATTCACCATTCACTGCCTCCACCAGCAGTGTACACAGGCGGTGGCGTACACCATCTGTAAGATGCAATGCAACAACTCAATAAAGCTCCTTTGGCAACACCTTCCAAGTCCATGATCTATGACCCAGACTGACAAGAGCAGCAGAAATATGGAATCCCCACCCAAGCCACTCATCATTCAAATTTGGAAATGTAATCACCATTCCTTCACAGTCACTGGGTGAAGTTCCTAGAACTCCTTCCTTTGGTAACACCGTGGATGTACACACTCGACATGGACCACAGTAGATCCACGTCTATCTTCCAAAGGATAGTTAGGGATGGGCAATAAGTGCAGGCTTTGACAGCAATGCCTACATCCTGTGAACGAATATAAAACATAAAAGTAACTACACTTCAAAAGTTCTTCATTGGCTATAAAACCTTTTGGGATATCCAGCAGTCAGGAAACACTAAGTGCAAGCTTGAGGGCTATTGTGGTGCAAGAGACCAATGATCATTCACTGCCTGTTCCAGAGGTGTGTAACCTGAACACTTGTGCATTTGTAGATTAAAATATACGAACAAATCCAAGATTTAATTCATAGGATTATATAATGCGATTTGTAAATTTTGTTCAGCATGTTTGCATTAATTTGTTTTCAAGTTAGATTTTCAGATAATTGACTGCCATGACAGCAAAAATAAGATGTGAGACTGTTAGTGAATGGGGAATTGCTTTTCCTTTTACTGGTATGTCAGTCAGATAAGGCAATCACAATCACAGACAGCTTATTCATAACAGGGTTCTGATAGGATCATCAACCTGAAGCATTCATTCAGTTCTTCTGTCCACAGATACAGCATGATCTGCTGAGTATTTCCAGAAAAGGTTGTGTTGGTTGGCAAGCTCAATTTTTTTTTTGTTTTCCTCCTGTTCCAGCTCATCTTCAACAGCACTGATCCTTCATGATGGTGACATTTGCAGAATGCAGCAGATCCCCACAGATCCAGACCGTTGTAATATCAAATACTGCAGGGCTTCCCCAGAGCGTTCTATGCACTGTTTAATCACTGTAATGGCACTCCCCCTCTGAGTTTTATGCTGAATCATGACTTTCATTGCATTCATGCCACCCAGAGGTTGTACACCAGTATCATGCACCATGTCAAATGGTAGCCCTAGTCACCTGGTAGTCACCCTCAGATTTGCTGTGATAGCTAAAATACATGTGCTATGGTGAACTGCTGAAGAATGAAGGTATTGTGATTGCTGACAAGATACCAGAAATTGACTTCCATGATTCACTGCATTTGATCACACACCATTCCCCTTCAAGTATGTGGTACCCCTTCCACTTGTGATATATCTATAGATGATATGTGACACCCACAAAGTCATATGCGCAGTAAGTGACAGCCTACACCTTGGAGTAGCCTACCTGAAGTCACATACTGCCTCCACTCCTGCTTTTCAGCGAGAGATTCAAATACATTGAGGTCCTTCAAAATGTAGAGTCACAGTGACCTCCCTAATGCAATAATGGTCAACAATACAGGAATATTGGAATTAGCATTGCTCCTGAATGAAAGTAACCATAAGAATGGAAAAAGAAACATGGCATCAGGAATCTTCGCAATCATTGGCAATGCCATCATTGAAGTTGCAGTTTGCAAATTTCATGACAGCATTTTCAATGCAACAGAGAAGTGTATCACACTTGATAATTCACCGAAGGGTTTAGTATCCAAAAGGATCCCATGTCAAAGGTGAGAGATGGTGGAATAGAGGCTGCAGAATGGAGGTTGCAGGAGGTGGTTTAAGGTAAAGAAAGAGCGTGGCTTTTAGCAGCCTTCCTCTTTCCTGATGGCAGATCCCCAACCACCCACCCTAACCCCTCAGGAACACTTAAGCAAATCTGACATTTGTTCCCTGTTCAGGTTTCACACATGGTGGCTCTCCTGCCCAGTGCTTAAATCAGGTCGTCAAGTGGAAATTAATTGGCTACTTGAGGGCCTCACTTAGTACTGGGGTGAGATGGTGGGAATGACAAGGTACTCCAAAAATCTTTTCACCCCAGTCGTAATCAGACTGTCCAAGCCTGGCATCCTCCAAAACTCTAACCTTGCTGCCAAGGACATTAAAGCCTGATCAGATTTTCGGAAAGTAGAACTGCTCCTTGAACTCCTTCATTCCTAGCTGATTTCCTTACTGTTTTGTCTCTGCTCATTCTCCTAGTTATCGTGCAGTCTAAGGGGAAGGTTTTCTGCCCCAGCCACAAAGCAAATGGTTTGTCCAGAATCATTGAAGTCTGAACCCAAACTTTAGTGTGTGCTACACCACTAGAGTACTTAAAGATAATAGTTGTACATTTAGATAATGTGTTTCAAGCTAATTCTTTAGATAAGTCTGTTAAGTTATTTCAAATAACCTAAAGGAATTTGGAGCTCTTTATAATTTTAATAGCACAAATTACAAAAAGGCTGGTATTATTAATATAATTGGGGAGATGTAGTATAGCAGTATTTCATTGGACTAGTAATCCAGATACCCAGGCTGATGCTCTGGAAGCATGAGATCAAACCCCACCAGGCCCATAGCATCTGGTGGAATTTAAACTTAATTAATAAATTCCTAATTCATCAGGAATGAAGATCATGAAGTTATCATTATAAAAAAAATCACCTAGTTCATTATTGCTTTTTGGAAAGGAAATCTGCCAGCCTTATCTAGCCTACATGTAATTCCAAAACCATAGCAATATGGTTGACTCTTCACTGCCCTCCAAAGTGCCCAGTGTAAACCCAAGGGCATTATTGTAAATAACAAAAACTAGTGGAGGAACAATCTAGAAGGCCTTTTCATAGCTTTGCATTCATAACAAGAAATCCTTTTTGAATTCTTTTTAAAAATCTGTATACTTTGCACCATCTAGTGTTGTTTGATAGTATTACCAAATGATTTGGAATACATGAATGCATCAAATGTTGCCTGTGTGCAGAAATGCTGATGACTTTCAGAAGCCTTTAAAAGCAGGTAAGTCACAATATGTTTTGGAGGTAGAAGTGCAAAATATATAAGAATATAGAACATCTGCAAAATTCATTTTATAAACAGCAAGAACAGCTTTCATTGAAAGGTTTACCAGACTTTTTCATTTCATTTCACGACCTTCTATGGCCCATAATGATGTTTTGCTGTATATTACAAAAAAAAGGGCAATTTTGAAAAGTTGTTTCAAAAGATGCATTCACCTTATTAATTACTCCTTTCTTAGTAAACATGAATTCTAATAAAACCTCTCCATTTTACAAAAAGTTAAAAGGATCTGATGTGATATGTTCTTTAAAATGTCATTCTCTCTACTAAGCTGCTTTATGGTGTCACTAGTAAGCATTGACCCTCCAGATCAACACTGTTGGAAAAAATGGATACCCTGCCTTCATATCAGCAGAAGAAATAATCTCAAACTACAATCTTCTGATTTGCACTGCTGCAGCACTCCAAAACGCTCACCATGAATGATACATGGAGTAACCTTCCTTATGTGTAACTCGTGCAACACTTCAACTTTAGAAGCCACCAAACAATGGCTCAACTGTTTATACTTGGAAATTACTTAGATAATATAAAAAAATTTATTGTGATCGGCTGAATATCCTGTACAAGAATGATAAAGTACCATTTTTAGTTTAGCAAGCAAGTGACCAGTGGTCAATGTGTAAAACCAACAATAATATATAGCACCTTCAACTTAATAAAGGTACTACACAGGACTAATTATAAAACAAAATAAGACACTAAGGCACATAAGGAGCTATTAGGATGGATGACCAATATCTTGGTCTAAGAGTCCCTTTTAGGGAAACTTCTTGAGAATTTTCTTTTGTTTATTTTTCATTCAGGGATGTAGGCTTCATTAGGTTGGACCAACATTTACTGCTGATCACTATTTGTTCTTTAGAAAGTGGTTATGAGCTACCTTCTTGAACTATTAGTCCTTTTGGTGTAGGTAGACCGACAATGCTGCTATGGAGGGAATTTCAGGATTTTGATACAGCAACACTGTAGAAATTTTCAAATCAGGAT
Source organism: Hemiscyllium ocellatum (assembly GCF_020745735.1). Taxonomy (NCBI): domain Eukaryota; kingdom Metazoa; phylum Chordata; class Chondrichthyes; order Orectolobiformes; family Hemiscylliidae; genus Hemiscyllium; species Hemiscyllium ocellatum. Next base: position 83,248,089 of record NC_083404.1, read on the forward strand.
GACGAGTAACTTGGAGATGAAATTGCACGTGATGGTGTTCCAGCTGCCTCATCCTTCTCGAAGGAAGTAGTTGAGGGTTTGGAAGATACTATCAAAGGAGCTTGGTGAATTTCTACAGTGCATTTTCTACATGTTATACATTGCTGCGACTGAATATAGGCGATGGAGTGAGTGAATGTTTGTGGATGTCATATCAATCAAATGGGCTACATTATCCTGGATGCTGGCAAGTTCTTGAGTCTTGTTAGAGTTGTACCCATTCAGGAAAGTTGGGAGTATTCTGTCACACTTTTGACTTGTATATTGTCAATGGTGGAAAGATTTTGGTGAGTCAGGAGATGAATTACCCACTATAGATTCCTAGCCTTTGACCTGCTATTGTAGCCACAATATTTGGGTAGTAAAGTTCAGTTTTTTGGTTAATGGTAACACTCAGGATATTGATAGGCGGTTATTCTGCATTCGAGAGTGTGGTGCAGGAATCTCTGATGAAGGGCTTTTGCCCAAAACATTGATTCTCTTGCACCTTGGATGCTGCTTGACCTGCTGTGCTTTTCCAACACCACACTCTTGACTCTGATCTCCAGCATCTGCAGTCCTCACTTTCTCTTAGGTTATTCTGCAATAGCAATGCCTCTCAATACTAAGGTGTGATGGTTAGGATCTCTCTTATTGGAAATGGTCATTATGTGGTGTGAATGTTACTGGCCGCAAGAGCACAAGGAGTAAGAATAGGAATAACAGGACTTTGGCAAAGTCACCCGCAGATTCATAGGAAGCTATGGGGATAGCATCATTGTGTATCTTTAAGAGATACATTCTTGATCAGGAGGGGAATCAAGAATGATTGTGAAAGAGTAGAAAAGTGGATGTGAGGAATGTTGGACCAGCCATGATTCTATTGAATGGTAGAGCAGGCTCAAGAGGCTGAAGTTCACTAAAGTCACTGAAAACTAACATGCAGGTTCAGCAAACATTGGGAAGGCTGGTCTATATGACATGAAACTTTGGTCACAAGAATGCAAATCTTTTGCTTCATATGTGTAGAACTTTGGTGAGGTCTCACTTAAAAGTACATGATGCAGATTTGGTCCCATTAAACTAGGGAATGATGTATTTATTTTAAAAGGATTTCAACAGAAGTTCATCACTCTGATTTCCTGGATTATCCTTTAGTGATAAAAGAGACTAGGCATATATTCTCTAAAGTTTGAAGAATGAGGTGTAATTTTATTAAAACTTACTAAGTTCATGAAGGGCTTAACAGGTAGAACCAGGAGACAGCCTCAGAATAAAAGGAAGGCTTTTTAGGACTGAGATCAGTAAGAAGTTCTTCACTCAAGCTAATGAAGTTTTTGAATTCTCCATCCCAGATGATTGTGGAAGTAGAGCAATTGCATATGTTCAAGACAGAGATCAACAGTTATCTGATACTAATAATATCAGTGTATAGAGCATAATAATGTTATTGAGGCAGATAATCAGCCGTGATAGAAGAGCACACTTAAGAGGCACAAAAGCCTCTTCCTGCTCATTTATTCCAAAAGTCCCTCCAATGCATTCACCTTATTGCCAGCCCTCCCATCTCCCAATGTGTCATCAACAGGCCAGAAGTGTTGGTTAACTGAGAACCAATGTAGATGGGTGAGTGAAGTGGTTTTAGGAATATGCATTATGGTGCAAGGTTAGAACACAAGCATCAGATTTTGGATCACCTGAAATCTATGCCTTGACATATAGAACATATGAGATCAACAGCAGTGCATTATAGTGATTAAATCTAGAGGAAACAGAGGAGTGGATGAGAGTTTCAACAGCAGATGAGCTGAAGTGGAAGTTAAGTCAGGCAAAGTTGCTGAAGTAGTATTATATGACATTCGTGATGATACAAATATATGAGTAAATTTCATTGTCGACCCAAGTATGACACCAAAGCTTTGAATCTCAAATAATTGCCAAGAAGAAAGATGGAGTTGGTGGCTTAGGAGCAGAGTTTGTGACAGGAATACAAAGGCAATAGCTTCAGTATTCCCAATGTTTAACTCAAGTTAATATGTGGCTCAGAATAAATAAGAATTTTTTGAAATTCTATGGCATATATGTTAGTTTGAAATGTTGTGTTTGATATTACAGGGAGCCTACAAATCTTCTACAATTTGCTACAGTCCTGAGAAAACCACTTGGACAGAATTGGAAGGGGAAGTTGCTGAGCCACTAGCTGGCCCAGCATGTGCAACTGTTACATTGCCAGCCTGTGTGCCGTATAATAAATAAAACAATTTGTCAGTTTGCAACATTAATATTAACACTGAGACAATTTATTTAAGTGATATCATGCAAAGTACTGAATTCTTACTCCCAAACATATTTAATGTTTGAAATGTGCTTTTTTACTATGGTAATTTATGACAATGAAAAATGTTATGTAAATCTTTGTATCTTTCAGAAGAAAGGCATGACCAAGTAAAATAATGATGTAGTAGAATATAACAATATGTAAATTTTGTACAGGATAAAAACTGTAAATGAAGCTTGTCTGTTGAAAACATACTTAAATAAAAACTTTAAAAATCCTGGTGATTTAATTTTATTGCACAGTTGGATATAATTTTTGTTTGCATTTAACTTTACTTCAATGATTTATGTCTGTACATTTTGTGATGTCACTGGTTTTGATTAGGAGTTATTGACAACTTGTTCAAAAACTGAGAAGGACAGCACACTTAAGAATAAGACACATTTTTGGTTCCAGTTTTCTGTCTTAAGCTGTACCAGAGGATATGCGGAATCCAGCTTATGTGGAATTTGTACCCATATCAATGCAATGGACCAGTATTTTGGATTGACATATGTGTATTATGTATTTAACCCAACGGTATATTGTGGGAAGATTGGGGTTGGGTGAATTGAACAATGGAATTTGTACTAACTTCAGGATTGTAAATAGGTTGTGATTTGTTCTGCATTGAGTAAGGCCAGTATGTGTGGGTTTGTGTCTAAAGAAATAATAAGTTGTTAGTTATTACCTTTGTGACCTTCAAGACTGACATACAAATTGTTCGAGGTGGAGACATGACCAAAGTAAATGAAGCAATGGATCTTTCTTTGCATATCTCCAGTCAATAATTGGTACAACATTGGTCCAATTTTACTGCTGCAATGAGTAACTACAAACAGCATAAGTCTCACCAAGTGAAATTCAACAAAAAGCAGCCATAATATTCATCCTTAAAGAGAATATTAAAACATCATCTCCCCTATAGAAATCTTTTCATCTGCTGTCAGAAATGTAATGTTCTTCCTTATGATGACAATGTATCCTCCAATGTGAAGGAAAAGATGCTGGATTAGCTCAATGAAGGAACAATTGATTTTTCCAAGCTGTTTGCCAAGATGACAATCAATTCTCCAAAAACATACTAGTTTAATGAAGTCTTTCAACAAAATTTTTGCAAGGTTTGTAGCTCAGATTGAGATTTAGGGTATAGGTTTGCTCGCTGAGCTGGAGGTCTAATATCCATCTCCTGGCTAGGTAACATCATCAGTGGCGACCTCCAAGTGAAGTGAAGCTGTTGTCTCCTGCTTTCTATTTATATCTTTCTACTGGATGAGGTTCCTGGGATTTGTGGTGATGTCATTTCCTGTTCACTTTCTGAGGGATTGATACATGGCATCTAGATCTATGGATATCAAACCTACAGCTCAGCGAGCAAACCTACACCCTTTCAACAAAATGCTCAAGCTTTCTATAAAGTTCATTGGACAGTTATGGGGATTGGTCTAATGAATGAGATCATTGAAAAATTGACCACCGTATGTACTTTTAATTTGGCAGGAAAACTTATGCAGTGCTCAGTCTGGAAGTAATAATGAATGGATATTCATCCTAATAATTGTCCTTGCTGTTTCAGTTCTTAATTTTGCTTCTTTTCCTTCTGTTCTGCTGTTTCCTTCTGTTCTTTTCATTTAGTAATGAATCATGAGCTTGTCTTATAATCATCCAAGAGTAAGCAAACATAATAAAGATCACAAAATGATCAAATTTAATGTCAGGTTAGAATAAGATAACGTAATTCAGCTATTATTGTTCTCGATCTTGTAAGACTAATTTCAAAGATTAGACAGGGGCTAACAACAGCAAATTGGTCAGCATTGTTATCAAGTTAAACATTAAGTGGGAAGCATTCAAACATCAATTAAGCTTCATGGAGAATCGACATTTACTCCTAACGGACAGGTGTTCTACTTATCAAAGAAAGCAAAGGGTTCAGAAAAGAATAGCTAGCTTGGTATAAGACATTTCAGTTATGACAGTGGTGAAACTGGTGTAATCCTCTTTAGAGCAGTGAAGGTGAAGAGGAGATTTTCAAGAGTTGTTCAATATGCTGAATGGTTTATCAAAGAAGAGTGCAAGAGGAATCAATAACCAATGGACATGGATAGAAGATGATTGGAAAAGAACCAAAAGTGCACGAGGCACCTTTTGTTTTTACACAGCAAGTTTTCTTATTAAGAATGCATAATCTGAAAGAATGGTGGAACAAATACATTATTCCCATACAAAAAAGAATTGAATAAATGCTTGATAATAAAAGATTTAAAGGACATTGCAGAAACAGCAGGAGAGTGGCATCATTAGGATACCTCTACCAAAAAAACTGGCATTGGTTTAATGGGTTGATGTGCTGTATCATTTATTGATTTTATGATTCTAAGGTCATCTGAAAAGCATGCATTCTAGAAATTGCAGAAATAGCTCATAGTCATAATTTTTTGCTCTACGTTCTGTAAAATAATATATCAAACTTATTTCTTTTCTCATTCACTAAGGACTTAGAACAGAAATGGAGATTTAAAAGTTGATCCTCTCCCTATTAATAATTTGTTTATATTGGACAGTAACAAACTGTAGGAGCCACAATGTAGTTCCTCCTAAAATTGAACAAAATTAATGTTGTTATGTTTCCTGTGTCTGTGTTTAGATGTATGGAAATAACTCCTAGGAATTTACTGTAGTGGTGCATCTGTACTTCAGGTGAAGCATAGTGTAGTTAAGTGAAGAGTAATTGTGTTAAATAAAGCCTATTTTTGTTACTGTCATTTGTGAATCCATCTGTAATTATTTCAAGATCTAACAAGGCAATGCCTGGTAATTTCTACTGCCTTCTGCAGTAACAAATCATATTCCTGATGTTTCTATTAGTTTCATTACTGAGATGTGAAAAAAGTTAAGTTGCTTTGGTGAAATCTTTTCTTATAACACCCTCAACCTATAGATGCAGGACCTACACAATCCCTTAATTGTCTATAATCCCATTTTTATTTATCCTGGGACTGCCAGGAGAGTAGGAGCCAAACTAAATGAAACTCCTCCTTGTTATTACCAGGCAATTACTGTGTTCCTTCAGCTTCCCTTGAGCATCTTGTTCTCACCATGTTATGAAACTAGCTTTGTACAGAATAAAAATGACATATCTGGAAACTACTGATGGGACTTCACTCAAAAAATTAACTTTGAAGCTCCTCTGAAACTTCCGATTGGACTTATGAGTGGTGATTAAGTGTCCTATATTGTTTAATTGCAATATAAACAACATATTAATTGTGAAATGATAAGCAAATACTGATTGTTGTACTACTTGCATTATGAAAGAGTAAGCTCTATACGTATTCACTCAAATGATGTTTGATACAGTTTTTTCATTTGGCTTTCTTCTCATAACCATTCAATGTTTTTGGTAGTGGTGCACTGATACTTTGTGCATGTCCCGAGTATAAATTTGCATGATTAGATTAGATTACTTACAATGTGGAAACAGGCCCTTCAGCCCAACAAATTCACACCAACCCGCCGAAGTGCAACCCACCCAGACCCATTCCCCTACATCTACCCCTTCACCTAACACTACAGGTAATTTAGCATGACCAATTCACCTAACCTGCACATTTTTGGATTGTGGGAGGAAACTGGATCACCCGGAGGAAACCCACGCAGACACAGGGAGAATGTGCAAACTCCACACAGACAGTTGCCTGAGGCGGGAATTGAACCCGGGTCTCTGGCGCTGTAAGGCAGCAGTGCTAACCACTGTGCCACCGTGCCACCCATTTACAGTATCAGATGTAGTTCTATCAGGACTCTATTAACCCAAAGCTAGACTTACTTTTCTGGTCAGGGATCATCAAACATTGAGGACAGAGCCCTGTCATAACCTCTTCCATGCTAAGTAAGCATTCTGCTGACAGGTAGGAAAATTTGGTGATGCAGGAAGGATTAAAGGAGATAGAATTACTCTGCAGGAGTCATGAACAATTTTTACTTATGCTGTGAAAGCCTCTTAGCTATAGGGATGGAGACAGAAAAAAAGGACATATGGCTATTACTAGGCACTCTCCAATAACGCTATCTTCCTCTTCTTCCTCCTCCTGTCTCAGCAAATGCCATCATCACTCAGAAGAATGTATCTGCAACAATGATAATACAGCAAGAATGCAAAAGAAATGGCTGATTTAAATGAGATAGGATAGGCAGGAGGCAAGCAGCCAAAATCTCTGTTGGAGAGACAGTTACAAGCTAAGGACATTCTCAAATTCAAGAATACTTCAGTACTCAATTTTTTCACCAATAGTATGCTAGTAGATTTTAGGCAGCATAGTGAATAAAATCTAGTAATACCACTACCTCAATCCATGCAGCCTTCTCTAATTATTAGATCTTGTCATTTTTGCAGATGCAAATCATCTTTCAAACACTATTGACTTCTTATAAAAATTATGTTTTGAATAATAAATTGTTTTAATTTGTTTCAGTTTCAGTGTGAGTAATTAAATAAATGATTGTATGAATGCAATTAGTTTGGTATTTTCAAATAAATATTATGTAGAAATCTGTTCTGTGCAAAACCCTCAAATAAGTATATGATTTCCTGGCAGATGATTTTGAAAATTATTATTGTATAAATGCCATTTGAGATCGAGAGCATGTATTATCCTTATATAGAGAGGGCATTTTACGTGGAGGTGAGTCAGTAAGTAAATCCAAAACCATATTTGGTTGTGGGTTCCTTATATTAGGCAAACCATCTATGATTCATTGTTTGAAATATCAACTTTAACTCTAATCATTAACTATCTTGGAAGGCAATCTTATTAATTTTCAAGGCAAGTAAATAAGTTATGGCTAGGCCTGTAGATAACATATTGCATTTATATTGCACTCCTTATAATTGACAGATTGATTGGATTTTAAAGAGAGGCATAATGATTGGGACAACAAAACGTCAACCCTTCATCAGAAAACCCCATGACTTCATCCAAGATTGCAGCCTTAAAACTGTGCCAGAGCCAAGGGCCTGTCCTTTTCCAAGTAGAGTCATGGAGTCATAGAGATGTACAGCAAGGAAACAGACCCTTTAATCCAACCCATCCATGCCGACCAGATATCCCAACCCAGTCTAGTCCCACCTGCCAGCACCCGGCCCATATTCCACCAAACCCTTCCTATTCATATGCCCATCCAAATGCTTTTAAAATGTTGCAATTGTACCAGCCTTCACCACTTTCTCTGGCAGCTCATTTCATAAAAATACCCCACTCTGCTTGAAAAGGTTGCCCCTTAGGTCTCTTTTATCTCTTTCCCCTCTCACCTTAAACCTATGCCCTCTAGCTCTGGACTCCCCAACCCCAGGGAAAAGACTTTGTCTATTTATCCCATCCATGCCCCTCGTAATTTTGTAAACCTCTATAAGCCTCTGAGGGGTGACTCTCCAGGGAAAACAGCCCCAGCCTCTTCAGCCTCTCCCTATAGCTCAAATCCTCCAACACTGGCAATATATTTGTAAATCTTTTCTGAACCCTTTCAAATTTCACAACATCTTTCCGATAGGAAGGAGACCAGAATTGCATGCAATATTCCAACAGTGACCAAACCAATGAACTGGACAGCCGCAACATGACCTCTCAACTCCTGTACTCAATACTCTGACCAATAATGAAAAGCATATCAAACATCTTCTTCACTATCATATCTACCTTCGACTCCACTTTCAACGAGCTATGAACCTGCACTCCAAGGTTTCTTTGTTCAGCAACACTCCTTCGGACCCTTCCATTAAGTGTAAGAGCCCTGCTAAGATTTGCTTTCCCAAAATGCAGCATATTGCATTGATCTGAATTAAACACCATCTGGCACTTCTCAGCCCATTGGCCCATCTGATCCAGAACCTGTTGTAATCTGAAGTAACCTTCTTCGCTGTCCACCACACCTCCAATTTTGGTGTCATCTGCAAACTTACTAACTGTACCTCTTACGCTCGCATCCAAATTATTTATGTAAATGACGAAAAGTAGAGGACCCAGTACCAATCCTTGTGGCACTCCACTGGTCACAGGCCTCCAGTCTGAAAAACAACCGTCTACCACCACCCTCTGTCTTCTACCTTTGAGACAGTTCTGTATCCAAATAGCTAGTTCTCCCTGTATTCTATGAGATCTAACCTTGCTAATCAGTCTCCCATGGGGAACCTTATTGAACACCTTAATGAAGCCCATATAGATCACATCTATCGCTCTGCTCACATCAATCCTCTTTGTTACTTCTTCAAAAAACTCAATCAAGTTTGTGAGACATGATTTCCCACGCACAAAGCCATGTTGACTATCTCTAATCAGTCCTTGTCTTTCCAAATACATGTACATTCTGTCCCTCAGGATTCTCTCACAACTTGCCCACCACTGACGTAAGGCTCACTGGTCTATAGTTCCCTGGCTTGTCCTTTCCTCCTTTCTTAAACAATGGCACAGCGTTAGCCAACCTCCAGGCTTCCAGTACCTCACCTGTGACTAACGATGATACAAATATTTCAGCAAGAGGCCCAGCAATCACTTCTCTAGCTTCCCACAGAGTTCTCGGGTACACCTGATCAGGTCCTGGTGACTTATCCACCTTAATGCATTTCAAGACATGCAGCACTTCCTCTTCTGTAATATGGACATTTTGCAAGTTGTCACCATCTATTTCCCTACATTCTATATCTTCCATATCCTTTTCCACCATAAATACTTCTGCAAAATATTCATTTCGTATCTCCTCCATTTTCTGCGGCTCCACATAAAGGCCGACTTGTTGATCTTTGAAGGGCCTTATTCTCTCCCTAGTTACCCTTTTGTCCTTAATGTATTTGCAAAAACCCTTTGGATTCTCTTTAATTCTATTTGCCAAAGCTATCTCATGTCCCCTTTTTGCCCTCCTGATTTCCCTCTTAAGTATACTCCTATTGCGTTTATACTCTTCTAAGAATTCATTTGATCTATCCTATCTGTACCTTACGTATGCTTCCTTCTTTTTCTTAACCAAACCCTCAATTTCTCTAGTCATCCAGCATTCCCTATACCTACCAGCCTTTCCTTTCACCCCAACAGGAATACACTTTCCCTGGATCCTCATTATCTAATTTCTGAAGGTTTCCCATTTTCCAGCCATCCCTTTCTCTTCGAACATCTGCCCCCATTCAGCTTTTGAAAGTTCTTGCTTAATACCATCAAAATTAGCCTTTCTCCAATTTAGAACTTCAACTTTTAGATCTGGTCTATCCTTTTCCATCACTATTTTAAATCCAATAGAATTATGGTCGCTGGCTCCAAAGTGCTCCCCCACTGACACCTCAGTCACTTGCCCTGCCATATTTCCCAAGAGTAGGTCAGGTTTTGCACCTTCTCTAGTAGGTACAGCCATATACTGAATCAGAAAGTTTTCTTGTCCACACTTAACAAATTCCTCTCTATTTAAACCCTTAATACTATGGCAGTTCCAGTCTATGTTTGGAAAGTTAAAATGCCCCACCATAACCACCCTATTATTCTTACAGATAGCTGAGATCGCCTTACAAGTTTGTTTTTCAATTTCCCTCTGATTATTAGGGGGTATATAATACAATCCCAATAAGGTGATCATCCCTTTCTTGGAGCGGCATGGTGGCTCAGTGATTAGTACTGCTGCTGGGTTCAATTCCAGACTCGGGTGACTGTCTGTGTGGAGTTTGCACATCTTCCCATGTCTGCGTGGGTTTCCTTCGGGTGCTTCGGTTTCCTCCCACAATCCAAAGATGTGCAGGTCAGGTGAATTGGCCATGCTAAATTTCCCATGGTGTCAGGTGTGTCAGTCAGGGGTGAATACAGGATGGGGAACGGGTCTGGGTAGGTTACTCTTCGGAGGGTCGGTGTGGACTTGCTAGGCTGAAGGGCCTGTTTCCTTACTGTAGGAAATCTAATCTGATTTCTCAGTTCCACCCAAATAACTTCCCTGGATGTTCTTCAGGGAATATCCTCTGTAAGTTCAGCTGTAATCCTATCCCTAATCAAAAACACCACTCCCCCTCCTCTTTTGCCTCCCTTTCTATCCTTCCTGTAGCATTTGTATCCTGGAACATTAAGCTGCCAGTTCTGTCCATCCCTGAGCCATGTTTTTGTAATTGTTATGATGTCTTAGTCCCATGTTCCTAACCATGCCCGAGTTCTTCTGCCTTCCCTGTTAGGCCCCTTGCATTGAAATAAATGCAGTTTAATTTATTAGTCCTATCTTGTTCCTACCTGCCCTGACTGTTTAACTCGCTTCTCAGATTGCCCTCTTTCCTCACTATCTCCCTGGGTCCCACCACCCCCACCTTACTATTTTAAATCCTCCCGAGCAGCTCCAGCAAATTTCCCTGCCAGGATATTAGTCCCCTTCCAATTTAGGTGTAATCCATCCTTCTTATATAGTTCACTTCTACCCCAGAAGAGATTGCAATAATCCAAAAATGTGAATCTTTATACCGCAGCTCCTCAGCCATGCACTCATCTGTTCTATCCTTCTATTCATGCCCTCACTAGCTCTTAGCACCAGGAGTAATCCGGATATATTTACTCTCGAGGGCCTCCTTTTTAAATCCCTGCCTAACTCTCTGTAATCTCCCTTCAGAAATCAACCTTTTCCCCTCCTATGTCATTGGTTCCGATGTGTACAATGACCTCTTGCTGACCCCTCTTCCCCCTTGAGAAAATTCTGCACCCTCTCTGAGACATCCTTGATCCTGACACCAGGGAAGCAACACACTATTCTGATTTTTCACTGCTGGCCACAGAAACGTCTGTCTGTACCTCCGACTAGAGAGTCCCTGAACACCATTGATCTCTTGGAACTTGACGAACCCCTTGTTGCATTAGAGCCAGTCTCAATACCAGAAACTTGGCTGTCCGTGCTATGTTCCCCTGTGAATCGATCATCCCTTACATTTTCCCAAACAGCATACTAATTAGAAATAGGGATAGCCACAGAAGACCCCTGCACTAGCTGCCTACCTCTCTAACCTTTCCTGGAGTTAACCTGTCTATGTGACTGCATCTGCGACTTTTCCGCCTTCCTATAACTGCCATCCATCACATACTGTTGCTGTTGCAAATTCCTCATTGCCTCTAACTGTCTCTCTAACCGATCCATTCGATTGGATAGGATATCTGTAGTTCTTGCAGATATAATCCGCAGTAACCCTTAAACCCTCTTTAAACTCCCACATCTGACAAGAAGTGCCTATCACTCTACCAAAGGCTACTTTTGTTCCTTCACAATCTACAGACCCAGAAAATATTCCTCTATAAAACAGTGCCCCAGGTTAAATTAATAGTTATGGCTTATATTTTAAGTTTAATCAAGAGACATTTCTCAAAAACATATAATCAAGAAAGAACCCACACACTTAAAACAATTCACTTATCTGCTTCTGTGCTGTGAACTTTGCCCAAACAGTTCCTCCAAGATCAGTTGTGAATTTCACTGTTTGCTAATTTTCCCACACACATGCCGATGTCCAGCGATACATAATTTTTTTTTCTCTCTTTCTCTCTCTCCTGCACTGACCTCACCATGTGCTTCCTTTGTCTGTTCTTCTCCCTTTTAAACTGCTGTTGTTTTGACTTTTTTTCCAAAGTTCCAAAACAATACAACAGCATATAAAACAATAATTGTTGCTCCTGGAATTTGAAGAAATCACCTCCAACACCTAAAGTACCTCAAAAAAGGAGCAGCTGTTACAGCCAGAAAGTTTTCCCATCCTCCATCTTGGATTATCCAGAATCCTAGGTGAGTCACGCTTCAAAAAGGTTTCCTGCACGGGCCACAAAGGCCTACTGCTTACTTGTGTTAAAAGAAAATGAAAACACATCTTATATAATACCCTTATACTTTGTTTCCTGGATTTGCAATACCTGCAGAGTTTAATTTAATTTTAATTGTAAGGTTCAATCACAGTTATAGAGTGAGTTGGAAGAGCTGAATAAAAGTCATTTAGTACTGATTAATTACAAACCACTCTGGGCACAAGTATGTTTCACAATATTCACAAAATTTAATAATTTTATCATAATTGGTGCAAAAGAATGATACTTAATAAAGGCAGTGGATCAGTCAGCTCATAATGGAACACTAATTCACGCCTGGGCTAGCAGTCTGGACACTATCTTTCTTTATTCTCCAATGAACTAGTGATCACATGCTTTACTGGAATGATCATTTGTACAACCTGGGTTGCCTTAAAATAAATTATTATATAGTTAATTAAAGGCAATTAAATAAGGTAACAATGTATCATTGCAGTACATACTAACATGAAACAGCAAGTCACAAGAACTCATTTTAAAAATCACAGAGCTAAATTCCAAAGTTCAGCCATGTTACATACTTTAAAAGAAAACAGACTTCTTCTCTTTGAGGCATTTAAGTCAAGCATTTATAGGACATACTTGACCTAAAACTATTTCACCTCAAAGTGGTATTTGTCCTGTAATAATGCAAGCTGTGGCCCTCCTCCATGTTATGTTATGTTAATGCGAGACCATATGGCATATTTCACTTCACAGTGGGAATGCAGCCACTAGTGCCTTAATGACCACAAATAAACAGAATATATTATTAAAACCTTGCTTGGTCATTATATATAAGTAAACCACAACTAATTATTGGAAAATAAAATTAATCCTACAAACTGCTTTCTATGATGTTCATGAGATTAATCTTTAATTCTGGAGGAAATGGAACTCCTACCATTGCTAAGCTTCAAACGATGAATGCCAAAGCCTAAGACAGGTTTCAGTCTGCAATGTGTAAGCAATGGTAAGTGGTGTTATGGTACAGAATGCACCCATCATAAACTGGAGGACACACGTTCATAGTTTAGTACATCCCCAAAGAACTCCTTTGCATATATGTTGAAAGATCAAGGATAATGTTTCAGAGCATTTGTGTGCTTTTGTGCAACAAGGTAAGATTAATTAATTATTACACAGTGAAGGCAGTCCGATGCCAAATTGAGCATAATATGATTGAATTTTACGTTCAGTTTGAGGAAAAGAGGAGTAGTTCCAGGATTAATCTTTAAAATTCAATTAAATTCAATTATGAAGGCATGAAAACAAAGCCAGCAAAAATGAGTTGACAAATTATGTTAAGGGATAGATCAACAGAGTTAAAGTGGCAATTACTTAAGGGACTATTTCAGAATAGATACATTCCAACAAGAAAGCAAAATTCCTAATGAATGACCCATCATCTATGATTTAAAAAGTACAAAATATTATCAACCCAAACCAACAAATAATCAGGAAAGCAAGTAGAATATTATTGATTATTGTGCCAGAAATTGAACACAAATGAAGGAAGCTACTGCTTTATCACTGGTGAGTCCACATCTGAAACATTACATACAATACCTGTCTCCTTATTTAAGGAAGGATGTAAATGCACTGGAAACAGTCCAGAGGTATACTAGACTACTACATGAAATGAATAAGTTATTCTAGAAGGAAAGGTTGAACAGGATGTACCTGCTGGAGTTTAGAAGAGGAAGAACCAACTTAATTGAAACATAAAATCCTGAGGGCTTTTGAAAGAGTACATATGGAAGGGTTATTTGTTTTTGTGGGAAGTGTAGTGGACAGTGAAGAAGATTGCTTTAGAGTACAATGGGATCTTGATCAGATGGGCCAATGGACTGAGGAGTGACAAAGAGAGTTTGATTTAGCTAAATGTGAGGTGCTGCATTTTGGAAGGGCAAATCAGGTCAGGACTTATACACTTCACGGTGAGATCCTGGGGAGTGTTGCTCAACAAAGAGACCTTGGAGTGCAGGTTCATAGTTCCTTGAAAGTGGAGTCACAGGTAGATAAGAAAGTGAAGAGGGAGTTTAGTATACTTGCCTTTATTGGTCAAGGCATTGAGTACAGAAGTTGGGAGAATCTTGTTGTGGCTGTACAGGACATTGGCTTGGCCACTTTGGAATATTACTTGCAATTCTGGTCTTCCTCCTATAGGAAGGATGTTACAAAATTTGAAAGGGTTCAGAAAACCTTTACAAGGATGTTGCCAGGATTGGAGAATTTTTGCTATAGGGAGAGGCTGAACAGGTTGGGGCTATTTTCCCAGGAGCATCAGAGGTTGAGAGGTGACCTCATAGAGATTTATAAAATCATGAGGAACATGGATAGGGTAAATAGGCAAGGTCTTTTCCCTGGGATGGGGAAGTCCAAAACTAGCGGGCATAGGCTTAATGTGGGAGGGGAAAGATATAAAAGGGTTCTAAGGGGCAAATTATTCACGCAGAAGGTGGTGTGTGTATGGAATGAACTGCTTGAGGAAGTGGTGGAGGCTGGTAAAACAACCATATTCAAAAGGCATCTGGATGGGGACATGAATAGGAAGGGTTTAGAGAGATATGGGCCAAACTCTGGTTAATGGGATTAGACTTATATAGGATATCTGGTCAGCATGCTGTATATCTCTATGGTTCCATGACTTTATAACTAGGGGTTACTATTTTAAAAATAAGTCATCCATTTGAGACAGGGATGAGGAGATTTTTTTTTCTCACAGAGAGTCAAGCATCTTTGGAGATCTCTGAATTTTTTAAGGCAAAAGTTGCTGATAAGGGGACAGTGAAAAAAGGCTAGAAAGGAATGTAGACTTGAGGTTATAATCAGATCAGCCATGACCTTATTAAATAATGGCACATGCTCAACAGGCCAAGAGTCCTACTCCTGGTCCTGCTCATAAAAAAAGAAAATGGACATCAACATGAGAACATATGGAAACAGGTCCAGCGGAGAAGCGGAAAAGTAGTCTATAGTAATACAGAAGTAAAAACCAGTGAAAACATATACTTTTGACTCATCTTGTACACTTCAAAATGGAGCATCGGTACCCAACATATTAATTTGCAAATATTGCAGTTGTATTTTTCTTCTGTGACAGAACAAAAGAAAGTAAGGTCAGAGCATTTTGGGACAGAGTTTTACAGAGCAGGAATATAATAGTTTAAAACTACAGCAATATTTCAAAAATAGAAAAAGATCTTATGCTGAAGCAAATATGGGTAAAAGAGCACAGCTCAGGAAAGAACAAAAAGCTGATCAGTATAGTTTTACCTTGTCATAGAATCACAGAATTGCTACATTGTGAAAGCAGGCAATTCAGCCCATTGAGTCCACACCATTACTCTGAAGAGCATCCCATCCACACCCAATCCCTGTCAACCTGCTTTCCCAGGGTCAATCTACCTAGCCTGCACATCACTGGACCCTATAGGCAATTTAGCATGGCCAATCCACCTACAACCCAATCCTGCTCAACTTTGCGCTGTGGGACAAAACCAGAGCACTCGGAGGAAACCCGCAAAGACATGGGGAGAATGTGCAAACTCCACACTGAGCCACAGTGCCACCCAGCAGTTAGGAAAGTTTGGAGTGAAGAGCAGATCTAAAGTTCTGAAAAAGATAGTTTCAGTTTTGGCTATATGAAGGCAGAGAAATTGTTGGTTTTTCCAAGGTGTAATGTCAAAAGAGCCGTTGAAAGTTGAGACACAGTTGTGAAATTGACAAAGCAGGCAGAGAGGTAAAGCTGATTGCTAAAAGACTACATAGGGAATATTTTACCATGATTTTTTGACAATTTTTTGCACACTCTCCATAACCCTTCAAATGATTGCTAATTAAAAATCTGTCTATTTCCTCCTTAATTTTGCTCAGTGTCCCACCATCCACCGACTCTGGGGTAGTGAATTCCTCAGATTCATGACTCTTTGAGAGAAATAATTCCTCCTCATCTCTATTTTAAATCTGGGTACCCCTGATTCTAAAACTATGACCTCTCATTCTAAGCTGTCCCTCAAGAGAAAACATCCTCTCTATGTTTACTTTGTTAATTCCCCTTTAGCATCTTATGTACCTCAATTAGGTCTCCTTTCATTTTTCTATACTCCAGAGAGTATAGGCTGAAACTGCTCAATCTCTCTTTATAAGATAAAGCCTTTATCTCTGCAATGAATTCAATGAACATACTTTGATACCTCTAATATGACTAGATCACTCCTCAATTAAGGGGACCAAATTCAACATTATTTCATAATTCTGTGTGAATGAATGTGGGGTGAGTGAAATAAAAACAAGTGGATGGGAGAGGGATAAGTGAGTGGAGGGGTGGGATGACATCTGGGTAGGATGGGGGCAGACAAGGTGGCAGAGAGGCAGATTGGCATGTGGGTTGGATGGCAGGGTGACAGATTTGCAGGTGCTTGCAAGTGGATAAAGTGAAAATGTGGAAATGTGGTAGAGTATCAGGAAGGTCTTAGGTATGTAGTGTGGAAGGATGACAAATTAGAAGGACTGTCAGTAGGTTGGATATCAGGGGTGACAGGTTTGCATATGGGAAGAGTGGTAGTTACTTGTGACAATAGAATAGCAGTTGGCTGGAGGTTGGGGGACAGGTGGGTGAGGGGGTAGATTTTGTCAGACTTGGGTTCGGTTCCATAGACAAGGTGTCAAGGGATGAGGTCAGGGCAGTTGTTCGGCCATCGGGGTCAGGTCAGGAGGTTGTCAGCTGGTGAAGTTGGGTCAGGTTGTTTTGTGAGTAGTGTCAGCAATTCAGGTTGGGTCGGGGGAATGTTGGGAGTAGTTAAAGATTGAATTGAGGTGTTCCAGCCGGCATGGGTTGGAGTACAGCTTTGATGGATCAGGTCAAGTAATGCAGGGTTAGACTTCCTGGGCAATTCCAGGGTGATCTAGGGTCAGGACCTGTGATTGTTCCTGTGCATTTCCAGTCTAAGCTCTTGTGGCAGCTAACTTCTTATCTGTGCCTATATTAATGAGGTTAATGACATCTAACAATTAATAAGGTTATAAAGACAGGACCCAAAATAAATTGAAAGACTTTGCCAAAAAACTAATTCTCAAATGATTTAAATGCTATTGTTTTAAATGGCAATTGTATTTGCACTTCTTATTGTCAGGGATGCCGACAAGCATGCAGTACCAACCAGGCACTTTACCTACTCCTGTATATACAGACCAGGATGAGATTTTCTTCAGTTATCCCAGGAGCTTCTGCTTGAAGAACCTGTGGTTCATAAAGGAAGCAATCAATTAGTCTTGTTACATTCTGTAACCTGTCTTACAAGCACAAGCATTGCTCAGCCAGCAGTTTTAATGGTCACAAACGACTTAAGATTAACGTTACAAGGTCATTCTAATCTGCCACTGAGAACATGCACACGTTAACTAATCAGTTATGCACAGAAGCATTGCCTAGCACAGCAAGCCATTTTATCCACTTCCCAAAGATAGCTATCAGCATTGTGTTAGGAAATTGCTGTATTACTGAGGGGAGGATTTTGCAAAGGTCTAATGATTACAACTACATGTTGCATGACCAATGTCAAAAGGAAAGGATTTCATTATTTAAAAGTGCAACTTATTGTGCAAAAAAAGTTGCCTTCCTAGGTGACTGCGACAATACATTTATTTTAGGTCAATCTGGTTCTGATTGCCTCCTCAAAGATTAGTATTTTGTGCTGTTCTGCTCATGGCACTAAAGAAATGATGTGGAGGCTTTGGAGAAGGTGCAAAAGAGGTTTACCAGGATGTTGCTTGGATTAGAGTGTTAGTTATAAGGAAGAGGTTGGACAAACTAGAGTGTCTGAAGCTTGGGGCGTCTTGATGGAAATATATAAAATCAAGAGGCATGAACAGTGTTGCTCGTCAGAGTCTTTTTCCCAGGGTGGAAATGTAAATTTTGGACTTTAAGGTAAAAGGGGGAAAGTTTAAAGGTGATGTGCAAGGCAAGTGTATTATACAAAGGGTGGTAGAAGGGTGCCCTGCCAGATGGTAGAAACAAGTTTGACTTTTGATGTTTTCTGACAGACACATGAACAGGCAGAGAATAGAAGGAATCAGACCACGTGCAGGCAGATGGGATTGGTTAGAATGGTATCGTGGTCAGCACGGCCATAGCAGGCTGAAGGGTCTGCTCCTGTGCTGTATTCTATGAATAACAAATGCTTATGCAAAAACTCAAATTCTACTCTTTAACTGTCTTTGTTGCTCCATCAATGTCCTAGAGATACACAGAGGAGCCTAGAACAAGGTCAGCAGCTGTCCTTTCATAATGACTCCGTGTAAATCCTCCTTCAGGCTGTGGTTGGTGGGAGGTCCTTACCAATGCAGGTGGATTGAGGACTCTTCTCACAGAATAGGGGTGCATTGGCCATGTGGTGGTATCACTAGACTATGAATCCAGAGACCCATGTAATGTTCTGAGGAGCTGGATTCAAATTCCCCAATGGCAGATGTGGAATATGAATTCAATAAAACATAACTGATTGTCGAAAAGACCCATCCTGTGCAGACAGAAGCATAGCAAGCCATTTTATCCACTTCCCATGGATGGCGATTAGCACTATAGTAGGGAATTGTTGAATTACTGAATGGAAGATTTCACAAAGGTCTAATGAATATAACTACACAGATTCACATGTTGCAACTCATTATGCATTGTATTCACTGACATACTTAACCTCTCCCTACTCCAATCTTGAAGCAGGTGAGGATTTCAGAAGACCACCACCACCCGGTCCCAAAGAAAAATCATGCAGTGTCCCTCAATGACTATCACCCATTGGCTCTGATCTCCACAGTTATGAAATGCTTTCAGAGATTAGTCATGGCTCACATAGAATATAGAACATAGAATATAGATCAAGAAACTAGGTGCAGGAGTAGGCCATTTGGCCTTTGAACCTGCATCACTATTCAATATGATCAAGGCTGATCGTGCAATTTCAGTATCCCACTCCCATGTTCTCTCCATACCCTTTGATCCCTTTAGGCACGTGGGCCACTTCCAGCTCCATCTTGAATATATCTAACAAACTGGCCACAACAGCTTTCTGTTCACAACTCTCTGAGTGAAGAAATTCTTTCTCATCTCAGTTCTGAATGACTTACCCTTATTCTTAGACTGACTTCTTAGACAGAACTTCTTAGGAAGTTCTGGACTTCCCCAACATTGGGAACATTCTTCCCACATCTAGCCTGTCCAATCCCATCAGGATTTTATGTGTTTCTATGAGACCCTACCACCCTCATCCCAGCAAGTACAAGCCCAGTTAATCCAGTTTTTCTTCATATGTCAGTCTTGCCATCCCAAGAATCAGTTTGGTGAACCTTTGCTGGACCTGCTGAACAGCAAGAATGTCCTTCCTCAGACTAAGAGACCAAAAATTGCAGATAATACTCAAGGTTTTGACTCACCAAGGGCCTGTATAACCATAGCAAGATATCCTTACTCCTATGCTCAAATCCTCTTGCAATGAAGGCCTGCATAGCATTAGCTTTCCTCACCACCTGCTGCACCAGCATGTCAACCTTCAGCAACTGTTTCACTGTGACACTCAGGTCTCATTGCACTTCATCATTTCTGAAACTGCCACTATATAGATAATAATTTGTCTTCCTATTTTTGCTACCAAAATAGATAACCTCACATCTACTCTAGCCTACCAAATTTCATTGATCTTTTGCATGATAGATCCATGGCAGATACCATCTCCTTGCCCTACACTCATCCTTGGAACATCTGGATAACAAGGATACCTACATCAGGCTCTTATTTATTGACTTCAGCTCCACCTTCAATAATTCGAAACAAACTGCGCTAAACTCTGAGATTAGGTCTTAGCTCCCCACTCTATAACTGAATCCTCAACTTCCTGAACCCAATGACCTCAAAGAGTAAGAATAGATGATAACACTTCTACCATAATCCTCAACATTGGTACACTGCATGGCTGCGCACTTAGCCCCCTACTATACTCCTTATACAGTCATGACTGGTTAAATTCCTCCCCAACATCATTAACAAGTTTGCTGACTTCACCACTAGTCTAGGTTGGATCTCAAACAAAAATGTGACAGAGTACAGGAAAGAGATTGAAGTGCTTAGTAGAATGGTGTAAAGAAAACAATCTCTCCATCAACGTATGATAAACAAAGGAGCTGGTCATTGACTTCAGAAAGTGAATTTGAGGGAATGCTCCTATCTGCATCAAAGATGTTGAAGTGGAGGTAGTCGAGAGCGTCAAGTTCCTGGGAGTGATAATCACCAATAATCTGGTCCACCCTGTAGATATGACAGTCAAGAATGCACAACATCTCTACATCCTCAGGAAGCTAAGTAAATTTGACGTATCCACAAAGAATTTTACCAATTTTTAGAGATGCATTGTATCTATCAGGACACATCACAGTGTGGTATGGCAACAGCTCATCCCAAGACTGCAAGAAACTGCACAGAGTCCATCTCAGTGATCACAGCTCAGTCCATCACACAAACCAACTTTCCATCTATTGACTCAATCTATACTTCTTGCTGCCTTGGGAAAACAATCAAAGACCCCTCCCACACCGGTCAAACTCTCTTCCACCCTCTTCCATCAGGCAGAAGAAATAAAAGTTTGAATACGTGTACAAACAGGTTCAAGAACAGCTTCTTCCCCACTGCATTTGGACAAACCTTTCAAATGTTAATTTTGATCTCTCTCCCTCTGTGCCTTCTCTGCAACTGTAGCATTGTATTCTCCTCTTTGTTCTGCTATTCTGATACACTTTGCATGGTACAATCTGCCTGTATAGTGTCCAAAACAACACTTTTCACTGTTTCTCAGTACACAAGACAACCTTAAATCAAACCCAAACTGATTTTTTAATGTTCTTTAGAAAAGGAAACCGCCATCCTTATCTGGTTTGGCCAACATGTGACTCCAGATCCACAGTGACATCACTGTTTTTTAACTGCCCTCTGGGCAATTAGGGATGGGCAATAGCAATGATACATCCAGTGAATGACTAAAAAAAAAGAGAAACACAGCCTGGATGGATGTCACAGAGGAGGGCAGAAGCCATTTGGTGGTCCAGAGACTGCTGTAAAAGGTTGTATAACCTCAATTATCTATTGCTTTATGCTGTGACCATTTCGTACGTGGAACAAAATGGGAAGGTGTGAGGATATATTGTATATCAAGTGTGCGATTACTTAGTATCTTGCACAAGTGTGTAAGGCAACATGATACAAACACAACTTCACTCGGCACCAGAAGATTTTGAATTGCAATGCCTTTTAGTTGACAAGGAGTATTGATAGATAACAGAAGATGTGTTTGCCATTCTTTTGTGGCAATTGTCTGATTGTAGCACACGATGTGTACTCACATGCATAGCTTTTCTTCTGCCTCTACACCATTGACATAAGTGCACAAATGTCTCGATGTCAAGGCAACAGATGAGACTCCTGTCACTGTACAGAGGACTCTCACTAGACCAGGCCAGGACAGCCAGAAGGTAACAACTAACTTCATCCCAGACAAAGAAGCGTGAGGATCAGCAGCCTGTCTCCCGCAGAGCTGGCAGCAAGGAGTCAACACTACATATAGCATGTTAAAAAATTGCATTCATCAATTCTTTGTTCATAAACGCATGCTTATACAATTTGAAGAGTTATGAAAAAGAATTTTTTTTATTATTAAATAACTATTATTTACAGTTGGTGCTCCAGCTACATTAGTGTATAATGT
Organism: Hemiscyllium ocellatum; assembly: GCF_020745735.1. Lineage (NCBI taxonomy): Eukaryota > Metazoa > Chordata > Chondrichthyes > Orectolobiformes > Hemiscylliidae > Hemiscyllium > Hemiscyllium ocellatum. The sequence continues at coordinate 83,270,015 of NC_083404.1, forward strand.
GTATGTGATGTGATGGTTTTGATTTGGATTGACTGCATGCTGTTAAAGGAGTTTGTGCTCTGTGGCCCTGATGTTCATTCATGAGAGATAACAAGAAAAGATTAATCTGGTCAAGATGATCTAAAGGAACAAGAGACACATTGCTTTATGGAATCTGTAAGAGCTCCAGGACCCTGGAGCAACCTTGTACATTAACACAGACCTACATGTCACTGAGAAAAATAACTCCATCTGGGAGGAGTTAGACCAATCTTTGCAAGACTACTGTCTGGAAGATTCACCAGCACATGGAAATGAACACAAGAAGATGGATGAGTTCTTAACTATAAGTCAGAACCCAGTATATCTATAAATGCCATGTATAGCAGTATTTAATATTACTGTGTAATAAATATGTGACTTAGGAGTCTAAGCCTTAAAGATAGTGTTTCATTTTGCCTTTTCCTTGAGCAAATTCATCGAACCACACGATTCCAAATGCTGACAGTTATGGCATTCACTGCTGAGAAAATTATGTCAGCAGTGAAGATCAAGAGACAGAGCTGAGATCATCTGGATATGATAAGAATTCAAAAAATCATTTTTTTCAAAAAATCATTAGTATGGATTTAAGACTAAACAGTAGTGAGAAAAGCCAGGGAGCTGAACAGCTGTTGTAAAGAAAACATTTCTAAACAGAAAACACTTCTAGAGAAACTACCAGGTTACTAAGTCTCAAAAAGCTATCTTTAATTAGTAATCAAGGAAATACATTTTTATAAAATAGTAAGAACATAAAAGCCCACTACCTGCTAAGATGAGAAATCCAAATTGAATACCAGTGGAAAGTAGTGGATTATTGTAAACCCAGATCAGATTTGTTTCATAAAATGAATCATCGAATCCCTTCAGTGAGGAAACAGACATTTGGCCCAACAGGTTCACACTGAACCTCTGATAAGTAACCCACCAGACCCATTCCCTTGCCCTATTACTCTACATTTACCCCTGACTAATGCACCTAACTCACACATTTCTGAACACTGTGGACAATTCAACCAATTCGACACTATTCACCTAACTTGCACATCTTTGGATTGTGGGAGGAAACCGGAGCACCCGGAGAAAACTCCCTTTCCTTAAGGAAAGGACATAAATGTTTCATTTCCACCTGAATAACCAGGCTGAGAAGCACAGTTAAGAATCTCAACAGTTGAGTTGACAAATTTCTGAAATAATTAATAAATTACAAAGTTAACAACAGCAAGTTAAGATAATTGCTCAGATACTTGTTCAATTGAAAAAAGAGAAAAGCTCGGGAGTAAAAATCATTATTTAATTTGACATATCAGACCCCAGTAGTGAAGTTATTGAAATCTTTATTTTATTGACACTGTGAATGACATATTCAATGTTTTATTTGACATCTAAGTTTTATCTATTTAATTTGCTAACATACAAAAGATTGACTAAGGAAAACAACTCTAAATCTATTACATGGTAAGAAATTCAATGCAAAAATACCTCAAATGCAGACAGATCAGTGTCAATGGCATCACAGCAGTCTAGTAGTGTCAAAAAATAATTGAGCTTTATGAGTTAAGCCATTTTGAGAAGGTTCTGCCCACATGTCTTTCGGAAATCCTTCAAGCATCTTGGAAAGTGGATGTCTTGATTTATTTCTGTAAATACATCATACCAGTAAAGGTAAGACTTGAAACATTAAAAACAGAATTAAGTACAGTAGAAACTTTAACAGCCTTCAGTTTTAGTACTGCAGTAATAATCTTTGCAACAACAAAGATTCAACAACAACTTTAAACAATTGAGAGTACAACAAGACAATGAAATGTGTGTACTATAAGGTGAACAAAATGCAATAATATCCTTCAAAATCAAAGAAAATAATTAACAACTTCAAATCCTATCAATATTTAAACAATATAACAACATTTGCCTCAAACAAACATGTCCCCCAGAAGACCTTTGGTTTTCAGATTCATTTAACAGATCAGTGAATTGGCAGATGTGGAAAGCACAATTTTTGAGATTTCAAGCAGTTGCTGGATTAGACACATCAGATTATGTGTTACATAGACAATGAGAAACAAATGATGATCGGCAACCTTCTAACAGTTTTCAATCAATATTTTCCATGAAGAAAGCACTGGCGAGATCATGCTTCAATGCAGATATAAAGGAAGGAAATCTATAATTAATTTCATTATTAGTCTGTATGCAACATCTTTTGGAAATTTATAATTGAAATTTCAATTTCTGAAAGAATTATCATCGGTTTCTAAGATAAGTCAGTGACTAAACTCCTTCAATCAAAAGATTACCCAACTCCAGAATGAGCTGTTGAAATACATATGAGTAAAGAGTCTTGAAAATTGTTTAAGAGGATTATACAATAAATGTCCTATTGAATACCTCTGTTCTCTTCCATTCAGTGACTGACTATATTTCTACAGAGGATGTTGATTTTTTAAAGCACAATAAACTGTCTGACCAAAGAAGACAGCCCTCTCATATGAATAATGAGTATGTGATGACATCAACACAAAGTCTAAAAGCAATTTAATGCTACTGTATTTTATTACAGGTGTAGTTCCAAAGTACCATAGCAGGAAAGAGAAAACTGTCCAGCCATCCTCCACAATGTTTTCACTGTACCTCAAATACATGGTATTCAGAGATATACCAGGCTCTAATCTTACTGTTACATTACTGAATGACTATTCCATAACTCTACTGACTAATGCTAACTGGTATACTCCACACGTTTCTCTTTATCAATTCTTAACTCTGCCAATACTCAACTACTTATTCCCAGTGAGGAGCACCTTCATAAACGGCTCATTGCAAGGTTGCACAAATGTCTTAAAGCCCTTACACAACATTATTAGCCATCTCTTCAAAGAGATTGCTCAAAAGCCAACCAAACATTCTGGGCCACTGAACATCCCTTGCACCTATGAGAGTGCCTAAGTCTGTATGCTTCCTGGATACTATTCACAAAATTGCATTATCATTCATTCATAATCACAACAATGTGACACTGAGAGTGATATTCTTTTCTTTTTGCAAATGTCCCTAACTTATATTGCAACATGCGTGCAAGTGATGCCTCTGACTTGCTCTGCTAACTGTCATCATCACTGATAAAACAGATGCACTCATGGGCATGTCTGAATGTGCCATGCATGAAAACGTTTATGCAGACTACAAAATTCCAATAGGGTATCTATACAATGACTAGAATGCCCAGAGGCAAAGAAAATTATAGTGATAGTCATTCTGCTTATTTGGCATCTTGGCATGCTTTGTTCTCCTCCACTTAGTGGCTGACTGTACTGGTATCGTAATGCTATTCAGTCGTTGATATGGTTTTGTGTTTGTGTTGAATTTGATACATTTACTTATGTTTAATACTAAAAGATTGGCTTGAATCTAGCTTTACTGTTTCAAACTCTGACAGAGACAGTTTCAAATGCTGAAATAATGATTTCATAACTAGCATTTCACATTGTAAATTGCTGCCTTGTATATTAACTATTATTTTAATGACCGAAAAAACTGGTATAGTAGCATAATCAATTGACTTCGTTAAATCAATTATTTGTATGCGTACTTACTATTGGATTCCTTCCACTTTTCTGTTCAGTAGTGTCTAGCGCTTGCCAAGGATACAACGATATATGTGCAATGGAAGAAGTCATGGTTAAAGGGATTTCTTTTACGAAGTAAATGCTAAACTTGCAGGAAGCATGTCCTATATGTATAACTTTTAATATGTTTGTCAATTTTCTTCACCCCATGATGTAGACAGCTTGCAGTGCTTGTTCCATTCCAGCTCACTAAATATAAATGAGATTTAAATGTTTCTTTTAAATGGCATGTTTCATTTCCTTCGCATAACTCCTATGGCCTGCTTCTCCAAACTTCTCTTCAAATCAACTGTTAGCTGCATGTGTAATTCCCTCACACATTAACATGACCCTGTCTTCTCAGCATTTGTTACTTCTTGTGGTCAGTAGACAACAGGCCCCTAATTATTTAAACTGTTAACAATACTCGAATGAATCTGGCAAGTATGCATGATGTTCAATGCCTTAATGTTACGATAAGTGATCAAACTCGTGTATTTCATCCAATGTTCTTATAAAACTTTCATGACTTCTATGCAGCTGATCAGTGATTCAACACAATGTTGCCATGAAAAAAAAACTGTTACCTATTGATCTTTTTATTAGTCACAATGGATAGCATTTAACAGATACAAGAGGTACTTCCTCAATAGTTGTTTGGCAATCCAGAACTTGAGCATTGCTGTAAAAAGACACATTTTGTAAAAGATTTTGCCTTGCAATCATCAAGTCAGTACACGAGAATACCAAAGTAAAGAGTAAACTATATTTATACCACATGAAAGGGGAAGTGCTGTTTTGTTAGCAAGTGGACTGAAACTGGTAGAGGCATCGCTATGGAGAATGAACCAGTTAATGATGACTGATCGTTGTTATGATCCAACTGATGTTATTAGTGAGAAAAGTCAGATCCCAAGCAGGGTCCTAGTTTGATAGATCATATTGTGATTGGTTTTGATTTTTAACAAAGTAGTCACTCTCCGAAACACAGGCATGTAGTGCTGTGGAATTTCCATTAACAATAATATAATGTTCATGAACAAAAGAAGTGACTATATAATGTTAAGACATGGGGTAAACCCTCCCGCTTAATTTAAAACCAGCAACACAGAAAAGACGCTCTTCACTCATTTCTTATCATCAGCAGCTGCTTAGATCATGTATCTCTCAAATTTATAACTTCTTCTCCTTCTCCCCTTGTTCTTTCTGAGTAAACTTTACCCACAGAAGTGAATTCTTTGTAGAGATCAAGTCCTAACTCCATACCCAGCCCCTGCCTGGGCTGTGCACTCTCCTGCAGCTCCTCAGCTTTCCTTGGGGTCTCCTTTACTACTTAACTATTGCCACTGGCTTACCTTCTTTTATGTCATCTTTTCTCACAGCATCTTTCTTTAACAACCAGCACTATGACTTTACATATCCCACTTTCTGACAGTGAAAATACCTTTTCCCAGTGCCCTTCTGAAACCACCGGCACTGTAATTTTCTGTGTCCCATTCCATTACAATGAAAACACCTGAGGTCTTTCACCTCTTGTCCACCCTCTTGGGCTCCATTTTTATCCTGTGGTAAATTCATACCAGTGGTCTCTACTCTAGGTTTAGTAGTGTAGGACCTCCTCTTCTCCCAACTTCTATCGGTCACAGGACGAAATTCTGGCTGGAAGCTTGCCTTATGCACCATCATGTACTCATCTGCTAATTCTGCTGTCCTTCTCACTTCCTGAATTTTCTGTTCCTCCATATGAATTCTAACCAGCTCTGGAAGTGAATTTTTAAACTTCTCCAGCAGAATAGTCTCTCTTTGAGCCTCAAATGTCCTATCTATTTTCAAAGCATGTACCTATCGATCAAAATGACTATGTTTAATTCTTTCAAATTCAACATAAGCCTGACCTGGTTCCTTCTTTGTTTCTGAACCGCCATCTATATGCTTCTGGTATCAATTCATAAGCACTTAAAATAGCCTGTTTAACCTCTTCAGAATCTCTTGACCCCTTATCTGACAGTGCAGCAAATACCTCACTAGCTCTGCCTACCAATTTAGTCTGAACTAGCATTACCCATGAATTCTCCGACCACTTCATCTGCCGAGACAATTTTTCAAATAAAATAAAGAAGGTTTCAACATCTTTCTCTGTAAAATATGGCAGAGTTTTGACATATTTATATATAGCGCTACCTTCTCTTTTAATCTCCATCCTATTAACTTGACTTTGTTGACTAAGTTGCAACTTCTCAAGTTCAAATCTCTCTCTTTTTGCTCAGCCAAGAACCCTCTCCCTTTTTCTTTTTCCTCTCTCTCTCCTTCTTTCTCTTCTCTCTCCTTTTCTTCTACCTCTCTTTGCTCAGCCAAGAATCTTCTCTTTCTCTTTTTCCTCCCTCTCTTTCTTTATCTTCTAACTTCATTTTCCTCGATTGTAACTTAAGTTTTTCTACCTCAACTGCACTTGTGTGTTTCTCTGATACACATAAGTATTTGAGTAACTCCCTTACAATTTCAGCTTAACTTTTGTCCTTGGTTAAACTCAAATTTGCTAATTCTAAAAGTATGGCCTTTTTCTTTCATTCTCAACTTTATTGGCAAATTTGAGAATTATCCTCAAATCCCAGAACCTAAGAGCTATTTCTCTCACTTTTAAATTAATCTATTAAACAAATTGCCTCACTTTTAAATTAATCTATTAAACAAATTAATCTATTAAACAAATGATCTCAGACACTAACCTGCAAGTGTTTAAATCTGCTGGAACTTTTCGTACCCCCAAATCTATTCAAATTGTTCTTAACCAGCTCAAATCCCCGATGAGGCCTCGAACTGTTACGAAACAGGGTAAACCCTCCTGCTTAACTTAAAACCAGCAACACAGAAAAGATTTATCCCATGCAGTAATCTGTAAATATTCGAGTGGCCAAGTACTATTTAAAGTAAAATTTCACAATTTTAATTATTAAAGTATAACAGAGAATAATTAGCTAACAACTATTCACAAGTCCTTACTCTAACCTATCTTTTATCTTGTCTTCTATAATACTAATCTGATAAAACTCCCAATTAAGGTTTACAAACCAAAATTTCTTATCTCAAAACCAGGCAGTTTTTGGTTCTTTTGTTTGGATATTCCTGTGTCTTCTTTTTTTCTTCTTAGGGATTTCTGCTTCACAGGTTACTGATTAAAGAGGTACCTTTTAAGAGAGCTATTTTTCAGGCAGTCTGTTTACATGCTAAGCTTGGCAGTTCTCCACTCAACTGTTCAATCTTCCCCAGTCTTATACCCGCAAAGCATCGGATTGTGTCAGTAGCTTTTAAGATTGTCAATATATTAATTCAAACTGATCAGGATTTGGTACTTTTTCGGGTATAATTTAAACTGAACAGCCTAATTTAAATCTGCTTTTTGTCATTTCCAGGCAACCATCTATTCCAGTAGCTGAAGCACATGTTGCATTGTGTCTTATTGAGAACACTTGGTGCTGTCACTGTTAGCTTTTAACTCTCTTCAAAGATACAGTGCACCCACATTTTCATAACAATAATAATTTAACATTTTTCAGTACACAGAAAGAATACAAACCCAGTAATGCCAAAACACAAGAAAAGTAGTAAAACAGCTTTTGGATTGTATCCAATAATAACACATGCGCAGCACTTGCACTAGAATCTCTGACACTAATCCCATGGTCACTTACCTGTGACTTCAACTTTTAGGCTGGAACTGTGATAGTATATTCCTGGATATAATTAACTAGTTACATGTGACAGGACCTTCGCTCCATCATAAGATCAGAAAAGGATTAATTCACTGACAATTGCATATTGTTCAGCATCAATTGTGACTCCTCAGGTACTGAAGCAGTCCATTTTCTGGCAAGATGGTGGCAGAGTAAGATGCACCTGCCAGCCTCAGCTCCACATATTCCTTTTCTCTCTTTTTCTCGGCCCTTAGCCCCAGAGACAAATCCTGGAGCAGTGACAGGTGTGGACAGCGATTCCTACAGCAGCACGGGCAGCGAGTTCCAGGCAGAGACTGGCAAGGGAGAGCAATCCTCGAAATTATCAGGTGAGTGCTGGTACAGAGCAGCCTGAAAGCTTGAAGCAGAGCAGGGACGACTGTTGGCTATGGTCTAGCACAGTCAATCACCCTGCGTTGAATTTTTGCAGTGTAATGCTATTTAAAATTCTTTACCTGACAGTCAGGTCAATCCTTTAACCATGTCTTATTTATAACTTATTTTTTAAACTCTGTAAAGTAATTCAATTATCTTTTATTCCTCTTTTGTATCCATGATTTATATTTAGTTCCTTGTACATAAGATGGTGACATAAGAGACAGAGATTGTAAAAGCTTTTCACTGCACTTCTACAATGGAGTACACATGACAATAAAGGATATTCTATTCAATACAGCAAGACCAGGACAATATCCAAATTTGGGTTGACAAGTAGTCAGCAACATTTATGCTACAGTAGTGTCTGGCAATGGCCATACCCAACAAGAGAGAATCTAACCATCACCCCATGACATTCCATTAACATGGAACTGAACTGGACTGGTCATTTAAATACTAAGATTACAAGAGCAGGTCAAATGCTAGGAATCCTACAGTGAGTAAGTCACCTTCTGACTCCAAAGCCTGTCCACATCAAAAAAGACTCAAATCAGGAACGTAATGGAATACTCCTCTCTTGCCTGGATGATACCAGCTCCAACAGGACTCAAGAAGCTATGCACCATGCAGGGCAAAGCAACCCACTCAATTGGCATCACGTCCATGAACATTGACTCCTGCCACCACTGACACTCAGTACCATTGTCATGTACCATCTACATGACACAATGCTCCAGTGCTCTTTAGACTTCACCTTCCAAACCCATGACCACTACCATCTAGAAGGACAAGGACAGAAGATACAGAGAATCATCACCATCTGCAGGTTCTTCTCCAAGCCCGTCATCATCCTGATTTGGCAATATATTATGATTGTGATCTCTCTGCTAATGGACTGCAGCAGCTCAAGAAGGCAGACCAACACCACTTTGTTTTTTTAAGAACAGTACAGCACAGTACAGATCCTTCAGCCCTCGATGTTGAGCTGACCTACTTTAAGATCAATCGAGCCTACATACCCTTCAATGTTACCATCATCCACATGCCTATCCAAGAACCGCTTAAACGTGCCTAATGTATCTGATTCTACTACCACTGCTGGCAGTGCATTCCACACACCCACCACACTCGGTGTAAAGAACCAACCTCTGACATCTCCCTAAACCTTCCACCAATCACCTTAAAATTATGCCTCTTTATAATAGCCACTTCTGCTGTGGGAAAAAGTCTCTGACTATTCACTCTGTCTATGCCTCTCATCATCTCGTACACCTATATCAAATCACCTCTTATCCTTCTTGGCTCCAATAAGAAAATCCCTTCAACCTTTCTTCATAAGACAGACTTTTAAGACTAGGCAGCATCCTGGTGAATCTCCTCTTAAGCTTTCACATTCTTCCAATAATGAGGCGACCAGAGCTGAACACAATATTCCAAGAGTGGTCTAACCAGGGCTCTATAGAGCTGCAGCATAACCTCATGGCTCTTAAACTCAATCCTCCTGCTAATGAAAGCTAACACACTATATGCCGTCTCAACAATTCTATCAACTTGGGTAGCAACTTTGAGGCATCTTGGACATGGACCCCCAAATCCCTCTGTTCCTCCACACTGCAAAGAATCTGGCCTTTAACCCTGTGTTCTGCATTCAAATTTCACTGTCCATCATTTCACACTTTTCCAGGTTGAAAGTCATCTGCTATTTATCAGCCTAGTCTGCATCCTATCAATGTCCTGTTGCAACCTAAAACAGCCCTCCACACCATCTTCCACTCCACCAACCTTCATGTCATTGGCAAACTTACTAACCCTACCCTCAACTTCCTCATCCAAGTCATTTACAAAGAATCACAAAGAGCAGTAGTCCCGGAACCGATCCCTGCGGAGCACCACTGGTTACGAGCTTCAGGCTGAATATTTCCCACCTACTACCATCCTCGATCTTCTATGGGCCAACCAATTCTGTATCCAGACAGCCAAATTTCCCTGTATCCCATTCCTCCTTACTTTCTGAATGACCCTACCATAGGGAAACTTATCAAACTCCTTGTTGAAATCCATGTCCACCACATCCATTGCTCTACCTTCATCAATGTTTTTGTCATATCCTCTAAGAATTCAATAAGGCTTGTGAGGCACAACCTTCCCCTCACAAAGCCATGCTGACTACCTCCAAACAAACTATGGTTTTCCAAGTAATCATAAATCCTGTCTCTCAGAATTCTCTCCAATAATTTGCCAACCACTGATGTAAGACTGACTGGTCTGCAATTCCCAGGACTAACCTTATTCCCTTCCTTGAACAAGGGTATAAAATTTCCAACCCTCCAATCATCTGGCACTAATCCAGTGGACAGACAGGATGCAAAGATCATTGCAAAAGGTGCAACAATCTCTATCTTCCCTTCTTGTAGTAACCTTGCATATATCTCATCTGGCCCAGGAAACCTATCTATCCTTAAGGTTTTCAAGATTTTCAGCACAGCCTCTTTCTTAACATCAACCTGTTTGAGCATATCAGCCTGTTTCACGCTGTCCTCACAAATTTCAAAGTCCCTCTTGTTAGTGAATGCTGAAGCAAAGTATTCATTAAGGACCTCCTCTATTTCCTCTGACTCCAAGTTCCCTTCACTACCCTGATGGGTCCTACCCGACTCTGGCCATCTTTGTGTTCCTCACATAAGTTTAGAATGCCATAAGGTTTTTCTCAATCCTATCCGCTAAAGCTTTTCATGCCCCCTTCTAGCTCTCCTAAGTCCATTCTTCAGTTCCCTTCTCAAGGGCATGTTGGGATGGGCAATAAGTGCTGACCCAACCAGTAATGTCCAAGTCCCATGAATAATGTAAAAAGTGTACTCAATTTTATGCAACTTTTTCCAACACTTCTGTTCTACAACTATCTCTGATTCTTCACTCTGAGGAGACCGAGCTGATTTTACTTTACCTTACTTTCTCTGGGACATAGCTCTATAGAGCTATCCTATTCCAAGGACTTCACAGGACTGCTCAAAACTCAGAAAAACCTGAAAATGGCACTTCTCCCTCTAAGGTATGGGTGTTTCCCTTAACTTTAAACAAACACTCCTGAACTTCTCAGAAATTGTGATACAGATTGTGCGTTTGAAGGGTACTGTTGGAGAAGTCTTTGTGAGTTGCTGCAATGCAGCTTGTTGATAGTATATATTGCTGCAACTGAGTTTTGTTGTTGAAGGGACTGAATATTGAAAATGATTGATGTGGTTCCAATCAAGTTGCTTTGCCTGAATGGTGTCAAGCTTCTTGAGTAGCTTGTTTTCACTGTTCGGCTATGAAATTCCATCAATATATACTCAAACTAATTGATGTTAAAACTAAGTCTCAAAAAATCTTTAATGCTGGACTGGGTGACTGACATGTGGTGTGTGAATTAATAAGAGCTGAAAACATACTTGACTGCACCCTCACCAACCTATCTGTCATATATGCATCCATCCACGACAGTACCAGTAACAGAACTATATATTGTGGAGACAATGTTGCATCTTCTCTTTGAAAATGGTCTCCATCTAAATAGGATAGACTTCATACAGAACTAGCAACTCAAAACTTGGCATCCATGACAGGTTCTGAGCCATCAGCAACAATAGAATTATGTTCAACCATAATCTGTAACCTCAAGGCCTACATTTCACCCACTCTACCATCACCATCAAGCCAGAAGAGCAACCCTCATTCAGAAGAGCAGCAGTAGGCATTTACAAAAATTAGGTATTGATCCAGCGAAGCTACTAAACAGGATTGGTTGCTTGCCAAACAATGGAATCAGCACTACACAAATGACAGGTAATAGCTATCTCTGATAAGAGATAATCTTACCTCTTGACATTCAATCATCACTGAATCCTGCACGAACAAAATCTTGGGGGGTTGCCATTGATGTGAAACTGAACCGGACTAGCCATATAAATAAGAGAACCTCAGAGGCAAGAAAACTGTAGTGAGCAACTTACCTCCTCACTTTCCAAAGCTAGTCTACTATTTACAAAGCACAAGTTAGAAGTGTGATGGAGTACTCTCCACTTGTCTGGGTGAGTACCACTCTAGCATCTTTTAAGAAGTTTGATGCTATCCAGGACAAAGCAGCCCACTTGGTTGGCACCACATGTACAAACATTCACTTCCTACACCACCAACATTCAGTAGCAGCGGTATGTACCAGCCGCAAGATACACTGCTGAAGTTCACCAAGGATCCTCAGACAGCATCTTCCAATCTTATGATAGCTGTTCTTCCACTCCAACAGAGAAGCTCCACTTTTATAGACCACACCTTATGCTTTCACAGGTCTTCCTCAAACTTCTCATTTTATGTTTAGATCAGAACAGTGCTGGAAAAGACAGCAGATCAGGCAGCATCTGAGGAGCAGGAAAATCGACGTTTCGTGCAAAAGCCCTTCATCAGGAATAGAGGCAGGGAACCTCCAGAGTGAAGAGATAAATGAGGGGTGGGGCTGGGGAGAACTGGCAGGTAGGACAGGTCATGAGGACAGTGCTGAGCTGGAAGGTTGGGACTGAGGTAAGGTGGGGGGGGAAGGAAAATGAGGAAATGAGAAGTTTCCTCATTTCCCCTCCCCCCACCTTACTTCAGTCCCAACCTTCCAACTCAGCACTGTCATGACCTGTCCTACCTGCCAACCTCCCTTCCCACCTATCCGCTCCACCCTCCCCTCTGACCTATCACCTCCATCCCCACCCCCATTCACCTATTGTACTCTTTGCTACCTTGTCCCCAGCCCCATCCCCCATTTATCTCTCCACCCTGGAGGCTCCCTGCCTCTATTCCTGATCTAAGTACCAGTCTGATCTAAACTCTGGTTTCCAGCATTTGCAGTCCTCACTTTTGCCTTTTTCATTTTATGGGCTCACAGCAATTTTCAAGCATCAGAATGACATCATACTGGGAAAAGATTTGGGAAGCACTACATTACAGGTTACTGAATACAGCTGCACAGTGTAGCACCTAAGACACATTTCTTCAAATGCTCCTTCCTAGTCTATTCTCTTTTTCTCATCAGACGGGCTGATGTTAGATTAACATTGTCATACACTGGCTGGAGAACTTTCTTTGGGGGAAGACCGGTTACATTTAGTGCAATTCAGACATTAGTTTAGGCAGCAGTGGGCCATCACTAGAAGCAAAGACAATCAGGTTGTAAATGCCACACACTGACAGTAGTTCAAAATCTGAGGCTGCAATCTCTTTGATTGGCAGTGCCTCCATGGAGGCAGCTGTAGCTGCTGATACTACACTGACCTGAATGGAGAATCGCTATGGTCTTAGGATTACATAAGCGATATGGAGGGGGGTTACCAAGTTGGAGTCATAGTCAAGTATAGAGAGGTGGCGGCTGTCGGTGAGCCTCTGCTGACCAATACTCAGCCTTTCAATCATGTACTTTATATGAGGAACACCCACTGTCTATGTTTCTAGAAATGCCGTTTTTAGTCCCCAGTTTCCCTCAACAAATAAGCCTAGTTCTTCATGCTGTTCTTGCTTTAGAAACTTCGACCAGATTAGGCACTTAAAACACTTTCCCAAGACCTCTTGATGGTGAGGCAGACAAAGGGACATAGAACTCAGTTTATGGTTCAACTCAATTTTATCAATAAAATTTTCTTTATTAAAACAACCATATGAGCATTTCCTAAATCCCCATAATATTTAACCTCTATCTTGCTCTGCAATGATGCACATGTTTGAAATCTCTTTCCTTTCCAATATAGGGCTGGACTCTACCAAGAAGGTGCATCTAGCTGGTCAGGGCAGTTTCTCCTGGGTTGCTACAGAGTTTCCTGAGAGTCTTCATTGAGAGTGGCTTCTGGGTGTGTGCCTTTATCCACCTCACCCTGGGCTTCCTGAATGTTCTGTGGTCTTTGGCCTGTGGGGTCATGAGTGGGTTTCAAAGCATCCAATGGGATTGCACCAATATCCTTCATTGTTGCTATGCCAAAAGGTGTAAAGTCTACGTCTTTAGGCACTGGCTGGAAGTAAAGGTGCTAGAACGTCTGAATGAACCCTCTCCAATATCCAAATCTTGGGCTGGTTGTAATTGATTCGCCCTGAATCCACGTGCCTTCTTTGACCTTGATGTCCACTGTCCCCTGCAGCAGTGAGCTGCTGACTGCTGTTTCATTTAGTCTGACCAATTTTGTCAGAGGTACTGCAGCAATGTTATTAGCTCGGGAATTCCAGTGTTCTATTCCGCAATAAAGTAACATTAAGTTTTGTCGAAATTAGGATGCTAATTTTACTGGTGGGGAACCAGGAGGTGTAATTATTGCCTGAATATGTTGCAGCTGCATTTCTAGAAATTGCAGATTGCAGCTGAGTTTGGTGCTGTTGCGCAGGTATCAGTAACTGTATCCTGTAGATAATATGCAGCAGCTAGAGTTAAAATGAATCAAATTGAATGATTTATTATGACTTGCATTTTACAGTGAGTAACTTTATAAAATACTGTGAAAAGCTTCAACTATTGCCACAATCTGGCACCACTTTGAATAGCTTAAGAATAAAAAGATATAACTGTAAGTGGGTCTATCTTCATTCCCCTGCCTCTACCATGAGTCCAAAGCTAGCTCACCAACAATACCTGCGCCACCACCATCCCCCACCACCTCGCCACTGTTTGCGCTGGACATACCAACGTAAGACTCACCACATTTTAGGCAACATCTCTTTGCCTTGTACCCACCTTGCTGATGCTGGATCTTGTGCTGAATGCACACTTGTCCCATAACCAGGAATCCTGGCTCCGCTGCCATTTCACCAATAAACAGGAGTCGCTGGCTCTGGGCCTTCAATAACAGGAGAGCAAGGTAATCAGCAAAAAAATGGAAGCAACATGAGAAGAAAGTTACATGAATCAATATGATCTGGAATGCACTATGTGAAAAATAGTGGCTGCAGGTTTAATAATTTCTAAAAGGGAATTGAATAAACATTTTAAAGAGTGGGGTGGGTCCAGGGATGCTGTGGGGTTCTTGGGAAAGAACCGAACAGTGGGAACAATTGGATAGATGTTTGTAAAAGCCAGGGCAGACACAATG